>NW_026991716.1:76275847-78969180 GCF_029215605.1 Mirounga angustirostris | reverse complement strand
AATTGGGGTCTATTTTATCCACTGGGGAAGACATTCGAAGCAGGATGAGTTTAGATCTAGTTTCTGAAGATGATGCGATTCATGATTAGCATTTAAAGGAGAATATTTCAGACATTCCTGACTGTCTGCTAAAGCATGATTATGTCCCTCCAGACCGTCGAAAAATAGTTAAATCTATATAAAGTACTTCCCGTATTGTCTCTTGGTAAGTGGAGAACAGCTGTAACTTAAGAAATGGAAGGAGTTTCATTCAAGATGGAGAGTCATAAAATTACAATTTGATAAAATCTTGTGAACCAATGACCTAATCTGCTTGGTTAAAAACAACAACAAAAATTGACCTTTGTGATTCTCACATAATAGGTGCTAAGAAAAAGGGAGAAGCGCTTTATTCAACTGCAAACACAAATCAATGACACTTATTTCTGAAAATGCCATTTTATTTACATGAAATAAAGTGTAATTTGTTTAAATAATTATGAGATATAATTTCAGGCCCTCCTGGAATGAATGAATGCCATTCTTTCAGGTCAGTGATTCTCACTAGGGATGAGGAGTGAGGGTATCAGAATTATCTGTGTGGTACTTTTGCAAATTAAACCCACTCACACATAGGTACATTTGCACAAATCCTAATATGCTACCCCGGAGGAAGATGATTTCACCCGTGTGAGAATTACCAATAAATAGTCACTGCCACAGAGAAGAAAATATATCAGCTAGTACTGTCTAGGAGAAAGTTCATGATCCTCTATTGTTACAATGTTAGACTCTCTCTCTCTCTTTCTCATACTGAGTACGACTAGGCTTAGATGGTGTATTAGTCAGGAATAAATTAACCATCACAGATATTTTACTTTAGTCATGCCTCAGTTTTTTCATCTTTAATATGGGAATATTTAAAATTATTTCAAACTAATAGGAAAGGTTAATTCAAATATGCTTAATACTCGACAAAATGTAAGAATGCTATGTGTGTGGAAAACAATAAGAAGTCATCACCATGTGCTGAAAATAGCCAGACCCAAGTGCATAATAATTTAGACTACATAAAATACTGCCCCAGTTTGAGTTCCAGTTAATTAGGTCAAGATAATTTGGCAGACTTTCTAATATCTTTCTCTGAGCACTAAGGAGCGTGGTGATGGGCATCTCTGTAGTGCCTAGAGATAGACACTGAACAGAGCTGACTCAAGTAGTTTACTAAAATTGGTCATGCCCTACAAGCCTGCAGATCTGCTCACATTCCTCATTCATTCCCCAATGCCAGTTGTCATACAAATGTCCTCTCAGCAAAATTCTGTGCCCAGGTGCTTAGTTTTCAAGGCATTGTACAAATGCGATCTGAACCATAATAAATCCATCATTAAAGTTGCCACCATAAGCCTCTGAAACTGACCATAACAAGATCCAGAGATTTTTCAAGGAGCTGACCTTATTCATGTTTGTGTGGGGCATTATCTTCTACCACTAGAAAGCATCTCTTGTTTTCTTTAATAAACCTTTGTTTTTTCAGCTGGACATATAAGAAAGTGTGTCATTTTTCATAAATGTTTCTTCTGTGTGCTTTTATTTATTTTCAGAAATACTAAGAATACAGTGTACTTCAGGATTTAATATATAGCCTGCTGCTAAACTATTTATGTAAAAATAATAGCTAACACATTAAGAGGAATGATATTAAAACTAAGCCCCCTGCAAGTACCTGAGAGAAACATCTCCTTAAGAAACAGATGTTTCTTAAAATGAAAATGGAAAGACTTGATCAAATTTAGGGAGGCATTTTTTTAAATTTGGCCAAGAATTTCTTTTAATAGATATGGGAAAGGGGTTTTGTCATGAGATTATGAATTCAACTTTGCTTGACCACTTGAGTGCCTAAAAAAACTAAATAAGAACCTGGTTGCATTCCACTAATTTCATTAGCAACACATTATTTTTCTACTCACCCTCACTTCTGCCTCAATGCTTACTTCATAATCATTGCATTCTGGTATATGGAAAGGAGAGTGATGGAGTTAATTTCAAAAAACAGAGTTTAAATTTGTGATCTCCACAATCAAAAAAATTAAACAAACCCTTATGTTTGTTTAAATTGAGAGAAAAAAAAGAAACATTTGCATCAAAGAACTCCTACTTTTGATAATTCAGTTTTATGTAAATTGCTGAGGTGATTTCTGTCTTTCAAATCTGCTGCTTCCTACATGTATGGCTATTATTTATCTAATTTTATTCTCAGTGTTATTCATTCATGAAATCAACAAATACTTGTGAGAACTTATCAGGCACCAGGTTTTGGATAAGATGTTGGAGGTAACATCATATAACAGACAAGGATTCTTACTTTCAAGCTGACCACAAGTTAACTAGAGACACAAACAGAAAATGACAGTGCAATGTACCATCATTTACGCTTAATGGCAGTCCAAAATATGGACACCTCAACCAATCTTGTGTTTCATGAATTGATGGTTTTCCAACACATAGACCGAGCCTGTAGTTAGACAGTAGCCACAGACACTGGAAACAAAAGAAAATAAAACAACATACAAACAGAAACAGAAATTTGATGATACTTGGTTAGGCAGTGGGAGGGGAGTAGAAAAGAAATTTATTGCATTTTCTCATACTTATTTTATGGCTTGGTACATGCTTTATTTTAATTGTATATAGACTGACATCTAAGCTGTGACCTAGAAACCATGAAGAATTCAGAAATAGGAAGAGGTAGAAAAACAAAGGGAAGTCTAAATATCACTGGCGATATGGAATAGCTCTCACGAATCTTCAACATGAAAGAATTTGTCCTGATCTAGGAACTGATAATAATCTCTTTAGTAGAACAGGGGTTCCTTTAATGCAAAAATCTTCCCTTAGTTGTGTTTGTTAATACCAACACCTAGACAGGACTTACCAATTTTAATATCATAAAGTCATCTGGGAGTATTTTTGAAATACACATGGTTTTTCAGAAGAGCAAAGATGGGCCCAAGATTTTACATTCCTGCCAAGCTCTCAGGTGATTTTGATGTTACTGATCTGGGAACTACATTTAGGGTTTCAAGGAACTCTCCTAATATGGGAGAGCTTATAAACTATTGTGGAAGACAGACTTATATGTAACTAATTTAAATAAAATAAGACTTTAATAAAGATATATACCATCTACTATGAAAACACAGATGAAGGCAGGAAGCTACTTATTCCGCAAGCAACTTTATGGAAGATTTCCTAGAAATGACATTTGAGAATAATCTTGATTTCTGATTGGAATTTCAATGAAAGGGCCAAGAAAATTTTGCAAAATTAGAGAGACACAAAAGTTAACAGCTTTTCTGTGGATCATTAGTTTTGGGTTGCTTAGGGAGCATGCAAAGTAGTGACAACAATCTAAAAAGTGGAGAGAAGATTTTGAATGCCCTACTAAGGCATCCAAATTCCAACCTTTCCTAAGTTCACAAATGTAAATTGCACAGAGAATTGATGCAGATAAAGTACGGTTGGCAAAGGTTCGGTTAGTGCAAACTGTCAAGCTAAATCTTTATCACCGGGTTTTTAATCAATTCTGTACGTAGGCTTTCCTTCACCAAACTGGGATTATTAAACTTTTTTTCCAGAAATTCTCATGCCATTGTAAAATTTTGTATGATGGTTAATTTTTTGTCTCAACTCTGTGAAACCAAAGTACTCAGATATTTGATCCGACACCAGTCTGAATGTTGAAAGTATTTTTTAGATGAGGTTAATATTTAAATTAATAGACTTTGAGTAAATATCACTCTCCATAATGGGTCTTATCCATCAATTGAAGGTATTAAAAGAAAACAAACTGAAGTCTTCCAAGGAAGAGAGAATGTTGCCTGCAGATTGTTTTCAGACTTGAACTGCAACATCAATTCTTCCCTGGGTCTCCAGGTTGCCGGATCATGTAAGCCAATTCCTTAAAATCTCTTTCTTTTTTTTTTTTTTTTAAGATTTTATTTATTTATTTGAGACAGAGAGAATGAGAGACAGAGAGCATGAGAGGGAGGAGGGTCAGAGGGAGAAGCAGACTCCCTGCCGAGCAGGGAGCCCGATGCAGGACTCGATCCCGGGACTCCAGGATCATGACCTGAGCCGAAGGCAGTCGCTTAACCAACTGAGCCACCCAGGCGCCCCTTAAAATCTCTTTCTAAACACACACACACACACACACACACAAATTCATATTGGTTCTGTTTCTCTGGACAACTCTGGCTAATGTATTTTACTTCTACTAATTCTAGAAACTATTAAATACATGGGACTGTCAGCATTTCAAAAAACAACATTTCAGGCTAGGTTTTTTTGTGTTTTTTGTGTTTTTTTTTTTAAGATTTTATTTATTTATTTGACAGAGAGAGACACAGCGAGAGAAGGAGCATAAGCAGAGGGAGTGGGAAGGGAGAAGCAGGCTTCCCGTAGAGCAGGGAGCCCGATGCGGGGCTCGATCCCAATCATGACCTGAGCCGAAGGCATAGGCTTAATGATTGAGCCACCCAGGTGCCCCTCAGGCTAATTTTTGAGTACTTTTGAGGTAGTGGTTTCATGTAGCTTAGTCCTTCAGAGGTATTCTGGAAAAGAAGAACTATCCTTTATTTTTTTTTTATTTTTTTAAAGATTTTATTTATTTGAGAGAGAGAGAGACAGAGAGAGTGAGAGAGAAAGAACATGAGTGGGGTGAGGGGCAGGAGGAGAAGCAGACTCCCCACTGAGCAGGGAGCCCAATGGTGGGGCTCCATCCCAGGACCCCAGGATCATGACCTGAGCCGAAGCAGATGCTTAACCGACTGAGCCACCCAGGTGCCCTTATCCTTAACTTTATTTTTTTTTTAAGATTTTATTTATTTGTCAGAGAGAGAAGGCACGAGCAGGGGGAGCGGCAGGCAGAGGGAGAAGCAGGCTCCCCACTGAGCAAGGAGCCTGATGATCCCAGGACCTTGGAATCTTGACCTGAGCTGAAGACAGCTGCTTAACCAACTGAGCCAGCCAGGTGCCCCTATCCTTAACTTTAGATGTCATATTTAATGAATTAAAATTACTACATATCAAAAAATATTTTATATGTCTGAATAAATGAATGGGATACATTGCCTTAGTTCGGTTTATTTCAAAAGGTATTCGGTGAGCACGAGCTCTATGTCAGACTTTGTGCTAGGAGCTAGGGATAAGGAAATTAATAAGATAAAATCTCTACATTAAAGGGGAGGACATGTTCAATAGTATGTGGTAAGTGCAAAGACAGGTGAATCTGGAGTACTCCCGAGGCCATGTTAGATATCCCGCAGGGATGAATAAATAAATATTGCTCTACAAATAGTACATAGGCTCTTTGTGGTGTAGAGTGCCCTATGGTTATTTGGGGAGAATAAGCCATTAACCATTAAGGAAAACTACCTAAGTTAAATGCCCCTAAATATTTGGTCACGGGGAGGGGGAAAAAAAACTCGAACAAACGGAAAATCTCTCTTTTACAGAACCTATCCTCAACTTGGCTTGTTTTTGATAGTGTTAGTAAGTGGCGAATTCAGAGTTTGTAATCAAAGGAAGAAGCAGTGAGAGGAGGCAGCAGAGCTGGTCCTACGTCTTCTGTGACCCATTTCCCTGCAGTTCTGACGGAGCTGGCCTCATCTGGACATGCCGTGTTCCGCGCAGGTCAGGCACTCCAGCTGCTAGTAACTCACAATGGTCTCTTGCCCTTCACTTCACCAGTGCCCTCAAACTGAGACAGCAGAGATTTGCTGCCACTCACCTTTTAGCCTACTCTCTGCAATCGCCCAAAGTCTTTCTTGGGTCACCCAGTGTAGACCGGGAATCTGGTTTAGGAGTATTTTGAAAGGCTCCCGACAATGATAATACTGCAGTGCTATGATTTTGGATTAATGTACACTTTTAGGTCTCTCTCTAGGGACAGAAGGGAGTAACTACACTCCATGGCATCATGCAAATTCAACCTCTCGGCTAGCAGGGTGGAATTTCCATGTTTTCTTTAATGGAAAACCAACTGGCCATAATTGGAAATGATTTAACAATCTGTCTGACATGCAGTAAGCTTTTGGGAAATGTAAACAAGATGACGATGTTTATGGTGAGTGTTGGATGATGAAGACAGTTGCTGCTAAAAGAGGAAATTATTTCTCTGTGCTATTGCTCTTAGTGGACTTTTGTGTTTCACATCATTTTCCCCATTTCTCAGATAAGCCACATGAAATGAAGGGGAGCCAAATGAAAGTCTGCCAATTTTCTGGGTCAACTAAAATGTTAGATAGTTGTCAAAAAATAATGCAAGGACTGTGTTTGCTGATGTGTACTTGTAGGAAGGTTACTTTTTTTATGGCGCCTTTTGTTTGCTTACACTGACTCTTATGGTATATATGGCATTCATGGACAAAGGCATATGGATGTTTTCTAGAAGTATACAGGGCACATAGCTCCTTTAGCAAAGTGAGGAAGAGGAAGGGAAGGAGAGTGGGAGAGAGGGGAAGAGAGAAGACACACACACACACACACACAGAATGAGATATTTTTATTATTCTTGGCTATTATAATTTCTTGAGCTTAAAACAGAGATAGAGACTATTAAAACTCTTTATTCTAGCCAAGCACTTTAGTATTTGTGGGAAAAATGAGGGGAGGTTCAACATCCAGGGAAATGTTTAATTTTCAAATTTGGAATATATATTTTTTTCTTTTATTATGTTATGTTAATCACCATACATTACATCATTAGTTTTTGATGTAGTGTTTCATGATTCATTGTTTGCGTATAACACCCAGTGCTCCCTGCAGAATGTGCCCTCTTTAATACCCATCACCAGGCTAACCCATCACCCCACCCCTCTCCCCTCTAGAACCCTCAGTTTGTTTCTCAGAGTCCATAGTCTCTCATGGTTCATCTCCCCCATTAATTTCCCCCTTTCATTTCTCCCTTCCTACTATCTTCTTCTTTTTTTTTTTTTTTTTACATATAATGTATTATTTGTTTCAGAGGTACAGGTCTGTGATTCATCAGTCTTACACAATTCACAGCACTCACCATAGCACATACCCTCCCCAGTGTTCAAATTTGGAATATATTTGGTTGGGGTTTCCAGAAAAGTACTGTCTGTATGCCACGGAGCATTCACTAGATTGCTGGCAGCTACATCACGTATTTTAGCAGATGATACAACAACTTCACTAAGTGTAGTGTTTCTTGCATCTGTATGAATGTGACTTTGACTTTCATTGAAAAAAAAAAAAAACCCCTACAGTGCAGCTTTCAATAAATTAATTCTCCTTGTTGCCACTTAAAAATTCTCACTAATTGAGATGTTACATATCATTTTGAGTGGTGTTAACTTAATTATTTCTTATCTGTTGAGGATTTAAACATGCTGGTGTAGCTGGTATTAATTATTAAATAATGGAGAAAATGATCTGTAGAGCAGAGATGTACTGTAGATGAAGCCCTTTTTTTGAAATCTTGCCCTTAACTTAATCTCTTTTTTTTTCAAAGTTCAAAAAGATTCATGGTACCTGCAAATTAATTTTAGATAAAATAAGGAAATTTTAAGTACAGGAGCTGCAAACTTAATAGTCTGTTTTATTAATGAAGGGTTTGCTTATCGGTGCCTTTAATTTTTTGAAATGCTTCATTCCCAACCGTGTCAGGAAATATTGAAATGTCAGACCCCCTTGGGAGCCACCAAAAAATTCATGAGTGCTTCAGAGAATCTTATCTATGTACAAACAGAAAAAAAAGTACGCCTAGATATAGATCAGGAAAAACTTAATTTTTTTTTCTACATGAAATGCCTTACAAATGAAGATGTATTATTTTCTGATGTAATTGAAATTTAGTTCTCATAAACTGGCAGTAAAAAGTCCAGCCATTCATCAAATCAAAATGTGATTATAAGTGAATGATAATAGTTAAATACTATTGAAATATATATATTTTTTTAATTTTAAAGACCAAAATTAAATGCTTAAACAATGCAGGAAGAAAAATTGCATCCAGCACACAAAGGATTTTGATCTGCCTTGTTCTCTAATCCTGAACAACCTGAAATTTCTTCTCACTTTTGGCCTCTCCTTTCCTCTACATTAAATGTGGCTGCCACAATTACCTTAAATCACTCTACCTAAAATATTTCATTGGCTTCTAATACTCTCTCAGCAAAAAAGATACATATTTTGCAGTCAGGCAGTTCTTCTGTCTTTGGCTAAATGCTTATAAAACCATCCTCATCTTCAATTTAGATCTTTCCTTTCTTCTCTTCATAAAACATATGCTTCCTAAAATCCAGATTTATTTTTCTGGGTAAATTCTATTTTGAGACATGATTTGTTAGGGGCAAACTGATAGCTTGTGCTTTAAATATGAAGCTATCAGGCAGAAAAAGACTGAGACAGAGATAAGAGAAATTGAGAAAGGTCTTAAACAGCAAAGTAAATCTGGGTAAGATTAAAACATAATTTCTATAAAATTATTTCATGTTTTTCAAGATGCTCAAATATCAAAACTACTAAAAACAAATTTATTTATAACTCTCAAAACAGTTTTTAGGATTAATCTCAAGGAATGAGTAACCATTAAAATATTCTTTTGTAAGTGCTAATTTTTATTTTATCAGTCACATAAGTCAAGATTCTCTGTTTCTGAATCTTATTTAGGCAAAGGAAACCTTATGAAAATGAACTGGAATGATTATACTTAAAGTTACCATTTTATAACCTTAAAATACAAAAAGGTATGACTACATTTTAATTGTCTTGATACTTAAGTATTTAATATACTTTTAGCATGTATTATGAAGTAAGTATTCCAAAATAGTTTAGGAGGTACATGTGAAATGCAAATAGCTGAATTTCTCTGCCCTGGAAAGAGCTTAAAATGTCCCTTATGTAAGCTGAAGCTGGTATACACAGAACATACAGCAAAGGATATCAAAGAGCTGATTTGGGTAATTTTAGCAGAAGCTGAACATCCATATAAGTCCACAAGAAATGTGTTTATAATGTGCAGACAGTGATGAGACGAAAAGCAGAGGACAGGGGCGGGAAAGGGTGGGGGATGGCTTGAAGTCAAATAGTTGGTTTTTAAGTCTGTGTGCCTTCTTTTGGTACTAATAATCAGTTCTTCTTATCCAAACAATTACAATGCCTTTAGAATATTTTTTAATGAATTTAAAGGAAATCACTCAGAGAGATATTTTTTATTCTTTGATCTCGTTTAGGTTATTATAGTCTCCTTTAATCTTCAACACATTTTTTTTTCAATTGCACATTATTCAGAGAAGTAAAATAATTCAGCATTTCAGTAATTGTAAAGAAACGTGGAAACATCTCTTTGTGGGTCTTTCCATATACTGCAAATAGGATAGTCAATCAGTAACTTTCCAAGGGACAATTTGGTAATGAATCACAAAAGACTTAAAATTCAAACTCATTAACTTAAATTTGCATCAAGTAATTGATGCTGAGAAAATAATTAAATAATATGCACACAGAAATACATTTACAGCTTTTTTAGTACTGCTCAGTTACAGTACAGGAAGCCAAATGGAAACAACAAATACCCCCCTAGAAAATCCCCTTATGGCAGTGGAATTCCAGTACATGGGGCTATTTCATATTAATTGAAATGGTGTTAAAGAACTATATAATAAAATAAAAGAATCAATGAAATGTTCTCGACTTAAAAAAGAGAGTTGCTTTGACTCTATTTTGTTTGCTCTCATCTCATTTTTTTAAAAAAATATATTCCATGTATTCTTAGAAGAAATAATCTTAAAATGTATATTCTAAAATGTTTAAATGTGAAAAGATTCAAATGTTTGCCAGTGCGAAGTTTAAAAACAATAGATAACACAATGGATTCCTTTTTTTACAATCCAAAAAATATTTACAATGAACCCTTTTCTTTTAAAGATTTTATTTATTTATTTTTCAGCGAGAAAGAGAGAGAAACAGGCTCCCTGCTAAGCAGTGAGCCCGATGTGGGGTTAGATCCCAGGACCCTGAGATCATGACCTGAGCTGAAGGCAAATACTTAAGCAACTGAGCCACCCAGGCACCCTGATAGTGAACTTTTTAAAAAGCTGGACCTTTACTCTCTCACTTAAAATCTTGATCTCCTTGGGAAGACCCGCCTTCTTCCTCTGCCCCTTCTTCCTCTCTTCCTCTCCTCCTCCCTGCTCCTGATCTTTTCTTCTCACCTGCTCTCTCTCCTCTTCCTCCCACCTACTCCACTCCTCATTCCTTTTTATGCTTTTCCTCTCTCTGCCTCCACTTCCTTCAGCGAGCTTCCTCCCACCGCAAGCTTTGCTTTTTCTTATCTCTGTTTACACCCTGGAGATTCTGAGGCCTGAATATTGAAATATTTTACCAAAATCCTGTGCTCTATTTTGCTTTGTTGCTTTTCTAGTAAGAACCATAATGGGATTTTAAGAATAAAATACCCTCTGATTTAGAATCAAATAGATAACATCTCAGAGCTAAAACCAGGAAGACTCTTAAGAGCACCAGGTATCATGGAAACTGCAGTAGCCATGACTATAACCTTAACACATACTTACAAAGACTTGTGCTATAATTCTTCTTTATTATGCCTAAGCTGAATCATTTCCGAGTTAATTATATATTGTACAGTATAGTAATAAAGATGCTGCCCTCATATTTTAAAATGTGGCCTTTTATAAGAGAATGCAGGTTAAAGGCAGTATTTAAAATGGCAAAAATATCCTATATATTATTTAAAAAATGTACCTTAAAACTATGTGAACAATGAAAAGTTTAGATATTTGTTTTAACATCACAAATACTTTAACAACTCTTTCACATTTACAAGTCTTAATAAAACTCTGGTGTGGCCTGCTCAAGACTGCATTTTCTTCTTTATGCCTCCTTCCTCCCATCCCCATTCCTATTCAAGAACTTCCTTGAATGTCAACGGGACAGAAGGTGATCACAGGGCCTGTCCTGAATGAGTGCCTGAAGAAGGTTGAAAATCCTGCCTGATAGAAGCTGTTATCATCTCCCAAAGGCCTCAAAGTAAGGTATTTAAGCAAGCACTGCCAGCCAGTGACACTCCTGATTATTTGAAAAGGGTAATATTCAAAGCATATAGCCTGGATTGATGAGAGCCTGTAAACACTTGCTAGTGGTGAGAATAGATGTCCTTGATTTTCTTAGCTGAGCATAGGACAGGAGACAAAACATAATTCACGTTATACCAGAAAGAGTTATTATTTCATGCTTTTACAAGGGGTTTCTCAGAAAATGGACAAAGCTTAGGAAAAAAGATAATAATGGGAAAATGTTTTGAAGAAGCATGAGTACTGATCTCTGGGCAAGGGCCACCCATGACTTCTAGAAGGCTATCGGACCTTGGCAGGCCATGTTACCTGAGTTTGTTTTCGAACTACTTCACCCAAATGAGTATTTGGAGCAGATCGTCTCTGATCTCCATTATATCTTATTGTCTATGATCTCGTGTACTTTGGTGAAAGCTGCCTCCTTCTTCTCCAAATGCATGCGTACAGAAACACACACACACACACACACAAAATTTACCTCTGCAATTATTGAGAATGTTGGGGGAACATGCTGCATGTGTAACCCGTTCATTGAACAACCTAAACTTGAAATGATTTTATTTTTCCTTTAATTCTCCAGTCACTTTTAAGTATAACAATTCTACCTAGAATGAAAATTTACTTACGTATCTAGTTGATTGTTCATTTCCTCCTCTCCCTCAGGGCCTGCTGAGTGTTGGCCAGAGGAATTTGGACCTGCCTTTTTCCCTTCTCCTTCCCTTCCTTTTGAGCATCCCTTCTTCCTCCCTGGGCTGGAGTGAGGACTCAGGAGGTGTAAAAGGAAAAGTGTCTTGCTCCTGTAGTTGTTTCTTGGTCATCACTGCTTTTCCTTTCAAGACTGGTATCCCAATACCCTCCATTCAGCAAGTATCCCAGTGCTGGTTCTCAGGCAGGTTCATGTGTGAGTCATCCTGGGAGCACTGAGAGTCCCTTTGTGCTTATGCCACTCAAGAGGGAGATCTACTGTGACTTAACATTTCCAGTGCACTTCAACTCCTGCTTTTGGTGGAGTAGACATTTGCTGGTGGAGTTCTCTAGCATGGTGGCCAGTCCTGTTGGGTGGCATAGCAGCAAGCTAGTGCAAGCTAAACTAATTCCTGTAGGGCTCACTAAGTCTCCAGAAGCTCAGATGTCCTTTTTGACCCTTCTTCCCACTTGGTGATTTTTCTCTGTAGTTATTTGCTTTCCTCACACTTTCCTTGCTCACATAAGCACAGTAGGCAGGCAGGCAAGTTTACTGTGTAGGCAGATGTCCAACCAGGAAATAAGGTGTCAGTCTCAGTTATTATAGGCTCCCTTAATCTCTACAAATAAATCTCTCGGAACTCCACATTTGACTTTATGGGAAGGAAGTTTAGCATTGTAAAAAAAAAGCAGGAAAAAGCCACAGCACTCGCTCTCAGGCTGACACATCCTCATTCAGATCCAACTCCACACTGCCATCTTGTTTGACCACCTGGGAAAGTTTCAGGAGGAAGTATTGTTTTGTTGTTTGTTGGTGTTGATGTGTGTTTGTGCATGTGTGTGCGCGGGCATGTATGAGTATGTGTAAGTTTGCAAAACTTAATAAAATCTTGAGATGCGGGGCGCCTTGGTGGCTCCGTTGGTTAAGCACCTGCCTTCGGCTCAGGTCATGATCCCAGGGTCCTGGGATTGAGTCCCGCATTGGGCTCCCTGCTAGGCAGCAGCCTGCTTCTCCCTCTGCTTCTGCCTCTCTCTATCTCTCTCTCTGACTCTCATGAATAAATAAATAAAACATTAAAAAAAATCTTGAGATGCCTAGTAACAATCTTTTTTTTTTTTTTTTTCGCTTTCATTAGGGTACTCTTAGGCTACTTTTACCTGAGTTCTATCAAAGTAGCCTATTTGGGGCAACAGGGTAAGGCCCACTTAGCATCCTGCTGCTCCCCACTGAGGTGCAGGTTATCCTTTCTATGAGATAATTTTATCCAGTTCCCTGGGAGAAATTCACCCCTGATGATTATTGCCTTGTTTGAAGAATGAGTATTAGATTGATTAGGAGGTTGACTGGAAGAGATGAACAACAAAACAACGGGAAAGGCAAGATGCTGCTAGGCCTCTCAATACTGAAACCCACCAAGAAGATGCCTCCAGGATTCTTAGTTCATCTTGTCTGCCTCTTCTCTGTATGTTGAGGAGCTTTCTTTATATGTTGGGAAATGTGGCCACCAAAACCTTATATTTAGCATGTGTAAATTTTCAAAAGTCATAGGGAAATGTATAGCTTTCAGAATTTTATAAGAACCTCATTTTAGACCAATCTAAGACAGTGAGGTAGTGTCATATAAGAATATGAAAATTTACACAATATATAGAATATATGTGGAATAGCTCAAATGTCCACCAACTGATGAATGGATAAATAAAATGTCTTATATGTATACAATGGAATCGTACCTGTCAAGAAAAAGGAAAAAAGAATTGATATATGTTACAACATGGATGAACCTTGAAAATCATATTGTTCTAAGCAAAAGAAGTCAGAAAGGATTACATATTGTATAATCTAATTTATATGAAATGTCCAGAATAGGCAAATCTATAAAGATAGAAAGTAGATCAATGGTTGCATAGGGCCTTTGTGAGAGGACAAACATGTTCTAAAGTTAGATTATAGTGATGATTGCACAATCCGATAAGCTTACTAATAAAACCATTGAATTCACTCTAAATAGGTGAATTATATTATATATGAATTATAAGGCAATAAAGCTGTTAAAAATGAAAAGCAAAAAAAAAATGGAATTCCCAGAAAATAAATGGGAAAATTATTCTTTTAAAGATTTATTTATCTATTTATTTTAAAGAGAAAGAGAGAGAGCACAAACGAGAGGGGCGGGGAAAGGGAGAGAGAATCTCAAGCAGACTTTGTGCTGAACATAGAGCCCATTGCAGGGCACGATCTCATGGCCCTGAGATCAAGACCTGAGCCGAAACTAAGAGTTGGTCGCTTAGACAACTGCACCACCCAGGCACCCCTGGACAATTATTCCTTTTTCTTTTTTAAAGATTTTATTTATTTATTTGAGAGAGAGGGAGGGAGAGAGTGTGCACAAGTTGGGGAGGGAGGGTCAGAGGGAGAGGAAGAAGGAGACTCCCCACAGAGCCGGGAGCCCAATGCAAGTCTCAATCCCCTGACCCTGAGATCATGACCTGAGCCAAAATCCAGAATCCGAGGCTTAACCGAGACACCTAGGCACCCCTGGACAATTATTCTAATAGGTTTCTTTGTTACCATGGTACATTTACTTTTTTCTAGGGTATATCTCAGATACACAAGGGGTCCAGTGCCATTAGAAATCAATGTAAATTTATTTGCTTGACTGAAGAGAACTGACCTTCCTCCATGAACATCGACATGTGACACCCAGGACCTTCTTTACATACATACTTGACATGACTGGACTTATGTCCTGATAACAACACACTGTGTCAGAACATGGCATTAAACCAAAGTCTGCATCTAGTATGCAGCTTCCTAGAACAGTGGGGTGTGTGTATTTGTATTCAGGGGATCATCAAGAGTATACCTTTGGGTGTGGCAATAAAATATTATAACTTATAGCCATATCTTTGTTTGAAATATGCATTGAGCCTAGTGCCTTCACCAAGACCACAGCCCAGATGATGATCAATCCACATGGTAAATGAGCTATCTTCAGAGAAGACTAGGCATTCTTCAATGTGCAAAATGTGACAGGAGCATCTATGTCTGTCTATTTACTATCAGCATTTTGTGACATACTGCAATTTATGCCTGCTTATAATTATGAATTATATTATCAAGTTTCACCTAACTTAATTCTCATAAAATAGGCAAATGCCTTAGAAAAATTTCCTTAAAAACAAACCATAGAAAGTAATAATGCATGTATCAGCAAACAACATAACTACAGGGTTGGCACCTCTCCCCCTCCAGCATGAGCTCTTTGTCAACCAGGTTTTGAAACAAAACAATCAGAACTAGGCTGCCCCAAATTTTTCCAACTGTCAGAAGGACACTTAGAAGTTTGGATTTGCATTCACTGTTTTTTGTGTTCAAAGCTCTCTTAAGTTTGAGTATGTCTTGAGTGATTAGATAGTAATACTATGAAGGCACAGCAACTAGGAAGGCTTTTTAGAATGAAGCATCCAGAAGACAAAGAACAAAACTGTATATTATTAAAAAAATCATATGGGATTCAAATGAGCATTTTACACAATTTCACAAAGCTTAATAAACAAAACACTTCCTTACTTATAGTGAAATATAAGAAGGACCAGCAAAGGAGGCAGTGGGAATTGCAGGGGGGTGGGGGAGAGGAGGAGGTAGAGCAGAACCTACCACCAAATAATTTTGAATAAAACCTTTGCTTTCTTGCTGCAATTTAAAATGGTGGAAAATAGGGGCACCTGGGTGGCTTAGTCAGTTAAGCGTCTGCCTTCAGCTCAGGTCATGATCCCAGGGTCCTGGGATGGAGCTTCATGTCAGTCTCCCTGCTCAGTGGGGAGTCTGCTTCTCCCTCTCCTTCTGCCTGCCACTCCCCCTTCTTGTGCTCTCTCTCTCTCACGCTCTCTGTCTCTCCCTCTCAAATAAATAAATAAATAAATAATAAATAAAATATTTAAAAAATAATGGAAAATGGTATTCTAATGAACAAAATCTTATTTTGTTGTTCAACAAGTATTTTGGGAAGACAATGATAAAGATGAACATGATAAAGATTTGAACAAATAAAGATAGATTACAAGAGAGGAAAGAGGTACCATATATACTGTAATATGTGTGAACAAGTGACATACAAGTGAAAGTGTTGCCACATAATTCAAATGAATATACAGATAATTTCCAGCAAGGCCCAATTTATGAGATTTGTTAGATTACAGTGAACAACTACTTTTTTTGTAAGCTGATTTTCTGGTATCAATGTTGAGAGACTCAACAAAGGTGAAGATAGTCTTTAAAAACTACTACTTTCATTATAGCAAAAAAAAAAAATTTTGTGGTAATATTGATGAAATGGCTATTTTGACTTAAGAAATAATTTCTCATAAAATCACAGATAGAGCACCACATATGAAATTTATTCACTTCATCATGTATAGACAAGCTATTTCAGTGAGAAAGTTGCAGCCAGAAATGGTCAAAGTACTACATGGGCTTAATTTTTCATTAAAAAAAACAAAAACAAACAAACAAAAAAAGACATTGAAGATGCAGATTTTGGGTGTTTTTTAACAATATTTTGTAATTGACCAAAAGTGAGAAAAAGAATCTTTGTATCATGCAGGAGTTCTCATGTTACATCATGGAAAAATACTTGGAAGAGTTGTCAGACCTAAATAATTTTGTTCATTAAAAAGAAAAGTGTTTCAAATTTGCAAATATGTGTGTGTTTGTGTGTGCACATGTGTGTGATAAGTGAGTCAATAGCATGCTCTCTACCAGATGACACTCCACACCTCCCCACAAAAAGAAAAATAAATAAACAAATATTTAATGTCATGTTTATAGGAAAAGTTGATAGTTTAACAGAAAATGGGAAAGTAACTACTTTTGGTAGAAAATCAAAAGGAAAAGAATGACACACTAGAGAAAGCACTTTGGGTATTAAAGAGGGCACGTTCTACATGGAACACTGGGTGTTATATGCAAACAATGAATCATAGAACACTACATCAAAAACTAATGATATAATATATGGTGATTAACATGACATAATAATAATAAAAAAAAGAAAACAGATGTTTAAAAGTGCTTCCATAATGAAGTGATTTTTTTTTACCAAAATTGAAATAACTATGTCAACTATAAAAAAGTCTTTGGGTATATATTTAAAATTCAAGACAGGATTTTGTATTCTATTTTAAATGTTCAGAATAAAGAACTGTGGTAGGTTTAGACCTCTCGTTAAAAATATGGACATAAAATTACATCCAATTAGTTTTTAAGAAAACTTACATAGACATTTCCTAACCAAATTTCAGAAAAAAGACCTCTGTGCTTTCTATAATAGGTAATTGGAACTAACCATTGAATAATTGATTTAGAAGGGATAGCCAACAATGTACATTTTTTTATTTAGATCCATATAATCTACTAATACACCTCCCCCCCCATTAAGCAAAATACTCTTGAAAAAGTATTATTAGTTTCAATTATCTTATTTTTAAAAATCTTTTTTAAAAAGTTAAGTAGTTATTACTTGCATGTAGTTATATTGGTTTCAATAGCCTGAAAGAAATAGACTTGACAATGAATTAAGAAATGATATATACATTAATTATACAAGAAATGTGGAGTTAAGCCATGCTACCATGGGTTCAGCAACTCAATAATTGCTTCAGGAATCTTCTGTTCTACCCCTCCACCATTCACACATAAGTATTCCTATGAGTGCAAATCTGTGATGTCTGCAGGATCATGTTCTTAATCAATTGCCTCCAAAGACTAGCCCAAAGATGGTCAACTCAAAATCATGGCTCTCCTTTGTAGCAATTTTTTTTTTTTCAAAGAAGAAAATCTTCCCTGGAAATCCCTAGCAGATATACTTTTGTGTTTTATTGGCCCTGACTGATTCCCATGATTACTTTCAGACCAAACCACTGGCAGCCGAAAAGAGGGTTGCCATGATCAGTTCTTACTCAGAATGATTAATTCCGAAGGACTCAGGATATCACCATCCAGGTAAAATGGGTGTTATGTTAACAAGAAAGAAAAGAGGTCTATCTGTTCATTAGACATCTAAGTTTCTGCACCTCAAATAAATTAGTAAAGTATTCCATATATTATTTATAAGGTATTAAATATGCCTATTTTGGCAATATGTACCCATTTGTATTTTATTTTATTTTTCTGATAGTTGTGTGGTATCAGAAAAAGCTTTCCAGTCATGGGTATACTTATTCCCAGTGGTATTTGTAAATGAATGATTTAATTTTAAAGTTTCTAATTAATCATTTTAGAAAGTGATTTAAAAATAAATGACCAATAAGTGAATCAAAATTCTGTGCAAGGGGATTAAAAAATGGGGGATGGCTTGAGTATTGCAGTTTTTGTTTTCCTTTTTAATGTGACATTTGTGTTTAAAGGAAAACTACCAAGAATTCTAAGTGGCTCGGACTTCCTGGACTTCTAACTATCAAAAAAGATCAGGAAAATATCTAAGGTAGCTGTCACTTCAGATGAATAAACTGAAACTCCTTAAATAACAGATTTGCCAAAATAAGGTATACATTTCAGACTATAGCAGTCCAGGAAGAAAAACATGGGATTTCTCTTTACCTCTAATTTGACATAGGGTATTTCTTAAAGTGGATTGTTCATTCATTAAAATTTTAACATTAAAAGTTATATTCATCAAATGTAAATTAATTTCCAATGAACATCAAATTAGAGCCATGTAGTTAGTAAGTCAATATTTATGTGCAGAGATTTACAGAAGTTGGTTACAGTCCTTAAGAACACAGAGAATCCAGCAAGGGTAACAGGACAAACACAAACTGAAAGCTTCAATGAAGAATATATAATGGCAAAATATACAAAGTAAATGCCAAGCTATCCAGCTATAAAGAGCTAAGTACATAAATGCTTAAAGAAAGCTGAGGAAAACTGAAGTCAAATGGAAGCAGTCAGTAAAGGATTTATAAGTGATGTCAATATTTTACTCATTTATTGAACAGGGCTGCAGACTTGTAGCTGAGAAACCAGTGATGCTCTATACATCCCAGTTGGCCTGGAAGAGTCCCAGTTGATATTGACTCTCTTGGCATCCTGATTTAGATTTCACTTACATTTTTCACTTTTTAAAAAGAATATTATTAACTAAACGCTGCTCTAAGATAAGAGGAGATGGTTTTGGTAGATTTCTGCTTTTTATTTCCAGATTCTGCATTAGTAGTAGGGAGCCTGCTTCTCTCTCTGCCTGCTGCTCTCCCTGCTTGTGCTTTCTCTCTGACAAATAAATAAATAATGGGGCACTTCGGTTGCTCAGTCTTTAAACATCTGCCTTCAGCGCAGGTCATGATCCCAGAGTCCTGGGATCAAGTCCTGCATCAGGTTCCCTGCTTAGCGGGGAGCCTGCTTCTCCCTTTCCAGCTCCCCCTGCTTGTGTTCCCTCTCTCGCTGTCTCTCTCTGTCAAATAAATAAATAGAATCTTAAAAAATAAAAAATAAAAAACCAAAATCTTTTTTAAAAATTAAATAAATAAATAAATAAATAGAAAGTGAAGCTAGAGCTGTGTTGGTTCCATTGACAGAACTTTTCATCAGTTAAATGATGCAAGTTCGATAATCAACATCATCAGATACTTCAAATAGAAAATCAGCTAATCACAATAATAGTATGTTGTTGTTTCATACAATTTATGGAATCATAGTTGAGCTTTTAGAAATTTTCTTTAAAATATTTGATAGTATTGTGAATGTATAAATTCAGATAAAATTCAACATTTAGAATACAATTATTTTTTGTATGGTGAAAATACAAAGTTTTACATTAAGAAACCTATAAAGCAGAAATGTTATTATAATTAGTTATAAGGCACATATAATTCATAAGTGTATTCAAATAAGCTATGCTTATTCTTGCAATTGAAATAGAAGCCATAGTTGCCAAAATAATTTTAATATATATACTCAGATTAACTACATTTTTCTGATGACACTGATATTGAACTGATACTACCTCATCATGGTAGTATGGAATTCATCCTTTGTTGTACAACATTAACCTGATTGTAGATATATTTGAGTCTATAAAGAATTACTTCATCAATCAACCTAAGTTTCCTGTATTTGTATTAAACTATTTTATAATATTTTGGTTGCATAAAAAATTGGAAATGTTTAATCAAAGTACTCAAGAATGCAATATCCTACATCTTCAGCTTCTGAAACTTTTGGTGAATCATAGTTATTGAAAATATAGCATGCAGACAGGAAGATGCTAAATTTTATTCATACAAAACACAGGAAAAACCAAAGAAACGTTAAGAACTCAGTATGCAAAGTTTATTTTAGCATTGTATTCTTGTGCTTTGAAATATTTATATTTGTGGGAATAATATTTTGATCAGGTCCTGTTTACATAGAATGAACATACTCTATTTGGGTATAGAGTAAAAATGAAAAGGTCTAAGGTTTTACAGTATTTAAAATTGGTGAAATGGTGGAAAGAATCATAAATAGATACAACTTTTTTGACAAGTTTTATATTATAAAAATAACTCAAAGACTCGACAAGATAGCAATGAGTGGATCTTTAAAGCAGATTGATATGTGTACACATTTCAGTCAAAATAGAGAATTGAGAATACCTTTCATTTAGCATAATTTGCTTTCAGACAAGTAAATGGAAGGAATTAACAATTTCAAATGCATTAAATATGGAATGCAACTTTAAGAAAATACTAGAATATTTTATGAAAAAAATAACATGTCATATATTTTGAACACAATATTTCATCAGAAAAATACCAGTGACACAATATTAGAGACAAATGCAGTTGAAAAAAATCAACTAATCACCTATCTTTCTATCTATCTATTATCTATCTATATTGAGAATAATTTTTCAGCTTATGTTATATACAATATTCAAGTAATCAATATAAATACACTTTTCATTTTATTTGGGGTTTCTGCTTATATTGAGTGAATTTATAATGCTCTATGTTCTTTTAATTGATTTAAAAACATTTTTTGAAAATATTTTTTTTCTAATTTTATTTTATTATGTTATGTTAGTCACCACAGAATACATCATTATTTTTTTTTTTAAGATTTTATTTATTTATTTGAGACAGAGAGCATGAGAGGGAGGAGGGTCAGAGGGAGAAGCAGACTCCCTGCCGAGCAGGGAGCCTGATGCGGGACTCGATCCAGGGACTCCAGGATCATGACCTGAGCTGAAGGCAGTCGCTTAACCAACTGAGCCACCCAGGCGCCCCATCATTAGTTTTTGATGTAGAGATCCACGCTTCATTGTTTTCATATAACACCCAGTGCTCCATGCAGCACGTGCCCTCCTTAATACCCATCACTAGGCTAAGTGAAAATAGTTTTTTAATAGAACTAGTTTACAGCTTTGTTGATAAGTCAATTTAAATCAATAAATCAATAACTAAACAGTTTAATCAGTGAATGAACACTTTAAAATTGTTTATATTTTATTAATTTTGGCATAACCTCTCATCTCAAAACTATCCCAATGTCATAGATAAGAAGCCTCAGATAACAAACTCTAAAACCAATCCTAAAATAACTACTCTAAAACTTAGTAGCTTACAACTTATTATTATTTATCATTGTTTTGTAGTTGATTAAGTTGGATTCTTGCAAAAGGTCTCTCACAGAGTTACAGTTATATGAAGACTCAATTAGGTTGAATGTCTCAGATGGCTCATTCATGTGGTTATTAGCTGATGCCAGCTATTTTCTGGGGCTCAGTTTAGACTACTAGCTGGAGTACTTAAGCGTTACTTTTCCATATGGTTTGGGCCTCTTACAGCATGGCAGCCTAGGTGTTAAATAAGAGGACTCAAATATGTGTACACCAAGAGCCCCTAGTGGAAGATGTTAGGGTTTTTATGAACAAGCACCATTTGTGTCATATATTATTGACTAAAAATCAAGTCAAAGGCAAGCCCAGATTCAAGAGGAAAGAACTACATACGGCATGAAAGCCACTGTTTGTGGGTAAAAAAAAAAAAAAAAAAAAAAAAAAAAAAAAAAGTGAGAAGAACTAATGAGAGTCTTCTAGGTGGAAAAATTTTTTTAATAAAAATTCAGAATTAGTGGTGGAAGGAGATTTTACAATAGATTCATTTTGTTTGTTCAGTGGTAGGTGAGTGGTTTGGTCGGTTTTGCTTTGCTTTGCTTAGTTAAATTAAGATCTGAGGTAGAATTGTTGAGTTAGCAAGTGAACCCAAATGATGGAAAACTATGACACATATAACTAAGTATTTTGAGTGTATGAAAAGCACCTTAATTACTCTGCAAATATGAGAAGGGGAATGGTATTATTGCTAAAATTAAATAACCCAAATCTGTTTTACTCTTTGTCATTTAAATTGGCTAAAATCATAATCCGTGAATATTTTTACATACCTGAGTTTTTCTAACCAACAACTTCATGGCCTCCCTAGATGAGATAAAAGGGCTGTATATACATGTCAAAGTTAATATTATATATATTGTATATGTTTTGAATATATGTTGTAGCAAAATATTCTGTTCTGAGCAGGTCTTTTTTTAGAGTTTTCATAGAAGGTATATTTGGGACTAGGAAGCAGTCCAAAGGAAGACTGGTGGAGGATTGAGACTATCTGTAGTCATCCAAACGATACTGTTCAACAGACAGTTGTAGGTAAAATCAAGACTAGTGATATAAACTTAAATCATTAGTATATATTAGAATTTTAAGTCAATGTACTGGGTGAGAGTTGGTGTCAATAGATAATAAAAGAAAGACAGTCATCATTTACAATATTTAGCATTTGGAAGTCGAGCAATGAAGTTTTAAAAGGAGGAAGTAGCAAAGGCATAGAACAGTTTAAGGAAAGAGGATTTTTTGGCTATTTTTAATCAGGATGATATTTTAAATAATGATGTAAAAAATGAACCTTGGATTTAGAATCAGCTGTCATCATTGACAATGACAACAGCTGATTTATTTGTGTGGTGGAGGCCAATTTTTTTTTTTTTTTTAGGTCATGTTTTTAAGAAGGAATAAGAGTAGAGCAATGAGAGAGTCAGTGATTGTAAGACAACTCTTTAGAGGAGTTTTTTGGTTTTTGTTTGTTTAAGAAGGGCAAGTTATATGAGATACTGCTGAAGGAAAACTAAAAATGTTTTTAAAAATATACTGTTAATTATGTGCTAATGGAAAAGCTCCAGTGGAAAAGAAAGAGTTTAATACAGAAGAAAAAGGGATACCTGCTGGCATGTGGTCCTTGGGTAAATGAGCATGAGGAAACCCACAGCTGATACTCCCAGCTTTCTAGGTGGACTAGGAGGCCCAGTTTTCAGATGAGAGTAAAGATGGATAAGGGGTGTTGGAAAATTAAAAAGAAAGGAGAAAGGAATAGTCATATCAGAGTTATCTGAAAGAATTGAAGAGTGAATGGACTAGGGTAATGCAAAAGTATGACAGATATATCATATCTTCAATAAGAAAATGAACATTTGGGGAAAATTCAATAACTTTCATAGGCTGAAACTGCCCTATGACATCATGTAATAATAATGTATTACTGATCCAAAGCCCTAATGATACATCGTCTTATGATACAATGTAATAGTAACAAAATAAAAATAACAGTGAGAAAAGGTTTAATGCCAGTTATGTACTAGGCCCTATTCTAAATGCTTTAAGTAACACTTAAATAAACCCCCCAAAACAGATGCTATTATAATCACCATTTGACAGTTTAAAAAAAAAACCCAAAACTGAAGCACTGAAAGATTACATAACTTTTTTTTTTTTTTTAAAGATTTTATTTATTTATTTGACAGAGAGAGACACAGCGAGAGAGGGAACACAAGCAGGGGGAGTGGGAGAGGGAGAAGCAGGCTTCCCGCCGAGCAGGGAGCCCG
This sequence comes from Mirounga angustirostris, assembly GCF_029215605.1. Taxonomy (NCBI): domain Eukaryota; kingdom Metazoa; phylum Chordata; class Mammalia; order Carnivora; family Phocidae; genus Mirounga; species Mirounga angustirostris. Next base: position 78,945,483 of record NW_026991716.1, on the reverse strand, counting down.
ATGTGGGGCTCGATCCCAGGACCCTGGGATCATGACCTGAGCCGAAGGCAGACGCTTAACAACTGAGCCACCCAGGCGCCCCAACTTTTAAATAACATTTTAAATAACTTTTAAATAACAAATCAGAATTTGACTTAGATATACCAGATTCAAAGCTCTTGTTCTTTTTCACTATGATGAGCTTATATCTAGTTGGAAAAAAAAAAAATAACATATTTACATTTTGACACATTTAAGCATGATTTGTATTAGATTTTCTTAAGTTGGAAGTCATGATTCAAACCTAAGCGTTTGGGTATTTCTATCAACATCAAAGTTTCAGTAATGAAGGTTGTCTATTCTCTTAGCATAGCCAATTAAATTTTTCCAGTTCTATTTATGTTAATAAATGTTTAGTTCAATCAAAACTATTATGTAATTAGTTCTGTTGCTTTACTTTAGAAAAATAATATTCCACTTTTAGTGAAAAAATATAAAATAACACAAATATTTAATCTTACAGAATATAGAGAATATAGAAAACAAAGATTTAAATAAATATAGCAATGACATGTTAAGTAATAAAAAAAACAATACAAGTAATAGGGTTCTATTTTTTATTGCAGTTTTGCATGGGACTCTAGTTAGCTATATGTATAGGACATTTTATTTCCTTAGGTTATCTTCCTTATGTAAATCTTACTTCTAAAGTTGAATAGTCAGGGTACACCTGTAAATCATTATAGAATTATCTTTCCAGGTGAGGCACCAACAAACATTACTCTTCTTCTCAGACCCCCACAATGCAAGCCATTTACAACATGAGAATTTGGGGATTACCTGCTCCATAAAAGATAGTAATGTGAAGATGTGTATGGACAGTATTTAAGAAGTGTGTCATGACTTTAATTGTTAACATTAATTTGTGGCCATAGGCTTAAGAAATGTCGAAATATCTGTAAAAGTTAAGAAGCATGCACCTTGGAAAATACAATAGACATTTTACTCAATTCATATAGAATGCTATAGCAACAATTCATGAAACTCTAAAATCTCCTATGACAGCCAAGAAAACCATCCTTAGAACAAACTGTTCCAAAGAAAATTCATCTGTTCTATGCTAAAAATGGTGAGATTCTAATGAGAATGTATCTACTGATCAACAACCTATTTCTACTATTATCTAAGTAACATATGGCATAGCATTCGTGATAATTTTAACATTTGTATTGCCATAGTGAAGCCAGCTTATCCTCAATTCTCATTAAAGGAAAAAGAAAATTCCCAGATCTGCCCACAAAAAGTAAATATTGAAATAAGAAATCTTTGTACCATTACTACTGTTTATGCTCCCCGTCTAGTGTCTATCTTTCATGCACAGCAGGTAAAGTAAGATTAGGGCATCAGCATCAGTGGCATCGAATTTTGTGTATTCCCAAAGAGCTAAGTATAATAAAATATATGGAAGCTAATTTTGGGATGAAACATTCAGAATTTTTCTCACACGTGGACCATTGTTATCTATAGAGGAAGCATGATTGAATTACATTATTTCATACAAACACTGTAGAAGAATATCTTCATACTGAACATTTCTGGAGATTCAATAAGCAAAAGAATCAAGTGACTTTGACATCTGCTATTTAAAGTCTTTACCGATGTGCAAAGAAGAAAACTAAGGATTATTTAAAAGCAATAACTAAAATATACTGCACATTGGAAGACATGATAGCACTTGAATCCAGCCGCCCTTTGAAGAGATGAGTTATTTTGCAGATGGCTCCCATCCAGCAAGATTCTTCTGTTTATAGTGCTGCAGGTGGTAGAATAGGACACAGGAACAGGGGTGAAAATGTTAGAGCTATATAATTCTCTCAACAGTAAGTTCAGTAAAATTAGATTAAGTTCCCAGCCTTCATTCCTTATCAGTACTGCCATCTAGGGTGACATGGAAAGTATCATTTGGATGGGTACTGAGCTTAGTACATGATGTCAGGTTTTCATGATTTATCACACTAGTGCAAAGAAAATAGCTAAAATAAAAACATACTTTAGAATAGTGGGTAATACTGAAATGCACAATAATGAACCTATACAAAAATCATGAACAACCATCTCTAGCCGTTTAATTTTTAAGTGGAATAACTCTCATAATTAGCTTGATGATTAGGAATAAATTAAATTTAGAGTGTGGGTCAGCCAAGATAGACCAGATAACAACCAACCTCAAATCTCAGTGGCTTACAAACAAGAAAAGTTTATTGGTTAAGCTACATGTAAAATGCAGGTTCACAAGAGAATTCTTCTTATCAAAGTGGCCTAAAATCCAGGCTGATGCTTTACCATCTTAAGAAGTTGCCCTTTCAATGTATGCATCTATAATGTCCACAGAGGGAAAGAAAGAGTATGAGGGCTTTGCAGCAGCAATTAAATACTTCAGCCCAGAACTGACACACTCCTCTTCTGGTCATCTTTTAACAGAAAACAAATAACATCCCATTCCTAACTTCTCAGGGGAGAGTAAGTGCAATTCTATGTTCCTGGCGGGAAAGCAGAACCTGAATAGTGATGAGTAGCAGTGCTACCACCGAGTGCCCAAGTCATGACATGACAAAATATACCTGCTATTTTATCATCTTTTCTTAAAAGTTTTTATAAATACCTTCCTGAAGATGGCACCATGCTAGGGCACACAAGGTAAGTTTATCATTAAAAGAGCGGAAGAAGAATGATGACATTTCAGAGGAAAACTGTGACCAGTGAGATTCGAGGTAAGTTCTTGAACACTAGGATATAAACACTGGTTGAAAGTAGAGAGAAAGGGACAGATAGTGTCACTGGCGGAATCAGACATCCTGACAAAACTGTTAAGTGAACTTTCCTAAATTTTACATAGCAGCTTCAGATTCTTCATATTGAAAATTTGGTTTTTTTTCTCCCCAGTGTCTTTAAAGTAAAGATTCAAAAAATGGATGGTAAAGTTAATAGGATAGTTTCATACTTGCTTTGGGACTGAAAGTCCAAAAGTATCTATTACCAAAATCTTTGCTCTGACCTGTGGAATCTATTCCCTTGCTTGATTAGGTTAGTTTAAAAAAATTTTTAAGAATGTCCAGAAATGTGGATAAGCTTAAGAGAAAACGTGTACAAAACTATCAAGGAAGCCGTTAAACATACTGTCACTGACCTAGTCTAGCAAAGTTGGATTTTATTAAATGGCAGCTGTGCCTGATTAAAAAATTATGACTCCCCCCAGGAATCATGAGGGTCATTAAAAACCAAGTCATAAAATCTTCTGCTCCCTGAAGGCATACTGACAGAGAACACTTCCATTTCCTTACTGTAATTTAACTGTAACTACTATAATGCCCAATGTGTTCTAAAAAATTTTTTTAATTGTCATTTTATCCTTTACATACCTACCTCAAATTGTTAAATAATTACTTTAAATTAGTATTTGAAAAATACAAATGACCTGAATTATAAATATGGTCTGATAGTTGGTCACCTTAAGTGTTCTTTTTTCTCAGATTTGTCAATGTATTTTCAATTAATTTATTTTAATGAGTATATCCATATATCTTTATCTTCATAATTCTAGAAGAAATTGGGTGAGAAAACAAACGACTATCTATGGGAAAATGATCTATAGAAGTTCATAGATTACCAAAAATTACAAATAGAAAAGTTTGCAGGTATCTTCCTAATTCTAAATTTATACATAATGCTTTGCAAACTATAATAAATATAAATTCTCTTTGGGGGATGATTTTTCATTTTTTTCTTATTATTTTAATCCTATCATACTTCTCTTCCAAAGGTTGCTATTTTTCAACTCCGTTTGCTGTTGAAGCTGACAACCAGCTACAATTATCCAGATAATTTACAGAAAGCCAACAATATAATTAGTGTAATGGACCAGAAAATTCCTCATAGCCATCTTTCCAATGTCAGTTCAGAGTCTCTACAGGATAGCCATTATTATTGTTAAAGTTCAGATTTACAAGTTTTGGCTTTAATCTACATTGTTGGTGTGCAAGGAGCAAAATAACTTTCTGGGGCCTCTTTTATAAGGTACCAATCCCACTTATGAAAGCTCTGCCTTTAGGAACTAATTATGTCCCAAAGGCCCAACTTTCAAACTCCTTGGGGGTTAGGATTTCAACATTTGAATTTGGGGGGGCTAGTGCAAGCGTTCAATCTATTGCCTGTGGGATGCCTAGGAACACTAGGGATGCATGCTAGGATAGACCAGTGATGACTTCAGGTCAGGGTGCTGTAACAAAATACCATAGACTGGGCGTGGCTTAACAACATAACTAATTTCTCACAGTTCTGGAGGGTGAGAAGTCCAAGATAAGCTGATTTGGTTTCTGGTGAGAACTCTTCCTGCGTCTTCACATGGACTTTTCCTCTGGGCATGTGTTCAGAGAGAGAGCAAGAGCTCTGGTCAATTTTTCTCTTCGTATAAGAACATTAATCTTATTGGATTAGGGGCCCATTTTTACAATCTCATATAACCTAAATTAGGTCCTAAGACCGTATCTTTAAATACGATCACACTGGAAATTAAGGCTTCGAACTATGAACTTTGGGAAGACACAACCATTCAATCTATAACACATGGCAACTAGCTATGTCTTTTAAGGAGACTTTGCCTCCCAGAAAACACTGAACAGTTAAGAAAACTTCCCCAACATCTTATTGTATGTTAAGGAACTACTACCCATTTGTGCATTTTCTTGAATCTATATTTTCGGCCTGTCTATAATCCTTTGGTACTATAAATTTAATGATCTTACTATTTTCTACACCCTGTAGTATGTCTTTATATTTATTCTATAGTTAAGACGTAAGGGAGGGCTCTACTGTTTATATTGGTTGACTATCTGATAATTGAGTTTATTTTCCTTATATATCTTTCAAGAATCAGAAAATATCAATCATATTTCTCCTTGCCATCATCTTTAGATTTGAGTTCTTATTATTGAAATTTTTCATGCAGAGTCTATCCCCTTGCCCATCTCACTATCCTTTTCTAGAACTTTTCTAGCCTCATGTTAACATACCTTTCTTACATTACAGACATCTGACTTGCACAGAGCATTTCAGATACAGTGACACTCTGCTTACTTAAGAGGATAACCAAATGTTTGCTGATTTTTTTTCAGTGTAATTATTATGGTTTAGTACAAGGAGTGTCCTGGAAGTTTATAGAAGTTTATTCTACCTGATTTTTACTTAAATCGGCCATATTTACTTAGGTAAGTTTTTAAAATCTTTGGCCTTTAGCTTATCAAAAAAAATTAACTAAATACAATCAACATGCCTTTCACTGCTCAAAGTTTTCAATCCTATAACTATACTTCAGATAAACTTGAAAGATGATTTTTTTAAAAAACTGTATATTATGAAAAAATTATCATTATACTGAGCTATAAATTTAGCCATGTACTATGGAGGGAGGTTAAATATAATTCAACTATTTCTTTGACATCTGATTTATAAAGTAACTGTGAGATATCATTTAAACTTTCAAAACAGGGGCACATGGGTAGCTCAGTCAGTTGAGCATCTGACTCTTGATTTCAGCTCAGGTCTTGATCTCAGGGTCTTGAGTTCATACCCCACACTGGGTTCTGTGCTGGGTGTGGAGCATACTTAAACTTAAAAAAAAAAAAAAGAAAGAAACTTTCAAAACAACAACAACAAAATTGCATTACAGATGTTCAAAAAGCCAATACTATTTGACTATTAAATATAAAAGTGTATAGAAGTAACAATACATAGTATTGATTATATTATAAAAACATAGGAATATGTATACATTATCTTTTTGAGTATAAATCAGTGCATTGATTCTGGCAGCTCATTTGGCAAATAATAATAATAATGAGCATTTTGGAGTGTTTACTCTTTGCCAGATATTGATATAGATTCTTCTCACATATTGACTGATTTAATTACTTAAAAATCTTTCTGAGATAGATAACATACTTATCCCCATCTTACAGATGAGAAAGTGGAGACATAGAATGATTAAATAACTCTTTTTAGGTTATAGAGCTTTTAAGTGTCAAATCCAATTTCATTCAACACGTTTGATTCTAAAGCCCATGTGACTATTAACATTTAATTAAATCAAGTGGGATGCCTGGGTATCTCAGTCAGTTAGTTGTCTGACTCTTGGTTTGGGTTCAGGTCATGATCTCTGGGACCTGAGATCAAGCCCCAAATCAGGCTCCATGCTCAGCAGGGAGTCTGCTTGAGGATTTCTCTCTCTTTCCCTCTGCCACTCCCCTGATTCATGCACACTCTCACTCTCTCTAATAAATAAATAAATCGTTTTTTAAAAAACCCTGCATCAAATATAATTAATAAAAATAAAGAATGTGCTTATTGTTTGACCTACCAATCTTTTAAGTGAATAGAAAAGTGAGTGAAGACTAATGTGGGATATTGTGTAAAAGAGCAAGCTATTGGAAACAACTTAAATGAACCACAAAATGAAATGGTTAAAAAGAAAAGACTACATCCTTGGAATCATATGCTATGGAAATATTAAATGTCAGTCCATGATATAACAGTTAAGGATATAGAGACATGTTTATGATTTGCTTTTAAGAGAAAACAACAGGTTACTGCACAGTAAGTACAGTGTAAACCTAATTCCATATGGGTCTATACCCAAGTGTTAACTGTGATAATCTTAGAAAGCTAGAATTTTAAGTGGATTTTTTCTATATTGCTATAGTTTTGAAATCCTTATAAAAGACACTAGCATTTTATATCAACATAAAATATTAATTGAAAAAATTCAATAAAGGCAGCTCACATCTCCCAATTTTTGGCATTTTTATTTGTCCATATTTATGCCCTTCTCAATTAATTTTTAACAGATTTAACAAATTATAGGCAAGAGACACCTTATAGCTGTGTGAAAACAAAAAAACAAAAACCAAAAAACAAAGCACTCTGTCCATTCAATGAATATTAGGACCACCAAGTGATGGAGAGCTGATTTTGCAGTCTGGTTCATCATTTCTTTAATGATGCTGACCCTACCAGATGGGGAGTTTTCAATGTAGGTATGGGATATGTAATGTGAAAACCTCATTTTGAGTAGAAGCAATGTGGAAAGATAATTAGAATGAATAAAGCTAAATATTGCTGGTTTCATTTTATACTTCTGGAAAAACTTTGTATTCCTGATTGATACACTATTAATTTAATAATAATGTGAATCAAAAATAGTCATTTGTCTATCTGTACAAAACCAGTAATAAATTGTAAAAGTAATTCTTAAAGGATTAAGATATGTTGCTATAGCAACTTCTTATTATACTACAAGATGTTAATACAATGAGAATATACCAGATATGGGTTAGAAATAGTCTCTATGAGGGCGCCTGGGTGGCTCAGTTGGTTAAGCGACTGCCTTCAGCTCAGGTCATGATCCCAGGGTCCTGGGATCGAGTCCCACATCGGGCTCCCGGCTCAGCGGGGAGCCTGCTTCTCCCTCTCCCACTCCCCCTGCTTGTGTCCCCTCTCTCGCTGTGTCTCTCTCTGTCAAATAAATAAATAAAATCTTAAAAAAAAAAAAAAAGAAATAGTCTCTGTGATTTCAAAGAAAAATTAGACATTTTTGCTCTTTAGGATTAATGTGTTTCAGATATTTTATGACATTAAAATGCTAAAGATAAGAAAACCACATAACATTTTGTTGTAGTTCTGAAGCATAACTATACATAGTATTTATTTAAACTTTAATTTTGTCCAGTAAATGTAATGGGACAGTGTCTTCCAAAAATTTTTTATTGAATGAATGAATAAGTAAATTGGGAAGGTAAAATATAAAACATAATTTAAATTATAATAAAAGATTTCATTTTTCTATTCATGGTTATATATAACAAGCTATAAGGGAGACAAAATAAATATTGAATCAACCTCAAGTTTCCCCTTTGCATCCACTAATATGACCAGGGACTTCTTAATTATCAGTCTCTACCCTCTTCTGTGCACTGTCTTGGTCTTTGTCTAATTCTTTTTTTTTGCTACCATTTACCTTTGGCATGAAGGTCATGGATGTCATGTAGTTCAAGAGGACATAGGAATCTGAGAGAAGTGAAGAGCTAACTAATTCACATAAAGTAATAAGTGGAGTAATATGAAGGTAGAAAAGTATCTCTGGTGTTTGGCAAAAATCATGGGAATGTAATAAGTGTAACTTAATTAAAATGTTACAGGAAAAGTTGCAATGAAATTAATACAAGATGAGCAAGTAGAGAAAAAAGCACATAAAATCTTTTGTGAGATTTGGCTGTTAGAGTGAATGGAAAAATGAGAGTGTAACTTGAGGATGATAGGAGTTATGATGGGATATAGAGGGACATGCTGACTAAATGTTAAGAAAAATCTAGTAGAGTGGAAAGGAAGGATGGCATGGGAGGTAGCATGTCTTGAAAAGATTATAAGTGAAAAAGTTACTAGCACATTTGCAAGGAGTGGCCTTTGAAAATAAGAAATAACTTTTATTCTTGATCAATAATTTTATTTTTAATCTGAAAAAAGTTATAGAAAGCTTCAAGGCTTGGTTTAGCTAATATACCTCACTCTTCAGCTCTAAGGACGCTTGCCTGTTGTTGAGCAACTTGACCTTTATTCTGGGTAAGATAGTTTGGAGTAATTCTCTCTCATCTTTTGAACTTTTTTTTTTTTTTTTTTTAGGTTCATTTTCATAGACTGTAGCAAGAATCAATGGATGGCAAAATGAATTTTTTTTATTAATCAACCATATCATATCCAGAATTATATTGTTCCTTATATGTAAAGGAAATTAATTCTTATAAGAATGTACATCTTTTTAAATTGTGTAAAAAATTAATCTGCAAATTCTGGTCTATGATGTGCTTACATCTAGTTCTATACTGAATTCTTTACTTCAAGAATCATAATCAGGAATTTGTTTGATACTGTGAGGGATGGAAAAATCTCTGCCAGAGCCCAAACACTTATTTTCTGTGGTAATTTTGGTATGCCCTGAATCTAAATAGCATGTGGTGTTTCCTTACAGAAGTACCAAGAAAAAGTCACAGAGTTGAAGAATGCAATACCTGGCCTGGAAAATACAATGGGGGGATTCAGCACCAGACTACATGAAGAAGAAAGGATCAGTCAACACAAAACCAAGGCCATGGAACTCACCCAATCAGAGCAGGGGGAAAAAAAATGTGAAAGATAGCCCAAGGAAATTCTGGGATAAAATTTTCTGGGACTGATTTTCACATTATAAGGGTCCCAGAAAAAAAAGAGAGAGAAAGGAGCAAAAATCTTATTTGAAGAAATAATAGCTGAAAACTTACCTACCCTGGGGAAGGAGACAAACATCCTGGTCCAGGAAGCCCAGAGACTTTCAAATAAGATGAAACCAAAAAGACCCCACACCAAGACACATTATCACTAAAAGGTCAAAAATTAAAGACATGGAGAGAATATTAAAAACAGCAAGAGAAAAACAACTTGTTACATACAATGAAACCCCCAGTTCTATCAGCAACTTTTTCAGCAGAAACTTTGCATGCCAGAAGAGAGTAGCATGATATATTTAACATGTAGACAGAAAAAAAATTCCAACCAAGAATACTCTACACATCAAAGCTATCATTTAGAATCAAAGGAGAGATAAAGAGTTTTACAGACAAGCAAAAGCTAAAGGAGTCATCACCACTAAACTGGCCTTACAAGAAAAGTTAAAGGGACTTCTTTAAGTTGTAAAGAAAGGGTGACAGTTAGTGATAAGAAAATATATGAAAGAATAAATCTCACTGGAAAGGTAAATATATAGTAAAGGTCATAGATTAATCATTTACAAAGCTAGTATGGAGGTTAAAAGTCAAAAGTAGTAAAATAGACAGGGGCGCCTGGGTGGCTCAGTCGTTAAGCATCTGCCTTCGGCTCAGGTCATGACCCCAGGGTCCTGGGATCGAGTCCCACATCGGGATCCCTGCTCGGCGGGAAGCCTGCTTCTCCCTCTCCCACTCCCCCTGCTTGTGTTCCCTCTCTTGCTGTCTCTCTCTCTCTGTTGAAAAATAAATAAAATCTTTAAAAAAATAATTAAAAAAAAAAGTAGTAAAATAGTTATGATTACAATAATTAGTTAAGAGATAAACAAGATAAAAAGATGTAAAATGTGACATCAAAAACATAAAATGTTGCAGGGGACAGTAAAAATGTTGACCTTTAGAATGAAGTCAAATTTAATTGTAATCAACTTAAAATAGACTGTTATAGATATAAGTTGTTATATGTAAGCCTCATGATAATCACAAAACAAAAAGATATAGTAAATACACAAAAGATAAAGAAAAAGGAATATAAGCATTTCACTAAAGAAAGTCATCAAACTACAAAGGAAGAGAGCAAGAAAAGAAGAAAGAAACAGGGAAGAACTATAAAATGTCCAAAAAACAATTTTAAGATGGCAAAAATTACTTTAAATGTAAAAGGCCTAAATTTTCCAATCAAAAGACATAGAGTGGCTAAATGGATTAAAAAAAAAAAAAAAGACCCTTTTATGCTGTCTGTAAGATACTCACTTTAGATGTAAGAATATACACAGACTGAAAGTAAAGGGCTACAAGAAGATATTCCAAGCAAATGCAAACCAAAAGAAAGCTGGAGTAGCTGTACTTATATCAGACAACATAGACTTTAAAGACTATAATAAGACAAAAATATGGAAGTTAAATAATTATTAAGTGTCAATCCAAAAGGAGAATATAACATTTGTAAATATTTATGCACCCAATATAGGAACACCTAAATATATAAAACAAATATTAATAGACCCAAAGGGAGAAATAGACAGTAATAACATTAATAGAAGGAAACTTTAATACCCCACTTCCATGAATGGATAGATCATCCAGATAGGAAGTCAATAAGGAAAAATTGACCTTAAATGACATGATAGACCAGATGAACTTAAAGGAATATACAGAACATTACATCCAAAAGCAATGAAATACACGATCTTCTCAAGTGCACATGGACATTTTCAAAGATAGATCATGTTAGGTCATAAAACAAGTATTAATAAATATAATAGAATTGAAATCATATCAAACATCTCTGCTGACAATGATGCTATTAAACTAGAAATTAATTACACAAATAAAACTGGAAAATTCACAAATACATGGAGATTAATCAACATGCCACTGAATAACCAATGGGTCAAAGAAGATATCAAAAACATACCCCAAAACAAAAATGGAAAAGTAACATAATAAAATTTGTGGGATGCAGAAAAAGTAGATCTAAGAAAGAAGTTTGTATTTATGAATGTCTACTTTAAGAACCAAGAAGTCTTGGGGCACCTGGGTGGCTCAGTCATTAAGCATCTGCCTTCGGCTCAGGTCATGATCCCAGGTCCTGGGATCAAGCCCTGCATCAGGCTCCCTGCTCCACAGGAAGCCTGCTTCTCCTTTACCCACTCCCCCTGCTTGTGTTCCGTCTCTTGCTGTGTCTCTCTCTGTCAAATAAATAAATAAAATATTAAAAAAAAAAAGAACCAAGAAGATACAAACAACATAACTTTATAACCCAAGAAACTAGAAGAATAAATGAAACCCACAGTTAGTAGAAGGAAGGAAATAAGTGAAATAAAGACTGAGATAAAGGATAAAAGATGAAGGATACAAATCATATGACCATCTAAATAAATCCAAAAGAATGCATTTGACAAAATTCATCACCCATTTATGATAAAAATTCTCAATAAAGTGATAGAGGGAATGTATCTCAACATTACAAAGTCCATAAATGACAAGTTCACAGCTAACATCATACTCAGTGGTGAAAATTAAAAGTCTTTCCTCTAGGATCAGGAACAAGACAATGATGCCTACTCTCACCAATTTTATTCACTGTTTATTCATTCAAGTCCTAGTCACAGCAATTAGAAAATAAATAAATAAATAAATAAATAAATAAATAAATAAATAACATCCAAATTGGAAAGGAAGAATTAAAATCTCATTATTTGCAGAGGACATGATAATATATATAGAAGACCCTAAAGACACCATGAAAAAACCTTTAGAACTAATAAATAAATTTAGTAAAGTTATAGGATACAAAATCAATCCACAAAATCTGTTGTGTTTCCATACACTCGTAATAAACTTTCATAAAGAGAAATAAGAATAAATAAATAGGGGCGCCTGGATGGCTCAGTTGGTTAAGCGATTGCCTTCGGCTCAGGTCATGATCCTGGAGTCCCGGGATCGAGTCCCACATCGGGCTCCCTGCTCGGCGGGGAGTCTGCTTCTCCCTCTGACCATCCTCCCTCTCATGCTCTCTGTCTCTCATTCTCTCTCTCGCAAATAAATAAAAATCTTAAAAAAAAAAAAAAGAATAAATAAATAAAAATTAAATAAATAAAAGGCAAATTAAGAAAACAATCCCATTTACAATTGCATCAAAAAGAATAAAATACTTAGGAATAAATCTAACCAAAGAGATGAAAGACCTGTATATTGAATACTATAAGACATTAGTTAGGGAAATTTAAGAGAATGCAAATAAATGGAAAGATACTCTGTGCTCATGGATTGGAAAAATCACTATTGTTAAAATGTATATACTACCCAAAGCATTCTTCAGATTCAATGAAATCCCTAACTAAAGTCCAGTAGTAGTTTTCACAAAAATAGAATTGTGGTGCAATTCTGCCCCGGGCAAAGACATTTGAGAATCACTGTAACAGGCCACTCCCCCAGAAGATCAGCAAAAACATCCAGCCAAGAATCGGTTTACCGATCAATGAGAATGGCAGAATGCCAGCACTAGGGGAATACAGCACATAGAATTCATGGTTTTTCCCCCATGATTCTTTAGTCTTTCAAAGTTAATTTTTTTAATTTTCTTCATTTTCTTCTTTTTCTTTTTTTTTTTGAATTTTTCTTCTTTCCTTTTTCAACCAACACATTATTTTATCAATTCCTTTTTTAGAATCTTTTTTAATTTTCACTTTTACAGTCATATTCTATCCCTTCATTGTATTTAAGCTTATATTTTGTATATATATAAGTTTTTCTTTCTTTAGAATTTTGGGATACAAAATATACCCTAAATCTAGTGTATGCCTTTGTTCTAGTCTCTTGCTGATCACATTCTCTCTCTTTTTTTTTTTAATTTTTCTTCTTTCTTTTTTCAACAAACTACTTATCAATTCCTTTTATAAAATCTTTTTAATTTTTTTTCTTTACAGTCATATGCCATCCCTTCATCATATTTACCCTTTTTTGTGTGTGTGTGTGTGTGTATGTTTTTCTTTCTTTAAAATTTTGGGAGGCAACTTCTTCTAACAGACCAAAATACAACCAAAATCTAGTGTGTGGCTCTGTTCTATTCACCAGCCTGATCATATTCTTTTTTTTTTTTTTTCTTTCTTTTCCCCCGGTTTTGGCTCTCTTCTGATTTGTTTGGTGTATATTTTTCTGGGGTCGTTGTTACCCTTTTAGCATTTTGTTCTCTCATTCATCTATTCTTCTCTGGACAAAATGACAAAATGGAAAAACTCAACTAAAAAAAAAAAAGCACAAGGGGCAGTACCAACTGCCAGGGACCTAATCAATATGGACATTAATAAGATGTCTGAAAAAAAAAAAAAAAAGATGTCTGAACCAGAGTTCAGAATGACAATTATAAAGTTACTAGCTGGGCTTGAAAAAAGCATAGAAGATCCTAGAGAATCCCTTTCTGGAGAAATAAAAGAACTAAATTTTAACCAAGTCAAAATCAAAAAGGCTACTAATAAGGTCCAATAAAAAATGGAGCCTCTAACTGCTGGGATAAAGAGAGAATTAGAAATATAGAAGACCAAATGATGGAGAATAAAGAAGCTGAGAAAAAGAGAGATAAACAACTACTGGATCATGAGGGCAGAATTCAAGAGATAAGTGATACCATAATGTGAAACAATATTAGAATAATTGGGATCCCAGAAGAAGAAGAAAGAGAGAGAGGGGCAGAAGGTATATTGGAGCAAATTATAGCAGAGAGTTTCCCTAATTTGGGGAAGGAAACAGGCATCAAAATCCAGGAGGCACAGAGAACCCCCCTCAAAATCAATAAAAATAGGTCAACACCATGACATCTAATAGTAAAACTTAAAACTCTCAGAGACAAAGAGAAAATCCTGGAAGCAGCTTGGGACAAGAGGTCTGTAACCTACAATGGAAGAAACATTAGACTGGCAGAAGATCTGTCCACAGAGACCTGACAGGACAGAAAGGACTGCCATGATCTATTCAAAGCACTAAATAAGAAAGATATGCAGCCAAGAATACTATATCCAGCTAGGCTGTCATTGAAAATAGAAGGAGAGATAAAAAGCTTCTAGGATAAACAAAAACTAAAAGAATTTGCAAACACCAAACCAGCCTACAAGAAATATTGAAAGGGGTCCTCTAAGCAAAGAGAGAGCCTAAAAGTAACACAGACCAGAAAGGAACACAGACAATATACAGTAACAATCACCTTACAGGCAATACAATGGCACTAAATTCATATCTTTCAATAGTTACCCTGAATGTAAATGCCCCAATCAAAAGACACAGGCCATCAGATTGGATAAAAAAACAAGGCCCATTGATATGCTATCTGCAAGAGACTCATTTTAGATGCAAAGTCACCTCCAGATTGAAAGGGAGGGGGTGGAAAACCACTTACCATGTTAATGGACATCAAAAGAAAGCTATGGGGACAATCTTTATATCAAACAAATTAGATTTTAAACCAAAGACTATCATAAGAGATGAGGAAGGACATTATATCATACTTAAGGGTCTATCCAACAAGAATATCTAACAATTGTAAATATCTATGCCCCTAACATGGAAGCAGCCAATTATATAAGCCAATTGATAACAAAATCAAAGAAACACATCAACAATAATACAATAATAGTAGGGGACATTAACACCCCCCTCACTGAAATGGACAGATCATGTAAGCAAAAGCTCAGCAAGGAAAGAGAGGCTTTAAATGACACACTAGACCAGATGGACTTCACAGATATATTCAGAACATTCCATCACAAAGCAAGAGAATACACATTCTTCTCTAGTGCACTTGGAACATTCTCCAAATTAGATCATATCCTGGGTCACAAATCAGGTCTCAACCAGTACCAAAATATTGGGATCATTACCTGCATATTTTCAGACCACAATGCTTTAAAACTAGAACTCAATCACAAGAGGGAAGTTGGAAAGAACTCAAATACATGGAGGCTAAAGAGCATGCTACTAAAGAATGAATGCGTCAACCAGAAAATTAAAGAAGAATTAAAAAAACTCATGGAAAGAAATGAAAATGAAAACACAACTGTTCAGAATCTTTGGGATGCAGCAAAGGAAGTCCTAAGAGGAAAGTATATAGCAATACAAGCCTTTCTCAAGAAACAAGAAAGGTCTCAAATATACAAACTAACCCCACACCTAAAGGAGCTGGAGAAAGAACAGAAAATAAAGGCTAAACCCAGCAGGAGAAGAAAAATAATAAAGATCATAGCAGATATTGTGAAAAGATCTATGCTTCTTAGAGCAATCAACACATTTAATGCAATCCCTATCAAAATACCATCCACTTTTTTCAAAGAAATGGAACAAATAATCCTAAAATTTGTATGGAACCAGAAAAGACCCCAAATAGCCAGAGGAATGTTGAAAAAGAAAAGCAAAGCTGGCGGCATCACAATTCCGGACTTCCAGCTCTATTACAAAGCTGTAATCATCAAGACAGTATGATGTCTTGCAGCACAAAACAGACACACAGATCAATGGAACAGAACAGAGAGCCCAGAAATGGACCCTCAACTCTATGATCAACTAATCTTCAACAAAGCAGGAAAGAATGTCCAATGGAAAAAAGACAGTCTCTTCAAGAAATGGTGTTGGGAAAATGGACAGCCACATGCAGAAGAATGAAACTGGACCATTTCCTTACACCACACACAAAAATAGACTCCAAATGGTTGAAAGACCTAAATGTGAGATAGGAGTCCATCAAAATCCTTGAGGAGAACAAAGGCAGCAAACTCTCCAACCTCAGCCGCAGCAACTTCTTCCTAGACACATTATGAAAGGCAAAGGGAGCAAGGGCAAAAATGAACTATTGGGACTTCATCAAGATAAAAAGCTTTTGCACAGCAAAAGAAACAGTCAACCAAACCAAAAGACAACCAACAGAATGGGAGAAGATATTTGCAAATGACATATCAGATAAAGGGCTAGTATCCAAAATCTATGAAGAACTTATCAAATTCAACACCCAAAGAACAAATGATCCAATCAAGAAATGGGCAGAAGACATGAACAGGCATTTCTGCAAAGAAGACATCCAAATGGCCAACAGACACATGAAAAAGTGCTCAACATCGCTCGGCATCAGGGAAATCCAAATCAAAACTTCAATGAGATACCACCTCACACTAGTCAGAATGGCTAAAATTAACAAGTCAGGAAACAGATGTTGGCGGGGATGCAGAGAAAGGGGAACCCTCCTACACTGTTGGTGGGAATGCAAGCTGGTGCAGCCACTCTGGAAAACAGTATGGAGGTTCCTCAAAAAGTTGAAAATAGAGCTACCATATGACCCAGCAATTGCACTGCTGGGTATTTACCCAAAAGATACAAACATAGTGATCCGAAGGGGCACATGAACCCCAACGTTTATAGCAGCTATGTCCACAATAGCCAAACTGTAGAAAGAGTCAAGAAGTCCATTGACAGATGAATGGATAAAGAAGATGTGGTATATATATATATATATATATATATATATATATATACACACACACACAATGGAATATTATGCAGCCATCAAAAAAATAAATCTTGCCATTTGCAACGACATGGATGGAACTAGAGGGTATTATGCTAAGTGAAATAAGTCATTCAGAGAAAGACAATTATCATATGATCTCACTGATATGAGGAATTTGCAAAACAAGACAGAGGATCATAGGGGAAGGGAGAGAAAAATGAGACAAGATGAAATGAGAGATGGAGACAAACCATAAGAGACTCTTAATCTCAGGAAACAAACTGAGGGTTGCTGGAGTGGAGGGGGGTGAGAGGGATGGGATGACTTAATGGACATTGGGGAGGTTATGTGCTATGGCGAGCACTGTGAATTGTGTAAGACTCATGAATCACAGACTTGTACCCCTGAAACAAATAACACATTATATGTTAATAATAATTTTAAAAAAGCAAAAACAACAAAAGCAAAAAAAAAAAAAAAAGTGTGACTACATCAGACTGGAAAGCTTCTGCACAACAAAGGAAACCATCAGCAAAATGAAAAGGCAGCCCACTGAATGGGAGATAATATTTGAAAATCATGTACCTGATAAGGGGCTAACATGCAAAATATGTAAAGAACTCATTCAACTAATAGCAAAACTCAAACAATTGATTGAAAAATGAGCAGAGGATCTGTAGAGATATTTTTTCCAAGACTTGCAGATGACCAACAGGTACATGAAAAGATGCTCTACATCATCAATCATCAGGGGCATGAAAATCAAAACCTCAGTGTGATATCACCTTGCACCTTTTAGAAGGGCTAATATCAAAAAGACAGGAAATAACAAGTGTTGCAAGAATGTGGAGAAAAGTGAATCCTGGTGCACTGTTGGTGAGAATGTAATTTGTTTCAACCATTATGGAAACTAGTATGGAAATTCTTCAAAAAATTAAAAATAGGGGCGCCTGGGTGGCTCAGTTGGTTAAGCGACTGCCTTCAGCTCAGGTCATGATCCTGGAGTCCCGGGATTGAGTCCCGCATCGGGCTCCCTGCTCGGCAAGGAGCCTGCTTCTCCCTCTAACCTTCCCCCCTCTCATGTACTCTCTCTCTCTCTCATTCTCGCTCTCTCAAATAAATAAATAAATAAATCTTTAAAAAAAAATTAAAAATAAAACTACCATATGATCCAGCAATTCACTTCTGGGTATTTATCAAAAGCAAATGAAAACACTAACTCAAAGGATACCTGCACCACTAAGTTTATATCAGCATTATTTATAATAGCCAACATATGGAAACAGTATAAGTTTCCATCAATGGATAAATGGATAAAGAAGTTAAATATTTATATATAATATTCACAGACACATTCATATACACATACAGATAATGGACTATTCAGCCACAAAGAAGAATGAAACCTTATTTGTGACAACATGGATGGAGCTCAAGGCCATTGTTCTAAGTGAAATAGATGACACAGTAAAAGACAAATACTATGTGATCTTTCTTATTTGTGGAATTTAAAAAAAAAAAAAGAAAGAAAAAGAAAGAAAGAAATTTAAGAAAAAATATCTTAAAATATAGCATGTGTAGGCCCCATAATGACCATTAGAGTTTCCATACTATCATTATCTCTGGTTATAGCCACTTGAACTTCATTGACTTTGTCTGTGAAAACTTTCAAAAAGCCTGTGGGCCAGAAACAGGCCAGTAAAATGTGATGCTGCATAACTTATCAGATAATCCTTTTTCTGTACTTTGGAAGTTCATAAACTGTGTAGTCTATCATACCCTCATTTATATACAAGCATACACTATCTAACAAATAATATCTCTTTTGGTAACACAAATTTTCATTTTGGATTTTTGTGTATTATAATCTTCCCCTAGACAACTGAGAATAAAAACAGTTTTACCCCTCCTCTTTTCTTAAATTTCTTGGTATTTCATGAAATAGACTTATTCTTCACAAATTTAATAAATCAAATTCTGCAAAACAGACACTCATATCTTGCAAAATGCTAGTGAGTTACGTTCTAACAAAAGGAATAGAGAAGACAAGTACAAATATAGCTAGGTTTGCAGACTTATTGATGGGAAAATTCAGGTCGTTCCTTTTATGACTTCTTTATTAAATTATCCTACTTGGGTTACAAGACAAAATGGATCTGCCATTGGGAGTGTCCCTAAATAATCCTCTAGGAACATTAGCTCAGAAGTTTTTAAGGTAAAAATTAGCCACTTTAATCCCCAAATATCAAAGACACAACTATTTTTGGAGAAAATCAATCTTTGAAATAGATTTTTAACTCAAAAGGAAAAGAAAAAAACATTATAAAAAATGAATTTTAGTTAATAATATGCATATTGAAATATATTTGGATGAAATTATAATAATGTCTGTAACATTAAAATGCACTAAAAATAAGAAGGATTGATGGATATTAGAGTACTCAATAGACAAGTAAAAAAGCATATTGTTATTTATAGAATTTAAATGGTGGGAATATGGCTTTCACAGTAAAATTCTTTAAACTGTTCTATGTGTTTGTAATATTTCATAGTAAAATGTCTAAAAAAGGCAAATCTGCATTCTAAACGAAATGAAAAGATTTATTTAGACAAAGACACATTATTGATTATATTTACTGAATATTATCACTAAGCTTTCTTATGCCTAGATACACACTTCTTACTTTGCTCTAACCACTACCACTGAGTTAACTACATCTTTATAACTTGAAGAATCAAATGATTCTCTCAATCCACTTATTCTACAACTTAGAGAAAAACAATATAGAAGAAGAAGAAAAGAGGTTTTGGGTTTTCTCGATCAATAGACTCTTATACATTGATTGATTAACTGGTGAACACATGCAGTCAATTTGATTTGACTTGTCTGTTACTCAGAAGAAAACACAGTTGTCCATTTGTCTCCACACTCGGAGAGAAAGATTGAGATTTGACCACTGTTGGAAAGAATTTGTTTAATAAATAGTAGTGCCTATAAAATGGCACAAATATAAGCCTCTAGCTTAAAATTTTGCAGGCTAATTCAGAGGCTACATCATAAATTTGGTAAACTGTATTTGTGTCTTGCCCCCACCTCTTATCTGCAAATAAGCCCCCATATATTCAGAAAATCAAAATTAGCATGTTCCATTACATTACACAGATTAGTTATGTTCGTTGTAGAAAAAAATTAGAGAATACAAAAAGTAAAAATAATATATAATTCCATTTGAGGAAAGCATCATTTTCTTTCACCTTTGCAAGTGCGTTTGTACATATTCTATGTAGATACGCATTCATAAAATAACCATTTATTAATTTATTACATTTATACTTTTTAGTTTAATAGTTAGAGGAGATGCAAAAGTGGTATGGATCTAGAGATGGAAATTAGGCATACTGCAAACATAATCTATTGAGCCTCAATTAAGCAATAATTTTCATAATGCTGGTCTATTCTGAAGAGCAAATATGGAATGCTTATCTAAAATTGGTGATATAGGGCACCTGGGTGGCTCAGTTGGTTAAGCGACTGCCTTCGGCTCAGGTCATGATCCCAGGGTCCTGGGATCAAGTCCCACATCGGGCTCAGCGGGGAGCCTGCTTCTCCCTCTGACCCTCTCCTCTCTCATGCTGTTTCTCTCGCTCGCTCTCTAATAAATAAATAAATAAAATCTTTAAAATAAAATAAAATTGATGATATAATTATCAATTTCTGCAACATATTTAAGTTGCTGGGCATTGCCTTCTTTCACATGATGTATAAATCAATAATTTGACTTTTCTCTATCTTATTTGTTTACAATTTTTTTAAAGGATTTTATTTATTTATTTGAGAGAGAGAGAATGAGAGACAGAAAGCATGAGAGGGAAGAGGGTCAGAGGGAGAAGCAGACTCCCTGCCGAGCAGGGAGCCCAATGCGGGACTCGATCCTGGGACTCCAGGATCATGACCTGAGCTGAAGGCAGTCGCTTAACCAACTGAGCCACCCAGGCGCCCCATTGTTTACAATTTTTAAATACATATTATTAAAGCAACCAATGTCCTTTCTATGGCTATTTCAGTAAACAGTCATGTACATGTATCTTTGGCTACTTTTCAATCATTTGTTTACTACAAAATCCTTGAAGATAAATTGCTAGACTAAAAACAATGTGCATTTATAAAAATCTACTCCAAAAATGGTTGCACAAATTTAACCTACACTAAAACTGAGTATTACATCCGGTTCCCTTGATCCCTACCCAATTCTGATTATTATCTTTCTTTTTATCTGAACTGAAAGACAATGTTCTTCAATAATTTTGCAATAGAATATTTTTATTCATATTCGTATGCTTTTTTCCATGTTAGAACTCAGATGCAAAACACTGAGTCAATACATGTTTTTTATGTATGGCATTCTATCTTCCTTGATTCATGCAAATTCCTCCATTCCCTTTTTTTTAATTAAAAATTAAGTATTCATCCTCTCTTTCCCCATTCTCCCACCCATTTACTTTTCTAATTAGACAACTCTTCTAATGTGTTTATTTTGTATTCTTTTTGGTTATTATTGTTATTTTTAGCATTGTCTTTCAATATACATTTTGTGTCTTTTCCACTTAGCATTATGTGTTTAAGACCTATGAATATTTGTTTTTATCACCTATTCTTCTAGTTGCTGTGCTCCATTGTGAAATTCCACCACCTTTTACCCACAAAGTTTTCTAGTGTTGGGACCATAGTCATATCCAAAACCGGGCACTTCAAATAATGTTGCAATGAGCATCCTTTATTACAGGCCTTGCTTGGAAGCCTGTGAGAATTCCTCTGGGACATTTCCCTGGGAGCAGAGTCCTAAGGTGGGTACAGTGGAGCATCCACATTCCCTCCAGTGGTCCATGAGGACTCCCAAACCCACACTTCCTGCCCAATCTAGTCTCTGCTGTTCTCATGGATGTAAGGAGGTAGTAGAGTGCTCTGCTTCCTCTGACAACAAATCAAAACAATGGTAGAGCTCTAAATGAGTTCATAAAAATAAAATCCTATCAGAGTACCTGGCCCTGCTCAAAAAAGTAGCTCTTATTATTAATATTTTGGCCTTTATTACTACAAATAATTAAAAAGATAACCAGAAAAATATGCAGCACAGACAACAAAAACAAAGCAAATAACAATAACAAAAAAAAAGCAGATAACAAAAGCAGGTAACAAAAAATAAATAAATAAAGCAAAATCTCTGCCCCATCTTATTCTAAATATAAATGATTTTGCTTATGTTAGCATTTCCCGTTGATCAAGTTAACATTCTGAATATTTCATATTACCCATATCCCATTTTAAATAGCTCATTAAGGTCTTTTCTGACATTATTATCAGACTCAAATAAACTTTACATCTGCATTTGAAACACTGAATCTAATGCCACAGTCTCTTATTTAGACTAAACTTCCCTTCATTTCTTGACATTGAGAAAGGCCAAATTAATATATTTGGGAAAATGCCCAACTAGAAACACATTTAGAAATATATAATGGTTTTAACATCATATTTAAAATGCCTAAAATCATCTTTTCCTGGGGCATTTAAAATGGTAGCTCTTATATTATTTTGCTCAAGGCTACAAACATTTTGCACAAATATTTAAGTTAATATTGAAAGTATTGCATTGAATAGGATTGTTTACTATAGATCTAAATTTAGTGTTATGAGAAATATTGAGAAAAATGCTAACATATTTGTCTCATTTTTTAAAAATGCCTTTCCTACCTTCTTTTCATATTATTGCAAATCTTAAATTTTTAGTTTTGAGTTTTCATTTATATAATATAAAAAATAGACAGGAATGGATTCAGTAGAGTGGGTCGATGAACTGTGACAACTGAAGTCTGATTTGAGTGAATTTGAGAGTTGGAGTTTGAAGAAATAATATGTTTTAAGTTAAAATGCCCCTATCAGAAGTGATATAAATGTATTTTGAAGTTTTTTGCATTCTTTCATATTAAATCCTGATCTTCTTCCTATTGCTTTTTGTGAATCGTTTTCACTGTATGACTATGGATGAGGTTATTGGACCTGGTTTCCCTCATCACAGAGAGGGCAGGGGAAGATTTGCTGCTGCAGTCTATCCAAGGTACAGATACATGACTTTTATGAACACAAGATACTAATGGAGAGATATTATTCAAAGAATTAAAGAGAATTTTTTCCTATAAAATGTAAAATTATTAATATAATTCATTTCTTTTTTTTCTTTTACCCATTCTACCAGTTTGAGAATTATGCATTCTATTTTTATTCTAGTGGTTTTGCATAAAACATTAACCAATATTTTTAAACTTGCAGTTTCCCAAATATTTAGAGCATTTTATTTCAATTTTCTTTCTCTTTACTCTTTGGGCTTCATCTCATCTATCATGTTTAAATCATCTGGAGTCAAATTAAATACTGTCATTTTAAAATGGTGATTTTTGCAGTCAGTATTTTTGACGAAATGGGTTACTAATTTCTTTGCCTTCGTGGGTTTTTTTTTTTTTTTTTTTGAGAAAAGTTCTTAGGTAAATTTCTTGGGTCCGTCTATATCTGATTTTTTTTTTTTCCCCTCTTACTCTTGAGTGATCTTTGACTGGGTTCAACACTTTGAAGATGCTGGTCCTTTATCTTCCTACAACCGGTGTTACTATTAAGTCTGTGGTCAGTGAGTCGTCTTTATTTTTCTCTGACAGTAGTAGTTTCTGAGTTTGCTCTTTATCATTTATTTTGGAAATTTATTACATATCCAGCTATTTAATTGTATTAATATTTTGTGATTATTTTCTCATATAATTACTTTACAGACATTTTCTCTCTTCCTTTCCCACATTTCTATGAAAAAAGTCAATATTATTTGACTCTTATCCTCCATGTGTCCATTTTTCTCTTATGCTTCCCATCTCTTTATCCTTTGTGCCAGCTATTTTGAGACATTTCTTTAGTCCAAGATTATAGCTTAGAGTTCTTATTCCACCAAAACTTCACTTTATATTTGAAACTGGCTATCTATTAGCTTTCTGAAAATGTTTTCTAACATTCTCAAATTTAGTGATGGGAAGAAACTGTCCTGTGTGCCAAATCAGCTGTCTTAAATTCAGCATTGCTGCTTGTTTTTTTCTTTCATTTTATCAAGATATAACTGGAGTTGAATAGAGAAAATAGAAAGAAAATAGAAAAAAAGTGGTTTGATTGTTAAAATACAATATGTTGCTAACTTTGACTGACACAGCAACATTCAACAAATGACTCTGTCACCTACAATATTCAGGCCCTGTTCTAGGCATTTAGGATACATTAGTGAACAAAACAGGAAAAAAAAGTCCTTGCTCTCCTGAAGTCATTGCAGTGTCTTTTCTAGTATTTTACTAACACTGTTGCTCTGACATTCGACTATTTTAATAATATGGAGGCTTTGTAATAACACTAATATAAAATTATTCATTTTTATATATTTATTGATTAGCAGTGTTTACGGCATATCCATATATATACTACTGTGCAATGTTTTGGGGAGACTACAGAGATCATCAAAGGAAAATAAGAGGTTTCATCAAAAACTCAAAACCAGTATATCTAAAATCTGTACTAAAAAAAAAAAAACTGTATATATATGGAACACACTCCCAATTAATTATATGCATTTGATTTATAAATGTTATTTATAATACATTTATATGTTAAATTTTAGTTATATCACACTATCTTATGCCTTATTAAAAACACAGACTATAAACTTTATAAGCATAGTAAAGACATAATAAATAAAAAATGTTCTTTAAATTATTAGTGGTATAATATGCCCTCAAACCTTAAAAGTTTTTCATGTTCTGGACTCTTAATCTTGCTAACAAAATACTTGCAAATTATCATTGGATATTTTGAGAAATGTTCCCTGTTGTGACTCCAACCCCCAGCTCTCAGGATCTCTGTTCCCATGTACCCCTCTAATAGTACCATCACCAGAAGCCTGTTCTTCCTGGCCTGGAGCCTGCAGCTTGACCTCTACCATCTGGGGTTTGTTGCCTGCATGCTCCAGGCCCACTGAAATATATGCCATGTCTGCTAAACTCTTGGTGTCAGCATTCTGAAATTGCAAATTATTAACTACTTAATGTGATAAACTAATCTGTACTGATGGGATAGGGTTACAGAGCAACCACTGAATAATACCAATATTGAACTTCTAGATACAATGCCTTTGTCTTTAATACAGTGAGAGGAAAAGTGAGAATTGCAGGCAGAAATGGAATCATGCCATTCTTCCCAGTCAATAGAGAAGATATTTTTGGAACAGAACAAAATGACATCGTATTTTATTTTTCATTTCATTATTATTCTCGAATATCGCTTTTCTTCAACACACTTTCAATGTTACTCAGCATTCATTTAGTACCTAATAAGACAGGTATTAATTACTTTGCGCTAGTTTAAAATTAAATTTTCATAATAATTCATTAAATATGTTACAATCATTTTTTTCTGGTGAAAAACTGAAATCAAAGTTAAAATATTTAAGTCCATATCATAGTGTATTAGTTAAGGTTCATTCAGAGAAGCAAGAACCATTAGGAGACTGATCTATCTATCTATCATCTTCTATCTACAGATTTGTTATCTGTTAGAGGGATTTGACCTCACCAAGTTGTGGGAGCTGGTTGAACAGTCTCTGCAAAGCTGTTGCCTTGGTGTCTGAAGGTGAAGCTTGAAGTCTCCAAGCCATAGTTAAAAAGGAATGATGGATGTAAAGTTGGGGAGAACCCAAGGGAAAGTGGAAACCTGCAAAAATGTTCTGACACCCACGGGGACAGATTGAAACCATTTCAGTATCGTTACATCTGACTCTGGTAGTGCGGGTATCCTGCCGAAGCTGAAGCTCTTTGTCACTGAGCTAAGCACATACTCCTGACACAGGTATCAAAGAAACCGAGGGGCAAGGTTGAGAGGTAATAAGCCCAGCCACTGCCAGGAAGGTGAATCAACAGATTAGCGACAAACGTGTGAGATGCAAAATGTCTGCTGCTTCCCTTCTCTCTAAATCTCTCACAAAAATCCCTTTTATGGTCTACCTTAACTGGAAACATACAGTAAAGGCAATTCTGGACAATAAAGTTCAGCCTAACCAAATTTATATGTGACTAAGTCACCACACATCACATCTCTCACTGAACTACATTTTGCTGGTTCTACTGTTTTTCAGATATGTTCAGAAATACTTTAAGCTGCATTCATAAAATCAGGCCGCATTACATTTCTGAGGCTAAGTAACACTCCAATAACCTGCAAGGAAAGCCAGCAGATGAGGGAGCAACCATCAGAATGGTTAATTTGATTTAGTAATCATATCAGTTTCATGTTTTGCTAAGTTGATCATCAGATTGGGTGATTTAATCATGAATATAGGCAAGCTTAAAAGAAATTTTGAAAATGGCATTATCCCCAGATAAATAATCAGTGGGTGGTTTAAAAACCAGGTCTCTAAAATGTAATTTTTTTTTTATAATTCAAGGAAGCACTCAAGGCATAGTGCATCAAAAATTTTATTTTCACAATATTCTCAGAGGTAAATTGCCTGTCATTTCTGATTGCAATGCTTTATTTGGTCATTCTTTATTGTGTCATTTAAAAATTTTTATTTGTCATCAGCACCCAGACAACCAGTAAAATTAGCCTTTTTCCAGAGAGAACTCAAGACAAGGGTTTGGAAATAGATTATTTACTTCCTTAATAGAATTAGGTCTGCAATCCTCTCAGCCACTTAAACATAGCTACCTAATTTAGTGAGATCTTCTTTAACTTGGACATTAAAATTAACTGCAGACTTAAAAAAAAAAAAGAATTGAGGAAGAACTTTGGATTCTTATGTTTAATTTCAGAAGAAAATGAAAGCAATATAAAAAGCATTAGGAAAATAGCATATTTGAATTAAAATTTAGTAATAGGGAATCTATAAAACTGTGGTTTTTCAAATCAAAGTGAAGGAAAAGATAACACATAACACAGTGTTTAAATACACAGCCTCTTCTCAACTACTTTTCTGTTTTCAAATATTTGAAATACATTAAGCCAAAAAAGAAAAAAATCATCAATAAGCTTCTTAATATATATCGGCTGATAAGTAGGGAGAGAGATTTAAGGTAAAAATTAGTCTTCCACCCCAATCATGTCCCTTAAAAGTAATAAGCATTAGTATTTTTCTGTGTCTCCATGATACATTTTTCCTACTTTTGTCTTTGTGTTGCATGCACAAAGGAGTGCATGCACACACAATGTCTTTTTAATAGAAATGAAATTAGGCTTTATGAAGGTTTTCCACTTAATATACTATGGACCTATTTTCCAGTCAGCATATGAGGTATATGAGTACGTTTTCATCTCATAGTTCTGTGATATTCCTTGACATGAACATACCATAATTTAGTTAACCAGTTTCTTAATTTTTGATATTTAGGTTGTTTCCTTTCTGTTGCTGCTTGTTCGTCTTGCTACATAATAATTCTGTGGTGAAAAGCCCAGTACATTTGTGAAATAATTATCTAATTACTGAAGAACAGATTCCTGTAAGTGCAATTGCTTGATCACATATTTCGCCCATATTTAATCAGAATAGAGTCCCCACCTACCATTTAAAGAAAATGTCTCTGTGCCAACATTTTCACCAGCCTGGGAAAGTATCCATCTTTTTAAAAAATGTATGCCAAATCCATAAAAATTTTTCTTCTCATTTTACTTTTTTAAGTTAGTTTTTGAAGTGATTAGTGAGGTTGAACATCACATTGTATGTTTAGTCACTAGTTGTATTTCTTCTTTTACAAAGTAGCTACTTGCAAAATTTGCCTATTTAAAAAAAAAAAAAACAAGGCTGTCTATCTTTCCCTTGGTAATCTGTAAATACTCTATATCCATTAGGGATATTAGTCCTCCTTTGTATTTATTTATTTTTTTTTTACTTTTGATATTATGGAATAGAAAACACAATACTAAATATGAAATTTAGCGAATAATAATAAAGCACACATTCATCTCTTTATAGAAAGCACACTATCATTGATATCGAGAAGCAGGACAATCACCCTGGAAATTCCTTATGTGTCACTTCTGACTACACCACCCTTTCACCCTTAGAGGTACACTATCTTGATTTTCTTATCAATTACTTAGTGCTACCTTGTTTTCTTTATAGGTTTATGATCTTTTCATGCTTCCCAAAATAATAGTTTAGAGTTCCTGCCACTCTCCCAACCAAACTCTGCTCGCATAGTTACTGCTGGTTTTCTTTCTCTTCACTATTACTATCTACCTGTTTTTTGGATATTCCAAACATGCACTGGCTCCTTTCATATTAAAAGTAAACGACCTCCTTTAACTCCCCATTGCCTTCCGGCCTCTTTTCATTTCTCCCCTTTGATCATAATTCTCTGTCTGTAGTTTCTTGCTTTCCCTTCACTTTATTTTTAAGTGTTCAGTTCAGTGACATTGAGAACGTTCACAATGTTGTGAAATCATCACCACTAACAATCTCCTACACTAAAAAACTATATTCTTTAGACAATTGCTCCCCTCCCTCCTTCCTTGCCAGTCTCTGACAACTACCATTCTATTTTCTGTCTGTGAATTTGACAATTCTAGGTACCTCATGTAATATGATCATATAGTATGTGTTCTTTTAAGTCTGGTTTATTTCACTCAGCCTAATTTCTTCAAGGTTCATCCGTGTTGAAGCATGTATTAGAATTTTATTCCAATTTAACACTTCTTGATATTCCATTATTGTATGTTACAACATTTTGTTTACCCATTCATCCATTGATTAACACTTGGGTTCCTTTTACATTTTGACTATTGTGAATAATGTTCCCACAAACATGAGTGAGTGTGCAAATCTCTGCTTGGATCCCTGTTTTCAATTCTTTTGGGTATATACCTAAAAGTGTAATTGCTGAATTATATTGACATTATATGTTTAATTTTCTGAGGAACTGTCATCCTGTTTTCCACAGCAACTATACCATCTTAATACAAAGTTCTGTGGCACCTACATTGTCTCTGATTTATATATTTGTATATGGTTTTGGAATCTTTGAGATTTTGTGTAATTAATATGTGACGTTGTCTATGGTTTTTAGGTCATCTATTGTTTTACATATTGTCAGCATTTTTTTATTAGCCATTATCATATTTTCAATGCATTTGTAGAATATAAATTTTGTAGAAACATTTCTGAAAAGAATTTGCCCTCAAATATGCTATTACTTTTGCTAAGAAATGTATTCTCTAAAACTACATAGTGTTACATAAGGCGGAATGCTAGGATATTATTTATCTAAGATTATATGGTGTTGTAAAAGGCAATAGTCTAGAATATAAGCCTCATGTGGCCAGACTTCATTGTATTATTCCTTGTATCCTGGGTTCCTAGAATAAAGTGTTGCACAAAGAAGTAACACAATAAATATTTGGTAAATTTGGTTTAGTTAATTCTACATTTAATGCTTCACTATCTATGGTTTAGCTGTGGGTACATGAAAATCAAACTATAGCATTTTGGATAAGGTTAGTCACAATATTTTCATTAGTTATTTTCCCTCTGGGATATGAAAGAAAAGATTAATGCTTCCCAAAATGTGGCATGTGTCAAATTATCTCCTATGGTAGATATTTGAAGAAGATCCCTGTTAAATTTCACTCTGTTCTCATAAAATTATGTAGAAAAAAAATTCAGCATTCAATTGTTACTATTCAAGGGAGGTATTTTGGATGGTCATCATAATAGTTAAAGGTTAGTTGTATCTAGAAAGATATTATAAAAAATATTTTAACAATAAAGATCCTGATAACTGATCCTCTCAGGTTTTATAGACCCTAAAATGTGTCATTTACAACCCACTAGAGTGATTTTGATGTGGGTCATGATACTGAATTATACTTGAAACAACCACTCCTGAAATAATAAACTTTTCAGTGTCTTTAGACTTCATTAAATATAGAACAGGAAAAGACTGATAAAGAAAATTGTAAGTAATGATCCTGGAAATGAAGGTAACCTCGATAGAAAGGTAAATCTTTAGGCATACTTGGAGAATGGACATGTAACTTGTTTTACTCAATAAAGTAAGCATAGAAGTTTGATTATAACCTCTGACAAGCTTTGAAGACCATTGTGCAATTTGCTAAGTCCTTTGTTTTCAGGTTCTGAGATCATGAAAATATATATCTATACAATTGCAAGAAAAAATATTGGCCTTCCTATTCTAGCAATATAGTACACTTGATATTTAAAAAATCCCCTTTTACACATCATTCATAAGATTTGATAGAATGTAACAACATATACACACATGAGCAAAAATATATCCATAAGAATATTCACAGCAGCATTGTTAATTGCAGCAAATAATTGGAAGCAACCTAAATTTCCAGCAGGAGAATGGATATATCACATGTAATAATCAACCATAGAATACTATAGAACAATGAAAATGAATAACATAGCATTACATGTATTCATTTATCTGAACTGATGAATCACACAAATAAAATGTTAAGGAAAATCAAGAACAAATTGCAGAAGAATACTTATATAGCTTAAAACTTTAAATAACATGCAATTCTATGAGCACAATTGTACATGTGTATATATGTATGCATTCATCTATACATATGTATATGTTTGTGTATACATATGAGGAAGAGTCTATAAATATTTGAAGAAAAATTGCCAAATTCAGGATAATTCAAATTTTAGCTCAGTGAAATTAGTTATTACTTTGGTGTGAGGAGTAAAGGAAATGTTACCAAGGAGGAATAAAGCAGTAGTTTAAATTATATTATGTTTATAATATCATATTTTCATCTGTTATATTATTTTTATATTCCTACAAATGTCTCAAATATTTTATAATACTTTTTAAATAAAACTAATAAAAATAATAGATATCATTTCTTACAGCTCTAAGATGGCCTTTCCTCCCTTATTGATCTATGGTCAATGTAAGAAATAAAAATTTTATGGTCCATTCTCATTAAATATAATTGATTATGGCAGGGGGGCGGGAGAAGAATAGCAAGAATGTAAAATTTAACCCTAAGCAGACTGTGGTTAAATTTAGAGCGTAATTTAGAAGAGCCTTCACTTTTTGACCCTTATTTGACCCTGCAGCCCCACTTCCGAGCACATTTTCCACTTATTTAATATTACATCAAATTACCATTGTCTCCAATTACACATTATAACATACACTTCGTAATTTTACACAAGATGTTCCCCTAGTTTCAGATGCCTTGTTCTCCTTGGTTAAGTAATCCTACATCTTTCGAAAGGTACAACTTTTTGGGGGGTAGACTTTATTCCTGAGACCCCAAGAATGGTTAGTGTTTCCTCCAAGCATCAACTGCCTGGTCTATTCCAGAGGTCACATGCTGCCCTGCTTTCATCCATGCTCATTTCTGTCTTTCTAACTAATGTGTGAACACCTAAAGAGCAGGAAGGAGATTCAGAATCTCTAATGCTAGGAATTTGAGTCCATCATGATTTCAGGGTCTAACAGTGGTTTCTTACTAATGATTATTATGCCATGGCATTCTGAGACTACACACTAATATTTCTAAATATTTGATGGTTAGGACAGTGCTAACTCTGAAGACATAAGTAGTTTTCTGCTTCATCTTAAGTAAGGCAAAATATATACTTCTGTAGAAAAAATTCACTGTACTGAATTAATAGAAAACATTTTCTTGGTCAAAAGAAAAAAGGTATCTCCTTCTGAACTGAAAGATGATAGATTTTCATCATAGTCGTGGTCTAAGGGCCAGACCAAGGGTGAGCTCTATAAACTCTAATCTTGGTCCTATCTGAGAGCAGATTTCAGATTGCTCTTTTGGGCTGTATTTTTTTTTTTTTTTTTTTTACTTTAAGTCAGTCAGTAAATTAAAAACAATGACAACAGTAACAAACCTGATCTTATTTGCACGTGAGGCAATAAGAATGACTGAATTTAAAAATATCAGTAAGCAGAAACAGAGTTGCCTGGAAGAGTTGATAATGAAACTGAAGGTCACTTTTATATTTCTAAAACTATTGCTAGAATATCTTGCGGAATTAAAAACCAAGCACCAAGACAGATTTGTGGAAAATGTAAGTATCCCTTTGGGGTTTCCAAAAATTATGTGGGGAAGGAAACTCATAGAAGAATGAAATTTCCACAACCCAGGAAATGAGACAGATAATGGCAAAGGTGATCTTATTTTATATGTATAGCTTGTGAGGCCTGAGCAAAACTAGAGCTTACAATTGAATAATTAATTGAATAATTAATTGAATGGAGAAAATAATTAAACACTTTTTAAAAGAAATTGTATTCAGAAGTCTTTGGAATAGATGTAAGAAGAGCCTTGCAGAAAGACATTGTTGACTCTGCATTGAGGGAGGTCATCCAGAGGAAATGACCACCAGTTGACCCATGAGCTGGACCTCAGCAATCAGAAGATCCTTATCGCCTCCACTGTCCTTGGAATGTGAATTTTGCTTGACTTCTCACCCCCCAAGGCTGCTCCAAGTTCATAGCCTTGAGATAGTGATGTGGCATTGAGACCATCTGGATGGTATATGTGGGTGAATGTAGTTAAGGCATCTATATAAATGTTTGAGATTTGACAAGTGGGTGTGAAGATCTACTTGTCTTACGGCGACCTAAGACAAGCCTCCTGCGTAAGTTCCCTTGCTTAGTAAACCTGTCACCTACCAACCTGGAGTGGCCTGCCTCTTTTTTCTGTCTTTCCTTGTTTTCCATCTATGGGGGTGGGGCAGTTTCAGATTACACTTGGGAAGCTCCCAGGAGCTCATAAACCAACACTCCGCCACTATCTATCCATGGACATCTCATTCCTTCCAGTGGTTACAGCCTGTGAAAAATGCTACCTATTTTGTTAATCCTTTCATCTCCCTACAGCAGTAGAATGATATACCAGTTATCTTAAATTTAAGATATAAAATAAAGAAATCCCAGAACAAATTGAGAGGCTGACGATAACTAGTAACTGTGTTAGCAGTTATGTTATTTCTTACATGAGCTTGTAACACAGGTCTTTTGGTTTCCTCTCTTCTTACTTGTGAGGGAAATGAAGCCTGGAGAGAACAAATTACGAGCCCCAAACCACCATGGCTTCTTAGAGGAGCAGCTTGAGAATTTATCTTATGTCTTCTATTCCAGATCCTATCCTTTCTCCTTTGCCCCACACTCTTTCCACTTTCTTGGTACAAAATGGAGAACTTTATATGCAGGATATTTTCCTCCAGCCACCCAATTCATGTTTATGTCTGGCCCTGATTTTTCTCCCCTTTTTGTGTGTGGTATCTATATTGTAGTTTTCACTTTACCAATGTCCAAATTTGGTCGAAGCTGGCATTTTTTGAAATTCTTCAGCCACTGAGGAAATAATAGCTTTCATGTTTTGAAAGGTTCACTTCCCATTCCAAGGCAGGTTGACCTGTCCCCTAGCCCTATGCTGAAAACTGAACAGCAGGTATTTGACTCCTGAAGAACTCCCCAGCTCATGACCTCATTTTCTTACTGCTTTCTGCTTCTTAACATGAACCCTAACCCTGTTTTTGATTTACTTTTTGAACATGATCTGCTCACATTAACTCTTAACACTTTGAAATGGAATAGTATGTAGCGTATTTACTTGTAGCAATGACTTGGGAGCTTAAACTCAGTTCCACTTTCTTTTTCTTGTAATGCATTTCCTACCTTGACTTTGAAGAGGAGTCATACTAGATTACACAAAAATAAGCTCTATTAAGCTAGATTCTAGTGCAGGACATAATCATTCATGTAAACAGGATAAACTTGCTTATTCTGCCTCTCTTGTAGCACATATACAAAGCAAGCTATGTGAAAGAAGCATTTTGAGAAAGAAGACTTTTCAAAGATTAAACACAGATAGGAAGATTCTTTTCTTTCCCATAACCTATTGTGGAGAAGGGCTTTGGTGAATATTTCTCCCAATAAAGATGAAGGCCCTAAAAAAGGTTCTTGGAAGGTTGGTAGTTTTTCTAGGGTCTTGGAACACTCTTGCTTGGAATTTCTGAATGGCTGGAGAATAAAAATGTGTCTCACGGGGTCTTGTGCTGTGCTTAGTATTGTCTGGAGAGGGTGGGGGTAGAAGCCCTACCCTGAATCTTGAGGCTTACCGCAGGAACAAAAAGAAGTTCTTGGAAGTTTGCATTATGCAGTGCAGAAGACACAGAGTTTATTAGAGACACACACTGGAAAAACCACAACACGGGAAAATTACCAAATTAAATGACACTCAAAAGATTTCACAGAGTGAACTGCTGGTAGGAGCCAAGGTTAAATGTGACAGCTTTTCTCTGGAATTGGAGCAGAGAGAAGGAAGCCTGGGGAATGAATCACCTACACCAAGTGTCATGGCTGCAGAAGCCCATGTTTGGCATCACACACAGATCACGAAGCCTTGAGATGTCACCAGGTCAGGCAGAAAGCATGCTTTAGTGATACAGAACAGCCTTTATTCCTATTTTCACAGCATTTAGGCAAACGTGTCAGCTGATCATCACACATCCTCTTATGCTACATTGGGCTGACCTAGCAAAATAGACTTCAGGGAGAAAGAAGAACTACTAAGTTTTTCTCCCCTCTAAGTGATTAAGCTTCACTTCACTTATAGGCTCTACCCAAACACTGACAGAAGGCTTTTAGCTGGACAGCAACTGATCATAATGAATATATACTGAATGTGAATATCTATCAAAAAGAGATCCAGTTTCAAACTGTAAACCATGAGAGAGAAAAAAAATGGACTTTCTAATATTAGTTCAATTCATTTTTCATACTGGAGAGGAAACAAGAAATTGTCAAACAATAAGAAATCTTAGATTTATGTAAATAAGGCAAATTTACATTTAGATTTTAATGTAAGCTCATTAGAACATAAACATATGGTCAGGATTTTTGTCTGATTTCTACTGATTTCTCAGTGTCTAGAATAGCATTGGGTCTATATTAAGTATCCATTAAGTATTTTTTTAAACAAATTCTTGATTTTCCATCTATCTGGTATTGATTAACCAGTATCATGTATGACAAGGGTATTAGCACAGATCCTGCAAGATATTAAGAAATCAATAAGACATCTTTATTAATAAACATCTTTATTTTAATAATTTGATAACAGAGACAATATGAACAAATTCCTTGAAAACACAAATTTCCAAGTTTGTCACAAGGAAGTGAAATACTGCTATATTTGGTAAAGAAATTAAATCTGTAACTAAAAATCTTTACACAAAGAAAACTTCAGACCCGTATAGTATCATTGGTAAGTTCTTTCAAACATTTAAAGAAGAAAAAGAAAAGTTATATCAATCTCAAATGAGATTGGTATACTTACTTTCAGAAAGTAGAGGAAGAGGAAATAATTCCCAATTAATTGTATGAAATTATCATAACCTTGAAATTAATGCCTGATTACAACAAAGAAATTTGACAGACCAATATCTCTCACGAGCATGACACAAGTACCAAACATAATATTTGTAAATTGAATCCAGTAATATATAAACAGGAATCATTCATCTGGAGTAAATGGGATTTATTCAAGGATTTAAAACTTAGTTTAGCATTCAAAATTAACCAATACAGTTTACACAATCAACAGAATAAAAAGAATAACAACCATTTCAATGGATGCAGAAAATATATCGAATAAAATTTAACACTTACTTGATTTAAAAAAAAACCCTGGAATAGAAGGGAATTTTTTTTCTTAATCTATTATAGGGTATCTACTAAAAACCAATAGCTAACATTATATTTAATGTTTCTCTTCTAAACCAGGAATAAGCAAGAATGTCCACAATAACTTTTATCCACAATTATACTGGCAATCTTAGGCAGTGCAACCAACAAAAAAATTGAAGGTATGAAATTTTTTAAAGTAAAATTTTAATTTCTGAAGATAGTATGATTATGTATTTGGAAAGTCCAGAAGAACCTATCAATCATTAGCAATAATAAGTGAACTTAGCCTGGATATTGGATGTCATGACAGTACAGAATATATTGCATTTCTATACATTCACAACAAACAATTCAAAAACAAACCCAAGAAATAACATGATTTAAAAGAATATCAAATACTTAGGAACAAACCTAGCAGAAATGTGTAAGACTTCTTGATTAAAACTACAAAATATCACCAATAGAAATTGAAGTGGCTCTAAATAAATGGAAACATATACCTTGTTCATATATTTGTAAGGTGCCAATTTCCCTGTGATTAACCTACAAATTCAACAAAATCCCCCCCGCAAAAAAAAAATCTAATAGAGTTTTTGTGAGGGTGTGTTTGAAAAATAGTTTAATCTAGTGGAAATTAGAGGACTTTCAATAGTTAAGACAAACTTCACGAGGATAAAGTTATCATTCCTTACTATATAGCTATAGAAAGCAAGACAACGTGGTATGGGAATGTGAATAAGAAAATCATCCAACTGAACAGTATTAATTGTTCACCACCATTTGCTAGTCCCAGAACTCTTATAACAATTCTTCCTAATTAAGTTTTTTTTTTTTTTTTATGAACTACAGTAAATTAGGAAACTCATTACCTTTTCTTCCACCAATATCTTGGTGGATACAGTATGCTTATATAATCTATGTACATTAAGACAGAAACAGCAGAAATTGGGCAAATATTAGGGATAGGCACTTAAGTGCAAGTGGTGAATAAGGATATCGAGTTGTGCCGAAACTTGTTGGAAGTCAAGGAAATGGAAGTTAAAACCATGGTGAGTCCCATTTTGTGCCAACTAGATTAAGATTTCATAAATTGGGTTATGACAGGGCTCTAGGAAAACAGGAACCCTCTGTACTGCTGGTCAGAGTATATTGTATAGAATGCCACCATCCTCCTTCTGAGATCAGTCTGTAAAGGTCAGCTAAATCAAAAAGTCCTATGTCCCTATACTTCTGGGTATATACCTAGAGAAATTCATGTGGAAGCATAAATGTCCATCTATAAGATGTTCTATAGCAGTGAGAAGCATGAAACACTCTGGATATCCATCACTGGGGAAAAACAAAAGAATGTGGTATAAGCACACCATGGAATTCTATTCAAATGAGAAACAACTAAATAGAGGCTAATATAGCAATATGCATCAATCATAAAAATATAATGCTGACTTGGGGCACCTGGGCAGCTCAGTCGTTAAGCGTCTGTCTTTGGCTCAGGTCACGATCCCAGGGTCCTGGGATCCAGCCCCGCATCGGGCTCCCTGCTCCGCAGAGACACAGCAAGAGAGGGAACACAAGCAGGGGGAGTGGGAGAGGGAGAAGCAGGCTTCCCGCGGGACCCCCCTGGGATCATGACCCGAGCCAAAGGCAGACGCTTAACGACTGAGCCTCCCAGGCGCCCAATAAATAAAATCTTTAAAATATATATATAATGCTAACTAAGAGGAAAAGGTTAGATCTATATCTCAGTAATATCTAAGCAAATTTCAAATGCATGTATGTAATTGTCAGAAATAAAAATCTAACAAAAAGAGGTACACATCAAACTCATTTAAATGGTTGCCCATTGGTGGGAGGAGAATGTGAGTGAGAATTATGGTTAAAAGAAAGTAACCAAATAGGTATAAAAGGAGAAGCACCTTGAACCAATGATTGTAGCATTTCACAAAATGGGGAGTTTTGTTAATTTAACTTTCTACCTTCTCTTGAGCTCCAAAAGACACCAATCAATCAATCAACAATGGCATATCCATATAACAATACAAGTGTATTGGTTTTCTATTGCTGTGTAAAAATTTAAGTCAACATGGTGGCTTAAACAAATGCATATTTATTGTCTCACAGTTTCTGTGGGCCAAGAGTCTAGGCATGGCTTTGTGGCATTCTTGGCTCAGGGTCTCATAAGGCTGTAAAATGTTGGTCAGGCTATGTTTTTACCTGGATGCTTGATAGGGAAGAACTGATCCCAAGCAGATCTGCGCATAGGCAGAAGTGATTTTTTTTTTTTTTTTTTTTTTTTTTGCAGCTGCATGCGTGCAGTCTTCTTTTTCTTGCTATCTGCTGACAGGGACTTCTGTCCGCTCTTAGGACTGTACTCAGGTCCTTACCCTTTGCCTTCCCCTGTGGGCCTCTCACAGCATCACAGCTTCTTGAAAGCTGGAAAGGGGACTCCAGTTCCAGTCTGCCAAGACAGAATCTTAGACAAAGAAAAGTAATCAGGGAAATGACATCCCTTTACCTTTGCCATAATGTCACCTAATCAAGGCAGTGTCATCTCATCACTTTCCTATATTCTGTTGGTTGGAAGCAAGTACTCAAGCACAATGGATCACACAGGACATGATTGATCAGGGGTCATCCTAAAGTGACACTAAAAACTTTTAAATGAATGAGATTCTTCTAATTTAATTTAACTTATGGACAGATTTCCAAATTATATTTAGTGAAAAAGCAAGGTGCAGAACCATGTGTGTAATATATGATCAACTATGTTTAATAATTATGTGTGTGTGTTTTAATTCATAGATAATTTCTAGAAGGATGACCAAGAAACTGGCAACAGTGATCCTTTCTGTAAAGAGTCACTGAGCTGTGAGGCCAGGGAAGGAAATAAAATTTAGTAGTTATTCTTTTAAATAATTTTAATTTTGTACAAGTATATATACTAGCTTTTCAAAGTGCATATAGTAGCTTTTCAAAAAATAAATAAGATTTCCTATAGAAAACTGACATTTTAAAAATTACAAAATGTGTGAGATTGCATAATTATAAACTAAAATAAGTCAGAAACATCTCAAGATCAAATATTTCCTCCTATCTAGAACTGTATTTGGCAAAAGAATAAGATATGTTTTTAATTATGGTCTTTTGAAAATCAAATCTCTAAATATAAAAAGATTAAGTTGCTATTCATCACATGAAAGCACATTTTAGGAGTCTAAAATTTAGTTTTAGATTTGAGTTTAATGAATATACAGATTAATTGATAATTGTTAACTTCTATGAATAAATAACAAAAAAATCCTCTAAACATAAATTTGACAACTCATTTACCATATACTTTGAATAATATCATATATTTTATAGAGTCAATTATTAAGAATCACTCTAGTTTAAAAAGTGGTCAGTTGATCCATATTCAACTTGCATACATCCTAGGATGTAAACTAATGTGGAGATAGACTTTTATTTTTCAGGCATCACGGGCTTGGTATTACAGGGTACATAGTAACACTCTTCAGGAGTCACCTCATTATACTATTACTATATTTACATTTCAGAGAAGATGGAGAGCATGTTTTTCATCTGTGTACTTTCATTATCTATCAGAGTGATTGGCTCTTAATTGACTCTCAATAAATATTTGTTAAGCATTGAAAAAAATTGCGATAGGCAGTCGTAAGATTGGTTTTCATAAAAACCTGTAAGTACAATGAAATGATCAGTATTTGTCTGATAAAATATCATCTTTGTCTCTGAATACCTTTAAGATTCTGAAAGTGACACATAAGCAGGCAAAATTCCGTCCATCATGTGAAATGTAGCCTATACTTTTCTAATTATCTCAGTACAGTGACACCTAGGTTAGGAAGTCATAGGGAACAAAGCTACTTTGAACAGTTTCAGCCTGAGATAATGATAAAGTTTGGCTCTCCTTGGCACTGGACCAAAATAGTAGTAACTTACAGCAAACTGGGGGAAATGGTACTAACTTAGATGTATTCTGTGTTTTCCAGATACAGTAGTACGCCTGTCTCCCATCCATGAAAGATATGATCCAAGAACCTCAGTGGATGCGTAAAACTGCAGATAGGACCAAACCCTATGTATACTGTGTTTTTTCATATGTATATATATGAAACACACAGTTACAATAAAGTTTAATTTATACATTAGGCACAGTAAAAGATTAACACAATAACTAATAACTAATAAAACAAAAAAAATACATCAATATACCATAAGAAAAGTTATGTGAATGTGGTCTCTCTCTCTCAAAATATCTTGTACTGTACTCACCCTTCTTCTTGTGAAGATGTGAGATGATAAAATGCCTCCATGATGAGATGAAGTGAAGTGAATGACAGGCACTGTGACACAGCGCTAGGTCACCATTGATCTTCAGATGATACATCAAAAGGAGGATCATCTGGACTGTGGTTGACCTCGAGTAGCTGAAAACACTGATAAGGGCAACTACTGTATTCTCAAGAAGACATACTCCTTTGTTAGGCCACTTTTTCAGGTTTCAGACATATAAATTGCCTCTGCAGATACTGAAGCTTCTCAACTAGTAGCTCATAGACACGTGTGCATGTGTGTGTGTGTGTAAGTATGTGTGCTTAGGTATGTAAATACTTTCTAAGTGGTACTTATGGTTTTAAGTCCTTTACATATATTAAGTCGTTTGTTCTTTATAACAGCGTTATAAGGAGAATCCATTTTTACCCTCATTTGAGGAATCTGAGGCACAGAAATGTAGATAACTTCCCTGTCTCTTAGGGACTAAAGAGTGACAGAGTGAAATTCGAACTCAAGCAGCGTGACACCGGAATCCAAGCTCTCAAACACTGGCCAAACAGCCTCTCTAAGTGTGCTAAAGCCCTCTGCTTGGGAGAACCACACTGCAGGGAATTAGACTCTCTGAGTAAATTTAGCCTATTCACCAAAGTGAGATGGGAAAGGAGAAATCCAATCATGGGACACAATTC
Organism: Mirounga angustirostris; assembly: GCF_029215605.1. Lineage (NCBI taxonomy): Eukaryota > Metazoa > Chordata > Mammalia > Carnivora > Phocidae > Mirounga > Mirounga angustirostris. Next base: position 78,904,906 of record NW_026991716.1, on the reverse strand, counting down.
TACTCTGAATGAAGTTTTTGATAACAAAGTGTGTCATCGAAACACCATTTTAAAGCAGTAGCATAACTATTTTGAAAACATCCAAACTGGAGTGCTTTGTCCCATGAATATGCCTTGGAATCATCTGCCTTGCTTATCTTACAAGCTTCCTGATTTTTAATATGACTTCTCAGCCCTTCAAGGAAAAGAAAAATCTGCCTTGCACTTATGTGGTGTTTGCATTTCAAAGTACTCATTATCACTCTGCTCTAGATTTACTAACTGGGAAATGAGGGGAATAGGAAGTATGTATTGGTATGTGTGTCTGTGTTATGTTTATATTTTATGCTACTTGTGAATCTAAGCTTAAACTTACAAAGTAGGCAAGAAGTAGTTTTTATGCTAAAAAATAGACTCATAAAAATTAGAATGTATGTTTAAGAGGTACAATATTTAAATTACTCCATTATAAACAGACTATTAGTGCTGCCTAAGTTCACTTCCTCACATCTCCCCAGCATGGAATATCCCATTTTATCATATAAATGCCTCATTTTATCATAAAAAGGTAAAGGAGTGTTTTGAACAGAAGTCTCATTTATTGGCAAGTCTGAAGCCATCTTTCATTAATTTATACTTCAGTGTTTTCTTACCTCAACCCAATGTATATGCATTGAAGAATACCCACCTTTGCTTTTAAAATTCTGCTTCTTGACAGCACTCATCTCTGTCTATACATAATTCATTATAATTACTATCACTAACTTTCCAGGGCTAAGCTCAATTCTCCTAGGAGCATAGAAAAAGGGTATGGATGACGGCATGCTTTTAAGCACACAAAACTGTTGTAACATTAGTTCTAGTGGATACCCACAGACTCCATAAGAAACAGGATACCTTTACAATGCACAGATGCTGTGTTCCCACCTACTGAAGCAGGGAATACTTTAGGACCAGAATTGCATTGTAAAATTCAGAAGCTTACATTGGAGCTTGCAAGACAAGAATTGGAACCTGATTACTTTTGAAGCCAATACTTTTTGAGAGAAGAATCTGGATATTATCAATTTGTAATAGCAGAGTTTGCTTGCGAAACTTGTAGTTTGCTTGGGGAGGCATGCCTTTGTGGAGAGTTAGGACTTCTTTGATGAAAGCAGAACCATAAGACATTTGGAAGGAGACAGAATAATGATGTTGGTAATGTTTGCAACCTCTTGGGTATGTGAGAGAATAAAAGTTTAGAGAATGGCTCAGGGTTTCTTAGACCAGGAGGAGGAATGAGCATTTCTATGGTGTGTGTGTATATACTCAGGAAGCAAGGGCTTAGAGCCATGCGCAGATTTATGTGCACTGCCCTTGTGAACAGCCCCTTCATGAGTCAATAAAAGTTGTCTGATTTCCTTAACTTTCTTCTTCAAGGGATCAGGACTGCCTCATTTCTAAGAATAGAAATACACATTTGGAGTCAGCATATATTTCATGTTGCTGAAACTGTTCCAAGATTTGCTCGGATCTTGCTTTTTGCCCTTAGAATTTCTAGGCCCAATGTGGTTGCTTCCCCTGCATTCTTTTCTCCTGCGTGTGCAAATGAGCCACAGGCCTGCTATGTGTCCATCAGGAATACAGAGGTTGTCAAAAGCCCTCCAGAGAGAAACCTATTTGACTTTTGCTGAAAGGGAAGAAACAGGTTCCTTAACATAACTCTCGCTTTTCTTTTAGAAGAAGTCATAACCATAAATTAGTTAATAAATCCTTATTGAATACTTAGAAAGTCAGTACGTATATGAGGGTCAAGATAGGGAGAAGGATGTTTTTAGGACCAACATACCAGAGAAATACATTCCAATGAGTATTGCCCTTTTCAGAGTAATCACCCAAGGAGGCTGTCCTCCATTTTAACAGTGCTGCCATAGCTCAAAACTGTGTTGAATCTCTTTTGGAATTGCCTTCAGAGTTAGTTTATGAGCTACATAAGAAAACCATTACCTTTTGGTTATACCTCATAAAGTTCCATAAAGGGAATAGGAAAAACAAAGTGAAACAAATGGGGTGTGGTTTTGCCCATCCATAAAATCAACTGAAAAGATAGGTTTTGTATCCTTCCCAGAACACTGATAGCTGATGTTCCTTTGGATATGCAGTAGAAAAATATATATAGGTAAGTCTTTTTTAGAAAAGTGTCTGAGGTCTGGGTACAGTTTTCCATTGTACAGTTGTAATTGTACAGTTCTCCATAAAATCTGGCAACACAGAGAGTATGCTTTTAAAGATTGTAGATGGGTTTGGTATAACGTGTATTCACCTGTATTTCAAGATTGGTTGGGTGTCCTCATAGAACCTTTAGTGGGATTACAAATCTTTCTATTAGGAAAGTGATCTATTCTTATGTAAACAACCTTAATGGTTTAATTACCTTTACCTACATGGGTCACTACCTTAGTTAAGGCCATTATCAGTTATCTTCTTTACTGTTGTTCTCTTTAGGTAGAACTCTGTCTCTATCACGTTGCCTAAACTGTAGACATAATAACCTTTCTAAATCATGCATCTCAATATGACACTTCCTGTTAAAACCTTTCAATGGCTACCCTTTACCTTCAACACAAAGTTCGTTACTTAACATGATGTTCAAATCTTTCATAATCTGTCTTCTTCTAGACTTTAGATTGATTAAAGTAGTCATTCCATAATCCCATTTCTTCTAAGTGCCCTTTGGACTGATGGACTTGCTTCCAGAAAAACATTGTTCTCTGCCTAGTTTCTAGAACTTCATACATGCTTCTCATTCCATGCTACCTAAAATGTCTATCCAAGATTTTAGTATACAGAATAGCTATTATTCCCCAGTGGTCTTCTCTTATTCTCAATGGAAGACATAGAATGTATCTTCCTAGCAGTAGTTTTTATCAAAGATACCTACTGTACATTATTTAAAATGCTGTTTTCTTGGACATCCCTAAAGGCCATGACTCATTAGGTGTGTTATGCCTAAGAATCTATATTACTTAAAAAATATGCCGGGTATTTTAATGTAGATATTAATAGCATATTTTGAAAAATCCTATTGGGATACTCCCCACTTGCCCTTAATCAGTGCCGGAGAGGATTTTGGTCCTCTTCTAAAACTACTATGAATAGATGATTAAGCAGAGCATTAACAAGATGGAAGAAACTTGAAAAAGAATTGTTTTAATTCTCGTGAAAATACACAGGTCCTGTTATCCTATTATGGTAGCTAAGGCTAAAAGCTGGTTGCAAATAATTATATTCTCCCTTGTGCATGCATGTTTCTCCTCCCATCAGGAGGTAAAGTTTATGGTCTTCTCTTTGAATTCAGGCTGGTCCTGTGACTGTTTTGAACAATACAGTGCAAAAGAGTACCTTTCAAAGACTTCTGAGTGTAAGCAAGGATTACAAGTCAGTAAGCTTCAGCTTCCTTTCTTTCTGGATACTTCTTAAAACCCAGATGCCTTGCAATGAGCACCCCAAGCCACAGGGAGGGGCTGTGCATATGTTCTCTTGCCAAAAGCTCCAAACAAACTTCTAATTGACAGCCAATATCAACTGCTGGTCAGGTGAGGGAGCCATCTTGAACCACTGCAGCTCTATGTAGCCCTCAGAAGACTGAAGCCCTAGCAAACATCAGGAGGGGCAGAAGACCATCCAACTTAGTCTAGTACTGCAGAACCATGAGAAATAATACAATAGTGGTTAAGTCAGTATGCAGTAATAGATAACTGAAATTCATATCCATTCTTTCCTTTTCTATACTAATGCCACTTCACATATAAAACTATTCCTCTAATTTTGAAAGGCAATATGACCATTAACTGTACTCTTTAATTGGAGCTAATACAGAGCTTTTTACAGGCCAGTGTTGACCTCTACTTCATCCCTTATGCAGTTTTTTGTCCTTCCTAAACTCAACATCCCCCAAACAGCCTTTTGTGAATGTATTTCAGATTGAAAATTCTGGAACATTCTGTAGTGATTAGATATCATGGTTGAAAGAAGACCCTTACCTAAGGTAGCATTGTGTTGCACTTTTTCATTGACATTTTCTGATTCCTTCTCCCTACACTCTCACACTACACTGCTTCCTGAGCTCATCTCATAAATTCTTATCTCAGTACTTGTATCCCAGAGAAATCTCCCAAGTCCTTGTCTCAAGCTCTGCTTTCAGGGGAAGCCAACTTAATATACTTACTTAAAGCTAATGTAAACGGATTATGGAAAGGTTGTTTGTGTCTACCTCAAATTCATACATGGAAGCCCTAACCCCCAGTGTGGCTGTATTTGGATATGTGACCTCTAGGGAAGTAATCAAGGTTAAATGAAGTCATAAGGGTAGGGCCCTAATCCTATAGAACTGGCGTCCTTATAAAAAGGGGAAGAGACACTAGAGATCTCTCTGTGTTCACGTGCTGAGGAATGTGAAGCCCTGTGAAAGCACAGCATTCCCTTTTTGTCTTCCTGAGTCCCTAAAAATTTATCTTGATGGTTTTGACCAGAGTTTTGCTTGTCTTGAGCCACTGCTAGACAGAAAGTGTTTCATAGCCTCTTTGTGTCCTCTTGGAAAGCACACAACCCTCCTGAGACTTTCTAAGAGATTTTGTTGCTAGCAACACTGATGATACAATTTTATGACACAAGAAGACTTTTTGTACTGAATTTTTACTTCATAACCCACAGTGTGTTTCTGGTTAGTCCTAGTTAACTTTTGTTCTTCTATCAGTTTTGCACTCACTGTTTTGTTTTGTTTTATTTTTTTTCCCTTCCACAGAAGTGAAAGTCTTTACATTAGCTATCTATTCTCATAGAAGGTGTTTTCTTATCCACTGTCACAGTTATTAAGGGAACTCTGACATCACTTTGCATGATGTGATTTAAGTCAGGTAAAATATCAAGAAGTTTGGACCTCTACTTCATCCCTTCTGCAGTATTTTGTCCTTCCTAAACTCAACATCCCCCAAACAGTCCTTTGTGAATGTCACCAGATCTGAATTCATAGTAGATGACTTCCCTCAATATTTCCAGCATCAAGGGTTAAATTTTAGGTATCCTATAATATCAGGGCCCTTAGATTAAATAAGGGCCTTTGGAAAAGTACTTTCACAGACATATTCAGGATAAGATGTAAGTAGATAATATTTATTATTTGTTTTGTCATTGGCATACAGTTAACTTTTGCATTTTAACATGGAAACTTAAAAAAGTAATGCCACATACTGGAAAATAGATGAATGATACTATGTAATATTTATTGCCAGATTCTAGATGCTATGTTAAGGATTTTATGTATATTAAATGTAATCTTCAAAATCATCTTTTAAGGTACATATTTTATTATTTCTATTTTATAGTGAAGAAACTGAAGCTCAGACAGGCAGAATATTTTTTCTGTAATTTCAGAGACAGAAAATGATAAAACTGGGATTTGAATCTCTGATTATTTCAATAAATCATGTTGTCCTTCTACTTATAACAAAATAATTATGGCAAAATAGTGTATAGTTTGATATTTCAGGCAAGCCCATGGTAAAAATATTTCAGTCAAGAAATCATTTGGTGACCTCCATGCACAGAAGTTATCGATTCTGCTAATAGAATATAAACTTCTGTCAAATGGAAGGCAGTGAGCCTACATCACCTAGTTGTAAGGCAAGTATATACCTCAATAGAAAGAAGAGAGTCGGTCTCAGATTTCTTATTTGTGAAGTAAATTTTACCTTCTATGATTTCAAAGTAGAATAAGAAGTTAATAAGTGTTATGAAATATCCATTCACTGTGATCTCATTTTCATTGTACAATTCTTAAAAGTGAGACTTCTAAATAACATATAGTTAAAGATTACAGGTGGTTCTTACCTCTCACATCCTCTATTTATAAATGATTTACCATGACCAGAGATACTCCCTCTTTTCTCCACTGCCAGGAGTTGAACATTTTCTCCCTTCCTTTTTTTCTCACAGACTTTCGTCTTTTTCTATTTAATAACACATCATTAGCACTTTTGCAGGACTTTGTCTCATTCGGTTTTCTTTTTCACCTAAAAGTTTCCAAGTGAGAGAAGGGAGGTGACAGGGGCTAGAGAGGAGCCAAACTTCCAGGAGCATAGAGCATATTTGGTGGCCTTGGGGAATAGAGATGTTACTATGTGATTAACCAAAAAAATGGGTTTCTTCTTTCTGCAAAGAACATTTTCCTCAGAATATGTCTCCAGTCTGGACATACAAAAAGCCAATAGAGGTATTTGTCCAGCCAGCTAGAGAAACCACATAAACTTGTCAACAAATGGAATGACAAATATCACAAAGTTTTGCCGTGTCCTGCAGAAGAATGCAAGAGCACTAAATTCTGGCAATAAAAACTTCCCAGAAGAGCCAGGTTAGGGCCTCAATAAAAGTTGTTTTCTTTCTTTTTTAATAAATAAAATTTGGTACTTAATTTATTCAATAATCCAATAAATAAAGTCATGGGTTTGGAAATACTGTTTTATGATATATGGTCAGATTTTAAAGATACATGGTTAAACGAGTACTATGCCCAAAGTCATACAGCAAGTTAGAAGAACAGAAACCACTTTTGCAGGGTTAGATTTCTTAACAATTTTAAACTTTCCCTTTGCATTTAATGTTTCTCTTGCCCATTGTTGCTAGCAGCAAAGTCTCTTAGGAAGTCTCATGAGGGTTGTGTGCTTTCTTCAAGTACAAGAGGACAGAGAGATGCTATGGAATAACTTTCTGTCTAGCAGTGTCTCAAGGACAAGTAAAACCCTTGTCAAAACCATTAAGAAAAAATCCATAGGGACTGAGAAGGATGAAAAATGGAACGGTTCCTACTGGCCATCTGCATGTCTTCATTGGAAAAACGTCTATTCAGGTCATCTGCACATTTTTAACTGGATTATGCTTTTGTTTCTGTTTTTGTTTTTTTAGTGTTGAGTTGCATAAGTTCTTTATATATTTTGGATATTAACCCATTATTGGATATGTCATGTCTAAATACTTTCTCTCATTCAGTGGGTTTCCAAAGAAGACATACAGATGGCAAGCAGACATATAAAAAGACATTCAACATTACAAATCAACAGGGAGATGCAAATTAAAATGACAATGAGATACCACCTCACACCTGTTGGAATGGCTAGAATAAAAACACAAGAAATAACAATTGTTGGTTGAGGATGTGGAGAAAAAGGAACCCTTATGCACTGTTTTTTGTTTTTTTTTTAAGATTTTATTTATTTATTTGACAGAGAGAGACACAGCGAGAGAAGGAACACAAGCAGGGGGAGTGGGAGAGGGAAAAGCAGGCTTCCTGCGGAGCAGAGAGCCCGATGCAGGGCTCGATCCCAGGACCCTGGGATCATGACCTGAGCCGAAGGCAGACACTTAACGACTGAGCCACCCAGGCTCCCCTTCACTGTTGTTTTGAGAATATAAATTGGTGCAGCCACTGTGGGAAACAGTATAGCAGTTCCTCGAAAAACTTAAAAACAAAAAAAAAAGAAATACCATATGACCCAGTAATTCAACTATGGGGTATTCCCCAAAGAAAATGAAAAATCTAATTCAAAAAGATATATGTACCCTTATGTTTATTGCAGCATTATTTTTTTTTTTAAGATTTTATTTATTTATTTGACAGAGAAAGACACAGCGAGAGAGGGAATACAAACAGGGGGAGAAGGAGAGGGAGAAGCAGGCTTCCCGCTGAGCAGGGAGCACGATGTGGGGCTCAATCCCAGGACCCTGAGATCATGACCTGAGCCTAAGGCAGATGCTTAACGACTGAGCCACTCAGGCGCCCCTTACTGCAGCATTATTGACAATAGCCAAGATGTGGAAGCCACCCAAATAGATGAATGGATAAAGATGTGGTATAGATTACAGATAGATACAGTGGAATATCGCTCAGCCATAAAAAAAGATGAGATCTTGCCATTGATGAACCTATAGGGTATTATGCTAAGTAAAACAAATCAGAGAGTGAAAGACAAATGCCATATAATTTCACTTACATGTAGAATCTAAGAAAACAAAACAAATGAATAAACAAAGAAATAAAAAGCAGAATCAGACTATAAATTCAAAGAAAAAACTGATGGTTGCCAGAGGGCAAGGGGTTTGGGGGATGTGCAAAATGGGTGAAGGGGAGTGGGAGATACAGTCTTCCAGTTAGGGAATGAATAAGTCACGAGAATCAACATATAGAGATGTCCAATCACTATGTTGTACACCTCAAACTAATGTAACATTGTATGTCAACTATACTCAAATTAAAAATAAATAAAAATTTTTAAAAATGGAATGGTTTCTTGTGTTTAAGATGTGTGACAGGGTGGTAGAAAATTGGACTTTTATTATCCCTTTTGATTTAATGTGATTGCTAATATGTTATTTTTATAGTGAACATGCACCACTTATATAAGAAAAAAGGGAGGTTGGGGAAAAAATATTTCCATTTTTACACCACAAGAAAAGTTCCTGCTATTGGAGGTTTATAAAGAGAAAAGTAGGGGCGCCTGGGTGGCTCAGTCATTAAGCATCTGCCTTCAGCTCAGGTCATGATCGAGCCCCACATTGGGCTCCCTGCTCCTCGGAGGGCCTGCTTCTCCCTCTCTCTGCCTGCCGCTCCCCCCGTTTGTGCACTCTCTCCCTCTCCAGTGAATAAGTAAAATCTTTAAAAATAATAAATAAAGTGAAAAGTGGGAGTTCCTATGAGTACCTTCCCTAAAAGACCTACAGACCTCACTTATAAGCCTTCACCTTCTCTCTAGTCTCTCTTCCACTGGGTTCCCTCCTCTTCAGAAACCTGGTGCTAGGTGAGGCTAGCTAGCTAAGTCAGCTTCTAACCTAACCACAGAAGATGTTCTCTTGCCTCTAAGTCCATATTCACAACATAGTTTCTCATTAGAGACTGAAGTAAAAAAAAATGATCCTTTTACCTTACAGATATCTCTAGTCTGTGTTACTTACACATTTTGGATAATCCAGAACATTCTAGTCCTTCTGAATTTTATAGCACATATCTTACTGTATTCTATAATAACCTTGTTGCCTCCATCAGGCAATGAGCTTTTGGAGGTTAAACTGACTTTTATCATCTTTGTATTCTCACCATCTAGTACAGTGAATAACTTAGACTAAATGTATTATCAAATTTGTTCAATCCGAAAGATGCAAGGGGGGGAGAATTGGGATAAAGAGACCAAGGAGAAAGAACAAACATTGTTATATATTGTGGGTATAGGTTATTTTATAGCTTGATTAAACCCAACCTAAGAACATGATATTAAAAGTACTTGGACATTTAGATACATGGTAATGTATTTGTAAGAAATCCATCTCCATATTGCAACACACATACGCACACACATATATGAGACCTGCCTGAATTTAGATGTGCTAGTGCAATGCTTATTCAAATTGCTAAAGCATTTTGATTTTAATTATTCTAACATTTTTTAAATAAATGAAATTTAAATATAGATTTCAATAGTAATAAACATAGACCATATATTTTTGTTTATAGATTCTAAAACCTCTAGAAAATATTATCCTTCAATAGAGAGTTGAAAATAATTTTCACTAAAACTCAATTTTTTGCCCTGCATGATAGTAGGCAGCATACCAAACCAGAGTAGTCTCTCTACAGGGCATTGTATCTTACCCTATATCATTAATAAATTATCTAGTTTCCATCAATTCCATCATGAAGTTGGTTAAAAGTTATATTAATAGGCTTGATGTCTGATAGATTCTGTTGGTATTAAACATTAAAATGACAGAGCGAGAGAGAGAGAGAGAGAGGAAGGAGAGAGAGAGGGAGAGACAGGAATTTTTTTTCTGAGGAAAAAAAAAGTAAATTCCAAGATTTTCTCCAGTTGCCATTTCTTGTATTTTACTTCTGCAGTTGTGTTATATTTAACTTCAATTCCTCCCATTGCAACTTAAGCCTTTTCTGCTGCTCTGTCCTTGATGAAGATGGAAAAGAGCTGGCTGCCAACAACACTTTATTTACCCCTAATTTTTTTTCAAAACAATATGAGGCTCATTTTCTTTTCCCATTCTTCACTTGATCTGGTAGTTTTCTGAAGTCACTTGAAAAATGGACCAGAAATTGTACAGTCTTTTAATTAGTCTATCAGGTACATGATTTCTTTTCATTAAGTAGTTTAATAATTTAGGTTGCATAGGGATGACAGGGATTCCTCTGAATAAAATGATATGCAGAGAGAAAAATTAAATAGACACATCTTCTATACTATACTTGTGTTTTATTTTATTTGCTCATAAAAACTGTAGCTATAGTTTTAACTAAAGAAAAGGTGAAAAACAACCTTGAGGTTTGAGTGATCATTTATATATACTGGATCATCTTCCTCCGGTGAGAGGAAAGAAAAAGTATGAATTGAGAATCTCTAAGTTCTAGTGAAATTCAAGTAATTTAAGGCTGCCAATTCATTAACCCAGCTCTAAGTCTGACTAGAAACATTTACATTGAAAATTTGTGTAATTAATAGAATCCTTTATGTTTAGTAACTACAAAAATAGTCTTTGGAAAAATGGCCAATACTCACATTTCTTAAAATAAACAATGCAACTATGTAATATGACTGTGATCATTTTAATATGAAAAAGTGTTGTCCTATCTCATCAGATGTGATGTAGTCTTTAGGGTTATTTTTCCAATGCTTCACCATCATTAACTTGAGCGTCATTGTCCTACACCTGGACTCTTTCACTAGCTTAGATACCAGTGTTTACTGGAGGTCTCTAACCAGATGCAGCAAGTAGCAAAGATGTCACATGCCATGTGGGACTGAAATATAGTGCACCTGACAACTGGCAGAGCCCTTGGAAACAAGGCTTAATGGTTAAATGAGTGCAGTTAAGTGTGCTGTTACATCTTTGCTGTCCCAGAGTATGAGAATGCTTAATGTGACTCATCAGCCCCATTACAAGTTCCAGACACTTAGAAACTGAATGAGCATAAGTAGCAAAAGCCACAGTAAATCAAGTTGCACAAAAGAATTTATAAATATAAAAAATGATAAGCAATTTTGGTCTGCTTTTTTCTTTTCAGTAACGCAGCTTAGCATTAGAATCATTTCCAATTCAACACATTTAACTTTGCTCTATTACAACTTCATAAAAATGTTATCTACCTTTGCTAGAACAAAATAACCATTTATAAGCCATACCTTCTCAGGGAGGCCAGGATGTCTTTCAATTCCACCGCCAAACTCAAAACAAGATTGCTAAATTCAGGTTAAGAAATAGTTCTGCATTGACCTATGTTGCAACTCCTATCCAACAGTCATTTTGAAACAATCAATAGTACAGAGAGCCAAAGTCTAAGATTACAGAAATTGCCCATTTGGGCAATCAGGACAAAAAGAGCTAGAACATCATTTTGTACTTCTCTGATCAATTGTTGTCCTCAGGAAAAAAAAAAAAAAGGAAAATATAAACTTCCTCAACTCACAGTCAATAAAACCATAATTTTAACTTTTGCAGAAAAAAAAAAGTAACATCCCAACCTGGTAAACAGAAAGGAAGATTTTAGACAGAAGGCCAAATGAACAACCTTAAAGAAGTTTAAAGAAAAAAATTAAGATCATCTGTGCTAAAGACAGCAAGGGAATACAAAATAAAAGTGATTGACCAGCATGAGTTCAAGTCTTTCCATCACAGTACACAGAAAGTATTCTCTTGCTCTAAAATTTTTCTGCATGCCAGAAAATTACTTCTTTACTGGAAAACAGTTAAGAATAGGTGTCTATCATGATTCTCAGTTTTAACAAAATTTAAAACCCCAAAATACACTATACAAATGGAATTATATAAATGGGCCAAATCTGCACTACTACGATTGGAAGAGACATTTTAGATATGACTAGATTTCACCTGAAGTTTACTTGCCTATAAAATTATACATATTATTAAAGAAGCTAAAGTAAAACTGAATTTAAAACTATAGGGAATAAATGCTATCCATTATCTAGATTCCAAAAAGTCTGATAAATTTAATTACCATCTGATTTTTATATATTGTCCAATGAGATTTATATGGCATTTTATAGTGTGTCCCACAAAGAAAATTAGCAGTACACAAAACTAGGAGAATACAATTTCATTCATACCTGATACATGGAAATAGAAACAGCACACACTCAAAGAGGTCTATCAGATGCAAACGTGTATGGTGCTTGCTGGAGCAGATGGCCTAGGTGATGAGAACTTCAGACAGTTTGCAGTCAGACTTTAGGTCCAAAGTCAGCTCATTGAGAAAAACAAAAACAACAACAACAAAACAAACAAACAAAACACTAACTTGAGAAAACTCGATTATGAAGAAAAATGGTTCATTTAGTTCAGAAAAGCCCTTTTTGATGAAAACTTTGAGCTTTCGTGGTTTTATTTCTGAAAATAAGCCTGAAAAGTCAGATACACCATGAAGACTATGATAATTTAGATTTAGGCTTAGTGTAATGGTCAAGCCTAGTTTTTACTTGTGAAAAGTAAACTGGTCACTTAACAAATATAGCACTGTCTGATTTTCATATCCATATTACTGAGTGACAGAGGTGACTTTTATTTCTTGTTATACGTTAATTAATGAAATGGTTAACGATCAGCATATGGCATATGGTGCTCCTTTCACACCACAGTGAGCCATGCCACAGAATGCTACATCACCCTTCTAAGAATGTTTTTCTTTCTCCTTCTTTACCATATGGCATTCAATTTTAAAATAGATTTATCTGCATACACTCAGTGTCTCTAGTCAGTATGCCATAGTTGGAAATCAGGTGTGACTGAAAGATGAGAGCAAGTTCGTATAAACCTCAGCTGCCAGTTGGGTCTATGGATGAGGAATCTTATCCACAAGTATGTATTTCCACAGAATGTGTAATTTCCACAGAAATCAATTGAAAACTAAACTCACCCATTTGCCTTGATGTCTAATTCCCCATGATGGCGGAAAATTGAGACTAAATAATTTAGGTGTAATCAAACTACTTGGTTCAACTCATTTATCTAAGAAGCTTGACCTCAGAAATGCAAAGAGCTAAAAAGAGGCAGACCAAAGTTTGACATAGAGAATTTTGCCATGACTTCTAACATATAATTGGATTTTAAACTCTAAGACTCCATAGTGGAGATTTATGAAGTGAATTAAAGGGTAAGAGTGTCATTAGTGCTTACTGGCAGCCTCATACTCATTCTCAACTTGATTGAAGCAATGTTGTTTGATTAAAGACATTTGCCTAAGTTTTACAGTAAAGTGTGTTTTGTCCATAAACAAGAGGAGGATAAACATTTTACTACCAACCTATTGCTACTCTTAATTCTAAAATTTAGAAGAAAGATATAGTCTGAAAATTCACTACTGCTGAGAGGGCCTTGTGGTAATAAATATTGGGCAATGAGTTTTTGGGGTTGTTATCTAGTTATCTATTTCTACTGAGGAATATTATAGACATCATTTGCCCTATTTATAAAAGTAATAATAAAAGTCCTTTTTTTTTTTAAAGATTTTATTTATTTATTTGAGACAGAGAGAATGAGAGAGACAGAGCACATGAGAGGGGGGAGGGTCAGAGGGAGAAGCAGGCTCCCTGCCGAGCAGAGAGCCCGATGCGGGACTCGATCCAGGGACTCCAGGATCATGACCTGAGCCGAAAGCAGTCGCTTAACCAACTGAGCCACCCAGGTGCCCCAAAAGTCCTTTTTGATAAGCAAAATAATTATAGGTCATTCTTTTTCTTTTCTTTTCTTTTCTTTTTTTTTAAGATTTTATTTATTTATTTGAGAGAGAGAGAGAATGAGAGAGAGCACATGAGAGGGGGGAGGGTCAGAGGGAGAAGCAGACTCCCTGCTGAGCAGGGAGCCCGATGCGGGACTCGATCTAGGGACTCCAGGATCATGACCTGAGCTGAAGGCAGTCACTTAACCAACTGAGCCACCCAGGCGCCCCTAGGTCATTCTTTTTCTTTTAATAAACTTCATTTTTTAGAGAAATTTTAGGTTTATAGCAAAACTGAACAGAAAGTATAGAGAATTTCCGTATACCCCCACCCTCATGCATACACAGCCTTCCCTGTATCAACATCCTCTTCTAGAGTGGTACATTTGTTACAGTTGATGAACCTCCACTGATATATTATTATCACCCAAAGTCCGTAGTTTACATTGGGGTTCACTCTTGGTGTTGTAGATTCTACTGGTTTGGATAAATGCATAATAACATGTATCTACCATTATACTTTTATACAGAGTGGCATCACTGCCCTAAAAATCCTCTGTGATCTGCTTATTCATCCCTCCCTTCTCCCTAACCCTTGGCAATTGTCTCCATGCTGTTGACTTTTCCAGAATATTCTATAGTTGCAATTATATACTATGTAGCCTTTTCAGATTGACTCTTTTTACTTAATAATATGCATTTTTAGGTTACTCCATGTCTTTTCATGGCTTTATCCTTTCTTTTTAGTGCTGAATAATATTTGATTATTTGTATGCACCAGTTGATCAATCCATTCACCTACTGAAGGACAGACATCTTGGTTGCTTCCAAATTCTGGCAATTGTGAATAAAGCTTCTATAAATATCTGTGTGCGGGTTTTTGTGTGGACATAAGTTTTCATTCCTTTGGCAAATACCAAGGGACATAATTGCTGAATTATATGGTCAAATTTAGCTTTGTAAGATACCACCAAACTGTCTTCCAAAGTGGCCCTATCATTTTGTATTCTCATCAGTAGTGGATGAGAGTTCCTGTCACTCTACATCTCTGTCCACATTTGGTGGCGTCAGTGTTCTGGATTTGGGCCATTTTAATAAGAGGGAGAAGCAGGATCCCCAGTGAATAGGGAGCCTGACATGGGACTCGATCCAGGGACTCCGGGATCATGACCTGAGTCGAAGGCAGACGCCCAACTGACTGAGTCACCCAGGTGCCTCTCTGTAGGCCATTCTTAAGAGTGAATTGAATTATTTTTTATTTATGCTTGCAGTACATGTTTCTGTCTTTCAGTTGGGTCAAAATATTTTATATTATATATATTATATATTATATATATATATATATTATATATATATTATATATATTATATATTTTACCTTTCAAGGTAGGAGACAAGAATAACTTATCTCCAACTCATTTATGCACACATAATAATTTGTACATAATTTTTCTTCCCTATCATGTTAAATTAGGATAATTTATTTACAATAATTCTACTCATTTCTCTAGTATATTATGCACTCTAAAAGGTCAGGAAATCATATCATATTTACTTTTGTTCCCCCACTGTATAAAACATAATCAATGCTTAATTAACATTTTTGAATGAATAAACATTATATATTATGGGTGTACATGTTAGTGATGATATAGAAAGTTTTATAAATATAAATATCATTATTATAAATGGAAAAATATTTTAAACTGAAATTACCTCATCTTATCCTATTATTTATTTTTTAATATAACTACAGATTAAAATAGGAAAGGCAGAAAGAAAGGAAGAAAGAAGAAAGAAAGAAAGAAAGAAAGAAAGAAAGAAAGAAAGAAAGAAAGAAAGAAAGAAGAAAGAAAGAAAGAAAGAGAAAGTAAGAAAAAGAAAGAAAGAGCATGAAATAAGAGGCAAAAAAAATTACTCCAGAAACTTTCATATTATGTGCTTAGAAGTAGGAAATATAGTTTTCACGATTCTAAATGATCTTAATATCTATACCTATAGATTATAGCAAACCTCAGACTGAAGCATTTTTAGAAAGATATAATATTGTTACCAATTAATATGGCCTTTAGAAAGGAGGACACACTATATATGTTCATACATTGATGTATCCATTCATTCATTGTGCAAGAATATGTGTAGAATAAAAGATGAAATACAGCCATTGTTCTTATTATGCCTAAAATGTTAGCACTGAGCAAAAAAGTGAAGATACTAAAAGGAAGTTCTAAAGAAGTTTAAAAAGGAAAGAGAACTTTCAGCTAGGTAGAGGCAGGGAGGCTGCATAGAAAGTAGCAGAAGGATTTTATATCCTTTAGCAATCTCATTGCTTCCAGTGGAAAGAGTGATACTGTTTAAAAGTAATATTTGGTTGTTGGTGGTGATGGTAGTGATGGTTTTTCTATGTTACCTTGAAATGTCATTCTAAAAAGAGAATTAAAATGCCAATCATTTAAAATAATTTTAATTAGGAAACAGGCTAAAGAAATAACAACTTCACTTATTTTAGGTAAAACTTGAACAAGTTAATACACCCTTTTAGGAAGTGATTGGTAGCTTATGTTAAATCAGTGGGACTACATCAAAAGAATGACTGAGCTTTGTCCTAGACAGCTGAAGGAGATATGTGTCAAATTTTTCCTGATTTAATGAAATTCACTAACAGAAATTAAGGGCAAAATACAGCTCATTTGAGCATATAGAAATTGTATATTTAGTAAATGAATAGATTTTTTCAGCAAATAATTTTCAGAAACCAAACTATGTACATGATGATAATTATGTAATGCCATGATCCTTTTCAAGGTGTTCAACAAATAACCTCACCACACTAAATAAGAAGTTTGATTTAGACCAATGATTTAGTCCATTATCATCTGGAATGCTCTAACTCCATCCTTGACCACATTATTAGCCATAATCCTAAATTGTGTTTGTTTCTGCCTCACTTTATTCCAGATTTATTTGACCTAATGGAAACATTTGAACTAAAACGAAGCTATTTATAATTGGAAAATGAGAGCATTTGGGAAAGGAAAAATAGGAGTAGGAAAAATAGGATGAAGTGGGATAAGGAACATACACAAAATGCATGCATAAAGTCTTGTGAAATAACAAGATGTGGGCTATGAATTTGCTTTTGAGATTCACTGCAACCAACCCAAAAGGGATATGTGAATTATTTACATGATTCACAGTGTCCATAAGGCAAAAATCAATTATTCAAAAGGATCATTGGTAATCTTGATAATGAGACCAGAGATGCATTTCTTCCTTATGTTCTGATATCTCTATGTATATGAAACAGCCGAAACATTCCTCTAACAGACACAGTAATATGTTTCACGAAGTCATTATGCATTTTTTGATGTATACTAATTATGTAATGCTAAAGGTTCAGGCAGAAAAAGTGATCTGAAAGAGGTATGAAAATTCCCAATAAATTAGTTTAATCCAAGAATAAAATTAATTACCTACAAAAAAATTGGTTTTGAACTATGTATCCTTCTGGTGTATTCCATGATTGTTAGTTCTTACACTTGCACTTTTGAGAGCTATTAGGCATTAGAGAGTTTGAGATTACACTCATTGACAAATTCCTGAATAATTACAAGTACTTTGAAAATCAACTGAGTGAGAAGTAGATGCAAAGGAACATTGTGTACCTTCTGAAGACTAACCTGGATTCCAGATCACTTTAAAAATATAGGTAAAAGAAATATTTAAGGGCACAGCCAATATTTTTCCCACAATAGTAGTGTTTTCTCCAACACATCGAAAAATGAGTGATTGAGTCTCCAAAACTCTATACCAGCAACTATGGACAGAATATTTTTAATTAAAAAAAAATAAAGTGAATATTATAAAGTTTTCTTGTAACCACAAAAAGAATCTTTTTTTAAATTCTTCTAATAAATTTTTTATTATTATGTTATGTTAATCACCATACATTACATCATTAGTTTTTGATGGAGTGTTCCATGATTCATTGTTTGTGCATAACACCCAGTGTTCCATGCAGAACATGCCCTCTTTAATACGCATCACCAGGCTAACCCATCCTCCCACACCCCTCCTCTCTAGAACTCTCAGATTGTTTTTCAGAGGCCATCGTCTCTCATGGTTCATCCCCCCCCTCAATATCCCCCCTTTCATTCTTGCCCTCCTGCTTTCTTTTTTTTTTTTTTAACTTATAATGTATTATTTGTTTCAGAGGTACAGATCTGTGATTTCAACAGTCTTGCACAATTTACAGCACTCACTATAGCACATACCCTCCCCAATGTCTATCACCCAGCCACCACACCCCTCCTACCCCCCACCACTCAAGCAACACTCAGTTTGTTTCCTGAGATTAAGAATTCCTCATACCGGGGCACCTGGGTGGCTCAGTTGACTAAGGGACTGCCGTCAGCTCAGGTCATGATATCAGGGTCCTGGAATTGAGCCCCGCATCGGGGTCCCTGCTAGGCGGGCAGCCTGCTTCTCCCTTTCCCACTCCCCCTGCTTGTGTTCCCTCTCTTGCTGTCTCTCTCTGTCAAATAAATAAATAAAATCTTAAAAAAAAAAAAGAATTCCTCATATCAGTGAGGTCATATGATACATGTCTTTCTCTGATTGACTTATTTCGCTCAGCATAACACCCTCCAGTTCTATCCACATTGTTGCAAATGGCAAGATCTCATTCTTTTTGATGGCTGCATAATATTCCATTGTATATATGTACCAGTTTTCTTTATCCATTCATCTTTTGATGGACATCTTGGCTCTTTACACAATTTGGCTATTGTGGATATTGCTGCTATAAACATCGGGGTGCATGTACCCCTTCGGATCCCTACATTTGTATCTTTGTGGTAAATACCTAGTAGTGCAATTGCTGGGTCGTATGGTTGCTCTATTTTCAACTTTTTGAGGAACCTCCATACTGTTTTCCAGAGTGGCTGCACCAGCTTGCATTCCCAACAACAGTGTAGGAGGGTTCCCCTTTCTCCGCATCCCCGCCAACATCTGTCATTTCCTGACTTGTTAATTTTAGCCAATCTGACTGGTGTGAGGTGATATCTCATTGAGGTTTTGATTTGGATTTCCCTGATGCCGAGCGATGTTGAGCACTTTTTCATGTGTCTGTTGGCCATTTGGATGTCTTCTTTGGAAAAATGTCTGTTCATGTCTTCTGCCCATTTCTTGATTGGATCATTTGTTCTTTGGGTATTGAGTTAAAGAAGTTCTTCATATATTTTGGTTACTAGCCCTTTATCTGATATGTCATTTGCAAATATCTTCTCCCATTCTGTTGGTTGTCTTTTGGTTTTGTGGACTGTTTCTTTTGCTGTGCAAAAGCTTTTTATCTTGATGAAGTCCCAATAGTTCATTTTTGCCCTTGCTTCCTTTGCCTTTGGCAATGTTTCTAGGAAGAAGTTGCTCTGGCTGAGGTTGAAGAGGTTGCTGCCGGTGTTCTTCAGGATTTTGATGGACTCCTGTCTCACATTGAGGTCTTTCAACCATTTGGAGTCTATTTTTGTGTGTGGTGTAAGGAAATGGTCCAGTTTCATTCTTCTGCATGTGGCTGTCCATTTTCCCAATACCATTTCTTGAAGAGACTGTCTTTTTTCCATTGGACATTCTTTCCTGCTTTGTTGAAGATTAGTTGACCATAGAGTTGAGGGTCCATTTCTGGGCTCTCTGTTCTGTTCCATTGATCTGTGTGTCTGTTTTTGTGCCAGTACCATACTGTCTTGATGATTACAGCTTTGTAATAGAGCTTGAAATCCGGAATTGTGATGCCACCGGTTTGCTTTTCTTTTTCAACATTCCTCTGGCTATTTGGGGTCTTTTCTGGTTCCATACAAATTTTACGATTATTTGTTCCATTTCTTTGAAAAAAGTGGATGGTATTTTGATGGGGATTGCATTGAATGTGTAGATTTCTCTAGGCAGCATTGACATCTTCACAATATTTGTTCTTCCAATCCATGAGCATGGAACATTTTTCCATTTCTTTGTGTCTTCCTCAATTTCTTTCATGAGTATTTTATAGTTTTCTGAGTAGATTCTTTGCCTCTTTGGTTAGATTTATTCCTAGGTATCTTATGGTTTTGGGTGCAATTGTAAATGGGATCGACACCTTAATTTCTCTTTCTTCTGTCTTCCTGTTGGTGTATAGGAATGCCACTGACTTCTGTGCATTGATTTTATATCCTGCCACTTTACTGAATTTCTGTATGACTTCTAGCAGTTTTGGGGTGGATTCTTTTGGGTTTTCCACATAAAGTATCATATCATCTGCAAAGAGTGAGAGTTTGACTTCTTCTTTGCCGATTTGGATGCTTTTATTTCTTTTTGTTGTCTGAATGCTGTGACTAGGACTTCTAATACTATGTTGAATAGCAGTAGTGATAGTGGACATCTCTGCCATGTTCCTGACCTTAGGGGGAAAGCTCTCAGTTTTGCCCCATTGAGAATGATATTCGCTGTGGGTTTTTCATAGATGGTGTTTATGATATTGAGGTATGTACCCTCTATCCCTATACTCTGAAGAGTTTTGATCAAGAAAGGATGCTATACTTTGTCAAATGCTTTTTCTGCATCTATTGAGAGGATCATATGGTTCTTGTTATTTCTTTTATTAATGTATTGTATCACATTGCTTGATTTGTGGATATTGAACCAACCTTGCAGCCCAGGGATAAATCCCACTTGGTCGTGGTGAATAATCCTTTTAATGTACTGTTAGATCCTGTTGGCTAGTATTTTGGTGAGAATTTTTGCATCCATGTTCATCAGGGATATTGGTCTGTAATTCTCCTTTTTGATGGGGTCTTTTTTCTGGTTTGGGGATCAAGGTAATGGTGGCCTCATAAAATGAGTTTGAAAGTTTTGCTTCCATTTCTATTTTTTGGAACAGTTTCAGAAGAATAGGTATTAATTCTTTAAATATTTGGTGGAATTCCCCTGGGAAGCCATCTGGCCCTGGGCTTTTGTTTGTTGGGAGATTTTGGATTACTGCTTCAATTTCCTTAGTGGTTATAGGTCTGTTCAGGTTTTCTATTTCTTCCTGGTTCAGTTTTGGTAGTTGATACATCTCTAGGAATGCATCCATTTCTTCCAGGCTATCTAATTTGCTGGCATATAGTTGCTCATAACATATTCTTATAATTGTTTGTATTTTTTTGGTGTTGGTTGTGATCTCTCCTCTTTCATTCAAGATTTTGTTTATTTGGGTCATTTCTCTTTTCTTTTTGATAAGTCTGGCCAGGGGGTTATCAATCTTGTTAATTCTTTCAAAGAAACAGCTCCTTGTTTTGTTGATCTGTTCTACTGTTCTTTTGGTTTCTATTTCATTGATTTCTGCTCTGATCTTTATGATTTCTCTTCTCCTGCTGTGTTTAGCCTTTATTTGCTGTTCTTTCTCCAGCTCCTTTAGGTGTAGGGTTAGGTTGTGTATTTGAGACCTGTCTTGTTTCTTGAGAAAGGCTTGTATTGCTGTATACTTTCCTCCTAGTACTGCCTTTGCTGTATTCCAAAGATTTTGAACAATTGTGTTTTCATTTTCATTTCTTTCCATGAACTTTTTTAATTTGTCTTTAATTTCTTGGTTGACCTATTCATTCTTTAGTAGCATGCTCTTTGTATTTGAGTTCTTTCCGACTTTCCTCTTGTGATTGAATTCTAGTTTCAAAGCATCGTGGTCTGAAAATAAGCAGGGAATGATCCCAATCTTTTGGTACCGGTTGAGACCTGATTTGTGACCTAGGATGTGGTCTATTCTGGAGAATGTTCCATGGGCACTAGAGAAGAATGTGTATTCTCTTGCTTTGGGATGGAATGTTCTGAATATATCTGTGAAGTCCATTTGGTCCAGTGAGTCATTTAAAGTCCTTATTTCCTTGTTGATCTTTTCCTTAGATGATCTGTCCATTTCTGTGAATGGGGTGTTAAAGTCCCCTTCATTGTATTATTGTTGATGTGTTTCTTCTCTTTTGTTATTAATTGGCTTATATAATTGGCCGCTGCCATGTTGGGGACAGAGATATTTACAATTGTTAGGTCTTCTTGTTTGATAGACCCTTTAAGTATGATATAGTATCCTTCCTCATCTCTTATTATAGTCTTTGGTTTAACATCTAATTTGTCTGATATAAGGATTGCCACCCCAGCTTTCTTTTGGTGTCCATGAGCATGATAAATTGTTTTCCACGCCTTCACATTCAATCTGGGGGTGTCTTTGGATCTAAAATGAGTCTCTTGCAAACAGCATATCGGTGGGTCTTGTTTTTTTTATCCAATCTGATAGCCTGTGTCTTTTGATTGGGGCATTTAGTCCATTTACATTCAGGGTAACTATTGAAAGATATGAATTTAGTGCCATTGTATTGCCTGTAAGGTGACTGTTACTGTATATTGTCTCTGTTCCTTCCTGGTCTGTGTTGCTTTTAGGCTCTCTCTTTGCTTGGAGGACCCCTTTCAATATTTCTTGTAGGGCTGGTTTCGTGTTTGCAAATTCCTTTAGTTTTTGTTTGTCCTGGAAGCTTTTTATCTCTCCTTCTATTTTCAATGACAGCCTAGCTGGATATAGTATTCTTGGCTGCATATTTTTCTTATTTAGTGCTCTGAATAGATCATGCCAGTCCTTTCTGGCCTGCCAGGTCTCTGTGGATAGGCCTGTTGCCAATCTAATGTTTCTACCATTGTAGGTTACATATCTCTTCTCCCGAGCTGCTTTCAGGATTTTCTCTTTGTCTCTGAGACTCATAAGTTTTACTCTTAGATGTCGGGGTCTTGACCTTTTTTTATTGATTTTGAGAGGGGTTCTCTGTGCCTCCTGGATTTTGATGCCTGTTTCCTTCCCCAAATTAGGGAAGTTCACTGCTATAATTTGCTCCAATATACCTTCTGCCCCTCTTTCTCTTTCTTCTTCTTCTGGGATCCCAATTATTCTAATATTGTTTCACATTATGGTATCACTTATCTCTTGAATTCTGCCCTCGTGATCCAGTAGTTGTTTATCTCTCTTCTTCTCAGCTTCTTTATTTTCCTTCATTTGGTCTTCTATATCACTAATTCTCTCTTCTGCCTCATTTATCCTAGCAGTTAGAGCCTCCATTTTTGATTGCACCTCATTAATAGCCTTTTGATTTTGACTTGGTTAGATTTTAGTTCTTTTATTTCTCCAGAAAAGGTTTCTCTGATAGATTCCATGCTTTTTTGAAGCCCAGCTAGTATCTTTAAAATCATCATTCTGAACTGTAGTTCTGACATCTTATTAATGTCCATATTGATTAGGTCCCTGGCCATTGGTACTTCCTCTCGTTCCTTTCATTGAGGTGATTTTTTCCGTCTTGTCATTTTGTCCAGAGGAGAATAGATGAATGAGAGAACAAAATGCTAACAGGGTAACAACATCCCCAGAAAATATACACTAAACAAATCAGAAAAGACCTGAAACTGGGGGAATAAAAAGGGAAAGAAAGAAAAAAGAAAAAGAAAAAGATAAAAATGAACAAAAACAGAACAAAACAAAAAACAAAACAAAAAAAGCAGAATGTGATCAAATATGATCAGGCTGGTGCATAGATCAGTGCCACACATAGGTTTGGATGTATTTTGATCTGTTAGAAGAAAGTGCCTCCCAAAATTTTAAAGAAAGTAAAACTTATATATGTACAAAAATAAGGGTTAATATGATAAAGGGATGGAATATGACTGTAAAGATATAAATTATAAAAGATTTTATAAAAGGATTGTTAAGATAAGAAGTTGGTTGAAAAAAAAGAAAGAGGATTTAAGAAAAAAAAAAGGGAGAGAATGTGATCAGGCAGGAGACTAGAACAAAGCCATACACTAGAGATTTAGGGTATATTTCAATCTGTTAGAAGAAACTGTATCTCAAAATTTTAAAGAGAGAAAAACTTATATATATAGATATATCTGTATATATCTATATATATAGATATATCAATGAAGGGATAGAATATGACTCTAAAAATGAAAAATAAAAAACATTTTTTAAAAAAGGGATTGATAAGATGTTGGTTGAAAAAGGGAAAAAGAAAAATTCAAAAAAAAAAAAGAGTTAAAAAAAATTAACTTTGAAAGACTAAAGAATCATGGTAAAAAAGCCATGAATTCTATGTGCAGTATTCCTCTAGCACTGGATTTCTGCCGTTCTCATTGATCGGTAAACTTGGTCTTGGTTGGCTGTTCTTGCTGATCTTCTGGGGGAGGGGCCTGTTGCCATGCTTCCCAAATGTCTTTGCCGGAGGCGGCATTGCCCCGCCCTTTCCTGGGCTGGGCTAAGTAATCTGCTCAGGTTTGCTGTCGGGAGCTTTTGTTCCCTGCAAGCTTTCTGTACAGCTTTGGAGGACAAGAGTGAAAATGGCGGCCTCCCAATCTCTGCCCCGGAGGAGCCAAGAACTCGGGACCCCCACTCCTCAGTGCGCCCCCAGAGAAAAGCAGCCAATCACTCCCCTCTCCCCGGTCTCCTGCCGCACTCCATGTTCACCCGGCCTGTGACAGAGTGTTTCTTTTTTTTTTTTTTTAAAGATTTTATTTATTTATTTGACAGAAAGAGACACAGCGAGAGAGGAAACACAAGCAGGGTGAGTGGGAGAGGGAGAGCAGGCTTCCCGCAGAGTAGGGAGCCCTATGTGGGGCTTGATCCCAGGACCCTGGGATCATGACCTGACCCAAAGGCAGACACTTAATGACTGAGCCACCCAGGCACCCCATGACCGAGCATTTCTATCTCTGGCACACGACCCCAGTCGTGGAGTCTCCAAACCCAGTAGATCCCTGCAGTGCGCTCCCGCACCGCTCCTCCCGGGGGAGGAAGGGGAGTCTCCCTGGATCTGCCGCTTGTTGGGTCCCTGCTGGAGGAACAGTGGCCCGACTGTGCCGCGGATCACGGTTTATGGCAACCCCAAGCTGTGAGCCCACTTCTGGCTCCGTCTCTGCAGCCGGCTTCCCTGCTCTGATACCTGGGAGCTCTGCCGCACTCAGGCACCCCTGGTCCTTCTGTGACCCCAAGGGTCCTGAGACCACACTGTCCTGCGAGGATTCCACCCCCCACTTAGCCACTGGAGCGACGTCCCTCAGCGGAGCTGACTTCTAAAAGTTCTGATTTTGTGCTCTGCGGCTCTATCACTTTGCAGAAGCAGCCGATGGAGGCCCCTTCCCCCGCCGTCTATCCTCCCAAATATCGCCTCAGATTCACTTCCCCGCATGTCCTACCTTCCAGAAAGTGGTCGCTTTTCTGTTCAGAGAGTTGTTGCTATACTTTTCTTCGATCTCCTGTTGAGTTCATAGGTGTTTAGAATGGTTTGATCCCTATCCAGCTGAATTCCTGGAACCAGATGAAATCCAGGTCTCCTACTCCTTCACCATCTTGCTCTGCCCCCCTCACAAAAAGAATCTTAATATATCAGACTTTGAATGGTACAATTTAGTGGTGAAGCCTTGAAGATAACAGAGTTTTCAGACCATCACCCTAATTAATGAGTTAACTTGCCAAATAATTTCAACTGCAAAGCATTTATCAAAAGGATGGCTGATTTTGTCCAATTGTTTCTTAAAATATTTATGGGGCACCTGGGTGGCACAGTTGGTTAAGCCTCAAACTCTTAGTTTGGGCTCAGGTCATGATCTCAGGGTGGCTAGATAAAGCCTGGAGTGGGGCTCTGCCCTCAGCTCGGAGTCTGCTTAAGAGTCTCTCTCCCTCTGACCCTCCCCCCACTCTCTCAAATAAATAAATTGTTAAAAAAAATTTAAAATACTTTATATCAATAAAGCCATGTCACCTTCATACAAAATACTTGTTACGTATAAATTCAACATTTGGTTAATGAGTGTTCACAGAATGATAATAATAATATTAATAGTTACCATTTGCTATAGTTTTATAATGTGCCAGACAGGTTCTATTCTAAGTATTATGCAAGTATTAAATAATGTAATCTTCACAACCACTCTATAAAGTAGGTACCTTTTTTTTTTTTAGAGACAGAAGTCGGGGGGGAGGGACAGAAGGAGAAGGAGACAGAATCCCAAGCTGGCTCCACATCCAGCGTGAGCCCCATGCAGGCCAGATACGCAGCTTGACCCCACAACCCTAGGATCACAGCCTGAGCCAAAACTAAGAGTCCCACACTTAACTGCCTGAGCCACTCAGGTGCCCCTAAAAAGTAGGTACTATTTTTAACCTCAATTTAAAGATGAGGAAACTAAGGCAGAGAAGACGGGTTAAGCCTCTTGGCCAAGGTCACGCAATTGTTAAGCAGCTGAACCAGGATTTAAAGCCAGCAGTCTAAATCCAGAGCATGTGTTAAGATCCAAGTCAAATCACAGTGGCAGGTGCTGAAGATATCATGATGAACAGGACAGATATGACCTACACCTTCACAGAGCTAATGGAGGAGAAATTATAGTTAACCATAATGAAGATGTGTTTGATGTGGGGACTCACAGTAGGGGAAAAATTTATTCTTAAAGAAAAAAAAAAGGAGGTCTGAAAAAATAGGTAGGGGTTTGCCAGGAAAAGTGGCAAGGGTGAAAGAACTTTTCAGAAAGAGAAAACTGCAGTTGCAAAATCCTATGATTCTATGAACTTAGAGTGAATAGTATAGGGTTATCTTTGTCAGTCTTGTATATATAAGATAGTGATCTCTATATTGACTGAATTCATACATTTATCACCTTATCTTTCATTTCCTACTTCTTCCAGATATAAAGTTTGATCCTGCAGATTTTTTAAATTATATAACAGTTTCTTGAGAATATTGTATGTTACGCAGCAACATAAATCATCCTGTAGCAAGTTTGGTTACTTCTGATATTAACATCAAGCTTTGCACAGTGGCAGTATCATAGCCAATGAGTTTTATCTGAGGTGTGATTATTGCTAATTGAAAACTGATATTAACATCATTACTATCACAATGCTTAAATGATGAAGCATCTACTGCTAAATGCCTGACATATTTAGCATCAGAAAATATGTAAGATAAGTTTTCACTTAAAAATATAAAATATTTTATTAGCTAATATAGTTTCAAGACCCAGACTGCAAAGATATGCAATAATATTTTCAACCCTTGTTGAACAAAAAGAATAAGAATTATTCCCAAAAGCAAGTGACCTTGTCCACTTGGGAGAACATTTTATGCAACACAGTGCAAGCTGCACAGTTATAAAACCAGAGGTGTCATTTCTACAATGAGAATTTTGAAAGTAAAGGGCATTTTAAAGACACACCCCCAACCCCTTTGTCTGCCATAAGCTGGAGAGCTCAGCAGTGCAGAATCAATGACCTGCACTAATACCACAAATCATTGGTATGGGAAGAAAAATAGAAACTCAGAGACCTAAGGCTTTGGAGCTGTAAATAATGGCATTGATAAAGAAGAAAAAGAACAACAAAAAATGTAATGATTTGAAAGGTAATTATTTTTTCTTCCCAAAATGAGTATCTATATTTTAGGGTTTTTAGCTAATATATGAGTCAAAAAAATGAATCAATCTTGTGTCATGTTAGCATTTAGTAATGTCTACTAGCAAATGTTTTGCATTTCTTTTTAGAAATTCATTGTTTAAAAAAATGAAACAAGAAATTCATATTGTTTCTATGTCTCCACCTGCAAATACAGTAGATGTAATTTTATTTATAATATGAATCAAGTTCATTACACAATATCATTCCAAATAAGCATTTAGCTTTTCAAACTGGATGGAGTTCTACATTTTATTTGCTGCATTTCAACTTTTATAATAATGTTTTTGAAAGCAAAAGACTTTTTATACTTTCATTAATTCATTTTTTTATACTCATAAAACACTAATACATAGTGGCTACCATGGCCAGGTCTATCTTGCAAGAGATACTGATATTTTATGATTAGTGAAACATGTTTTATTTTTCAGTGTGTGAAGGGTGGAAGTCTTCTCTTCTGCCTTTCCTTCAGAACCCTCTGCTTCACTTTACATTATGCACCTAAGTGTTACTCTTGGTGACTGGTTAATGAATGATCCTAAGCAATACTAAAATCAAATTGGAAAAGAAATGTGAAGACACAGGAAACTTCAATTCCCAGCTAATTCTACAGCTTCAGTTTTGCCCGATGTAGCCATAACCATCAGCCTGGCTTCTCATTTGTTATGACCTCTGTTTATACTTGCCACAGTATAAATGAGCAAAACCATAGCTTCATGTTTGGCTCCTTATGAAGAAATTCTTTCAAGTAAGAAAATACTCATTATTATTAAACACTATTATCATAACAGAGATTTTTTTAAAGGATAAAAGTGTAGCATCATGAGTAATGACAGGAAACACAAAACACAAGCTTTCATGTAGCCAAGCTCAGTTCAACCATTTACAATGTTAATGCATCAATTCTTCTAATAAAGAAAGTGGTCATCAGACGTATCACACAAAAAGAAGTTGTGCTGATTGATCGACAGGTGATGTGATAGAGAAAAATCATAATGTTGAAGATTATAAAGTAACTTTTTTGAATGACAATTTATCAAATAAAAATTAATTAATTAACCAATTAAAAACCAATTACAAAGTTTAAGAACTACAAATTAGTCCAACCCTTATTCAGAGAAATCATTCATTTTGTCAAAGGGAAACATTCAAAGGAAGAAATTAAAATAATTTATTGAAAAGTCTCTTTTAACAATCTTTTATAATGACAGATATGGTTTTAGAAAAACTAAATATAAAAAGGACATGCTAAGTCAGTTATGTGGTAGACTGAACAACTATGAATATGAGTCCCGAGACTATGAAAAAAAATGAGCCAACAGTTTATGAAATACTTTCACTTTAAGTGAAATAATTAAAAATCACAATTTTATAGCCACTATAATTGCAACCATGAAAAAAATAGAAATATCAAATAAATGTAAATCATTGGATTGATAGGAGTAATTTTATTCATTGTTAAATATTTATCAAATATTGATTTCATAGTCCATTGGAAACCATAAAAATACAAGTTATACTCAGAGTTTTCAAATATTGAAGGAAATTTCCTGATTTAAGTTTTTGACTATTCTTATTACTTAATAGATGATCAACATAAAATATTTTTTGTTTAAATTCATTTTGCTCTAATTATATGTATACATATATCCAAATATATCTTTATAGATTAATATAAATTTTTATCCTTTCTTCACTGGAATATAAAGTTGTAAGGTGAGATTCTTGTCTGTTTTCTTCACTGATCTATCAAAACATCTAGAATAATGTTTGGCACATAGTAAATTTCATTAAATATTTGTTTAATGAATTAATGGATCATTTTAAGTAATTTTAAACAGTTCTGTCAGAATTCATATGTTCATACATCCATGTGTGAATATGATATTCTCAGAGTAAAAGTCAACTGCCCCTTCCTTTTTAATAAATGAGTTGTATTTTATTGTGTGAAAAAGGAAAAACATGTGGGTGCAATTGGATTATTTGACAACACAGATGTTAAATACTGTAGCAGTGAAGTTTTTTTGGCAAGTAGAAATTATAAACTATGTACCATATAAACAGAGTATTATCCATTGTGTTTCCAAATATTAAAGTATGTATATGACTGGTAACAAGTCTTAGGAAAGAAACCACCAAAAAATGACTGGAAACAGACAGGATTCTTTGTTCTTTGTAGAATTCCAAGAAAGGACAAATGAAGTGTAGTCCTAGACAGACTAACAAATGAGTACTTAATTTTGTCTCCCTGAGTATTTTGAATTAGGATGCTTACATTCATATTAGTAGAATATATTGGCAAAAACAAAACAAAACAGAAATCAAGCTAGACCGGTCAGTATTGATTACTCTACCAGAAATCCCATTGCCTACATTGGGTCATCTGTTCATAGGCATTAAAGAATTCAGTCTGATAGATGCCGGATACATTGCAACCAAGTTTATCATAAGGCAATTTGTTTGCTACAATGTATACAGATGCTTCTCTGGTCCACTAATTTTATACTGTCTTTCACACATATTTGCTTAATGTTACAAATATAATTGTAGGTTTTAATATTTTAGGTGCAACAGTTGAATTGTGTGTTCAAAAATATATGTTGACGTCCTAACCTTAGAACTCTATTTCTTTAGAATCATTGCAGTTGTAGTTAGTTAAGATAAAGTCATATGGGAGTAGGGGGAGCCCTTAATCCAATATGACTGGTGTCCTTATAAGAAGGTGATATGAAGACATGAAGAAATAATTCCAATTGAAGATGGAGACAGAGATTGTACTGATGCTGTCAGAAACCAAGGAATGTCTGAGGCCACCAGAAGCTCTAAGGAAGAAAGATGTTCACTAGAGGTTTCGAGGGGAACATGGCCCTGCTGATACCTTAATTTCAGACTTCTAGCCTCCAGAACTGTGAGTAAGTTTCTGTTAAGTCACCCAGTTTGTGTTACTTTGTTATGGCAGCTGTAAGAACCAAGTACAGCCCTAGGAAACTATAAATTGGCTAATGCCATATAAACAACACTGAGCTTAAAGACATGTGTTTCAATCCTGATACTACCATACTTTGTAGTAAGTGATCTTTGTGAGATACTAAACCTAAATGTCTTAATCTGTCAATGAAAAGGATATCTATGCACAGTAATATTTGCATTTCTTCTTCCCTCTTTCCTCCATTGAGCTATCGTGTATTGAGAACACAATTTATAAGAGCTAAAGAACAAATCCAACCTTTCCTTGAGTTCCCATTATATTTATAAAATCATACCATGTACTTGAGTGTTTTGTACTTGATACGAAAAAGAGTGTAAACTGATCTCAGAGAATTAAAATTCCCCAAAAGAAGGGTGAGGTTAAAATACTTAATGCTAACTGAATTTTCCTGGTCATGCTGGTTCAAAGAAAACCAGAGTTATCTCTTGAATGCAGTATGTGTGAAAAGCAAACATTCTACACACAGATAAAAGTAGCAGGCGGAAGCCAAATAGGGATACAAGAAAACATGAGGAATGTAGCACATGCATTCCATGGAAATGAAGAGTATTAATTGAACAGATAAGGCAAGCATTCCACAGAGGACTACAATCACTGCCCAGAGACTGGTAGTTCCCCACAAAGTTACTGACAGTAAGTTTTTTAAAAGTCAATAAATTAAGTGCTTGTCCTTTTGCACCCATTGCCTAGCGTTTCCTAACAAATATGACAACACGGGGGTCTTTTTGACAGCTCCTTACTGTTTTGGTCCAAGTGTACCAACAGCCTGTATTAAGGTCTTGTATAGCACAGAGGAGCAATAGGAGGACAAACACAGAAAAAGTAGTCTTTTTTTTTTTTTTAAGATTTTATTTATTTATTTGAGAGAGAGAATGAGATAGAGAGCATGAGAGGGGGGAGGGTCAGAGAGAGAGGCAGACTCCCTGCTGAGCAGGGAGCCCAACGTGGGACTCGATCCCGGGACTCCAGGATCATGACCTGAGCCGAAGGCAGTCGCTTAACCAACTGAGCCACCCAGGCGCCCCAGAAAAAGTAGTCTTTGACAGCTTCAAGCCAGTGTCTGAAGATGAAAATTGAGGTAATTATGTTGACCTTTCTCTTGGAGGTTCTTGGGGGAAATGAGATCTTTGAAAATCCATATTAACCTATCTAAAGCACTAAAACAACAACAAAAATCTCTATTTCTTAATAATCTGAAAGTTTTACTTGTTTTTTTTTAAACTTTCTAGAACTATAACAATGATATAGCCAAATAAATGTAATCTTTAGAATTGCAATTTCTACCTTTATTCCTTTTCTACAATTTTAGTGTGTTTTTTTTTTTTTCCCAAGCCCTGTTCCCACGCATTCATTTTAATTAGCAGGGTTAATAGTATGATACAGGGGTGCCTGGGTGGCTTAGTTGGTTAAGCATCTGCCTTCAGCTCAGGACATGACCTCAGGGTCCTTCTCGGGTCGGGCGGGCTCCCTTCTCTGCCCCTCGCCCCTGCTTGTGCTCTTTCTCTCTCTCCCCCATCTCTCTCTCTCAAATGAATAAAAAAATCCTTAAAAAAGTAGTATGATACAAATTGTAATTTAATTAAATCAATGGGTGTATGTGAGATTGTATGTGCTTGTCTATGTGTATGTAATACTTTCATATGATATTCTAGGAACTTTTCTGATCCTAATGAACATTAATTGTGGTTTTTACAGCATTGCAAAAAATATGGTAAATCTGAACTGCGCTAGCTACTTTCTGTAAAGAAAGGATATCTAAGTATTTGTGGAGACAGTGAACATTTTTAAACTCTCTCCATTTCAAATGAAACAATTCCTCTAATCTGTGTTCTCTTGGGGATGTTTGCTTTTTATGGCACTGTCAAAATACCCCTCAAATTAAGCAAATTTGGGGGAATAGTCTAAAACATTTTGGGAAAAAAATTGTTGAATTGAGACTTCACACCTAAATTTTGGATTGCAATAAGTAATCTATCTTCCTTCTCTGACTTCCTGCCTGAGGTATTTGTTTAGTCAATGGCCTATGGCTTTCCATTAATACAAAGCTTCTTCAAGAGACAAGGAAAAGCTAACAAATTATGTGGTAATTGTAGTAACAAATAGTATTTGGGCCCCACTAAGCTTGTCTCTCAAAAATCTGTACTCAGATAGGGTTTTCTAGGAATCAACACCCAACCTTACACACGTGTCTCGAAGTGTTCCTGATCATTCCATCATACGTGATGAAATTTCCTCTTGAAATTGAAGCACATTAAATTCAGACATGTGAATTATGATCCATAATTTTTTTAAAGATTTTATTTATTTATTTGACAGAGAGAGAGAGACAGCGAGAGAGGGAACACAAGCAGGGCGAGTGGGAGAGGGAGAAGCAGGCTTCCCGCGGAGCAGGGAGCCCGATGCGGGGCTCGATCCCAGGACCCTGGGACCATGACCTGAGCCAAAGGCAGACGCTTAACGACTGAGCCACCCAGACGCCCCCTGTGTCTGGCATCTTTTTTTTTTTTTTTTAAGATTTTATTTATTTATTTGACAGAGACAGAGATAGTGAAAGCAGGAGCACAAGCAGCGGGAGTGGGAGAGGGAGAGCAGGCTCCCCGCCGAGCAGGGAGCCCGATGCGGGACTCGATCCCAGGATCCTGGGATCATGACCCGAGCCAAAGGCATCGCTTAACCAACTGAGCCACCCAGGCGCCCCGAATTATGATCCATAATTTATAGGTTCACATGCTCAACCACCATAATGCCTCAACACAGTGTTGTAAATATGAAATTTATCTGATGCCTATACTTTGAATCCAATCATTTCTGGTAAAAATTTGGTTATACTTTAAAATCTTCACAAGTAACAACATCACACACATAAACACATGCGCGCACGCGTACACACAGTGCCTTTGATGCAATCTACCTCTGTCCAGAGTTTTACTACAGACCTAAAAAATCTCTGATGTCACTAAAGGTCCCAACAGTAGAGTTTCATCTTAATTAAAATCATTTTAAGGAAAAAAAAAAAAAACACTTTGAAAGTCATTACAGAATTAGAAAGAATTTTTGATTATCAATGATTATCTCCTGGAGAACTAAGATGCTGAGTAGAGACCAAGAAAGTGTGAAAGAAAAAAGAAAAAAAAAAAGGAACTAGAGTGAGGGAAAGAAAAATGTGCGGGAAAAAAGAGAATTCTGCCTTACATCATTTTTATATTTTTGCACTAAAAAGCAATTCTCATGATGCCATCAAATATCCATTCATCACCGCTATACTCACTGTCACATGTCTACTCCCTTCCAGTTCTGTCTGCTGAACTGAAGCTCTGAGGCTGATCTATATATGGTACCTTGAGTCAACTTAAATCAGGGCATCGGGAAAGATACTTGACAACACCATTTTCTTTAGAGTACAGGAGGGAACTAAGCACTTCCTCTAGAAATATATATAGGAATTTGCTGAAGTTCCTTTATGCTGCTGATCACATCACTACTAATACCTGATTATCTCCTTTTGGAGGTCTGGCAAAGACTTACCTCACAGATAGAGCTGCTAAATGCAACGCCTTCTTATATGCATAGATTTTTCGAGATGCCATTGTGGATCTAGCTGCCTCCTTAGTCTTCTGTATACTTTCACTTGTTTTCTCTGTGTGGCCTTCAAGTTTTGCACTTTGTCTAAAGCCATGAGGACTGGTGACACTTTTTTTTTTTTTTCCTGTTTATGTAGTGCTTACACACAGAGGGCTGTTAGTAAAACTCTTCCGCTCTCTGCAGGATGCAGCTCCCCTCTGCAATTTTGTTTTTTTATCACTGTCCTTGAGAAATAACATTAGCTGTCACCCCTCACATGAAAGAGGTGGGGGAAAGAAAATCTCCCTCACTTTCCTTTCAGGGTTTCCCAGATCATGTTTATGTATTTTCTTTTCTCCTTAGATCTTTTGTTGAGGTCTTGCCCTCCTCACTGTTTTCATTTTTATCCATTTTGTTTCCAGTTTCTCTTTTCCATTAGAGATCTTTATTTCATAAGTTCGTTTCATTCATCTTTCCTCACATTTTGACGTGGGAGTTTCCAATTGCAGACACATCATTTTGTCCCTCGACTCTGCAGGCTTCCACCTGATGGTAAAATTTTGACAATTTCCAAGTGTTGCTAAACCAATGTATGTGCTACGCACATTCTGTACCCAGGATCCTTGTCTCTTATGATTGTGTGTTATAATTTATGAGGCCATAACATGTGAAGCTTTTAGAGGCTCGAATGTTAGACATGGCTTTTTCTTCTAGGCAGGGGAATGATAGCTAATTCTTAGTTGAAGTAAAGTTTGGAGATAAGGAGGGGGTTTATTTCACATGAATAACATAAGCCAAAAAGAAAATAGAGAACAAACATAACATCTCACTCTCAAGAAACATTTAATTTTAACAGTTTGTAGAAACAAGGCTCAAGTCCACCCAAAAGCCTGATGTCTGTTGCCAAGCAACCTAATGGGCCACAGTTTTCATATATGTATATATATACACATACACACATATATATCCATATATACACACATATATGGATATATATTTTTTTCAGGCTCAGAGATAGAAGACAGAGAAATTGCATAAAGAAAAGTAAACTAATACAGAGGGAGATAGGGTAATAATGGAAAATTTAAGGCCTATGAACCACTTACAGCTCTTTAACTTTCTTTCATAGTTTTTGTTTAACTTCTCTATTAAATATTTTTAGTCCAAAATCATAGAGATAATCTGCACACTAACATGAACACTTCTAACCATTACTGGCAAAAATTCTTTAAAAGATGTTTTTTTAGCAAATGAAATAGTAAAGTTATGAAGTTAAACCTAGGTTCTAATATGTTAAAGTAGTTTCCATGTAAATAGCATTTATTTCTTGTGAATGCTAAGTACATCTTGTAGGAATGTGGTGGACCAAGTTTTAGACTTGTGCATCTAGATAACATACATCTAGATGACCAAGAACACACCTTCTTGTTAATTGTGGATTATTTAGATTGATAACTTTATATATGAAATGTTTTCTGTATTTAAATAAAAAGTTATTTCATGTATTTATTTTTCTCTGTAGTTAATGGTTCTCTACTCTGAGCTACCCTGTCTAATAATAAATAGTACGTTATGTACTTTTTCATTGTTTTAAGATGTATATTGTTTTCACATTTTAAAATTTCTGAAATTAGGATATATTTGTACTACTACCATGTAGGCCAATATATTTAATGTTTATATTGTTTTTTATATATTTATAAACAATGTGATTTTAAAAGTCTCTATTAAATGCAAAAATATCTGCAATAGGAGTGCCTGGGTGACTCAGTCTGTTAAGCAGCTGCCTTCGGCTCAGCTCATGATCCCAGGGTCCTGGGATCCAGCCCCACATCGGGCTCTCTGTTCAGCGGGGAGCCTGCTTCTCCCTCTCCCTCTGCCTGCCGCTCCCCCTGCTTGTGCTCTCTCTCTCTGTGTCAAATAAATAAAATCTTTAAAAAATAAAGCTTCAATAAGTACGGAAGGAAAAATTAAGTGAAATGAAAGCATTGCATAAAGTTTAATTGAAAGTATATTTTTAAATTTCTTAGGGGTGGATAAAATAATAGTATATCTTACCTTCGATGATGTCCTAGATTAAATGAAAAGTGAGTTTCTGGCTTATATAGCACAAAATCTTTGTCCTAACAGTTAATAGTTTGAGAACATTCAATTTCTTGGAATTTATTTTTGAAAAATACATTATTTGTTTTTGCCTAATGTGCACTTTTAAAAATCTATTACTTCTATAATACATATCTATTTGGAAACATTCCATTCATGATTACTGTGTAAGTTGTGATTTTCATTTTTTATGACATTAAAAAAATACTTCCTCACACAGGAAAGAGCCATTTTAGTAGTTAAATGAATATTTATAATAGCAGAAATAGATTAGAGACTTTCTCTGATCTTGAAGTTCATATAAGGCTGTAAACCAAGTGACTGGCTATTTGGTGTGGTATTTTAAAAGAATTGCTTTATAGCACAAAGAGTTATCACATGGGCTAATTTGCCTCTTTTTTTTTTGTCCTTTTTGTGGTAGCTGGATTATGCTTTAAGATCAGTTTGAAATTCTTTAATTAATATATTTGACCAACAATTGTATTTCCTATTTTGGATTTTAACAAATACATCATCAAGTGTTGGATACTTAACTGACTGAGCCACCCAACAAGTATGTTTTTAAGTCCTTTATGTCACAGCCGTCTTTTCAATGGGAAAAAAATAGGAAAAAATACTCATATCTATAAGTTAATTTTCTTTATTTCTTTCACTATCTAAATTTTGATTTCTCTTGAATTTTCTAATTGATAAAAATGATAAAAATATTTTATATAAAATTAGACATTTCTGAAATGAGATCCACCCAGCTCACATTTTCATGTCTTTTGTAACAGCCAATTTTGAAGAATAATAATTAAAGTTACCATATGAACTTCATTCATACCAGAAAGGAATTGGCCATAGCTCACCTTGGACAGATGGCTAATGAATGCCTTTACTTCAGGACTCCATGGTTGCTCTCATTGAAAGTGATGGCCACTTCCTATTTTTGTATATGATTATCAGCTACCATGGGACAGTGATAGTTAGAAGCAGCAGGACCTCCAGGTGTTTTTCTGTAATTAACCAATTGTGGAGTATTTATATTAGCAATGGATTGAGGTGTCTTTTTATCCAATAGTAAATACACTTAGGACATATTATTTCTAAATAAATAAGCATAATATCCAAAGAAAATAAAAGGAGAATTTGAAAGAAAAAAAATTCAACTTTAAGCAGGCTTCAAAAGAAGCAGTGGGAGAATTTTCTGTGAAACACCATGAAATCTGTAAAGCTGTGGAAATAGACCCAGAGAAGGCTGTAGGCCCTGAGGGATGGCAGCCAGAACCCTCGGCCAGGGAATAGCTGACATGTGGACTCTCCAGGGAAAGGGCCACAGTTTATTTTTCACTTTCGTTCAATTTTAAGTACCTCTGACCCATAAGAGACATAAAAACATAAAACTAAAAATGTTTTGTTTTTCTATTTCTTGGAAACCAAGCATGTTGAGTGGGATTGTTGGGCTCCATGTGACTGGAATTTTTTGGTTATAGAAAATCCACTCCTAGCCTCTGCGCCTGGGAGGAGTGACCAACCGTAAAAACGGACACCAAAAATAAATTTGGCTTGTGACAAATCTAATATATATTTGCAATATTTCAATGTAGAGCCTAATGAGATCAAATGAAAAGTCTGAAATATCCCCTCAAGTGGATCCAAACCCTAATCAAAACTGGTCTCTTTGCTTCATGTTCAAGTTTAATTGGTGGCATTTAAGGGTATCAGGACTGACTAATAAGTATCTACATGTAGACAACCATATCTCAGAGGGTTGATATCATTATAATTTTTTTTCAGAACCTTTTAGACAAATAATTTCAAAATATAAAATTGTAGTGGGGAGGAGGCCTCCTATATCAGGCATTGTCAAATATCTTAATGTATTTAATCAACCCAGCTACTTGAGACAAGTAGCATACCGATCTTAAAGATGAAGAAACAGAACAAGTGAAGTTAAATAAATATTTCTCATTCCCATAGCCAGGGATTTTAGTTTGCTGAGTGAACAAATAAGGAAGAGTGGTACTGACTCTAGGTTAGCTCCCGGATGGAAGAAGGTGATAATGTGTTCATTTTTGTGTTAGATATCCCACCTTTTCAACTTGCAGCAAATATTGAAAAATAATTCTTGCTAACACAGTTATATGGAAAATGTGTAAATATATTCCTTACTCCACTCCCTCCCTTTAATAAACTGTCTGAGCTTTCTCTCCTACCCATATCACTTGTGTATGTGACTGTGTTGGCAATCATTATAAATATGATTTCAATGTCATAATTTAGATAATTTCCCCTATTCCATTCACATTTTTGTTTCTTAAACTCTAAGTTATCCTAGAAAGCTTATACTTTTAATGAAAATGAAAACAATTTTAAAATATTTGTTCTTGTGTTTAGTAAAGTTTAATCCCTTTTTAATAGAACTGACTGAAGAGAATTAAACATGTCAGAAATGAAACGAATA
Source organism: Mirounga angustirostris (assembly GCF_029215605.1). Classification (NCBI taxonomy): domain Eukaryota; kingdom Metazoa; phylum Chordata; class Mammalia; order Carnivora; family Phocidae; genus Mirounga; species Mirounga angustirostris. Next base: position 78,866,584 of record NW_026991716.1, on the reverse strand, counting down.
TTAAACACTTAGGAAAAAATAAATAGCTTTGTCACTTGAGACCAAAAATACAGGGTTGATACATTAAAAATGGCAAAAAAAAAATAGAGTAATATTTCATATATTCTTTCTAATTCAACTTCAGATGTAAGCAATAAGTTTAAAATCTGACTTGAGAAAAACAAAGGTTCGGATAAATTAAGGAATGATGTTCTGAATGTTTGTGAGAAAAAAATGTCAATTAGAGTAATTTAACTCAGTTATCAGAAAAAGTCACACATCAAACTCTATCTGTGGCTGAATTTACTGTTTGACTGAACTTATTACCCAAATTTGACAAAATAATATAGTTCCCTTTTATGGGTAGTTATTTTTCTTTTTTTTTTAAGTTTTTTTTTTTTTTTTTTTTGATAGAGAGAGAGAGAACACAAGCAGGGAGAGTGGGAGAGGGAGAAGCAGGCTTCCCACGGAGCAGGAAGCCCCATGTGGGGCTCGATCCCAGGACCTTGGGATCACGACCTGAGCCGAAGGCAGACGCTTAATGACTGAGCCATCCAGGCGCCCCCTGGGTAGTTATTTCTTTGGTAAATTATGAATGTCACAAGATATAACTACTACTAGTACTATTGCTACTATTACCACTCTCACTAACAGGCTTAGAATTTTACCTTTGTGACAGACTTTGTAAAGAAGTTTATCTAGATTAGCTTTTTACATCTTTATACTAAATGCATTTAACAGTTACAACTATTACGCTTCCTTTAAACATGAGAAACTGAAGCCGGCAGAAGTTTGGATTCAAGCTTATGCAGGTTTCCCTGATGTCAGAGCCCCTGCCCAACTAATAGAGTATATTAATCCTTTCCTATCATATTACAAACTGAATTGTTCATGTAATATTGGAAATAAAAGTAATAGTTGTCTCTTCTTTTAGAATTGACACACAGTGTGCACCTCATGAGCTTTCCTGTCAAAAAGACCCATATGTAATCCACAGGTCTGTCATTTACTATCTGTGATACTAGCAAGAAATTAAGTGTCCTGAGCCTCATCAGTAACACGAAGCAAAAATCACCCACTATAAATCTTGGCACAAGGGAGAAGCTGCAAAAACATTTATTGAATAAATTGTTAAAGTCTCTTATATTCCCTTAGGGAGGCAAGAATAAAGTCAATCAACTCTGTACCTACTATCTCTGTAATCATACCAGTTTTAACAGGCATTAAATAACAATGGATGTTACAAATTAACATTTCATATTTAAATGAATTATTTACCATTACTCTTTGAGATAGGTGTTATTACTAAGTATTGGAGAAGAACTGTGGTCTTTCCCAACTGTTGTGTCAGAGACAAGTAGTCTGTGACTCTACTCAGGTCGCAAACACCCTCTTCTGGCCCCACCAGGCCAACAAGGCCATAAAAGAGCATCATTCCCAAGGTCGAGAGGAGTGAGATGGCCATCATTGTTTCATATGCTTTTCCTTCTCTTCAAGAAACTGAAAAGAATTTTCTAGAAGCAGTTTTTTTTTTTTTACTTTCAACTCTCTCATTTGTAACTCAACATAAAAACTCTTTTCTATTCCCTCATCTTCACTAAAATTACTATTGTCAAAGGGAATCTCATGGATTCTAAAATCGTTGGATGCTTCTCACTTCTTACATTTCTTTTATGCTCTTGACATTTGACTCTCTTGATCACTCTTACTTTCTGAACCCTCTCTTCTCCTTCCTGAATATCATATTCTGCTGTTCTTTCTCTAGTATTCTTGCTTGTAGCATCTTAACTTCTTTCATAGACTCTTGGCAGTTTGTCCTTATAAAGCTAGAGTTCTGCTCTTGAGCTTTTTTTTTTGGTATCACTACAAATTTTCCCTAGATAATATCATCCATTTCAAATGCTTCACCATTTATAGTCTGAATCCTTTAATATCGATTTCTCTGTCCTAGATTAGTCTTCTCTTCAGAGACATATTTGACCACTACTGATTATTTATTCTTCATTATTCTACAGACGTTTCCAAATCAGTAAGTTTAAATCCAAAAGTGTTTTCTCTCCCTTCCTTTAACGCCAGTATAGCTTCTTTCTTGATATTCTAATCTCAGTGAACACCTGGTTGTCAACCCTGTGGATCAAACTGAAAACTCATGAAGCATTTTGAATCTCTCATTCAGAATCTACACCAAATCAACACAAATATTCCATTTATTCTACATCCTTGCTAACTCTTAAATCCAACTATTACTTTCTGATTCCTTTATAACCTTAATTCAAACCCCATCTTTCTTTATTTTATTTTATTTTATTTATTTATTTGACAGAGGGAGACACAGCGAGAGAGGGAACACAAGCAGGGGGAGTGGAGAAGGAGAAGCAGGCTTCCCGCTGAGCAGGGAGCCCGATGCGGGGCTCGATCCCAGGACCCTGGGATCATGACCTGAGCTGAAGGCAGACGCTTCGCCGACTGAGCCACCCAGGTGCTCCAAGCCCTATCTTTCTTAGCATGAAAAACTCTTCAGGCAGCTCTCCTTCCTGGCCCCAGCCTCGTTCCCTTCAACACATTCTCTTCTTTGTAGCCACAATAATGTTCTAAAAGACAAATTTGACATCATTAAAATTTTGAATAAGCGAAATGGCTCACATACCATTTAAAATAAATTCCGAACCCTTTGGAATGCTAATTGTTGTTGTTGTGTTTCATTTTAATTTTAACTTTTTTTTTTTTTAATGGTCTCATTCTTGTCTCCCACCTTAACTGGGGTTTTTGCCACTCATTAACACATTTTCTATTACCCTGTCATGTCACCCAGAATGACTTGTGGTTTGACAAATTATCCATGCTCACCAAATGTAAGTCTTCCTTCAGAGTCTAGGCTGTTTTTTTTAGCCAGCAATGCTTGCTCCTTACCTCCCTCCTTCACAGACTGAGCTTATTTGAACTTTAGAGCTCAACAGGGTGACTTTGTTGTGTCTTCCCTGAGGACTTTCCTGACTCTTCTCCTCATAACCAGGAGTGCTGCTCTGCTGTGCACTGAGCCTCTTCCTCTCTAGCACTCATCACATGACACTGGAATCATCTGTGTATGGTTTTGCCTCTGTCCTGAAAGCTCATGAATAAGACATCTATGCTGTGTTTCTTTGTATCTCCAGCATTGAGCAGAGTGTCTGGCATAGAGCTGAGCTTAATAAGTATCTGTGTAGTGAAGGAAAGAATGAATGTGCTAGAGAAATTATCCATTGACCTATGAATAAGTACAACCTGTGCAAAGATACTGAAACGGCACTGATTAAGGGATTGGCCAGACTGAATCACAAAGTTAGAATGGTTTTTTGAAAGAAGCATATACAATGTCACAGAGAAGAAGGAAGAAGAGCAGATGCCAGGAAAGAGTAAATGGCTGGAATGAAGACAGAGGTAGGAAAGAGAGGCGCTGGCTCAGCTGTAGTCACCAAGATGCTTACAATTACAAAGATATCTAAAGATACGAAAAGATATTTATTACTGATCAATTCCTATCAAAATAATCCCTTTCATTATGCTCTCCAATATACACATTCAGCTTTGTAAAAGAGACTCAGAAACCACTAAGCCTTGAATCTTTTAAAGATCTTTTAAAGATCTCTCACCACACATTCTTTTAGTGAAAGCTATTAGTGAACAATATTTCCTAAAGATGACGTGTCGAACATTATACCCTAACCAATGAGATGAATAATTTGGATATTTAAAACAGAGCACATTATTTTTATACAATGATTGTGTTACTTTTGTCTCATACCCAGCTTATAGACTTTAAAATCCAAAGAGGAAAAACACAAAACCTATCCTATAGGTTCATTATTAGAAGGTAGATCAAGAAGTCCTTATGAATGAATGCATCTTCTGTTACCATAAACAGGGTCTTAGCATCACTTTGTAATCCTAGAAATGCTTCCCAAGTTGATGTGAGAGATACTCAACTAAAAGTTGTGAAAACTGCTTTTCCTCAATGTCCCCTTTCTATTTGATTATTTTAGGGAAAAGAAAGTCCATGTAATGCCCCTTTCTCTTAATTTCTTTGGCTGACCTCCAAAGTGTGGCTGTCAGCTAGTGTTAGCTAAATGAGTATGAGCCATGGCCCATGGCCCACTTACTGTCAGTCATTTGGGTGAGAATATGCCCCCTGTATTAGCATTGCTGAATGTAAGGGGTAAGGACCATCAATATAATTCTCTTCAGTCTGATGCCCAAAGACTGAGTAAGGACATTAGGAACTGTTATAAAAACAGGCACAGAAAAGTTCATGGATTTACCTTCTAAGTTTAAGAATTATTTTATTCAAATATAATTAAATTTCACCATATCAAGGAAGTCTTTGATGATTAACTTCATCTGCCATCTCTTACTTGGAAGCTTCAACCAGCATTTACTCATGTTTAATATTATAATTGTCATTGTCATATGTCTCTCTGTAAATGTAGTCTCCAGTCGTGTGTGTGTTTGTGAGTGTATGTATCTATGTTCGATCTCTTGATGTAGACTGTCAGCTCATTAGGGATGAGATTTCTGTCTCATATTTTGTATCCTTTCTTAGATCTTTGTAGAGTACCTTATCTACATCAGTTTTCAGAAGGTATGTTAAATAAAAATGGAAAGGTAATCTTGCTTGTGATTCTCAGATACACTCAGTTCTATAAATTATCATAACATTGTTTTCTTCCAATTGTCAAAACAAAAAGAGCCTACGGAAGACAATATCACACAAAATTTTCCAACCTATATAGATTATTTCTTTGAAATACTCTGAGTATATCATCTTTATTTGTAGCTATAAAAACATGGGTATAAGTATAGATCTATTTTTTAGCAAAAACAAGATAATATCTACATTTAGTTTTATAAAATTATTTTTGTCATTTATTATTTTTTTAAAGATTTTATTTATTTATTTGACAGAGAGAGACACAGCGAGAGAGGGAACACAAGCAGGGGGAGTGGGAGAGGGAGAAGCAGGACCCTGGGACAATGACCTGAGCTGAAGGCAGACACTTAGCGACTGAGCCACCCAGGCGCCCCTATTTTTGTCATTTAATATTATAATATTTTATTAAAATTGTATCTTTGATTTTAAAATTGAGATTAAATGTTTATTTTATAAACGTTTATGCCTGTCTAGATTTTCCCCATGAAAAGAAATAGCACATGGTACTGTGGCCCAAATGAAGAAATTCATATTAGCAAAATTTCAAAACCACAAGAAACTAATAATTTTATTTAAAAATCTATCAATCCCTGGGAGAAAAGACTGAAAATTTCATATAAGGTATCTTGCAATGTGAAGCAGTTACGTCTGCCTAGACTTCTTAAAAAATAACATAATAAACAGGAAAAAGAATTCAATATTTTTAAGATATAAAGACACAGCAGTGTCTTAAAAATAATTATTTTAACTGCAAACTTACTTCTTAATATGGGGTAATCATATAATCCAGAATGGCTGTGGCAATATTGGTCAAGGCTTCTTAACATTTGTTCAAGATTTTTCATTTTTCACTCCAGTATTGTTTTTGTTGTTATGTTAAATGTTGCATTACAATAGGTCAGGATGAGTTTAGTAGGTCTCCACTTATACTAAATCTCATCTAGTAATGTGTAAGACACATACACAGTGAACAGAGGCTTCGTTTTAATACTTTTTTTTTTTTTTTTACCCTCTTCTGTTGCAATATGGTCATACCAGGTGCTTGCTGATAAAATAAAGTGCATCCATTCAAGAGTGGCTCGGGAGATGTTACTCCTTCTGGTCTCTAGTGGAAGTGGGAGGAACGTGTGATGCTGCTAACCCAGCTGCCATTGATGAATCAGCCAATTGTGCCTTGGCTGGTGCACCTGCCAAGAGAGCCCAAAGCTGCCAGGCTGCCAGTGAACCAGGTCAGAGGGAAAGTGGAAAATGATAGGTTAAAGCGTAAGTGATGTGTATGGGGAAAAAATAGAGGCTGAGAAGTTCTGTCTTAACTCTTACAAAGAACAGTTTCTTGTCACATACATATAATTAAAATCTGCATTTATTTATTTTATTATTGATTATAATTTTATCACTTCACAATAAACCATCTGGGATTTTGAATCTCCATTTCAAAGAAATGTGATAATGCACAAAATGATTGTTTCATCAGATTTGGAAAATGTTTGGCCACTAGTCCTTCAAACATTTTTCTGTCAGCCCTCTACCCTGGAGGGATTCCAATTACATGCATATTAGGCTACTTTCAATTGTATAGTATCACTGATATGTGGATTTTGAAAGCATGAACTCATAGAACCAGAGACTAGAATGATGGTTACCAGACGCTGGGGAGTAAGGGAATGGGAAGATGCTGGTCAAGAAAACAAATTCCCAATTATATGATGAATATGTTCTGGGGATCTCATGTACACTATGGTGATTATAGTTAATACTGTATAATATACTAGAAAGTTGCTGAAAGAGTAGATCTTAAATGTTCCTACTGTGAAAAAGAAATGTTAATTATGCGACATGATAGAGGTGTTAGCTAAAGCTATTGCAATAATCATTTTGCAAAATATGTGTATCAAATCAATACCATGGTACATCTTAAAACTTACACAATGTTGTATTTCAATTATATCTCAGTAAAGCTGGGAAAAAATAAAGAAACACTCAGAAATGGTAATTTTTTTAAAAAATGAGTGTTTTGATTTTCAAATTGTGTAATTGTACTTTGGAAATTCCAACTTTTAAGAAAAAAAATTGTGATGACGATCCTATGTTTAATTGGATGAATTTATATGCAAAACTGGAATAGAATGAAGTGACAGGGAATACAATTTTACAACATCTGAATTTGGTGAAGCATTCAAGCAAATCACAAAATAGAGACAATCCATTTGATGAGTTTTGTCATGGAAAAATATTTGTCAAAGGGAAGCATTTTGAATGAAGTAAAAAAGACAGTACACGTGAAAACATTTGGGTTGAAGTAGTCACACGTTTCTGCAGAGAAATAAAGAGAATTAAGATGTCCTCTATTTAGCAGGTTATGAAGTACCTCAGTATCTAGATACTTCTTAACTAAAATATCTATAGATATTTATCATTTAAAAATATTATTGTCCACAGAGAAAAGTCCAATGGAGCTGACAAGAATTTTAAATTATTATTAATAAAAGGCAACTTTGAAAAAGATTGAAGATTTTATATGGGAAAGACTCTATTGGAAAAATGCTTTTTTTTTTTTTTTTTTTCAAAATGTATCAATGACATATGAGAGACAGATACAGTTAGACTATGTGGAATATTTGCTAAAAATTTTTTTTATTTTAATTACTAATTTCATCTAGTCAACATAACTTTTAAAAATCGCTTTATTGTACATGGATATGTTCAGAAATAACTTTAGTTTTGAAAATAGTTTTTGATTTATAATTATTTTACAGGATTTTCATTAAGCAAATAGTTCAAAATTATAAAATTTAAATTATTTTCAACATTCTTTGTCATTCATATAATGGCATGTTTGAATAATAAATTACATGGTCATTCTTACCCTCAGATACACATGTGAAGCTTCAGGTGGTTCTACTTTCCCCAGTGCATACTCTTTGCTGCCTTTCTGCTTCCACCTGGGCTACTACTACCCCCACCCAAGAAACAACCCAGGGTTAAAAGGCCAGAGACACCACAGTTCAAAGGTGGAAGTTTTTAGTTTCCTCTTTGTATAAACCCAAAGTTACCCTGTATTCTATGTACAATCAATTTCTACAAATACTATCCACTGATTAAGGATCCCATTATTGAAACTAGTACCCTCCCTCCGGAATGTGGAAGTGTGTGCTGTTTGGATATATAGGAGACTTTCCTTATAGATTCTTTAATGTTATGTCCCTTTAGAAATAGACTATTTAGGAAGAATAAATTCTATATCTATCATCTATCCATCTATCTATCTATCATCATCTATCTATCATCTATCTATCTATCATCTATCTATCTATCATCTATCTATTTTTATCGCCCTTCTCCTGGACCATTTGAGAGTAATTAAATGGAAAATGGTTCCCCTTTACCCCTAAATACTTTAGTGCATATATACATACATATATATATATATATATGTATGTATATATGTTAGGTTTTTATTTAAATTCCAGTTAACATACAGTGTAAATAGTTTCAGTAGTAGAATTTTGTGATTCATCACTTATGTACAACACCCAGTGCTCATCACAAGTGGCCTCCTTAATACCCATCACTCAGGGGCGCCTGGGTGGCTCAGATGGTTAAGCGTTTGCCTTCGGCTCAGGTCATGATCTCCAGGTCCTGGGATCGAGCCCCATGTTGGGCTCTCAGCTCAGCAGGGAGTCTGCTTCTCCCTCTTCCTCTGCCTCTCCCCTTACTTGTGCTCTCTCTGTCTCTCTCTCTCAGATGAATAAATAAAATCTTAAAAAAAATACCCATCACTCATTTAACCCATGCCCCTGCCCACTTCCCTTACAGCAACCCTCAGCTTGTTCTCTATAATTAAGAGTCTGTTTTATGGTTTGCTTGTTTCCTTTTTCCCCCCATGTTCATCTGTTTCATTTCTTAAATTTCACATATGAGTGAAATCCTATGGTGTTTGTCTTTCTCTGATTGATTCATTTTGCTTAGCATAATACACTCTAGCTCTGTCCACGTCATTGCAAATGGCAAGATTTTGTTATTTTAATGGCTAAGTAATATTCCATTGTATACATATACCATCTCTTCTTTATTCATTCATCAGTCAATGGACATTTGGGCTCTTTCCACAATTTAGATATTGCTGATAATGCTGCTATAAACATCAGGGTGCATGTGCCCCTTCGAATCAGTATTTTTGTATCCTTTGGGTAAATACCAAGTAGTGCAATTGCTGGATCGTAGGGTAGTTCTATTTTTAATTTTTTGAGGAACTTCCATACTGTTCTCCAGAGTGGCTGCATAAGTTTGCATTCCCACCAGTAGTTTAAGAGGGTTCCCTCTTTCTCAGCATCCTCGCCAACACCTGTTGTCTCCTGTGTTGTTAATTTTAGCCATTCTGACAGGTGTGAGGTGATATCTCATTGTAGTTTTGATTTGCATTACCCTGATGATGAGTGGTATGAGCATTTTTTCATGTGTCTGTTAGTCATCTGGATGTATTCTTTGGAAAAATGTCTATTCATGTCTTCTGCCCATTTCTTAACTGGTTATTTATTTTTGGGGTGTTAAGTTTGATAAGTTCTTTAGAGATTTTGGATACTAATCTTTTGTTAGATGTCATTTGCAAACATCCTTTCTCATTCCATAGGTTGCCTTTTAGTTTTGTTTATTATTTCCTTCACTGTGCAGAGCTTTCTTATCTTGATCAAGTCCCATTTGTTCATTTCTGCTTTTGTTTCCCTTCCCTCCGGAGATGTATCTAAAAAGTTGTTACAACCAAGGTCAAAGAGGTTGCTGCCTGTATTCTCTTCTAGGATTTTGATGGTTTCTGTCTCACATTTAGGTCTTCCATCCATTTTGAATTTATTTCTGTGTATGGTGTAAGAAAGTGGTCCAGTTTCATTCTTCTGCATGTTGCTGTCCAGTTTTCCCAGCACCATTTCTTGAAGAGACTGTCTTTTCTTCATTGGATATTCTTTCTTGCTTTGTCAAAGATTTGCTGACATAGAGTTGAGGGTCCATTTCTGGGTTTTCTCTTCCATTCCAATGATCTATGTGTCTATTTTTGCACCAACACCATACTGTCTTAATGACTACAGCTTTGTAATATAATTTGAAGTATGGAATTGTGATGCCTCCAGATTTGCTTTTCTTTTTCAAGATCGCTTTTGCTATTTGGGCTCTTTTGTGGATCCATAGAAATTTTAGGATCATTTGTTCTAGCTCTGTGAAAAATGCTGGTGGTATTTTGATAGGAATTGCATTAAATGTGGGGTGCCTGTGTGGCTCAGTTGGTTAAGCATCTGCCTTTGGTTCAGGTCATGATCCCAGGATCATGGGATTGAATCCCACATTGAGCTCCTTGCTCAGTGGAGAGTCTGCTTCTCCCTCTACTCTTCCCCATGCTTGTGCTCTCTCTCTGTTTCTCTCTCTCTCAAATAAATAAATAAATAAGATCTTTAAAAATATATTAAAAATAAAAAAGGAATTGCATTAAATGTGTAGTTTGCTTTAGGTAACAGATTTTTTTTAAAGATTTTTATTTATTTATTTGACAGAGAGAGAGATAGCGAGAGCAGGAACACAAGCAGGGGGAGTGGGAGAGGGAGAAGCAGGCTTCCTGCCGAGCAGGGAGCCTGATGTGGGACTCAATCCCAGGACCCTGGGATCATGACCTGAGCCGAAGGCAGACACTTAACGACTGAGCCACCCAGGCGCCCAAGTAACAGATATTTTAACAATATTTGTTCTTCCAATCCACGAGCACAGAATATTTTCCATTTCTTTGTGTCCTCTTCAATTTCTTTCATAAATATTCTATAGTTTTCAGTGTAGAGATCTTTTACCTTTTTAGTTAGGTTTATTCCTAGGTATCTTATTGTTTTGGGCACAGTTGCAAATGGGATGGATTCCTTGATTTTGCTTTCTGGTGTTTCTTTACTGGTGTATAGAGATGCCACAAATTTCTGTACATTGATCTGGTATCCTCTGACTTTACTGGATTGTGTATCAGTTCTAGTAGTTTTTCCATGGAGTATTTTAGGTTTTCTACATAGAGTATCATGCTGTTTGTGAATAGTGAAAGTTTGACTTCTTCCTTGATGATTTGGATGCCTTTCATTTCTTTTTGTTGCCTGATTGCTCAGGCTAGAACTTCCAGTACTATGTTGAATAACAGTGGTGAGAGTGGACATCCTTGTCTTGTTCCTGCATAGAGGAAAAGTTCTCAGTTTTTTCCAATGAGGATTATATTAGCCATAGGTCTTTTGTATATGGTCTTTATGATGTTGAGATTGAGATATGTTACTTCTATCCCTACTTGTTGTTGAAGGTTTTTATCAAGAATGGATGCTGAACTTTGTCAAATGACTTTTCTGCATCTTTTGAGAGGATCATATGGTTCTTATCCTTTCTTTTATTAATGTGGTTATCATGTTGATTTATTTGCAAATATTGAACCACACTTGAAGCCCAGGAATAAATCACACTTGATTGTGGTGAATGATTCTTTTAATGTACTGTTGGATTCAATTTGCAAGTCTTTTATTGAGAACTTTTACGTCCATCTTCATCAGGGATATTAACCTGTAATTCTCTTTTATAGTGGGGGAGTTTTTGATGGGAGTTCTCTGGCCTTCTGGATTTGGATGTCTGTTTCCTTCCCCAGATTAGGGAAGTTTTCAACTATAATTTCCTCCAATAAACCTTCTGCCCCATTTTCCTTCTCTTCTTTTGGGACTCCTATGATACAAACGTTATTACACTTTATGCAGTCGCTGAGTTCCTTAAGTCTACATTCATGATCCAATAATTTTCTGTTCCTTTTCTTTTCAGCTTCATTATGTTCCATAATTTTATCTTCTATATCACTTATTCATTTCTCTGTTTCTTCCACCCTGTGGTCATTAGATACAGTTGGTTTCACATCTCAGTTATAGCATTTTTTATTTCAGCTTGACTAGTTTTTAGGTCTTTTATCTCTGTAGTAAGGGACTCCTTGGTGTCTTCTATGCTTTCCTCAAGCCCAGTTAGTATCCTTATAATTGTTGCTTTAAATTTTGGATCAAGCATATCACATATATCTCTTTCAAGTAGATCCCTGGCCATGACTTTTCCTTGTTCTTTCTTTTGGGATGAATCCCTCTGTCTTGGCATTTTGTCTAGGTCTGTGTCTTTTTCTGTGTGTTAGGAAAGCCTGGTATGTTTCCTGCTCCTGAGAGTAATGGCTTTATGAAGAAGAGTTCATATACTGTCCAGGGCCTGGCACTTCAGGAAGGGTCTCTGTTGTATGCTGTGCTCACTCTGCTGCTGTGTTTTGGCTGCTCTTCCCCTCAGGCCAGTCGTCTGCAGAGTTTCTCCTTGCCTGCTGTGGTGAGTGTTTGGACCTTGGCTAGAGTGTGGAGAGTTTTAGCTTGGTGTGCTCTGGTCTGCTTGTTAAAAGAGACCTGATCCTATTTCCACTAGAGCTGAAGCTTTGCAGAACTCTGTGGTCAGTAGATGTGGTGCCTGCTGGGGAGACAGTTTGTGCCGGTCTTCTGGGGGAGGTGCCCACCGTGCCGGTTCTCAAGCACACGAAACAGGCACCTGCAAAGCACAGACCGGTGAGGCTTGGTGTAAGTAGTTTATGTCTCTGTTGGCACTGTGTTGCTTGCTGAAGTTAGTTTATGCTGAGTGGCAGGGGAGAGAAATGATGCCTGCTTGCTGCTTTGTTTCTGAAGAAGCAATGCCACCTCTCTCAGACTCACTCCAAGAAGGGGGACTTATCTCTCCCAGTGTGTCCCAGGGGGTCCTCAGATCACACCATCTGCCCCCCTCGGCTATCTGCCCTTCTCCACAGGAGTACTACAGCGCCTATCAGGCTCCACACCTGCCATGCCACACATGTCTAGAACTCCAGTCTTTGAGCCCTGTGGTTGTAAAAACTCAAGAAAATCAGCACCTCCCCTTTTCCCAGTCAATGACTTTGAGGAAGTGCTTTCCTTGTGTGATTCACTGTGTGCTCCTCTCCCTCTCTCGCTCTCTCTCTCTCACTCTCCTCTCTCCATAACCAGGGTTCCCTCCCCTCTGCAGCACCCACAATCCACTTCTCCCCCAATCACATCTCTGCAACTCCTACTTTCCATGATGTGGCCTCTTTTCTCCCTCTAGTTGTGCAGTTTATTCTGTCAGTCCTCAGATTGATCTCCTGGGTATTCAGAATGATTTGACATTTATCTAGCTGAGTTCGAGGTACCAGGCAAGACTAGAGTCCTCCTACTGCTCCACCATCTTCAGCTCATCCTGTTTCGTGTATATTTTTTTAAAAAATAAGGATATTCTCTAACATCTCTTACATAACAATAAAAGTATAAAAAATATAAAAGTATAAAAAATATAAAAATTAATTAGTATATAATTAAGAGTGACACAAAATTATCATTTAACCTATAGCATGTATATTCAAATTTCACCATCTGTCCCTACAGCGTCCTTTATAGAGTATTTATTTGGGGGGTTTAGGATCCAATTCGGGATTATAGGTTCCCTTTAGTATCATATCACTATAATCACCTTTAATGTGGAATCATTCCATGTCTTTCTTTGTCTTTCAAGACCTTGACACTTTTGTAAAGAAAAGAAGTCATTTTTTTTTTAAAGATTTTTTATTTACTTACTTGACAGAGAGAGACACAGCGAGAGAGGGAACACAAACAGGAGGAGTGGGAAAGGGAGAAGCAGACTTCCTGCTGAACAGGGAACCCGATGCAGGGCTCGATCCCAGGACCCTGGGATCATGACCTGAGCCGAAGGCAGACACTTAACGACTGAGCCACCCAGGCGCCCCAGAAAAAAGTCATTTTAAAATAAGTATTTACTACAGAATTACACATTCTCTTTATTTATTTATTTATTTATTTTTTTAAAGATTTTATTTATTTATTTGACAGAGAGAGATACAGCGAGAGAGGGAACACAAGTGGGGGGAGAGGGAGAGGGAGAAGCAGGCCTCCCGCCGAGCAGGGAGCCCAATGAAGGGCTCGATCCCAGGACCCTGGGATCATGACCTGAGCCAAAGGCAGACGCTTAACGACTGAGCCACCCAGGCGCCCCACACATTCTCTTTAATAAAATATATTATGTTACCCACATGAGTTTTGTGAAGAGGTCTGAGTTATGATTGTAAAAGATCATGGAGTTGAGTTTAAATTTTTCTTTTATGATCTTCTAGATTCATTATGATCTGTCCTTTAGAGTATGGAACCAATTTTGATTTCCATGTGAACATACAATGTTTGTAGTCAGTACATTGATAGCTTCCAGGGTGATACAGCATAAGAAAGGAGGAAGAAGAGAGAATTGCAAGAGGAAGAGAAAAAAGAAAACAAGGAAGGGGCACCTGGGTGGCTCAATCAGTTAAGCGTCTAGCTCTTGATTTCGGCTCACTCATGATCTCATGGGTTGTGGGATTGAGCCCTGAGTTGTGCTCCATGCTCAGGAGGGAGTCTGCTTGAAGATTCTCTCCCTCTGATCCTCCCCCTACTTGCTCTCTCTCTTAAATAAATAAAGCTTTCTTTTTAAAGAAGAAAACGAGGAGGAGGAGAGAGAGAAGAAAAGAAATAATACAGTTTACTTAATAATACCTCAGAAAGGATTTCCATATTTGCTTATCCAAGGGTTCTCCTAAGGTTTTCCACTGTTAGAGATATATTCAGCAAATATACTGGACATTCTCCCTTTATCTTCCAAATAAATAAGTCAGTAAACTACAGTCCTCCAGGCCCCCCCCATAATACTGCAGGAAAGAATATTTCTCTTGGATTCCAGTTTAATTATTTTAGGAGCGCTTGTTACAATATTTCATGGCAAATGCAAGTGCCCTAGAGATTTACAAACCTGTTGTGGAAAAAAATGGTGAGGGGGCAGGGTTTGGTTACTTTTCACAAATTTTGTGGAATACTAATGAAACTACAGCTGTGCTTTGAAAAATGTAAAGTTCCCATGCAACCACACCAGGTAAGACTAGTTTAAGAAACACTGGAACTTACAAAGAGCCAGGTTGTTTATTAGAAAACATTGCTGTTTGTGTATTAAAACATGTATATTAGAAAAATAATGCTGGCATTATGCAAGTCACCTGGAATCATGGTAAAACATCTTAAACCAAATTGGTTAAATTTATTTCAGTGACACAGTTCTTTGATTTCCACAAAAGATAATTAAAGCATTCTCTTGACTTTTGGGACAACAGAGAGAACAAAATTGAATTATGAAATAATTCTAATTTTGCTCTCCCTTTTTTGTTTTCTCTCATTACACTATGAATCTTTTAGTCAGGGTCAAGACCAGGCCAGTGATTCATTTTTTTTTATTTCAAAGATTTAGCATGTTCCAATAATCATTGAGAAAAATTAATTTTATTCTGAGAATGGTTCTGAAAAAAAATTTCTACCTTGTTCTGCTTATATTTCTTAACTGTTTTAGGAGTTAACTTAGACAGTGAATAGTCATTTTGTTAATATATGCTATTTCTCAGCAGAATATCTCTTGAGAATTGCACTTAAGATGCAGTAATTATTTTTGTCATTTTCCTATAAATCAGTAAAACACATATTTAGTGTTACAGACATAGTGCTGTGGGCAATTAAAAAGACAAACACTGTTGATAGCTATATTTTAAAAACAATTTTTAAAAAATTCCTGTATTGTTTACAAAGTTTGTCTGTGTTTCAAATATCCTTGATGTACAACTGTAAAAATATTAGCTCAAACCTCCTTAAGAATTGCTTTGTGGATCCCACTGGTGGATATAATGACCTCTCTCACCTTGTCAAAAGGGCAAACTTGTCAAGCTCACAGTAGTCAATACTCTGAAGAGCATCCCTTCAGCCCAGAAACATGGACCAAGCAAGGACTCTGGAGTGCAGGTGCTGAGATGTGCAGGCTTGACAGAGACAAATGGTATTAGGACTCACCAGCTGATCAAGGACGAAGGGACACTCAGTCTCTGAAGCTGAAGCCCACTTAGATTTCTCCTGTATCACTTAATGATGTGAGCAGAGACTTAATTCTTTGAAGTCTCTGATTTAAGGAGCCGAAGAGCAAAGAAAGCTTTTTGCTTGATCTGATCCTTGTTATTAAAAGAAGCAGAGGAGATAAAACACTTTCTATTTTTATCCATTGATGTATTTTGAGGTCAGTATTTTAGTCTGTTCATGCATATTTTGCCCTCTGCCCTTATTCCAAAGTTTTTACTCACTTCTGATTAGACTATCAATTAATTTGTTGATATATTCTTTAACTGATTACAGTTAACTATTTCCAATTTGAAAGAAATTTTCATTTCAACTGACTTATCATTCATTTTGTGTTCCAATTTAGAATTCTAAATGAAAATCTCAGAAAATTTACTGAAATTAATCAGTCTATTTTGATATCCTTTCCTAAGTAAGTAGGAAATCTGGATCATCTTCCTCTTCCAGCATAGTCCATCCTCTAATGTTTCTCAGCAAAAATTAAGACTTTTTTTTTTCTTTTTTCTTTCCTACTCAGATTCACTTCATATCACCAAAGTTCTAGATAGTAATAACTGGAATGCCATTTCACATTATAAAATTCCAATGAACTTCTGAAAATGTCTGCAAATACTCAAGGCAATAAAGGATTGTGGCTTATGGTCCTCTCTGCTCCTGCTTAATGATTTAGTTTATGGATATTATTGCTGTCCAGTACTTGGTAGTTCTATTCTTAAGGGTATGTACAGTAATGTAGTATTTCAATGTAGAAATTCAAATATTTCACTCTTACATGACATTTGTGTGAAGTAGCTACATTTCCTTTACAATGCAAACATTCTAGTAGAACCACAGTATTAATCATCTGCATTCATAGTACTGTTCTTCTCTGAAATCAATTCCCTCATCTTTCCCATTTTCCTCATGACTCTGTTCTGTCTCCAAACTGCTATTAATTTTTTAATACAGAAAAATTCATAGATTTTTTTTTATATTTAGTTCTAGCCTACTCATTTCCATAGGCATCTGAACTTCTATCCCAAATGGCTTATTATCATCATCATTAAAAAAAAAAAAACCACAATGGCTTATTTTCTTAAATAAGAAAACTTCCATCCTTGAAAACAAAACACATAACTATGAAGAGATTTAAAAAACAAAACAAAACACTTTACCATACTTCACTGCATATGGTCAGAGACCCTGATTATCAATATTGACGTGGTTATAGATATGCTTACCTTTCACTACAGACTTTGTATTTAGGTTAGCTAAAACAAAAGTTGAGCCTAAAAAGATGGTAGTAGTTTACATTTCTCCTTTTATCTTGCTTTTGACTTTCAGTCTGAAGGATAGCAACAGCCATCGTTTCCTACATTGTCATTGAACTCCATTCCATTGAGCTCACATACCAGCTTCAGTACCAATATCAAAATCCTCCCTGGGAAAGCAGCACAACAGGACTCTTACTTTTGGGAAGACTTGGTCCCTGTCAGGTATTTTTAAGTTCAATTAAATGCTGTAGGAAAAGTTGTAGATTCTGGAAGCAAACCTGCCTTATTGAGATGGAGACAGTCAGTAGAGATGATCTGCCTTTAAGGGGATATCTGATTCACCCTTCACCCTTCCCCATGTTTTAATTATGCTCTTGTTTCTTAGAATATCATGTTTTCCATGAACACCTAACTATTGCCACTACAACTGACACTATTCACATCTCAGATGTTGTGAAGCAGTGACTACTGATAAACCACCTATGGAGTGTAGACTATTTTTATGTACCCATTCTTGTTCATTTTCTTTATAAGGCTGAGGCATGTAACTAAGCCATATCTCCATATCTTGACACTGGTCATGGTTCCCTTGTAGCAGGCTTAATTAAGCATTGGAGCTGATAGCTCAAATGTAACTGTGCATGTCAATCAACCGGAATGAGATTTATTATGGTAATAGCTTCCATTTCTTTAGTTAATCTTCAACTTTTAGTTAAAAATTCCTGGAATTAGTGATTTCATTTTTAAAAAAGCATCTCCACTGGATAGATCAATAGAACGATATTGGGAAAATTATTTGGTATTTAGGAATCTCAGTTTCTTCATCTATAAAGTTGGTATAATAAAGCAGGTTTCTAAGGACTGTATGTGAAATCATAGCATATATGTAAAGCAAAGGTTACTAACAAAAAAATCCTAGAAGCCAGGTTGATCACATAAATTAACAAATCCAGATGAGTATAAGAGAGTAGGAATTTGTGGGACTTTTTGACACCTGCATTAAACAAAGGTATCCAAACACAGAATTTGTGTTGGCTACACAAAATATTAAGGAAGAAAATCTGGCCACAAATTGCTTGCTACTTGTAAAAATATTTAGTATGCAGGAGGTTCAGAAATGTTAGTTCTCTTTTTCACTTCCATTTTCTTTGTACCTTCTACTCTGACATATTGGTGATCTCAGGCTTATAAGTGGTAATCAAAGTGAAAAATAAAGATAGCTAAAGCACTTTCTATGTTCTTAAAGATCACTGAACCTCCTGGGGAGACACAGAGCAAGTAAAATATAACCAGGCAGGAGCAATAATGGAAATTGAAGGGTAACCAGAATATGTCTCCCCAGAACATGACTGTTGGAGTTCAGGACATGCCATCCGAAAATATGCTACTTTGATTGTTTTGAGCTTTGGGCGCTTGGAAACTGCAGACACAGTGAGAGGCTTTCTATGAATTCTTATCTGCCTAAAGACAGATCCTCCAAAAGAAACTCAGTTGTCATAAATCCCATCCCAAAGGGTTTCATCAACCAGGGAAGATTGACTCTTATCACAGGAAAGGAAACTAAAAGTCAACACTGCACCCAGACAACCTTTGTCACAAACATATGCATACCTCTCACCTATTCTTCTAAAGGCGCATTCCTCTTTCCTAAAAAAGTTTAGTCTCCCTTAAGAGGCCTACGTCCTCCTTCCCCTTTCCCTATTAAGGTAGTATTTAATCCTGAATTCTAAAGCTACCCCTTTGAGTTACTATTTTCCCCAGGGTTTTCTCTCATACATACATTAGGTACACATATTAATAAACTTCTTTTTATTTTTCTCATTAGTATATTCTTTATTACAGGATATCTTGTAAGAATTCAGAAGGATAGAAGGAAATTATTTTTTTTTTCCCTTCTGCAAAATATAAGCCAATTTTCTATATACAATGAAATCACCGAAGAAGGATTTCCCTGTTGGGGTCATCAGGGAAGATTTCATAGATGAGTTGGCATTTGAGTTGTGTCTTACAGTACAATAAGGCAGTCAATGGGGAAAAAAAAGAGGAGAGTCAAGGGTATTAAAAATTATAGGAAACATTTGTGCAAAAATATAAAGAAATGAACATTCATGGCAACGATTCACCAACCTTAGAGTCCTGTATTCAACTAATTAGACAACCATAGCATGCATTCCATAGGGCCATAAGAATAAATAAATAATTAAAAAAAAAAACTAGAGAAATGCTTACCTAGAGTCTTTAATTATTCAGCAATACCTTGAACTCCTAATGCCTTTACCAAAGATTTATTCCCAGCACCTAAAACAATTTGCATGGATATTTCATTATATTATGTACTAAATAAAAACTTAAACTCAGCATATTTTAATGGATTTCAACAATATAATCATTTGGGGATAACCCATAATTACTATTGGCATTCCTTGTCTTCTCACTCATGCCAGAGGGCACCAGCATTGAATGTTAGTTGTTTTATTCTTTTGGCTTCCTAATGGTTTGTTGAATTGTGTCAGGACCTTATTACCTCTGATCTGAACTGTTATATCTTGCTACCCTCAACTTATCTTCCTCCTCAATCTACTCTGAATTAATCTTTCCAAAACACAATTTTGATCCTATTTCTTTTCTGCTCAACAAGCTTTAGCAATCCCCCATAATCTACCAAATAATAAAAATAATTAAAAAATAAATGCTTGAGGGCGCCTGGGTGGCTCAGTTGGTTAAGCGACTGCCTTCGGCTCAGGTCATGATCCTGGAGTCCCAGGATCTAGTCCCGCATCGGGCTCTCTGCTCGGCAGGGAGTCTGCTTCTCCCTCTGACCCTCCTCCCTCTCATGCTCTCTGTCTCTCAATCTCTGTCTCAAATAAATAAATAAAATCTTAAAAAAAAATAAAAAAAATAAATGCTTGTTATTCAGCTTTGTTCAAACTGTCAATATGAGTCTGTGTTTTGCAGGTCAAACAGAATGGGAGTGATATGAGGGAAACAGAACAAGTAGAGAGTTGATTTAGAGTCCTGGCACCTTTTGGATTTAAATTATAGTTCAACAACCACTTTTGTATGACTTGTTTGTTTGTTTTAAGAGTTGTGAAGGGTTGTTGTGACAATTAGAGAAAATATAATAGATGCTCCAGTATTCGTAGAAATGAACAGAACTGGATCTGGTTAAGATGACAGTTCTGGCAACACAAAAATAAGAATTTCAGATAAACGTGCTGGAGGAGACAAGAAGACCCAGAGGTATACAAGGAGAGGGCATCCAGGAGGTAAACAGGGCAGGAATTAACAGGAGAAACATGAAGTCGGGTGATTGATATCAGGTGGATATCAATGTAGGAAACAGGTCTAGGGAGTCCATTAGCAGGAAAAAAAAAAAATGAGCCAGAGAAGAAATTGAGATCAGAAGTTTCATACAGCAGAAAATAGCACCCAGTCTCAGCAAATGGAGTTTCCAGGGCACAACTCAAGTATGAGGGTAAGACAGAATATGAAAACTAGCAACAAGATTCAGCTGATCCCAAGCCCCTAATATATGAATACATGCACCTTTTGATTTTCCTTACTTAGGAGCCATATCTGCTTCAGAGCCCAGAGATGGTAGAATCTACAGGGTAATCACATCTGGAATAATTAATATCACCCTGGGGTGATATTTGGGTGAGAGCAGAGATAAGGATCCTATCCAGACTCCTGTGTAATTTTCTTATTAAATTTGAACTGGACACACTAAGGTTTGGTAATTGTTTGGGGCTTACAAATATTCATAAATAAATATGAAAAAGACTTCCACTGTAACAATATATTTTATGTAGAGTCAAAAAGTCACATATATTCTCAAATATGACACTATAAAGCAGTGGTCTACAGAGAAGAAGATAAATGCATATCTAAGCTTCTAAACTCTAGATCAGTAGTGGAAATAAACAAATACCCTTCCCCCTAGCTAAGAAGATTTAGACCAAATTTGTTTAACAAATTTGTATAACTAACCACCTCAAAATTTAGAAGACCTAGAACAACTGCTTATTTATCTCATGATTCTGTGGGTAAGCTAAGTGCTTCTCCTGGTCTGGATCAGTTCAGTTGATCTCTGTGGAGTACCCTCAGCCAGATGGTCTAGATTATCCACACTCACAGATCTGGCAACTGACAGGCTTTTGGCCAGAGTGTCTTCATTCTCGTGCACATGGTTTCACATCCTCCAACAGGTTAGCGCAGGTTTACTCACATGGTAGTTTAAGGATTCCAGCATGAATCCAGGATTACAGCATGAGAGAGCAAACCCCATTATGAAAGCTTTTATTAAGACACTACAAGAGTAGTTCTCAACCCTACCTGAAGGAGATATTCCACAATATCTGGAGAGACATTTTTGTTTGTTTGTTTGTTTCTGCTCCATTTATTTTTTTTAATTTTTTATTGTTATGTTAATCACCATACATTACATCGTTAGTTTTAGATGTAGTGTTCCATGATTCATTGTTTGTGCATAACACCCAGTGCTCCATGCAGAACGTGCCCTCTTTAATACCCATCACCAGGCTAACCCATCCTCCCACACCCCTCCCCTCTAGAACCCTCAGTTTGTTTTTCAGAGTCCATCGTCTTGGAGAGACATTTTTGATTGACATAGTCAAAGGGTTGCTGCTGGCATCCAGTGGGGTGAGGGCAAAGATGTTATTAAATATCCTACAATGAACAGGACAACCCCCCATCAACAAAGTATCATCCCAGTCCAAAATGTCAACAATGCCGAGGTCAAGAAACCCTGATTAATTTGACTCACATTTGTTAACATCCCATTAGCCAAAGAAACTCACTTGGCCTACCCAATATCAAGGAGAAAAAAAAAAAAAAATGGACTCCACCTCTTGATGAAAAGAAAAGAATTTGTAATCGTTTTTGCAATCTGCCATTGCAATAATAATGTAAGCTATTTGAGAAGGAAAAAAGAAGGCAAAACAGCTCAGCAGCAGCAGAACCTCAAGGAACAGATTAGGAGAGGAAAAGAGGGTTAAAAAATATTCAGCAGGACAGCAAACCTGGGAGGTTAGTCTTTTAATATTTTACTTTTGCTTAATCAAAACTTATGCACTCATATATGATTATGTATGATCTTTGCATTGACTTTAAGAGATGTTTGTCTTTCAAATTGGGTTTTACATATTAAAAACACTAAAGTAATCTACACCAATAGGATATTAGCCTACGTGTGTGTGTATATATATATATATACATAGTATATATATATATATATATATACATAGTATATATATATATATATATATATACATAGTATATATATATATATATATATATACATAGTATATATATATATATATATATATATAGTATTTAAAATCTTGGTGAGAAAAACAACTGTAATTGACCAATAAGTCTGTCCATGATAATAACTGAGACTTTGATATAGTTCATTAGTGAAATACCCATTATTGTATTTTTCTCTCTCCATAAATGAAATTAGGTATTTGGATTTTTAAAAAATTTCTACATTTAATGATCTAGTTATATTATGTAAGACACCTGGCAATAA
Source organism: Mirounga angustirostris (assembly GCF_029215605.1). Classification (NCBI taxonomy): domain Eukaryota; kingdom Metazoa; phylum Chordata; class Mammalia; order Carnivora; family Phocidae; genus Mirounga; species Mirounga angustirostris. The sequence goes on along the minus strand of NW_026991716.1, from coordinate 78,844,120 downwards.
TGACTTAATATTTTGTCAATCTGAATATGTGAATTTTTGGTGTCAATTTTGTGAAAAATTATGATAATTGATAATTATTATTAGTGTAAATAATATAGAGTTTACCTAAAAACAACTAAAATGACAAAAAAAATTACATGGATGAACTATATAAAATTGTTGATAATTTAACCATTTTATGCCTGTACAAATTACAATAATATGTGGTTCAAATTAACATCACTAGCTAACTCAAGATAATCTGTATAATTTAAAAAATGTTTGGCAGATCTAAATATATTGCCTTCAAAATCTTGCTTCATGATTTGGAGGTCCTAAAATAACAACTTTTTAAAATCTTTATCATGCCAAACATATGTGAACATGTCCCATGCAAATTAAGATTTAAAAAAAAAAAAAAGATGTTAGACAGATATGACCAGAAAATTAAAAATTAAAAAGCAGCTGTGGGAAACTTCCCTGTTTTTAGCTTATAAATTGAATACCACAGAATCATAAGTCTGTATATGCCTGTAATTCATCAACTGCATCTGCACATATGCCATTTTAATAAAAGATGAATTTGCTCATAGAAGTGTAAATATTATTTTTCTAGAAGAGATACAAGTTCTTCCTCAGAGCATCTTTGACTCCAAATCTTAATAAGAAGCAGTACAGTGGGAAAAGGAGAGCCTTTGGGGTCACACAGACAGACCTGATTTTTCATTTTTGCCCTGCTATTTCTTAGCACTAGTTTAGACTCTTATTATTGATAAGTAAGTTCTTGGAGGCTTAGCTTAATGTTTGTAAAATGGGATAATACTACTGTCCTGCATGCTGGTTATAAAGGATGAAGGACATAGTGTGTATAAAGCAACTTTCACTGTGTTAACTTCTAGTATTTGTTCAATTAATACAATTAATTAGTTTCTATTATTTTTGCAAACAGTTTTGCATTAGATGTCAATATATTTAAGTTGATTACATGGTGCTTTATCTTAGCTCATTTCTAGCTCCCAAGATTTCAAAATTTTTACTGAAAGTAGAAAACAAGAAAAGTATTCTGGGCTCCACCAAGTTCAATTTGCCTAATTATGCTCACTCCTTTTATTTCTCTCATCACTAACTTTTGTCCACTCTAGATCTTCTTCCTGGCTTTCCTATGCACATAACATACACTTTGATGAAAAATTTTAAACATTAGACAAGAACTTAATTTCTTCAACTTATACCTTTAAAATGAAATGTTTAAGTTAGACAGTGGAAATTAGATTAGGAAAATTTATCTGGATGGTCAAGTAGCCTGAGTTCCTGACTGAAACCTCATTCTGTATTTTGAGCACTTATGTCTGAAAACAACATAGCTTTGGCTAGCACTTGGAAAATACTTTCTCTGTTTCCCCAGTGTCAGAGCAATTTTCAATTTATCTCAGATGTGAGAGATAACCAAAATGATCTTAAATAAAATGCCATGTTCATTAATTCTATCCCTAAGGAAAATATGATGCATAGCCAATATTCCTTTCATTGATTACTTATAATGTATTTAATAGTCACATTATAAAACTTGAAGGACAGAATTATAGATACTTGCAGACTACAAATAACTCCAAAATAAAATATTTCTGCACAAATCTTTGGTGACTGGCTATGGCAAGAAGGCAATATGAATTGATGGGCTCATTTATCTCCACCTCTTCAGAGACCACTTCCTATTTTTCACCGACTATATTAATACATTCTGCATGTTTGACTATGAATAGTCACTGCTATGAGATACCTTTCAACAGCCCAGAACAGTCTAATATTATCAAGGTTACAGCTGTACTTGTTCATAAATAATTCATTTAAAATGCATTTTTTAATTAAAAAATAGGTCATATGATTCATTTTGAAGTCCTTTGGGTCGTTGGAAGATCATCTGGGGATGATTCATTAATGCCTTCTCTAGAATCTGCAGTCTGCTATCCCACATTTGTTCCTAAATGAACTGAGTAATACTGCCTGTGATTCCCAGGCTTTCATTGCAAAATTCACAGAGGCACCTTTGACTAGCACCTCCATGGATTTAAAAACAATATGGGTTCATCATATTCCAATACACAGATACCAGCCATGTGGTACTTGGAAACCTTTGCCCATTTGTCAGGCTAAATTGTAGCTCAGATTTGGCAGCAAAGAAAATAGGGCATCATATTTTTACTCGCATATAACATCACTTGTAACTGTAAACTGACACAATAAAATAGAAAATAGTTTAAGATATCTGTGGTTACACATATATATGCCTGCACTTGAGGTCTTTGGGGGACATGATTTTAAAATGGAGTAGTTATTGAAAACCCTATTTTCAGCTCTGTTTTCAAAGATCACTGACTGAATAATGGTCACTAACCTGGCAGGTGATTACAATTCTCCTAAGATTTGGCATTTGAGAACACACACACACTATTTAGGGATTATTATAGTTCCACATAGCCCACTGCAGGACCAGTGGTATTCTGGTGGCATCGATGGATAATGCACCTATGAAAGAGTACTTCACCGGAGCAATTCGCTCACCTGCCAGCAATGCTGAAGCCACAGGTTTGATCCCTATAAAATCTTCTTTTCTTTGCAAAGAGAGAGAGAGAGAGAGAGAGAGAGAGAGAGAGAGAGAAGCTTAGTTCAAGCCCATAGATACACACATAAATTTATCTTGCAAGGTAACCTGGCTTGGGTAATATGGTTTATACTATTTCACATGCATTTTCAAACTCTCCCTCTTTATTGTTTTTTTCTATCTCAACACAGAAATACCTCCAAGAGTTGCTCATCTTAAAAATTTTAATTATAAAAATACAAATTTTCTTTTGACTCTATGTATACTAACAATATGATTATCCTTTCTTTTTAAAACAAGATGGTCTCCACTTCCTTGCTTATTCTTCAGCTTAGAGCAGTCAAACATCCATACCACATTGCTCCAAAGACATCACACACTAAGGTCAATGACTGGTTTCACTGAACATTTGTGGCATTGTCCCACTGGCCCAGTATTTGACATTCTGACACATATCCTTTTTTGCTTGTGTGACACCATTATCTCCTTCTACCTAAATGTCTACATTCCCAACACTTTGATTCCTTTCTCTAGTCACTGTATCTCAGACAGATACCAATATTCAACTTTCTTCAGAAATAAAGAGTTGTTAAATCCCAAATATGCATTTCCAAACCATAGACTGTGCTAAGACTTCAATCCATTTATCCAACTGCTTATGGCAGATCTCTGCTTAGAAGTTCTGGATATATCTCAAAATCAATGCTTAAAATAGACAGCATCATCATTTCCTTAATCTATTCTTCCTCCTCTCTAAGTAAATGCCATTATCACTCATGCTTACCCAAAATTCCACAAGAGATAAACTAGATGGGGGCAACGAACAATTTCATTTAATGAAGAGAAATAGATTGGCCCACTCCTGCTGGGTGGACATTAATCTGAGAGCTAGCTCCTGATCAAGGGAACATTCCATGTAGGTCTGGCCACAGGGTGAACAGTAGCAAATGATGCTTTAATTTCCAAATGGCTTTGACAACTGAAACAAAACCCTTCAAAGAGATCATTTACCAAGATTTCTGTATGACCCATCACTTCTAGCCCTGTCTCTAAGGACTATTAAGCATGTTCATCCCCTTTTCTCTCTTCCCTCTCTCCTCATTATGGTATAAAACCAAAGCCAGCCAAAAATCTGAGCTTCCTTCTCTTATCCTTCACATTCCTCCTCTGATACGTGAATACAGAACTGGTTTCCTACTAGAATTGGAGAAATGGGAAGAACAGGAGGGAGAAAATCAGGTAATATTTCAAAAGGAATTTTCTGCCACATTAGCAACAAGAATTACCTCTCTTCTCTGTATGCAATTGTTATTTCCTCCTTTTCTCTGCTGAGTGGTCATGATCTTCCAACTTCTAGATCCCTCTGTCATCACTAACAACAGCTAGCACCCAGATGGCATTGTTCACCTTTCTCCTAACTCTTAATTTTATCCCAGGCAATTTCTTTGTCCACATAAATAGCTAATCCAAGGACATTTTCCAATCCAAGACACTAGTGCAACTAAGAGAACTAATTCAGCACAAGGAGTGGTCAGGGACATCTCCAAGGAGGAAGGCCCCATGAGGCCCAGAATTCATTAATTTTTTGCTCTTGAAATTGGCAACTCTCTAATCAGACCAGGGAGTTTTTTGGGCTAACAGGTTGCCTGAGGTGCTACTTCAGCCATTCAGACTATAGAAAGGAATAGGCAAAACCTTTGTTGATACAGCATTTAGTAAGACTGAAAATAGATAGTATCATCTATTGCTGATATATACAGGAAATGTTGTTTTACTAAAGCTCTCCTGACTTCTATCTCCACTTAGATTTCTATCAGCAGCATATTTACTTCACATGGCCATGGGCCTTATATTCTGGCAGCAACTCTCTTCCAATCTCCATTCACAATAGTCACTCACCACCACCACTCTTTGACCTTCTCAAATCTCAAATAATATCATGTTGCATCATAGTCTCTTTTGTTTCTCAGAATGGGTTGGAGGGGTTGTTTATTTTTGTTCTTCAAATCTCTGCCAGTTTGCTTATACTTGTCAGCAATCTCACCAGCAATGAATGGGCAATCATGGAATATATCAACCAGTTATTTGAAGATACTTCTGTAATGATATCCATGAGGTCAAGGGAACTGGTCTACCTCATCTTCAAGAAGACTTTATAACTCAGTACATTTATTTTCACTATAACTTTGGTTTATATTTTTGCTACTTCTTTCTCAAAATGATACTCAGCAGAAACACAATCCTGAGGAAATTACTAGCTACCCAAGGAGAACTTTTAGCCACATTCCAGATTGCCAAGGAACAGATCATAGAGTGTATTAGTCAACACCCCTGGCAGAGGAAATCAAACCAGAAATATTTCATCATTCTGCTTCACATTTGTATAAATTGTCCATGCATAATGAAGGGCAGAGGAATTCAAACTTTTCTGAACTATATAAGATACTAGCTGTATGACCTTATGACTTCAATTCTCCTCCATCATACACTGCTCTTTGCCATGACTGAACCACTGAAAACACATAAATCCAATTCAAGATTAGGAAAATAAAAAGTCTAGTTAGTTACAGGGCGCCTGGGTGGCTCAGATGGTTAAGCGTCTGCCTTTGGCTCAGGTCATGGTCCCGGAGTCCTGGGATCAAGTCCCGCATCGGGCTCCCCGCTCTGTGGGAAGTCTGCTTCTCCCTCTGCCTCTCTCTCTCTCTCTCATGAATAAATAAATAAAATCTTTAAAAAAAAAAAAAGTCTAGTTAGTTACATAGTTGAGCTAAGCAGTGCCACCTCCATCTCTGGTGCCTGCTCCATTGATTAGCACATACAGATTATAGCAAACTTTCAAGAATCTATCTTTCAATCAAGGAATATATAGGGACATACTTGTCTTAAAAAAAAGTTAGAGAGGAAAAAATTAACTTTCAGAGGTGAGGGTCCCCAAAAGAGGATTTAGTGTCAAGTCTAAAATGATCACTTAAAGCCCTCGGGGTATATGCCATCTGTAGCTAAAGAATCACATAAAGGGCCACTCAGGAAATGACACTGGAATTCACATCGTTCTCTCCACTCTTACAGTCTTTGTCTCTGCTCTGATTTCTCCAGTCTTTGTAACTTTGCCTTTTATCTAAATTTTCTTTATTTTATTTTATTTTATTATGTTATATTAATACCATACATTACATCACTAGTTTTTGATGTAGTGTTCCATGATTCATTGTTTGTGTATAACACCGAGTGCTCCATGCAGAACATGCCCTCTTTAACACCCATCACCAGGCTAATCCCCCCAACCCACCACCCTCTAGAACCCTCAGTTTGTTTCTCAGAGTCCATAGACTCTCATTTTTCGCCTCCCCCTCTGATATCCCCCCCTTCATTTTTCCCTTCCTGCTATCTTCTTCTTCTTCTTCTTCTTTTTTTAACATAAAATGCATTATTTGTTTCAGAGGTACAGGTCTGTGATTCGACAGTCTTACACAATTCACAGTGCTCACCATAGTACATACCCTCCCCAATGTCTATCACCCAGCCACCCCATCCCTTCCACCCCCCACCACTCCAGCAACCCTCAGTTTGTTTCCTGAGATTAAGAGTTCCTTGTATCAGTGAAGTCATATGATACATATCTTTCTCTGATTGACTTATTTCGCTGAGCATAATATCCTCCAGTTCCATCCACGTCGTTTCAAATGGCAAGATTTCATTCCTTTTGATGGCTGCAAAATATTCCATTGAGTATATATACCACATCTTCTTTATCCATTCATCTGTCGATGGACATCTTGGCTCTTTCCATAATTTGGTTATTGTGGACATTGCTGCTATAAACATCGGGATGCACGTACCCCTTCAGATCCCTACATTTGTATCTCTGGGGTAAATACCCAGCAGTGCAATTCCTGGGTTGTATGGTAGCTCTATTTTCAACTTTTGGAGGAACCTCTATACTGTTTTCCAGAGTGGCTGCACCAGCTTGCATTCCCACCAACAGTGTAGGAGGGTTCCCCTTTCTCTGCATCCCCGCCAGCATCTGTCATTTCCTGACTTGTTAATTTTAGCCAATCTGACTGGTGTGAGGTGATATCTCATTGAGGTTTGATTTGGATTTCCCTGATGCCAAGAGATGTTGAGCACTTTTTCATGTGTCTGTTGGATGTCTTCTTTGGAAAAATGTCTGTTCATGTCTTCTGCCCATTTCTTGATTGGATCATTTGTTCTTTGAGTGTTGAGTTTGATAAGTTCTTTATAGATTTTGGATACTAGCCCTTTATCTGATATGTCATTTGCAAATATCTTCTCTCATTCTGTCGGTTGTCTTTTGGTTTTATTGACTGTTTCTTTTGCTGTGCAAAAGCTTTTTATCTTGATGAAGTCCCAATAGTTCATTTTTGCTCTTGCTTCCCTTGCCATTGGTGATATTTCTAGGAAGAAGTTGCTCTGGCTGAGGTTGAAGAGGTTGCTGCTGGTGTTCTCCTTTAGGATTTTGTTGGACTCCTGTCTCACATTGAGGTCTTTCAACCATTTGGAGTCTATTTTTGTGTGTGGTGTAAGGAAATGGTCCAGTTTCATTCTTCTGCATGTGGCTGTCCCATTTTACTAACACCATTTGTTGAAGAGACTGTCTTTTTTCCATTGGACATTCTTTCTTGCTTTGTCAAAGATTAGTTGACCATAGAGTTGAGGGTCCATTTCTGGGCTTTCTGTTCTGTTCCATTGATCTGTGTGTCTGTTTTTGTGCCAGTACCATACTGTCTTGATGATTATAGCTTTGTAATAGAGCTTGAAATCCGGAATTGTGATGCCACCGGTTTGCTTTTCTTTTTCAACATTCCTCTGGCTATTCGGGGTCTTTTCTGGTTCCATACAAATTTTACGATTATTTGTTCCATTTCTTTGAAAAAAGTGGATGGTATTTTGATGGGGATTGCATTGAATGTGTAGATTGCTCTAGGCAGCATCGACATCTTCACAGTATTTGTTCTTCCAATCCATGAGCATGGAACGTTTTTCCATTTCTTTGTGTCTTCCTCAATTTCTTTCATGAGTATTTTATAGTTTTCTGAGTACAGATCCTTTGCCTCTTTGGTTAGATTTATTCCTAGGTATCTTATGGTTTGGGTGCATTGTAAATGGGATTGACTCCTTAATTTCTCTTTCTTCTGTCTTCCTGTTGGTGTATAGGAATGCCACTGATTTCTGTGCATTGATTTTATATCCTGCCACTTTACTGAATTCCTGTATGAGTTCTAGCAGTTTTGGGGTGGAGTCTTTTGGGTTTTCCACATAAAGTATCATATCATCTGCAAAGAGTGAGAGTTTGACTTCTTCTTTGCCGATTCGGATGCCTTTTATTTTTTTTTTTTGTTATCTGATTGCTGTGGCTAGGACGTCTAATACTATGTTGAATAGCAGTGGTGATAGTGGACATCCCTGCTGTGTTCCTGACCTTAGGGGGAAAGCTCTCAGTTTTTCCCCATTGAGAATGATATTCGCTGTGGGTTTTTCATAGATGGCTTTTATGATATTGAGGTATGTACCCTCTTTTCCTATACTCTGAAGAGTTTTGATCAAGAAAGGATGCTGTGCTTTGTCAAATGCTTTTTCTGCATCTATTGAGAGGATCATATGGTTCTTGTTCTTTCTTTTATTAAAGTATTGTCTCACATTGATTGATTTGTGGATATTGAACCAACCTTGCAGCCCAGGGATAAATCCCACTTGGTCATGGTGAATAATCCTTTTAATGTACTGTTGGATCCTGTTGGCTAGTATTTTGGTGAGAATTTTTGCATCCATGTTCATCAGGGATATTGGTCTGTAATTCTCCTTTTTGATGGGGTCTTTTTTCTGGTTTGGGGATCAAGGTAATGGTGGCCTCATAAAACGAGTTTGGAAGTTTCCTTCCATTTCTATTTTTTGGAACAGTTTCAGAAGAATAGGCATTAATTCTTCTTTAAATGTTTGGTGAAATTCCCCTGGGAAGCCATCTGGCCCTGGGCTTTTGTTTGTTGGGAGATTTTGGATTACTGCTTCAATTTCCTTAGTGGTTATAGGTCTGTTCAGGTTTTCTATTTCTTCCTGGTTCAGTTTGGTAGTTGATACATCTCTAGGAATGCATCCATTTCTTCCAGGCTATCTAATTTGCTGGCATATAGTTGCTCATAATATATTCTTATAATTGTTTGTATTTCTTTGGTGTTGGTTGTGATCTCTCCTCTTTCATTCAAGTTTTTGTTTATTTGGGTCATTTCTCTTTTCTTTTTGATAAGTCTGGCCAGGGGGTTATCAATCTTGTTAAATCTTTCAAAGAACCAGCTCCTTGTTTTGTTGATCTGTTCTACTGTTCTTTTGGTTTCTATTTCATTGATTTTTGCTCTGATCTTTATGATTTCTCTTCTCCTGCTGTGTTTAGCCTTTATTTGCTGTTCTTTCTCCAGCTCCTTTAGGTGTAGGGTTAGGTTGTATATTTGAGACCTTTCTTGTTTCTTGAGAAAGGCTTGTACTGCTATATACTTTCCTCTTAGGACTGCCTTTGCTGCATCCCAAAGATTTTGAACAGTTGTGTTTTCATTTTCATTTCTTTCCATGAATTTTTTAAATTCTTCTTTAATTTCCTGGTTGACCCATTCATTCTTTAGTAGAATGGTCTTTAGCCTCCATGTATTGAGTTCTTTCCAACTTTCCTTTGTGATTGAGTTTTAGTTTCAAAGCATTGTGGTCTGAAAATATTACGAGTCTCAGAGACAAAGAGAAAATCCTGAAGCAGCTCGGGAGAAGAGATATGTAACCTACAATGGTAGAAACATTAGATTGGCAACAGACCTATCCACAGAGACCTGGCAGGCCAGAAAGGACTGCCATGATATATTCAGAGCACTAAATGAGAAAAATATGCAGCCAAGAATACTATATCCAGCTAGGTTGTCATTGAAATAGAAGGAGAGATAAAAAGCTTCCAGGACAAATAAAAACTAAAGGAATTTGCAAACACAAAACCAGCCCTACAAGAAATATTGAAAGGGGTCCTCTAAGCAAAGAGAGAGCCTAAAAGCGACATAGACCAGAAAGGAACATAGACAATATACAGTAACACTCACCTTACAGGAAATACAATGGCACTAAATTCATATCTTTCAATAATTACCCTGAATGTAAATGAGCTAAATGCCCCAATCAAAAGACATAGGGTATCAGATTGGATAAAAAAACAAGACCCATCAATATGCGGTCTGCAAGAGACTCATTTTAGAACCAAAGACACCCCCAGATTGAAAGTGAGGGGGTGGAAAACCATTTACTGTGCTAATGGACACCAAAAGAAAGCTGGGGTGGCAATCCTTATATCAGACAAATAGATGTTAAACCAAAGACTATAATAAGAGAAGTGTAAGGGCACTATATCATACTTAGAGGGTCTATCCAACAAGAAGATCTAACAACTGTAAATATCTATGCCCCTAACATGGGAGCAGCCAATTATATAAGCTAATTAAAAATAAAAGCAAATAAACACATTGACGATAATACAATAATAGTAGGGGCTTTAACACCCCCCCTCACTGAAATGGACAGATCATCTAAGCAAAAGATCAACAAGGAAATAAAGACTTTAAATGACACACTGGACCAGATGGACTTCACAGATATGTTCAGAACATTCCATCCCAAAGCAAGAGAATACACATTCTTCTCTAGTGCCCATGGAACATTCTCCAGAATAGATCACATCTTAGGTCACAAATCAGGTCTCAACTGGTACCAAAAGATTGGGATCATTCCCTGCATATTTAAAATTTTCCTTTTTATTCATATTACTCTTTGTTTGATGACTTGTTTAGAAAGTCTGCCTAAGTTGTGTTTTTGTACTTTTCTAGTATTGCTTCTTGAATTAGAGCAAATCTGGCTAATGAGCAGGATGCTCCATCTTCCCTCATTGTTCTAAGTGCCTCTGCACATTTATCCAAACAAGAAAAGACTCCACAATAGAGAACTATAGTTGAAATTATTCAAATTTGATATTCCATGACTAGATTTGAAAATTGAGTCCCTCACATTAAGTGGTTGGCCCATTATCACAACATAAAGAAAAATAACGAATGAAAGAGAAAAGGTACAGCTAGGATCATTCATAGACCACACTGATCTAAGGTTCAGAGAATACGCTTATAAATTATGAGTAATGTACAAATTTGTCCACTACTGTACTGGATGATAGAATCCTCAATATGAGACTTGAGGATGATTTCAGAAGATGGAAGTAACTATGGACACATGTTAAATCTTTAGTTTTATTTTATTTTATTTAAAGATTTTATTTATTTGACAGAGAGAGACACAACAAGAGAGGGAACACAAGCAGGGGGAGTGGGAGAGGGAGAAGCAGACTTCCCGCAGAGCAAGGAGTCCGATTCGGGGCTCGATCCCAGGACACTGGGATTATGACCTGAGCTGAAGGCAGACGCCCAACGACTGAGCCACCCAGGCATCACAAATCTTGTGTTTTAATCAAAGCTGATAACTAGCAGAAGTATGATCAGGAGGAAAAAGAATATCATTCCAAGAACTCTGAGAGTTTGACTAAAAAAAGTCAATGTTACATCAAAATCTAAAATATTTCCAAAACAAAAGAAAACAAAAGACCTAATCTATTTAATAAGGAAAACTAAACTGTGAAAGCTACGCTGCTACCATCAGCAGAGTTTAGAGAGGCAAAACTTGGTGGTGTGTACTCACTACTTCATACAGGAGAGAATCTGGGACACAGGATAATCTATTAACCTGGGAGATAAACTCTATTACTGAGCAGGGATTGTTCATTAGACTTCTTGACTTGGATGAAAGAGCTGTCAGAACTTTCCTCCAACCTGTCCTCTAAATCTAAGCTCATGAGCAGGCTTTCTGATATCTACTCCACTGTTCTTGATATCAAAACACCAGTAAAGTGGGTGACTTCATTAGAATGTGGACATAGCTGCACCTTCTAAATTTCTTCCCAAAAAAATGTCTGATTCACTGGACATGCAGAAAATGTCATTCTCAATGTCGTGCTTTGTATGTTACAGCAGTCTTTGGAATTTAATAAATATGTGAGTGCAACCAACTCTGCGGCACTGAAAATATTGTTTTTCTCAATATGCCAAGTTGAACACTAAAGATCTCAAACTGTAGTAACTTCTCTGAGAAGCCTCGCTGCCTGGGGTAATGTAATTTGGTTGGCTTTCTTAGCAAACATGCCAATTTTGTTGCACACCTTTTCAACAATAGAGCAGACCTAGATTCGATGAAATTCATTTGAAAAAAATCTACCAAGTCAGTCAGTAATGGAATATCAATTGGTGAGTTCTAAAGTAATTAAATATAGTATCACAAGAAAAAGAAATAATAGTCATAAGAAAGAATACATCTGGAGCTTGGTAAGGGATTCTAAAGTTACTAGTGTAACATTTAAAAGAGAATTCAAGTTACTCTGATAACTGTTTATAAATATTAGAAGGGTCAGCAATTGCTAAAGGGTTTTATTTTTTTTCCTTATTTTATTTTATTTTTTTCTTGTTTTTTTTTTAATTATTATTAACATATAATGTGTTATTTGTTTCAGGGGTACAGGTCTGTGATTCATCAGTCTTACACAATACACAGTGCTCACCACAACACATACCCTTCCCAATGATCATAACCAAGCCACCCCATCACCCCAACCCCTCCCCCTCCAGCAAAGCTAAAGGGTTCTAATTTGCTCTATGTGAATCTAAAGGGGCAGAACCAAGAGTCATTAGAAAAGTAAATGGGGAATAGATTTTGTTTCAATGAAATGAGCTGCTTGGTAGGGTGATGAGTTTCCAAGATGTGAGCCAGAATGAAAGGCCTCCTCCACAGATATTTTAAAGAATTCCTATATGGAATGAAAGTTGAACTACATGACTTCTAAGTGACATTCCAACTTGGAAGATTCTATGCTTAATGTGCTTAGTGGAAGATCAGTTAAGGAACCTACATATTAGGATTCCTGATCCAACCTTCTCTCCATTATGTTCTCTTCTTGTCATCAGCAGTTGTGTTTTTTTGTTTTTTTTTTTGAGAATATGGAGAAGATCTTCATTTACCTGCTTGCTTGTTATATATTCCTTTGCGTAATTGTGTTCTGATTTGAGGCACATGAAAAAAAAGGAGCACCTTCAATCAAGATCAAAAAGGAGCACCTTCAATCAGCATCAGATTGTTATTACCCACACAAAACAATCACTTGCATGCCAGATAAGGAGAATGCCTCCTGAGTATATCTCCTTTTCTTAGTTCTATGCACTAGTGTTTCATGGCTGGTAATTGCATGTTTGAAAACTAACTCACACAAAATATTAGACAGGCATACTAACTCAAGGATTTTTTTTTTATTAATCTGCCCCAAGCAACTCCATTCCCTATATGGCAATTAGGGGATAAGGGGATAATTCATTAATCACACACTCAGGAGAAAATAGCTTATGCGGTCTGTTTTTGTATCGAACAAAGCAGCAAATGCAAAAATGTTTATTGTAAAGTACCCTTCCTCAAGAGAATGAAGAAAATGGGACATAAAGTTAACATTTTAATTTCTGTGGAATCCTCTTGTATTTGAAGCTGTCTTTATATTATCATCACTTCATGATACAAACATCGTGAATTCCCGAGTGACAGACTAATAGAGAGGGAGCACTAATCATGGAGGCACAGACGATTAAAGAGCAGAAACCAGGGCTGTTGTGAACCAATTAGCTAAGTGAGTCACGCCACTACTACATAGCCAACACAATCCAGAGAGTGGAAAGCAGGAATCCAATCACAGAAATGGTGCATGGGATTTGTGCATTTGTGAACAAATTACATCAGAATAAACCTGTGTTTCTTCTTAATAGGCAAGTGTGACATTTAATTTTTTGATTCTAATGAAAAAAACATTTGTTAGTCTCTAAAGATTATACGCATGTCTTACCTTATAATTTAGTAGCTTTCAACAATTTTTTATGTTTATTTTAATTTATATTTCATTGGGTTAATTTATACCATAGTGAGGGTGACTGTATTATTTTAAAATTCAAAAATAACATGTATTTATTAAAATAGTACAATAAGAATTTCCTAAATTCCTTTTGATTTTAGATTAAAAATATCCAATCATTTATCAAAGTATTATTTTGGTTAACATTTTTTTACTATTTTAGGTTCAATTCGCCAACATATAGTACATCGTTAGTTTTTGATGTAGTGTTCAACGGTTCATTAGTTGCATATAACACCCAGCACTCATCACAACACGTAACATTTTTATTTTCATATCCATGCTATCCCTCAAATTTGGAAAAATGCATTAATTACTTGATTTTAACATTCAAAAACCTATATTAAGTAGTTAGTAGTTAGTTAGTAGTTAGTAGTAGTAGTTAGTTCTGCTGTTGTTCAGAAGAACACACATATACACACAAGCTGACTAAAAGTGAATAGTAGAATCTCTAAATGAGCAATAAAGAGCAGAGCTTCAGGGCTACTACGAAATTTATAAAATAGGATTTATAATTGTTTCCCCTACACTATTTTAGATAATCCAACAGTGTTCTTTGTATTGTTTTGTCCTTCTTTTCACATTCCACTTCCAGCTTTGGGAAACGGAAGCAACCTACCCTCAGAGTATTCCGTCTCAAGGATGCTCTTCATTACAAGCGTCCACCTCCAGCTCCGCTATCACTGGCCCAGCCTCTACCCTTCCACCACTGCGGGCCAGAATGGACAGTCCCTGGACACAGTTTGAGCTTTACTCTCCTCTCCCTGACTCCAGCCCTCTCCTGCCACCCACTTCCAGTATGGGAGACCGCCAAATGCGCACACAATCTCGTGAATGTTCGGGTGTGGAGCAGTGAGGTAGCAAGACTGAAATGACAAATGTGATCGTGAATTGCACGCTTTATCCTGTAGACTTCAAGGATCTATTGAATGTTTCAAAGCAGGTGAGTTCATGATAAAAGTGGTGTTTGGAATGATGGCGTGGAGGAGGGATTGGATATGAACGTGAGAGTGTACAGGCAGAGATGCCAGCACACAAATAACCAGGGCTGTGTGGAAAAGATATAGCAGGATTACGTCCTCTGCACTGAAGTAGTGATAATCTTATTTGCAAGGCAGAACTAAGGCACGTGAAATCATTTCTTCTGTTCTCCGGAGTTACCTGGACACTGTCACTATGAAATAGTAGTTCATTTCATCACGTGACAAAAATGAGAACAATATGCACATATGTTAATATTCTGAAGTGTATGGGCGAGAAGAATCCACATCATTGTTAAGTCAGTAAATGTAAAATACCAAGGAATGTAACCTTACTGAATTTTGGCTCTTTACCATAGATGCCAAATGCAATGGAAAATAAACAAAACCAAAGAACAAAAGACAGTAAAGCCGTGGAACAATACTGAAGCTCCATTATGGCATATTAGCCCTTTTACAAACCCAGACATTTGTTCGGCGATTTCCTTCTGCATACATTTGTTTAGGAGAAAGAAATGGGAAGCAGTTAGAGGTTAGGGTTACAAAAACAAGGCAAGGGGTAGGCGCACAGAAGTGCCCATGTTGGCTGGAGCTTCAGCTGGCAGTGTTGTTGTCAGAACGTCAAGGGATAACAGAGAAAATCAGCATGAGAACAGCAGTCTTGTCCACAATGCCTTTATAGAAGAATAGCCCAGGTTTGTGAATAAATGCTCTTTGTGTTTCTGGCTCAGCTTTGCCTTGTCTGCTACCTAATTCAGCCCACATTTTACCTGCTGGCTGCCACCTTTTTTATATAGGCAAGTACTATTCCTTGGCAGTGCTCAGCTCTGCAGCATTACCTAAGGCAACATTATGGTGTCAGTTTAGCTGGTTAGAACAAAATGCTCAATAATCTAAAGGCACAGAGGGGTGGTTTAATCAGGCCACTTGGCTTTGTACAGAAAACCTCTCCCCCGCAAGGCCTGGGGCTGTCCTTCATACGCCTGTCCCTTAGGGACAGTGGAGTTATGCTCACACACATCACTGTCTGGAAAACCATTGAAAGAGCCTGCTGTGACAAGAGGGTCATTTTAGGGATGTCATCCTGTGGGAAGCCCACATTATTTTCCCACTAGTCATGTTGTTTGGAGGTTGGTCTGTCTTTGTTCATAATGCTTAGCTATAGCCCGTGTCCTACAATTTGAACAACTATTTGAATAATCTGTTATAACATGCCTGTTTCACACGTAGAGGACACTGAAAACCTCTGTAGCAGGTATGCGGTCACACCTGGTCCTGAACTTGGTTGGGACCCAATATTTGTAGGTCAAGTCAAAAGGTGATATTCTTAATGGCACTCTACACGTGGATGAAAAACTGTATGAGTGTTGCCCTATTTCTCAATGCCCTAAAGAATAAAGACGTTTGCTACTAACACCCTTTATAGACCTTAGTTTGGTTTAAAACTTGACGTTAGGTTGACATCACACCCTGATTTGTACACTGCCACATGCGGGGACAGAAACACTGGCTTGCCTCTTCTTGTCCAGTCTGAAGTATTCACAATTTGCACCAATGTTGTTTGCTGACATGGAGGCATATGGAGCAACTATTTTCCTATGAGAAGTCAATGAAAAATTTGAATTGTGTATGTGGCATATTTATATACTGTATTTTGAAACATAGGGCCTTTTTATAAACATATTAATCATGTGTCTAAACTAATTTTAAAATTAGAAGCTCACAGAATTATACCTATCTTATTGATGAAAAACAGAGGTTCAGATATATTTGAACTCAACTAGAATGGTAATACAAGGCAGGAAACAAGAGTCTGCTATATTAAACTAGATTTCATTGAATAAATACCATTTAATCTTAGAACAAAGCTAATAATCCTAGTGGATAAAAATGTAAGATATATGGAGATAAATTGGGCTATGAGTTATTATTCATTTTTGTAATCAGAGAACATTGTATATAGACTGTCTTGTGCATTGTAATACCTTAATATGGAAGACCATATAGCCTACAAATACTGGAATATATAACAAATATATATTTCTTTTAAATGCACAGTTGAGTTTGAAAAAATATGTTAGGGAAATCAACAGGGGACAGGAACTGCAATAAAACTGGGGAAGGTGGAGAAAGGATTGTTAGTGTCATTAACCTAAGATTAGAGTTGTTATCGCAGAAGCAGGAAAAGGGGTGGCATGATCTAAGTCACCCTTTAAAATGACTACAGTGAGAGTTTTGAAAACAGTCTGTTAGAAAGCAGGGGTATAGTTAGGGAAAGCAGCTAAGAGGCTGTTGGAGCAATCTGGGCTTGGACTTTGGTATTGGAACAGTGGAAGTGGTAAAATGTGTTTGAATTCTGGGGCCATTTTGAAGGTGGAGTCAATAGGATTTCCTGACTGATTAGATGCAGAGTGTGGCCAAAAGAGAAGAATCAAGGATGATTCAATGATCTGGGGCTTGAAGAGCTTAAAATATAAAATTGGCTTCAGCTGTGATAAAGAGGCTGCTAGTGAAACCCATTTGGGGAGAGAATACTAGTTTGGTTTTAAACATGTTCTGTTTGATTTGATAAGATAAAGCCTGTACGTAGAATGAGGTTGCTAGAAATGGGATGCTTTGCCCGCTCTTTCTATCACTTAACCCTGACCCCACTTTTGTGAAGCCCCTTTTGTGAAACTCTTTTCAGTTACCTTGTCTGATAGTTCTGTTTCCTGTTACAGCTATGAATGATACAATTATGAAATGAAAAATTGATTAATGTAATACAAACTCTTCCACCTGCTTGGTCCTTAATGCCAGAATCTTTTAAAGTGTATATTTTGGCATAAATGAATTTTCAGTACTAAAAAAAAAAAAAATCACTAGATTTTTTTTTTTTTTAGATTTTATTTATTTGTGAGACAGAGAATGAGAGACAGAGAGCATGAGAGGGAGGAGGGTCAGAGGGAGAAGCAGACTCCCTGCCGAGCAGGGAGCCCGATGCGGGACTCGATCCCGGGACTCCAGGATCATGACCTGAGCCGAAGGCAGTCGCTTAACCAACTGAGCCACCCAGGCGCCCCAAAATCACTAGATTTAATTAGCAGTATGCTACATGCATTTATCTTAATCAAATTTCAGATAATGAAGATAACACTTTAATGAAACTACTTTCATGAAACTTTCATAAATAGTAAATGACCTGAAGTTTCACATGTTTAATTCACAAGTCATGATCTACTATCTTAAGAACAATTATGGATAAACCACATGTGTATTTGGGATGTTTTGCTTTACTTTGTTTCTTTCCCAGGCTGAAAGCCAACAATGGCATGTCCTGGCAGAGTCTAGGAATGCTATTGATCACATTCCTAAAAAAAGAGAAAAGGCTAATGTACACAAGATTAGGTCCAAAATTATAATTAACTGACAAAGAGAGATATTCACAACGTGAAGCTTTGGATGTTTGGGGGAAAATGGATGCAAAAATGTGGAATTTGTCAACCAACTTTACAAAAATGAGAAACAAAACACACTTAATCCTAATGGATGAGTAGACTCTTCCAAGGGATAAAGTACAACTTTTATCTTCTTCTTAAAATTTCACCTGTGAACTAATACCTACCTTCTGAGTCTCATTTTCCTCTCCCCTATGTGTGGGACAAAGTATGACAGGGCAAGGAGAGTGCCCTCAATACTACTGTTCCTCCAAACATGCAGCTCGTATTCTCACACCTACTCAAGCAATGCCCCTTGTAGGCATCATGCCCCATAACATATTTGCCTTCCAAAACTCAGAATAAATTAAAGAGAGAAAGAAATAAAAGCCATACTTTTTTAGAACCATGTTTATATTGAAATTTAAACACCCAAGTGAAAGAGATTTACATAAAAGAATACGACCTACATGATATAATGTACATGAGTGAAAATTGCTTCTCAGTTCTTCATAAAATTTTAGCTTGACTGGCAGGTACAACGTAAAAACAATATGCATGCTCTGCCTTCACTTACATTTTCACTCTCCCATGTCACATTGGATTATAATTTTTTTTAGTGTTTTATCACAGCAGTAATCACTTCAAAGCATATTAGTGCTGTGTCCTTATGTGATATAAACAAATATGTGCCAAAACACTGAATTCTCGCTTTACCCCTTGATCTAACATGGCTTAACATAATGGTATTTTTCCTCATTCATATGAAAAATGTAAAGTAGTGCTTTCCCACACCACATACACACACACACACACACACACCATATCACATAATAACAACTATTCATACAGATTAAATCAACAAAATTAACACGTTTGATTTTCTAAGAATTTGGAACTAGTGTCTTTATTTAACAATATACATTTAATTTTAATATGTGAGCTTATAAATATTTACTAAGTGCCTAATACATACTGGACAAGTACTAAATAGAGGGAAAAGAAAATGGATAGTTTTTTTTATAGTACAATTGGAAAAAAAAATACATAAATCATGAATGGGAAATTTCCATATAGTATGGTAAGTGTTAAAATAGGTATAGACAGAGTGTGAAAGAGGGCTAGACAGGAGGCCTGCTCAGCTAAACCTGAAACTTCAAAGTAAGTTTCCTGAAAGAGATGCTTTGATATTTTTTGCCAAACTGTCACACAAAATATACCTACGGTACTTTGGAACCCCAAAAAGTAACACTTTCTATGTTAGAATGAAGTTTCCCAGCTTATAAAATTTGAAGTTTATTAAATGTGATTCTTTAACCTTTCTTGAATATAATAACCTTAGAATTAATGTATAGAATTATTCTCAATGATTTATAACATAAACTGCTTTACCTTTGTATTATTTTAATGATGAGATACATTTTTTATGCCTGATAAGTGGATATGGTAATTCATGGAATGTTTTGATATTAGAACTGGGTGCTTCAGCAAGGATTTCTATAAGGGGCTATTAGAAAAATTAAAGTGAAAAAAATGGTAAGCCCTGCATTAAGGCAGTAAATATAAGTGTAGAGCCTCCCCGAAGTAATCATTTGTGTTTACATGGGGGGGTGTGAGATGCAGGACTCTGGGGTGGCTCCCGTGATTCCGGCATGGTGAATGAGGCATGTGGAAGTGACTAATGCAGATGAAAGAGCGACTTGGGGCATGTTGAAGTGAAAGTGAAGTTGGACTATCCAAATCATCTTATGACCTAAAGTTCAGAAAAAGCAGAGCTCAAGAAATATTTAAAGTTATCTACATGCATGGGACACCTGGGTGGCTCAGTAGGTTAAGTGTCTGACTCTTACTTTCAAATCAGGTCATGATCTCAGGGTTGTGAGATCGAGCGGGCTCCACGACCAGCACAGAGACTGCTTAAGATTCTCTCTCTCCCTCTCACTCTGCCCCTCCACGCACACAATCTCTCTCTTTCTCTCTTAAAAAAAGTTATCTCTATCCAGATAGGTAATAATTAAAACTATGAGGGACATGAAATCATCTATAGGGAATACATAGAAGCAATGCTAAAAGCCAAGGTAGAAAACCAAAGTATTAACAATATTTAGAGCAAGTGGAAGGGAGAGTATCAATGTTCATAATAAGAGTGGAGAGAACAAGAGGAAAATAGTACAGAGACACATGGAAAACCTGGAGAGAATATTGCCATGGAAGTCAAATGAATTCAGAGTTTTCACAAGAAAATCAGCACTATCCATTGCAGCAGAGATAACGGGCAACATTAAAAACCAGAAAGGGACTATAAAGTTTCATTTCCAGGAATTGAAACCTGGGGAATTCAGGCCAGACTCCTGCTGCAGAGAACCAAAAAATAAAAAGTTGGACTAAATGAAACAAAATGAAGTTATCAGAAATTTGACAATATAGTGATGATACAGAGGGTAAATAGAATAGTTAATTCTATTCACTAGTTTTACCTACTTTCAATGCACTGTGAACAAACAGATACAAATAACAAGATTTCTTATGGAAGAATTAATATCTTCTGAAGAAGCATGAGAGAATTTGAGAATTGACGAAAACTCACACTGATAACATGCCATGAAAGTTGTGAAATACTGACACAGTTCGGTGTTCTTAGGTATTGCTCTATTCTTTGTTTCTCTGAAGATAAGGGTCGCTAGCCTAGCTCTCACACATTACAACTGGGTTGAGAAACTGTCTTTAAATCTAAAAATCTGAAAGAAGAAGCTTCAGAAAAAAAAAAAATTTTCTCAGGGAAGGAAAAATCCCATTGTTTATTATCAGTGATTGTTGTAGACAACAGCAACCCTTGAAATTGTTTTCAAACATTTTGCTCCTCTTTGTTGTTTTTCTGTATCAGTAGAATTACTTTTCCAAGGAGACTATTTAAAAGAGTGAATGCAAGGACCAAATAGAACACATGTGGAAAGGCTAGTGCTGAGTGAAATATAGTGAACAAGCTCGCACTTTGGATAAGCATAAAGGGGTTATTGTTCCATTTGATTGTTGGACATGAAATTCAGTCTTTTAAAAAAATGTTATTTTGTTACCTTAAGTAATGTTTTTCCAGATGCCTTAATGTTTCTCCAATTTAATTTGTTTTACAACAAATGGAATTATTAGTTTAGGAGCAATGAATTTTAATATCCTTAAAAGGTAGCATTTTTTAGAATAAGAACAAGCTGGTTGTGATGCCATAATTCCCCTTCAAGAGCTGGTACTGATGTATATAAAACATGAATTTACATAAGAAACAAATTACATGAATGCAGAAATAAATCAGTTTAACATTTAAAAAAACACACCCCTGCTTTGGGGAGGGTATGAAAAGGTATGAGGGAATGCATGGTATTTATACAATAGCAAGTATAAATAATAGGAAGTAAAAAGCAGAGGGGAAAAAAGATGTCTATAAAATCTCATTGATGATTCAGAGACTTTTTAACTGGTATAATCCATTTACAATTTTGTATACATAACATAAAGTGGCATACAGTTAAATGAAGAGATAAGGACTTCTCCACATGTGTCCTTTTTTTACTCCAGTTCATCCCTACCAATGGCTTTAATAATCATTTAATTGCCAACAACTCTCAAACCTACATTCTCCATTCTCCACCTCTCCCTTGGCTATTTAACTCTTCTACTTGCCTGTCTCAAAGGTACTTCAGACTTCATCTAATATCAAACTCATGATCCTTCTGCATAAAACTGACTCTTGTCTAGAAGCTCCCATTTCCATGAATGGCATAACCATTTAATCTCGTTTAGAAAGTTAGAAGAACGGGTTATCTTTGACATCCTCTTCCTTTTTCTTTTATTATAAAGTATTATAATTATATGCATATTTTATTTCAAAAGCTATTAATGCTCTGCATTTTCTTTTTGATATACTCAAAAAATCATTAATAAAATTCTATTTCAATAGTTTCACTGCTCACTGCCAAGCCTACACTTCAACATTCTCCATCTTTCTCTCTGTTCCATCTCTCCCTTCCTCCCTCCTTCCTACTTTCCAATTTCTTTTCGTCCTCTCTTTCTTTTTTTAATCTTTGTGGCAGCTGGAATCTTTTTAGTAGTTACATTTTTTTTTATGGATGGCTTATGGATCCATTCATTAATTTATACATTCATTCAATACGTGTATGTATTATGCACCTACTTTGTAGATTGCATTATGCTGGGGAATTCATGTCTCAACATAAATTACAACAATTCCCCAATATAATTAATTTTCATCAATTGTGTGAAGCCTTATTTCAAAATGATGATTGGACTGCCTTTCCAATGATGTGGATTCATTCATTCAGCAGCCATAACAATAACAATTATGTGACCAATCCTGTACTGGGACTCGAATACAAAGATGAATACAACACATTTTATACTTACACTAGAGAGAAACAAAACAATAAAAAATAAAGAAACTTGGATGCTAACTATATATATTGTGATAAAATGGACAATGCAAATAGGAGTCATAAATTCCCTGGAGAGTGAGTGTCTGGAAACACTTCACGGTAAAAAAAATGTTTTTCTCCTAAGGACTTGAATAGTTACTCAGAAGATTTTTCCCTCTCTGGAACACAATCACAATACTCTTCTTTGCACAACTAACTAAGCATTCTGTTCTGAACCTAGTAACTTAGTATAGGTATACCGTGTTGTTGGAAGTCTCTCTTACATTACCTGGTGAGTTGGTTGAAGAACAGGTCCTCACCTGGTTACTGCAAGTACTATGGTGATTCAGAAAAAGGATACTAAATTTAACCTGTTGTGAACAATTTCTGTGACCATTACTGCCATTATTAGTGCTTTTATTAGTAGTAGTAATATCATTATTATTACCCAGAATTAGAATTATCCAAGGATAGAACTTAGTTGTTGTCGTCGTTGTTGTTTTTTCCTCTCCTAAACCATTGTAAAAATCAGGAAAATTGTTGTCAAGTTATTATTGTGGTCAGAAATATGGAAGTCATGTTGGGATATGGAAAACATACCAAGAAAGCAAACTAAAAAGGAAAAACAAGGACCAATGTAAGTGGGTCTGGATATGAAGCCAGTGTTGGACCCACGCGAGAATAGATAGAGGTTGTGGAAGCCAAGATCAGAATACCCAGGACCAATGTTGAGAAGAGCAGGGAAGTCATTCTAGATCAGAATGATACATTCAAAAGAAAAACACAAATTATTCAGCAAAATAGAGGAAACAGTGATTTGCTCCCTAACTTTATTTTATTATTTTTTTAATTTTTATTTATTCATGAGAGACAAACAGAGAGAGAGAGAGAGGCAGAGGGAGAAGCAGGCTCCCAAGGATCAGGGAGCCCAATGTGGGACTCGATCCCAGGACCCTGGGATCATGACCTGAGCCGAAGGCAGACACTTAACCATCTGAGCCACCCAGGCACCTGCTCCCTAACTTTAAATAGAGGCTCATCATTGTGAAAGAAAAAGCCATTTGCCTTCCCACTAGGTCTCAACAGATCTTCTCCTGAAATCATCAGATACTTTCGCTAGTCACAGTACTTCATAAAGTAGTTGATATAACTACACCAATTTTCAATTTTAGACATATAAACAATAAAAATTATATATGACAGATCTAGATATTCACTTTCAAGTTAGTAATTCAGTATTTTGATTATCCATCAGTAGTGTTGATTATTTGTGAGTGGTCCAACTGGGGAGCAATATTAAAGGTCAGCCCATTCCCTTATTTTACTAATCGTATAACCTAGATCCAGAGAGGTAAAGTGCCAGGTGGGGGTCACACATGTAGCTAGTGTTGAGACCAGGATTAAAACCTCAGTTCTGTTTCTTCTAGTACGGTATGTTTTTCTAATAAATTCTTACTTTACACATGAGTGTTTTAAGTGCTTGTGAACACAAACATACTAACTACAGTAGTAGATGAATAACCATGCTAAAAAGTAATTATAACAATGATTAAAATTAGTTTTAATTAATCTGTGTTAAAAAGAAATAAATGTGTCATTTCATACTTGGCATCTCCCACAAAGCCCTAGTGGGAATACGCCTGCAAAAATGTAAGCTTTCATTCAATGACCATCCCAGAAACTAAAATCTTGCTTAATTCCATCTTAAACATTGCTTCAAACTACATATCTGTTTTACGTAGAGAAACACGTCCCTGAGAAATGCTCTTAAACAATAAAAGTAAATAATTTTTCCATGGTACAAAATTAAAAAAAAAAAAAAAAGAAAGGACTAGGAAATGATGAAGAAGAAAGATGTTAGGCTTCAGTCTGTCAAAGGAAAGCATTATGTTCCTCAGTTACTCCGAGTCCGAAGGGAAGAAATGAGTAAGTACAGAGGCAGAGGCATTACAAAGGAACCTCCTCTCTTACCTCGCGGTCGTCTCGCACCTTCATAGGATGGCACCCCCTCAGCTGTCAGCAGCTCTCGTGAAGGCAGACAGAGAGGGTGGAAGGATCAGCTCCGCAGCGCTCCTCCTTGACGGGTGAATGAGAGTGGCACTTCTAATGCTGTTACTAATTTATTAAGTATTCCAAAGTTAGAATTTAATCAGAATATTTTTGTCACATTATCCATCACTAACTTAGAAGAGATGGAATTTTCTTAAACAGCCGCGCAGTACAGCGCCTTAGGCAGGCTTTTAGTCATTTCAGTTTGTCACAATGGACTAGCTCCATTTTAATGATGTAGTTAATTGTGTGACAAGCTATGAAAAATGGGGGTAACCCAATGCCTAGTCCAAAGAATATGCCAAGGTCTAGCGGCTAAGTTACTGAGAACCACTCTCATTTGCAAAAGAAAAGAAAAGTGTCTACTTTTCCCTTTTTCCTTTATGAATTTCAGATTTCATTTGTGAAGCCACAGTCAAGTTAGAAAATAGTTGTTCACTTATATAAAGACAAGATGAACATAAAAAAGTCACATTAACAGTTCAAATGATCAAATTAAATAAGACACAATTTAGGTGTAAAGATAACTAAGTGCTGAAAATGTAATGATCCATTTGACAGTGGGAGAATATAGATGCAGAGAATTCCAAATACAACTTCCCCATCTAGATATCACACTTAGCATTCCTCACAAGAGAATATATGCATCTGGTAGTACTGTGTTAGCTTAATATTCAACCTATCACTTAATTAAGGCACACTAACATTCTATAAAATATACACTTTATAATCATGGTAGAATCAGGGACAAGGATTTTTTATAAAAATCATGCATCATAGAAACATCACTAGAAAATATTAACAATAACAGTGTTTTGTGTTTGCTTTGATTTTGCGTAAGAATTTTATTGATGCAAACTTAAGACTGTCCTGCTAATTCCTTTTCTCAAAGCAGTTAAATTTTTCACTCCATCTTGGCAGGAAAGTAACAAACAAAAAAGAAATGACTCTAGAAATAACTCAAAACGCAATTAATAACATCTTCACATTCAAATCCAAATATCGTATTAATCTCTATGGCATTTTGAAAATAAGACATTCTGTAGAGTCAAAAGATCTAGGTTCAAATAATTGATTGAAGCAGCTTGTGTAATCTCCCTGAGCTGTGGTTTCTGCATCTGTCAAGTTGGACTAATATTATTTACCGTATGTGGTTATTGTGGAGGGAAAATGTTAATTTATGTAAAAGCAATGATATGGGTCTATATTAATAAGGCTATCTGTGATGCTGGCAAAGACCAGGAAGTTAAACAGGCTAAAGGCAACCTCTCTGGCATATCAGAGAGCACCAGGCAACCAAACATCACAAATGCTGTATTGTAATCCATTTCAGGTAGGTATTACGAACCATGGAGTGACCATCAAATGAGTCATTGAAGGTACTATTGTACCATTCAGGAAAAAAAAAAAAAATAGCATCCATCCTACAGAAACCTCAAACTATTACATATGTTAAATAAAAACAAAATATGAGATACATTATTGAACTGGCAGGTAAATGGATTGGGTGAAGTATCACATTTTTTTGCTTCTCTATTTTTATAATGTTTAGACAGTCTATGTATGCTCCCAGCACCTTATCACCATGCTCTAAAGACTTTTAAGTGGAATAAATGTGCATTGAAATTCAATGCTGAAATATAGACAGTGACCTGGTCACAAAAATCCAAATGCATAGCAGTTCTATGACAGCCAACACATCATCAGTTTATAGGGTATATTATGCTCCTAGTTTGTAGTGTTGTTTAAAAGGCCTAAAAAAAAAAAAAAAAACCCTGAACAAGAGACACAAAATACTCTTTACTAATACTAATACTCTTTAACCAAATGATTCATATGGAAAGGAGAGTGGATGATGATACCCATTAATAGTTTCTTCTTTTTTTTGTAATTAGAGCATTTATTCAATTTATCAAATGTCATATACAAAATTTTTCTCTTAAAGAAAGCATAAAAATCACTATAGGAGACTGGGTTTTCATTGTTTGACTTCAAGCGATGTGATTAGGCTAAAAAATATTTGAAGCTATATTGCAAAATGAATATGCTCTAAAAAACAGATGTGTGTAACATCATTTTTATTTTTACAGTTTACATGGTACTTCTCCTAGAATGCATTTAGCTGTGTATACATAATTAATTAATTCATTAGCATATCCACATCTGCATGCAGAATCAGTTTTTCTGAGTGCCTGCAAAGTCTCCAGCTCCCCCATAAAAACTATGTTGAAACCTAACTCATTAATTACTCTTAATATTTATGCATTCTCCTTATAATCTATTTACAGCTGACTTCTCTTCCAAATTACTTCAAAGGGCCAAATATGATCCATTACTTATTATCAATCAATCAACCTACTATATATCCAGCACCTCCCAGATGTGCTTGTTTTTGCCTCATTTATACCTACTGACCAGGAATCGTGTGTTTATGTACCAACTGGAGCATTAGTATATAATTATTAATGATACCTCTGGTTACTGCTGCTTAAGCCCTGATATCTACTGAAGATTCCAGTCACCTTTAACGATAAATTTATGGAATTTAGAGAAAGAACTTTCTCTGTAGAGGATTTTGCATTTCAAATTTGTTTATTTTTTAGGTAAGACCATTAAGCTATTGGATAAAACATTTCCTTTAGTATTTATTTCTGAGAACCATATCTAAGCTGTTCCCATGTGTTATACAGTTGATTTGTGTTCAGCCCTTAGATGAGAGATCCGAGTAGGTAATATCTAAGACCTTCCCAGTTCAAAATATTTGACACTTAGCCTGGGAGCAACCACCAAAGATCAGTGGCACAGAAACTCTTCCCCAAACTCTAAAGGCCTAGATTCCTACTTCATCTCTCTCCTCTTCTTCAATCCTTGTTACTACAAACATTGACAGGGTGTTTGGAATCCCCAGACACCCAGAGATAGTTTCTCACTTGGTATCCCAGATGACAGAGTGAATTGTTTGGTAAAGGCAATGGCTATAAGAGAAAAAATGAAGAAATTACGTAGGCCATCTGTTTCTTTTCCCTTAGTGACATAGCGTCAGAAGAAGAGGTGGTGAACAACACTGCCAACACCATGATATTTCACCCCTCTTGTATGTTAGTTTGCTTCACTATGTCTGCACACAATGTCCCCAGTTCTCAGCCTCACAAAACAATGCTTCACAGAAATAAAATTAAAACAAATAAAAATAATTAAAACTTTCAGAACTCAAAACTTGATAGTGTATGGAATCAGCTATGCAGATTATAAAAAATAAAGTCATTCTAACATAGGACATAAATTCTATTTTTTCTGGGACAATGGGGAAAAATCAGAAAACTATCAACAAGATGGAAATATAAGGAAGCTGTGAGTATCATATCTAGCAACTACCCCTTTTCCATATTACTATATGCCCTCCTAAATATTTTTAAGTCCCCCACCCTCAGTCCTTACTCTTTTCCTCTACCTTGAACCCCTTCTCCATACACAGTTACTTAGTGACTTGTGTATACAAAATTCCTCTCCTTCTCTCCCTCACTCTCTCTTCTTCTCCTCTCTCTCCTCTCAGACTCTCTCTTGAAAACTACTTAGGGGTGATTCATTTGCAGTATCTAACTCTTCTTAACTCATATCCATGAATGAATGACCTCATCCTGCCCTCACCATAAATACAAATTTCTCCCTTCCTTATAGCTTCAGAATCTGCATGTCTCTTGTGCTAATGTGACAAAGAGGCTGAGTTTTTCTCCAAAATATTTTGAGAAATATTTAGGCTGAGCATTTCCCTAAAGAATAGAACAAGCTTATACCAATATTTCATGTATATCATAGCCATCATCACTACCAATATACAGCTGTGCATCCCCCTTCATGAAATTTGTTTTTATCTCTTCAATGTTTTAAATATTTACTCGAAAATTTTGCATTATCTTCAGTGTTTTTTGTGGGGATGAATAGGAAGATAGAAAGAAAGTACGTGCTTTCTTTCTAATTCACAATATACCAAAAAAGTGAGAAATCTTCATGGAAATGTCAAGTAGTTGGTGGTGAAAATAGTACATAAAGGCCAAACCCTGGGAAATCAGAAGTTGAAAAGAAAAGAAAAGAAAAGAAAAGAAAAGAAAAGAAAAGAAAAGAAAAGAAAAGAAAAGAAAAGAAAAGAAAAGAAAAGAAAAAAGAAAAGTGAACTCACAAGCTAAAAACCTAGCTTCAGAACTTCTGCATCTCACTGCTACTTTTTTGCTTCCATATTCCTTTTCCATATTCTGCCAACACTCTGGATCAGTCCTTCTCCAAATTCTCCTATGATGTGGGTTAGAGATGAGGACTGGGTAGTTTCGAATACGGAATTTCCAAACTCTGTTGCCAGGAAGTCAGCAGAAGAAAATGTTTTTCCAGAATCCCCAGTTGGACTTTCCGATTCATAATCCTGCAGAACCATCATGAAACAGACCAGGTGATCCGTGAGCAACATGCATATAGAACTATACTTCAGTTACACATGCAGGTAGGCATATTTAGGCTGCGCTGAGATCCAAACTCAGTATTTTGTCTCTGGGTTCCAAACAACCAACATCCACATGACTTTTGAGAATCCAATTCATTGACAAATTTGGATTTGTCTATGCCTGTATTCATTATAAAATTATCAAGAAGACTAGTGAGGTAGTATATTTGGAAGAACTTTGAGAGCCTAGTTAAGAAAGCGTTACATAAGTGCAAAGTATTATAAAGAAGCAACGGTGGGAAATGTGTTGGCTGAGGAAATAATTGGCAATGGGGAGCGGCAACAATTCTTGCAGCTGGACAGAAAATGTTGTGAGGCAATACTGAGCCAGGTGAATGGAAAAAGGATTTAGTTTTATTGGAGGAGGAAGACAAGTGCCCGCAACTTGGAAAGAAGTGGAAAACAGATTCGACTGTTTGGTAAACATTCTTTGAGAGTACCTGATGGTATTTCCAGATTGTCAACTGGACATTTACCCTAAGTTTCCCAAATGCCAACTTTTTGCCCTTGAATTTGAGTAGACATATGTTATTAAGGGGTATGCAGGTAGGTATTTAAGTTTCTATGTGCATATGTAAATTACTTATAAAAGCCAAAATTAGAATCGTTTTTAAAATATCCAAAAAGATGCAGAGTTCACAAAAAATAATGCTCAGAGAGACCAATAAACATTATGCTAAATAAAACTGAAAATTTTGATTAATTTAAATTTTCTCACTAATTAAAATTATATTGAATGGGTTTTTTTCTTAGAGATTTTTAAAGGTTTAATTTGTTTAAAGCTGGTAACATAAATTACTAATTGAAGCTTTATCTGCACCTACAATATCTTACTTTTAATTAATAATGACAAATCAACCACTGCAATACTCAGGTATCAAAGAAGGATATGGTCCATGGTCAGTAAGTACAGATGAGAAGAGTTTTGTCAGGAAATATAAAACACACTAAAAATGTGGGCTTTTTGGTAAAAAATGTTAATTTGATTTGTATTTATATAAAATAATATTACTCAGAATTTTAAAAAATTCCACTTTATATCAACACATCAAAATTTTTTTAAGTTTCAATATTTAAGGAAGGCATGGGAGTGGAAATATTCCTCCTCGTACCATCTATCCCCTGGCTCCTATAAACTTGTAGTACTGACCTGCAGAGTAGTCCAGCTGTCTTCCTAAAATTACCCTTGGATAGAAATTTCCTTTGTTTCTGTCCTGTGCTGGAAAATCTCCCTTGATTTCACATTATTTTCTGTTTTAATTGTTCCCCTTATGTCGATGAAACAGAACTTGTGCAACCTCCTGGAAAAAGATGCACAAAATGTTAAAATTTTAAGAATTTGCAGGCGTGGAATGTCTTTCTGCTAACACTCTTGTTTCATCTTTTGACATAATATAGAATTTTAAGTGAGAGATTTTTTCCCCCAAAACTTGAAAGCATAATCCATTTTCTTTCTTTTTTTTTTTTTTTAAGATTTTAATTATTTGACAGAGAGAGACACAGCAAGAGAGGGAACACAAGCAGGGGGAGTGGGAGAGGGAGAAGCAGGCTTCCCGCGGAGCAGGGAGCCCGATGCGGGGCTCGATCCCAGGACCCTGGGATCATGACCTGAGCCAAAGGCAGACGCTTAACGACTGAGCCACCCAGGCGCCCCAAGCATAATCCATTTTCTTCCAGATTTCAGTATTATATCTCATATATCTGATGTTACTATGTTTCCCAAATCTTTGCCTGCCCCACTTTTTCTCCTCCCTGGAAAATGTTGGCATCTTTCTTATATTCCTGGAATTTTGAATTTTAATGAAGTAGGGTGTTTTAATGGGTCTCTTAAATTGTTACTATGTTGATTATAACATACAGTTACCTTTTGATGTAGAAACCCATGCCTTAACAATATGGATGATAGTCATATATTATTTTTTTGATAATTTCTCCCTCTTGGTTTTCTCTTTTCTCTATTACTGGAATCCTTATTAAAGTTTATACCTCCTGGATGGTTTCTTTAATGTCCTTATCTTTAAACTTCTGGGTTTTTTATCACCATTTTGTTTTGTTGTTGTTGTTGTCACTTTTTATATATATGTTTATGTAATTTTTCCTCAGCTTTTTTTTTTCCAAGCCTTCTTTAATTATGTTTTGTATATACCTATGTTAGATATATGTATATATACACATATATATATAAACATAGACATATATAGTAGATATGTATATATATTCATGATAGAAATATATCTACTTCATGTGTATATATATTACACACACAAATATATACACATACATATATATATATGACAAACACCAGAGTTTGGCAAACTTTTCCTGTAAAGGGCTGAATACAGCTTTGTGGGCCATATGGTTTTTGTCCCAACTATTCACTCTGCTATTGTGCTGCAGAAGCAGCCACGGGTATAGAGTATACTAACTAATGAGCTTGACTGTGTTCCAATAAATCCGTATTATGGACACTAAAGTGGGTTTTTCAACCATTATCGGTATAAAAACCATTATTAGCTCAGTGAACAACCATAGAAAAACAGGTAGATTTGGTCCTCAGGCCGTAGTTTGCTACCCATGGTATATGTATAATCCTATGTATATTTTTCAGTTTATTTTGATTTTATAAGGAATGTTAAGCTCTATGTAATCTTCTTATACTTACTTCTGTCCATGTACATATTAATAAAATGTATCCATATTTATCTATTGTAGTTACTTTATTTTGCTTGATGCCTATTTCATTTATGAGATCATATCAGAGTCCATTCATCCACTCTTCTGTTGATAGGCAGTTGGGTTCCAAGTATCTGGCCTCTCAAATTCCTGAGTATCTTCTGGGTTCTGTAGAGAAATTAGCTGCTGCTTGTTAACTTCTGCCTTGGAGTCTAGTGTGACAGTTTTTGTTACCTGCTGAGTCCATACACCTGCCATCTTCCAATATTCCCTTGACATCACTTATCTGCTGTTATCTCCTCTCCCATTCTCTTTCTATTTAATCTTTTAGATATGTTTAATTATTTTAATGTCATTTCTGAGGAAAGAGGATACAGAGGTAAACATATTTTTTTCTACCATATTTAACTGTAGTTTACTTGGATCCAGTCTTCATAGATGATTTCAGGAGATGTGTTTTAGGAAAGATAAAAGGTAACTGAGAGGATTCACTTCTGGCACAATGGAGTGAAGACATCAACAAATCCTCTTCCCAAAATGCAACTACGAAGGTGGGCAACACTGTCAAAAAACAGGGGCACCTGGGTGGCTCAGTCGTTAAGCGT
Organism: Mirounga angustirostris; assembly: GCF_029215605.1. Lineage (NCBI taxonomy): Eukaryota > Metazoa > Chordata > Mammalia > Carnivora > Phocidae > Mirounga > Mirounga angustirostris. Next base: position 78,811,871 of record NW_026991716.1, on the reverse strand, counting down.
CTGCCTTCGGCTCAGGTCATGATCCCAGGGTCCCGGGATCGAGCCCCGCATCGGGCTCCCTGCTCCACGGGAAGCCTGCTTCCCCCTCTCCCACTCCCCCTGCTTGTGTACCTTCTGTCGCTGTGTCTCTCTCTGTCAAATAAGTAAAAACAAACAAACAAAAGAAAAACCAAACAACCATTTCGGCACTCTGAAAATCAAAGGCATACAACAAACTGAGGAGAGTTTATAAATGAAAATGTTAAACTTGGCATAGGAGCAGCAGGAGTCTATAGTATCCTTCCCTGAGACTGCTACCATTGTCCTGTTCCCCCATGTCACCCCAGTTCTGTTGGTGAGGAAGTTCAGTCAAAGTAGAACAGGTCCTGAAAACCAGCACCTTCAACCCCATTACAAGAGAGCATTCAGTTGATTTGGAGTCTTACCATTTAAAGTGGAAAAGCCAACAATGAAAGCCAAAAGCTCAGCTAGCTGTAGTTTGCAGTACTGTGTGGGGGAACAACAGACCTGCAAACCAATGAGTGATTTAACTGGGAGTTCCAGAAGGTGTGATAAGGGACTTGATAAATTTCCTATCAATTTCAAGTTGATCCTAGTCTAATACACTGCAGAGATCAAAGTAGGTCAAAGTTACCCACACATCCTTGGCTGAAGATACCTGAACATACACACACAAGGGGTTCTGCAGTAAATAAGTGAGACAGATCCTCAAAAACACGCTGACCTTTGAATACACTTCTCAATCTACTGTTTGTTTGTCTGTTTGATTGTATTTTTGTTTATTTCTTTACTTGCCTGGATTAAATCTGTGAAGTATGTCTCCTCTTGAATGTGTGGTTATTGATCTTTTTGCTCTGAGTTTGTTTGGTTTCTCCCTCTTGATTTTAGTTTTAAGCCCATCTTCCCAAGGGTAACCTTTATGTCTGCATAACTAATTGCTTAGCCAATGATAGGTCATAAATTGTGGTCAAACATCTTGAAGCAGTAGGATTTCTACGCTTCAACTCTCAAGTATTGGAGAAGTTACAGAGAAACTGGAACCTTCATACATTGTTGGTGGAAATACAAGATGTATAGCTATTTGGGAAAACAATTGACAGTTCTTAAAAGGTTAAACATAAACTTAGCATTCAACCCAACAATTGCACTGTTAGGAATCTACCCAATGAATGAGAATATATGTCCATACAAAGATATGTATGTGAATGTTCACGACATTATTTATAGCAACCAAGAACAGGAAAAAAATCCAAATATCCATTAAGTGGTAAATGAATAAACCAAATGTAGCATATCCATAGTAGGGAATACTAGTCAGCGATTAAAATAATAAAATATGGATATATGTTATAGCATTAATAAACCTCAAAGATGTTATGTAAAAGAGGCCAGATACAAAAGACTATTTGGCAATTTAGAGTCTTAGTGGAAGTGTTTTTTTTTAAATATGGTATTTACCCAAAGGATACAAAAATATTAAGTCAAAGGGATATATGCACCCCAATGTTTATAGCAGCATCATCAACAATAGCCAAATTATGGAAAGAGCCCAAATGTCCGTCGACTGATGAATGTATAAAGAAGAAGTGATATGTATGTACAATGGAGTATTACTCAGCCATAAAAAGAATGAAATCTTGCCATTTGCAACATCGTGGATGGTTCTAGAGAGTATTGCGCTAAGCAAAATAAGTCAGCTAGAGAAAGAGAAAAACCATATGATTTCACTCATATGTGAAATTTAAGAAACAAAGCAAATGAACACGGGGGGTGGGGGAAGAGAGGCAAACCAAGAAGCTGACTCTTAACTATAGAGAACAAACCGATGGTTACCACAGGGGAGGTGTGTGGGGGGATGGGTTAAACAGATATTGGGTTAAGGAGGGTACTTATTGTGATGAGCACTAGGTGTTGTATGTAAGTGATGAATCACTGAATTCTACACCTGAAACTAATATTACACTGTATGTTAACTAACGAATTTAAATTAAAATTTGGAAAATTAAAAAAATTATAAATAAAATAATAAAATAAAATCTGGGTCTTTAAAATCATATAAGGAAGAAAGGGTAAAAGTTGACATTATGTAGTACTTCCTACTTAATCAGTATACTACAACTTACCACATTGTCTTTACTACTACAGAATTAGTGAATCACAGGGATAAGAAAAATCTGACCTTTTTTTCCTTTTTGCTTTTTTTTACATCCAAACTACAAATGATTATGATAGACAAAATATTACAGTGAAGAGATAGTGATGTAAAATTAAACTACTCTTTTCCCTATAATGTTAAAACTATGTTAGGGAAGGTGATAGAGACTCATTCCCTTCACTGACCAAAGGCAGGCTACACTTGCGAAGGAAATAACAAAATTTAAGGATGAACAATTTACACAGATGAAGATGTATTTGGTCTCCACAGTGATAGTGAGCAGTGAAGGGAGAAAAAAAGTGATAAAAAGAGATTACACTGATGTTGCCATACATGGGGAGCACACGATGACAAGAAAAAACAGAGAGAGAAAGGTGATTTAGAGGATAATGGTGAGAAGGGGAATATAAACTTTTGACACTTTAAGGATGTATAAATATATTTTAACTTTAAAACAGGAAGGAAATTATGGATTTTAAGGTGCACCTGAAAACTGAGCAGCTCTGTGTTGTCTATGCTGTTTATTACATGAAATTGTCACATATACATCTGTAACCTTTAGAATAAAGGATTCTAGAAAGTTTCAAAACGTCACATTAAGGAATTCAACCCGGGAGAGATTATCTTTGAAATTATACCAGTGAATATGAAAATAGGAATATATCTGAGAACAAGGAGCATCAGCTACCTTATAAATTATACCTAAACACTGACCCCTTCACCAACATTCTATGAGTTTTAATTAATTAGTTAGATATGCTTTTACTTTATAATGAACATAAATTCCAATTCCGTTTCAGGACTAATTTAGAGCATCTGCTCCTTCCTGCGAGGAAACCCAGATTGGTTCACATATCTGTGATACATGCATAAGACCTTAATCATGCTCAAGGAGGCTGTTTGTGAAAATAACTGACTCCATTCTTCAATTTGGCAGGAGTGGCTTGTGGAATAAAGACACATGGCCATCCAATGAGCTTCCTCTGAGAGGTAAACTCTATGCCAAGAAGCTCTATGCCAGAGCTGTATCCAGCTCTGCTACAGAGATGTAGTGAGTAAACAATACAAACTGACTTGATTCATTTTGTTCTCCAAAACTACTGCCGGTCCAAAAAGAAAACCTTCTCTTTTTTCTTTTCTTCTTCTTCTTCTGTTTTTTTTAGCTCCCTCACATCTATCTCAACGAGGATAAAGTCTTCAAATAAAGGATCTTCTTTTCCATATGGCTATGAAGGGTGTGAGGCTCTATGACTGGGAGGCAGACAAAACAGGTGAAGGAAATTAAAAGGTACAAACTTCCAGTGTTAAACAGGTAATGGGGCTGTAATGTACAGCATAGGGGATATAGTAAAAATACTGTAATAATTTTGTATGGTGACCAATGATAACAGTGTTATCATGGGGATTATTTCATAATATATAAAAATATCACATCACTCTGATATACACCTAAAACTGATAGGATAGTGTATGTCAATTATACTTCAGTTAAAAAAAAAAAAGTATTCCAGACACTTGCCTGAACATGTGTAGGAGTTGGATTCTCTAGACCTTGTAGCCAGTTCCCCTTTGAGGCATGATATTAATGCTTTCTCTTGGTTTTTTGACATATTATTACTAGTGTCAATGTGAAAACTTTCTCTACTTCTTCTGGAAGTAACTTTCTGAATCTCTCTGCCCCAATGACTCTTTTTCCCATTTCAAATGTCAACCAAATACATTCTATTTTTCATCCCCTGTGCTTCTTAGATTATTTTTTCTTCTGCTATGTCTATTTTTTACTATGTAGCTATATTACTCTATCTGCAAGAACTTTGGAGACCCTGTTTTTGTAGGAAAATAAATCAATTTTAAGAAGTAAACAAAGAAACAAACAAAAACTCCGGAATGTACTATTGATCATACCAGCTCACAGATATAGCTTAAATCAATGTGTGACCAATAGAAATGTGAAATTCAATGAGTCTTATTATATTCAAGGCATGAGTTGAGATTCTCCCAGTAGAAAGTTACTGAAGTGAGGTACATACTTAAGAAAAACTGAATTTTTAAATATATCATAAGAAGTTGAGATGTTTTTGACCTTTTACATTGATATGAGTTTATAATAAACTACAAAGCACACACATTTGTATGCATGTAGGATAAGTCATTCCAATAACTAGAAAGCAGACGCCCAGCTTGGGATAGAAGCTTTCCGAACAAACATGTAGACTTACTGAACAATATTTGAATTCTAGTACTAAGAGAAAGTTAAGATATATTATCATTTATAACTTTCTTTCTGATGAAAACCTTTTTGCTGATTATATACGTAAGATATTAATTTCAAATATGTGAGGAGAATATGTTTTTAGCATAGAAAAGCACATAGCTAAATAGATACTAGAAGTGGACCCACAGTGCAAATGGTTTGCATTCCAATTCTATATTTTGCTATAACATTAGCAGTCTGGGGAGCTGTTCCATTAGAAGGTAACTCCCATTATGATGATGTGATATGCTGCTCGGATTTAGTTTTCAAAGTATGTCAGTATTTCTTAACAGACATTCATGTACCTTGCTAATTACTGCTTTACAAACATGTGTTGTGTACTTTGACAATCATAAAAGAGGTGCAAATATTTACTCATTTCAAATGACATAACCTCATAAAGGGATGAAAAATAAATTCTGGCATGAAGAATGAGAAAGGGATGATGGTGGGAGAGGAGACAGAAAATTGCTGTTAAGTTATGAAGTGTCATTCTAATTAAGTACATTAAATGCATTATTTCTAGCATGCTGTAGCCCCAAGCATACCTCTGGCTTAATCCCTTCCAAAATGAAATATAAATATATTTCATTCTATTAAAGGAGGTTTTCTGTCATAGAAATTATTTCTATTTTTTAAATGGAAGCTTAAAGGCCAAATTCACATTATAGAATGCCCATGACAGTTAACCTTGCTGGAAAACCACTATTCCATCAAAAAAGGATAGCTGTCAACTCATATCACTATGAAATGAACAAAAGAATAAAAAGTACCCATGATCTGCTGATTCTAAACATGAAACAGTTTTAAAGTTAACCAGGCTTACTTGGTAGCATGGCATTGCTGATAAGAAATATTAAAATACCAAATATCACTATACTTAGATGTATCTTTTAACTAGTCAGGGAAAATCACCATTTTTTTACCTTAGCCATGATTCAAAAAAGAACATATGAAATATAGAAAATGCAGTAATGATAATCTGTGTTTTGCTTCTTGATCTTCCTCAAAAAATATTATCAAAGAAAGTTACTTGGGGAAATATATACCACATTGTATATTTGCCTGCATTTAAGGAAAAAAAAATCAATAAGAAAAAAATTTTCATTCATTTAAATTCCAGTGGTGCTCATTGTAGTCAAAGTATCATTTTCATGGAGTTACAACTTATCTAAATGCAATGCACACTTATTTTAACAAACTATATATTAACTGATGCTTTCCTTCAAAATAATGCATATTAATTAAGGCAAGCATTTTTAATATAGAGATAGGATTGGCACTATTGTTTTACATGCGTTTTCTATTACAAGTGCAATGATGGTAAAATTTGATATCACTAAGGAACTTATTGCTTTTAGGAGACTTTTAAAGCTCCATGAAGATATCTAATATCAAGCGATCTGTCATTAATGAAGCAATTACTGGAACAGGCTTTCACTGGGATGTGGAATCAAGCACACTGCTTGCAGAACAACCCCTAACCAATGCAAGGCCAGGGAATGAAAACAGGATCTGCTCTGCAAATGACATCTGAAGGATACTAACTTGAGTGGCTCTCAGTCAAACTAAGATGCAATTAACTGTAATGGTGGAAAACTGCCTGATGCTTAGATTATGGCATCATTAATGTCCTACATGTACTTTTATTTGATTAGTTCTTTAAGAAGCAAGTATGGAGGAAGGGTTTAGTGCTGTAATCTATGTGTTAAAATGGTTACATGGAATAGAAGCCTGAAGATTATGAATTAAAAATTGAAACATTGGGACGCCTGGGTGGCTCAGTCGATTAAGTGTCTGCCTTCAGCTCAGGTCATGATCCCAGGGTCCTGGGATCGAGTCCCGCATCGGGCTCCCCGCTCCGCGGGGAGCCTGCTTCTCCCTCTGCCTCTGCCTCTCTCTCTATCTATCTCTCATGAATAAATAAATAAAATCTTTAAAAAAAAATCAAAACATTAATGCAAGGTTTAAACAAAGGAAAGCTTTTGAAAACACCATTACAAATTAATTGAGGAAAACATTCATTACAAACAATGAGATTTGTCTAGTGTTGCAATGTTTGTCATGTGCTTTCTCATATAAAATCTGTTTATCTCTGTATAAGGGCATATCTGGTGAGATTCCTTGTTCTTTGAGAATTGAATGAACTGGACTCAACCCTCATTCAAGGCAAACTGCAGTCCTCACCAAGATCCCTACAAATTTCCAGGTGGAAAGGGAGAGCTTAAGTTTTCTGGTCACTTCATGTTTGAAATTCCAGTTCCCCTTTCTTAACTTAGTTTTTTTCAAAATTAGGAATTTGTATCTAGATTTTGGGGCAAAGTGAAAAGTTTGAATGAGACTGACCTCCCTGTTTTAGAATCTCCTACTATCTCACTACCGATATTCTCCCAGACACTTCTCTTCTACCCATGTTGCTGATCTCCCAGTGTCCTTCAAGGCCCTCCTGTCACTCTTCTTTAGCTTGATACCCCCATTGACTCTGAGTGAACTTTGCATATCCAAAATCTCATTAACTTGCTCTGCTACCTGCTCCGTTTGCACAGAAAACCTGGAAGAGGCATTGAGAGTGATTGCTTGACCACTGGCAAAATATATCTCCTTCCTTCCCTCTTCCTTCCTTCCTTCTTTCCTTCTTTCCTTCCTTCCTTCCTTCCTTCCTTCCTTCCTTTTCTTCCTTCCTTTTCTTCCTTCCTTCCTTCCTTCTTTCCTTCCTTCCTTCTTTCCTTCCTTCTTCCTTCTTTCCTTCCTTCTTCCTTCCTTCCTTCCTTCCTTCTTCCTTCCTTCCTTCCTTCCTTCCTTCTTCCTTCCTTCCTTCCTTCCTTCCTTCCTTCCTTCCTTCCTTCCTTCCTTCCTTCCTTTCTTCCTTCCTTCCTCTCTTCTTTCTGTCTGTCTGTCTGTCTGTCTTTCTCTCATAAAGAAATATTTACCAAAAAAGGGGGCACCTGGGTGGCTCAGTCAGTTAAGCAACCAACTTGATTTTGGCTCAGGTCATGATCTCAGGGTCCTGAGTTTGAGCCCTTGCTTTGGGTTCCACACTGGGTGTGGAGCCTGCTTGAGATTCTCTCTCTCTCTCACTCTCCCCCTGCCCCTTCCCCCCGCTGGGAAAAAAAAAAAAAGAAAGGAGCCTGGAGATTACTTCATCAAATCTTTACTGCTGCCTGGATTCTATCTTCCCCCATGGTTTATGTGTGAGCATACAGTGCAGAGCCGTGCGGAGTAACTTTACCTATGCTCCTTCCCAGCAAGATGCTGCGGTTCTGCTGACACAGAGTTGCAGCAGGACTGGGAAGATGGGAACACAAAATAAGCTGAATGATTTCCAAGTTGTCTTGATAGCTGAGCATGCTTGGACCTCTTCTCATTGAATGTAGGTAGTGTGTGTGTGTTTTAATCCTTCCTGCATCCCTTTGCTCTGTTCAGGAGAACAGAAAACATGATAGGCTGTCAAACTATAGAGAATTTAATTCGGGAAAAATTTGGATAATTTAGATATGCAAGTGAAAAAAAAAGAACTGAGAATCCAATTGGACAATTTATTTATTTTTATTTATTATTTTTTAAAGATTTATTTATTTGAGAGAGACACAGAGAGAGAGCATGAGTGGGAGGGGCAGAGGGAAAGGGAGAGAAAATCTCAAGCAGACTGTGCACTGAGCGCGGAGCCTGATGTGGGGCTTGATCTCATGTCTCTGAGATCACAACCTGAGGCAAAACCAAGAGTTCGGTGCTTAACCAACTGTGCCACCCACCCAGGTGCCCCTCAACTGGACAATTTAAAGCAAGTAGGCAACCGAGACTAGCAAGAGTCTGATGCTAGAATATCCCAATGGTCAAAGGAAAAGTGGGAGGCTGTGGAGTAGCCGGAATTTGGAAGCCAGGCCACGTGGCCAGGCCGCTCAAGTGGGATCTGGGCCATGAGGGAGGTAGAGCTTCTTCAGCAGGCTGTGTGGTAGAGCAATGTTGAGAAGCCAGCTCCTGCCCTCCAGTTCTCTTCCCATATGCCCATTACAGAACTAGTCAAAACCCAGCTGTCAAAGGAGCTGGAAAGAACATTTTCCTAAAATACACAGCAGAGCAAAAGGGTGGGGAATGGAGCAACATGCAAATGAAAGGCACACTTGCCGCAAAACATCCACAGCTATTAAATACCTCGACATTTGCTAGCTACAAACCCAGTTAATGAATAGCTTTAATGAATAGGAATTCTACAGCTCTGATCATCTCAGAAAAGATTTCTAGGATATAGCAGTTCTCTTCTTTAGCATTGATACCAGTGATATTAGTAATTTTACTTTATTAATGTAAGTAATTAATAATTACCTATTATTTTTAAGTAAAAGAAAGGCAACCTTCAAAGCTATTCATGACCAGTATCTTGATTTTTCGCTTTAACCTTCCTTCTTTCTTAAGATGTGTTAGCTATGATCTGGTCTATTAATGCCGTGGCTTTAAGAGCCTTTTTTTTTTTAATTTTTTTATTGTTATGTTAATCCCCATACATTACATCATTAGTTTTAGATATAGTGTTCCATGATTCATTGTTTGTGCATAACACCCAGTGCTCCATGCAGAACGTGCCCTCCTCAATACCCATCACCAGGCTAACCCATCCTCCCACCCCCCTCCCCTCTATAACCCTCAGTTTGTTTCTCAGAGTCCATCGTCTCTCGTGGTTCATCCACTCCTCCGAATTCCCCCCCTTCATTCTTCCCCTCCCACTAGGGGTGGCTGGGTGATAGACACTGGGGAGGTTATGTGCTCTGGTAAGCGCTGTGAATTGTGCAAGACTGTTAAATCTCAGATCTGTACCTCTGAAACAAATAATGCAATATATGTTAAGGGGAAAAAAAGGGCCTTTTTTTAAAGATAAGTGATGATTCATTTGGTGTGGTTCACCAGGGTGTCTCCCTCTCTTCTAAGAAATTTTCTCATCCTAAAACATGTCAGCATGAGTTTCTTGAAAACAGAAGCTGAGAGAAGGGATTTTCCAAAGATAGAGGAGAGTCTGGAAAGGACAGAAGGATGCCAGAGGAGCCATAAACACTACCTTTGAAATGTTGCCTATGGCAGATCGTGCCTTCCAAGACCAGATTAAAAAAGAAAAACTAGGCCATTTTCTGAAGATCTCAATAAGATCGAGAGTCATGGAGGGCACTTGGGTGGCTCAGTCGTTAAGCGTCTGCCTTCGGCTCAGGTCATGATCCCAGGGTCCTGGGATCGAGACCCGCATTGGGCTCCCTGCTCCGCGGGAAGCCTGCTTCTCCCTCTCCCACTCCCCCTGCTTGTGTTCCTGCTCTCGCTGTCTCTCTCTGTCAAATAAATAAATAAAATCTTTAAAAAAAAAAAAAAAAGATCAAGAGTCATGGAGACCCTGTGTTCAGAAATCGAAGCCTACTTGCTGGACACAGCCAGACCTGCTTGGGAGATCTATTGGTGATGATGTCATGTGATGTGGGATATGAGCAGCCTCCTCCTGACCCATCCACTCCCTGGGCTTTTAACACAGGGGCATTATAAACCAACTTCCTTCTCTCTTCCCCTGTGCTTGTTCTGACCAAATATGTTATTTCTGGTTTAAGAGGCATTGGGCTTGTATTTATCAAATAAAAAGTGTCTTTGGAGAATTTTGCTCCTGTATAGCCATATACATATTTTAAAGGGTTCCTCAGTTGAGACAATTTTCAGAAGAGAGACTACAGGGAAAATAAAGATTTATTAGGTTCCTTTAAATGGTTTTTAAATATGAAATATTTTCCTCATGAAAGAAGTTTTTATTAATCAAACTGCTTAAAAGACATTCATATTTTATTTTTAATTTTGGCATAAAATATCAGGTTTGAAATTGTTATATAAACATGTCACTGAATCCAGCTATGTTTGGGATCATTTGTGTCTTAAGGGATGCAGGTGCTAGGTGGAAAACATTTGGGTAAATATTAGTAATATTTAACATACCTCATTATTCTCAACTTTCCTAAACTTCTATGATATTTAAAGTGGTAAATTTCTTCCCTTTTATTCTTTCTACTATTTCCTTTAGGTTTCTATTTGTCTCAGTCTTCCCATTGTAAACAAATTCATTAGTCTTGGTCAACAGACTGGTCAATAAACCATGGTTTTATTTGGGCAGCAGGATATGTTATGATTGTTATTGTTATGGCTCACTGCCCACTTATATGTTGCTTTTCTGTAAAGAGGCTAAGGTACATTATTAAATCTAGAGATAATTTTTATAGTTCTCAGTAGAAATAGGTGGAATATATTAAAAATCTTAATTGCTGACCAATCTATGTATGTATTCCAATCTAATCCCTAATACCAGCAACTATCCCAGTGAGGTTTCCAAACTCTAAAAATTCAACTAGTGAATATTCATTTTAATTAAAAAAACAAAGGAAGAAGAAACCATAAAGCAATTTCACATTAAAACAAGTGGGGCTATGTCACATCTTGTAAACACCAACCTATACCTTTGAAACAAAATAGATTAGGGTTAGGGTACTCAGTTATTTTGCGAACTAAAGGGATTAACTCATTCTATGATTCGAGCCCAAATTCTAGAGTATATCAAAATAACTTATTTCCTCTATCTGGTCTTAGTATCTATTTTTTTTTAATAATTCTTATTCTCAAATAAGAAATATACAAACCCTCATAAAACAAATGTGTAATTTACTAAATTATCAAAGGTGAATATTCTTGCAAACACCATTCATGTCAAGGAATAAAACCTCACCAGCTGCCCCAGGGGTCCCTGAGTAGCCCCCAATCACAGCCCCTTCTCTCTCTACTGAGTTACTTCTCTAGACTTTTATTGTAACTACCTCCTTACTTTATCATCAAACTGTGTTTTGATAGACATCAAAGTTTAGTCTAGTTTGTTTTTTTTTTTTTCTTTTAAGTATTTTTTTTTTTAATCTGTAGGATTTCCTCCATCACTTCTCTTTCCTGAAATCTATTTGTTAATGATCCCAGGTTATCTGTCCTATAATTTTCCACAAGCCGGATCTTGTTGATTACATTCCTCTATAGTTTACTGTGTTCTACTACTTTTTCTCCAAATTTGTAATTGAATCTAAAGGCTTACTCAAACTCAGGCTAGCTTTTTTTTTTTTTTCCCCAAATCTACTTTAGAGCCAGTATTGTGTCCCTCATGAGGGATCATGGGAGGTATTTAATGACCAATTATCTCTTTTGATAAAATTAGAAGCCCTTAATCCCTGAATCCTTTAGTTAATTAGAATTTGCAAAATGTTGAAATTGCAATTCTGTCATTCTTTCTTCCTGTGTTTTTTGAAATATTCTTATGATGACACACTCTCATTCATCTGCTCCTTGGTTACCCAATTCTATAGTTCATATAGGAAAAGCAGGATAAATGTTTGATTCCTTCCTTATATTTATATTGGTTTATGTTTTGAAGTTGTGTTGGCTGTAATTCTTGTGTACTTTGGAACACAAAAGTTCTATAACTCATCTTTAAATACCACAGCTGTGCCTTTCAAAAGAGAAAAATGCTTATTTTAGTTTTGGCCACATATCCGAGTTATTCAAAATTTGCATTCAAGATATTACACCCTGAGATATATAATGATCTAATGCTAGCCACTTTTAAAATTCCACCTTCACCAGACGTATAGTCAGATCGCTACCCACTTTAATCCATCTTACTTATGGATATTCTATTATGCTTTGTACTTTCCTTCATGTTATCAATATTAAAATTTTGTTTTCTACTTCCAGTCATTAGGTTGGAATTATATTAGAAACTTAAAAAATAATCTCTTGTAACTAAATTAAGGCTTATTTTTTCCTGAGGTTTTCACATTTTCATTTAAATCTCAAAATGGAGAAAGTTCAACATCAGATTCCTGTGTGGATCAGACTGAACCCTTGACCAAGCTGATTGAATCTTACTTGTTCTGTTTTGTTTGGCTAGTTCATCTAATAGATCTCAGTGTCACAGAGAGATAAATAAGAAACTAGAAATGAGGGTCCTCGGAGACTGTGAGTGACTTCTTGGGGAAGATGATCCAATGATCTGTCTGGCTTATTAATGTGATTAAGCTGTTCTAACTAAATGAGGGCTCAGAAATAAGTGTGTTCATTTGGAGTGCAAAAACCTTGAAGCTGGAAGGCATGCGGTGCATGTCTCTTAAAATAAAGGAACAGATTTTAACATTTTCTTGGGTAACTTTCCTTGAGTTTAGTGCCCTGGATAACACTATGATAAGCTGACAGTAGTCATTAGTACTAGACTCCCTAAATAATTAAAATAATTAGTAGAACATTTTAATATAATTTATGTTTCTGAACATAAAAAAGAGGAGGAAATAGGGAGAGCAGGGATAGATAATGCAGAGACTTATATTTTAATGATAATGTTCTTTATTCTTAAAGCAATGGTTTTTAGGCAGGGGAGATGGTGATTACATTTCCATCTGGGGATCACTGTAGCTACAGAGAAGGGCTTAGGAGAATCAAGAATGGGTATGGGGAGACATGCTAAGGAATAATGAAACAATCCAAGTGATAAACTATGATAGATTTCGCAGAGTCAAAAAGAATGAAATTAATATATTAGAGAAATGTGTAGTGTTCCTTTTTGCTCTGGCAAAATTAAAGGTCAAATTTACAGTGTAACCAGAAGCTAAGGGTTATTTTTCTTTTACAGGATGAGGCCTTCACAATGACTTATTCAGGATGTCCAGGATCTCTCTCCCTCTCTCTCTCTCATTCTGTTTTCCTCCTCCATCCTCACATTTCCCGACACTGTCTATGCTTTGCTATAATTCAAAACTTAGAATTAACAAATATAAGGACACATAACACAAAACATTAATTTGCCTTTTTTTTTGGTCTCATAAATAATACGTATGGGGCAAATATGACCTGATGTAGGTTATCCTTGGATTTTTTTTTCTATTAAGGATATTGCTTAGGAATAAATTGTGAATTTACCCTTTTACTCCACTTCATGAAAATTAGAACAACAAACATTTTAAGAGCTTATTTTGAATTAAGATTGTATATCCTATATGTTTTATCTTACTAAATCTTCATGATAATCCCACATATCTACTTTTGCAGATGGAAAAAAAAAGTAAAATAGAAAGAAACTTAGGTAACTTGTTTAAGATTCCCTAGCAAATAAAGAGCTAGAATTCAGACTAGATATATCTAACTCTCCAATCCAATTGCTGAAAAGCACCAGACAATATGTTGCCATGCATTGTTCTTTGATATGTCAAAATGACATGCTTGTGTTTTTTGCTTACAGATGGACATGATGTGCCTATGTTTCCCTTGTATTGGTGATGAGGTGTAAAAAGTCACTTGCATTTACTTGCCTGCCCCCTTTTATTTATGTACTTATTAAGACAATTTTTTAGAGTAGTTTAAGGTTCACAGCAAAATTGAAAAGAAACTACAGAGATTTCTCTGATACCCCTTGCCCCTACACTTGAATAGCCTTTCCTTTATCAACATCCCCCACCAGACTGGTATATTTGTTACAATTGATGAACCTACACTGACACATCATCATCACCCAGAGTCCATAGTTTACATCAGAATTCACTCTTGGTGCTGTACATTATATGCATTTGGACAAATGCATAATGACATGTAACCATCATTATGGTATCATGTAGAATATTTTCACTCCCCTAAAAATCATTTCTTTTCTGCTTGTTCATCCCTTCCCTAACTCCAACCTCTGGCAACCACTGCTTTTTTTATATCTCCACAGTTTTATCTTTTCTGGAATGTCATATAGATGGAATCATACATGATGTAGCCTTTTCATATTGGCTTTTTTTCACTTAGTAATATGAATTTAAACTTCTTCCACTGTCTTTTCATGGCTTGATAACTCATTTCTCTTCAGCTTACAAATATTTAAAATCATTATAGGATATTCTAATATAATTTTTTCTGAACCTAAAAATGCAGAATATATAAATAATGTAGTAAAGAAATGAGTCACTTTTACCTCACTACACAGAGTTTGCATTTTTAATTATTTCCTTTAATTTTTAAGTTTTTAAAAAACAATTTAACCCAAGAGGTCCTGAAACAGACAAATATTTCATTGGCTCTCATATTCTACCCCAAAGGGCAAATCCTTTACAAACTTATAAGAGCCAAGAACATCTTCCAATAATGTAATCAACACTGACTGCAAAAACCAGAAACTTATTCAACTAGCTTAAGCAAAAGAAAATAATACTGGATGACAAGGGGGTCTATTCTATCACTGAACCGATGTCAGAAGAGGAGTAGTGACTCATAAGACGGATTTCTCTTTCTTGCAGTTATAGCGGCTAGTGTTCTGGATTTCATTATCCAAATAATTATATAGATAATCATAAAAATATATATTATGTACACTAGTATGTCTGTGTAGATACATCCATATACAGCCAAACCTTGAACAATGTAGGAGTTAGAGGACCCTACCTCCTATCCACATAGAACTTTTGACTCCCCAGAAACTTACCTACTAATAGCCTATTTCTGACCAGAAGCTTTAGTGATAACGTAAACAGGCGATTATCACATGTTTTGTATATGTCTTATATACTACATTCTTTTTTTTTTATTATGTTCAGTTAGCCAGCATATAGTACATCATTGGTTTTTGATGATGATCGTTGTGTTCAACGATTCATAAGTTGCATATAACACTCAGTTCTCATCACCACACATGCCCTCCTTAATACCCATCACTGGGTTACCTCATCCCCCACCCCCCCTCCCTTCTGTAACCGTCAGCTTGGTTCCCGGAGTCCAGAGTCTTTCATGGTTACTCTCCCTCTCTGATTTCTTCCCATTCAAGTTTCCCTCCCTTCCCGTGTGGTCCTCCGTGCTATTCCTTATGTTCTACCTATGAGTGAAACCATATGAAATTGTCTTTCTCTGCTTGACTTATTTCACTTAGCATAATCCCCTTCTTACAAAAAAAGTAAGCTAGAGAAAGAAAATGCTATTTAAAAAATCACAAGGAAGAGAAAATACACTTATAATATCCTGCTGTATTTATTGAAAAAAATCTGGGTATTAGGGGGTCCCACTCATTTCAAACCTGTGTTGTTCAAGGGTCAACTGTAGTTAAAATTTCAAAAAATGAAACAGTGTATAAAATGAGAAGACTCACCCCAAGCCCACCAACAGTCCTGTCCCTAGTCCTTTATGGTTTCTAATTCAATTCTTTCATGATTATATTCTCTTCTTTATTTAATGTTTTTGTCACGTTTGATTTAACAACATTAGACAACATCGCTGATTCTCTATATCTGTTATTGTTTTAAATAATTTAGTGGTAAACTTACCTTTTCTGTTTTACACTTCTATTTCCTTAACCCATGATCTTTAGAGATTTTCTATTGACTTCATAGTATGTAAAATAAAGAAATCAGCGTAGATGTACGTCCCTCCTCCTTCCTCCATTTTCCTATTCCTCTCATTTGTGTTATCGCACTGATGTTTTCAGAATTGTTGCATCTGTGTGCTGTTTTTATTTTCCTATAATTAAATCTTCAGTGCACTCTGCCTATTGATTAACTGAATTGTGAAAGCTACTAAACATTTATAAGTATACAAATATATTTTTTATTGTAAAACAAGTAGTACAGCTGGATCCTTAGGAAAGGATTTATAATCTATACCCTCAACTTTGCTCTTCAAAGAATTTTCGAAGCATCAATGTCAGATGCATTCTCCTTTCAAATGCTCATGAGCCATATCATATTCTAGTTTGTTTTTTATTAAGGTCATAATTGTTTTATTTTTCTTAGCTTTAATTTGCAATTCTGCCTTTTTGTTGTTGATAGAGAAGATACATGAAGATCTAGCCTCAATAAAATATTTGTTGTATGTATTCCACTTTCTTATTAAAGATATTTATTATTCATGAAGCCTTCAACTTCCTGTTTTAAATTAAGCAATAATATTTCCTGGGACTATGTACAGCTATCCTCTTTGGATATCTTTTCATGGGAATAATGTTTCATGTATTTTACATTTTTCTTTAGAATATTCATACAATACGCTCTAGTATATATTTGATATGTTTTCATTAAATCCTATATGGATGACAAGCTTTTGTTACATATTAAAGTGTATGTATTAAAATGTTTTAACGTTTTTTGTTCTTCGTTAATGAGAAATTCAGTTGAAAAACCTACCTTCAAGAAACTTTTCTTTCAGACCTTTGAATGCCTTACTCCAGTGTATTTTCATATCTGGCATTCTTAATGCTAATTCGAAGCCAATGGTTCTCTACTTTTTACGTGGTTTGTTTATTTTGTTTTTCTCTTTCAGTAGGCTTTTAACTTCATTCTTGAAATTTTTAAATTTTACCAACTAGTGAATATGTGTTTATTCATTCATCTCATTCATTAAGTATTGAGTTTTAAATAGTAATAGAAATCTTTCTGAATAGTAATGAGTACTTTTTTTGTTGTTGTTAGGGTTAGGGTCAGTTATCTTTCTTGGAATTCCCAGTGGTTGTTCGACATCCTTAATCGTTCCTTCCTTCCTTGATTCTTAAGTTTTTTCTCATTTCATAATTTTTAAAATAATTATTATAAATTTGTCTTTTCCCCTGTTCTGAAAAATCTCCACATTTTGATCTTCCAGATTACTTATTTGGCCTTCTGAAATTTCCATTTTATTTTTCATTACTACTGACTTAAAAAAAAATTATCAGTCACATTTTAAATTTCCATCAACACCTCTTTGTCTGCTCTGTTTTTGCATCTTTTCCATAGAAGTAGCTATTTATGAATAAAATAGTCTGTTGAATTTTTATATATCTGGAGAGAATATGAATAAAATTTGTTTTTCTTATGTTTTTCCTCTGACACTAAATAATCACTTTCCTGTGAGAATATTCACTAGGTCTATTGTTCTTCTCTTTTGCGTTGTTTTCATTAAACAGTTAATGATGCTTTCTGCATCATTCATGTCTATAAAACGGACTGGGTTAGCTGAAGAAAGGGGTCCTTGAGCAGAGTTTTAAGTTTACTTCCTAAAGTTGTCTTCCCTGTAAAAGAAGGTTCAAAGTGATTTTGGGGTCTGTTAAGTGGCTGTTGTGTGCATAATTCATTTTTGGAAAGTAAAGTTAGGGAGAGTGGAAGGCAGTCTTGGACTTACCCCTCCCCCAGCATCACAAATGAGAAGCAGCAGAGGGCTGGAGGTAAGCACATTGGCTCTGGAAACAAGTCTGTGCCTCTTATCTGCAAAATATAAATAATAAAATCTTCAACATAAGGTTGTTGTGAGTTACATACAAAACATTTAGACCAATATCTCACACATAGTAAGCACTCAATATCACACAGAGTAAGCACTCAATAATCCTTAGCTTAAAAGTGGAAGCATAATGACGAATTTTATTTCAGCATAAACAATATTTAGTATCTTTTTCTCTTGTAAAGAACTAGTTTTAGCTTGCTTTTCTTTGTTTTTGTCTGATAGAGAGTTTTAAAATTATGTCAATCCCTTTACTGCTTCCCTTGAAGGTACACCCACTCTAAACCTCCCTAGGGAAGGGCTGCTCTTATCTTCAACAGCTGTGCTCCAGATTTAGCTTTAATGTTTCTATTGCCTGACTCTTTATATTGGCTGTGAAAGTGGGGAAGAGAAGAGAAGGAGGAAAGATTGACTGGCCCAGCTGTTTCTTTCAATAATAATGATAATTATGAATGGTCAACACTGTTCCCAATAATCATGACGGCTGGCTGCCACAACCTCTAAACTTGTTTAGAATTTGAGTTTCCCTACTGTGCCCTGTGCTGTGTCCAAGGCTTCCACTAGAAGAATGTCTCTTGCCTTTGCCGCCGTCCTTTCCCAGATTGTACTTTTAGGCTACAGTGTACTTTATCTATCAATGCAAACCCATCTCCTGTCCTCATTTCACATATTAGACATAGTATACAGTTAAGTAATACCACTGTTTCCCCATTCCATGGGTTCATTTGTCTCTGTATCTAATCTTAACTGTCATCTTGAATCTGAAGCAACAGTCAATTTCTGCATTCTGGAATTTCCAGATTGGCTTTGGCACCAATTAAACTCCTTAGTACATCTTTATGTATTATACATGTACTTGTCTACATCTACTCTTTGCTCCTAGTTTCCATTTTTTGCATTCTAAAATAAATATTAGCTTTTGAAGTTTTAAAATTTTATTTATATCATTAGAGCAATGGCTAACTAGGTATTATAATATCTATCTATATCTATCTATCTAATGTGGCTGTACATTTTAATACCATTTAATATGTTAACACAATTCTTTGTGTTAATAAAAGTTTTGAATGGAATGCACTTCCACCAGAGACAATCTAACTTAATGTGCATTCCCATTTGTTGTTATTAAATTTTAAAGGCATTTTTCCTGTGTAACACCTCACAGACATTAAGGATTTAGATTGGTTCTCTTCTGTTAATAAAATCAGTCCACTTTGAGAAAAATGCATTCATTCATGGACCATATTAGCTAATCAATAATTTATGGCCCTTGTTTACACATAAGATATTAAATATATACAATGTAAATCTTTAACTATGAACAAAAAAAAAAAATGAATACATAGTGATTAAAAACGACCTGAGAAATTTAACTGATGAAATATGTTCACTTCTAAGGTCAAAAAGTTATAGCTTAAGTAACAGAACAGAAAAGACCATTTACTGAGATGATCTAAATCATGTACTTTTTCAGTCTTCTGCTTCATGGTGTGGATTACAAGTAAAACTTTCAGTGTGGATGAACTAGGAATGAAGAGAAATCAAGGCTCTCTAGTATGACAGTGATCCTGATGGCTGTAAATGATGGCAGTGCTCCAATTTTTGAAATTGTTTCATTTAAAAACTAAGCATTAGATTCCACAGTGTTATAGGATTCTCAGCCATCTTGGATTCAATTTAGAGGGAACATTATGGAGCTTAAATTGTTCCTGGCAATTCTATGCTCTGTAACATTTTAAACAAATGTATTTTATACCAAATTCTCCCACATAGAGTATAGATAAAATCTAAAAATACACATTCACATCCCTTTCATGAACTGGTTTTTAGTTTTTGGTGGGTTCAGTTGTGTGCTCTCTTAACAAAAGGAGAGTCAAAACTGATAAAAGTGAAATTTAAATTCTTAGCTCGCTGTGTCTTATATAAGATGACTATTTAAATCCAAAAACTAAACTAAACTAAACTAAACTAAACTAAAATTAAATTAAATTAAATTAAAATTAAATTAAATTAAATTAAATAAATAAAAATATCCGGAGAGTAGGCAGTTCAGATCCTGAGGTTGGACACATAAGCTTCACTTTTCCTTTTCTAACCAGATATAAAGTGAGTTTGAAAAGCCACGATTTGATTCATCAGCTGCCTTGTTTCCCCTTTTTATTTCCTTTATGTCTATAAATGTAATAAAATCAAGCAGCCATGTCCTAATTAAGGAAAACTGGTGCACTTTAATGTTACATAGATTACTTCTTGATCTGAGATTTGACTTGTTTTTGTTGACAGAGTTACCTCTGTCATTTTTTTTTTAATTTCATTCTTTAGCATTTACAGAATAATTACAAAATACCTATGGGGGCCATGGCATTGAAGATGAATGTGTTTCCACTTCTTTTTACTTGTTAGGAGATTTGGGTGACAAAACACTTTGGAAGTGTTTCATGATCTCCAAATTTGATACTAAGTGGTATTTTAAAAGGTTATTCTGGGGATATTTGGTTGCTCCTGGGTTGATTTCCATTTCCTTGAAGATCTTGGAGGAAATTAACTCTTCCACTTGAGGGCCTTCAAAGGTCTTTACATCCAGCCCCACTGTGCAGTGATTGGCAGGACCTCCAATTACCAGAATTTCACTAGTCAGGTGAAGAGTTACCTTTTATTATTACACTTTATGAGCTGACTGAATTGAGTTAAACCTGTACATCATTTTTCTCTCTGGAAATTAAAAGATTTACACTCACTGTTTTGAACAAGTAGATTTTTGCTTGCAGCTGTCAAAATAAGCTGTCATTTCAATTATCTGGCGTGCCTATTAGTCCATTTTTAATAAAGTTTCCACTACTTTTTCCTGTTTTTTAATGAATGGTGTCCCTCACACACCTTTTAAATATATGTTCCATGGCCCCTATAGAATTCTGAAATTAAGTAGAAAATATTAAGTAATTTAATCATAAAATGCTTTACATTTTTCCATGGTTGCCTAGAGCACACTCTTTTTTTAGCAGTTTTATTTCCTTTTCAATTTCTGCTTCTTAGAAAACAATCACAGCAGCAACCATAAAGATTATAGTATTGATGAATTCAAGACACAGTTACCTCTTGTTCCATGGAGCAATATAGAAACAACTTATGTATAATTTATCTATTATCTGTTTATCTATCTTCTTATCAGTCTATCATCTATTTAATTTTCTATCTTCATATCTTTTCAGTTATTTTCAAAGATATGACTCTCTCTTCCACTTGACTGTAAACTCCAAAAAGTAAACTCCATGTACACAGGCAGCTGGAATATGAGCAGGAGACCAGGACAGGCCCAGTTATCAGAGTAAAGCAATATTGCAAATATGAAGGGAATGTTATGGCTTAGTGACCATGGAGATGCCTAGAGTTTTTTCCTTGATGTCCAAAATAACAGCCTTAATAATGATATGATAACTCTTAATACCATCTCCACCACCTCCACTGTTGACCTTCTGAATGTGGTCTTGCTTGGTCAGAACCCAGAAGCAAAACAATGCTGAACCTAGAAATAAAAGGTACTGGTGACTCTAGATGACTGAGTAGAAGATATCAAAAACAGAATTAAATAAGAAAATCCATGACAAATGCCTGACAACTTACCTGTCTTTTACAAACTACTTTATAACCTAGATCTAAACATGCTCCTGGGTAACACTATAGTGTCTCATGCCTGCCTTGCATGCAATGGGTGCTTAGTCGCTTTCCTGTGAATTGAATAAGTGAATGACTAATTAAATGGGCCCTCTTTCTCTCTTACATTTTCTCTGATGACAGGAATATATAACAGATATCTTGGGTTGCCAAATTGTCATTTTATCATTTTTTGAGTGTCATTTTGAGTTTGAATTTGAGTGACATTTTGCCAAAGGAGAACACTTGCAAACAATTAACCATCTGTGCATTGCAAGACCCACCCACTCTGTATAGACACACAGCCTTCACTAACAAAAAGTGGGCAAGACCATGGCTTCTCCTTCCATTTCTGCCACAGGTTATGGGTCCTGGAAACTGCTAACTTGCATTCTAAATATGAATATTTTCTAAATTTATCCCAGAGGGAGACTGAGTATCAAAGCATCATTTTATTCATGAGCTAAGCTTCCAATTACTTCCAGGATGCTTACTATTCTTAAATGACTTAGAAGAGGTAAAATCTTTGCACTCATTAGTAAATTTGTGGCAATTTCCATCTTTCTTAAATTTTTCCAAAAATTTATTTCAAGAATTATATGTCTTTTTGAGTCTTTTAGTTCCATTTTAACCAATAATTTCTCCATAACTTTAAATTATGACATACTAATTTTATTATTTGGAAATTTGTCTTAGACATATGAATGCATGGCAGTGAGAAGGAGTATGGCCTATTTATTTTATTCTTTTTAAAAAAATGTTTAGTGTGGAAAAATTCACAAATCCTATGGCATCATAATGTCTATGAAGCAAAATATTTAAAATGAAACTTTTAATGTTTCAATTACATTGAAGAACCAAGACAAAATATTCCACATTCTAATTTGAGGTGTGAGATCACTATGTAGGATGTAAAAAAGGAGACATAAGAATATTAGGGTTTTTTCCTCTTAGCAGACTACTACTTTCAGTCTATAAAAGAGGCTGGAAAGACTGAAAGGGACTGGACAGTTGGAGAAGATCTTTAGAAAAAGCTATTAGCACCATACAGTCTTTTTTTTTTTTAAGAATTTTTTTTTTTAAAGATTTTATGTATTTATTTGACAGAGAGAGAGAGAGCGCGAGAGCAGGAACACAAGCAGGGGGAGTGGGAGAGGGAGAAGCAGGCTTCCCGCCGAGCATGGAGCCCTATACGAGCCCGATACGGGGCTCCATCCCAGGACCCTGGGATCACGACCTGAGCGGAAGGCAGACGCTTAACGACTGAGCCACCCAGGCGCACCCCCCACCATACAGTCTTGATGACTACAGCTCTGACACAGCTTGAAATACAGAATTGTGATGCCTTCAGTTTTGTTTTTCTTTTTCAGAATTGTTTTGGCTATTTAGGGTCTTTTGTGGTTTCATACAAACTTTAGGATTATTTGTTCTAGCTCTGTGAAAAATGCTGGTGGTATTTTGATGGGGATTGCATTAAATGTGTAGATTGCTTTGGGTAGTATAGACATTTTAATAATGTTTGTTCATCTAGTACATGAGCATGGAATGCTTTTCTATTTCTTTGTTTCCTCTTCAATTTCTTTCCTAAGTATCCTATAGTTTTCAGAGTACAGATCCTTTATTTACTTCTTAATTAGATTCATTCCTAGGTATCTTCTTGTTTTGGTGCAGTTGCAAATGGGATCAATTCCTTGATTCCTCTTTCTGCTATTTCTTTATTGGTCTATAGAAATGCAAGAGATTTCTGCACATTGATTTTATATCCTGTGACTTTTCTGAATTCATGTATGAGTTCTAGCAATTTTTTTTATGGAGTCTTTCGGGTTTTCTACATAGAGTATCATGTCATCTGCAAAGAGTGAAAATTTGACTTCTTCCTTCCAAATCTGGATGCCTTTTATTTCCTTTTGTTGCCTGATTGCTGAGGCTAGAACTTATAGTACTATGTTAAATAGCAATGGTGAGAGTGGGCATACTTGTCTTGTTCCTGACCATAGGGGAAAGGCTCTCAGTTTTTTCCCCTTGAGGATGATATTACCTGTAGGTCTTTTGTATATGGCTTTTATGATGTTGAGGTATGTTCCTGTCTATCCCTATGTCTCTGAGGGTTTTTATTAGGAAAGGATGCTATACTTTGTCAAATGCTTTTTCTGCATCTATTGAGAGGATCATTGGTTCTTATCCTTTCTTTTATTAATGTGGTGTATCACGTTGATTGGTTTGTGAATATGGAACCACCCCTGAAGCCCAGGAATAAATCCTACTTGATTGTGGTGAATAATTCTTTTACTGTACTGCTGAATTTGATTTGCTAGTATTTTATTGAGAATTTTGTGTCCATGTTCATCAGGGATATTAGCCTGTAATTCTCTTTTGTAGTGGGGTCTTTGTCTGGTTTCAGAATCAAGGTAACGCTTGCCTCATAGAAAGAGTTTGGAAGTTTTCCTGCCATTTCTATTTTTTGGAACAGTTTGAGAAGAATAGGTATTAACTCTAACAATTTGGTAGAATTCCCCTGGGAAGCCATCTGTCACTAGACTTTTGTTTGTTGGGAGATTTTTGATTACTGATTCAATTTCTTTGCTGGTTATGGGTCTGTTCGAGTTTTCTATATCTACCTGTTCCACTTTTGGTAGTTTGTAAATTACTAGGAATTTGTCCATTTCTCCCAGGTTACCCAGTTTGTAGGCATATAATTTTTCATAATATTCTTTTATAATTATTTGTATTTCTGTGGTGTTGGTTGGGATCGCTCCTCTTTCATTCATGATTTTATCTATTAGATTTTATCTATTTTATCTATCTGATAGATTTTATCTATCCTTTCCCTTTTCTTTTTGATAAGTCTGGCTTGGGGGGTTATCAATTTTATTAATTCTTTTGAAGAACCAGCTCTTAGTTTCATTAATCTGTTCTACTTTTTTGTTGTTGTTGTCTCTATATCATTTATTTCTGCTCTAATCTTTATTATTTCTCTTCTTCTGCTGGCTTTAGGCTTTATTTGCTGTTCCCTTTTTAACTCATTCAGGTGTAAGGTTTGGTTGTGTATTTGAGACTTTTCTTGTTTCTTAAGGTAGGCCTATACTTCTTTTTTTTTTTTTTAAAGATTTTATTTATTTATTCATGAGAGACAGAGAGAGAGAGAGAGGCAGAGGGAGAAGCAGGCTCCCAAGGAGCAGAGAGCCCGATGCGGGACTCGATCCCAGGACCCTGGGATCATGACCTGAGCCGAAGGCAGACGTTTAACCATCTGAGCCACCCAGGCGCCCCAGGCCTGTACTTCAAAACACTTCCTTCTTAGCTTTTGCTGCCCAAACGTTTTGGGCTGTTGTGCTTTCATTTTCATTTGCTTCCATGTATTTTTTTAATTCTTTTTTAATTTTCTGGTTGACCCATTCATTCTTTAGTAAGATGTCCTTTAACCTCCATGTATTTAAGGTCTGGCACAAAAACAGACACATAGATTGATGGAACAGAATAGAGAACCCAGAAATGGACCCACAACTATATGGTCAACTAATCTTCAATAGAGCAGGAAAGAATATTCAATTCCTTTTGTTGCCTGATACTATAAAGGCACTTTATAGTATGTGCCTGAAAAAATAAAGGCACTTTAAGAAATGGTGTTGGGAAAACTGGACAGCAACATGCAGAAGAATGGAAATGGACCACTTTCTTACACCATATACAAAAATAAATTCAAAATTGGTGAAAGACCTTAATGTGAGACAGGAATCCATCAAAATCCTGGAGAACAGAAGTAGAGATCTCTTCGACCTCACCTGTAGTAACTTCTTACTAGAGGTATGTCAGGAGGTAAGGGATACAAAAACAAAAATGAACCCAGTGGGACTTCATCAAGATAAAAAGCTTCTGCACAGCAAAGGAAACAATGAACATAACTAAAAGGCAGCCTAGGGAATGGGAGAAGATATTTGTAAATGACATATCTGATAAAGGGTTAGTATCCAAAATCTATAAAGAACTTGTCAAACTCAACACCCAAAAAACAAATAACTCAGTTAAGAAATGGGCAGACGACATGAAATAGACAATTTTTTAAAAGAATACATTCAGATGGCTAACAGTCACATGAAAAGATGCTCAACATCACTCATCATCAGGGAAATACAAATCAAAACCAGATATCATCTCATACCTGTTAGGATGGCTAAAATTAACAACACAGGAAACAACAGCTGTTGGCAAGAATGCAGAGAAAGGGGAACCCTCTTGCACTCTTAGTGGGAATGCAAACTGCTGCGGTCACTCTGGAGAACAGTATGGAGATTCCTCAATGTTCGAAATAGGATCACCCTGCAATCCAGCAATCGCACTACTAGGTATTTACCCAAAGGATACAAAAATACAGATTCAAAGGGATACATGCACCCCAATGTTTATAGCAGCATTATCAACAATAACCAAACTATGGAGAGAGCCTGAATGTCCATCAACAGATAAATGGCTAAAGATGTGGGTGATGGAATATTACTCAGCCATCAAAAAGAATGAAATCTTGCCATTTGCAATGACATGGATGGAGCCAGAGTGTATTATACTAAGTGAAATAAGTAAGTCAGAGAAAGACAAATACCATATGATTTCACTCATATATGGAATTTAAGAAAGAAAACAGATGAACATATGGGAAGGGAGAAAAGAAAAAAAAAAGGAGAGAGGGAAACAAGTCATAAGAGATGGTTAATGATAGAGAACAAACTGAAGGTTGATGGAGGAAGGAGGGTGGGGGATGGCTAGATGGGTGATGGGTATTAAAGAGGGCACTTGTTATGATGAGCACTGGGTGTTGTATGTAAATGATGAATCACTGAATTCTAATCTAGAAACCAATATTTCACTATATATTAACTACCTAAAATTTATATTACATAAATAAATAAATAATAAAAGAAAAAAAGAAAGAAAGAGCTATTAGTGTGCTGTGAGTCTCAACAACACCTCCAATGGACAGGGTTGTGTGGAGTGCATTCTCATCTCAAGTCAAGAGATGAACTTTTAAAAGATCACTCAGAGACCATGATATGTGTGTCCTGACATTTTAGAGACATATGGCTTGGTACCTGTTTCCTCCTTGAGAACTATAAATGGTGAGTACAATCCTGGAGAAAATCACAAGCTGGAGTTAGGAAGATGGGGAAGAAGGGTAGGACTCAAGATGGGAAAAGCAAGAAATAGACCTGACCCCCAGCTTTTCTTACACTCAAAAGTCAGGCCACTTGTAACCCTAATTGTAGGAGCAAGTAATACTTTGATTTCAGATTCATTTTGAAAATGTGATTATTATTATAAACCAGGAATGATTTTACTACTCTGAATCAGTGTTTCTTATGAAAAGTAGCTAAAGGTATCAGAGCATGTGAAAGTTAGGGGCTAAATGTGCCCCCCAAAGTTTATATGTTGACATTCTAACTTTCAGTACTTCATAATGTGACTATATTTGAAGGCAGGGCCTGTAAATAGATGATTTAGTAAAAATAAGCCATTAAGGTGGGTTCTAATCCAATATGACTGGTGTCCTTATAAAAATAGGAGATTAGGACATGCAGAGAGAGATCCCAGACTCTGGAGACACCTTGATCTTAGACCTCCAGAAAGGTGAGGAAATAAATTTCTATTGTTTAAGCCACCCAGTCTGTGGTATTTTTTATGAAAGATGCCGTAAACTAATACAGAGTATTACCCAACATGTCAAGATATTTTTCCTAAATTTTATCTATGGATTGGACAGAGAAAAAGTCACTGCACAAACAATATCTAAAACTATAGAAGTGATTTATAAATATATCCCATATGGAAAACATCCCATTTAAGTCTCATGGAATTTTACATATTCAACATATGTATATTTTGAAATTATTTTCTTAGTAAGTTCTTAAAAATCAGCTTTATCACAAAACTTTAAAATTTTATTTATTTATCTGAGAGAGAGAAGAGAGAGAACATGAGTAAAGGGCAGAGCAGAGGGAGAGGGAGAAGCAGGTTCCCTGCTAAGCAGGGAACCCAATTCAGGGCTCCATCCCAGAACCCCGAGTTCATGACCCGAGGCAAAGATAAACGTTTAACTGACTGAGCCACCCATGCATCCCTTGCAAAAACTTTTAATGGCAAATTATTAAATACAAAAACCTTACCCAGTTTATTTCAGTAATCAGTAAGCTGAGGAGAATGTGCAGCAAAAAGTAAAAACAATAAAGGAATAAAAAATTGCTGATTTTCTTAACTGTCCTTCCTGATTATCCTGGTAGACTTATTTTTACCCCACCACCCCTGGTAGACTTGTTAGAAGCTGGAGAGCAAAAGGATGGAGGGAAAAAAGACTTTAGGTTTGGGCAGTTGATAACTTTATTAGTATATATAAAACTGGCATACCAATATAACACCAAAAGTACAAGCAAGAAGAGCAAAATTGTACAAGCAGGACTACATGGAACTGAAAAGCTTCTGCACAGCAAAAGAAATAACCAATAGAGGGAAAAGGCAACCAGCACAATAGGACAAAATATTTGTAAGCAGTATATCTGATAAGGAGTTAATTTCCAAAACATATAAGGAACTCCTACCATCTAATAACCTGATTAAAATACTGGGCAAAGGGGGTGCCTGGGTGGCTCCATCAGTTAAGCGCCCTACTCTTGGTTTCAGTTCAGGTCCTGATCTCAGGGTCGTGATCTCAGGGTCATCAGATTGAACCCCAGGGCGGGCTCTATGCTGTGCAGAATCTGCTTAAGTTTTTCTCTTTCTCTCTCCCTCTCCCTCTGCCCCTCCACCCCGCCTGCATGTGCTCATGCTCTCTCTCTTTCCCTCTCTCTCAAATAAATAAATCTTAAAAAAAAAAAAAATACTGGGCAAAGGACTCAAATAGACATTTCTCCAAAGAAGACATACAAATGGCTGATAGGTATATAAAAAGATTCTCAACCCCACTAATCATCAGGGAAATACAAATCAAAAACCACATAAGATATCTTTAGGATGGCTGTTACTTAAAAAAAAAAAAAAAAGATAAAAAGTGTTGTGAGGATGTGACAAATTTGGAACCATTTCACGTAACTTTGTATATGGTATGAGGTTTAAATTAAGGTATATGTATGAATGTATTGCCTGTAGGTATCTAATTATTCTAGCACTATTTGTGGAAAAGGTTACCTTTCTTCTTTTGAACTGATTTTGTGCCTTTGTTAAAAATCACTTGTTCATGTTTGTGTAGGTGTATTACAGGGTATCTATTCTGTTCCACTGACAGATTTGTCTATCCCGCAGCCAATACTACAGTCTTGATTACTATGGCTATATAGTAAGTATTGCTATCAGGAAGACCGATTTCTTTCACTTCATTTTTTTTTTCTTTTCAAAATTATTTTAGCTAATCTAGTTTCTTTACCTTTCCATATAAAGTTTAGAATAATCTTGTCTATATCTACACACACACATAAAAATCACATTGGAATTTTTTTAAAAATTGCATTAAAGCAGTGTATCAATTTGGGGATGATTGATAGTTTTACTATGCTGAGTCTTCCAATTTATGAATATGGTATGCTTCTCCATTTGTTTTCCAAATCTCCATTTGATTTCCTTCATCAGCTTTTTTTTAGTTTTCAACATATGACTCTTGTACATGTATTGTTAGATTTATATGCATTTCATTCTATTTAAGCAACTGTCAATGGTATTGTATTAACCTGGTTATTCATATGCTCATTGCTAGCATATTGAAATACATTTGATTTTTGTATCTTTGTCTTGTACCCTACACCCTTGCTGAATTCGTTTATTTGTTCTAAGAGGGGTTTTTGTTGTTTTTCTTTTGTTTTCTATATTACTTGAGATTCTCTACAAAAATGATCATCAATCATGTCATCTGCAAGGAGGGAGGGCAGTTAGTTTTATTTCAATCTTTCAGGTTCATATGCCTTTTATTTGCTTTATTGCTATATTTTACTGGCTAGAACTTCCAGCACTAAGTTAACTAAGAGTGCTTATAGTGAAAATCTGTACCTAGTTTCCACTATTAGGAGAATAGAAGTTAGTCTTTCACTTTTAAATATAACGGTAAGTATAGCGAGTGTGTAGTGCTGAAAACTCTCCAAATTTGGCAAAAGACAAACATACAGATTGAAGGAGCTGAGTGAATCCCAAACAAGATAATGTCTAAGAAACTCAAACCAAAAAACATCATAGTCAGACTTCTGAAAGTAAAGACAAAGAAAAAAAAAATCTTGAAAACAGTGAGAGAAATGACACCTTACCTATGGGGGTGGGGAAGGGGGTGGGAGTGGCATTGTTTAAACAGCAGTGAATTTCTCACCAGAAACTATAGAGGCCAAAAAAAGGTGGCACAATATTTTTCAAGTGCTGAAAGAAAAAAACTATCAGTACAGAATCCAGGAAACAAACTGAGGGTTACAGAATGGAGGGGGGTAGGGGGATGGCGTGACCGGGTGATGGGCATTAAGGAGGGCACGTGTTGTGATGAGCACTGGGTGTTATACATAACTAATGAATCGTTGAACACTACATCAAAAACTAATGATTTACAAAAGTTTGCTAACTGAATATAATAATAATAAAAAACAATACAGAATCCTATACCCGATGAAAACTACGCCTCATGAATAATGGGGAAAGCAAGT
Organism: Mirounga angustirostris; assembly: GCF_029215605.1. Classification (NCBI taxonomy): domain Eukaryota; kingdom Metazoa; phylum Chordata; class Mammalia; order Carnivora; family Phocidae; genus Mirounga; species Mirounga angustirostris. The sequence goes on along the minus strand of NW_026991716.1, from coordinate 78,781,894 downwards.
CACTCTCAGGTAAAGAAAAACTAGAAGTCATATCATACCTAGCAAATTTATCTTGAAGTAATGGCTTAAGGAAGTTCTCTAAACATAGGAGCATTTTCTTCATCCAAATAGTCATACACATTAGCAGACACTCCTGCTAGCCCCATTTCTAGCTCTACGCAACTACTCATCTTTCTTTCTCTATGTATTTTCCTGTTCTGGACATTTCGTATAAATGGAATCATACAATATGTTATGTGGTCTTTTGTGACTGGCATCTTTCACTTAACAAAATGATTTAAAAATTCAACCATGTTTTAGTGTATATCAGTATTTCATTTGTTTATTGCCAAGTAATATTTAATTGCATTGACATACCATTTTTGTTTATTCATTCATGACTTGACAGGCATTTAGTTTGTTTCCACATTTTGGCCATTATGAATAACACTGCATTATCAACATTCATGTATAAATTTTTGTGTGTATATATTTCACACACTTATATTTCTCTTAGGAATATATCTGGAAATAGATGGCTAGATTATATGGTAACTCTGTGTTTAAAAATTTCAGGGACTGCCAAGTTGTTTTCCAAAGCAGCTTCTTCATTTAACATTCGCATCAGCCATGTATGGGGGTTCCGATTTATCCACATCTTTGTCAACACCTGTTACCATCTGCCTTTTTCCTTTTTCTTTTTTTTTATTTTTTACTATAGTTACCTTAGTGGGTGTGCAGTGGTATCTCACTGCATTTTTGATTTTCATTTCCCGATTGACAAATGATGTTAATCATCTTTTCATGTGCTTATTGGCCATTTGTTTATCTTTTTTGGAGAAATGTCTATCCATATCCTTTGCCCATTTCTGAGTTGGGTTATTTGTGTTTTTCTTGTTGAGCTGCAGGGATTCTGAATATATTCTTGGTATGAGTCACTTATCAGAAATATGAGTTGCAAATATTTTTCCCATTCTGTAGTTTTTTATATTGATCTTGCATACTGCAATCTTGTATACTTATCAGTTCTGATAGTTATTTTGAGGATACCTTAGGATTTTCTATATACAACATCATATTATCTGCAAATAAAGATAATTTTACTTCTTTTCCAATCTGAATGTGTTTTATTACTTTTGTCTAACTGCCTTGGCTAAGACCTCCAGTGCTATGTTGGATACAAATGATTATTACAGACCCTTTATTTATTTATTTATTTATTGTATTTTTTCCCTGGGGGAAAGCATTCATTTTTTCACCATTGAGTATGATGTAAACTGTAGGTTTTTCATAGATGCCTTTTATCAGATCAAAAATCCTAGTTCTTTGAATCTTTTTATCATGAAAGTGTGTCCAATTTTGTAAAATACTTTTTTCTCATTTATTGAAAAGATCATTGGTTTTTGCCCTTTGTTCTATTGATATGGTGTATTATATTGATCAATTTTGGGATGTTAAACAAAACTTGCATTCCTGGCATAAATCTTACTTGGTCATGGTATATAATTCTTTTTATATGTTGCTGGATTCAGTATGCTAGTATTGTGTCCAGAATTTTTGCATATATATTCATAAGGGATAGAATTGTGTAGTTTTATTTTCATGTGATATCTTTATCTGGTTTTGACAAAAGATAATGCTGGCCTCATAGAATGAGTTGGAATGTATTTTCTATTTTTTTTTTTTTGGAAGAATTTGTGAAGGGTTGGAATTAAATGTTCTTTAAGCGTTTATAGATTTTGCCAGTGAGGTATTCTTTATAAGAAGTTTTGTACATTACTAATGCAAATTAATTCAAAAATTTGTTAGAGGTCTATTCAAAATTTTTTTCACATTCTTTCTTTTTACTTTTGTTTTTGTTTTTTACGTGTGTCACCTGTAGACACGAGCTAGCTGGATTTTTCAAATCTATTCTAATTTTCTTGCAATTTAGTCTTTAATGGGCTTATTTAATCCATTAATATTTCATTAATAATAATATAAAAGATTTACCATATTTTAAAGCATTTTTATATACTTTTCTTGTTTAATATAAGATTGATAAATATTTCTTTATTCTTTTCTGTTCCCTCTCAATCGTTATAGATTACATATATTTCCTTCATCAAAATCACCCCAATACACTCCCCACAGGTAGTCATTCCAACAGTTTGTAGATAACCTTCCTTAAATTTTCTCTGAACACACAAGCATAATTTATTTTAGACAAATCGTGGTACAACCAGTTGTTTTCTTTAAAAATAAGTCCACAGTTGGTGGCACAGTTGGTTAAGCACCCAACTCTTGGTTTTGGCTCAGGTTGTGATCATCTCAGGATGGTGAGATCGAGCCCCCATGTTGTGTTCGGCTCCACACTCAGCGGGGAGTCAGCTCGGAATTCTCTCCCTCTCCCTCTACCCCTCCCCCCAGTCTGTCCAACTTATACGTGGTGATTTATCTTATTCTTTTATTAAGCTGCTGCATAATACTCCATTGTTTGGAAATTGTACAATTTTTTTCTTACTAGACATTTTATTATTAAAAAGGTAATATGTACTTTAAAAATAAACAGTACCAATGGCATAACATGAAAATAGAAGACTTTAACTAAGAGGACACTCTCATTATGATTTAGAAGGACCTTTCTAATGTGACTCCCATTTATCCCAGCCAAAGTGAATGACAACCCAACATTATAGCTCAATGTTTTGACCAAATCATCTATTTCCTGAATCCAGGATGTGTCAGGTTCTCTCTTTCTTTGTGACCTTTGTACATTGCCCTCATTCTACTCCACCTGTAACTAGCCTAATTTAACAAGCTTAATCCTATTCCTCTGATTCTCAATATAGATGTTATTTTCTCTAGAGAGAACATTCTGACTTTCTAGACACTCTCCAACTCTGGATTGCATGCCCCTTCTAAGTGCACCTATAGCAACGTCAACTTCATTATTGCACTTATAAAATATACTATAAATAGAGATTTTCCTCCCCAGCTTAAACTACAAACTGCATGAGACAGAATAAGTCTGTTCAACTTACTATATTCCAAAAGTTCAGCCCATGTAGTAGGTATAGAACAAATATTGGTTAAATAAATGAAAGAGGTAATTAATATTCCTTTCAGTATTACATTTTAGGGGGTGCCTGGGTGGCTCACTTGGTTAAGCATCTGCCTTGGGCTCAGGTCATGATCTCAGGGTCCTGGGATCAAGCTCCACGTCAGGCTCCCTGCTCAGTGGGAAGCCTGCTTCTTCCTCTCCCTCTACTGCTCCCTCTGCTTGTGCTCTCTCACTCTCTGTCGAATAAATAAATAAAATCTTAAAAAAAAATTACATTTTGAGTGTCAACATAGTATTTGCTCCAACCAATAAGCATAGTAATGGGTGGAAACAAATTATAAAATTAATAATTCTGTTAAGATTACTTGAAATTATTTGAATTTTTGACTCTGAGCAGTAGTTATTTTTGAACATATTACCTATTTCACCTTTCTAACTTACCCATTGTGAGAGCTTAACTTCTTTATATTAAAGGTCTATATGGTTCTATTTTGATGTTACAAGTCCAATAATACAATTATATTTAGTTAGTTTAAATATCACACTTACGTTATTTCTTTATTAAAAAAAGAAAGAAAGAAAAGAAAAATTTTGCCTTAGGGAAAATTTTCTGCTTTACAAATTTCTTCCCAGAAACTTCTTCTGGGAAGAAGAAACTCATTAGATGGTTTGCTAAATCTTTTCACTCCATTTAGGATTTTAAATTGGGGTGAACTACTTGAAGCTATTGTAGGACAGTTGGTTTTTAGTTGACTAATTGCTATTAATACTTCCAAGTCAGTTCCTTTGCTCCCTTTGGGAATATAAAAACTTTGTTTTTTGTCTTTTATCTCTCCATTAAAGACATTATCATACTACTGAACTACTCAGACACTGGAGGTAACTTTCTTAATTCCCCAAATTTCCTTAATCAAAACATTTGACTCAACCACAGCTGCTCCCAGTCCTAACCCTAAAATACATCCTAAATCCATTATCTTTCTTCCAGGCCATGAATGCAGTTCAGCTCCCTGTCATCTCTTGCTTGGACTCTTATAAAATTCAAGTAACTGATTTCTTTATTTCTGTTATTTTCCTTATCTAATGATGCTTCTATCACTAAATTTCTAAAACAAAAGCAAGTCTTTTCATGACCGCCCTTTCCCACAACACATACTTAAAAATCTGTGGTTGATTTCACTTAATCCTTTGTTAAAAGCCACTTGATTACACAGTCCAATATGAAATATAATGTGATACATAAATTTAAGACACAGATTTTAAACTTTCTAGTAGTTACATTAAAAACAGTAAAACAAATGGTGTAACATTAACAATGCATTTTACTTAGCCCAATATATATAAAATGTTATTTTAACATATAATCGATATTGAAAGCTAAATAATAATTTATTTTACATTCATTTTTCAGACTAAATCTCTGAAATCTGATGTGCTTTAACTTAGAGCACATCTCGTTTCCAATTAACATTGCTGCCTAAATAAATACTAGTGCTGAGCAGAACCAGTGATTTTGTTACTACTTTTAGATAGGTCATCTGAGATCTAGGCTGGGTTCAATAATCACTAATTTTCTAAGGCAGATAATTCCCAGCAAGGCTGACAGCCCAGGGGTAGCCCAAACTATTAAAAGTAGCAATATATGAAAAAAAAATGTGTCTGTGGGAATCTTGAAATGATTGGAGTGCAACTCGAGGTCTTTTCAGTGTAAAACAGTCCCCGAAACTACAATGTACATATTCATTTCTACGTTCAAGAGTTATGGATCGGGTTACCACGAAAATCAGGATCTACATGAAAGAATGCTTCAGGGTGTGAAAAATTTTCTCAACTAGCAAAGAACAGGAATAGAGCTCTTCATTTTCTTGATATATCAAGGAGACATCAATAGAGCACAGAACGAGTAATGCGAGTCCATGAAGCGTGGTTACATTAATAGTGTCTACCTTTGCTTCTTCTGGAAACGTGGCTAAAGAAAGTTTGGTGTTTCATTCATTTCAGACCACAAGCAGTTTCTGTATTTTCAATATTCTTTCTAACTAATACTTGTACAACCTTCACTAAATCCTTTAGGTTTCTCCAGTGGCTGCTACTACTCTGCACTGAGAGTAGTAATCTCCCCATCCCGTGGCCCACTCTCTTATGCTGACCATCCACCTCTGCACAAAAGCAATGGCGACCGACTGCTCCAGGGTTCATATCTGTGTCCACCTCCACCAGAGAGGGATTGACTTACATACTTACTACTCCCACATTCAAAAATCCCAGATGTTTTTTATTAGACCAGAGAAGTGAGGTCAGTGTAAACATTGCAGCTTTGGAGGTGATAAGGCAACATTTTCTAAATTGAAGAAAGATGCTTTCACAGAAGAAAGGGATGGAAATGAAACAATAGAAAGACTTCAATTCCACAACAAGTAGAAAATTTACCTCTGCACCTATAGGCAGTTTTGACTGGCGTTGCATCAGTGGGCTTGGAGCAGCCTATTCGGATCACGACTGATGTTTTACCGGCATTTTAACAGGCCATAAGGTCCCCTCCTTCAAGATGTCCTCTTTTAGTAAGTGACACAGCAGGTACCCATTGTTCATCAGACATTTGAGAATTGTTCTAAAGTCTCTCTATCTTTCATCTGTCACATTTGTTGTCACTGATCTTCTAAATTCTAACTCTTAAATATCTCTTGAAACCATGTGTTCTTTCTTATCACCACCATCCTTGTTCAAACCATCATCTCCCTCCTGGACCCTGTGATACCTTCACTACTGGCTGTCCACCTTCCACTCTTAACTCCCTGGAACTCAGACTCTACACTGCACCTTGAGTGACATTTTAAAAATGTACATCTGATCATTCTATGCCCCTTTGGTGTAATGGCTTCCTATTGCTTATTAGGATTAAGATCTCAAGAATTAAAGGTTAGAACACATTCTTAACAACTTCTTAAGATGTATGATTTGACTACCTACTTAGCCTCCTTTCTCACCACTCTCCTTTAAAAAATATATAGTGAAGTCAAATAGAATATATTTCAGTTCAATAAGTTTACACTACTTAAACTTGGGTCTTTTACATGATATGCTTTATGCCTTGGACACTCTCCCTAAAATTTCATTCCTATGTCGCAATTTAGGCAGCCCTCCTTCCAGGTAACCTTACCCAGCCACCAAGATAAAGTTCGTTCACATACTAAATATTTCTATGGCATGCAGCATTTCTTTGTAGTTGTCTAGAGTGCTTGTAATTATTTGTTTACTATCTATGAATTCCTTGAGGGCATGGACCATGTCTTTTCATCTCTCAAAGCCTGGTACAAATGTCTGACCCATAGAAGGTGTTAATGAGCATTTGTGACATAAATGCATGAATGGATGAATGAATGATCACATTGCTGTAATTTGCTGTTTATAATTCTGTCACACATCACACCTCCTTTAACACCAGGTCCCTGAAGGCTTTGCATCTCAGTGCCTAGTGTAGTGTGTGCTTTATAGCAAGCCCTAAAAATATGTTAATGAAAATAGAAGATACCTGCCATGCCAGATAATTTCAATTGGGGTTATTTAATTCATTGCTGTTCTTGCTGATGAGGTCCCCTTATAGATATTGAATTTCTGGGACACCACCTTTCATTTATCATTGTAAAATCAAACTAACTGCCCCAGTCAAGTTCCTGAAGAGAACCTTTGAGTTAAACTATAAAGTTACTGATAAATATGGAACTACTGAGTTCTGCTCTAACTCTGTAGTGTATAACTTTTTTCATCACAGGGTTTTTGAAACAAGCCTAGATCCCATTGTTAAAAATATCTACCTAGTGTGACACTGCAAAACTCAGCACTATTTCCAAACCTAGCTCTCACAGGCCAATAAGCTAAAACATAATTATCTTGGTGAGGAGCACAAACCCCTGTCCCTATATGTAATGTGTCCAAAAACTCTAAGTAGAACCTAGATCACTCCTCTCTCTTTACAAAAGTCAACCCTGTAATTCTTCTCTTAAATTATCTCATTCCTTGACTGAGAACCTGACAAGTAATAGGCCAAATGTGGTAGTCATTGAGGATAGAGTCGAAAACAAGACATGGTCTATGTTGAATATATTATTAGCCCTTCCTATAGCAGAGTCATCATGAATCAACACACACTGGGGAACGCTGTGGCTGCCTTCTCATGATCCACATCGGGAAGCTAAAAAACATATTCTGAGTCATACTGTGTGCCACCAAGCAATGGACCAGACTCATTGTTGAGGGTGATGAGTGGCTAGGATAAGGAAGAATGCTAGAGAAAATGATACTCCTGAAAGACACTAGAATTAAGGAAAAATCCTGATGGGCTAATTTTCAAACTACCCCACAAAATGTTCATATTAACTTGACCATAGAAAGAGAAAGTAATAAATCTTAGAAAACAAATCATTCAAAGTATCATTTATAACACAAATGGATAAAATGATTAAAGGAAGTTTGTATGTTATATGTCTGATATGTAGATGTGTTTTAAGAGCTAATAAATTCAGTAAAGTTTCAGGATACATAATTGGTATATTTCTATACATTAATTTAAAAAACTATCAAAAAGAGAAATTAAGAGAACAATCCCATTTACAATTGCATCAAAAAGAATAAAATACCTAAGAATACATTTCGCCAAGGAAGGGAAGGGCCTGTAGAGATGAAAGACTAGCATTGCACTGCACGTATGACTGAACTTATAAAACACCACAGAATCACACACATACTAAAGTAACAGACTTGTCCCGTGTTCTGTTTGCTATATTTTGTCCCTGTTGCCCAAATGTCTCCTATTTAATCCTTAGCTGAATTTCGCTTTCTGGATTGCAGATACGTTTTTCCTTCACAGCCGTGGTACCCCTCTTTTAATACCTCATCACCATTTAGCTTCTTAGAATTCAGAAAGACATTCCTGCTCCACTTGATCAGGTGCATAAGCCTTTCTCTAAAATAACCTGTATTTATTTATTACCTATTTATTTATGGACTTACTGACTTACTTATTTTGCTCAGCCAGTCACACTAATAATGGTTCTAATCTCATAGTCAAAGTCTCCACAACTGTTTAGTTGGGTATATTAGTTTCCTAGGGCTGCCATAACAAAGAGGAGGCTTAAAACAAACCAGATGGCTTAACACAAAATAAATATATTCTCACAATTCTAGAGTCTGGAAATCTGAAATTAAGTTTCTGGCAGGGTCATGCTCCCTTACAAGTCTCTAGGAAAGAATCCTTCCTTGTCCCTTCCAGCTTCTGGTGGTCCCAGGTTTTCCTTGGCTTGTGGTAGCATAACTCCACTCTCTGATTCCATCTCCACATGGCCATCATTTCCCTGTCATGGTTCGCCCTAATCCATTATGATGTCATCTTAATTACCTTTGCAAAGATCTCATTTCCAAATAAGGTCACATTCTGAGGTCCCAGGTAGACATGATTTTTTCTTGGGGGGGGGGGAGACAATCTTTGACCCAGTAAACATGACATAAAATTCCCTTTACAACCCAATTTTAGTCTATCTACTTTTAAAATACTCATTCAGGGGCGCCTGGGTGGCTCAGTCAGTTAAGCGTCTGCCTTTAGCTCAGGTCATGATCTCGGAGTCCTGGGATCCAGCCCCACATCGGGCTCCCTGCTCAGCAGTGAGTCTGCTTCTCCCTCTCCCTCTGCACCCTGCTCGTGTTCTCTCCCTGTCTTGCTCTCTCTATCTCAAGTAAATAAGTAAAATCTTTAAAATAAAATTAAATGAAATAAAATACCCTTTTAGTAAATGTTGGTTGCCTTCAATCTGCCAGAAAGACATAAAAATGATTTAGTGAAAGAAACCAGCTAGTATATTGCTCATTTGCTATTGTAGTGCCTTCCTAGGAAAGCTGTATGCATTTGAAGTAAAAGTCATATTTACCCAGCGACAACCAAGGCAGTTTTGGGGAATTTGTTTTTCTGTTCAAGAATTTACTTTCCAAATAATCACGGGATAAACATAATAGTAAATTTAATTAGCAATCTACATGTTATATAGGTTAATGATCTATATAATAGACCGTGTTTCTACTTCTAAGAAATAGTTTCAAAGGATTGCATTGCTGATTTACAAAAGAAGAAATGTAGAATAAAATATACATACACCATATAAAAATAATGTATTATAATTTTAGTTAAATAATTAACATGAGTTTTGTTGCTTTCTCAGGATTTATAAAGACTTTGAGGAGATAGTAAACATCCTAAGGTTAACCTGTTGCCTTCTTTTCTCTTGATAATTTTTTTCTGTAGGAAACATGGAAATTTGAAATGTATTGTACTTAGCAAGATAGCACACTATCTTGTGCTTTATAAATGAACTTAGTTATCAATAATGATGATGATGGTTTCTTCCACTGAGAAGCACTATAAAGGTAAGAGAAACTCCATTATTCTCTCTCCTTGCCTAAACTTGGTTTTACTCTAATTTACACATAAACTTTAACCAGCTAAAGAAAGGATCCCTAAAATCAATAAGAGCAGAGGGGCGCCTAGGTGGCTCAGTCAGTTAAGCATCTGCCTTCAGCTCAGGTCATGATTTCCAGGTCCTGGGATCAAGCCCTGAGTCAAACTCCCTGTTCAGCGGGGAGTCTGCTTCTCCGGCTCCTATTGCTCCTCCCCCATTGCCCCTCCTCTCTCCCCCCCAAATTATGTGCTTGTTCTCTCTCTCTCTGTCTCAAATAAATAAATAAAATCTTGGAAAAAAAAAAAAAACAGTAAGAGCAGCATAGTAGGGAAAAAAAAAACCTAAATACTCATTTTGGGTAAGTAACTGCAAAACCACCAGGAGGATAAAAATGGACTTGACTTTGTTCTAGTGGGAGCCCGGGAAGAGTAAGTGATGATGAGTTAAGGGTTGATATGTTCTGATAGAGCTGGGCACTGTTGCCCATGGAATGTAAGTGAAGGTTCTTTCTGCATCAGAGACAGGCAGCCCAGAGGAAACTTCCTGAAGAAGGGGGACACCTCAACTGAGACCTGAAAATTGAGTATGGGATTTCTGTATAAAGAAGCACAGGGTGGCAATGGGAAATAGGCAAAGCAGGAAGAGTCAGAAGTGAAAGCAGAGAGGTTACAAGGTTATAAGTGCCTGATGATTCCATATCATTCTCTGACATGCATTTGCTTGTTTCTGTGGCATTTCAAATGAGCAATAATATTTTATAATTTTCTAAATGTTTTATAACATTTCAAGTACTATGATATATACTATCCCAATGTTCTCTTACACCTATTTTTGTAGTGGGTGGCCATGATACCTATTATTATCCCCATCTTACAAGTGGGTCAAGGAATTTGGACTCACAAATGTAAAAGTAAGCTGCTATGGATGGAACAATGGAGAAAAATTTTATTTTTGTTTTTTCTCTAGTTTTTTTGTTTTTGTTTTCTTTATGGATTCTCTTTATGGGAAACATAATAAACAAAAAAGAAATAAGCTTTAAAAATTAAAACCTTCTCTCATAAAATTGCTAAAATAGCTTAAGAGGACTATGCAAGTGCTTGCTGTCACCTTAGTCCTTCAACAATGGGAGGAAAGGTCTTAAAAGGCTACACTGTAAGATGAACACTGATATCCATAAGTTACAGAGGAGAAAGATTAGACCCAGAAAACATTAAACCAATAAGTAAATTTTGAGCAGTCACTATGCACATGGCTGGGCTTTATTCTTTGCTTAAAATTTCTGTGCCTGATGCAGTATGAACACATACTGTATTTCATAAATATTTGTTAAATGAATAACGCGGAGAATTGCATTGGTCATGTACAGATTCAGACATCCTTTTAGGAGTCTCTGAAACACCTAAAGAAAGTGTCAAGGGAAGGAGACACAGAACGGGGGAACACATCCCTGGTGGCAGTCAACTTTTACTTTGAATCCAATATTTTTTATTATTTCCTCCACCAGAAAAACATTCCTTTTGAAGCCAAGAAACTTCAGCTTCCAAGATCCCTACCGCAATGTAGAAGCGGTCCTCAAGCATTCTATTCTCTTTCTTTTGGCAGGCCTTCAGTATTGTGATAAGATTTCATTTTTCAGAGAATCATAACTCCGGTAATTTTTATTTCTCATTGGTGGCCCAATGTCAGATTGTAGAGACAACAGCTAAGCATGCACTCTATTTTCCCTATCATTGCCTTGTGTTGAACATTATATCATAGTTCCCCATCTGAAGAAGATGCCTCTTCCCTCAAAATACTCTATCAGAATGTTCACAATATCCAGTCAAGGTATAAGCTTCTGTGATATCCGGGCAGCCCAAGGACTTGTCTTACTTTGAATTGAAACTCAACTTGATTCAAAGCCAGACCATGTAGCATACAAAAGAGTCCCGTACTATAAAATAGTAATTGGATGGCCTCCAACTAGGCAATTTTTACCAATCTCAGTGATCCTGCTAACACCACTTCTGGTACCTTCTTTGAGGGCACCATGCCTTACATCACCAAGTTTTAACTCCTAAATCAAAAAGCACATTGTTTCAGTTCAAATAGATGAGTATGATATACAATGAAAGTAATACTTTTTTTGAGAATTTTCTCTTCGGTGAGTGGTAAGTAACCATTATGTTGAAAATTATATATAAATTAGATCTCTGTAATTTGGTTGGAAAAAATGCTTAAACAATCTCATTCAACCTCTTAATAAACTCAGTCAGAATATATATGAGATCCTCCACTGGTAGCCATATTTGCAGGTCAACCTGAGCCTATTCTTGGGATGCTCCTTTCAATTATCCATGTGTCTCTTGGGATTTCTCTCGAGAAGAATAAAGAGCTCATCCAAAAGCAATGACAGTACTTCTCCTTTTAGATTGATTCTTGGTGCCTAAGCAGGATATTGACTTTGCTGCTGGAGTGGACCACTAGCTGGTCCAATTCACTTAACCCCATCAGAGCTTAGAACTATTCAAGCCTGCTGCAAATTAGAACCAAATCCATTTTACTTAATCTGTTTTCCCTGTGCTTGCTAAGTGCCTGACATGTATAAGGGACTTCAAAAATAATAGTTGAATAAATGGGTTAATAAAAAAGTTTAATAATTAAGTACTCAAAAAAGATTGGAGTGTTTTACTGACTGTCTCCCTGGTTGCAGGGCAAAGTTGTGCAGTGGAAATCTCACTCCTGTCTCAGTGAATTGATTGCATTCCTTCTCTTTGAATAGGGCAATTTGCCCATCTGGATGGAGCCTTTTCTTATTTGTAGTATTGCCCAGTGCACTTCCTTTCATCTTAGAACATTTTGTAGTTTTCTCTTGCAATTGGAAAATAGTTAATTAGAATTGAAATCTTTACTTCTCTGTGTGATGTAAGATCTATTTAAGCTTAGTGTTTGCCTTTCCTTTGATGTTTTGATGATGCATATGGGAAGGACTCATACCACTCTTAGGAATATATCCTGGGACAAGATGTAAAGAGGGCACTGGTCCAGACAACAGCCTTTTAAGGGATGATTGGCTGGTGCTGAATATCTCAGCATATCAAAAAAAAAATGAAAATAAGCACACAGGATGAGACCTCATGGCATGTTCTTTCATAATAGCTTTACTGCTTTTTTCAGGATGTGATTTTTTATAATTATGAGGGAGTCTGTGTGAAATAGGATGGATTATAAGGAATATTTTAATGGGAGAGGAGTTTTGGAAATGTAATCCTTTGAAAAAGTTTATTTCTGTGCTTGAGACTTGGAAAAACTTTCTCCTTGCAGCTCAAATGCATCAGGGGTCATAAAGTCTATAAATCTTCTGCAAATGAGACTACTCTAACTTTATTATGGTAGCCTGGTGACTCCAGTGAAGCAATATGACTGTGTGAGCATGGGAGTTATTTGGGTCTGAAACTGGGAGCAACACGCACAGTTGCTGTAGATAGCTTTGAGGCAATTACATTTTTTAAAGTTGACTAAGTAGAGTGAAATTTTATCATGCATATATTTAGCTTACTCAACTATATAGTTATCAGGAGATAGAGAAATAGCAATTCATGTTTATATAATGTGGTCATTTCCACTTGCTATGCATCTTTCCTGAATGGGAATGGTAGGGAACATAGTGCTTTAACCACAACCTGCCAGTCTCCATTCTCAAGACCCTCCTAGACTGGGAACATCTTGCTAAACTGAGTACCTTTGTAAAGTTTAAAATATGAGTGTCTTTCTTTCAGAATGTCCACTAAATGGAAGTCAGCTACTCCATCTGTTACTCAACTGAACAGATTACTTCAGTGCCAGAGGAGAAATTCTCTTTGGACTTTGAGTGACAATACTTTGGTCTCTAATGTGGTGGATTTTCTTAGCTTATCGTGAGTCTATTTAATTTTGTCTTACACATAGACTTCAAAATTTTACCACTACATAAAATCATATTACCTGGACTTTCTTAGATAATTAGGTTCTTGAAGGGCCCACTGCTTGTACAAACCGGAAAGTAACTTTCAGATTGCATTCAATTAAATAGAGTGCCCTGGAGGGTGCAAATGGCCCAAGGATGAACATCATAAATCTGCTTGACTCAATTAGAACAGTGATATCTGAAATATAACTTTAGAATTCATTCAGTTATTCATTACATATGTACTAACCATCAATTATGTGTTGGGCAGTATTTTGGACACTGAAAACATTAAACATTTTTTAAGGAGAACTGAGCAATCATCTGATCAAGTTCCCAACTTTCAATTGAGTTTCTGAGCCCATTCCTGTGAGTCATGCAGTTTTCCCATTGTTTTGAAGAAAAACTTTATTTTTTTTAAATTCTAACTCTAATTCTGCCCTTGGATACATATATAATTTCTAATATCTTTTAATTTTTATAACCCTTAAGTATTTGAAGAAAGTTTTCTCATTATTTTTCTGCTCTTCTCCCTTGACCTGAAAAATCTTGTCTTTGCCATGCTAAATATTTCCCAGAGTTATATCTATTGCACCTGGGATAAACTGAGACAGTTGAATGAGACTCTCATACCACATGCTTAGGAAGATTTGGCCAAAATGCACTGTGGACTCGTAAGATTATATACTCTCACTTGCTTACAAACAATTTGGAAATAACTCCAGGACCTTTCTAGGATATATTTATCAGATTTCGATTATCCACGTTTTATCTTGTTCTTTTTTGAAAATGCTCGTTTATTATATAATATACAACCTTCGCGTGTTAAATAATACGAATATTTGAAAGCAAATCTAATCAGAAATATTAGGTGCCATGGGTACTAATGGTAACTACATAGGTACTAGAACAATGAAAATAAGTATCTATATTAGAGATTTGAGCAGATGTTTAGGGAAAACATATATGTGTGTATAAATGATTTCTACAACAGATTTTTGTAAAATATGGCTTAAGGTGATTTTCTTATAACATTGAATTTAATTTGGAAGACTTTAATAATATTTTGTTATTACTTTTAAACTCAGATTTCCATAGATATACCATAATTCCAGTTAGTAAGTTAATTATAAGTTACAAATATTTGGATTAATATTTTGTATATATTTGTAATCTGTGATTTTCCTGTTAGAAATTAAAATATTGGAAATAGAACATTCTATACTTGTTTTTTATTGCTCAGAAATGAAATTTAAAGTTTTAAAATATAACAAGGAAAATCTGTCTTTCCACGACTATATTACTGAGGAAAAATTGTTCAGATTTATACAAGGGAAAATGTTGCTCCTTTAATTGCTTACATAGTGTTATTTATTTTTATGCAATTACATTTTATAGGCAATACCACATGCTTTGTCCACACAATGCTAAAACATCTGGATCAAAAGTGGAAAGTATAGTAACAGACCCAGATGGTTTGTAAGTACAAGGCCAAATATCCAGATGGTGTCAAGAAGGCAAAGCATGTGGTTGACAAATACCAAATCTTTCATTCATATGTCATGGCATCACATAGACACAGTGTATCAATAAATTCTTTTTAATGAAGGTGACGAATGTGAAACAAACTAGAGGTCAAAAAAAAAGAGGACAAATTTATTTAAAAAAACACCATATTTAATATTAAATCAATTTTTAAGTTTTAACAAAGGTAATTTATAACTGATTTAAAATGTAACTTATTTAAAGAAAGTCTGAGCAAAAAAAAAAAAAAAAAAGATTCAATTACATTCACTTTTTAATTGCAATAATCTTTACTGGGTTTTTGATTTGAAAGAATTTTCAATACAGCTCACGTGTACAATAAATTGACTCAATTAAAAATTATATTTGATTCCGATTAAAAGTTGCTTGATCTTTGTATCACTATATACTGCAATCCAGAATTGCATCCAACATGTCACATTCAATAAACAGACTTCTTTGCTATCTCTGAATAATTAACTTTATCTTTGTCACTGGGAACAAAAGTAATGAAAGCAGCATAGACGTTATTCATTTATTCTTAGATTGAGAATCTTATTATTTTGACCTGCCTTCCCACAGTAACCTCTTGTTTGGTGTCATGTAGACTTTATATGAAGTTATTTCTGTCAGAAGATGTCATAGTTACAGCATGAACTCTTCTTTCTTAAGCCTTGAAAGAAATACGAGAAAGATGGTCAATATGAATCTAAAGAAATATTATTTAAATAATCATTTACTGAATGTGTATTCCTTCTATAGCACTGAGATAGGTAAAATATAGAACCTCCTATTCCTCAAAAACTTTCAATAATATGAAAACTTGTTCATCCCAAAGAACCCTAGTTTCATCAATATGGCTCCTTTGCTGGGCTACAGCCTTTGTATCTAGAGCTGAAAGTGTTGAATATGCATATCACTATTAACCTTGGAGCTTTATAAATTCAGTGAGAAAATCAGCTCCACTGATTTTTCACTATTGTGAATTAAATTTTGTCTACCCAAAAAAGATATACTGGAATCCTAATCCCCAGTACCTCAGCATGTGAACTTATTTGGAAATAGGGTTGTTGCAGATGCAATTAGTTAAGTTAGATGAGGTCATACTGACTTACGTAAGTCATAAGTACCCTCATAAGAAGATGGCTATGTGAAGACAAAGAGACTTGGGGAGAATGTCCTGTGAAGTTGGAGGATAAGAGCAATGCACCTACAAGCCATGGAATGCCAAAGATTGCCAGGAAATCACCAGAAGTTAGGAAGAGGCAAGGAAGTATTTCTCTATAGTTTCAAAGAGAGCACAGCTCTGTCAACACCTTGCTTTCAGACTTTGAGCCTCCTGAACTGTGAAACAATACACTTCTGTTGTTTTCAGCCACCTAGTTTGTGGGGCTTTGACACTGAAGCCCTAGGAAACTAATACAATAAGTAAATCTACATTTTGACCACGCTATTAAGTTTCATGATTTTATTTTCTTCCTTAGCTTTGGTACTATAATATTTCCACTTTCTCTATGAAATAAGAATTACCCAAAATGTTTTAAGGTAGGATAGGCTCTAGAAGCCAAAAATAATTCTAAAATATTAATTCTAAAGTTAAATATAATTAAAAGTGGCAGTAACCTTTTCTCAATGGAAAGAGCTCTCCAAACTCCTGAGGGAATAATTTGGATGAAAATCGAACCCATTTGTCCATCTAAGTTGTATATTTGATTCCTAATAACTATATTGACACCTTGTGATCTAACAGAAAATCGCTTAAAATGCAAATAAACACTTCTTGCCAAGAACTTAAATTTTAAAATTATGGCTTTTCTGTCTCAAAAGAAGCCATTTTTCTATATTCCTAGTTAAGTGTCTTGTATGATTCTAGGGCCTGTGAGGGAAATGAAAATTCTAATCATTTCTTCTCTCCAGTCCTCTGATTTGATAGGTTTTCAAACTTGAAGAAGAGGGGTAGATTATCATTTTTAAGCACATGTATTAGAAGTGAACTTCCTCTTTTCATTCAGGACTTCTGAGAATTGCATGCCATGGGGTCAATATTTTCCCTTTCTTCCTGTCTGTTGGCATACCCTGCTATTATTCTAGGCCTCTTACAACCAACTATTGGCTAAAACTGTGGACAATCTTCCAACTGCCATCCAATTCAGCATCTGATGCCAGGAATACTCCCCCGGAGCTTACTTCCCCAGGCTCTGGTCACATCCCTTATATTCTGTACTGCTGCCAGTGTCTAGGCAAAGTGAAATATGATATTTACATACCAGTAAATACCCCCATTCTAGAATAACTTCCCAAATAAGAGATATCAGAAATCTGTTTAGTTATCATTGCTAAAGTTTATATCTGGGAACTTGCCTGGGATAACCATTGTATAATGAAGAGGCTATGTGAAGACATGGAGCATCCTGAGGGACATTACAAGAAAACAATTACCCAGAGCTATCCTTAACCCCATGATCTGCTCTCCACTTTCCCTTCTATATTTTCATGAAGTTTCACTTATTAAATTCACACCTCTGCATTCGATATAGAAGGTGGAAAATTTATCTCCATGATAAAAAAGCAAAATAATGCATTTACAATGCAGCATATTAATACAGTGCATATACTATAATCCAACAGTGCACTACAAAATACCTTATTTTCATTCAGCATTGGGCAAAGGATGGATGCATATCTTGTATGGACTATGTTACCAAATATGTTGCTACTTCCTGGGAAATTCAAGGGGAAAAAAACACAGTCCCTGCTGTCAAAAAGATCAGACCTTAGGGAAAGAGAGTTGAACAAGCAAATAGTTGTAAAGCAGACTGGCAAGTGCAATAGGTAGATGCAAGGGTGCCTTGAGAGCACAGAAGAAAGAAATTTCTATGATTGTTTGAGAGGAAAAGGCAAACATTCTTGTAATTAGCTAGAGTAGAATATGGGGAAAGTATATTCAAGATGAATGAACAGTTAGGTGGAAAGGCATTGAAAAAAGACCAGCAGCTGGCCTATTCCCACCTCAGGTGTCAGTTTATCATGGATTGACCCCATTTGGTTTAATGAGCACTTATCATCACATCATAAGTCACAGTCAGTATGAAAGAAGCAGTGTAAACCCTGCCACACTTTCCTTTTTCATTCCGAATATAAAATATATACATTATAGTAAGAAATCAAAAGCAGTGGCTTTAGTAGAGGCAAAACAGAGAAGATGATGCTTGATACAGTACAAGGATTAATAGATTCTGGGTCAAGTGGAGAAAGAAGGAAGAACATTTCTGGCAAGAGAAAGAGCATTCATGAAAGCTCTGGAGAAAGGTGCTTACCTTTCAAGTTGCAAGCAATGATGAGACTATTGTAGGTGAAGATGTTGTCTACTGAGGAATAATAAGAGACAAAAAACATTGGTAAAATGGTGAAAGGAGAAATTAGGAAGGACTAGCGCTGAGCAGAATTGAACAATACGGAAAGAGTATGGATCAAAGAAATGATAAATTAATTTAGAAATAGTCATCTATTCATACATAGTCTCTAGAGAAAACACATTGAGATAAGGAGAAATGGGAAGCGGGTTAATAAGTTAAGGATTACTCTACCTAGATGTAACTGACTGGTGAAGTCAGTGTGAGAAATATCCTGAAACAACCTGACAGTGTGGGAAGGAGATAAGGACCTCATCTTCTGCAAAGAAAATCAGGGGAGGCAAAGTTTTGGTGAGCTTCGGGAGGCTCTGGGTTTCCCTATGGGATAGCATGAGCCCTGACATGTTCCAGACCATGGGATGTTTGTCCTGGAAAATAATTTGGTCTAGGAAAAGCTCAGCTGATCTTGCCTTTGTCGGGGTGAGTGTTCTCTTGGTGTGAGTGGGTTAAGGCTATAAGAAAAAAGTGCGTTTTTACACCAAAGGCTTTGTACTTGAACATCTCTGCATTTTTAAAGCTCAGATGTAAGTAAGCAAGGCCCAGAATTAGGGAGAAACCATTCTTTCCATTTTTGGCTCCAGACCCTCCACTAATGTGACCCCTGGAGATCAGAAACTTTGAGAGCCTTGAGAAGCTGAAATATATACTCACTATCATTTTCAAAATGGGCAATGAGCAGTAGGCTTCTTCAAGTGATAGTAAGTGTAAGCTGAACCAGCAAAGGCAGATCATATCGAATATTGTCTGGGAATGGGAATGTACTAGATTCATTCATAAGTTTGGTGTACACATCTTTGGGGACATCTAGAAATACATTTGGAGTAGTGATTTTGCAGGAAGTTTCCCATTTTTGTGGTGGTAAGGTGAGTGGTCAGAAGTAGAATCCAAAATTTATTGTCAATATGACTATTTATAAAACTAGTACAAGTAGAACACTCAGATTACATACCTAAATAACTATTCAAGGAAGACTGTGATAAGGTACATGGTAAGGAAAATACAAAGGTACAAAATTTGACTTTGCTTGCAATAATCTTAGAAACCATCAAGGAGAAGGTAAAATTTAATTTAAGCTTTGAAGAATATGAAGAATTTAATATTCAATGGTGGCACATAACAGAGAACAAGGCCAAACAACAGCAACAACAACAACAACAACAACAACAACAACCCAAAACGTTAAGGGGTTCTATAATATCTGCATTTATATAATTGTATCTGCCATATGTTTATTGCTATGATATGTTCAAATGTATTACTGTGAAGAGATTTCATTCCATTATTCATTCATTCATGTATTCATTTGAAGTATTTTTACTAATTAGCCTAGTATGTGCAAGGACTATGATAAATATTGTATAAGCCACATGAAGGGGTGTAAATTCAGGCATAGTCATAAAGACCCAAATTTACTCATCTGAACTGTGATTCAGAAATATTAATCTGACAGTAGAATATAGGATTGATATAATGAAGTGAAACCAATATTGGGGATACTAATTTTCTTTGTTGTAGTCAAAGAAAGGAGAAACTAAAGAAGAAGCAGTGAAAATGGAGAGTGTGGGTGGAGGAAATATACTTGAGAGATGGATTAGAGAAACATTTTGTAAGTCTTGGCAAATTTTTAGATATTCTGAAGGAGGGGTATGTTGATTCTAAAGTTTCAAGCCATAGAGAATGGGAACAAAAGGGTGCATCAAGCATACAATGAGGGTAGTAGAAGATACTGCTTTAGGTGTAAGAGAGGATGGTAAGTATAATTGTAGGTGTGTTGAGTTTAAGGTACAATTTTCATAAGAAAAGTTAAATTAGAAATCATCAAATTATAATCAATAATTAATGATTAGTATGGGCACACATAATAGAAAACTAAATAATTAAACCATGATAAAGAATGAGTTCCCCAGGGCAAGAATTATGTTTTTACCTTAAAAGAGAATCAAGCAAAAACTGTACTAATCTATTGTTTCTATGTATTAAAACTAATAAATGCCCAATTATAGAGAGTGTGAATTAAAATGATTACATTTAGTTTATACCCCAGAGGTAAAAATCACTCTTCACTCTTACCTAGTTGAGCCCATCAATGTTTACCAACTTTTTATTCACTGTAATAATTTCTTCATATTTAAAGAAAATGTGTTATGATTTAATCACATAAGCCACTCATTAATTAATCTTGTTATATCTAGATTTTTATTCTTTTATAAAAATTACCCAAATTGCAAATATTACAGAATGGTGCTCTGGTATATAATAAAGTCATATGGTAAAAAATTAAAAACTGAAATCTGGAAAAGAATAAAAGAAATCTTCTTTCAGTAACTCTAAAACAAATTATAGAAATTTGGAAACATTATAGAATTCTACAATGCCAAATTCATTGATCTCAGTTGGCTGTCTAGTTAATATAACACCTAAGTGAGTGACTCTAGGTTCTCTTATATAAATCAAACTGGCAGTCTGAAATGTAGTATTTCCCTGTGCACTTAACCAAGTCCAATGAGATGAATCATTGGAAAGCACTTTACTCTCTGATTTGTGTAAATCCATTAAAATAATACTAAGCCATATCTAGAAAAAGATGAAGAAAGTTCTAGAATTTTTATAGGTAATTAGGATTGAATAGGTCAAAGTTCAAAGTTGCCTAGAATCATAATAACTCATTTTTTTACTCTATTCTCTTTAAAAGATGTTTGAGAAAGAGTAATAGATGCTTTTCTTAAAATAGAAAATGTGCTGGCTCTAAAATATTAGGAGGAAGTTTAACATTATTAATTTTATATATTATTCATCTATCTATTAAAACTTCTACTTGAGAAAACTTTAATTTCCTCTTTAATTCAAAGAAGACTGTGAAACATAAAAAGGGCAAAAGGTATCAGAGTAGTTTTCTTTATTTAAATATCCATAATGATAAGCAGAATATTAAAGATTTGAAAAGTATAATTAGGCCAAATGTCAAGTTCTATTTTATGTTAGAATAATGTGACTTTTGTAATGGAGTTCACCATGAGCTTCTTTGCTTTCAGAGATCTGTATTAATTCTTTCTGTGTTCAGGTAAAGACTTAGGTGCCTTTTCTTGGGATGTGTGTTAGGGGGTGGGCATGTTTGTGTGTATATGTATGTACCTAGTCATTAAATTAGTCACAGAAACTTATTTTATACTTCTGTAGAAAAGTCAATAATTGATTCATTCTTTAAATAAATGTAACAAATCTGCCTAGTACCCTGATTCCTTTGTTCCTTGGAAATGACACTGTAGCATGGTATCAGAAGCAAACCTATTGAAACATTCATGATTTCTTAAACCAGAGACAGAGGATAGAGAGGGCATACTGATGAAAACTGATTTATAGAAACTAATTTTCAGAATTCTTAAATATCATATATTGGTCTGCTAAAGAAATGTTTTTAATGTTGTCAGAAGAAAAACACATGCAACTTTAGTTATAGAACTGTAATACTAAGCAAATGGAGTTATTTGGAATAGCCATCACTATCAGGGCAAGGCCAAAACGGTTACACTATAATGAGAAAAGCTAACAAAATAATGTAGAATAACTGGGCACAGAAACTATTTCTAAATTCTTCTGATTCTTTTAAATACTTAAAAGCAAGTCAGAAAGTAAAAATGAAAATGAAATGGGTCTTATATGCTAAGGTGAATGTTAATGAAGATATCCCCTAATATTGTGTGTGTATTTTGGCAAGAAAAGAGACAAGGAAGATTTTCAAGTTCAATACAGGAACTATTCTTTCAACAGAACTGGGACATCAGCAAAACTGCATTATCACAACCCAGTCTGACACCGTATGAAGACTAATTGTCCAACTGTGTGTATTACCCAGACACTTAGCTTAGTTCTGCCCTACTCTATTTTGCCACTTTGTTACCATCCTGGGCAGTAGATCTGGGGGCAAAAAAAAATAAGTGTTGGAAGGAATCAGTCAATCGCTTGTTGAAAACTTTGGTAAAAGTTGGTGAAACTCCAGAACTTCATCACATTGTAATTACAAATACCAAGTAAGAGGTATTTTGATAGTGTCAATGGAGACCTAAAAATATCAGTTATAACTAGACATGTGCTCTGGGGTGAGGCTGGGAGGGAACACTTACGGTGAACATTAATCCCATTGACTAAAGATTTTATTCAGAACTGTGGATTCATTAATTTTATAAAATTACATTATGGAAAGATAACAAGGTCCTTTCTTAAAAATTTTTTATTCCTAAATTAGCATCTGGCACTTGGTAGGTATTAAATTAATATCTATCAAATTAATAAATTAATCAATATGATCAAATATAATTTTTATTTGTGTTATTTAAAAGTGATTCTTAAGCTAGATCAGAAATAGTAACTAGTAAGTCAGTAAGGAACACCCCTTCTGTAGGGTCTTGCATCAATTTTCCAGGGAAGAAACTAGGGCATGATAAATTAGATATCATGTGTTGGTGGTAAACAAGGTATCTCTGACCAAGCAAATGTAGAATTATAAATCAATAAATTTTTAGAGTAAATAGATACATATGCAAGGAGAGTTACTCTGAACACAAGAGGCAGTGAGGTGGTTGGGGGTGGAAGGATTCAAATATGAAGACCCAGTGAAGAAAATCTGTAATGGACAGGACAGGCTTGACAATAGGCTTTAACTAGGCCTTAACCCATGCTGGGGACTAAATGGGAAGTGGATCCCACCAATACCCTCCCCACCCAGAGGAAAGGATATAGGAAAGGAGTTTAAAATTGGGGGGTTGTTTTCCCAAAGACGTTTTACCTTACTGGGACAAGAGTATATGCAAAAGCACAAGGTAGAAGCTCAACAAGAAAATTCCATGAGCTGTCTCCAACAGGACACTCAGAATCCCAGGAAAGACCCAACCACATCATGGGACCCCTAGGAAGTTGGACAGGAGACCTTGTTCACCCTGGAGAAAGGTGCATGCCTAACTAGGGATCCCAAATCAGGTTGGGAATTGACAAAGAGAGGTGTTCATGGTAGGGGCACCGTGGTAGCAGAAATGATGCAGTAGCCAGCATCAGGGCAGTTGGGAGGAAGCAACCTGTAAGGGAGAAGAAATAATGCCTATCAGGGACCTGGGAGCACTGGGACTCAAGCTAAAGACCTTTGAGGACATTTAATATTCATACTAGTAAACAATAATATTGGATACAGTATGGGTGTCCCTTTCCTCACCACCACCCACCCCAGATACTGAAGCTGGCATTCTTGTGGGAAACAAACTATGCAGAGTTGTCGTTTGCATCTTGGGGAGTTATGGATTTCAACATGACCCTGACAGGTACTTGGTCATGTTTGTTCCTCTCATTGTGTTACCTAAATCTTATTGAAGTTCTATATCCACAGTAATGACCGGGGGGGGGAAGCTTTGGCTAATGCATAGCTCTGGCTTGAGATCACAATGAGAATGAGTCTGTCCACCCTAACTGGTTGGAAACAAAGGTATATTTCTTTCATTATGTCTCTTATCTAGCAATCTATAGAGTTCAGTATTTTGGAAATAATTCTTTTTGTGTTTTTGTAAAACTTAGATATTGAAAACAACTTAAAAGGAAAAAAATGACATTCCAGAAATTATTTCTACCAAGGCACACCCACTAAGGTATTTATTAATTCACAGCCTTTAATAATAACTACCTTCAAAGAGGAAAAATTAAAATACCTTTATGCTATTAAATATATACAAAACATATAAAGCTGAAAAGAATCTGAAAAATTAGCTAGTCTTTCCTTCCAGCTTTGCCACATTATCATCCCCAACAGATGGTGATTTACCATATGGTTCATGACTTCCAGAGAAAAAGGTTCCAAAGCTTCTGCAGATTCACGCGGACAATGTGCAACAACCCTTTTACTTCCTCTTTTTGTAGAATACTAAATATTTTATTCCATAGATTGCTCTTCTATTTCATGAAGTGTATAAAACTATAAACCTATTTTTATAGTTCATAAAGCACCATCACTTATCTCATCAATTTGCTAAGAGTTCTACAAATTATCTATTATCATACCCATTTTATGTATGAAAGAATTAAAAAATTGAGTGATTTGCCCATGATCCCATGATTGTAGGGGGCAGAAACATGATTCAAGTTGAGCTCATTGCATTTTAAATCTGTTGGTCTTGACTATAATAAACTTGTTCTGTTTTTCTGTGGATATAAAACAAATTTACAGCAAGACTTCATTGATCCTGGGACTTGGGGTTATTTTGTTTTATTTATTTTATTTTATTTTTTTATTTTATTTTATTTATTTATTGTTTTGAGAGAGAGAGTTGGGGGGGGCGGTGCAGAGAGAAAAAATCTTAAGCGAACTCCATGCCCAGTGCAGAGCCGGACGCAGGGCTCGATCTCAAGACCCTGAGATCATGACCTGAGCTAAAACCAAGAGTTGGATGCTTAACCAACTGAGTCACCCAGGCGCCCCAAACTTGGGGTTATTTTAAATGGGACAGTAGAGGCAGAAACTTAGTCTTCCAAAAACCAAGGTAACCAAGACCCATTTATTTAAGGAATAAATGCACAAAACTAAAACTGAAATCACCAAACCACAATGATGAAGCCCCTCCAATCTCCTGAAATAGAAACAATTTTAAAACATCCTTGATATTCTCTATTTATTTAATCCATGCTCTCTGTCTCTATTTTCTGCATAGATATAACTTCAGTGACCAACCTCTTTCCAGTCCACCATGCTTCCTGTGCTAGTTGAATTGTCCAGTAGGCCTAATTTCTTGTCCACTAATTGTCCAGTAGGCCTAATTTCTTGTCCACTAATTGTCCAGGAGGCCTAATTTCTTGTCCACTAATTGTCCAGTAGGCCTAATTTCTTTGATCTAATTTGTTGGCCTTTCATGGCATTTTCTTAGGTTTCTTCTAAATTCCTGGTTTTCCTTGATAATTTATGATTGTGGAATGCTAAAACAGATAGAGTTCAAGTAAAATCTGAGGGGGTTTGGTTCTGAGTATATGGTTTATTTTCAGGGTATCATCAGGTCAAAGCTTTTGGTGGTCAGGTTGACCAGTAAGACCTATACTATTTATACCATTCTTGCCATTTGAATGAACAGCAAACATTTATTAATTATTTTGAATTATAACAATTCAACGTAAAGATAATGTTACTAATATTAAAGAAGATATACAATAAATTCTGAATACAAACATAGGTACCAGCACACCCATATAAGACACTAGGCTGAATGTCAGAGGAAAGCTAAAACTTACCCATCAGAAGGCCACAGAAGCACAGACTGAATGGTAGGAAGCAGGTGTGCGGGGTTAATTTGGTAGAAATAAATGATAGATCTTATATATCTCGCAATCACTCAGCTCTAAGCCTTGTGGAACAATTTAAAAGGAGAGCTTGTCTGGTGGCTCTGCTGACTTCATTCAGCTTGCACTATCATAGCAGGAGTCAGAGTGAGAGCTTCAAACCCAATCAGAGACCCAGCAACTGTTACTGTATCTAAAGCAAGTCCAAGCTAAGATATTCTTACTAGGACACATGGTATGAACTATCAGAACAATTTCTTTCCTCTTTATCATCTGCACCTCCACATGATTAGCATAAATGGCACATTGCAGTTTTCTTCATCAGAATGAGATGTTCCTAATAATATGTGTTTTCAGTTTAATAGTAAACTTCCAATTTAGCTACAATATGAAGCTTATAATTGAAAGCAACTTCTGATACTCTTACACTATTCCAATGGTACTTATAAGTACAAGTTAATTATAATAATGTGAATTAAAAATGAAAGATAATCTAATCAACTGATTTTTAAGTGATGAGTTAATCGCAAATTCCCAGAAATCCCCCACACACACCAATTATGATAATGCCACCTAAGTACAAAAAATATGTATACTAATATGCCTATGTTGTTTTTATTTTATTTTTTTAAGATTTTATTTATTTATTTGAGAGAGAGAATGAGCACATGAGAAGGGGGAGGGTCAGAGGGAGAAGCAGACTCCCCACTGAGCAGGGAGCCCGATGCGGGACTCGATCCTGGGACTCCAGGATCATGACCTGAGCTGAAGGCAGTGGCTTAACCAACTGAGCCACCCAGGCGCCCCTCCTAGGCTGTTTTTAAATGTTTGTCTTATAATTACAGTAATGACCTAGGAGTGAGATATTGCCTGAGGGTTAATCACTAGCAGGGAACCTGCATTTAACATTAACCCCAAATAAATTCCCTGTACTTCCATAATTATTTCAAAAACTTCACTAACATATATAGATTATAAATAAAACCTTTAATGATCTCTGGGTCAATGTCTGGTTTTCTCTTGAATATTGCCAACTGTTACTAATTATCTGAAAGAATTGTCAAAGACAAATTAAGAAACTTTGTGAGTAAAATGTTTTGCAAATAGGAGAAATACTGGAGGCATATTGTAAATGTTCTCCCAAAACTTGAATATAAACGTGACTATAACAATGGTCAAGGCAAAATGGTGAAATAGACAAACACCCAACTGAGAAGCAAATTAGTAAACTAGAAAAAAATTCTTAGGAAATCACTCAGAATAAAGCACCATAAATGTAAGACAAATATAGAATAATGAGAAGATATAATATAGGTCTAAGAGAATATATGGAAAAAAAGGATAGACAAAAAGTGATATTTGATGAGAAAATTGCTGAGAACTTTCTAGGAGTAATCATTGAAAAGTAAGGTAAGAAATTACAGAAGAAAATGGAGTCCTGAGAGGGTAATCCTTACTCAAATACCTGTTGTGAAGTTGGAGAACACCAAAGACAAAAAAAAAAAAAAATCTCAGGGGCCACAAAAGGAATGTTCCATTGACTCCACAGACATGACAATTAGAATAATGGCATAATTTTTAGCACCAATAATAAATTGCAGAGGGGCGCCTGAGAAGCTCAGTCCTTAAGCATCTGCCTTCAGCTCAGGTCATGATCCCAGGGTCCTGGGGTCGAGCCCCATATGGAAGCCTGCTTCTCCCTCTGTTTGTGTTCCCTCTTTCGCTGTCTCTCTCTCTGTCAAATAAATAAATAAATAATCTTTAAAAAAAATAATAAATAGCAGAGGACAATGAAAAATACCTTTAATATTTTGAAACATTAAAGACCAACATAAAATCCTAAGCCCAGACAAAACATCAATTAACAGTAATGGTAAAATACTCATTTTCAAACATTAAAAAATGATATTTTACTAGTCTCACACCCTCTCTGAAAGAACTGTTAAAGAAAAATAAAAACCAGAGAAAAGAGATGGAATAGAGGTAATAGATAAGCATTGCTAAGGAAAACCAGTGATCAAATATAAAAAAAACAAATAATGGTAATTTATGGCTTAAAAAATGTATATTATGGTAAGAATACTTCACACAAGATCTTCCCTCTAAAAGTTTGAAGTGCACAAATTTTATTAACTATGGGCACAATGTTGTTCAGCAGATCTCTAGAATTTATCTTATACAGCTGAAACTTCACACACCTTGAATAACAACTCCCTGTTGTCCCCTTCTCCCAGGTTCTGGCAACCACCATTTTACTTGCTTTTTTATGAGTTTGACTATTTTATATACTTCGTATAAGTGGTGTCATGCAGTATTTGTCCTACAGTGCCTGGCTTATTTCACTTAGCGTAATATCCCCCAGGTTTATCCATGAGTCACATATTACATGGTTTCCCTCTATTTTAAAGCTGAATGATATTTCATTGTAGGTATATACCACTTTTTCTTTATCCATTCATCTGCAATAAACATTTGGATTGCTTCCATGTCTTGGCTATTGTAAATAGTGCTGCTATGAACATAGGGGTGCTGATATCCCTGCAAGACTCTACTTTCAATATTTTGGGGGGGCGGTATATACCAGAAATGGGATTTCAGAATCATAAGGAAGTTTTCTTTTTAATTTTTTAGGAACCTACATACAGTTTTCCATAGCAGTTGCACAATTTTATATTCCCAACAATGCAAAAGGATTCTGATTCCCCTATATCACCACCCAAACTAACCTTTTGTGGTTTTTTGATACAGTCATACTAAAGGTGTGATGTGACATCTCATTGTGGTGTTGATTTACATTTCCCTTTGGAGAAATATCTATTCAAGTTCTTTACCCACTTCTTAATTGAGTTATTAATTTTTATTTTTTACTATTGAAGTTTAAAATTTCCTTATATATTTTGGAAATTAATCCCTTCTCAGATATATGGTTTGCAAATATTTTCTCCCATTCCTTAGGTTGCGTTTTCACCCTGTTGATTGTTTTCTTTGCTTTTAGTTTGATGTAGGAGTTCCAAAATAAGGTAGAAGAAAAATGCTACTGGAAAGGGAGGGTGGATCGTGGATTTTGGAAGTGATATATTCTACCTCCCTTATGGAGCTTACACATATAGAGATATAGCCACTAAAGGGATAAAATTGAAAGATAAAACTTTCAAACCAGTAAAGGGGAAAATGAGTAATAACAATATAATTATTCATTCCAACAGATGCTAGAAAATAGGAAATGAAGGAGAAAGAAAAAAGTATAATAATCAGTAAACAGAATAAAGTGACAGAAAGAAGTAAAATATAATAAAAATCATAATACAGGGATGCCTGGGTGGCTCAGTCGGTTAAGCGTCTGCCTTCAGCTCAGGTCGTGATCCCAGGGTCCTGGGATCGAGTCCCGCATCAGGCTCCCTGCTCCGCAGGGAGCCTGCTTCTCCCTCTGCCTCTGCCTCTCTCTCTCTCTCATGAATAAATAAATAAAATCTTTAAAAAAAATCATAATACATTGATACAGTAAGTGACAAAAGGAGATGCTTATGGAACATGCTTGTGAAGTCAGAAAGGTTATCAAAGACAGATGATGTTTTGCTCCATGCTACTTGAAATGAATGACTATTACCGATGGTCAGCAGTTTAGGGAAATCAATCATGGCTCCAAATTAGAAGTCATTTTGTAACAGCTGAGATTTTCTAAAAGGAGGAGTCCCTGTTGAAGGAAATTCTTCAAGCCTGGGTTGGACAAATGCTCAGGGGTGGATGTGGGTTTCATGTGTTGATCTTAAAGGGTTCTTTTTAATGCTAAGCTCCTATCATGACAAGGTTTTTCAGGTGTGTAAAGCCAAAAGCTTTTGAACATGGAATATTTTTCTCAGTTTGAACCATCATCAAGCAAGTACTTTGAGGGTTTGTTTTACTCATCATGGTGTCCTGAGACCTTAGCACTGTGTCTGGATACTTAACACAACCTCAGTAAATAGTTCTTGAATTGAAATGAAGACTGGCAGATTTAATATAGTCTTAGGAAAATAATAAGAAGGTGAAAAGGATAAAAAAAATATAGTCTATGATAGTAGCAATAAGAACAAAGTTATTAAACTTTATAAAATCTTGTACAGTGGGAAATATAAAGTACATACAGAAAGCCATGAATATTTTTCAAAATGTATCAGAAAAAAGAGTAATTTTTATCTGATGCATTTGGGTATAACCAACTATGATGGAACATGATTCTAAAACTGAAAGTATTGTATCTAGGCAATTATTAACCTTTTTCAGAGAACGAATTATTAAAATTGATATTTTCCATCTCAAAGGAATTTATAAGGAAGTACATATTGTATAAGCAAACTATACTCAGATTAACAAACTTTTTGAGTTTTCTATCCAGACAGCGGACTGGGGACTTTTGCTTTACTTTTCTCTCTGGAAGGGACCAAATAATGTCCATTAAAGGGAATACACCAGAACTATATTAATAGAAATAAACATTCTTCCTGGCAGGATTTGAGTATGTGATATGGGGTTTTCTCCTTGTATCTTGCAAAATCCTTTTCTAAACTATAAATCATTTTTGTTTTACTAAAATGAAGTAGCACAATATTTACCAGAGATTACTTTATTTCACCCAGCCCACAGGACCAGATGAGATGCATTTTGACTTTTCATCAGATTTCAATCAATTGCCTTTTCTTTTAATTTGTGGGGGCAGCCATTTAATTTGTGGAACCCTCACAACCCACAACCCTCCCTCCCTAGTGGAGATGGGAAAGAGGATGGCTCTGGATCTCCGCTTCTGTGAAAGTACAATGATTGTTACTTACCTATTACATTGGAAACGTCAAAGAGATACAGCCCTGACCTCAGTTTCAAGTTGCTAAAATTCTACTGGGATCATTTAAAGCCTAATCTGATCTTTCCGGTCTGAGGTGCATCAGTTCTAACAAACTTTATTTTATTTTTTTTTTTTTTTAAGATTTTATTCGTTCATTTGACAGAGAGAAACACAGCAAGAGAGGGAACACAAGCAGGGGGAGAGGGAGAGGGAGAAGCAGGCTTCCCGCCGAGCAGGGAGCCCGATGCGGGGGCTCGATCCCAGGACCCTGGGACCATGACCCGAGCCTAAGGCAGATGCTTAACAACTGAGCCACCCAGGTGCCCAAACTTTAAAATTTTTATGTATAAAGTATGCTTTCCTCAGAAAGTATTTAAGACAACTCCTCAGGTCTGCTTGTACTAGTACTTCACAAGCATGCCTGATCAATCTAGTCAGCTGGAGAGCTTGCAAAAATTCAGATTTGTGGACACATCCTAGGAGATGAAGATGTGACGATCTGGGGGAGACTTAGGAATCTGTGTTTTTAAGTCTCCCCAAGTGACTTTTAAAATCAGACAGGGTTTAGAAACGCTGATTCACTACCTGTCGCTCCTTCAGCACTTTCTCTGTGTCCCATATGGTATTTTGCACCCCTAAAGGAGGTTAAGGCACTCTGAAAGATGAGCTCATACCCTTGTACCACGAAGATAAGCCCCAGAGCACTGTAACCCTGGCCCAGAAGTTCAAAGAGATCAATGGCAGGATTTGTTTTGGCTTCATTTAGCCAAAATTTATCCAATAATAGTATTGAAAACATCTGCTTTTTTTTGAGGCAAATATGGATGTAATAAAATAAGTGCTTCACTGCAGATGAAGAACCATGTGGAGACATGAGAAAGGAAACTTACAACTTGTAAGGAATAACCGTTACAAAGCCTCAGTAATCACTCTTGGGGTTCAAATTGGCCAGCTCGAGAAGAGCGCCGTGGTCCCGGACCTGTTGGTATGGACTTGCCTCGAGAAGGCAGGTCACTTTTGCCTGATTTTAATATCATTTTTAGATTAATATCTTTGCTTGCTCAATAATGCAACTTACTGCCTCATATTGTGCTGGTCATATAGTACCCTCTCACTAAGTGTTTTTGGAAGGAAAGAAGGGCATGAAGAAATAGATGCTTTAGAAAAACGAAACTGGTAGTTTGCATTAAACATTTTTTTTTAAGATTTCCCTATTAGGGGGCACCTGGGTGGCTCAGTAGGTTAAGCGTCCAACTCTTGATTTTGGCTCAGATCATGATCTCAGGGTTGTGAGACTGAGCCCCATGGCAGCTCCATGCTCACCATAGAGTCTGCTTGAAGATTCTCTCCCTCTCTGCCCCTCCCCGCCCGTCTCTCAAATAAATAAATAAATCTTTAAAAAAAATGTCCCTATCGGTTTTAATTAAGCTCTTTAATTAAGCTGAGTTGTGAACTCAAAGAGATTTTTTTTAAGGAGAAAAAATATTTTTAAGCCTTCCCACTGGTTTTTCATACTCTTAATGGATAAAATCAGAGTGCTGAAGATTATAATGCACATACTCAAATGATGGCTTATGAAATCAACCTGCATCTACCTGAGATGAAAAGAAGGTTGTAAGATAAAAATAATGGGCTGTGTTCTTATTATGAAGAGCAGAGACGATAGCTCTTTTAGCAAAAAAATACAGAATTTTTCTTATGAGAGAATTGCTTTTATGTTAGAGAAGTATTTATTGGGCATGCGTCTCTCTTCAGAGATCAATCTATAAGGTCTTCCATTGCAGGTTTATAAACCTTACTCTCTTTCCTTTTAAAATACAGGTTCTTTTCAAGAAAGTCTCTTATTTACTGCAGAAAAAAAATGAAAATTACAGAGAAAAACAGACATTCTTATTTTCATATGCCTTTCGAAGTTACAGATGTTGCAATTAACCTAAATACATTACATATCATATTTCAAAATAGAAATCATGATAACCAAAATGGTACATTTGTATGCTTGAACTTAGAAAACTGGTAATGTAGAAATATAATTGGTCTTTTGGCTGGTATCTTACCAGTAGTAATTAATTATAGAATGGCTCATCCACAGCGACATTTCTTTTTCTGCTGAATACAAGAACTTTTCAAAATGTTTAGTAGAAATTCGGCAGACCACATTATTCTGTCTTTATATACAAAATTGATATTTCAACATAAGAAATTCCATGTATAAGTTTGCTAATTTTTCCTCAAGAATAGCATAATGAAAGTGACAAAGTACCATTGTGTTATATCAAACCACTGTGTGACATCCATTCCATGATGAAAATGCACTATAAAAACTAGCTAGAACAGACTAAACATGATCATAGCTGCCCAGTCCCAATATACTAGAATTAGGTGACATATTTTGAAGCTGGAAAAAAATTTAGAGGCATACAATTTAATAACCAGAAGGGATGTAGGAACAATTTAAAAGCAATTAAGACAAAACAGTACTTTTCTGCTAAGTTGTGGGTTAAAGATCTCAAGTTTTCAGGAAGTGAGTGGCATAATTTAGAAATAGGAGGAGACTAAAAAAATTGAGTGGGCATTGACAGTCAGGTCCTTCACGGCCTTTCTCTGCCACTGACACACTGGATGGATTGAAGGACTGGCCCCACAAGATTCTCTTCATCTTGTTCCTGCTCATTTAATCTATCCTCAAGCAGCAAAAAAATGGATGCAAGCCTTGCCAATCAACATTAAGCAGTTAGCCCCTGACATTGATTTTAACCAAACATGCAGGGGAATAATGAACAGTTTAGAATAAAGTTTGGGGATTATGTGAAAATATTGATACATGAAAACCAGGTACAGATTGTATTTGTTTTCTTTCTTTTTTTTCTTTTTTTCTTTTTTTCTTTTTAGTGGGTTAAGTTGCTGGAGGTGGGTCTGCTTAGGCTAGGACAGAAAACAAATGACTTACATAGGGAAGCTGTGTTCTCAGAAAGGACAGAGGCTTCCTCAAGCTCTGAGCTAACATCTCACACTGAAAGAGAAAGATAGGGAATTGCCTGGTCACTTGGGTGCCTTTTCCTTGCGCTTGTCTGAGGGCATGTTTTCCTTTGATAATTGACTTGTAAGTACAAGTCATTGAAATGGTGGGAAAGGGAACACTGCGGCTCCTCCAGCTTTGCGAGGCTTTGAAATTCAACATGATAGCCTCTATGCTGGAGAGTGGCCGAAAATCAAGGGCAATCAATCCTGATGCTTTCAAAGTTATAGATATTTTGGCTGGAGAGACTGGAAAAGATATATCCTTCTGGAATCTTTCATGTCTGTTTTCTCTTCCACTCCATCTCCGGGTCCACATCCTAGTAGACTAGTGGAGAGAATGTTTGCAGATGGATATCAGCTGCTGAGTCTAATTAGCAGCTATTCAATACTACATATTCCAAACAAGCAAAATAGAACAAAGGAGAAATTTCTTCATTTTTGGTCCACCAATATTTCTTTTTATTATAACCTTTGCTATTTCATCCCCTGGAGTTAGTAACATATACTTCACCTCTATCTTATTATAAAATCACACCACAGAGAATCTAGGTCATATTTGTTATTATTAATACACAGGAAAAATGCCAAGCATTTTCTATTTGACCTTTTGCAACTCTCTCTCTGCCATCCTTCTTGCCTCTGTTCTGTCTCCTTCAGGTTGTCCCAAATGTGGGAAATAAAAGTTTTTCTCTACCTTGTTAAAATTAATTCTTCCTTCTTTTCTAATTATTAAATGACCTTGGACAGTTTTTTTCACATTCAAGAGAACCAACGCACACCAGTTTCAGGCCGATGCCATCTTAGGCCTTTTTATTCATTGTTGCTGCTACTTCATCTTATAAATTATTTCCTTCTACCTGGGAAAAGGGACCTCCTCTGGATGGAGCTTTCTCTCAGCCTCCCTCCCTTATTCCTCTTCTCCCCATTTCTTCTACCTTCTTTGCATTCATGATTCTTTCCCTCCACCAAATTTTCTTTTAAAAATATCCTCTCAAAATCTAAAATGGGATTCTATTTATTCTTGTAATTTTAAAAAATGGAAATTTGTACATTTTCAACTTCTCTTGAAATAGATATTCTAACAATGGGCAATAAACCTAGCAAAATAAAGAAGTTTTAACATATAAAATAACAAAATCTTCACTTAATAGTAACACTTTTGTGATAATTCATAATAATAACAAATGCATAATAACCCCCAAAATTCATCTTTTAAAAAAAAATCCAATATATTCAAACATACCACTGTATCAGGTGATGTTACACTGACTGATTGGCTAATTGATCTTTGGTAATATGTAAGAGTACTCATAATTATAAGAAATAATAAAATAGATCAAACCCAGTGGAAAACATACAACCAAGCAAACAAGACATGAAAGAGAGAAGTAACAATATTCATTTGTATTATCTTTGCACTTATCAAGAACTAATATATTTTGGAGGCAAATCAAAATTTTTCGATGAAGTTGAAGATTTGTCTTGACGACTCATAACAGAGTCATTAATATTGGAGTAGAATATAATAATAATTAAGGATTTTTTTTTACTTGTTCAATGGAAATGAGTAGAACAAAAAATATAAATCTTTATTTTTTCTTGGTTGCTATCAATATAGCCAATTGTTAAGATTAT
Organism: Mirounga angustirostris; assembly: GCF_029215605.1. Taxonomy (NCBI): domain Eukaryota; kingdom Metazoa; phylum Chordata; class Mammalia; order Carnivora; family Phocidae; genus Mirounga; species Mirounga angustirostris. The sequence continues at coordinate 78,746,784 of NW_026991716.1, read as the reverse complement.
ACACCAAATTACCTAGAATTTGCTTCTAAGTATGTACTGATAAATAAATTCATAGGATGAATTCATAGAATACCGTACCTATGAATATTAGAGCTCTAGGAGAAAGAATCTATGATATTATAATAAAGCCATTTAAGTTCTATAAATTCTAGCTAATGGATCAAGTAGTTCGCCTTTTTTGGGGGGTTTTACTTATTTATTTGAGAGAGAGAGAGAGATAAGCAGGGGGAGGGGCAGAGGAAGAGGGAGAAACAGATTCCCCATTGAGCAGGGGAGCCTGGCATGGACATGGGGCCTGATCCCAGAACCCTGGGATCATGACCTGAGCCAAAGGCAGACGCTTAACTGACTGAGTCACTCAGGTGCCCCAGAACAAGTAGTTTGCTTTTGATGAAAAGAATAAGTTATTGCTTTTCTACTAGCATTGACTCAGTAGAAGTAGTAGGAAAAAAGAAATCATATAGTCATATAGTTTAACAGAAAAACTGAAGCTAATGGGTATCAAAGTGAACTAGTCGTCCCCATAGTGACTGGGTTGGTTTACGCATATTATAAAACTAGTAATATTGTTTCATGTGTTAGATATTTGGGGGGGGAGACAGAATTTCAAGCTACTGACCATATTACCAGGAGAATTTCAACCTCAGACATACGTATTAGCACGATATGACAGCAATATCACACTGCTTATGCTCATTTTACAAGTGTAAGATAATAACGTGAATTATACAGCAAATTTGTGTATATGTATATGTCCGTTATGGGCTGCTCCCTATGTTCTCAGTAAGCAAGAGTCCTAAATAAGCTACTGTGAAAGATGATATCTTGGAGTCATGATAAGGTTAGAAGCAATCTATATAGGTTGGCAGAATTTAGGAAATTTTGCTGACTTAATGTCTTCTGTCATATAAGAATGACTAATTTCCTGAACAAATTGGTCTGGCCTTGACCAATGGAAAAGGGAAATAAAGTTGGAATTTGATTCCAAGATACCATTTCAATCCCCAACACTTTTTCTGCCATTTAGAGGCAAATTGTATAACTTACAAAGTCTCAATTTCTCAATTCTTCAAATGGACAAGGTAATATTTGCAACCTATCAAAAGAGCTTAGAGAAGTTTAATGAGGTGACATATCTAAAATGTTATCTAGGGGAAAATATATATATATATATATTTTTATCTCTGCAGATAATGCCTCAGCTTGACTGGAGAAAAAAAAAGGTACCACGAGATATCATTGTATTATGATAAAGCAATGAACTACCACCTGCAGGAAATTGGCTTCATGAAATGCAATGACAAAGAGCACATCAGGATTACATGAAATCAATCAGAGGCAGGCAGGAAGAACACAAGCCAGATGAAGTGGAGTCTTTCATGGCAGGCAGGAGAATATATCAAAGCGAACCTTGCTAATTTCAAAAAGCCCACTCCCTTCTCTAGAGGTGAGAACATTACTTCAGACAGCATGCTGGCTCCGCTGGACTTCTGTGAAGATGCTATAACTCCATTTGTGGGTTTCTTAAAGAATGATTTAGGAATGAAAAGGGCCAGCAAACCTGAGCGCTATTAATTTAGTTCACCAGTAGGAGAGGATTGAGTGCACAGTTTTCCACATTTATTTCTCCATCAGGAACTTGTTATTTGTACCAGCTGGACCCTCATTTGTGTATTTTAATTCTGAGCTACTCATCATTTAAATGCTGCTTTCCAAAGAAAATGCTAAGTAATTTTTTTTTTCTTAAAGAGAGACATTTTTGCAAATCAAAACAAAATAAAACAAGCCAGTTAAAAGTAGATGCTGTCTATCCTTGAATAGCAAAATGAAAGGTAGGAGGAGGAACGATGGTCAAAATGATGGGTGTGATGGATCACAGATCATGGAGAGAGCTCGATGCAGACAAATATTTTGCATAGGAAGAACAGATGCTGCAAAAAGATCTGTGTAAGTGCTGGAAACTCATGGGTAAGCTCTAAAGAATTCAAGAGCTCCAAGCACCCTGAGGATAAGTGGATAGAGCATCCTTAGAAGCCTCATGGTGCTTGCTCAATGTTCATGGACCATGGACAATGTCATGGGGATTAGGCACATCCGTAGTGGATAGGACTGGGTATTGGAAGTCCGATAGACATAAGGATCATTTCTCCTCCGCTTTAAGTGGTTGTAGCCTGTGATGTTGATAAGGAAGCTGAAACTACCTTCCAGTGTGATGATATTTTTCATCTAAGAATGACCAAATCTACTCCTTGAATGTAGACCAGAGAGAAAATAAATGAACTAAATACATTAATTGTATTTTTATTGGTGCCTTCTATTTGAACACTTGCTAGTAATAAACGTACTTTGAGTTAATGGAAGAATTAATGGAAATTTGGAGTAAAGAACATTTTAATTAATTCATTTAACTATAAAAGTTGGACCTAGGGGAGCCTGGGTGGCTCAGGTCCTGATCTCAGGGTCCTGGGATGTAACCCCAAGTCACGCTCCCTGCTCAGTGGGGTGTCTGCTTCTCCCACTCTCTCTGCCCCTCTCCCCCCTGCTCGTGTTCTCTCTCTCTCTCTCAAACAAGCAAATAAATAAAATCTTAAAAAAAAAAAGTTGGACCTAAACATTTTGTGTTCCCAACAGCCCCCTTTCTGAAACTGGGTAAACAGAAAATAGAATATTTATATTTGTAAAGCTAGAGTTACCGATTTCTAGGGAATATTCAAAGCATGAGTTTCTCAGTGCCCTCTTTTTGCATTACATTGATTAGAACTACATTTTTTTTTTCAGAAACAGTGTCCATAACAGACTATAAAGCAAAATTACTTCATGTTTTTTATCACCCTACTTTATTAGACACTTGATTCAAAAGAGAACTAGAATACAACTTACAAATCATCTTTTCTATTGTCTCCAATCTAAGTTCCAAGTGGTCAATGAGCTGGGCTAAAATAGATACTCTCATTTCAAATAATAGTCTTTTCCAAATATATAAAGGAAAAAGAACTAATAAATAAGTGGTCTTGATTTTATCTTTTCTCCCATCTTTATTTGCTTAAACACTCAATGCCTGTTATCATGCGCCTTTTAGTAATACTGATAAACAATAAATGATCAAGCAAGTTGTATAATAATACAACTCTACCAAAATGAATATGTATTTCAATATTGTGATGACTCGGGGATGTGCTTGCTTGTGGCGGTGACTTAAACTTGCTAACCTATAATAGAGTCATGTTGTCCATTGGGGAAAAAAAGAGCTCCTATTTAGTGGAATTAAATTTAATATATTTCCAAAGCATGATTTTTCTCAGGCTACAACACAGTTTTCAAGTGTCCTATCACTCGGATAAGTAGAAAGATCCTGGATATAGTCTAATGATGAGGTCTATTTATGTCACAGAGGTAGTGAATAGCACAAGAGTACTAAAATCCTGATACCCTGATTTGAGTTCAGAATTTCTCCTATGTGCTTAGTTATTTGAGGGCCCAGAATTTCATTTTCATGAGGAAACGGAACAAAGAATGTGTGATGGGCTGGGCAACATGCATACTTCACTTCATCGCTTCGTTGTGCTTAGCAGATATTGAGTTTTTACAAATTGAAGGTTTGTGGCAACACTGTGTCAAGAAAGTCTCTCAGTGACATTTTTCTAACAGCATTTGCTCGCTTTGTGTCTCTGTGTCACGTTTCGGTAATTCTTGCAATATTTCTAACTTTTTCGTTATTATTTATTTATGATGGTGATGTGTGATCATTGGTCCTTGATGTTACTATTGGGGTGCTATAAATGGCACCCAAATAAGATAGTGAACTTAATCAATAAATGCTGTGTGTGTTCTGACTGCTCCATCGACTAGCCACTCCTCCCATATCTCTCCTTCTCCTCAGGACTCCCTATTCCCTAAGACACAAAAATATTGAAATTAGGCTAATTAATAATCCTCTGAGGACTGTAAGAATTACAGTGAAAGGAAGACACTTTCCTCTCTTTCACTTTAAAGAGGAGCAGCACTCAGGAGCAGCTGAGTGAGGAAGGCATGTCAAAAAACCGAGATAGCCCCAAAGCTAGTCCTCTTGCACCCATTAGCCAAGTTGTGAATGTAAAGGAGAAGTTCTTGAAGGACATGAAAAGTGTTACTCCAGGGAATACACAAATGATAAGAAAGCTAAACAGCCTTGGTGCTGATATGGAAAAAGTTTGAGTGGTCTGGATAGAAGATCAAACCAGTCCCAACATTCCCTTCAGCCAAAACGTAATCCAGAGAAAAGCACTAAGTCTCTTCAGTTCTGTGAAGGATGAAAGAGGTGAGGAAGCTGCAGAAGAAAAGTTTGAGGCTGGTCGAGATTGGTTCATGAGGTGTGAGGAAAGAAGCCGTCTCTATAACATAAGAGTGCAAGGCAAAGCAGTATGTGCCGATGTATTCAGAAAATCTAGCTCAAATAACCAGTGAAGGTGGCTACACTAAACAACAGATTTTCAATGTAGATGAAACAGCCTTCCATTGGAAAGAGATGCCATCTAGGACTTTCGTAGCTACAGTCAATGCTTGGCTTCAAAGCTTCAAAGGACAGGCTGACTCTTTTGTTTGGGACAAATGTAGCTGGTGACATTAAGTTGAAGCGAGTGTTCACTTGCCACTCTGAAAATCCTAGGGCGTTTAGGAATGATGCTAAATCTATTTTTCCCATGCTCTATAAATGGAACAATAAAACCTGGATGACAGCACATCTGTTTACAACATGGTTTTCTGAATATTTTAAGCCCCCTGTGGAGACTTAACTGCTCAGAAAAAAGATTCCTTTTAAAATATTACTGCTCATTGACAATGCACCTGATCACCCAAGAGCTTTGATGGAGACGTACAGTGAGATTCATGTTGCTTTCATGCCTGCTAACACAGAATCTATTCTGTAGCCCATGGATCAAAGAGTCATTTCAACTTTCAAGTCTTATTATTTAAGAAATCCATTTCATAAGGCTATAGCTGTCATACATAATGATTCCTCTGATGAATCTGGGCAAAGTAAATTGAAAACCTTCTGGAAAGGATTCACCATTCTAGAACCATTAAGAACATTTCTGATTCATAGGGAGAGGTCAACGTATCAACATGAACAGGAGTTTGGAAAAAGCTGATTCTAACCTTCACGGAGGACTTTGAGGGGTCCAAGACTTCAGTGGAGGAAGTAACTGTAGATGTAGTAGAAACAGCAAGAGAAGTTGAATGAGAAGGCAAGCCTGGAGATGTGACTGAATTATTACAGTTTCATGATCAAACTTGAACAGATGAGGAGTTGCTTCTTACAGATAAACAAAGAGGTTGGTTCCTTGAAATGAAATCTATGCCTGGTGAAGATGCTGTGAAGGTTGTTGAAATGATAACATAGATTTAGAATATTACATGACCTTAGTTGATAAGGCAGTGGCAGGGTTTGAGAGGATTGACTCCAATTTTGAAAGAGGTCCTACCCTGGGTAAAATGCTATCAAACAGCATCAATACTACAGCGAAATTGTTCATGAAAGGAAGAGCCAATCAATGCAGCAAACATTATTGTTGTCTTATTTTAAGAAACTGCCACAGCCAGGCCAACCTTCAGCAACCTCCACACTGATTACTCAGCAGCCATCAACATGGAGGCAAGACCCTCCACCAGCAAAAAGACTGACTCACTGAAAGCTTAGATGGCAGCTAGCAATTCTTAGCAATATTTTTAAACTGAGGTATGTACAATGGTTTTTTTAGACATAATGCTGCTGCACACGTAGTAGGCTACAGTATAGTATAAACATAACCTGTATATGCACTGGGAGACCAAAAAATTATCTGACTCACTTTATTGTGGTATTCGCTTTTTGTTCCAAACCCACAATATCCCTGAGGTTATGCCTGTAGATCAAACATTATTCTGGGTGCTTCTGTGAGAGTGTTTTTGGGTGAGACTAACATTTAAGTTGGTAGACTGAGTAAAGCGTATTGCCTTCCAGAATGTGGCTGAACAGTATCTATCAGTTTAAGGCCCGAATAGAACAAAAAGGCTGATCTTTCCCTGAGTAAGGGAAAATTATTCTTGCCTGATGGCCTTCAAACTGAGACATCAGCTTTTGTGTGTCTGCAGACTCGAACTGAAATATCGGCTCTTCCTGGTTCTTGAACCTGCTGGCTTTTGGACTAATACTATACCATCGATGTTTCTGGATATCTAGCTTCCCAAGTCACTGGCAGATCTTGGACTTACAGCCTCAATAACCACATAAGCTAATTTCTTATAATATTTATATATATATATATATAAATATATTCATATATATATAAACAATAAAGGGAAAATGGTATATGGTATACATATTTTTCTTCTCATTTGTTAAGGTACTCCAGAGAAACAGAGCCAATAGGACATTTTTTATATATAAATATTCTGAACATAAAAAATACGTTTTGGCCTAAATTTTCATTTCTTCCCACAAAGCGTAAGTTATAGTATAACAATTTGAATATCTATGTTTGTATGCTGGTTTTGTAAATGTACATCTATCAGCATTGCTAGCAGTGATCTGGCCTAAGACAGAAGATAAGTTCCCATTTTGGAAATAAATGTGTTTTGTTATCACAGTGAGCAACCTATTTTTGGTAGGATGAATTTGCTTTTTCCCTTGTTTTAAGATCTAAATGATTATTTTTTTAGATCGTCAAATTTCTCCATGACCATTAAGTTGTATATGCCACCACATCATCCTCCTCCAAATACCTAATTTTGAGAAACAATGTATCTGCAGAGTTCCTGACTAACTCAGGGTTTTTTTGTTAAATTCTAGTTCCAAAAGTATTGTTGGTAGGTTCACTCAAACATTTCTGAAGGAGTAGCCCTGAAAAGAGCAAAGAAAAATTTTATCCTTTTTAAAATAAAGTTTTCAACAATTCAAAAAATGATCGGTGATTTTGAGGGCCTTCCCACTAACCGTATATACCTTTAATGGTGCAAACTTGTGAGGAGCATCTTGGATTGCCTAAATGATTTCTATCCTCATCATCTGTCTTCTCAGAAAGGAACATAGTGGTAAGAGTTTGGAAAACAGGGCATGTGGGTGGCTCAGCCGCTTAAGCATCCGCCTTCGGGTTCATGATCAGATCATGATCCCAGGGTTCTGAAATCGAGTCCCACATCAGACTCCCTGCTCAGCGAGGAATCTGCTCAAGGGGGGTCTGCTCCTCCCTCTTCCCCTCTCCCCTCTTGTGCTTGTTTGCGCGTGCACTCTCTCTCACAAAAATAAATAAAATCTTTAAGAAAAAGAGTCTGGAAAACACAACAGGGAAGTCACAAAGAAAGTAATAGGTACATGAAACATGAAGAGGGAGCTAAAGAATGGAGAGTGGAGATGACAGAGTTATACAGTTTGCATATATCAACTAACAATGTTGAAGGGTCGACAGGGCTGTTCAGGATATATATAAACTTTATTAAATGTTAATCAAAGTGTCCTTATATACATGCTTCCTGGAATAGGGGATCAGTGTTGCATAACCCTTAAGAACATTAACTCTGGATCTTTTCTGATGATTAATTTTATGTGTCAATTTGGCTGGGCCATGGGGTGTTTAGATATTTGGTCAAATATAATATGTTCTGTGTGTTTCTGTAAGAATATTTTTGGGTAAAATTAACACTTATATAGGTGGACTTTGAGTAAAGCAGACTGTTCTTCATGATGCAGGTGGGCCATATCCAATAAGTTGAAGGGCCATATCCAATAAGCTGAAGGACTTTGAGTAAAGCAGATTGTTCTTCATGATGCGGGTGGGCCATATCCAATAAGTTGAAGGTCTGAATAGAACAAAATAATTGGCTTCCTTCAGCAAGAGATTTCTCCAGCAGCCTCCTTTCAAACTTTCCCTGCAACGTCAGCTCTTCCTGCTTCTTCAGCAGACTGCCTTCAGACTTGAATGGAAACCCTGGCTCTCCTGGATCACCAGCCCACCGAGTTTTTGGACTGGAACTGCAGTATTAGCTTTCTTGGGTCTTCAGTCTGCTGGCTCACCCCGCAGATTTTGACTTCCCAGCCTCCATAATCCACATGAGCCAATTATTTATAATAAATGCACAGCTAACATAACATTTAATGCTTAAAGATAGAATACCTTACCCTTAAGATCAACACAAAGATATCCACTCTTAGCACTTCTAATCAACATTGTACTGGGGATTCTAGCCAGTTCAATAAGGAAAGGAAAAAGACATAAAGGCATCCAGATTAGAAATAAAAAGAAGTGCAACTATCTTAATTTGCAGATGTGACGTTTGTCTATGTAGACAATGGGATGGAAGCTACAAAAAACATCTACAAACACTAATTTGTAAGTTTAGTAAGGTTTCAGACTACATGATTAGTATATACTAATCAGTGGTATTTCTAAAAATTAGTAACAACAATCAGAAATTTAAATTTGAAATGTCATCCACAATAATATCAAAATATATGAAATAGGATAAATCTAATGTGAAAAAGCTTTACACTTAAAACAACAAAACATTGTTGAAAGAAATTAGAGAACTAAATAAGTGAAAGATATGCCATGCTTATGGTTCAGAACACTCAATATTGTAAAGATAGTAATTTTACCCAATTTATTCTATAGATTATATGCAAAAAAATCAAACACCCAGGTAGATGTTTTTGTGTGTATGTGTGACAAATATTGTAAATTGATATGAAAATTGCAAAAGGTCCTGGAATAGCCAAAAAGCCTTCGAAAGAGAACAAAATTGGAAGAATAACACTACTTGATTTAAACATTTATTATAAAGCTCTAGTAATCAAAACAATGTGACATCATTGTAAAGAAAGACAGTTACATGCAAATGAGGATCCAGAAATATATACATGAACGACTGATTTTCTACAGAGATACAAAGGAAATCCAGCTGAGAAAAAATATTCTTTTCAACAAATGGTGCTGAAAGAATTAGGTACCCACTATGCCACATACAAAAACTCGTTCAAAATGTGTGTTTGAACTAAACGTAAAACCTGAAACTATAAAACTTTAAAATAAAGCCATATGAGAAAATCTTAGGACCTTGGCTTAGATGAAGACTTCTTTTAGGCGCCTGGGTGGCTCAGTCATTAAGCGTCTGCCTTTGGCTCAGGTCATGGTCTCAGGGTCCTGGGATCGAGCCCCACATCGGGCTCCCTGCTCGGCGGGGAGCCTGCTTCTCCCTCTCCCACTCCCCCTGCTTGTGTTTCCTCTCTCACTGTGTCTCTCTCTGTCAAATAAATAAATAAAATCTTTAAAAAAAAAGACTTCTTTTATATGATATCAAAGAATAGTCTATAAAAGAATTAATTGATAAATTGACTTTATTGAAATGAAAAATGTCTACTCTTTGAAACACACTGTTAATAAAATGAAAATCAAAACTATAGTGATTGGGAGAAAGTATTTGAAAATCATATATCTGAGAAAGAATTTGGATGCCAGAATCTATAATGAATTGTCGAAACTCAGTATTACAGAAACATACAAACTAATGAACAAATGAAAAAAGACAAAGATTTGGGCACTTCACCAAAGAAGATATACTATTGACAAAAAGCATGTGAAACAATGTACAGCATTATTGCTCATGATTAAATGCTCTTAAAACCACAATGAGGCAGTATGACATACCTATTAGATTAGCTAAAAGTAAGAAGACTACCATATCTAATGTTAGTAAAGGAACTGGAACTCTCACGTAATGCTGGTGGGAAGAGTCAAATGGTACAACCACTTTTGGAAACTGTTTGACATATTCTTAGAATGTTAAACATGTACCTACCATATGATCCAGCCATTCACTCCTAGATATTTGCTTAAGAGAAATAAAATCTTGTGTTCATAAAGAGGACTTGTACATGAATGTTTGTAGCAGTTTTATTTACAGTAGCAAAAGAGCTGGAATCTCCAAAATACCATCAACAAACAAATGGGTAAACAAACACTGGACTAGTACAACGCAATACTACTCATAAGTATAAAGAACTGAACTTTTTTTTTAAGATTTTATTTATTTATTTGACAGAGAGATAGACAGAAGAGCACAAGCAGAGGGAATGGCAGAGGGAGAGGGAGAAGCAGGCTCTGCACTGAGCAGGGAGCCTGATGCAGGACTCGATCCCGGGGCCCTGGGATCATGACCTGAGTTGAAGGCAGACACTTAACCATCTGAACCACCCAGGTGCCCAGAAATGAACTATTAATACACACAACTTCATGGAAGAATCTCAAAATACTTACGCTAAATAAAAGAAGCAACACAAAAGGTGCATACTGTATGATTGCATTTAGGTAGAGTTGACTAGAAAATGAAAGCAAATTTATTTTAACAGTAAGCAAATGAGATTATCTGGGCACAGGGATGAGGCACGGGTTAATGAGGAGTAGAAGGAAGGGATTACAGTCAGGCAGGTGGAAACTTTTGGGAGTGGTGAATACTAGCATTATCTTGATTGTGGTGATATCTTCCCAGATACATTCATATGTCAGAATTTATCAAAATGTACCTTTTAAATATGTGCAGTTTATAATATGTCAATTATACTTTAATATATCTGTAAAAAAAAATGATAATAATAACTACCCTGGTGCCAGAGTGCTTTCCTAGTTACTAGCAATGAAACCTGGACAAGTTATCTAATCTCTTGGTGTCTGCAAAATGGGAAGACAATAACCTTATGGGCAATTCATGTACAGTGCTTAGAACACTGGGGCTCATATTAGGGGCCATCTCAGTGCTCCCTGCCATTATCTATGTTGTTTGTACTTCAAGTAATTGAAATACCATACTTCCTTTAGAACATTATTCTAGGTGTTACAAGGAGATCGCAAAAGAAATTTTTTAAAAGATAGAGACTTATTTAAAAAAAAAAAAGCCTTCTTGAGAAAAATATCCAAAGGTGTGTGCTCATACATAGCCACGTACATTATATTTACATAAATATAAAATGCAATAAAGGAATTTAAAGTCGTAGTAGTGGGCGCCTGGGTGGCTCAGTTGGTTAAGCGACTGCCTTCAGCTCAAGTTATGATCCTGGAGTCCCGGGATCGAGTCCCATATCGGGCTCCCTGCTCAGTGGGGGGTCTGCTTCTCCCTCTGACTCTCTTCCCTCTCGTGCTCTCTGTCTCTCATTCTCTCTCTCAAATAAATAAATAAAATCTTTAAAAAAAAATAAAAAAAAATAAAGTCATAGTAGTTTGGATATGATTTTTAAAAGCTAAAATATGGGTGCCTGGGTGGCTCAGTTGGTTAAGCGACTGCCTTGAGCTCAGGTCATGATCCTGGAATCCCAGGTTGGAGCCCCTCATCTGGCTCCCTGCTCGGCAAGGAGTCTGCTTCTCCCTCTGACCCTCCCCCATCTCATGCTCTCTCTCTCATTCTCTCAAATAAATAAATAAATGTCTTTTAAAAATTAAATAAATAAAAGCTAAAATATAAGCTAATACATTTAAAATTATCTTCAGAATGATTTGAGTAATCAATTTTGATGAATTCTATTATAGCCTAGTCAGAAAATAAAAAAACTAGTGATAGTGTTGATTTTTTAAAAAGAAATGAATAAGGGCGCCTGGGTGGCTCAGTCAGCTGAGCATCTGCCTTCGGCTCTGGTCACGGTCCTGGGTCCTAGGATCCAGCCCGGCAGTGGGCTGCCTGCTCACGGGGGAGTCTGATTCTCCCTCTCTCTCTGCCCTACCCCCCCCACTACTCTCTCTCAAATAAGTAAATGAAATCTTTTATTATGACCTAATAGCAGCCAATATTTCTAGGCCTTGCCAGGTTTTCATTGCCAGTGTGTTTAACTTGTACATTTTTTCTAAGTGTCAATTTTCAGAAGTTTTATATTGGAATTTATATATAGCTATAGTAATCCTGTCATCTTTTTCCTCCTTCCCCTTCTGTATTCAGCCTTCTGTTTTCCATCCCATTTTCTCCCTTCAATCTCTCCCTTTCAGTATTATCTCAGCATTGCTTCTCAGCCTAGAGCATTTTATTTCCCTTTCTTGTGTAAAAGAAAAACAAGATGGATCTGATTTGGGGAATCCACTATGTTAATTCCATTATGTGCCTCAGTTAGAAGGAGACTGAAACAACTCTAAAATGTGCTTTGAACTTTCTAAATGATGGGGCAGTAATACTGTTTCCTTTCTTTATAAATATTTTGCCACTAGTTAATTCTGCTCAACTCCCTCCTGTTCAGCATACTTTCCTAAGAGTTTTCAACAGGATGAGGGAAGAAAAAATCATCAGCTGTCTACTTAGGATATAGAAACACAAAAGGAAAAAAGAAAAAACAAAACAAAAACCCTCTACTTGACAGCCTGCCTTAACACTAAGCAACACCACTGCAATATTATCCCCACCAAAAATAGATGTCTTAGATTGACAGTGAAATGTTGCACTTTTGGGGGATTCAAGAGTGTGCAACAGTTACCATTTGACACTCTTCCCTGCATATCTTTTCTAAAACATCCTGCAGTGAGAAGGTACTGAATTAATCTCTGAGATTATCTAATAAAATGCAATAATGTTAGAATACTTCTTACTAAAATTATTTTCTTTAGGACAATGAATCTTCCAGTTGTAATGAAGTATTCCTTCTGGGTAATTACTGAACATTTTTATCTTGGGGAAATGGCTTTAGTGTGGCACATAGTAGGCATTTAGTATGTGTTTACTAAAATGTTAGGAGGAGAATAGGGTGTATTTAATTTAAGGGGTCTTTTGGTTAAATACTAAAGCTTTGGAAACATGAGGTGTGTTTTTAATGACCTTCATCTATCTGCCACAGAAAGCATGAATATAACAAGTACTAATCACTAATAGGTCATTTTATGCTTTTAATTACAATCTGTTTCCTCAAAAGTTTTTATTTCAGGAGCCTAACAAGACAGATAGATGATGATAGATAGATGGATAGGCAGATATATAGACAGACAGATCAAACTTTAAACTAAATAGATTTAACCACAAATAACAATTGCCGGGTAATATTTATACTTGTTCAGTTCTCAAGAGTATTAGGAAAGAGGCCATTGTTGCATCCAATTTTACTGAGTAGAACAGCTCATCATTCTTTTAGTAAAATGATATTGACATTTAAATAGTTTCTGCAAACTTGAAAAATTATCAAACATGTTTGGTTTTCAAATAACAAAAAAGAATCACCTGTTATCTCTGACTTACAATTTACAAAGTCTTTACAAATAATGCTGGCTAATCAACACAACAATAGCGTGGATGGGAAGTGTGTTGAAAAGGATAATGGAAACGCTAAGCCCTGATTGTTCTATTAAAATTGAAGCAATTCATCACTCAGCATCATTAGGCACCCATAACTTGGACTGTGTAAAGAACACCTTTCAGAGTTTTCAGGGTCCCTCCGTCCGCATAAAGCACTGGTTAATAAAAGTGGTACATCTTCATTAAAATATAGATATTGGTTGCTGAAGGATATTAGCAATTTGTTAATTAGTCACATTTTTAAAAATCATTACAATAATACAACACGCAAAATTAAATTATAGTGAGTGGACCATATGGATTTTTTTTCTATTTACTGTATTTCATTATGCCACTGATAAATGGCATATAATTTGTAACACTGTCATTTAATAATTAAAATGACTTTTATTATTTTGTTTACTGGATTCTTATTTCAAGAGACTGTAATTTTGCCTTGTGATTAGTAACAAATCTCACTCAGCAGCGTCTTCTAATAGAACTCAGCATGGACAATTTTCCACGCAGATTCAATCTCGGCCTGAATCACACTAATCTTTTGATTGGGCTCAAGGAAAGGCTTGGATCCCTGTAGAGTTCCTGATGCACTGACTATTCATAAAAATAATAACAAGGTGCCAAGCAGTCAGAAATGTCGCCTTGCACCTGCTCTTTGCCCTAGTGAAACAGACCACAAGATAAGCTGTGTTGATTCTTGGCTGGGACTAGATCTGATGTCTTGACAATCTGGGGATCAAAGGGCTTTTGAGAAGTTTGTGCCTAGACAGTGGTCAAGAGAACTTTTCAATGGTCGTATAAACCATGATTCTGTCTTTAAAGGAAACATAGAAGTTTATTTACTCTTTAAGCAAATTAAACACACATATATGCGGAAAATAGCTACAGTAAAGAGAAAAAATGCAGGGTCTTCATGTATCTTGTATTTGGAAAGACATGGAACAGATTTTTTGAGTGCCAATGTTTTTTGGTGGTTTAGTATGCTTTTGAAGATAGGTCAATACTTACTAGTCTGAAAGGAACGATTTAGACCCTATGAAGAGTCACCATGCTGGTCTTAAAAAATAAATAATTAGTTTATACAGTAAGCTTCTTTATAATTACATAAACAAAGTTACTGGTTTTCCCATATCTGAAACATTAGCTCCTTTTAAATATCAACATATCAATAATGTAAGACTTACATTGTGGAGTAAGATTTGTTAGCCCATAGTCAGAAGATCATTAGAACACTAGCCTCTTGTTGGCAAAATAACGCCAAGATTGGAAGGAATTATTTACTTTATGAAATCTGCATTTGTTCATTCAGGTAATTCAACAAGAATAATTTAAGAGGCAAGATAATAGTCATGAGAACAATTATTAATCTGATCACCAATTCCAATTCCAATGTGGAGGTTTTCCCTCCACAGTAACAAGCAATTCTGCAACACCAGCTGGGTGTCATACAATTCAACTCAGTTCTGACACTATCCAGAGATAGCACCAGATTCCACTACAAGATTCACTGCAGTCCTACAAGACTGCCTCCCACTCCCATACCTCAGACAGCAATCACAAGTATAGATTGTCAACTGGACCTCTGACCACCGACTACGTATGGGAGGTTCCAAAGACCTCCTCTATGGGTTTGATTAATTTGCTAGAATGGCTCAGAACTCAGAGAAACATTTTCACTTACTAGATTACCAGTTTATTATAAAAAGATATAAATCAGGAACAGCCAGGTGGAAGAAATACATAGGACAAGGAATGGGGAAAAGGCAAGGAGCTTCCAGGCTTCCTGAGTGCACCATTCTCCCAGCACCAATATGTGGTCACCAATTTGGAAGCTCTCTGAACCTTGACGTTCTTGGTTTTTTATGGAGGCTTCATTATGTAGGCATGATTGATCAAATCATTGGCCACTAGCAATCAAACTCAAACTCTAGCCCCTCTGTCAACCCTGGAGGTCACAGTTGGGACTAAAAGGTTCAATCCTGTAATCATCTGGTCACTTTTCCTGGCAACCAGCCCCCATCCGCAGGTTACCTAGGTGCTTCCCAAAGTTACCTCATTAATATAACAAATGTGGTTCTCATCACTTAAGAAATTCCAAGGGTTTTTGGAGCTCTGTGCCAGAAACAGAGCAAAGACCAAATATATGTTTCTTTTTGTAAATTACAATATCACTGGATGCAAAAGAAATGGCCCCCAAATTTAGGTCACGTGGAATTGGTCTAAGTTCATGCATAACACATTTTCACATTTTTTCAAGTAAATATTCACATATTTTTCCAATATTCATTTTGGTTTGCAAGTTCATTTTTAATTGCATTTAACCCCCCTGAAAGAGTAAATGGAAGAATCATTTTCATTAATCATAGAGCAGACTGGTGTTTCATAGCCACTTTGTTACTTTTAAGAACACAGATTGAGTCTTATTCATATGGACAGTGATTTGGTTTGTTAAACCATGGTAAAAACAATAAAGTGTTCAGTATATTCCTTTAATGTAAAAAGTTCACTTTTTTTTTCCAATCCTATGATAAGTGTATGGTAATATATCTCGTCAGTGTTTTCCTTTAAGAATGACTTCAAAAATATAGTTATAAAACTACTTTTATAGAGGAAAATATTATTTTTATTGCTGGGAGTATGGCATCCTGGATGGCCTGAATGGCAATCTTAAATGAAACAACTAAAATGCCAGTTAAAATATTATTTAAAAAAATATTTTCAAACAGAGCAAGTGAAAAGAGTAACTTCGAACAGTAAGCAAATTTTTTTTTTTTTGAACAGTAAGCAATTTTTAAAACCAGCTTACATCTGGAGGGTTGTAGATGACTCTGGAGATTTTGAATATTTGTGTTAGTGACTGCATAGGACACAGAAAACAGAAGACAAAGCCTAAGGCTTACCTGTGTTACACAAAAGGGACATTAGAGTGACTTTTCTGCATCAGTTTGGTCAGGGTTGGGACTAAGCAAGCAAGACACCTCTCTTAAGAAAGCATTTAGTTTCAGAGTTCTTTGAGTTCTTATATTTTGCACCTGAGGTATCAAGGTTGCCTCAACTTGCTTCAGCCCCTGATCTTGGTTCTGGATGGAGGAAGAAAACATCTCACCAAGAGAATATACAAGCCTGTCGACTTAAAGGTTTACATTGTGAATCCCCACTAACCATGAAATAAACAATTTCAAGCCTACTTTAATTTAAAATGGTCCTGGGTAGGCAGTTCATCAAGTGATTGTGGAAACAAATGCACATCTTCTCTAGAGAAATTCAACACCAACGCAGATAAAGTCCATGGAAAACAAGCAGCTCATGATTAAAGAGCATAAAACATGCAAGGCAATAATTCCCCATAAGAGAAAAACCAGTAGAAACAACTAACAGCAGATTCAGGCCCTTAAATACCACAGATAATTGGCATTGTCAAACATAAAAAAAAATAAATAAATAACAAATTTAGTAAATTTAAAGAAATGTTTAAAACCTTGAAAACATAAGCAGGGATCAAAATACTACTAAAAGCAACCAGTTTGATTTGAAATAGAGCTAAATAAAAACCCCGATTTTTTAAATGAAAATTTCAATTAAAATATGATGAATACATTAACCAAGGGATGATGCAGTGACGAGAACACAGATGGAAAATATTCTTCAAAATGAGCAGAAAGAGATAAGAAACAAAGTGATTTTAATAAAATAAAGGTTAGGAAACAGGTAGATTAATACATTCTAATGTATGAATAATTAAAGTTCTAAAGTTGGATCATAGAACTGCAACGAGAATATTTAAGGAAATTAGCAAAGAAATCTTCAGAATTTTTGATAGCAAATTCAAAATTAGAAAACTCAGAAAATTCAATCAGTATAATAACAAAAAGTGCACACTGTACACATGTTGATGGAAATGTACAATGTCAAAAAAGAGGAAACTCTTAAAAATACATTCATAAGGATGGACTATGCAGAGAAACACCATCAGGTTAGTAATGACTTGAAAATAGTGAAAAGGGAAGATTGAAACAGTGACTTTCTGACATACACTGAGTGAAAATAATTTCAACCCAGGATTCTATACCCAATGAAATTATCCTTCAATAACAAGAGCAGAATAATTTTCCAATAAGGATGAAATGCTTTTGTAAGCAAATTCCTGCTTGAAAATGCTTGAGTGCTTGAAATGCTTGCTAAAGCAAATTCTAAACCATGTAATTTAGGTAGAAGAAAATGGTTTTTGATGGATAGTTTTAAAACTATCTTCAGGGGTGCCTGGGCAGCTCAGTCCATTAAGCAGCAGACCTTGATTTCTGCTCAGGTCATGATCTCAGCGTCCTGGGATTGAGCCCCAGTTGTTGGGCTCTGCGCTCAACAGGGAGTCTGCTTCAGGATTCTCTCCCCTTCTGCTCCTCCCGCTGCTTGCTTGCTTGCTTGCTTTCTCTAAAATAAATAAATAAATCTTAAAACAAAACAAAACAAAACACCAACTATCTTCAACTTCGATTATTAACCAGAGAAAACTCTAACACCAAAATAAGATATAATTTCACACCCAATAAATTAACAAATATCTAATATTGGTGAAAATGTAGAGCAATGTATCTATAGCTAGCAAGAGAAGATGGCCCATGTACTCTGTGAATGCCATTAACTAGAAATTTTGACAATTCTATAAAGTAGAGAAATTTACACATGTGTTCAGGATATATACACACTTACATATATATGCATGCATATATACACATGCATACATATGTGTATATATGCTCATAGCAGCATTGTTCACAGTAGCAAAATAATGGAAATAACCCCAAAGTCCATCCAGAATACAATCGATCAATAGGTCCATACAATGGAATATTATAAGATAATGAAGGTAAATGAAGTACAACTACATGCATCAACATGTCTAAATCTCCAAAACTACTATTGAGTAAATGGCAAGTCATAAGGGAATGAATGCAAAATAATTCCATTGTATAAATTTCAAAAATAGGCAAAAGTAAATGATGTATCATTTAGATCTACATAGTCAGTAGATCTGTAAAGAGTAAGGGAGTGATTAACATGAAGTAGATCTATAAAGAGTAAGGGAGTGATTAACATGAGGGTCTGGATAGTGATTATCTCTTGGGGGATGAGTATGGTAGTTGGGAAAGAGAAAGATGTAATTATTTAAGCACACATGGGGATTCCAAGTACTAGTAACCTCCAGTGCTTAAGCCAGGTGATAGGTACCTATCTATGCTTATTGAAAATTTTAACTATTCTTTTAAACATACATATATTTGTTATGTAGTATTTGGTATAATAATACATTTCAAAACAACTACAAAAATTGTGTGGAATAATACATTCTTACCTAAAGGAAAATTCCACATTTTTGTTCCACATTTCACTTGCCTGGAAAAGCCAAAATCCAAAAGCTGAGTGAAAACAGAGCTACTTACCTGTAAACAAAATCAAGTACCACCAGCTGCCAAAGAACTTGGTCTGTAGAATTTATTGCCTACAAAAAAAGGAAGCAAAGGAGAAAGGCCCATTAAGTTAGGACCCTAACTCTAATGACATCATAGGTTCTGAGGTGATAATTGAATTAAAACGGCTGCTTGGAAGTCTCTAAATCAAAGCAGCTGGTTCAGAAACCTCTTCAAGCCTTTAAAGATACTCACCACCCCACCATGTTAGCCTTTGGTTATAGCAAACCGACTCCTTACTACATTACTAGGAGGTGCTAGAGTTGGGGAAAGTTATTATCAGGAAAACAATATATAATCTAATAATAAAATTGTCACTGTTAAAATTCAAAATAGATTACACATTAGGTAAAACAACTTAGCGAAAATACTATGGAAACTGTATATCATAAATCTCTTTGAGGCAATACAGCATAGTAGTTACATATGTGGGGCTTGGAAATAAACTAATTTTACTCAAAGCCCAGCCCTACTACTTACTAGTCCTTTATCCCTTGGAAAGCCATTTAATTTTTAGGTTCATTAATTTTAAGGATCATAAGGGATAATGTAGGTAAGATTAGCATGGTGGTACCGGACACATAAAATCGTTCAATGAATGGCTAACCATTTAGTTATGTATTTCTTCCCTTTCATTATCATCGTAGGATAACAGGCACAGTTTCTCCTTTAGGGATAAATCATCCGCCTATTAATGAGAATGTGTTTAATCCATAACGTTTTCTTTTTAAGTAATGTTCAAGTGGATACTAATAACACTGAGAAAATCAACGTTCTATGAAGGAGTAGGGGCACCAATTTACAACAGATGCTACAAACTGTTTAGAAATTGTATTTAGCATTTTGGGTTTAGATCTTACCATGTTTTCAAAATTCAGCTTACCTTTCAATATTGAGATATTTTATATGCATTCTTTTTTTTTTTTTAAAGATTTTATTTATTTATTTGAGACAGAGAGAATGAGAGAGAGAGAGCACATGAGAGGGGGGAGGGTCAGAGGCAGAAGCAGGCTCCCCGCCGAGCAGGGAGCCCGACGCGGGACTCGATCCAGGGACTCCAGGATCATGACCTGAGCCGAAGGCAGTCGCTTAACCAACTGAGCCACCCAGGCGCCCTGTTTTATATGCATTCTTAAAATAAGTAGGTTTATTCTTCTCTTTTAAATTTAGAAGGACTGGCTAGAATGCATCCTCTCATTTTCTAATTGGCAATAATGGGTTAAAACTGACTAGCAACTACACCTTTCAATTCCCTACAGTTCACCAGATGCCCCACCACTCTCTCCTGCCTCTCAAGATCTTCAACTGTTCTTGTCAGTAGGCATTCCTGCCTTGTCCGCAGAACCACTTGGGTTTAAAGCCTGGGGCATTGGGAGGAATCAGCAAAGAGAGGCTGAGTTCACTCTGAAGGAGAGGTCTTTTAGAATAAAAAGGCAAAAGATAAAAATAAAACAAATAACTTTTAAAAAATTAGTATTTTCTTAGATCCATAATAAAATCACTACTTTCCTCACTCTGCATAAGCCTACTTCACCTTTAAGCAGTGTCATTAAGGATAACATTTTAAATCTTGAAAAAAAGTTATCCTATTATTTATTATAATAGTTATTATTTTTCTAATAGCTGTTAATGCTAACTACTATTTATAGTACTGAATTTTGCCTTCTACAAATTTTTATTACAAATGTAGATAGTTGACTCTCAAGTCAAGTAAGTTGGTGTGTGTGTACTTGCTTCAAATCTCAGTGCCACTTACGATCCAACATGCTTCCCACTTTTTCAAAACCTGCTCTTTACCTAGTTTATATCTCAGTAAGAAAACTTCAGTTCTATTAGTTGCTCGGGCTAAATTCCTTGGTCCTATCCCCATGTCCTCTCTTCCTCTCACACTCAACACCAAACCTATCAGATCTGTTTTCCATCTGAGCTTAATAATGGCTAGCAACCTCCATACTTTCCACTTACTCCAAGCCATCAGCACCTTGAACCTGCAAACCTGAACTAGTGTAATGACCTAGCTAGTCACCCATCATTCAATCTTGCCCCACTAAAGGCTGTTTTACAAGCACTAGTTATATTGTATCCCTTCTGCTTGAAATTGTCTAAATTGCTTCTTTTCAATGTACCAAAAAGCTGACCCTGACCCCCTTCCTGTCCTCACTCAACCCTCATTTCTTATAGCTCTTCTCTCCCTTTACTCCCTAGACTCTCACACACTGGTCCCAGTTCCTCTCAACAACAGAAACTGTCCTGTTTTAGGGCCTTTGTCCGTGCTGATGTCAAAGATCTATTTGCCCCTTCCAGCTTCCCTCAGCTCTGTGCACAGAGGTCATCTCTTTAGAGAGTCTGTTCCTGACCATCTTAAACACTGGCCTCTCACCCACATGGCTACCCTAAGACCCTAACCTGCTTTATGCTTCTTCATAGTGCTTATCACCAACTAATCTATTCAGTCTATTCTACTTTTTATTTTTATTGTCATCACCCTCCACTGCAAAGTAAACTCCATGTAGATGTGGTCTTGTTTTGTCCATTTTGAAACTTTGAGTCCCCCACATTGTGCCTCGGAGATATTTGAGGTGCAATGAATTATTTGACAAGAGAATAAACAGACATAAAATGGGGTATAAAGGGAAATTTGTCTAAATTTCACACATAGCAACTACTGTAGGAAATACTATTATGGATTTCTAAATATGCTTTTTATCAATAATTCAATAGACACTAAAGTGAAAAAAGTATACATCTTTATTTAAGATAAGTTAAATTTAAATGAGACTGATACCTTGACTTTAAAAATATGATGCATGAAATGATTAATGATGAGAAGCTTCCATTTGTGGGTTCTTGTGTTTAAAAAAAAGACAAGATGTTGACCAGAATGCTAACTTCTATTTTCTTGTTTGTTGTTGTTGTTTGGGTTTTGTTTTGCTTTAGATTTTATTTATTTATTTGAGTGAGAGAACATGAGCGAGGGGAGAGGCAGAGGGAGAAGTAGGCTCCCCGCTGAGTAGGGAGTCCGATGTGGGTCTCGATCCCAGGACCCCAGCCACATGACCTGAGCAGAAGGCAGCTGCTTAACAGACTAAGCCACACAGGTGCCCCCCTACTGGAGTTTGCTTGCCATTTTATTTAGATCAAACTGAGAAAGTCAGTTAAGATTAGTGGCTTCACATAAATTTGAGTGTGAATTAGTCACCTTTCTAGCTAATAAAATGAATTGTACCTAGTGGAAGGAAGGATGTTTGACTTTTAAGTAAAGGACATTTGAGGAGGGGGATGGTGTGGCCCAGTTCCCTGTAACCTTCTCCAGCAGGTTCGTTAGTGTACCAGGAATACACCTCCCACTCAGCCACCAGGGTTGGATCTCTGATCCAAGCACACCTCTCAGTTTCCTTCTCGGGGGACTTTTAAATTGAGCTAAGGTATTCCAATTTATTCTGGCCCAGCTTCTAGAAAGGAGAAGTAAATTAAAAACAGTAGGGTGATGATCTTCTGCTTGTCATGGAGAATGAGAAGCAGAGGAATTTGTTCCATAGGAAGAAAGGAAAATAAAGCAGATGAGAGACAGAGCAAGAGATGAAAAATAAAGGGAAAAAAAAAACATTGCCTATCCTCCTGATGATATTCTCCCGTTCTGTGTTTGGGCTGCATTTCTGTACTTAGGTTTTAGGAGACACCTTGTAGCCTCAATTTTTAAACATTGCATCTTTTAAATTTTATTCACTTGTTTGTCTTGCTTAAGCTACTGCCACTGATTTAAAATTTGAATTTTTTTGATTAGTACATGTGAATCCAAATGAACACTAATCTCCATTTAGCAAATTTTCCTTTAACCAACAATGTATACCTTAATTATTAAATTAAAATAATCTGATTGTTTGCTTACTATACCCTCTGCTGTATAGAAAGCTGGAAGAATAAAATACATTGTTTTCTAAAAAAATTATTGGTAGAAGACATTCTCCCTATTCATCTGGAAGTTTGACTAGAACAGGAAAGTCATTTTTGAGTTTCCAATGCAAGGTACAAATAGTGAATGCTGGGTTTACGTACAAGTTTTACTTACAAGTATTATTTGCATCCACAATCACACTGCTTTTTTTCACTGTGCCACAGGACAGAAAATTGAACCTCTAAGTTATGAGGTTCAAATTCTCTGGAAGTACATTTTGGACATTCCGGTTGAAGAGTACCTACATGTTAACATAATTCGTTCTGGTTGAAAAGCAAACATTGAAGCTGAATAAAGGGGTCAAAACTGCTGGAATGCTCCGCAGCCAACATCTCCAGAGAACCACAATGTAACTTGTCAGAAATGTTAGGAATATCAAAATGATTTCATTTCTGATTTTTTTCCTCTTTCAGTATCCAGTTTTATTGTAAAAAAAAAATTAAATTTGTTCCCAATTACTTACTCTGTCATTTGTAGGAAAATTATCCTGCTTCCTTAGATTACATAGCCAGAAATTAGCCTTATCGAACAAATTAAGCCTCCTCTTAATTGCTTCACATTTTAAAAAGTGGAAAATAAAGAAATAGCAACTGTTTTCCCTATCACATGAAATGCATATTATTTGACCCCAGAAGAGAAATATTACCTATTTTATACTATACCTAATCAACAAAATTCATATATTTGCCTAATATATGAAGCAATTTGACATTTTTTATATTATTCATCTTATATACCTCTGTCAACTCTTCATAAGCAGCAAATAAAACAACTGATATTCACAAAATGTAATAGCATTATATATAAACAGGTAGTGATGCTCAGATATGTATTTCTTATTTCTTCTTAGCAATAATCTGTAATTCTGGAACGGGGACAGTTTACTGATCTAGCATGCGGTGTCTGTGTCATCTGACTCTATGGCCTCATTTGTAATCACTGCTTCTCTGAAGGCCTATATAGTTACATCATCCCTGTGGAGTCTAGAACAATGCAGTATTCTTATATGGAAATGAGAGGACTCGAAGAGCTCATGCAAGAGCCCCATGGAGCTTGAGAGTCTTTGAACAAGTACCATCACTCCATAGGGATTCTAAGACTGTGGGGATAGCCAACACTTGTATGTTATTTTTTAAAGTGAGGTCACAGAGATTGTATCATTTTATCATTGTATCATTGTATCATCTGGCATAAAGAATATCCATTGTGGAAGTTTCCACTCTGCTCTCTTGGAACCCGAGTGCCCATGAGTGCCTCAGTGGTGGGACCTTTAAGTCTATTTTTCCTAAGCAACACTTCCATACCTGCTCTCTCGTCTTTATTTTATATATTTGAGGAAAACCTGGAACCAAGGAATTATGAGTCTTCCAAATCTCTAGACCCTCCTTAGAGAGCAGGTCTCTCCAGAGCTCAAGCAGGTTTTGGAGTCCCTGGGTCCAGGGGGGAACTGAAGTTTTCACATGGGTCTGGCCAACACTCATATAATGAACCTTAGAAACTCTGATTCATCAGTGTCTTAGTTCATTATAGACAAGAAGATCAAACAGCTTTTGGTGAAGTTTCCAAAATTTAAAGAACCATAATCCCTCAAACTGAGAAATAACATCAACTGTCTATACCTCATCGTGATCCGTATCCATCTGCCAAGTGTTGAAACCAGCTATCCAGTGCAAGGTGGGGGAGGGGGCGTTGTGTATGCAAGGTGCCATGTTCTTCCAGAAATGCCAGTCCTCCCAGAGCCAAAGTTAGCCCCTGCAGCCATGATGGCAGCAAGCCATTGTGCTGGGATGACAGCTGCAGCAACATAAAGTGTCTGATTGCACTGCTGGATGAATAGTGCTTCCTTGTTCTTAATGATACTAGATGGTACAGCCCACCCAGGGACACTCAGGATGCTGGGTTTGCACGTGTAGTGACCTTACGAGGAAAAGGGGGAAAAGAGAGAAGACAGAGAGTGCTGGGGAGAGCCTGGAAGAGAGTGTGTGCGGTGGGCAAAGGGGAAGGGGGTTTTCCCAATTGTGGAGATAAGGTTCTAACCAAAGTTTTCTTTCTTCAGTTTTGGAATTCTTTCAAGCCTACCACCACATGGTTCATTTGTTTATTAATACAAGTTTGGAAGCAATTAATGTATGGATTACTGCAAGGGAGAGTGAACAACAGTGACAACACAGAGACAGAGAGGCAGGTACTGCAAATACATCTTCTTTAATAAAATTGGAAAATTCTCAAGGTTAAAATATTATCAAAAAAGGTGAATTTTAAAGAGAAAACTCTAAATCTGTGCTACAAAGATCTAGTACATGGAACTATTATTCAGTGAAATATGTAGTTTCTTTTTTTTCTCTTTCTCTTTTAAACGGTTTGTCTCCTCATTCTGTCCCTGAGCATTTTTACCATATTTTTTAAGGAGAGAGGGAGCACCAAAAAAATTTAAAAAATAAGTAAAAATAAAAATAAAATAATAAGAAGAAGATGTTTCCCAGCATTTGGGCACATGAGCATTTCAAAACCTATCTGAAAGTTAATCCACTCTACACCAAATGGTTTCATGATTAAGTTTGTCTTTGAATTCCCCTTTTAAACCTATGAGTGACTAAAAAGACGATGTACCATATGAAAGTTCAGTGAGAAAGAAGTTACTCACCAGCCAGTCTCCCCACTGTGGCTCATCTGTGAAATGACAATTCTCTAACAACCCTAAGGCAGCCTTCCCACACTTTCCATTTGACAGTGCTTGTTACTAGATTAAAGATGTGAAATGGAATGATTAAAAAAAAAATGCTATGTTTTAAAATGTCTGGTGGGTAAAAGGGCCCAAAAATACAACTATTCCCCTTTACGGTAGCATTCATGTTGTGGGTGCTTGATGAATTTATGTTGGGAGTGTTGACCTTTACCTCACTACCATGCCTCTATCTACCCCACAGTAGACATCTTTATAAATGCCTAAAGTTATGGAGCAACACATCAGGAGAAAGGAAAATGCTAACAAGCTACTTTAAGTGAATGGAGATTTTTTTTTTTTAAGTCCTCATTGACTTCTTTTTGGCCAAATTCTAATTTGGAATATTGTGGAGAGAAAAAGGGAGAAAAGTCATATTTTACACTACTGTACTGGGGAATAATCTTTACTTAGAATTTAATCTCCTGTCATAATATATTATGAAAGCACACACATGGATGGCTTCATAATTATAGCATTCAGAGCTGTAAATGCTACATTGAAGATTGCAAATCTACTTTCATTATAACCACTTGTTTTCCATCACTGATAACATTTGAAAAATTATCCTTGGAACTAAAATTCTCACGATCTAACAAATAAAGGAAGGTGTGATGAATTTGTGTGTCAGAGTGGAAGTAAAGGAGTAGAAGTTGAGGGGTGAATGTTATTTTGTTAATAATAGTATCCTTATTGAATATGATCCTTTACCCTCTATGGCTCTATCTGGTTGTGGCCATCCAATGACAGCATCGAGGCCGTCATCTGAATAATTCATGAACCTAGATTGCTATGAAGAAGACAGGTGTAATTTTCTACTGAGTGATATGAATTGTTTGTTGTTTAAGCAGTATAAATGTATCAGATCATTTTTAATCTTCCACTCCACTTTCTCAATAGTCATTTAAATGGTAAAAGTCAAATAATTATAAGCTTGAATAAAAAAGTACTTGAAACTTTTATAGCAATACATGTTGTCATCTGTAATATAACTTTTAATTTTAATATTCTATTCCTCTGATTTGAAAAATTCAAGGGATGGTTATTAGAATGTAACACATATTTTAATGATCAGCATATGCATGAATGTAAAATGGCTTTAAGAGGCATTAGGAAAAATGTAAAATGTAAGGATATAAAGATGCAAAATGTAAAATGCTGGAAAAGAATGCACATAGAGTAAACTTTGCATTTATAAAAGCTTTGAAATTTTTTTAAATAAGTTTTCAATCTTCCTAGAATATGAAAAAAATGACAGAACATATTTCAACTTTATGGAAAAGATACAATATAATCATAATATAGTCCATGCAACTTGGATAAAACTCCACTGATTTCAGGTGAAATTAGAAATGTAATTAAAATCACCTTCTACCCTTAAAATAGGTAAAAAAACTTCAGTAGTCTGGGAAATACCAGTCTACAGAATTTTTATATAAATTAATAATTGTAGGAAAGATGTACATTACTCCAACTAAATTCTTGAAATAGTTGTTCTTCCTGCTCTAGTTTGAAAGGTTATACACAGATATTTTCTATGATTTATATACATATATTTCCTTTTCAACTGATATTAGAATACTTAGGACTAATACCTTAGTTCATTCAGGCTGCTATAATAAAACACCTCACTCCAGGGGGCTCTCTGGGGCCTTTTTTATAAGGGCAATAATCCCATTCATGAGGGCTCCACCCTCATGAGCTAATCATCTCCCAAAGTCACTATCTCCCACCTTGGGCATTAGGTTTTCAACATATGAATGCTGGAGGTTCACAAACATTTCATCTATAGCGACTAATGTGCATTCCTACAACATTTAATATCTGTGCAGTTTAATATTTGAAAGTCTTTTTATCATATTTAAGGGATTATTTGGTGCATACATATTGTGTGTTTAAATCCTGGGAGTTTTCAGCATCTTGGTAGAAACATATCCAACACAGCATCTCAAAATCTTTTACTTTCAAATTCTAACTCAATTACTCTCCACTAAACTCCTATTACCCACTCCTATTGACAATTTCCTCAACAAAATCATCATCTGGAAATGTTCTTCATCTGAAATATTGTTACATATGTCATTCTTTCACCAGAATTTTTTATCCTTAAATTCCGTATTACTACTACACCTCTTCTGCTAGAAGAAGCTCTTCAGTCCTTCAACTCTTTGTTTGTTTGTTTGCTTGTTTGTTTTCCCCTCTCAATCTATCAACATTTCTCATTTGGCTGTCATCCATCTTCAAACTAAAACATGCAATGCATTCACATAACCTCTTTTCTGCCAGTATCCTTAACTCCTGTGCCTCCTTGATCTCCTGCAAAGTCAGGTTTTAGAACAATCCAACCATCCACCTTCCCCACTCCTACAGCCGAACTACACAATGTTATGACATGAAATTTCATAATCTGTCAAGTGGTCACTAGCAATATGGAATCCATGATCCCAGCTGGGTCCTCATTAGCTCTGAGTTCTTTAGACCTCACACTGGGCAGTCCCATCTCCCATTTCCCAGAGAAACTATTCCAAACATTAATCATTTCTCCATCACCAAATTATTCAATCATTTCTATCCCTAAGTTTCTTCCTTATGGCTTAGCACTTGCTCTTGTTCTCAAGTTAGTGTTTGTTCCTTTTCCCTCAGTGTATAAATAGAAAAGCATTTATATTATTTCTATCAATTTATTTTTAAAATCAAGCTCTTTGAAAAAAAAATAAATAAAATCAAGCTCTTTGAGTACTACCCATTTATTACTTCAACACATATTTGTCTGGTACTCATGAACATGTGGTCATCCCAGTGACCTCACGAGAGAATCATCAGTGACAAGCCAAAGTCAGTCTACTCTTTTCTCTTAGTTAACTCCCTGTGACTTTAACTACTGTTTCTAAGTTCTTCCCTCCCTGTAAGTTTCTTCTCTGATTATTACCTCAAAGTTTCTGTGCCTTTAGAATCCTCTTTTTATGCCTATACATTCAAATTAGGTGTCTCTTGGGATTCTGTACTTGATTCTCCTGCTACATCATATTTTCACTAAAAGTGATCTTCATTAGTATGGTTTTTAATCTCCACTAATATTCTGTGACCATCAAATGCATATCTTAAAATAAGATCTGATATCCAGGCTCATAAATCCTATTCCTTTTCCACCTAAGCAGTCACAGACACTTTAAGTGCTAAATGGCAAAACTTACTAAAGATAAAACTAAGCTCTTTCCATCCTTCCCCTCTCATAACTACCCTCAACATATCAATATATGCTCTTCTTTTTTAATCCTTTATTTATCTAAAGTGATGGCACTAGAGACCTTCCAGTGAGAAGTATCCTTGGATCCTTCACATGTATTCCCAGCTTCAGATTAATTATTGAGTGTCATTTTTTAATATGAATTAAATTTCTCATTCTTTGATAGTTAACTGCTACTTCCTTATTTAACCATTAGCATCTCTCACCTAACTACTGAAATAACATCATACCTTATCTTTTGTCTTTGAATCTTTTTTCCAAGTCCTTTTCTCACATGAACATGAAAGTTAGCATTTCTTTTAATGTTCACTTAATTAGGAAAGTGACTGTGGCAATTCAATTTTATTCTTCTCCTGATAATCACCATGAATGTAAAGGGAAAAAAATGTATATACCTGCTCATTGATTTATTGTTTTAAGATGTATATATTAGTTTTCCACTTTTATAAATGAAAAAGTTAGCAAAATCATACTACTTAATTTCTTTTCTCACATTCAACTCCTAATTTTCTGTTGTATTATTATCTTTAGTTCGTCATAGTGTTGTCTCTAAACATGTAAGTTTATAAATATAAATAACATAAAGTATATGTTGATACTTTAATTTATTGAGTCATTAAGTTTTAGTTACATTAACTTGTGAGTTTCTGCATAAAGTACCTGCTATGTGTCATAAGGAAATTGGCACATCTGAACTTCTACTTCATTTTTCCTTGTACTATCTCACCTCAGTCAGTATACCATTTTTTTAGCATTCTCAGAGCTCTTCATATTTGATTTCTTTTCTATGACTATCATCTATTATTTTATGCCTTTTCTCTTGGTTCCTTCTAAAATAATGGATAGTAAACAGCATGTAATGTATTATATACACTATCTCAAGTAGTATTTTGGCACAAAGTGAAGTAAATGTAATCCCATGACCCCACCCATTACTCAAATTTATGTCATTTGTGTGTTGCATAAAACTGGAATCATGTACAGATTTTTGTTAATATTCAAGTTTAAACCGCTTTCTTCTCATTACTAAAATCTTCCAGATTATTAATTATACTGTTTGTATAATAAACATATTTTCTTCTTGAAGACATTTTTCATGGACTCCTCTGACTTCCTGCTATAATTGATATCAAATGCATTTTATGTAAATAGAGTTAACTCACTGGTATTTCTTTCCTTTGCACTTCAGAATTATTTTTATTATTTCCTGAGTATAGATTATTTTTTCTTTGATTTTTGCTGTTGCTATTGGTATCTTGGCGTAGTTCTTCCTCATGAGCATTCTCTAAAAAAAGAAAATGCAAAACGTAAAACTCTGGATGCTTTCTTTTGTACAATTTTGTGATGTCACACTAGATTAATAGGTTTGTGTCTTAGACCAGGTTTCCCAGAAAACAGAGCCTGAGGCAAGACTTAAGTGCAAATACAATCCCAGGCAGCAAGAATAAGGTGAGGAATGAAGAGCAAATCTATATGCATCATAACTAGCAGCAAGCATGTGCATCAAACTTTGACCCAAAACGGATCGCTGGAAGAAAGAAGGAGGACAATGTTATCTTCAGGCTCTTCCTCCTGTCTCTTTTCTCCAATTAGTGAAAATTTGCCCTGAGGGAAGATCATTCACTTGGACTTCTGGGTTCCATTGCATAGTTCCTTAGGCAGCTGCTGAGGAAAGCAGACATTTTGCCCTTATTCAAGTCTAAAAGTGATGGGCAAACTAAAACTCTAGGCATGCCTGCCTGATCTGTCTGGCTTAGATTACTGTGGATGTTCGTATTGTCTGTGACAGCCATGATGGCTACAGATGGTTCTAAAGAATCTAAGGAGACTCATGTAGTGTACTTGCCACAGTTGGGAATAGAATTCTAGGTTTAGAAACTTCTCCCTTAGAATTTTAATATTTTTTTCATTGTCTTTTTGTAATCTCAATCACCAGTGAAAAGCTTGGTGTCAGCCTCATTTTGATTTTCTGGAAGCTTTTTGGATTTCTGCATTGTATTTGGAGTTCTCAACTATCATCAAGATGTATCAAGGCATGTATTCTTTCTGCTCACCATGCTTGGCATAGTGATTTTTACCAATCTGCCTTTTACTTGTTTAGGACATTTTTCTTCTAATATTTCCATAATCATTTATCCTCCCATTTTTCTTGTTTTCTCACTTAATATAACCTATTAATATATTTTGTATTTTCTGATTTTATTCTAAATGTCTCTTCAAATTTTGGTCATATTCTCTTTATCATTTTGATCTGTATCAGCAATTGTTTATTTTACTCTATTTTTGAGATTATTAATTTGCTATTCAACTTCATTTATTAGCCATTTATTTTTATTTTAAAACTGTTTTACTAATTTCCAAAAAATATTTTCATTGTATCTGATTCATTTGATGTCTTCTATTAAGTTATTTATATTGCATGAAAGTAATATTCTCTTAAATATCTCTAAAAACACTCATAGGAATTGTGTTCTAATGTTTATTCTGTTTATTCTGTTTCTTATATTATTTTTATTTCTTCTGATGTGAGCTGTTCTCTTTGTTGAGTTAGTCTTCTTTTTCTTGCTATTTTTTTTCTCAAATAGTAGAATGTCCATAGTTAATAGTTCAGCTTACCCGGAAGTCTTTGAATTAGTTTAGGTAGCTAGTATATAAGGTATTATTATTACTATTATCTTTTCTTTCTTTCTTTCCTTCTTCATTTTTTTTCTTCTTTCTCTTTTAAGTTCAGAAGTTGTTTTGTTTTGTTTTGTTTAATCTCTCTCATGGGAGAGCACGCTCTGGGATTGGTGCATATAGATTGGTCTTATAGCCAGAAAGTTTTCCCTTTAGCAGACATGGTCAAGGATTAGCCACCCAAATTCATATCACTTCACAAACACCAAATTAAACAGGACTTCTACCTGGAAGTGGAGAATTTAAATATTACTTTTCAGATGGTGGTACTTCTGATGTTTTCCTATTGGGTTTGTGACAAAGATTCAAAACAAGGTAGAGTGGGCTTCTTTAAATCAGATCAAATATTCTATCAGGGTCTTCCCCAAGGCTATTATTTAATTTTGTTTTTAAAATCAGATTTCAAAGCTTTAGCTAGGAGCAAGGAGACCAGCAAGCACAGCTATTCTGTGAATGGCTCTTTCATGGAACTGATAATGTCCCTGCCCCATTACCACCCTAGTCTCTCTAAATATGATCTCATTTGTTCTCTGCCCATCAGAAATTAAATTTCCCTTCTACCATTATATTATTTTCTTGTTTTTAATGTTGTTATGATTTCATTACTTTTTGTTTATATTTGCAGTATCATTTAGTGAGATTTTGGAAGGAAAGAAAGTGAATTTATTTGCTCAGTGTGCTATATTAAATTGGAAATAGAGTTAGCTTTCCTAAAAATTCACAAAACTGATTAGATTATTATTTCCCCTAAAATTGGAGGCCACAAATATGGGTAACTTGCATCTTATTTACTTCTCCAACCTCATTTCCTCCATTTCCCTTCCTACCTGACTGACCAGGCTCCCTATTACTTAAGCCTTTATAGAGCTAGATGGATGATCTCACTCAGCTAACTAGCGTTTTGGCACTCTGAGAACATTGGGAACTCCAGAAAAAAAAAGATTCAACCCAAAGATTTGTATAGCACTGTGTGTTTATTGGTAACTGGATAAAAACAGGTAAGAGCAGTCCACAGGGGGCACAAGTAGATGGCACATTGCTCAGGATTCTTCCTTTATAGCTGTGCAAGTATCTTGTGGTCTATGAAAAGCCACCTTAACATGAATTGCAAATATTTTACACACTAAAGATTCATTTAATTTCATAATGGAAGTGTCCATGAAGGCACTTGTTCCATTCCTCCCTGTACATATTGAGAATTTAGATCCAAATAATTTACTTTTTCAAGGTCACATTCTTTAAAAGAAGAATTAATATACTCACTGAAAATTCTGAGATACATGCTATTTTTGTTTGCTTATTTTATGTTTTTAGGGAACCCAATTGCCCTGAAAAGAGTCAAAGCATGATCCCAGGGTCCTGGGATCAAGTCCCACATCGGGCTCCCTGCTAGGCAGGAAGCCTGCTTCTCCCTCTCCCGCTCCCCCTGCTTGTGTTCCTGCTCTCACTATCTCTCTCTCTGTCAAATAAATAAATAAAATCTTTAAAAAAAAAAAAAAAGAGTCAAAGCAATTCTGAAAAGTGAGACCTGAGTTTTCTTAGAAGCATTTGGAAGAGATTTTAATCAGTTTTCTAAATAGATTTTGCCTATTTGTTGGTTCATGGCTTGTTGAATCCTCTCCATGATTCAACATGGTTTGTCGAACTTTATACATAAAGGTAATGTTGTCTAAACAAAAATTTTGAGATGTGAGGTGTATATACTGTTAACAAGGATGCCTTCATCTCTTTGAAATTTCTCATGAAGAGCATTACTTGACTATAGGAAATAGTCTTAGAGACTTGCTGGAAGATATGTTCACCTCGTTTTGTAATAGATTTACTATTTTTTTCGGTTTTACAGTGTTCCTTGTTGCATAAGCTTCTTTAATAATCAAAAATTCATATGGTTATACTAAAAAATCATAATTAGTAAATATTAATGAAAATTCATTTGATTTTCATTAATCTACAATGATTGTTATGCTATGTTATTGGTATGCATTAAATATGAATGTATTTCAAATTATGTGTTGAATTATACCCATTTGTTTATTTTAGATCATTAATAGGCTTTCATTTGATCATTTTCAGCAGAGAAGTTGCTAGGAATAAAAGTTATGGCAGAGGTGCTCCAGGAATACACAGATGGATTGGAGACTGTCAGGTAAAATGTATATCAGGCTCACATAGTCCCAGAAGACTTAGCATGGTGCCACTTTTTATACCAAAGAGGTAAAATTTAATGCAGGTCTTTATTTTTCACCATGACAGGACTATTGTGCTATTTTTATGTTTGAACATATGAGTCTGAGAACAAATAGGAAAAGCTACAAGCCATTTGGAAAAAGACTAACATTTTAAAGATTAGATACAAGGTACAGGTCATCTGATGTTATGATTATTTATAATCATAAATAGCAAAATCAGCAAAAAATTAAGTATGCAGAAAAGAACAAAAATGAAACTCCCAGAATTTGTGATGTGGTAGTAAGGAGGATGTCTGTTGTGTGTGTGTTTGTTTGATGTGCTGAATTTAGAATTTGGGAAAACATCTTTTTCCCTGTTCTCAGCAGATGTATTCCATCTGTCTTTTGCCCCTTGTCTCCTCCTCCCATCTAAGTGAAAGAGCTGTCCCTGCTCCCATGCCATTGCTGACCCTTCCAGGTGGATGAGCCTATTATCCCCGCCACCTGTATCTGTGAGGAACTGGCCACCTGAATCACTTTCTCTTTCTCCTGTATTTTATATCTTTCTTCTCCCTGGTTGGTCCCTACATTATATCAACATGCTCAAATCCCTTTTCTTATACAGCTACTGATTGATCCCATGCCACCCAAACTTAAGTCTCTAATTTCTCACTTACCATTCACTCTTCAATATCCAACAATCTAACCTTGTCCACGAATACTCCATTGAGATTTTCTTTTAAGGCCAGTACTGACTGCTGACTACTTACCTTCAGCTATGATCTTCTTTCCTTACCTATTTGGCCTTTTGGTGGAATGTGGTGCTATAGAGCACCCGATCTTTTTTGAATCTTATTCTACTCTTACTTTCAGTGATACCATTCTCTTCTGACTGTCTCCTTTCCTGGCCATTCCTTCTTTATAGCCTCCATTGGCTTCTTTGCCACTTTCTCATTAAATGTCAGTGTCACCTGGCTTGGAACTTCTACTCCTTACATTTCTGTCTTTACATTTGCACTGAGCATCTCTGGACCATCTAAAGGAAGAGGATTTAGAGAAAAGGCAATGTCCCAGCCACTTGCAGTTCCCCATGGATACTTATGCTATTTCATACTCTGTGTCTTTGCAACACACTACTTGCTTCTTCCAAAAGCCACCTGCCATCTTCTTTATATAATAACCTTTAAGTGCTCTTTCAAAATTCAACCTCAGTGGTTAAACTGGGGAAACTTCTGGATTTTGGTGGGATGATTTAGAGGTCCTACTCTGTGTTCTGAGAGAACCCATGGTTTCCTCTTTCCCTCAAGAACAGTAAGCTACTCATATGTCTCTTTACTATATTATAAGTTCCAGGAGGACAGGAGCCAAGGCATAGTAAAACCTATCTTCTAGTACAGTGTTTGGCACATAGTGGGCCCTCCAGTATATGTCTGAATTAAAAAATGGACTTTTTAATTTCTTCACTTGTCAAATACTCCTTAACATCAATATTTAAAAAATAAGAAAAAATGATGTTTCTTCTAGTTAGGCTTTTCTGCAGATCTTCATTAAATAAACTTAGTAAATTATATCATACATCTCACATCATAGTAGGTGTATTTAACACATTTAACATGTCTATTTTAAAATCTAATCAACATATTTCTCTTCCTTTGTAGCCGTGAAATTACCTTTTACAATCTTGTTTGCACAGGTGTTGTTGCTTAAAATCAGTTTGATCTGTATATAAAACCACTGTGCCCGTGATGAATTTGCATTTTGTTTTATTTTTACCACTGGAGATGCTCTCTTCTTGGTTATAGAAGCTCAAGGAAGATGAGAAATTCTGTGAAGATCTGTGTCAATCTGCATTAAGCCCCTATAAAGATGTTTTTTTTTCTTTTTCTGAGAAATTGATCGTAGCAACCCAACTTCAGAATTCATTTGAGAAAATCTAAACTCAGCAATTCTTTTATTGAAATCCCAATATGCCATACTGTTGTGTGAAAATTAACCTATCTTCCTGAGTTTGGTTCAGAGTTGCTATTATTTTCACCTAGATCCCATTGTCTGCCTACATAAAAGTCTTCCTTGGGTGACAGTTCTCTCTGAAATACGAAAGCACAAAAAAATATTTTTAGGCAACAAAACGCTAGTAAAGTGGACTACCATGGTTCCAGTCTATTTTCTGCTGTCTTTAACTGTACCCATGTCACAGATACCGGACAACTAATTGCAAATATCTCACTGTCTTTGACAAAATACAAAAGAGTATAGGGTCTTGTAGTTCATGCACTAGGAAGCAAAGCAATTTACAGATTCATTGACTTTAACACAATGAATATTTCCCCACACCTTTATGTGGCAGATGAAGAGGAATACACTCAAGGAAATTCATAAGAATCTTGATTTCAGTATGATGATATTAGACTGTTATAAATGTTAACATGATTATTTCCCCTGATAAGTAGTTGGATACCAACAAAATGATTTCTATAGAGTAGTTTCTGTACCATATGGCTTCTGAGAACATACTTCTCTTTATCATATTTAGTTCAAACTACCTAATCTGCAGTAAACCCACTGGCCACTATTCTCCTCATTCATCTTACTTTGAAATTTTGGAGGAAGCTTTTAACAGATCTTCCCCAAGTTGAAATTAGTTCCTGCTTTTTGTTGTTACACAGGCTTGCCAAATGTCACCTATTGTTCTCTACTGTTTGTTGCTTCTACAACTTCCTCAGCTTCTGTGCTTGTCCCATCCTTGCTCATCCACTGAGCGTTAGATCTGTAAATAAAATTCACAATAAGGAACCATGAATCAAAGCCTGGAGAAATTTAGAAACAACATTTTTATGTTTATTGACATATTGACATAAATGGAAATTTTCATTTTATTTTGGCAAAAAGAATCACTTTTCCTTTTCTTTTTTGATCTTTCATATAATTTTCATATTCTGTATCATTCCACTCTCTCTCCTCCTTGTCATAAGATCACCAAATCCCTGTTCGCCTCTCAAGCCTGCCCTCACCAGCCCGTCTCCCTCTCTACTGAACATCCAAACCAGGTATATGCTTACTGAGTTTGCTCTCCCTAGAATCTTAAAACTTTGAGTATGTAAGGGCTTTTAGTGGTTACACATAATAGTAGATTGGTTCAGTTGTTTTATCAGAGGTCTTTAACAGTTTCAGGCAAGTACTTGAATAAGCTGCGAAGTAATGAAAGGGATATTAGGTACTGTTTCTTGCTTGTGTACTGTATACTTGGCTCTTATCTTTCGCAGGTATGAGCCACCTTGCTTTTGTGTTCTTAACCTTTGTGTCCACGTCTAACTTCCTGCCCTCATGAGTAGTTTAGACGAGTGGTTAGCCTAATCCCAAACTGCACTTATTAATTTATTCTCACTATAACACTACAGTGTCAGGTTTTAAATAGCTATCTAGAAAATATGCTTTGCAGAGTGGCAGCTATAAAAATACAATAGCACATACACAGGGAGATGAGGAAAAATAATAAACAGAAGTGCTCAGCAGATTGAGGCAGCCTGGACCTGACTGTCCCTGAGCATTCCCGTTGCCATGTCTGAAAGCGGGAAAACATCCAGGAGGAATTGAGTTTGAACTCTGGGCATCCCAGGTGAAGCCCTGGAGCAAATGATGACAGCTTCTCTGCGGCAGCACCGGCAGTGTTTCCGCAGAGCTGCGCTCTGGAGAGAATGGCAAGATGGCTACGTGGGAATTTAGACCACCACTCACAGGATACTTTCTCAGAGACTGTTTCAATGTCATTTTCAGGCAGAGTGTTAGCCCACATGATGACAGGCACTTTAGGCTTTTTAGTACTCTGGAGCTGTTACAAGAAGTCGTCCCGAGCAATAGGATGTGGGAAGGAAATTATATTCTCCAAGATTATGCAGCCATGGGAGGTATGCATCTGATGTGACAGGTTAACAGTGACAATGATGAGGCATCAGGAAGTAGCCAAAAGTTCATTTTCCCCCACAGGCGGAATTAAATGCTGCACCTAAGCAGTGTTAGGAAGGCCGGGAGCACTCAGCACATATTCTCCATGCATCTGGATAGCAAGTGCCTCTGTAGCTGATTTCTACGAACACATATGGAATTAAAAAAAAAAAAGAGAGAGAGAGAGAGAGAGAGAGATGCATAGTTTGAATTTAAATTCACCCCAAAAGGAAAGCAAACAAGCCAAAAAGAAATGTGGATTGCTTATAGTTGGAAACACAGGTCACTAAATCACACCGAATGGCAGTATAATAGAGCTTTTTAAAAGCTTAAAGTTAGGTAAGAAAGTAATTTGTCAGTAAACATCTTGAGAACTAAAGTGGTTTGTAGCTGAGTCGGCCAATAAAACTTTTTAAATTGGAGTTTATTTATTTTTAACAAAATGATTGATTTCTGGGTTTACTTTTATAGTAATTAATCTGACCAGGCTTATCAATTTAGCATGAGTCTCCCTGCTCTCAAAATTTAAGTATTTTGGATAATTTTCAAAGGCTTTTTAATCTTAACTAAGATCTAAAGCTAAACAAAAGAATAGCAGATATTTCAATAAATGCTATTATAATGTCTGGTTTCCTTTCCCTTGATAGACGGTATTTTTTGCTAATCTGATTAGAACCAATTCTATGAGTGAAAACTTCGGCATAACTCAATTATTTAATCGTAACAATACCTTTTATTTCTATAGAAATTTACACTTTTTGGAAAAACAGACATTCTCCTACATTATCTCATTACTAGTTCCTTTTTTACAAAAGAGTTAACTATGACCTTTCTAAAAACAAAGGAATGCATCTGCTGCTTCGTTTTATTCCCGGGTCTTAGATCAGAGCCTAGGATATAGCAGGTATTCTATGCATGATTTCTGAATGAGTGAATGTAAGGATTTCATGCTTTGTGGTACAAGGGTAAATGTTATGTGACATTAAAAACTTTTTATTTGATTTTTAAGGATTTGGGAATTTGGAGCTTTCTGTCAGTGAACTCATAATTTCTGGGTTAAATTTTAGTTTAAAAAGGGCTTTCTTGGAGCCTGGGTGGCTCAGTCGTTAAGCGTCTGCCTTCGGCTCAGGTCATGATCTCAGGGTCCTGGGATCGAGTCCCATATTGGGCTCCCGGCTCAGCAGGAAGCCTGCTTCTCCCACTCCCCCTGCTTGTGTTCCTGCTCTCGCTGTCTCTCTCTCTGTCAAATAAATAAAATCTTTAAAAAAAAAAAAAAAAGGGCTTTCTTTCCCTGACCCTTCCTGGGTTGATGTGGTTTAGCTCCAATGGGTAATATTGCATGCCTCAACTAAACAAAGAGGTCTTCAGAGGCATATGTTTCTTTCCTCTTCACATGCCAGGAATTGGCACAAAGAAGATACACATACCATGCGTTAGTTAGTTAATAGGTAAGAATGCGATATTCACAAAGAGGTTATTAATGACCCAAATCAACATTTTCAATTTTTTCTTTATTTGTAATTTGAGAGTAGTTATTTTTTTCTGAAGGGAACTCATTGATGAAAAAACCCAAACATTTCAAGAATGACTGGTATTTAGCAGTATGATAGATAGATATATTTGTTCAGAGGAGACACATGTTTGGCTAGGATGGAGCTCTGTTGGCATTGATCAAATACAACTATAGTGGAAACAGTGTTTCTACAATCCAAGACCCAGGGTGCAAAACATTGTGATGGTAGCTAGTCACCCGTGGGATCTATCTAGAAGTGAAATGGTTGCAGTGAATGTCTTTATAAGAAATGTACTCTATTCCTCTGTGGTAATCTACACTTTATAAATTACCTTCACTCACATGATCTCTTTGGAATCTCACAGCAGCCATGTGAGACAGATGGGGTGGATCTTATGATTCCCATTACGTAGACCTCAATGAGAACAAGTGACCTTGGAACTTCTAGGCTCATACTCATTGCTTTTGCTTTTGGATGAGTTTATGGGTTGATGTTTTCCTTTGTTATTTTTGTTCCAGTGTGTTCTTGTAAAGGATAAGAGGTTGTGTCCAGGTTAGTTTTTCTAAGATACAGTAAATTGCAGACTGCATGATATGTTGAGAGAAAGGAGATAATGGTCTCCCTGAAGAAGAATATATATATATTTTTTCATATTAAATTCCTATATTTGTATCACCTTTAGAAAGACCTCAGTTGGATTAAGTTTTTGTGTTTCCTTGGAGGGAAAAACATTTACCTAATTTATCAGGAGGGTAAATATTTAATTACCACCTATTTTACCAGAGGGGAACAGGGAAACAAGAAATGGCACACACAGTGGTCCACTTTAATTGTGTAAAAGAGGTCTGAGTAGCAGTTACTTTCTGTTAAAACAGTTTTAAGGCCAGGAGCTTCAACACAGGCCCTTGGGTAGCCAGACAAGAAATCCAGGAAAAGAACAGAGAAAGAACATAGCATTTGGTATCAGTGACTTCCCGTTTTAAAGTTGTTGAAGTTTCTTTGTAGTTAGGCGAGCTCAAGCAAATAAATTTGTAAAGTTTTTAAATCTACAAATGGAATAAAAATTTCTATTCCTAAGTAGTTTTAAAGACTTAACAAAGTAATATTACCAGATATTAACTGACAAGTTATAGCTATTTAATGATCATTAGCTTTCCTCACCTTTCATTTTACATCTTAAGTTCCTGGTGACCAGGGCTACAAGTCTGGCCAGAGTTCAGATCCAGAGTATGCTCTTGAGGGATGAGGCAAAATATGTGAGTTGGGCATGGAGAAGAGTATAATTTGCCAGTATGGGACAAGGAGGGGTCTGAAAATAAATGTTTAAAAAGAGGAGTCACGGTGTCTTCCTGTCTGGGTTCCATTTCTTAACTAATGAGGTATAAGACCTTATGGAAATTATCCTTTTCCTTATTAATTATTTCTATAGCTAGTTGTTTGGGAATTAGAACAAACATTATTACATCACCCCTCCCACCAAACTAAAAAATAAAATCTGTAATGACTATTTATGGTATTTATTGAGAATATGAAATTATATTTATAGAAGTCAAAAAAACAAATGAGATAGGTAAAAGTCAAAGATGTTAAGAAATAAATAAGTTAGTAACTCGGAAGACATGTTGTACATAAAGTAAAAAAAGCATATGTGTGTGAAATAGATGTGGATGAAAAGATCAAATAGACACTAAATATCCATGACATACTAAATGTTCATGAGGCACCAAATATTCATGGATTCATGACATAATAAAGACATATATTATGTTATATACATAACAAATATATATATATACACACACACACATATATATATGTATTTAATAAATGTAACACCCTAAATACCCAATATGCATTAAATCTTAATTAGGCCTTCCATTAATAACACTCATTGTAACTCCATCAGTCCTTTGCCCATTAAAACCATATCTGCTCAGCAGGTTACCTGTCAAGTGACTTGTATCTATATCTCTCTAATGGAGCAAGTGTGTGTCATTGCCCCATGTACTTTTCATCTTATTGAGATCTTTCACTCAAACTTCACCTCCAGTACTCATAACCATTGGAGAAGAAGATGTGTGTGTGTGTGTGTGTGTGTGTGTGTGTGTGTGTGTGTGACAGAGAGGGAGACTGAGAGAAAGAGAAAGAAAGAGAGAGAGAGAGATTGAGAATTCAGGTCATGTATTCCTTACCCATTTATACCCTACCCTAAATGTTCTGACCTGTCCCTCTCTTATTCCTGGCTTTTCACTGTGAGTTTTCCTGATAACATATTTGAAGGCTATCATTGCATCAAGGCAGTTTTTCACATGGCAAAAGCAATAAAGAAATTTTAAAACTGTTAATGCAACAAGTTTTATAATATATCAAATCTGCAAATCCCTTTATGTTCAATTATGGTTTAAAAACAGTTTCAAAATGAAATGTAAATATAGGTATATGGTCTTTATAAGTTAGAAGTTCTTCATCTCATAGCTCAAATAATTCTGCAATATAATTTCTTAATATGAAAAAGAATCCAGAAATAGGCTTCATGATATTTTGCCTGGTCTTATTAATGAGTAAAAATCAAATAATGTAAACTTAATAGAAATGCCACTCTTGATGTAACAAAGTATAGGGTCTTCATTGCACAAAATCAAAATATAATGAACTATTTTTGAATGAGGTCAGCAAAATATTGGACTAAGAAGCTACAGGTCCTCCTTCTTTCACAGAGACACAGAGTTTGTAACAATAAACAGACCAGAATACCTCTGTGAGAACTTTAGAGACAAGTTGAGAAGCTGCAGGACCTAAGCCATTGTAAAATCTGAAGGGCTTACAGTGAAATGGGTAAGAAAAATTTATGACACTTACCTCACCCAATCATGCTTCACCCCCTATGCAACATCTCAGAAGCAACCAAGAGGAAACTTCCCATATCAGGGTCATTCCTTGGGAGGAAAACAAAAGAGTGTACCTGAATCCAATATTCTGACTTATCTAGGGAGGTTACCTGAGGGACTGGTCTCTATCACCTTTGCATGCTGACAAGATTGGGGCCAGAGTTTGGAAGCTGCTGAAAAGAGAGGCAACCAACATGTCAGGGCTACAGTTCCACAGGCAGACACCAAGGGAAGCAAGAGATCAGAAAGTTTGTGAAGTCCTAGAATTTCCATCCAGATGGATTGGTGAAGGTCTTCCTCTGTGAGAAGCCAATACACATAGCCTTAGAGAGGTGGTAGCTTCTCAAATGTCCAAATCCCAGCATTAGAAAAAAAAAAAAAAAACACAAGGCATAAAAGAAATATAAAAACATGGTCCAAACAAAGAAACAAACTAAAACTCTAAAAATCAACCCTAAAGAAATGCAGTCTGACAAAGACTTAAAACAAATATAGAGATGCTCAGTAAGCCAAAGGAAAACACAGATAGGCAACTAAATCAAATCAGGAAAATGATACATAACAAAAGGATAATATCAACAGAGATAGAAAATATTAAAAAAAAACAGAAATTCTGGAGCTGAAAAATATAATAACTAAACAAAATTCATTAGAGGGATTCAAAGACAGACTTGATCAAGCAGAAGGAAGAATCAGTGATCCTGAAGACTATTTGAAATCATCAAGTCAAAGGAGGGAAAAAAGACAAAAGCAATAAAGAAAAGCAAAGAGAACCTAAGGGGAATCCGGAATGTTATCTATATGCACATTATGAGAATCCCAGAAAGAGAAGAGAGAGGAAAAAGGGGCTTATTTGAAGAAAAAAATGACTGAAAACTTCCCAAATATGAGGAAAGAAGCAGATATATACTTTTAAGAAGCTCAAAGAACACCAACTAGACTAAATTCAAAGAAACCACATAGAGGTATTATAATCAAATTGTCTAAAGTC
This sequence comes from Mirounga angustirostris, assembly GCF_029215605.1. NCBI lineage: Eukaryota > Metazoa > Chordata > Mammalia > Carnivora > Phocidae > Mirounga > Mirounga angustirostris. Next base: position 78,703,950 of record NW_026991716.1, on the reverse strand, counting down.
AAAGACAAAAAGAGAATCTTGGAAGCACCAAAGAAAACCAACTCTCACCACATATAAGGAATCTTCCATTAGATTATCAGTAGACTTGTCAGTAGAAATTTTGCAGGTCAGAAAGGGGGATAATATATTCAAAGTGCTGAAAGAAAAAATATCTGTCAGTCAAAAGTACTATATTTGACAAAACTGTTCTTCAAAAATGAAGGAGAAATTAAGATTTTTCCAAATAAATAAAAGCTGCAGGAGTTCATTATTATTAGACGTGCTCTACAAGAAATGCTAAAGGGAGCCTCTGAAATTGGTAACATAGACAGGGAGGAAAAGATGGCGGGGGAGTAGGGGACCCTATTCCAACTGGTCCCCGGACTTGAGCTGGATATCTACCAGACCACTCTGAGCACCATAAAATCAGCCTGAGATGTAAGAAGATCTGGATCTCTACAAACAGAATATCACAAGCATTTGGTTTCGAGGTAGGAAGTGGGGAGCTATGATTCCACAGGCAGATATTGGGGGATAAACGGCAGCGGGAGGGAGCCTGGCCATGGGGATCCAACACCACTGGTGAGCGATAGCCTCCTGCGCTGCAGACGGGGCACAGACTCACAGACCAGTATCAGCGGGGAAAGGACTTTAGACGGAAACCAGAGCGGCAAGGTCGGGCATGCGAACTGGGGGTGGCTGGCGGTTCTAGAAGCACAAAGAGCAGAGATGTGCCCCGACCTGGAGGCAGGACTGGGAGTGCTGTGGAGGGGCACACAACCCAGGACACTGCACTTTATAGCAGCACAGACAGAAATGGAGATGGTGTGGCCTGGAGAGCTCACTGAAGTACAGACTGTGATATCTCTGCTCTGACTCTCAGAAAGCAGCCAGGGAAAGCCACCAGGGAACAAAAGCCCCAGAAAACCAGTTCCCACTGAGCCCATCCCCCACCACAGGGGGCAGGGCAACTCTGCCCAAACATGGTTGCCTGAGTAACAGGGCAGCAGGCCCCTCCCCCAGAAGACAGGCTGGGAAAATAAGAGGCCAACAACCCTAAGGTCCCTAGAAAACAGGTGCATCTTGCTTAGGTTGTGGTCAATAATTTGGACTCTATACATTCCCTCAACCACCCATCAACAGAATGACTAGGAGGAGCCATCAAAATAGGAAAAACTCAGAGATTATGACTTATGCCGCAGATTTACAAATGGACTCAGATATAACCAAGATGTCAGAGATGGAATTCAGACTAGCAATTGTGAAGACAATAGCTAGAATGGAGAAATCAATAAATGGCAGCATAGAGTCTCTAAGGGCAGAAATGAAAGCTGAATTGGCAGAACTTAATGCTATCAATGAGATCCAATCTAATCTAGATAATCTAACAGCTAGGGTAAGTGAGGCAAAAGAACGAATTAGTGACATGGAAGACAATTTAATAGATAAAAAGGGAAAAGAGAAGGCCAGGGAAAAACAACTCAGAATCCATGAAAATAGAATCAGAGAAATAAGTGACACCATGAAGCGTTCCAATGTCAGAATTATTGGAATCCCGGAGGGAGTGGAGAGAGAAAGAGGACTAGAAGATATATTAGAGCAAATCGTTGCTGAGAACTTCCCTATTCTGGGGAATGAAACAAACATTCATGTCCTAGAGGCAGAGAGGACCCTTCCCAAGATCAAGGAAAACAGGCCAACACTCCAGCATGTAATAGTAAAACTCGCAAATCTTAGAACCAAGGAAACCATCTTAAGGGCAGTTAGGGGGAAGAGATTCCTTACATACAGTTGGAGGAACATCAGAAAAACATCAGACCTATCCACAGAGACCTGGCAAGCTAGAAAGGCCTGGCAAGATATATTCAGGGTACTAAATGGAAAGAACATGCAGCCAAGAATACTTTATCTGGCAAGCCTGTCATTTAGAATGGATGGAGAGATGCAAAGCTTCCAAGACCGGCAGAAACTGAAAGAATATGTGACCACTAAGCCAGCCCTGCAAGAAATATTAAAGGGGGTTCTATAAAAGGAGAAAAATCCCAAGAGTGATATACAACAGAAATTTACAGGGACAGTCTATAAAAAAAAGTCTTCAAGGCAACATGATGACAATAAATTCATATCTTTCAATAATCACTCTCAACGTGAACGGCCTAAATGCTCCCATAAAATGGCACAGGGTTGTAGATTGGATAAAAAGACAGGACCCATCCATATGCTGTCTACAAGAGACTCATTTTGAAACTAAAGATACATCCAGACTAAAAGTGAAGGGATGGAGATCCATCTTCCATGCCAGCAGACCTCAAAAGAAAGCTGGGGTAGCAATTCTTATATCAGACAAATTAGATTTTAAACTAAAAACTGTAGTTAGAGACACAGAAGGACACTATATCATTCTTAAAGGGTCTATCCAACAAGATCTAACAATTGTAAATATCTATGCCCCCAACATGGGAGCAGCCATCTACATAAACCAACTGTTAACCAAAATAAAGAGTCATAGTGATAACAATATGTTAATTGTAGGAGACCTCAATACTCCACTCTCAGCAATAGACAGATCATCTAAGCAGAAAATCAACAAAAAAACAAGAGCTTTGAATGATACACTGGACCAGATGGACCTCATAGATATATACAGAACATTCCACCCTAAAACAACAGAATATTCATTCTTCTCAAGCACACATGGAACTTTCTCCAGAATAGACCACATACTGGGTCACAAATCATATCTCAACCAATACCAAAAGATTGAGATTAGTCCCTGCATATTCTCAGAGCACAATGCTTTAAAACTGGAAATCAATCACAAGAAAAAATTTGGCAGAAATTCAAACACTCGGAAGCTAAAGACCACTCTGCTCAAGAATGTTTGGGTCACAGGAAATCAAAGGAGAACTTAATTCATGGAAACCAATGAGAACGAAAACACATCAGTCCAAAACCTATGGGATACTGCAAAGGCGGTCCTAAGGGGGAAATACATAGCCATCGAAGCCTCACTCAAAAAAATAGAAAACTCCCGAATTCACAAACTAACTCTACACCTTAAAGAACTAGAGAAAAAGCAATAAATAATGCCTAAGCCATGCATTAGAAGAGACATAATTGAGATTAGAGCAGAGATCAATGAATTAGAAACCAGAAACACAGTAGATCAGATCAACAAAACTAGAAGCTGGTTCTTTGAAAGAATTAATAAGATCGATAAACCACTGGTCAGACTTATCCAAAAGAAAAGAGAAAGGACCCAAATTAATAACATTATGAATGAAAGGGGAGAGATCACGACTAACACCAAGGAAATAGAAACAATTATTAGAAATTATTATCAACAGCTATATGCCAACAAACTGAGCAATCTAGATAAAATGGATGCCTTCCCGGAAACCTATAAGCTGCCAAGACTGAAACAGGAAGAAATTGACAACCTGAATAAGCCAATAACCAGTAAAGAGATTGAAACAGTGATCAAAAACCTCCTAAAAAACAAGAGTCCAGGGCCTGATGGATTCCCTGGGGAATTCTACCAAACATTCAAAGAAGAAATAATACCTATTCTACTGAAGCTGTTTCAAAAAATAGAAACAGAAGGAAAGCTTCCAGACTCATTCTATGAGGCCAGCATTACCTTAATCCCAAAGCAGGCAAAGACTCCACCAAAAAGGAGAATTTCAGACCAATATCCCTGATGAATATGGGTTCCAAAATCCTCAAAAAAATCCTAGCTAATAGGTTCCAACAAAATATTAAAAGGATCATCCACCACGACCAAGTGGGATTTATCCCTGGGATGCAAGGGTGGTTCAACCATTCGAAAATCAATCAGTGTGATAGAACACTTTAATAAGAGGAGAGAGAAGAACCATATGGTCCTCTCAATTGATGCAGAAAAAAGGATTTGACAAAATACAGCATCCTTTCCTGATTAAAACTCTTCAGAGTATAGGGATAGAGGGAACATTCCTCAAGTTCATAAAATCCATCTATGAAAACCCACAGCGAATATCATCCTCAATGGGGAAAAGCTGAGAGCCTTTCCCTTAAGATCAGGAACATGTCAAGGATGCCCACTCTCACCACTATTGTTCAACATAGTACTAGAAGTCTTAGCAACAGCAATCAGACAACAAAAAGTAATAAAAGGTATTCAAATTGGCAAAGAAGAAGTCAAACTCTCTCTTTTCTCAGACGACATGATACTTTGTGTGGAAAACCCAAAAGACTCCACCCCCAGAACTCATACAGCAATTCAGTAATGTGGCAGGATACAAAATCAATGCACAGGAATCAATTGCTTTCTTATATGCTAACAATGCAACTGTAGAAAGAGAAATTAGAGAAACGATTCCATTTACAATAGCATCAAAAACCATAAGATACCTCAGAATAAACCTAACCAAAGAGGTAAAGGATCTATACTCTAAGAACTACAGAACACTCATGAAAGAAATTGAAGAAGACACAAAAAGATGGAAAAATATTCCATGCTCATGGATCGGAAGAATAAACATTGTTAAAATGTCCATGCTACCCAGAGCAATCTATACCTTCAATGCCATCCCGATCAAAATTCCAATGACACTTTTCAAAGTGCTGGAACAAAGAACCCTAAAACTTGTATGGAATCAGAAAAGACCCCGAATCGCCAAAGAAATGTTGAAAAAGAAAAACAAAGCTGGGGGCATCACATTGCCCGATTTCAAGCTCTATTATAAAGCAGTGATGACCAAGACAGCATGGTACTGGCACAAAAACAGACATATAGACGAATGGAACAGAATAGAGATCCCAGATATGGACCCTCAACTCTATGATCAAATAATCTTCGACAAAGCAGGAAAAAATATGCAATGGAAAAAAGATAGTCTCTTCAATATATGGTGCTGGGAAAATTGGACAGCCACATGTAGAAGAATGAAACCCGACCATTCTCAAACACCATATGCAAAGATAAACTCAAAATGGATGAAAGACCTCAATGTGAGACAGGAATCCATCAAAATCCTAGAGGAGAACATAGGCAGTAACCTCTTTGACATTGGCCACAGCAACTTCTTTCAAGATACATCACCAAAAGCTAGTGAAACAAAAGCAAAAATGAACTTTTGGGACTTCAACAAGATAAAACACTTCTGCACAGCAAAGGAAACAGTCAACAAAACAAAGAGGCAACCCACAGAATGGGAGAAGATATTTGCAAATGACACTACAGATAAAGGGCTGGTATCCAAGATCTATAAAGAGCTTCTCAAACTCAACACCCAAAAAACAAATAATCAAGTCAAAAAATGGGCAGAATATATGAACAGACACTTCTCTGAAGAAGACATACAAATGGCTGACACATGAAAAAATGTTCATCATCATTAGCCATCAGAGAAATTCAAATTAAAACCACAGTGAGATACCACCCTATACCAGTTAGAATGACAAAAAATGGACAGGGAAAGAAACAACAAATGTTGGAGAGGTTGTGGAGAAAGGGGAACCCTCTTACACTGTTGGTAGGAATGCAAGTTGGTACAGCCACTTTGGAAAACAGTGTGGAAGTTCCTCAAAAAATTAAAAATAAAGCTACCCTATGACCCAGCAATTGCACTCTTGAGTACTTACCCCAAAGACATAGATGTAGTGAAAAGAAGGGCCATATGTACCCCAATGTTCATAGCAGCAGTGTCTGCAATAGCCAAACTGGAAAGAGCTGAGATGCCCTTCAACAGATGAATGGATAAAGAAGATGTGGTCCATATATACAATGGAATATTACTCAGCCATCAGAAAGGATGAATACCCAATTTTTACATCAACATGGATGGGACTGGAGGAGATTATGCTAAGTGAAATAAGTCAAGCAGAGAAAGTCAATTATCATATGGTTTCACTTATTTGTGGAACATAAGGAATAGCTTGGAGGACATTAGGAGAAGGAAGGGAAAAATGAAGGGGGGGAAATCAGAGGTATTTGAACAAAGGGGTTCATCAGAGATGAACCATGAGAGACTATGGACTCTGAGAAACAAACAGGGTTTTAGAGGGGAGGGGGGTGGGGGGATGGATGAGCTCGGTGATGGGTATTAAGGAGGGCACATATTGCATGGTTCACTGGGTGTTATACACAAATAATGAATCATGGAATACTACATCGAAAACAAATGATGTAATGTATGGTGACTAACATAGCATAATAAAAAAAATAGCAACACAAAGTCATATGAAAGTATAAGGTTTACCAGTAAAAGTAAATACATGTACAAATATAATAAGCTATACTATTGTAATATTGTTTTATAGAATTTAAATGATAAAAACTTAAAAAAACCTATAAATCTGTGTTAATAGGTATTAACATCTAAAGATATAATTTGTAGCATCAATAACATAAAGTGGGAAGGGGTGGAGTTGTAAAGAAGTAGAGTTTTCTGAGAAACAAACTCAGGGTTCTAGAGGGGAGGGGGGCGGGGGGATGGGTTAGCCCCGTGATGGGTATTAAAGAGGGCACGTTCTGCATGGAGCACTGGGTGTTATATGCAAACCATGAATCATGGAACACTACATCAAAACTAATGATGTAATGTATGGTGATTAACATAACATAATAAAAATAAATAAATAGAGACCAAAAAAAAAAAAGAAGAGTTTTGGTACCCAACTGAAATTAATTTGCTCTCAGTTTAAAATAGAATGTTATAACTCTAAGATGTTTTATGTATTTTCAATAGTAACCACAAAAAAAAATAGCTGAGGAATGTATGCAAAGGGCAATGAGAAGGGAATCAAAGTATATCACTACAAAAAAATAATTCAGTGAAACTCAAAGAAAGACAGTAAGAGAGGAAAGGAGGGACAAAAAAAAAACCTCTAAGACACAAAAATCAATTAGCAAAAAAGCAATAGTTAATCTTTCCTGTTACTGATTACTTTCGAAGTAAATGAATTAAACTCCCCAATCAAAACACATAGACTGGCTCAATGGATATAAAAACAGGACCCCACTATATGTTGTCTACAAGGGACTCATCTTAAATCTAAGGACACTTGTAGGCTTAAAGCAAAACAATAGCAAAAGATATTCCGTGCAAATTGCAACCAAAACTGAGCAGGAGCAGCTATACTAACATCAGACAGCTGGACTTTAAGTTAAAAACTGTTATGAGAGACAAAGAAGGATATTATATAATGATAAAAATGTCAGTTTACCAAGAAGATATAACAATTATAAATATGCATCAAACCTCAGAGCTCCAAAATATGTGAAGCATATCTTGACAGACTGAAGGGAGAATAAATAACAACACAATAATAGTATGATACTTCAAAACTCTACTATCAATAATAGAATAAGCAGATGAATCAATAAAATAGAGAAAATTAACAACATTGTAGACCAATTGGACATAACAGACATATACAGAACACTGCTCTAATAATAGCAGAATACATTCTTCTCAAGTGCCCATAAAACATTCTCTAGGATAGACCAGATGTTAGGCCACAAATCAAATTTCACTGAATTCAAGAAGCCTGAAACTATACAAATTCACAATGAAATAAAACTAGAAATCAATAGCACAAAGAAAACTGAAAAAATACACTAATACGTGAAAATTAAACCATGTACTCTAAACAACAAATGGGCAAAAAAGAAGTCACAAGGAAGTTAGAAAATACCTTGAGACAAATGAAAATGAAAACAAAACATATCAAAACTTATAGCATGGAGAGAAAGCAGTGCTAAGAGAGAAGTTTATGGCTGTAAATGCATATGTTAAAGTAAAAAGATCTCAAATCAATAGCCTAACTTTACACCTCAAGAAACTAGAAAAAGAACAAACTACACCCACTGCTAACAGAAAGAAAGAAATAACAAGATTTGACCAGAGATAAACAGGGAATAGAAAAAAATCAATGAAAGTAAGAGTTGTTTTTTTGAAATTTCAACAAAATTGACAAACCTTAGATTAAAAAAATAAAGATAAAATACTTAAATAATTAAAATCAGAAATGAAAGAGGAGGCATTACAATTGATGCCACAGAAATAAAAAGGATTATAAGAGAATACCTTAAACATGTATGCCAACACACAGGTTAACCTAGATTAAATGGATACATTCCTAGAAAGGCACAAACTAACAGGACTGAGTCTTAAAGAAGTAGAAAATCTGAACAGACCAATAATGAGTAAAGAAATTGAACTAGTAATTAAAAACTTCACAAGAAATATAAGCCCAGGACTGGTTGGCTTCACTGGAGAGTTTTACCAGTTAAAGAAGAATCAATACCAATCTCCTGAAACTCTTCCAAAAAACTAAAGAAGAGAGAATACTTCTAAGCTTATTCTATGAGGCCAGCATTACCTTGACACCAAAGCCAAAGCCAATACAAGAAACAAAAACTATAGATCATTATCCATGATAAATACTGAAGCTAAAGTTTTCAATAAAATATTAGCAAACCAAATTCAAAAGCACATTAAAAGAATTATGCATGATGACCAAATAAGATTTTTTCCTGGAATGTAAGGATAGTTCAACATAGGAAAATCAATCAGTGTAATATACCACATTCACAGAATAAAGGACTAAAACCATACATAATCTCAACCAATGCAGAAAAAAAAACATTTGACAAAATTCAACATTCATGATAAAATCATTCAATGAATTAGGAATAGAAGGAAACTACCCCAACATAATAAAAGCCATTTATAAGAAGCCAACAGCTAACATCATAAGCAGTGGTGAAAGGCTGAAAGCTTTCCCTCTAATCTCAGAAACAAGAAAGAATGCCTGCTCTCATCATTTATATTCAACTTAGTATTAGACATCCAAGCCAGCACAATTAGGCAAAAAAAGAAAAAAATGACAAAATCGGAAAGGAAGAAGTAAAAGAATCTCTTTTTACAGGTAACCTGATTTGACATGTAAAAACCCTAAAGAGTCCATAAAAAAAACTGTTAGAATTAATAAAAGAATTCAGCAAAGTTGTAGGATAAAATGTCAACACCCCAAACTGGGATGTGTTTCTATCCATTAACAATGAACAAGTCAAAAAGAAGATTAAGAAAAAAATTCAATTTACAATAGCATTAAAAAGAATAAAATACTTAGGAATAAACCTAACCAAAGAGGTGAAAGCCCTTTAATTAAAAACTACAAAACATTTCTGGAAGAAATTTTAAAAGACACAAATAAATGGAAAGTCATCTCTATTTATTCAGTTGGAAGACAAATAATATTAAGATATCTATACTACTAAAGAGATGTAAAAATTCTATGCAATCCTGCTTAATAGACCAAAGGCACTTTTTTTGCAAAATTAGAAAAAAATTACCTTAAAATTCATATGGAATCACAAGAAACCTCTTTTAGCCAAAGACAATTTTGAAAAATAAAAACAAATTTGGAAGAATCACAGTTCCTAATTTCAAAACATATTGCAAAGCTACTGTAATGAAAACCAGTGTGGTAGTGGCATAAAGACAGACAAATAGATCAATGGAAAAGAAGAGGGAAATAAGCCAGACATAAGCCCCCACATATATAATCAAATGATCTTTAGACAACAATGGCAAGACTATTCAATGTGGAAAGACCAGTCTCTTCAACAAATGGTTTTGGGAAACTGGGAATTTACATGCACAAGAATGAAGTAAGACCCTTAATATATACCTTTTACAAAAATTAACTCAAGGGGCACCTGGGTGGCTCAGTTGGTTAAGTGTCTGACTCTATTTCAGCTCAGGTCATGATCTCAGGGTCATAGGTCGAGCCCCACATTGGGTTCTGCACTGGGTGTAGAATTTGCTTAAGATTCTCATTCTCTGTCTCCCTCTGCGCCTCCTCTACCTCTCTCTCTCAAAAATAATAATAATAATAATAACTGAAAATGCATTAAAGACCCAAAACCATAAAGCTCCTAAAAGAAATAATGGAGGAAAACTTCATGGCATTGTACTTGACAATAACTTCTTGCATATGACAACAAAAGCACAGTGAACAAAAGCAAAAATAGACAAACCCCAAAAAATATGCACCAAAGGACACAATGAACAGAGTGAAAAAGCAACATAGAATGGGAGGAAATATTTTTAAATCATATATCTAATATGAGGTTACTATCTAGAATATAAAGAATCTGAACAAATGAAAAACAAAACAAAAAATAAATAAAAACTTGATTAAAAAGTGGGCAAAGGACTTGAATAGCTATTTCTCCAAGGATCATATACAAATGGCCAACAAGCATATAAAAAGGTGTCCAACATGATTAATCATCAGAGAAATGCTACTCAAAGTCACAATAAGGCATTACTTAATAGCCATTATGATGGCCATCAAAAAATAAAAACAAAAACACAACAATAGAAACTAACAAGTGGTGGTGAGGATGTCGAAAAATTTGAGCTTGTGCATTGGTGATGGGATGGTAAAATGGTGCAACTACTATGGAAAACATTATGGAGGTTTCTCAAAAATATGAAAAATAGTACTATATGTCTCAGAAATCTAACTTTTAAGTATGTACCCCAAAGATTCAAAAGTAGGGTCTTGAAGTGACATTTGCACACCCACATTCATAGCAGCACTATACACAACAATCAAGAGGTGGAAGCAATCCAAATGTTCACTGCTGGATGAATGAATGAACAAAACATAGTATGTATGTATGTGTGTGTGTGTGTATTTGAATATACATATAATGGGATATTATTCAGCTTTAAAAAAAAGAAAATACTGTCACATGTTACAACAAGGATGAACCACAAGGCCATTATATTAAGTGAAATAAACTCCAGAAGAACAAATACTGCATGATTCCACTTATATGAGATATCTAAAGTAGTCAAATTCATAGAGACAGAAAGTAGAGTGGTGATTACCAGGGGCTGAGTGGGGAGGAGAGTTAGGGAAGTTGTTGTTTAATGATTATACAGTTTCAGATTTGCAAGATAAGAAAAGTTCTGGAGATCTGTTTTACAACAGTGTAATTGTACATAACACGCTGAAGTCTACACTTAATAATGGTTAGGATGGTAAATTCTATATTATGTGATTTTTGCCACAATAAAAAATTATAATAGAATATTTTTGATGCACTGTAAATATCATTAGAAGAGGAATTTCTTTGTAAATGAAGTTATAACAAATAAAACTTACTTGGAAGAAGGTCAAATCCCTCAAGAAAAACACATTTATAATACCTAGAAAGAAAAAGGATCATTTTTTTAAATACACATAAAGTTTTCAGAGTACATTTATGAATATCATGATACTATTAACATGTTAAGCAATCAGCAAATATTAAATTAAGTAAGTTAAGTACTGCTTGAATGTCCATAAACCCAAGATTTAAAATCCACAAATGATTAGGTAAGTTCTTCAAATTCCCACTTTTTCTTTTTCATGCTGTGATGCTTGTCATTCTTTTCCTTATATGAGAACAATTTTATATTGTGGAATATTAATCTAAATGTCTAGAACTCTGGACACCACACCTAAAAATAACAAAATAAACATGTACAATATGGAAAAAATAGGGAAGAGTAATTGAAATTTAAACATTTCTAAGTAATATTTTATCGAGCATACAGTGCATTTTTATAAATCTCATTGTTTTTAAAGGACTGATATTTTCAAGTTACCTTTGAAGGAACTGGAATGATCATTTATACAATATATTTTCTTCCTGTGTTTACTAAATTATTCTTTAAAGAGAACCCACGTGACACTTTCTCTCGAAGTGAACTTAAAGGCATCAACCACTCCAAGTTCTGTCCTCACTCTACTGGCTGGTTGACATGAGGTAGGGTTGAGGTATTGGGCTGTGCTTGGTGGAAAGAAGTCACAGCAGATCCACGTTTTGTCAGGATTGAGTGTGTAACAGAAGATATCTATAAGTACCTGTGACTATAGTGTCTATGCCGGAGTGGGTCCAACATCCACATTTCCTTTCACTGCAATGGACTCAATTAAAATTATCGGGTGACAGAAATAGACTCACACAAATACACTCACCTCAGTTTTGACAATGGTGCAAAAGTAATTCAGTGGAGGACAAAGGACTGTTTCAGTAAATAGTATGGAAACAACTGGACATCAGTAGCTGCAAAAATGATCCTCAACCTAATCCTCAACCTTATACAAAAGTGAACTCTAAATGGATCATAGATCTAATGTAAAAGGTAAAACTATAAAACTTTTGGAAGACAATGTAGGAGAAAATCTTCATGACCTGGGGTTAGGCACATTGTTCTAATGTATGACACCAAAATCATGAACTAACAACAACAAAAAAAATGGATAAATTGGATTCCATAAAAATTTAAATTTCTTATTCTAAAAATTATTCTGTCAAGATGATGAAAGTTCAGTCACCGAACTCTCTAATTTCCACAGTAAAGGAAAAAAAAAAAAACAATTCAATTAGAAAAATGGAAAAAGATATAAACATCACCAAAGAAAGTATACAGATGGTAATTAAACACATGAAAAGATGTTCAACATCGCTAGTCATTAGGAAAATGCAGATTACAACCACAGTGAGATGACACTACGTATGTATTAGAATGGCTAAAATATGGGGCGCTTGGATGGCTCAGTCAGTTAGGTTAAGCATCTGCCTTCGGCTCAGGTCACAATCCCAGGGTCCTAGGATTAAGCCCCTCATTGGACTCCCTGCTCAACGGAATGTCTGCCCCTCCCTTTCCATCTACCTCTCCCCCAGCTCATGCTCTTTTTCTCTCACTCTCAATCTCTCTCCCAAATAAATAAAAACTTTAATGAAATGAAATGAAATATATTTCTAATATCAAATTCTGACAAACATGCAGAGAAATCTGATCCCTCATACATTGTTGGTGGGAATGTAAAATGGTACAGCCACATTGGAAATCATTCTGGCAGTTTTTTTAGAAAGTTCAATATACACTTACCATGTAACCCAGCATTTATCGCTTGGGATTTATCATAAAGACTGAATATTTAGGGGCACCTGGATGGTTCAGTCCCTTAAGCATCTGACTCTTGATTTCACGTTCAGGTCATGATCTCAGGTTGCAGGATTGAGCCCTGCTTAAGATTCGCTCTCCCTGTCCCTTTGACCTCCCCCCCCACCCAACTTGCATATGCACATGCTCTCTCTAAAAAAAAAAAAAAAAAGACTGAACATTTATATTCACACATAAACCTGCACATGACTATTCATAACAACTTTATTTGGGGGTAACCCAAAACAGGAAACAACCCAGGTGTCCTTCAATGAGTGAATGGTTAAACAAACAGCAGTTCTTCCAAAACAAAAGGAATAAATTATTGATACATGCAACAACTTGGAAAAATCTCAAAAGCATTTATGCCAACAGAAAAAAAGCTAATATCAAAATGTTACATTCTGTATGATTTCATCCAGCCTCAAAATATAAAATTACACAGATGGAGAACTTTTTGGTGGTTACAGAAGGAAAAGAAGGGTGTGACTATAAAAGTGTAGTGTATGGAAATTTCTTTGTGGTGGTAGAACAGTTTTATTTCCTGATTGTGGTAATGGTTATTAAAATTTGTACATATGATAAAATATCTTAGAGTTATACACAAAGATATTTTTTAAATGACTGCATGAAAAATTTGGTAAGTCCAAGTAAGAACTGGAAGCATGTTAATGGTATTGTGCCAATATCGAGTTCCTGGTTTTGATAATGTACTATGCCTATGTAAGATGTCATCATTGGGAGAAACTTGGTGAGGGTATAGCTGATTTTTCTGTACTGTTTTTGCAGCTTTTTGTGAGTCTAAAATTGTATATGTGTGTGTATATATTTGAAAATGAAGAAATTTTCCACCAGTTCTGGAAGTCAAGTCCAGAAAAATGGTCAATTAACTTCCTTGGATTGAAGCTTCAATACTTTGATCAGGAAAAAAAAAATAATCTAAAAGATCTTGGCACCAATGTAGATGAAATGAGTATTTAAATAATAAACAGATTTTAAATAGTGCTATAAATACATTTTTCAAAATCCATCCATTCATTCATTCAAAAACAAGATGCATCAGAACATGGGGAATAAGAGTATGGTTATGGAAATCTGGGCTTGAATACTGGCTCTCCCATATAATAGCTATGTGAGCTTTGGCAAGTTCTTTATGTCCTGCTATGTTTTTGTCTATAAAATAGGGATAATGATAGAACTAAACTCTTAGTTTTGCGATGATTATATGTATTAATATATGCTAGAAAAATGTAAAGTGTATATTAAGCACCATCTAAGTGTAAATTATTACTACTATTATTTATGTATTCTTTTATTGAAAGTTTGTTTTGTTCAAGGTGATTTACTACAACATACAGAAGATAAAAAAGTAATTTATTTAAAGTTCTGTGTCCTTGAGAATTTTACAATTTAGCAGGAGACAGAGATGGAAATGGATAGCATAAGTAAAAAGCATAAAATCCTAAGTACCTAAGAGACAACCAAACTTAGTATTGAAGAAAGGAGAGCTAGCACAGCATGTTTTGGAAATTAAGGAGGGATTATTTGAAGGGTGACATCTGAACAGGGCTTGAGAACTAGATTTGATTCATATATTGTGAGGAAGAGCATTTCAAATAGCAAGAACCACATGACCAACAACAAGAGGAAGCAGAGTAGGGGCTGTGCTCTATCTAGAAATAGAATCCTGTTAGACTTGTGTACAGTCTAGAAAGAGGTATGAAACTGATTATCAACACTGAAATGCAGATTGATTGATTGATTGACTTTTATTTAAATTCAAATAATTAACATGTAGTGTATTATTTGTTTCAGTGGTAGAGTTCAGTGATTCATCAGTCTTATATAATACCCAGTGCTCAATGCATCCCATGTCCTCCTTAATGTCCATCCCCCCACTCCCCTCCCCCCCAACCCAGCAACCCTCAGTTTTTTCCTATGATTTAGAGTCTCTTATGGTTTGTCTCCCTCTCTGATTTTGTCTTGTTTTGTTTTTCCCTCCCTTCCCCTATGCTCCTCTGTTTTGTTTAAATTCCACATATGAGTGAAATCATATAATTATCTTTCTCTGATTGACTTATTTTGCTTAGCATAATATCCTCTAGTTCCATCCACATCGTTGCAAATGGCAAGATTTCATTTTTTGATGGTTGACTAGTATTCCATTGTGTGTTTGTGTGTGTGTGTGTGTGTATCCACATCTTCTTTGTCCATTCATCTGTCGATGAACATCTTGGCTCTTTCCATAGTTTGGCTATTGTAGACATTGCTGCTATAAGCATTGGGGTGCAGGTGCCCCTTCGGATCACTACATTTGTATCTTTGGGGTAAATACCCAGGAGTGCAATTGCTGGGTCGTAGGGTAGCTCTATTTTCAACTTTTTGAGGAACGTCCATACTGTTTTCCAGAGTGGCTGCACCAGCTTGCATTCCCACCACTAGTCAAAACACAGATTTAAAACAGATTATGCCAGCACTGAACACCAGAATAAAGACCTGTCGAAAGAGGTAAGAAAGATCATTCTTTCACTGAAAGAGACTTCCAAATCTATGAATTCTCTCCCTTCTGCAGCACAGATCCAGCTGTAGAGAAGCCATGCTTGGTCTATGTGCTGGCAAAATTTCCATCTGATGGAATACTGAGGCAGGGACATATGCTGAGATACTTTAATTGTTTTCTTAATTGCATCTCTGCTCTTGTGAGGGAGAGTAAACACCATTCTGTTTGCCTGGATTTGCTGCACTCACTCCCCCTAAAAGATTCATTTAAATTAATGCGATTGACAATTGTATTTTTCAGATAATAGGCAGTTGAAACAAAACAGTGTTTGCAGGCCCTGTGAGGCAACCTTTGATTGGAGCACTTAACACCCATTGTTGTGGCATTGATTCAACCCCATCCAGCTTTAAAGTAGTTGGATAGCTGTGTAATTCTTCACAGAATCCTGGCTTAGCATTTTGGACTGAAAACAGTTGGGGCAATTTCCAGATGATGCCCTGGAGACAGAGTTTTTTTTTTCTAAGAACTATTCTGAAATGTCCCTCTGGGAAAGAAAAGTGGCTTGTTTAAAGGAGAATAAAGGATTAAGGTCCTTGGGGAATTAAAAAGGCATGAAGGGAATGCTTTAATATTTTCAGATGACAATCAGTGTTCACCTGTGACAGGCTTTGGTGAAAAATGAGAGTTTCATCCTAATAATAAATGCATACCCAATTTATGCATTGCACAGTAGGCAAAGGGACATTTTCATTATCCATATTCAAAGGTATTTGTGTGACAAGGAAAAACTGCATGTACTACATCAAACGCAGAAATAGAGAAGTTCCTACTTGGGATGCCCATGATTTTAATGCTAAGCCAGGTGCCAAGAGGAAGATGACCTCTTTCACTTCCTTCCCTGGAGTCCTTTCCACCTTTTCATATTTCCTAGCTATGCATTACCCCTCAACACAACCCAACTCATGTTTTTATGTAAAGCCAGAAACTTGGGAAAGTAACTTTTTAAAAGCGCTTTCTATTTTCCATCATTTTGTATTTTTAAAAGCAGAGTTTCCTTGACAAAGTATGTTCTAGGTATAATTCTCAACTGAGTAACTATTTAAGGTCCTTTTGGTAATCTGTAAGGACAAAAGTATATCAGGTAATAAAATCCATTATTTTCTTTCAATCGCTCCCTACCATTTTCAACTTTCAATTTCCCATTTCTTTACCTTAATGGCTCAGAACTATCATTTATTTCACTTTTACCTTCTACATTGAAGACTACCATAAACGCTTTAATGGAAAACTTGGAAAATACTGAGAACATATCTTATGACAAGGGATCATCCGAATTATGTAGGATGATCTGAAATACCTGGTTCTGAAAGCTCTTTATCCTTCTACTCCACACCATGTAATGGCTTATTCTTTCGGAAGTATCCTAAGCTTGACACAGAAATAATAGTATAACTTAAATGTATGCTGTCAGAGCAGAAGCCAATCTTAGGAACTACTTTATTGTTTTGTTGTTTTATTGATTGAGAGATTGTTACTTATAACACTAATATGTGTGTATGTAGTGGTATAATTAAAAAGATGTAGTCAAGCTAGACATTTCTGTTTCCTATTCTCATTACCAGCATCCCTTTCTCTTACAATGGGCCACTAATGGAATCTGAGGACACAAAGCAACACATTCCCTTAATCAGATATTGAACTGTGTGGAAGTGATCAAAGGTTAAGGGAGCACCTGGCTGCCTTTGGTCACCTTCATGAGTTATGACAAGCTGGCATTCTTGGGTTCACCCCCAAAGGTTCTTTAGCCTCAAGGAAATTTATGTGGATTAGATGACATGAAGAGTTGAAGAAGGCAAATTTCTAAACATTTTTAGAAAAACCAAACAGGGAAAAAAAGACAGTTATATAGTTTAATAACAGAAGCTATACATTAGATGTCTTGATGTCACAAAGGTGTATAAAATCATCTGAAAATTAAAATAGCTAGAGAGAACAAAAGGGACTTATTTTCAGCCAAGGTAAATGGCAAGTTAAATTCAAAAGAAAGTTTTTTTCATCATATTTATGCCCCTTTGATTCCCTGTTCTTAAATGAATAATGAAGAAGTCTTATCTTGCCTTTTGTTCTATACTATACAACTACATTCTCCCAGAGTTTGATTTTTAGCTCATCTTAAATTTTTTCCCCCACTTTGGTTCATCCTAAAATGAACAATGTTTCTTTCTCCTCAGTTTGTTTCCTGCTCTTTTGCATCAAATCTTGGTGATCAACCTTGATACATCAAGCCACCAGGATAATTTCTATGTCCTTGCTCTTTAAATCTAAATTCCCTTTGCTTGCCCTTTATGCATAACTTCAGGTCCCTGATATTGCTCTTCAGACATGTCAATCATATTTCATCAAAAAATTGCAAACATCTGCAGCCAAATTCCTACCTTTATTCCCTGTGGCTTTTATTTTGCCTCTTAGCAGTGGCTATAAAATGTCTATCATTACATTCTCAGAAAAACATTATTATGTGCTTTATGCATTCTCAAATGTCCTCCTTAAAGTGTCTCTTTGAAAGTCTTTGCCTCCCTTCTTTTTTATCACCACTTTATTTCCAGGATATATTCTTAATTAGAAAAAACTACATTTGACAAGATAAATTAAGGAAGCTTGAATTTAGATACCTGAATTGATTACAGTGGGGCAGGGCTGAATAACAGAACCAGATGCTTCCCCCACAGCCACCTGATCTCTTCACATTACTCTTACCCTGATTGAAACAGCCCAGACATGGCAGAGGATGAGTAATGTGGCACCTACCAGCACCACAAACCATAGATGGTGTGTGTACACATATGTATTAGCCATAGACATGATATAAATTCTAGAATTTATACAGAAAAAACAAATATATAGACCAAATCCTAACATTTGGGGTTTAAAAATATCAAAATTTACATATTTGCCTCAGCTTTTTTACTAATGAAATAAAACTACAGACACAGCAAAAACTCTCTCCAACCAGTGCCCAAATAACAGAGAACCTGGAATTCCTCTATACACTTTTCATGCACATACCTATAGTAATAGGTAGTAAGTGCGATAGATTAAAAATTTTAAATATTCTTCATGACAGGCATCATAAGCAAAGTGAAAACACAATAAATTGGGAGGAGATATTTGCAATGTAATTAATCAACAAAAAGTTAATATCTTAAGTACAAAGAGAGTTACACAACCTTAGAAAAAGAGAGCTCAGTGGAAAGATGGGCAGGCATTTGGAAATGCATTCAGCGCTCACTCTCTGGAAGGAAGTCTGCATGCATTGTGTGGGTCTTATTCACACAAATGTGGGAGGGCCACTGTTCAGAAACTCCACAAACAGGATTCGACAAGGTATCAGTTTTGGCACGTCATCATCCAAGACATCAATCTGCATTATTATCCCTGTTTGTGCAGAACAGAACTCCCAATTCTGGTGAACAAAACTTTAAAGATTTCAAATTCAGGGACAGTTAATCTATAAGAATCTTCTAGAAGATATCAGCCTGGAGTCTCTTGAAATTTGCAAGGGGCTCTAAGTTAGTCAATTCCTGATGCTATTTGACTATTACTTTGTTTAACAATTAGATATGTCCATTTTGTTTTTCAACAAAATTGGTATCAATGATATGATGTCTGTTCACAAGAATGAAATAAAAATAAATTTGAAATTTCATAGGTGCTTTGACAAAAAAGAGCTACATATATTTATTATTATATCTCTTACATATAACTGGAATTTAATAATAGCATAAGAACTTATTTACAATAACCATGAAATTAAAACTTTGTGCACAGGGTGAGGAGATATATTTTATGGCAAACTTTTTGGTTTTTTTGTTTTACACAGGTATCTCTAAAAAAAGAAAGAAGGAAGACTGTTTGCTGATCTCTCCCTCTCTCTTTCTCTTTTTTTACCCAGTTCTGAGGGAACTAACTGAGGAATGACAATTAAGAGAACCTACAAGATATATTTTTTCTCAGAAGACAAATGGATACATATATGAAAGGAAGAAATTTAAAGGAAAAAGAAAAAAAAGGATAGTCAGTACTTTCTTTAAATCTTTTGAGTATTAATCATGGTCAGCCACATTTTTGATCACTGTTATTTCCATAAAACTATTGTCTTTAAATTATACCTCGGTTAGCTGAGTCATTCTGAGAAGTGGATGCTGAGATGTAAGAGATGTGGGGCTGGGGAGAAAAAGTCTGAGAAGGGTAAAGGGAGGGAAATAACAATGGGCAGGAAGAGTTGCAGACCTCAATGCAGTTATGATGAGTGCCAGGGAAAGGGGGAAGAAAGAGCAGACAGCAGAACGAGTGCAACATAGGTCTGAAGATCTTTTGGCCTAACCCATGGGAGTCTCCATGCCAAAGCCAAGGAATATGCCCTTTGACTCTGTTCTTTGGGTCCTGACACTGGGAAAATCTGCATTGAGCAGTGGAAAATTTCTGGAAATTTCCAATTTCTGAAAAGTGAATTGCATTCAAGGATATCAAATTCAGAGGATGATAGGGGACAAATCAAATGCCCTATCAAGAGGCAAAGCAGATGTGGTGAGCAGACTAAAATATTTTCTAATTATAATTCCCATCTCCTAATAGTCATGCTCTTACATCATTGCCCCCACCGCCTTAAGCATGGACAGGACCTTACACTTGCATCTAGCCACAGAATTGGGCAACAGTGAGGAAAGTTACTTCTGTGATGAGGCTAGGTAACATAAAGATACCCATCTTGATAGCAGACTCTCTCCTTACTGGTCTTGATAATGTTGTCCAGTTGGGGAAGTCCACATGGCACAGAACTAAGGTGACCTCCACCCAACACTTAAGAATCGAGGCTCTCAATCCAACAACACTTGTAAAGACTGAAATCCTGTCAGCAAACACTTGAGCTTGGAGTGATCCTTCCCTAATCAAAACTTTAGATGAGATCCCAGCTCTGGCTGACACTTTGATTGCAGGTGAGCCATGACCAGATTTCTCACCCACAGAAAATTTGAAATAATAAATGTATCTTATTTTAAACCATTAAATTTCTGGTAATGAGTTACCTATCAATAGAAAACTAATACAACATCCAAAAGAATATAGCAGGTTGGAGTTCCTAGGTGGGCCAGTGGGTTAAGCCTCTGACTCTTGATTTCAGGTCATGATCTCAGGGATGTGAGATCGAGCCCCTGGTTGGGCTCCATGCTGGGCATGGAGCTTGTTTAAGATTCTCTCTCCCTCTCCCTGTGCCCACTCCCACCACTAGCCCTGACTCTCGCTCTCACTCTCTCTCTAAAAAAAAAAAAAGTAGCAGAGATGTGTAATAGATGTATCAGGTAGATAGATATTTGGGGACATTATTTAATTAACTTCTTTAATGGATTCTGTGATGTGTGTGGTATTCTTTAGATTTCCAGAATTTTTAGTTTGCTATTATTTTTTACTCATTTCAATCTTCAGTCAGTGATTTATTAGCTTTTAGCTAGTAACTAAGATCTGAATAAAGTATCTGGCACATAGTAAGTTGTTAGAAATAGTATCTGCCATTTTACCATGGGGAAAACACTCAAAATTAAGTTTATATACAACAAATTACTAGTGGTACACACCTCCTTTTCCTGTAGCTCACTTTGATGTAATATAATGTCATCTCCTATCCCTTAATTGGCTTTATGTTCCACAATAAATTGAATTTAACAGCATGAAAATCTTAGATGTCATAGTAATCTGAGTCAGTATGTAGTAAAAGTCTACTGATATAAATTATCCTCGGACAATAAAAACGACCTGCTCACAGAGTGGATTTAACTTGGCAATTATGTGGCAAATATTCGGAGAGATAAGGATTTCTGCCTTCTGTGTTTTAAATGCAGTACTGCCCTTTTTATTTTTGAAAACCAAATTTGACCCAGTGTACTGCATGTCACATGTTGCCTCGAGTTCAGCATAATATCCACAATATAGGGAAATGAGTCACTCTTATAGGAGGATTTGGCATTCTCCTTGCAGTGCAAATCCATTCTTTCATCTCCAATAGCAGGTGTTAATGTAAATTCACTGCATACTTTTGGAAAGGGGGAAGAAGCTAAAGGTTTGGGCTGTTTGCAAATCGCCTGTTATTGTACCTCTTTAAACTACTCTCTTTGACTGCATGAGGCTTTGATAGCTCATCTAGTTGCAATAGCATGAGCGTAATGCTTGCAGGCGTGAAGCAATTGGGGGCAGTGTGTTATTGACAGAATCTCCTGAATGATGATTTGTTATGAACATCAATGGGAACAACACTTGTTCTTTCTAAAAAGCCTGTTTGTTCCTCTTGCCTCACCTGAGAGGAGCACACTGCCCAGAACTGAGACACTGTTTGTATGGTTATTTAGCCTACTTACAACTGCTGTATTTTTACATGGACTGGCGATTTTTTTCTGGTCTTTTCTATTATGATGACTTCCAATCATTTAGAAGTGTGACCTGCCCAGAAATATCTGAAAGCAAGACCATTTGGCAAAATATAATTAAAACAACTAAGAAAGGGACTCCATGATTAAAAAAATAGTTTGCTTTTTGGGGTGCTTAGGTGGCTCCGTCGGTTAAGCCTCTGAGTCTTGATTTTGGCTCAGGTCATGATCTTTGGGTCGTGAGATCAAGTCCTTTGTCAGGCTACACGCTGGGTGTGGAGCCTGCTTAAGATTCTTTCTCTCTCTCCCCCTCTGCACTTCACTCCTCCCCTAAAAAAATAAAATAAAACAAAACAAAGCAAAATGAAATAAAATAGTTTGCTTTGGGGCTCATAGTTCGTTTCCTAAAAAGAATAAGAGGTGTTTATAGCATGAAGGTATTCATGTAAATCTTGTGCTAGAAAATGAAGAATCTTATGTGTCATGTGTATTACAGGCAGGCTAAAACACAAAACTGATTATTATATAGTAAATAGCACTGAAAACACCACCTCCCTTGGCTAATTCCTGGCATTTTGTACATAGCTAATCTTGGTTCTGTTCCTGCCTTTGTGAATATTTATTTTTCTTCTTCTTAAAGCAGTTTGGTAAATGTTTCCAAAAAAACTATTCTCTTCAGGTATTTATACAGATCCTCAACTTCAAGTAAATTAAATGAATTAAGAAAATTAAATTTTAAATAACATAACAAAATGTAATATTTAAAATTAAAAATAATAGTTGCTTCAAACCAGTGAGAGAGACAATCCTAATGCAGACTTTAGCCAATGCGTTAAAAAAACAAATTTGGGGCACCTGGGTGGCTCAGTCGTTAAGCGTCTGCCTTTGGCTCAGGTCATGATCCCAGGGTCCTGGGATTGAGCCCCACATCGGGCTCCCTGCTCGGTGGGAAGCCTGCTTCTCCCTCTCCCACTCCCCCTGCTTGTGTTCCCTCTCTCGCTGTCTCTCTCTCTCTCTCTCTGTCAAAATAAATAAATAAAATCTTTAAAAAAAAACAAAAAACAAAAAACAAATTTAAGGTTAGACTCCACACAAAGTTAGCTTATAAAAAATATATGTATATGCATACATGTGTGTATATATATATAGTACATATATGTATATATGCATATTTATATACAATATGTATAAACTATACATTATGTGTGTACACAAATACATACACATGCATACACACACACATATATATACATACTGTTGGTTTCCTTTCAACTTTATATTTTCACCTAATTAGAAATTTCTAAAGCACATACTAATTCAACAGAAATGCTAGCAAGGAGTCCATGTCTTCCTCAAGGAATGCTAATTATTCACGTCTAATATTGATCAAGGACTATAAAATAATTTCTCTTTCAAACTAATGGATTTTGTCAGATGCTATTTATTTTTTTAAATATTTTATTTATTTATTCATTTATTTATTTATTATGTTTTTATTTAAGAGCTAAAGAAAGAACACAAGGAAGGGGAGGAGCAGGGGGAGAGGGACAAGCAGACTCGGCGGTAAGTGCAGAGCCTGACATGGGACTCGATCTCATGACCCTGAGATCATGACTTGAGCTGAAATCAAGAGTCAGACACTTAACCAACTGAGCCATCCAGGCATCTCTGTCACATGCTATTTAGAAGATATATTTTTTTTAAAACCTGGAAATTGTCAAATGATAGTAGTGAAAGAATCTCCAAATCACTATTTCGTAGAATTCTACTCTGTAAGCTATGTCTTCTTATTTCTAAGGTATTTGGATGTGGCTTTTTAAATATTTTATTTGTATTTCTTTTTCTTTTTCTTTTTTTTAACATTAAAATGACACCATTTAATCTTTATCCTGATGACATAATCAGAAATCTTCTGGACCAGATAGAACAACAGTGTGTATTAATTTTTACCTTCATACCTCTTAAGAAAGCTATTATACAAATTTAGCAACTACTAAAAGAAAGATGAAATATAAATTATTTTTTCAGGGCGCCTGGGTGGCTCAGTTGGTTAAGCAACTGCCTTCGGCTCAGGTCATGATCCTGGAGTCCCTGGATCGAGTCCCACATCGGGCTCCCTGCTCGACAGGGAGTCTGCTTCTCCCTCTGACCCCCCCCCCATCATGTGCTCTCTCTCAAATAAATAAATAAATAAAATCTTTAAAAAAATAAAATAAATAAATTAATTAATTAATTATTTTTTCATTTAAATTCAATTAATTAACATATAATGTATTATTGGTTTCAGAGGTAGATGTTTTATATAATATCCAGTTCTCATTACATTATGTGCCCTCCTTAATGTCCATCACCCAGTTACCCCCTGGTTTATTTTTTTTATAATTTTTTTTTATTATGTTATATTAGTCACCATACATTACATCATTAGTTTTTGATGTAGTATTCCATGATTCATTGTTTGTGTATAACACCCAGTGCTCCATGCAGTATTTGCCCTCCTTAATACCCATCACTGGGCTCACCCATCCCTCCACCCTTCTCCCCTCTAAAACCCTCAGTTCGATTCCTGGAGTCCATAGTCTCTCATGGTTCATCTCCCCCTCTGATTTCCCCCCTTCATTTTTCCCTTCCTTCTCCTAATGTCCTCCAAGCTATTCCTTATGTTCCACAAATAAGTGAAACCATATGATAATTGACTTTCTCTGCTTGACTTATTTCACTTAGCATAATCTCCTCCAGTCCCATCCATGTTGATGTAAAAGTTGGGTATTCATCCTTTCTGATGGCTGAGTAATATTCCATTGTATATATGGACCACATCTTCTTTATCCATCATTCATCTGTTGGAGGGCATCTCAGCTCCTTCCACAGTTTAGCTATTGTGGACATTGCTGCTACAAACATTGGGGTGCATATGGCCCTTCTTTTCACTACATCTATATCTTTGGGATAAATATTCAGGAGTGCAATTGCTGGGTCATAGGGTAGCTTTATTTTTAATTTTTTGAGGAACCTCCACACTGTTTTCCAAAGTGGCTGTACCAACTTGCATTCCCACCAACAGTGTAGGAGGGTTCCCCTCTCTCCACAACCTCTCCAGCATTTGTTGTTTCTTGCCTTGTCAATTTTTGTCATTCTAATTGGCATAAGGTGGTATCTCAATGTGGTTTAATTTGAATTTCCCTTATGGCTAATGATGTTGAACATTTTTTCATGTGTCTGTTAGCCATTTGTATGCCTTCTTTGAAGAAGTGTCTGTTCATGTCTTCTGCCCATTTTCTGACTTGATTATTTGTTTGTTGGGTGTTGAGTTTGAGAAGTTCTTTATAGATCTTGGATACCAGCCGTTTATCTGCAGTGTCATTTGCAAATATCTTCTCCCATTCTGTGGGTTGTCTCTTTGTTTTGTTGAACGTTTCCTTTGCTGTGCAGAAGTTTTTTATCTTGACGAAGTCCCAAAAGTTCATTTTCACTTTTGTTTCCCTTGCCTTTGAAGATGTGTTTTGAAAGAAGTTGCTGTGGCCAATGCCGAAAAGGTTACTGCCTATGTTCTCCTCTAGGATTTTGATAGATTCCTATCTCACATTGAGGTCTTTCATCCTTTAGTCTATCTTTGTGTATGCTGTAAGAGAATGGTCGAGTTTCATTCTTCTGTATATAGCTGTCCAATTTTCCCAGCACCATTTATTGAAGAGACCGTCTTTTTTCCATTGGATGTTCTTTCCTGCTTTGTCGAAGATTAGTTGACCATAGAGTTGAAGGTCCATATCTGGGCTCTCTATCCTCTTCCATTGATCTATGTGTCTGTCATGCTGTCTTGGTGATCACTGATTTGTAATATAGCTTGAAATCAGGCAACGTGATGCCCCCAGCTTTGTTTTTCTTTTTCAACATTTCCTTGGCAATTCAGGGTCTTTTCTGGTTATATACAAATTTTAGGATTGTTAGTGCTGGATAGTCAACCTTCAGAATATATATCATTGAGACATATAGCTTTTGCAAGTCACTTAAAATCATGGAAAAGGTAATTTCTAATATTATTGACCTTATGAGAAATGTTTCCTTCAATAGTTAGCTAACTCAATAGGTAAAGTCAGTCTTCTCTTGTTGTCCAATTATTAGAGCAAACATATGTATTTTGACTACATGTACAATGTCTAGTTCTTATCAACACTGAAGGAAGATTTGGTGCAAGTTGCTCCCTACCAAACTCTTCACTGTGAATCGAGTTATGCATATACTGGCATTGAGGAGGAAGCTCTGCTACTTAGAGAGCTGTACCCTTCCTTTCTGCATATATAGATTATGCTCCAGTGATACATTTTCTAGTCTTTATCATGACCTACAGATAATCTTAACCACACAAAGCAACCTTTATCCTTGTGTATGTGTTATAAATTATGAATGGAAGAGGAAACCGTCAAACTTCTCCTTCACATGGTCATCATCCAGTGGGCAAGAGCTGATTCACATGGCAAATCACTGGATTCTCCCAAATGTAATGTCAAATATCTGCTCAGAGATATGTGATGGTAATGTCATTATGTTGTCTGCATGAATATTATGCAATATCCAGTGGATATTGATAGATCAATATTCTCATCAAACACATTGCCCTCAATGAGCATTGTACTTATGTAGTGTCAGTCTGCCCCTCCCCCATGGGAAATATGATTTGGAAGGCCTTGATTCTTTTTAAGGAAAGTTATTATGTTTTATTTTAAAATTTGATAAGACTCAATGGCTTACTTCTCCTCTTTAACAATGTTTCATAACACTTGGAACTTGGAGTAAGTGGAATACTGATCCAATAAAATTGAATTTTTTTTTATATAGCCATTTTGGCAACTCCTAACCACATTTCTTGGCTGCTATGCAAAATTATCACATTTACAGATTCGATTGTCCCAGCATATGTAGATTCACAATCTATATTCATGCCATAGTCCTCTCTACTTAAAAACATGTGTGATGCCATTCTAGATCCTAATTATCTATTTTAGCAGTTTTCCGAGTAATTTTTTGTTCCACTGAACTAAGTATTCATTACTGTGAATTAGAAATAATATAATTTTCAGGCGCCTGGGTGGCTCAGTTGGTTAAGCGACTGCCTTTGGCTCAGGTCATGATCTTGGAGTCCCAGGATCGAGTGCCTCATCAGGCTCCCTGCTAGACAGGGTGTCTGCTTCTCCCTCTGACCCTTCCCTCTCTCATGCTCTCTCTATCTCATTCTCTCTTTCAAATAAATAAATAAAAATCTTTTAAAAAAAGAAATTATATAATTTTCTATTGCTGCATAAAAAATTACCACAAATTTAGAGCTTTAAACAATACCCATATATTATCTTATACTTCTATAGGTCAGAAGTTCTGATATACTTTGTTGAACTATCAGCTTAGGGTCCCCCAGGTTGAAATTAAGGTGTCAGCTTAGCTAGGCTCTTATGTGGAGGTTCTGGGGAAGAATCTGCTTTCAAACCCATTCACGTTTGTAGCAAAATTCAGTCACAGGTTGTTGTAGGTCTGAGATTCCTCTTTTTTTGGCAGCCAAAGGCCTCAGTGTTCCCTAAGACTGCCCACATTCCTTCATATGTGGGTCCTTCATCCTGGACACCAGCAAATAGCACATCAAATTCCTTCACTTAGCAATTCTCTGACCTCCCCTTCTGCCAGCAGCAGGAAAAGCTTTCTGCTTTTAAGCTCTCATATGATTAGATCAGGTTTACCTGGATAATCTAAAGTTCAGTAATACCTTATAAAATAACATAATTATGGGACTGATAGCATGAACTCAGAGGTTCTGGAGATTAGGGCCGGATATCTTTAGGGGCCATTTAAAAATTATGCCTACCATAGGGATATAGCACAAACTAATGCCAGTTTAATTTAAACATGAAAATATGAATATTAAAAAAAACATAAATGAACAACAACAACAACAAGCCAAGAAAAAAAGAAAAACAAATGAACATGGCCTGAAACTATTAGCAAAACCCAAGTGAGTTGTATTTTCTCAATGTAAGCAGAGATAAGTGACTAACATGATTTTTGAAGCAAATGTGTAATATTGAAGATCCTAATGTTTAGACTTTGATGTAGGGGAGGAAAAATTCTCCTCTGCCATCTTTAGGTTTCTGGCTGAGCCTATAAATTAAACTGACATAAGACAGATTCACAGGACAAAAGCAGACAGATTTTATTGACTTTTTTACATGTGCATGGGGGCCTCCTAAAGAAAATGAAGACCTGAAGAAGGGGCCAGAGCAGGATGCTTTTATACATTTTAGACAAAGAAATAATAAATTTGTGAAGAACTGACAAGACAAAGAGTTTTGGGTTAGGGGTAGTAAATGGTGAAGAAGTAAATGAGAAGATAAGGGTTAGTTTAACAAGGTTTGTTTGTATAGATTTCTTGGCTCCAAATTCCCTGTCTCCAGGGATGAGAATGGCTTTCTTCCTCCTGATGCAGGGAGGGAACTTCTTACGTGGGAGATTTATGTCCTGCTCTCAGGAGGATAAAAGAGGGTCAGAATGTCCTTCTTGAGCTGGTTATTTCTTAAAGTGCCTTTAATTCAAAATAAGCAATATGCCCAAGTGGCATACTTTGGGATGACATATTCTGAATCTCTTCAGTGAGATTTCTATGAAAGTTATTATTATTCTTATGAATTTGCTTTGTTTTGTTTTGATTTTCTAAATCAACTCCTGTGTACTAGATGATAAACCATAAAGATCTGCTACTGGTCTCTCTGAGAAATGCCAATCAAGATATTTATGATCCTCTTTTCTTGTCCCTCTACACATTCTCACCTGGTTATCTCATTGATTGTCATGGCTTTAATTTTTATCTACAAAATGATATTTTATAAAATGATGTCCCATGTAAAGTGATAGACCAAATCTATGTCTTCATCCCCAGTCTCAAGTTAGAAAATACGATTTCTAGAAGATTCTTATGCCATGTATCAGATGAACTCATTATTTCTGTCCACTCCAATATCTACTCCTGCTTCTGGTGGTGAATATAAATGTATATTTCAAATAATCATTTTTTCAAAGATGTTTGGCTGACCCTATATAATAACTTCTCAGTAAAATCTTACTCTGGAAATATTTTCCTGTTCATTTGTACTTCAACTATTAATATTCATTTCAATTTGTTTTTTGCAAAAATATTTTAAACTGGTTTTACATCTTGTAAGGATTGATTATAAACAAACTAGTGAGAGTAGTGAGAGCACTACGGTCAACAGTACATGCCATATATATACACATATATGTGTGTATTTGTCAGGAGGAAGTGACACACATTTTTTTTAAAAGTGGCTGTCTCACAAAAAATTAAATGCAGGTACTGGGCCAATCTTAATATGAAACAGCAGTTCATTATTTAGATAAAAATAAATGTAAACAGGACATCTAATGTTTCCTTTCCATCTATGCAATATCTCTTATGGATGCCTACCCATTTTAGGACACTAGTATTATGCACAGCTCCAACTGCAAGCTTCGGCCCCTCAGTGCCTGACAGCTTTCTCTGCCAGTATGGCCTCCATATGGGGAAGACAAGAAGTTCCAAGACATTCAGGTTCAGGGGCAACTTTTAACCAAAGACTGGGAATTTGTGGAGAGTTATCAGCTTTCTAGCCCCTCATCTGAGATACCTTTGACACATAGTCTACACTGTCTGCTGGAGTTCCCCAGCTAAATTGAATACCAGCTGCACACAGGAGTAACCTGTTCAATAAAGCAATTTTTGTGAAACCCATTTTCTTCCCTATCTTACTTCCCTGATTCCTTATTCGTGCTCTCTGTGATCCCTCCCCCAAAAGAGTTAGTACATGTTTGTCTCAGGGTCTTCATATATATATATGAATATATACATATGAGTATATATATATATATATATATATACATATTTCCCCTAGGGAAAACCAACTAAGACAATATATCTATGTATCAACTTGTGCTCTTCCTAGAGGCCATACACCACACTTGGAAAACCACTCTTCTATAAGATAAAACCTACATATCTCATTTTATATGTAAGATTCTCATCATCTTGCCCTTGCCTATTACCCATTATTCCTCCCCAACCCGACCCTCACCTATAGAACAGACACATGGAAAGTCTAACCATTCAGTAGCAACCTCATTCTCTTTCATATTCTAGTTCATTGTACCATTCTATGATCTCTCTCCTGCATGAGTTGACAAATACCCTGGAGATCTGTTATTTGGGGGGGTCTAGAACCAAATATATATTTTTAAATGTGGAATAGATGAATGAATGAATGCATGAATAAATGGTTGGATTAATGATCAAGAGTATATCTCAAACAATATCTAGGGGCGCCTGGGTGGCTCAGTTGGTTAAGCGACTGCCTTCGGCTCAGGTCACGATCCTGGAGTCCCTGGATCGAGTCCCACATCGGGCTCCCTGCTCGGCAGGGAGTCTGCTTCTCCCTCTGACCCTCCCGACCCTCCCTCCTCTCATGTGCTCTCTCTCTCAGTCTCTCTCTCTCAAATAAATAAATAAAATCTTTAAAAAAATATATATCTAAATAGATTCAATTACTAACAAACAACTTTTTTTTTTTCAATCACATGGTGTCATATGTAACATAATGGCTATAATGTGGTAGTGCAAGTTCTGGGAAAAAGAGTTTTGGATGACTCTAGTGATAGCCATCAAAGAAATTCTTTAAAAGGTACAGATGTAGTAGTAAAGATGCCACCTCTACCATAACAAAACACAATTCTCTTCTTCTCAAGAACTTGGCAGAAGAGAAAGGGTGATATAGATGAGCCATGTGAAGTATGTCAATAATGTGCATCCTAAATGCATTGTTTTTAAGTAATAACTTTAAAAAAAAAATTTCTGTGGACACATAGTGCTGCTCACTCATTCACCAAAGGGGTATGTAGATTAGCTTCCTCACATCCAGATTGAATAATATACACAGGTGTCACCAGAATTGATAAAATGATTTTAATCATTGGAAACTCATATCTTTTATAGATGATCATATCAAGGAAAGAATGTGTATCCTACTCCTTCCAAATGACATTGCATGGTTTGTACCCAAAAGTGACAGCATGTGCAGATCAAAACTAAATATATGGCATACCCTTTCCAAACCTAATGCCATGCCAAAGCAATGCCTAACCACAACACAACAAAACCTAACCACAACACAACAAAAGATGTTTAGAAGAAAGAAGGAAAGAAAGAAAAAGAAAGAAAGAAAGAAAGAAAGAAAGAAGAAGAAAGAAAGAAAGAAAGAAAGAAAGAAAGAAAGAAAGAAAGAAAGAAGAAAGAAAGAAAGAAAGAAAGAAACTTAAACATTGAGCAGCCGAGTGGAAGCATCCATTAACAAATCTGATGTAAAGTTGCATGCAAAACAGGATTTAGATTAAAATAATACTGCAGTTTCATTTTGTAATGTAATTTGAAAAGGCAGAAGTGAAAGTTTTAAGGGGCAATATGAAGATGGAAATAAATTTTGCCGTTTTGTCCTTTCGTATGTTCCTTCTACACAATTTCATCCCTCCCGCTCTCCCCTATTTCAGCTTCAGGTGGGTGTATCAGAAAGTAAACCATTAAAATACAAAACATGCAAATACTCCAGAAGTACAGTTTCTGCAAAGCTTGATACAGCCATCATCTTTCACAAATTACATTCTAAAGGTTAAAAAGAACTCAGCACTGAGAGTTAGAAAGAGGGGAGATGTTCTCCCACAGGGCTTTGAGAATCTATTTCAATAGTGTTCTAATCACCTGATTTCGTTCCAGAGGTAACTATTCCTTATTTTCAGCCTCTGAGAGTTCTGACTCCTGGACAAAACAAGTTTATAATGACAAATAAAAACAAATGTGTTCATTGAGGTTATTTTTTTTTTTCTTTTTTCTGGGTTTGCCCTAAGAAGAGGCCAAAGGATTGTCATCGGGGAGTAAGTTTGGAATCTTCAGATTCACCTGTCTTTCACAAAAACAACAAAATACATCTCTATCAGAAGTCATTGCTGCCAAAATAAATCCACTTCAGGCAGTAGGTATTTCAATAGATAATAAACTGGATGGATTAGATGCCTGAGTCGCTATGTTAGGAAGTCCAGATGGAAACACAGATCAAAACACTGAATGGCTGGAAGGCACGGTAAAAAAAGAAACAAAAAAAAAACCAGGCAGATGAATCTGTGCCTGCTCTTCTTACAGTACCATCAAAGACGTAAGGGTGTTTGAGCTTTGAAAGGAAAATGTAGGCAAAATATGTATGTATATATATAATACATGTACATGTGTAGGCAAAATATACATGTATATACATACATGTATGTATATACATATATAAATGAAATTATTACGGTAGGTGCTGTCTTTTTCTCCTCTAGATTACACTGACAGTGTCACAGAACCTAAGAGCAAGTAGGTGCAAGATAGTATACTTTAAAGTATGAACTACATATCATCTGTTCAAGATAAAAAATGAAAATCTGTGTCTTCATTATAATCTGCAATCTCCACTTTAACCCAACGTTCAGCTTTTTCTTAGACATTAAGTTTCTTTTTCTTTCTTTGCCTCCTGTATTTTTAGAGGAAGATACTGCTAAATACTTAAACTCTCTCACCATCAGAAAGCAGAAGAGAGAAATACAGCAAATTACAACAACCAAAAAATAAAATGAAAATAATACAGACTCAGAAGAATACACCCACATAAATATCCACTAAGATGATAGGAATGGATTGCATTAACACGTTGCCTTCCTTCAGCATCATAAATACAGCATATTGCTCTTATGGATTGAAAACAAAAATGCAATTCTACTTATTGAATATTCCCATAGTCAGCTAATATTTGCCACTGTAATCCCTTTACTAGCTAAAAGGAAGCCAAATAACAGATTAATTTTACACAAAAACAATGGCTTTATTATCTTGTTGTCTCTTGTATAGTGAAGCAGATCCCAACAGATGTTTCCATTTCTGTTGTTATGCATATCACAGACTTCTGTATAAACCGTAGCATCCAGCACTCTATATTTGCATTGATGTTTTTCTTTTGACTATTTGATTGGAATGATAGTATTATTATGCTCACTTAGTATTTATTGAGCACCCACATGAGTGTATTGCACAGCTGCATAATACAAAGAGACAGCCCCAGTGCTATACAGAGATTTGATTTTTTAAAAATAACAAAACTCCCTTTACTCGCATTAAGTAGGTTATTACCTAAGAAATGTTTTATTTGTTTTAGTCTTGCATGGTTACCTGTTTTACAAAATTAGATCAATTTTTAATGAATCCATTAAATTGGCAGTATCTCCATTCAGATAATGGACCAAATAAAATCCATTCTTTAGGTAGTTAAAAAGCATGAAAATAAAACTTGGCAGAATGCTCAGTCATTTCTGTGAGTATGATTATAGACAGAAATAAGAAAGAAGCATGTAGTTAAAATCCAGATGTTATGATTTTTAAGAAAATGTTTTTCTTCCCAGGGCAGCATATTTTTAAGGTTAAAAAAAAATTCACAACAAAAGACAAATATCACTATCAATGTTCTTGAAGAACCATGTGCCATATAAGCAACAAAGGCACACTATCTATCTGAATTGACACCAAGTCCTGGGAATAACCTAGAAACTACAGATTTAGAGACTTCTCTTTGCAGGCAGGGACTGTAAATTAAGACTATTAGAAGCTGAAGCTCTCAGATAATTTCCATCTCAGCTATCATGAGTGAAATCAACATAATCACAACACTTTCACTTCCGGATATATTCCTGGTCTTTGCAGAAGCTGCTCATTCCTGTATGTTTGAAAATTTAGAATGGAGGATCTTTTGCAAATGAGGGCAGTGTGTAGAAGTTGTTCTTAGACACTCTTATGTGGAAAGGTAAATTTGACCAAAATTTTTAGTCTGGGATTTTAAAACGTTTTAACTGACTTTGAAAAAAAGATCACCCTATCTAACTCAGAGACCCAACAATTTTAGTTCATTAAAGAATTTATTCAGTTATTCCACAGTATTTATTGAATACTTATTACATGTCTGGCACTGAGCTAATTGCTAGATATTCAAAGGTGAAAATTAAGAATAATAATTTAAAAATAAATGATTTCCACCTTGACGGAGCTTTTGGTCTAGTAAGAAAGACAGAGCTTAAATTAAAAAACAAGACAAAACAAAATTAAAAAAATACCATATATAATATTGCAAACACTGATAAGAGCAATGAAGGAAAAATATAAAACATTATGACAGCATACCTGGATTAGAAGAACAAATATTGTTAAGATACCCATGCTATCCAAAGCAATCTACAGATTTAATTCATTCCCTATCAAAATACCAATAGCATTTTTCACAGAACTAAAACAAACAATCCTAAAATTTGTATTGGAACCAAAAAAAAAGACTCCGAATAGCCAAAGCAATCTTTTAAAAGGAAAACAAGGCTAGAGGTATCACAATTCCAGACTTCAAGTTATATTACAAAGCTGCAGTATCAAAACAGTATGGTATGGGCACAAAATAGACACATAGATCAATTAAACAAAATAGGAAGCCCAGAAATAAACCCACAAATTAAATGGTCAATTAATCTTGAACAAAGGAGGCAAGAACATACAATGGGAAAAAGATAGTCTCTTCAACAAATCATGTTGGGAAAACTGAACAGCAACATGCAAAAGACTGAAACTGGACCACTTTCTTATACCCTACACAAAAATAAATTCAAAATGGATGAAAGAACTAAATGTGAGACAAGAAACCATAAAAATCCTAGAGGAGAACACAGGCAGCAACCTCTTTGACATCAACTGTAGCAACTTCTTACTAGACCCATCTGCAGAGGCAAGGGAAACAAAAGCAAAAAGAAATTGACTATATCAAAATAAAAAGCTTCTGCACAGCATAGGAAACAACCAATAAAACTAAAAGACAAGCTACCAAATTGGAGAAGATCTTTGCAAATGACATATCTGATAAAGGGTTAGAATCCAAAATATATAAAGATTTTATACAACTCAATACCCAAAAAACAAGTAATGCAATTAAAAAATAGAGGACATGAACAGACATTTCTGCAAAGACAACAGATGGCCAACAGACACATGAGAAGATACTCAACATTTCATCATCAGGTAAATGCAAACCAAAACCACAGTGAGATGCCACCACACACCTGTCAGAATGGCTAAAATCAAAAGCTCAAGAAACAAGTGTTGTTGAGGAAAAGGAATCCTCCTGCACTATTGGTGGGATTGCGCACAGCCATTGTGGAAGACAGTATGAAGGGTCTTCAAAAAATTAAATCAGAGCTATCATAAGATCCAGTAATCACACTACTGGGTCTTTACCCTAAGAATATGAAAACACTAATTCAAAGGAATATATGTACCCCTATGTTTATTGCACCATTATTTACAATAGCCAAACTATGGAAGGAGCCCAAGTGTCTATTGACTGATGAATGGATAGAGAAGATAGGGTATATATGTATATACCCTATATATATATATATATATATATATATATATATATATATATATATCTCACAATGGAGTATTTTTCAGGAATAAAGAAGAATGAAATCTGGCCATTTGCAACACCATGGATAAATCTAGAGAATATAATGCTAAGTGAAATAAGCCAGTCAGAGAAAGACAAACACCATATGATTTCACTCATATGTGGAATTTAAGAAACAAAACAAATGAACGAAGGGAAGAAAAAAGAGAAACAAACCAAAAAATCGCAGACTGTTAACTACAGAGAAGAAACAGATGGTTAGCAGAGGGGAGGTGGGTGGGAGGATGGGTAAAATCGGTGGCGGGGATTAAGAGTATGCTTATCATGATGAACACTGAGTAATACATGGAAGTTGAATCACTATACTGTACACCTGAAATGAATATAACCTGTATGTTAACTACACTGGAATCAAAATTTAAGAAATTAAAATTAAAAAACACTATGAGAGCATAACATTCGAGGAGTACCCAATTTGGATTAGGGAGTTCAGGGACTTTTCTAAGACAGGGTTTTCCCAGTCTCCCTCGGCAAAATCTTCTCCTCCCAGTTGATGTGCTCAACTTCTTTCACTCTGATCCCTCTTTGACCTCATTAAGATCAAGTTGAGGTTACCATCTCCTTTCTTCCCAATCCATCAGTCCCTTTTTTATTCACCTTCCTGATTAACCTGCTTACATTTCACTTACATTACTTCAGTGTCCATTTGGCCAATACCTTAACTTCCTGTCCCTCTGTCTTCTTGTTGCTCCCCTCTGGTAAACCCCTCTCAAAACTCCTCCTTTCTCCTCCTGCCTGTGCCCCTGAGCTCTGAGTGTTACTGGAAGAAATCCATGAGTATTGGTCCCCCCGTGCATTTATGATCCCAAAACTTGAATAGGCCCTTTAAATCACCTGCTTGTCCTACTGCATTTCAAACCTTCTCGTTTCACTTCTCCCTTCTACTACTTCACACTCAATACATCTGCTAGTCCAAATGAAAAAGCACAGAAGCCATCACATTAAATCTTTATCTTCTCAATACTAAAAAGACAAGCCTGCACAATGGCACCCATCTTCTATTTCTTGCTGTTTATTGCTATAAAAGGGAGTCTCTTATTATTATTTAAAACTAATTCTCCTCTCACTTTCTCAGGAATGAACCTAGGCATTGAACATGGAAATATTCTTGATATTTCACTTCTCTCTCTCTCAAATATTTTTCTCCTCATTAAAAAAGAACAAAAAGAAAAAGGTCCCAACTTGACTACACATCCCATCCAATTCCAACTTATCTGTGATTCCACTCAGAGCTAATGTCATGAAGCACTGTTTAGAATTTAGACACTCCAATGTTATGCTTCTTACTATCTCTGATGGATTCTCTCCTCTCTCTGTTTCCATGGCATTGCACATTTCTTATGTTCCTCTCAGCTCTCTGGTTGTGCATTTTGTCTCCTTTGGAATATTTTTCCTACTTAGCCATTTAACATTGGTGTTTCACAATACTCAATAGGGTCCTCCTCTTTTCTCAATCTATACTCTGTCCCAAGGCAACCTCATTTTGCTATTTCTTTCCTATACACACATATTTTAGATTCACATCACTGCTTTGACTTTTCCACATGTCTATATAAAAAGTGCTTCATACCCATACCCCAAAATCTAAAACTTAATTTATGATCTCCTCCCTCCAGTTTTAAAATATCTGGGCCCACCCCCATATTTCCTTTTGCACCAAATGGCACTACTATCCATCTAGTTGCTCAAGACCAAAACCTAGGAATCCTTTTAACTGCCCCTCTTGTGCCCCAAATCCAATCTATCACCAAGCTTTGTCTCTTTAATCTTCAGAGTATCACTTGCTGAAAGTATCTGTCCACTTTTCTCCATGTCTGTCACTACCACTCTAAGTCTAGAGTATCACCTCTCATTTGAACGACTCCAACAAGTGCCTGGCTGTTTAAGGTGCAACTCCTCATATTCTGTTATTCATATACATGCAGAATTATATTCTTGAAATAGAAATCTCTTCATGTCATGTACTTACTAAAAACACTTCAAAGGCTTTTCTGAGGTTTCTGGATGAACAAAACACACACCTTGATACGGCCTGAACGATTCTATATAAGTCAGCTCTAAGTAGGTCTTTGGTCCATCTTGCATCATGCCCCCATATGCTTCTCTGTGTTCCAGTCACACTGGCCTCGTTTGAGTCCCAGGTTTGAGATATATATGCATACACATATATGTTTAATCTGCCCATGTGCTGTTCTGAACATGCTGTTCCATCACCCTGTAATTCTGGGGAACTTTTTGAAAGTGAAAGGATCCTCTATTACAAATGTACAGGGAAAACAGGCATAAACAAGAATGACTCTGTGTCAGTTCTAATTGAGGTGTTAATAGGATAGTGATTAATAGAGATTAAGATACTCTAGTGAATATGAAACAGATTCATCCCCACCACCTCAGTGCTACTCCTGAAATTTAATGATTCACCTATATAACACTCCTGCATCATTCTGTATTTGGAGTTGTCACATTCACCATGATTTCTTCATTATGAATTGAAGTGAAGCTAAGCTCAAGCATTTACATATTTTATTATGTTGTATTTAATACAAATGAATTTTCTCTTCTTTTGCTTTCATATTACAATCAGAATTTTTTTTTTCAAGTATGTGTAAGCTAAGTTACGTCATCTAGGAATTTAAATCAGAACAGCTAAAGAGTTTTACAAAATAGTCACTATATGAGAGAAACATTTTGATGGATGAGGTTGAAAGCCACAAGGGAATGAAAAGAGTTGAGCAGGGAGAAAATGGAAGCAGCTGCGTCAAAAGAGGGAGCTTCCCTTGGCAAGGCCCAAGTGGGGCGAGGAGAAGATTGACTGCAAACCAAGTTTGGAGTTTGGGCTCTTACAAGATGTGATGGTCAGTTTTATGTCTCAATTTGGCTAGAGTATAGCCCTCAATTACTCAATAGGATACTAATCTAGATGTATCTGTGAAGGTATTTTGTAGATATAATTAACATGAACAATTTGCTGACTTAAAGGAGATACTCAATAATCTGAGTGGATCTGATTCAATCCGTTGAAAGACCTCAAGAACAGAGCTGAGATTTTCCTGAAGAATTAGAAGCTTTGCCTGGGATGGAAGGGTCAGTTCCTGTTGGAGAGCTCCCAGTCTGCCCTTCCTGATGGCCTACTCTGCGGACTTTGGAGCTGTCTAGTCAGCATCCACAGTTGAGCAAGCCAACTCCTTATAATAAATCTTTTATTATATATACATCCTGTTGATTCTGTTTCTCTGGTGAAACCTTGACTGATACACATGGGACAGGGCATTTTAACTATTGAAATAAGGTTGTTTCCACTACTAAAACAACTAGAAAAAAAATCAATATTTGATGGGCGCCTGGGTGGCTCAGTCGTTAAGCGGCTGCCTTCGGCTCAGGTCGTGATCCCAGAGTCCTGGGATCGAGTCCCACATCGGGCTCCCTGCTCAGCAGGAAGCCTGCTTCTCCCTCTCCCACTCCCCCTGCTTGTGTTCCTGCTCTCGCTGTCTCTATCTCTGTCAAATAAATAAATAAAATTTAAAAAAATCAATATTTGAGAGTGACCAGAAAAGGTCAAGACCTGTCCAAGTCCTCATCTGGGGGAAAATAGTTATTCTTACTGAGTAAAATTTAGAAGAATGGGGAGGGAAACAAAGGAAAGTTGCATCCTGATCACAAGACTGACATCAGGTGTGCTCAACATGCAGGTTGTACTCTTCCTTTCTCTTTTCTTTTGGTTTACCCTTGCTCATCTTTCATTTTTTACTTGCAAAAAAGAGCTGTGAATTTTTAGAAATCTGAAAACAATGTTCTGTATGGTCAGAAAGTAGCAAGTCAGGAAGAAAGGGGCATCAGGTGAATTTGGAAGATGAGACGGAGGGAGGAGGAGAGCCAGATCACACAGTCCTTTGTTGGCCACAATAAGGATTTATATTTTATCCTAAGTGCTAATGGAAGCAATGGAAGCACTTTGAAAATAGGAGTGATATAATCTAATTTAAGTTTTAAGATCACTCTTGCCACTGTGTGGAGTGGAGAGAAGATTTAAAAGAACCAAGAGCAGAGCTCAGGGGACCTGACAGGAGACTATTACAGCACTCTAGGTAAAATAGCCTTTTATGAACAGATCCTTAAAAATAATCTTAAGTAGAACATTTTATTTATAAGGATGCTCTTTTTAGGAGTTTATATACATAGGGATTGGCAAGGCTTCCAAAACAAAGGTCCATTTGTTAAAATTATTTCTTCTTTCGGTCATCAGACTGTCCTCTAAATTACCTATTATCTGGGCTGGCAATATTCAGTTTGCCCCTGTAGATCCAGCGTCTCTCTTCTTTACCTGCTGTGCAGAGGTGTGTGTGTGTGACCCATTTGGACACATGGCCTCAGAGGGCGCTTTTGCCTCTGGCTTTCTAGTGATTGGACCAACAGGGAAGGGGAGCAGTGGTATCTGGGAGGAGAGGAAGGAAGGAGGGACATGAGAAAGGAGTATTATTCCCCAGTTTCTCTCTTGATGTAAGACTAAAGTAGCTCTTTATTGAAATCCATAGTAATACTTGGTCCGCCTGCTATGCAAAAGTAGAACATTCCCTATGAAACCTTTGGTAAGCCAAATTGACCTAGAGCAAAGAAGCAATCACCATTAATATAAAGGAAATTTCAAAAAGCAGGGGAGAGCTGTATCATATCAATATGGGGAAAGGAAACCCTGTCCTGAGCTGAGCATTCTAAAGGACCTTGTTCTGGCCCTCATCTAGCTTTACCACTTTCCAGAGAGCAAGGGATGTGTAAGCCAAGTAGACATGCCCACCCAGAGCCCAACCTCTCCATTCTGGACCATGTTCTTGGTACACAAGTTCCCAGCATTTTCTGGTGAAACAGGTCTGAAACCACTGTAGGACTCTTTGGGGGGATGGAAATCAGGGTAGAGACAGTTTAGTAATATGGACTGGGGTGACCACATATGTGCTTAAAAATATCTTTCAGTGGGTCTGCAGTTTTGTCAGGAAACTTTCTTCATACAGGTGACACTCTACCTTCTGTTTCAGGTCTAGCATGGTGACAGCTCCTCTTACCAGCCCATCCCTTACGGGTCTTCTTGAACCCCTCCCCCCACCTTTGTAAAGAATCCTTACATTAATTACTTTTCATTTGACCAGGCTGAGGGTAACATCTGTTTCCTACCAGGACCCTGACAGGTACAAAACCTAGAGGCCAAAAGTTGAAAGCACAATAATTCAACACAGTTATAGAGCAATTAATTTGACTTTAGGTGTAAACTCTGTGTTAAATATCAGTTTGATATTAACTTTTAATATATAATGCACATGGACTAACTAGTTGCTTGGGTGGAGGAGCCCAGTTCTAGAGCACTTGGCTGTCTTTAACTAAAGTTGTACCATTTAGGCCAATTAAAGAAAGAGGCCTCACTTTTCTCTCTAAGGAACACATCCAGTCCATGCTGTTACTGTTTTACCTTCTGGAACCTGTTATAGGAATTACTGTTTTTCCTCCGAAAGGATGAAGCAGACAGAATTCCTTGGGAATCCCCCAAGCTACCAAACACAGTCTACCTGTCTGCTCTATGCTTCCTATGCATACTACCTGCCTACAGGGACTAATTCTGTAACTATTGACTGGGGAAATGAAATCCACTTTTCTTCCCAACTAGGACTCGGGAGGTCAGGAGACAACACCAGGGCTTGTTTTTGCATTTATTTGTTTTTGCTTTTGCTGAAATATATGTATGCATATGCAGAAACAAATGTTTATCAAATATATAAAAAATTTATAAGAGTTGTTTTTGGATAGCTCCAATATATATTACTTTTACTTTCTGTTGCACATTTTTTATATTTCATTTAATTAAAGAACATTACACTCATTATAAAAAATTGCTTTAAAATAAAAATGATTTTGGAACTTTTTAGTGAGTGTCTGTGAAGTAGAAATAAACATAAGTAACCCTAAAGACAGACAGAACAAGAAACCCAAACACCCTTCAAAAGTCAAACAACTTGGTTCTGTTATTTTGACAACAGAAAACTAGAATATGTTATTAGAGTTTTCAGCAAATCTATAGAAACAGGTCATGTGCATACAATAGCCATTTCAGGAGACACTTAGGAACTTTTCTAAGTATTATCAGGATAAGGACGTCTAGAGAGTTTCCAAAGTATCTGTCACTAATTCATTACACTACACAAATCCATTACGTTACATTAGTGAATGCCTATTAGGTACCAGACAATATTTATGGTCCTGTAGACATAGCAATGAATAGATAAGTCAAGATTCTCTTTTCTTAGATTTTGTGAAATTGGAGAAGTAAGTAAAAAAATGACAAGATAAGTTGATAGAGTGGTATGTACTGTGAAGGCAAAAAAAAAAAATTAAAATATAGAAGAAGGTGAGAAGGAACTGCTATAGCTCGCTGGTCAGCAAAGTCCTCTTACAGAGCTGACATGTAGCTGAGCCCTGAATGGCAAGACCAATGGTCCAGTAGAAGGAGCCCTCAATTCCAGGGTTTTTTTGTTTTTTTGTTTTTTGTTTTTTAAAGATTTTATTTATTTGGGCGCCTGGGTGGCTCAGTCGTTAAGCGTCTGCCTTCGGCTCAGGTCATAATCCCAGAGTCCTGGGATCGAGTCCCACATTGGGCTCCCTGCTCCGCGGGAAGCCTGCTTCTCCCTCTCCCACTCCCCCTGCTTGTGTTCCCTCTCTCGCTATCTCTCTCTCTGTCAAATAAATAAATAAAATCTTTAAAAAAAAAAGATTTAAAGATTTTATTTATTTATTTGAGAGAGAGAGAATGAGAGACAGAGAGCATGAGAGGGAGGAGGGTCAGAGGGAGAAGCAGACTCCCTGCCGAGCAGGAAGCCCGATGCGGGACTCGATCCCGGGACTCCAGGATCATGACCTGAGCCGAAGGCAGTCGCTTAACCAACTGAGCCACCCAGGCGCCCCAATTCCAGGTTTTTTAAAAAGAAAGCAAACTTGTCTTATTCTAGGCACCCAAAGAACAATGAATGGGAAAGTCAGATGAGATGGAGTCTCAGATTAACTCATACGTGATTTTGGAGTCCTTATATGGAGTTGAGAAATCTCAAATCTCTAGCAGTCTACATCAAAGATTTGACAAAGAATGATTGCAAAGGTAGCCTGCAAGCTCTGAGGTACCACCAAGAGCACTTTTACACCTGGATCCTTTTCAGCAGTGATGCACATAGGTGGGTACTGAGGGAAAGGAGGTTGTGTTGTTACTATATATATATGATTATATATATATGTAGTATGAGAGTGGCACAGAGTTGTAGCACTTCATCTAGGTCACACAAGTTGTTTTATGGGATGTAACTGTTATCTTCCTGTATGGTTAATGGTTTGGATAAAAATATGACAGATGACAGATTCTACAAGGGCACCAAACGAGTTCTATGCAATAAAGTGAGACAGACTGACTTATGGGTGTTAGTGCCCCAGGAGTGGATTTATTTCCAGCATTATGTTCAGCTCTCATGCACAAATATGTGAAATTGATCAATTAACTATTTCACAAAGATTTTCCTTTTTATTCAGGGGTATGAATCAGATCACTACTCCTTTACAGAATTTTCCCAGGGGGCTACTTGTGAATTGAAGAAGGGTTATTTTAAGAGATTCATAACTCCTTCATACTTATAGCCTCAGATAAGATGATAAAGGGGAGGCAAAGTTTACTATTTTCTCCCCATTTGCTTTCGTGCTTTTTTATTTCCACTTTGTAACTGTAGGCAAGCCTTGATCGATGAGTATAATAAAGGATATGAGTAGTTTAAGAAAATAAGGCAAGCTAATAGGAATA
The DNA here is from genome assembly GCF_029215605.1 of Mirounga angustirostris. Taxonomy (NCBI): domain Eukaryota; kingdom Metazoa; phylum Chordata; class Mammalia; order Carnivora; family Phocidae; genus Mirounga; species Mirounga angustirostris. The sequence goes on along the minus strand of NW_026991716.1, from coordinate 78,660,625 downwards.
AAACTGACCATTTTTCATTTCCATAAGTCTTGAAATACATTTAGGATGCTACTCCAATAGCCCCGTGGATGCGGAGAGTTTCTTCGCAATTGGTTCTAGATTAATGGACTTTTCTGCTTGCTAAGAAAATGTTTATAAAGATACAGTGCTTTTCATGCATTGACACATGATCTTTTTTGATAGGCTTATCTAACATGTATTTTTTTTTAATTTAAAGGCAGAAAAATTTGAAAAGGACTAATTACACCCTACATCACTTGGTGACATAGTATCAACAAACTATTTTAATGACAAGCAGTCTGTTGAAAAAATACTTCCACTTGGAAGTGCCAGTTTAAATTAAATTAAATCACTTCTGTGAGATTATTACTTTTTAAGGATTAAAAGGGAGTGGTACTAGGGTTTTTGTAAAGTAATCATAACTTATGTAAAGGTAAGAAACAATCTCATGAATTTTTTTATTCTTATGTTAATCCCCATACATTACATCATTAGTTTTAGATGTAGTGTTCCATGATTCATTGTTTGTGCATAACACCCAGTGCTCCATGCAGAATGTGCCCTCCTCAATACCCACCACCAGGCTAACCCATCCTCCCACCCCCCTCCCCTCTAGAACCCTCAGTTTGTTTTTCAGAGTCCATCGTCTGGACCATTTCCTTACACCACACACAAAAATAGACTCCAAATGGTTGAAAGACCTCAATGTGAGACAGGAGTCCATCACAATCCTAAAGGAGAACACAAGCAGCAACCTCTTCGACCTCAGCCGCAGCAACTTCTTACTAGAAACATCGCCAAAGGCAAGGGAAGCAAGAGCAAAAATGAACTATTGGGACTTCATCAAGATAAAAAGCTTTTGCAAAGCAAAGGAAACAGTCAACAAAACCAAAAGACAACCGACAGAATGGGAGAAGATATTTGCAAATGACATATCAGATAAAGGGCTAGTATCCAAAATCTATAAAGAACTCATCAAACTCAACACCCAAAGAACAAAGAATCCAATCAAGAAATGGGCAGAAGACATGAACAGACATTTTTCCAAAGAAGACATCCAAATGGCCAACAGACACATGAAAAAGTGCTCAATATCGCTCGGCATCAGGGAAATCCAAATCAAAACCTCAATAAGATATCAATCTCATGAATTTTTAAAAGAACAGAAACATTACATGCATTTGAAGAACCATTAGCTGTTCTGTGTGTCCCTAGAAAACCCATGATTAGGAATGACCACAAAATACTGCAATAAGTGAGCATTTATGAAATGATAAGACTCCCTTTTCACTGAAAATTATGTGAGAGACTCCAAAGAACAATAAGCAACATGCCTTATTCCTGGCTGGATTTGAATCAGGACACACATGGTCTGGTCCCAGCTCTGCTATTAGGTAATTGTGTGACCTTGGGTCCATCATTGAATCTCTTTAAGCCATAGTTAACTCATATGTAAAATAAGATTATTGGAGTAGATGACATTCAAGAGTCCTTTCATGTTATGCTCTAAAATGATATGTTTTCTCTTTAAGAACTCATGTGTGAAATATAAGGAGTATATAACTGTTAAAGTAAAACTTGTAATGCCTAGGAGTAATGATACCTCTATCAGTTTGCAAAGACTGCCATAACAAAATACTGTAGACTGGGCAGCTTAAACAGCAGGCATTTATTTCTCACAGTTTTGGAGGTTGGAAGTCTGAGATCAAGTTGTCAGCAGGGCTGGTTTCTCCTGAGGCCTCTTTCCTGCCTTCTCCGTGTGTCCTCACATGGCCTTTTGTCTGTGTGCATGAGTCCCAGTGCCTCTTCCTCTTCTTACAAGAATGCCAGTCATATTGGATTAGGACCCCACCCTTATGACCTCATTTACTTTAGTTAACCCTCTAAAGGCTCTATCTCCAAATATAGTCACACCGGGGGGTTAGAGCTTCGATATACGAATTAGTGGGGGAGTGGGCACAATTCACTGTAGAACAATACCTCAATAATAGTGAAGAATATAAGTACTAAGTGAATAAGAGTTTTGAGGTTGTATAAAATGGATCTACCACACCAAAAAAAGTAAGTTTTATATGTGTGTGTACATATTTTCACTTATTATTGAAATCAGATTAGAATTTACCTTGCTAATGGTTCATTCTGAGATTCTTGAGTATTGTTTCCTTCATGGATTCAGCATATGGTCATTAATTTTATAGATTCAAATTTTAAAATATTAAAAATAAAACCAGAACCGATAATAGATAACTCAGTCTTAAAATTAGCCCTTTATTTCCATAGCAGATTATGGTTATGGGGAAAGTTTCCCTCTGTAATGTTTGTGGTGAAAACATTCTAGGGCTAAAACTTTCTCTGTGTAGCGATCCCGTCTGTGTGGGGCACTTCTGACTTGTATCTTCCCAGAGGTTCTGGGTAGGGTGCCATTGTCCTGCTTTCCACATCATCTCTCAGTTTGGGTTTCCCTTGTGCTTGAATGCCCCTTCCTAGTTGTATTGCTTTGTGTGAGAAGATAGTTGTTGACTGTGCAAGCATCGGCTGGAGCATTCTCCACCCTTCCACCGGGTCTGTGGCTTCAGGTCATTAGTGGGCATGGGGTGTCTTTGTCCAGTTCACAACAATGAGTCACAAACAGTTGCAAACTCTCTGTTAGTTCAAAAAGGCTTCTGAAAAGGGCCTCAGCAGTGTTCTCAAGCTGCTTGATGAAAAACTCTAATTTACACACACGTTTAAGAGAACTGCTTTGGGGATGCGAGGACATTCTATTGTCTGCTGGACAGTGTTCTGTTTCTGGTTAGTTTAGAGTGATATTTGTGTTAAAAGTCAAGCTGAATGCAGCTGTCTGCTTTTAAGAATAGTACAATATCATGGTTCCCAAATATGTACAACAATGATCAAAGGAACTCATCTTTCTGATCAGGACAAAGGTCACAGTAGAGTGCCCAGTGAGCAGAGCATTATTGATAATACAAAAGAGAAGATAGAAAGGATAGTTACTCCCAAAGTTCAGGAAAAAATCACAAATCCTGTTCATATTAAGCTATCTCTTTGGGAATTCTCCTAATTCTGGCAAGCGAGGTTGTCTAATAAGTAATTATATTTCCAATTTCATACTATCATTATAATTTACACATTAACTATGACCCATATTATGTAAATTGCCCTTGAAACATGTCCAATGTGAAATTTTAAACATTTATAACATTGTCCACAAGCTGTGATTTAATGTGATGATTCACAGATTTGTATTTGTGAGTTGTACCTAGTTAGTCAGTCCTGTTACTAAAACCCTAAGAGGCAAAAGGCCGTGGCTAAGGCCGTGCAGTCTCAATTTGGATTGCTTATGTTCTATATAGGACAAGTTGGCTTGACCACGTATGGCCACGTGAGCTTCATCATGTCACTCAATCTCTTCAACTCAGTACAATGGAGATAATAATAGGTCCCACCACACCGGGCTGCTGAGGTAAGGCTCCAGTGACAGGCTACATACCTTAGTGGAGTGCTGGGTGCAGAGTAAGGATGTACTAAGTATCAGCTATAACCGCTTTGTTATTTCTTGGGTTATTACCGTGTTCCAGTCTAGGAAGCTGGATATATATTCAAGAAATAACTAAAAAATAAACATAAAATAGAAGGTTCAATATCACTTCTAGGTGTAATTTGTATGATGGAAACTATGTATGAAAAATGTCAACAAATAAAAAAGGCACTCTTGAATCAGAAGGCATTGCAGTTTTTAAATTATGTCTATATAAATGCAGGTTCCTGAACTGACATTCGCTTTCATGTTGAAATAATAAATCACCAGTTGATTTTTAAAAAAGAGTGCACTTGTGATCTTAATAATAAATTCAAATTTATTATCATATATTATGCTTTTTCTTTGTTCAAAATCACTGAAACAAACTAACATCGAAGAATAATTATGGCTATATCTATGTTGAGAATTACCTCAAGTAGCTTAAATGAATTAGGGACACACTCACGCCCACATAGTTTGTGTCAAGGAATTCAAAATCAAGATAAAAATTCCTGCTAATAAAATGATGTACAAAAAAGAGAAATATGGCTATATCGTGATCCTAATAAACACATTTACTAAAGGCTTCAGAATTGTGACAGATGCTTGATCACAACCAACCACTCCTACCCCTTCTCCCTTGCTGAAAGAACCTTTCCCACTGCAGACACTGAAAATGCTAGCTTTTTGCTTCACCAGCCTCTTGTAGCTAGGACACAGGCACTTGGTCTCAGAGGAGATCTCCCTCTGGCTTATGTGAAAGGACTTCGTCCCCGATGAAAACAGCAATGTGTAGGTGAAAACATCTTGCCTTTAGGTGCTATTCCCTATAGAAGGGAAAACTGGAAATGGAGCTGCAGCCTTAGGATCATAGGGTCAAGCTAAGAGACTTTTCAAAGAAGCCAATCCAGAAGCTTCTGGATTCACCGACCTGAAAGCGTTTACCTTCAGAATTCTTATAACATGAGAAAATGAATCCACATTGTTTAAACCTCTTTTGTCAGGCCTTCTGATAGTTGCAATTAATATGAGCATTCTTATGGAATAGTAATGCTGATAATTGCTTTCATAACCATATAAAATTGTTATAAAAGCGTTAAGTTTAATTAAAATAATCAACATCATATTGATTATTGAGAAATCATTCCCTAGTCTTAAATCAATCTTACCAACTAGTAGAAGGAAGAAATTGATTGAGCAAAGAAGTTTACAGTACAACAAATTTAATATGTTCCCATTTAATTAAAGTGGGGAAAAGGGAGAGAATGGGAGAGAGCAAGTGAGAGAGAGAATATCTAGATATTCCCCAAAATTTTAATGCTGATTACCCCTGGGTATCAATTAAAACAAATTTTATACTTTTTGAAAAAGTGATTGTAAGCTCATCCCCACTTTTTTGTATTATTTAATTTTTTTGTTAATATCTAAATAAAAGCCATAGCCATTTCCATTTTAGAAAAAAATTAAGTCAAAGCAAGGATAATTCAGGTCTTACCTAATAAACTGTGTTGAGGTTGGGAGAAAACACAGAGATATTCCCGAAAACTTATTGTGGAAGTATAATTTGTGCAAATGTTCTGGGAAATTAATGTGCATCAAAAACTGAAAACTATGCCTCTTTTTTACTGAGAAAAGCCAATTCTTGATCCTTGATGACTTTGCTTCATAGTTTGGAGTAGCAAGAATGCAGAAACCACCCATACCTTATTAGATTAACAGCAGTCTGACAACATACATACAATACAATACTCTCAGGTTGGATATATATGACATAGAGAGATGGTCATGGCATATTTAAACTTTTAAAATATATGTATGTATATATGTATATGTTATTTTCGCGGCTTCTGTATAAATGTATGTATATAGGTATGTTTAGGCAAAGGAAAACATTCTGAAAGAATAATCACCAAATTCTTAATGGTGGTTTTAATTAGGATAGAATATTATGGAAAAGTAGAGAACTTTGACTTTTTACTTGTACATGCTTTTATTGTTTGATTTTTATTATTTGATTTTGCCTTGGGCTTATATTAACTGAGTAAATTTTTTTAATAAAAAATGAAAAATAAAGCATGAACTTGTTTCTGTCCTTCTATTTTTTAACTTTTAATTTTTTTATTGAAATATAGTTCACACACAATATTACATTAGTTTCAGGTGTATAGCATAGTGATTCACTAACCCTATATGATATGCTATGCTCACTACAAGTGTAGCTACCATCTATCACTACACAACACTATTATAATACCATTGACTATATTCCCTATGCTGTGCCTTTTATTCCCATAAGTTATTCATTCTATAACTGGGAGCCTGCACCTCCCACTCCCCTTCACCCATTTTGTCCATCACCCCGTCCTCTGGGAACTATCAGTTTGTTCTCTATATTTATGGGTCTGTTTCTGCTTTTGTTTGTTTTGTTTTTTAGACTCCACATATAAGTGGAATTATAAATCATATAGTATTTGCATTTCTCTATCTGACTTATGTCACATAGTATAATACCTTCTAGGTCCACCCATGTTGTTGCAAATGGCAAATCTCGTTCTTTTTTATGGCAGAATAATATTCCATAGTGTGTGTGTGTGTGTGTACACACACATATATATACCACACCTTCTTTATCCATTCATCTGTCGATGGACATGGGTTGCTTCCATATCTTGGCTATTGTAAATAATGCTACAAGAAACACAGGGGTGCATATATCTTTTTGAATTAGTGTTCTTATTTTCTTTGGGTAAATACCTAATTGTTTCTTTCCCTTTAAACTATAATGCTAAAATGCTCAAGAGACTAGCTGGTAAGCCAGTGTGTCTGTGTCCAAATTGACATTGAATGGTAATGTGAAAAGTTAGTTTTTACCGTAGTATTGTGACAGTAGTTGCCGAGGACACTCTATACAAGTGTGGTGGCTCTTGCAAGAGACCACAGTATGCAAGACTGCTTGGTGTGTCATTATTCAAAATAGGCAAGCTTGTTTGCTTTTGCTCCATATTATTTTATATTCTAGCTTCCAAACAGGATGAATCATTATCAAACATAATCACTAAGAACTTTTTTTTCTCAATAGACAAAGAAGTGAAGTGTGTCTTTTCATTCTCTATACATTCAACTCAATCCATTAGTTGAGGAAGTCCAAGTACCTAACATCTCCCTCTCTAAGCATGTACTTAAAGTCCTTTGTAGGAACTACCTTTTCCTAGTCTTCTTTTCACCCTCCTTTTTGACACTAAATATCAAATCAAGATAATTCCATAAAAATTCAAAGAAAATAAGTGTTTGATAATAATTTTAACTTTGGATTACATTTTTCACTTCTGAATGGATTGCAATTACATGAACACGGTCTCTATTCCTTTCAGGTATAAAGCAAGTTCCATTGGCGAAACAGTTCAGAGAGTGCTTCTCCTCTTATTTAAGAGTACACTCACTGGGGGTGGGGGGGAGTTTTCTATTTTGTACTTTTTCCTCCAGATCCTTAATGAAGAGCAGAAGGTCAGTGAAGTGAGCAAGTGAAAAAATAAGCATATGAAAATCTAGCATAACCAGGGTTAGGCACCCAAGATGTTTAGTCTTACTGTATAAAGATTTATTTATTTATTTACTTATTTGAGAGAGAGTGCGAGGGGGGTGGAGGGCAGAGGGAGAGGAAGAGCGTCTTAAGCAGACTCTGTGCTGAGCATGGATCACGGAGCTCCAGGCGGAGCTTGATCCCATGACCCTGAGATCACAGCCTGAGCTGAAACCAAGAGTCACTTAACCAACCATGCTACCCAAGGGCACCAAGAGGCCAGAGTATATAGATAAGTATTAAAACTGTTTCCATTACTTAATTCGCTGCTTTAAAATTTGTTTTCAGCTTTCGCAAGAAAGGCTATCGTCCAGACGAGGAGTCCATACCGGAGCACAGATGCAGGTTTCATAATCCCCGTTTCCTGAAGGAACTCAGTGCTTACCCCAGGCTTCATGAGCTCCTTCTAGTCAGTGTCCTCAGGCCTCTAATGTGTGAGATTTAAAATCAAGTCATATTGCTGAGGGAATGCATTGCCTATTTCTGAGTCAGTTGCCCATCTGAGTTTTCTTTCACTCATGTGGAATGTAACCATTTTGTTTACTTACCCATTCTGATTTTACCAAAATGTTATAAGAGGATATTTTTCCAATTTCCATTAAACTCACATTAGCTTTGAATTTGTATTTATAGCAAAATATTTTAAAATCTTGTGTCAGAATAGTCTTTCGTTTATCCTTTTTAAAAGCTGGGATAAAGACCTAGAAATGTGTTAATTTATCCATCAAACATTCATTATGTTCTATAAAGGATCAGAGTAAAGTGTTCAGAAGGAATAATTTAAAAATCTAATTTGCATTTGGTGATATGGGAGAAAAAATAATTATAATAATATTCTCATACACAAAATAAGCAACTAGACAATATGCTTTTTAGGTAGATCCATAAAGCTAGGGAGAATATGAAGCACACACACAAATGATTTCCTTTTCTGACAAAATTATGGAAAAATCCATGTTAACTAACTTGCCCTGCTTCACTGTGTTCGATAGCCTTGAAATGTCTCATTTTCTTTACCAGTTGCAAGGTCTAACTGAAGCATATGCAATTGCAGTAACACTGTGAAGGGACACTGATAGGAGATTTATTTTAAATCTTGTGCGAAAGCTTGGTACTCATTAAACTGGAGGATTAATAACACTCTCCACTAGAGCCAGGTGTAATGCAGGCAGGCGTGCAGGTGTCTGAGTGCAGCTCTGTAAATCCTCCTTCATTTTGACCTGCTCCCTCCCTGTTACTCCAGTTTTCGCCTGTTTGAGGAGAGATTCCAAATCATGCCAAATTGCTCAGTGGACTTTGCAACTTGGTTCTATACCCAAGGAGAGCAGAAGAGTAGCATGAAACTCCAATTTCTTATCTGACATTGAAAAGAATGTAGGAAGGAATAGTATTGAGGTCTCTTAAGATGATAAATGGAAAGAACTTTTCTGCAATTGAGTTGAGTGAAAATTATTGACTCAGCTAATGTCTACATAGAAATGATTAGACTCACTTTTTGCTTAAGTACAGGATGCAAAAAATGCATAAAATGAGTATTGTTAGCTCACAAAGGACAGTTTTAATTATAAAATAGATTCTAAGGGAATATTTGGATGTGACTTCGAACAGGAAAATTGAGTGTATCTATTTTAAAAAAAAAGAAAGAAAAAGAAAAAAATCTAAGCACACAAGAATCCACAACTCTGGATTTCTGTTTTAGGGTCTTACAGTCAAAAAGTTGTTTGTTTGTTTGTTTTTAGTAACACTTATACGATGTACTGATTTTTCCTATATCCTTATTTATTCTTTTTCTTGCCAAAAAGCCTAGGTTATCCTTCTCTCCAATTCATAAAGAACAAAGACAGAACCGCATACTAGAAATCCAGTTCCACCTTCATTACAAACACCGATGATACCAGGCAGGCTTCTGCTATGTTTCTTTTAGTTAAACTATGTTGACAGTTAAAAACAATGAGTTGAGTAAATCAACTGTGCTTGTACTCATAAACAAAGTTATCATAATGAAGAAGTAAGTTCCATGAAATTAAAACTGTAGAATTAGGAAATGAACAGATTTAATGTTTTTTTTTCCCATAGCTAGAAAGATTTTGAGCATATTACAGGTGGCATCTTTAAATCTTTTCTTTGGTTGCAGTTTTAAAATTAACAGAAAGATAGTAAGTCAAAAAGGTTTTAGTCAAGTATTTTAACTGCAAATTCTGCAAGAAAAATTTGAATTGGCTTTGGAATACATGTTATCTGAAACATTAAAAATCCCTACATATTTCAATCCAGTTAAAGATTAATTCTTATATAAGTATGCAATCTATCTAGATTTTTTTTCCCCAGACAGCTAAAATAAAAGGGAGTGGTACTGTAGAGGATTAAGCTAGATCAATGTAGGCAAGTTATGGCAGTGGTAACCCTGAGTGATAGCTGCAGTCATTATCCATGGCATTCTACTCCTCCCCTCCATATGCAATTCTTTTCTCTCTCCCTCCCACTCTGTTATATTGTACCGTTCTGTGTTTTCTTTGCTGCAACTCTCTCTTTCTCTTCCCTTTGCCATTATCTTAGACCTGAAGGTGAGCCCTATAAGATTGTTCAATGCTTTGTCTGATTCTAAAATATAAAAGTATCATTGACTATTTCTTTTTGCTTCATTAATTTCTTTCTTTTTTTCTGTCATGCCTGAAATCCCCGGAATTGTCTTTAAGATAATCCTTCAAAAGTATTATATCAAAACCACCATACTGTGACCAACATTATTTTCTGCCTTCATTTGAATCCTGAAAAAACAAAAAAAAGATGATTTTTTAAAATTTTTTAATTAATTTATTTATTTATTTTAGTCAAATCAGTGCTAGGGATGAGAGAATATTGTTTTACTCTTCTGGAAAGGTTTTATCTCATTACTTCTTTTTTTCAGATACTGAATTTGTTAGATGATTTTTAATGTGGACTAATAGAAAAAATTTTTTTTTCATTTTCCAGGTTCAGGAAAGTGCTAATTTGTTTGGAAGAAAAACATTTCCTTACATTTTATGGGGAAAAAAAAGTATATGGTAATCTAGACATACACATAGAACAATGAGACTTTACCAAAACAGAGTATATCTAATGGGAAGTCATTAAAATAGCACTTTCATGGCAACACCCCAATCTTTAGGTTGTAATATAAAACTCTGGCCTAAACAGGAGGTCTGCCAGAAGCCAGCTGTATGACCTTGGGCAAGTCACATGCTCTCTAAGGGTCTCAGTCTCCTCATCTCTCAAATGAGGTACATGGACTAAATGATTTCCCCAAACCTGGAAACGAGACCATAAGTATTGAAACCACGGTACATTTTGCAACTTTTCTCATTTCAAGTTGCCAAGGGGGTTAAATTGTCCACAAAGACTGAGGTCACAATAACGTTTCAATTTCATTGCATTCTTTAATGTTAGTACAGAGATAGAAAAAAAAGAGTACCGCTGTTCAGCTTCCATTCTGAGAGGAAATTATAGAAATAATGTTCTTTCTCTTCACCTGGTTAGCCATTGTTTTAGTGTATCTTAGACTGTGTCATATTGGAATCCCTATATACCTTAATAGCAGTCAATCAGGAAATCCCTTAATGGCGCCCCTCAATTTTTATTACCAGTCCTAATCACTTTTTTATTTGAACTAAAATCTCTGATGTTATTAGTATCATCTTTGCTTCCCAGTAGATGGTAATATAACTCAATTCAACAAATAACTGGGTAATCAAAATGTGCTGTAAACGTTCTGTTCATGTAGAAGTGGCATTTCCTTCACAAGATCCACACATCGTGTTAAATGCTTTATCATTAGCTCATATACTTTTTACAGAACACATCATCATTCCCATTTTAACAGATAAAAAGTTCAGATGGTAAGTAAGTTTGGGTAGAATTAGAACACAGGGCACTTTGACTCCTAGTCTGAAATAATTTTTGGACTTCAAAATTCTTGCTAATATAAATTACAAATATTAATCTGACCTTCACATTTCTATTGTTATATCTTTAGTGGAGCCCTGATCTGACACTTTTGTTTGTTTCTTTGCAATCCGTTTTGACTTAGGAGCACAATAGAACTAGGATTTTTCTTTTCTATCTGACCATCTTAATTAATTAAGGATATAAATATACAAAGTAAATTTTCAGTGAAAATATGATGACAGAACATTCATTTTAGACCTTGAGCCATCCAGAGAGGCTGCCCATGTGCACATCCGAAAGATCATCAAATTGACTGACAATGGCTTTTATTTCAACCCTCTCATTCACTAATGCACTGAGCCCATTCAACTCATTGCAAATATTACCCCCCGAAAGACAGCAGTGGCATAAATATATCTTTCCTTTATGTTTATAATACATAGGACAGTGTCTAGTTTCTCAACTGAAATTGTAGGGCTCATTCAGTCCAGAGTGCTGAACAGTCATAATTAATAAATAATTTTATTTCAATTTTTTGCCAGAGTCTATAATTACCTTGTTTTTCTGCTAGAAACCTTTGTGTTAGAAATAGGAAATATTTAAGCCAAGGTATTTTTGGAGCTACACTTCTAAATATTGTGTGGAAGGCACTAAATGGTTTTCCCCTAGTGGGTTGTCTCATATTATATAATGGTTTGATTCCATCAGACAGAGACTAAAAATGTACATGAACTTCTAATTTTAGGTTGCATCATGAGGGCTCATTGTGACATTTTCAATGAAGTTAAAGGCCAAAAAAATCCCTATTATTGCAGTTTTCAATTACTAGAAAAGCAGCTAGACTATGCGGCACACCTTTCTAATGCATGACCTGTCTCTAGTATTCTCTTTCTTCCTCATGTTATTTAACATGTAGGGCAAGTTTTGTGGTATGTTGTAAGCAGAAATATGGATCACATTAATATTTGTAAGGGGTTAAAAGGGCAGTTCGACTCAAAAAAGAGAATTAAGTATTATATGTCTAAGTGGACCAAGAATCTGCCCTCAACCTGTCCTTCTAAACCAGAGCTCACAATCCTATGTCATAGCGCCAGGACCCCGTGTCAAGTTCAGTGTTTTTGAAATGCGTGCTCTTCTTGCTATTGTGTTCTGAATCTACCAGTCTTGCATCTCTAAAAATCATTTCTCCTGCACAAACCCTTAATTCAACAGTCTTGCAATTCTCACTGATTTTAAGCTTCCTTTTTTGTTCTTGTTGTTAGTAAATGTTAATGACACACTATTGGTTGCCAAACAATGAAACATATTTTCTTATCCAGCACAACACGACTAATGCTTTTAAATGAGTATTCTTCTTCATAGTCATTCTTATTAGGAAATATAGTAACTCTTGCGATGGAACCCATATGTCCCCATCACCAAAGAGAAGGATACTTATTCCTCTGAAGTACCTTCCTGAGCTGACGCATCAGCCAGATAAAATGATTGCAAAATACATAACCAGTACAGGTTTTCTTTCTTTCTCACTTCTCACTTGTTTTTCCTCCGCTTACACAGTTCTGTCCTTTCTTTCCTTTTGAATGGTAATAACACAGCAACACCTAAGACAAGATCTCTGAATCATATTTGGGATATTAGTGAAAGACTAAAATCACCTAGATGGGATATGGTTTTTCTGTTACAAATTTCCCTTTTCAATGCACTGAAAATCTTGATGACCTACTGTTTTTTGTAAAACCATTATAATATGAATTTTTTGCCATTTAAGAAGTAACCAAAACATGAAGTGTTTTCTACAATATTGTTTATATAGCAATGATCTTTGATGGTCTAAAACACTATATATGAAATCCTGAGAAACTCCGTCTCAGTCAGTGTTTAACTCAGTATCTTTTGAACGGGCACTGAGTAAGTTAATGAAGCCTGAAGACCTAAGCAGTAAACAGTGTTACTTTATGATCTCATCTTTCGTATGAATTCCTTGGTTGGATGGAACAAGAGTGAACCAACCATATGAACCTACTGACAACTGACCTCTCTCCTAAGAGGAAATAACGACTCCTTTCTCAGAGGTATAGAGCACTCTGCCATATCTGTTGAAGCCTACTGAAGAGTCATTTTCACCCTGACTCCCTTTGTTCCTATTAAGCTGAGCATGTATCCCCTCGTCATTATTACTGTCCACTGATTCCTTCCGGTTTGACCATGTGATGGGTGCAACTTCCACAGACATAGAAATTCTAGGGAGGTTGTAGAAGGCAACATTAAATGAGTTTATGTGTGCACTGTTTGGCACAACCAAAAGCTAGAAATTTACAGACAGGTGGAACTCTAACCTGAGAAGAAACCCTTGGCCATCACTACCAATATAACCTACAGAGAACAACTGTATCTAAACATTGTATGTTCTTGAAATTGACTATATTTATTTAATCTTATAACTTATTTTCCATATATCTGTGAATACATTGACCCTAAGTATTAAGTATTATAAATGATTTGTGTAGATTTATGTGGTTTCTACAATGATCGAACTGAAGTAGACAAGGACTGCTGGAAGGATAAAACCCACCGATCTAAGCAACCCAGAATGGCACTCTAGATTTAGGAAGGGCCACTGTTACTAGTGATGGGGGTGAGATTAAAAAAAGCAGATATTGTACAGAAAAAAAAAGAGCACTACTTAAATAAGGAAACTTACTAGGAAAAAGTCAAATTGTTTGAAGACCTTGGACAAAGGGATAGTACTTGATATGTTTGTGTGAATATCTCTTAAAAACAAAGTGGAGTCAGTCAGGATGGAGGGACTGAGTTCAGAGAAAGAAAATTGAGACTTGGTTTAAGAAATAAGTTGTGAATTTTAGCCTTTTTTTTTAAAAAAAGATGTATTTATTTATTATTTTCGAGAGAAAGAGAGCCCATGGGGAGAGGGGCAGACAGAGAGGGAAAGAGAGAATCTCAAGCAGACTCCCTGCTAAGCAGGGAGACTGACATGAAGCTAAATCCCACGATCCTGAGATCATGACCTGAGCAGAAACCAAGAGTCGGACACTTAACCAACTGAGCAACCCAGGAGCCCATGAATTTTAGCTTCTGATTTAAGCCTTTAATTTATGCCTCTTCATGCTCTGGGTCACTGTGAACCACTATGAAGGTACAATGCTAATCACCCCAGGAGTCTCACCAACTTACTTTTTCACACGCAAATGGGATTGCCATTCTAGTAGTAAGAACCTTCCACTCTAGTAGTGAGAATGCACCATTTGTAGCTGCTCTTTAAACATTGAATACTTCTTGAGTAATATTTTTACTTGAAATTATTTACTGGATAAGTCTATTTCCTATATCAAGACATTGCCCTTCTCACAGTATATGTCATTTCATTACTCGATACTACAACACACACACACAGTTAAAATTTGTTTTCATTGAATTTAAATATAAAAGGTAATTTTTTCCCTTTGATTGTACCTGTAGTATTATTCACTCAAAGAAACACTTGACAAAATATCTGCTAAATAGTTTAATCCATGGGATGGGAGTTGGATAAGGATCTGATTATCTGCAAATGGTATTTTCTTTAGTATTTTTTCACTCGTTCTTCCTAAGTAGTGCCTTCTGCCATAGTGAGTAAAATCTGACAAGTTAACAGGTGATTAATCAAGTTTTAATCAGTGAAATAGCCTGGTAGGTCTAATTCCTGGTGAGAAGTCAATAGTAAAACCTTAGTATCTCAGTCCATGGAGCTACTATATTAACCGCTGTGGTCAAATTCCTATTTATTATGGAGCTTGAGACAGGAAAATATTGCACTGTCAGATGATTATTTTTTTAAGAGAGAAAATAGCCATGCAGCACAACTTTGGAAGACTTATCTTTACTTTGTGTCAAAAAGGCATACTATTAAACCCAATAATGGAAGTACCACTTCTTCCACCTTTCATCAGCAGTCCAAAATGTCATGCAGTGAGAATTTAATTGGACTAAACTGACTATTTGACATGCAGAACTGAGCTATGTCATCATGGCTCCATAGGTAGTGAACACTTGGTGACTGATGGGTGGAAGAGAATGTACATTCTAATAAAGGGTCAAAGGACTTCAGGAGTTCTACTATGTAATTACTTGCAGCAGCAGGTGAGATGGTGCATGTCAAACAAGAAAATTACAATTCTACCACTGAAGAACAGGGGCTTCGTATACAAAAAATAAATATAAAACAAAGCACTGAAGCCAAAGTTATCTAAAACTATGTTATTTTGTGATAGGCTTTTAAAAGATTATCTTTAACTGAAACACACAGTAAAAGCTTTTTGTAAACTAATTTTGTATGACAAGATGAATAGCCACTTCATTGGCTAATCTGTTCATAGCCAGTTTTGTTCAATAGTTGTTTGTAGGGGATACATTTTACTTTAATAAAATCGATTGCATGTAATAATAGGCCATATACTTTATGAGATCCCAGATATAAACTTCTAAGTGCTTTTGCATATTCTTTAACAATAAATACAGTTAGAGCTTATTTGTTCTGATTATATGCATAAGAAATGGAAACTTTAGGTTAATTTGAATTTTCCAATAAACTGAGCACTAGCCCCCATACGACAGTCAAATATTCGTGCAATACTGGAGTGGCATAGACCAATATCTTGTGCCTTGAAATCCCCTTTCTAGAATATGTGATTACATTTGCTCATCTCTTGTATGCTATTATTTTTAGGAAAGCTTTCCTTTATTAACCTCAATACTTTATTTTAATAACCAGATAATTAACCACATTAGTAATTGAATTGCCTAAAACTTATAAATTAATTAGGTTCTAATAGTTTTTTTAAGCTCAGTTTTTTAGAAGTTGGAGTGTATTTTTAATACAATCAACATCAATAGTTGCTAAATTTGGAAGCTGGGTCACATAAGTCTAATTAAGGAAGAAAGAACTCCTGGAAGAAAGAAGCATGTGCTAGATCTATGAAGGTTATTATATACCATAACTTTTATATCTATCTGCGTCCCTGTGCACAACCCATTTAGGGATTTGAGTTGGAATACCAAGACATTGTTCCTCCCTTCGAGTTCTATAGTGGGAGCAGGTGGATACAAAATTCGGCATCAGGAAAGCGTAACTTTTTCAAAATGAAAACTTTCTAACAGTTCTCCTTTATCAGAATGGGTGAAGAATATGAGGTGGGAAGAGCAGAGGAGAGAATCAGAGGAGATTTCAGGAGAAAGGAAGTTAGAGGGGGAGGCAAGGAGCATGGGGGTCAGTAAAGTTCAAATGGGAACTGGTCCAGTGGTGTTCTTGGCAAAAGACAGATCAGAAAGAGGTTGATTCTGGAGAAAAAAGAAGGAAAGTTTGAGGGGCTGACAAGTAGAGCTGGCTGTGTGTGAGGAAACTCCAAGGGCAGCAGCTGAGGAGGGAAGCAATTGGTATATTTATGCAGATGCAATTCAAGAAAAAATTTCTCCTGGGGAATTATCAAAAATAAGAGTGATCACACAGAGAGGAAAAGATTAGAAAGTCATGGAAGTGTGGCCTCACACAATCACACACAACATTTTGAAGAAGTTTATTCAAGGAGGGGTGTAGATTTTTGCAGCAATGAAGCATTGGAGTCTCAGTATTTGAAGGCCGTATGCTAAGCACATGAACAAAGACTAAGCCCAGTGATAAGGGAGAGTCTGAGTGAGCAGAGGCCCAAGGTGAAGATGAACAACGCACTACCAGCACTACCAACTGCCTTCCTGAACGCCAACAACCAAGAGCAGTGAGCTACATTTCCTAAAACTGTGCTGTATTTTTAATATATATCTATACACTGTTGCCTCTGCCTGAAAACTTTATGATTCTATAATAACTTAGTAATAGAGATAAAGACACAAAAATGATGAAAAAGTATTGGGGGGCACTGACAAAATGGAGAAACACTTCTTGCTAGTCTTCATATTTGCAACAGATAAAATCCCTAAAACACAGAAAAATATATAATATGATATAAATAAAGTATTATATAAATCAATCAATTAATTATGAAAAATATATAAATTATAAATACACACATGTACTCTGAAAGGTGTTGAGAAAAAGGAAGACTGGTTGGAGACTTCAGGACCCAAGGAAGGACTCAGTGAGTTCCCTGGGCTTTCTTATACCTCCATATGTCCCAGACTGAATACTGGAGAAGCCAACAACCCAGAAAATTACAGCATTGTTTGATACGGGTCTTATTGTTCTTTGAGCCAATATTGAAGATGATTATATTATAATGGGGAAGAGTAAAGGGACTAAAAGGAAGGTGAGTTTTCTAGACTTCACCCTAATTAGTAACATGATGACATTAGTAAACTGTGATAATTTATGTGTGTATAATATAATGCCTAGGGCAATCACTAAACGTCTATACAAAGAGATACACTAAAAAAACCACCACAGATAAATCAAAATAACTCACTCTATAGGGAAATGTAACTGAATGATCCGGTATTGCATCTTTACTATAATGGCTTCCTTCTCATTGATAAGACGAAAGGCCAGGAGAGGAATCTTGGGTTACATCATTTTACTTCACCTGACACTTTTCCTATAGACTAGACACTTCTTGTGAATTATTGAAATGTTTCAGTAAACAGGAGTACGTTCACCATCAACTGGCTTGCAGGGTTATTGTTACAACTTTTATAAAGAGTCATTTTTATCAATCCTTAATCTGCTTATGTATTATATTGATATATACACAATCTGTATCAACCTTCCTCTATGAAAAGCTGAGACAAAAGAGATTTTATGTCCAGATGGTCACTACTGCCTCAAAAGTGTAAAGCGAGGTCTTTATGATTTGAGTAAATCAGTGTTTTGCCCACCCCATCTTAACAACTTTCTGAGGTATAATTAATATACAATTTACTGCACATAATTAAAGTATAAAGGATGTGGGGGTGATCTGGCTGTGACATCTATCACCTCACTGATCCGCAAGGTTGATTCGGCTGATCTGGCTGGCTGGGCAGGTGATCCCTTCCTCCCTTACCACTCTATGTGCATCTTTCCAGAAGCTGCATGCCGGGTTGAAGATGACAACCTTCCCTGATAGAGGAGAACCATTCTTCAGTCAAGGGTATAGGAGTGGCTGGGCTCCCCTGCTAGAACCTCCAGGCAAGCTCTCAAGGTCAATTTGTAGGAGAAGGTAGGGTAGTCAGGCTTCCAAAACTCCAGACATATCCAAATGAGGAGCTGCATGCGACAGTCTGCCTTTTTTATTTATTTATTTATTTTTTATTTTTTATTTTTTTTTTATTTGAGAGAGAGAATGAGAGAGAGCACAGGAGAGAGGGGAGGGTCAGAGGGAGAAGCAGACTCCCTGCCGAGCAGGGAGCCCGATGCGGGACTCGATCCCGGGACTCCAGGATCATGACCTGAGCCGAAGGCAGTCGCTTAACCAACTGAGCCACCCAGGCGCCCAGTCTGCCTTTTTTAAAGAAACAAACAATCAAACAAAAAACACCAAAATATATATTAACACAAGTCTACATATGCTATCTACCAGATGTGATAAAATTGCCTAGAATTATCCACACATGTTGTGTCAACCTGTATTTTTTATTTTGATATTATACCAGAGTTACAGCAGATGTCACCTTTGGGGAAGATAGGGTTCTGGGGAAATGGGACCTCTCTGTGTTATTTTTGCAACTTCCTGTGAATCTGGAGTTATTTCAAAATAAAAAGACCAAAAAAAAAAAAAAAAAAAAAAAAACCTTCATTGACAGACTACAAGTGATTATATATTGCATGATTCCATCCACATAAAGTTTTGGAAAGGCAAATCTATAAAGACAGAGTACAGATCAATGATTGTCCGGGGCTGGGAGTAGTAGAATGATAGAAAAGAATGACCATAAATGGACATGAGAGAATTTTGATGGGCGATGGAAATGTTCCACAACTGGATTGTGGTGATAGCTACACAAATCCATAAGTTTACTAAAACTTGTTGAATTGTACACTGTCCATGGGTATATTTTATGGTATGTAAAGTATACTTCAATGAAACTGTTAAAAAATGCATGGTCATAGTAACCTGGGAAAAATAAGGTCATGCTGAACTTTTATTAACTTTTCTTTGAGGATTTAGTATTATTTACATTTTGAATTACCTAGTATCTGTATAGGAGCAGAGGGAGGATGTCAACAGCTTATCTGTGCCTTAGGCCTCTAGAGGTCTTTTCTAAGCACTGGCTTGCACATGTCAAGTCAGATGGCATAGGGAGGGAGCCATGTTGGGGATGAACTGAAGGGGATCTTTTATCCCTCTAGCTGCGCCGGTTAAGAGTTATTATCTATTCTTATTGAGAGAGGAAAAGACCCTGATATCAGAATCTATTATATATCCTTTACAGTTTGCTGTCTGTGGATATATATTTCATACATATAGGAGGCTATAAAATAGTTGTCATTGCACCGTGTGTGCTCATTCATTGTCAACAAATCATTTTGTCATCTTTACAAAGCCCTAAGAAAAAAGACAAATGTTCACGAAAACAAACAAAAACCCCCTCACCTCTATAATCAGAGTTGACTCTGTCTGACTATTTAGTATCAAGAGTCCCGTGCCCAGCATGAGAAAATAAGGTCAGTATCACACTTTGCAGACTCTGTCTGGAGAGATTTATTTCTGCACAGATGTGTTTCACTTAATATAGCAACATTGTTATACTTCTATCATTTATTTATTACCCGGAACCATAATAGTCTGTTTATATGTTCCGCCAGACTGTTAGTTCACAGTGTAGTGGGAGGTGGAGCAGGTGGGGTTATCTTCTGTATCTGTAGTACCTGTGAGAGGACCCGGCACGTAATAATGCGTATTTGTATAATTGATTAGCAGTTAATGGAGAGGCTGCTGTAAGTGAAAATAGATATTGGGATGAAATTGGGAGGTCAGGAACTCCCTGAAGATTTCAAATCTACAACACACTATTCATAAAACACAAAGTTAAGGCAAATTCCTAGGGTTTTAGCATCTTAGATTAAACAAAACTGTGTCATATCACAGAGGTAGGAATCCAAACTTAAGAGTGTGTGAGCTGGAATAAATATTTGAAACATAAAATCAGAGTAAAAGGCAGTTAAACAAAGGTGGTCCTAAAAACAAAAAAAACAAAACAAAACCAAAAAAAGCAAGCAAACAAAAACCAGGGCAGCGAGTGAAAAGCCGACTACAATTAAGTAGAGAGGGGCAGTGAAGATAACGCAATTTGGAACTAGCCTGTATATCTCTCACATAAAAGGAGATAAAGAAACCTAGATGAAAGCGTAAATTACTTTCCCCACTAAGATCAAAACTACCTGCTATTGTCTGAGTGTCTGTGGCCCACTCAAATTAATATATTGACATCTTAACAACCAAAGGTGATGGTATTTGGATGTTGGGTCTTTGGGAGGTATTCAGCTGTGAAGGTGGAGCCCTTATGAGGGAGACTAACGCCCTTATAGAAGAGGCTCTGGAGAGATCCCTAGCCTCCATGTGCGGACACAGCGGGGAGTAGCCAACTATTAACCAGAGTGAGAACAGTGACTAGAACAGGCCCATGATGGTGCCTTGATCCTGGATTCCCCAGTCCCCAGAACTGTGAGAAATAACCTGTTATTGTTTCTAAGTCACCCTACATGTGGTATTTTGTTATGTCATCCTGAACAGACAAAGAAACTACCATATTTGTTATGTCATACGTATAGATTTAAAAGGGGGATGTCTTAGTCTGTTTGGACTGCCATAACAAAATACCATAGACTGTGTAGTTTCAACAACAGATACTTATTTTCTCACAGTTCTGGGGGCTAGAAGTCCAAGATCAAGTTTCTAGCTTCTTTGGTTTCTGGTGAGAACTCTTTTCCTGGATTGCAGATGTCTCCCTTTTTGCTGTGTCCTCATATGGCAGAAATAGCTTCTCATACAGTCTCATGGGGGGTTCAGGCTTCAATATATGAACTTCAGAGTGATCCACTTCAGTCCATGGCAGTAGTTGAGATGAAATACACATACATCTGTACAGTGGGCCAACACCTGTGCTGGGCACTTTTTTTTTTAAGATTTTATTTACTTATTTGACACAGAGAGAGCACAAGCATGGGGAGCAGCAGAGGGGGAGGGAGAAGCAGACTCCCCACTGAGCAGAGAGCCTAACGTGGGACTCGATCCCAGGACTCTGGGATCATGACCTGAGCTGAAGGCAGATGCTTAACCAACTGAGCCACCCAGGCGCTCCTGTGCTGGGCACTTTCATTTAATTCTCTCCACAAAGCTGCAGAGTAGTTTTATATTGTCTTACTTTATTCATTAAGAAACAATGGTGAAGATGTCAAATATGTTTACCAAGGTTGTGCAGATACTAATAGATAGGTCTAGGATTTGTGATCAAGTCTTCTGGCTTAAAAGCTGGTTTTCCTACTTTATTAAATCTTGGGAAAATGATAGGTAAATAAAGTAAATATTCTAGCATGTGATAATTTCATTCCCATACTTTTCCACCATTTTTTTTATACCTGGGATATTTGATCTCATGGGATTTTCCTGTTAATAGGCTCCATGCCTCCTCAACTAAACGTCAAGTTCAGATAGAGCCAAAGTGTACAGTTCCTGTGCACACTGACAGCCTCCCCCTAATAGTGCCTGCATCTCTCTTGCATTTTTTCTTGGAGGCTTTATCTAGAACCATGGAAATTGCTGAGCGCAAGGGATTTCTGAGCTTAGCCATACCAGGGGTTTAGCACACTCAGGTGCAAACACACACACATAAACAAACTCATAAGAATCCTGAACAATATTACCAATAAAGGACAATTCTGAGGAAGGTTCTACAAAATTCCTCAAAGGGTCCCCAGACAAATTGAGCCCCAGTTGTCCACAGTAGTTACATATTTATTATCCTTCCCCCTACTTCTAGTTCTTGCTTTCTGAGATTACCCCTCAAACGCACTCCTTATCTCAGGATCTGCCTCAGGAGCTCAGAGACATTCCCTGCATGGTGGCCTCTTCATCACCCCACTCCCAATCTAGAAAACCTTCTGCATTAATTTTTCAAACCTAAATAGTCTTGGAAAAATTCATTTATTTATAGCAATTAAATTAAAATGGCATTGCATGGCAGTACAGATTTGGGGAAAAATGATATATTATTTTAATCAGTGATAATGTCTAAAGAAATACCATTTTCTTCATCATCATCATCATCATTAAAAACATTAATGCACAATGACTCTGCCACCTTTGTTTTTTATCCCATGAATGACATTTCCAACTTCATCCATAGCAAATGAATTTGTAGTATTATGCATCACTGTTATCCTATTTACATCTGTGAAGGGTATTAATAGAGTTTCCCATTGCTGTCATATGCATTCTCTCATTTGTACCTCATAGCTGTAAGTTAAATAGGATAGATATTATGTTTTTACACATGAAGAGATGAAAGCTTTGGAGAAACTAAGTCAAACTCAGTTGCTCTACTACATTTTTTCATATAAAAAAATATAACGATTTGTAATTCATAGTTCATTGTTGCACAGCGCTGCGTTGTCTTCTTTATAATAATTAAATCTTTGAAGAGTTACAATGGACTTTTGGACTAATTGCTTATTTCCTGGTTACTATAATTCATATTGCAACTCCATATGACTCAGAATACTAAAACAAACCCAGTTTCTTCAGCCTGGATCTCTTGCTTTCTTTAAGATTACAGTTAACATTGCTTTTAATATCAAGTAATCTTTTTCTGAGATTTTTAATGTCATATCTGTTCAATCTAGTTTGATATCCAATAGAAAATGTGTCAGTACATCATGACTTAATATATATTATACATCATATATTAATATAATATTAATTATATTAATATATATAATGTTAATATAACTATACGGTTAAATATATACTCAATAATAATACTGAATATATATGAAGACTCCTGTCACCCACTCATCTAACTTGCTCTTCTCTAAGCCTTACGCAGCTTTAGACCGGGTTTCTTTGCTTCAGGTTTTCTTAAGGCCCTCCTTACCCCTTTGCTTCAGGTCTCCTTAAGGACCTCCAGCTGTGTTTGTATATGGCGGCATCCATATGAGATAGCCATTACTTTTTATCAGATAATCCCTGTTTCCCAGTACCGCGCTTACCTCCATCACCCCTTATTTGGCACCAACCTCCCTACCGCCACTTGTTTCCCAACAACACTATCGGGAGTAGTAGCTGCTAGCCGTGCTAGGGTATGGCCCTCTCCTCCAGAGGACAGTTACAGACTTCAAGCTTTTTTAAAAACAGATGAGTGCAGTCCCAGACTGTTGGGGGGAAATCCAGCTTTCCACCTGGGTTTCTCTCCTTTACTCTCATGCTGTTACCACACCTACATGTCTGAGACCAGATGTGTGGAGTTTTTTGCCCACACTAAGCAATTCAGTGACACTAAGATGGGTGTGTTTTACAACTTAATTCTGACACTCTCTACCTGGAGATGGCATTGGATCCCACAGGTTAAGGGCTCCGTCCCACAAGACTGCCTCCCCCTAGACAGCAAGATGACAATTGCAAGTAGTAGGTCCTCAAGTTACCCACCTCTTCTTGTCTGAGTTAGCTACGAAGCAGAGGTTCCATGACCGCCTCCTCAGGTTCAATTAATCTGCTAGAGAAGCTCATAGAACTTAGGGAAACCACTTACTTATGTTTAGCAGTTTGTTAAAGTCTATGCCAACAGATACAGATTAACAACCAGATAAGGAGATACACAGGGCCAAGTCTGACAGGGTCCTGAGCACAGGAGCTTCTGTCCTTGCGGAGTCTGGGTGCATCACTGTCCCAGTATGTGAATATTTTCACCAGTCTGGAAGCTTTCTGAAGCCCATACTGTCAGGATTTTTATGGAGACTTCATCCTGGAGTTTTGATTGATCATGAACTCCATTTCCAGCCCTGCTTTCTTCTCGAGAGAATGGGGGCAGGCCTGAAAAGTCCAAACTTCTGATCCTGGCTTGGTCTTTACGGTGAACAGACCTCATCCAGGAGCTATCCAGGAGCCCACCTAGCACCAACTCATTAGAATAAAAGATACTCTTATCATCCATTAAATTACGAAGGTTTTAGGAGCTCTGTGCCAGGAACAGGTACTGAGACCAATATTTATTTTGTATTATCTTATATAGAACATAATTGTGTTCTTAGTAGATGGTGTTTGTGGTCATGTTAATGTTATAAACAGGGAGATATATTCAAAGAGAGGATTTATGGAACATATGAGACCAGTGTGCCATCCTAGGATTTTGACGTAAGACCATCCTGCAACAAATTTCTTTTTTTTTTTAAAGATTTTATTTATTCATTTGAGACACAGAGATACAGAGAGAGAGAGCATGAGCAGGGAGAGAGGCAGAGGAAGAGGGAAAAGCAGGCTCCCCGCTGAGCCAGGAACCCGATGTGGGGCTCTATCCCAGGACCCTGGGATCATGACCTAAGCCAAAGGCAGATGCTTAACCATCTGAACCATCCAGGTGCCCCAACAAATTTCTTTTCCTAATTCTGCAACCATATTCTGATAAATGGAATAAGAGATGAAAATCCATTTTAAAGAATCCATGTTTTTATTAATTATACTGAACAGTGTAAACAAGATATTCAAAGTGAAACCACTGAGCAGACTCCAGATCCCTCAGGAGCTAAATCATATCCCTAGGTCTGATCCACCTCAACTGATAAAAATCTTTTAATGTCATTTCATATGTTGGCTTTGTTTTTATTAAATTTGATTGATTTAAAGTATAGATTGCTGAAGAAATTACTTCAGATATATATATGTATATATATATGTATATATATACATATATATATATATATGACAGAAAAATGCTTTATCAGAAAGAAAAACTTTTTATTAGATAAATCATTCTGGTGTCATCAGTTTGCCTGATGGTGTCAATAACATTGAGACTGCTAACTAATGAACCAGAGTAACCTCCAAATTAGTATGATAGAGTATAGTTTTAAATAAAACTTTAGTTTAAATGGTGTCAGGTCATCAGCTGAAGAATTATTTTTGGTAAAACTTTCAAATGCAGCACAATCTCTCTATTTTACTTTTTAAAAGTTTTAGAACTAATTTTTTTTTCCTAATTTGATCTCTAAGCTTTAGTTAGTATCAAAGATATCTAAGAAGAAAGAAGCAGAGTTGAAATTCGGACATTAAAATTATTCCCTTGGTTCTCCTTATACATTTCATAAGGAACGAAGACTCAAGACTTATCCAGCATCAGAGTTTCATTCCTTCCTAATGCTACTGAGGCTGTTGGGTTTCACTGAGGAACTTAAAGAAGTGGGCATCTGATAAAGAAAGAAAAAGGTCAAAACAAGACATTCAGACACAATGAAACCTTAGTAAATAGTCAGGTAGTAAAAATGAAGTGCTTACATACTTCATACAGAAAGACTGAAATAAAATGATTGCCTGATTTGTTAAATAAAGAAGCTTATAATGTCAATAAACATTTCTCAATATGTGTTAGCATTATACATAGAGCAAAATTCTTATTGAGCAGACATGACTAGAATGATTGTCACTGAAATGTCTTCAGTTAGTAGATACAATTTATAAGCTGTAAACCTTCATATAAGTTATGATGACGCCTGCCTTTCTTATATCTGATACTTCATGGGGAATAACAATGTCCTCTGCTTGGTTTTTATTGATTCAGTCAATGTTGTGTGTTTGTTTCTTTTCTTTTCTGTGACTCTGGCACCAGTGCCATTCAAATTCAGAAGATACTGAGATAATAGGCTGATTAAATCACTGAGAGTATTGCTTAATTCTTTTTTTTAATTTAATTTTATTATGTTAATCACCATACAGTACATCATTAGTTTTTGATGTAGTGTTCCGTGATTCATTGTTTGCGTGTAACACCCAGTGCTCCATTCAATACATGCCCTTTTTTTTTTAACATTTTCTTTTTTTTTTTTTAATTTTATTATGTTATGTTAGTCACCATACAGTACATCATTGGTTTTTGATGTGGTGATCCACGATCCATTGTTTTCATATAATACCCAGTGCTCCATGCAGTACGTGCCCTCCTTAATACCCATCACCGGGCTAACCAATCCCCCCTCCCACCTCCCCTAAAACCCTGTTTGTTTCTCAGAGTCCATAGTCTCTCCTGGTTCGTCTCCCTCTCCGCTTCCCCCCCCTTCATTTTTCCCTTCCTTTTCCTAATGTCCTGCATGCTATTCCTTATGTTCCACAAATAAGTGAAACCATATGATAATTGATTTTGTCTGCTTGACTTATTTCACTTAGCATAATCTCCTCCAGTCCCATCCATGTAGATGTAAAAGTTGGGTATTCATCCTTTCTGATGGCTGAGTAATATTCCATTGTATATATGGACCACATTTTCTTTATCCATTCATCTGTTAAGCATTGCTTAATTCTTATGGAAACGTCCAAAAAAATAAAAATATTTATTATTTTAATTATTAAATTCCTAAAAAGTACATAAGAGAAGGCATCTTTATGGTTTGTTAGAATATCATAATAAGTCTTGTTCTTAAGCAAGTAAAATTCAGGGTGCCTTTCTAGGTACGTTTTTTTCACCTATCAACATGATTAAAAATCCTGTTAACTCTATTAGTGGCACAGAATTAACAACTAAAATATCTTCATGTTTTATGTTTTAACTATTGTGGATTTTTTTTCTATTTACATCGTATGTATCATTGTAGACACTAGCAAAAATTCAACATAAGAGAAAAATTAAAAAGCACCTGTTATCCCACCATCAAAGACATATTGTTTCCTGCTGACTGGACATGTAAATTCCTTAAAAACAAGGTAAACTGTTGACATTTTATTACGTTTACTTGCATATACATATACACACATACAAACACGTAGTTGAAATTACATATACTGTTCAACTTATCAGTATTTTGGAGACACTATGTACCTGGCTTATAATATTCATTGCATTACAATTAATATGTCCTAATTTATTCAAATATTGTATAATTAAAATTACTTCACACTTCTGTTTTTAAATATAATCCTGTAATAATTATCTTTATACTTCATATCTGGTTTATATCTCATCAGGATTAAAAGATAATAGAATTCTCAGGACAAATGTGAAATTTCAACTCCTGCAATCTACATTGCCAAATTATTTTTGTAATATTTCCTAACAAGGTCTTTGAAATATACTGAATTCTGCCAAATATTTCATTATAGCATGTTAATTTCAAACTATCTTTGGCTTTGAATCTCTCTATTATTTTTGTATGTTACAATGGAATTATTAAAAATAGGAGGATAATTTGCTACTATTAAAAATGTGATAAAAATCTGTGCACCACTTATCTATAAATAAATAATGATACACTTGATAGTACTTTTATATTTGCCAGGAATACAGTGCTATAGTATTAAAATACTCTTCCTTTGAGTGTATTCGATTCACAAGATAAGTAACCTTCATAACATTTTTAAATCAACTCTCAGAATGTTCCTGTCTATTAGCCACAACATGACAGCACTCTGGAAATGCACTGCAGAAGACAATAGATCTTGAAACTTTACAGAGTTGTCGCATCCTTATTGTTTGACAATCAGGTTGAATAAGATTAGGGTCATATGTCAATTTGAATCAAAGACTTCTAGATAAAGCCAAAACCATTGCTGGAAACAATGAACCATAACATCATCAGCTAAATTTTGCTGCCTCAGAAGTATCCTGTCAAATGATGCACAAATAAACAAGGGACTAGAAAGCATACCAAGATACCCTGACCATCTGTTGGTAGATTATCAGAGTTTGGTGCCAATAAGGCAGTAAATGTAACATCAAGGTCAACATCTAAAAGGTTATGGTACTATATTTTCAAGAGCCATTATGTAAATTCAGACCTAAACATCCTGAGCTAAAATAAAAAAATTTAGCTGCATTTTGCATATTACATTAGTATCAAGTATGGAAAGAATCTTCTCTACTAGGTAACATATCACTCAGTCTATCACTATTGCCTCCCATGGAGCAAGCTTACGTCTTCTTTTTGACTTCCTACTTTCTTCATTCTGCCCTGCCCTGGGGGTATGATAACAGAACAGAGTACACTAAAATGTTGAGATTCTCTCTCTAACTTATTATTATACTCCATACTCTAACCTTAAGGTAATACTTGAACCTAAATTCTAGATTAGCTCTGAAATAAACTCTATCCCCACTAAACCTGGTAGGACAGACCTGATTTAGATGTACATCCATACTTCCTTCTCCTTCCCTTTCCCTTTCCCCTTCTCCTTTTTCTTCTACTGCTGCTGCTTCTTTTTTTTTTTTGAGATATAATTGACATATAACATAATATTAGTTATAAGCATACAATGTAATAATTCAATATTTCTATCTATTGTGAAATGATCACCACGCTAAGTCTAGTTAACATCTGTCACCACACACAGTTAAAATTTTTTCTTGTGATGAAAACTTTTAAGATCTACTCTCTTAGCAACTTTCAAATATAAAATACTGTATTATTAACTATAGTCACAATGCTGTACATTACATCCCCCTGGCTTATTTTATAACTGGAAACTTGTACCTTTTGACTCCCTTCACTCATTTTGCCGGCCTGCTTTCTGTGCCTAATGAGCTTCTGCTTTTCTTTTTCTCCTTCTCCTTCTCCTCCTCCTTCTTCCTCTCCCTCTCCCCCTCCCCTTCTCTCTCCTTCTTCTCCTTCTCTTTCTTCTTCTCCTTCTTCTCCTTCTTCTCCTTCTTCTCCTTCTTCTCCTTCTTCTCCTTCTTCTCCTTCTTCTTCTTCTTCTTCTTCTTCTTCTTCTTCTTCTTCTTCTTCTTCTTCTTCTTCTTCTAGATTCCACATATAAGCAAGATCATATGGTATTTGTCTTTCTCTGCCTAACTTTTTCACTTAACATGATGCCCTCCTGATCTGTCCATATTGCCTCAATTGGCAAGATTACATTTTTTATGGCTGAATATATATAATTATATATCACAATTTCTTTATCCATTTATCTATTGGTGAATGCTTAGGTTGTTTCCATGCCTTGACTATTGTCAAGCTTCAGTGAGCATGAGGGTGCATATAGTTTTTGAATTAGTGTCTTTGTTTTCTTCAGATAAATACCCAGAAGTGAAATTGCTATGCCCATATGGTAGTTCTATTTTTAATTTTTTGAGAAGCCTCCATATTGTTTTCTATAGTGGCTGCATCAATTTACATTCCCACCAACAATGCACTAAGGTTTCCTTTTCTTCACATTATTGCCAACACTTGTTATTTCTTGTCTTTTTGATAATAACCATTCTAACAGATGTGAGTTGATACCTCATCATGGTTTCAATTTGCATTTCCCTGATGATGAGTGATTGAGCATCTTTTCAGATACCTGTTAGTCATCTGTATGTCTTTTTGGAAAAACGTCTATCCAGGTTGAGTTCTTTATATATTTTGGATATTAACCTCTTATCAGATACACAATTTGCAAATATTTCTTCCCATTCAGTAGGTTGCCTTTCATTTCATTGATGGTTTCCTAGCTGACTGAACATTCATTCTTTTTTTTTTAAAGATTTTATTTATTTATTTGACAGAGAGAGACACAGCGAGAGAGGGAACACAAGCAGGGGGAGTGGGAGAGGGAGAAGCAGACTCGCTGCTGAGCAGGGAGCCCGATGCGGGGCTCGATCCCAGGGTCCTGGGACGACCCTGGGATCATGACCAGAGCCGAAGGCAGACGCTCAACTACTGAGCCACTCAGGCGCCCCTGAACATTCATTCTTAAAGCTAGGCTAAAACAAAACTTGGTGGGATGGTAATTTTATGCCCAGCCATTTGGCCAAACATTATCCTGGGTATATCTTTGAAAGTATTTCTAAATGAGATTAACATTTGAATTGGCAGACTGAGTAAAACAGATTGTCCTGCTTCATGTGAGTGGGCATCATCCAATCAGTTGAAGAGCTGAATAGAACAAAAAGGCTGAAGGAGAGAGAACTCACTTCACAGCAAAAGAAGTGCACCAATGAGCCCATGCTAATGGAATTCAGTGGTCTCATCCTATTCTCTACCATCCTGAAGCAGCTGGCTTAATAGAATTGTTGAATAGCCTTTTAAAGTACAGTGCCAGCAGGTGGCAATACTTTGAAGGATTGGGGCAAGGTTCCTTCCAGAAAGCTGTATATGCTCTGAACCAGCATCTGATAAATGGTATTGTTTCTCACATAGCCAGCTTCACAGAAATCATAGGTAGAAATGGAAGTGGAACTAGTCACTATTACCCTAAGTCAACCACTTGCAAAAGCTTTGTTTTCTGTTTCCATGACCTTAAGCTTTGTTGGCCTAGAGGTCTTTCCTCCAAAGGAAGGAACTTCCACCAGGAGACACAACAATGATTCCATTTATTTGGGAATTAAGATTGCAGCCCAGCCATTGTGGGCAAATCTTGCCTCTAAATTAATGGGCAAAGAAGGATGTTATTGTGCTTGTTGGAATGGTTAATTCCGACTACCAAGGGAAAACTGGTCTACTACTCCAAAAGTGAGGTAAGGAAGAGTATTTCTGGAATGTAAGAGATGTAGGAGATCCCCCAGCGTGTCTCTGGTATTACCATGCCCTGTGATTAAGGACAACGGGAAACTCAATCCAGGCAGAATTACTAATGGCCCAGACAGAAGTTTGGGCCACTCCACTAGGTAAAGAGCAACAAACAGCTGAAGTGCTTGCTGAAGGCAAAGGGAATATAGAGTGGGTTTTGGAGGAAGGGAGTTATAAATATCATCTATGACCATACAATCAGTTATACAAATGAGGACTATAATTGTCATGAGTATTTTCTCCTTATCTTGCTGTGAATATATGTGTGTGTGTGTGTAAATATCTTTGTTTTCTTCCCTTTGTATTCTTTTATCATGTAACATAAGATGTATTGGCTTTGTTTCACAGTATATTAAGTATTGCTAATTATGGGATATCAGAGAGAAGAGTAAACATCTTTCAAGGACTTTACCTTCTCTTCTGGGAAAGGGGTTAGTGTGTTTTCAGTTGTATAAAAGATAGTTGTATCATGTTAGGTACAATTATGACTGTGTTATTATCTTTATTTGGAGATTAAGTATGGTTTAAGGAGATGCATATGGTTTAAGGAGGTGCCAAGTTGACAAGAGGTGGACTTGTGATGGTGAGCCACAGAGTGCCCAAACATCTGGCCAAACATTATTCTGAATGTGTCTGTGAAGGTATTTCTAGATGAGATTGACATTTGAATAGGCAGACTGAGTAAAGCAGATTGCCTTCCTTAAGGTGGATGGGACTCATCTAACCAGTTGAAGACCTGAATAGAACAAAATGGCTGAGAGGAAACTCCTGCCTGACTGTGTGACTTGGAACATTGGTCTTTTCTGGCCTTTGGACCCAGACTGAAACATCTTCTTCAGTCTTGAGCCCACAGGCTTTTAAACTTGTACTACACACCAGATCTTCTGGTCCAGCTCACCAGCTGCAGATCTTGAAATTTCTGGTTTAGGGGATTAAGGCAGTTCTGCCCCAGGTCACCACAAACAATCTTCTCTGAATTGGGCTCCTGATAATAGTGTATCCAGAAAGTGACCACTTCTAGTCTTCCATATTCTTCCTCCAAGTTTGGAGTTGCCCTCATTTTTGGCCTAGATAATTGCAAAAGCCTCCGAATTTTCTTCCTGCTTTCACCCCTGCTTCCTGCTTTCACTCTGAGAGAGAGCCTATTCTTGACACAGCAGCGAGAGTGATCTCATTAAAACATAAGTCAGACAATATTATTTCTCTGCTAAAAACCCTCCAATGGCTCCCATCTCACTCATAATAAAAGCCACTCTTTACTTTGGCATGCCTGGGCCTACCTGATGTGGCTACACATTATGTCTCTGATCTCATATCCTACATCTCTTTCTCTTGTTCTCTCTGCTTTCACACCTTCTGTCTCCACTGTCCCTTAAACCCACTGGACACACTCCCATCTCAAGTACTTCTCTCACTACTTAGGTCTTCCCCCTGGTGTCATTATTGCCCACTCCCTAGCCTCTTTTTGGTCTGTATCCAAATACCACTTTTTCAATGACACCGGATATGACCACTCTATCTAAAATTGTAGCCACCTTCGGACACCCCCTGTCCCTTCCCAGCTTCATATTTCCTTCTGCATTTACCATCAACCAACATACTATTTACTTTCCATATTTATCTTATTAATAAATAAGTCTTTCCCCTGAATTATAAGCTCTATGATGTCAGAGATCTTTGCCTGTTTTGTTCACTGCTACATCCTTAGCCCCTAGAACAATGCCTAGCAGATTTTATGTGCTGAGTACATACTTATTCTGTGAATGATTACAACTTACAAATTCTGTATTAATATTACTACCTGCTGAGTTGAGTTCACAAGGCATAAAGAAGATGTCTTTATTGTATTTATTTAAGAGTTTATTTTAGAAAGAGAGTGTGTGCATGCAAGTGGGGTGCAGGAGCAGAGAGGGAGGAAGAGGGAGGGGGAAAGAATCTCAAGCAGACTCTGAGCTGGGGTGCCGAGCCCCATGCAGGGGGTTTGATCTCACAACCCTGAGATCATGACCTAAGTAGAAATCAAGAGTCAGAGGCTTAACAGAGTGAGCCACCCAGGTATCCCAAGAAGATACCTTTAAAGATTTAACCTCACAACATACTTTTTTTCCCTCGCTTCCGGTGTTACTATGGTATAGGACACAATCCTTACCCTAATAAGTCTAGCTGAGAAGGAAAAGTACCTAAAATTGTAATATATGTTTTTGCAGAACAGCAGGTCCAGGGTTATTTCTTAGAGTATACTTCTAATTGAATGCTAATTGTAGACTCTGTCTTTTTTATTTCTTCCTTCTGACTCAAAAGGTAAGAGAAGGAAAGTGTGTTGAAAAAGTGCTATCTTTATCTTCCTCCTTTTTTTCTCTGAGAAGCTGTAATTCCTCCTGGCTCATTTCCCCAGAATTCGCTAGAATACATTAGCTATCACTACCACCAGTTTTTTTAATCTGCCCACAATGAGGTGTCTCTGCTTGTAGACATTCTATACTATGGGCTAGGAGTTCAGCAACTGAGGAGCCGGAAAAACCTCGTGTCCCAGGACTAATGAAGCTTCGCACTCTTGTTCTTCCCCAATCTGTTGCTTTTCTTCCCCTTTTCTCCCAACCCAGTGGTGAGTGAGTCTTATCCCTGTTAGTCTTAATCATGCTCCGCTGCACCCCTGGCTGTTGACGTCTGTAGCTTCTCTCTTCTGTCAACTCCATCATTTCTCATCTGAATTATGGTGCCTGGTCTCCTAGACCCCAGGCTGATTTGCCTTCTGACCCTCTTTATATTCCATTTGCTGAACAATGAATTAAAAATTCAAACCTCTGGAAAACCTAAAGAGCTATACTGAAAATGTCACTGCTTAGACCCCTTCCTGGCTCATCAATGTCTTTAAGATAAAATTCAAATTCCAAAACACAGCCCAAACCTCTTATGATATGGTATCTGCCAAAGTTTGCAGACTCAACTGTCCGACTCATGGAGTTTCAGCATGCAGCCATGCTTAACTCTGGAAGGATAGTCGAAAGGGCCATGCTGGACTTTTTGTGCATTACCTCTTTCATCCAGACCCTTGGCTGGCAAATTCCTTTTCGTTATTCAAAACTTAACTGAGACATCACATTCGTTCAGAAGACTTCCGGGTCATGCTTTGCCTTCTTCTTCCTCTCAGCCCTCTTTCCTCCACCCTGATTAGAATAGCTGTTCTCTATGCATCTGTACTTATATTTTTAACAAACAGCTTGTCACATCATGTTGTAATTACACGAACTCTTCATACTTCATTTTCTATTTAAGTTGCAAAACCTTCAGGACTTAACGAACTGTAACTTCTCACCATCCATCTGCATCTGAGCTTCCAAGGCTGATCTTGGAGGTGGCTGATTCTCTGTCCCATGACAACCCTGGTAAGTCTTAGAATGACCATTATCTTGGGTAGAATAGCTTAGCACATTTCCAGAATCTCTTATCAAGGAGAAAGTCAACGCTTTTCAGGTAAAAACACAAAGCTTTGTCTCATTTATTTTTTTTATTTTTTTAAAGATTTTATTTATTTGACAGAGACACAGCGAGAGAGGGAACACAAGCAGGGGGAGTGGGAGAGGGAGAGAAGCAGGCTTCCTGCCAAGCAGTGAGCCGGACGCGGGGTTCGATGACCTGAGCCGAAGGCAGACGCTTAACCATTTGAGCCACTCAGGCGCCCCTCATTTATTTTATTATTTATAAAATGTATCTTGGTTGATTGCAAAAGGAGAAAACATAAATCCTGGCTGTTAAGTGCCTAGGAAATAAATGAATCTGGAACTTTGTGCAATTTTGTAGAGAAGTATATTGACTTCATAATTATTTTATTAATCAAATTTCATTGAAACATAACTACAACATAGAACTTGAGCCCTCATATTTATTTCTCTGATTTCCCACTGACCCGGGGAATCTCTCACTTTTACAGGGACTACTGCAATCCTGATACCACTTCAGACTCCTGCTTCTGACGTGGTTTTCTTCCCGCCGCACCGTGTGAAGGGCTGGACGGGAGCTGCTGGGAGCCTGTTTGCTTCTCTCCCACTCACGCAAACATGTACCCTCAGGAACCGCTGCCTTCACTTCTGGTTGGTTCTCATCGCCAAAAATTCAGTGGCTTTAAATCACCTTTTGGGCAGCTCTCTGGCCAGGGCACTTGGAGATGATCCAGCCTGCAATCTCCGCTTCCTCGGTAGGGTTCTTTTCTGAGAGGCAGGGGGAGAGGGAAACTTTGGCTATCTTTAAAGAGCTAAGTACGATATCGGATTGGATATAGGTATTAAATGCATAAACTTTTTAAGCTACAGGAGTTCGAACACTACCATTTTAATAATATAAGACTAGGCAAGGTAACCAAAATTAATCTTGCCAAGAATGATATAAAAACAGTTTAGGGGCGCCTGGATGGCTCAGTCGGTTGAGTATCCAACTCTTGATTTCAGCTCAGGTCATGATCTTGGGCTTATGGGGTTGAGCCCCTCATCGGGCTCCATGCTTAGCGTGGAGTCTGCTTGGGATTCTCTCCCTCTGCCCCTCCCCCTACTCATGCACGTGCATGCCCTCTCTCTCCCTCTCTCTCTCTAAGAAATAAATAAATCTTTAAAAAATAAACAAACAAAAACCCACAGAGCTTAAATTAAATATGAATTCGACATGAAGAAGGTACAATTTTAATAGAAAAGATAACACACTTTTTAATTGAAATACAAATAACATACTGTGTTATATTAGTGTCAGGTGTACAATATAGTGATTCAACAATTCTGTATGTTACTCAGTGCTCAACACTATAATTGTACTCTTAATCCCTTTTATCTATTTCACTTACTCCCCACCCACTTCCTCTCAAACAACCACTAATTTGTTCTCTGTATTTAAGAGTCTAGATTTTTTTTCTCTTTTTCTACATTTGTTGTTCATTTTGTTTCTTAAATTCCACATATGAGTGGAATTATGATATTAGTCTTTCTCAGCTTGACTTATTTCACTTAGCATTATATCCTCTATGTCCATTCATGTTGTTGCAAATGACAAGAGCTCATTCTTTTTTATGGCTGAGTAATATTCCATTATATCTGTATCTATATCTCTCTATCTATCACCAGTCATCCATTCCTCTTTTGATTTATCCATTCATCTATTGACAGACACTTGAATTGCTTCCATACTTTGGCTATTGTAAATAATGTTTCAATAAACAGGGGTGTATATATCTTTTTGAATTAGAGTTTTCATTTTTCTTGGGTTAATAGCCAGTAGTGGAATTACTGGATCATATGGCAATTCTATTTTTAATTTAAAAAGATAACACATTCAATAAATATTTATGGAAGGAGATCAAGAAATACACATCAATTTGTATTTTTAACCACACTATTGGAACTTCTGGGCAGGACGCAAAAATATTTGAACAGTACTCAGGGGTGGAGAGTAGGCTTTGGAGTCAGACAGCATGAGTTAAAATCCTAGCTCTTCCTCTTCCTATATCTGGGAGGTTATTCTCTTTGTGAATTAATTTGCTCCTCTATAAAATGGGGATAACAATAGTCTGAATTAAAAGGCATCATACATGACAAGTGTTATGTTATAAGGTGTGCAAGAACTATTAACTATTATTGATTTTATCATCATTATTATCATCACTATTAACTTTCTCCTCAGATGTCCACCTAAAGTGTTTAGATACCCAGAAACTTACTGCTTTCTGAGTAATAATAAAGTAGGGAATTCTGAAAACATTTTTTTTTAATTTTTTATTTATTTGAGAGAGAGAGAGTGAGAGAGAGAGCATGAGAGGGAGGAGGGTCAGAGGGAGCAGCAGACTCCCTGCCGAGCAGGGAGCCCGATGAGGGACTCGATCCAGGGACTCCAGGATCATGACCTGAGCCGAAGGCAGTCGCTTAACCAGCTCAGCCACCCAGGCGCCCTCTGAAAACATTTTAAAGATTACAGTGGTCTTTTAACAATTGGAAAAGCTGTGGTGGCTCAAGGGTCTATTATTTATAGCACTCATTTGGAGCAGTCCGAATCTGTCCTACTTTATATGTTCACATATAGTAGTCTCCTAATTACATATGTTGTTAAGAGAAAAAAAAAAGCAACACATGTTTCTTTAGTGTCATTTAATAAAATTAAACAAATCAATCGATAAATCTCATCTTCAGTTGTGTATTACTCTGCCAGCCAGCAGATTGCCTTGGTGAAGTGCATCCTGGGACTAGGATGAGTACATGCTCCCTTCAGGTTACATCAACCCACATCTTAAGCTGTTTAATCCATAAAGCCTAGAACATGGTGAAAGACTTTTATTAGCCACGCTTTTGGTCAGGGAAAGAGAGAATAAGAGCTTTTCCTTTGTGGGTATGACTTGAGCGTTTTTGAATTACTATCTTATGAACACTGATAATGCAGTGGCTCATAAGCTCGTGTTATTTGGTCCCTTGTTTAGGTTGCAACTCTGAGCTATTTAGTTGCTATGGTGACAGTAACGATAAAGGCTGACGGGAAGAAGATAACATCTTATTTGGGAGGGTTTTTTTTTTGTTGAAAGGGGAGAACACATTCCATGTTGCCCTATTAGACAAGATATTGGGTTACATCCATTTTGATTAGCCAGTCTCGCATTTTTCAGTCCAGATTGTTTCAGTGTGATGCTTTATGACGCAAGTCTCTAAGACTAGACGTGGGAGCTAGCAAGCTTAGGATAACCGAATCTCCATCTAAGGGGATTTCTCTGAAAGTAGATGCTCACTAGATGAATTATTATAAAAGAAGAAATACTAAATTTAATATCAAAGAGCCAACTTCAGAAGTTCAAGCAATGTATGATATGCCTTTTCCATTGACAGAATTATTTAGTAAGAGTCTATTAACAACCGGGAAATCTATGGGAACTCCAGAAGTAAGTAAATTTTGAAGGCTTATTTCCTTTTAATTCTCTGATCCCAGCTGGTGCAAGGTGAGATTGGAGAATGGTTTAATTGTTCATGGACATCTGTCTTTGGAGTCAATTGAAAAATAATATCCTGGGCATAATATGGCCTACAGAATTTTTGACGTTTTTTATATCTTTCACAATCAAGGCTTTGTCACAAAGTCAGGTAGTGAAACTCCTAAAAACTTATGGATACACTTAGAGTAGAAAGGAATAAAAACCTGGTAATATATCAATATGCACAGCTGGAAAGCAGATGTTCAATTGAATGATCTCAGTACTTAGAGAAAGCTATTAAACCTGCTACTTACTTAAATGAGAAATCCCCATAATTTATTGTCCTCCTATTTGACTTCCTTCTTTTTGCTCCTTTAAATTAACTCTGGAATTATTATCTCTATTATTATGATTGTTGTTGAAGCCAATTACCCTGGAAGTTCGACTCCATGCAATACAGCACCTGAGCGCTCAGAAATGCCCAAGCCTGCTGTCAATCAAAGTAACCGATGAGTTACGAGTTGTTTACTGTACTGGGAAATGAAGTGATAAATGTGTGCCAACCAGTAAAATGTGACATTTAGCATTAGATATACCAACTTTAAATAGGTTTTTATTCATCTATCAGAGTGCCAAACTGGAGTTTTAACTGCGGCTTCATTATCAAAAGAGACATATAACATTCAACTATTTAAAGTACTGGTAAGTGTGCGGTCCAAACCTTTCAAAGTCTGTGCACGTGGGAGGGGAGCTGACAAGCTTCCATGGAGGCCTGTGTTCATCCTTTTCATGATTCCTGGCCAATCACATCAGCTTCCTCTAGCTCCTTTGATTCCACCAAATTATTTGGATGAATCATTGCTTGCTCATAAAATCACCTGTTTAGTGAACCTGAAAGAGGATACTTCACACTGGTTTTTATCGTCCTTAAAATATTAAAGCCCGGGTGTTGATAGCATTATTTAATGTACACAGTTACTTTCGGTTCACATTGCATGACTTCTTAGCCTGTGATTTACTAACAGGATTTCTTGAAGGGTCATATCAGAGGGCAAAACGGCCCCGTAGTATTAGAAATACTTAATGAGATGCCCAGAGGAGCTGGCAAGGAAAATTCCAATTCTGAAAGTACCATTTAAGCATGAGTACTGAGTCCCCCCCCGCAGAGGGAAAAAGATCCCTTCTCTCATAGTCTCTTATTAAAAACAAAAATTAAATGCTTGTGAATTGGTGCACTATGAGTCTAGCTATGCCATCTCCCAGAACACATAATTAGATAATTACATTTTAGACAAAAGAGTACTATAGTAATTCACAGCACAAATTCCAGCTAGGGAATAGAAATTGATACATGAAATATGTATCAATACAAATATAAATACATGCATATGTGCTCTATGCAGGCTTGAGCTATTAAGGGCCATTAAAAACACTGGAGCAAATAGCTCCTGGGGATTAAGCTCTAACAGTCCTCTTTGTAATCAGAAGGCAGCTAATCCCTGCTCACCTATTTGAGTGCTTCTCCTCCCTGATATAACATTAAACCATTATTTTTTTTATTCGTGATGCTGCATGAGCATGCAAATATTGGCAAAAGTGCCATCCCCAAAAGATCCTGGGATAATTTCAGATTGAAAAAACTCAGAGGTAAAAAAAATAAAATAAAATAAAAATGCAGCTTGGATTAGAGAATTTTTTCAAAGGTTAACTCTAGATTAAATTCATTAACTCATTTATTCTGGCTATGCGGTCATTTCCCAGGACTGTCCCTCATTTAACTCCTTCCTCAAACTTCTTTTCCCCCACCAAAACTGCATTACCAGGTTCAGAGAATGGCTGATTTTTTGCACTCCCTACCTGTCAGTTCCCCACCTAAAGCCTGCAGCCTTTAGGCTTCTTCCATGGCAGGACTTAATGCATCTTATTTGTCTGCTAAAGTGCAAGGGTCTAGCCTTACTTCAGCAATGATGCCACCCTCTGTCTGCTCTCACCAGGACCATTGTTGGTAATAAGAGACTCTCATGGTTCTGCTGAGGTGGGAGCTGAGACATTCTCGAGTTTTTCTTTTCAGGCACTTCCCATACACATACAGATACTGTTGGTATAAAAGCATACGTAACAAATACAGAAACAGCATTATATACCTCTGTTTTCCTAATGGATTTCAAAGACAGAGCCTATGAGCATCTTCCCTGTTTCCAATTGTTGTGTAACAGCAATTGAGGAGGAGAATACTTAGGTACAAATCTGCTCAAGAGGAAGGCCAATGAATATACATGTAGTACGTATTTGTATTTAAACATATATTCAGGGAGCCTGGGTGGATCAGTCGGTTGAGTGTCTGCCTTCAGCTCAGGTCATGATCCCAGGGTCCTGGGATCAAGTCCGGCATTGGGATCCCTGCTCAGTGGGGAGTCTGCTTCTCCCTCTCCCTCTGCGTCTCCCCGCTGCTCATGCTCTCTCTCTCTTAAATAAGTAAATAAAATCTTTAAACATATAAATATGTTCATGCATATACAGGCATATATTCCTATATATTTGTATTCATATATATGATACTATTTCAGTACACTATTTTGTATTTGCCCTAGAAAGCCATTTACAATGGTCACGGAATGATGTACCACTACAAACCCAGGCAAAGGAATCCCTTGCCATCCTGTGATTTAGAGGGCCTCATGGATCACAACCCACAGAAAGTAAATGTATTAAAAGACTATGTAGATGCCCTTTTCACTCAGGATCAAGCGGTCAGCACCAGCACACAGCACAAACTGGGATCTACGTACCCATGTGGGTGGCTGACAATTTTCCAGTTCCAAGGATACACTGCTCCACCTCTTTCCCTTACGTCCTCCACACA
This sequence comes from Mirounga angustirostris, assembly GCF_029215605.1. Classification (NCBI taxonomy): domain Eukaryota; kingdom Metazoa; phylum Chordata; class Mammalia; order Carnivora; family Phocidae; genus Mirounga; species Mirounga angustirostris. Next base: position 78,620,156 of record NW_026991716.1, on the reverse strand, counting down.
AAAGGTAACCATGTTCGCCTATAGCAAAGGGTCGTGTGTTATATCCCTGCCCACTTTAGAGATGGACAGTATTTCAGAGGGCAGGAGAATTGAACTGCAGATATGCTGAGGTCAGAAAAATTAAAATTAATTAACTTGCAAGACAAAATATTGTTTCCCAGTAGTGCTGAATATCCATTTTCTTGCTTCTGTTCACATTCCAATTCATGGCTCCGGAACACTCAAAACTTAACACATCAGGCACATGGCAGCTGAAAACCCTTTCCAATGTTAAACAATTCTTATTATTTTTGAATTTGTATGTATGGTGGTATCAGTTTAACATGCATGAAATGTGACACCAATTCCTGACAATGCCAACTACAGAAACATGCTAGAACTACAAATGGTTCTACTTGTATAGACATGCTATATACAATTTAGTTAATTTTACAAAACTTGAAGTTTTTACATGTATTTGTGCAATTGTTATTTAATAATTAGAAATTCTATTTTGCATGGATTATTTTTGAATACTTAGGAGAAAATTCACTTTTGAAAACATGAAAAATCATTTTTTATTTCTTCCATTGACTTTAACTTACGTTCCTTACATTCTTACATTGACTTTCATTTGCATGCTGTTAGTAGACTGTGAAGAAAATATAATTGTATTCAAAATGTTACTATCACATTACTATCACTAGAACAAAAATTCTACAGAAAGCTACTAAGTCTTTATTATAACAAGATTATTTTGCCGAAATAAGGGCAAGAAAGATACAGTTAATAGAATAATATATAATAATTTATGGGATTATCTACATCTCTATTTTATTCCTTCTCTAAATGCTACCAATCCGTTAATGGTACCTAGTCATGAACAACAATACCTTCAACTGTCTTTGCATTTGTTGCTATTCTATTATATAAATAACAGCTGAATCCCATTTTTGGGGGGTATTGTCATTATGAAGGTGTATTTGTCAAGGGTAGAAGGATAAAACACCCTATTGTGATTTATAATTTTAAAAGATGTAGACCTAGGATATGTATTCTTCTATCTGTTTTCTTTCCAAACTAATATTTTATGTACAGTATGATATTTAAACATGTTTTTAGAGCCACTTTGAGAACAAATGCTCAACTTTATTTGAAAATTTTGATGTATTAGGTGCCATAAAACCACTCACCATATTTCTGGTGAGCTGCCATTTGGAGACGCATGAAACAGTTCTAAGACATCTGCTGAGTGTTCCCGGTTAGCCCATCCCGAACTCTTAAGCCTTTAGAATCTTCCAGAACATATAGTCAGATGAAACTATAATTGATTTGAAGAAATCCTTAATAGCAAAAATCGTCAAGCTTCGGTGCATCTCTGAGTCTGCAGAAACACTAGAATGGAATCTGGTGGAGGGTAGAAGATTGAGTGTTTGGGCAAATGTGGGCAGGAAGGGAAGAGTGGACTCCATGACACCAGTTGTCTTTTCCTCCAAGCTGGTAGGGTTATTTTTACAATAGTCTGCCAAGAGTAAGTTCATAGTTCACAGACTTAATTCGTTCATTTGTTTAATTTTATGTTTTGGGCTGCCTTAGTATTTGTCTATCTGCTGTCATGTTTCTGGCAGGCTCACAGGGGTGGGAAGATCAGGTGCTGACAGGTTATTTGTTACTACTGAGAGAAAAAAGACTCTTGGAACTTTTGTCTAAGTGTTGTGAGACAGAGACCCTAGAGATTATTGTTGCATTCCCATTTTACTAAATACTAGAGAGGTCATGTAAGTGTTTTGAGGAATAGACCTATTTTAGTTAAATTTATGATTATTTTATATTGACATGATTTTGTTTTTCAGTTATTTTACATATTCGTTACTTAACATAAAATCATTTTAGGTTAAGACAGCTCATAATGGTCAAGTAATAAGAATAATCAAATACACTACAATTCTTCTTCATTTAATGGAATAAATAATCGGATTTCCCACGATTTGTTTACATTTTATTTTTCTTTCTTTAATGTGGACAGCCATATTTGAATATCAGTATCTATATAAGAAATCAACTATGCTTCCTTATTACCTATGAGATTTACTTTGTTTTAAAAAAGATGTATTTGGGATGCCTGGGTGGCTCAGTTGTTTAAGCGACTGCCTTCGGTTCAGGTCAAGATCCTGGAGTCCCGGGATCGAGCCCCGTTTCCGGCTCCCTGCTCATCAGGGAGTCTGCTTCTCCTTCTGACCTTCCCCCTCTCATGCTATCTCTCATCTCTCTCAAATAAATAAATAAAATCTTTAAAAAAGTAAAAAAGAGGTATTTAATACTCAGATTTGGATAACATTCTATAAAATCCTAGATATTTTTAGTACATTAAGAGCGAATAAACTTACATATTATTTTCCCACAGAAAAGTCTTAAAATTAAAGACAAATTAAAGCATGTAATCTTTATCTGATTGTATGCAATTAGAGTCATAGACAAAAATTCAAGAGCCACCAATAATACCAATATTGTGACTTTTTTCTTTCCTATCACTATACCCAACTGTATCTCTAAATAACCTTATTCTGTTGCTAAAGCAAATATTATGGTGCTTTTCAAGGTTATTCTCAGAAGCGCTGTTTTCATTTAATATGATGTAAATTTATCCTCAAATTTATTTCTTAAAAAAAAAAAAGGAATTACATTATCGCCAAGGTTAAGGAACTTAATTAGCAAATGGGTGTGGCACAGTGAGCAGAAGAAAAAAAATAGAGAAGCAATTTTTTTCATTCTGTTAGGTAGGACTGTGAATTATATGATTCACTGGCACCTAGTCTATATAATCTGAAATATTACCAAAAAATATGATCATTAATTTTCCTACATAAAGGTATTGTTAAGGGTCATATTTAGTACTATGTACAGAAATAAGTGTTTTACTTTTCCACTCCCAGGTCAATTTCACCAATTTGCAAAATCTTTGTATTTTTTTATTATGGATAAAGTCTTTCTTTACTGTAGGCCAACATTTATACTCTTTCTCAGCCTGATATATATATGTACATTTAAATTCCTTTCTTTCTTAAAAAGAAAACAATGTATTAAAATAGGCTGAAATGCCCACCCCAAGATATTAAGAGTCTTATGTACATAATATTTAAATGATATTATTGTTGATTCTACTAAGTATAATTTTTCACTAGGCTACATATTATTTTTAAAGTATCATTATATATTTCCTCTTGTTATAGTTAGTTGTGCATTATTGTTTCCATAATGAGTGTTTAATTCTTCTACTGATACTTTTGCATTCCTTATAAAGTCATGAGTTGAAAGAAAGGGGGGAGAATGGGAAGGGAAGGAAGGAAGAAAAAAAGGAGGGAGGGAGAGAGGAAGAATGGAAAAGAGGGAAGGAAGGAAACCTGATGAATACTGTTACATAAATGAATCTGAACCAGGAGGACCACTGTGGTATTGGTAGTCGAAATTCTGATACTCTTGAGTAGTGGATGCAGAAAATAATGTTTTACACAGAACAATGACTGAACCAAATCTCTTCCTACTTCCTTGTAACATATAAATACATCTGTTTGGCTATTTGACATCAACCTATCTAAAAGCACAACCACATAGGGCTGTATCTTGTTCAGCTTAAAATCGACTACAATCCTTGTTCTTGAATGCCAAGACATTAGCTAATTTTTCAACTACCCTTACTTAGAAAAAAGACAACAAAAATATCGGTATAAAAACCTCTGTGCTTCTGTTTTACCATCCTTTATTATTGTTACCCCAAAGGATAATATAACCCCGTAATTGAATAGGACATTAGGGTTTGCAGAGTAATCATTTTAAACATTTGGAACATCACTTGAATTTTTTTAAAATAAATATGTTGCATTTTCTAAAATGTATAAAAACCAGATTACATGGGAATTCACGTATCAGTTTTTCTAGTTATCATGGTTCTTTTCAACCAACTACATTACAATGTTTTTTGGTAGTTCATGCAACAACCCCAAGAATACTGAAGTGATACAGGTTGGTATTATTGGAAATTCCATTCCAAATGGAAAAACTAAAGAAAAGCAGCCTGTCCAAGGTGATGCAGTCAGTCCATCAGTATTGGCATTAGAAATAGAGGGGAAATCTGTTACTATAACTATAGTAATAGAAGAATTCACACAATTATTCTAATCATAACTTTGGATCAAATATAAAAATATAATTCCAGCCTCTGCCAATCTTTCAGATCAGTGGGTGTAGACAGATGGAGGATACTGGATTTATTGAAAAGTTAAGATCGGAAAGAGTGGGATGGTTTCTAACAATATATATAGGTGTAATTTATATTTGTTAAAACACCATGCTGCTGAAATGGAAATTCACCAGGATAATAATGTTTTTCACATATCTGACAAGATAAATAACATCTGAAATTCCATGACAATGTGTACTAACATCTTTTTATTTGCCTTTGCACAATACTCTAAAATGTCTATCTGGAACTTCTGAACAGCCAGAGTAATAGTTTGTGGCTGTTTCTTAGAAGCATGTCTTTGTGCTTAGCATAACATACTTTTCATAAGATCTTTCAGAAGTGTTTCACAAAACATGAACCACTTCTCAAGAAGCAGTTTCATTTCAGCAAATTTAACAACCACTTCAATTGTCATTTAAATTGTGGTGGAAATATACTGTAATGACAATCCTTAACATTTTATATGGTTTACAAACCAGTGTTAAGATCTTTATAAAATCCTGGGTGCCTGGGTGGCTCAGTTGTTTAAGCGACTGCCTTCGGCTCAGGTCATGATCCTGGAGTCCCAGGATCGAGTCCCGCATCCGGCTCCCTGCTCAGCAGGGAGTCTGCTTCTCCCTCTGACCCTCCCCCCTCTCATGTGCGCTCTCTCTCTCATTCTCTCTCTCAAATAAATAAATAAAATCTTAAAAAAAAAAGATCTTTATAAAATCCTTAATAAAGGAAATGAGGCAAGGCCTCTCAAAAATTAAAAAAGATCTATTTCTATAAAGCAATTCAAAGTGAATTGTGTTTAATATTTGTCACCCACAAATTTTCAGAACATATTGAGCCCATTTAGTCTGATATCTAGTATACTGAATAGTTTTTTTTTTATAATTCTATTTTTCAAAAAATGTCTTTAGTGGAACTATGTTACCATCTATTATTAGCATACTATGGCCCCAAAATATGGGAGCCACTGTATTAAATTGTGGAAACTTTCATACATTAATGAGAATTGAACCCTCCCAAAAGTATATTCCAAACATTTTGATATTTAAATCCTTTTTTTTCCATAAAAGGCATTTAGAAACTCTTTTACCACAGAATGTTCTTAAGAGAATACATAGAGGGGCACCTGGGTGGCTCTGTTGGTCAAGCATCTGACTCTTGGTTTCTGCTCAGATCATGATCTCAGGTTTGTGAGATCAAGCCCCATGTCGGACTCTGCTTAATGGGGAGTCAGCTTGAAGATTCTCTCCCTTTATCTCTCTAAAATAAATAAATAAATCTTTAAAAAAAAGAGAGAGAATATACAGAAATCAATCTCAATGAGGAATTTTTGTTCATTTATTTATACACTTCCATCAGTTATGTTATTATTATTGCATCTTAAAGTCATAGATTTTCCATCTTGATTTTATATCATTGAGTAGCTTTATTTTTCAATAGAATATTAATATTTTTGACATTTCAATTTCCACAACAAAATTACTGTAATAAAATGTACTTAAAATGGTAAATATACACACAATAAAATTAAATAATGATTCAAATATAAGACTATATACCCTTGCCGAAATTAATCTGATTGCTTTTCTGGATTATTTAAAATCTACCAAATAAATATATATATTTTCCAAGACAGACTGACCCATAAGAAATAAATCTGATATATTCTTAAACACAAGAACATTTAACATAAAATAACTAGTTGATATGCCTATATGATACCATTTGTAATGTATGTAGTTTTTTTTTTTTTCCCTTTGGAAAACATTTGTTGATCACCTGTTACATGTCAGGAAATAAGCTAAGCACAATATAACAAATCCGATAGAACAGCTATTTTCACAGTGTTTTTGTGTCTAGTAGTCAAGACAACTAAAGCAATAAATTCTGAATTCGAATGATGCAGTTAAAAGAATTGTACATAAGAAAACAACTGTTACATAGGGGCGCCTGGGTGGCTCAGTCAGTTAAGCGGCTGCCTTCGGCTCAGGTCATGATCCCAGGGTCCTAGAATCGAACCCCACATGGGGCTCCCTGCTCAGCGGGAAGTCTGCTTCTCCCTCTTCCTCTGTCTCTCCCCCTGCTTGTGAACTCTTTCTCTCTTTCTCTGTCAAATAAATAAATAAAATCTTTAAAAAAAAAAAAAAACAACTGTTACATAAATTTGTCTTCTACCTTTTTTCAACTATACCATGCAAAACAATGAATTCTCAGAAGAGTTAAATTTAAATATTTTGCATGTAAATATTAAAGTTTAATTATCTAATTGAGTTAAAAATGTACTTTTTAGTGATTTTTTTTCCCTACTTCATTGAAGATGCGATTTCTATCTAAGGTAGGAGAAAATACTTCAGGATCAAATTTAAAGGAAATTGTTAGGGGGATGTTTTCTTAAAGGACAGCAAAAATTTTGAAAAGCATAGAAGAAAGGCAGGTGAAATAGTGTCCAACTGTTTCATTAAGCCATTTAATACTTTTAACAATAATGACCTCCCTTATCACATGAGTTTTTATGGACATTTAAGTGCATAATAAGGTGAGATATCTTACAAAGCAAAGATTACTATGAAAGTAGCAGCTATTTTTATTTTATTTTTTTAAAATATTTTATTTATATATTTGACAGAGAGAGAGAGACAGCAAGAGAGGGAACATAAGCAGGAGGAGTGGAAGAGGGAGAAGCAGGCTTCCTGCTGAGCAGGGAGCCCAATGTGGGGCTTGATCCCAGGACACTGGGATCATGACCTGAGCCGAAGGCAGACGCTTTAATGACTGAGCCACCCAGGCACCCCTATTTTTAGAATTCAATATATAAACATCTTATTTGCAGAAATAAAAATGATGAAAAGGGCATGGTAAGCAATTATATATTAAGGATTTCATTTATAAAATATTCACATAGAGAATCCTTTAAATTCCCCTACTCTCTTAGGTGTATGGTAGGCTGCCAAATGACACAGTTTTTTGTAATTCCCTCTCCTCAAGAGGTAGAGTCTGTTTTCCCCTCCTTGAATCAGAGTTGGCCTTGCTGTACATTGTTTTGCTGGGAATGATGTACAAGTTCTGAACCCAGTCACCAAGAGCCTATGCATTCTATTGCAACTTTACCCTTTCAAGAGTATAAGCCCGAATTAGCCTGCTGGATGACAGAGGCCTTGTGGAGGAGGACTAAGGCACCCAGCCACCTCAGCCAGATCTCTGCTGATAGGGCAGCTACCCCAGTACACAGAGGTATACACTTATGAAGATCACCAGAACCACCCAGCTGAGTACAGCTCAGATTGCTAACCATACAACCATGGGCTTATAAATTGTTGTTTTTAAGCCACTAAGTGTTAGTGTGGTAGTTGTCACTCAGCAAGTGTCAGCTGATACAGAGCACTAAAAAAAAAAAAAAAAAAGTTCATTTTACAAAACTAAGATGTTTCTACCCATAGGAGAACAATCCCATTGAAAAAAACAAAGCCTTCTCTCTTCTCTACAAGATTTATGAAAGTGGATCATGCCTAATTGGAAAGATGTCAAGGATATTTATAAATAACTTGGACATTAATGAAACATGGAACATAATATGTGTTCCAAAGTTTTTGATCAGTTGGAAACATCATCATTAACATGTGGTCCCTTGCTTTAAGGTCTAATAATGTCAACATCCTCAATACTGTAAAGGAGACAAAGAGGGTGTCTGCAAGGGAGTGCAGAGAGAAAGCTTTCAGTGATGGGAGCTTATGGTGAGGAAGCTATCCTAAGAAGATGTAAATAATAAACTACTCTGATACTTTTATTCTACTAGCTGGTCATCCGTTTGTTAAATGAATTTACAAATTGCCGTAGACATCATTTTGGATTCGATTATTTAAATTCATTGCCAAATCTCAGATAGTTTGTTTTTTTTACAACTCCCAATATTTATAAAAAGAAACAAAAGGAGATGAACAGCCAATGTAATTGGTAGTTAATTAATCTATATTTCCTCTACTTCAGAGGTGAAGTTTCAGCCTCAGCAAAGTCCACTGACTCGGAGCTAAATGTATTAGCATGTCTGTGCTGAAGCCTCAGAAAATTGGATGGAGATAACTGGATGAAGCAATAAGTATTTATGGTCACAAAGGTCATAACAGCTAAAACAACAAGGAATGTTTTGAAGAGTAGCTGTCATGCCTAAGGATAAAATATATCAAGTGAGAACTCCTTATTACAACTAAAGAAATATATTCATGCCTAGCCAACCCTTATACAAGAGTCAAGACAGCTTTAAAAAGCTCTGTGTAGACAAAAGTGTGAAGGGAAACTTCCCACCCATGTTTTCTTACTTTACACTTCATAAAATGTTCACCTTCAGAGACGACAAACATAGCTGATGAATAATTAATGCAAAGGCTGAATGGTGAGACCAAGAAGTCAGAAGATACAGGTTGCTCTAGATAAGATGCTTTCATCCTCAAATTAAGTCTCCCAGGCATATCAAGACTTTTTGGTATCAGCATCATAATTTTGCACTTTTGAGTAAACTGACTTGGTAGTTTTAATGCCCATTACACATTTTCCAAAGAAGAAAACGAAGACCCTTCAATTGGTAAGATGTTTTTTTTAAAGGCAAAATCCTATGATTAAAACCGAATGTTGAGTAACTATAGGTAAAAAAAGTGAGTATTTATTTATTTGTTTAGTAATTTTCTATAGAAATGTGCACATTGATTGTATTATGGAGAAACCTCACAGGAAGGATCCCACGGGTCTTTTGATTTTAGCTTTCTTATACAGAAATTTAGATTTATATTTTTCTCTTGGTTAAAACTAATTTCCCTCAGAATCCAAATCATACGAATTTTCCCAGCTAAAATATGGACTTGCTTTTCAATTTTTTCCCTTATAATTTATATTTCAGCAGATTGAGCAATTGGTGTGGTAACTGCTCAATACAGTTTTCCTGCTGGGATGAAGTTCATGCTGAGATTGCTGAGCAGTGCACCAACCACTTACTTCACCCAGGACACCTTGTTAGAAAAATTATAACCACAAATCAATGAAAAACTGCAAAAGCTACTAATGTTTTTCCTCCCAAAACAAGAAAATTAATCTCCGGAATGCAAGAGAGCTATTTTCAGATAAAATTACTACACTAATATGTTCAAGAATAAAAACACAAATAACATTTTAAAACCCACTTTAAAATAGCATATTTATGTAAAACTTCAGATTTCTTGCTGTACATATTTAAAAAAACTTTCTGGTAGTAAGCTATGGAGCAAAAGGGGTTAATTTTTTTTAAAGCAAGTGCAATAATGAAAAAATAGTACTCAAAATTATTCAATTGATTTTTCCTATGAAATAATTATTAAATCTATATTTTTACAATAGGAAAATTAGAAAATCGTACCTTAACCGAATATTCAAACTTAGCATAACTAATGGTAGGACAACTTGAAATTATGCAGTTCATAAACCAATCCAATATGATGTGTACGCAATTATGTTTAATCTGAATCTATTTAAGTCTTTATACTTAACTTCTGGTTAACAAGATACATAGGAGATGAAGAAACAAACAGCACAATGAAGAAATAATCAGACAAAGTTCAAACATGGAACATTCTACAAACCACAGGCTTCGACTCTTCAAAAGATAGTATTATGGAAAAAAGAGAAGGAAAAGATAGTTGGGGAGGAGAAACTAAAAGGGACTTAAGAGACATGGTAATTAAATGCAATATGTGAACCTGTCTGAGCTCAGGAAAAAAAAAATGCTCTAAAAAATATATGGGCCAAATGGGATATTTGTATACAATTTAGATGTTAGATGACATTGGGGAATCATTGTTAATTTTTCTGAATATGATAGTGGCATTTTGGTTATGTAGAAAAACGTCCTTGCTCTTCGGAGATGCATGCTGAAATATACAGAAGTATTACAATGCTATAGTATGCATATGTACAGTGTGTGTGTTTGTGTGTCTGTTTGTGTGGGTGGGTGGGTTGGCTATTATGTGTACATAGTTCCCAAAATGTTAACTACTGATGAACCTAGATGAAGAATTTATAGGTATTTGTTATGCTATTTTTTCAACTTTATATTGTGTTTAAAGATTTTTATAAGACAAATTTAGAAACAAGTGCCTTACATTTACATATGTGTATACATGTAAAAGAAGTAAATATTTTTGTCAAAAATATTAGTAAATTAGACAAATGATATAGCTTCTATTTCAGAAAAAGAAAAAATAAATTGTGCCACAATCTATGAGATTTTATCTTGAGTATACAGCTATGTTGTTAAGTACCCCAATTTCCCTGGCTCTTTCTTGCCTCCGGAATCGAGTTGGTGTTGTTCCTTGTGCTGAGATGGTCCCACTTACTATTGCCTCCCTACAACATGAGGGTAGGGTAGTTCATCAATACTTCCTATAGTGCCATGAAGCGAATGAGCTTTCAGAATCATTTGATTCCATGCTTACTGCAAAATATCTTCTGATCACGAAGTTTCTTTCTAAAAGGAAAACAATGGTCAAGAATTAAAGAGGTGCCCAAATTGCTCAGAGGGAATATACCCCTCTTTAATATCAACAAACTCTATTTATAGGACTATTAGTGTGTGAGTCTGAATAACTTTAGTCCTTAGAACTCAATCAAGTCTAGTTTACTTAATTTAACTGATTCTCTTGATTTTAAAAATGTGAATGCCTGCTTTGCAATTCTGGCAATAAGCACCCTTCCTTTTCTCCTTCTTTTCTGCCACAGGTGTTTGTTGAGCACCACTAGGTTACAGGCATGCTACTAGGAGCTGGAGATAAAAACCAAGATATTGAGTTATTTATTGATTATTTTCTCACCCTTCTCTTCCTTCTCTGCTCCATTCACCAGATTATACATATTCCGCCAGAGTAACATGTCTCTCCAGTATCATTTTAAACCTCCTTCTTCCTTGATCACTGTATAGAAAAGCAATGTTTTAAGAAAGTATAAATACCTTGAGAAAAAAATCCCTGTGTTGTATTTAACAATACAATTATTATAACAAAGCAGGAAGCTTGCTGCTCCCATCAAGGATAGCAGCCTGTGCCTCATTCTCCGGGGTTTTGAAAGGGAGGGTTACTGGTGAGGCATGGAGTAGTGTCAGACAACAAGCATGTGAGCCAGCCTATGCGACTGGATGGTGAGCAAGCAGAGCTCTCATTTCTGCTCCAGAATATGCATGGATAACAAATGTGGCCAATGTACTTGGCAGCCTACTCAATGGGCACGTCTCCCCTTCCTTCTTGATAACAAGTTTCCCTCTTCATTGGGGGAGGCTGGTTTCCTTCTTAGACACACTGACTGAATTATGATTGATCAAGCCAACCATTGTACCATTCCCTTAACCAATATTGAACTTAAGCATGGTATAAGAAGAAATTCTAACCAATGACTCAATAATTGAGATGCTGCTGGGGAAGGTTTTCCTTGTGGATGAAAATATATGCAATGGAATTAGCATTCAGATCTTTCTGCCAATGATATCACAATGATACCTGAAACTGAGGCAGGCAACTTGTAACCTAAAAGGAACCAACCCATGAGGACATGCTATAGAGAGCAGAACAGAAAGACAAAAAGTATGTGAGTTACATCATTGAACATCACTGAACTGCTGAATTAAACAAATCTGGAACTACCTACCTCCAGACTCATATTCTATGAAATAATACATTTTCCTTACTTAAGCCAACAGAGTCAAGGTTTATTGTTTGCTAATAGAAGCATCCTAACTGATCCAACTAGAAGTTGCATTCAAAAGTTTGGGTCAGGATTTGGGCATGGTAGGATAACCCGTTGTCAAGCAAGTAGAAAAAGGGAAGTAGGGCTAAGAACAAGATCCACACATTCAGTCAAAGACTTAGTGGACTGGTCAATTACTGAGCAAGTCTACATGGGGAGATAGAGCTGAGCTGCAAATCACAGTGTCAAGAAAGAACATCTCTGGACTATCCATTTAAAGTCTGTCAAATGTCAGCCCATGATTAGCACCAGAAATGTCAAGGTGAGATAATGAGATACCAAGAGGTAGGGAGATCACAAGAATATGTCCATGTGCAGGTAACAGCAGCAGGGGAGAGTAGGTAGGAGCTCATCATCTGAGACCTCACTTGACAAGAAGCAAGGCCTTAGGGCAGTCCTGCCATCCACTAGAGGAGAAGGAGACACTAGAGTTAGAGTAACCAGGTGAGACCGCTGGGTTGGAACTAAGGCCTGTATACTCAATTACCATGGAAATATGGAAGGATATGAGTTAACAATTTGGGGAAAAACATGTTGTTATGCATCTTTAAAAAGGGATGAGAAAGATGAACAGAAAATCCTGAGCATGATACAATAGTCCCTCCTTATCCACAGTTTTCCTTTCCATGGGTTCAGTTACCTGTGGTCAAATACAGTCCTCAGAAGTAGGATCATCTCCTTCTGAGGAATCATCAGAAAGTCAGTAATAGCATAAACCTATATCCCAATGCCTACATCATTCACCTCACTTCATCTCATCATGTAAGCATTTTATCACCTCACATCATCATAAGAATGGTGAGTACAGTACAATAAGATATTTTGAGAGAGAGAGAGACCACATTCACATCATGTTTATTACAGTACATTGTTATAATTATTCTATTTTATTATTAGTTATTGTTGTTCTTATTGTGCTTAATTTATAAATTAAAGTTTATCATAGGTATGTGTGTATGTATAGGAAAAACATTATGTGTGTGTGTGTATATATATATATATATATATATATATAGGGTTGGGTACTATCAGCAGTTTTAGGCCTCACTGGTGGTCTTGGAATGTATCCCACAAATAGGGGGCTAATATATGTTAAAGATAAGTGATGGGTGCCTGAGTGGCTCAGTTGGTTAAGCAGCCTATTCTTGATTTCAGCTCAGGTCATGACCTCAGGGTCCTGAAATTGAGCCCCACATCAGGCTCTGCGCTCAGTGTGGAGTCTGCTTGAGATTCTCTCTCTCCCTCTCCCTCTGCTCCTACCCCTGCCCCCTGCTCGTACTCTCTAAATACATACAAACATGCATACATACATACAAGATAAGTGATGCCAAGAGTCACACACATTTAAAAGAAGGAGGGATTAGGATCAATACACAGGGTGAGTGAAGAGATACCATTTACCTGTGCTGTGATTAGGTGTCATGCTGTGCTGAGGACAAGAGATACAGTATCCCAAAAGTGAGGCCAGAGGGTAGTGGGGCTTCGTTTGGTCTGTCTGAACACATTGGAAGGTGGCTGAGGCGGGTAGTGTCTGAAGAGATTGAATGAAAGATACTGGTCCTGGACTTGGAAGTCCATCCCTGGCAGCGAAAGAGTCTGCCTCTGTTGTCACAATAAGACAAAGATCTTACTCAAGCCATGTAGCCCCATCTATTATGCTCTTTGAGGTCCAGAGGCTCAGGCCAGTTGCTGCCACAGGAGCCTCCACAATATCTCAAGTGCCCATATTCTTTATAGATAGCAGTAGGTCTCATGTCTAGTCGACAATAAAAGGGGTAGAAGAAACAACGCAGGAGGCCCGCAGACATCACTGAGCCTGCTGAGTCACTCAATATTTAGCCTCAGGGGCTGTGAGAAGCATGGTGCTGACAGCATGGGGAGGCAGAAAAACCATCCCTATTTATGTAAACTCAGAGCTCCCACAGGAGGACATAAAGAGACCCTGTGATAGGAGACCACGAAGAAAGGCAGCCGGTGGAGGTGGTGTGGGGAGCTAGGAGGGACCCTGTGCGATTTTCATCCTGAATTCCTAGCAGATTGCTTGGCACACAGCAGGTGCTCAATAAATAATTGTTGGGTGAATGATTCAGTTAATCGAGGATGTTTGGTAGCCCATTATGATCTAAGGGCAATACTTCACAGTGAGAAGTGTAGGTTTATTGCTGCATCCCACAAGCTGACCTAAAGTTTCTTGGCCACTGTATCTTCAACATTTTAAACTGGCCGTATTTCTTATTTTATAAAATGAAATAAATGCTAATGTGCTAGCAAGGGAATGTAAACAAGTGTTGTTAGACAAATTCAATGTGACTAAAATGAAACAGTAGCAGGTGCCTGAAAGTGGGCCCAATTAAGATATATTTGCTTTTGTGCCACAGATTCCATGCTTTTCCAGATAGAACTGTTTGAAGCTAAGGGAATGGAGACTATTTTTGACTCATAGTTTTTTGTTTGTTGTTTTTTTTTTTTTTGTAAATCTGTGAGAAATATATTTTCTCATCAATATTTTATGCTGTTCTCTTTTCATACTTTGCTTTTGTGATGCTTCCGCTAAAGATGTTTTGTTCATTTTTATTTTGTGCTATTGTTTAAGCTGAATTTGTTGTTATTTTTGCATTTACATTCCACAGAGAAATGATACTTAGCATAAAATCCCAGAACCGCATCAGGATAAAAGAGGTGATTTATAAACACAAAATAGTCATTTCTGATACTTTTCAGCATTAGTCAAGCTGAGAGAACAAATTGGAATTTGAGCTTCTGGTGGGCTTTCTGAAGGGATCCTCAGATAAATGTAGCCAAAGATAAAAGATAATTCCAATTAAAAGATAATGGATATTATACACAATTATGGCTGTAGCCAAGTCAAAGCACTTTGAAATTAAATGTCTTTGTGTGAGAAACCACAGTGTTAAATAAAATAATCAATAGGAATTTATTTCTACTTTCTTTACTCAGATCTACTTACACACTCATTCCCTATGTTTGATAGGAAGTTACAATTCTGTTTAAATAAAAGGAAGTGAAAACTTTCCAACCTGGAGTAAAGGTTAGCATTTAAATTAGTATAACATTAAGATTATTTAAAGTCTTTAAAATTTAGCATGTGATAGTATTTATGTCCATTGAATTTTGCTTATTTAGAGCCCCAAACTTGAAAGCTTCTGTGTGGCATATAATGTCTGACCCTGATGCTGGCTCCTCTGTAAATTTTCCATGTGCAATTACTCTAGCAAAATAGCACATTTATGAGGACCTAAGACAAAATATACAAGAGAAGAAATTATGGGATTACCACTTTAAACAATATGGCGACCACATACCACTTCAGAGGGCTATACCTGAGACACACAGAATTGCAGCAGAGAGAAGAGCAACAGTAGAGCTACAAAATGAGTAAAACATGTGTAGTGTTTAATTCCAGCAAAATCACTAGAATCTAATGACATATGAATGTGTCAGGTGCAGGTCTTGAAAAAAAATTTTTTAAACAGTCTTTTTTCCTTGATAGCATGTTGACTCTCTGACATCACAGATGATAAATTGGGGCTCCTCTAATGTCATGTGAAATTTGTTATTTTTGTGTATAATTTCACCGGTGGGTGGGGAGCAGGGAATAGCAAAGGCAGAAATATGTAGATGAAATACAGGGTCGAGATTATCATGATTTATCACTTCATGCCTGATTCAATTCAAAATCCCACAATCCCCGAAATCTCTGAAACCACTTAATCCTTTGTCCCATGGATCTTCTCTATGTGTCATGTAAAAACTTACCCCTGAAGCTCTATAGCTGGTAAGTGCAGTTTATCACAGTTGTCACCACAGAAAAAC
Source organism: Mirounga angustirostris (assembly GCF_029215605.1). Taxonomy (NCBI): domain Eukaryota; kingdom Metazoa; phylum Chordata; class Mammalia; order Carnivora; family Phocidae; genus Mirounga; species Mirounga angustirostris. The sequence continues at coordinate 78,604,354 of NW_026991716.1, read as the reverse complement.
AAATCAGACCACTGGATTCATCTTATTTTGTTCTATCAGGGCTTTGATGGGTCAGGTAAATAATGGGAACTGCTGCATCTCTCCAAGAACTGGCTATGTGGAGATATGCCTATTAATTTAATCTCTTTGTTTTTGTCCAGTCCCTGAATTTCAACACATGGAATGGGAGAGAGGATTTGAAATTATAACTGGCTATCAAGACACTTCCCAAATTGGGCTTGGGGGACATTCTGGGAAAGGGTACAATAGGGCCCCTAATGTTTATTGCTCCCACTGCAAAGAATACAATTAAGGCCCCTTAATGTTTATTGCTCCAGCTCTGAAAGGATACCATTAAGTCAGAAACATCACCTGATGGCATCCTCATCAAACTACACTCCGTGAGCACAGATGGGACATTATGTAACACAAAGGGAGCGGGGCTGCTCACCCAGCTGCATTTGGAGAACCGTGTCAGGAACCCTTCTTTAAACAAATCCAGTAACATGATAATGTGGCAGCCCACCTTCCCCTCCATCACCATCCTGTAAACTCTGTGGCAACCTGAACAGAACTGCATTAATATTCATGATTCATGGTCTTAAAAAAAAAGAAAAAAGGAAAAACAGAAAGAAAGAAAAAAATACCACGACTGTATGCTCTGCTGTATTAGTGTGTCTAATGAGAATAAATTAAAACCCAGCTGAGACATGACCCTGAACCTTTTGCTTCCTCTTAACTGTCAATTTGACTTTCCTTAGCACTGTGATCAACTGCATTCTAAGTGGAAGTTGACACTGGCTCAACTTTCTGCGAATGCAGGTAAAATAGAATGGGAACTGCCTGAAACTCAATGCTGATGTAACCTGGTTCTGCACCATTACCTGTAATCTGTGTCTTCAGCTCTGTGTAGCTCCAATTTCATTTCTTTAATAGCATGGCTTTTGATAAGAATCTCCTCTTCTCTCCCCCCTCCCATTGCCAAGTTCTCTTTGTGGTGCCATTGCCAACTTTGTATACAATGCCACTTCCTTTCTCTAAGAAATTCCCATCAGTGGTCTTTAACAGCAGGTTAATGGGCTGTTAAATCTCAAATTTTTAGAATGATTTTGTTACTAGAAGTAGTCTTCCTCCTATTTCCACTGTGGTCAATAAGAGCTTGTTTTAAGGCACTTAATGTTTTACACACTATGGGGAGTGTGCCTTGAATCAGACCAAACAAGAGACACTTTTTATTCCCTTATGATATCAACACCATTTTAGGAGAATGTCTGCCATGGGTCCTATTTGTTATTCCTACGTAAATCAATAAAAGCTCTGAAAAATACAGGAAGCTTTGCCAGCTATGCGCTTACAAATATTAGATGAGAGGTTCATAAACAGCAGATCATCCATAAGCTGGTTCTCAAACCTGTGTTGTCACATGCTTCATGACTTGTTTCATTATCTGCCACTGTTACTTTATGTTGGCTATTTCTTTCTGAACCCTTCATAAATAAAATCTTTAATGATATATAGACCAAGTGAATTCATTTACAAAAAAAAAAAAAAAAAAAAAGGAATACAAGATTATGTATAAACCAGAAACCCAGGTAACTTACTGCAGGATTTCTGTAAGGTAAAATAGCCTGCTCCAGTTGTCTCACAATTTCTAATTAGATCAGTGCTAGAGAGTGAGAAACCTAGCCGATGTGGATATCAGATTCTTCCTAATGATTTTTAGAAATGGTAGGTAACTAAACTACTAAAACCATTACAATTAGAATAAGCAGCAAAGAGTAAATGACACAATAAAACACTTTCCATGTGTATGGTTCTTGGATCTGATATTTCTCATGGATATGAACTTAGGCTAAAATAATTTATCACACATTTGTCGTTGCATGATTAAGATGAAGACTGTTATGTGGCAGTTCTTAACACATAATCTTAAGGGATTTTGTACAATTTTTATAGAACATAATATTCTCTCTTTCTAATAGAGTAGTATAGATGTATAGTCATCTATTGGGAATGAAATGGGTACAGTCCAAGGAGTAATTTTTTACCAAGAATCTTAAAGTATAGTAGGAGAAAATTTTATAAGTACACATATTACTTGAAGTATGAAATGAAATTTTAAAAAATTGTAACAGTCTTATTTTTGTTGTTGATGTGTTCGTGATAAATGGTGTGATAAATGTGTTGTGATTCTTAGGGTCTTGCTAATGGCCAGAAAATAGGCAGAAAACTATTATAATAGTAAAAACATAAAAGAAGGTAATTTCTCATACAATAAAAATTCAAAGCAAGTGACTATCTTACACAAAGAGGTCGAGGGATGCAGTATCTTCCCATCTAATGGATCCACCATCCCTAAGGCCTCATGGTCATTTGTATCTGTCTTCAGAAAGGGGAAGGAAAATAATTTTCTCTCTAACCTTCCAGGTTCTTGGCTGGTCTAATAATTAAACTGACACATGACAGATTAACAGGAAAAAAAATTAACTTTGTACATACGAAAGCCCCATACAAATATGGGACTCAAAGACAATCAGACAATATAGGCTTGGCCAAGGAAGGGAAGAGGGGTCTGGAGCTTCAAAGAGAAGCAAGAAAATTCACAGGAAGATGAGAAGAGCAAATGTTTGATAAATAAATGTTTGCCCTGCCATGCCGATAAGTCTTTCAGATGAAAAAGTTATCTTGATAGTAGCTCTCATAGTGGTAGAGGCCCCCTTTCTAAATTACTTTAAGCAATTAAGGGGGAGGTAAAAAGTTTCTCCTGAGTCTGCTGGGTCTTGATTGCCTTCAGCTCCATGCCAAAGTGGCACATTTTGGGGTGGCATATTCTGCTCCCCTTCACACTTCTTAAAAGCCTTGGAACAGAAAGCACATATTGCTTCTACTTATATTCATTGGCTAGAGCTCAATACCAAGGACACTCCTAACTACAAAAGAAGGTAGGAAATAGATCCTAATTGAGGCCCAAAAAAGAGAAGAAAATGCATTTTAGTGGAGAACTAGCTAGTGCTTCCATTTATGGTTAAAGTATTATGAAATTGAAAAATTCTACCATATCAAGTTTTATTACCCTCTAAATAGGAACCTTTGAAATAGGAATCTAAGAGTACCTAAAAAGAGGGAAGACAAGAGAAACTCCATAAAGACCATACCTGAAGTTGAAATCAGAATTTTATAATAGTACAAATAAAGTGTGATACATAACTGTATTAGACACACTTGGAAAATGAGTATTGGGGAACAAAAGGAATGGAAAATGGGGGAATACCCAATGTTGTGTGGTCTGTCTGAATGGCAGAAGAATAAGAGAGTGATTCAGTCCTTATTGGCCATCAGGAAATAACTAATATGACTGAGAAGTGGTTCAGACCAGAAAGGAGGGGACATGAAATCAAGTTGGGTATGGATAAAAGGAAAGTGGTGAAAAAATGAGTCAAGGCCTTCTAAGCCAACGATTCAGTCAGTGGTAAGTAGCTCGAGAACATAAAAAGAGCAGTCCGCAGAAAAGTAATTTCAAGGCAAGATACTGGAAAAGAGTAATTTTTATTGATGTAGTTGTGAGATGGGTTTTGGCCAATGGGTGGCTGAGTGAAGATAGAGATCATTGGAAGAGAGGACATTAAGAACTTGGGAAGGCAAGATGTTCAGAGGCATCAGATTCAACATGGAAGATTCTAATGGTGATGGAAAGAATGGATCCACCAGGTGAAATTGGTACCGACAATTAAGACAGTGAGGAAAAACTTTCAAGCCACTTTTGGATTTTTGAGTTGCAAAGGAATATACTCTAATGAAGATAGTCATCAGAAATGAAGGTTTGTTAAGGGCAATGTTTTGCCACCTTATTGAAAATAGAATTTAAAATCTTTGACAATAGATTTTTGGACAAATGCCATATTTCTATTCATCAAGGTAGTAAAATAAAGTAAAAAAAAAACAAAACACACACACACACACATGACTTTGGGACAAACATTTTTAATTAAATGTAAGATACAATGTCTTAACTCATTTCCCTGTGAACTCAAAAAATGGAATCTTAATTGGATGGTATTACATTTAGATGTATTACATTTAGAATTAAGGATAACAAGGAAGAACAAAATGTAAATATATAAACAGTGCTTTTGTCTTTAAAAGCATTTTAAAAAAAATGCTATTGAATAAAATTACTTACTGCCAAATAATGATGGGTAAAATATAAGCTTATTTTTTATTTACTAAAGGCATAATAAAAACATCTGTTAGTTATTTTTAGCTGCCTTTAAGATTATGAATGTGTGGAACACTCTAATAAATTATTTGTCTAATTAATCTTTGTTTCCATAAACTTTAGATGTATAATTATAGTCTGTAGTGATAGCACATGGAAGGATCAGAGAAGCTTTCCTGGATAAACATACACTTTGATGAGAGTAGAAGAGTGGGTGTCAGGGGTTGGAAAGTCTGGGTCTACCGTATTCTGTAAGTATTATTTGTATGATGAGTGTATTTCAGTCAGTAACTATACACATACACACACATACACACACACACACAGGAGTAAAAGTAGAGCTCAAATCCATATAACATAAGGAGAACAGAGACACTTATTAATGCATATTTTCTGATATCTTCATACAAGAAAGATCATTAAGATTCCAAAGAATGAGAGAGTGAGAGAGAGAGAGGAAGAAAGAGAGGGAAAGAGAGGGAGGGAGAGAACAAAGAAAGGTATTAACTTTACAAGAAACACAAAGTTTGTCTCATTTTAGAAAATATTACACACACAAAATTATATGTGAAAGCCTCACTGAGTTGGGTGGATAGTAATTTGATTTTCTGAGAGAAGTTAAATTTTAGAGTGTACAACAGGTTTTTTATGGCTTTTTGTAGTCTATAACAAATGTTTACTATAAATAATTTACAAATTACCCACACATCACTCTATGTTGAATAGGCACTCAATAAATATTTATTGAATGAATGCATAATAGGTGCAGTGGATTTTATTTCAAAGAGGATAAATAAAATAGTAAGAAGACTATGAAATCCATCTTAAACATTATTAATATCCCTATCCTTACTTATCCTTCAGAAAATATGTCACTGATCTTTCTATGGGGAAGCAGACATTAGATCGATTAGTTTTTAGTATTTTTACAGTAAGAATTACTGTGAAAAAAAAAAGAAGAACAGACATGGATTCCAAGTGATAGAATGTTGGTTACTTAATAATAAAAGAAACCTCCATATTCAACTGATGTATGAAAACACAGGCTCAAGAATATGAAAGCTGCCCATGGAATTCCACAGAGATGCATTGAAAAGTTGAATGCACTTTCTTTCTCTCCACGAAGTTAGGGAAGGGCTGACTTGAAGATTCAGTGCTTAGCAAAACCGTGGAGTTGGGTAGAAAGAAGAAAGCCATGTCACAGACAGACAGGCAGTCCCCGGGCAGTGCATTGGTGTAAGAGGGTCAACAGAAGCTGGGCTGGACAATGGCACTTCAATAACATTTTCATGATGATTCTTGGGAGACCGTACAGGAATTCATTTTCTTTCTCATGAAAGAGTGCTCTGCTTTCTTCTGTATATCTATATCTACGTTTCTTTCTTTCTCCCTTTTTTACATATTAAATGTAAATTGCTGGAAATGCCATCACTGCCCCATTTCCTCCTTGTCACAATGCCGCATGCAGGGCTATCTTGCTCATCACTTATTCATTTCCGAGGTCCTCAGGAGGCAGAGTAAGCAGACTTTCATACACCAGTTTTAAGGTTTTGCTGCATTCAAACATTTATTAATGTTACATTTGGAAATGTGTGTTTGTTAGCTGCTGGTAGTCCTTGGCGGTCTTATTACAAGTGTCATTAAAGCATCATAATATTTGGAGAAATAGCTCTGCTTCGAGATATTCAGGTTCATTAATGAACATTATCCATCTGACACATTTGGTAAACACCAGAGCTTCAGAGAAGAGCTCATCAGGGATAAGCTCGGCCCTCTGAGCTCACTTGGAGAAGCTCATGAACTCACTACTGTTCACCCTCATTAGGCTGGAGATGCAGAGGAAAAAACACTGAAAACTGCCAATATTTGTACTTGAGAATTTAGATTCTAATGTTTTCTTTTGTTGTCATTGTTACAGAGATTGGTGGACAAGAGAAAAAGAAATGCTGTATGGAAGTTCTGTTTGTTTCTCTTTGGAAAATGTCGGTGTTACCTTTAAATTAAATTCAGAAAATAAAAAGAAGGTTGAAAATTTTTTTTTTAAAAAGCAACTTTCTATCTAGTCCCCAGGTTTTGGAAAAAATTAGGGGCATCTTTCACATCACAATATTGTTAAGAAAAAAACCCTAGGAAAATATAAACATTATTTTTCTTCAAAGTGCCATTTCCCCTGCTATGACCCATATACTATAACCTATAGAAATAGTCAATGAAAATGAATTAAGACAAAGTTCCTGAAATTAATACAATTCCAAGTATATACACTTTTAGACACTTCAAACAAAATAGCCTTTCCAGAAAGCACCAAATACGTTTTTCTTATCACCATGTGAATTAAAGATTAAAAATATTTGAGTATATGTGTAATTTTTATATATGCAGAATATGTAACCATATGTTACAGTCTCTACCTGGGAATCAGAGGATTTTTAAAGTCCAATTATTGAAAATATCTTTAACATTGTAACTACCCAAATTTTATCACTTCAGAAGTTTCATGCTTATTTATTCAAGCACTTAACAAAGTCATTACTAATTTCTCTTTGAAATCATGAAACTTCTGTTTTAAACATGTAAATTTAGTAAGGTTGCTCATTTTATTTTTTTATTTTTTTTTTAAAGATTTTATTTATTTATTTGAGAGACAGAGAATGAGAGACAGAGAGCATGAGAGGGAGGAGGGTCAGAGGGAGAAGCAGACTCCCTGCCGAGCAGGGAGCCGGATGCAGGACTCGATCCCGGGACTCCAGGATCATGACCTGAGCTGAAGGCAGTCGCTTAACCAACTGAGCCACCCAGGCGCCCCAGGTTGCTCATTTTAAATATATGGGGAAAGTCAGCTTCCTGCGTCGCCCGAAATCCTCACATTCCAAAGGAGTCCACCGAGGCCATTCAGACATTTAGTTCAGACAGTAAAAATAAGAATCCATTTATATTTCTCAAAAGAATTTTTAACTATCATAAAAATGGAAGAACAATGTAGTTACTGAGAAAGAAATTAGAATCAATTTAGTATGCAGAACTACACTCAAGAGAACTTCAATTCTTCTTAGCATCAATAATCTCTATTTGTCAAATATTTATATGCTCTATCTTATTTTAATTTGGTATTTATAATAAAATAAAAATAATTATATATGGTTGGACAAAGGAAGTTACTGTATTAAAAAAAATAAAGGTAAGTTGATAGTTTTCCAAAAACTTAAAGGGAGGTACAGTTGATCATCATTTTTCATGGACTCTATATTTGCAAATTTGCCTATTTGCCAAAATTTATTTGTAACCCCAAAGTCAGTACTCATAGGGCCTTCATGGTCATTGTCATTCATGCAGAGAACAGAGAAAAATTTAAGTTGCCCAATGCGCATATTCCCAGCTGAATTTGAGCAAGGCGATGCTCTGCCATGTTTCGGCTTTCACAGTGTAAACACACTAGTATCCTTCCCAAGGTCTATTTTGTGTCCATTTTTCACATTTTTGTGCTTTTTTTGGTGATTGTACTGTTTAAAATGGTCTCCAAGCATGCTACTAACGTGCCTTCTTGTGTTCCTAAGCACAAGGCTGTGATGTGCCTTACAGAGAAAATGTGTATTATAAACAAGCTTTGTTCAGAGGAGTTCTAGTGCTGTTGGCTGTGCATTCATTGGGAATGAATCAACAGTACATATTAAATAAGGTGTCTTTAAACAGAAACACAGATAAACAAGGTTATGTACTGATCATCCAACTGTGTATTTCCCTAGAAGCAATGGTTCCATATTCACTAACTAAGTGTTCATGGCAATGTATAGAACACAATGACCACAAATAATATGAATTGACTCTGTATATTTTTTGGTAAGTCCTCCTAGGTGAGACTGAAACTGTTTATATTACTCTTTTCATTGGCAATGTACAAATTCAGTATTCATCATAACCCCAAATCTTTGTATGCTACATTATGATGCATTTCTTATAAGAAACAAATGCAATATTGTAAACATTCTCCCAACTTTTCCTTGGTTACCTGAGTATTCCAAAGAATGTGCATGCAAATTAATGAGGACTATCATTTGATAGGAATAATTCTCTTCCAACTATTTTGATTGGATTTTGTTTGAGTATGTCACATTAAAGTGTTGTTGTCATATCATCTTGGCCTAGTAAGGGTTCTTCCATATTTTCATGTTAAATATGTAAGGGAAATTATTTGTTATATATAACTATACTGAATCTAGCACTGTATGTATGTATACATATATATACATTTGTGTTGCATTTGCAGAAACAAAATAATCATACATGTGTATATACATATGTATATGACTATTTTATATGTACGGCAATTACCTCAGATAAATTTGATAATAATTATACATTTATTATGGAAGTAATCTAACATATCTTAACATACCTAGTACCCTGGATTGAGTTAAAAAAAGAATGGATGAAAAATAATTTATTTATGCTATTTTATAACAATCCAAAATTTACAAGTATTCCTGACTAGCATAACCTTATTTGCAAGATACAAATAAATTATTGCAATAATAATAATAATAAATTATTGTTTCAAGACTGAGACAAATTGTAAGAGACTTCTGAAATTTTTTAAAATGTAGCCAGCGGTTGTTTCAGAATTACAATGCATTTGGACTTGATAATGACCTCACTGGTCAGGAAGATAGATATAGCATCAAATGTTAAAAGAAACAAATGCAGGGCGCCTGGGTGGCTCAGTTGGTTAAGCGACTGTCTTCGGCTCGGGTCATGATCCTGGAGTCCCTGGATCGAGTCCCGCATCGGGCTCCCTGCTCGGCGGGGAGTCTGCTTCTCCCTCTGACCTTCCCCCCTCTCATGTACTCCCTCTGTATCTCATTCTCTCTCTCAAATAAATAAATAAAAGAAAAGAAAAGAAACAAATGCATACATAATAATAACACTGCTTTTAATCTGAATATATTTAGACACAAAAGCCCAGTGCAGAGCATGACAGGAAAGGCCCTGGGTTAGAAACGTGGGCTATCCAAAGACTAGAAGATCTTCTAGGTGAGGCTCAGATGGGGGTGGGGGGCAGCTTGCATGGGGGGTGGGAGTGTGGGTGCAGAGCATCTTGGTAGGGCTGGTGATTTGAGCACTGAGTTTTAATCTTGGCTAGCGGGAGATTTCATGCCTAGATGCATCTTTTTCCTTTGAGAGAGACCTTTGCTTATTTCAGACACTCTTGTCTAGGATTCTTACTGTAATTTGTCATCCATAGTTGGCCACTCAGCAAGCAACAGAGCTTAAGAAGCAGCATTTGTTGTTCCAGAAAGGTTTCTGGGTAGTTATACCATCAGACCTGTCACAAAAACCGAGAGCACTGATTTAAATTCTTCGGTGTGTTACTTAATTACCTTTTTAATTAGGATAAAATGTCTTTTCACCCTCTCCTATTTGAATACCGCCATCCCTGCTTTCGGGGCCAAGTTATAAATACACTGCAATGAAGAGCTCTCACCCCCTCCCTTCCTCTCCCCACTGAGCCAGCTGCCTCTGTGTGTTCAGCTGTCAGTATCCGCGCTGCAGAGACGCGCCGAACGCTCCCTAATAACTGGGGGGATCGGGCCGCTCCTCGCCGAGCTGACAGCTGAACACAGCTCAGGGGAACTGAATGTGCAAGAGGAGCGGAAAGAAGAGGGTAGATTGATTCTTTGAGATGCAGGGATAAGATGCCTACGAAAACAGCGATGATCGCGCTGGGTGGGGGATGAGGGTGAGGGCCGGGAAATGTGTTAGTCAAAGCGGGAAAGGGAAACTAAAATCCCGATTTGAAAGCCGAAGAAAAGAATAATTTATCAGAAACACCTTATTTCTTTTTCTCTCATGGAAACACGGAATCGGGGTGGAAAGAATTAGAAGCAATCGCTTTTATCTTCTGGGACTGGAAGTGGGAGACATACATGACTGAAGTCGAGGACCCTTTGCACGGCCCTGCTACAGACCTAGGTTTTCCTTCAGGGAAGACATTGCCTGACTGAGAAAGAACCTGCAAGTAACTCTCTGCATGGTCTCTGGGAGAGCCTCCAGAACTATAAAACATTCTAACAACAAGAATCCTGAGGTGCAATTTTTTTTTAATTATTTTTAATTGTGGTAAAATACACCTGACATGAAAGTTGCCACCCTAACCACATTTTGGTGTGCGGTTCAAGTGATGTTCAGTACATTCCCATTGTTGTGCCACCTTCACTTCCATCCATCTCCACAAGTCTTTTCACCTCCCAAAACTAAAACTCTGAACCCATTAAAAATAATTCCACATCCTCCCCTGCCCCTAGGGCCTGGCAAACACCATTCTACTTTCTGTTTGTATGAATTTGACTACTCTACGACCTCATATAAGTGGAACTGTCCAGTATATTTCTTTTTGTGACCAGCTTATTTCATTAAGGGTGATGTCCTCAAGGTTCATCCACGTTATAATGTGTCAGAATGTCCTCCCTTTTTAAGGTTGAATTGTCTATTCATTCATCCATATGGACACTTGAGTTCCTCTCACCTTTTGGCTATTGTGAATAATACTGCTGTGAACATGGGTGCACAAATACCTCTTCATGATTCCACTTTCGGGGCGCCTGGGTGGCTCAGTCAGTTAAGCGCCGGACTCTTGGTTTTGGCTCAGGTCATGATCTCAGGGTCATGAGATCGAGCCCTGCATGGGGCTCAGCACTCAGCACAGAGTCTGCTTGAGATTCTTTTTCTCCCTCTGCCCCTCTCCCCAATCACATGTCCTCCCTCTCTCTCTAAAATAAATAAATAGAGCCTGGGTGGCTCAGTCAAGCATCTGCCTTCGGCTCAGGTCATGATCTCAAGGTCTTGGGATCGAGCCCCGCATCAGGCTCTCTGCTCAGCAGGGAGCCCGCTTCTCCCTCTCTCTCTGCCCCTCCACCTGCTTGTGCTCTCTCTCTCAAATAAATAAATAACATCTAAAATAAAAATAAAATAAATAAATAAAACCTTAAAAAAAAATCCCGCTTTCAATTCTTTTTAATAATACCCCAAAGTGGAATTGTTGGATTATGTGAAAATTCTATTTTTACTGTTTTGAGGAACTCCTACCCTGTTTTCCATAGTGGCTACATCATTGTACATTCCTACCAGCAGTACAAAAATGTTTCAATTCCTCTACATCCTTGCCAGTACTTGTTATTTTCTGATTTATTTGATAGTAACCATCTTAATGGAAGTGGCAGGTCTCAGATACAATTTACTTCAGCTTCTTCATTTTGCATATGAAAAAATGTTGGGCCAGAAAGGTTATTTCTATCTGCAGAGTTAGTAGCAGTGCTGGAATAAAAACCTAGGTGTCTTGGTCAACAACTTGTATTCAGGTCTCCAAAAGTAACCCAAGTTGTGTTTTGTTTTGTAAATGACAGCCAACAATGTGCCCAACCAGACCACAGCTATCCCTTATCTTAGTCTATTTGCACACACACATATTGTGACCACAGTTCTGGCCCCCTGAAGAACACTCAGATAACAGGGAAATGCAGGCACATGAAAAAGACTCAGGGGAACAATTTAAATACAAGCCAATGGACGGTGCTCATGGTGCATGTAAGTGCTGAGAACCTGTAGAGTGATTAGGGTAAAAAGCAAATAACAAAATTTTCTGGAAATTCCATAGGGCAGTTGAAACCCTGATACTATAGAGTTTACAGTGTAGAAGAATATATAGTAACATAGGATGATAAATTGTAGTTGATAAATTGTGAGAAACCAAATTATCAGAAAAAATGTTCACTGTAAAAAAATAGCATATTGTTGTTGTTCTTGCTAACATTTATAAGAAAAAAGAATGTATAGTTACTAAAGTGTTAGTTTGGGTTTTACAATTCATTTGTTCAACCAACTGTAATTGAATACCTGCTGCAAATCAGTTCCTGAAAAAAATAGCACAGTACACGACAAATAAGGCCTCTGTTCTCTTGAACATCTTTTCCAATGGGAGATAACGTTAAAGAAGAAGAAAATAAGTGAGATAGGTATTGATTGTGATAAGACAGAAGTCACCAGTGGGCCAAATATGGCCAGCAGTTAGACAATTTTATTTGGTCTGCAAGTATTTGTTTTTAACTGTAAATTATATGATAGTAAGTAACATTTAAAAAGGAAATCTTCACATAAATTCCAAATTTCTGGCTTTCCTTAAGAAATCTGGGAAAATGTCAGATAGGAAAGTCAAATGAGATAGTTAGAAAAGCCATGCTAATGAAATAATTTTATAACTAAAATTTTAAGTATGAGAATTAATCAGGTCTATGCAGTTCAGGGGAAAGAATATTCAAAGCAGAAGGAACAGGAAGCCCCGAGTCCTGGAAAATGGCAAAAGCTGGGACCAGGTGGGCTGTAAAGGTGGGAAGTCATGTGAAAGGATCATCCCAAGACTTGATAAGAACTTCTATTTGACCATAAGAGTGAAAGATGCTAAGTCAGAGAGAGACACAAGGTAATTTCTTTCTTTGTCCCTGTATTTTTCAAATATGTTAATATAAAGATACATATCACCTTTGTAAGGATGAGAAATATTTTTAAAATACAAAAAAAAAAAAAAAAAACCTCTTGGTAAATATGTGTTTTGAATAAAATATAGAATGGGGGGGAATGTAAATCATTGAAAATCAAGATTACTATGTTGTCTTTATTTGAATGTAATTATATCCCTGAATGGAAAGTCATTTTCCATCTGTAGATGTGCCACTCATAGAGGAGATGAGGGGAATGAGGTTGAATGAGTCACTAGGGGTTACATAGGAAAGAAGCAGGAGTTAGTAGCATATTAGATGTCATGGTCTCTAGGTAGGACAAACTTACCTGGTTTATAAAGGTAAAACCAAGCACTGAGTTCAACCACAAAATGTGAATGCCCTTGATAGTTCTTTGGAAGCATGAACTTTTGATTTAAAAAAAAAAAAAAATGAGTTTTCTACTCACCTAAGAAGAAAAATTTTTGAGTCAGGGCAAAGAATAGAAACAAAGGAAAGGAAAACACAATATAAATGATTGCAATTTAAGAGTCATGGTAATAAGCTCAGTAATATTCAAATAAGACCAGTGGCTGTTCAGGCCCAAGTTGTTCAACCAGAGTCCATGCAAGTGATGGCTCACTGAACTCAAAGCTCCCAGGCTTGAATCTAAAATTTCCTTTGCTGTAGAAGAATTCTGCAATGATCTAGAACTGTACTTCCCTGCCTCTCAGACTCATCTATGAACCCAGCCCACAATTACCCCTAAAACAAAACCAGTGAACCAAGAGGAGGAGCAAGACAATTGGGATTGTTTCTCTTTCAACCTGGGATTTTCTCTCATAAGTTTTTGTGTGTTTGTTTTTCGTATTTGATTATTTTGCTTCTGTGTTTTCTTACAGTTTTGGGAAAGGAGTAATTAGATAAAGAATTAAAATGTGAGCAATAAGCATCAGAAAATTTGTAAAGTATTTCTGACATAGTACACTTCATTGTACATAGAGTCTTCTGAAGACATTGACCTCAGTAATGAATTATTGAAATAGTTCTTCTTTGAAGGGTAATAATAGAGTATTAAATCAATGCAAAGTTATCAATCTAAACTGTGGTCCCAGCTGAGTTTGTGGGATTGTTTGAAATGATATTCTGATATTAGATCAATTTATAAATAAATACGTGTGTGAACACAAACACACACATTGCATATATATATATATATATATATATATGAATATTTATTCTTAAAATCAGCCCTAAAGCTGACATTTAATAAAATATGAAAAGCTTATGTTTATATAAGTGAAGAAATATGACTGTATTTTTAGAGATGTGACCAGTCACTAAAGCTTAATTTTTAAATCAATTATGGAAATAAATAGAACTCTGTAAGTAGTCAACAATTCATGATCAAAAATTATTTTCCAATAACCTCTTCTCTCCTTGTTCAAAGACATTGACAAGTCCTATCAAATCTGCATTTTTTAAATGTCCAGTTCCATTACCTTTACTTTATCTACCCAACCACTGCCCCATCCATGCATAAGTCATATACCTGAGATATTATATAAACCTGACTATGCTATTCATCTGTTCAAAGTCCATCAACTTCTATTCCTTTTAAAAAAAAGAGAGAGAAAGATACATCTTTGGCCTGGTATGTAGAACAAGATCTGTTGTGACCTAGCTCATGTCTGTCCCTAGTCTTGTCTTTGGCCATCCCTCCTCATATATACCCACATTCCAGGCATCTGTAGTTAATCAGTAATTATTTTGTTGAGTGTCTGCTATGTACTAGGCTGGGCATGTGGTAGATCTTGCTCAAATGCATTGTTCTAGAGGGTGTAGGAAGGTCAGTAAATTATAATGTCATATTTTCAGAATAACTACACAGCAAAAATAAATGACAACATAATAGATAAAAAATAGCCATGACCTTTGAATAAAAGGTCATGGCAGTTCTCCTGGAATGAGTGATATTTGAGTCAAGATATGGAATCTGGGAAGCACCAGCCATTTGGAGCATAGAGGACAGATCCTTTCATTTAGGAAAAACAAGAAGAGCCAAGGCCCTAAGAGAAGGAGAAAGGTGGCTAGAGCAGGGTGAGGAAGGTATGCCATGCTGGAGATGCTCTTCAAGACACAGGGAGTTGCCAGGCCATGTAAAGGATTTTAGGCCATGATACAGAATTGGGATTTTATAGTAAGTAGAGACAGATTTAACCAAGGGAGTGACATGAACTAACTTTTTAAAACATCTCACTGTAGCGACAGGGTAGAGAATATGGTGACTCCTGAATGGTAGCAACAACACCAGCCTCTGGTCCCTCTACTTTCCTACCAATGCAACACAAAGAATATTTACAACCAAGAGACTTTAGTTCTTTTTTTTAAGTCCCAAATTATTCACTTATCAAGTGGAAGATTTGGGACCCCCACCCACAAACCTGGAGGAGATAGAAGAACCACCGGAGATTAGTTCTGGCATATACTGCAGGTGGGCACTGTCCCTTAACACCTCCTGCAAGATAATAGCTATGGACATGGAGCGCCTGGTCCATCTCAGCTTGGTACCATGGCTTATAGCTTTGCATTTCATTAAACTTTGATCCAGCAACTTTCTTTTTTTAAAAAAAGATTTGTTTATTTATTCTGGATACAGAGAGAGAGAGAGAGGCGAGGGGAGAGAGGGAGAGACAGAATCTCAAGCAGACTTCCCGCTGAATGGTGGAGTCAGACTCGGGGCTCGATCTCATGACCCTGAGATCATGACCTGAGCCGAAATCAAAAGTCGGAGGCTTGACCAACGGAGCCACCCAGGCACCCCCATGATCCAGCAGCTTTCTTGATGGGTCCATGTAGAAAATAACAACAGTAGTAATAGATAAATAATAGTAGCCATAATTAACTAAATCAGCGCTGTCCACAGCTAGGTATTTGTGAGGGATACCTTATAATCTCTAATGCTTTTCTCAACTCTGCAAGGTAAATAGCTTCCCCCATTTTAGAAATAATAAGCTTTGAGGTCTGAGATATTGACTCTTAAGTGGCAGAGGCAACATTCAAACCTCAGTCTTGCCTGACAGGTTCTTTTCATTTCATTGTGTCAAAAAACAAAGGTTACAGTTTGTGGTTTATTATTTTTTAGAAAAGAAAATCATGTAATACTTTTTTCTCCCCTTAACCTCTATAGCACTTTAAAAACAAAACTTCATCAAAATGTCCAAGTCAAGAAAAGAAAAAAGAAAAAAAGGAAAAGAACAAGTCAATAGGGTTATGGGAAGAAATGTGGAAAAAATGAATGAGAAACTTGAAAAAGAAAAAGAAAAATCTTATCTTACATTAAAAAAAAAAAAAAATGAAAGGAGATCAAGGAGTGGTTTGGCCTAATTCGGGCCTCCCTGGGTGGGCAGCACTGGCTGGTAAGAAAATGCCTGTTAAAGTAGGTGAGTGTCATGCTTCTCTCCCTGAAGTTAGGCAGAGCCGTCATTCCGTCACATGAATGGCTGCCAAACGGGCCTGGAGCACAACATGAAGAACAAAGACCAAATCCCTTACTGTGCAAAGCCAAAGGCCAATTTATGCTCTCAAACCGGTCATGGCATTTCTGGTCTTCAGCGCGGTCCCCACGAGGATGAAGGCGTGTGTTCTGATGAGAGGTGCTGATGGTGTGCATGGCCTCTAATTTCATTTAGCACCTCAAGTGTGGGCAGCGTAACTCTAGTGCTGGAGAAGGCAGCCTTTAGATGAGACACCGGTCCCACAAAGAGTCCATCGACATTTGTCATTTTTCCAATTTTATTCCTAGCTTCCACCTTTTATGTTTCATTATTGCAGAATCAGAGCAGGAGAGTCAAATACCACAGCAGCTATTTCTTTCCCCGAGTGCTGATGGCTGCCTCAGGAGAAGAAAAGCAGGAATGGCTTATTAACTAACATACATAAGTGACTGGTGACAAAAGTTATTTTTTTGAAAAATGTGAATCAATGGAATGGGCGTAGACTTTGGAGTCAGACATCACTAGATTTTACTGTGGCGTTCCCAGCTATCCTGTGACCTTAGGCAAGTTCACTGAATTACACTGAGTCACAGCATTAATGCTTTATCAAATGAGAATAATAGCAGTTTACAAACTACATGAAAATATGCCTAACATATAGATGGCACACAATAAATATTTGTGCGTTCTTTTCCCCCTTGTTTGAATAGTTTCTTACAGCAAAAAAGGGTCTAGAGATGAAAGACTGCTTATTTAAACATGGCATGTGGAAAAAATCCCACTAAGGAACTGTGTCTTTTACCAATTCACTTAGCATCTCTGAGTCTTAGTTTCAACATCTTTCAGAGAAAATTATATCCCCCAAAAGCAATTATGGAACAAAGATAAGAATAATTATGATTCTCATAATCTTAATTCAGAGATCTTTACTCATAGAGTTTGAGGGAAAAAGTTGAAAAAGCCAGGTACTTTGATTATAGAGTCATATTTCTTATTGGGGTTAATATATATGAAAAATAAGCACTAAATAAGAGCTATCTTAAAAGCATTGTTATTCCTTTAGAAGTTTCTCCTTTCCAAAATTTAAGACAATTTTGATGTTCCTTAGATTGATTTTTGTTAGAATTGTTTTTATATAGATATGTATCTATCTAATCCTTAGCTATTAATACTAAAATGTGTCTTCTGAGGTATAAATGATGTTCAAAGGCCAATCACTCTGTACAAATGTCACCATACTCATGATTGATTTAGCATTTCTCCACCTTCAACAGATTCTTGAATCAGTAATACTTGGAGACACCATGCACATCAAATATACTAGTGTAATGCTTACAAAATCAATAAATGGTGATCTTGTGAGTCTTGTTATGTCTACTTTATTGATTGAGTTTTTATTATATCTGTAATTATGGCTCAAAAATACAATTTGATGGTCTTAAAAAAAGTGTTAACTCTTAAAGCTCTTACCCATAGGGGCTAAACTTTTTCTTTTTTTCTCTATCATTCTATAGTTCAACCCATCCCACATCCAAACAAACAGACCAAAGTCTCGATATGCCAGCTTTCTCTGAGATGCAAAGGTGAAAGTGGACGCCCTTGACCGGTATAGTCAGATAGGTCTGCTATCTACACAGAAAAGTAACGAGAAGGGCTTCTTTAATTCAGAATTTTATGGAGATAATCAAAGAATTTCTTGAGATTGATTCATCCTATACTATCTAGTAAGAATCATACTTACGTACAGTAACTCTAGATAGTGGGTGGTGATTTCTGGTTGTCTTCAGTTTTTTTCTCACCAACAAATTGGTGATAGTTATTAGTTGCATGACTAGGTAAATGGTTGTCTTTCAGTTTAACTCTCTCGGTTCTTTCACTTCCCATTTCTCCTACGGAAAAAAAACCCAAACCTTCTCTATGTTCCGATGTTCCTCTGGTCACTTCATATGACGAATAGAATTCATTTGAAAATACCTCAGCATAGGTCATGTATGCTACTTTAGAGATAGTCAGATGCCCTAATCATAAATTCACTCCAAGGGGCAGTGAATATCTAATTAGAAAGGACAGTACAGGGGCGCCTGGGTGGCTCAGTTGGTTAAGCGACTGCCTTCGGCTCAGGTCATGATCCCAGTGTCCTGGGATCGAGTCCTGCATCGGGCTCCCTGCTCTGCGGGGAGCCTGCTTCTCCCTCTCCCACTCCCCCTGCTTGTGTTCCCTCTCTCGCTGTGTCTCTCTCTGTCAAATAAATAAATAAAATCTTAAAAAAAAAAAAAAAAAAAAGAAAGGACAGTACAAAATGCTATATTTGTTGATCAAATATTTCCTATGGTTCAAATTAATGTAATCACTCCATCAATCCATAGTAATTTTGATCAACTTAGATGTTTAGCTATTTAGCTTAATACATAATTTTGAAGATGGGTTTTTATTGGAAATAGTGATGTATGTTAATATATTTTGTAAATCATCTTTCTCTGGTAAAATTAATGCTATTTAGATATGTGGATTGACTTAATTATTTCAGAAATAGTCTCTACTTTCTCATTAACAGGATATAAAACTCTAGCCAACCCTTTAGGGATGGTGCCTGATAATTGACCTCTAAGTGCTCTTGCATCCAGCCATTGGTCTCTAGAATATTGTTATCTTCACTTCAAGTGACCCTCACATGCAAAGCATCTTGGTAGAACCTACAAACACAGCACACTGAGCTTTCATTCATCTTATAAGAATAAGTTGTTTGGAATATTTTATGCCAGCTCACTAACAAACAAGTCCATGTGGGAACTAGAATTTGATCTCACACTTGCTTTCATTATTACTTGGTTGGGAAAAAGGGGAAGTGGCAGGCACCTTATTTCCCAAAACATCATAACAGGTGTGCATAACTAAGTTTTCTTAGGTCATTTTGTGATACAGTATCTTAATCTTCTGAAAGTGTCCTTGATCAAAGTACAGTCTTTGTGAGGTATTTACTCATTGGTCTCTGTGGAAGACTTTCCTTCCTCCATAAGCCCTTCCCTATGTTGTGCGGCCCTGTGATGTTATGGTTCATTGACTCTAGACCAAGTGCTCTGTGTTAAAATCATGTCATTTGTGTCTGTGTGCACTGGGATCAGCATGCTTTCTGAGAGGATTTGAACCCTTTTCAGCTGAAAGAGTCAGTTCTTGCTTAGGGCTAGAACTTCAAACAGACATCTTCTTATCAATTTGAACAGTGATGAGAGGGTAGCACTCAGTATTGACACTATTTTACTTCCTGCCCTAAAGTATGGGGCATTACTACTTTATGGTTTCCTGTCCAACGTCTTGGAGGGGAGGCATTATGTGTGTTCATTCTCTAAATCCTATTACACAAATTATGTAGAAATGATGCATCGCATGCTATTATGTATCAATGTAACATATTATCACATATTAATTTTGGGACATACATGCCAGAGTTGAGGTTCCCTGGACATCAGATTCTGAGACACTGAGGTCTGTATCAGCTGGTCATCGGATATGAGCTGCTCTTAGAAAAGTGCCATAATAATGGGCAAGGCAGCTTCTTTTTGCCAAAGACAGTCCCCAGAGAGGGGCCCAGCTACAAACTGTCAGCAGCCAACACCTCTCAGGAACTCGAAGAATAAGTCTACAGACCTAAAAGAGGGTCAAGTTGGCACATCACACCTTCAGCTTTAATTCAGTCCCAGGTTTGAACCATTCCCAGTGAGTATGAGGTTCCTCTCTGTTCCTGAGAGTATGCTCTTGGTCTGGCCTTGATTCAATCTCAGTTTTGCCCTTGATTTCTCCAGTGCTTGCTTGATGATCTGAGCTCCCCCCATGTCTTCTCATAAATACATAAACACTGGGGAACAATATTCATCAAGAAGATAGTAGAGTTTCCCTTTCCTGTTTAGCATCAACCCAAACTGCTTCCAGCACTAACTAACAAAGGTCACATAGAGACAAACCATCACTGAAGAGAAAGGTGGTCATTGGTCTTTTTTTTTTTTTTTTTTTTTTTTTTTTGGCTCATAGTAATCTCTGCCCCCTCCAACGTAAAGAGAATTCCAACATGGAGCCAAGCACCCTTGCGGAGTAACAGAGGCTAAAAAGGAGAAAACAGGGATAAGTCAATATTTTACATGACTTGGTGACTTAAAGGATGGCCTAATGACTGAGAAGAAGTGGTCAAAGATAAGTTAACAACTAGGAAATTAGAATTGTACCAAAGCAAAGAAAGAAAACTATGATGGTAAAAAAGAGTTCAAGAAAATGTTAAGTTATTTTGAGAGGATGTTTCTGAGAAACCAGAGAAAATGAGAAAGAAAGAGCTAGACTGATCGAAGGGTGGTTCTGTTACACTTAGGACTCATAAGTGTTCTTAGATAGGATTCACCTTGGAGACTGGCCTCAGGTGTCCTCACTTTTATGGAACTCCACATTAATATGCAACTCGTGCTCAGAGACAGCAAGAGTGTGATTAAGTACAATACCAATGCCTACAGTAAAAATGTAAAACTTTCCAAAATTCCTAGATAACATTTCTAATTTTGACCTTTTACTTAAATCACTTGCAGGGTATCCTTCCAACTTTCAACTCATCAATTTTCCTTTTATTCAAATTGTTATGAAAATGCAACTTCCACCAAGAAGTCTTCCCTCATAAGAATTTTTCTTTGCAGTTCTATCTATCTAATCCAAATATGCAAACTTAATGGCACTCTTATTTATCCCTGTCCTGATTTCATACACCCTGAATATGTGACCAATCGAATTATGCAGTGGTGCTTGTATAGAAATCTAGTCCCTAGCTCTCCACATCTAGCTTACCAGTCTCAGAACTTGGCAAGGAGCTTCGATGCCAGTCAACTATTGCAGAATAAGGAAACGGCAAATAATGACACAGTTTCTTACTAAGATGGCATCTATTTTAAGTGTCATTATGGCCGTATCCCACACAAAAGAGAACACACTTCACAAAAAGTCAGAAATCTCTGTGAGGGGCCGCTGGTCATCTCTCAGACTTTTTCGTTGAATTCATTCATGGCGGTAGCTGTATCTACCAATATGAACTATCTCCAGCTCTATAATGTGTACGCACGTAACTACAGATAGAAAAATGAAGATATAAAAGGAGCAGGGGCTTCCCAACATTTCAAATACAAAAAGCAGGGATCTTCACAGACTGTCTCCATGCAGAAGAAAGTCCCCTTGGAGAGGTCTATAAACACAACCACAGTGCAGTCATGATATTCGATTCAGAGAATTTATTTATTTATTCTTAAACAAAAAGGAAAGCTCCCAAGACCCATTACTTTTCTCTTAAACACAGACAATCTTTACCCACCCCCTCTGGAAGCTGTGATGATTTTCACAGGACTCTAGATCATTTCAAAAAGAATAAACTATAATGAAGGGCTGCTCCTACAAACACAAATTTTGTAGAATCCTTTGGACCGGCAGCTTTGGAAATTCTTCTCTCAGGGGAAGTAAATGTAAGTGGAGCTGCACTTGAGTTCAGTTTCTATTCCCCTCTCAATTACCATCAATGCCGCTGAATCAGGAGCTACACCAAAATTCCTGACATAGCTTTTTAAAAATCTAAAATAAAAGAAAAAAGTGTTATTGCAGACAGAGGTGAAAGAAACCTTGGTACAAGAGGGACCAAGTCCCCAGAGGGAGGGAGCTAAAGGCATGGAATAATGTAGCAAAAACTTGAAATACCCAAAGCAGAATATAGACATTCTGATCCTTGTTCTTTCTTTAATTTTTTAGGCCTGCAAATATTTGATGTGTTTTTGCTAGGCTTGAGATGCACAGTAATTTTTTAACAGATATATAATAAATAAGTAATTATCATATGGTGGGAAAGGAATAGCCAGTTAGTGTAATGTGTTTGGAAGTCGCTCCTTCCTGCGTGATCAGAGCCCACCTCACCCCCCGACAGTGTACCCCAGGCAACATGCAATAGGAGATTCCTTGTCATGGCTTATTGCTTAAGCATGCTGCAGGTGACTACTATATCAGCATTTAATGGCTCAAAACAATAAGATATGTTTGTAAGACACAGAACATTATTCAGCAGTGCTTCGCTACTACCCATAGATAGATCATTGCTTGGGCTTCAAATGTTCGGTAAGTATAAGGCATTTTTACTAATTAAAATGTGAATGTAAGTTTCAGAGCTAGTTGCTGGATTCGAGTAGTTGTAGGAAAACAGCTCACTTGAAGATAATAGCACAGTCTGATATTTGTAAAAATGTTATTAAATTTAATAGTCAAAATGGAGGAATTGGAAGTGGAGCTATTTTCCTCTTATTTACCTTCATGCCTTAACAGAGGTCCACAGTCCCAGCCACACCAAACAGTAAGCTGTATTCTGAAAGCTATTAAACGCTGTCATGAGGCACTTTTAACTAGCACTAAGCGTACCCATGGGAGAATCATTAAAATTCCCCGGAACATGCATCGTGATGCATGATTTTGAGTGTGACAGCTCCGCTCTGCAGAACACGTTCTGGTTCACCCATGCGTGTCAGTACCACGGCACACTCTCTTCTACTGACCCACAGTACCAGTGGGCAGATCTAAACTGTGTCTACACAGCAAGCATCTGAGTCTGTGAGATAACACATCCAGTTTATCTGACTACAGGAAGATGTTTGAGGGTGCTTCCACAGGCATGCAAAAGCAACAACAAAGAATTTGGTCTGCATTTTGTAAGTCGACCAAACACACAGGTTTAAGATTTGTGATGGTAAATATAAAATTTGCCTTTTGATTCTCCGTCCTTCTCTCACAATACAGATGTGTTAGTTTTACCTGAGTCCAGAGTGGGCCATGCACTGAACACTGAGTATAGAGATGGGACAGATCAGGGCTCCAAGAGCTACCTTAACATAAAGAGATGCACAAAATTTGTAAAGCGAAGAATTGAAGGGAGTTAAGATTATAGTGGATTTGGGACATTGGTGTGAGCCACATTTGAGGTTGAGACCCGGTTCTGTCCGTCACTAGTTGCGTAACCCTGGCCGACTACTTTATCACCCTAAACCTCAGTTTCTTAGTCTGTGAAATGGAATTAACAACAAAACCTGCCTCCCTGGGAGATTTTGAGATTAGGTGAGGTAATTACGTAACTCATTTAACAATAGTGCCTTGCTGATAAGTGCACAAGTAACGTTAGCTAAAAAGGTATTTTAGCCAATGATCAAAAAAAAAAAAAAAAAAAAAGACTCTGGGCTTGAACTTCCGAATATGCAGCAATCATAGAGGTCCTCGTGCAAGTGAGAGATACGGAGAGAAGTGATGGTTAATGTGCGTTCCTCTGCGAGCTGGTCCCTTTAAGTTCCACTTCATAGGGCTGTTCAAGAACATAATAACGGCCCACAAACACAACCGCCCTTCAATAACATGAAGGTGAGCTGTACGCAGAAGGTGGGCAGAAGGACTACAAAGGTGCGATGAAGCACAATGGGAGGAAACATAAAATAGCTGTTGATCACTGGGAAGTAGTAACAGCAAACAGGCAGTGCTGGCGGGGACCCGTCAGAGAAGAGGTGGCTCAGAGGAAGGGAGACAACTGAGCTTCCCATGAGGCACATTCGCTGAGCTCCAAACAGTGGGCGGCTGGGCAAGGCGACCAAAGGATTTCCCCTTGTGCTCCGGCCTGGGGTACCCCACGGGTCAGACGGCCTTCTCTCTCCCCGCGGTTGGTATAGAGATCCAGACAACAACTCGTAGACACAGTCTGGGAGAGTAAAAAGAGCAGAGCCTGTGTGTTCTTCTCCGGGCTCCGCCACCTACCAGCTCGGTGAACTTGGGCAAGTCACTGGACCTCTGTAGAGTTCAGTAGCGCAGTCTACAGAAGTGTGATGACAGCGTCATCCTGGCCAGCTATCGATACGTGTTCGTCTCCTCCTCTGATGTCCTCCCCACACGCACGTAATCTAACGCCTGGCTTCTTTCTTTATGTTTTTATTTTAGTACAGGAGCCAGTGCTGAAAGCACCTGGGAATTACCGAGGTAAATCCGCTGCTTCTTTGGCATGGGGACCGAGCAGATTTCCTTTCACCGTAACCATGGGGAAATCATCGCCACCGATCATCCCTCCTCTGCAATCATTTTAGCTGCAGCAGAGATCGTTCCCCTTCTTGATCTCGGGATTACTTTTCGTTCCGTGAAGCTCTCTAGAGCTTCAGAATTCTTGGTGCATTTGACGAATTCGGCTTTCAGTCCAGATCTCAGATGCAGACCTTTTTTTAAAAAATTTTATTTATTTATTTTTTTAAGTCCCTGGCAACCAAACTTCAAATCTTTCAAAACCTCAGGGAAAGCATGCGGTCATTGCTTTCGCCCTTATCCAAATCTGCATGTACTCCCTGACCACAAATTAGGTCACAGATAAGTTTGGAGCTGCCAATCAGCCCTGGATTCATCAAGCATTCCAAACTGCTCGTGCTGCAGTAGAAACGCCAGTGTGTGTCACAGATAACAGTATCATTTGCATAGTTACAATCAGTTAGTGATAGGATGCCTGAGAGGCAGAGGGGATGCGTGGCAAATGCAGAGTCACTTTCAGATTTGCATTCATTTCGGTTTTAAATGGGAAACAGGACCTGACTGAAAGGGGCATCTCCTCCTGTTCAGCTTGATTCTGCCGAGCCTGCGCCTACAGAGCGTTTCAACTCTTTGAAAGTGCTTTGTGATCCTCCTATGAGCTATTCTTCTCCACAATGTGTGACATACCTAGTAGGCATTATTATCCATAATTTAGTGAAAGGAAGTGAATCAAAAACAGGTTGAATGACTTGTTCAACACCGCAGGAAGTCACAGCACGGGCAGAGGAAGAACCCACAGCTTTGTACGGGCTCCCCATCTGTTGCTAAGCCCCATTAGCCGTGTCTCCTACCTGTACCCAGTAATTAGCCAAGCCAAATGCTGCCAAATAAAGACATGGCGTTGATTTTTTTTTTTTCTTCAGCATCTGCCCTCCTTTGAACTTACTCATTTTACTTGCAAAGCGTTGTAGAAACAGCACTACCCATCCCCCTCCAAAAAAAAAAAAAAAAGAACACAGAAGCCAGGAACAATAAAAAGGACAGCAAGCTGGAGTTCATTTATTTTGAGCATTGAGAACGCAAGGAGTTAATGTTTCTAAATGCTGTGGCTGGTGCTCAGAGAGGCTGGTAAACCTTGAGAGAATTGTGCTCTACTTAAATGACAAGTACCAGGATCTGATTGATATTCTCTGTAAAGTTTTCCCCAGTTACATGGTTTTTCCTTGGCACCTATGATTTATGGAATATCCCTGTATTAATTAGGCATATGCTAGTATTTTGGAGCGAGAGGTAATAAGACAATTCTCTAGCATTTCATTGCATAATATACACAATTTATTGAAAAGACATGATTTTAGAAACTGGGAGAAAAGGTTAAACAACTTCTTCAGGTACCATAATGGAAAATGCTGTCAGGAATAGATAGCAATCCCCTAAATATAAAAAAACAAAAAAGTAAGTAGCTTCTTTAGTAGGGTAAAAAAAGTTAAAAACCATAGCAATCCCTGACTCAGCAAACAAAAGTGGTTGATAAATGCACCTGCTATACTGTCTAAGGCTGATCTAGCCTTTTCAGGGTGGCCTTATCAAGTTAAGATCTTGTTGGAGAGTAATGAACACGAGGAAAGACGCTGCTCCTCAATTGCTCATCATTAGAGCACCGTACACGGCTTGAGGGGGAGCAGGAACTGGGATAAATCAGTGCTTTGAACCTCCTGATAATTGGTGCTCAAATCTCAGAATCTGGGTATTATTCTTGGTTAACGTATCTGCCACATGGCTAGATTGCTATATACATTAATATGTTGAAGACAAAGTGGTGCAGGCGTTGATCCTCACAAAGGGAATTAGCAGAATTGGACTACATATGAGCCTGACCTAGCGTGTCATACCGAGCAGGCTCTTTGTACCTCAGTTTCTCCCACATGGAATAAGAATGACAGTCACTTCTCGAGAGGGCAAGTGAGAGCATACAAGAGGGGAGTTTACTTTTAATTAAAGTGCCACATAAATGTAAAAGTAAACCTACATTTTGCAGAATTTAGCAAAGTGAATGAAACATTTGTTGAATACTGCTTTATGTGTAAACTCTAGGCACTTTCCAAAGGATATGACTAACAATCACAGGAACCCTGAGAACAGGTGGCTCAGAATGACCTGCACATACAACTCAAGATGAGAGCAGGGAGGTCTCTAACTCTGGGGTTAGATGACTTGCTTCAGAGACCCTGTTGGAAGTCTTTCGGCAATTCATTGGAAATCCAAAAATGAGCTCCTCTTTCCGTTATCTGTCATCTTTTAGTCTTGCTCAGTCCTCAATCAATTTTTATTTTTTATATTTATTTTTTTAAAGTTATTTATTACTTTTTTGATTCCAGTGTAATAATTGTATGGTGTTACCTCAATCAATTTTTATTAAGACAGCTGCCTCCAGTGACACTGACCTAATGTCCTCATGTGTGTTATTTGGCTCTCAGACTCAAGTGTTGCATCCTTGGGCAACCTGACCCATCTGACCACAGGTTGTCAGGCACCTTGCTGTAAGTGAGAGCATATTCTCCCCTCCATTCTTACCCCACTCCATTGGCTCCAGGCTCCTTCTCTTAATCCTGCTGTAGGGGGAAGAATGGAATACTTCTAAGAGTCTGGAGCCATAGGCTTGATGTTTATTTCATGTTCATATGAGATAGGTCCTAGGTATTTTGCCATTTTAGAGTGAATCAGTTAATGATTTGTGGTAGCCACAGAATTGTAGGATCAGTTTTTTCTAGTGTTTCTGAGGCAGTATGGAAACCTTAGTGGCAATGATTACTGTCTGACTTAGTAAGGAGTCCACTGATAAGGGACAGCCCCAGGGTGGGAGGGCAGGAAGGTAGTGGCTCAAACTATTGTCTAGGCTGTGAGTGGCAAGGGAATGATTGTAGCAGAGTGGTCACATTTTCCATCATAGATTTATTTTTAGCTAGTTTGTTTAAGACAAACTCTTCAAATTTCTTTGTTCCCAACTTACACATATTCATCCTACATATGATGGAAAGAATATTCTGAACAACAGACAATTAGTTTTTTATTAAATCTGTTTGGGACATATGCAAAATATATTGTTTAACAAAAATAACAAATCTGGGCTGCATTATAACAAGGTGATTAAGAGTATAGGTTCTGGAGTCAGTTGCCAGGATCCTTAGCTGTAAGGTTTGGGGAAATTTCCTTCATTTCTATAAGTCTTTGGCTTCCTTCTGTGTAAAACAAAATAAAAATAGAACCTACGTTATAGGATTGTTTTGAGGATTGAATGTAGTGATGTACATAAAGTACATGGCACAGCTCCCAATACATACTAAATACCTGATAATTGTCTTTACAATTATGTCTGTACACGTGGATACAAAAGGCATACACAAGGCAAGCCGTGTGTCTCATCAGTAGGATGGACATTTCTTATGAAGAATTTACTGTTGCAATAGATATTACTCTTCTCCACTTCTCCATGAGGGAAAAGCATTAAAATGGCTTTCCCAGGCTCACAGCTGGTTATTGATCAAGTCGGAAACAATTCAGGGTTCTGATCTCAGTTTATATCTGCACGTTGGCTCTTTGAATCCCCACGCTCTGCCCCAACACAGTTCTTTCTGCTATAGGAAAATTAGTATGAACAAAAAACAAAGAAATAAAAAAAAAAATTCATGAAAACTGCTTTCAACTTCATCCCACTTCCTCTTTCCAAAATTCCTCATAACTATTTGTCCCCTAATTATTCTGGAGAAGGATATGCAAGGCTAGTTCCTTCCACCTGGTCTTTACTCCAGGGAAGTTGCCACTCCCATAGTTCTAAGTGGATAAGGTTTTCAGGGAGTGCCATATCCCATGGGAACTGCTCATTTTAAATAAGATTCCTGAAGACCCAAATACATAATATCTAAACAAATGAATAAATGATGGCAGAATTTAAGCAACAGAACAAAGAGGCAAGGAAAAACCAGATATGAGAAAGGGAATAATTGTTTGTAGCCGAGGATGCTTCTGAGTTGCTCAAATCCCTTTCAAGAAACTGTCTGCTCCACGTAATGCTTCCGTTTTCATAGTTTGTTTGTTTGGCTTTGTTTTTATTTTCCCACTGTAAAAATTTATAGTGAAGTAGTTCAAATCTTACAATCATATACAAAAAATATCAGCCACCCCATGACTGGTCTTTTAAAATATGAACTAGATAAATAATTTTTTTTTAAAACCAATAAGCAGTCAAAGTTCTGATATGCCCTCATGAAACTATGATATTCAATCAAAATATTCCACCATATAAACAAAAATCAGCATCAGACAACCCTTAAAAAGATTCTTTTATAATTAAAATTAAGTAAATATAAAGTGATATTTGATAAATATAATTTAAAAATATGTGATATAGTTCATATAAACTATTAATCAACAGTAGGGCCTTTAAAAATAGTGAGTAAAAAAGTGAACAATGCAGCAACTGATAGTCGATGTTCTAAAAGATAAGATGCCCTGTATGTCAGTGTGTTTTCAAGTCTCGGTTTTACCACTTGTACTTATTTGAATTTGGGCAAGATTATATATCTCTGTGCCTTGTGGTTTCATTTGAATACAAGGCTAAGGATAATTTCTACTTCATGGAGTTGAAGTAAGGATTAAGTGAGATAGTTCATGCAACATGCTTTAAAAATATCCGTCATGGGCTGCCTGGTTGTCTCAGTCGGTAGAGCATATGATTCTTGACCTTGAGGTCATGAGTTTAAGCCCCACATTGGGTGTGGAGTTTACTTAGTAAAAAAAAAAAATTTTTTTAATCTGTCACAGTAAAAGTTTGATATAGTTTTTGCTATGTTTACTAATATTACTATGATTAGGTACATGGTAGTTATGCATTGATCTCAGGATAATTAAATCTGTGAAAATAAAAGGCAATTTTTAATGGTGTTTTCGGTAACAAGGTTTTTAGAGCAGTTTCCATAAAATGATGTGTGTGTTATAGTGGGTCTTTAATGTGTGCTTTACTGAAAATTCTTATTTGCAAAGAACAGAAACTTACTCAAACTAGCTGAAATAAGAGGAATTATTGTGTTTCTCTCAGGTATCTAAGCTCAAGAATGGCAATCCAGTTGGACGTTCAGCTTACCAAATACCAGTCCTTCAGCACCCAACAATCTTCATCATTTTGGTTTCCCCCTGCATCTGCTTCATCCTGCTCCATATCCCAACCAGCCTCCCTCTTCTTCCTTCTCTTGCACATGGCCCAATACTCCCACAACCTATGACTCCTTACTAGAAATTTTAAATCCAAATATCATCTGATATCTCAATATTTATATTATCCAAAAAGATTCTGCTTGGTTTTGGGTCATCAATGGATTGACATCCATCTGGGTCTAATCAGCCCAGGTAAAGCATGGGTGCAAGCATAGTGCTTCCAGAGACTGTGGAAAAACCAAGTAATAGAACTTTCTAAAGCAGAAATGAA
The DNA here is from genome assembly GCF_029215605.1 of Mirounga angustirostris. Taxonomy (NCBI): domain Eukaryota; kingdom Metazoa; phylum Chordata; class Mammalia; order Carnivora; family Phocidae; genus Mirounga; species Mirounga angustirostris. The sequence continues at coordinate 78,574,642 of NW_026991716.1, read as the reverse complement.
CAAAATGACAAATGTTTTAACCTTGAAGATTTTTTTTAAAGTTCTATTTATATCTAGCCATTTTGATTAGCTATTTTCACATAAATCTTGTTTATATGTATTGTAAGTTTCAACAGAATGTGCGGCAGCTCTTATTTTCCCCATTTTATATAGATCTGTATCATCTTTATTGACTTTACTTAATGAAAAATTGGCTTCCTAGTATCATCAGTATTGATCTTGATAAGGGTGAAAGTGACTAGTTAACTCTCAAAATCATCTGTAAATATTTAGTCATTTCCATTGATACTGTGAGAAATAGATGGAGCACTCATTTCCTTTCCTACAATAATAGCACTGATTCTGCAAATGGAAGAGATCTGTATCCTCATTGTTAAAACAAAACAAAACTGGACTTGCATAAGAGATTTCTTAGATTTTGATAAAAGAAAAAAGGCATAAGCATCTAAAATAAATCTTTTTCTTAAGTTTTATTTTACCTCACTGCTAACAATAGGCATCCAAACCTATCTGTGAGAAGCTGTGGTCAACTTTATAGTGGCTTGCCAATATTTCTAGGACTTCTTTCCTTCTGGGCACACACTGGATGCTCTTCCAGCCCCCTTGTATTCAGGCATGGCCAAGGGACTTTCTTTGGTTACTTAAATTTTAGCAAAGGTAAAATATTTCAATCTGAAGTATTTAATTACCAGTGTTGAATCTCTAGCTCTTTCTTGCCCTTTGAGGTTGGTTGTGGCAGAGACCTTGTGTTAAGATGTTAAAGGAACCCAAGTCATCCACTGAGGGTGGCTACCCTGGGGTCATCGAGGACTCTCAGTGATTGAAAACTGCACTTGGGGCATCTGGCTGGCTCAGTCGGAAGAGCATGTGACTCTCGATCTCAGGGTCATGAGTTCAAGTCCCACACTGGGTATAGAGATTACCTAAATAAACAAAAACAAAAATAAACAAACAAAAAACTACACTTTAATTTATTAAGCTACTGAGATTTGAGGGGTTGTTTGTTATTGCAACTTAATCAAACCCATCCTGACTTACTGGCATAGCTGTAAAATATTGATATCTGTTCTCTCTTTTATTAAATGCAAAGTCTTAAAAAAAAAAAAAAGCACCAAACACCTCTGTGTCAAAATGTAGCCCACATTTTTCTCCACATATGTGATTGAAAATGAGGGACAACTAGAATTAATGACATAAAATTTAGCCAATAATTTTATCTCCTCTCTAAATTAACCTTTTTCCAAGGTTAAGAGTCAGTGAAATGGACAATTACTGTTAAGCTTTCTCAGCTATCTTTAATAGTTTCTAGTGAACAAAAGAAAATGGCTGATAAGAAAATCAATAATGTAAAGTTATTCAATACTATGCTTAAATAATGTTTAAAGTATATATAGGAAAAAAGGATTAAAAAATACAGAAATGTCAAAAAAGAAGTTCTATTAGAGTGGAAGAACATGGAGTTATTTTTGTCATTATTCTAGTTAATGTATATTTTTATAATTTGGTCACATTACTTTTTTTCTTTTTTGGCTTAAAACAACACACATTTATTAGCTCACAGTTTTTGTGGCTTAGAAGTCCAGGCCCAGCTTAGCTGGATCCTTTGCTTCAGGATCTCACAAAGGTTTCATCATGATGTCAGCCAGGAATACGTTTTCACCTGAGGCTTGATTGGTAAAGAATCTGCTTCTAAGCTTGTGTGGTTGTTGGCAGCATTCAATTTCTTGTGGGCTGTTAGAATGAGGGCCTCAGCTTCTTGCTGGTTATTGGTCAGAGGCCACCGTCAGTTCTTAGAAGCCTCTCTCAGTCCTTCCCTGATATGTCTCATTAGTCCCTAGTGATCCAGTTTCCACCTGCTCTGTGCCTGAGGGGACTGACATTTTTGGAGTGCATCAGTTGAGCTCCTTTGCCTTCCAACTTCTGGTCAGGTTTGACCAAGGAGAGGCACTAACAGAAAATGTAAAGAAGGAAAAGATTGAGTCTTTTTCTATTCCCCTGCCTCCCTTCCCGCCAGGCCTTCACTTGGCTAATTTTTTTCTAAGCAAAGATGATAGCATTTTTAATCCAGGTGACTTCAGCTTTGGCTAGTGTCTCTGGATCCTAGTAACTTCTTCCCCTTCTAACCCCTCGAAGGATGGTAATGGCTCTCCTAGTCTCTTGGTCCTGGGTGGTTACATCATCTCTGCCAATTTCCTTTAACCTGTTCATAGCTTGGAAGATGTTCCCTTTATTAAACTTTCCCTCTATCCCTCATTTGACTGTGTCAGTCTGACACCAGAGTGAGGTAGACATTAGAAAGGGTGTCATGGTGGACATTTTTCACTCTTTTCATGATTTAGCTTCTGGATCCTCTTTCTCGTTTGAGAAATTTCATATCTTATGAGTTGTGAAAGAGGCAGAGGTAATGGGAATCTCATTTCTTCAGCTTCCCTTGTAGCTAAGATACAGGCAAGTGACTTGGGTACAAAACAAAGAAGGGACAAGACTAATGGCAACTGGTGCCCAGTTTTGGTGGAATCAGAGGAGCAAGGAATGGCAGTTTGAACCCAGCAACAGGAGGATTGCCACAGGACTGTGAGGTGAGAGTTATTAAACAAATCCCTGCTTCTCCAGTCCATGCCTTCACGCTTTGAGAGATTCTGAATCATCCAACATCCTGCAAAAGCTTTTTTTCTATTTAAATTAGCCAGATCTAGTTTCTGATGCTTAAAGTTAAGGGCTCAGCCTCAAGTTATAAAATCCATCTGAAAGACAGATCTCAGTATTCTCATAGTAAAAACTAAATAATAAGTTGTGACCCAAGACTACAGAGGGCCCAGAGGATGCAACAGGAACTAATAGGAATAGCTTGATGAATAGATAGTGAGTAATAGTGGGACTTCTGGAGCAGATAATATTTGGAAATATAAGTAACCAGACTGGAAACTTCAATAATAACAACAGCTATTAAGTGATAAGAACTGTGCTGATGTATGTACCTCAGTTATATGTTTCTCCAGCTGTCTTGGGTCATTTGCTAAAAATAGAAATGCCCAGGCTTCAGTCCAGTCCCTATCTATCAGAATTTGAAAGACCCTATTGAAATATATATATTTCCTGTGAGCATCCTAGGTAATTTCAATATTTAGGAAGGGTTTAGAAATAGTGTATTATTTATTTGATCATGACAAAGCTGCAAATATCATGATAGCTCCATTTTACAGTTGAGGACATAGCTTCAGAGAAGCTAATTCAGGAACACAGGTGAGTGGCAAATGCACATTATAGATTCATATGCACTTGTCTGACTCTAATCCTCCCGTCCCTCCTCACTATGTCATAAAAAAACTCACCAAAGACTTCTGGTAGGTTCTTGAGAAACAGATACATTTGAATTCAACCTGACAAGTACTACCTACATATGTTTAACCTATCTAATTTTCTGGACTTTAATCTTCCCATTGGGAGAGTGAGGGATTATATGTACCTTAAAATTCTTTGATAGATAACCTGGTATAAATTTGTAAAATTTATAAAACTCATTGCATGTTTCTTCCCTCTCTCTTCCATTCTCTAGTTATCTGGGCATTCCATAATTTCAATAGAGAATGTGTTAGTCATTTACTATACCAGTACCTCTTTGTCTTTTGTACACAGACAACATTTCTTAGCTTCTATGTGCAATGGATAGAGATAAGGAAATATCCCTTTCCCCAGTCATATTTGGGCTCTGGTTCCAACCACCTGCTGGCATGACTGATTTCTGCTCTGGGCCAATGGTAGTGATCCCTTCCTTCTTCTTGGTTCCCACCCAGTGCTGCTTGAATGGAGAGGAAAATGAAGGCAAATCTGGAAATAGCGGCGTCTGTGGCATGACTTCATGGAGTCATGGGTAGACTACAGATGAATAAGAAAGAAAACACTATTTTGCTAAACTATTGAGGCTTATGCATTTTGACAGTCCAGCCACTAATTACCCTGATTAATACAGAAAGAAAAATGCAAACACACACAAATTTTGTCAATTTTTAAAATTTAGTTTTGTTAAATGTGGTTAAGATTGCAATTTGATGAACCATGAAGAGATTATGGTCAGAGGTACCTGGGTCTCTCTCCAGTATGGCCAAAGCCATTATTCTATAGCTTCAGCTCTATCCATGATGAGGGCTCACCTCAACCTGAGACACAGGAAACTTGAGAAGCTATGGGTCAGTCTGCATGGACTCAGAATCAGGCTCATTATTATTCCCATAACGCTCTACCACTCCATTTCTTGATTCTTGGTTCTCCTCTCCTCCTCTCATTGCATTACTGAGCCCTTGACTGCTTTCTTTCAGTGTCTTCCAGGGTTGAAATATTTGTTCTCCACAATCCAAGCTTCCTAATTGATCTTTACTAGCTACTGTAGGACTTCTTCATCACAAATTCCCCAAAACTCCAGACCTATGACTGACTTTGCCCTAAGATATCAGAGCTAGCCTACTGTTTACCGAGGTTAATGAAATCCAGACAGTGCTTTTTAATATACTGTTTATTGTTCATATGTCCTACAATCTTCTTGTTTTGTTTTTTCCTCTTCTCCTTCTCCTTTTCCTTCTTCTTTTTCTTTTTGAAATATCCCTTTGCCCAGAAACATTACCTCTGGAATCAGGGCTCTGGTACCCTCCACCTGCTGAGCCTTCAAATGCCTGAAGTCCCAAAAGATACACTAAGCTCTCTCTCTATAAGCATGAGTCAATGGAATAAGTTGCTTATCTGATAACCTGACAAACTGAGGAATCTGTCCCTGTCCCAAGATCCATGTTCACTTTGTAACTTAGTGTCCCCAGTGCCCATGTTTCAGACTTTGCATCATTCTGTGTTCTAGATTTTTTAGAAACTGAAGTCACGCTCCTGACCATCAATCTTGGAAGCTGGATTTATTTACTTATTTTTACTGATTTCCCTGATCATTAGGCCTTCTTTCTGCTTGCCTGATCACACTTTGAGAACTGGCAATAACTTCCTAGGCCTAGCTGGGAATTATGAGGGTAGAAAAGTAGAAGAATCTGACCCTGTCCTCCTGAATACTCTAGTTGGGGGAAAAAAGTTATAAAAGCACAAGCCAACTGGAGATGCTTAGTGATAAGCTAATCATAAAGTGTTTGACAAGATAGAGCAAACCTTCTGGATTGGTCTAATAAGCATTAGGAAGTCATTGCAAGTAAGTTCTGAAGGAGCCAAGGAATATGTGAGACAATGTCATTTATGTATGTTGAATGAAACTGGCCCTGAGTGATTTGTTTTGTACGATATAACTTCTTTTTAGCAGATTATATGAGTTATATGATGTAACTGTTAAAGACAACCTAAATGATCTAGTCAGGATATTTCCCTACCTGCTGGCACTGCTCCTTTCCACCTCTCACCCCTACCTGAGGCTGAGCTGCTAGGAGGTGGGAAGTGAGACTTCTTTCCAAACCTTAGGGCTCTAGCACGTACAGGTTCCCACCACCACCACCACTGATTTTCACTTTATCTGTGTTCCTAAAGTCATTCTATCTGCTTGAGAAGCATAAGGCTGTGAATAGTGTTGAAACTCAAACTTTCATGGGAAAGTTCCTAGGTAAACAGAAGGGGAACATAGGGTATCTGTGAGTAAGGGACAGGCGGGGCTAGGTAAGGAGACATAGGTAGGGGGCTAAGGGATCAGACTCACAAAAATGTGGAGGTGTAAGGAAACCAGAGATAAAGGAACAAACCAGACCACCCTGCCCTAGGTGTCAGAGGTGTGGTCTTGTTGTAACAGCTACTTGTGACCAACAAAGAATTACTGGATCCTAAAAAGGAAGAAAGCCATTAAAGGTATCACTAGTCCTTACTCAATGGTGTTACCAGTAGAGATGTTAAAAGGATTTAAGTTCCCTGGTTAGCCTTCAATAGAAGACCAATCCTAAAAGCCCACAGTGGCAACCCTGTTGGGACCCCTGTCACTCCTGAGAGCTTTTTCTGTATCCTTGTTAATAAAAACTCTATCACTTTACTCACTCTCCTTTGTCTGCGAGATTCATTCTTTGACTCAGTGAGACAAGACCCTAGCTCTCGGGCTACATCTAGAATACCAGCTTGGCTATTAGAAGGGATTAGAAAAGCTGGTCTAGCAGGAAGGGCTGTTTGAAAACCCTGCTGAAGCTCAGGTAGAGACTTTATATCTGAAGGCAACACAGGAAGCCTTCCCATTATAGCAGATCCCAAATACAGCTACTTATGCATCTTGATCTTCTCCATTTGACAGAAGACTGTTTTCCTTTTTATCTAGTATCCTAATCCTCCTCATAGTTGTGCATGCAAATGGATCTGTTTTGCATTATTTAAAAAAAAAAAAACGCATTAGATGCACATTAACACATTGCAGGGTGCAGACTCCCCCACATCAGGTAAGTCATGGTTTCCTATCTGCACATACTTGCATGGAATCCAATTATACTGGCCCATGGGAGTGTCTTTCAATGAGCTCTTCATCACTCTCCCTTCATTCAGTGGGCTTTTCCCTCTCTCTGACCCTTAGAATAATAGTACATGCTCAGTGATTCACCTTGTATTACAGCCAGACCCTGGGAACCAAGAGTCAAAATAAACCCCAGATCTCAGCTCAAACTGGTTTTAACCTCTGTCACTCAAACCACTCTTAGTGACAACCTCTGTGATCTGCCCCTAATACTCTCAAATCATCCCTCTCTCTCCTGATGGGAGCTTCTGTTTTTCTACTCCTTTAAAAACCTTCAGGTCACTCAGAATTTGCTCTATCTTTCTCACTCTGTCCTCTACCAAAATCACTTACCATCAGGGATCAAATCCATGGACCATCCTCAGCCACATGAAACTCAAATCACCATGGGGCTCTTGTTTCTTCTGACATAAACCCTACCATAATCACCCTTTGCCCAACCATTTAATTAGAGATCAAACCTATTTCCTGACATAAATGATCTTAGAAAGCCTTTTTTTGGGGGTCATAGTCTAGTTCTATTTATTAAGTGTTGAAATCCACAGCACCCCCCAATACCCTCAAATATTAAAGTTAAATATCACTGCAGTTATGTAAGATTTGCCAGTAATAGATGTCATCTTTCTGCTTAATACTATGCAAATCTGCCTCAGATAAGTCTGGAATGTCCCCAGAATACAGGAGATATAACAAAAATTGAGGAGAACTCTGTAACCTTAACTTCAGTGGTGGGGAAAAGTACTTAAATGTTCAGATGAGTAAAACCGCCCCAAAATAACCTTTTATGTTCCCACTCTCTGCAGAAATATTTCCTAAAGCTTAGTAGAGCTAGGTAGAAATGGGCTCTGGATTAATTTTGACCTTCTGTGGCAATGCATTTTCAAGACCACGAATTTATGTGTGCGGAATATTAAATGTCAAATGCAAATATGAAAATGGAGCTACATGGTTGCAGATAGTCCCTAATTGATATTGAGCAGACTATTCCCTTTAAATGTTAATGAAACTGTTGTAATTACTAAATGACCAAAACAGCTCAGAAGCCAGGGTTCACAGCTGTAAACCATTCCTTGTAAATTACTGGCACAGGCCTGCATTAGCAGATGGCTGGGCCCATGGAAGAAAACTTCCTCAAGATGCTTTTCTTCCAGGCCTGGGCTCGGGAGCAAATTAGATGAGCATATTAGAGGAGGCCAGAGTGCCTGTTTGGACATGTCACTGGCGATAAGCACCTACTTTGATCTTCTTATTTTTTTCATTACATTTTTTGCAGAAAGTGCTGAATATCACAGAACACAAAGAAAAGAGAAGGAGAAATTGACAGAGCTTATAAACATAGTGCCAAGGTTCAGATATGCACATTTCTGCTGCATTTTTAAGGAGCAGTGTGTTTTCTACATCCTGAGGCAGATGAACTTGATGGGCTGGAGGTAAATACTGAAGTGGGGGGGAAGGGACTGTGTGTGTGTGTGTGTGTGTGTGTGTGTGTGTGTGAGAGAGATGGTGAGACTTGCTAACAAGCCAGTGGCAGAAAAGCAATTAGAAGAAAAATAGGGCATTTGAATGGGCTTAGTACCCTCAAGACAGAGAGAACGTTTTTAAAGCTGTGTAAGCAAAACTATGCAGTAGAAACAAGCAATGTCTTTATTAGAGAAGGCCCGTGGCTCTTCGCAGCTTTGTTCTGTAAATTCCATACTAGCTTTGCAAACTCTCTGAGGTTATTAACTTTACTGAAGATTTTTTTTAAAGAGTTGGGTAAGTCCTGCAGTTGAGGCTTTCATTAATATGAAAGAAAGATTAAGACATCTGCCAATAACAGGAAGAAGGAGGAATTTGTCTTATGATGTATACTACAAATTATGCTAAGAATGAAACGATGGATTTTTTTGCTTACCATGAACTACTCCGAAGAGAAAATGTTTACAGTATTTACAGTCAAATCAGAGAGTATAGGCAGTTCCTACCTTTTGAACAGTTTGAATATCAAAGTGATATCGAAAGCAATTATTCGGATTTCAAAATGCATCTTCACAGAAAAGGAATGTTATAACTGTCTCGATGTTTAGGGGAAATATCAAACTAATTAAAATAATCTGACCTTATGGTGGTCAAAGGGCCAAAGCATGGGGGTGTTTGGTATGAACCAGAATGTGGGTCAGAGTTGTCATGAAATAATCAGGTATGAAAAATTGAGACATAATTTGAGAATTTTGTCAAGCTAATGCATAATACAGAAATTTCCAGGATATTTATGTTTTATGTCTCAAACCTATGCGACCAGAATAATCAGAGTTAGAATTGACCCATAAAATCTGGAATGAATGATTAATGTGCTGGTAAAGTGTCTTGAGTCTGGATCCTGGAGGCATGACATTGCAAGGGCATGATGAAAAGACTTGAATTCTTCTTCCCGGATTCAGAACCTATTTGGGGCAGTATTTGGAGACATTTGAGGTTAGCCTTCAGTTTCCAACCACTTTTCTGTCTTCCTAGATGAACCTCATACACAGGTACCCTCGAAACAACCAGCCCCCAGTTACTTCCTTTGTTTGTTCTTCCTGGCCTCCCACCCACACCTGGTAAACATAATCTTCTCTTTTTTCTCTCTTTCCTGATTTTCCACTCTTCCTCCAGGGAGATAGATCTTAGATCTGTTTTTAGAAGAATGCAAGCAAGTGTGCAGGCAGTTTAATCTAATTCATAATGAGAGATGGTCAATTAATTTTTAACTCTTCCAGAGACGGAAAGCATTTTTGGAAGGAGGTCATCGTTCAAGTGTGGTGGTTTAGGCCTGCAGACTTTGAAGTCTCCCAGCCCATGTATTCACTGCCTGTGTGACCTTAAGCACGTTACTCAACTTCTCTATGCTTTAGTTCCATCATCTATATACTGGGGAATATTAGTATCTACTCCATGGGATTAATTTTAAGAATTTGAAGTACTTAATATATTCGCTGATAGACATGAAAATGCTCAATAAATATAACTCAAATGATTACTGAATTAATCAAATTTTAGACAGTTTTACATGGTGAAAAAAAAACTCAGTTATGAAACAGAATATTTTCTATTGGGAAAACTAATGAAGAGTAACTCATTTCCTGGTTTTGAGAACACAGTAGTTATATAAGATGTTCTTACTGGGGGAAGCTGGGCGATGAGCAAATGGAACCTCTCTGTACAATTTTTGCAACTTCTTATGAGTCTATTGCAAAATTTAAAAAGTTTAAAAAACAGGGGTGCCTGGGTGGCTCAGTCGTTAAGCGTCTGCCTTCGGCTCAGGTCATGATCCCAGGGTCCTGGGATCGAGCCCCACATCGGGCTCCCTGCTCCACGGGAAGCCTGCTTCTCCCTCTCCCACTCCCCCTGCTTGTGTTCCCTCTCTCGCTGTGTCTCTCTCTGTCAAATAAATAAATAAAATATTAAAAAAAAAAAAAGAAAGAAAGAAAGCTTGAGTCTATTGGAGAACTTTGGAGAATCTTTGCAGGGTTTTGAATTAGATTTGCCTTATAAAAATCTTACTTGAAGCTCTGTGGAGAAAGGACCAGAGAGAGACAAGACTGAAATGAAGGAAAGCAGTAAGAAGTCAGCTATAGCAACACAAGGAAGATATGATAGCATCCTGTATTCTTTACAAGGGGCATAAGGAGAAGTGGTTGGTTTTGTGAGACTTTTGTAAGTAGAATAGATAAAATTGTATTTATTTGGATGTGAGTAGTATAAGCGAGAACAGTTGAAGGTTAATCTAAGATTTCTACCCGAAGCCACTGGATTGCTGATGGCACCCTCCATTCAGATGGGCTACAGAGGAGAAAGAAAAGTTTGAGCAAAAAGAGATCAATTAAGATTTGGGCTTATTGAATTTTAATTTCCATGGGTTATCCATGTATCCACTGGGGCATTTAGATATGCAGCTCTGGGATGTGGAGAGTGATACTGAATTAGTAACATTTGAAAATAATTGAAGTCACTGCACTAGATGAGATCATACAGAAATTGACAGAACCTCAGTGAATTAGTTCAAGAAAAAGCTAAATTACTGTAACAAAAGGACCCTCTAATACCATGACTTGAAGGAAAAAGAAGTTTAGGTTTCTTTCCCATGTGGGAAGAAATCATGCTGGTAGGATAACTCAAATCTACATGGGCTCTTAGGGACACTGATATCTTGGTGATCTGCCGTCTCATAGGTGTTATCATTAGCATGGTTGCAGACAGAGCACTCCTGGCTCTGGATTCCAGCCATTTGTACCAAAAGTCAGGATGAGTGGAGAGAAAGGAGGAAGAGTAGATCTACAGATGCATATTAGTTTACAGGTTTGGTGATGGAAGTTGAAGAAACTTCCCCATGAAGAAAAAATCAAGCTCATCTACTGAGAGCAAGAAGGGCATGACAGAGTTAGAAATCCAATGTGTGAAGAAGTTCAGTTTGCCTCCACGGAGCCCTAGAAACAAAGTTATCTGGAGAAAGGGAGTGGTCCAGGTTGCTGGTCATTCGGGAGTGCCTACTTAAATGTGGAAACTGTAACTTTATAACTGTCATACCTAACTATTTAATCACAAAATTGTAAGAGACAAAACATGAAAGAAATCTTCAAAGATTTTTGTCTTTCTTGCTCCCATGTATTTATAAATATAATCAAAGGATGCTTACTAAAAATTTTAAGGCATCCAAAGTTTAAGGTCCAAATTTTGCAAATATGAGGAATAAATTCTGCCCCAAGGAAAATGTCAGTGAGAATCTGTATTATTCAGGTTTAAAAAATATGTAATTGTCATTAATTTGAAAGCATGCATGTTATCTTTGACATCTAATTTTGATATTTTTGGTGGTTTGTTTAATTGACTCCATATGCTAATACCCTCACTTACAAAGACATACGAGTAGAATCAATGTTTTCGCAAATGGCTTTTGGCAGGCAAGTGTGCACTGTCAAGTAATAACTGAATTCTCTGGAACTTCTTGATTTGAAATCCTGGCAGGGCAAGTCCTTTATCCTGAAGTATTCAAGGTCAAAGTCTGCCACAGTGATGCTTTCTTTGACAAGAAGATCACTGATCCCGATTTCAATATTTAAGTTTGTCTGGGAAAAGTAACCTTAGGAAGGATTCTATAATTTTTCCAGGGATCTGTAGATTTCTTTACACAGATAATTTGGCAAGATTCTGTCACCCTCAATACAGACTGAAAAACATGATTTTTCTAGCATTTGTAAATTTAGGATATTTGCCTAATTCTAGTCTTTGGTTCATAACTGATGACTTGGATGCAAATAGTTTGTAGTTTTTTGCAGTGGTGGTTTGAAGTAGGGATGGGAGTTGTATATTTGTTTTGTTTTGTTTTGTTTTATTTTTAGCAACATCTATAATTCAAGGCTTTGTCTTGAATGAATTAGCTCATTTATATTGTCAGATATATTTTTTCCTTTGCCAAGATATGGATCAACTCTTCCTTGTCAAGTAGTTCTGAGTAGATTTTCCTTTAGAGCACTTTATCTTTTGTCTGCTCCCCTCCATAAAAAAATAATAATCATAATAATAAAAAAATCAATAAAAGAGAAGTAGAGAAAACAAGAAGGTAAAACAATTTCCCAAAGTACAATCAAACACTTAAAGTTTTGCTTTTGGAGCATGTGGTAAAGAAGTCCACATTCTTCTTTCATCCCTTGACAACACACGCTGCAATGAGTGATTTGAATTCCTGGCTCTGATAAAGGTGATCTTTCCATGGCAGTGGACGAAGCTTCTTTCAGAATTGCTGGCAGAGGCTCTTATGACATTGCATGCCGGTAGAGAAGGCAGTGAGTCATTATGACATGTGGAGCGCCTTTCTTCAAGAAATCAGCCAAGCCAGATGTGTTGCCAAGCATCGCAGGTGCTCCACCTGTGCAGAGAACACCAAGATTTGTCTTCCAATGGAAGCTTTCCCTGGCAAAAAAAAAAGCTTTTTACCATTTTGAAGACACTGACATTCTTTCCAGGTTCCAAGATAGGCTCATAAAATGCAAATTCTTCTTTGATGGCAACAATGTGCACACAATAGATGAAAGCTAGGAGCTGGCTTCACCAAGGGACACTTACATTTTTGTCCAGTTGCATGCAGAATTCAAGCAACATAGCTGCCAATTCCTTCAAGATTTGCTTTAAAATAGTGGAAAACATATCAGTACTTCAAAAGGGGATGAAATATATTGACAAAGGTAATTTTCTTTGACAGCTCAAAGACACAAAATAGCTAGGCATGGTTCCATTAAAGTCCCCCTAATATGGTGACTTGTTTCATTTGGGAATGAAATAAGCAAACTTATGTGATGCTCTAATGTATGACTTCTTTGTTGGGAAATCTAAATTCTTATAAATATCCAATCTTAAAAACTAAGGCTTTTTCTCATAGAATAGATCCATATCATCTGATGTTTTTGCATGATGGCCAGGTGTAAGATTCTCCTTCCATTTGGTTTGACTGGCTTTTGTCCTGCCTTGATTTTCAGAAATGTGATATGAAAGTAAGATAAAAGGATATGTAAGTTTCTTCACATTGTTTTGTCATTGTTCATTTATATTTGCTACCTGAGCTGGACCTGATGTCTACAATTATAATAGCATGATGAATTTTAACACATATCAATAGAAAATATCTGGAATTACAATATGACAAAGATTAGCTAATTTATTTTAAAAACAATGACATATCTACTAGGGGGCAGCCACTGTTCTGGGCATTAAGGATAAAGCAATGAACAGAACTGACCAAAACTATTTCCATCAGAGAATTTACACAGTGATGCATCACCATTGTATCATTCCTAAATATATATAGCAGCATATTGTGTCACTCAATAATTGCTTGAACAAAACAAAATGTTAATAATATAATTTACAAAATTAATGCTAAAATAATTTATTTTAAAAATAATTTTTAAAATAACAGCAAAGAAAGTAAAAGAAAGAATGTTCTGGTTTCCTTGTTAATTATTTTATTATTTTTGTAGCTGGTTCCCATCTTCCAGAAACCTCCACCTGGATCTCTAGGGTCTCACGGACCTAGCTCACAAAGTTTAGGCACAAAAGAAAAAATATTAAGTGTTGAAAAGTAAACAACCACCACTACTCACAGTAGGAAAGAAAAACAACCTGTTTATTTGAAAGATTTGAAAGATAGTATTTTCTGAGCCTTGTCTCAGTACCATATAGTTACTTATATTACTATACTTATTTTTATTACATTGTATCATAGAGTTTCTCTTTAAGCAACTATATTCTTTAAAGGTTTTTGAGTTTACAAAAAACTCCTGACAATAAAATCTTCATATTATTTTGCATGATATCAGTTTAGTTATCATCTGTTTCTGTCAGCTTGGGCTGCTATCACAAAATACCATAAACTAGATGGCTTATCAACAACAGAAACATTTGCTCACAGTTCTGGAGGTGGGAAATAGGAGATTATGGTGCCAGCATGATCAGATTATGGTGAGAACTCCCTCCTGGCCTGCAGACTGCTGACTTCAATGTCCTTACGTGATGGATAAAAGCAAGATAGCTCTCTGGTCTCTTCTTGAAAGGGCACTAATCTCATTCATAAGAGTTCCTCCCTCATGATGTAGTTACCTCCCAAGGACCCCCCCTCTAAATACCATCATATTGGGGATTAGACTTCAACATAATGAATTTTGGGGCGACACAAATATTCAGTCTATAACATCATCACAAAGTTAGTTATCTTTGGAAGGATTTTTTAACTCCCTTAAGGTGATCCAAGTGAATAGTATTCCTTTGAAACTAACCTGAGTTTTCCTCTCCGTGTAACTTTGGCAGTATGTATGAGTTAAACTCTTCTGTTTGCTGCCTTAAAATTCTGGAACCCTTTTATTGTGCTGCAAAAAAAAAAAAAAAGAGGGAGAGAATAAGTACAATTACGCTTCTAGGACAATGGTCGCCAGTTAGAAAGTAGGAAGACAAAACAAATTGTTGTTTAAAACCATCTGTTGTTTTGGGCGCCTGGGTGGCTCAGCTGGTTAAGCGACTGCCTTCGGCTCAGGTCATGATCCTGGAGTCCCGGGATCGAGTCTAGTATCGGGCTCCCTGCTCAGCGGGGGGTCTGCTTCTCCCTCTGACCCTCTTCCCTCTCTTGCTATCTGTCTCGCATTCTCTCTATCTCAAATAAATAAATAAAGTCTTTAAAACAATAAATAAATAAATAAAACCATCTGTTGTTTTGTCTGCCTGATGCAGCAATTCACCATGTGTGCACCCCACCCCCCCACCAACTCATTCTAGCAATTTTCTTGCCCCCATATTAACGAGATGTTTCCAAAAGAAGTTGCCATCTTCATAAAGATTTTGATACTCTCTTCATGGTGATTAGTGTTATGTAGTCAGCATCTGACTCAGGCAGACCAGTAAGAATCTTTCATTGAGATTTGTGAATTTGGGACACTATGGGATAACTCTTAACGCTTATTCAGTTTCAAATGGGAGACAATTTAACTGTGGAGACTACCACTAATACTGTGTCTAGCAATTATGGGAGAAGTCAACATAGAGAGAGGAGCAGACTGAAGAGGATGACACTTATCCCTGAGCCCTCATTACAACTCTGTCCTTACCTCGGTTACATTAGCCAATCAATTATTCTTGTTTGCTAGAGGTAGTTGAAGGTGTGCTATGCCACATGCAGTAAAATTATCCTGATCATATAATGGTCCATTAATTTTTCAGTTGGTAAAGTCGATGGGTTACCTCATCACTAATAGATTAATTGTATCAATGAAATAAGTCTATTTTATCGTTTATGTGGTACTTCTACCTCTAATAGATGATAAATTTATTTTAGAAGATTAAATGCCATTATCTTTTACTTTACATTATTTATATTGGTGATAGTATTAATGTCTTAATGAATTATGTAGAATTAGGAGGCAAAAAGGATGGTTAAACAAAAATTATCACAGAACTTTGATGGGGGAGAGAAGGAACTGTAATTTTTTAAATATAAAAAACTGATTTGTATCCTAAGCATAGAAATGACACAATTTGGGTTTAAATCCTATTTTTACATGTAATTAAGTATTTTCTCAATGAGATTATAAAGTAGTGAAATCTCTAGGGCCCGCACACTTAAGGAGTTTCAGTGTTCTTTTTAAACACATCATTGTCAAAGGAATATTGATCTTACAGAAACATTTCATGACATGTAGCATTCATCATCATCTTGAGACTGTACAAGCTGAGAAAATAATTTCTATACATTATTCAGAAAATTATGAAACTTTAAATTGGTACATCTGTTTTTCTTCCATGGATAGTGGAAGAAAAGTCATTACTTTCAAGACTGACCACAGAATTCCTTTTGGGAGAATATTGATGATAGGATACAACTTCGTGGGCATTTTTAGATGAGATCCTCTGAGCAGTGTCTGTTAATCTGGGGTGAGAAAAGTATCAGGTTAAGTGTATCAAAGTCATAGTGCGTTGCTAGTTGTATTCAATTACATTCAAAGAGACAACCCAAAGGGACCACAGACTACAGCGCCTGGCGTACACTACATGTAAGACATTAACACGTGTAAGTTTGTTTTTCTTTATTGGATTTATTAATTTGCATTCACTATTGGTGTTGCTTGAAGTACCCCCCTGTCGGTATATCACTATTCCAGCTCAAGTTTCCTTTCTATTAGGAGAGCATCCTCTCTGCCTTGGCCCATCTATCAGTTTTAGAAGCCCTATTTCTGTGCTCCATTTGGATGACATCTTCCCCTCTGCCATGATTTTTATGTGCACACTCCTCTTCTAGGAAGAATAAAGATTCCCGCCGAAGGAGGATGGTCTGATTTCTTGATGTCCCCACCAGCCAGCAGAGAGCCCAGCTCACAGGTGCTAGATACATTTTGAGTGAATACATGTGAATGGAATTTGAATCCAAGGGGAGAATGTTTCATGGTTCATGCTTTTTATAGTTAAGAGGCAAAAGTTTCATTCATTTTATTTAGTATGAATCATTGCTACCCAATATCATTTGTGCTTTACCTGTTTAAGTGTGTGGGGGAAGTTTTGGTTTTGTTTTGTTGCCTGTGTCTGCTGCAAAGATCTGCTCTCAAGCTTCTCCCAGGCCTAGGCCTGCCCTCCAGTCTCTTTCAGCACCATGGACCACTCTACTCTACATCAGCTCTTTCATTTTCTCTTATTTTAGTATGAGGGCCTGCCACTGGCCACCCGCTTAATTTCTTCCTCTCAATCTTTCCTACTTAGGGCTCTCAAGCATCTTGACCCCACACAGCATGTTCTTCACAACAGCTGTTTTCAAACTCTGCTCCTTTTGACTTAGGCGTCCTCAGAGTTGCCTCAGAGGTCAGCATCAAGGGAAACCATCAAATGTACCAGCACCTCTTGTAACTGTTTTCTGTATTGGGAATGGAAGACTATTTTTAAAGAAAGAACAATGGTAAAAAAAAAAAATTTGAAAACTATTTCTTCACATTATTTTCAATGCCACGCAATGTGTACCTATACTTTCAGAGCATTTATTATTAATGTTCAAATATTTTAAACATTGATTTAAAGCAGATAATGTGTCTCACTTCCCATCTGCATTGCTCCTTGAAATGACACAATTTCCAAATAATGGCATCACGGGTGTTTATAATTTAAAACACACCCTTGAGATATTTAGCAGGGTATTTATGTATTTTGCTTTTATTCATCGCTATGTTAAATTTAATTAGACATCTCCATGAGAAAGTACATAGATATATATTTGTATATATACATACAAATATGAAGAACACATATAAATATATCTTACATGTATTCTGAATCCACAAAAAAAGCCCTTATCTGACTGGGGCATGTATTTAATAGGGAAATTGTAAACACGAAAGGGAAGCTGAGTTAGAAGGGCCTTTTACTGATTTTTTTTTAAATTTTTTTGAGAAAGACATCACACACAAAACACCTCCAAAAAGCAACTGTAGATGTAAAGCTTTTGTTAAAGCTAATTTAAAATCTCAGCAATTAAGTTGTACAGAAAACTTTATCATCTTTAATTTTAAAAGTTGAGACACCATAAATCAAGACCATTTATTGTTCTAGATATAGTCATAGTCCCCTTCCTTGAGGGCCACTCAACCATCTAGAGGATGTGATGAATTCATACCAAATTGAAGTAAAGTTTCAGAATGTGGCCAGTGGTTGCAATTGTACTTAACTACCCTAAAGTTTTTATTTTTTTAATTTTTTTATTTTTTAAAGATTTTATTCATTTATTCATGAGAGACAGAGAGAGAGAGAAGCAGGCTCCCAAGGAGCAGGGAGCCCGATGTGGGACTCGATCCCAGGACCCTGGGATCATGACCTGAGCCGAAGGCAGATGCTTAACCATCTGAACCACCCAGGCGCCCCTACCCTAAAGTTTATAATGCCTTTGACCACTCCCTCTCTTGAATGCTTCCCTCCCTTGATAACTTTGACATTATCTCTCGTACTCTTCCTCTTACTTTTCTGGCCATTGATGTTCAGTTCATTTTTCATGGTCTTTTTTTTTTTTTTTATGTATCCATAAAATGCTGATATTTTCTTGAGGGATTTTTTTTTTTTCCAATACACTTGATCATACTTGGATATTTCATTCACTTCTATGATTTAAAATGATTTAAACTACCATCATTTTATGTTCAGGACTCATAAATATATTAATAGATTTCAAACCTAGCTATCTACTTTTTATTTCTAATTGCAGACAGAAACTTGTTCACCAAATTCTTTTTCCTTTCCCTACAAGGCATCCAGGTAGACTAAATTCCCCAGTCTCCAGCAGACTCAGGAATGACATATGACTGACTGACTTATAACCAATGGAATGTATGCTGATATGATACATGCCCTTTTCAGGTCTAGCCTATAAAATAATTTTATGTAGATCCTCCTATTCTTTTTGCTCTTCTATGAGCTCCATGGAGATGATTCTAAGGATCTAGAGAAGGGGACAAAAGGATGAAAGGAATCTTGGTGCTTAGTGGCTGCTTTGAGCATAGACTTTCCCCACACACCCATAACTGGGCTGTGATACTGATGAAATAGAAACTTTTACTGCGTTGAACCACTGAAATCATTATTTATTACAGTAGTTAGCCTACTAACTACATATCTCAATGTGTCTGATGTTGAACTTAAAGCCTATTCTTTGAAACTATCTTCTCTTCCTATTTTTCTCTTATTCAGATTCTTAAGTGTGGCATAAAGACATATCCCTGCCTGACTATTCATCATCATGGTTCATTATTCTCTCCTCTCTCCCCCTTCCAGCATTTCACTATTTTTCCAGTGTTATTCAGAGAGCTCTCAGGCCCCAATCCCTGCTCACACAGGGTCATTCTCATGCCCTTGATACCAACTGTATTACCACCACCACCACCACCACCACCACCATCCCTGCAAAAAACATATTTAACTCTTATCCAGCATCATTATTTGGCTTCCTTTGTTTATTTTTTTATTATGTTCAGTTAGCCACTGTATAGTACATCATCAGTTTTTGAATATTTGGCTTCTGTGTCATCACCTGTGGGAAGATGGCAGTTGGGTGATACGTCCCTCTTCTGTGATTCCATATCATCCTGTGCTTACTTCTATCATAACAATTATCCTCTTATATATGTTTCTGTCTTTGTCTGGACTGAACATTTTGACTATAAGAATATTATTCTTAAATCTTTGTATCCTTAGCAAAACTCACAGGGCCTGGCCCATAGCATGCATTCAGTAAGTGTATGCTGAAAAAGATGTATGATATGATGGAAGTTGTTCTATGGATACATCAATTCCATTCAACCAACATGTATTGGCCATGTGTATAGTACGTGGTGCTTTGGATACTAAAAATGGATAACATGTGCTTTGACCTACAGTTTACATTTAATAGCCTAATATAGAAAAAAATTCGTCTATAAAACTGAATATTAATTGCAGTTCTATTTAAAGGTTAGAAGTTGTACCTGCAGAATTACATACCTTTAACAACACTGGCTCTGATGCTTAGTGAGAGCAATGAATTTTTCTAATGTTAAATCAATTTGGCACTAGTCTTACTGAATTTAACTCCAATATGTCTTTAATTCTGTCCTATTTTCACCATTCCCTCTGCTACTGCATTTGTTCATACTTTTTTTTATTTCTCATTTGCATTATTTCCCAATATTTCTAACCTAGACTTCTCTCTATTATGCCATCAAACTGACTTGTTACTTGAACATCAGTACCTGAGTTTTCCATTTGTACCACAAACATCATGGCTTTGAACTCATTCTTTACCCTCCCTCATCTCCTTAAATCTGTTCTTTCTTCTCTTTGAAGCCCTAATTTTGGTAAATATCATCAATTACTGCTGATCTTCCCAGCCCAAAACATAGGAGTGTTTGTTAAGTCTATCCACTGAATGGCCATCAAATCTGTTTCTTGTTCTCTATTCTCTCAGTCACTATCTAAGCTTAATTTTTACCTAGACTGATGAAATAGTTCAATCAAATTACCTACAGAGTTCACATCCCTGCACCAACACACCACCTACACTTTCTTAGGGTGACCGTTATAATATTCAAATCTGACTGTACTCTCTCAGTATAAATTCTTTCCCCACAGGATAAAGCCCCTGTTCCTCAGCTCTGCATCACCCAGAGGCCCAACATCTCATCACACCATCCTCTCACTTTCCTGTGCACTCTGACTGTATCCATGGCTTGCAGCTAAATGAGTGTAAAATGCATTTTTGTGTTTGCACACCCTCTTCTGATTATAATGTCCTCCATTCTCTTTCTTCTAACTCTTAATTTGTCCTTCCAATAGCTTAAAATATAAGCAAGCCAAAATGGAAGAGACTGTGACACAAAATAATATGTTCTCTTTCACTTGAAGTATTTTAGTAGTTGCTGAAAGATCAAGCTGCATAAGATATATCCTTGATTTCATCAATTGGCAGAATTTGTTAAGCTCTCAAGACACAGTAACTGTAATAATAATTAACATTAAATCATTAATATTTACTAAGAATCTGGTCTGAATCCAGAATTCAGTTATAAACATTTAGCTGAGATTAACTACAATTAATAAATAGGGTAGTTGGTATTTAAGGGAAATATAAACTGATAATAAGAATGATGACAAAAATATGTATATATCTATATATGACCTCCATCTCCATCAGCCTGGACAGATAGAGTAAAAGAAATTTTTTTCCAGTGTAACCAGTAAACATTGATTCTGCTCAAAGCCCCCAAAATAGATTTATTCTGGATTAAAAAGAGATAAGAAGATGAAAAAGAGAAAATATCTTAGAAGATAAACACTAGTAGAATGAAGCGATTAGGCTTCTTCAATTATCCAAGAGCTTACATATATGTATAAAAGCAGTTCAACTCAATAAACATGTATTGGCCACTAACAAGATAAAATATGTAAAATATCCAGAGTCAAAACTTGGTAAATTTGGCAGGTAGATAAGATTATACATTCTTCAAGAATAATGTCATTGGTTATTTGTCTCAGAATGTCTGGGGTGAGTTGTGCAAAGGGCTAATTAATCCCTATAGATAAGAGGGTAGCCAGCCTATTTGCCTGTGCAAAAAAAAAAAAAAAAAAAGGAGCCCAGCGTGTACCGAATATATCACACTAAATATCAATTAAAACATTTTATACTGCTTATATTTTATCCTTAATATCTATACATTAAGGTGTTCGGTATTTATGCCAGTATATTTACTTGATTTTTTCTCCCCCTGACATTTTATAACATTATAACTCAACATATACGATGCCTATATTCCTGGCAAAGCAACATATAAACCAAGCCACATTTTCACTAAGACTCCCATCGTAAGTATGATGCTGCTTGATCTTGATTTTAAATAGATTGTAGTATGAAGTGGCTCCACACATGTCACTTCTGTTTCTGGGTTAACTTTCTTCTAACCATGACTTTTATTATTAAAAATGAATTGTTTACAACTATCATTTTATATTTCAAGCAATCCGTGGCATTGCCATCAACACTTCAAACCATGCCAAGGAAATAAAATAACATTCCTTGCAAAGGAGAATCCAGGGGCGCCTATGTGGCTCAGTCGTTAAACTTCTGCCTTCGGCTCAAGTCATGATCCCAGGGTCCTGGGATCAAGTCCCGCATGGGGCTCTCTGCTCAGCAGGAAGCCTGCTTCTCCCTCTCCCACTCCCCCTGCTTGTGTTCCCTCTCTCGCTGTGTCTCTCTCTGTCAAATAAATAAATAAAATCTTTTAAAAAAATAAAGGAGAATCTGTATTTTCTCAATATTATACAAATATCAATATCACTAAAAGCATCTTTAGGTTATTTTTTTATCTATAAAATCCAATCTAAGTAGTAGCAGTATTCAAACCCAGCTTCAAGCTGCCCTCCTCTATTCAGATTGTTGTGCCCTAAGCCCTTCCCATATAGAAATGTCAGCAATATCAAAGCAATTTTAATTATCACTAAGATCACAAATTTGTTTAGAAATACCATCAAGTTTGCATGTTCAGTTTTCCTCAGCAATATTTGCCATTCCATGATGAACTGTCATCTACTCTAAAGTTTTGTAGTTGCTTCCTTCCAAGCAGCAGGCTGAAAGACTGCCTGTTCTGCCTGATACGAGGTCTCTCCTCTCTGGTACTGGATCCCTTGGAAAAAACAGTATCCAAATGTCAGCTAAATGAAGAGTTTCCTTTCCTGCTATCTCCTCTGGCACAGTAAGTAACTCCTGGGAAAACTCTGTCCAAGAAGTTACAGTGTTCCAAGACTGAAAATGTTTTGTTCTCTCTCTCAGCAGCCTCCATGATTTGAGTAGTCAGATGGCACTTTATCAGCCAAAACACTATCCTCAAGTGGAGACTCTCCAGACAGTCCTTCCTGCCTGACAAGGCCCATTCTCCACTCCACGTCTAGATATCTAGATACCCCTAAAATATTTCCAAGCCGCTTCTCTGTGCTATAACTATATGCAAGTCATAGTGAAAATATCAGGTCATGATCTGACTTCCAATTCACTCCTGTCAGTGAAGAGGTTGTATAAAATGCATGAATACACACACACACACACGAGTGACAAAAATACAAAGCTAAATATCTGCAGTAAAAAAAATGCAAATTAATTTAACTGCCATATTATTTTCCTAGTAGGAGATCTTAGCTGAAACTTTATGAGGCATCACAGCACCCAAAAAGTATGCAAAATAAATAAGTGAATTCCTTAACAATGTGGTATAAATTTGATGTTACCTTCAAATATGAAAAAAGAAGTCTGTGATATATATATCCATTAGGATCTTGGATTTGTTTAACTGGTTATCACTAATGCCCCATTGAAATGCAATTGAAAATTAATATATCTGGCAGTAAAAAATATGACCATTAAAGAAAGTTCACACATGATATTTTTATAGAGTTGCCAAGTCTCTTGAATTCAGAATGTGGGACAGATGGTCACATGGTGAATTGTTCTCACTGACTAATGCTTTCTGCTGCTTCACTGATTTTTGATCTTCAGATGACTTCAGTCTCATTCAAAATGTATGGCAAATGAGAGGTTCCCAATTGTCTTCAGAAAAGATAAAAAAAATCTCATTACATCTGTGACAGAAAATTATATAAATTTTATAGACCTAAGCCAAATCAAAGCCTTCTTAAATTTCTAGGTCCTTCACTGGGAAATTTTGAGTTTACATCTAAGTGAAAATGACTTTTCTGAGGATACAATGTGCTCAGATCCTTATTTTTACTAAACTTTCTTTTCATTTATTCACTTACTAAATTCATATTCAATAAATATATTTATTCAGTCATTTATTCAGTTACCCAGTTATAATTCAAAGTATATTAATCTGCTTAGGCTACCATCATGAAATACCACAAACTGGATGGCTTAAACAACAGGCATTTATTTTTTACAGTTCTGGAAACTAGAAGTTCCAGAATGAGACTCTGGCAGATTCTGTTTCTGATAAGAGCTCTCTTCATGACTTACAGATGGCTGCTTTCCTATTGAAACCTCACATGGCCTTTCCTCTGTTGTGTGTGGAAGGAAAGAACACTCTGGTCTCTTCCTTTTCTTGTAAGGACATCAGCTCTATTAGATTAGGGGCCCACCTTTATGACCTTGTTTAACATTTATTACCTCGTTATAGGGCTCTATCTCCAAATACAACCACATTGGGGGGCTTCCACATATGAATTTTAAGGTGACACAATTCAGTTCATAACACTAGGGTACTCATTTTTTCATCATTATAAAATAAAATGAATGTTACTTTTGACATTTCATGATAAGACATAAGCTTTTCTATTCCTCTCCTTGCAAAAGATTATTAAGGGGTAGATATTATACCTGCTGACTAGCAAAAGAATTATTGGGTCTGAATTAGCCTAATTCAGTGGCAAACAGACTGTAAATATCACTTATACAGGCTTCAGATCCAAACAGTTGATAGGGTGGCTCTGAAGCAAAAGAATAGGTTTTCTCATCTGGCCTAGGAAATCAAACTACTCTTTATTATCAAACAAATTTAGATGCTGTTCATAATGGCTCTTTTATACATGACACCAACAAATCAGGAATTTCCTGACAGGCATAAGTTGTTTTTTGTTGTTGTTGTTGTTTTTAAAGATTTTATTTATCTATGAGAGAGAGAGAGAGAGCACATGAGAGGGGGAGGGTCAGAGGGAGAAGCAGACTCCCTGCTGAGCAGGGAGCCCAATGCAGGACTCGATCCAGAGACTCCAGGATCATGACCTGAGCCGAAAGCAGTCGCTTAACCAACTGAGCCACCCAGGTGCCCCAGGCATAAGTTTTATTATGCAAATAACAGCATTTAAGACAATTACTTCTGAGGGTTGCATTGGTTAAATACCAACTCTCCATTGCTCTTGGCCACAGCTGATCGGATGAGAGCTGTTATCTGATCTAAGATTGATTAACTGAAGATTAGTTGGCTTAGTCAGGAGCCCATGAAAGGGCCATTAACAAATCTTCACCCACACAGATTATGGTGATAAACTAGGCCAATTCTTTTTAGAAATTTGAGCCTAAGTTTCTTAACAAGTCTACCAGTTGCAGGGGCACCAAAAGAAAAAGACCCAAGGAGAAACAGTGAGTGGGTGTGTGGGTGGCAGGTGGGAGACGGGAGAGCAGAGCTCTGTCAACGCAGAGCCCTGCAGCGGGATTTCAGAGATGTCTCCTGGAGAGGTGTGCAATAAAGAATTTGACCTTGCCCAAAGAGAAGTCAACCCTTTGCCTTCTGTTCCTGCAAAGTAATTTCCAAACCTATGAAAGCTCTGCCTCATAAAAGTGCCTGTGTTTATCTGGAGGCCTTGGGTCATTCCAGATTAGTCTAACAATGTGATTTATGATAGGTCACATGTTATCAGCTAGACTTCCAGAACACCTAGAGACTGAGGTCAGCCACATGGTCAGTGGCTACATAAAAATAAAACTTTGGATTCAAGGCTCAGGATTCAGCCTTGGTTGACAATACTCCATGTATATTGTCACAAACTTTGTTTCTGGGAGAGTTAATGCTGTCCTTGACTCCACAGGTAGAAGACAACCAAAAGCTCTGTGTTTGGAACATTCCTGGTTCCAAAATTTCCTGATATACCTGCTGGGCATCTTAAGCAAGGCATATAGCTTATACGTAGCTTTTGTTCTTCCTGTGCAACTGGGTCCTATGACCCTTCCCTGGTACCTGAGGCTCATCCACATGGGTACCTGCTTTCTATGTTTCCACAGATGTCTCAACAGTGAACTCTCCCACATGAACATATGTAAGGAATATATGAAAGCATAATAAACCCAGCATTGTAGTCAAAGAAATGGTTCATATTTCAAATTTTAGGTTTTTTCTAATTCACACTTGCAAATAAGTTGCAGTGAAATTCAAACTCTTGTAGGAAAGATTTGTTATAGTCTATGACCTCTGCTAAGGAATGAGGACAAGAAACCCAATAAGGACAGTTGTAGAATAATAACAATTTTAAAAAATGCTGTTGGAATTTCACCCTTTAGGTTTAGAGAAACATTATTCTAAGGTAGCTGGTAAACTTTCGGAGATGAGAAATGGCTTTGGGGGTATCCCTGTGTTTACCCTGTTGCTGCTGTGGTGCCTCCCAATGCTTGGATGCTTCCTTTTACATGGTCACTTTCACACACACACACACACACACACACACACATACATACACACACACTATGTCCTAGGACTCATTTCCTTGCGACCCTGTTCCTTTTTTTCCCAAGGAAATAGGTTGCTAATATGATAAATTTATCCGTGCCGAGTTGTTGGCTTAATATATAACTACTTGGAGAGGATATTTATATTTTTACAAGACCTTGTATGTGTATCCACAAATAAAAGAAAAATCTCTAAGGGTAAGCCTTTAGACCAGTAGTGGGAGTCTTTGGCTGCAGTTGTTTTGGAAAAGCCTTAGGAGACCCATGTTCTATTCTGTCCCTAGTGAACTGTGAGGCTTCAAACACAAGATTTAATCCTCATCTGTATCCTCAACTGTAGAATGAGAGAACTGGTCCTACATTCACATACACAGGGAGACTCTGCCAACGATTAAAAATACTTTCTCTTTGTGGGGTGACTGTATATCCAGGTTTGCCAGAGACAGTGACATTTTATACATATTGCTTCAGCATAACTATTAATTAATTATTAAGTGTACCTCCTTTACTCTCAAAAGCAGCCGAGTTTTGATAATATCCAGGCGAATTGTCTGCCAAATGCCCAGTTTAAAGGAAACTTTCTTATCACTGTCCTGATAACCCCATGGTGGTGAGCACAGTAAGACTTACCTGCCAAACTCTCCAGTACCTGACTGGGGCAATGTCTTTTTAAAACTGTTAAAATGGGGCGCCTGGGTGGCGCAGTCATTAAGCGTCTGCCTTCGGCTCAGGTCATGATCCCGGATCGAGCCCTGCATCGGGCTCCCTGCTCTGCGGGAAGCCTGCTTCTCCCTCTCCCACTCCCACTGCTTGTGTTCCCTCTCTTGCTGTCTCCCTCTCTGCCAAATAAATAAATAAAATATTTTAAAAAATAAATAAATAAAATAAAATAAAACTGTTAAAATGACTGAGCCATTTTATACCTAAAAGGTATTAACATAAAAGTTCTATGTCAAAAAATAAACTTTTTTTTTGTTTTTTGGGTTTTTTTAGGAAATCAATATTGTATTTTTCCTTCATTCTTTATTCTTTTCTACCCCCTATCCTTCACCCCTGCCAGTACAGTAAATCAAAAGGGAGCAAAAGTTCCCTAACTCTAATTATCTAGGTTTACATTTTACTCAGTTCATTGAAATCCTCCCTTTCTGAAAATCCCCTCCATCCAGGAGACTCCAGTGAGCAAATTCATGTTTCAAACAAATCTGCCTTTGTTAATCATCAAAAGGTATTTTCTTTAATAAGTGAGGCTCGGCAGGCCCTGCAGCTGTGTTGTTTATTTTATAGCAAGCACAAAGACAATTTATTTTTTTAAATACTATAATTAGGTTAGTGTTCTCTTTACTGAAGCGTCTGTAGGAAAGTGAGAGTGTGTTTCTTTGAATGAATGAGCAGTCACATTTATTTTTATTAAATCTGAACTTGTCTTCTGAGATAGCTGAATTTAATTTTATGTTCTAATATAACATGTAATATTCCAACTTTTTTTCAGGTAAAGTCATGGTTTCCCCAAAAAGGAGGTTGGACTAAATTGAATCTTCTGATTCCAATTTTATGAACTTGCATTAAAATCTCTCTAGGGTGCAGGATTATGTTTGTGTTGAAGAATGACTACATTAAGGTATATATTTGCATACATAAACAAATATATCACAGATGGTTATCTATGACCTGTCATTGATACAGAGAGTATTATAGAATATAACATTATACCTTTGTTATGGTTCTGTAAGTCTTTAAAAAGTTTTAGAAGTGCTGTTTATAAATCAAAAAGATTAAATAAGGACATTTTTAAAGTTGGAGACTGGTTTATCAACATTGCATCCATAAAGTGGTTCCTTAGAACTGTCTAGAAGGCAATTAAGTCACCCAGGGAATAAGTCATTACCTCTTGACTAGCTACCTTTTCACCTTGGCATAGCCAATAAAGAAAATATTTCTACTCTTTATGCCCTTTTAATCTTAGTTGATGAAAACAATTTAGTATCAGTGTTATACCTTTAACAAGGGAAAATTACTCTAGTTCTCTATTGTGTAACAATAAAACTTCAGACTGGGTAGCTTAAAATAACAATTTACTCTTAACTTTCATGGTCCGTGAGTTGACTGGGTTCATCTGGATGGTCTTGTGTGATGCTTTTCAAGCAGTTAGAGTAAAATGGTGGGTAGGGCTGGCGTTTTTTGAAGGCTCAACCTTGCTAGACATCCAAGTGGGCTTCTTACCACACATAACTGATTTTTCAGCTGAGATGACTTGAACATTCAGCAGCAGGAAACTGCCAGTTGTCTCCTTTTCTACATGATCCATCCCTGTGGCTAGATTGGGCTTCCCTATAGTATGTCTCTCTCAGATTAATTAGATTTCTTATATGGGAACTAGCTTCTCCAAAAACAAGTGTTCTAAAAGCCCAAGGCAAAGCTGCATGGCTTCTTATAACCTAAACCTTGGAAGTTATAAATAATTGTTTCTAGTGCTTTCTGCTTGCTACACAGGACCATCTCAGAATCAGTATGGGAGGGGACACCTAGGTACATGAATATCAGAAGGCATGGTTCATTGAGATGTGTTGGGGAGGAAGGCAGAATTTGTGTAGACAAGCTACCACAAATAAAACAAACGTGATTTTAAAATAAATTCATTCATGATTAAGAATAAATGTCTATTCCTCAAGTCTATAAATTTGCCAAAAAGTTTCTTTTATAATTTTAAGAAGTCTACATTTATCTCCTTAATAGCCACTTTGATACATATTTTTAGTTTTATTATTATTCCTTTTAAAGTATAGTATTGTAATTATTTTCTGCTTATTCCTTTATAAAACATATTTTTTTTAATTTTAATAACATTATGAGTTAAATAGGCATTTATGGGCTGGCCTAAGGATGTAACACAGCTCCTGACAGAATTTTTAGTCACCCTTTGGGACATAATTTATTTGAGTCATGAATAATTCTCATAGTCAAACAGCCAAGCAGTTATATAAACTGCTGCAAACAAAATAATGTTTAAGAAAATATCTCTATGATTGTGTTAAGATCTAACAAAGGGGAGGAAAAAGAATTTACCCTTTTAAGGTTCTTTTGGCTAGTCTAAGGATTAAATTGACATGAAACAGATGAACAAGAGAAAATCAAATTTAATTATGTACATACAGGGGCTGCATAAGAGTATGAGGCCCACAGGTAGTCAGGCTGTTGAGGCTTATATGCCATTCTGAGCTAAGGAGAAGGGAGTAGGGGTCTGGGACTTCAAAGAGAAGAAAGACAACTCACAGGAAGATGAAAAAGAGTAAATGTTTGGTAAACTGTTTGCTGGGCAAAACAGAAACAATGAGATACAGAGAGAAATTTTAGCAAACAGACTTGGCTAGATTCCTCCCTCCCTATGACACCTCATTGGTATTAGACGGTTGTTATCTATGGTGATAGCTGCCTCCTCTGTCTAAATTCTTTTAGGCAGCTGGGGGGTTGGGAGAAAAAAAAAAAAGAAGAAAAACTTCTTGAGTTTTTTGTTTCTTAAACATAATAAAAAAATAAATCTAAAATAATCCACATGCCAAAGAGACCCATTTTGAGGTGGCAAATTTTCTCCTCTACAGAACATATCGTTTTTCAGTGATAACAATAGGTTCTAGTATTGCACACTGATTTTGAACTATAATTGTTAATATTCATCAAAATAAAATAGAAATTAAATTATCTTCAAAAATACTTCAGGTATTAAAATATCGAATTTTTATTTACTAGATAAATTCTTACCCAATCCTTACCTCTCTTTATCTTTAAAAGCATAAAAGAGCTAAAGAAATATATTATTTTTATGATAATTTCCAAAGAATACCCCCCAAATCTTCTTACCTAGATGAAAAAATATAGATTCTACTGAATGGAAAGTTATTATTCTCAGAAAAAGGACATGGAAGCCTTATAAATTACACAAAATATTCAGTAATGTTTTTCAAAGTGGCTTTATTTTTGTTTTCTCTCTTTTGAAACATTTTCTTCCTATTTAAATCAACATATTTAAAATGAATGCAATCACTGTTTCATTGTAACTTCCTCCCAAAATCATTGGAATTGTAAACACTAAAGATTTCCATTTAAATAAAAGGTTAGAGGAAGTTCTAAAAGCAGCTCTGAGAGCAATACAAAATGTTGGAATTTGATTTTTTCCATAACTAAATAGATCACAAAACTATTCTGATTGAGATTCATTGTTTTGAAATAGGTGTTATACCCAAGAGAAAGTTCACTTAGGTATTCTTTGGAATTTAGGAATAGAAAATTGATTGGAAACCTTTTAGATATGGACCATAAATTTAAAAATAGACTATGTTGTGAAAAATCAGACACAAAGGGAAATAAAGAGACAGAAAGTTAAGTAGAAAAAAACACTTAAAATATTTAAAAAATAAAAAGAAGAAGAAGAAGGCGAATAACAGTTGAAAAGAGAAAAATAGAGGCAAAGTGGAATGTTCTGATGAACTGAATGAAGTAGAAATATTTTCTTTTCAGTAAAGAAATTATTTTTAAGAAGTTCTGATAAAAGAGGGAAAAAATGAAATTCTTACAAACCAGCATAACATTTAGAAAAATGTTGCAGAAAATTGAAATCATAATGTGTAATTCAATTTTAACCTTAAAGTAAATCACAGTATACTAGATTAGATCTATCAAACAAGGTTAAATATTATTCCTTTGTTTTAAATTCTCATCTTCTACAACTATATTCCAATATTTTGTTTGCCTGTTTTGATAACTGATTTGATTGACTGATGACCTCGATGACTTTCCTTTCTTTAAAGTAAAATCCCAATCTATTTGTGGATAGATGTGTGAGATGACAATATCATTTAATTAGACATTTTTTTCTCTTTGTTTTCCATTCATAGATGAATTTGCCCTGAAATTTGCCCTGAAGTTTCTTTGCAATGAATAACATTGTGTTCTATCTTTTGGCATAGTTTTCTTAATTTCTTATCAGAGTGACTAATTTTTTAACAGATTTTTTTTTTCAGGTCAGATTTCCATGGCATGATGATGTGGTAAGAATGGGTGGGGTAAAGATGATGATGGTGGTGATGGTAGGGATGTTATAGACTGATTAGATATAAAGTAAACAAAACAAAAATATTAAAGTAACAGTTGATACAGGAAAAGGTTTAGGATTTTTTAAATAAAGGGAATAGGGTGTTAAAAAACGAGACAAAATTATTCCAACTCCAAAGTGGAGTTGCTTATGTTCCATGTCACCCAACTGGGACTTAGTTACAGTTTCAAGTCTCCGAGAAATGGAATCTAAACCAGTCAGTGAGAAATTGCCTGGTCAGCACTGGTAATATGCTGATAGATCCCTGCCGTCCCCTAAAGGAAAGTAACTTCGCAATAACCAGTTCAACTTTTTTGTTCCTCTCCCTTCTGCCTATAAAATCTTTCATTTTGTACAGTTCTTCAGAGCTCCTTTCTATCTGCTAGATTGAATGCTGCCTGATTCAAATTGATTTTTGCTCAATAAACTCTTAAAAATTTTAATATGTCTTAGCTTATTTTTTAAGAGGGGTATTTTCAGTGTTATGCTACATAATTCAAAAATGAAAATGAGTGCTCTGTATTCTGGCTCAAAAGGAGAAGCTTATGTGGGAAGCCATATTTTCCAGATTGCAAATACCTAAGCGTGTCTTCTGTCTCAGCCTACTGTTGCTTTGTGTTGAGCCTAGCACTATTGCTGACTCGGTCCTTTCTTCTGTTAAAGAGACTAATCTGCCTCTACTTGTGGACTTGCTACTGTTTTTCAGCCCTCTATCCGAAGCTCTACCTCAGGGCATCCTTGAAATGCATCTTGCAATTCCTCCACTACAGCTTATGATAGAACAGCTGCCTGGGGTTCCCGATCTCTTTTCCCTTCATAACGTCGCCGTGTATGATGTTTTATTACCATGAGCATTGGTTTAAATTGGTAGCTTGACATTCTCAATCTTGTTGGCTCTGATCTTGTCTTGTTCATGGGTAATTCTGAATAAACTACTAAGGAAATTCATTATGTCCATTCTGATATTCTCCTTATCTTTCTAAGAATGTTGAGAATCCCTGGGGAAAATATGCAATAATTATTTTTAGAGAAAAACAAAATACTTTTACCTTTTAGTTATCCCCTTATCTGGCGACCAACCGAATAATGTCTGTCTGATTAATTAGGCTTCAATAAAATACTGATAGCTATAAAATAATAATTTACTCTGTTTCACCAGAGTATGAAATAATTATCTAATTAACTTAGCTCCTAGCCAGTAAATACTTGCAAATAGTAAATATTAAATAAATGTTGCATAAATACTTATCTTTAAATAACTTTGTCCTATAGAAGTTTACTTTTACTACTTTTGACACATTTAAGCCATATACTTAACTGACCATTGCAAAGTTATTTTTTAATCACCATTCATTTCTCATGTATATTTGTATTAAATTCTCATTGCTATTTGTCATTGGACAAAATCTGTATTATCATATCATATAGAACAAAAAGAAAATTAAAACCACCCATAGTCCCAAACTTAGCACCCAGATATAACTACTTTGAGTATTCTAACTTTTTTTCAGAGCTGTGTTTGTGTGTGTGTCTATATATGTGTGTTGATGTTGGTATTAGATTCCAACGATATTCTCCCGCCACTTTTTCTTTTTTAAAGATTTTATTTATTTGACAGAGAGAGACACAGTGAGAGAGGGATCACAAGCAGGGGGAGTGGGAGAGGGAGAAGCAGGCTCCTGGCCGAGCACTCCCGCCACTTTTTTATCCTACTGGAGTTTTAGTGATTTTGAAAAACTGGTAATAGTTCTTGTATTTTGCTTTTTCCCTGCTATTTCATGAAACATAATTTCGATACTATTCAATATTCTTCAAAAATACAGTTTTTTTTTTTTTTTTTTTTTTTAAGATTTTATTTATTTATTTGAGAGAGAGAGAATGAGAGACAGAGAGCATGAGAGGGAGGAAGGTCAGAGGGAGAAGCAGACTCCCTGCCGAGCAAGGAGCCTGATGCGGGACTTGATCCAGGGACTCCAGGATCATGACCTGAGCCGAAGGCAGTCGCTTAACCAACTGAGCCACCCAGGCACCCAAAAATAGTTTTTATTGACTGCTTACTATTCTATCTTATGGATTGCCATAATTCACGTACGCATTCGTGGGTTATTGACCATTGCTGCTTTCAAAGTTTTGCTCTAATAAATAATGCCATGATGAAGATCTTTTGTTGACATTCTGATTATTTCTTTAGGAAAGATTCCTAAAAATGGAATAAGAGAGTGAGTCCCTCTTCAGACTTTTGTCGCATATTGTTGAAGTGCTTTCCAGAAGGGTTGTATCCAGTTGCACTGTCACCAATGGCAATGTGTAAGAATGCCTGTCTCACTGCATTTCAGGATTGCTGGAATCCATAGGTATTCGTCTCCATCAAGGATGGCACTACATCTGTGTTGTTCTCTAAGAATCAGCAAGATTAGACGCCCATGGTTACTCGATAATTATTCAAGGAGAAAATTAATAAAGGTTTTGATCTTTACAAGTTTAAGAGGTAGGATGTTCATTCTTTTGGAAGATCTATTAATGCCTGTATATGACAAACAGAGGTGAATATATATGGTTGCTGCTATTATGGGGTTTGCAATCTGATGTTGAAATCATGATAGTTTTAATATGAATTTTTGCCTTACCAGTAAGCTTTTTTCCCCTGCTGTATTGACTTTTTCTGCATTATTTCTTTTATGAATTATCTACTCATGAATTTTACTGTTGGTATTTTTTAGTGCAATTTCTAAATATCTAGTGAGAAGCTCTTTGTATGTTATTAGCTGTTTGCCATATTTGCTGCATATGGAATTGTACCATACTTTAATACTTGGGTTGATATGCCAGCTAGCTGTGCCATCTTGGGGAAGTTAATTACTCTAAATCTCGGTTGAGATTAAAATAAAATCTACCTCAAAAGATTGTTGTGATAAATAAATGGCACAATTCATATAAACCTTTAAGCATGGGATCTTAAATTGTAAGCACTCAATACATAAATATTAATTTTACTATTAATGTTATTACTGCTATTTCTATTGCTCAGATAAGCCTTTCTCATACAAAGATTAAAAATTAATCCATATATTTTTCTGCTTATAAGTTATACAAACTTTCTCAGGTCACAGCTCCCTTAGTGTCTAATTGTTTCAGTGTTCTCCTAGATCAAGTGGAATACCTACAACCATTAAGTAATCAGGCCCAAACAACTTAAGAAGTATTTATGTCCTACTAACAACTTAGCTGTTTGAAAAAATGCACATAAATGATTTTTTTTTAATTCTTATATAACCACAATTACTAATGGGATGTTTGTGCCCTACTGAATACTGCACAACTTCTCAAATCTTAGAATCATATTGAAAACCACCACATTCATGTCCTCACACAGTGAATTTTACACTGTATTTGCTTCTATCTCAGCAATTATTATGATAAAAAAGATAGGATGTCAATGAAACAAATGTTGCTCGATCTAATGAGGAAACTGTGTGCCTGGACTTAGTAGCTTGTGCAGTGTTCAACAGATGTCAAATATTGCTGTTTCCCTGGACAAGTTAAAATATCCCATGGTGCCCCTGAATTGACCCTCTGCAGTATCCTTGAGATTTGTTGCAAATTTTAGGAACCATGGGTTACATGTTTACATTAGCTTTTGTTTTTTCCTTTATATATAACTATTTAATTGATTTATAATTTACATTTAGTAATTTAAGAATGTGCTTTTCTCTTTCATAGCAATACTTACCAACATCATTGAAAAATGTTTTCTTTCTTAGGGTTTAATATTTGCTTTATCACCAATCAAAATAATACAAAGCCCATAGGCATCAGAATCACCTTGGATGCTTTAAATAATGCCAGACTTAGTCAGAATGAATACCTTTGGATAGGACACCAGAATCTGGATATTTTAAACAACAGTGTTAGGTGACCCTTGGGGACCCTAAACTCAAGAATAATTTTCCTGGGATCTATTTCTGGATTATCTATTCTACTCTACTAACCTTCTGTTAAGTTTAGGTTGATTTTAATTTCTTTAGCTCTCTAGTATTTACTTATCATAAAGAAAAAAACCTATTCCCATTACTTTTATTTAAAAAATAACTATCTGCATTTATTTATTCTAAAAATAAGCTTGAAAATCTTTCTTTTAACTCAAAAAAAGAAAATCATAGCTTTCTTCATGTGAATCCCAGATATTTTCAGTCAGGACTATTATTTCTAAATATTTAAAATTTACTATATATGATTCTAAGTATTATCATCATTATTGTGGATAAATACAAAATGTTGTGTTTTTTTTAAGATTTTATTTCTTTACTGTCAGAAAGAAAGAGAGAGAGCACAAGCAGGGGGAGTGGCAGGCAGAGGGAAAGGGAGAAGCAGACTCCTCACTGAGCAAGGAGCGCGATGTGGGACTTGATCCCAGGTTCCCGGGATCATGACCTGAGCCTAAGGCAGACATTTCACTGACTGAGCCACCCAGGCATCCCAATACAAAATGTTTTATTTTTAGATATCTGTCTTGGCAAGTTAATGTTTTCTAGGTATATAACCACATGGCTTTAAATAATATTTCTTCCTCTATCTCAAGTATTTGTAGTTATTTCTTGTTTATGACTAATTTCTATAATGGAACTTTAAAAATTAGATAACAAATATCTTTGTCTTGAATTTCATGCTGGTTTTTCCCTGTTAAGGAAGACATTCTTGAGATATTTTTAATCATGTTAAGGAGGCTTATATTTGTCTAGTTTTTAGGAGCTATAACATAAAAAGCTTTTTATTTTATTAATGTTAAAATATGTCCAAATGTCTTTTTTACTGAGATGATATACTTTTTTCTTACTCGTGTTTTAATATTTACTCACTAGGGAAGAATGACTTGGGTGCCTGAATTCAAATCCCAACTCTGCCACTTAATAGTTATGTGACTTTGGGCAAGTTACTTTATCTCTCTGAGACTCAGTTCTCTCATCTGTAAAATGGGAATAATATAAGTATGCATGGATTGTTGTTTGGAATAAATGATAGATGTAAAATGCTTCAAACAATACATGGCACATTATAAATGTTCAATAAAGTTTAGCTATCATCAGCATCATTATAATTATCACTGCCATTATCATGTGGCCTGGACTAAAAAATTACTTTATCCTGATGAAAGATTCTTTTTATAAATGATTGAGTTTATTTGCTACATTTTATTTAGAGTTCCTACATCTGTGTTCACTAATGCTATCATACTATCCATTGTCTCAAAATGATACATTGTATCAAAGCTACCATATTCTATCCTTTAGATCAGATAAATAGCAGAGTAGTTATTTGGGGGGTGGGTAATTCACAAGTAAAACCATTTAGCCCTGAAGCGTTTTTCAAAGGCAAATCTTATATCATTATTTGTCTGTTGAAACAATATGTACCTTCTTAAGCAAATCTTATTATCTGTATATTTTTAAGTAGATTATTTGTTCCATCAGTATTTTCTATTTTGTCAGTTTAGAATTTATTAGCTTAGAATAATATATCTTTTAAGTATTTTCTATATTTGCTATCTTACAGCCTAGATAAATTCAATGTATCCCTCCCATTCCTGTAAAAGAAGGGACGAGGGTGCTTCCCCACTACTTCAAGCCACTTGAAGTCACTTCAAGAGGGACTTCAAAGAGACCACTCAGAAAGCATGATACATTCCTGTTGGAGTGTGAGAGACATGTTAGACTAACATGTTTATGCCCAGGAAATCTACAGGGTGAGTGGATGGTCCCTAAGCCAGGAAGCAGTCTATGAAGAGAGAGAGAATATACTGGGAAAGAGAGGACATTGTATTTCTCATGGCCTGAAGGTGGGCCATATGGGAGAGAATCAACCGAGTTCATCTTAAAAGAGACTTCTTCCAGAAGACTTCTTGACAAGGGTTAGACAATTCAGTAGATAGTAGAATACACAGGATGCCTGAACTGAGAGTGGATCTTAAGAAGTGGTATGTGTGCCTGATAAAGGTGTAACAGCTCTCTGGAGTAGTAAT
The DNA here is from genome assembly GCF_029215605.1 of Mirounga angustirostris. Classification (NCBI taxonomy): domain Eukaryota; kingdom Metazoa; phylum Chordata; class Mammalia; order Carnivora; family Phocidae; genus Mirounga; species Mirounga angustirostris. Next base: position 78,537,846 of record NW_026991716.1, on the reverse strand, counting down.
TAGGGATACTCCTACACCAACATACACCTGCTTAGATGAAATCTCTATCACTACTCTTCTTTTTCTCTAACCCCAACTCCTGAAGAGTTAGATCCAAAAAAAGGAAATGACCCAGAGCCTATTTGAGATCTCTCCATTGTTCAAGGTACTAAAGAGGGAAGAGAAGAGAAAGAGTAGATCCCAATCCTTGCACAATCCCAAACATGTTCAGCCTGTGCTGGGAGAATAATTCCTATCAAGTATGAGATCAAATTTAATATGGATTCAACGAAGTCTAATAATAGAAAAGGTTGGGAAGTTTTGGAATCTTCCAAATATATATTTGAAGTATTGTAAAAGGAAAATCTACATAGCATAGTTAAATACGGCCTTCAGCAAAAAATGAAATTAAATAATAAAAAAATCTGAAATTCCTCAATATCCAGTTATACAAAGATTTGGAAAGCTCATATGTTCTATGTTGACTAACAAAATGTGTCTTCCAAATATTTTCTTTGTATTACCAATATATTCTTTATATATAATATATAATTGTATTTTAGCCATATATATCATTTTATGTATAGTCATATATCACTGCTCCCACACGTATTTTAGAAAGTCTTCCATAGATTCTTCCTAATACATACAAGTTTGACTCTTTCTTTTCTAAAGATAAGGGTTATTTCCATCTCTTCTTTCAAAATAGACAAAAGGAGGCAAAGCAGCTGGCATATGAAATTATATATGAGAATAAGGTACAGGTTTATAAATACAGAGAAAAGGTCACAGACTGGGTGAAATATTTGTGAGAATTAGACATGGCACTGTAACATTTTCAAAGCAAGTAAAATAGATAGACCAAGAAAGCATTCAAATACAAAAGTAAAACAAAGCAAAAACAAAAAACAAAAAAACTTTATAATCAGGACAACAATAAATCTTGGAGTGCATGCAAATTCTACCAAGTAAAGTGAACCATCTTTTCCCTTTGTGAATCAACATTTATCAGTCATCTACTCTGTTTTGAGTACCAAATGTGGTAACACAACACGTACTTCTGGCCTCAGAGTCCCCTTCCCACACTCTCGTTCCCTGTGGGGAGTGATGCAACAGAGAAAGGCCAGAGCGGGGCCCACTCTGCAGGCTCTGGGCCGTACCCCCCTCCCCAACTCCCTAGCAGGTCCTCACTGCTGTCCAGACAAGAGCCAAGTTTTGTGCAAAGAAAGAGCATGATGTTACCATTCAGAGCAAGGGTTACGGATTGGGCAACTTTAGTTAAGGGAAATATTAGGGATGCAGGTACCATGATGAAAATATCAAGTCCATAATTTTTATCAACTTAATCCTTTTAGAGAGTGAGAAAAGAAATGGAATGACAAGTCCAGGGAACTTTTCCCCTCGTTAACCTGCGGCCACTTCCTTGACCTATTTGGTATTTAATCTCTGGGTGATTGAGGACAAGTGACACTGGCCTGCAAGATAATTTTCAGTAATTTCTGAAGGAAAGTAGAACACAATAAGCAGAGAAAGTATAATAAATCCCTATTTTTCTTTGTTTAGGTTTTTACAAAAATCTCTTCTTTAAGGAAGAATTTTGAGGTCTGGGATATCCCCAAAGTCTTAGTGCAGTTTTATACTTTAATAATTTCAAAGTTTAATGCTACACATTTATTCTAAAAATATCATTTGAAAGTTTAATCTGATATAATTATTATTTTTTAATTTTGAATACAATATTTTTTATTTAAAATTTTTGCTTTAGGCACGCCTGGGTGGCTCAGGCAGTTAAGCCTCTGACTCCTGATTTCAGTTCAGGTCATGATCTCAGGTCGTGGGATCGAGTCCTGTGGGGGACTCTGTGCTCATTAGGGAGTCTGCTTCTCTCTCTCTCTCCCTCTGCCTTCCCCACACACATTCTCTCTTTCTCTCTCTCTCTCTCTCAAATAAATAAATAAATCTTTAAAAAATTTTTCCTTTAGTTAATGTTTGTCACCTTCTATTAGAGAGGCTAAAACCAAATGTTAATATTAAAATTTTTATTAAAATTGTAAAAAACAGTAAGTGCTTATTAAATGTAAATAATGATGCTTTCAAGTGAACTTTTATGTAAGTTTTAGCCTTTCCACATCTGAATTTACCAAAGCTACACCTGTACTAAGGCTTCTGGGACAGTGTGTTTAAAATCTAGGCAGCATTTTTATGTTCTCCTAAGGGAGTCAAAACTTTGCAGCCTTCCTTGAAATACTTCTTGATTTACTATATGTAAAATCTTTTGCAGCATTTATGGCAAAAGCTCTCAGTTTTTGTGAATTTTGAAAATGTAGTTTTTGTGAGTGGCAAAAACTAAGTCAGACTGAAGGTAGAAAGGTGAACTTGGTGCAGATGGATGTCAGGGGAGCAGTTCCCGGCATGAGGGGCAGAAGGAACTCCCGTGAGACGTAGAGGGAGGAGCAAGGCTGGTCAGCGCCAGGCAGCAGGCTGAGGTGACCAGGCAGAGTAACTAATGAACAAAAGAAAGGAAGGAAACAGAGGAACTGGACAGTCCTCAGAGCCATGTCAGAAAAAGTGGTTTTAACTCATAAACACTTTCCTTGTGATGTGATATGTGGCCTTATTTTTTTTAAAGATTTTATTTATTTATTTGTCAGAGAGAGAGACTGCATGCGAGAGAGCACAAGCAGGGAGAGAGGGAGAGACAGGCTCCCCACTTGAGCAAGGAAGCCCCATGCTGGTCTCAATCCCAGGACCCTGAGATCATGACCCGAGCCAAAGGCAGACGCTTAACTGACTGAGCCACTCAGGCGTCCCAATTTTTTTTATTTTTTATTTATTTTTTTTTAAAGATTTTTTTTTTATTTTTATTTATTTGAGACAGAGAGAATGAGAGAGACAGAGAGCACATGAGAGGGGGGAGGGTCAGAGGGAGAAGCAGACTCCCTGCCAAGCAGGGAGCCCGATGCGGGACTCGATCCTGGGACTCCAGGATCATGACTGAGCCGAGGGCAGTCGCTTAACCAACTGAGCCACCCAGGCACCCTCAGGCGTCCCAATTTAAATAAATAAAGTTCTCTGCACTTATTTTCTCAGAGGAAAACATAAATTCTTATCTTTTTCTCATAATGTCACTTTAAGTGTTGATTGGATTTTTAAAAAACAAGTAAGACCATAACATCTGGTTCCCTATGAAGATGAAACTCTCCAAAATTTTATATATATAATGAAGCATATATATATAATGAAACATATATAATATATAAACATTATGACGAAAGATGTATGTCCTACATTATTTTTTTCTAGCAGTGAACCTTCAGAGAATCTAATGTGTGAATAAAATTTAAACCATATTATGTATAATTAGCTAAAGCAATTATACAATGTCTGAGACAGAAAGCTAGCAGATTCTAAACAATTGTGTAGTGTTATCAAGAATCTTGTATTAAATTTAATAACCAAATGTCAAGGAAATTATTTCCTCCTCCGAAATATTTTTCCTAAGCTTCCAATGATATATTTCCTGAAAATGTCTATCTTTTATTTGAAACACATTTACCTATTCCTCCTTTATAGATAAAACTACATTCTTTTAAATCTTAACATGCATATGGAAGTTTTGGCGACTGTGTTGGATTCAGAATATGAGATTCTTCTGAATTCTCCTATAGAATAAAAAGTATACTATGCACGGGCAGCCCAAACTTTTGATGAATGATCACGCTGTACAGTCTGACTGTCACTTCCATGTCCTGTTCTCCAACTATCACACACCTGATACGACATTTCCAGGGCAATTTTTCTGACTCAATAGATTCTGGGTTTTATTCATTTTTTAAGGAAAAAATGACAGACCCCTGATTCTGTTTTGATGGGTAGCTTTTAAAATCAACAACCTAAAGATTTCTAGATATATCCCATCACACTGGACACACACATCAATTAGTAAAGTGCTGAAGCAAAGTAAATTATTGAGAAGCAGTTCATCACTCTCATTTTTGAAATAAGGCAACCAGAATGTATTTATGAAGGATTATTTCATGTCTAGAACTCTCCTAGATGCTATGGGGGGAAAAAAAGTCTCAGACCCCAAAACCTTGGGATCTACTAACTAGGAACTTAGGACTTTTGCAAGAAAAGTGTTGTCCCACTTGTTTTTGGCTAGTCAGCTCTGATGTGGTGAATAAGATGGAAACTATTTGAACTGAGATGCTGTTTGATTCCATTTGAAACAAGAAACGACAGCAAAAAACTAGAAAAAGTTAGCTTCTGGGCAGAATTGCATGTAAATAATTGGATAAGGTTAGTATATTATCCTTAATTTTTAATACAATTCTTAGAGTCATTCCCAAATATTTAGTGTCTCACAACTAAGGTAGTTGGACATTTTGCCTTTTATTTCTTATATATTTTAAATGATACAAGAGTCCAAAATCAAGGTGTCAGCTGGTTTGATTTCTTCTAATATCTTCCTCCTTGGCTTGCAGAACTCTCCTTCTGTCTTCACATGGTCTTCCCTCATTACTGTGTGTCCCAATCTCCTCTTCTCATAAGAACACCGGTCATATTGGATTAGAACCTATTTCACATTCTGAGGTACTGGAGGTTAGGATTTCAACATATGAATTTTGGGGGACATGATTAAGCCCATAAAATCATCCATATAAGCAGATAGCTGATAGAGCTAAACATGCATATATCTTTCTCTCACTTAATATATGATTTTTATATAAATATAAGTAAAAATCTATGAAATATATTTTAATGACTAAATATTATATAATTATACAGATTTAATCCCATGCATTTAACCAGTTTCCCACTATCAATCATTTAAGTTGTTTCTAGTATTTTCTCTATTTAAATCCTGCTGTATGAACATCCTTCCCTATACACCTTGACAAAATTTCCTATTAATTTTCTTTTGATAAATGTCTAGTAGTGGATTCTCTTAGTCAAAGAGTATGCTCTTCTTTTTCCCCTTAGGGATTTTTATACTTACTGCAATATTACATCAATTTTTTACTCCAACAATTATGAAATACGAATGTCTGTTTACGATTGCCATGCCAGCTCCTTGTTGTTTCTATCATTCCCTTCTTTTTTAGTAAAAAAAGACAACTTACTGTATTTACATTTATGATTATTGAAATTAATTTGGCCCTGGGGCTGGGGGGTAAACATTTTTTTCTGTCCCTCTTTATGCCCATCTATAATCTTTTTGTGGATGCAGGCCTCATCTGAACCTCCCCCCCCCACCTACCATTACTGTTTACAATTAAAGCTCATTATTTTCCTCAATGAACCACTGAACAGAACACAAGCCGCTTCTGTCACTACCAGGGAAATTTTTGTGAAGTTAAAAAACCCAGCCACTTTCCCCTTGCATCATATGTCCTCCTAGTGACAACTGTAAATTCCGTCTCGCTTAAGATGTACTCTGAGCAGACACAGTGCCCAAACAGAAATCCTACCAGGGCTGTGGTTGAGTAAACACTGCGTTCCCCTATAGTTTCCAAATATTAACTGTACCTATTATTTTTAGATGGTAGCCTTCCCCTGTGGTGCTCTGCATCTAGACATCTGAACTATTTCAACTAGAATACTTTTCTGCACCATTGGTTGCACGCTGTGAGGCAGTATTTATTTGACATTACATCGTTTCAGGTTAATGTGGCAAATAGAGCCAAGTTTTACATATTTTATTGTCGGTTCTCTTTTTCTGCCCTGCCCATTTTCCTGCTATCCTCCATTTGTATTTTAAATGGAGATTTGTTCCTTGGAGACTTGGAAAAATGTTCCAAAAATGCTATCATACATACTTGGTAAGTCTCTCAGTGGTAGTTTCTCAGAAATAAAAGAAAAACAATAGATTTCCTCAGAGATACTGACACTTCAGTTCACAGGCTGTTCTTGGTTTGTGTCTATTCCATATTGAATTCATCTAGGTGTTCTGTAGGATCGATTTAAGTGTTCCAGGCTGCTGACACCATATGCCTCAGGAGAGTCTTTTTTCCAAACTCTTTTTCATAGATTCTGAATGAGATGAATTATACAGCACATTAAACCAAGTGCAAGACTGAAAAAAAAGAAGAAGAGAAAAGAAGGAAAGGAGAGAGTGAATGCAAGGTGATTCCTTTGCTTTCAAAAAAATTTAACTTTACTTACCAAACGGTCCAGCTATCTCTTCAAGAACATCACTGCCCTCTTGACCATCATCGTCACGCTCTACACTGATCACAGCTCAGTGCTGCAGGATACTCTAACATCTCTGTATGTTGCTGGCCAAGGTCTTTGAAGCAATAAAAATCTCCCTTACAAAAAGGAGACAATTTTGAGAAAATGCCTAAATATTTTTTAGGAGAATAAGAGAATAATTTACTCTCTGTGTCTTTCCTTTTTTTTTTTTTTTTTTTTTGGCGGCGGGGGTTGGGGGCAGGATTCTATCTCATGTTACTCATGGATACTTAAGTTTAAATTTCACTTCCCTACCATTGAGTGGACATATAAATACCTACTGGTCAATGTAGAATAGAGAGCATTCCTCTGACTGTAATGGCAACAAAGATACTTATTTCTGCTCAAGATGAAGAAAGCATTCTTCAAACACTTGCTGAATATGTCTTTGATTCAACAGAGATAATTAGTTTCAGTTAGTTAAGCTGAGCAACTGTTTGCTTCAAAGAAGATACTATATTTGCTTAATTGCATTTAAGTGCTAAGCAGTGTAAAGGGTAACGTTTCCTGAAAATGGGATCTTTCCTCTTAACTGGTTAGAGGATAGCTTATGAAACAAGAGTCAGGAGGAATTTACATCCAGTTTGAAAATAGTAGATATTTTCTGATTGTTGAAGTGACCATATTATCCTCCAAACATTAAATATTCCATATCCACTTAATCAAATTTGATCTTTAATCATATGGACTCAATAAGAAAAGAAACCATGGTTAATTGCTCAATCCAAAGTGGATCTTGGTAAGCAAAATGACAATACCACAAAAATGTAATCACACAAAACTATTCTCCATGGACATATGGATGGAGTCATTGTATCACTCTAGAGTGTTTGGGTTTTAATTAAGACACAGATCGAGCAAATCATCTGTAGTAAAAGTGGTACTGTTTCATTAGACCAGAATAAATTACCAAGTAATAAATAATTTTAAAAAAATAAAGTAAAATAAAATAAAACAAAGCCAATTATTTTTGCTTTAATTTTCAACTAAACAAATACATAAGCCAACAGTGGAAGCAACTGATGGCTAGAACATGATAGTAGCAATCCATCACCCCCTAAAAGCTGCTTCCCTTTGGTACAGGGAGCTTTATCTCTGACTCCAAATGAAGTGACGGCAAGATACCAAGTTTCAAATTCTCTAACTGTCAAGGGCTGTTTTACTAATTATCCAGATTCCAAGGCAATCATACAACTGTAATCATTCACCTCACGCCTGGAAACATAAGTCTTGTTCTTTTGATGAATATTTATAAGACAGTGTAAAGCAGTCTACTTTCTTTTCCCTTCAGGCAAGACAATTTGGAGTTCATCAATATGTATTACCAAGGACTTTTATAAAAGGCATTTCAAAGAAAATTCATCAGGCATTCCTTTTGTCTTGATTTCTGTTAGACTGATACTTCCTTTTGACAAGTATCAATAAATTATCCTCTGATGGCTAGAAACTTGATGTCTTATTCAGAAACTTCCTCACACAGCAAAATCTGGGCTTTGAGTTTCAAGTGAAATTAAGACCCTGCATCTAATTTGAGGACAGATGGAAGATAGGCAAATTAAAAACAATAAAACAAATATGTATATAGTCACCCTACAGCACACAGGATGGAGTTTCACCACAGTTGAGCATTTTCTTGCTGTATACAACTTGCAACTTTTCTATTTGCCATGCAAACATATTTAGACATCCCTCACAAGTTAAAAAAAAAAAAAAATCACAAGCCTCAGTTCCTGGATAAATGGAAGAACCACACCAAATTAAAGCCAAATTAATGTAGATATGGAAAATGGAGGATGACAAGCTGTCTCTCTCTGTAAGGCTGATAGTTTTCTCTTTTGAATATTATTGGTTAGACTCACATTTCTGTAAGAGGAGGGTGAATAAATGCAATTGTCTAAAATAAAAATGAAAAAATCACTGCTCTATTTAATGAGCTTTGAAAAATCACATAAAAATCCTTTTATTTGCATCCTTTCTAAAAAAAACTTATTATTCTGGCAAAAAGTATTTGGAATAGGAAACACAATTGATACCTATTTCTATAAATAAACACATAAAATAGCATGCTGACTAAAGACTCTATCTTATTTTATGGTTTACTCACTCTTTACACAGCTATTGTGCTAATTCTAAGAAATTGTTTTGTGATTACCTAGTACAATAGAAAATCAAATATAATATCTAACTTAAGCTCAATTTTAAAAAGGAGAAAAATGATGGCATTTGAGCTTGAATACATGCTTTGCAAACCAACTCTAATATTAATCAAACAACGATTCTATGGAAGTTCATATTCACTGCCAAAACATATGTCTCGTTTTTGAAAATACAATTCTCAATAAATAAGAATTTGAAATAGAGTTTATTTTGTAAAAATAAGGGAAAGCAAGAAGGAAAAGATAGCAAGCAGAATAGTTGTAGTATATGGTATATTCTCTGAGTCCCTAAGAACTGAGGTATGTTATTCAATGGCTTTATAAAAGTAATTGAATACAGAGTATTATTTGAAAATAGTTTATTTTTTATATTATTTGGTACGAATGATAATGATGGTGTAAGTCTGAGCCATATTTTCTATTTTTGAATAAATTTGACTTGTAACATAGAATAAGTTTAAGGGGTACAATGTATCACTTTGATATATTTTTATATATTGTAATACGATTGCCTATATAGCAATATTTATCACATTACATAATTATAGTACAATATTATTGTCTGTATTCATTATACTGTGCATTAGATCTCTATGGATTATTCACTACTCATTACAAGTTTATGCCCTTAAACACCAGCACTCTTATCCCTGCCCCATTCCCTGGTAACCAGCATTTCACTCTTTTTTTTTTTAACAGGTTTAACTTTTTAAAATTTCACATATAAGTGATATCATACAATACTTGTCTTCCTCTGTCTGACTTATCTCATTTAGCAAAATGTACTCAAGGTCCATGTTGTCACAAATGGAAGGATATTCTTTCTCATGGCTGAATAATATCCCATTATGTGCAGGTACCACATCTTTTTTACCCATTCAACTATTTTTTTTAAAGATTTTATTTATTTATTTGTCAGAGAGATAAGGGAGAGAAGGAACATGAGCAGGGGGAGCAGGAGAAGGAGAAGCAGGCTTCCCGCTGAGCAGGGAGCCAGATGTGGGGCTCGATCCCAGGACCCCACAATCATGACCCGAGCCGAAGGCAGACTCCCAAAGACTGAGCCACCCAGGCGCCCCTATCCATTCAACTTCTGATGGGCACTTAGCCTGTTTCCATATCTTGGATAGTGTGAATAATGCTGTAATAAATATGGGAGTGTAGATATCTTGTCAAAATCCTGTTTTCATTTCCTTTTAGTACATACCTAGAAGTGGAATTGCTGGATTGTATAGTAAACCCATTTTTAATTTTTTTGTTGATTTCTATTTTCATACTATTGTGGTCCAAGAAGATAGTTGGTATGATTTCAATCTTCTTAAATTTGCTAAGATTTGTTTTGGAGCCTATCATAAGATCTGTCCTAGAAAATGTTCCATATGTACTTGAGAAGAATGTATATTCTGCTGCTATTTGATGGAATGTTCTATATATGTCTATTAAGTTCATTTGTTCTACAGTGTAGTTCAATTCCAATATTTCCTCATTGACTTTCTGTCTGGATGACCTATCCATTGCTGATAGTGGATCATTGAAGTCGTTCCCTACAATTTTGTATCTCTGCTCTAGATTTTTTCTTTGTAATTACCATGAGATTTACATAAAACATCTTATAGATAAAATAGCACATTTTCCGTTTGTAAGAATTTATCTTCATTTGCCTATAAAGTTTGCCTTCTTTTACTCTTCCCCTTTTATGTTTTTGATATCATAAATCATCTCTTTTTATGCTCTAATTTTATCACCAAGTTATTTTTAATGTTCCTTTCCTTTAACTTTAATACTATAGTTAAGGGTTTTATATACTATTCTAATAAATAGTTACAGTATTCTAATTCTGACTATTTATCACCTTACTCAGAGTTTTGTGTACTTCCATCATTTTGTTTCAGCTTGAAGAACTCCTTTCAACATTTCACTGCAGGCCCAGCAGTGGTGAATTCCCTCAGCTTTTGTTTGTCTGGGAAAGCATTTATTTTTCCATATCTGAAGGTGGACTTGGGCAGATATAGGATTTTTGGTTGGCAGTTTTTACCTTTCACTATTTCATTATTATTTTTTTTTTTTTTTTTTTTTTTTTTAAAGATTTTATTTATTTATTCATGAGAGACAGAGAGAGAGAGAGGCAGAGGGAGAAGCAGGCTCCCAAGGAGCAGGGAGCCCGATGCGGGACTCGATCCCAGGACCCTGGGATCATGACCTGAGCCGAAGGCAGACGCTTAACGACTGAGCCACCCAGGCGCCCCCTTTCACTATTTCAAATATGCCATTCCACTCTCTCCCAGCTTGCAGAGTTTCTGCTCAGAAATCTGCTGATCGCCTAATGGGGGTAATTTTGTAGATTATTGTCTTTTTTTTTTTTTTTTCCTCTGACTGCCTTTACATTTTTTTCTTCATCATTACTTTGAAAAATTTAATATAATGTGTCTTAGAGAAGGTCTTTTTGTGTTGCGATAATAAAGTGTTCTATTATCTTCATGAACTTGTATATCCAGTTTGCTCCCAGGGTTGGGAAGTTCTCAGATATTATTTCTTTAAATACACTCTTTGCTCCCTTCTCCCTCTCTTTTTCTTCCAGGATACATTTTATTCTTACATTAGCTTTTCTAATGGAAACAAATAGCCATCATAGAGTTTCTCCAGTTTTTTAAAATCTTAGTTCTCTCTCTTCCATACGACCTGCTTTATTTCCAACACCCCCTTCATCTCCTTAATTGAGTTCTTAAGCTCCAGAATTTCTGCTTGGCTCTTTTTTTTTTTTTTTAATTTCAATCTTTTTGATAAAGTACTCCTTCTATTCATTAATATTATTCCTGAGATCACTGTATTGCCTTTCTGAGTTTTCTTATAGCTCACTGAATTTTTTCATAACAGTTATTTGGAATTCTTCATCAGTTAGATTGCAATATTCCATGTCTTTGCATTCAGTTGCTGAAAAATTGTCATTTTCTTTTTGTGATATTGTATTACCATGCTTTTTCATGGTGTTTGATGAAAAGTGCCTCTGCCACCACAGTGGAAGTAGTAAACACTTTTTTATTTAGTCAAGGCTTTGTTTGGTTTGATTTTAACAGTTCAACAGTAGATAGTTAGGAATTTTCCTTTTGTTTTCCAGAGGGTTGCTCTATGGCACAAGTTTTTGGTTTCTCTTACCTAAGTCCCTGCTAGGGTTGAGAGCTGGTGCATTCAGGGAAAAAAAAAAAGTGGCAGGAGGTGGAAGGTATTTAAAACTTGGATATTTGGATATGCCCACAGCCTGGTAGGGGGATCTTCAAGTTGGGGTGGGGGGTTTCCAGAGGCCCAAGGGCAGTATTCTTGCCTCCCAGGACAAAAAGCAGGAGACACATTCCTTCAGTTCTCTTTGCTTACTTCCTTTTCCTTTTCCTCCCCCAGTTCCTGTGGTTTCTCCTCAGAGAGAACAACAAACAAGATGGTCTTTCCATCTGCAACAGCTTGGCCAGTCAGACCCCCACTCACTACCTTCACCCTTCACGTCATCTAGCAGAAAATCATACAGGCTTGTTACCTGACCCACCTGCCACCTTCTCTGTCATCATTGCCTCTGCCTCCCACTCAATCACCACTTCCCTCACTCTGCTGCCTCCTTAGCAGTCCAATTCAGACATTTTCAGATGCACAGATAGGTGGATCTCTGGCGTGTCCTGGTACACTGTGCAGAAGTGCTTTTTCACCCCATAAGGGATGTTTGATTACTTGTAAATCAAAGGGAAAAGGAAAGAGGAACAACTCATAGCACTCTGATGCTGACATCATCTCTACTCTGCACCCTGAGCTGTATTTTCTAACTTCATAACCCAAATACACTCTGGTAAGTGCTGCTATGTTCTTGACATAATGGCTATTAATTTCTTCAAGTAAAAAAATAATAATAATAAAAAGAGAGAGAGGATACAAGATCAATTACTTTTTACTATATTCCTTATATACCTCTGCATGCCTGTTTCAAAATAAAATCTGCCCCCCTGTTGTATTATTTATTATTATATAACAAATCACTCCAAAATGTAACAAACAATAAACATTTCTTTTCTCATTACTTCCATGGGTTAGAAAACAGGAGCAGTTTGGCTGGATGGTTCTGGTTTAGGATATCTCATGAAATTTCAGTGAAGCTGTTGACTGGGATTGCAGTCATCGGAAGGCTTGAAGAAAGCCGGAAGATCTTTTTCCAAGCTCCCTCACAGGGATGTGGTCAGGTGGCCTCAATCCCTCATAGGCTACAGCCTGGGGACCTCAGTTTCCTACCTCATGGTCCTCTCAATTGGGTTGCTTAAGAGTTCTCATAACATGACACCTGACTTTTTCCAAAGTGAGTAAACCAAGAGAGAGATCTACTCTTAGAAGGTACCCACTGTCACTTTTACCATATTCTATTCACCAGAATAGAAGCAAATCACTAAATCCAATCCACTCATAAGGGGAGGAGGTTAAGCTCCACCTTTAAAAGACATTGTTATCAAAGATCTGTGGACATAGCTTAACTCCTCCACAAGCATGCTCATGACAGTGTTCATATGTCATGAAAATACATAATAATTCAAATTTCACCCACTAGGAAGATTTGAATTGATTCCCTCATATTAGTCATAATAGTATTTGAAAAACATAAAAGGTCAATTTAATATCACATGCACTTGATATGTAATGCTTCTGTTATATAAGATGCCTTATTCACTCATTTACTTATTCATTTTTTCATTTAAAAATATATTTACAAGGACAAGCATGGGAATTTTTCTGTGTTTTGTCAGTTTGGATAGAAAAATAAATGTTAAATGTCCTTTATCCCCCAGGAAAAGATAACAAGGACTCATGCAAATTTGGGGAGAGTGGGTGTCATGATATATTGTTTAAAAAGTTTTGGCTGGTGTCATGCATACAAAATACTGAAGGAAGACTAAAGATGGAAGACTAATTAAGAGGTAGTGAACTAATTTACATACCTGACAACAAGAATTAAAACTTATAGTGGTGGTCATGTATAAGATAAAAAGGAAATGGATTTAAGAAATATGATGAAGAAAGACAGTGAAATTATCCCTCACTTAAGGAAGATTCATACTATTTTTCCTAATTGGTGCTTGAGAAGAAATTATATATCCATTTCACAACTAAAGGACCCCTTCTTTTGCAAATAATGAAAAGAAAGCAGTCTTAATTTCAAATCTATGTTTGAATATTCAGTTGACTCATAGCCTCTAATGGAAAATGCACAACCATACCAATGCTTATACAAGCAGAGGGAGTGTGAAACAATAAGAGAAAGTGAGAAATTAGAATTAGAATGATTAGAACATTCCTATTCTTTGTTATCTTATATGGTTAAATAAAATGTAATTTGGGGGAAAACTTTTCTGGAGAGACAGATGGTACCCAAACCATTAGCCAGAGTTTTGTTGGAATTGTTATGGTAGTAGCTATATTGCTATATATTTTCCAACATATTCCTTCATGCATTTTGGAATAAATTGAATGATAAGTTGGAAATATATAGACAGAATATGAAGGAGAAGGGCTTTGGAGCTTGACACACAGATTCCTGTCTTGGCCCCATCACCACCTAGATTCATGATCTTAGACATGTTTACTTAAAGTTTCTAAACCATGATTTCTTTTATTTTTTTTAAGATTTTATTTATTTATTTGAGAGAGAGAGAGCACATGAACAGGGAAAGGGGCAGAGGGAGAGGGAAAAACTGACTCATTGCTGAGCAGGGAGCCCGATGAAGGGCTGGATCCCAGGACCCCGGGATCATGACCTGAGCCAAAGCAGATGCTTAACAGACCAAGCCACCCAGGTGCCCCTAAACCACAATTTCTTTAAAGTCAAACATTGAAATTCACTTGAAGACTAAGGAACATTAAATAAAATAATGTATGTAATAATGACGACAGTGCCTGATACTCAGTAAGCTCTAATAAAGCTTTAGGTTTATCACATAAATAATATTATTAGGAATAATTGGATAATATGGAACTGTGTTGAACTGGGGAAGGGAACTGTGAGAATGTTCTCTGAAGCTAAGACGTTAGTAGTCCTGGTTTGGTGGCAGCAAAACAATCTTCAAATTGTCTTTTGGGAGTCACATTCACTGAGATTGGAGCCATGTGACATGATAAAAGGGTATCCTAGTGTATTGGTGTCCTGGAGTCTACACAAAATTGCTAAGAGAAAAGACACTATCCCAGTCTTGACAGAGTGGTCTCATGTAGAAGAACCTTATTATTCAGCCTGGAACTATCATTTCAAACTGGCCCTCCTAAAAACAGCTGGGGGAATGGCCAGACACATAGATAATTTTGTCAGGGGAGCATAATTTTAGCCAGGGACCTTAACTCTTTGAGGCTCTTGAGCTTTAGAGAAAATATCTCAGAAAGCTTTAATCTCAGTAAGAATTTTGGACAAAGTCTTGTAGATCTTAGAATCCTCATTAGCTGGAGAGTCATATGGTCAGCAGTGGCCTGAAGCAGAATGACTGATACAATTGGCTGAATATGGGTGTCCTCGGAGTGAAACAGCTCAGTGATGGCATTACCTGCAAGAGACAGAGGATGAACCAAGAGGAGCGGAACACTGTTTTTTGAGACTGTGTTTCTGAAAGACAGTTAATATTATTAACAGAAATAGATGAGTTCAAATGAGAAGGTGCTAGGAAAACAGTTTAAAAATGATGAGTTTGGTTATTAAAACACTGACTTTTTGGATAAACGGTGGATAATCAACCCTCAAAGTAGTCCTGAGTTTATCAGAAACTGTCTTAGAAATTGATTCTCAGACAGAAGGACTTTTACTAAGAAATATTTCTTCATATAGAATCTTTATTTTTTCATAAAATGCATCACACAGATTTCCTATAGATCATATTGTAAGAATCTTTAAGAATTAGCATTCTTCCTTTCCTATTTTATAGCCAGGGGAAGATTGGATGTTTTTACCTTTGGATTACATATATTACTTTTAATTTTTTAAATGTCTTGTTGGCAGCTGAATTGTTCTCAAGCACACAACGCATTAGGTCAGAGTGTTAAACAAAATTTTGAAAGGAGTTAGACAGTATTCCTTTGTCATGTCAAGTAAGTTAAAATAATAGAATACATGTTTTTTACAGTGCCTAAAAAAATAAAACCAAAGAACCATTCACAGGATGGATAAAACTCATTATATATTTTTAATGAAAAGCATTTCCAATTACTTTTTTTATCAGTTTTCATGTTAACAAATAATTCTATTGGCACTTTCTGATATGTTATATTTATAGAAAGTCAATATGCTATAATCACTGAATTATTATAGATTTCTAAGCATAAAATTATTCTATTTTTCATTCCTGATGAATATTAACTTATTATAATAAGACTCACTATTCCATTAATGTATTATTTTGAACATGATTATCACTGAATAGCTATTAAAGAATCATTCTCACTGGGCAAATCAGACTTCAGACTTACTCATTTAACAAGTTTTTCACAACTTTAAGCCATTCCCAGGATATTCAGATTGCTCCATTCAAATACAAATGTATAATTCATAATTTTATGGTGAATTTTTAAGTCAAAAAATACACTATTTTATAAAATAACATTAAAATATTATTTTCAAAAATTTATATGAGAACAAATAAAAATTTAACATTAGCTATTAAGTCATTTGCCATTTAGATAAATTTAACTATTGTTGTTTTGTCATCCCAGATGGGAAGAAGAGGTCATCTATGGCCCTCCACAAAATACGGTAGCTCTGAACAACTTTTGGCACTGTACATGAAAAGAATAGCAGCTGCTGTATAGACATGTTAAGCCTTCTTTCTAACCAAAATAATGAGCATATCCATCACCTAGAAGTTTCCACAAGCCCCTTTGTAATCTTTCAACCCTGCCCTTTAATGTGCCCTATCTTACCCCAAGCAAACACCGATGTGCTTTCTGACATAATGGATTCATTTTCATTTTCTAAAATTCTATCTAAATGAGATCATACAGTATGCATTTTTTGTCTATCTTTAACTCAGTATGATAATGTGGTTGTATATGAGAGTTCCTTTATTTATATTGTTGAATATTCTATATGGATACACCACAGTTTTTTTTAACATTAACTTGTTTAAGGATATTTTTTCCAGTTTTGGATTATTACAAATATAGCTGCTATGAACATTTTTATGAAGTCTTTGTATGCATATATGTTTTCATTTCTCTTTGGTAAATACCTAGGAGTGGAATATCTGAATCATATGATAAGTATATGTGTAATATTTTAAGAAACTCTACCAAACTGTTTTCCAAAGTTGTTCTGCCATTTCAAGTATCAATCAAGAGTAAGAGTTTCTTGTCCTCACCAACACTTCTTATGTTCAATGTTTCTAATTTTAGCCATTCTATTTTGTTGTAGTAGTTAATTTGGACTAATAAAACCAAAAGCATAGACTGCGTGCCTTAAACAACAAATATTTAATAAATAAATAAAATTTAAAAAAAAAGGGATGCCTAGGTGCCTCAGTTGGTTAAGCGTCTGTCTTCAGCTCAGATCATGATCCCAGGGTCCTGGAATCAAGTCCTACAATGGGCGGACTCCTTGTTCAGTGGGGAACCTGCTTCTACCTCCACCTGCTGTTCCCCCTGCTTGTACACATGCACTCTCTCTCTGTGACAAATAAATAAAATCTTTAAAAAAACACAAATATTCATTCATTTATTTATTTATTTAAGATTTATTTATTCTAGAGAGAGAGAGAGCATGCCTGCATGGGGGGAGGGGCCATTGGAGAGGGAGAAAGAATCTTAAGCAGACTCTGCTGAGTTTGGAGCCCAAATCCAGCTCAATATCATGACCTTGATATCACGACCTGAGAAGAAACCAAGGGGTGGTTAACTGACTGTGCCACTCAGGCACCCCATTAAACAATAAATATTTATTTCCTCATAATTTTGGAGGTTGGGAAGTATAATCCCAAGGTGTGGAACAGTTTGGTTCCTGGTGAATATTCTCTTCCTGATTTGCAGATGGCCACCAACTTGCTGTATCTTCATAGAGCCACCAGAGAGATGATCTTATCAGGTCACTAATCCAATCATGAGGGCTCCCCCCTCATGACCTAATTACCTCCTAAATGTCCTTCTTCCAGATACTATCACATTGAGGATTAAGTTTTCAAACACATGAATTTGGGGGGTACACAAACAGTCTATAGCAAGTGGTATCTCATTCTGGTCGTAATTAGTTACTTCCTTAATGGCTAAGGATTTTTTTTTAATTTCTGTAATAATTTATATAGAGTGAGTATTATTTCTTCCTTACATGTTTGGTAGAATACTCCAATAAAGCCGTATAGACCTAGAGTTGTCTTTGTGGGAAGGCTTCAAACCTTGGATTCAGTGTATTTAATAGATGAAAGGGCAATATAGCTTATCCGTTTCTTGTTGAGAAAGCTTTGTTAGTGTTGTCTTTCAAGGAATTTATCCACTTCATCCAAGTTATTTGAATTATTGTCAAAAAATTATTCATAATATTCCTTTATTACCCTCTTAAAAATCTGTTGATTCTGTCATAAAATCATCTCTCATGTTTCTTTGGTAATTTGTTTCTTCTTCCATCTTTATCTTAATCAGCCTGGATAGATGTTCCCAATTTTAATTACTTTCTCAAAAATCCAGCTTTTGGTTTTATTGATTATTATCTTTTTTTTCATTCTCTACTTCACTGATTTTCACAGATCTTTATTATTTCCTTTCATCTATATTGGATTTAATTTGCTCTTTTTTTGTCCCCTAGGCTCTTAAGGTATAAAAGGAAATACTAATTTGAGGAAATCTTCAGATGACCACTCATAAATAATTTTTCTCGTATGTAGAATTTTTAAAAACTTGATTAAGTGTTACCTCAAAGTTAGTATCTCTGACAATAGCTTACATTCTGCTCTTTCCTTGCTAGTAGATTGGTAAAGTGCAAAGGTATTTTTTAAATATTTAAGTAATCAAGGTGTAAAACTAGACTAATATTTTTTTTAATAAATCTAAGTCATCCCACAAGGACACACAAATAAACAGAAATTTATCTCACCTTCTAATAAAGATGAACCCAATATGCCCTATCCAGTGAACTTCTGAAGAAATAAATTTTGTCAACTCTAACTCAGAAGAAGTGACAATCATAGGTCCCCGATTCTGTATCACAGATCATAACCACATAATCATTTCAAGCTGTGAAAAATTCAAGCAGTTGTAACAAAATGTCTTTCTTGGCCATTGTTTCAGATTTATGGAATCACAAAACACTTAGTTTTCATGCCATAAGGATCCTCTTCATCTCAACACCTGAGACAGAATTTTTTCTAAATCCTAGAATGTGATAGTTATCCATGGAATTTTAAATGCCCTTAATCCATTATATTGTTTCCCATCCACTAATCAATCAGATTTTTATAGTTATGTATCACTGAATAATAGATTACCTCAAAATTTAGTGGCTTAAAATAATAAACATGTATCATATCACACAGTTACTGCGGGTCAGGAATCCAGCAGTAGCTTAGCTAGGTGGCTCCAGTGTAGGGTCTCTGATGAAGTTGCAGTCAAAACATTGGCCAACAATGTAATCATTTGAAGATTTGGCTTTTAGGAAGGTGCTCTTGTGCATGCAGTGTTTTCTAAGTCCCACTCAGCTGCATAAAGAATGGGCCTTGGTCCTGGAACACCCAAGAGATAAAGAGCCCACACACCCTGTGCTGGGCTTATCACTTTGTGTGGGAAAATCTTCCTTGATTTCACGTTTAGTGAGTACTTTTTCATCTCTGCACAAAGCATGTGTATCTTATGGCACCTGGTTGACTCCAGTGTTTTATCTGTCCCCCTCAGAAAGAGGACAGGTCCTTCCATTGCAGCATGAAGTTGATCTTGCTCTATCTTTTCTCTATGTAAATAAGATGTTGTTCCATCCAGTACTTGACTGAGTTGTGTTTTCCTTCATGACTCCAGTAACAAGATGCAGCCAGCAAAAGTGTTTAGGGCCCTCCCTGGGGATTGGTAACTAGCACATGGTATTCTGTCGATAGCTTGTCTTACAGAATCCCATTCTATGTTGGCTCAATCTCATGCTTGGAAAGTTGGTGCTGATTTTGTAGAAGATCCAATTAGTTTTCATGTCTATCTCTCCACAAGACTGCCTGAGTGTCCTTACAAGAAGACAGCTTCCTTCAGAATAGTGATCTAAGAGAAAAAAATAAAATAAAATAAGACCAAAGCATCTTTATGGCCTAGCCTCAGAAGTCATATTCTCAGAACCTTTTGGACCTCAAGCTCTCTTCACTTATTATCCAAGATTTTGGTCCTCTTTCCTGTCAAACTCTTGAGAGATTTGTATGTAATTTATTTCATTTCCACAGTATTGTAGTGGCTAAACATATCCACTCTATTAAATATGGAAGGGGACCACACAAAGGAAGACCAAAGGAATCCCAGGAGTAAGAATCACTGGGTCCATCTTTGAGGTTGCTTACCACACAATTAATTCATTAATATGGTTGGACAAACTGAAAAAGCTATGCCAATTGTAATTTCAAAGTCAGTGTAAATAAGCTTTCCAAAAAAGTCCATCAGTCAGTTCCCTTATCTGCTCATACTTAATGACTTTTCTTCCACTTCAGTTATTCCTTGCCAGGGTCACATCCTTGATCTTATCATTATTAGAAATGTTCTATCTTTGAATGTTTAAATTTCATGTATTCCATTTTCTGAACTTCCTATTCTGGCAGCTTAATACTTCTTTATTTTCTACAAATGTATGTCATTCAAACATTCCTGATAATCTTTATGTCTCCTTAGCTCACTTTTGCATTCTCCAAAGCAGCTATTTCAAGCCTTCTATGATAGTTTCAAATCTCTGGAGACCACCTCCTTCTCACTCTCAGCAGATTATCTTGCTTATGCCTTAGCAAAGAAAACGGAGGCCTATCATAAGGATGTTCTTAACACCCTTAAAAAACTTACAAACTTACAGATTGTGATACATTTTTTCCTTCTGTTTTCCTTCTTGTTACAACAGGAGAGAACTTTTTCCCCTTTCCTGGGCCCTAGATCCCTTTACCTTCTGCCTTTGAAGGTATTTTGCCCTATCAATCATTTTCTCTCTGTCACATATTATCAGCTCCTTCCTCCTATCTATTGTCTTTCTAGATAAATGTGATCAAGTATCTTTCATATTAAAAAAGTTGAGGAGATGGGTGCCTGGGTGGCTCAGTCATTAAGCGTCTGCCTTCGGCTCAGGTCATGATCCCAGGGTCCTGGGATCGAGCCCTGCGTCAGGCTCCCTGCTCAGCAGGGAGTCTGCTTCTCCCTCTCTCATTCCCCCTGCTTGTATTTCCTCTCTCGCTGTGTCTCTCTCTGTCAAATAAATAAATAAAATCAAAAAAAAAAAAAAAAAAGTTGAGGAGAGAGTGGCTTGAATTCTAGTAAGGTGTTAGAAAAAAATTTAGCCATGCAGTAGAAATGGTAGAGTCATAGAAGGCCACTGGTCACGGAATTATGTGGACCTCAAACCCGCCTCATTTACCCCCAAGCTTCATAGTCCTCTTTGTTTACTGGCAGGCCTCTTGAAAGACATGTACATACTCTCTACCTCCAGTTTTTCATATTCTATTCACTCTAACATTCTGCAATCTAACTTATAGACCTTCATCACTACCCTGTAAATAGACGACCAACAAAAGAGCCAGTGGGAGAAAAAAAGTATGTGGAATTAGAAATACCATCATTATTATGGTTCTTCAGAAAATCTCAACCTGTCCTGCTACTATACTATTTTCTTTTAAGAAAAATGGACATAAATTCAGATACATGTAGTTTTACTTACTTCTCTGTGCCCTAAAAACCTTCCAAGAGGAGGAAACCTTGAGCAAGAAGAAAGCAAAGAAAGAAATCTTCCAACAAAGAGCCTGGGTAGGAAATGGGCATTCTTTTCTCCTTGGATGCCAATATCTGGGTGCAGATACACTCTGGGTTCTTCTGTAGTATAGGTATAAACAAATTAAAAGATTCAAACATAACATTAATTCCTCAGCAGAAGATATGCTTAAGAACAAAATACCACAAAACTGTTGGGAGGATGATAGAAAAAAAAAATGTAAAAAAAAAAAAAAAAAAAAACCCGTTGGTTGACAAGAGGGTCGGCATTTATTTCTCACATGTCAAAATTTGACTGTGAATGTACTGTGCTCCAGGTGCTATGTTCATTCTAGTAGGAGTTGGAAATTGGAGACATCTTGTAAGTAGTTATTCGTGGTTATGTCCTCTCACTGAAAAGCACTTCAGCGGAGAGACAAGAGCTCTTTTTCTTGCTCTTCAGGAAGGATCTGAATGTTCAAAAGCTTTAATATACCTACTGGTGCCAAACTAAATGATAGTGGCAAACTCCTTTCCATCAAATTTGTATCTGTTTAAAAACCTTGGAAATACGTGAACGTACATTCCTGCCCATAGAATGTAAAAATTACATGCATAAAAAATTTGTCATCTGCCTTTCCAAGACATTGTTCAGGGAATGCAAATGTGTCTCCAAAGACTGAGAAGCAACCAGCTTGTGTTGTACCAAGAGTGGGGACACTGCCACTTTCCTTACATTCACCAGAAGTCTTAGATTTAATTTTTTAAATCTTCCATTGAGCTAAATGCCACATCTTCAAAGGTAGACTATTTGAAGAGTCAAAATGTTATGGTACAAATCTACGGAAACTGCATGAACAATTGCTAAAGCTATAATTTCCTAGGGGAGTTAATCAAGAAGGAATTGTGTCGTGAACAAAGCTGTACTAACAATAAAGTACATCCAGACTTTTCACAATCAGGTGATTTAATCATGGGAGAGTCTTTAATACTCTTTCCTTTTCCTTATTGAAAATCTATAACTAGATAGGTTTACAAACAACTTTTGATTACCCATTTAAAAGGGACAAAGTTAGCATGGATAAATTGTATCCACAAATAAGTCCAGACTACAATATTCTCTGGGAGCCATCTCTCCAAACAAACATTTCTCTAAAAATTTCTCATGAAAATAAAGTGATTTGACCTTTATAGTATCTTACATTTTTCTGCTAATGCTCTACTGAACAATGTTCAGAGAAGTGGGCGGGGGGGGGGGGAGCATAAAGATATGAGGAAACATAAAAAGAGAACAAGGAACATATATTGCCAAGAGAAGTAATAGGACCTTTATGTTAACTATATTACATTCTTTTAATTTGTCCCAGTTCAGTCATATTACTAACTCTGGTTTGGGCATCTTATCCAAGTATACCACTAACAATAATTCTGGCCAGTGATAAACCAGTAGAAATGACTTCAATGCCATTATTTTCTACAGATAACCAAATTTGTTGTCTTTCAAATAAATTCCTTACTCTCAACTAGTAGCTTGATTCATGCTTCCCTGGTAAAAACAGAAACAAGTGGAAGATACGTAAATCATCTCCTGATCAACAAATCTACCAATCTATCTTAATTTATGTCCATGCTTTGTTTTCCTTCCTCCACAAGTGGGTGAATAGTCCCAACAACCAAGCCAACAACTGAACCCACTCCTCCGCTTGTGGCTGATGTCTCCCTTCTGGTCCATGCCCGCACTCTGAAATAGCATCATCAAGTTAGTCTTCTCCAGAAGAGAACTTCCATTAGCATATAAGCATGTTCTGCTATCTCTTGAATTTAAAAAAAAAAAAAAACAACAGACATTTCTTTGACCTCAGAGCCTTTTTAAATTACATTTCCATTTTTGTGCTCTCACTTATAGAAAAAAAATACTTAAAGAAAAAGATTTTTGTATCTTTCTCTCCAATTCCTTAAGTCCCACTCGTTCATAATCTTCACCATCCAATACCTTACCTCCAGCAAGACACTGAAATTTTCTCACTGAATTTTTAAGCTTGAATGATGCTTTCTTAGTCTTCTTTTTTGAGCTCTTGGCAGCATTTAAAACGGAAGACGTGCCCTGCTGCTTGAATCACTGTCTTTGCTTGGCCACTGGGACAACACACCCTCAAAGTTTTCCTCCTACCACAAAGATGACTTTTTCTGTCTCCTTTTAGGGATGTTTCTTATCAGTCAAAATTCTAAATATGGACTCTGCAAATCTCGGTCGTGCATCTCTTTTCTTTTCTAATCGCATTATCTCATTCAGGTCCCCCTTTATTTCTAGCTCCAAATTCTCTCCTCACCGCTACACTTATATTATCACATTGTCTGCTCAACAGCTGCACTTGATGGTTTATAAAACAGAAAATTAACCTGGGCCAAAGCACAAATGCCCACCCCACTCTTTCAACTAGCTCTTGTCTCAGTGTTCCACACATAGGCTAGCACCTGCAAGTCATCTTGACTCATTCCTTTCTCTTCACTCGATATAAGCCAGTCTTTTAACTCTGCCACCTTCAGAATAGATCCAGAATATGAACACTTCTCACTATTCTACCACAAACATCATGGGTCATCCCACCATCATCTTCATCTTGACTCCTGTAATAGATGGCTAATTGATCTCCATCCTTCTTCTTTCTCCCTCTGTAAACTTTCTTCCAGGTAAGGACCAGTAAATTCTTTTGGAAATATAAATCAAATCATGTTACTCTTCTGCTCAAAATGTTTCAGCAACCTCCCATCACACCTAGAGTAAAATCTACTGTCTAGCGTGCCTGGGTGTCTCAGTGGGTTAAGCATCTGCCTTCTGCTCAGGTCATGATCCCAGGGTCCTGGGATTGAGTCCCGCATCAGGATCCCTGCTCTGCAGGGAATCTGTTTCTCCCTTTGCCCCTCCTCCAACTCATTCTCTCAATGTTCTCTCTCTCAAATAAATAAAATCTTTAAACAAAATTCCAGTCTAAATTCTATAGTTTGTAAGTTCCTGCTTCCTTTGATCTGTGCCTATTTTTCTACGAGTAGCTCTAGCCATGCTCAAGCCATACGGGCCTTCTTGCCCTTTTTTACCCATTTCAAGCTCACCTCACTTGTTATACTTATTGCCTAAAAAAATCCACCCCCCCAATTTTGAATATCTTCCTACTTTTTAAAGTTAAGTCTCAGGTCAGTTATCACCTCCTTTGAGGGGTCTTCCCTTATCATGCTGTCTAAAAGAGTCCACTTCTACTCTAGGCATGCTTTTTAATAATTATTATTATATAAAATTATGTGATATGTAGATGACTACTCTCTTCTTCCTGACATTATCACTCCCATTAAAATCCCACATACTTTTTGATTCTGCTTAAAATATACTTCTTTCTCGATCTCCAGTGCTACTTTTTAATCTTATTAATCAATCTTTTAATTTTAACATCATCAGGATTCTGTATTCAGCCTTTTTCTCTTTCTCTCAACAAGTCTACTCCTGTTATTCTCATTTATTACCTTTATTTAAATTACCATTAATCTCTACTTCCATCTATGTCTTTGTCCTCAGTTAAGATCTGTATGTAAAACTCCACATCCATCTATAAATTTTTTAATCGTGTCAATTTGGACTCACACAAGCACCTTAAACTCAACATATTCCAAACAAGTCATAATCTTATCATTTTCTCCCTTTTCTAAACTTAATCCTCATTCTATTTCTCCTACCTTCGTTTATGCCACTATCAAGTTTCCATGTACCCAAACCACAAAACTTGGAGGCAGTCTTCATTTCTCTCTTTTCCACACCTGTCAAAGTCAATTAGTGGACAATTCCAAAACTTTCCACTGCTCCTTATTTCTATTTCTCCTATAGAAATTCATGTTCTTGTCATTTCTTGCCTGGACAGTGATAAAAGCATATTATTTTATGTACATTTATTGATTGCCTACCCAGCAGCCATTCTTTCTTCCCTTCCGGTTTTTTGTTTGTTTGTTTGTTTGTTTTAATACCATTCCTAATTTCCTGTGGGAAACCAAGTGTCCCCTATTAAGTAGCTACCACTCAATATGGTTGGGATCAATGTGCCTACCAGCTCTAGGCACTGGCTCTGATCAACCTAAACCAGTATGCATGATCTCATCCCTCGTGCTGCAGGGGTAACAAAGTTTTTAGTTTCACCAGTCTGATTACATGCCAAGAAATTGATCTCTACATTTGTCTATTAGAACTTAAAATGAGTGAAGGAAAACTTTAAATGACCAATATTTTAGTTACCTATCATTTAGCAATCAATGTCTCTATCCATCCATCCATCCATCCATCTATCTGCTTTTGTTACAAATACCTTCTTTTTTCCTGATAACTTTTATTTGTATTCCTGACTATAATTCTATATGTTTAAATTTGCACACATGTAATAGTTTCATGTACAATTTCTATGTCATTATATTTTCCATGTCTAATGTGCAGATGAAGACAATAAAATTGTGAGGAAAATGAATGAACTGAATGTTTATTCATGCATTTGTACTTCCCTCCAATAATCTACATTATAATTTTTAAAATTGTTTTTAATAGTTACATCATTTATGTATGCTTTCTTACAGTGCAACATGTATCAGGCTGACAAGTTCTGTGAACCTGAGAATTAAGAGCACATTCAGATACTGTTTTTTAAATAAGGGGCATTTTGTTGTGCAGGTGTTTTGGTAATTGTGAGACATTGGGAAAAGTCCCCCTTTCAGTGGTGCTTAGATTCACACTTCCCATGATGGTGTGGTGATCAGCCTGGCGCTCACACACTGAGCTATAATGTGAAACATGTGGGAATAGTGCTTGATGCAGCCTCCCTTCAAGGTGTTTTTCCATCATCATCACCATTACTTCCCTCCCCTGACAACTGTGCCCTCATTCTGTTCTCCACGGTCTATCTCAGAAGATAAGCACTCCTACCCTTTCAGTTTTCTTATTTGAAATATGTATCAAAAAGTGTATATTCCAAGACTGTATGTTCTATAACTATAGACACATAGAAAAGAGTATGTTCTGAAGAGTAGGAAATGTCTACATCTAATTTTGATATTAAAGAAATATATTTGCCTTTTGCTTGCATAATGGTTATTTACAGAAATTAAGGAGAATAGAAATTCGATTCCAAGGGCTCTACATAAAGACCTCTTTGACAACACACTTAAAAAATTTCAACCTCACAGTTACTTTCATTATTTAAAACATAAACTTAACCAATTTTTATATACCCAAAGTAGACTTTTTCTAAGTGTTTTTACTTGTTTCATTTCTTTCCTTTTTTGGTAATATGTCTGGAATCCTCTCTGCCAAGGGATGGGAATGGGCTGTGTGTTCAGAGACATGTTTGTTTGATTCTCAACTCTGTCACACTCACCCTTGCAAGCAACAGGGCAAATCATAGAATTTCTCTGGTCAATGATTTCTTCAAATAAAACATGACAATAATCATGTGTATTTTTTTCAAGTCTATTATGCAGAGAACAGTTAAAAAGGTATATAAAAATTCCTAAACCTGCACCTGACAATCAGTGGGTACTCCATAAATGTCAGCTTGCTTTTCCCATATTTCTTCTCCTTTGTACACATTTTGAGCCACTTAGAGACTTAAGTTCTTTTAAAAATGCTTGCAAATGTAGAGTATTATTTCTAGAAACTTAGCAAGTTCTTTGTCACACATCTTCTCTGTCTTCAAATCCTGTAGTAAGATTATAGTATATATTTCCATTTAAGAGCATCATGAGGTAAGAATAATAAATAGATAAAAGTAAAATTTCTGTTCAATCTCTCCTCCTGGATTTCCTGTTGGATCCCTCTTGCACTAAATGTTGAATTTTTTTTTTAAATGTGATTTTTTTTTCTGCCTTATGTCTTCCTTTCAGTCAGAAGTCTCAATATCTTCCCTGAGAAATACTACAAAGTGTCTAGATATTGCCTTTTTTTTTTTTTTTTTGCTTTTCGCTTGTCTTTTACAAATAACCTATAATATAAAACATTCTTCTGCTTAAATCTAAATCAGAGATAATTTTACTAAAGGACTTAGAGATTTGGTTCTCCAACAGAGATATACTGACCGTGGAGCCTATTGTATGTCCCTGCCTGTCAGGGACATAAATTTGCCGACCCACCCAAATGTATAGCCTCCAGTCCTACTGACCAGGAAGCCTACCCAGAGAATCTGGGCAGCTGCAGAGCCCATCCTACAGCCACACTTAGACAGAGAGTCAGGTGAGCCATACTATCAAAATGTTAAGTATAAGTATAGTCTCTGGCCCCTCATAACCAGGAGCCTGAACAGTGACCCTGGACAGCTTCAGAATCCAGCCTATGGTACTGCTCAGCTACAGAGCCCAGCCTACAGCCTTGCCAGATTGCTGATACAGCCTATGCTTAGCCTGGGGAGGTAGCACAGCCAGGGTCCTTGCCCAGTGCAAAGCATTGCCTTTGGCCCCACCCAGGAGGGAGCTCAGCCAGCCACCACACCCAACCATAGAGTACAGTCTCTACCCTTCACTCAATTGAGGAATACAGCTGGTAGCCCCTCCCAATCAAAGATCCCAGCCAGAGACGTTGCCCAACAGCAGAGCACAGCCTGCAGCCCCGCCCAATTTAGAGGCACAGTCTGCATCTCCTCCTCATCGCAGAGCACAGACTGAGATCTGTCTGACCAAGAAGCCCTGCCTGAGCCCCTGTATGAACACCAGCTAGTGGCACCATCTATCTGGTCAGGGAACCCAGATGGCATCATATTCAACAGTGAAAGGCTGAAAGCTTTCCTCTAATATCAGAAACAAGACAAAGATGCTGTCTCTCACCACTTCTATTCAACATAGTACTACCTAGAGAGAATTAAGCAAGAAAAAGAAATAAAAGGCGTCTGAATCAGAAAGGAAGAAGTAAAACTATCTTTGTTTGCAGATGACATGATTTTATGTATAGAAAATGATAAAGATTCAACCTAAAAGTCTATTAGTACTAATAAACGAATTCAATAAACTTGGCAGTATTCAAAATCAACATACAAAAATCAGTTGTGTTTCTATGCACTAACAACAAATTATCTGAAAAGGAAATTACAATAGCTTCAAAAAGAATAAAATGTCTAGGAATAAATTTAACTGAAGAGGTAAGAGATTTGTACACTGAAAACGTTAAGGCATTAATGAAAGGGATTAAAAAGACAAAATAAATGGATAGATATTCCATGTTCATGTATTGGAAGAATTAGTATTGTTAAAATGTCCATACTACTCAAAGCCATCTATAGATTTAATGCAACTTCTACTAAGATTCCAATGGCATTTTTTATAGAAATAGAGAAAAATTCTAAAATTTGATGAAACCAGAAAAGACCCTGAATACCAAAGGAATCCTAAAATCGTCAGAACAAAGCTAGAGGCACCACACTTCCTGATTTTAAACTATAGTAAAAAGCTATAGCAATCAAAACTGTGGTACTGGCTTAAAAACAGACACTAAGACCACTGGAAGAGAATCAAGAGCCCAGAAATAAACTCATGCATATATGGTCAACTAATATTAGACATGGGAGCCAAGAATACTCAATGAAGAAAAGACAGTCTCTTCAATAAATGGTGTTGAGAAACCTGGGTATTTACATGCAAAACAAGGAAACAGACAATGATTTGATCATTATGACACCAAAATGACAAGCAACAAAAACAAAAATAAATAAGTGACACTACATCAAACTAAAAAGCTTCTGCACAGCAAAAGAAATGATCAGGAGAATTAAAATGCACCCTATAAAATGGGAGAAAATACTTGCAAACCACATATATGATAAGGGGTTAATATCCCAAAATATAAGGAACCCATACAACTCAATAGCAAATAAATAAACAATCCAACTTGAGGGCATTATGCTAAGTAAAATAAGTTAAACAGAGAAAGGGAAACACTGAATGGTCTCACATTTATGTGGAACCAACCCTCCCACCCCCAGGGGCGGGGGGGGAATCCTAAGCTCATAGAAACTGAGTAAATTAGTGGTTGCCAGGGGAGGAGTGGGGAGAATGGATGGAGATAAAGGATACAAACTTACAGATGTAAGCTAAATAAGTCCTGGGAATGTAA
Source organism: Mirounga angustirostris (assembly GCF_029215605.1). Taxonomy (NCBI): domain Eukaryota; kingdom Metazoa; phylum Chordata; class Mammalia; order Carnivora; family Phocidae; genus Mirounga; species Mirounga angustirostris. The sequence goes on along the minus strand of NW_026991716.1, from coordinate 78,508,455 downwards.
TGTACAGCATGGTGACTATAGTTAACAATACTGTATTGTATATTTGCAAATTACTAAGAGTAAATCCTAAAAGTTCTCATCATACACAAAGAATATTGTAACTATGTGAAGTGATGGATGTGTTAATTAACCTCATTGCAGCATTTCACAAAACCCACACATATCAAATCATTATTTTGTACACCTTAAACTTATACATGTTGTGTATCATTTATGTCTCAGGAGAGCTGGACAAACATAAGAGAGTAATAGAATAAAACTACCCCCTTCTGTTTGTAAGTTGTTTGGCAATTATTATCTGAGGCCATTATTTAAAGTAAGGTTCCCCGTGACTAGGAGGGGATGAGCCTGAGAACAAATGTCAAGAGGTTGAGGAAGGCAGGATGGAAAGATAGGGAAAACGTGTGTCCTCATTGATACCGTTCAACCGTCGAATTAACTAACCTTAAAACCTCACTTGAGAACTTATTTTGTAAGAGAAAGTGATAAGAGAAAATATATATATTACTGATACAAATGCTAAAAATTATGCAGATATGTATGGATGGCTAAAAAGACATTGTACAGGATTGACAATGAGCTCTGGGGACTTTTGAATTACCTATCAGCAAATGGTGAAGGCTTAGGTAGTAGCCAATTACTGAGTGAAATCCCAGGCTATTAATTATATGCCAGAGAGGACATCCACTTACTGATTGATTATATTCTAGACTGGAAACTGTTCTCACCATTTTCCTTTTGGGACTCTGCCACCATACTATTATTACTGCACCTGCATCTTTGTTGTCCCTTGCACAAATATTCCATGATACCATCATCATTTTTAATCATTCTGTGATTATGGGAACATGCTGGATAATTTCCAAGGCCAGAGAGGAATGCATTGTTTCCATTAGCCTTGTCTTGCTTAGTGTTTAAAGGCAAGATAGTTAACTCTGGACTATTCTACAGGATCCCTATCAAGCACTATTTACAAGAACTGTAAAATTCATTTATTATGTACAGAATAAACCATTAACAAACAACTGGTCAATATGAGATTACTGAGTGAGGAAATTAAAATGCATATGGTAATAAGTCAAGACCTCCTTCAATTTATATTTACTGGCAGAATATGGGGGACTGGGGGGGTAAAACATAGTGATAGTAATGGCTCTTCTTGTAACAATTTCTCTGCAACTGACAGTTATACAGAAAATAGAGGTAGCAGAGTATTTTTCATTAGAAGTCGATAGACTCTGCAGGGCTGTCAAACGTTAACTAGCTTACCTTCTGCTCTTTGCAAAAAGGTTAATGGATACAGCACATTTTCCAGTGTGACTCTGAAAAACAAAGAATTACAAATAGTATATGGTTGTATTTGTTTGTCTTCTTTTTTAACCTATCCTACATAAAATCAAGAGGTCGAATGTCACATCAAAGCTTTGGGCTATCAAAAAATTTTTAGTGATCACATGTGGGGGGTGAGGTAGGGTGATGTAGAGCTAGTTTGTTCACAAATATTGAACTAGTTTGTCTAGTTTGTTCACAAATATTTTATAACTACGTATTATAAAGTTGTATCATTTATACCAAAATATTATGACTGACCTTGTGTCATGCAGATGAGCAGCTTCTAGTCACAGCTGGTAAGAAAGAAAGCATTATCAACTCTATCCCCCTCTTCTGCCCAGAAAGTGAACGTTGAACTGTGTTTCAGACTGACCGGCCCCTTGATTTTCCTCATAGTTTGACTACATACATATGTATTCCTAAACATGATTAGGTTTAGTCTTGTGTATTTGGGGATATTCTATTCATGGAATCATACAGTATATACTCTTGTGTGCCTTGCTTTATTTACTCAGCATTCTGCTTTGGAGAATTATTCTGATGGATGTTTCATTCAGTTATTCTGTCTCTAGGAACTTGTCACTAGACACATTGCTGCTTTAGATATTCTTGTGCATGTTTCCCAGTGCACTGGGGAGTTTCACTGGGGTGAATATGTAGGAAAGAAACTACTGGATTACAGTAGTTGTGTGAATTCCTATTTGCAACAACAAGGAATAAAAGCTTTGGAGCTGGTATTTCGAATCTTTTAAAATTTAAGATGATCCGTACTATAATTTTTATTAGCTTTAAGTGATAGCTACTGAATTGAGCACATTTTTCACAAGTTTAAATTCCATCTTTGTTTCTTTGATTGGGCTGTTTTTACTGAAACTTATTTTGTATTTTCATTATTTGGGGGTCGTTCTTTACTTATTTTGGACGCTAACACATTGTTGGTTAACTGTGGGAAATGCCCACTGTATGGCCATGGTTTATGCTTTCACTATTTTTATGGTGCATATTAATAAATAGATATTCTTAATTTCAGTGCACTCAGATGTAGTAGCTTTTTCCTTTATGCTTTATGCATTTTTGTATTTTTAATGGAATGATTTCCAATCTTAGTTTTATAAAGATTTGTCCTATATTTTATTCTTAGGTTATTTTAGATTTCGTCTTGCACAATTGATTGTTTGCATATGTTTATGGATGAATAATTCCCTTCTACCATTTACTAAATAATGTATATTTTCCTCATTAAACTCTAATGCCACATTTGTTATAGATCAAATTTCTATATTTATATGTGTCTGAGTTTCCTCTTTTGTTCTATTGGTCTATGTTTCTATCTCTGCTTCAATAGTATTCTGATTTAAATATTGTTACTTTACAATGTGTCACCTGACAGAAAAATATGTCCAAACCATTTTCTTCTTCAGAAGAGTTTTAAATATTCTTTTTTTTCTTTTAAGAAACACGGGGTCGGGGGGAGGGGTTGGGCAGTGCAGAAGGAGAGGGAGAATGTTAAGCAGTCTCCAGGCCCAGCACGGAGCCCAACACAAGGATCTGTCTCATGACTCTGAGATCTGAGTTTTTATTGGCATTTTTGAAAAAGATGATAAGAATATTTTATTAATTCTCATAATTTTAGACTGTAGGCCAGGGGTTCACAATTTTTTTCTTTTTTCTGTAAAGGGCCATGTAGTAAACGTTTTAGACTCTGAGGGCCATATGGTCTCTAACAATTATTCAACTGTGCCATTGTAGCATGGAAGCAGCCATAGACAATATGTAAATGAATAAGCACAGCATGGCTGTATCCCAATAAAACTTTATTTACAAAAACAGGTGGCAAGCCAGTTTTGGCCTGTGGGCCATTGTTGCTGATCTCTGTTTTAGGTTATCATATCAACCACCGTTAACAGTTTTCTTTTAAAAAAAAATTGATTTCTTTTGTTCATTTTTATGTTCTAATTGTTCTGGCTAGGAAGCCCAGAATAATCTTTAATAGAAGTGTTGAAAATGGGCCTCAAGTGTTGTTCCTGATTTTAAAGAGGTGTTTCTAATAGTTCACTGATGTGTGTTATTTGCTGTAGGTCTGCATAAATTCATTAGATTATGGAAGTTTTCCTCTATTCCTAGTCTATGAGCAATTTTATCATGATACAGTTTTTGTCAATTCTTTAGATCGATTTTTCACTTTACCCAACATGTCTAACATCTTAATATTTGGCTTGTTTTCATCCAGGTCACACAAAGAATATGAATATTGGCTTCAAACCCCCATGAGGGCCAGCTTATGGAATGAATTATCAGGGGAAATTTTTCTTTCATCCAGTATCAATGTTTAGTTCTTTCTCAAGATTGTTTTGGCTATTCAAGGTCTTTTGTGGTTCTACATGAAATTTAGGATTATTTTATTCTATTTTGTAAAAAATGCCATTGGGATTTTGGTAATGATTACATTGAATCTGTAAATCGCTTTGGGTAGTATGAACATTTTAACAATATTAATTCTTCCAATCCGTGAATACAGGATGTCTTTCCATTTGTTTCTTCTGTAATTTCTTTAATGAATGCTTTATAGTTTTCAGTGTATGGGTCTTTCACTTTCTTGGTTAAATTATTCCTAAGTATTTTGGTCTTTTTGATGCTAATATATTCCTTTCTTTTAAGGTTTTTTTTTTTTTTAAGATTTTATTTATTTATTTGAGAGAGAGAAAGAGAGTGAGAGAGAGACAGTACAAAAGCAGAGTGAGGGGCAGAGGGAGAAGCAAACTCCCCCTGAGCAGGGAGCCCCATGACCTGAGCTGAAGGCAGATGCTCAACCAATGGAGCCACCCAGGCGCCCTGATCCTGATGCTAATATATTCTTAATTTCATTCTCAGATACTTTGTTTTTTGTACATAGAAACACAACTAATGGGGCGCCTGGGTGGCTTAGTCGTTAAGCATCTGCCTCCGGCTCAGGTCATGATCCCAGGGTCCTGGGATCAAGTCCCGCATCGGGCTCCCTGCTCAGCAGGAAGCCTGCTTCTCCCTCCCCCACTCCCCCTGCTTGTGTTCCCTCTCTCGCTGTCTCTCTCGCTGTCAAATAAATAAATAAAATCTTACAAAAAAAAAAAGAAACACAACTGATTTTGCATGATGATTTTGTATCCTGTAACTTTGTTAAATTTGCTCCTTAGTTCTAACAACTTTTTGTGGAGTCTTTAGACTTCTCTCTATATAAGATCATGTCATCTGTAAACAGTGATAACTTTACTTCCTCCTTTCTGATTTGTATGTCTGTTATTTCTTTTTCTTACCTAGTTGCTCTGGTTAGGACTTCCAGTATTATGTTAAATATAAATGGTGAGAATGGGCATCATTGTCTTGTTCCTGATTTTAGAGAAAGAACTTTCAGTTTTTTACCATTGAGTGTCATGTTGGCTATGGACTTTTCATATATGGTCTTTATTAGATTAAGGCAAGTTCCTTCTATATCAGTTTGTTGAAAATTTTTACATGAAAAGGTACCAAATTTTACCTTGATTGGGAGGATGGTTTTATAGGTGTATATGTATGTCTAAAGTCATCAAATTGTATACATTATGTTTAGTGCTTTGTAGATCAATTATACCTCAGTAAAGCTTTTTTTTTTTTTTTAAGCTAACTAGATTCTACACAATCATTTCTGTCAATTTCTTAAATGTTTTAGATGGTCAGTCATCATAAACACTCTGAGGACAGGCCCTATGTCTATATTTGCTGACTAGTGAATCTTTGGTGCCATATAGCACCTTCTCAAGAAAGATTTTCTGAATGAATTTTGGGTGATATATATGAATAAATACTCAATGCATTTATCTTCTTCAAATACCACTTCTCCCATCTCTTTCTATGCTATATCCAGTTCATTTTCATCTTTTCAATTCTGCAGTTAGCCTATTTACTTATGTATGTATTAATCTGAAAGAATGGCATACACAACTTTTTATTCTATCATTATTAAAAAAATGTAAATTCATAGAAATCTTTTTCAATTATCTTTATTTCCCTTACCAGCTTTATTGATCCTGAAATTACCTTAACTGTATAAGTTTTCTTTAGCTATTGCATTTCCTCTTGGTTATCTGGCTTCATTTATATTTTAAGGAGTGCTCCATATACATTACATCTTGTTGGGTTCCTAGAAAATATCATTTTCTTCCTACCTTTCACATCAGTTTTAATACATTGATACAAGTTATACTGAAATGTCAAAATTCTGTAACCAGTTTTATGATTTATTACTAATATCTTATATGACATTGAGGAAAAAAATCTCCCTTTATTCCATCAAGATCTCCAACTATACATATCTATCAAGTATTAATATTTGGGTTTGAAAGACTTTGATTAAGCATGAGTATGAAAGGATATTAAATGATCTGATTCATTAATGTTGTTTTAAGTATATGACTCTTTCTGCAGCAGCTTCAGTAAAATTAGTACCTTGCTACCCAGAAAACACAAACTTACTCCATATGGAGTGTGTCGAACTAGAGAGAATTCCAAATTTTGTATTATATTCAACTTTACACAATGCCTAAAAGTTCAATGTAGAATCATGTTTAAAACCTTGCCCTGATCTTTTTCAGTAAAAATGCATTTGTATGCAAATTATACTGTACAGTGTACACCTGAAAGTGTATTGCTTTGCATTTTTCCTAAGCCCCAGAAAAATAGTTAAAGGACGTCTGAAGGATGTTTGATTTGAAAATGCTTTTGAATAAGAATGTAAAATAAATTTAAAAACAATTTCTTTATGCCTGCCACAAGATTGGTATGTGGTATAAAACTGGCTCAATGTTCAAAAGGCATTGTTTTCACTGACCTTATTAGTGTATATGATGGCCCTTGGCATAATTGGCTCTACCTGCACAAAGCAATGTGGAATGTGTATATTGTTACCAACATTTTACATGAAGTAGCATTTTCTTACCAGGTCAGCAGTGGAAAGATCAGAGGTGAGAGTGAACAGAGAAGACCGCAAGGATCACTCACTTGAGAAACTGAAATACATGACATAAATCTTTTCTCTGCCATCCACAGGGGATATAATTTGGGATAAGCTTTTAATTGCCTCTAGAACTTGATTTCCTTACTCATAGACGTCTCAAAAATATTTTAAAGTAATAAAAGTATGTTAAATAGTATAATCTAATTTTTTAAGACCATCTCTCCAATCAAATATGCATTTAAATTAAATTCCGGGACAAGTCCTCTGTCTCTAGACTAAATCTGATAAAGATGTGTCTAAATTTACTTGCATTTTTCATTCTAATCTCTAGGGATTAGAGGAAGAGAGAAGTGCTGAAATACTTCACATTCTCCTTGTTTCCTTGAATAAAAGGTAGCATACCAGGAACACGGTGAAGGCCAAACCACGTGTGGAGCACCTACTAATCTATATCTGGATTATGTTAGTACTGATATTGTGTTTAAAAATCAATATTTAAAATATATTCCAGTTAAATTTTTTTCTGTGGGTTTTAAATGATTTTTACATAATTGGACAAAGAAATGTGTAGTCATGGATACCGCTCTATATTGATTTTGACATCTGCCATCTGTCAAATTGTATTTATGATGAAAACAAATGAATAAAAAAGAAAAGAAAAAGTTTATTAATATATTTTTTTTCTCAACTGTGAAGTGAAGAAAATAAGCATTTTTAATGATTGACTTTATTTTGGAGATACTCACTGAAAACATAAAACAATCAAGTATAACTGTGGCTTTTAGTATCCACAGGTTTTTGTGATATTTAGAAAAATCTCACATGAAGTTCATAGTGATTTTTGTATTTAACAAAATACTTTAAGCCATAAGATGAAAATTTTATTAATAGCCTGAAAGACACCATTTTAGATAGTGGCCATAATTTTTCATCTCTGGCCCCTTATGCACTCATAAATTTGTTTTGCAGAGCCAACTCCAGTACATTGTGGTAAGCAAAACACCAGGAAAATATATCCAAAGAAAGAATGGCCACAATATACAATAGGTATTTTTTTTTAAGATTTATTTATTTGTTTGAGGGAGAGAGAGAGTGCCTGCGAGCCGGGGGCGGTGGGGGGTGCAGCTCAGAGGGAGAGGGAGAGAGAGAATCTCAAGCAGACTCCTCCATGAGCACACAGAGCCCGACACAGGACTCAATCTCAGGACCCTGCGATCATGACCTCAGCGAAAACCAAGGTATGCTCAACCAACTGAGCCATCCAGGGCCCCAGGTTGTTTTTTTTTTAATTGAAAGCATATATTTCATCTCCAATTCATGCTTGTTCATATTGCATACTGTTTTAAAGCTTCTCCCTCAGAATTCTGCTGTGAAGGCAGTCCATGTAGTAACTACTTGGGATTATATATCACATTTTCTGGACACAATAAGTAGCATCATTACAGTCAAGTTAGAAGCTGATTTGGGGTGTTTCCCAGTAAATAATATAGTCCTTAATTCAAGGACTCAAAATTCTCAAACTTATTATGAATGTGATTCCTTTAAGAATAGCTGATGTTATACGAGTGGCAAGAGAGGGAAAAAAATCCAATTTTCTTTTCAAGCTTAATTTAAGTGGAAAAAGAAAGTGAGGTAGAAAATTTTTTTACTTAAAGAATATAAATTTGATCTCCACTAGGTATCTGCCATTATTACGATTTAAAATGTATGAAGTACAATGAGATAATGTGCAGTCGATATATGTAATTTAGTTTTAGAGCACCTAACAAAGAAAAATATAAAATAAGAAATGTAAAACATTACATAACATCCACACCCATACACACCACATTTGATTTTAATACCCACCCCACCCCCTCACCCCTTTGTTCCCTTTACATATCCTACAGTAATAGTTAATTTAATTTATTTGCCTTTCCAATTAAAATGTATGTTTCTTTTTCTATTCAACTTGGTATTCCTAGCTCTTAGGTCCATACTTCAAATAAGCCAGATGCCTGATAAGATTTTCTCATATGGAATAAATGAGCAGGAGTAGGGAGGGGAAAGGAAGATGGAGAAGAAAATATAAAATACGTAAACCATTGTAGAAGCCTCTCTCCAGGAAGATAGACATAAGATGCACTCCAATCTGATGTTCTTTGTAAATTTAACATCTCCACACATACATCTGTCAAATAGTGTAAAAACAAACAAACAAAAAATAGTTTATTCAGTTTATTTATATTTATTTAACAAAGCTTTGTTATTGGGTTTAAAAAAATGAATGCTTAATATTTATCAAATATCTTCTTTTCCAGGCTATTCTACTTTCTAGATGCAGAAACCTCAAGCAAATGATATAATCTCCATGACTCAGAGTCCCTAAAGGCAGAATCCCCGAAGATAACAATATCAGTTTTCCCTATTTTAAAAAGTCATAAAAAACAAATGAGTTAATATGAAGTATGGTGATGGTCATGTTCTATTAAAAATCTTTGACATGTTATTGCCTATCCATCTGACTATTTATATTCTTTTTTTTTTTTTAAGATTTTATTTATTTATTTGACAGAGAGGGACACAGCAAGAGAGGGAACACAAGCAGGGGGAGCGGGAGAGGGAGAAGCAGGCTTCCCGCGGAGCAGGGAGCCCGATGCGGGGCTCGATCCCAGGACCCTGGGATCATGACCTGAGCTGAAGGCAGACGCTTAACGACTGAGCCACCCAGGCGCCCCTGACTATTTATATTCTTAAGATTTCATTTATGTATCTAATGTCAGATAATATACTTTTGATTGTGAGATAGTATTTGACAAACCTTATTAAGCAATTTCTTCTTCACTAAATTATTTCATCTTAAATTCACAAAACAGGTTAATTTAGTGATTTATTATGGTGCTAAATCTACTACAAGTGTTTCATAAGATGTAGTTACAGAACAGAGAGCAAACATTTAGCTTGCTAATAAAACCATACCTGAGAGGATTTGAAAAACTCCTCTGACATCAGATGAAATAGTTTCAAATCACAGAATATTTTATTCAATTCAACAGAGAAGTCAAAGGCTCCAAAAGAGATGGCAAGAGATAAAATGAGGTGAAAATGTAGTCACGAAAAGCAAGCTAACGGATAGTTCATTTATCAAAAGCACCCCTGTGCAACTGATGCAATAAACGCGCCCACGCGCATACACACACCTGCACACAGACCCGTATACACGCACATGCGTACGCATATGAGCCTCACTGTTTAGTAAACAGGCTTGTCAAAGATCTTATTTTTACTTTGAATCACTCATTGCATGTGTATACACGCATATAGACAGAGTAAAGAAAGTGCATGTGTTTCTCATATTGTCAGCATCAGGCTGCTTTTACTTAATAATTTACTTATTAATACACGAAAACACAATAAAACGTTGCTAAGTCATACTCCATAAACCACCTGTAAAGAGAAGAGAAGAACTCAGCCCAGCCTCTAGAGTCTGCGGCCTCTTAAAATAAGTTGTGAATTGCCCTTTTTAATTAGGACACCAGGGAAGAGAATGATTTCTTTTTAGTGCAGCCACTTCAGAATTCCTGGTGTCAAGTAGAAGCCCACAGGCTTCAGGAGCCAGGTTCTCCCCCCTTGAAGAAGTCTCAGTGCATGCACATTAGATGCTTACATGCTCTTGAATGCAGCCTTTTATGAGGACCACAAAGAAGAGATCAGTGAAAAGAATCTCTTACAGAAATAGGCATTACCCCAGGAGCCAGTTTTAGGCTAGGAGTAATAGAAAGATAAAATAGAAAGGTTGTGACCTTCATTCTTCATCTCCCTACAACTTGATGGCTTATTCTTGATATAAATCCTTCTGGCTAAAATATAGACTTGAATAAACATTAAAAACACCAGACTTTGGTGAGGTGTGGGGAGGTGGAGGGGGTTCCTGTGGAGCAAAACTCTGATTACACAGTGGGTGTCATCTAGCTTCAGAACAAAATTTATTTTCTATGATTTACTCTGGGAGTCTTCTCTCTATATCAATTCTCACTATGAGCTCATCAATTAATTCAAAACATTTTGGAATCGAGAAGGAAAGTACGTTTAAATTGGATCCAGAAAGTTTGCTAATTATTTCTGTCTGTATGTTTTCACCTCCATGCATTTTTATCTAGCTTTCATAGGGAAATTCTGAAGTGACTAACTAAACGCACCCAACAAAATCAACATTCTAATCTCAAAAACATCCCAGTTATTACATAAAAATAATTTATGTAATTCCCACTTCTTGACTGATTATCTTACTTGACTTTGCATTTAACTATTTCTTTAGCTATTGATTACCCTGCTATATGCATACGACTTGATTCATTTTCGTGCCAACCTACCCCTAACTCAATTCCCAGTGACTTCAGCTCAGTCAAATTGATGGCAAATCACAGGAAAAAAAAAAAATGAGAACTATGACCTCTCCAATTTTGCCCAATTTATGAAATGGCAAATTTACTGCATGATAGACCCTACACATAACAGATTAAACCATAATAGTCCTTCAAAAAGCTAGAATCTACAGGACTCTCAAGAATACACCAAAAAAGTTAGTTTTCCCTAAATGAAGATTCTCATGAGTCCTGAATCATTTAATTTTTTTAAGGATTTTATTTATTTAGAGAGAGAGCACATGCAAAGGGGAGGAGAGGGAGAGAGAGAATCTCAAGCAAACTCTGCACTGAGCACAGAGCCGGAGGCGGGGCTTGATGATCCCATGACCCTGAGATCATGACCTGAGCCAAAATCAAGAGTTGGACACTTAACTGAATGAGCCACCGGGTACCCCCAAATCATTCATTTTAACTAGAATATGTATAGTAGTTGTTTTCAAAGAGCTAACCATAAACTATACATATTTCAAAATTGCCTTTTTACCTAAGGTTTCCAAATCCATACCTTCTTAGGTTTTCCCCAGATAATTAAAATAACTACCTTCCTAATGCCTTACTATGCTTCAGACATTGTTTCATGTACTTCTAAAAAGGAATAATCTAGGAACCATTTTGCTAATTTTCCTACGCCCCTTGTGAGAAGGGCAATCCTAGGATATCATGAAAGTTGATATTGTCCCATCACCCCTCTAACAACTGATGAAATTAGAGGCCCTAGAGAGAAGAAACCTGATCAGTTCAGGCTACACAACCTGCAAGGGAGAGCCAGATGACTCAGGCATCTCAGTTTCTTTCCTATTCGGGAAGGCAACCTGCTGTTGAAGAGGGCATCCTCTGTGGAGGTCACCAAGGAAGTCATGGGTGCTGATGTTTAGGTGACCAGCAGGAAAGGATCTGGAGCTTGGAGAGAATGTATAAAATGGGGAAACTAAAAAAAAAAATAATTAATTAAGTAAGTAAGTAAGTAAGTAAGTAAGTAAATAAAATGGGGAAACTGAAAGAACTATGGAAGCTAAAAGGCAAGAAGCAGCTGGGTATAATACTAAGGGGGAAAGACATTAGAATGAGTACCTTGAGTAAGTCACTTTTTATCTCTGAGTACTAAGCACTTAACTAGCATCTGAATAAGCCAGAAAACAGATGACACCTAAGACTCACTGACTTTGTCAAGTGGCTTTTTTTTTTAATACAGTGGAATGCACTTAAACATAAAAAGGTGAGGTGGTCCCTAAAATTATAGAGTCAATTGTAGAACTGAAATGCAAAAAATTTTACAGAATTATGATGATAATCTCTACTCTGTCTAAGCCTTAGGGTTGTTTGCAAACCCAAATAAAGTAATTATATGGAAAATATCATTGAAAACTAGTTCTAATCCCATTTTGCCTGAGACAGAGGGGTTTCCTAAACACAGTGCTGAAAGCCATAGGTCCCTGGCAAACTGGGGCTAGGTGTTGGTAACCCCAGGTGCTATGTACATTTAATATGTTATGTTAGTTCATAGAAAATCTGTAGACAGAGGTCAAGGATATTTTGAGCTGAAAAAATGGAGTTTCTCCCTCAAACTGAAGAGTATTTGAGATTCAAATCAAAGAACTTTGTGTCCTCAGGGCCAAAACCTAAGAGTAATAACTTTGGCCTTGCTGAGAGAATACCAACAGAGACGACAGAGTGATAGATTCAAGGATATATGGAGTAAAAGATTCTAGTTGATCAATGAGACAAAAAAGGAAAACCCAGCAAAAACTGCATTAAACCAAACCAGGAAGAATTTATCTTAAACTGGACATATATAATTTAACTTTTTTTTTTTTTTTGCATTTTAACTTAATTCTGTTACTGTTTGGGTTTGCATTTAGACATTTCTATAGTAGTAAGAAGAATGAAGAGAAGATATAATAAAAGAAACTCAAATACAAAATGTTCAAATATTTATAGACCATAATTTTCAGAGAGGTAAAACTAAAATTCCAAGTGTGGCAAACAGGTCATGTTTGGTTTGGATATGCATTTAATCTCATGGCCATTAGGTATTCTATTTTTATGGTTTATATCAGAGTAAATCGATTTCCAGCATGGCTCAAGAGGTATGAATTCTAGTCCCAAGTCTACTACCAACAATGAGAATGACATTGACTTAATCAATTTTCCTCTGGGAGTTTCAGTTGCTTCTCTGTAAAGTAGATCCCTTGGACTTGAAGATCTCCAAATTTCTTTTCAGTTCAAAAACTGTAATTTTTGAAGCACAAAATTTAAATTCTGCTTATTTGGCTCCTGCTTAACATTTGTATCTCACACCAGAAAGATGACATCCTCGGCCACCCAATGAGATTGGTGAGATGAGAGACAGTGGTGGCCGGTGTTCCTACAGGGACTGTGAGATCTAACTGGACAGATTTTTTTTTTGAATCCTACCTCCAGAACTTACTGGTCAGAGGACCTCACGCAGTGTAACCTTTTAAACTCTGGGATTGTTCACTTGAACATGATGTTAATCCTAACCAAGTCACATCATAATTATGAGGATTGAATGAGACAGTATGACAGTGTCTGGACCATGGTGGTGGTCTGCAATTGTCTTCTCTTGTTTGCTTTCCTTTCAGGATGGGCTGACATAATAAGTAGCTTATAGATAATAGAATAAAACATAATATGACTTGAAAAGTAGTAAATTTCTGCTCTCTAGTCATAATGAATACTTACCCCCTACCCCCACACACAGGTCACCTGTTTGTGATGATCCTGACCTGTCTCTCTAAACCATGGTCTACTGTCTTCATAACAACACTTAAAAATAAAGTGAAACAAGGAATACAAATATGGAATCTATAGCACCACTAAATTTCCCTTTTGAATTTCTATAAATACTTACTCCTAACGATTCCCTTGCAATTTCAGTAATTAGTATAAATGATTTAAATTAAAGCATTTTGGCTCCATGACAATAGCTACAGCTACTATGGTTATTTATTGTATGAATTGCTGCAAACCACTTCGCCTTTTTTCTCTCCACAGTGATGTTAATTTGTTCTGGTAGCAGCAGAAGAAAGCAGTTGTCCTATCATATCAGCTATTCTGTTGGCAAAGAATCACTTTAATTCCTCATTGAATTTATATGGAATGCATTAAAAGATTCTGTTATTGAGTGGCTCAGTTTATTCATTCCCTGTATTTATGCATCCGTTAATCCACATAGGTATCTTCAATATAACTATATAATGCATATACATCACACACACATGCATATGCATATACTTACACATATGTAATGCTTAAAAATAAATTACTATGTCTTTAGGTGTTGATTTCATTCAAAGCACACTGGCACTGTGAGCACCTAGTATACTGCCCTAATTTGAGGAATCATTCTCAACAGGGGCTAAGCAAATTCCACTTTGCAATACCAAGTAGGCTCATAAGGAGAGGGTTATCATTTTTTTAATGAGTGGTACTCTGACCCCTTCATTCAAGCTCAGACTTTGAAAATGTTAAAGTGGCTCATGAGGCATGAATATTCATTTGCCACATAGATATACACACACCAATCGTTGTTTTCATATAAGTTCCTAGTGTGGCAGAGATTTCTCATTAAAAGAGAATTTTTGTTTTTGAAATCTGTTACTAGCTTATCAAAGCACCTGTCTGCTTTTACAACACATATGGCATTCGATCCAGAATGCCACATGGGTATCCACTTTCCAGATAGGCTTTGGCACTCTGAAATATATACCCAGGATCTGTCCCTCTTGAAATTAGATTACTAACTTGCAATCTGTTTTATCCATGTCCAAAAGGCCTTCATGCAGAGTGGAGGATCCATGGGCTGGAAATGAACAATAGCTCTGTTTCCTCTTCACAGGGTGATTCTTCCTACACCACTACCTGGCTCCAGCCTCTGTCATCTCCCCCATGAACTGCTGCAAGAGTATTCTGATTGGCCTGCCAGATTCTAGTCTTGCCTCTTTCAAATATGTTGTCCACATGGCAGTCAAATCTGATCATGTCTCTCTCTTTCCTAAAAGCATTCAAAGCCCTCAGGATAAAGTTCACAATTATTACCATAACAGAGGAGTCCCTGATGTTCTATTTTGTTGCTTCTCTGCCTTGTGATCTCTGCCGCGGCCATATGAAGACACTTGCAAGTGCTCAGAATTTGATATGTGTATTCTTGCCTCTAGGTCTCTGTACATTCTATGCCCTCAGCTCAAACCGTTGGCTCTCCTCCCCAACCTCCCCATCTACCCCTAGAGTTTCATGAGATGAACTGTTAGCTTCTCTCTTTTAGGTGTCAATGTAGCTAAGACTCCCTCCAAGAATCCTTTCCTGACACCTCGGAGTCAGGAGCTTTTTTTCGGAGCTTATGATTTGTCCCCACACTATATCATAGATTACTTATTCATATGTGGAACTTGCCACACTATACCATAATTGCTTCTTTACTTTTTGTCTCTCCCATAAGATTTTCTTATAAACTCCTTGAGTATAAAGATCATATACTATCAGATATTATATCTCTAGCAGGATACTCAGCACTTAATAGATGCTTAATAAATATTGATAATGAATGAATAAAATAATTAGGTTTAGTTATGACACAAGTCATGTACTTAGGAGATGTTTTTATTAATTTAATATCAAACAAGTATCTTATTCCAAAGCTAGGAAATATGCATTACTTAATAAATGAGTAATAGAAAAATTTCAAGATCTATGGTGAATCATAAAAATCTTCATCCTCTTTGTAAACATTTTTAATTCATTTTTGTTTGAAACTCTAGTTGCTCAATTTCAAAAACAGAAAAAAATAAACCATAATTTAAAAACATTCTTTTCGGGGTGCCTGGGTGGTTTAGTCAGTTAAGCGCCTGCCTTCTACTCAGGTCACGATCTCAGAGTCCTGGAATAGAGCCCTCTTTTGGGCTCCCTGCTCAGGGAGGAGTCTGCTTCTCCCTCTGCCCCTCCCCCCACGCTTGTGCTCTGTCTCTCTCTCTCTGCCTCTCAAATAAAATCTTTAAAAAAATAAAAACATTCTTTTCTCCATTTTATTTCAAGGAAAGCAAATATGGAGAAATTAGCCTCATTCCTAGGCTTTGCTGATGACTACCCTATTAACTGCCTATCCTATTTCAATCACTTCACTTACTATTTGGTTACCTACTGCTGTACAACAAATTATCCCAAATTTAATGACATAAAAACAAAGATTATTTGTTATCATCTTCCACAGTTCTGGGAATTGACATGGCTCAATTAATTGGCTGTTGTTCAAACCTCCTATGCAGTTTTAGTTTAATGGTGACCTTGAATTGTTTTGATGGCTTCCTTATTCATATGCCTCATGATGGATGTTGACTGTCAGCTGGGACTTGACTGGTAGCTGTTGGCCGAAATACCTACTTGTGGCTTCTACATGTGGACTAGGCTTCCTCACAGCATGGAATCTAGGTTCCACGTATAGCCAGGAATCCAGCAGAAGCCGAGCAGCCTTTTCTAAACTAATCTCTGATTCATGCCATCTTGTTTCCTCTGCATTTTTTTTTCTATAGAAGAAAGTTTGTAAGGCCAGCCCATATTTTAAAGAGAAGAGAATTGAGCTTTACCTCTTGATGGGAGGAGTGTCCAAAAACTTGTGGGCATGTTTTAAAACCACCAAATTTACCTAATCCTTAGTTTCCAAATATTCTTCTTTCTCAACTGACATATTCCTTAACTTATCTTCTCACTCCAGATTAGCTTCCTCAGCATTTGGTCATCGATTCTCAATGTGCCTCTCTGCACATATGTTGGTTTATTTCTGCGTGGTGAGCCTCAGCCTGTTGGAAAGTGCGTGTGCACTTGCATTTAGAATCATGTGTCCATGTGGATATGAGTGAGTCTGTGGGAGGTCAGGTGCCTATGTAGTCCCATGTGTGGAAGCATGCAGATATTTCATTATAAACTCTTAATTGTCACCATGAGCCCCCTGCCCTTTGCCCTGTCAGAGTTATTGATGTGCATAGGAAAAGCTTTAAAATGTTTCTTTCTGCTTTGGGAATTATAATTTTTCTTAGGTTGTGGCTTACTTTTTTTGAATCATAAGTGGTAGACTTTCTTTTAAAATACTCTGAGGTGGGGTGCCTGGGTGGCTCAGTTGGTTAAGCATCTGCCTTTGGCTCAGGTCATGATCCCAGGGTCCTGGGATCTAGCCCTGCTTCGGGCTCTGTGCTCAGCAGGGAGCCTGCTTCTCCCTCTACCCTACCTGCCTGCCTGTCTGCCTACTTGTGATCTCTCTCTCTCTGTCAAATAAATAATCTTTAAAAATAAAATAAAATAAAATACTCTGAGTTGATAAACAAGTTTCCAAAATAGTGGTGATGGTTGTACATTGTCAATGTACTTAATGCCACTGAATTGTACACATAAAAATGGTTTTAAGTGGCTAATTTAATATATATATGTATATATATATATTATACATATATATATATATGACATATATATATGTATATATATACATGTATATAAATGTATATACATATATATATGTAAGAGAGAGAAAGAACCATAATTTTAAGAATTAGTCATGTTACATACCAAAACCATTGAATTATATGGTTTAAATGGGTGAATCGTATGCTATGTGAATTATATCTCAATAAAGTTGTTAAAAGGTGTTCAAGAGAGAAATGACATGCATATTGTCTTCTACTTCCCACAGTTCTAGAGAAAGTGTTTGGACTCATATTATATCCAACATTAAAAGAAACAAAACTATATATTGTGCAACTAATATGTCTATAAACAGTGATACAGAGCTCACTGGTAAAATAATATGTACTTTATCAGCCTGTCACTTGACTACTTCATGCCAGCTTTTAGTCTCCAGAGATTTCTTTCAGGTCTTTTGTGCTTTTGTTTGGTTTATGAACAATTATCAGAGGCTTTTTATGTATAAAAGCTGGTGGGATTATATCTATGCTCATACTTAGTGAGCATCATGTATACATACAAAGGACAGACACTAACACTAACCAAACACACAAAAAAAGATAGTCAAGCAGTGAACAGTAATAGATGATCTTGTGTATAAATCCTTTAAAATTTTGATATAATCCTTTACTCTGTTTTATTTCTAATGACTTCTATCATTAGGATTTTTGGCTCATGGATGAAAATGTGGGGGTGGAATCAGCATATGGAAAAATATATGTGGAACAAAAAGTAAAAATATAAAAACATGTGGGCATGCAATTTTGTGTTATGATTTGTTTTTATTTCAGGCTGGGCCCAAATAATAAAAATAAGTTGTCCAATCCAACCCCCTAGCTTCAGCGATGCTCAGTAAAAACTTTTCAGCTGCCTAGCATTCCAAATGAGCTCTGGTATGAATCACACAGTCCCATTCCTGAATACCCTGTCTTAATTCTACTCCAGCTCATTTTGAACCATCTTATATCTCATCCTGTCAGTGTCATCTGTCCTCAATCCTTCTTCCCGTTAGAGTTCAGCGTGTCAGTGGATAGGGAAATTTTAACTGGCTATTAATCTAAATAGGCTCTTTCTGCTCCTATTCATGTCTGTTGAGAACATATAGAAATGTGTCAGATACCCAGATCCAGATTCTAGATTACATTATTATGAATATCATGCAGCATGAACTACTTAAAAAAACAGAACTTTTAAATACAATTGACCAAAAAGTATACGTTATCTAACCAATATTTCCCACTTAACTATTTGGGGGGACATACTGGTTTACACAATACTTAGTCTTGTCTCTTTTAATGATGAACTTTCTATGACTTCAAGCCCCCTTCTCTAAGATTGAAAATAAAATACAGTTGTCTATGTTCCCTTGGGTGGCTATAACAGAATACCATGGACTGTGTGGTTTATAAACAACAGAAACCTATTTCTCCCAGTTCTGGAGGCACGAGTCCATGATCAAAGTGCCAGTAGATTCAGTGTCTGGGAAAGGCGAGCTTCCTGGTTCAGAGAAGGCTGTCTTCTCCAAAAGACATGACCGAAGGGATGTCTTCTTCTATATGGGCATTAATTCCATTCATGAACAGTTTACCCTCATGATGGAAGCAGCTCCCAAAGGCCTCAACTCCAAATGCCATCACATTGGAGATTAAGTTTCAACATATTAATTGGGGGTGGTGCACAAATACTCAGTCTTGGGACAACCAGAAATGATTTCCAAAATTTCCAAAACATTCTTTGGAAAGAAGTACCACCCACCATGAGAACCATGTTCTAGGTTCTTCAGAATGGGTTATTCTTCTTATGCCTGAAGCTGCCATGCCCTGTGCAGCCTGGTTCCTCAGATGGCAGGGTTTTCTCTTAGGTTTAGATTCTCTGCAGCATGGTCAGATGCACCCCATTAGCTCATTCATTTGGTGTCTTTTCACATAGTCCAACATACTTCAAGAGGCCATCCTACCCCTCTATAGTACTACCTAAATATCAACAAGGAGATCCAGGGTAATTTCCTCCTGATTTGGAAGCATAATTCTTCCTGAAGCTCTTATAGCTCCTGCAGCTCCTACAATTCCACCCACGGTCTCCCACACCTTGATCTTGAGGCTCATTCTCCCATGCACTCATGCACTGGAAGCAATGAAATGGATGCACTGAAAGATTGTCTCTTCTCTTTCTGAGATCACATTCTTATTAAAAGTAGACTATATTCTAACTCCAATGTCCTCCCTGTCTCTCAATAGGTTATATTTATTTTCCCAAAGGGAAAAATCTATGCCTCTTAAGGATTGGTCAGTGTGGGTCAATGGACCTTCAGTGAACTTTCATTAAACACTGAATTGAATAATTTAATCTAGGACACTGGTGGTAAGTAGTATCTTGAAGTTTCCACTCAGACACGCACCATTCCAGGAATAGTATCCTTAACTTGCTTTCATTTTTCTGAACTCAGCTCAGAGAGGGAGCTTTGTACGTTCCAAACAAAATGTCACAATGACTTATCATGTTTGATCTGCTTTTATTCTCTTTCTTCCCTAAGCAACATCTAAAAATAAGAAGTTGATGTAAACTGGGAAAATGCCACACTGCTTTCTGGTCAAGCCTGACCCTACTTTGTCTCAGTCTAGGCCAACATTCCTCTTGGGAAAAAAAAAAATCTGCTAATGATATAAGAGGAGAGGAACAATTAACCATCTACAGCTACACTTCAGGTTATGATGAGGCATAGTCAGGACAATTAACATGATTTAGCAGATTAGTTCTGGATAGGAGTTTGATCATAAAACGTCTGCTATGTAGTTTAGGTGGAATTTATTATTATTATTATTATTATTATTATTATTATTACAAATGTAACAGGAAAAAATTGTACTCTTCAAACTGTTACTTTTCCCTACATTCTTTTTAGTTATTTTCCTGTTCTCTCTGGGGAAAATTTCTACCCGCTGCCCTCCCCCCCACACACACACATACACACATATATATACCTTTGCAGGTAAAGATAAATAAAGACAAGTCACAGTGTTCACTCCCTTTGTTCTGTGACTTGAGTCTGTGAACATTTGTCAGTTTGTAGTTGCTGCCTGCTGGCCTGAGCAAGTATATTTCTTAATCTATTTCACACAATTACTGCCCAAAGAGAGATCACTCTGTTTTCCCTTAATTTTGCTAAAGAGGTCTGTGCTTTTCAGGGTGGAGCTTAGAACGAAAAGCAGCAGGAAACCCAAGTGCACCTAATAAAAACACAGCCCACAGCTCAGGGTTTCGCACATTGGTAGAGCTCCTGCAGCTCGGCCGCGCCTGCCATCCAGAGGCATTAAACCTTCCCACCAATGTTGTAGGCACAAGTTCACAGCACATTAAAAAATGAGACATTCTCATTACCTGGCATTCTACTCAACTGAGTTATCAGGGGATACGAAATGAAAGATTTTCAGTTCATCTTTTCTTAAAAAGAAAAAGCCAATGCATCCAGTATGGAAATTAATCTCTCTTCCTGGCTTTTTACAGAAGTACAGAAATGACTTTAGTAATAATAAGCATAATTATTATTTATAAAAGGCCTAGTATGTGCCACGCACAATATTTAATTCTTTATCTGTATTAGTGTTATTTCTTACCTCAACACTGCAGGGAAGGTAAAATTAAGTACGGAGGGTATTTTGGGGAGAAAGAATTTTCATAACTTTTAAATCATATCCTACTTTTAACAAGTTAGAATTTTAGTACACACATGTTAGAACTTAGCCTGATAACATCCACAATGCTATATTTTAAATTTCGTGTATGTGTTTTAGAACCATATTTCACTAACGTTCAATTGCTTTAAATGAATTGATTATAAATCTTGGTATAACATTTCAACATTTTGATTTAGATGCTTACATATTCCACTGGGGAAAAAAATGTTGGAGTAAATCTATTAACATGATCTCAATGGAAGCCCAAGCAATGTAACAATTGTTTAATTTCTTTTTAAAAGATTCCACTTTACTTTCTAATTGTAAAGTGTAATGTGGTGACTTAGCCTAAAAATTTCACTTACAAATATTTTCTATTGAAATTAGAGTATTTGAAGTGTTCCTACCATAGATTTTTTTATATTTTTGTCCATTTAAAATTCTAATGATAATAAATATAAAAATGCAGTTTCTCTAAGAAAAAAATACTTTAAGCTAAAATTATAGACATAAAACCAAGGACAATAATAATATAGAAACCATGATGGGGGAATTAAACATAGAAAGAAGCTGAAACAAAAAAATGTACTTTCTAGTTTCTTAAATTTTTTTGAGAAACAAAGCCAATGAACAAAGAAAAAAGAGACAAACAAAAAACAGACTCTGAAATAGAGACAACAAACTATGGTTGCCAAAAGGGAGCTGGATGGGGGGATGGGTAAAGTACGTGAAGGGGATTAAGAATATACTTCCCATGATAAACACTGAGTAATGTATAGAAGTGTTGAATCACTATATTGTACACCTGAAACTAATATAACATTGTATGTTAATTACACCTCAATTTAAAAAAAGAAAAAAAAATTTTAAAAAGCTCAGTCACAGGATGCCTGGGTGGCTCAGTCAGTTGGGCATCTGCCTTCAGCTCAGGTCATGATGCCAGAATCCTGGGATCAAGTCCCACATGGAACTCCTTGCTCAGTGGGGAGCCTGCTTCTCCCTCTGCCTGCCACTTCCCCTGCTTGTGCTCATTCACTCTCTCTCTCTCTCTGATAAATAAATAATAAATAAATAAATAAATAAATAAATAAATAAATAAATAAATAAATAAAATCTTTAAAAAAAAGCTCATTCACCATTCAAATAATCAATTGTAAGGTATTTTATGATTTTGAAGTGTCATATTATATCTTTTAGAGTTATTTAAGCTCTCTGTAGGGTATATGTGCAAACAATGAATTATTTCCACTAATGAAAATTTTGGAAAACTTTAAACTGAGTATAAAATCATGGCAGCAATAGTACTTTGAGAATAATTCTTTGGATTGCATTTTTTCAGGGAACTCTCTGCCTTTGAGGGTGTTTCCTAGACCAGTCATGACCGAGGGGCTTTGCCCATTAGTTCTGCTCCGATTCATATAGACACAGATGGAGGGAAAGGAGAATAAAAAATTGCTCATCAAAATCTCCATCTCAGTGCTATCATTTGTTATGGTAATTTCTGGAATGTATTAGCACCCAAGTAATTGATTATCTGTACATGGCCTTCAATGCTGAAAAACATATTAGTAATTTAGAATCAGTTTGTCTTACCCTGGGTGTCCTCACCCCCAAGAGCAGAGACTTAAAAGTCTTGTGTGCAGGTAGCTTCATAACAATAACAGGCAGTAGAACAAGGCAGTAGAGAGAGAGCAAAACAAAAGGAGGCAAAGCCAATCAAGAATGCATTACTGCATTGGCCACAGTCCCAGGCACTGGTGCATACTCTCGCCTTAACTTCTCAGGAACCTGAAGAAATGCATCTATGAACCATCCACACAGAAGACAAAAGAAATGAAGTGTTACCATGGGCTTCTATCTCTCATTGGTCAAGATGCCTTCTTGGACATCAATATTCTTATACTCCAAGTTATATATGAGTGAATGCCAATTGTTTTCTTCAGCAGGTCCTACGAGATGCAAGCATCCCAGAAGCCCTAGCACAGGAAGCTAGAAGTGTGACCATACAAGCCTACAGCAGGATGCTGTCAGTTTGCACATATTAGAACCTGGTCAAAGCCTGTACGTAGCTAAACACCACTGCAATGGCTGAAGTTGAGATTGAGAATGTTTGAAGGGATATATGAGCAGGTCCACTACAATTTTAAAATAACTCAATTTCTTTCTGACCTTTAACCAGGAGCCCACTTGAATCCAAGATATCAATTGCAAAAAAAGAGGACAATTTGCTAGCATTCATGCCATAGTAATTACATTATTTATGCATAAAGATGTGGCAAATAATCAATCCCATTAAGTCTAAAGATATATTATTAGTATCATATGGCTCATATAATAATATACTTTGACATGATATGAAAGAGAAGCTGGTACACTAGGGCATAAGGGATGAGACATAGTGTGATGCCCTCATCAAAGTAATATCCTTCCTGCATACTTCATATTTTGCAAACATTATTTACCTAATATTCTGTTAAAATAAACCGTTAACTTGATTCTCATATAACTTGTTTTTTATTCTCATATAACTTGTTTTTCTTCTACACATTTTGAGGTAGTTTTTGTTTAAGAATAAGAGAACATGAGAGAAAGAAAGAAAGTGTGCATACTTAGAAAGAGAGAGAGTAGGTGAGAGAGAAAAATTGCAAATTCTTGCTTGGGATTTTTTTTTTTAAGTGTTAAATGTGAAATAACACTATGAAACACTTTACAGTCCATTCAGTCTCTTTTGGAAAATAAGAGTTGGATTGAAATGAACACTTTAGAAGATATTTCATTTCTTGGCATTTAAAATCAATATTTTTCTCACTGTCATGAATATTTTTTGGAGAAGCCTTGGCAGCTATTTTTGTTCATCGTAATTGTGGCTCTACCGTAGGTGAAGATGGAACACCTTTCTCTCATTATTAAGAGTTTAGTAGCCCCGAGCTAAAGGCTGTGATTCTTTATGTCATCACTATGGTGGCAAATAAGAATTCTCATTTAGTTTCTAGTAACCTCATTTGTCAAGAAGACTGTATTTCAAGTTCACATAGATTTAAGGCAAACAAAAACTAGACAACTAAATGCCTCTTTGGTCACAAATTTCATTCATCAATTACAGAAAGTTAAACTAATGGGATATTAATTTTGCAGACTACTAACCTATTTCAAATTTTATTTTAAAAAGATGTGTGAAGTTAATTCAATTTTCAAATTGATTCTCCATTAGCGATAGTTTCAGTGTGGTGCTAATGTTAAAGAGCACTCAGGTGAACCACGTTCCCAGTGAAGGAGATTTAAAATTCCCTAAACTTTACTGTGAACGTGAAAGTGAAAATACATTACCAGAATGTTCTGCAGGGCATTTTAAAAAAAGTATTTTTTAAGTAAAGGCTTTGAAATTTTCTCAAGTCTTTACGATTTCAATTTTAGCTGAGTTGATCAAGAATAAAAAAAAGAAGGGTCATGCTTTGAGAAATTTTATTTTTATTAATTTTTTCTTTTTATTTTTCTTCTTATGATGTTAGTTAGCCAGCATACAGTACACCATAAGTTTTTGTTGCAGTGTTCAGTGATTCATTAGTTGCATATAACACCCAGGGCTCATCCCAACACGTGCTTTGAGAAATTTTAAATCTGTCTCAATATTGAAATGACAAGCCTTTCAAGCAAAATGACTAAACCCCTCCAATGGGGAGAAGTGCACACTGGGTCCCTCAGTGCCTCAAACAAACTTCAGGCTGCCTACTAACACAGACATGTGTTACCAACTTGTGTAGCCTTATAAACCCTTTCTGAGTTCAGATCATTTTCAGTTATTTCCCATTATCTTGCCTACCACCTAACAATGCTGGACCTTAGCTTCATATTTAGTATCTGATGCAGTTAAAAACTCAGCAAAACCATGAACTTGCTAATGATCCAACAAGCCAAGTTAACATATGTTATCAGGACAAGTCTCAACAAATCCCTTTTGTCTTCTTTCATTCCCATTCTAATAGTTGAAACAGTAGATGCTAATCTTTGAAAGATCATAAAAATTTATAGACAAGCAATCATAAACATCATTTCATTATGTCATTTCAACATTTAGAGGTTTCATATTTTTTCAGAACCTATCAGATCCAGCTTACATTACCTAATTTTTCATCAATATTCAATTGATTTTTCCAAGTTATCAATATTTTTTTCATTTTTATCAATTAATTGATCTAAATTATGCTTCAAACATGTCTATCTGCATGACAATATGCAATGGGCAAAACAGTGAAAATATCAAAATTTTATAACTTCTCTAGTATATATTTTATTGTCTATTTTAAACATTGTGTTTTATTGTCCATATATCTGAGGAAATTTGCAAGTATATTTTCTTTAATACCATTTCTGAATACATAAAAATTCTACAGCAAGTAAAACCTTATGTTATTTTCCAACTATTATTATTACTTTTACATAGAATCAAAAGAGTAGAATTTAGAGCTTAAAATCTTGTGCCTTGCAAAAAACATCCTTAATCCAACTATCAATGATCATCAGCATGTATTTGCTGGCATGGAAAAAATTTCTGTGGTCCACTCTTAAACTTCAGTATATATAAAAGTACCTGGACCTTGCTTCTGGGGTGATGCCCAGGGACCACCACTTTTATTAGCCATCTGGGAGTTTAAACATTTGGAAGAACTGTTATCTTGATTATATTTACATTGAACTCTATCTTCTCTGAGTAAGTTTCTTTTGTTGCAGCCTTATTGAAGAATAATTGACAGATATGATTATATATATTTAAAGTGTACATGTGATGATCTGATGTGTATATACTTTGTCAAATGATTAACAAGATTAAGTTAATTAACACACCCATCACTTCACACAGTTAAGTATTCTGTGTGTGTGTACGTGTGTGTGCTTGTCTGTATTTGAGAATGCTTAAGATGTACTGTCTTCAAATTTTCAAGTATATAGTACCATATTAACTATAGTTATGTTGTATATTAGATCCTCAGAAGTTATCTTATAAATGAAAGTTGTACCCTTTGAACTATATCTTCCCATTTCCCATTCCCTTAGTCCATGGTAACTATCATTCTACTCTGTTTCTGTAAGATCACCCTTTTTTTTTTTTTTGATTGTATATATACCACATTTTCCTTATCCATTCATCTATCAACAGATACTTAGGTTGTTTCTATATCTTGGCTATTATGAATAATGCAGCCATGAACACAGAAGTACAGATATCTCTTTGAGATCTTGATTCTATGATCTCTTTGATTCATACATAATAAAAATAGACCACAGGGAAATACTGCAATTAGCGTGAATGTGGAATTCTACGTAGTTCCATAAGCTAGGACCCCATTCATAGAGTACATTTTTTTTCTGGTATTAGGGGTACAATACACCTATAATTTTAACATTTTGTCTTTAACCATCAATTATATTTCAAAACTTAAGTCTACTGACAAATCTAATGTAAATTTGGACACATTGATAAAAAATACAGGATCCAGAATAAGAAAGATGATAGTTCCTTTCTTTCTGCAAACATCAACTTCACCTGATATACTGTCTTCAGTTCTCGATACTGAGTTTTAAGAACAGTGACAAGTTTATACATAACCAGAGGAAAGTAACGGTGAGGTTAAAAGAACATCAGCAAGCATAACTAGTCATTTTGGCTCTTAGATAAGCAGCCCTAATTGTGTCTTCAAAGTGCTTTTGCCATTGATAATGTTGTTCAAAAATAGAATGTTATGAACAAGCCATTCTAATCTGGGAGTTGGGGTTTTAAATAATTTTAACTATTCTTGTTATAAAGTTGCTAAATTCTTACAATTATTTTGAATTTGGTTTTCCAAATTTTGTTGATCTGAAGCAAAATCTATTATTTAAAAATGAAGAACATTTGAGGAAATTTGGGCTTTTTTTTTCTTTGAGAAGAATAGAATTTCCTTTATTCAACATTATATGACAGAATTCAGAGTTATATACAACAACAGAGTCCTCTCAAGCCAGCTCAAAAAGAGAAGAGTCTAAAAAAGATATTAGGAACACCACAGAATCTTATGAGGGCTAGAGAGTTGGGCCGGGTGCTGCCTATTGACAAGAACCTTGACTTAGGTCTCTGTAGCATGTTCTTCTCTCACTGCTGTTGGCAACAACTCCACACAATTCCAACACAAAAGGCACTTGAGACCTTATGGCCTAGGTTGGGACAGTTCCACCCACAAACTCCATCCAGCTGTTTCCCCAGTCCCTCACTGCCTACAGAGGTCTTTAGAATACACCTGATTGGTAAAGTCTGTGTCACATGACTGTGCTCAGTTGTTGAGGGGTCTGGTGAAGCTGCCCTCCAGCTTTTACTTGGCTGGGCAAGTTAAGATCATAATGCAGGAATTTCCCTGACATTAGAAGGACAATCAGAAGGTGGTGGAAAGCTGAAAATGTGAGGAAGAGTTGCTATAAAATTATATTTATTGAATAGTATGTGCCAGGCTTTTTCTTGACTCTTGGGTATGGAGATAAATGCTTTTACATATAGTAATTCTTATAAATACGGCTGAAGGTTAAAAGTTACAAGGAAACAAATCTCATCTCAAAACCAGTAAATAAATTTCTAATATGTTATTTGTATTAAAAGAAATTTCATGCTATAAAAATCTCGTTAAAATTTGTTTAAATTGAAAAACAAAGCAGGAAAGGGACTAGAAAAAGTTGGACTAAAAATAAGTTATTTTCTTTCAGAAATTTTAGTAATCAAGATGTTTAGCAATGAGTGCATTTTACTATTGCAGGCTAAGTGTAACAGTTTATCAAAATAGTAAAAAAGAAAAGAAAATTTTCTAAATATCACTAAGCAAATACTGAACTGCCCATGAAATCAAACTGAGAATCAATGAGCTTCTGATCATCAAAATAAACACAGCCCAATTTACAAGCCCTTATATTAAAAGAGAAATACAAAACTGGCTGAGCCACTCAGAAAAAGCAGATGTTGATTCCTATTCTAATCACACAAACACTTTTTGCCTATGCACAAAAACTCAATTTCAATTGCAGTTTTATATATATAGATATATATATCTCTGACAGTGTCATCTTGCAAATTACAGTCCTTCATTAACTGATCAAGCAATATAAGGAGTGACTGAGCCTTAAAGTTAAAAAATAATAGCTACTGATTTTTGAGCACTTAATATGTGATAGTTAATGTTCTCCATGTCTTATATGTATTTATTCATTTACTCTTTGCAAAAAATCTCCAAAAGTATTATTATTATTCCAATTTTATAAATGAGAACAAAAAGATAGAGACAGGTGAAATAATTGCCTATGATAGCTAGCAATTGACAGAGCCAGGATTTGAACAAAAGAAGTTGGGCTCCCCAGTCTGGTCCTGTTTTCCTCACTATGCTTTCCTGTCTCTAAGTAACTTACTAAATGACTCAGCCCTCCCTAAAAGTATGCCATGGCACTTTAATATGTCATGAGTGAATGAATACGTCGTGTGAGCCTGAGATCATCTCCCCCGGGCCTCGGCAGCTATACACAGTCAGGGGAAAAGAAGAGAAAGACTCTTTCTGACTAACAGGACAGTATGATCTGAAAAGAGAACTCACCGGACACTGTGATAGACACTGTACAGTTGAGCACAAACTGACATTATCGTTGAATTATCATTAGATTGAAGAACAAGTTCTTACGGACAATTACAAGTGCTTTAAGTTGTGAAATAAAACCCTTCTCCTTCCCAAGAACTTAATAAACTCTGTTACACACACAGAGGTGTGTGTGTGTGTGTGTGAGTGCTGACTCCTTGTGAACACTTAGGAAATGGTTGAGTACCAATGCACGCAGAGGAAGAAACCCACAGCTCACGCAGGACAAACTTTAGAAATTAACCCAATTCAACAAAGACATCCATACAGAGAGAAAGCTGAAGAGCTAGAAACTGACCTCTGTCCCCAGAACCCCCGCTGCCAGTGCCCTGCTCCAAGTCCCTGGAGAGTTTGGGAGGGGTGCAAATCTGCTTTCGTTATAAGACAAAAGTTCTCAAAAGACAGAATACCTTAATTGACTTCTAAGCTATACTTCTAATTAAATTTATTCTAAAATGAAATGAGGGGCCTCAAGAGGTACTGCCCTTCCTGTTTTTGAAAGAGAATGCAAGAGATACATCCAATCTCTAAGATTCTGAAATTTTATGAAAAATGGGGAAAATTTTTGCATGCCTTGGTGTCATTTAAAACAAACATAAAAATGTGTTTATTACCAATGAAAAGAATTCAAATTCCAGGAGGACCTGGTGATAATGCCATTCCATTCAGGCAAACTTCATACATTTTAAAAGTATTTTTGGTAGCCATTAAGGGCTTCAGAAAAGATCTTCCTCATTCATGTTCATCATGAATCTTAGATCCCAGTGATAGCATTGTAAAGCAGCATAAACATAACCCAATCATAACATTGCATTCCCTCTCTTAATTAAAAAAAGCAAAACCTATAATTACTTCAAATCCAGTTTAAAGTGTAAACAATGAATATTTCTCAAAGAAAAAGACTCTTTGTTTGATAGAAACAACTTGTTTAGATTTAGAAAAAAGCCTGTAAATGTGAGAGAGAATTAATGTTCCTAAAAACATAAGCCCTTGAATACTCACAAATTGTGAAAGAAGACAATAAAAAAGGAAAATCAGAAATAATAAAATTTAATTACTGGTTAATTGAAGTGGGTTTTTGACAACATTATTGAGAAGCAAGTGTCCTGCAGATACTAAACCTAAGGAAATCCTGGCAGGAAGCAACAGGGTGATTTTTATTCAGGGATGTGAAATTAATCAGGAACAAAAGGCACATACACACACAGCATTTATAAATGTATTTATTACAAACATATGCCTCAGCCACAAAGTCAATTTTATAATGATTTTATATGTGTGTATTATATGTGTAATGTATATAACATATAATATTAATTATATAATTATATATAAAAATAAATTCAGGACCTTTTATTGAGATAAAGTTGAAAATGTGAGTTGGAGAATATGGAATTTTTAGCTAGTTTTCAAGATATATATCCTTCTTCTGTTTCTACTAATGTGGCGGACTAGATACTTTTAATAGTTTCTCAGTATAAAACACTTAGAAATGAAGGTGATAAAAAATCAGATATTCTTTAGATACTTAACTGAGATTAAGCAAAGTGACAGAAATCCCTAGATCCAAAGTTAAGAAAAAAGATGAACACCAGAGCAGTAGGACTATGTTGATGGCTAGGGTTGATAAAGCAATGAGGGCCAGGAAAAAGTTGGGACTTGGAATTGGCACACACTCCACAGGAAACTAGGAATCTTAAAATGCTATGCCATTTTGTAAAAGGGTGAACTTTGAAAATAGTCCAATCGCAAAAGCAACGAGCTAAGAAACTGAACTGTACCCTGGGGGAGTAAGGATGGGGGTAGAAAAGAGGGACCTCTTCATAATCAACAGTTACCAATGTAGGGTTTCAGGTTTAAATATGTGCTACATGGAAAATCAGGGAAGCTCTAAGCCAAGAAACTGTCTTAGAGTTGACCTGGACTGTTAGCACCTTAGAGCACCAAGCACAAGCAAATACATATTCTCTTTGCATGTGCCTTCAACCCAAAGCCTGCAGTATTGCTACAAGTAATACCCACTGAAATTACAAAATACATAATAAAACAAATCAACATAAATGAATCAAAAGAAACAACAAACATCAAAAAGAGACATCTCCCAAATAAAAGGCTGGATACAGAATATAAAATATTTATTTATATACAAAATATTAATATACAAATATGTTCTCTGTTTAAAATATTCAAGGAAATAAAAGACAGTTTAGAAAATAAGAAATAAAATACTACCAAAAATAAAAGAGGAAACCAAATATAATATCTAACAATAAAATAAAATCATAGGAATTATAAACTCAATGTACAAATTAAGTAACAAGTTACATACACAGTTGAAGATACAAATTTTAAAAATATCACTCAGATAAAAAGGGGTTAGAAAATATTAAAGAGGTGTTAAAAATATTGGATATAAAATGAGAATGTATACCATATTAGAGGCCCAGCAAAAAGACGAGACAGAATGAATAGGAATATTCAAAGAGATAATGCCTGAGATAATAAATCTTTCAGACTTGGTGAAAGACATAACTTCTCTAAGTCAAGATAGATGGCCAAGAGACACATGAAAAGATGCTCAATATCACTGATCATCGGGGAAATACAAATCAAAACTATAATGAGATATCACCTCACACCTATCAGAATGGCTAAAATGAAGGAATACAAGTAAAAACAGGTGTTGGTGAAGATGTGGAAAAAGGGGAACCCTCTCACACTGTTGGTGGGAATGCAAACTGTTGCAGCCACTCTGGAAAACAGTCTGGAGTTCCCTCAAAAAGTTAAAAATATAACTACCTTGTGTTCCAACAATTACACTACTAGGTATTTACCCAAAGAAAACAAAAATGCTAATTCAAAGGGATACATGTACCCCATTTCCCGATGTTTATAGCAGCAGTATCTACAATAGCCAAATTATGGAAAGATCCCAAATGACCAGCAACTGATGAATAGATAAAGAAAAGGTGGTATATACGTATGATGGACTATTACTCGGCCATAAAAAAGAATGAAATCTTGCCCTTTGCAACAACATGGATAGAGCAAAAGAGCCTCATGCTAAAGGAAATAAGTCCATCAGAGAAAGACAAATACCATGATTTCACTCATATGTGGAATTTAAGAAACAAAACAAATGAGCTAAGGGGAAAAAAAAGAGAGAGAGGCAAACCAAGAAGCCAACTCTTAACTATAGAGAACAAACTGATGGTTACCAGAGGGGATTGATTAAATAGGTGATGGAGTTTAAGGAGTGCACTTATTGTGATGAGCACTGGGTGTTGTATGGAGGTGTTGAATCACTATATTGTAGATCTGAAACTAATATTACACTGTATGTTAACTAACTGGAATTTAAATAGAAACATTAAAAAAGAAGAAGAAATCCTAAAATGAATAATCTATATATCCACAACAGACATATTATAGAGAGATTGCAAATATCAAAGATAAAGACAGACATTAAAATCAGAGATGGAAAAAAAAAAAACTGACAGGCGACAGAGAAAGTGCTTAGACCAACAGCAAGAGCATTAATGGAAATAAAACATACAGTGATATATTCAATGAGCTGAGAGAAAATAACTTCAACATAGGAATGTATAGGCAGCTAAACATATCAAATAATAAGGCAAAAAACATATATTAAATTCAACAAAACCTGAGACATTTTAATGCTTAGCCAGTAGAGGTCTTCTAAAAAAATGTATTTTAAAGAAAAAAAACAAAAAACAAACAGAAAAAAACATGGAAACAGAGATACAAAAAAAAATTTTTGGACAGAGAAATTGGCAAATAAGTGGGTAAATCTGAGAATATAATAATATTACAACAACTAATTTCAGAATTAAAAAAAATGTTATTAAAGCACTAGAAAAATAACTACAGCAGGAGGTGACACCATTAAAGCATTCTAACTTGATGCTTTATTAAAAGTATACATGCTAAATTTTAAAGAAGTTAACTAGAAGATGAAAAAGCAACTGTCTAACTTTCAGGCCAGTTGGAGGAATATAATGGAGTAATAATAATAAATACCAATTCAAGTGAGGAACCAAATAACTATAAGATAGAAAAAGCAAGACAAATAGAAACTACAAAATAGTACAGCTAAAAAAAAATACAAATCTACTAGTAACACGTGAAATATAAATGAACTACACTTGCCAGTTAAAACAAAGATTGGAGAATTCCTAAACAAACAACCAAATAAAAAAATGGGCAAAGGACTCAAATAGACCTTTTTCCAAAGAAGACATATAGATGGCCAGTAGGCACATGAAAAGATGCTCAACATCACTAATCACCAATCTGACTGGTTAAATATAAAAAAAAAAAATATGTGCTGGTGAGGATGTGAGAAAAGGGAACCCTCTTGCACTGTTGGTGGGAATGTAAATTGGTGTAGCCACTATGGAAAACAGTATGGAGTTTCCTCAAAAAAAAAAACTAACAATAGAACTGCCACAAAATCCAGCAATTCCACTTCTGGGAATTTATCCAAAGAAAATGAAAACACCAATTGAAAGAGATATATGCATCCCATATTCATTGCAGCATTATTTACAATAGCCAAGATATGGAAGCAACCCAAGTATCTATTGATATTGATGAAAGGATAAAGATGTGATGTGATAGATAGATAGATAGATAGATAGATAGATAGATAGATAGATAGATAGATAGATAGATATAGATAGATGATAGATAGATAGATAGATAGATAGATAGATAGATAGATAGATAGATAGATAGATGATAGATAGATAGATAGATACACAATGGGATATGGTCATCCATGAAAGAGAATGAAACCCCTCCAGTTGTGACATCATGAATGGACCTAGAGGGTATTATGCTAAGTGAAATAAGACAGAGAAAAATAAATACCATAGATTCCACTTATATGTGGAATCTAAAAAACAAAACAAATGAACAAAAACCCAAAACAGAAACAGATTCATAGACACAGGAAACAGTGTCGTTTACCAGGTAGGGGAGTGGTTGGGGTGGTGGGCAAAAGGGTGAAGGGGATTACGATTTACAAACTTCCAGGTATAAAATAAAAGAGGGATGTAATGTAGTGCATAGGAAATACAGTCGATAATATTGTAATAACCCTGCATGGTGTCAGATGATAACTAGACTTAATGTGGGATCATTTCATAATGTATAAAAATATTGAGTCACTATGATATATACACCTGAAACTAATTGGATAGTATATAACAATGATACTTCAGTTTAAAACAAATATATTAGAAAATTAAAAATTCCTGCAATGCACTGTTCACAAGAGACATACAGGAAGTATGAAATCTAAAGTTTGAAGTAGAAGTAAAATCTGATCAGATTAGTATGAGTAAGAAAAATTATAGGCCAGTCTTTCATAAGTAGACATGAAAAATCAATTCAAAATGGATTGTAGATTCAATTGTGACAGATAAAAATGACTGTTTCTATGTTAAGATTTTAACATAGAAAAATGTAGTCATGATTTTGAAGTAGAAAAACATTTCATAAAGAAGACTGAAAAAGCGGGTGCCTGGGTGGCTCAGTTGGTTGAGCGACTGCCTTCGGCTCAGGTCATGATCCTGGAGTCCCGGGATCGAGTCCCACATCAGGCTCCCTGCGAGTCTGCTTCTCCCTCTGACCCTCCTCCCTCTCCTGCTCTCTGTCTCTCATTCTCTCTCTCTCAAATAAATAAATAAAATCTTAAAAAAAAAAAAAAGAAGACTGAAAAAGCATTAACAATAAGAGAAATAACATATAAATTGGATTTTATTATAATTAAGAATCTCTATTTATCAAGAGAGGTCATCAAAAGAGTGAAAAGACAAGCCAAAATTAAAAGATATTTGCAATTCTTATAACCAACAAAAGACTTTCCTACAAATGGAGCAAAAGACAATTTGATTAAAAATGGCAAAAGACTGGGCGCCTGGGTGGCTCAGTTGGTTAAGCGACTGCCTTCAGCTCAGGTCATGATCCCAGGGTCCTGGGATCGAGTCCCGCATCGGGCTCCCTGCTCTGCGGGGAGCCTGCTTCTCCCTCTCCCACTCCCCCTGCTTGTGTTCCCTCTCTCGCTGTGTCTCTCTCTGTCAAATAAATAAATAAAATCTTTAAAAAAAAAAAAAAAATGGCAAAAGACTTGGAAAATCATGTCCCCAAAAGAATGCCCACACTTCAATAAACACAACTGCTCCATAACACTGGAAAGGGAATGGCAACTTTAATCACAGTACTATACCTCTTGACACCCACTAGAATGACTTGAAAATTTTTAAATTGAAAAGTATTATGACAATGTGGAACAACAGGAGCTATCCTATTCTGCTGATGAGAGAATAAATTGGTATAACCATTTAGGAAAATCCTCAGTTAACTACTGACCGTACTCACACCCTATTATTACTTAGCGGTTCAATTCTTAGGTACAAATCTAAGAGCAATATATTCATATGTATACCAAAAGCATGTACTGAAAATGTTCATAGAAGCATCATTTTTAGTACCACAAAGCTAGGAACAATCCAAATTCCAACAACAGGAGAACTGACAGATAAATGTGATAATTTCACACAATAGAATACTATGCAATACTGAAAAAGAATAGTAACTGCTACATACAACATCACGGATCAATCACACACATATTATATTGAGTTAAAGAAGCAAAATGTAAAAAAAAATACCATATTGTTCCAATTATATGTTATAAACAACTAAAGCTCATCTGTAGTGATAAAAGTAAAAATAGGGGTTGCCTTGGGAGGAAGTTATAGCTAAGAGGAAAAATGAAGCATCTGGGATACTGATACCGATACCCTTCTATATCTTGACCTGGATAGAGGTTCTCAAAGGGTGTTCACTTTTCAAAGATCTATTAAGCTGTAAATTTATGATGTGTGCATTTAAAAATATATTTTAAATATAATTAAAAAAAATTGCTCGGGGCGCCTGGGTGGCTCGGTTAAGCGACTGCCTTCGGCTCAGGTCATGATCCTGGAGTCCCGGGATCGAGTCCCACATCGGACTCCCTGCTCAGCGGGGAGTCTGCTTCTCCCTCTGACCCTCCCCCCTCTCATGCTCTCTGTCTCTCATTCTCTCTCTCGCAAATAAATAAAATCTTAAAAAAAAAAATTGCTCACATTTCACCCTTTGATTTTCTACAGATGTCTCCCATTAGCTGAACCCATTGAAAAGCCAAAGAAAAGGGAATAAATTGATACAGTCAGTAGAGGTTCAGCCTGCCAGAGCACTGAGCAGGGTCAGGAATACATCTGGAGTGGCCAAAAAAGAAAAAGCAGTTCAGGGGGTCCCAAAAGGCAACCTGGAGCCTTGTTTATAACAGTAAAGAACTGGAAATAGACTTAAAGTCTACTCATCAAGCAAATGAATACATTACATTTGAAATAAGCATATAAAGATATATACCATTGCAAATCAGAGCTATATGAATCAGAAATAAGGCACAAACACAAGAGGGAATGTTAAAAAGAAAATACAGTATGATAGAGATTTTTTACATTTTTAAAATATATAAGACTATTGTTTATTGTTTGGGGGCGCATTCATATAGCAGTGGAAGTAAACAAGTGCTTAGGAATAATAAACATCAAATTTAGGATAGCTATCTTTTTATGGGGAAGTCAAGTGTGGAATATGGTCATAGAGGGCTTTAAACTATATTTGGAATGTTTTATGTCTAAAGCTACATGAGAGGTACATAGATGCGCATTCAATCACTCTTTACAGCTTCATGAATATCTAAAATATTTCATAATAAAAAGCAACACCATCATGAACACCACCAACTTCATTATAATTACGGACTCATAGCATATGCATTTTATATAACATTATAATTGGGAATAAAAACAACTTAACCATTCACATATGGTTAATTCTGACCCATCAGTCAAGGAACACTGAAGGGGTCCCATCAGTAGGGCACATGCTTGAGTTTTTTATTCCAGGACTAGAGGCCAGTTTGGATGCTCTTTTTGAGCAACTATGTGCAGCTCTAGAAGTTACTTGGGGATAATGCGTAGTATGGGGCTTTAAAACAGAGCAGAGCTAAAGGGTTAACACAGAGATTTAATCCTCAACTTTGACCTTATTAGCCTAATACTCTCAGAAACTAAACTTACTTTTATAAATATATATATGGATATATTTAATAAATACAAAAATGGATACATATTTTTCTACTGTGTGACGTATCCATTCATACAGATGTTGAAGATATATACCACCCATGGCTATACTAATTTATGTTCCTTGAAAGTTTTAAATCTATTTGCTTTCCTTTTGAGGGAGACTTTGAGGTCTTGTTTTCTAATTATTTACACTTTTAGAATTTACTTCTTTAGTTCATATCCTTATCCTTGAAATAATAGCTAATAGAGCTGTCCTTTATTTTGTAAGCATAACAAAGACTATGTTGTATAATCCCGAAGGCTATCTGATGAGTGCTGCATAAGTTGAGGTCCATTTAACAAATATGATCTCATGCACTGTCAGCATATGTGTACTCACTATAATTAAAATGCAATAACAAGAAATGCATGGCAAATGAGTTTTAAACCTCTACCGACATATGAAATAACTTCTCCCTTCCGGGGTCAATTGAACCACATTTCTCACTTATTTTGCCCTTTGTCTCCACATAGATCTATAATACTAGCAGGAAAAAATGCCTTTCTCATTACAGAGCAACACTATAATAATTTAATTTGATTGCTCAAGCTAAGTACTTTTAAGCATTACTATTTCTATGACAATCCTCCTTTCATTTATTATACTGGGGAATATCTGTAGCCTTTTTATCCAAACTGCACCAAAATATTATCAAATGCAAGCAAATGGTGGCTAAGCCAATCATAGCATGGCAATTTTTGAGTTAATATTCTTAAACAGTAAGAAAATTTTCAGAAATGCTACCACATTTTCTCTCAACATGAAAGAATTCACTGTCTCATGATCCCAAAACCTAAAAATGAAAAGTGGAAAAATTCAGGATCTAAATAACAGCTTCAAAATTTAAAAGAAATAGTTGGAATTTAGGTATTTTTCCTTAATACCAAAGAGGTTGATATTTTAAGGTTGGCATTTGTTCATCTGGAGCATTTGGATATAAGCAGATTTTCATCCCTTATGGATATTTACATGACATGTACAAACAGTCCTTCCTCCATAAATACCTACTACAGCTAAAGCATTCCACTGTCTAGAATAACCCGAAGATTGAATTTATTTAGATAGCACTATTTTTTCTAATAGTGAAAAGCACTTTCACTTACATAGAGCTTCCTATAAATTTTTCATTCAAATATTTGATAACATATAGGTGCATCTTTGGTTTGAATGGATAAAAGAAATCGTTTCCCTTTTGTTTCCTTAGAGAAGAAATAGAATAGTTGAAATTTTTTGTTGTTATTATTGGACATTATATGGTATTTACTTACCCTAAAAAGAAACATCTTCTGATCTTTTAACATTCAGTTTTATAATCTATTTCACATATTTTTTTAAAAGAAGAATGAAAAAAATCAATGAATATATTCAACCTAATTGAGATCAACACATTAGGTAAATGTCACCAATAAATAGTTTTATAAGAATAGCTTTAAGTAAAAGGATGGAGAAAGACAATTGTGTTTATTTTTTTTTCCATGTCAATTAGCTATTCTTCATCACCTACTACTATATTATACATTAATAATTTTATTTTTTTTAAAGATTTTACTTATTTATTTGACAGACAGAGACACAGTGGAGAGAGGGAACACAAGCAGGGCAAGTGGGAGAGGGAGAAGCAGGCTTCCCGCCGAGCAGGGAGCCCAATGCAGGGCTCAATCCCAGGACCCCGGGACCACCACTGAGCCAAAGGCAGACGCCCAATGACTGAGCCACCTGGGTGCCCCTACATTAATAATTTTAAAAAGCCTGGTACTTTTTCACACCTAGTAGGAATACAATAAGTGGTTGATGAATTAAATTAAAAGGTAATGAAGCTTTCAAATTTTTCAATTTATTATAGAAGAAATGATTAGCGACAAGGAAACAGCTTCATCTACTTGCTAAACTTTTCTCACATGTAATCATTTCTTTCTTTTGGCTTTATAATTGAAATTTTTGGAAAGTAAAATATGTTCTTTAGTTTGAAAATTGAAAACAAACAATTAAGTTAATTGGCAATATTTAATATTTTTTTATAATCTATCATGCACTTCTATTCAATTGTATCTTGTTTGTCTTTTGTTATGTCCTTTCTGACAAGATTCACTTAGGTAATTTGAATTTAAGGTCATAGATTGCAGGTAAGGTGTCTTATTTATCTCTGTAAACACTATACCAGCCAGTATTACATCCCATTTATAGTAGTACCATATTTAAAATGATTCACACATTTCTCCCATGTTCAAAACACAATGCTAAAGTCATGGTGAGACATGGTCTTGCTTGTTTACCAAGAATTTATAATAAATCAAGAGAAACAAATTTCTAATGAATTGATACATACCCTAATAATCTTTTGAGCTATCTTCTATGGAATCACTAGGGTGTTAATTAATTAAAGTAGGGTATTGAAGGCTATCAGAGCAGGGCATATAGTGAGCTGGATCTTGAGGAACAAGTGGGAAGGAGGGATTTAATGCAAATGATGAAGTTTCCCAAAGTTTAGTCATTATAGATCACATCTAAGCCATATGCTAGTACCTATGTTAATAGTTATTTCATATTTTCTTTCATATGATTCAAGT
Source organism: Mirounga angustirostris (assembly GCF_029215605.1). Taxonomy (NCBI): domain Eukaryota; kingdom Metazoa; phylum Chordata; class Mammalia; order Carnivora; family Phocidae; genus Mirounga; species Mirounga angustirostris. Next base: position 78,469,194 of record NW_026991716.1, on the reverse strand, counting down.
TTTATTAAATTTTAAATAAATATACTTAAAAAGAAAACTTAGTAAGACTTCCATAAATGAAACAAACAAAATGGTATCATCTGCTACAAAGAGAAGGTGCAGTTAAAAATACATATATGAATCACACACCTGTACCTCTGAAGCAAATAATACATTTTATGTTAAAAAAAAAAAAAGAAGAAGAAGAAGATAGCAGGAGGGGAAGAATGAAGGGGGGAAATTGGAGGGAGAGACGAACCATGAGAGATGATGGACTCTGAGAAACAAACTGAGGGTTCTAGAGGGGAGGGGTGGGGGATGGGTTAGGCTGGTGATGGGTATTAAAGAGGGCACGTACTGAATGGAACACTGGATGTTATATGCAAACAATGAATCATGGAACACTACATCAAAAACTAATGATGTAATGTATGGTGATTAACATAACATAATAAAAAAGAAGATTTAAAAAATATATATATATTGAAACAGATAAAAATTGTTATACTTGCTCTAGCTACTTACCAAAGACACTGAGTAGTCAGGGATAGTCCAGGTCTGCATTGCTTCTTTTAAAAGGAGTTTACGTGGGGCACCTGGGTGGCTCAGTCGTTAAGGTCTGCCTTCGGCTTCGGTCATGATCCCAGGGTCCTGCGATCAAGCCCCACATTGGGCTCCCTGCTCAGCGGGAAGCCTTCTTCTCCCTCCCCCACTCCCCCTGCTTTGTTCCCTCTCTCACTGTGTCTCTCTCTGTCAAATAAATAAAATCTTTAAAAAAAAAAAAAGAGTTTACGACAAGGTACTGAGACAAAATAGAGACTTCTCTGAAGAGGTAATAAAAGGATGCTGCTATGATCTGACTTGTGTACCCCCCTTCCCCCACCAAACTCATATGGTAAAGCCCTAAACCCCCGGTGTAATGGTATTTGAAGACCGGGACTTTGGGAGGTAACTAGGTTTAGATGAGGTCACAAGTGTAATACCCTCATAAAAGGATCGATTCTCTTACAAGAAGAGACACCAGAGATCTTGTTTCTTCTCTGTCTTTCTGCCAGGAGAGGACACAGAGAAGGCAGCCATCTGCAAGTCAGGAAGAATGTTCTCACCAAAACCCGACTATGCTGGCACCTTGATCTTGAACTTCCAGCCTCCAGAACTGTGAGAAAATAAATGTGTTATTTGAGCCACCCAGCCTATGGTACTTTGTTATGGCAGCCCAAGTTGACTAAGATAGATGCGAAGGTAATTGAGAAGTGAAAACTTTTCTAAGTTATGATACGATTTGCTTCAGTGCTATTTCTGTGCACATAACTATCTACCTACCATGTCCAGCCTACGATAAGTAGAGTATGTTCCCCATTTTTATTAACCCTAAGAAAACCCATCATGAATACAGAGAGATGTGAACAAACATCCCATGGTCAGAGAAGAGCAAATGGTCTAACGTTGCAAGAAGTAGCCTTTTCAAGCTTGAATTTGAGGTTCAGGGTGTCAGGGATGTAGTATAAAGGATGTAGAAGGGATGTATTGATATGAGTGTTGGGGGATTTTTCCTGGCCTATATTATTTAGTTTACATAACTATATTAGTTTTCCACTGCATAACAAATCACCACAGACTTAGCAGATTAAAACAACACACATTATCTCAGCGTCTGTGGGTCAGGAGTCTGAGCACCATAACTGGGTCTTCTGCTCAGAGTTTTACAAGATTAAAATGAAGATGTCATTTGGGGTGCATTCTCATCTGGAGACAAGACTGGAAAGGATTTTGCCCCCATGCTTATTTGGGTTGTTAACAGAATTTGCGTTTTTGTGGCTGTAGGACTATGGGTTCTAGCTGTTTGCTGGACATGAGCTTCTAGAGGCCACTCACATTCCTACAGGCCATTGTAGTTATGAAGGGAAATTTTAAAATGTCTTATGCCTTGAAAATCTACATGTAGTTAAGGGCTCTCTTTTGGAAGGCTTTGAATACAGTGTCCACTCATACGAATTCATCATTTGAGCAATGACAGTGGGCAGGACCCCACCGCCAGCAAGGTGCAGGACAGTGAAAGTATAGCAGTAAGAGAAGGAACTGACTGTGGAGACATTTAGGAAATACCTGCAATTGATATAGGGAGGAATGATGATGAAGCTTGAGCTATCCAGTGGGAATGCAAAATATAAAAGCAAGCAGGGGTTAACAACGGGGGACTGAGAAAGAGAAAGAAATCAAAGATGACACTGAACCAATCAGCAATTACTTGTGAACTTGAAAAGAAAGTATTTGCATGGGAAGTTCAGGAACGGAGTTTGAGTTGTGGCTATGAAAAGGACAGCAAGCAATTTTGAAGAAGTGTAATTTAGGAATGAGGAAGGAGAAGGAAGTGCTAAGTCATTTTAAACATCTTATATTTTAAAAGACATAATAATGGTCATAATGTATTAAAGAATCCGAATGAGTAAAAAATAGTGAAAAAAGTAGGTAAAAATGATTTCGGTATTAGGTATCTCAAAGAGAAGGAAAAAAATTTTGTGATATTGAAGATCTTCAGCTTCTTTCCTTTTTTAATAAAATAGAATTCCTAGTCAGATCATAGACGGAGACAAATCGGTGATCAGAAATTAAGCAATGGCAGTATTTCACAAATGTGAACAGAAATTTATTAAATTGTGACATTTATCTGCTCACTACTTTGATAACATAGATCTTTTCTATTTTTAATCCTGAATAATTTAAAAAATTACTCTACATTAAATATTTAACCTATTCAAAATTATCCTGTCCTAAATATATCAATTAAATGCATACATTATATGCAAGATCACTTTTATTAAACCAAATTAAATATTGAACTAAATTTAATAATTAAACTGGATTTCATATTAGATCAATTTAACACACAGTGTAAAAAGTTCAATTTGTGCAAGAATGAAAGGGTAACAGAAATAAATATTGGATAGGTTTAAAAAAAGAAATGACTATAAATTTAGTTAATAAAATACCCAACATGTAAAATTTTAAGGTTATATTATGTGTCATATGCACATATATGTGTGTGCATTACTGTGCTTATGCATGTAAAGATAAAAAAAAATATGTCACCAAAGTGGACCGTTATTCTGGAGATATATACCAAGATATTCATGACTTCTTTGAATTCTTGGGCACCACCAGAGCATATGTTTTCCCTCATAAAATGTAATCAGGTAGAATTGGAAACCTGAAATTACCTCCTCAACCCCTCATGAGAACTACCATGTTCGTAATAGAAGATGAGTTGGGAAGGCATCTGAACAGTTAACTAGCTTTACACTCCAAGTTTATCCATTCACTGAAAGCAATCTTTATTGAGCACTTAATTGTGCTGGACACTGTTCTAGGTGTTGAGGATATAGAAATGAGTAAAACAGAAAAATCTCTGCTCCTGGGGAGTTTCATTCTGGTGGTAGTGCTGCTGGTGCTAGTGGAGATGGGGGCTGGGGGAAGGGTGAAGAAAAACAAATGAACATATAATGTGCCAGCATAAATAGAAAAATAAAGCAGGGTAAGGAGAACAGAGATTTGGGATGATAAGGAAAGGCCTATCCAGGAAGGTGATATTTGGGCATAATGAGATGAGGAAGTTAGGTGTTTCTGACCTGGAAGAAGAGCTGTTAAATTTCAAGGCTAAGGGACAGGTAGTGACTCATATTTTTAGCACAGACTTTCACAGTTGCTTGCAAACTGTCCCAAAGAAGAATAACAAATCTGAATATTTTGTAAGTTTTAAGGATCAGTAGGTTTTAAAGATTGTAAACATCCGGGCGCCTGGGTGGCTCAGTCGTTAAGCATCTGCCTTCGGCTCAGGTCATGATCCCAGGGTCCTGGGATCAAGTCCCACATCGGGTTCCCTCCTCGGCGGGAAGCCTGCTCTCCCTCTCCCATTCCCGCTGCTTGTGTTCCTGCTCTCGCTATCTCTGTCTCTGTCAAATAAATAATTAAAATCTTTAAAAAAAAAAAAAAAAAGATTGTAAACATCCAAAAAAGGTCTCAATACTAAATCCCCATGCAACTGTCAATTTAGAAGTAAGTTTTTACACACACAGACACACACAGCCCAGTGAAATTCAATTTACATAAAATCTAAATCAAGTCTAGACTCCAGTTAATCACTGATATACACTATTAGTGCTATCTTCTCTTTAACTTAAAGCAAACCACAACCTCCAGTCCATGACCTTTGTAAAATGCCATAGTCCTATTTTCTGCCTTTGTAACAAGTGCAGGTCCAACATGATTGAGACTTCTTTGATGATTGTAAAGCTTATAGCAGTTTGGAGTCCTCGCTCTGAACACTCATTCTCACTTGGCTGCACTACCTACAGAAGTAAAAGGTATAGGAAGTCACACTGAATTTATACTAAAACACAGTTAGAAGTTTGTTTGGGCCTAAAACTCTAAAATAAAGCTTATTTATTTATTTATTTATTTATTTATTTATTTATTTATTTGAGAAAGAGAGAGCTCACATGTGCACAAGCAACACAGGAGGGGTAGAGGGAGACAGAGAAAGAGAATTTTAAAGAGGCTCACGCCTAGTGTGGAGGCTGATGCAGGGCTCCATCTCAGGACCCTGAGATCATGACCTGAGCAGAAATCAGAGTCAGAAGCTTAACTGAGCCACCCAGAAGCTTAACTGCCCCAAGCTGTTTTTTATAAAATCAATTTCAGAAAATTTTTTGAATTTTATTATTGGGGTCTATGATTACTTGGCTTCTTGTGAGTTGATTTCATTATATAACAATTGCTTGATGTTATATCAAAATTCAATTTTGAACTTTAGAGATTATGAAAGGAATCAAGCCAACACAATTCAGCTTCAAAGGTAGGAAATTTGGGGGTGCCTGGGTGGCTCAGGTCATGATTCCGGGTTCCTGGGATAGAGCCCAGCATTGGGGGAGCCTGCTTCTCCCTCTGCCCCTCCCCCTGCTCGTGCTCTCTCTCTCACTCACTTTCTCCTCTCAAATAAATAAATAAAATCTTTTAAAAAAAGTAGGAAATTTAGGTAGCTTAATATTTTATACACATTCTATTTTCCACTTCATTGTCATAGCTCTGCAAACACACACTGCCTCTCTGTCTCATGGAATAAGTACAACAGTGAAAGTTAACACTCTCTCCATTAAGGGCTATCATCTGTGAAACTTGATTCCCCAGGAGATGCCTCCTTCCCATCGCCATTCATTTTATCTAGCAAAGAATCTCTATAATGTCTATTTGGTAAAACTCTGTTTGTCCTAACTAAAGTAGTGAGACACCAAATTTATTCCAGTCAAATAAAAACCACTTGCCTTGTCAACTTATTGCTCTTAACTGTAAGTTTCCTAAGGTCTCAGAACAAAGTAATGGCTTTTCCTTGACACCCCCATACTTTAAAGTAGTGTCTGGCATGCTATAGGTACCCCCAAAATTGAATGTAATTGAACTAGACCGAAATACCCAGAAGCACACACTACCTCTACCTCTTAAATACCCATTGCTTGCCCTGACATAGTTTGGGGCAAGCTTCATTCAATAACCCTTGTCTTCTGTACATCCTAGCATTCATTATTTTATCTCAATAAAATGATTTTTTTTAAGATTTTATTTATTTATTTGAGAGAGAGAGAATGAGAAAGAGCACATGAGAGGGGGGAGGGTCAGAGGGAGAAGCAGACTCCCTGCCGAGCAGGGAGCCCGATGCGGGACTCGATCCCGGGACTCCAGGATCATGACCTGAGCCGAAGGCAGTCGCTTAACCAACTGAGCCACCCAGGCGCCCTCAATAAAATGATTTTTAATGATAGTAGTAAAATGCTCCTAAATCTAAATATACCTTAACTATTGTTCCCCAAACTGTCTTCTCTTTTGTTTAATTTCCTTTGATTTAGCTTGTAAGGAATGAAACACATACCTGTTTATAAGCTACACTCAGACTCTCCACTATGCTCTCTTGATTAAGCTCCATTTTTGAGAAAATAAGATAGTTTGAATTACATTTAGGTGATTTTCCGGATTTTTTTTTTTTTTTTTTTTTTTTTTTTGAGACAGAGAGCTCATGCTAGTGGGAAGTGGGGGGAGAGGCAGAGGGAGAGGGAATGAGCGAATCCTAAGCAGGCTCCACACCCAGCTCAGAGTCCCACGTGGGGCTCAATCTCATGACCCTGAGGTCATGACCTGTGCCTAAATCAAGAGTCAGACACTTAACTGATTGAGCCACCCAAGCACCCCAGAATAATAATTCTTGATACCAACTTACTCCCAAATTAAAAAATAAAAAAGGATTTTATTCAGAATTAAATTGCAGTGTTCCTGATCATTGTCATGTACCTATTTTTAAAAGATGGCTACCTTGTGCTCTTTTCTTCCATTATATTCCTGTAGTATGCAAGACAATATTACGCACATAAGCACTAAAACACACAAGAGAGATTTACTCATGCGATTTTGAAGTTGAAATAATTAGCTCTCCTTTGGAGTTTTTACAAGAACTATTATTTCCTGTCTTTACTGATGGTTTCACAATGCTATAATACTATTTTGCAGTGACCAACATTTGTAATGCAAAAGCCTTATTTTAGAACTTGCTATGCTCTGATTATAATATAAGTCACTGGAAGAGAAGTGAAGCAAGTTAGGATACACATGTATACAGGCTGGTCTTTGTTATTATTTTCTTCAAGTATTACTCCTTAATTTAAAAGAAAAGTTATGGGCACCTGGGCAGCTCAGTCAGTTAAACGTCTGCTTTTGGCTCAAGTCATGATCTTGGGGTCCTGGGATTGAGCCCTGTGTTGGGCTCCTGCTCAGTGGGGAGTTTGCTTCTCCTTCTTCCTCTCCCTCTGCTCCTCCCCCTGCACCCTGCTCATGCTTGCTCACTCCCTCTTTCAAATAAGTAAAATCTGAAACAAAATTAAAATGTCCATTGACAGATGAATGGATAAAGAAGATGTGGTATATTTATATAATGGAATATTATGCAGCCACCAAAAGGAATGAAATCTTACCATTTGCAATGATGTGGATGAAACTGGAGGATATTATACTCAGCGAAATAAGTCAATCAGAGAAAGACAGGTATCATATGACCTCACTGATATGAGGAATTCTTAATCTCAGGAAACAAACTGAGGGTTGCTGGAGTGGAGGGGGGTGGAAGGGATGGGGTGGCTGGGTGATAGACATTGGGGAGGTTATGTGCTTTGGTGAGTGCTGTGAATTGTGTAAGACTGTTGAATCACAGACCTGTACCTCTGAAACAAATAATACATTATATGTTAAGAAAAAAAAAAAAGAAGAAGATAGCAGGAAGGGAGAAACGAAGAGGGAGAAATTGGAGGGGGAGACGAACCATGAGAGATTATGGACTCTGAGAAACAAACTGAGGGTTCTGGGGGTGGGGGATGGGTTAGCCTGGTGATGGGTATTAAAGAGGGCACGTACTGAATGGAGCACTGGGTGTTATATGCCAACAATGAATCATGGAACACTACATCAAAAACTAATGATGCAATGTATGGTGATTAACATAACATAATAAGAAAAAGAAAAAAATCATTTGCTAAGATGACTTTTTAAAAACATACTTATACTTTATAATTTTCTACCTATATTCACACACACTACTGTTTATGTGAGGTTTCTACAACCCTTTACATTATCCTAGATATCTTCATTCACTTCAGGAATTCACTATGCTGAGAACAGATCTCCAGTAGCTGCTGGTCCATGAAGAATAAAAAAGTATATGGAACAAACCTGACCCAACTTCAGCATGGATGCGAGATGACCAGCCTCCCAAAGCAAGGTTATATATGCTATCCTCAATCTAAGACTAAGTAAAATGAATATTTAATGTTATAAATCACTGAATTTGTTTTTTTTTAATTATGCAGCATTATTTCAGTAATAGCAGACTCATGCAGATAGTGTATCCATATTAAGAGAAAAAAAAGAACGTTTCTAAGAAACAATAGTTAATTTAGTGATATAATAACATAAGGGTATCCAATCATTTTAATAATGAAAACAATGGCATTTTTCTTTAGGTTCCAATGAATAATCTCTGTGAATAAACCCAAATAAATAAAAGGGACTAAGTCTTGACTGAAATATCCATCTGAATATAAAATAAAGAATTGGATTATAGACTTATTTATCAATAAACATGTGAGACTAATTGTGTCTAATTCTCCAGCATCTATAATTATAATTTATAAGGTTCTTGGGAAATACAAATTAAGACACATGTTTGGGGGGAAGAATCTTTGAAAATTTTGTTTGCCTCATAATACAATTAATGCCTAGGAATCAAGCAATGCCCCATCCCAACCTGAGTATAAAATTTTGCTTTTTCAAACCTTGCATAACCTCCAAAATTATAACAACTTTCCAACTCTCCCCTGACCATTTGATTCTTTCTTCCACACAAAACCTTCATGACTGAGAGGAGGAGTAAACAGAGGGAAGATTATCAGGAAAAATCAAACGTTCACCTCTTCTAGGGATTTCCTGACTGTTCTTTTTTAACTTTTACTATGAGCACCTGAGAGAGAAAGAGAGATTATTTTTTCTGAGAGAATTTGTTCTATTTGTTCCTGGAAACCACCTGCAAGCATACATACATGAATGTCCCTGGATTCTGTGAAACATCAGTATCCTTAAAATAGATTTCCCCTTTTGCTTACAAAGTGCTGAAAATATTTTTAATTGTATTCCTGTTGCTTGAAATTAATTAATAGAGCAATTACTTTCAGGAGTGGGGATTGCAACTGACAAGACCTAAAATATGAAACTCGCTGAAGTAAGATTAGATAGGAAGCATCCAGAACCGAGCCCAGTCGTTCTTATGAGAGTGAACATATTATTTAAACTACTCTCTTCAGTTACTTAGGAATTAAACTATATGCTCTAGAAAATTTAGTAGAAAAATGGCAAAAAAGGGGTGCCTGGGTGGCTCAGTTGGTTAAGCGTCCCACACTTGGTTTTGGCTCAGGTCATGATCTCAGGGTTGTGAGACTGAGCCCCACATCAGGCTCCATACTCAGCAAGGAAACTGCTTGAAATTCTCTCTTTCTCCCTCTGCCCCTCCCCTTGCTCATGCTTGCATGCACGGCTCCCTCCCTCTTCCTCTCTCTCTCTCTCTCAAATAAATAAATCTTTTTTAAAAAATGGCAGAACAGTAGAATATATTTGCATTTTCTACAGAAACTGTAGCAAAGCCAGTCCTTACAAAAACTGAAATGGAATAACAGGAGAGCTGTATATATGTCTTAAGGAAAAAGCTACTCTGCCATAGTCAAAGATCTAAGACTGATGATGTTTAAGTGATATTTAACTAATGAAAAGCCTCGCTGAAACCCAGCAATTTCCAGTTCTATTATACCCTAAAGCCAGAGCAATAATTGGGAAGCAATGCAGGCAAATTACCTAAAATGTACCCCCGAAGTGACAAAGTTAAAATAAAATGGGCACCACCCAAAGAAAGGCAGATTAGGAAAAAATGTCTCCCACCCTGTTTCCACCAGCCTATGCTTTTCTGTCCATGCTCTGAAGCAAGAAACATTAATCAAAGATCAAATTTGATATGGAGAATTCATAGACCTATTTCTAAGAATTAGAAGTCATTCAGAGGTTGTGTGTTCTTGACTCAACTTGCTAACCAAGACCCCACTATGAAACTGAAGATCAGCCAAGTATGGCTTGGATATAAACCTCATGCTCACTACATAGACTGGTGATTGGTTAGAAAACAAGGCAATGTGGGGCACTTGGGTGGCTCAGTCGTTAAGCATCTGCCTTCGGCTCAGGTCATGATCCCAGGGTCCTGGGATCTAGCCCCACATCGGGCTCCCTGCTCCGTGGGAAGCCTGCTTCTCCCTCTCCCACTTCCCCTGCTTGTGTTCCCACTCTCGCTGTGTCTCTCGCTGTCAAATAAATAAATAAAATTAAAAAAAAAAAAAAAGGAAAACAAGGCAATGTTCACACACTGTCATTTCCAGTAACAGGGCATATACCACATAAAGAGCACATGAAATCCTAACTCAAAATCTTCTCAGGACTGACCTTCAAAAACATGGAGAAAAGAAAGTCCCCTCAGCAGACAGAATTGGGGCAGCCAGAGTGACTGACCCAGTTGCCACCAAGAGAGTTTGGTAATAGGCAAAACGGTCTTGACAGGCTTTGCAGCACGTTCGCACATCCGAGAGGCCACTGAAGGAAAGACAGCGTTGTACATAGCTCCTAGGGTTAACATGTAGAAAAATCCCTGAGGGCATGTTACTTAGCCATGAAACTCGGAGCTTCCATGAGGATTCCATTCCAAAAGTTGCAGGGTTTTCCCCAAACTCCAAATGCTTCAAGAGATACACTAGAGTTTTGTGATGAGATTCTATTCAATACAAACCAGATCTAACTTTTTTCGGAGTATTATAAAACGTTAATGTTTTCACATTGTTAGTCATTTTTTCCCCACAGCTTTCTTCATTGATTCTCCCCATTTCTCTGTGTCTTACTTGTGATTCTTAAATCATAGCAATGTTTATTGCTTGGGCCTTTTATATTTTATACATGTTTGACACATCTGGTAATTATTTCAAATTTTATTTAGTCATTTGGTGACATAATAGAAATGGAATATCATAATTAATCTTCAACCTAGAAGTCTTGAATATTCAAAATCAAGTGAAATTTCTCTGTCAGAGACATCTGAATTTCCCACCTTGGTCAAAATGTAAACTAGTGATGGAAAAGATTGTTGATGGAAAAAAAAAAAAAGGAAGATTCAAAAAAAATCAGGCTAATGAAGGAAGATATTGAAAGTGAGATCTAATGCTGACTTCCAGCATGATTAGCATACCCTTGACATGAGAGAAGATTTGGCAGAGAATGAGTATACCTCTGATCCAGATCCAGGTGGGATTCTACTTAGGTCCTAAATCTTATGCAAAACACTTAACCACATGCTCATTAGAAAAGGGGTACAGGTTGAGGAAATTAGTCCTATGTGAGTGTCAGGTGGCTACTAAGACTAAGAAGCACTGAACACAAGAAATGGTATTACTATTGACAAGTGAGGGCCATACTGATGAGCTTGGATGGGACATTTGATCTTTTCTACCCATCTGAGGATGAATATTTGATACAGACATACTTATTTGCTTTTTAGCCTCAGAGGACAGATAACTGTTTCCTACCAAACTTTTTTTTTTAAGATCTTATTCATTTGTTTGACAGAGAGAGACACAGCGAGAGACGGAACACAAGCAGGGGGAGGGGGAGAGGGAGAATCAGGCTTCCCGCAGAGCGGGGAGCCCGATGTGGGACTCGATCCCAGGACCCTGGGATCACGACCTGAGCCAAAGGCAGACCATTAAGGACTGAGCCACCCAGGTGCCCCCCTACCAAACTTTTAATGCTCTCAGTTTTAGTATTTATGATACCTATCTAAACAATTTGTTTTCACAGTGTGGCAATGAGAAAGAAGTCCTTGACTAGGCTTGCGTCCAGGAAATGGATAGTGAAACCTATAGTTTAAAACCATTGTAACGTAAGAGTGTTTGTGGTGAGGCATAGCGCATTGGAGGCACCCCAAGTACAGAAATAGCAAAACCTGAAGTCCTCGTGTTGACAAAGACACAGCTGCAATTACCCTGGAAAGGTAGTGAGCTTGCTGATCGCATATTACATTCTATTAGGCTGTGGAAGGACATCCCAGGGCAAGAGTCAATAAGAAAGCAAGAAACGTGGAGCTTATAAAGATCAACAATGGGTTATACAGAATGAAGACTTTCATAATGGTAAAGTCATACTAGAAATAATATAACTAGAAATAGTAAAACAGGGCAAAGTAACTTAAGGGACGATGTAATATAGGGAAGAAGAGAGGGCCTAGAGCAGAGCCTCTGGGACTTCCATTAGAAAAGCTAGTCAGAGCCAAAAGGAGAGATGGAAATAAAAGAATGGGGCTAGAGTAATTACATAGCAGAACAGAGGGATGATCCTCTCACTTACAGGAGAGGCAAGCAGGGCTGGTCTGTTTTGATAGATAATTATTCCCAGTCAGTCCTTAAGATCCAAGTTCTTCCACTCAGGGACCTACTCTAAAAGTGAAAAACTAAAAATTTCATGAAGCCAAAATTCTCCTGATGTCTTCTTCTATTTCCTCTTTCAGGAGCACACAGTTTTGAGGGAATAAATGTACCCTGAGCCAAGGGAGATGGGGAAAAAGTGGTTGTACCTTGTGTAATCCTTGCTGATTGCAGAACATTGGGCCAATTCTGTGTGTCACAGAATTATAGTGATTCTGGTAGGAGATTTGCACAGCCTCATAAGAACTTAATAGTAATCAAAGAGGTTTTCCTTCTGTCAAAAAAGGAAAAGTAGGGGGCTGAGAAATCAGGGGAAATTGTTCACCTGAGTGTCAGAGGGGACCAGTTTCCCATTAAGCAGGCTAGTCCTGCTGGACCAGTTCATTAACCACGAATGCTTTGTTCCTTGGCAGAATGTTTTTCAGCCCTGATGAGCTTGGCTTTGAGTGCTTCCCCGGAGGAGGGGAGACTAAGTGTTGGCAACGCAGCAGGCTAAGCCTATGTGTTCTAAGGAGAGTGTACAGTTGCTAATAAAGTGTTTGGATTTTTCTTTTCTTCTTTTCAGGTGCAAGAAGCTCTGGGGACCCTGATGGGCTGCTTGAATATTTTGATCTCTGTCTAAATCTACGCAGTTTTTGTGCATCTAAAAATAGGCCTTCAAGAGAAAGCATCACTTGATATGTATTCAGAGAATGTAGAAGGAAAAGGAAGGCATTTTATCAAACAAGTTAAAAGTAAGTGCATCTGCAATGACCTTATGCCCCAAAGATATAGAGTCATAGGGTCTAAAATCATTGAATGAGACCTCAAAAGTCTAACCTCCCATTTCATTCATAGTCAACATCTTAGGAGGTAGCCTCCTCTTAAACATATAGAAGGATAAAGGAGGGCCCACTTATCAAGACCGCCTTTTCATTTTTGGCCGTTCCTAATTATTCCATCATCTAGCCACTGGTCTCAATTCTGCCATCTGGGGCCCATTAATACAAGTCTAATACAAGTCTAATTCCTCAGCCGTATTGTTCATCAAATTTTGGAAAACACCATGTCCTCTTTCAACATTATTTTTTCAGACTAAATAATCTTAATTCTTTTGGCACTTTTTATATAAAACACTATATTATAGGTTTCAAATCTTAGAAATGCTGCACTATCATATTAGTTAGGATGGTTTAGTTGCAGGTGACTGAAATCCAATGGAAACAAGTTAAGGCAACGAGGGAAATGTATTATACAAGCACTGGGGTGTTTCATAAAATTCAACACTTTTGAATCAATTATCCTCTGGATATCCTTTGAACAGTAAAGATTATTTTTAAAATGTGATATAAGCAGGCTCAATAATTTCTGGCCAGATTAAAGTATTTTATCGATGAACGCCTCTTTTCTAACCAGTACATGTCTACAATTGCAGCAGTGAGAACCAGACCCTGCAGGTGGAGAGCATGTTTATATTTAGAGGCATTCTCTCACTGCCCGGGTGGACTAACAGCATTAGTGGGTGGAGCCTCTGGGTACTAAATCTCTTCCCAAAACAGATTGCCCTCTGCAATGAAAAATTATCCTGCCTGCCCAAAATGGCCCATGGAGGGCTGTTAACATAGTCAAAGTTTTAGGAAGCTACATCACAATTTCACATGAAATTGTATTAACTCAAATCTCTGTCTACTCTAGATTTTGCAGTTGAATTTCTGAATCTAAATGCAGGCTTCATATTTATTTTAATTTAATTTACTCTATTGTTTATCATGTACTACATGCTATTCCCTATCAATATTACTTTTTAAAAAACATCTTGAGTAAGTCACTGGAGAGGCACGATTGTAGGCTGTAAATCAGACAGACATGGCTTTAAGTACTGACTCTACCACTTTTAAGATGAATAATGATAGATAAATTAATTCACCCAGTATCGTCTCTACCAACTGAGGATATAATAGTTAGCTTGTTTGGTTGCGAAAATAAAATGAGAAAACCTAGGACAAAATTGCTCCATGTGTGGTGGCAGTTGAGGTGGTAGTTATTATTACAATCATTCACAAATTTGATGGAAATGCCGTATATAGACTTACTACATATAGATACAGAGGTAATCGTGGACCTGTACCCTGTCCGCTGGAGGCCTCCATTTAGAATGATCTTACTCCATTAATCACCAACCCAAGAAGAGATCCTAAACATAACAGGCTGTAGTTATGTTGTCAATTATTTTTAGCATCTTAGGTCATACATCGTCCATTGTGTATGTATTTCTTGAGCTTCAGTTCCATCTAAATCACCATTTCTAGTCTTAAGAGAACCCCCTTACTAGAGAAGAAGCAAAATCTGTTTTGAGTAATCTAGGATTCACTATTTTTTCCAATGGAAAGCTAATTAGCAGAGTAAAGTTGCAAGGTTTTTTTTAATCATTCTGTTCTAGCATATATTTTAAAATATTCACAGAAATCCTAAAATTTGGGCATAATTATGAACACTTCAAATGCAATCTTCAAATGCAATCATTTACATTCCCACATCAAAGTTTATTGACTAGGCAATTATCTGTGGATCCAAATAAATGATTAAATTCTCCCAAGCCCTGAGGCAACATAGATCATTGCTGGAGCACACGGTTCTCCTTTAGCTTAGGATCTAAATGAAATAGACATATGTTCGGTATGTTTTTTTTGTTGTTGTTGATGAAAAAGAGACCTGTAAACGTTGCTCAGATTTAAGGAAAAATAAAACAAAGAAAACATTTAAAGATCCAAGTGTATCTCTGTGTCCTGACTTGGCATCTTTAAATCAATGAGACAGCTTAATTTAGAAAAGCCATCATGACAGGTTTTCTTTACCCTCCTGTGGATAAAAATGGCAGGCATGTAGCAATTGTCACATCTTTTAGGAATGCCTCATTTGGGTCATACAGGAATATGTGTTATTTCTTGTGTCCTGAGGACATAGTATTATAGCAGCGTTCCGCGTAAACAAAGCTCATTAGTCTAGTTGGGGTTATGACCCGGGGCAGGGAGGAGGATGTGGGAACAGACTTTCCTGACACGTTGCATGCTGGACACTTGCACGTTGTTCCCTTAAGGAGGCGCTGAAAATAGCCTAGACCCTGCAACTGTCTGGGAAAATACACGCCCAAGAGCGCTGGATGCCCTGGGGTAATTCCATCATCTGCTCCTTCCATGAGAGTGTTACTCTCATCATTTATATTTTGAAGAATCCACCAAACGACATATACTGAAAAGCTCCCATGTGTTGGACTCCTGGGAAGGTACAGGGTTATAAAACCCAAAGAGTCACGTTCGCCCACAGATTAGTGGGAAATTAAGGATTTCAAGGTCTTCCAAATAAAAAGCATATATATTACCTCTAAGCCACATCAATTTATTCTTTCTGACATGTATATTATTTTTTACATATAGAAAAATTTGTAAAGAATGATATGGTATTGGAGCTGAAAAGGATGTTTTAAAAGTTAACTTAGCTGTAGTTCATTCCTGTCAGATCCATAGTTGACTAATAATCATTGAGGGTCTAACTGTAAGTACTGTTGCTCCATTTAATTCTCCCCACAAATCCATGACACTGATTGTTTTGATCTCCCCTTAATAGACAACATAGAAAGACAAAAAAACTGTTCAGGTCAGCAAAGGAAGGTACCTTGCCAAAAATCACACAGTAATATTTCTAGATGAGTAATTTCGATAGTGATATGCAAATGATATTAAATATGTATATGCACACACATATTTTTATAAATGTACATGTATAAATATATTTTCACTTGATGCCTTAAAACTTAGTTTTTAAATGTTATATATACATATAAAATCTAAAATTCTGTGTATATGCTGAGGACATATTGATGTAAAACAGTAATTACAGTAGTAAGTGGCTGCATATAGCGTTTTAGAGCTTTCAGAGTATTTTCACGTATATTAGACACCACTAAAAATCTAGCAATAATTATTATTTTTTTTAATGTCAACAATTTTGCTAGGCAGTTGAGCATGTGTAAGTTCATCGAAGCAGATTTTATTCTTACACTTTGCAAATGAGGAAACGAAGAACCTGAGACCTAAAATAACTTGCCCAAAATAACAGGGCAAATAAGCAACAGGACTAGCCAGGGCTCAAACCCAAATTTTCTGGCTCAAAAACTTGTGTGTGTTGAAGATACATATGAGGAGAAATTTGACATACCATGGACTTTATACCCTTGACCACCCTTCTCAGCTAGCATGAGCTGTATCAGAAACTTTTATGCTCCTGAAAAACAGCTGGTACCAAGCACTGAAACATTGTTGAAAATGTTTCAAGCTCAACAATGGCATGGATTCTAGAAACTGCAGTTTCTGCCGCCACAGAGACTTTAGTTCTGAACTTTCTGTTCAGGGCTGGACACGGTAATGTTCTCAGTCAGATTTACTGTCCGCATGTGAAACCAACCCAGAACCCTACATTCCCCCCGTGCCACCTACACAAAAGGTTAAGAAGTAAATGATTTTTGTCCATTGTTTCTCTTATGATGTTAAATCACAGATTATTGCACAAGCAACTGAAAGTACGACATGCTATTAGTTTGGATCTAGAATACTTCAGTATATAAATATCGGAATATAGGTACTGTCTAAGGTAGCTGGGTTAGGTTTACCTCGTATTGGCTAACAAAAACATTACATGTTCCAGTGCTTGAAGGCATGTTTGGCCTCCATAGTTTTTTTTTTTTTTTTTTTTTTTTTTTTTTTTTTTTTTTTAGTAGAACTGGGTAACTCCCTAATGAGGTCAAGTAAGTGTTTTAATCATGGCATAAATCATAGCAAAATTTAAATGCTGATTAACAAAACATCTATTACGTGCGAAGCCACATGCATTGAGCTCATAATGTACACTGAGCTATTTTCACAGACAGATTATTTGAACAAAAATTTCAGAGGAACATTCTAACATCAAGGAAGAAAACAAATTGAAATAACATTTAGATAAGTACCTGGCCTGGCCTGGCCCGCAAACTGAGCAGGGCTAGAGTAGTTGCACGGACTGTGGCTTCTATAATCTGTGCTCTGCTTGGAACTGCATCTGTATTTTGATGGCAAATTCAGAGGGAGAGAAGACAGAGTAACTGCAAGCTTGGCTCTTCTTTTCTAATAACCTTTGCTCCGCTCTAGGATTTCTGACTTCTAGGGGGTGGTAGGGTTTTATATTTTACAGAGTGAGATCATTTTAAAAATACTGTTATGCATGCAGGCAATTAAGATTAAAGTCAACCTCCCCTTCACACTCCCTAGTCATATGCTTCTGTATCCAAAAGATAAGAACTTGAGAAATGGCTCACTGGGACAGGCCAATGGGCCTGGAGTCCAGGACTCCACTGCTGACGGCAATGGCAAAGGGTTTTATAGGGGATTGCATGGCTGCCCTCCATGACGTCAGAGAAGCAGGAGATGTATATTAAGAACACCTGATGACCTTCACTAATCCGTTATGGGTTTAACATCTAAGGATTTATCTAGATGCTTTGTGAACTTCTACTTTTATTTGGCCTCTATGCCTTTGTTGTATTAGGCAGCCTTAGGCTCACGGCATCCAACACCCTTTGTTTCAGGCCACCCTTCCACCTGCTAGTTGAATGAACGTGGCAAATCCTTTTACTTCTCACGGCCTCAGCTTGTTTGTCCATAAAAATGAAACAACAACTGCCCTGCCTGTACAGTCAAATGTCAAAAGGTTACTCCAAACCAGTGAAAAAATTAACATGAAAATGCAGTAATCCCAATGAAATAGTAATGTTCTATTTACTTTCCTGAATCCAGAAGCTGGTCCCAGGGCTAGCTGCAGACTACTTGGAGGATGTTATCTGTATGTAAAATTCAGAGTTGTCCCTAGACTGTCCTTCTTGCAGGTCATGAAGAATGCAACATAAGAGCAGCATGGCATTTGGTCTTTGAATACACAATTGTTCATTCATCTCACCCAGGGAAGTACCCTTTCATCCTTGCCTTTCGTTCCCAAAATCAAAACTAATTCATCTAAAAACAAATATTAAGTACTATGTTCACAGGCTGCTCTTCCGACTAGTAATTTTGACATTGTTTTATATACCTATACATACTGCTGTTTTCAAAAATAGAGCTTGGGTGCCTGGGTGGCTCGGTTGGTTAAGCGACTGCCTTCGGCTCAGGTCATGATCCTGGAGTCCCAGGATCGAGTCCCGCATCGGGCTCCCTGCTCGGCAGGGAGTCTGCTTCTCCCTCTGACCCTCCCCCCTCTCATGTGCTCTCTCTCTCTCATTCTCTCTCTCTCTCCCAAATAAATAAATAAAATCTTTTAAAAAATTTAAAAAATTTAAAAAAATTTTAAAAAAATAAAAAAATAGAGCTCAATGTATTTTTTAAGATTCGCAAACTATTCCATCTCTCCTACGTTTATTTGCCCCTCAACAAATCCCAGCATTTGGGTAAATAATAACTGCTTCTTCCAGAAACCGTGTTATTTTTCTACAAAGAGGAAATAAGAACTTTATTGTAAAAAAGAAATCTGAGGAAGGAACATATCAGTTTGTGAGCAAGAAGAATAAAGAGTAGAAAAAGTACCCACCTCAAAGAAGAATAAACGATTTGATCAGTTTCCAAAAAATTCGCAGTGATTCAAGCCATTAAACAAATTTTCTGAAGTTCAAATATATTGAACCAGTCAATGTGTCTTTTACCTTCTTCAAAGCAGTTCCCAATTTGTAATTTTCTATCAGTTATCTACACTTTACCATTTCTGACATGTACTGACCTTTCCATATTAATATGTTCTTTACTAGATTTACAATTTTGCTAATACAGCTGTCAGGAGAGCGTTGTTGTAAGATGTGAGGATGGGAGAGGTCAGGAGTTTCAGTAACACCCTTTTTAGTAAGATCATGAATTTATAAAGATGGTACAGAACTGTAGCTAACTCTCCGAGATAATTTAAAACCGGTATATGTAGTAAGAGAAAGTGGGACAATGCAAATAACATATCTTAAGCTCAAAGAGCAGATTTAGGGAAAAGGGAAAATTGACAAATTCCAGGAAAGATGAAGCCTCTTCTCCTCCAGAGAGCTAGTTCATCTTGAAAGAATCACTCTAGAAATTCCCTTTGTCCACCTTTATCTTTACCAAGACACTGAGTCTTTTATAAGCACAGTATTTTGTTCCAAATGATTTCTTCTTAATTTCACTCTGCTAATTATCTTTCCCCTCCACTTTCATTGACACATTTATGAAGTAAACTCAGGAAGATAACAGTGGTATTCCTTTGAAGCCTGCACAGTACCTAATGTGTTTTAAGTTTCATTGTATTAAAGCCATCCCGTGGGATGGGCCAACACACCGTATCTGAGACAACAACATTCAAAACATGCTAACCGCTTTTTCTCATCTTGTTATCATTAGCCAAGTTGCATTTAGTGCCATCATTTTAGTTTCTTCATTCATCTTAAGACCAAGTCACAAGAACAACCTTATTTGTTTTTTTAATTGTTCTGCCCAGTCTCTAAAATATCTGTAATTGTTTCACATTTGAATCAAATTTATTAACAGACATATGGGTATAATAGAGAAATCACTCCAGCTGGTGAAGCCCTAAGCAAAACCCATAATAACCTGATCATTTGCGAATCATTGTCACTTGAATATTTTCTTGGTACAGCTTAATTATGACTCAACTCAGTCCAGAGTACAATGCACTTCCTGGGAAAAGGAGAAATTGAGAGCTCTCCCTACAAATGGAGTGAGCTTTGTTATTCACGGAGATCTCTCCTGCACAACTAAACATCTGCTAATAAATTTGTTTCCAGTCTCCATGATAGCTTTTACCTTCATCATTCAAACCTGGCATAAAATTTATGTCAACTGAGAATTCATGTTATTTACTCATTGCTAACTATTGCGATCTCATTAAAATTTTAGCCTGTAATACTCTCTGGAAAATTAGAAATGTTTATAAAAGTAAGTGCACAAATAAGAGAGAGAGATATTTTGCCTTTTTTTCCCAGAAGCTCTTTGACAGGTGGTCACCTTGAAATTATGCTGTGATAATACAGCCGGTTTTTAAAAAATGATCTTGATATAGAAGGTAATCAAGAGCTCTTGGGAGCCACCTCTGCATTTTTCCAAGCAATCTTTTCTGCAGTTTAAATGTGTTCATACAAATCTTAAATGACATATAAAGCAATTTTTCCCTTCAAACTACGTAGATCAGTCATAGCATTATAATTAAATGTCACAGAATGGCAAATAATTATCTTACTTAAATGGTTAATATAGGAAAAATCCATCAACTATCAGTCCTGAATATGTAAACATAGTACTTGTTGCTCTGCTGATGTAATTAAACTTAAAAGCAGATTTTATTTATGTGGCCCCATCTGCCACTGGCAAATCATGTTTGAGAATTGGTATTTGACTAGAGGTCACAGAGTCCACATGACTTTAACCCCACTTTAACCCACCCCTACTTAGAGGGGTATTCAAATATAAAAACCTCAAGTCTCTACTTGCCAAAAAGAGTATCAGGGTCAACTTTTTCTGTGTGAGGGACCTAGTCAATTTATGTTTAGTAACAGCTTCCTTGCCACTGCCTTTCTCTTCCAAATGTTTCTTCCTACCTTGGCAGATTCTTGGAATTTACTCTGCTCACAGAGGCCTTGCTCACCTCTTCCGAGGAATGAGGACTAAACTGATCTTAAAGCTCACTGTCGGTCAAAAAACAAACAAACAAACTGCACGGTTTCTATCTTCCAGAATTTTACTTAATTCTGCAAAGGCCCATTGAAAAATCCAGTAATTGAGATGCAGTGTGGTCCCACACTGTCAAATCCATCTCTCAGCATTCTCTCCCCTCTTTAAAATACTGGGGACAATCATTATCCAATTCTCCTGCTCAGGGTGGCTGCTTTACTCCTCAAAAGCATACAGTTCTGGGAAGAAATGAGGAGTTTGACAAGAGGCGTCTGCAGGCTCACTCATATCCATTTCTCCCCTGACAGGGCCTAGAGCCCTTCTTTCAGCAAACTTGATGGTCAGGTCATGCCAGGGGCATCCAGTGTAAATGCAGGGCAGTTACGGCAATTAGCGGAGCACAGTGGAAGGGATATGGTACGAACTTCCCATACAGTCCATTCCTCTGATCTCCATGCTGCTGTATCCACTGGAACAAAGATCAGCAAATGAAAGGCACAAGAAAACAAATAACAATATTACTCAGAGAAAGAAAAGGCCATGTTCTCCCTTAGTTATTCCTGTTGAAGAGTTTGTATCAATCCACAGGGGAAGAAAGGCTGAAAGTTAAAATCTGAACCGCACTCCTACAAACATGTACAATGTATGTGTTACAGATATATTAAACAAGCAAGCCTTCTGGGTATAAGAATAAAACAATGTTTTGTTGTTGTTGTTGTTGTTTTTCTCAACAACTCTTTAAAGTGTGTTTAGTGGGAAAAGTTTCTCCCCTGCCCCTGGAAGAAAACTCCCATGGTCCCATAACTTTTCTGGTCAATCTTAGGCAACAAGACGTCCTATGTTTAATCATAATGCAATCACAATACAGTCATCAAAAATACCTAGTCTTAAAATTAATCAAAATTCTAAACTTGGTCTGAAGTTAAATCTTTTCCTATACTTTATCTGAACTTGTATCAAGCAGGTGGTCAGGGAAGAGGGTTGTGATCCTCTCTTTTCCTGCCTTATGCTTCAACTCCTCCTTCTCATCTTACCCATCAGGGTGTTTGATCACATTCCATCCGGTATGAATGAGGAGGGAGAAAACCAAGCAAAACCTAGATAAGCCTCCAAGTGTCCCCTCTCAGTAAAGTTGCATGAGGACACAATTCTCCCAGCAATGAGGTATGACATTATCAAGTAGGGAGTTCACTCAAGCCTTGGCATCCAGGGATTTGATTGAGGATTAGTCACATAGGCAGGTGGCAGCAGCACGACTGACCGTAGCTTCTCAGTCTGCACAGCGTGGCCCAGAGCCTCAGACACACAGAAACGGGCATTCACCAAAGTCACTTCATTAGCATGAGCTATCTAGTCAAACAAACAGTAGCTAGAAAGAAAAGGGAATATCTATTTGAAAAGAAGAGGCAGAATAATAAAGGAAATAAGGGAGAATTGTTGAAGCCATGTGCCTGAGCAGACACGGAACTGGATTCTAGCACCCAAGTGGAGGGGTTAACCTTAGCTAAAAGTAAAGGCAGTTCATCCATAGTTGATTAATTTCGGTTCCCCTAAAGACGGAGCCAGAGACAAGAATTTCTTGCAGGTAGTTTATTTGTTGAGAATCCTAAGAAGCACCAGTAAGGAATTAAGGACACTGAAATAAGAAAGGTTTTTAAAAATCCAATATAAATAGTGCATTATTAACCCAGTTACCAATTTAAGAAAGGGGAGCTCAGTCTCTCTAGGGACCTTCTAAAGATCCATGGAACATGGACATCAAAGGTGTCCCACTCAAGGACAAGAAAGCTGGGACAGGCCAGGCTCTGTTGGTTGAAGTTTGCCCCTCTGAGAATTAACTCTTCTGTACACTCTGTATTGAAGAGAGTAGTTACACAGAGGGCTAGAAATTTTAGGTTGAGAAAGGAAGGGAAATGAAGGGCAGTTAAAAAATAGTATGACTACATAAAATTATTATAAGAAATTGGAAAATTACAACATAGTTAAAAGAGAGTGGGTGCTTGCCATTGAGATTATGGACATGTTGCCATGGCTAGTAAGGAAAAGAACTATGGTACTTTCCACAGAATTGGAGGCTAAAGAAGGCTGGGAGACCAGACCATTGAAGCAGAAGTCAAACTGAGAATCCAGTGTATTGAATGATTATCCATGTGAATTATGAAATCTCAAAAATCTAACACAGAGGTCATGTTGGAAAGACACAAGCCAGGAGCTAAAATCTTCAAATAAATTAAAGGAGTGCCCTAGGAGTGGGTAGATGCTTATAAGATAGGATGCAATGATATACCCAAAGGCTCAAACATTGTTTAGAATTACATGAGTAATAAAAAAACATGCTAACATTTGTATTGGTTTTATTATTGTTTTTCAATTGTGTCCAATAAACACCTTAATTTCCTGGACCTAGAGGACAATGCACACCCACTTACCTTGGTACATTTTAGAATGTGTGCAGTATATATTGATGATACGAGATTTTTAAAATTTTAGTGATCCTAAGGGTAGGGAGATTTTTCAGAAGCAGCAGTAAGGACTGAAAACAAACAAACAAAAAACCCTCTGTCACCCTTAAGCACATCAGTATGAGGCATATAGGAGAGTTCATTTGAGGGGGCTTCACAAGAGGGAGTATTCCAGGGCCCAGCCAGAAAAAAAAGTTGAAGCACTAATTACTGATTGATTGTTCCTTCAAGAGAGCAAGGTGGGTTACTTTAGGGACTGGGAGTATGGTGAACGTATTCAAAGGATTTGAAAGGATTGCACAAGACTCACTGTCTCCAAGGGTCAGCTAGGTGTTAGGATTGAAAAAGAATGTGAAGAGAATATTCAGAGAAACAGTTGAAAATTTGGGGGATTTCACTAATTACTGACTGACTTCCAGAGTGAGGTTGTTTTGGAAGCTGAAAGGGGTGGGTATGGAATTACTAAAGGGACTGTCAAGAGTCAGATTGGAATTAAATTTGGACTATATGGAACTATTAAGTCATTAAAGAAATTTAAAACCATTGAAGAAATAGAATCAATAGCTTAAAATCTGCCCACAAAACAGCAGAAATAAACCAGATCAGGTTTTATATGTCAGTTCTGCTCATCTTTCAAGGACCAAACACCATTCCAAAGAGCCAAGAAAGAAGAAAGTCCCCCCCAAAGTCTACATGAATACCATACTAGAAAGAAAAATGTAATAAATCTTACTTCCCAAACTAGATGAAAAAAAAATCCTATAATAAAATTAGTAAACTGCATCTATCAATTATTTTTTAAATTACAAGCCAGCAGAGTTTATCAAAGGAATGCAAGAAAGGTTAATGACATGGAACTTATTCACCATGTTAATAAAGGAGAAAAATAAAAAGCTTCTAATCATCTCAATGGATGCCCAACATTTTGATAAAATTCAACATCATTTTATGATTAAAAATTAGCAAATTAGGAATAGAATGGAAATTCTTTAATCTGAAAAAGGTTATCAAAAGCCTACAGCAACTTTTATTCTTTTTTTTAATTTAATTTTATTTTATTATGTTATGTTAGTCACCATACAGTACATCATTAGTTTTTGATGTAGTGTTCCATGATTCATTGTTTGTGTATAACACCCAGTCCTCCATTTAGTACATGCCCTCTTTAATACCCATCACCAGGCTAACCCATCCCCCCACCCCTCTCCCCTCTAGAACCCTCAGTTTGTTTCTCGGAGTCCATAGTCTCTTATAGTTCATCTCCCCCTCTGATTTCCACCCCCTTCATTTTTCCCCTCCTCCTAATGTCCTCCATGCTATTCCTTATGATCCACAAATAAGTGAAACCATATGATAATTGACTTTCTCTGCTTGACTTATTTCACTGAGCATAATCTCCTCCAGTCCCCTCCATGTTGATGTAAAAGTTGGGTATTCATCCTTTCTGATGGCTGAGTAGTATTCCATTGTATATATGGACCACATCTTCTTTATCCATCCATTTGTTGAAGGGCATCTCAGCTCTTTCCACAGTTTGGCTATTGTGGACTTTGCTGCTATGAACATTGGGGTGCATATGGCCCTTCTTTTCACTACATCTGTGTCTTTGGGATAAATACCCACTAGTGCAATTCCTGGGTCATAGGGTAGTTCTATTTTTAATTTTTTGAGGAACCTCCACACTGTTTTCTAAAGTGGCTGTAACAACTTGCATTCCCACCAACAGTGTAAGAGGGTTTCCCTTTCTCCACAACCTCTCCAACATTTGTTGTTTCTTGCCTTGTCAATTTTTGCCATTCTAACTGGTGTAAGGCAGTATCTCAACTTTTATTTTTAATGCTACATCGTTACATGCATAACAAGTATGAGGATAAGCACAACTCTTTGGATGCAATCACCAAAGGATTTGATTTTGTTTTACAATTATCTCTTGGCCCTTTACTTTTTCATGTGAATTTTAGTTTTTTTTTGAGTCTAAAATTTTTTAATTTTAGTTTTTTTTAATCACATTAGACTTTTTGAATGGAATTGCATTGAATATATAGATTTATTTAAGAATTGTTATCTCTACAATATTTTTTATATCTAAGTATGAATAGGAACGACCTCCTTTTTTTCTAGATCTTCTGTTAGCTCCTACGACAATGTTATATTTTAAAGTTTTTAACCAATATTCCCTAGATTTATTCTTATGTATGGCACTTAATTGGTTTTATTGCTATTATGAATGAAATATTTATCAAAATTCTATTTTTAATTTATTGTTACTGGGTATAAAAAGAAACATTGATTTTTTTTCTTTAATACTGGTTTGTTTTCAGCAAAGCTTCTAATTTTTATTTATTCAAATGGTTGTCTACAGATTGTCTAAAATTTTTGTCTGGACAATCATAACATCTTGTGTATCAAGAGGGTTTTGTTTCTTCCTTCCCAACCCATTTGGTTATTTCTTGTCCTGACCCTGCAATATCTATCTAGTAATTCTAGAGTAGGAGCAATTCTAGTGGTCAGTCTTTCTTGTTGCTATTTGTCATGGATATTTGTCATTCTTTTGGCCTACTAGCACCCTTCCTATGAAAAAGCTTGGTGGGAGACAAAGAATCCCCTCAAAAATGAAAGCTAAAAATGAGAGATGTTTCCTTTTCCAGTCTTCTGCACTAGAGCAGAGTCCACATGGCTTAGATTCCTCAATCAGACATAACCTGAGCCAGCTGTGATGAATCCGCTAAGAACAAGCAGAGTAGGAACGTCAGCACGCTCTTTTTGTGGTCATGGCAGTGATAATAGCTGCAAAATTGTTTGCAGAGTAGAAGTGATAATGGAGCAGGTAGCAGGGGCTCCACTGTAACACAGTTCCTGGGGCACAATGGGAAGCTATGCAAACTAGAAGCTTTTGGCATTTAACCATGGCAGTGAACATTGTGGTGGTGGGCATTGCTTTCTGTGGCCAGGCCAGGAGCCTGAGTCTCAAAGTGACCCAATAATTTTATTAGTTTGGTAATAATCTTTTTTTTTGAGATTTCATTTATTTATTTGAGAGAGAGAGAGAGTAAAAGCATGAGCGGGGGCAGAGGCAGAGGGAGAAGCAGACTCCCCGTTGAGCAGGGAGCCCAATGCTTAACTGACTGAGCCACCCGGGTGATCCCCCCTTTTTTAAAGATTTTATTTGTAATAATCTTTTTAAAAACTCATTTTCTGTTTAAAACACCAAGAGTTCTTAAGAACCCTGAATAAGAACTAGATTTTAAGAAAATGCTTTTAACATCACATGATGTTGAATACAAATATTTAAAAATTATAGAAATTCCCTATTCTTCCAAATTCGGAAACAGGTTTTTTGTAAAATCACAAATCACTGATGACTTTTATAAATTTTTTATGTGTCTCTTTGAATGCCTATGTTATTTTCTCCTTAATACATTATTGTGGTGAAGTGAAAAAAAAAAAAGAGAGAGAGAGAGAGAAGGCATGTGAGTGGGGGAGGGGCAGAGGGAGAGAATCTTCAAGCAGACTCTGCTCTAAGCACAGAGTTCCACTTGGGGCTAAGCACAGAGCCCCACTTGAGGTTCCATCTCATGACCCTGAGATCATGACCTGAGCAGAAACCAAGAGTTAGACACTCAACCCACTGAGCCACCCAGGCAGCCTGAAAGAAGACAGTTCTAATATTAAACTGTCTTCAGTTCTGGGAAAATCTTTCATGGTTATGATGTTTTGTTTTAGTTTGTCTTGCATTTAATTTTAGTTATACATGGCAGATTCAGTTTACCTTTGAAGTACTTAGAATGTTTCTATATTCATAAAGGAAGACTGATCTATAACTTTTTGTCTTGTTGTCTTTATCTAGGATCAGTTTCAAAGTTATATTGCCTCACAAAACAACCTGGAGAAATTCCACTCCATCTCTATTCTCCAAAGTGATTTATGTAAGAATTAAAAATATTTTTCTTATAAGTATAATCATGTTTTCCTAAGGCAGAATTTTTCCCAATTTCTTTGACAATAATAATATTCATTTTTTCTCTACAGCTAAATTAAATTAAAGAAGGTACAGTTTCCCCCCTCCCTCTGTATAGAGTTGCACCCCCCCCCCCCGCAACCAGACCCACATAGCCTCTCCCATTATCAACATTCCCTTTCAGAGTGGTACATTTGTTACAACTGATGAGCCTACATTGACACATTATTATCACCCGAAGTCCATAGTTTACCTTAGACATTGCAGTTCATTGTTGGTGATATACATTCCATGGGTTTGGGCAAATGTATAATGGTGCATGTGTATCTACCATTATAGTTTCATACAGAGTATTTTTACCACACAAAAAATCCCCTGCACTCCACCTATTCATCCTTTTTCCCTCAATTCCTGGCCACCACCACCACTGAATTTTTTTACTGTCTCCATAGTTTTGTCTTTATCAAAATGTTATATAGTTGGAATAATGGAGTATGTAGCCTTTCAAGATTGACTTATTTGACTTAATAATATGTCCATGTCTTTTCATGGCTTCTTATCTCATTTATTTTTGGTGCTGAATAATATTCCATTGTTTGGAATTCTGAAGTTTATTCATTCACTTACTAAAGGACATTACCTAGTTGCTTCAATGTTTTGGCAATTATAATAAAGTTGCTATAAACACCTATGTGCTGGTTTTTGGGTGGGCATAGTTTCAGTTTCTTTGGGTAAATACCAAGGAGTGTGATTTCTGGATCATATGGCAAAAGTATGTTTAGCTTTTATAGGAAACTGTCAACCTGCCTTCCAAAGTGGCCATACCATTTCACGTTCTCACCAGCAATGAATGAAAATCAGCATTTAATGTCTGTGTTCCAGATTTTGGCCATTCTAATAGGTGTGTAGTGATATCTCCTTGTTTTAATTTGCATTTCCCTGATGACATATGATATGGAGCATCCTTTCAGATGCTTATTTGCTATCTGTATATCTTCTTTGGTGAGGTGCCTCTCAGGTCTTTGGCCTATTTTTTAACCAGCTTGTTTTCTTATTGTTGAGTTTTAATTGTTCTTTGTATGTTGGATAACAATCTTTTAAAAGATGTGTCTTGGGGAATGTGGGTGGCTCAGTCGGTTAAGTGTCTGCCATAAGCTCAGGTCATGATCCCAAGGTCCTAGGATCCAAGCCCCACATAGGGCTCCCTGTTCAGCAGGGGCCCTGCTTCTCCCCCTCCCTTTGCTGTTCCCTCTGCTTGTGCTCTCTCTCTCTCTGTCAAATAAATAAATAAATAAACTTAAAAAAAAATAAAATAAAAATAAAAGATGTGTCTTTTGTGAATATTTTCTCCCAGTCTGTGACTCGTCTTCTGTTCTCTCTCTTTTGGATCTAGTTTTAAAGTAATCTATAATTTATAAAATTTTCTGTCTTATCAAAATTTTTTAATTACACATAAAGGTATTCAAAGTTCTCTGTATGATTAAAAAAACACAATAGTGTTTTCTTGATAACATATGCCAGATGATTGCCTATTTTTTACTACATTTTCAAAGAAAATATTTTTTGTCTTTATATTTCTTTTCAAAATTTCCTTTGCATTTTTAAAAATTTATTTGTGATCTTATTTTTATTACTTTATTTTCATGTTTATTTTAGCAAATAATAGCTTCTTGCTATGATGGAGTATCTGGTTTCAGAACTATGATATCTGGATAATAAAACTATGATAACTAACAATAGTAGCTGGATAATGAAAGAGAAATAAATGGAAGAAGGGAGGAAAAGAGAAGAGACAGAGAGAGAAAGAGAGAAAAAGAAGACACCAAGACACAACTATTTGAAGACTGGAAAGCAAAAAAGGCAGCCATGATACAAAGGGTCAAGATACCAGAGAAAAACAAAATGCTCTGAGATAATCTTACATTCAAGGTCACTTTAAGACATTTGAAATTTGAAGTGCAAGATTGTAAGGCAATATAAAGGTATAATTTAGAACTTGCGAGAGTATCACTGGATCAGAGGAACACATATAAAATGTGGTACTACCACAATCTCTAGGGCTTGAAAATGCACAATGCCAAAGAAAAGGCAATCACACAGAAACGAGTCTAACATTCAGCTCACAGTTTCCATTTAAGGCATTTGATGATTCCTAAACTATGAGTATTCAAGGCAAGACCCTGAAAAATCAAGCAAAAAAGTAGCTGCTAAGAAACTAAAAAAAATAAGTAGAATTTTCAAGTTTCATGGAACTAGAGAAACCAAAATTTGAGTTTGAGACTGTCAAAAAAGAGTGGCCATAGGTAATATCCCTGAAGACTTCTGAAGTGGTTAGATTAGCGTGATCTGCTCATATTTTGTTTGCTTTACAGAAGAAGATTGAACTATCCAGAAAAGAACATACTATCATCCAGAGCTTCTACAATTTTGCAAGCTTAATGTCCAGTAATCACGACAATGCAGCCATGTATGCTAGGAAATAGAAGAAAATTACTAAAAGCCAAGAAGGGGGGAAAAACAGACTTTAAAACATCCATTGGCTATCCAGATATTCTCATTTATCAGACAGGAAATTTAATAAAGGAAGATATGGAGAATTTTGCCAGAACACTAGAATCTACAAAAAAATGAATCAAGGAGAAAATTAAAAACTGTAACATAATTAACTGAAACTAACACTTAAATGGATGAACTTAATAACAGATTAGATATAGAGGAATGGAGGATTTGTAAGCTTTTAGCTTAAAAGGAAAATGATGAGCAAATATCGAGGTGAAACCAACTTTAGCATTCTTTACCATTAAAGCATAACATAAATCTTAATCTTTAATATGTGCTCACTTCACATTTGGATGATAGTCATGTTATTAATGTTTTGAAAATTTTATTTAGACAGTGTTTGGAGGTTCAACCAAAATGCCCAAGTGGATCAACCCATGAGGTAAGCCACCCAGACCAACAGATGTATTTGAGAGTAAAGGGAATCTACAATGGATAGAAACAAAGGGAGATGGTATGTATCAGTTATGGCCTTTGGACCAAATGCAGCAATGGAGGTCCTATTAACCCTGCCCTTTTAAGGATTCCCAGAAATTGTAATCAACAAGAATCTTAGGGAAACCACAACAAAATAGGGTGAATTTAATGTGAGAAGCAAGGGCATCTGGGTAATGCAACATTTAGGCTACTGAAGTTACTATTGATAATTTTTCCACACACACTTAGATTCCTTTAATCAGATTGATGATCCCAATACCCAGCTTCTCTGAGTGCCAATGCCCACCGCTCACACCTGCAAACTTCTCTGGAGGCTTATTGCCTCACCAGAAGTGCTAGAAGTAAAAACCTACCTTTGCCCAAGGGAGATCATAGCCAGTGCCTGATTGCTGTAAAAGAATACAGAAGTAAAAGCTCCACTTTCCGGCCTCAAGATATGTGTGAGGGGATTGACATACTCTGTTTTTTTTTTTTTTTTTCATTTATTCTCCAGAGCTTCAACCATGGTTAGTTTCATGCTGGATTTCACCTGAAGCTCATCTTCATTTAACTTCTTTCATTCCCTGTTCTATTTCCTCATTCTCTAAAGGGTTCTCCTTCTAATCATTCAACAAGAATACCAGTCTCAAAATCTGCCTCTAGGGTATTGCAATTAAGATACTGGCAAAACTGATTAAAGAAGAATAGAGATGGCACAAAATAACAATATCATAAATGAAAAAGATTATATTACTCAATTCCAGCAACCATTATAAAGTCAGCAAGAGAATATTATGAACAACTTTATGTCAATATACTTGAAAATTTAGATGAAATGGGCATGTTCTTTGAAAAACAAATAAGAAAACAGGCACATGAAGAATAGACATATGAATAATCCTGTGTGTACGAAGAAATGGAACTTTTTCGTTGAAAGTTTTCTCACAAAGTAAGCCTTATAGCTATATGGCTTTATAGGTGAACTTGTTCAAACATTTAAGGAAGACCAATACCAATTTTAGAAAACCAGTACCAGAAAATAGAAAGATAAAAATATTATCTCAATATTAAAACCTGGTAAAGACATAATGAGAATATATAGTAAAAGTTTCACAAACCTAACTGCAAAATCCTAAACAAAATAATAATAAATTGAGGCTAGATATGTATAAAACTTATAGTGTAACACTAGGAAGATTTTTTTAATCAGGAATGTAACATTACTTTCAAATTTATAAGTTAATCAATGTAATTCACCATGGTAACCAAATAAGGATGAAAAATCATGTCATTACTCAAAAGGTACAGGAAAAGCAAAACAAAACAAAACAAAAAACCTATTCATTATAAAATTATTAAAATAAAGATAGAATGTTTCTCAATCTCAATCTAAGTCAGCCACTAAAAAAATCCATATATATAGCAAAGACCACATTTGATAGTGAAATATTAAAAGATTTCCCTATGCTATTATGGATTGAGACCAGAGTGAGTACTCTCACTTCTACTCAATTCTACACTGGAGGTTCTGGCCAGTCCATTTAAGGATGAAAAGTAAATAAAAGATTTATAAATCGCAAAAGTAGAAACAAAACCATCATTCTCAAATTGCATGCATATTTAGAATATACAGTGCTAAAATATTTACATACATACTACTAGAATTTTTAGTGACTTTAGCAAACACTGGATAAAAGCAACATACAAATTTCTGTTTCATCTCTATGTATTAGCTACAGACAACTAGAAAAGCAAACATTTTAGAAGTTACTATTTCCAACTAGTATACAAAAAAATACCTAGAAATAAATCTTAATGTAATATATATAAGACCTCTATACAGAAAAGAGAAAACAGTAATGATATAAATTGAGGAAGAACTAAATAAATGTTCAAAATATGATACTTTAAAGGATTTAATATTTAAATCTGTTCATAGATTTAATTTAAAAAATACTTCCAGATATTAAGAATTATAATGCTGTACAGATTAAAATGGTGTGGAATTCACACAAGAGTAGAGAAATAGACAAGTTGTAAATTCAGAAATAAACCCACATATACATGGTTGCCTGGGGGAAGGGACAATCTTTTCAATAAGTAGTTTGGGAACAGTGGAATATCCACATAGATATTACATAAATGGCTACATTTTATATTGACTTTTTAATCTATATCATTTTTTGTTGTTTTATCTCAGGGTCTACTTTTATCAACTTTTTTTTTTCTTCTGTTTATGGATCAAATGTCCTTGCTTTATCATATGTCTAGTAATTATATTTTGTTCATTGTGAATACTACATTGCTAAAGGTAGTCTCCTTCCTTTAAAGGGTGATATGTTTGGGCGGACGATTGATGGCTTGATCTTGTAGAAGTTTCACTTTAGGCTTTGTTATGCTGGATCTACCTCAGGGTTTCTGAACTTGACACTATTGACTCATTGGGCCACATAATTCTTTGTTGTGAGGAACTGTCCTGTACATTGTAAGATGCTTAGCAGTTTCCATGAACTCTCCCCACTTCATGCTGATAGTACTTGCCCCCTAATTGTGACAACCAAAAATATCTATATACATTGACACATGGCCCGCAAAGACAAAATTACCCCTAGTTGAGAACCACTGCTTTAGAGTAGCCCCTACTCTGAGGCTCTAGTAGCCCTATTTCTTAAAACATGATCTTTCTGATGTATCTTTGTAATGCCTTAGGTGTTTGATGCATCTCCACTCTACTTAGTTGCAACTCCAACTTCTCATAGCATTCCCCTACCTCTCTAAGAGTTGTTCTTTCCAAAACCACATAGAATCTCATTCTGTATATATGTGGCCTAGTGTTTAGTCAAAGGTTCAAGGGGATGTTTCTTCTCTGCACACCTGCCTTCACTCTGGTACACTGTCTCATAAATTTCGGTCTCCTAAGCATGATCACTGCTGTCTGTTTGGGCTTAACTTCTCTGTCTCACAATGGGAAAGTATCCTCCACAAAAAATCCTGGGTAATTACAGAGTTTGTCCTGTATGTTTCTTAGTTTCAAGAATCAGATTTCTGAGCCATCTATTGTCTAATGTCTGAAAACTGATACCTCTTGTATTTTGTTCAGTTTTAGGGTTTATTGCAACAATTTAAGTCCCATATTTTATATCTCATCATGACTAGAACCAGAAGTCTCTGTTATCTATATAGAAAAGAAAAGAGGGGCACCTGGGCGGCTCAGTTGTTAAGCATCTGCCTTCAGCTCAGGTCATGATCCCAGGGTCCTGGGATCGAGCCCCGCATCGGGCTCCCTGCTCTGCAGGAAGCCTGCTTCTCCCTCTCCCACTCCCCCTGCTTGTGTTCTCTCTCTCGCTGTCTCATTCTGTCAAATAAATAAATAAAATCTTTAAAAAGAAAAGAAATGAAATGAATCCTGAGCCCTACCTCACAGCATTCATAAAAATTAGTTACTGATGAATTTTCAATATAAATATAAAAGGTAAAATAATCAAACTAGAAGAAACCTTGGAGTGGGCAAAGATTTCTTAAACAAAACACAAAAATATGGCCATAAAGGAAAATTTCATAAACTTAACTTCATCAAAATTTAAGAGTAAGTGCTAACTAAAAAGTAGGAAAAGACTTCACCTATACATATATGTAAATATATACATATACATCACAAAGGATTTATGGTAAAAATATATACAAATATATAAGAAAAACAGCCCACCCATTTAAAAAGTAGACAAAATATTTAAATAGGCACTTCATAAAAAATATCATCTAAATGGTTCATAAGCATAAGGAAAGGTGCTCAAACTAATCATATATTTGGAAAAAGACAAATTAAAACATTATGACATATGACGATATACCTATTAAAATAAGTAAAATGAAAAAAAAAATCACCTAATTTTGAAAAGGATATGGAACAAACAGAATATTTATATCCTATTTATGGAGACACAATAATTTAACAGTAAATTAATTATGGTTTATTCATCCAAAAAAATACCACATAGTGAGAAAAAAAATCACAACTTAGATATTCAATAACATTCATAAATGTCACAAGAAAATAGGCATAAAAATTTCATTGATTTAAAGTTGAAAAACAGGCAACTGTATGTATGTAGTAATAAAATAAAATATGGTTTGTGAAGTACTTGTCATTTAAAAAGACATAAAAAGTAGAAGAGAACATGAAGAACGTATCTGGAGTGCTGGTAATATTTTGTAATTTGATCTGGATGGTCTAAATAGTTAGCTTTGCAAAAATTTACCAATCTCTACAAATACAATTTATGCACTTTACACTGAGTACCCCACAGTTTAATAACAGACATAAAAGCAAAAAAAGAAACAAGAACAAAGAGCCACTGGTCAGATGCTTTTTTACAGCTCCTGGCCACCATCTCATTCGTTATGTCCCTGGTTCTCAAGTCCTACTTTGATTTTAACATTTAGAGATATCCCTTCCTTTCCTCCTAGAAAATCCATGGATTATGCATGCTATATATTATTCAGGATTTTTTAATATTTATTAATGGAATGTTTTATCCTTGCCTAGTAGTTCATTATTTCAGGAACCTAAACTGCTTGTGGGAATATAAATGGATTTAATCTGCCTCAAATATAGTTTGGCAGTTGCATCAAAAGTCTTACAAATGTTCATCTCATTCATTTTTACACCTCCTTTCATGATCCCACTTCCCGGAATTTCAGATTGAGAAATTATTTGATAATGTGTCTAGATATACACATTATGAAAACAAAACAAATTACAGCTAGCTGCAACCTTATTATCAAAACAAAAACAAATCCTAAAAACAGCTTAAGTGTCCAACAATGGAAGATTGGTCATATAAATTATGATATATACTTAAAGTCAATGACTAGATAGAAAGTAAAATAATGATGTTAAGCAATATTCAGTGACATGATTTTTCATAATACATTGTTGTTAGGAAAGAGCATAAGATATCATGTATTCTATTAGTCTCATTTCATAAAAAAAAAGAAATAAATAAAAGATATGCACAAAAATGCCAACAGTGGTATTTCTGGGTGGTGTGCATTTGAGGAACTTCCTTGGTTTTTTGTATGTTGCATATTTTTGATTTGTAATTTTTTTACAATGAGTTAGACAGAATTTTATAAACATGAGCTAAGTGCTAATGTGTTGATTTATTTCTAAGGGAAAATACCCTAAAAATAAATATATTAAGAGTTAGAATACAATATGATTTTCTAACCCCAAATCCTACAGGGTCATATGTAATATATTAATGTCATGCCTATCAAATTCAGTAAATTTGGCTACTACTTTTTTATGACAGAAGAAATATGTGGAAGAATACATAGTGCATGATATTGAGTTAATATGAATGAAAGTTTATGACTATTCTTATTGTTTGCAATTTAAACACAGATTTCATGCTGTATATTTCTATTTGCTTTAAATTTTTCCATTGTTGGGGTGCCTGGGTGGCTCAGTCTTTAAGAGTCTGCCTTCAGCTCAGGTCATGATCCCAGGGTCCTGGGATCGAGCCCCACATCAGGCTCCCTGCTCAGCGGGAGGCCTGCTTCTCCCTCCCCACTCCCCCTGCTTGTGTTCCTTCTCTTGCTGTCTCTCTCTCTGTCAAATAAATAAATTAAATACTTTATAAATAAATAAATAAATAATAAATTTTTCCATTGTTTTGGAAACTTGTAAACTACCAATTAGTTTTGTGCAGCTTTTGCATATTAGTGTATACTGTTTTCTCCCAAACTGTGTATATTTGAGAAACTAGTAAAGCATAGACCAAAGTGAATCCATTAATTGAGTTAATTGAGAGAGGTAAAAAGTAAGAGTTAATTGAGAGAGGTAAAAAGTAACACAAAAAAAGAGATCATTTTTTTAATCATCAGACTTCTACTTAAGAGAAATGTATAAGACTGAATATTTATTTAATAACTTTATTAAATTATTTCTTATCTAAAAGTATTATGAGGTCATAGTGAGAGGAAGGGTAATCCTTTATTATTAGAAGGATATATATATTTAAAAAGTCTATGTACAATTATGGCTCCAGGTGCTATTCTTTTTTCAGTGAATACAAAATAAAACCTTTTTTAGGGTGCCTGGGTGGCTCAGTCATTAAGCGTCTGCCTTCGGCTCAGATCATGGTCCCAGGGTTCTGGGATGGAGCCCCACATCGGTCTCCTTACTCCGCGGGAAGCCTGCTTCTCCCTCTCCCACTCCCCCTGCTTGTGTTCCCTCTCTCGCTGTCTCTCTCTGTCAAATAAATAAATAAAATCTTAAAAATAAATAAATAAATAAATAAAACGTTTTTTAAATTCCTAAATTACCTTCACTTTCATGAAATGTAAGGAATAGTTGTTGCTTTAAGTCAAGCTTATGCAGCTACCTATTCATCATAGTTGGTTTTACTGGAATAGGTCCTTGCATCCTACCAGAACTATCTGTAAAGCCTTGTCTGAAGACCATTCTCTATATAACAGCACTAGAAGATACTTAAAGTATCTTCCAACCCTAAGAATCTACAGTCTTTGGAAAAACAGTCTTTGGAAAAACTTAATGTATTTCATTAAGGTATAGATACCCCTTTTGGCCTGGATCTTGGTACCAGTATGGTGCCATATTCCATCTCCCTCCTCAAAGACGTACTGCTCTTTTTAATATGTTCATGTGTTCTCTACATCTGTGTTCTCCACTCAGTGGACCACCCAAGGAGCAGAATTCACTAACAGTTTGCTGTGCTGGATTTTTTATGGAAATCTTAGGCTGGAAATAGTTTCCCTGAACTACAAGATTCAATAAGCTTGACCATAAACTTATAGGTGGCACAAAAACTACAAAGATGTCCATTTTTAAATTTCATTATATATGCACCAAAGCCACTCCACCCATATACAACAATTTCCATATGGTTAATTTTTGATGATGCTTAAAATCTTTTTAAGTCATAATGTTGTGTACTTGTCCAAACATACATTATTTCCAACATCCTAGTCCCATGTTGTCATCTTAAATATGGCTCTATAGGAAGAAGTGAGGTAAGACTGCACTGAGAACACACCCAATAACCTCTTCTGCAGCACTGTTAAGGATATTCAGATAAAATTAAAAGATCTGGCAACCCCAGGAAATGTTAGTGAAAGTCTCTTATAGTCAGGCCAAATTTTCTATGAACCTAAAATAGTACTCTCCTTGAATGACTGAAATCCAGACATTGATGAGGCAATATCCTTCAAGTAGTTATCAAATTAGTGAAAATAATAAAGAATAGAATTTTATTCAAGAAATCCAGAAAGCAATATTTTCCTTGTAATAAGCCTAGATGAAAATACTCAATATCCTGAGTAAGAAATCATGATAATCTACTAGACCAGACTTTATTCAACCTCCATCCAGAATAGATAACCTAAGAAAATGATACATAAATACATTTTATCTTTTCTTAGAAGGCAAGGAAATGAAGGAATTTGCCATTTAATTGTTTCCCTAACTTCCCAAACTGAATTTGAATTTAGTTTTAAAAGACAAAGTTTAAAAGTTTGCAGATTTCTTAATAGCTTTTCATTTGGGAGACATTCTTTCGTCCAGTAACAATCACTACCATACACATAGAGCAGAAATTAAAGTCGGGCTAATCTCTGATTCTGTAATCATATTACATTTAATCAAATGTCCCTAATACTTAAGAAAACTCAGGTCTAATTCTCATTCACACCAATCGTATCTTCTGTATGTTGCGGAAGCATGTAAAGAAGTTAGTGCACATGGACTTTTTAGCCGGGAGCATCCAAATGAGTGACAGAAATGCTCACCCCAAATACAAAAGAGCTAGAGTTAGAGCAGAGATTTACTTCATTGTGATTCATACAACACACACGCAGGCATTAAAAAATTAGGAAGTATTCACAGATGACTTCCTAGGAGCAGATGTACCACTTACATAATTCTTTTACGCACCACGCAGCGTCACAGACATTAGCCCATAAATCTGATCTGCTGTTCAGTATTCCAGGGCTTCTGTGCTCCTAACAAACATACTTGACCTGAAGAAACTAGAGCAGTCGTTTTTATAGTTCCCATTATTTTAATGTGGCAGTCAAAAATCTTCCCAAGCAAGAGCTTACACCTTTTTTGTAATTTATAACGTTGCCTTTGTATGTCAAAATTCCTTAAAGAAAAATTGTGTTTAAGGCCTTATTCCCACATAGCTTGGGAAGAGAAAATAATCTGGTGTCTGAAATTAAACCATTTGATGCTCCCTTTTATCTATCGTCAGTGCTGTTTTTGTAGAAGATGTTATATTTCCCAGTGTTTGTATAAAACAGATAATATAATTTTTAGTTTTCCTCTCTCTTTTCTCCTCAACACCAAAGCATTTCTATGCAGAGACCATGGTTTTAGGCATAGAACAGTGGCTGAGAATTTAGAGGCTTAGAAACTCCAGACTCACTGTTGTGGCTGTGAGATTTTCCTCAGGTTATTTAGCATCTGTGTAATTCGGTCTCTATCTTTAAATTTGGACTGATAATGCTTGTTCTTGTTTCCTTTCCCCAAATCTGCTAAGGGCTAAGTAGGGTTAAAATGTTTGGGAAATAGAGTTGCTGCATAAATCAAGATATGGTATTTTGGAATAATTATTATAGCACATCAACCTATCATTGACAGCTAATAAATCATTTAGCACGTTCTAACAAAAACTACTAATTATGCTAAGTGAACAGTGTCCCGATATAATTCTGCCCTTTATTCCTGGTAACTCATTTAACATGGAGAGTCTCTCTGTCTTACCACTCAGTGCTTTGCCAGCATTTTCTTTAATCTTATCAGATCTCTTTGATTTAATTGAGAAGTTATTCTAGAAGAATGTCATTTTTCTTGCATCTCTTCAACAAAGTAATATAATTAAGATTATGCAAAATAGAGAAGATTCCCAGAGTGCCAGGCAAGAGTGAAGGTATGTGAAATCCCAAAATTAGGAATTGCTGTAGTCAACATAAATAATTGACATTTAGGTGACCTAATTAAAACGAATTACATCTCTGTAGGGGAAAGTTACAATTTCAAACACGGGATATTCATGAGAAAGAATAGACAAAAATATCTGAGAGAGTTGTGTTTTATATTCTTCATAAAAACCATGGAAAAATGAGCCTTATTCCTGACAAAATAATATTCAATAAGTGGGAAAATTGGAAAATATATCAGAAACAATATTTTTGACTACTGTTAAAGCAAAATAAGATAGCAGGTAAGCGGCACAAAGCTAGAGCCAGACAATACAGTCTTAGATCATGTCTCTACAAATTCCTTAATCTCTCTGCCTCAGTGTCATTGTCTATGGAATGGGGAACTTATGGGGCTTTTGTGATGATTAAATAATTTAACAAATATAGCGGGTCTTGAAAAGTATCTAAAATATAGTAAGATTTGGATAAATCTCTAATTTGGGGTCATTTTCATTTTTTATATGTCCAAGTATTCTAATGAGAGAAGGAAAGCTAGGAGCACTGTAAAAACAAAACTGGCAACTTATTTTAATATCTCACTTCGTTTACTTTCAGAATTCTTTAAGAAAAAAATTATATCTTTTCACATGAATATGACACTCTTACTGCAGAAGGACTTTATTAACGCTTCTTCTCATGAAGCAATAGATTTTTTCACAAACTCCCTTAAATATGCAGAAGGGTGCTCTCATTTGGGAAATGTATCAGTTATGCTCTAATGCTCTAACAGCTTTGAAATTGGCCCATTGTGTCAAATCACGTTTAATAAAGAAATGGAATTATAGATGTTGACACAATAGGAAAAAAGCACCTTCAAACTCTTCAGAAGGAATTTGGTCCACTTACATCAATGGAACAATATCTACAGTATCTCCTATGAGTGAATGTTTTTAAAGCAAAGAAACTGCTGGTAAAATTTTGTTAAAATTTTTTCAAAATCCTATTTCAAATGCCCATACCAAAAGCACTTTTGTGTGATATCTTAGCTACAAAATGATGAATTAAAATTATTATCTTTTGAAATCTTATCTGTGGGGTATTTCAAAATATTTCTTTCTCTTGTTGAAAGCAGAAGGTGGTTTTCTTTGGTGAAAATGTACCAAAGTCAACTACTCTATTGCAGAATGTAAGATGTAAAGCAAATTATCCTCAACAAAGCAACAGATCTCTACCACATAGTGATTAAGAACAATGATTGCAAAATTACACTGCCTGAGCTCCAAAACCCAGCACCGATTATTAGCTGTTAAGAGTTAGGTAATGTTTCTGTGCCTCAGTCTCTCCATCCATAAAATGGGGAACATAGTTGTATTTGCCCCATGGAATTGTTGTAGAGATTAATGAGATGACACATGTGAAACATTTGGGATGGTTCATGGCACCTAAGTGCTCAAAACTTTCCCTTTGTCTTCATGAGTATATGTATTTTCTGGTCAGTACCATATATGTGTTTTAAATATTTTTATGGAATCACTCCAGCAGTGCAACAAGTCACTAATTTTAGGAGCATAATCATTACATAGCATTACCCTTAACTATACATTTGGAAGCATTGGCATAAAAAACTTTGTCATTTTTTTAATCTATCTACATTAAGTACATTTATCCACAATAAATACATTATTAATACAAGATTATAGAAGGTAAGCAAGTATCCAGGACAAATGGATAACAAAATACTGTATCTTCAGGTTATGTTTAAAGGTTAAAATTTTCCCACTTTCTTTCTTACTGGAGTGTGTTTATTATTTGAAAGTCACAACCAAGTGAAGGAGAAATGTGTGGGGCATGAATGAAATAAGTTTAAGTTTCCGAAAAGCCAAAGTCATTGTCCAATTAGAGCAGACAGCTTTAATCCTTTAGCCATTATTAACTCCCCCTATAAAAATGTTGCTCTGCTTTAAAAATAGTAGTAGCTACCATTTTGTTAACAACTATTAAATATTAAACACTATTCTAAGTGCTGCAAACATTATTTAAAATTCTCTCAGCAATCCTCTGTAATGAGGAATAAAAATCATAAAAAGTCAGATGTAAAGAGAAAATGCAATTTATTTTTGATAATTAATTGTGTGAACTCTCACCACCTGGTTAGCATGAAAAACTAAGTAAATGCTCAATTTAAATTTAATTTCATCTGATCATATAAACAGCTGCTGCAGGGCCTGGTCTCTAGCTGAGATAAAGTTCTCAGTCTTTCAGAGAGCCCCTCTCCTGTCTTTTCTCTCACATGATGTACCAGAGAAGGAGTGTGTAGATGACTTGACTTTGCACTTCAGGAGGATGGAAGAATCCCTTCACCTTGTGCTCTTCACTGGGTCTACATTAGTTATTGTCAGCTGGATTCTGGGGCAATGCTTCCTGTTCACTGTTGACAATTGAGGCTTCTATCTCTGGGTAGAGCATGCACGGTCCTTTATTTGGGACTGGGCAACATTCCTGAACTAACTTAAACTCCCTTCAACTCTCCTGATTACAGGTTCATTGGTCTCTGTTTACCCCCAGGCCCCTTGGTCCACCCAACCTCTACTTTAGGATGACTTGCAGGCAACTGGCAAACCCACTGGCTTTCCAATCAGCATGTACCCCACTCATGAACTGAGAGGCTGGGAAGCCCAACCAGATCCTCTCCCAGCCTGATTATAATATACTACTCTTTTAACTAGATTGGGTTGCCTGTGGTGTGACAGGTTCCTTCTAGAATTCCAAGGGAAGAACAGGACGAGAGATATTTCCATGATAGATGTACCCCTTAATTTATCTAACACACATCCTCTCCAAGCCCAAAGAAAGGAGACTAAGACTACATGGACTTCTCTTATCCTCTTATGGTCTCTCTCCCCTCCTTTTTTTCATCCTTTCCATAATCTTTCAGGACTGAGAGCTTCTAGTTTATCTTTCCCATATCATGTACTTTTTATACCATAGAACAGCAAAACTCATGGCTTTGGTATTAAAAGCAGAAAAGCCAGGGTGC
The DNA here is from genome assembly GCF_029215605.1 of Mirounga angustirostris. Taxonomy (NCBI): domain Eukaryota; kingdom Metazoa; phylum Chordata; class Mammalia; order Carnivora; family Phocidae; genus Mirounga; species Mirounga angustirostris. The sequence continues at coordinate 78,427,039 of NW_026991716.1, read as the reverse complement.
CTGGGTGGCTCATTCGGTTGAGCATCTGACTCTTAGGTTAGGTTATGATCTCCCAGTCGTAGAATTGAGCCCTGAGTCAGGCTCTGAGCTCAGCGCAGAGTCTGCTTCAGATACTCTCTCCCTGTCCCTCCCATTCACTCTCTTTCTCAAATAAATAGATTAAACACACACACACACAGAAAAGCCATTTTCTCTACACTTTGGTAGAACACTCTAACCTAGGTCCCCTCCAGGTCTGGCCAATGGCATAGGAGTGAGTGAGTGAGTGAGTGAGTGAGTGGAAGTCTTTGATAAAGGAATATGGCAAATCTCTCTCCACAAAGCCTGGGGCTCAAGCATAGTCTTGTGTTCGGGGCTAAAATACCAGTCTCCTGCTTAAGACTGAGAGGCTGAAATAAAATATGACCTAAAAAGTAAAATTAATTTCTGACAAAACGTTATCCCTTTTATACTTGTAATGTATTTTATTAATCCCAGAAAACTGAGGCACAAAGTAGCTAAGTAAGTTGCACAGGTCAAATTCCCACTCCTAATTGCACCCGATGCCTCATTTGCCTTCATTAATGAGATTTTGACACCCTGGCTGAGCTCTTAGTTCTCCTCCTTTTTCAGAAATCCATACCCCTCAGCCTTTGTACAACATATTTGCCTGTAAAAGCTGACTGACACTTCTCCTGATGATCTGATGAACATTCGTCATAATTTTCTATAAATGTGATATAAAATGTAATCTTAAAAAAATCATTTAAGTGCATTATATCTCCATTGTCTCCAACTAAGTTTGAAAGTATAATTAAACACTGAGTCAAATTAAAATTGTACCTAATGTTATAATGTCTAAGGACAAAAACATCCCAGGGAACATAGAAAATAACTCTTAATAATAACTCTTGCAGTTCAAACTCATTCTGTCAACAAATATTTATTGAATACACATTTTTGTCCCAGTCATAGTTTAGGCACTGGATTGTTGCTCTGAATAAAACAAACTTCCTCATGGAGGGAGGCCTATATATGCTCCAAAAGGACCCCATCCCATGGGAAGGAGATAGATAATAACATTTTTTTTTTTTTTATTTGCGAGAGAGAGAGAATGAGAGACAGAGAGCACGAGAGGGAGGAGGATCAGAGGGAGAAGCAGGCTCCCTGCCGAGCAGGGAACCCGATGCGGGACTCGATCCCGGGACTCCAGGATCATGACCTGAGCCGAAGGCAGTCGCTTAAACAACTGAGCCACCCAGGCGCCCCAGATAATAACATATTAACAAATAAATAGATAGTATCTGAAGTGGTGGTATGTGCTCTGGGGAAAAATAAACAGGAGTGGTTGGGTGTCTATTGTATGTAGAGTGTCAACAAAGACCTTTCTATAAAATGACATTTAAGCAAAGGCATGAAGGAAGCAAGAGCTTAGTAATCCAAGTCTCTAGGGAAAGTTCATTTTAGGCACAGAGAATAACAAGGGCCCGTTCCTGAGCGGGGCATATGATAGATTGTTCAAGGAAGAACGTAGGTGCCATCGTAACACAGATGATGACAAAGAAACAGATGACGTAAGGCCTTTAGACACCTTGTCTCTCATTCTGTGAAAGGTGAAATGCCCCCTGGAAAGTTCTGAGAGGAATGTCATCATCGAAGCTGCTAGGTGGAGACAAGATGGTGGGAGAGCAGCAGTGACATCAGGAAATTGTCTTAGGAGATAATTGCCACAGCCCGAGAGAAAGATGATGACTTCATATTGCTGAGGCAAGCCTGTGTAAGGGAAAGTCATAAAGGAGACAGAAGAATCTATTAAAAGGCATTTTCTGTGGGTAATTATTTTTCACCAAACACTTATGGATACACATTTTTAAAAACTGTGTTTGCTTTTTTTCCCTTTAGAAAATCTTTTTTATTTAATACAGCATACGGATTAAGATCTCAAGTTAGCAACTCTGCCAAAGGTTTAAATGACTCCTGGGTCACTTCCTATCTATGTCTTCTTGGACGAGGTATTCTGTTTTCTCTGGAATTTGGTTTCCTTATCTGCAAATTGGCAATAGTAATGAATAGAGCTTTTGAAAGGATTAAATGTGACAACGCATATAAAGTCATATAGAAAATGTTTGATGAATTTTAGCTCTTATTACCTCTCCCTTATTTTTAGAAATTTGGAAAACATGGCACTATAAAGAAAATGAAAATGACCAGCAAGGATGTCACCCAGAGCGGTATCTTATGACTCCATTAATATATTAGCATGACCTGAATGTAAACAAAGTTAATATTTTTTTTTACAGGTTTCAGAGTCACTTTGGCAATAGAGTCTTTGCAATCAATTTCTGTGTATATGTTGATTAATTACCACACATACACGCGTACACATACACAGATACAAACATACACAGAAACACATAAACATACGGAGAGTAAGTGGCAAAAAAGGGATGGATTTACCACAGCCAGAGAAACCTTGTCTTTTGTTCCAAAAGACTAGTAAAAAACATATTCGAAGTGAATAGAGATTAAATGTAGACACAGCCTAGGCTAAATAAAATACAAAAATGAATTCTTCTCAAGGTGCTATTCATTCAAATAGAGGATTTGAAATTCGATCAAATGCCAATGCAAATGCATATAATGCTTGAATGACATTAATTAGTTGAATATTGAGCCCAGGAGCAAGTGAGACTCACCCACTGAATATGTACATAAGATTTTCCTATCAAGGAGAACCACAGAAAAATATCTGGAGCAGCTTCCTTCTCTTATTTACATTCTGGGTTTTGTTTTTTTTTTTTACATTTTTTTTACATTTTACATTTTCCTGAGAAAGAATTTCATGCAAATACAAGCCTTCCAACTTAATAGCAAACTGATAATAAAAGTGAGCACTTTCTTTTGTGAGTGAATGCCTTTAAAAAGCATCTGAACCATGAGAGTATTTAAGAGACTGTTATTTTAAACCAGACTATGTTTTAAGACATCAACTAAAAAAGGATCTCTAATATCTCCTTTTATATACTTAATTCTAGAGAACTTAATAGTTTGTAGCTTAACACCACTATTTGACAAATACTAAATTCACTTTTCTTCAGCTTTCACCAATTCTTTTATTGGCTTTATCTGTTTTCAACTTTTTTTTTCATTTATGTAATTTGGAATCATGAAATCATATTCTGATTTCATCTTTTTTTCTCCCAAAATGAATATTATGATTCTGACCAATCTAACAGCTTTGACAACACAAGTCTCTTTGGCTTTTCAAACTGAAACCATTCCAAATAAATTCATCTTGACCACTTAAATTTAACAGTACAGAAGCAGTTTCAATATTTGTGGATATAATAATTTTTTTCTACACTAACCATGTATTTACTTTGAAAGTTCAATGACAGTTGTTCACAATAAATTATACTATTACAGCTGCTTTCTTACATATATTGTACTCTATCACTTAACAAACTCATCCGTTTTTGAGCTTCAAAAATCTATCACAGACACATCAGCAGCAGGCTAGTAAAGAATCAGTATAGCCCTGTGAGCTGGGAAATAAACTGGCAATTCAAAGATCATGATCTCTAATACCTTTTTGACTATTAACTTATCATCTGACTTTCTGCTAGTCACTTACCCTCGCTTAGCCTCCTTTCTGAAGTTTATAAAAATGGTAATGACAACATTGTGGTTACCACCCAAAGGGATTGAGTAGGGAAAAAACTGTACAGCAGCTGTAAAATACCTTGCAGGCCATAAAATGCTACATAAATGCTTGATAATAATACAGTTACAGAGCCCCACGGCTTAATATAACACCAGTTTTTTTCTGCTAAACAAAGTACTAGTGAAGCAACTAGGGTCAAATAGGAAAGTACGCAAAGCTCCTGGTCGTCATTAAAAGAGTTTGTTTGTTTGAACTGATTTTATGGACTGATGTGTAGGGGATCAAATGCATAGAGCAATCCCGTCATCACAGAGCACTCCACAAAGGACAGTCCAATCAAGCAGGCAGAAACCCGAAGCTGGAAGGCATTCATTCACAGTCCCAGGGGCGTGCTCCCTATTAAATGATTTTCTGTGTGTGTGTTTTGTGTAATAGTACTGTCTTATGGTAAACAACCAGAAGTAGAGGAAATGTTTTCTGACATATTTTTTACTCCCCGTTCGAATATGTTCATTATGCTATTTTCCCTTTGAAATTCTAATAGCATTTATTTAAAACTAGCATCATTTATTTCAAAGAATCTTTCCCAAATTATGAAATTACGTGGGAATTTAATCACAACTAGATGTTGCCTGACATCATTTATGTAACATCCAGAAATATCTTAATCATTTTTCAGCTTTTCCTTTTTTGCTCCTCAGGTTAGAAATAAGAATAAAAGATAGATCTCGTCACTTCTCACAGAAGGGCTTTCTTTGCTCTTGATCTCAGAATCACTTGCTAACTTGCTATTTCATACTTAAAAAAAAAAAAAAAAAGTATGGGATGCCTGGCTGGCTCAGTCAGTAGAGTATGAGACTGTTGATCCTGGGTCATGAGTTCGAGTCCTACATTGGGCATGGAGCTTATTTGAAAAGTAAATAAATAAATAAAAGTATAAGCCACCTGAACGTTAACAAGTCCTGATTCAGGAGAGAAAGACACACTAATTCAATAGCCATATAAAGAAAATTTAATAAGCATTATATAGTGTGTATTAAGTAATTAGAGTATTTTTACTGCAACTAATGCTCCCGGGCCATCACTAGATTAAGACACAACTCCATCTTTTGACTTATTAGCTGTATATCCCTGAACAATCACTAAACTTTCTAATCCACCAGTTTCTTCATTTATTCGACAAAGTTTTATTGAGACGCACTACTTGCTATGCATTCACTGGGGCACTAGAGATTCAATGAACAGTAGAATAAAAGTCCCTGCCCTCACGAAGCTTTTATTCAAGTACACATAGCAAATGATATCTGCCTTACCCGCTCAAAGTGCATGGTAATGAAAATATGATGATTTATGTAAAAATGCTTTTTAAATTATTAAGTACCATATTAAGGTATATGTCATTTCCAAGATTATGGTAATTGTTACTAATATTACCAAGTGGTAGATACAAAGTCAGGTTTTGAAAGATACATAGGACATTTCTGGCATGAGTGGAGATAGGGGAAGAAAATGAGGCATTTAGAAATGTAGTGAGCCGAGGACAGACCTTGTGACATTCCTGGTTTTTTTCAGAGTGACTAATAGTTTTCTGTTTCTCTGGTGTGTAAAACGCAAGGAATTTGAGGTTGTGAGAAATTAATTTGAGAGAGCGAAATCAACAGGATGGTGACTAGGAAGTCCCACCCCTTATTCCCCCACTGAAACATCAATTTAACCACCGTCCATGGAAGAATATACCTTTATCAGAGCTCCAGAGTCCAGCTGAGGGGTTCCAGCATTCCAGTACAACACAAAATCCAAAAACAGCCACACTGAAGAGAAAGAAGGCTGTCACTTTATCTGCATTACCCCTACCCAAATCCAGCACTACTCAGAGCTGAGAGACCCCGTTAGCCCATGACTTCTCCCACAGAGAAAAGGGAGAGAAAAATGAGCCTTTGGCTTCCCCAGGATTTTGGGATGCTGCCTGAGAGGCCCACTTCAATCTCATGTTGCCCAGAGCACCAAGGGAATCTGCATGATTGAGTCTTCTGGAGGAAGCTAAGGAAAGGGGTAGGGGTTCATAGCACCTGGTATGTCGATCTCAACAACAGACCATCCAGAGACACCACCAGCCCATCCATGGACCCCACCAGCCAGCCCAAGTATGCCCCTGCACCTGGTGCCTGCCCACCTCTGAAGCACCACAGGTGGTGCTTGCACCTGTGGATCTCAGCAGCTGACAATGATGTCAGCAGCCAGCTCAACTTTGTGGGATTGGGAGAAAGCACACAACTCTGAGACTGCTTCTTCAGGTGGGACAGAGAGTAGAGGAGCTTTCCCCTCTCATCCTGGCATCTCTGCACACTGCCCTAGAGAAAAGGGGCAGGTGGCACTTGACAAGAGCCGTGGGGTAGTGAAAAGGTGCACAACTTAAGACATCCCCTTCAGGAGGGAGAGGGGGAAGCTCAGCATTTCAGGGCATTGCCTGGGAAAGACAGCAGGAGGAATCTCAGTGCCTGGTGTGACTATGCAGGATTGAGAGTAAACACACAATCCTAAATCCCCACCCCAAACACACACACACACACAACAGAGTAAGAGGAGTGGAGTCTGCACATCTGTAGAAAAGGTTTGAAAGATCTCGAAAATATCTAGGCAGCCCTGTTGCTGAAGGTCTTTCTCTCCCAACCCAGTCCATAAAGACTGTTTCTTCAAGTGTGCAGACACCAATGCGAGTCTACAAGGTACAGGAAGAATCAGGGAAACATGACACCCACCAAAGGGACAAAATAAAGCTCCAACAACTGACCACAGAAATGGAGATCTATACATTGTCTGAAAAAAAATCAAAATAATTGTCTTAAAGAAGCTCAGTGAGCAACAAGAGACACAGATAGATAATTAAATGAAATTTAAAAAAACACAATACATGAACAAAAGAGAAGTTCAACAAATAGATAGAAATTATTTTTTATATTTATTTATCTATTTAGAGGGCATGAATGTGGGGAAGGGCAGGGGGAGAGGCGGGGAGAGAATCTCAGACTTCACACTGAGTGCAGAGCCCAACCCAGGGCTCCATCTCATGACCCTGAAATCATGAGCTGAGCCAAAATCAAGTCAGATGCTTAACCAGTTGAGACACCCAGGCACCCCAGAAATTATTTTTAAAAGAACCAAATAAATTTTGTAGCAGGAAAAATGACTAAACTGAAAAAGTCAATAGAGAGCACCACCAATAGGGATGATCAAATAAAAGAAAGCATCAAGTAACTCAAAGAGAAATCATTTGAAATTATACAATTACAAGAATGAAAAAAAAAATAAGTAAAAGGAGTAGGGGAAAGCCTACAGGACTTATGGGATACCATCAAGTGAACCAAACCCTACTTTCAATAATGTTCAGAGATGTTTAAACAGAAAATCAATAAGGAAACAGCAAATTTGAAAAATATTATAGACCAAACAGACCTAACAGACATATATGGAACATTCCAACCCAAAACAGCAGAATACACATTCTTCTCAAGTGTACATAGACATTCTCCAAGATCACATGTTAGGTCACAAAAGAAGTCTTAACAAATTTAAGAAGATTGAAATCATCTGAAGTATCTTTTTCAACTACAACTGAAGAAGCTAGAAATCAATAATGTAAGGAAAAGGAGAAAATTCACAAGTACAAGGAAATTAAACAATACACTCTTTTTAAAAAACTGAGTCAAAAAAGAAATCAAAAGGAAATTAGAAAATAAGATAAACAAAAATGAAAACACAACATACCAAAACTTATGGGATGCAACAAAGTAGAACTGAGAATTTAGTTTTAGAAATTATGGGGTGGAGATGCCAAGCATCCCAGGAGATAAGAGACCAGGACTCAGCTGAGAAATTAGGACTAAAGGCAGAAATGTGGGTGTCATCATCATCAATAAGGTATTAATTGAAACTCTAGGACTTAATAGGATTGCCCAAGGCAACATGGAGATTACCAAGAGAAGAGTTTCAAGGATGAAATGTGTGACAAGGATGATTTGAGCAATCATGTATTAATTTAGTCTCCCCTTGTCCTGGACACTAAGCTTTGCCTTCATACTCCATGTTCCTCCCCACTCAGCACAATTGTTCTGCTTTCAAGAAGAGAATGCGCTTAAGCGTATCTAAAGGACTACTGGGGGCCCGGGGTGGGGGTGGCAAGAAGGGAAGGTCTCAGCTGCCTTCTAATTGTGTAGGTTATCGTGCCTCTACTTTCTCCTGCTCCTTCTTCCCAGTCTGAAGTTGCAGAAGACAGCTGTGAAATGATAAATACCAATCATTTCATGTTGGGCAGAAATAAATCTGTTTTGACAGTCAAAGAAGTGGGGGAAATGAAGAAGAAAAACATAATAAAAGTATACAAATACAATCTGTGCACACAATCTTGGGGGAGAAGCAATATTAATCATTTATGTATTCATTCCTCCTCTCATTCATTAAACAAATGTGTATTGAGAACCCACCTTATGCTAAACACTTAGTACAGTGGAGAACACAGGAAGAGATAAAACTTGATTCTGGCCCTTGAGGAATTTACAGTTTAGAAGAGAGGTATTCATATTGGAATTTTCTCCTAAATACTTCAAATTTGAAAGAAAGGAGAATCTAAGGACTTTGGTAACAGAAAGCCTAGAAGAGAAAATAGTGCTTTCAAATAATTTGGTCTATATTTATTCTAATCATAAATTATAAAATATGTCAAAATAATTTATTCAATGTGTATGAAAGAATTTCTATTTAAGTAGCATTAATGTCAAGCATTGGTTGGTTGGTTGGTTGGTTGGTTGGTTGGTTGGTTGTTTGGATGAAGTGAACTTCAAACCTCTTCTTAGTTCCAATCAAATAAACTCTTAATCAGGTCCCCTATGACAAGATACTCAGCCCATTTCCAAAAAGTTAGATCTTTTTTCCTTCACTCTGAGTGAAAAGTTTACAGGTTTTTTTTTTTCTTATGGTATTATTTTGAATCAAGCAATCCATAACAAATGACCATTGCTGATTTATATATATATATTTTAAATTCTGAGCTTTAGTTCTTTTATCTATGAATGCTTCTTCCGGCATCCTAGATTATGGTTTCAAACTCTGCCTTTAAATCAAAGCATCTCTGTCCTTTCTTTCCACTAGCACCTCTTAAAAAGAAATCAGTTTAAAGTCTCATGATATTTAATTTCTCATTAATTTTCAATACCTCACTATAAATATATGTGTATGATATTCAAACTCACAGTATTGAACTGAACTTGTAATAAATCCTTTATACTAGTCACACTTAAAAAAATAATCACAAGCTTTAGAAATGTCTGCATAGTCGTTTACATATCATTTAATCGTTGTTTTCAATTTTCTGGGATTTTCTACCCTTTTCATCCTTGTGTCCTTCTCCTTTCAGCTATTCATGAAGTTTTATCACCTGGAGATAAAGCAATTTAATTTTTTTTTCCACTTTGCTCTTTTCTATATTCACAAGTTTGCCAGAGTCTAGAAATCCATAATAATGCACCAAACATTCAAGCTGGGCATACTCCTGTGCTTCAGCAAAACTAAACATTTGCCAATTTCAAGATAGTTAAAACCCATTGTTTTTCATATGATCGGGGAAAAGCAGGGGTAAGAGAAATATTTTACTTGAAAGAAAACTGAAGGACATAACAAGGTGTAATAATTCCATGTATAATTATATATCAGACATATGCATTCAGAGTGTAAACATGCCCTTTCTTTGACCAAAACATCATTAAAGAAAATATAAAGCACACAAAATACTGTCAACCCTTGTTCTTACAATAATATGAACACAAATAAGAAAACAAAATTTAAAAACAAGCATAATTTTCAACTGCCCTTGTTGAGATTGTCCATCTGAGCTCTGCATGCTGAAGGATCAACATCAATATTAAAAGAATACTGTAAACAAAGGCTAAATGTCAACTCTTAAACCATTTCTTTGTTATGTCTTTCTGTTGCAGTTGTAAATTCTGTCACTCTAAAAGCAGATGATTCCTTGCAATTGTGAGGCCATTTTCATCAGAACAATCAACCGTAATGATGTATTGTGAATAATATAGTTGAAAATTGTTCTGTTGTAAATTCTTGGCAAGATATTTTTGCCATGTCCCGAGCTTCAAAGGGATTGAACTGTACTGCAGATTATGCTAATTTTCTGTAAACTTCAAGGGTGGAGACTATTTGAGTATCACCATACTTGGGCTCTACAGATCAGCACAAAACACAGTCTCCTCCCCTTTTTATGGAAAATACAGTATTAGTGTGTTCTAAAAGTTACTGTCTTTCAAAGTATTATATCGAATGACATTGGTCCCTTGGAGAGGGACATCTGGCTGGATATAGCCCCACAACTGGAGAACATGCCAGATTTATGTCTGAAGTTTTTGTAGGAGAACAGCTCTCAAAAAGTAGTTTCAAGGGACGCCTGGGTGGCTCAGTCGGTTAAGCGTCTGCCTTCGGCTCAGGTCATGATCCCAGGGTCCTGGGATCAAGTCCCGCATCGGGCTCCCTGCTCCGCGGGGAGCCTGCTTCTCCCTCTGCCTCTGTCTCTCATGAATAAATAAATAAAATCTTAAAAAAAAAAAAAAAGTAGTTTCAAAACAGTATAAATATTTTGTACTAAGTGTCAGTAAATCTGACTTTTAGTCTCAGCTTTACTAGTGTCTTGTGACATATCAAAGGTCATACTCTTTCTAAATTTCTTTTTTCACCTGGTTGAATGGGACTGGTCTAGTGGTTCTCAAACTTGACTGGACACTACAATTCATTGGACAGTTTTTAAAAAATATAGATGCCCCCAGTCTTCCCCAGACAAGTGAAATCAGAATTTCTAAAGGTGGAGCTGAGGCATTAGTATTTTCTTAAGCTCCCCATGTGATTATAATATGCATCCAACAATCACTTCCAACTCTAAAATGCTCTGACATTTTATAAAACTTGCCGTTGGAGAACCTCAGCATGTGTTTCAAATGAGTTCTGGAGAGAGAATTTCCAATGTTAGGTGTTGGTGTTTGTTCTATCAGTTGCATTCATAATGTAGGTTGACAAGGAAAAGAAAAAAAAAAAAAAACAAGAAAAAAAATTAACAGGGAAGGTAGACAGGCCATGCAAACGAGAGCTCAATTACAGAAGAGCTGTCTCCAGGAGACCAAAGTCATGCTCTTTAACATTCTAAGTGATTGGTTTGTGCAGTGAACCAAATCTGAGCAGTTCCAATGTTTGAAAATGTAATGACTTAAATAGAAATACTAATATACCCTTCAAGGTCACGGAACAGTTCCTTGGCCTCAGGAAACATGTAACTTCTGTGAGCTCATGTAGGTCAATTTGACGGACCCCTTAGAAACTTAAGATGCATCTTGCTCTTTCCTCTGCATTAAAATATGTTAATACCAGCTTTGGAATCAAATTGATTCGTTTTTTGTTTTTTTTTTTACATCCGCCTTCTTAAAACTTCCTTTTCATTTGCAGAATTACCAAGAAGTTGTTCAAAATTACCATATTTTCTAACTCTGAATAAAGCTAAGCAAAGGACTGAAGTACGAAAAGGTCATCAAAACAAGAAACTATAAAAGAAATCTGAGAATAGCTATACATTGCTAATGATAGCCTGAAATTTAATTTAAAGTGAGTCCTGAAAATGTGTACTGGTTAAGAATTGAGTTTCTATCCTCAACCACACACTTCAAGCATTTTCTGTATAGGCTATCACTAATCATATTAATGAAAGGGGGAGGGGGTGGGAAAAACCAGTAAGAATTTGCTCATCTAGAGTGCTTTGGTCTTTTCACTTAAAAGGGTAGACAACGGAATATGTTTTATATATATATATATAAACATGTGGTGCCTGAAGTATGGTCAATACTGCAACCAACACACAAAGTCTACAATGGATTTATAGATCTACAAGGAAGACAAATAGTTTTGTTGCTTTTGCTGAAATCCTCCTTAAATTCACGTGTTGTCAAAAAGAAGAAAAAGCTATTGGTAATTTAACTTATTTTCAAAGACATTGGTATGAAAGTCTTAGCTGAATCCAAATCCTTTCATAATTAGGATAATTAAATTGTGTTTTGGTCTAAAAGTTGTGTTTTTAGCTCCACAACTTGCATATCTTGGCTAACTTGTTCCACAATCACTTCAAATGGATTAAACCACCCAATCTGGTATTATGTAATACATTCAGAACTTTAAATCTAACCATCATCTTATTTATTAATAAAAATGAGAGCAATCTATGCCCAATTAATATCTTTACTATCTAAAGGTTTGCAAAGACAGACACTTTGAAAATTCTCAGTAGCAAGGTCATTTTTAAATAGTGTAAATTTGTTGATGAATCCCATGATTATCTGCTGCATTTTAATAAAATTGATCTAGTTCTGTTGTGGCTTAAGGTAACCAAGTGCATATGAAAAATAAGTTACATCCATTCACAATATCTCAATCTTGACGTTTTTCTGTTAGTAAAATTTTTGAAATAAAACAATATTAAATACTAAACAGAATCTGTCTTTAAGTATATTCTTTGAGAACCATCTTACTTTTCATGTCTAGAATAAGATATTCAATCTCTTATTGGAGTACATTCTGTGTGAAATCAATCACTCGAAGATTTATTGTTAATTTTGTTATTAACACTGTTAAAAACAGTCATTGATTTGTGGAGCTTTTCATAAAAATTCTTGGGGACTACATGTAGTTCATGAATAATGCAATGGATTCCTAAACACCTGGTGCATTTTTTAAGTCAGCCATAAACCCACAGAGCCAAAACCCACCATAGCCGGCATTCCCATATGTAGCAGAAGCAACGATCCCAAAAAAGGGAATATATTTTTCCGTAAAATAATTTAAGAAGTTTCAAATATTGGCAAGCCCTTCATATTTATAATCAGTAATTTTAAAAACAACATTTCCTCTTTGACTTTTTCATTCCATATGAACCTTTCAAATGCAGGCGGTAAAGCCTCATTATCCAAAGGAAGTTTCATCCACTTGTAATGAAAATTCATTTTGACTACAGTTCACTTCACAGCTAATTTTTGACATCTTCTGCCATCTCATCGATTATTCTTCAACAGTATCTCTGCTCAATGGAAGAGAAAAACTATTTCACTTGGATTTCTTTGGTCAGCATACCAAAAACATCTTGTATTCTTGGCAAAATTAATTCTTCCTCACTACCGTGAAGGTTACCATTTGTGATCATGTATGCACATGTGTGAAGCAAGAGGAAATTATACTTTCAATGGAAGAAATGTTTAAATCATTCCAGAGACAGTGTAAGATTTTTAGAACTTTTCCTTTCAATATTGGATATAAATATGCCTGCTAACTTAGTCAACATCCTTCTTTATCAAATGTTTACATAATTTTAAAGGGTGATTTCTTCATTGGAAAATAATGTGTGGATGGAACCCACATTGGTGCACCCTGGTAAGTGTTCTTTTGCAGGCCAACCTACAATACCCAATTTCAAACTGTTATTTAATATTTTAAAATTAAATAAATATATTAATATATGTAGAATTACTGTGAATGCAATAGCTACATGCCAATCGATACATAATGTACTGTTCCAAGCACTGAAGCATCTGGCTTCTTAGTGCTGCCTCTAAATTTCTGCATCACAGGACGCCTGGGTCACTCAGTTAGTTAAGCCTCTGCCTTCAGCTCAGGTCATGATCCCAGGGTCCTGGGATCAAGCCCCATATCCGGCTCCCTACTCAGCAGAGAGCTGGCTTCTCCTTCTCTCTCTGCTGCTCCCCCTGCTTGTGCTCTCTGGCACTCTCTCTCTCTGTCAAATAAATAAAATCTTAAAAAAATAAATAAATAAATTTCTGCATCACTCCTCAATCAGTGACAATAAAAATTACCCACTAATTAAAAAAAAATACTTTAGGGTGTGGTATTATTTTTGTTGAAGATCAATGCCCTGGACCTGTTTACCAAAGATGATACTTTCTATAGACATTTTGTTTTCAAGCACATCACTCTCCAAATACCACCTTGTATATGTTCAGGCTACTCCTCTGGTATTCTAAATTTAGAGAGAAAAAAAAAAATCTTCAGATTGTTATCTCAAATCCCCTGACCCCATCATCTTTACTCTTTCTATCATCCTCTCATGCCTCTCCTTCTGTGTCTAGTCAAGTTATATTCTGTGACCCATCAAAACCTTTCAATTCTATTGTGACACTCCCTAGTTAAAGCCAGCTCTCCACACAACTAGGCAGAATGCCCTCAGCTTAAATGTTTGCTTGTAAATCTTAAGGAAGAACCTCAGGCTCTTTGGTAGCTCCACTAAATTTTTGTAGTCTATCCATTCTTATTTTTCTAGACCATTGCCTTCTTTTCTACCAACAACTAATCCTGCACCTCAGTCCTCACACTTGCTTGACAACTTTGTCTCTGGTTTCATTGAGACAAGAGAAGAGATAAGAAGAGAAATTGAGGGGTGCCTGGGTGGTACAGTTGGGTTAAGCATCCAGCTTAGGTCTGATCTCAGGGTGGTGAGATGGGGCCCTGTGGCAGACTCCACACTTAGCGGGTTTGGGTTTCTTTCTCCCTCTCCCTCTGCCCCTGCCCTTCCCCTACAATAAATAAATCTTTTTAAAAAGATGAAGAAGAGAAATTCAACATTCCTCAGCAGAGAATCTCCCCACCTACTAAGAGGTGTCCTGCCTTCTTTGCCTCCTGCCACCCCTGAGAACTGTCAGTGCTTTGGACTCCATCTAATCTCACTACGTAAGAACTTTGTTCCCTGTATCATTCCTACATTCTGCTTATCAACTTTTACATCTGGATAGGATCCTTTTTATCAGCATTCTAACAAACTAGAAAAAGTCATGTCTTTTTCTAAACAAACAAAATCTCTTAATCCCACTTCCTCTCTAGTTTGGGCCCCATTTCTCTGTTTTTATTTACAGTATTTTTTTTTTTACCAAGTTACTTTATTTTTATTTTTAGCTTTTTTAAGATATAGCATAAGATGTATTTTCTTTCTAGAATATATATTAAATAACCTCATTATTAACTCAGTCAGGCATAGTGCAAAGTATATGGGCTTTGGTGCCACTTATTAATAAGCAAGAAGACCTGTCTTAAATAGATAAAGTTATGGAACTACTAATTCTATACTAGCCATTCTGAATCTTTTTTTCTTTTTTCTTTCAACAATTTTTGTCTTCTCTTCCCTCATGGTCCATTCTTTTTTCTCTTGAAACGACTTCAACCAGGCTTTTATCAACCTGCCATAGAAGCTGCTCTTATTAAACTCAAAAAAATCTCTGTATTGCCAAATTAAATCCTCACTTCTCGTTTCTTAGCGTTCTTGATCTATTGGCTATTGATATAGTTGAATAGTGTCTCTTGAAACTCTGTTTTCACTTTGCTTCTCTCTGGGTTATCTTCATATCTTCTTGGCTTCTTATATAAGATGTTCCTCATCTTCCCAAGCTTCAAATATTGGATACCCTAGGCTCAATCCTGGGCCTTCCTCCCTCCACACCCTAAGTAATTTCATCTAGTCCCATGTCTTTAAATGCCACTTATAATGCTGTTACAGAACGTCTCCTTTAGTGCCCACGGTTCTTGGTCACACTGCTTCAAAGAATGAAGAGGTAGACCAGATGAAGAGTGGTGGGCAGCAAAGCAAGGTTTTTTGAGCGACAGTAAAGTTTATTGAAGGATAGTACAAAGCTCCTGAAGAGGGAGGAGACCTGAGAGGGTTGTCACCAGAGTTTCTAAGTCTAGGGTTTTTATGGGTTTGTTGACTGGGCTGTTCACATAGGAAAAGGTGGAAGGCTTCTTCCAGAGTAGTGTAAAATCCTTTGGGGGCTGGTTTCCTCTTGAGATCAGGGGAGGGGCGGGAGGCACTTGTCCCTGCCTGCCTTTCTTCTGACTATCCTTCATCAATGCTACTTATTCCTCCATTTAGGAAGGCTCTCCAGATTTCACTCCCAAACTCTAACCAATTGTCTATTTGACATCTCAATTCAGATGACTAATAAACATCTCTAATTTAACATGTGCAAAATTTTCCTTGCTCAAAGAACTATTTCTCCAGTTTTCCCTGTCTTAGCAATGATAATGCCATTCTTTCAGTTGCTATGGCTAAGATGTTAAGAGTCATTCTTGCCTTCTCTATTTCTTTCCTGCCTCACATCCATAGCATTAGAAAATGCTTTTGGCTCTAATCACAAATACATATTCAAACTGAATCACCTTTTATAACCTCGAAGCATGTCATTTATCTCATAAAACTTAAAATCTCTGAATCTGCATTAGTTCCCTTTACCTGCATAAGAAAACACATTAAAACTTAGTGGCTTAAAATAACAGTCATTTATTATTACTTAAAATCTACAGTCAACTGGGAAGAAGTTCTGCTGATCTGAGCATGGTTCAGCTGAGCTCAGCTGGACTCACCAACATCTCTGGAGCCTCAGCTGGGACAACTGAGTGGACTAACCTCTGGTGATTTCTCATCTTCTAGCAATCTAGCCTGGGCTTGTGTTGGCAGCTGGCAAGGTTCCAAGAGAACAGAACCATGCAAGGCCTATTACAGTTTAGGCATGGAAATCAGAAATCATACAATGTAAGTTTGCTGCATTCTATTTGTTAAAATAAGTCATAAAGTCCACCTAGATTCATTGTGATGAGGGAGCAGAAGGCTAGCTGAAGACAAAGCACAAGCAGACACCCTGCAACCTCCCCCTACCCTACCCCCTACTCCTGGGTGGGATAGGTGTGATATTCTTCCAGGAAGAATGTTAATGCCTTAATGTTAATGCCTTGCTAGAGGGGAAAAACAACCTTAACTTGACAATGACAAGGCCTCCCGTAGCTTATAGGTCCTCTTTAGCATATGAAAGTTCTTTTGAAAACCTCCCTTTTCCTTATTTCCTCCAACCCCTTAGTATATAATCAGCCACCCCTCACAACCCCAGGGCAGTGGCTCTTTCTGCCCACAGGTCCTGTCCCCGTGCTTTAATAAACCACCATTTTGCACCAAAGACATCTCAAGAATTCTTTCTTGGTCATTTGCTCTGGACCTCACCCCACCAAGCCTCACTTATATTGCAAAACCCCATCAATTGTGAGGAAGAACTACAAAGTCACACTACAAAGGCATGCGGACACTTGGAGGGGAATGATTCCTACATTTTTGCATTCAATCTACCATACCATTTCATTCAGAATAAAATCCAAAAAATTCTCTCACCAACAAAGGCCTATCCTATTCCGTACTTTTTTAACCTTATCTATTAGCTTTCTCTTCTTTCCTCATTGCATTCCAGCTATAGCCTCCCATCTTAGAATCTTTTTGTTTGTGGTCTTCCTCCCAGCCTGTAATGTTCTTCTCCCAAATCTGCTTGGTTCTCTCCCTCTGTATTTATGTCTTTGCTCCAGTCAGAGAGATGTACCCTGATTCAACTATTCAAAATGTCACCCACAGTCTCTCTACCCTCTAAATGTGCTTTATCATTCTTGATAGCATCTATTATTTATTTGGTTTTAGCTTATTGTTTGTCTTTACTAGAGGAATGTCAGGTCATGAGAGCAGGGGTTTCATATGTTTATTGTATACCTCATCCCCAGTAACTAGACCAGCACTGTCCAATAAAATGCAGTGCAAGGCACACGCGTCATTTTAAATTTTCTAGTAACCACATGAAAAAAGGTAAAAAGAAGTAGGTAAAATTGATTTAACCCAATATGCCCCATATATTATCATTTCAATAAGAAATCAATTTTAACAAGTATTAAGAAATTTTGTTTCATATTATTAAAAAAACTGCCTTTTAAATCTGGTATATATTTTACATTTACACACATCTCAAATCAGATAAGTACTCAATAGCCACATGTACTGAGTAGCTACCATTTTGGACAGCTGAATCCAACTCATTGTTAAAGCTCCATAAATATTAGTCATTATTTTAACTCAAACAGTCTAAGCACAGGTAGGCCAAATTAAATTGAAGGAAAGCCCTGTGGCAAAACTGAAACTACTAGTTCTATAGCTTTATCAGTTTAAGGCAGGTCTTACTACTTTCTTCACTCCTTTATCACATTGTCCCTGAAGGTTTTAAAGTGCTTCCCCAACTTTATCTCAATGTTCTTGAATGCTTTACTATCTCACTACTTTTCTTGATCTCACTGCTCTTAACTCTTTTAAGTGAAGAGTAAAATATTCATGACCACCAAGATAAAGCCAGTAGATAAACAAGAGGAAAACACACACACACAGAGACACACACCAAAAAATACCCAAGTCAGTTCTCATCCTTATTTCTTTGTTCTCAAAAGCGATGTTTTTTCTCAGCATTCTAGTTAACTGTTTTGGCCAGATGTTTAAAAAAATCAATACCCGATCTTCTTCCCCTTCTCCTTTCTAGTGTAGGATTCCTGTAGCCAAAAACTCTGTCCTCGATCTCTATACTGACACCAGCAACTAAGGAACTCAGGTTTTCCCTGACTCTGGGAATTACACTTGCAGTTCATTTTGCCTAGAAAACTTGCCTTCCCTCTCTCCATCTAGCTTCATCCTTCAGATGTCAGATTAAATAACACCTCCTCAGAGAGGTCCAAATTAGACCATCCTCCTTGTTATACATGCTCATAGCACTCACTTTCCTCATAGCATTTACCATGATTGTAAATACATAATCGTTTGAGTTATACTTGAAGCACAGAATCATCCCACATCCCTAGTAGATAGTATAGTTACTGACACAAAGCGGATGCACAAAAAACATTGAGTAATGAATGTAATACCTAAATAAATATGGTTGTTGGATACATGGAATAGGAAAATTCAGAACTAGAAAATATTGTCAGTGCCAACTAATTACCAAATTCTGCATTTAAGATAACAATCCTGGGCGCGCCTGGGTGGCTCAGTCGGTTAAGCGACTGCCTTCGGCTCAGGTCATGATCCTGGAGTCCCGGGATCGAGTCCCGCATCCAGCTCCCTGCTCGGCGGGGAGCCTGCTTCTCCCTCTGACCCTCCCCCCTCTCATGTGCTCTCTTTCTCTCATTCTCTCTGTCTCAAATAAAAAAAAAAAAAAAAGATAACAATCCTGATAGTGACGTTGGAAAATTCTGTAAACAAATAAATGAGCAAGTGAATGGATGAATGAGTGGACAGTGTGTGTTTATATGCATGATGCCTATGTGCATGTGCACGCACAGGCACACATGCGCACGCGTGCACTCGCGCACCCGCGCACACACAAGTGAATGTGTTTAACTTATTTGGTTGCTTATATGTACTTGAAAAGTTTACTAACTTTTGAGTAAGTATAGTATAAGTGGTGGAAATGCCATAGGGCAGGGTGCAGGGCGTCATGGGAAAAGCTGAGCAGATGGCCAGGGGATCTGGCCATGCCTCATTATTAAGCAATTGTGTAACCTTCAGGCACCCTAGACCTTAAGTTCATTCTTTGTAAAATGACTTAACTGGGTTTGATCTCTATAAGACCCTATTTTGCCAATTTTAAAAGTACTTTCCCCCCGTATTTTAAACTCTCCAAAATCAAGATGCATCTTTCAATCACAGACATTTTATGTCCCTGTCAGTTGTGGTTGTGAGTGACATAAACAAATCTTAAAAAATTCTTTTCATACTTCTGGGAGGATCAAGAAAGCACTGATATCAAAGCATTTTAGATTCACTGAAATAGAGGGACTTTGAGCCATAAAATTCTGTGATTCTAAGTTATTTCCCAACATTTTCAATTAAAAAAATAAACATTTATAAAATAGTGTTTTTTGCATGGATCACTGATGCGATCCCTCTGAATCATTTTGTAGGTTAGGGTGTTTAGGCTCGAAACTGACATAGAAATCTTTACAGTACGTTTTCATACATGGCTAACTGAAATGTCACTCAAACATACATACTCACCTGAAGACATTCTTTTCTGGTTGAGGAAATAGTTCTCAACCTAGAATTCTCCAAATAAGAAGCTTCATTTCCCTACTCAGCATGAACAGAACACACACTGTGAAAACCTAGAAATAAATGGTTTACCACTTTTCATATCTTTTCACACCATGGTAGACTTTTATTTTTTATGAATCTAGTGTCGTGTATTTATTCAAACCACTATGACATATCTTGATAAATAAACACTATATATATATTGGGCCCTGGCTCCCCCTCGGAAGCATTTGGAAGACCTTCCACAGCTGTATCATTTCTTTTTAAATTATTTTGTGTTTCAACATTCTGCACATAGTCATTTCAGTTAATTATCCTAGGGAACTCTCTAGAAGGAAAAAGAAAGGGGGGGTGGAAATATACATTCACCCACGCCCACGATTTTCTAGACTCATCTATATATGTCACCTCCCACAACCACAAAGACTTTCTTCGTTGAGTTTTTTATTGCTTTGTCTTTAATAGTTAATGTTTTTCTCTAAGCCATATTGAATTCCTCTTCTTGAGTTAAAAATAGCACAATTTTTAATCTTCCCCTCTCTTCCTGGCTTCAGTTTGTTTTTAAACATATTGATTTAATGTCAAATCGTCACTTAAAACTGGCTTTGTTAATTTTTGTGATGCAGCTACTATTACTTAAGCAGAGGTGTTTGCACTTCATGCCAACTGCAGGCAGCGTGAGCTGTCTAGATTGTGCATTAGGGAGAACAGCTGATGGATTACAAATCTCTGCATTTCACCAACAGAAATGAATTTGAATCCATCAATTTTATTCCCTTATGCCAAATTTAGGAAGTTCAGTTTATGCAGATCTGTCAAAATATTACATTAAACACCTAGATGAACGAGTTAAATTAATTTAATTTTGCAGTTTGCCTTGATTGAGTTAGGCTAGTTCTATGCACAAAGAAAAAGCTCCCAGGGAAATTGAGCCTAGTCAGGGAAGAGATCATGGCAGGGGCCCCTGTGCTCAGCTGAATGGTCAGACAAGGTGTTAGAAATCAGTGACAGGGGAAGGGAGGTGCTTAGACTCTCCTTGTGACACCCATGCCCATCTTTTACTTAACACCTATCTGATGTTCCCCGAAAGAAAGTAACCACAGCAGTGAATAAAATTAAGATGAAAAAAGGCCACTGTGCTTGCAATGCAGAGCAGATCAGTCAGGGCGACCAAAATGAAAGAGAAAAGGGAACAATAATCCTGCTGTGTGGTTATATAGCACCTTTCATCGAAACAATGTGAGAATTCTCTCTTTTTGCAGGCCAGCTCCCTAGAGGGCTTTGAAAGCAATTCAGGAGGGAAATAAAAGGATTGCAGAACAGATTTCAGGCTTGAATGATAAAATGGACATTCTGCAAGACAGATTTTACTGAATTGATAACTGGATGATTGAGGCTGTCACACATAAATAAATTGAAAAGGAGTAAAATCAAAAAGAAAGCAGAAAATTTTGAAAGGACATAAAAGTACAAAGAAAACCTGATGACCTTGGAAGAAGGTCAGAGAACCAGCCTCTATATTCAGAGACAGTCAAGAGGATTCAAACCTGGAAACATCGGGGGCTCCTGGCAGGTATGAGATCCATACATTTCCAAAACAGTGTAGCACTAACACTGCACAGTTAGCAAGGGTTAAGCAGTGGTCAAATCATGGAATAAGTAAGTTTATTTCAGCAACAGTCACCCTAAAGTCTAGTTTTTTTTTCTTTCTTTCCCTTCCTTTCTTTCCCTTCCTTCCTTTCTTTCTTTCTTTCTTTCTTCTTTCTTATTTGTTTCTTTCTTTCTCCTTTTCTTTTCTTTTCTTTTCTTTTCTTTCTCTTCTCTTCTTTTCTTTTCTTTTATGGAAGGATGTGTCTTCCATAGGAAGGATCTCTGGAAGGATCATTATGGAGAGAACCATCATGCAAAAATCCAGGCTTCTGCTGGAGTTTTTCCCCAGGTGTCCTTTAGTTAATCCTATGCTGAGCCCCACAGGATATGCCTCACCTGGTCTATTTCTCATTCTCTATAGAGTAATGGAAAGATACCACCCTGGCCAGCTCTGTGGGTCACAACCTAGACCTTGAAGGAGGATGGAGTATTTGCTATGCCAAGAGAATCTTGAGAGGGAAGGAGTTCCATTGGAGGTTCTCTCTCCTCCTGCTGTTAAAAAAATGTCCATCCAACTCACCCTCCAACCACTAGAGGTACTGGTAGGTCGTGCTTGGGACGCTGTTGTCTTAAGGACAATCGGAGAGGAAGAGGACTTAGAAGGTGCTCGGCAAGAACTTCAAGCAGCTGCTTACCTGGGCAAGGAGAGGTGGCCCATCTTATGTGTCTCTTTGTGACCACAGATCCTGGGCTGCCTTCTTCCTAGAGGAGCTGGCCACTTTCCTTCTGGTGCCCAAGGAGACTCTGGAGAGGCCTTTTGCCAGGTGGGACAGCTTTCCCAGGAGACAAGCCATATGCCCTTTCCCTGTTGGCAAAGACACTTGTGAGAAACAAATGCAGGTAAATACAAAATAGACTTTTGGAACCCTTATAATATCAGCTTCTCCTATTCTTCTGCAAATTAAAAGATCAATGGATCAAAAGTGCTACATTACATTTGTAGACATTAATAGTATGCTGTTTCACCTTAAAGCTGAGACTGATTTTCACACTGAGGAAGAACCACAGGCGAATTTCTAAATCAGGTTTCTATTTAGCACTATCTGATACAAAATAATGATTTGTTAGTGCTAGTGGTATCCTATATTTTCTTTATGAATGTGTTCTAGTTCTATGAGCATTATCTGAAACTGGATTTCTTTTTGTGATAGGAATCTGGAAACTTGTGAAATAATAAATGTATATCTGTGTGTGTGTGTGTACATGTGTAGGTGTGTACTTGGGGTTGAATACAGATACAGAGGTTATCATTCTGCAGCTGAAACATATAGTTACTCAAGAATAATGAAATGATGATATTGCAGTGAACCATCTACAACAAAATTTTAGGGTTGATTACAGCAAGTAATACGTGGCCCAAGTGAAAGAACATGATACTTAGAAAAAGAAAGCCAGACTATAGTAGTAAAATACTGAACATAACTCAAAAAGAGACTTAGCTCAAATCTTAACCCTACCAGTAACCTTGGTTCTCATTCTTAGCTTCTGTAGCTCTATCTTTATCTCAGAAATGTAGATATCAATACCCACCTGCCTAGGCTAATGGGAAGATTAAAAATTATATAAATATAAGGCCTTCACACAGCAGGCATTCAATAAATTGTAACTACTATTATTACTGAGAAGCAGCACAATGTAGAATAAAGAGTAGGTGTTTTCAAAAGAAAGGAACTGACTTGAAGTCCAGTTTGGTATTGATTAGCTGGATAATTCTGGGGAAAATACGTAACAACTATGACCCTATGTTGCTTTACATGTCAAATAGGCAGAATAATAACACTTCATAGGATTGTTATAAGTAATAAACAAGATGAAATAATAGAAGTGCTTCCCTGGGAATATAGTAGCTGCTCAAAGAATGTTAATTCCCTTGGTCCCCCTGCCATGCAGCCAAACAGATCTACTTTTGCATAGGTTTGCTCTTCAACAATAAAAAATGAAAAGCATTTCTAACCAGATACCCAGAGAGTCTTCTTATAGCTATTCTTGGAATACCCATAGTATGCAAACAGAATGTTCAATTACACAGAAAGTAGATTTTGTGAATAGTAGCTTCCAGATCACTGGGAAAATTTCCATCACTATTTTCATTCTTTTCTCTTTCTGCCTGCTTGTTTGTTCACCTTCCTCCAATACTGATAAAGCATCTGCTAGGTTTGAGGCGTGAGCGGGAAGCTGGAGTTGAAGGGGAGGGAAAACTTTTATCCAATTAACATGTGCTCCCCTTAAGGTAAGACCCTTCACTAACAGCATTTCACTTCCCTGCTTCATAAAGCCTCTATTTTGTTGACTTCTCTGCCAAGAATTCCCTGTCACTCTTCTTTCATCCATTCATTGCACTTCTCTTGCCCTGGCCCGATACTGTGTTAAGCCAAACATTGATGCCAAAAGGGAGAGGGCCAGTGGAGTGGGATTTGTGCCCAAAGATCTTTGGAGCCCCTCTCTTGAGAATCTCCCAACAGTCTGACGGGAATAGAACAAAATTTCACTAGCAGCTGCAGCAGTAGGTCACGGCCCTGTGAGAATGTGACATCTCACTCTTTCATTCAGAATGCTTCTCTGCTCTCTGCTTCTCTTAGATTTTAGTTTGCCTGCCTCCAGGACTCAGATGCTTTCATAGAATTGATGCAAACCCCTGGGAAATTTATTTGTCCTCTGATATCATCCGTGCTAATGCTCCCCTCCATTAGCTCAGATAATCAAGAGTTGACTATACATAGAACTATGGGGAATTACAAAAGCACTTATAATCTAATGAGAGTGGAAAAATACTGAAGGAATTTTAAAAAGAGAGAGAACAGAAAGAAAGCCACAAATACACACATAAATCAACTTACAATGCCCTAGGAAAACACAAGAAGTAAAGGGGACATGTCGTGGAATAACTGGAATAAATGCCACTAAGACTGGGGCAGTGTCCCAGTGCCACCAAGGGAGAGCAAGCCAGAATATGATGAAAGTGGGTCAGGATTTAGAAGAGAGGTTCTGTGGCATTGGGGGAAGGAAGTCAGGTGGGTGTCATTCTAGTTGATTCTGATCCTTCTGAGATTAGTTCCTTACTTAAAAAAAAAATGGTTTTATACTATAACTCATCTTGAGCCTACAAAAATCAAGGTATAAGGCAGGGACAGTTGTCAATATTACTAGTAGCTCAGCCATCTGTATAATGGGCAGTTATATCTAGGAAATTAAAGGGTGGTGTCAGTTCACAACTTGTGAACACAGAGCCATACCATGTTGGTAATGCAGGTCCCTGGACATGCCAGATTTGCCCCCACTGTTCTTAGTTATTAAACCTCATCGATATTTTTTATTACCAAGTGGAAGAAATCACAGGCTCTCCGATATCATGAAAGAGAAGGTATTTGGTAAATCTCAGTCTCCCATTTAATATTTCTTATTTTTTATGTAACAGGATTGGGCATTAGAGTGGTTCATTGCAAATTAAAATAATGGTGCCCTCTACAGCAGTGGTTATATGACCATAGAATCAACACACTGTCCAGATTCTAGATGAATTTTTATGATAACCAACTCCATAAATACTATTTTCTCTTTCCCCATATGGACAGCAACTGGTTTGTGTTCACTGGGAGGATTGCAAAGCACACCTCTGTAACACCTTTGGATATTGCCAAAAAAGTATGATCTGCCTTATATTCATAAAGTCATTCACCAAGATTTAGTGAAACAAACATAATGCCTGACAAGCAGGTCCATCACTGTAGCACCGTGTTTCTAATTACTGGAATAACAGGGAGGTGATGAAGGCCTATATATGGTTGTGAACCATCTGCATCAAAACCAGAGCACCACCACCATTTAGTTAAAATCTAGTGATTCACTAAACAGAATGAATATATTCACATAAGGTAAAAAAAAAAGCAGCTGGTCTTAGATGAGGCATTCCACCTGCAAAAAGGAGGCACAAAAATTATTAGGATATATGGATATAGGAATGTCCATATCTGGAAGTTCTATGAGAGCCCTCATATCAGAGCATGAAAAAGAAAATTAATTTCTAGGAGAAATTAATTCCACAGTCATATTTCCTCCAAGATAGTTTAGGCAAATCCTTTCATAATCGACCTTATTAGGCAAAAGTTGGCATCGGTGTAAAAGGACTAGGATGATCTACCTAGATTATCACAGGGAGTTCATTATATTCTTACGTACATGTGAAGATGTTCTCCTTAAGTAAGAGAAGGAGAATAGAATATTCCTTCTTCACCCTAGTCCCTGAATAAATTTGAAATGATGGGAAGATCCAGAGGCTCCAACCCAGAGAAAAAATGTGTTTATGGAGCACAGTCTATTATATAAGAACTAGTCGGAGATTAGGATGGCAGAATAGGTGGAGATAATTACAGAGGATTTGGCAAATACAGAATGAGTGGCAAAGACAGAGCAAAGAGATATGAGTCATATACTCAGAAACTTGCCACAAGAGGAGTATAATCCTTTAGCAAAGGAGACCAGACACTATTGTGACGAGGGGGAACTTTGTGTTAGTCATCTTGATCCTACTGGCAGTGATCCCTGGACAGTGATCTTGACTGTAGTCATCAACAGGAGATCTATGTTGACCTCTATAGCTGACTGGCCATCTCTTAGAACATGTCTACTTAAGGAAGGCTGAGCACAAACACTTGAGGAACTGTTTTGATGAGAAGTGGGTAAATAACTACAATGTTGTACACTGAGGACTGTAAAATACATTAGCACACACACTTCAACAGCCTCAAGAGCTGCAAGATAAACCATGCTAGGTCAGGAAGTAAAACACTGGAGGCTCTCAAAGCACAGAATGTACCAAGACGGTTGTTTTCCTGAGATTTTTCTTCACTAAATCTGGATTTATTTTTAGTTTCTAAAAGAATACTGGTATGGAGTTACATGGTAATTAATAGCACTTTTTGGTTTTCATATTATTTTAAATTCTTTATTATTTTTAATGTTAAACTTTGATTTTGAGATAATTGTTGAGTCACATACAGCTGGAAGAAATGATGTAGAGAGATGTGTGTGCCGTGTATCCACTTTCCCTCAATGGTAACATCTTGCAAAACTATATTAAAATATCAAAACTAAGATATTGACATTGATATAGTGAAAATACAGAACATTTCCATTACCAAAAGGATCTCTCATACTTTCATAACCACATCCACCACACTTCCCCATCTCTTGTCTCTAGCCCTTGTTCTCCATTTCTACAATTTCATCCTTTCAAGAATATTATATGGATGGAATTATACAGCATGGAACCTTTGGGGATTGGCTTTTTTTCATTCAGCATAATTCTCTGGGAATTCATCCAGGATGTTACATGTATCAATATTTGTTCCTTTTTATTTCTGAATAGTATTCCATGGTATGGAAGTACCTCAGTTGGTTTAATCGTTTAAGCATTCAACCATGGAAAGACATCTGGATTCTTTCCATTTTTGGTTATCACTAATACTGCTTCTATGAACATCTGTGTATAGGTTTTGATGTGAACATACATTTTTCTTTCTGTGGAATAAATACCCAAGAATTAAAATGCTAAGTAATATGACAACTGCATATTAGGTTTAATAAGAAGCTGCCAAACTGTTTTCCAGACTGGCTATGCCATTTCATATTCCTACCAGCAACATATGAGTGATCCACTTTTTCTGTAACTTCATCAGTATTTTTTATTTTAGCTCTTCTGATATGTGTATAGTAATATTTTGTTATGGTTTTAACTTGCTTTCTCTAATAATTAATGATCTTGAACCTCTTTTCATGTGTTATTTATCCTGTACATATCTCTTTCGTGAAATGTCTATTCATGCTTTTTGCCCATTTTCTAATTAGATAGTTTCTTAACCACTGAGTTTTCAGAATTCTTTATATATTCTAGATACTGGCCCTTTGTCTAGTGTATAGTTTACAAATATTTTCTCCCAGATTATCTTTACATCTTTTAACAGGTTATTTTATTGAGAAAAAGGTTTTAAATTTAATAACATCCAATTTGTCAATTTTTCATATACTGCATAATGCTTTTGGTATCAACTCTAAGAATTCCTTATCTAGTCCCAAATTCCAAAGCTTTTCCATCCTTTTACTTTCAACTCACCTATACCATTGTATTTGGAATGTTTTGTAGATAACATATAGCTGAATTTTTTCCCCCACACTGCCAGCCTCTTTTAATTTATATATTTAGACCATTTATAGTTAAGGTAATTATTAATATGTTACATATCATAAGTCTGGCATTTTGTTATTTGTTTTATGTATATTGCCTTTGTTTCTCAGTCCTCTGTTCTCTTTTCTTATTTTTTCATGGGTTATTTTAACGTTCCTTTACAATTCCATATCAGTTTCTTTATTGTATCATTGAGTTTTGAATTTTCTTAGTGCTTGCTTTCGGTATTACAACATACATACATAACATCGTAGTGTACTACAATTGATATTTTACCAAATTCACTGGAGTGTACTTACTTTCATTTAAGTTCCACTAACCTCACTTTTTAAAATATAATTATCTTATGTATTTCCTTTATATACATTGAACGGCACAGTAGTCCGTGTTAAAAAACTTTGTTTACACCACCAAATATGATTTAGGAAACTCATGAGAAATAAGATAGCTATTATTTTACCCTGATTTTTATGCATTCCAATTTTTTCTTTTTTCCTTACAATTTTCTTTCCATTTAGTTTCACTAGCCATTGTTTAAAGGTAAGTTTGCTAGCAAGAAATTCTCTTAGCTTTCCTTCATTTGAAAATGTCTTGATTTCTTTTTCATCTCTGAAAGATGTCTCAGTGGATATAGAATTTGCAGTTGACACTTCTCTTTCACTATTTGAAAAATATTGTGTCACTTTCCTTTGGCCTCCATAGTTTCAGAAGAGATATCAGTTGTTATTTGAATTTGTGCTCCCCTAAAGTTAATGCATCATTTCTCCAAGACTGTTTCCCAGACTTTTTTGTATTAGTTTTCAGAAGTTTAATTATGATGCATCTGTGTTTGACTTTTTGAGGTATCCTATTTGAGGTTCAGTAAGCTTCCTAACTGTAGATTTATATATTTTACAAAATTTGGAAGCTTTCAACCTTTATTTCATCAAATGCTTTTTCATTACAGCTTTTTCAATATGATTGCCTTTTCCCTCTCCTTCTGGGACTCTAATGAAGAATGGTAACTTTTTTTTCTCATGAAAACTAGATACCCTTTACTAGTTTACTGAATTTAAAAAATTGAAGATCCTGCATTTTTAAAAGGCCTTTTTACATAAAGTAGAATTTCTAATTGACAGATTTGGAAATCAGTCTGAACTGGACAAGCTGTGGATTCAACACGCATGAGATTTCCTCATACCATGACCTTGACACAGATTTAATACCCACTCTCAAAAGAATCCTATAAAAATTTTTTTCAAAGCCCCTTTGAAACTGCAATCGTGTAGCAAAATCACAAGTAAACAACTGGCTGTTAACCTATTATTTCAAATATAGACTGAAAAGCCAACAGGCATATTTTTGTGCAAATTTTAAAAACATCATAAGCTGAAATATCAAATCTGCACAGCCGCTGTCCCTTCCCAGAAGGTAAGAAACTGCCAGCACATCAAGTCCAAGGCTGTCCTTGGTGCAGTAGGCTATGAAAAGAGGCCTCCTTCAGGGTCTGGTTGACATGGAAGTAAGGGCCCTTGCACAGTGCTGACTGCTGCTGCTGATCCCACCACCATTGCTGTTTGAAGACCCTGTGTCCCAGGAATCATGAAAGACAGGGTTTAGTCTGGGGGTGGAAGCGCATGGGAAGATATCAGTCTTCTTCATTGCCATTCCTTCTCCTTATCCTGGGCCGGATGCACTCGCTCATGGCAACTGGTAGAGGGGAGTGAGGTTGCACCACTTTGCAAGGAGAGGGACTAGGGACTGTGTTCTGGCGGCTGCCACCCCCACCCCCAAGGGCCTTGGAACTTCTCACAGAGCAAAGGGACGCTGCCTGCACTGAGTCCCCCTGGGTGGGTGGGAGGGGGAATGGTAATTTTTCATGATTTTCCTACAGTTCCATGAGACACTATTCATTTTTTTTTAGTCCACTTTCTCTCTATTCAAGTTGTGTCAATTCTATTGATCAACCTTCAAGTTCACTAATTCTGTCTTCTAGTAAGCCCGTTTAGCATGTTTTTTAATTTTGGTTACTATATTTTCAGTTCTGCAGTTTCCATTTGGTTCCTTTTTTATAACTTCTTTTCTTTGCTGAGAGTTTCTACTTTGTAAATTTATTTCAAGAGAATAGTTACTTCCTTGTGGAAGTATTTGTTTTTGTTTTTGTTTTTGTTTTTGTTGAGAGAGAGAGGGGCAGAAGATGAGGGGGAAAAAGAGAGAATCTTAAGCAGGGCTTGATCTTACAACCTTGAGATCATGACCCTGAGATCATGACCTGAGCCAAAATCAAGAGTCTGACACCAAACCGACTGAGCCACCTGGGCACCCTGATGTGGAAGCATTTTTATTACAGCTGCTTTAAAATCTTTTTCAAGTAATTCTAGTATCTGTGTTATCTTGGTATGGCCTCTCTTCATTCATTGTCTTTTTTTGTTTATGTTGTGATTTCCCTGTTCTTGGTATAATGAGTGATTTTTTTCATTGTATCCTGGGCATTTTGGATATTCTAATATTGTGGATTCTATTTAGTCTTTGTTTTTTCCTTTTAGCAAGTATTCCTGAGGTATAGCAAGAGGGCTGGCCAGGTATTTATGTTCAGCTTCTCACTGGTGCCCACCCACACCACCCTAACAAAGGTAGGGCACTGACTCACAGTGCCTCATTACCTCTGAATGGAAGTGTAAAATCATTTCCCACTGGGCCCCACTGAAAGGTTAAAAAGATGATATTTTGTGTATATTGGGTTAAATAAAATCCATCGAAGTTTTTGCAACTTCAGAAAGGAAAGTAGCCTTATCCAAATTTGTAGCCATTCTTGCTAGCTCTTGAACTCAAACCAAACTTTGTTGTCTGGCCTAGCTTGAGAACTATGAACTGACTCAGGTCTGGGTGCTGGGGAAGTGGCAATGATCATCATGTGGTACATCTCTAGGCCTAGAATTTTGGGGTTATAAAGAGGAACTTCTAGGATCCCCACGATTAATTATCACCACTAAATATCCCTGTAAGTCAGACCATTCTGATTACCACACTAGCTCTCGATATTATGGAAAGCATGTTCACTTTATCACTTAGGGGCGAGTGTTACTACTTTTTCCTGCCATTTAGGGGCTTGACATAACCAGTGAAATATGAGAAATCTTTTCAACGGCAACAGCACTTACTGGTAAGCACAATTACAGTCACTACAATATTTTATAAGATGCTAATGCTCCTTAACCTATAAAATTCTCTCAATGTCTTTGTGAAGTAAATATATTCCAAGCCCTTTCAGGAAATATAATTAAGAGGTTTTTCATGACAAATCCAATCCAGTATTTTTTTTTCCTCCCTAAGGTTTAAACTCCTTCTCTGTGCTACACCAAGGAATTTATGGTAACTCAGATATTTAAAATACTTGTTCAAGGCCAACAGAAGAACATGTCTGCTGTTTTATTTCTCTCTGAATTTTTCTTTCTCTGACCTTTAGATCTTCCTTCGAAGAGTTCACCTGATTAAGTCAGGCTCACCTGGGTAACCTTCCTTTGATTAACTTAATGTCTACTGATTAGAAAATAGTTACATCTTTATATCTGGAAAGTCCCTTTGACTTAATGTAAACTAATCATGTAAATGATATTCCATCATATTCACATCTCTTCCCACACGAAAAAAAAAGAGGTTGCAAAGGGCATGTGTATGAAAGGGTGTGTGTGTGACTCTTGGGGCTTTCCTAGGATCCTGCCTCCCACAGCCTTGAAGTACCATCTTGAAAGGTAACTGTGTATAGAGAAAGACATTTAAAAATAAGTGAGATATGTCATTTTAAGAACCAAGCATGAAATAACCACGCTTCTTGAGTTTTACAAAAAAAAAAAAAAAAAATTTGACACCTAGTTAAATAGTAAAAGACTTCAGTGTTTGACAATACCAGATGGTATTAAAGAAACACCAAAAAAGATTTAGCTTTCCTTCAAGAACTATTTAGTTTCTGTTATGTCCATGAAATGTCTTCTGATTTAATGGGAAGTACAATATACCAGCCTTTAATTTTTAACATATGTTCAAAGAATTATAGATGGATTTTTTCTTATTTCTTGTGTCTAATCACCTTGCGATAAATCCATGTGTGTCAGTCTATATTTAATATCTTATCATATATTACATATCTAAGAGCAGAGCTTCAAAATATATTGATCAAAACCCAATGGAACTGAAGGGAGAAACAGGCAAATCTACAATAATAATTGGAGATTTCAACACATCTTTCTCTCTTTCTCTCTCTCTGAAATTCATAGAACAAATAAGGATAGAAAGACCTAACAAACACTTTTAATATACTTGATCTTATTGACAGCATATAGCAGAATGCACATTTTTTTCAAGTACACATGGAACATTCATCAACATAGGTTATAGTCTGTGCCATAAACAGAATCTTAACAAATTCTAATGACTAACAATAAGACAAATAGAAGTTCATAAAGGCATTAAACTAGGATCAAAATAAAAAGATATCTGGAAAATCTCCAAATGTTTAGAAATTAAATAATATATATTGATATAACACATAGGTCAAAGAGAAAGCCTCAAGGGGTTTTAAAAAGTACTTTGAATTGAATTAAAATGAAAATACGGCCCACCAAAATTTGTAGGTTCAGTTAAAACCATGCTTAGAGGAAAATTTATAGACTTAAACACTTATTTTGAAAAGTAAGTAAAGTTAAGTATCCCTTACCTTAGCTTCCAGCTTCAGAAACTAGACAGAGAAGGAAAAATTAAACCTGAAGACAGCAGAAGAACTGAACTAATTAGTTAAGAGCAAACATGAATAAAATTTTAAAAAATGAAAATAGAGAAAAACAATGAAAACAAAACTGATTCTATAAAAATATAGATTGCATTGATATCTATGCCCATGGATTCAACAACTTAAATGAACCAATACAACTCACTCAAGAAGGAAGAAACAAGGATGCCTGGGTGGCTCAGTTGGCTAAGCGTTGATTTCAGCCTAGGTCGTGATCTCAGGGTCCTGGGATGGAACCCGGCATCAGGCTCTGTACTCAGTGGGGAGTCTGCTTGAGATTCTCTCCCTCTCCCTCTGCCCCTCCCCCCGCTTGCATGCACGCACAACTTATGTTCAAAGAATATGTTCAAATAAATAATAAATAATCTCTAGTAAATAAACAAATCTTTTTTTTAAAAAAAGAAGAAACAGAATATCCCTGTATCTGTAAAATAATTTAAATTAATAATTTAATACATCTCACCTAAAAAAACTTTAGGTCCAAATGCCATCACAGGTGATTTCTAACAAATATTTGGAGAATAAACACTACTAAATCTATACAAACTCTTCTAGAAAACTGAAGAAGAGGAAATATTTCCTAACTCCCTTTGGAAGGTCAGTATTACTCTAATAACAAACCAAAGAAAAATATTAGAAAAGAAAACTAAAGACCAATATCCCCTATGAACATAGATGCAAAAATGCTCAACAAACTATTAGCAGACCAAATCCAGGAATATGTAGAAAGGATAATAGACTGCATCCAAGTGGGGTTCATTTGAAGAAAGCAAGCCTGGTTTAGCATTAGAAAAAACAGTTAAAATAATTCACTGTATCATCAGGCTAATGAAGGAAGTCATCTAATCGTATCAATAGATGTAAAAAAAAAAAAAAGCTTTTGACAAAATTCAACATTTATTCATGATTAAAAACTCTCAGGAGGGGCGCCTGAGTGGCTCAGGCGTTAAGCATCTGCCTTCCACTCAGGTCATGATCCCAGGGTCCTGGGATCTAGCCCCACATTGGGCTCCCTGCTCAGCGGGAAGCCTGCTTCTCCCTCTCCCACTCCCCCTGCTTGTGTTCCGTCTCTCGCTGTCTCTCTCTCTGTCAAATAAATAAATAAAATCTTTAAAAAAAAAAAACTCTCAAAAAACTAAGAGTAAAGCTTCCTTGACCTGATAAAGGGATTTTACTTAAAACTGAGCATTGTCCTTATACTTAATGAGGGAAGACTGAATGCTTTCCTAAGATTGAGAACAAGGCAAGAACTAATGATGTAATGTATGGGGATTAACATAAGAATAAAAAAAAAAAGAATGTTCTTTCTCACAATTTCTATTCAATATTATACTGTAAGTTCTAGATATTTGAATGAGACATGGAAAAGAATAAAAGGCACACAGATTGGAAAGAGAAATATCTGTATTCACAAATAACATGTCTCTGTAGAAAATCCTAAAGCACCTTTAAAAAGCTTCCAAGTCTCATAAGTCAGTTTGAAAAGTCCATAAGATATCAAGTCAGTATACAAAAATCACTTGAATTTTTACATATTATCAATGAATAGGAACTGAAGGGTAAAAATACAATAAAATTTACAATAGCAGAGAAAAATGATGCACTTAGGTGTAGATCTAACAAAGTATGTGTAGGATAAGTGTGCTAAAAACTATAAAACATCAATGAAATAAATAACAGAACATTTAATAAATGGAGAGGTATACAGTGTTCATGGATTAGAAGCCTGAATACTCTCAAGATATAAATTGTTGCCAAATTGATACATATATTCAACACAATCCAAATCAAATTCCTAAGAGGCTTTTTTTTCTCCTGGTAGATAATTGCTAACCTGAGTCTAAAATGAATATGGAAAAGCAAAAAAGCTAGAAGAATCCAATTAATTTTGAAACTTAAGAACAAAATAAGAAGACTAAACACTACCCAATTCAAGATTTAATATGAAGTTCTATTAATCAAGATAATGTGATAGTGGTAATAGGATACATAAATGAATGGGAAAAAGTCCAGAAAAATATGCACAGCATCATAATCAACTGATTTTTTTTTAAGTATAAAAACATTACAGTGAAGGAAGCATAGTCTTTTCAAAAACAGTGCTGGGAAAAATGTACATCCGTGTGTCCAGTGTAAATAATGAATCTTGACCCACATTTTATTAACTCATAATGACCATAGGCCATAATGTAAAATACAAAACCATAAAACTTCTGGCAGAAAATATAGGAGAAAATCTTTGTGATCTCAGGCTAGGCAAAAAGAGTTTTTACACAGTTTGTAGAGTCTTTAGATAGAAAATATTCAACCAGAATGAGAGGAGAAAACAAAATGGAATACAAACTGCAACAAATAAACTCAACTGTATTACAAATGAACAAAATACACAGACTGAGGTGGATAGGGAAGAAAAGAACTACTTTGGGAATCAATACTTCGGATAAGTTAGAGGCGAAAAGAGCTATAAGAAAATACTTTTCCTATATTTAGCAGATTTGTTTCTTGCAGGGGTATGTGTCAGCAATTCTGAAACCAATTTTTTGTGTGTATTTGGTTTGAAGGAATAAGTAATATATTGTGGATAATGAGAGTCAAGTTTCTTACTATCAGAAAAAGAAGTTGCAATTAAAAAATATGGGAAGACTAGAGGGAGCCTGTGGTGATGGATTACAATGAGAGGTCTCGGTATGAATTTGTGATTTTATGCCACACATGACAATAGATACAGAAGTAATTTAAGGTGTGTGTGTGTGTGTGTGTGTGTGTGTTTGGCTGGGTACTATACATGCGTTTCCAAGTTTTATCCCCTGAAAGGGCTTAGATGAAATAACATTTTAGTAGCAGTGAGCACACTGAGCACCCAGATCTAGATTTTTAAATAACAATTCTCTAACTAAAGGAATCAGGGCTCTTTGGCAAAATGATTGATTCCAGGGTTGGGGCCAGAAAATGAGAAATAAGCCTGGAATATTGTGTGGTGGCATAAAATAAGGAAGTGCTCATACTGAAAGATCATAATAGCTAACCTGAAAGAGCTCCTGTTGGCCAAAGCTGGAAAATTTTGAGAAATAAAATTTAACAAATATAGCATGAGGTTATAACCTATAGAATGAAATAAATGCCAAGCATACCATACCAACATAAATAAATATTGGCACACATAGGACGCCTGGGTGTCTCAGTCGGTTGAGTGTCTGCCTTCGGCTCAGGTCATGATCCCAGGAACCTGGGATCAAGCCATGCATCACACCGGGCTCCTTGCTCAGCAGGGAGCCTGCTTCTCCCTCTGCCTGCCCTTCCCCCTCCTTGTGCTCTCTCTCTTTCTCTCTCTCTCTGACAAATAAATAAACAAAGGGGCACCTGGGTGGCTCAGTCGGTTAAGCGGCTGCCTTCGGCTCAGGTCGTGATCCCGGGGTCCTGGGATCGAGCCCCGCGTTGGGCTCCCTGCTCAGTGGAGAGTCTGCTTCTCCCTCTCCCTCTGCCTGCCGCTCTGCCTACTTGTGCTCTCTCTCTGTCAAATAAATAAATAAAATCTTTAAAAAATAATAATAATAATAAATAAATAAACAAAATCTTTAAAAAAATAAATACTGGCACACACGAATAAATGAGGAAGAAGTAACAGCTCTTCCTTATGTAATATTTTCAATTAACAAATGTAGAAAGCTAAATGAAATGGAAAGTAACCATTAGAAAATTGCAGTAATAATTGTTGCAAACAAGGTCTAGAGGTGGATGCTGAAAGCATCAAGTTAGAAGAGAAGAGGTATTTTTTCAGTTTCAAATGATCCCCCCCCGATATTTATTAATTTAAAAGGACAAAACAGTAGCATTACAGTGGAGAAGACTAGCAGACACCACTTTAATGAGGTGATCAAGTTTAAACAAGACTATCAATATCATGTACCCTTTGATATAATACATTTACAAGAATACATCATTTCTGTGGCATTCTTGCCAAAAATGCATATCCTTCACTAATTATGAAAACAAAAGTGAGACAAATGCAAACTATAAGGCATTCTACAAAATAACTATCCAGCACTATTCAAAAGCATCACAGGCATGAAAGACAGTAAAGACTGA
Organism: Mirounga angustirostris; assembly: GCF_029215605.1. Classification (NCBI taxonomy): domain Eukaryota; kingdom Metazoa; phylum Chordata; class Mammalia; order Carnivora; family Phocidae; genus Mirounga; species Mirounga angustirostris. Next base: position 78,390,735 of record NW_026991716.1, on the reverse strand, counting down.
AGAACTTTCACAGATTGGAAAAGACAGAGAAGACATGAAATTAAATGCATTGTGGCGTCCTGGATTAAATCCCCTGAATGGAAGAAGTATATTAGTGGTAAACTGGGGAAATCCAAATAAAATTGACAGTTTAGTTAAGAGTATTGTAGCAAACTTAATGTCTCAATGTTGAGAATTATACTAAGGTTATGCAGGATGTTGGGAAGCTGGGTGAAGTGTACATGGGAACTTTGAGTTAATTTTGCAATTCTTATGTAAGCTTAAAATTATTTTAAAAGTTTTTTAAAGGTACATATTAAATGCCTCATAATATTAGCACCATACTGTTATTCCATATAACACTAGTTATCAGACTCCATTCTTGATCCTTTGGAAAGTACAATATTTTTCTATTCTTTGGGATAGTAACAGTATTTTGAAAGTGGTTGTCATAAGTAGTATGATGATGATGATGATGACGATTCTATGTGAGACAATTAATTAGCTCAATTCTCCTTTAAGCTTAAAATGAGATTGAAGTAAGCATCTTCTAAAGTAGAGGCAAGAAAATAATTTTTATCTTTGATTCTCCCACATTTCTCATAGGATGCATTCTATGTAAAAGACCATGCCAATTGCGGGAGGAAAAATATCTGTTTTTTTCTTATATCATGTAGGATCATATGTAGCACAAACTGGAATGGGATTTAAAGGTCAGGTCCAGGGTCACAGAACAGTGAGCTGCAGGGCTGTGGTTTACTGAGCAGCCCCCGACCAGGGCTTTTTCCACCATCCTTTGTAGCATCCCATGTAGTAAATTTTATACAGCAGATTAAGGGTTTCAGTTGGATTGTTTTAATAAAAGTAATAAAATTTGTAATTAATTTTAAATTTAGTAATTGATGAACAAGGGAAATGTTCCTTTAATGAAATTTCCTTGCATGATTTCTCAGATGGTTTGGCCATCACCAGTTTCACTGAGAACATCACCCTGTTGGAAGCTGCAATCTGAACAGATGAAGCACCTTTCAACCCAAGCAATTACCTCCCAGGGCTATAAACCCTCTATGTCCACCACGTAACCAAGCCTTGTCATTAAAATATTAATTACCTTTCTCTTTTTGGTCTGTTTTAAAAGAGAACTGCAGACTCCACAGCTGACTAGGAGGCAGTGGGTAGGAGAAATGGAAGTAGAGAAGAATGTTGGCCTGGAAAGAAGCTTTTCCTTCCCCAAAAATGAGCTCTGCTTTGAGGATTGTGTTCGGAAAATGCTGGGGATTGAAGTGATAGGTGGGGATGGGACTAGAAAATCAAGAAACAATTAAAACAACAGCTGCTTCCCATCCCATCTCTCTTTGGCTTCTCCTCCTCCACTCTCAATGCGGTTTTTGCCCTAGTAGGCTCCAGAGCAGAAGAAACTACAATAGTCACCACGGAATTTTCTTTTTCTCCCAAAACATTTTCAGTACAAATAACTTCAGGACACACACACATCTCAAACATTAAATTAACAGCCTTTTATCCTTTGCTGCCACCAAGATCCCCCAGTTGTATAAAAATGATTGGAAAATATTGCCTCGTGGACCTCTTGGGCAACATGAACTTCTGAAAAACAATAGCTACAACAGATGTTTCTTTCACATGATCTGTGTTTGATCTCCTAAATAATGTTTCACTACCACGGGCTTGGCAAAGGGTCAGGAAATGTGTATAATTTAAGGGGAAAATATGGAAACAAAGAAAAATCCCATGATATCCTGAGACAACTGTTATAAATTCCAATGATCAAAATATGGTTTATGTTACAGCAAATAATCTTTATTTTAAATGTCTAATTTCCAAAGATACTTAAGTTTTCAGACAAAGGCAGGCAGCCGTTTGCAATAAAACCGTACCATTTCATTTTGCAGACAATTTTAAAGAAGTCCTAAGACAACAAAACACATATGGATGTCAGAAAGTCAGGTCTCCCTCATGCTGTCCTCCAACTTCTTCAAATCAGCTTTTGAAAATCTAGTCTATGACTTCTCAAACCTGACTTTCAGAAGTTTATTTATATGTCTTATGTAACTTTCTTCTTCTTTATTCCAACGTCATTCTTCTTTTGAGATAAAAAGCAGCCAGTCAGTTACTCATAATGGTGCTCCACATGCTTGAAGAGGACCATAGAGTTATTTTCTTTCAAAAAATCTCCCCCTCACACACACACAAAACATTTCCCCAATTTTTTAAATCTTTATTCAAGGATCCTTTTCTCTTTCCTGTGATCACTGTAAATGTGAAAACCTGTGGTCTCCCTCTTGGAAACTAAGAAAATATTTTCTTTTATTTGAAAAATTGCCTACAACCAAAGAAGCTTAAACTAAAAAGCCTAAATTATAGTCTTCCATTTTAAGTACTGTTAGCTAAAATAACGCTCTTTGTCAATTCAATAGCACCTTTGTTTGGGTGTCACTCAGAAAGCTGCAATCATTAAAACACAGACTCTCAGGAATCAGGTTTCTGGGGGGAAAAAATGCACGTGCCAGTGGTTTGAACTGACGTATAGTGATGCCATGCTTACCTTAGTAAAGGAATACACATGGAATCAATGTGATCTGTCATGCAGAGCATTTATACATATAAAATATGAAATCCATGGTCACAATTTGGAAGAATGCCAAGCCCATGAAATAATATCTTACCCATCTTTGCATTGACCATTCACAGTGATAGAACACATGCAGTATAAATCAGAACGGGAAACAATTTTATTTAAGACCAACAAGAGAGACACAAAGTTATTCCAGTTCAGAGTAAAGCAAAATCTGCCCATACTCAAAAGCCACAATGTTAAATGTAAATGTGTATTGCTAGTCCTTTCAAAAGCCCCAGAAGTGATTTTCCCCATTTTTTTCATAGGCCTCTTCTCTCGATTTCATTGTTATATATTTGCTCTTTTAATTCCAACTCCTCAAAAAAAAACCCTAAGCTTCCCTTAGGTGTCACTCCAAAGCACAATCTATTGCACTTCCAAACTATGGAACATAGTAATTCTTTAGCCATATGGCTTTTAGTAACTGAAATGAGATCCCAGGAGTGAAATTCCTTATATTCAAGATCAGTTTCCTTCTCAAACTTAAGGTATAATAAGATTTGAACTTCAACTGATGAAAGTAAATGCAATTGTGAGAAAATAATTTTTTTTAAGTAGTGAAAAATTCCCTATAAAATAAACTCTCATAGAAATCCCTAAACTCAAAGTGGTAATTACTGACTTTCAAAGAATTTACCATCGATCTACACCTAAGTGAAAAATCGTGTCATGTTAAAAGATGCAAATGCTTGTTAGTTAAATTTGTCATCATATGTCACAGCTTTGTATGCACCATCTGGTTTTGTTGGTTTTTTTTTTCTGTTCTGAATTAAGTTGGGGGGGGTATATTTTGAATGTGGCTAACTTCAATGGAACGTCTCTACTTATCTTTGTTTTTTAGGGTGATTTCCTATTTCATAACAAATAGACATCCTTACTCATATTTAAATAGTTAATTTTCTAAAACATGGGGAAAGAATTTCTTCACCATTAATGTTTGATCTAAAAAAACGTTTACATGGTGGATAAAGATTACTACATTTAATAAGTTTTCCCTTAGGTGTCAATTATTTTAAATCCAGATTTCATTTATTTCTATAAGAATGTGGTAGTTATTTAGACCATGAATACCTTTAAAGAGATCAAAGGCCTTTAGAAGACTAATGTATGAAGTCGAAATAAACCTTTCTTTTTCAGTGGTTCTGAGAAGATCCTTTTCAAATCAAAGGCAGCAGAGCCCACTCCTGGCATAGACGGTAAAACTTTTCTCTAGTCAAAAAATTGGATGTTGCTTGGAGCTAAACTTGCATTGAATAAAAGCAAAGTCTAGGAATATAAATAACACAACTTTTCAGCTAGATTTCAAAACCTAGTGATGTATTGCAATAGGGTACTGTGATCTGTTTAAAGATCAACATTAGGATGATCCCATCACATATGACATTTTAAAGACATACTTTTGGAAAATCTGTAATTCCTCTGGGCAACTAAGGACCACCTGTGACATTAATTCAGCCAAGTTACTGGAATAAAGTAAGGAAGGAAACTCTAAATGAAGGTTTAGGAGCTATGTGACCCTCTCCTAATTCCATGGACAATGTTTTACAATTGGAGTGATCAACATGAATTAAATCAACAAATGTTTATTATTTGTTTCTATTCCACACACACAAAAAAAGTGGCAGAGAAATTTTTTTAGCTTGGTTTTGAATGAAGGGTATCTGAGTCTCCTTTGGTGGCTATAAAAATGACCACAAACTAGGTTCCTAAAAACAACAGAAATTTACTCTTTCACAGTTCTGGAGGCCTTAAAGTCTGAAATAAGTTGTCACTTATTTCTGGAGGCCAAAATCAAGGTGTCAGCAGGATTGTGCTTCTTCTAGAGGCTCTAGGGGAGAATCTATTCTGTGTTTCCTTGAATTTCCTGTGGCTGCTGGTATTCCTCAGCTTGTGGCTACATCACTCCAACTTCTGCCTCCCTGGTCACAGTGCCTTCCCCCCTACTGTCTACAAGTCCCCCTCTCCTTCTGTCTTATGAGGATCCATGTAATTGCATTCAGCACCAGCCCACATGATCCATGATAATCTCCCCATCTCAAAGGCCTTAACTTAATTACATCTACAAAGACCCTTTTCTCTAATACAGTAACACAAGCTCCAAGGATTAAAATGTGAATATCTTTTGGGGGCCATTGTCAGCCTACAACAGAGAAATAAAATATATCTCCAAAAATTCATAGTTTTGAGCTGATCTTCATCTGACTTAGGGATCTTTAAAATACTCAAGATAAGACTTAACTTATAATTATCATAAGGTAAGCACCTTTAGGTACTTGATATAACTAAATGTAAAATCTTTCTCAGGGAATACATCCATATGCCTGGACCTACAGAGAAAAAAAAAATCTGAAAGAAAATAACTTTTCAAGAAAGAAAAAGAAGCGGGGCGCCTGGGTGGCTCAGATGGTTAAGCGTCTGCCTTCGGCTCAGGTCATGATCCCAGGGTCCTGGGATCGAGTCCCGCATCGGGCTCTCTGCTCCTTGGGAGCCTGCTTCTCCCTCTGCCTCTCTCTCTCTCTCTGTCTCTCATGAATAAATAAATAAAATCTTTAAAAAAAAATAAAATAAAATAAAATAAATAAAAAAATTAAAAAAAGAAAGAAAAAGAAGGGTGCCTGGGTGGCTCAGTTGGTTAAGCAACTGCCTTCGGCTCAGGTCATGATCCTGGAGTCCCTGGATTGAGTCCTGCTCGGCAGGGAGTCTGCTTCTCCCTCTGACCCTCCCCCTTCTCATGTGCTCTCTCTCTCATTCTCTCTCTCAAATAAATAAATAAAATCTTTAAAAAAAAAAGAAAGAAAAAGAAAATGCACAATGAAACAAATTTATAAACAAAAATATATAGAAAAAACAAACATCAAAATTTAACCCACAAAAACTTCAATACAGTCAAATTCCTCAAAAATGTTTCCATAATGCAGACTTGAAAATATTGGTGATTGGATCCCAGAACTCCAAAAACAGTGGGCTAGTCACAGTGGCCCAACCTGATAATTTTATTAATTTTATAATAACCTAAACCCACACTTTTCATGACAGAATTTTTTTAGCATTGCTCATAGTTAGCATTGCTCATGAGACTCCAATCAATTAGAATTTCTAGACCAGAGTAAAATAGATGTGGCTAAAGAAATAAAAGTGGAAAACAAAGTCATGAGAAAAAGGAAACTATAATAAAGGATAGAGAACTTGAAAAAAAAAGAAGTCATAGAAATTTTAGAAATAACAATATAATCTTTGAAATTTAAAAGCAAATGGATAGATTAAATAGTAGATTAATGGACAATAACAATAGCTAACACTTAATGAGGATTTACTATGTGCCAGACACTCTTCTGATCACTTTACAGTGATTGGCTAATTTAATCCTTATAAAAACCCATGAAGCATGTATAATGATTATCGTCATTTTACAGATAAAGAAAATAAGGCTTAAATTGTATAACTACTAGCACAACTAACTTTAAAACCTCAGCAGTCTGTCTACAAAAGCCACTCTCCAGTAAAATATTCTGCCAACTTGATTAGGCACAGCTGAAGATAGAGTTCCAGAACTGGGAGACAATCCAGAATAAATTAACCAGAATTTAGAAACAAAGAGAAGAAAAATATGAAAGAGAGATGAGAAACAGAATAGAGTAAGATGGCTTAACATATATCTAATTAGATTTCCATAATGAGAGACTAGAGAAAATGCAGGAAAAGTCATATTCAAATAGACAATTTTTGAGAGTTTCCTCAAATGGAGGAAAGACTGGAGTCCATTCATTCAGAAGTCACGATCAATTCCAAATGTGACAAATAAAAACCACAGAAAGTGGGACAAATAAAAAAAATCCACACAGTAATAAAAATGCAGAACACCAATGAAAATTATCACTCAAGAATGAGCATAAAATAAAGACATGGTCAGACAAAAAGAAACTTAAAGTGCTTAAAAACAGCAGAAACTTAGTAAAAGAAAATAGAGAGTTTAGTATTCTGGGAGATGAAAAGTGATCCTAGAAATAACTCTGAGAAGTAGAAAAGCCAAGTAAAGAAAATGGAAAATATGTCAGGTAACCTATATAAATAAGCATTGGTTGTATAAGTCAGTAATAATAATATCTAATTTGTGATATTAAACAAATCAATATAAAGCTGAAATACTAATCAATAACCTTTGACAACAAACAGAAATGAGATAGTGAGATAAAGCATTTAAGATCTTCTGATAAAGGTGGACTATGGTTTTCAGACCAACCCTCCAATACATATATACATATAATAGAAATAATCTAATATAATAGAAAAATGCACTTAAAAGTCTATTTAAATTCATTGCATAGTTTTCAAGGAAAAAATGATTTGTAGGTACATAATCTAAGACAAAGAGAAATCTAGAGAGGTAAGTAGGGCTAAGAATGGCTTTTGGAGGCATTTTCCACTCAAAGTAATTGCAGATTGCAAAAATGATGAACTGAAAGCTCAGAAACCGAACATAGTTTTTTTGCAGATCCATGTAGCAGGGAGGAAAAAAAGGAAATTCAGGTATAGACAAAGAAGACAGACTCCGGTAAATGCCAAGACTTTTAATGGGGGCCCCAAAGCACTGTACTATATGAATAAGAAGAGCATAAAATGGTTTCTCATCGGTTCTGAAGCCCATTTCCAGTCCTTTCAATATCATATTAAGGTAGTGATCATTATCTTTATCCTAGCTATTAAACAAAGGCAAAAGTAATTTTCTCTAGAGAAATATATCTTCCAGAGTCTCCATTTATATGTATTATTTTTCTGATAAAATTAGAAACAGATATTCAAGAAGATAAAATTTTACTGAAAACTAAAAACTCAGAGTACCTAGAAAGTATATTCATCAGACGTGAATTTTTAAATTACATGAGGAAGAGTTCTTATAAAATAATAGGAGTCATCTAAATCCAATTTCTCCATATGTCTTCCAAAATGATACAAATCATTAAAAAGAACAAATGAAACCACCTATAAATCACTCTACTGAATAACTGATTGACAAAGAACACTACAATTTTTGAATTCTATGGATTTAAGGAAATAAACACCTAAGATAAGCAGAGTCAAATTTGGCACCCAGGTCAGAAGAGAATCCGGTTAATTGTGCAGAAAATAGATGAAGATACTGGAATTCCCTGAAGATTAAAATAATCCTTGAAAGAGAGAATCTTAACATAAGAGAAAAACAGAAGCTTGAGAACCTGGTAGACAGAACATTGACTACAGGGAGATCAAAAGGGAGGGGCTTAAAAGTTACGAGACCAAAGGTTAACATTTTGGACGAGGCACAACTTCTGAGGGCCAAGGAAGTGATAGAAAAGGGAGGATATTTTGGAGGTTTGGTGAACAAAAAGGAGGATAACAAGTGGTTAAAATTTTTTAAAGAAACAAAAAAAGATTACCAACCAAAGACAAACCAATGCTTTCCTTAAAACAAAACAAAACAAAAAACAACAAACAAACAAACAAAACCACCATTTATAAAAGACACTGAAATCCAATGAACCAAGTGAAGAGAATTTCTTAAAGTAAGAACTCAGTAACTCAGTCAAAACCCAAACTCTTGCCAGCACAGAGTCTCCTCTTACTGCTTCTTAGGAAACTATATATATATTTTTTAATACAAAATAAAACAAATAAACCAAAAGCAATATTTGTACAAAGCTAAAACCAGAAGACCAGAAGAAAACAGAAAGCTGGAATTAGGACATTTTGGATAATGAAACTATACTTTCCTCCTTACCCAACCACCTCCCCCCATACAAAGTAAGAAAACACAAGAACACCCTAAAATAACACTCTACTTTTAATTAAATTCCCTTTCCAGAGAACTAATACCAATCCTTGTCAAATTCTCCCCAAAAATTGAAGAGGAAGAAACACTTCCAAACTCATTTTACAAAGCCAGAATTACCCTGATACGGAAACCAGACAAGGACACCATAAGAAAAGAAAATTACAGGCCTATATCTCTGATGAACATAAATGCATAAAATCTTTAAAATAATAAATAAATAAATAAATAAATAAAAGGATCATACACCATGATCAAGTGGGATTTATTCCAGGAATGCAAAGAAGTTTCAACATCTGCAAATCAATCAGTGTGATACACCACATTAACAAAATAAAGGATAAAAATCATATGGTTATCTCAATAGATGCATAAAAAGCATTTAACAGAATTCAACATCTATTTATGATAAAAATTCTCAATAAACTAGGTGTAGAGGGAACATTCTTCAACATAATAAAGGCCATATATGTCAAACTAACATCATACTCAACTGAAAGCTGAAAACTTTCCCTCTAAGAGCACAAACAAGACAAGGATGTCCACTCTCACCACTTTTATTTAACATAGGATTGGAAGTCCTAGCCAGATCAATTAGGCAAGAAAAAATGTATAAAAGTCATCCAAATTGGAAAGGAAGAAGTAAAACTGTCACTATTTGTAGATCAACACGCAGATATAATTTTATATAAAAAACCCTAAAGATTCCACCAAAAAAAAAAAACTATTAGAACCAATAAATAAATTCAGTAAAGTTACAAGGTACAAAATTAATATACAAAAATATGTTGCTTTCTATACACTAGCAACAAACTATCAGAAAGAGAAATTAAGAAAACAATTGCAGGTTCTATTGCATCAAGAAGAATAAAACACCAAGAAATAAATAGAACTAAGGAGGTGAAAGACCTGTACACAGAAGACTATAGACATTGATGAAAGAAATTGAAGATGATGCAAATAAAGATTTTATTTATTTATGTGACAGAGAGAGACACAGCGAGAGAGGGAACACAAGCAGGAGGAGTGGGAGAGGGAGAAGCAGGCTTCCCGCGCTGAGCAGGAAGCCCAACGCGGGGCTCGATCCCAGGACCCTGGGATCATGACCTGAGCCGAAGGCAGACGCTTAACGACTGAGCCACCCAGGCGCCCCGAAGATGATGCAAATAAATGGAAAGATACTTTATGTTCATGGATTGGAAGAATGAATATCATTAAAATGTCCATACTGCTCAAAGCAATCTACAGATTCAGTGCAATCCTTATCAAAATTCCAGTAGTGTTTTTCACAGAAGTAAAACAAACAATCCTAAATCTGTATTGGGCCACAAAAGACCCTGAATAGCCAAAGCTATCTTAAGACAAAAGAACAAAGCTGCAGGAATCACAAGCCCTGATTTCAAACTATATTACAAAACGATAGTAACCAAAACAGTATGGTACTGACATTAAAAAAAGACACATAGATCAATAGAACAGAATAGGGAACCCAGAAATAAACCCACACATGTGTGGCCAATTGATTTATGACAATGGAGGCAAGAATATATGAGGAAAAATAGTTCCTTTAATAAATGATGTTGAGAAAACTAAAAACCAGGCACATGCAAAGAGTAAATCTAGACTATCTTATACCATATACAATAATTAAATCAAAGTGGATTAAAGATTTGAATGTAAGACCTGAAATCATGAAGTTCTAGAAGAAAACGTAGGCATTAAGCTCATTGACATTGGTCTTGGCAATGATTTTTTGCATCTGACTTCAAAAGCAGAGGCAACAAAAGCAAAAATAAAAAAGTGGAATTACACCAAGCTAAAAAGCTTCTGCAAAGCAAAGGAAATCATCAATAAAATGGAAAGGCAGCCTACTGAATGGGAGAAAATATTTGTGAATTTCTGATAACAGGCTACTATCCAAAATAAATAAAGAATTCATACAGCTCAACAGCAAAACAACAAACAACCCAAGTAAAAAATGGGCAGAGACTCTGAATAGACACTTTTTTCCAAAGAAGACATACAGATGGCCAACAGTCACATGAAAAGATGCTCAATATCACTCATCATCAGGGAAATGCAAATCAAAACCACAATATCACCTCACACCTGTTAGAATGGCTATTATCAAAAAGGCAAGAAATAGCAGGTGTTGGTGAGAATATGGTGAAAATGGAGCCCTTGTGCACTGTTGGGAATGTAAATAAGTGGAATCACTTTAGAAAACAGTATGGAGTATTTTCCTCAAAAAAAAAAAAAAAATAGAACTACCATATGACACAGCAATTCCACTTCTGGCTATTTATCTGAAGAAAGCAAAAGCACTAATTTGAAAAGATATATGCACCCTTCCCCCTCCATGTTCATTACAGTATTATTTACAATAGCCAAAATACTGAAACAACCTGAGTATCCATCAACAGATGAATGGATAAAGTAGGTATGGTATACATATACAATGGAATACTATCCATCCATAGAAATTTGCAACAGCAAAGGTAGACCTTGAGGGCATTATGCTAAATGAAATAAGTCAGACAGAGAAAGACAAATACTATATGATCTGACATATACAGAATCTAAAAAAATAAAAGAAAAAAGAAACCAAGTTCATAGATATAGAGAAGAGATTAGTGGCTGCCAGAAAGAAGGAGAGGTGGCAAGTGGGCAAATGGGTGAAGTGGGTCAAAAGGTACAAACATCTAGTTAAATAAGCCATGGAGACATAATGCACAGCATGGTCACTATAGTCAATAACATTGTATTATATATTTGAAAGTTTCCAAGGGAGCAAATCTTAAAAGTTCTCATTACAACAAAAAAAGAGAGAGAGAGAAAATTCTGTAACTATGTATGGTAACAGATGGTAACTGGACTAATTGTGGTGATCATTTCTCAGTGTATATAAATACCGAATAATCATGTGGTACACCTGAAACTAATATAGTGTTACATGCCAATTTTACCTCAATAAAAATTTAAATAAATTCAATACGTTTTTTTAACAAACAAATGCAGAGTTAGCAACTTTTATGTCCCCTAGTTGAATCATGATACAGCCTGAGCATGAATATAAAACTTCATCCACTACCTAAGGAGGGTGGCAGGAAAACCAGGTTAATTTAAGATTCTGGGCAAACACCCAAATTCTGCTTCTACTCACTTGCAGGCAACAGGCAGTTTCCATAAGACCAGAATTGAAGTGAGGAGATCTGAGAACCCCAGAACGCACCAAGGTAGAGGGCAGAATGGAGGGAGAAAAAAACAAATCCAAGAAGACTAAAAGATTAAAAGGGAGAGTCCAGGGGGCACCTGGGTGGCTCAGATGGTTAAGCATCTGCCTTCGGCTAGGGTCATGATCCCAGGGTCCTGGGATCGAGCCCCACATCAGGCTCCTGGCTCAGTGGGAAGCCTGCTTCTCCCTCTCTCTCTGCCTCTCCCCCCTGCTCATGCCCTCTCTCTCTCTGTATCTCTGTGTCTCAAATGAATAAATAAAATCTTAAAAAAAAAGGGGGGGGGGAGAGTCTGGACCTCGAAGTTTCTATATTATAGGGAACAGAAATAGTATTTTTTTTTTCTACAGTTCAAGAAGTTTGCAGCAGGAGAATAAACCAAAAGTCTGGAGCAACTACCTAGAGCTAGAACTGCTGTGGACAATGTGGGTATTTCAACCAGGGTGTTTAATGAATGAGATATAAAGGGTCTCATTTAGGATGAACATAAGCCACTGTTTCATCTGGATGATTCAAGAAAGAAAGTTATAAAAGGGGAGAATAGCTACAGATATAAATTACCTGTGTGGTTATAATCCCCCAAATGCACATGGTCATGGGCCATTTCACTGATCTTTTACTTCATTTTGGTCAGATTTTTAGTGCCAAAAAACAATTGTCTATTGGAATGATAATGGCAGTTGTCAGGGAAAGTCATAGGTATCTTTGCTAACTCTCATAACATTAAGAGAAGAAAGTACAAATTAGTGAAAGTTAGCATGTCACCCTTCAGTGGTTGACAAAGCTTTCCCAGGATGTCAAGGCCAGGTCAGTGCCAAAGCAGTAAGTTATAGCTGTGCCTTGGTATTCAACATTTTGTTTCATTACTTTGAAGTAATAGCCACATATGGCTATCCTATTAGGACACATGGTCATTTTGCTATTCACAGCTAGCACAATATAAACATGTGAATTGACAAGATAAGATCCAAAGATGGCAACAATCCAAAATACATCAGCATCCCTGAAATAGACCCCATTGTGATGTCAGCATCATTCTCTGAGGAAGCTATGTCTCCTGAATAGGAGAAGTTAAAATCACATAAAGAATTTCTACTAAGGGCAGCAACATGGCTTCATTATGAAGCTAATGATGTAGCCATTGGCCTTTTCACATAGGAATGCAGATAAAGCACCATTCCATGGAATGTAGAATTCCCAAACATTATCTTCAGTATGTGTTCCTCAACCACAGCATGTGAGTCTATTGAAGCATATGTGCTATGTTTTTCTTTGTAGTTTGGATACCATAAAAAAACAGAGCAACTCATTTACATAATACTATATTTCATGGTCAATTTACTGGAAGGAGACTTCGCCCAGATCACTATATTCCCAACTCAACATCACAAGCCCATTAGGTTAGCTAGAACAAGTATTATTCTATTTTGCAGGAGTGGAAATCTTGGCATGGAAGTTACCTGCCCAAGGTTAAATAGTAATCAATGTAAGCGAGATTTGATCTAAGTCCTTGGACTTCAATGGAGTGTTCCTTTGATTTGTAAAATGTCACGGAGGTAGAAAAAACATTTATGTTTGTAGCATAACAATTAAACCAATAAAGTATTCTATATATTTTGAGTGTTTTATTTGTGACACTAAAATATGATTTATAGACAATTTGTTAGAAAAATTTGCACAAATTGACATTAATTTTCCATTAAAATGACATTTGGGAAAATTATATTAATAAAATAAAGAAATTAAGTTAATAGATTTAATAACAGATAGAAAATAATGACTTCACTCTTTCAAATCACCTTAGAAATGTCAGGTATTTTTTATAAGGAAGAATATTGCGATGAAAGAACTGTCGCCTGAGGAAACATTTCATCAGCCGTTTTCTAAAGTACCTTGAATTTTCTCTCAGATTCCAGAAAACTTAGGACCAAAAGATAGGGTGATACTTGGAGACTACTGTACAATAAACTTCCAGAATAAAGAAAACTCTATTGTTTGATGCTCATGCCATCTGACCATGCCACGGTTTTCATCTTCCTTCACATAGGCCCCTCATCACTATCATCTGTTGATTTAGTTTTTTCTCCTTGTTTCTCCCCAGTTCTCTAGCCAATTCTTGCCATCTTTGTCAATGACTTCAATATTTACATAGATTAACCATTTAATATCTAAGTCTCTCAGTTGCTTAACATCATCTCCACTGAGATTCTCTTTCATGTCATCACAGCTACGCATTGCCTTTGTAAACAGTCAATTTTGTCATCACCTGAAATTAAGACCTCCACTGAAACCTTGACAAACAGCTACTCTCTCTCTCTGTTAAGTATCTGTAGTATTTTTAACTCACTAGTACAAATCTTCACCTTTTCAAAATCCCCAAGACATGAATCTGCTTCATTTACCACTGACATCAGCTCTTGGCTTCACTCCTCTCTGTCCAGTTTAGATTCCACAACTCATCACTTAAATTCACCACTTTACATAAAGCCTTACCTCTCTTGACATTTTTCTCTTCGATTTTGCTTACCCTGGACAAACTCAACCATTTACTTGTGCCTGCACCCATGGACCTGAACAATTTAGCACAAACAATCTAATAAATTTGACTGGTTTTGCTTGAAATTTTGGGTCAGAAATTCCAAACAGATATTCAACATGGCCTCAGCAATCCTAATATATTTGTGAACTACACCTGCCTTCCTACTCTCCAATAGGATCATTCTATAACCTCTTCCCAAAATCTTTCAATCTCCCTCTAACTCCTTCAGTCTTGGTGACATACTACACTGAAAAACTAAGTGACAACACAGGAAGTGCCTACTCTTCTTCATCACATGATCAACACAAAACAAAACTATCTTCATGAAAACCTATATCCTGCGTTTCTTTCAATAGTCTTTAAACAAGAATACTGTGTGTTTACTATTTGCCAGATACTGAACTTCCCTTTCTCTTAAGCCCTGGATCTCATTACTGCTTGTTTTCTCAAGAACCTCTTTTTGACATTGGGCCTCTGATAGGTCCCTGCCTTTTCCCTCCACTTCTATTTCACAATGTTTTAGCTTCACCCTACTTTTTTTAGCACCTCTAAAAGAACCAACACTTTCTTAACTCAGGGACTTTGGACTTCTTGAATTTTGGGGACTAATTCATTGTCAATGCCCTGTACTCAGAGTGACCTTCCCTGACCAAAAAACACAGGTTTACCTCAGCCCTATCAGCTACCTTGGCACTCTGCTTCCTTCTTAGCATATATCATATCTGAATATATTTATTTGTTGTTAGATTTCTTAGTTTTTGACTGTGACTCCTTCTCAACTGTGAGCTCCATTAGAACATGAACTATATCTGTGTTACTGATTACTGCTTCTCCTAATCTCAGATCACTGCTTGCAACATGGTATGTCCTAAATAAGCATTAGGTTAAATGAGTGAATGAGGGGGGAGGAGCAAGATGGCAGAGGAGTAGGAGACTTAAATTTCGTCTGGTCTCAGGAATTCAGCTAGATAGGGATCAAACCATTCAGAACACCTAAAACTCAACAGGAGATCAAAGAAAAGAATAGCAGCAACTCTCTGAACAGAAAAGCGACCACTTTCTGGAAGGTAGGACATCCATGCGGAGAAGTGAATCCCAGGAGATATTCGGGAAGATAGATGGCAGGGAAGGGGACCTCTGTCAGCTGCTACCGGCAAGTGATAGATCCATGGAGCACAAAATCAGAACTTTTACAAGTCTGCTCCGCTGAGGGACGTCGCTCCAGTGGCTAAGTGGGGGGTGGAACCCTCGCTGGGACAGTGTGGTCTCAGGACCCTCAGGGTCACAGAAAGGCCGGGGGTGCCTGAGTGTAGCAGAGCTCCCAGGTTATCGGAGCAGGGAAGCTGGCTGCAGAGACGAAGCCGAGGAGTGGGCTCTCAGCTCGGAGTTGCCATAAACTGTGATCCGCGGCAGTTGCGCCACTGCTCTTCCAGCAGGGACCCACAAGTGGCAGATACAGGAAGACTCCCCTTCCTCACCTGGGAGGAGTGGCGCGGGAGCACACTGCAGGATCTGCTGGGTTTGGAGACGCCACACGGGGTCGTGTGCCAGAGATAGAAATGCTCAGTCACAGGCCAGGTGAGCACGGAGTGCAGCTGGAGACTGGGGAGACAAGAGTGATTGATTGCTTTTCTCTGGGGTCTCACTGAAGAGCAGGGCCCTGAGTTCTCGGCTCATCCGGGCGGAGATTGGGAGGCCACCATTTTCACTCTCGTCCTCCAAAGCTGTACAGAAAGCTTGTTGGGAACAAAATCTCCCGAGAGTAAACCGGAGCAGATTACTTAGCCCCACCCGGCAAGGATGGGGCAATTCCGCCTATGGCAAAGACATTTGGGAACCATGGCAACAGGCCCCTCCCCCAGAAGATCAGCAAGAACAGCCAGCCAAGACCAAGTTCACCGATCAATGAGAATGGCAGAACTCCAGCACTAGGGGAATACTGCACATAGAATTCATGGCTTTTTTCCCATGATTATTTAGTCTTCAAAGTTTTTTTTTTTTTAACTTTCTTTTTCTTTTTCTTTTTTTTTTTGAACTTTTCCTTTTTCCTTTTTTCAACCACATCCTATCAATCCCTTTTTTAAAAAATATTTTTTATTTTTAGAGTCATATTCTATCCCTTCATAGTAGTTAACCTTATTTTTAGTGTATATATATATATATGTATATATATATATATATATATATACATGTTGTTCTCTCTATTAAAATTTTGGGATACAGTTTCTTTTAACAGACAAAAATATACCCTAAATCTCTAGTGTATGGCTTTGTTCTAGTCTCCTGCCTATTCAGATTCTCTACTTTTTTTTCTTTAAATCCTCTTCTTTCTTTTTTCAACCAACATCTTATCAATTCCTTCTATATAATCTTTTATAATTTTCATCTTTACAGTCATATTCCATCTCGTCATCATATTTACCCTTACTTTTGTACATATATAAGTTTTTCTTTCTTTAAAATTTTGGGAGGCACTTTCTTCTAAAAGACCAAAATACACCAAAAATCTGCTGTGTGGCACTGCTCTATGCACCAGCTTGATCATATTTGGTCATATTCGGGTTTTGTTTGTTTGTTTGTTTGTTTTTATCTTTTTCTTTTTCTTTTTTCTTTCTTCCCCTTTCTTATCCTCTGGTTTCAGGTCTCTTCTGATTTGTTTAGTGTATATTTTTCTGGGGTCGTTGTTAACCTGTTAGCATTTTGTTCTCTCATTCATCTATTCTCCTGTGGACAAAATGACAAGGTGGAAAAAATCACCTCAAAAAAAGGAACAAGAGGCAGTACTGACTGCCAGGGACCTAATCAATACAAACATTAGTAAGATGTTGGAACCAGAGTTCAGAATGACAATTTTAAAGATACTAGCTGGGCTTGAAAAAAGCATGGAAGATATTAGAGAAACCCTTTCTGGAGAAATAAAAGAACTAAAATCTAACCAAGTCGAAACCAAAAAGGCTATTAATGAGGTGCAATCAAAAATGGAGGCTCTAACTGCTAGGATAAATTAGGCAGAAGAGAGAATTAATGATATAGAAGAACAAATGATGGAGAATAAAGAAGCTGAGAAAAAGAGAGCTAAACAACTACTGGATCACGAGGGCAGAATTCGAGAGATAAGTGATACCATAAGATGAAACAATATTAGAATAATTGGGATCCCAGAAGAAGAAAGAGAGAGAGGGGCAGAAGGTACATTGGGGCAAATTATAGCAGAGAACTTCCCTAATTTGGGGAAGGAATCAGGCATCAAAATCCAGGAGGCACAGAGAACCCCCCTCAAAATCAATAAAAATAGGTCAGCACCCCGACATCTAATAGTAAAACTTACGAGTCTCAGAGACAAAGAGAAAATCCTGAAAGCAGCTTGGGAGAAGAGATCTGTAACCTAAAAGGTAGAAACATTAGATTGACAACAAACCTATCCACAGAGATCTGGCAGGCCAGAAAGGACTGGCATGATATATTCAGAGCACTAAATGAGAAAAATATGCAGCCAAGAATACTATATCCAGCTAGGCTGTCATTGAAAATAGAAGGGAGATAAAAAGCTTCCAGGACAAACAAAAACTAAAGGAATTTGCAAACACAAAACCAGCCCTACAAGAAATATTGAAAGGGGTCCTCTAAACAAAGAGAAAGCTTAAAAGTAACATAGACCAAAAAGGAACACAGACAATATACAGTAACAGTCACCTTACAGGCAATATAATGGCACTAAATTCATATCTTTCAATAGTTACCCTGAATGTAAATGGGCTAAATGCCCCAATCAAAAGACACAGGGTATCAGATTGGATTAAAAAACAAAACCCATCGATATGCTGTCTGCAAGAGACTCATTTTAGACCCAAAGACACCTCCAGATTGAATGTGAGGGGGTGGAAAACCATTTATCATGCTCATGGACACCAAAAGAAAGCTGGGGTGGCAATCCTTATATCAGACAAATTAGATTTTAAACCAAAGACTATAATAAGAGATGAGGAAGGACACTATATCATACTTTTTTTTTTAAGATTTTATTTATTTATTTGACAGAGAGAGACACAGCAAGAGAGGGAACACAAGCAGGGAGAGTGGGAGAGGGAGAAGCAGGCTTCCCACACTGAGCAGGAAGCCCAATGCAGGGCTTGATCCCAGGACCCTGGGATCATGACCTGAGCCGAAGGCAGACGCTTAATGA
The DNA here is from genome assembly GCF_029215605.1 of Mirounga angustirostris. Classification (NCBI taxonomy): domain Eukaryota; kingdom Metazoa; phylum Chordata; class Mammalia; order Carnivora; family Phocidae; genus Mirounga; species Mirounga angustirostris. The sequence continues at coordinate 78,372,360 of NW_026991716.1, read as the reverse complement.
CCGAGCCAACCAGGTGCCCGACACTATATCATACTTAAAGGATCTATCCAACAAGAAGATCTAACAATTGTAAATATTTATGCCCCTAATGTGGGAGCAGCCAGTTGTATAAGCCAATTAATAACAAAAGCAAAGAAACACATCAAAAACAATACAATAATAGTGGGGGACTTTAACAACCCCCCCCCCAACTGAAATGGACAGATCATCTAAGCAAAAGATCAACAAGGAAATAAAGACTTAAATGACACACTGGACCAAATGATTTCACTGATATATTCAGAACATTCCATCCCAAAGCAACAGAATATACATTCTTCTCTAGTGCCCATGGAACATTCTCTAGAATAGATCACATCCTAGGTCACAAATCAGGTCTCAACTGGTACCAAAAGATTGGGATCATTCCCTGCATATTTTCAGACCACAATGCTTTAAAACTAGAACTCAATCACAAGAGTAAAGTTGGAAATAACTCAAATACATAGAGGCTAAAGAGTATCCTACTGAAGAATGAATGGGTCAACCAGGAAATTAAAGAAGAATTTAAAAAATTCATGGAAACAAATGAAAATGAAAACAAAACTCTTCAAAATCTTTGAATGCAGCAACGGCAGTCCTGAGAGGAAAGTATATAGCAATACAAGCCTTTCTCAAGAAACAAGAAAGGTCTCGGGGTGCCTGGGTGGCTCAGTCCTGGGATCGAGCCCCACATCAGGCTCCCTGCTCCATGGGAGGCCTGCTTCCCCTGACCCCTCTCCCCTGCTTGTGTTCCCTCTCTCGCTGTGTCTCTCTCTGTCAAATAAATAAATACAATCTTAAAAAAAAAAAAAAGAAACAAGAAAGATCTCAATACACAACCTAACCTTACACCTAAAGGAGCTGGAGAAAGAACAGCAAATAAAGCCTAAACCCAGCAGGGGAAGAGAAATAATAAACATCAGAGCAGAAATCAATGAAATAGAAACCAAAAGAACAGTAGAACAGATCAACAAAACTAGGAGCTGGTTCTTTGAAAGAATTAACAAGATTGATAAACCCCTGGCCAGACTTATCAAAAAGAAAAGAGAAATGACCCAAATAAATAAAATCATGAATGAAAGAGGAGAGATCACAACTAACACCAAAGAAATACAAACAATCATAAGAACATATTATGAGCAACTATATGCCAGCAAATTAGATAATCTGGAAGAAATGGATGCATTCCTAGAAATGTATAAACTACTAAAACTGAACCAGGAAGAAATAGAAAACCTGAACAGATGTATAACCACTAAGGAAACTGAAGCAGACATCAAAAATCTCCCAACAAACAAAAGCCTAGGGTCAGATGGCTTCTCAGGGGAATTCTACCAAACATTTAAAGAAGAATTAATACCTATTCTTCTGAAACTGTTCCAGAAAATAGAAATGGAAGGAAAACTTCCAAACTCGTTTTTTGAGGCCACCATTACTTTGATCCCCAAACCAGACAAAGACCCCATCAAAAATGAGAATTACAAACCAATATCCTTGATGAACATGGATGCAAAAATTCTCACCAAAATACTAGCCAATAGGATCCAATAGTACATTATTCACCACAACCAAGTAGGATTTATCCCTGGGCTGCAAGTTTGGTTCAACATCTGTAAATCATCAATGTGATACAATACATTAATAAAAGAAAGAACAAGAACCATATGATCCTCTCAATAGATGCAGAAAAAGCATTTGACAAAGTACAGCATCCTTTCTTGATCAAAACTCTTCAGAGTATAGGGATAGAGGGTACATACCTCAATATCATAAAAGCCATCTATGAAAAACCCACAGCGAATATCATTCTCAATGGGGAAAAACTGAGAGCTTTCCCCCTAAGGTCAGGAACACGGCAGGGATGTCCACTATCACCACTGCTATTCAACATAGTACTAGAAGTCCTAGCCACAGCAATCAGACAACAAAAAGAAATAAAAGGCATCCAAATCGGCAAAGAAGAAGTCAAACTCTCACTCTTTGCAGATGATATGATACTTTATGTGGAAAACCCAAAAGACTCCACCCCAAAACTGCTAGAACTCATACAGGAATTCAGTAAAGTGGCAGGATATAAAATCAGTGCACAGAAATCAGTGGCATTCCTATACACCAACAACAAGACAAAAGAAAGAGAAATTAAGGAGTCGATCCCATTTACAATTGCACCCAAAACCATAAGATACCTAGGAATAAATCTAACCAAAGAGGCAAAGGATCTGTACTCAGAAAACTATAAAATACTCTTGAAAGAAATTGAGGAAGACACAAAGAAATGGAAAAATGTTCCATGCTCATGGATTGGAAGAACAAATATTGTGAAGATGTCAATGCTACATAGAGCAATCTACACGTTCAATGCAATCCCTATCAAAATACCATCCACTTTTTTCAAAGAAATGGAGCAAATAATCCTAAAATTTATATGGAACCAGAAAAGATCCCAAATAGCCAGAGGAATGTTGAAAAAGAAAAGCAAAGCTGGTGACATCACAATTCCGGACTTCAAGCTCTATTACAAAGCTGTAATCATCAAGACAGTATGGTACTGGCACAAAAACAGACACATAGATCAATGGAACAGAATAGAGAGCCCAGAAATGGACTCTCAACTCTATGGTCAACTCATCTTTGACAAAGCAGGAAAGAATGTCCAATGGAAAAAAGACAGTCTCTTCAACAAATGGTGTTGGGAAAATTGGACAGCCATATGCAGAAGAATGAAACTGGACCATTTTCTTACACCACACACAAAAATAGACTCAAAATGTTTGAAAGACCTTAGTGTGAGACAGGAATCCATCAAAATCCTAAAGGAGAACACAGGCAGCAACTTCTTCGACCTCAGCCGCAGCAACTTCTTCCTAGAAACATCGCCAAAGGCAAGGGAAGCAAGGGCAAAAATGAACTATTGGGACTTCATCAAGATAAAAACCTTTTACACAGCAAAAGAAACAGTCAACAAAACCAAAAGACAACCGACAGAATGGGAGAAGATATTTGCAAATGACATATCAGACAAAGGGCTAGTATCCAAAATCTATAAAGAACTTATTAAACATAACACCCAAAGAACAATGATCCAATCAAGAAGTGGGCAGAAGACATGAACAGACATTTTTCCAAAGAAGACATCCAAATGGCCAACAGACACATGAAATCAAGTGCTCAACATCGCTCGGCATCAGGGAAATCCAAATCAAAACCTCAATAAGATACCACCTCACAGCAGTCAGAATGGCTAAAATTAGCAAGTCAGGAAACGACAGATTTTGGTGGGTATGCGGAGAAAGGGGAACTCTCCTACACTGTTGGTGGGAATGCAAGCTGGTGCAGCCACTCTAGGAAACAGTATGGAGGTTCCTCAAAATTTGAAAATAGAGCTACCCTATGACCCAGCAATTGAACTACTGGGTATTTACCCCAAAGATACAAATGTCAGGATCCAAAGGAGTACGTGCACCCCAATGTTTATAGCAGCAATGTCCACAATAGCCAAACTATGGAAAGAGCCAAGATGTCCATTGACAGTTGAATGGATAAAGAAGATGTGGTATATATATATATATATAATGGAATATACATAATGGAATATTATGCAGCCAGCAAAAGGAATGAAATCTTGTCATTTGCAATGACGTGGATGGAACTGGAGGGTATTATGCTGAGCAAAATAAGTCAATCAGAGAAAGACATGTATCATATGACCTCACTGATATGAGCAATTCTTAATCTCAGGAAACAAACTGAGGGTTGCTTGAGTGGTGGGCGGTGGGAGAGATGGGGTGGCTGGGTGATGGACATTGGGGAAGGTATGTGCTATGGTGAGCGCTTTGAATTGTGTTAGACTGTTGAATCACAGATCTGTACCTCTGAAACAAATAATGCATTATATGTTAAAAAAAAAAAAAAAAAGAAGAAGAAGATAGCAGGAAGGGAAAAATGAAGGGGGGAAATCAGAGGGGGAGATGAACCATGAGAGACTATGGACTGTGAGAAACAAAGTGAGGGTTTTAGAAGGGAGGGGCATGGGGGGATGGGTTAGCCTGGTGATGGGTATAAAGAGGGCATGTACTTCAGGGAGCACTGGGTGTTATACGCAAACAATGAATCATGGAACACTACATCAATAACTAATGATGTAATGTATGGTGAGTAACATGACATAATAAAAAAAAAACTACATTAGAAAAGTTTGGACACACACACACACATAAAAAATGAATGAATGAATGAATGGATTTACCATTGTTAATTTTTTCACTTCCATAACCAAGCATTAGTTCTGTGAGAAGTAACATTGATCATGGTAATGCTGGCCTCTCTCTACCATAGCTAGAGATCCACTTGAAAAATTTGTGCTTCATGTCAATCTCCGTGACATTAGACTCAATCAGATTAGAATTCATATTCCTAGGGATATAGAACATTCCATGTGGGGCACAATAAGGGTTTTACAGATCTTGAGACTATAACTATAATCTCCTCACCCTGGCTTCTCACATTAGTGGATCAACAATCAAGAAAACAGCTACTTGCTATACTGGTGGTAGTAATTTAATCCTGATTCTAGTAAAGTAATTTAATCCTGATCTAATAAAGGCCTAGGGTTACTACTATACAAAAGAAGCAGGATACATATGTCTGGAACCCGGGGGCTTGTCTGGGTCTTTCTTGGTCCTGTGATAACTGTCAATAGATAATTGTAGCAACCATACCTAAACAGACAAAAGTTCATACTATCAGTGATGAAATTCTGGGTTACTCACCAGGAAGTAATCCAGGACAGAAATGTGCTGGACTATGATGAGGGAAACATAAAATTGGGTGTCCCAGAAGTGAGATGAAGTAGTCATAGTCTAAAGACTGGCAGCAGCAGCAAGAACTATAACTTGTTTTATTTATGATTGTCTTTAGTCTATGAGATCATGACTGTCCACTAGCTCAAGAAGATTCTGGGGCTGATTGTGTTTGTAACTCTCCTCGGAGGAAGAAATGAAGATATCTTTCATAAAATGAAGGCTCTATATTGTATTGTGGAAGACAGATAATGGGGCGACATGAATGGATCCTGATAAATCAAAGGGTGGATTATAGGCCACATGTATCTCCTCAGATTCTTTTGCTCTCTCCTAGCCCCTTCACCCTGGGCTACTTGTTATATTTCAGTCACCTTTGGGGCCCTAATAACTTCATCTGAACCATATCTGGTGAGGGCATTCAGCCTACACTTGGGGATTGGATGACTCCTCCTACCACTTCAAAGAAGGAAGGAAGCACCATACTTTAAGGCATGGAGTCTGGCCTCCCCAGAAGCTGCCAAAGCTTCAACACTGATATCAACTGGAGAAGTGGGGGAATTAACTCTCCTCAAATGGGAAATTAGAGCAAAGGGAGATGAGAGATCGAACACACCAGCAGATGTATGCTACATCCCCTCTCTGCATGATATTTCCCATCTCCCTTTCTTGTGCTGGTGGACTATTCTGAGGCAATGTTTTCAAAATCAACTTGCTGGAGATTCCCCAGGTAGCCTAGTGGATTTACATGCCAAGCAGCTGGTTGTTCTTTCTCCACAGCTCATCATAAAGCAACAGTGAGTATGTAATGTATTGTATTGTATTGTATTGTATTGTATTGTATTGTATTGTATTGTATTGTATTGTATTTATTTCTCATCATTCCTGCTTCATTTGTCTTTTTCTCCACTTTACCTGCTCTGGTCTTGCACCATTCAATAACGTATTAGCACTTAAGACTTGCTTCAGATTTATTTGTTTGTTTATTTGTTTAAGGGAACCCAGACTTACAAATACCTAATAAATGTAAGTCCTGTAAAATTCCAAAACTTTTGATTTAAATACATTTGTGAATACTTACACATTCTAAAAACAATGCACGTGACAATTATTTGTCTTGAAGCATAAGTCAACAGTACTTTATTAACTCATTTTTAAAAAGTCTCTTTATTAACTTGGATGAGTATCATTTTTTCTTGTCCGTGGTTTATCTGTGTTCTTTTTAACCTCTCCTCTAAAAGAGTAGCAAACTTTATTTTGATACTCAATGGCTGTCTTTTACATTTGCTACAAAATGATCTCATCATGATTAACAAAATTAAGAAATGTATTATTAAAATTATCATTATGAAAAGATCCATACTTTCTTACTGAGCTATATAAAAAATATTTCCTCAACATATTTCATCATTCATGAAAACTCACAAAAATAGACATCAACAGACCTGTCAATGGACAACTCATAGCTTGGATTCTGAAAAAGTTCAGAGTTTACAAGGGAAAATAGACACACAATATAATAGAAATTGATAAGAATTATAGTAGAGGAATGTGCCAAGGGCTAAGAGAGCAGAAGAAAAGGACCAATTAACACTGTCTGGCAAGGTTATCAAGAAAAAAGTAACATTTGGGATATGTCTTAAAGGATTAGGAAGATGTCCCTGCAAGGAAAAGAAGAAAGAGTATCCCCAGCAGAAAAACGAAATTCACACAATAAATCCTTACTGAAATTTATGTTTCAACCAGTGATTTATATTCTAGAAACAGAGTGGTAAACTAGCCATACAAAGTCTAGAGTTTTCATTCCAGTAAGGGGCAGATACTGAACAAAGGAAAAATTAGTTATGAGTGTTGTGCCTATAATTAAAACAAGAGGACATGGTATAAAGTGATCAGGAGACTACGTTAGTGTGGGTGGTCAGGGACGGTCCCACTGAGGAAGTGACATTTATGACAAGTTGCATCAAGCCATTAGGGAAAGGAATGAGGGGGAAATATTCATAGCTAGTTCATGGAATTTGTGTGATGGAAGAAATCAGAGCAGATCGATTAGATGGAGAGTTAGGGACTTTAATGCTGAATTTAATCCTAAAAGAATAGTGAACACTTTTATGGAACTAAGGGAAAGGACTCAAAAGAGTTTCAGTAGTTGTAGAGTCTGCAGTTAGGTGAGGAGGACCTAAAGGAAGAATGACAATGGGGTAGATGAGGCAATTGTCCATCCAGTTGAACACAGATGAAAACCTGAGCACAGACAATGGCAGGAGTTACACTAACAAGAAAATATTTCTCAAGAGAGATTTAAATGGTAGGTATATTAGGATTTAACAAGTGAAAATTGAAATTTTCAAAAGTAAATATGTTGAAGGAATTAGGATGACAGGATCACAGTTGGGGTATTCCCTGTGACTGATGATGTAATTCACCAAGATAAGGAATTCAAATACAGGAGTGGTATTTGTTTTAGGTGAAGGGTGAGTAAATGAGGGACGAAGAGTACGTTAGTTTGAGGCATGTTGATTTTGTCATGCTTGAGAGATACCCAGTGTCAGTATATAATTAGAAATAAAAATCTAAAGCTCAGTAGAGAAAGTAGAAGATTTCAAACTCAGGAATAATGAGGAGAGAAAGTCATACAAAAAAATATTTGGGATTGTTAGGATTTATATGAATAAATTCAACACCTATTCACCAATCTCAAAATCTTCCAAACATAAATCAGAAAGCACTGTCATACAGAGTTTTGTCATTCTAAAATGAGAATTTTTTGAAGAAATCACCCCCATCTAAAGCTACAAGGAAAATTCCCTCCATGAAATAGAAAATCCTCCCAAACAGTTGATACTCATTTGAAGTTAGTAATAATGGATCTAGCAAATAGGCTTAAACTTAGAAATTCTCAACATACTTTAATTTTGTTAATCTACAAAGTGAATTTCATGGGTACTTAAATTCCAAATTCAAATCCTAATTTGTCCTCTGTACTGTGCCTTACATATTTGGATTTTCCAATACGTAGTAGTTACTTCCCTGTGTCATAAACGCAGAAGCTATAATACAATACTTATTGAGACATAAGGAAGAAAAAGTAGGTTTCTTTACTATGGGGAAAAATGGTGCCATTATGTAGTTAAACATATAGTGGATGACTTGTATTTTCTGATCATGAAAAATCAGAAAGTTGTAGAATATATCTGTGGATGTCACAAAAAAAAATGTCACTGCATGACATTATAGAAAAATCACTGGGCTTAGGTTCAGAATATCATAGCCAAGTCCCAAAACTGCCATTTATTATTATTTTTTAAAAGATTTTATTTATTTATTTGGCAGAGAGAGACACAGCAAGAGAGGAAACACAAGCAGGGGGAGTGGGAGCGGGAGAGGGAGAAGCAGGCTTCCCGCTGAGCAGGGAGCCCGATGTGGGGCTCCATCCCAGGACCCTGGGATCATGACCTAAGCGGAAGGCAGACGCTTAACAACTGAGCCACCCAGGGGCCCCAACAATGCCATTTATTAGCTGTGAGAACTTAAGCAAAAAATTTAATCTCTCTAAACTTCTTTCACTCAACCTGAAAAATGGAAAATAGTACCTAATTTGTAAGGTTAGCATGGATAATGAGATGAACATCCACATAAAAAGCAATGTAGAAACCATAGAACATTATACTATGTAAACTTCAGTTAAAGATGGCCATTTGAAACAAATGTTAATTAAATAGATAAATAGAAAAACCTATCTGAAATTAAGACCCGGCTATGGTTTGAGAACCATGGAGGATTGGGTCTGTAGCTAGATCTAGCTTTATTTTTACCCCTAATTTGTGACTCAGTAGCCCTTGAAGTAAGAGGAAGCTAAAGTCAGTTATGTCTTATAGTCTTCCAAGTTAGATGGGATGCTAAGGAAAAGAGGAGTGTGAAGAAAAAGAGGATTGTGGAGTCAACAATCTCATTACCTGAATTATAATTAGGTAAGGACAACTCAATTCAAATGGCTTAAGTAGCAATTAGTTAAATGACAAATTTAAGCTGTGATTCCTTGCTTAGGGGCAAGATGAAGCTTTTTGTAAAAGTAGTGACATGAAATCCAGAATACAGTGATTTTCTGAAATGTCTGATGTGCTGAAGCTCATAAGCTGTTGTTAATTGCTAAGAAAAATCAGATAATTGAGTCTAGAAGGAAACGCTTCTCATTGATTGTAAACATTAGATTACATTTTATATTTTTAAAATAATGTACATTAATGCTATATTGTTTTAAAGTATGCTTACCACTAACTAGATGCAACATTAAAATTATTTTAAAAAATTAAAAATCTCTCTTTTGATGAATGAGGTATGATATCTAATAAAAAATTGAAAACTAAAAAGAAAATTTTAAATCCTTTAATCTAAGTCAGAAGTTCTCAAATCTAGCTGCCCATTAGAATCACCTGGGGAGCTTTGTAAAACTACCACTTTATGGGCTTCATCCCTAGAGCTTCTGATTTAATATGTGTGGGTAAGCCCTGCGCAACAGCAGTTTTAAAAGCTCCACGGGTAATTCTAATATGAAACCAATGCTGAGCATCTCTGATCTTGACAGAAGATGTATGGCCTTTCCATAGATCCCAGAGCTTTAACACGTTTAGACCCTTTAAGCATTACCAGTAAAAGGCACTGAATAGACAGTAGATTGTGACAAATAATATTTTCACTTAAAGAGGCATAAAATCATACCATGCTCTAATCACTCTATATTCTTATTTAGTTTCTCCAAATACTGCTTTAACAACAGGAAAATTAATATCCTCCTCTATTCTGTTGACCAAATATTGTCATAAACAATGGCTCTCCATCAACTTTGCAAAACCATCAAATCACTGCCTTTCAGTATAAAATCTCAGATCAGGAGCTCATTTATTTATTTGGAAGTACATTTTGAAGACTATTTAACCTAGAACATCAATCAGAATGCAACTCTCCTCAAAGGTATTCAATTTTTCAAGTCAAGTTAGTTTTTATGGTAGTGATAAACTTTTGTTGTCTTCCTCAAACTTTTCCAGAACTGTTGCCCTCAAAATAGAGCACAAAATTAACAGTATATTGTATAAATATTACTGGTTTTGTCTTTGGGCTGTTTTACATCTTCCATTCATGCAGATATTCTATAGTCCTCTATGGAGAATACAAGTCTACTTCTTTATCCTTCATAACACGTGTGCACCTGTTACCTAAAAACATGAGCACTACACTTCAGACAAGATCTACTCCATATGATCTGCTAAGCTGCTTTAAAACTTCTGCCAAGAGCAGAGTTAACCTAATGATTTTTAAAACATTAGCTAAATTCTAATTCACTAACCATTTATTTAGATTATAAGGTGTACCCTTATTAAAAAATAGTTTATGAAAAAAGCTAAATGACTGGCCTGATTCTTAGAAAGTTTCAAATTATGTCATCATGTCATCATGTTTGCTTACAAGATAATAAAGTAATCCTAAGGGTATATATATATAATTTTAAATAACATAATATAACATAACATATATAATATAACATAACATAATATATGCAGCATAATACTACATATGCTATATAATGATCAACTTATTACTAAATTTGATAATATTAAAGCCAGAAATATCCAATAGAACTTTCTGCAATGATAGGAATAATAAAAATGTTCTATTCTGTATAATTTACCTCATTTTTTCCCAAAGTCCCTTTAGACATGCACTACACAAGAACATCATCACCAGATACTGTAGTGCAATGTACGAAGTCATAGAGGACTTCCTTTTTATCAAGGCATGCACAACTTGGAAAAGCACATCCACTGCAGCTTTCCAGGAGATAAAAAGTATCTCTTGGATCAGATCACATTGCCTAGCATTTTTATTTTATTTTTATTGACTTTGTAGATGAAAGAGACCTGAGGGTACAATTATTTTTACAGGTGAATCATTCATGGAACAATTCCAAGATTTATCAGGATCTTGAAACAAGTGTAAAAAGAACAAACAAAAAACCACCATTGCAAATTGCATTGGTATATGTTAAAAATCACTTCATATAATTTGTGATGCATGGCATTTGTAACAAGAAAGCTTTGAAGTGAGGGTTTCTGGGAAGGGGGCAGAAAGACTTGGATACAGAGTGATTGAGTATCTTGCCTACAGTTGCACAATAGGTGGAACAGTCAGGATTCAAAACCCAGTAGTCCCACTGTAGAGTATGTATAACTAAACTCACTTTAAAAATACTACTACTGGGGCACCTGGGTGGCTCAGGCATTAAGCGTCTGCCTTCGGCTCAGGTCATGATCCCAGGGTCTTGGGATCCAGCCCTGCATTGGGCTCCCTGCTCCACGGGAAGCCTACTTCTCCCTCTCCCACTCCCCCTGCTTGCGTTCCCTCTCTTTCTCTGTCAAATAAATAAATAAAATCTTAAAAAAATATACTACTAATAATAATCGTAATGATAATACAAAAGCTAGTTCTTTAAAATGAATAATTAAATATGCAAAACACATTGGCCTGATTAAGGAAAAAGGAAGATAAAGCAAAAATATGCAGGACATTCAATCATTGAGAATAAAAAGACACATGATTAGAGATACGATGGAGACAAAAATGATAAAACTTTATAGTCAACAATTTGAAAAATAAAGTTATTTACCAGCCCAGAAGACCAAAATTAATCAAAGAGGTAAACCATTTAAATAGGTCAATTACTCTAGAAGTTGCCAAAGTAATTAAAATCTACCATGACAAAGACAATTGGATCCAAAAGTTTCACAGTTGAATTCTAACTTTTAAGATCTATGTTATACAAACTTTTAGATAATCTTTAATTAAAGATGTTATTTAAACTGTTCTCAATCAGACAACAGTGTATTTCTAAAGCTTCCCCTACTATAAACTGGGGTTACAAGAGACAAAAAATAGAATATTTTAAAAGATTTTCCTTTTATTTCTCCTTCTATATTACATTTAGAATAATATATCTATTTTTTAAAAGATATGTTTGTAGGTTGTAGATAGGCTATGTTATCTCTCATTAAGGATAATAAATGCATTATTGGAATATTTGTCTAGAAATTAGGTATTACCTCTGACTGGGTTGAAGCACTGATTTGTATGATCAGGAGAAAAAGAGAAGTAAAATCATTTTTATTGAAAAAAAAAGAAGAATTTTGCAAATAATTGGCTATAGATAGAAGAGGTCTTTTTTGTGCCATTTGGGCCTTCCCCCATGGTGGTAAGGGGTGTTTGGGAATGCAGGAAGGCTGATCGAAAGTCCCTGGTACATTCTGGATCATGCCTGTGGTTAGGTAGCCAATTTTGATTTGCTTTTTCTACCCTTAAACAGTCCTGCATTAAAAATCTTCCACGAGTCAGGTATTTTCTCTTTGCTTTAAATTCTCCAGAAAAATTACTCAAATGTCAATGAATTTTACAATTAGTAGGAGGATTAGAAATTATCTAATCTACCTACATGTTAGGAGAGAGATCCAATAATTAATGTCTTTTCCAGGAACATGTGACTTCTAAGGAGCAAAGCCATGATTCAAACTCAGAAATTCTTTTTTCAGATTTGCTGCTCTTTCTACCCCACTGGATGTTATCTTCTCATGATGACAAGGAAAAAAAGAAAAAAAGTCAAAATACACTGCAGATGAGAAATGTAAAAGTCGGTTTAATATCTCTATTTGTGTGTGTGCTTAAGAAAAACTTTTCCTACAAAAATAAGGAAGGGCAATAGAGCAAAGAAATTCTTGCTGGGCAGCCACCTACTTAACTTTTTCCACCCATATTACATGGAATTTTTGTTTCTTTTCTGTTTCTTATATTTGCTTATTTTAAGGATTGCTTCCTGTTCCATTTCGTCTTTCATTTCAAATATTACAATTAGTCATAAATACGGAGTGAGTAGATTTTCCAGATCTAATCCACAGTTTTTATGAAAATTAAAATTCAACATATTTTTTGCTCTAATATCTAAGAAAAACTCAATTATGTATAATTTTATTTAAATTTTAGAATGGCTACTATTTACTGAAAACCATATAAAATTCAGGAAGAATCTTTGAATGTAACTTAATTATCAGCAGTAATTACACATGGAAAAAATGCTTCTAGTTTATTTTGAGAGGTAGCTCAGCACAGCACATGTTGCTGATTACACTCATTGTCTTTGCTTAACTGAACATAAGCAATCTCATCTCTACATTTTACATCATAAAGCATCCTCAATCTAGAGTTACTGATATATTTTCTGTTTTCATACTGTCTCCATTTAAATGCTACTCTTGGAACATATATTTCCAGCAAATAAAAAATTCATAACCCTGTGTAAATGATTAGAATAAATATATGGGATCTGAAGAATGCTTTTCAAATAGGTCCAAGGACTAAATGTTACCCTTGTATTCCTCCTATTTCACTCCCCCAATCCTATGTGGGATGATCAAAGGTAACATAATAGTTACCATTATAATATGTATGTGAAAAATGCACACAAATTATTATCCCTAACTTTTGAGCTATTTTTATATCTTTTGTAAATTTTTTGCAAAGTCAACACAATAGTCAGACAAAGCCCTAGAACTATGAATGTCTCTTTACATAAATTCTTCTCACAGATAAAAAACCCTCAAAGCTTTCAACAAATACTCTTCTCCAGTGGATAGTCAACTACTCCCAATTAACTATTGTTTTTTATATGGGGAAGATGAAGAACTGTATGTTTTTGTGTGTGCACATGTGTAGCCTGGCTTATAGGCTAGTCACGGATGCTTCACAGAAACAAGAAACAACCTCATACCTTTGTTGTGAGATAGTATTCCATATATGACTTTTGACTAGCTCTTATGTTGACCTTGTAACCTAATTCTAGTGCAATATTTGCACTAGTCTAAGTTTTGGGGTTGGAGGTTTATAAGTACTATAGTACTTATATAGTCTAATAACTCTTTGACACCAACAAAAAAGCAGTTAATATACTAGGTTGACAAAATTTTAACAAATTAACACAATGAACCATGTGAAGATTGAAGTCGAGATTTATTTCGTACTTTTTTTAATTTGGGGAAAATTTTTCCCACTCTTTATAAGTATATTATTTTAAAGATATACACATTCAAAAACAGGAATCTGAATATGAGCCACACCCAGATAAAATTAATAAAAACATAAATTTTGCACTATTCTTCACTCAAATTCCTTTAAGTGCCTTAAGTGATCTGAGAAGAAATTGTGGTTGAGCCTCCCCTAATAGGCCAAATTTCTGGGATGGAATATTCTAATCATGAATTTCATTGAGTTTGTATGTATACTATACACACACTATATTATATATATGTATATATAATATATGTGTGTTATGTTATTATGTGTGATATAATGTGTTCTATGTTATATATGCATATATACATATATGTGTGCGTATAATGATATAGCATAACATATCATAGTATAATAATAACAATAAAAATAAAAACTGTGATGTCAAAATTAGAAGCAGATAGTAAGGAGTTTTTATTCAGCATAAGATACCTAAAATATGTTGACCTGTTGAAATCAGAACAAACTATTTTAGGAAAAAGAAATCACTTGTTTTATACCATAAATCCTACTTAAATGATTGAATAATTAGCAACAATTACAAATAAATTTAGATTAAAATTAAAACAGATGAATCAAGGAATTTAGAGCCATATCGTATTTTTCTTAGGAAGAGCTATTTTTAAGCTATGCTTCCTCTTTGTGGGCTACCTAGAGAGATACTGTGGATAATTGAAAACTTATGAAAATTACATAATCCTGAGTTTCATAAACATTATGTCAGAGCACACTTGTATCTCTTCTTTGATTCCTTTATTATCTGACCAGAAACACCTGACGTTAGCCTCTTTTCCAACCGCTTTGTTTCCCCAGTCTATCCACTGGATATTGGTAGTTTCCAGATTACTGAATGCCAGGTTTTTATTTGCTATCTATCAGGCAACTGGTATTAGTAAAGAAGCAAAAAGAAAATGCAATTTCCTTAAGAAGAAAGAGATACATAAATTGAGCCTGTCCTTACTGACAAGAAAAGAATAATTGTCTTTTTGAAAACACAAAGCCTATTCTTGTTAGTATGGGTTATCGTATAACCTTTGGAATCAGGTATAATATAAATGCATTTCAATAATAAATAAATATTGTTACTGTGGTTGCAGTATGGTTCTCTGATGAGAGACTATGTCTTTAATCAATTCCAATGAAGTAGCTCAAGGCTTTATATGACACAATGAACTGCAGAATTCATTACAACTTCTTCCTTTCCTCCCCTTCCTCACCCTGGGCACCATACTCATTTGTTTGCTAAAATCCTATAGACTCTTAATCTGCAATGTAGCTTATACTACTCCATTATTTCCATCCTTACTGCCATTTATTTACTTGAATCTTTGTCATTTCTTACCTACACTTCTCAGGGGTCCCTTAATGGACTCTGCTTCTCATCTCTTTTCCTCCAAGGTAGCCCTCATAGAGTTAGTAAATAAGAGATCAAATTTTTTCAAAATCTCTTAATCATTTGTAGAATGAAAAAGTCTTTAGCTTAGAATTTGAGGCATTTCCTCAGTTCTGTGAATCCACCTGATATTTTCTTCATTCTCCCATCCAGTCTACTCTTGTTACACACTCTCTATTCTGATCATACCAGGAAAATCTATGCATCTGTGACATTTCCTATGTGATCCCAAAGTTAAGCATGGCTTTCCTTATATCTATACATCTTTGCTTCTATTCAAGGTTCAATTTAATACCTTCTTTTCCATTAGTTCTCCCTTCTATCCAAGAGTATAATTGCGATGCATTTCACTGCCAACTGGCCACCACTTGTTTACTTTTTACATGATTATGAATTCCATTATTCTATATTATAATATAGATTATAAATGCTTTAGAATAATTATTGGTTTGTCCTAATATTTGTGTCCTTCTTTCTCTCTGAATCTAGTATTTTTCTTCATCTATAAGCTGCAGTACATCAAAGTAGTAAAATACATAGGCTATGGAATCACATAAACCTGGATCCAGGTCTTGAATCTACTATTTAGAGCATCAGTTCTTGAGCAAATTATTTTTCTTATGCCTAATGTGATCCTAGTGGAATGGATATGTTCATAGTGCCTTACGTTAGAGGATTCTTCTGAAAGTTTAGTCAACAAATATTTATTGAGCTACTTCTTTGGTCCAAGCTTAAACTGGGATATACAGGAACAAAAAAGCTGCTCCTACCTACAAGGGTTATTGTAAAGATTGAATGATACCATTGCATATGATAAGCACTTTATACTTATGTTGTAAGTGCAGAGAAGGATTAGCAATTCATAATGTGGTTTCTGTAATGTTTTATTTATACGTCTTCTCCAAACATTTACTGAAAAACTACAAAATGCCAGAATTGGTGGTTACTCTAGAAAGAGAACTAAGCATGGCCCTTAAGCTCAATAGCTTAAATCATAACAGGGGAGCAAACTAGTAAGCAAGTAACGTGGTACAGAGAGAGGGGTGTTGATATGATTTGGCTAAGTAGATTTAACTTAAAAACAAAAACAAAAAAAAGTGAATATTTTCATGTTGCTCCCTGATTATTAAAACTGAGAGAATTTGGGCACCTGGGTGGCTCAGATGGTTGGGCGTCTGCCTTTGGCTCGGGTCATGATCCCGGATCCTGGAATCAAGTCCCACATCGGGCTCCCTGCTGGGCGGGGAGCCTGCTTCTCCCTCTGCCTCTGCCTCTCTCTCTCTCTGACTCTCATGAATAAATAAATAAAACATTAAAAAAAATAGTATTTAAAAAAAAACTGAGAAAATTTGGTCAGGTGGACCACGTAATAGTTTAAGTTGAGATAGTATTATGTAACTGCTGCTACCTTTGGCAGTTTTAGAGCAGGCATTGTGATAAACATAGTTGGGTATTTCTTGATCAATCATCTTAGTCACTTCAAAATACCAATTAGCCCTTGTAAATGTTAATAATATAAGCAATAAAGAACAGATGGCCACATGAGCAGAAAACAGCTGCTGTTTTCCTGTCAAACCAAAAGATGTGAGCAATGTTTCTAAACAAGGGCCCAGCAGAGAAACTGTGGTGATGAAATTTTCTGCTCCAGGCCCATGCCATATATCTTCTATCTAAAGCTGCTTAAAGGCATTTACCGGCGCCCAGGGCCATAACGGTGTTGATGATCTCCACTGTGTGGAGTGTTCTGAGATAACAGGCGGTCACCTTCTGCAGGGCTGCCAGCGAACTTGGGGGATAATCTCTTCAAAGCTCAGGATAAGCTCCCTGGCATCATTCAGTTCTCTGCTCTTAGGATCTTCAAGAGCTTAGGAACCAAGCTGGAGGACGCTTAATCTAAATGAACTCCAATGTTCCACACAAATGGAATCATTGCCATCAACAAAAGACAAAGGAGGATTTTCCTGAGTTTATCTGGAATGGCCATTTATGCCCTGTCCACTGCCTGCTCTAATGTTTTAATTACCATCTGCTTGATCTTTTTTTATTTTTTTTTCCCCTTCCTTACCATCCCCCATCTTGCTCCTGTGCCAGTAAGAGCAAAGCAGAGAGAGAAGGTATGTCTGATTCTTTAGCAATAAACTTGACTAATAATGTCAAAAGAGTCCATTGTGCATGGATGCCTTCTGGAATATTTGTCTTTACATTCATCTGCCATAGATATGCACATTATTTATTTTGGATCATTCACGTAAGTTCACATACTAAACTCTCAACTGACCATAAGTATCTGACCACTAAGTATCTAAAGTAACTGTATGTGAATTATTGTGTGTTTGGATGGGCAAGGGCTTTAGGTGCATACTTGTATCACAGAAAAGGCAACGTTTTAGATGCGGGGCCTCTTCTTGTTTAGAGCAGGGACTGAAGTCCTACAAAAGGTACTTTTGGTTCCATCTATCTGGACCTACAGCAAACTTAAGTGAAAGCAGCTGATATACTGGTTCAGAGAAAATGAAATTTCTGGAGCCAGCACAGTGGTGCCCAAAGTGAGATCACCTAATAGAATTTCATACGATTTTGGAAATATTTTTTCTGAGGGTGACGGGGAAAGAGGAGAGCAGCTATGCTTGAGCATGATGTGCTTGCTGCTAGATAGGAGAACAGATGGATGATCCAGAGTAGATTTTGTTTTCATAGCCATGGACGGCTTCCAGCCTCTCTCTCTCTTCCCCAGCTGCCAACAGGCCCTCCACTCTTCAATATACATAGTAGTTGTTTCAGAGATTGTCTAATTCCACACCAAACATAAATCTATTTCTTATGGGCTCATAGTCAGACCACACTTCCCAGTTTCTCACAGTGTTTCCTATGAGCATGAACCTGAGTTCTAGGTAATGGAATATGAACGCAAAAATGTGGACTTCTTTCATGATTCCTTAAAGATCTCCCTTGTGCAATACTCATAGTTTTCTTCTTCCAGATGTTTAACCTAAACAAACATGAAGACCTTGAAAGCCAAGTGTTGAAGACAAAAGGGACACAGGATGGAAGAAGACTGGGTCCCCATATGATTTGGTCTTATCTTTTGTTAGGGCAGTTCTAGCTCAGTTGGGTTCTTCCTCTTACAGTCTGGCCTTCCTTACTGTAGGAATGGTCCTTGCCCCTAAGGTTTGGCCTTCTTGAAGTCTCAACCGGACCCCTGAGTCTTCAGTGAAGTTTCTTCACTTCAGCTTTGCTAGAACAACAGCACCTCCCAGCCCTGAACAGCCTGTGTGGTAGCTCTGTTCAGTCCTCATCCCTGCAGGAGCCTCTCCCTGCGAAGGCCTAGGAAGCTTCTCCTGTTCATGTGTAGCCCAGTGCTTGGGTGGAAAGCTATAGTGAACTAAGGAACATCCACATAGATATTTACCACCCCCAACACAAAGCTTTCACTCCCCTTATGCATTCCTGCAACGCTAAATTACAATATCTGCCACTTACATCTCAGTAAAATTGTCACTCTGCTTGGAGTCTACCTCATTGCACCAAAATTACTCACCAAATATTCTGAATATTACTGAAGTATATCAATCTGCATTATTCTCTACCTCTACCAAAAGTAATTCATTTGTGTGATTCTAATGCTTTATTTTTTATGTGGTTCGAATGCTTTATTTTTTATAAACCCTAGGCTTTTGCAATTTTATGTGTATCTGTTTTGCTGGCAAGTCACAAGAATCACCTGAGAGTGTTTATAATTTTGGAAGAAGATAGTAATTGCTTTAAAATATCTGCTGTTTAAAACATGGAGAAAGTGTGGTATAAACAATATGTTCAATTTGAAATCAAAACAAGTGGTTGGTTAAAGATGCTTCTCACAAAAGCAGGGACTTAAGTGTCATTTCCAGGCATGATTTAACTTTAGCGTAATGGGAAAGAAAATAAGCATTTCTTATATTCAGAAAAGAATAAAGAAAGGTTCATAGGTAAAATCTGAAAAGTTGATTAAAAAAAAAACATGAAGGTGGCCATTCTGATTGGAAAAGAGACAAAACATGATTACTGATATGAATACATTTTTGTTGTAATATATTAATATTGTCTCCCAGGCACATTTTTACAATGAATGCATATCACTTACATAATGAAAATGTTTTGTTTTGTTTTGTTTTTTAAAGAAGAGCATGTGGTCATATGTTGATACTAGAAAACCTTTATAACAAAAACAAAAGAAAAATAGCTGAGATGTAAAAATATAGCATATTAGACTTTTTGAATAAAGCTTTATAAACTTTCTGCTGTCAACTAAAGTAATAACAATGGTTGCATGTGTAAATAGCTCCTTAGACACTGTAGGAGAAAGCTATCAGACTGACATGTATTAGATAAAAAAATATTAAACACTGATTATGAGATAATTCAGAGAAAAAAGTATATTGAATATAAATTACTTAAATTAACGAATGATGAAAATTAAGCTGAAAATTGTTCAAATTATCCTGATTTTTATTATTACTGGTCTGTCCCTTCATTTTTACAACAACCATGGTTCAATTAATTGATAATTTCCCATAGAACCTTGATTCTTATGTTTCAGAAACTGAACAAGATATTGGAACTGAAAAGAGGCAGATGAGCAAAACTTGCATTTTAGGTGTCTCAAAGATGAGGTTGAGAAAACTCAGCTAAATTGTATACTTTGATGTCTCAGCTTTCAAGTCAGTCCAGATTGAACTCTGGTCTAAATGCAAGGACATCGGATACCTCCATTTCAAAGCTTTTCATTTCTCAGGATGAGGTG
The DNA here is from genome assembly GCF_029215605.1 of Mirounga angustirostris. Lineage (NCBI taxonomy): Eukaryota > Metazoa > Chordata > Mammalia > Carnivora > Phocidae > Mirounga > Mirounga angustirostris. The sequence continues at coordinate 78,352,259 of NW_026991716.1, read as the reverse complement.
TTCAATTTTTGAAATGTAACATTCCAATTCCCACATGATCAAATGGTTTTTGAAAAAGAACAGAAGTTTCTGAAACATTGTTATAACCAAAAAAAAGGGGGGGGGGTAGAAATAACTATAAAAGAATAGATTCTTGCTTAACCAAAACTAAAAGGCAGAAGGACATATTCCAAATAGTTCCATCCAAGGACAAAAACCAACAGAAAAACAGAAAAACCTTTCAGCAGGGGTACTACACTGCAAATAAGTGTCCCAAGCGTGTGTGTCTAAAAGAGCTAATGGTTATATAAGTTTTTTAATATATTACTGAATATAAAGAAATAGAACCACTTAGCAATGGCAATTAGGCAGAGGAGGTATGAACTGTTAAAAGACTATCATGATTCTTCTATATATGTTAATAGGAAAGGAACTATCTAATTTCAATTAAAACATTGCAAAATTTATAGGAAGAAAGAGTACTATCCAAGGTAGCATTTGTGTGTGTGTGTCTGTATACATATACATAAACCACACCCACAAATATATATATTTGCCTAGTTAAATAGCATAAGAGTGGTCAATTCATAACTCCTTTATTCAGTTATTCTTCCATTCAGCAAATGTTTGACCTCTTATAAGCCAGGTACAATGTAAGGCACTGAGGATACCATGATGAATACAACATACATGTTGCCTAACTTCCAGTTCCTAGCAGTCTAATAGGGGTGGTGGATAATATTTACATAATCATAAAGATAAAATAAGTTTTCAGGTAATTAAAATGGAAGATAAGTGCCAAAAAAGAAAAAAATAAGTTTTCATGGTTAAAAAAAAAAAGGCATTTATAGAAGCAATCTCTAGGTCAGTTATAATACGTTTAGTCATTCCCGAGCCTGAGTCCAAGTGTATCTACACAAGCTAATAAAGGAAAACAGTGATTAGTTGGCGGCATCAAAATTTACCTGTTATTGTTATAACTTTTATTCATTATATTGAATTATAGTACAAATGAATTTTAATTAATTAATAGAATTTGGAAAGCATTTTATAAGTAAGTACCTCCAATATTCCACATGGACATATGTTCAGGGATCATTAAAAAGGTTATTATTATTATTGTAATATTTTAAAAGAATGTTAATATTATAGTAGGAAAGAGCAGCAATGTACATTCTAGGGACCAACATGTGGAATATGATTGTTAGACCAAGAATGCATAGTGAAAGGCATCTTCTGAATGCTGAAATATGAATTTCGGACTTGTTGGCAGAAAGAGCCCATGAAACAAGTCAGCAGCTCAGAATCTGCATGAGCAATGATTTTCAGTTTTTAGTTGTGGGCAGGTCCTAAATAATCTATATTTGATAGATAATAAAGTTCATAAAAGTCATGGACTAAAAAAATAAAAAGGCATACTGCTTCAATCTCTCCAGACCTTTTGTTCTTAATTTTGTAGTCATTTCTCCTTCAAAGACCAATATCCACAGTCATTTCCCTTTTCTTTTACAGATTTTACTCTAAAACAGAATGCTTACCCATTTGCTTAGTAATTATGTGAAAAGAAGATTCTTTTATTATAAATACAAAGGATATTTAAGGTCAAATTCTAAACAGAATTAATAGATAACAGATGCATAGTCTCTCACATATTTCAATTCATTTTGGCATAGGTTCATGAAGACTTGGCTTTCACAGATTTATGAGTCTCCTTTCATTCCCCATATACAGTATCCAATGCATGATCAGAGTGGTCTTCCCAGTCTGAATGCAACTCCTTTGATGAGTGAGAGGTCAATTCTTCTCTGAAAAACTACCAACATGTCAAGTTGGAAAATGTCCCAAGTCTCCTTAGACTTTCTAGCAGTGATTCTCAAAGTGTGGCCCCAATCAACCACCAGCATCAGCATCACCAGATATCTTGTTAGTAATGCATATTCTCAGGTTCTACCCTAGACCTAAGGAACCAGAGACTCTGGGGCTGGGATCCAACCATCTGTGTCTTCACAGAGCCTCCCAGTGGTTCTGACACACACTCAAGTTTGAGAAGCACTGCTTTAGTGCCTCAAATTAGTTTCTCCCATCTTTTGGCACAAAGTTGCTTATAAGCTCCCCACAAGCTCTTCTAACTCTCAACAGTTCTCTAAAAAATTTCACCCTTTTTATGGGCCGTTCTTATCTATCTTTTCCTATATCTATATTCTTTCTGAAAGATCCGAGTTTTTTGGCATATCTACCACATGGAATCATATTACCTGAGACTTTATTCTCTACTACAGACTCATCCAGAACCCCTTAATAGTAATAATGTAGTGACACCAAAGAGAACAAAAAATACAGTTGTCTTACCTTAAATAATAATGATTGTTATTATTGGTTTGTTTTTTTTTTTTCTCTTACTTAAAAGTCTGTAGGAATCTCAGGCCATAAAGTCTTTCAGGAACTCAAGTTCCTTCAATCTTGTGGCCCCACCATCCCCATGGGCCTGCCTCATCTTGCGTAGTTGAAGCTGGATGTGGGCATCTCCCTGTTTTAAACAAAGAGAAAAGAAAATAAAAGAAATCCAAGGAAAGAGATTTCCTTTTAGGCAAGCGACCCAAAAGTTGCAACTCACTTTCCCTCACCTTCAGTGGCCACACTCTGCCTTAGGGGAGGCTGACCAACTAAGTGCCCAGGAAGAAACGAGAGAGAGACTTAACTGGACAATCAGCAATCAATACCACCCCTTCCCACTGATGTTATTTCTAGAAGTCTCCCCTCCCACCCATTCACATTGTTTACTCTCCTCTCAGACAAATCTGTGGCATGACCGTACCTTAATCAGCAATTTTCTATAACTTAATTATTTATGAATCTCCTTTCTATGATTTCAAGTCATCACGTGATTAATGGCAGGGGCAGAGTCCTCAATAATACAGAGATGCAAAAGGTCTGTCTACAAAGTATAAAAGAAAATAAGTGTCAAATTAGAAGCCAGAGTACCAATGCTAAGAGAATACAGATGTCCCTCATTCTGTTCACAAATCATCTTTAATTTAAATTGATAAATGTATATGTATACATGTATATGTATATACTTACACATACATACACACACATACATACATGTATAGATAGTAACCAATATATAAAATGTTTTTCTCACTAGAATTAACTTAAAATTCACTCTTTAAAATGTATGCAATATTTCTCCTTAGGAACAAAATTATTCAAAATGGAAGAAAATTAGTAGACTATCATATAAAAGTATTCTTAATGTCTAATAAACTAATATAGGGCTATAGCATTAGTATTTGTGAAGGCAATCACATGAAATACTATAACAAAATATATTTTTTATGAACTTCCACTGGAGATTTTAAAAACATGCCTTTCCTTCCCTCCTTTCCCTCTCCCCAAAATGTGAATTTGAGAATGTTCACTACTCTTATTAAGCTCTTACCTGTTGACAGTGAGAACAGGGACCAATTCTAAGTTGCTGGGGTGTCCTTAGCTTTGGCTAGTGATCCACCTGGACTGTGAGCTGTAGAGGGGTTAAGGGTAGTGATTGCATTCAGCCTTGTGGGTCAGGATTTCCTGATAAGATAATATTGTGGGGAAAATTTTCAGTGGCTTCTCATTCACACCTCATCTCTTCCGAGATTCCCACAGATTGGCCCATTGGTATCTCCTTTAAATCTGACCCACATACTGTTTGCAGCCAGAGTGTTGGTCTGCTTCATCCTATAGATGAATGCATTCAAGGGTCACAATACTTATAAGATGGCCTTTAGAAGACAAAACTACAGAAACAATGAGGAGTGAAATTTTCTTATGCCTCAACGCCCTTCACTTTCTCATTCAGTCTCGAGGGCTAAAGCCCAGGTCCAGTGATGTTCTGGTGGGGTTTGGGGATATATAATAGATTGAGAGAAGTCTACATGCATTGTAAAAATAATTGCACTAGGATTATCCTAGACATTTCACCACAAGACTTGGCATTAAAAAAAATAATAATAACAACAACAAAAAAAGAGATGACTTAAGTGGGACAAGGTAGGGAAGGGAATGAGAATGAGGAAGCCACAGTAATATGCAAGAAAGCATTCAACTATGACTGGAAAAGTTTTTAAATTACAGTTATAGGAATATGTAAAAGTTTTATAAATAAAGTATATGCATAACATCACATGAGTATATTTTGTTAAATGTTTACAATCACATACTTAAGAGTCAACCCAGTATTGCATTGCCCTCGTGTTCACCTATTTGTGGTAGCTAGTGGAAATAAATAACAAATACACATATAAAATCATGTTGCTCAGAGTAGGAAAAATGTTGAAAATGGAAGAAACTATTTTCAACTTATTTAAAAGATTCTAATGAAAAAATTATTTAACATGTAATATTTATATATATATGTGACTTGAACCACAATTTAGGCATCTTATTTATTAAATTCTACTAGCTCTGAGGTTTTTATTATTTAATTAGGTTTAAGTGTATCTCAGTATGATCTTTTCAAAGGAAATTGCCAAGCAAGAAATGGCTATAGGTTATCTAAAAATGTCCTTACCCGAGAGAATAAAGTATTATTGTGTGGTATATGGTTACATACTTGCATAGAATCCCTCAATGTACTGATATGAAATAATACCCTTTGATTCATTAATTCCATTGTTCAAAACATCTACAGGGAAATGTTCCCTAATTATTTATTTAGCATTATTTAAAAGTAAACACATTTCATCCATTAAAACTTCTCCTAAAGATTTCTATTTCCTGAACGATACTATGATCTTCTAGATCAAGGGTTTTGACCTTAAGTCAGGTACACAGACACCTACAAAGATTGTCTGTTGAGTGCCTCAAAACTGATTTAAGAAAACCCATTTCCAGATCCTCAAATTTCATATGCTCTCTTTCCAAAAACTTATTTGCCTGAGAAAGGGCCAGTCCTCAAGTTCTCCTTCCTCACTTCTTACTTAACATCACATTTCTCCCTGTTTTCAATAAAAGGTGTACCCCTCACTCAGCATTTTACTACCACGCAAAACCATCTAGAGTGCCAAAGGAATAATTTTGTAGCTCCTTTAATAGAAGTGCCATAAAAGCATGCCCCAATAGTTTTCATTAAGAGATGCAGTCTCAATAAATTTACTTTTTACTTTTATTATCAAGATTTCTTATTTATTATGCTTTGATCAAGTATATATCACTAATAGTGGTTATAATAATACAAATAAGAGCTTTAAAAAAAAACACTTAGAGTTAATGGTTGCAGGAAGCTAACAAAAATAATTTTCAAACTACATTTTTTTGATGCATAGACAAATGATAAGTGATCCATAAAAATTTGCAACCATAAAAAGGGTATTACTTTAGGATAAAAGTCTGTGAATGAATTTGGAATTAAAATATAAATTCAAGGAAAAAAGAGAAGATATAAAAATTCTAATTATTTAAGAAGCACTTTTTCATGTGTTGTTAAATGAGTAGTGGAAGATACCAAATCTCTGTGATATCTGTATCCATATGATGCACTTAAAATAATGCAATGGTTTTATTTTAAAACCTCAATATTTAGTGCAATCTGACAATTACACCCTTTGAAATTATCTAAGCTTAAAATTTTTTAAGTATCAACTTTAAAAATAAGCAAGGAGTGAATTTTCAACATTCTTTCAGGGAATGAGTACACAAACAAAAAATTATTTCAGGACTTCTTCCCTACAGTATTCCGAATAATTTAGATTCTACTCTGCTGGACATTTGTTCATTCATTCAATCAACATATACAAAGAACTAGTAAATGCTAGTAATTGAGTTAAATGTTAGGGCTTGGGAGCCGGATTACCTTGAGATGAAAGAAGAGTTCTTAAGATCAAAATGTTCACAGTCTGGTGAAGAAATAACAAGAAATGATGCTAACGCTTTAGAGTCATGGTGAAGATAAACACAAGCTGCTAGGAGACAGTAGGAAGGACACCAAACTCAGGCTGTTGTGAGGTGGGCAGTCAGAGAAGACATCCAGATTTCATAGGTTGTATGATGATCCCTTTGCTGAATATTAAGTTTATTAAAAGTTAGGCAAGTGAAGCACATGTACGTGTATGTGTGTTGCAAGATGAATAACAGAAACAGATCCATCTGGGAAAAGTAAGCAGGAGGTGAATGTGTGTGACAGAATAATAATTTAGGATATTCACTCATGGATTATCACTGATTCTTCTCCGAGCCCTGTTTAAGCAGCATTTCCCACTCAAAATATGAACCCTGGGTCCCCAGACTGGAATTGTTAGGCTCAACCCAGAGAACAAATGCAGCAAATTCTCAGCCTCCCACCTCAAATAATTATGATAAGAGTGTAAAATAAGAATAGGTTTGAAAGAAATTGCCATCAAATCTAAAGAATTTTCTGGCCCACACATCAAGAGCAGGAACGTCTTACCACCTGGGAAGAGGGCATGTTTTGAGAGTAGGAGGGGAATTAGATGTATAGGATCCTCTTTACCCCACTCCAAGGTAACCTAGGGCCACAGAGGTACATGATAGAATTATTTACTAGTTTCTCGTATATGTTAATTTGGCAGGAGCTGAGTGCAGAGAGTGATATTTCTTTACTTCTTGAACTCTATCACGCTGGATAGTGGGCAGGAGGGCATGATGAGGGAGGCTAGAGAGTGGGGTAATGGGTCCAGGAAAAGGAGGGCAAGAGGGATTCCTGCCGAAGTCTCTACTCACAGATCACATGGGCAGGGATATTGAACTTCCCAATATCCCCGAGTATGACCAAGTTTATGGAAATGGCATTGGTATCGCTATAAGGAAGCCAGCCTGGAGCCCATTCAGATCAGAACTGATACACAGGCTGCCCTCTACCATGCCCTCTACCCCTCAAATATCCCATTGAGAGAAGTGGTCAGGGAAGAGGACATATAGGAGACAACCTGATTATGATTGTATTTCAAACCTGAATTGACTGAAAAATGGATGATTTGGACAGAGCAACCTGGGAAATGTCTAGATTAAGCTGTCATTATGCAGACTGAACTCCAAGAGTCAGAAAATCAAACTGAGTTATTGAAATAAAGAAAGTTACATTTTTGCTCATCAGAGTTTGCTCATCAGTGTAACTTAGATATTTATGGCTATCACACATGAAAGGCCTTATATGTCAGACTAAGGAGTCTGGATTTTGCCCTGAAGGCAAAGGGAAGCAATTGAAGAATTTTAAATAGAAAAATGAGAGAAGCAGGTCTGAATGTTATAGAACTCATTGTAGCAGCAGTGTGGAGAATGGATTGGTGAATTAAGGGATGGAGATGGAGAAAGCAGAAGAAGGGAGCCCAGCAAGAGACTTTTGACCTAAAAACAGAAATAACAGAGCACAAGAAGCTGTGACAATGGATGGATAGGAGAGGATTCATCTGCGAGTCTAAATGACAGACGTCTTCCTTCCGCCCCCCCTCCCCCGGCCCGCCCCAGCTCTGTCCATTCAATGCCAGCAGTTCGGTCCTTAGGGCAAGATTCTGACTACAATGCCACCAGTAAACCACCCCAGTTTAAACCAGCTTATGCTCCTGTACTGATCCCAGCAGCCCCTGGATTCATACCCATTTGCTATCACATTTTGTTTTAATTTATTTTACTTCTGCTTCTTAAAAGGTGCTAAGTTACCACCCACCCATACACTACACACGCCATTTTACATATCCTTTACATTACATCCATTGACCATATACCATAACTGAAGTCTGAAATAAAAAAATAGTAAAAATAAAGTCTGAAATAAAGTATTTGCAAATTAAAAGTGTATAATTAAAAACAGAGTTGGTTGACTGAAGTGTGCCCTTCTACCTTAAAGCTAACCCATTGTTTCCACAAAAGCTTCTGGCAGAATACTGTGTGAGTTAAATAGTCTCTGAACAGAGTTCTGTGGTACAAATCTAGCTCTGTTTAAAAAAGAAAAAAAGAGAGAAAGAAAAGAAAAAGGCCCCAAATGGTGTCATTTAGACTGAATTGCCAAACTAGTGCTTAATTTATCATCTAATTGCAGTTTCAATCTCCTTTTAATGTGAGCCAATGAGTCTGACACCTGGGTCTTCTCCACTCCTCAAAGATGAAGTAATCTGCATGATAGGACACCTTGCTCCCCTCCCCCCACCCAAGAAAACTCTTGTCACTGGAACAATCCTTTTGTTTTGCTAAGAACTTTTTTGCCCCACCCTCCTTCTATACAAAACTTCCATTTTGTACAACTCCTTGGAGTGCCTCTCAACTTGCGAGGTGGGATGCTGACCAACTCACGAATCATTGTTTAATAAAGTCAATTAGATCTTCAAATTAACTTGGTTGACTTTTGCTATTTAACAGCTCTAAAATTTGTTTAGCCCCATGATCTTTAACAGATTGGTTTATCTCTCCATACCTGTGTATTATTACCTATAAAATGGGAACGACACTACTATCCTCTCTATTGGTCCATTTAAGGCACCTACACAGGACCAGGAACAAAGAAAATATACAGTAAATGCCAACAGTTGACTGTGTGGCCAAATTTGACATTCCTTAAATGTTTTTAAAATTTAAGTTGCATTTAGCACCAAGTTACATTCCTCAGCAAAATCTGTCTTATGCTAATATATACTTAAACAAGGTGACCTTCATATTAAAATCTGTGAGTACAAAAGAGTAAACAGCCACATAATTCACACATTTCTCATTAGTTTCACTTTGTTTTGGTGATATACATACAGATATCTGTTTTATGCTACCTCTAAAATTTACAAAAGGGCAGAGTGGAAGCTGTCTTCTTTATTTTATGTGGTGCTGAGTTCAGATGTAAGCATTCCATTTACAGCAATAATAAAAGCTAGATAAGAAATAATCCAAATGGAAAGAAGACTCTTGACAGTTGGGTTATTTCTGCTGAGCAGAATGTTTATTTTTTCATAGAACAAATTAGAAGTTTTCCAGATGGTTTATCTAAAGTATTTTTCTCTCCTCTAGGCAGAGGATAAATTAGAAGTGTTAGGAAAAGGTCATTCCCACCTCTCCAAGAAGCACATTTTCATAATTAAAGGAACTAAAGTTCAACCATATATGAAATGATCTCTACTCAATATATGAGTTACAATTGTAAGTTACAGGTAATTGTTTAGTTTAAAGTTTGTCAAAAATATTTTAAAGCAAAAAATCATCTTTTTTGGCCTTGGATAGAAGTACTAATCTTCATCATAGCACAAGCAGAAGAAATGCATTATACTAATTTGCCAACAGCAACAAATGGAAATTTTTTTTTTTTTATTTGAAATCACTAGCTAAAAATACCTAGGTGGATGCATGATTTGCCACATAACAACACATTGTCAGGGTATTATCGGAGAGAAGAGGAATTTTGTCTCTGGTACAGTATCTTCAGATTAGGTAAACAATTTATTTCTAACTCGATCCTCCCGAGATGGTGAAGAGGGAAGAATTTAATATTGAGTTTTGCAGGAGAGATTTTATCACTTGTCAAATTAAGATAGCTACCTTTTGAGATGGAAAATGAATCAGAAAACAAAGCTCAGACTCTAGCAGAAATTCATCTCCATTCTGTGATTGTTTGCAGAGCACCCTTCCATCTGCAATTCCGCAGGACTGTGTGCTCTGGCAGTCAGAGGAGAACAGGCTCTCCGCCTGCCAGGCATGCAGAAGGGAAGCCTCCATCTGGCCCTAGGTCTACGTACCTGCTATGAGCTTCTGTCCTGGTCCTGAACACGCTGAGACTTCTGGTCCTGATCATGCAGTCTGCAAAAGAAGGAGGGAGTTACTACTCATTACCACTCATAATTATGTGGGCAAACAAGATACTTCCCATTGACAAGCATTCCTCTTTTCTTGATAATCATGAGGTAGTTGTAATTTTTTTTAAAGATTTTATTTATTTATTTGACAGAGAGAGACACAGCAAGAGAGGGAACACAAGCAGGGGGAGTGGGAGAGGGAGAAGCAGGCTTCCCACGGAGCAGGGAGCCTGATGCAGGGCTTGATCCCAGGTCCCTGGGATCATGACTTGAGCCAAAGGCAGACGCTTAACAACTAAGCCACCCAGGTGCCCTGAGGTAGTTGTAATTTTATTTTATTTATTTATTTTTTAAAAATTTTATTTATTTATTTGAGAGAGTGAGAATGAGAGACAGAGAGCACGAGAGGGAAGAGGGCAGAGGGAGAAGCAGACCCCCTGCTGAGCAGGGAGCCCGATGCGGGACTCGATCCTGGGACTCCAGGATCATGACCTGAGCCGAAGGCAGTCGCTTAACCAACTGAGCCACCCAGGCACCCCTATAATTTTAAAGAGATATTGAGGAGGCCCTTCCCTCATTGTTTGAGGAGTTACTTCCATGAGACGTAAACCTCATTTTTGAATAGTGGAGAATTTATTTATGGTTTAAAGGGGAGCCAGAGTCAATTATGATGGATTTAGGGTCATATCAATATCTTCAAATTTCAAATTCAGGAGGGTGAAGACATAGTAGCATCATCCATTGAAACTTCCTCAATGAAATTAAGTCTCTAATGTCAGTTATTATCAATGTACCAATTCATTAAAGTGGTAGACGAACAGGATTATTTAGTCTACAATTAGGAAGGACTAATATGTTTCTCATTATGAAGTCTTCCCTCTCTCCCTACTATAACTACATGTGGCAATTTATTGGAATTCTTTTATGATTCTTTTCTATATTAAAAAGTAAACAATGTTTTATAGTTGTAACATTTAAGTCCAAATGATCCAGGGGAATTTTAAAGACTATTATCACATCTCATGAGTAAGTTTGAACATAAACTCCATGCCAATAAAAAGACTCCACAGCCTCCCTTACAATATTCCACCTTGGAGATAATAAAATACTTTCTTTTAGAGTTTTTTTTAGCTCTTATAGAAAAAGATGTACCTTTCTTTTTTAATGTATGAGAAAGAGAGTCCCTTCAACATTTGCCTAACTTCCTTTGTTTCTCCTTTATCTTCAAAATGGTAGAAATTGGAGTTCTTCACTTTCCAACTAATTAGCGTAAGCAGAACCAGTCTGTGGTTGTCTTTGTGTGTGTGGTGAGGAGCTTTTCTGAATCCAAGCTCTGGGCTTTCTGGAAAGAGCAATATGTCCCCACATTTGTACTCAGCAGCCTCCACAATGTCAGCCGTTGCCCTGAGAGGAGGGAGGCATCCTCATAGTCTCCACCCAAACACCATTTTGGAGAATGCTTCTTTGGGAAGAGATGTGATTGTCTCAATTCTCCTGTTGTTTATATTTATGTTACAGTGGGAGGGTCCAGGGAAAAAGCACTGGAAGGCGGGGCGGGGGGCTGCTTTTTCTGTATTCACTCCATAGGACCCCAGCAGCAGCTCCACAACCATTTGTTTGCATGTATTTTATAAATTTTTTCATTTGAAGAAAGTGTTCCCCAGTTGATAAAGCAAACATATTAGCTCTTATACATGGAATTTCAGAATCGAATTGTTGCCAAAATTGCCTATGTAATGTATGATTGTTCCTGGTAAGAAGAGAAAAGAGATCCCAATGTTGAAGCCTTAACACTACTGTGTTACAGTGTAAAGTGGGCCATTCTATTTTTTTTAATGGGTGTTGCCAGAAAAATGGTATTTGTCTCCACTATCTTACAAGTTGGGTTTCTTACATTGTTTAAGGTAAGTTATAAAAGTTCCATGCACTCATAGTCTCAAAAGTTTGCTTTTTAAAAATGTAAGAAAGGCTTGTTATAATTTACAAAAAGGAATTTCCAACAATTATAATTTTATCAAGGAGTATAGCTGAGGTCCTATATGAATAATTTAGTTTTAGGATGTCTCCACCCAAAACATAAGTGCTCATTATTTATTCAACCTTGTCAGAAGCTCTATAAATATGTTATTATCATTCTCATAGAATACTTTTTAAAGGATAGACGAATGAACGTAAAAATAACTGTAAGAGTCTCATAGTTCATCCTCCAACTTGTTCAGAAGGAGACACCTGATGCTTGGGGTGTACTTTATGAAATACCATAGAACACTTAAATGTTTAATGGACTCACACAAATGTGGAATAATTTTACTACCAAAAAATTATGTCCATATTGCATGCCAAAATATGATATCACAAACCAAGGCCACATGTTTCCATTAAAATAATAAGCTGCTTTAGGTTGTATCAAAATTTTTTTTATTATTTGTATAATTTATTTGTTTTGTCATCTGCCAGCATACAGTAGTTGGAAAATAGTAGCAGTCACCAAAATTAAAGAAAAAATTATTAGAGGGAAAATTAAAGTTCAGATACTTAACTGTCAGGTAAAAACACCAATATTAGATTTTATCAGAAGAAAAGCTGGACCAATTCATAAACTTTGATGTTCCTTAAGAGTGTAGTTTGAGAACTGTGTATATAATTTATGTGTTGCATTTTACAGATGAAGTGAACAAAGCCTAGAGAGGTGAACAGTTCACTCAACTACAGCCTGTTACCAGAAAAGCTATCTAGAAACAAGATCTCCACATGCCAATCCACCTTGTTTTCTTTTCCTATGTCAGGACTGATACCATATAGAAGCTTCTAAGGGTTCTTCACAGTTTTATGCCTATTGCTGGTTCACAAGTTATACACTGACTTAATTTCACTAAGTACTAATATGTCTGTACCAGGTTGCATACCCTTCACTCTTAGCACGTAAGTGTCTTCGTTTCCCCACATCCTCACAACAGTCAACATGGCAGAAGTTATAATTGCCTTCTCCAAATTCTTCTGTCCATCTTTTTTTTAATAATTTTGTTTGAATTGACAATGAGTTCAACTCTGGGGGCAAATTGTCCTAAGCCCATTTCTCTTTGCTAGATACACACTCTTTCAGTATCCTTGAAAAGAAGAGCTGGACATGTGACACACATTGGATCAACGAGATGCAAAAGAAACTCTTCTGGGAAATACTTCATTATCCCATAGGGAGATAGGCATGAAAGGAGACCCTGTTTGAACAATTCCATCTCATTTTTTCTCTGAATGTTGCCATCTAATGATGTGATGTCTAGAATGTCAGCAACCACCTTAGCTCCTCAAGGTGACCACTCAAGATGAAAAGCCAAACAAATGAGAAAGCTGAAGGAAAAAAGGAGGCCTTGGTGGTATTGCTGAATTTCTGCACCAATCTAGAGCCACTTAAAGGATAGACAAGTTATTTTAAGATATGCTTACAATTACATGATTTTACAATTAGCCATTCCAATGAATTTAAAGTGGTATCTCACTTTTTGTATGAATTTGAATTTCTCTGATAATTAGTGAGGTTAAACATCTTCATCATACCATTGTTAATCATTCAAGTTTCATCTCCTGTGAATTTACAACCACTGTCTATTTTTCTATTAAAGAATGGCTTACATATTTGAGATACTATTTTTGTCATCCATCTATTCTTTGTACATGTCCTTTGTTAAAGGAATAAAACAATTAATTTTAATAGATTTATTTAGCATTTCCTACATGTGTGCTTTTAGAGTCATGCTTAAAATGTTCTTTCCCATCCCTTGATCACAAAGATATTCTTGTCTATTTCCTCCTATTTTATTTATATCGTCACCTTTCAGATTTAGGTATTTAATTTAGAGATTAAAGATGGTAACTTTTGATTATTGTCTCCGGCAGGATTTATACTTTATTTTTCTCCATACAATTTGTCAGTTTCTCCAGCATCATCTAACACAGTTCACCTTTTCCTCTCTGATTAATGGTGTCACCATGATGTGGAAAAATCTTACCATTTAAACATGAGTTTTTTCTGTCCCAGTGGCCTAAGTAGTATGTCTTAATATTTGGTAGCATGTGCCTCCCTCTTCAATCTAAACTAATCATGAACATGCATTTTTCTTTACTAATTTTATAATCAGTTTGTCAGTTTTCTCAAAAAAACCCTATTGCAATGTTGATTAAAATGGCATCACATTTGTAGATTAATTTTTAAAAATCATCTTTATGCGGCTCCTGGGTGGCTCAGTCAGTTGACGTCCGACTCTTGATTTCAGCATAGGTCAGGGTCTGTGCTGGGTGTGGAGCTTGCTTGGGATTCTCCCTCTCCTCTCCCTCTCTCCCCTTCCTCTCTCTAACAACAACAAAAAAAAGTAGAAAGAAAAAATTCATCTTTATATTTTTAGTTTATATCATCTATAAACATAATTTAATTTTTCATTTAGTTTTTTATTTACTTTACTTTTCCCCTTTATTTTATTTATTTTCTTTAATATTTAATTATTACCTGTTTATTTCCTTTAGTATTTAGGTGTTTTTTTTTAATTTTTAGTATTTAGTTTTGTATTTCCTTTATTTTTTATTTTTTTTAAAGATTTTATTTATTTGACAGAGAGAGAGACAGAGAGAGCAGGAACAGGCGCAGGGTGGGTGGGAGGGAGAGAAGCAGGCTTCCCGCAGAGCAGGGAGCCTGATATGGTGCTCGATCCCAGGACTCTGGGATCATGACCTGAGCCAAAGGCAGACGCTTAATGACTGAGCCACCCAGGTGCCCCATAGTTTTGTGTTTCCTTTAAAGCATTTCAGTTTTTCTGTAAAGTTTGTATGCATTATTTTATTAGGGTATTTCTTTCCTTTTTTAAAAAATTAATTAATTTATTTATTTTTGATGTAGTGTTCCATGATTCATTGTTTGCATATAACACCTAGTGCTCCATTTAATAAGCGCTCTCTTTAATACCCATCACCAGGCTAACCCATCCCCCCACCCCCCTCCCCTCTAGAACCCTCAGTTTGTTTCTCAGAGTCCACAGTCTCTCATGGTTCGTCTCCCCCTCCGATTTCCCCCCCTTCATTTTTCCCTTCCTACTATCTTCTTTTTTTTTTTAACATATAATGTACTATTTGTTTCAGGGGTACAGATCTGTGATTCATCAGTCTTACACAATTCACAGTGCTCACCGTAGCACATACCCTCCCCAATGTCCATCACCCAGCCACCCCATCCTTCCCACCCCCCACCACTCCAGCGACCCTCAGTTTGTTTCTTGAGATTATTAGGTTATTTCTTAAGCACTTTATAATTTTGATTCTTTCATAAATGTATTCATTAATTATATTTTCTTGCTTTCTATTCTTGGTTTAGAAGAGCATTCTTAAGTTTTGTAAATTTACCTTGAATCTAACGGTTTTGCTGTATTTTATTAGTTCTAATTGTTGCCTATTAATTCTGATGAATTTTTTATGTAGATAGTTTGCATCTGTAAATAATAACCATTTGTCTTACATCTTTTAACTTTTATAGCTAGTATTTCTTTTCCGTTTGTCATCTTCAGCCAGAATCTCCAGTGTTAGGTTCAATAACAGAACAGCATTCTTGTGCATCTAAATTTTACCCTGCTCAATGCTGCGGTTGAAGAGCTGGACATAAGAGAACTGCCAGCAAAACAGCTACACAAGATACAAACTAGCTTGCCACAGTTTCACTGGTAGTGACAGAAGGTACAAAGCTGCTGGGTCAAAGACAAAGGAGTTTATTTTCCATAACAATAGCAGTAGTCGGAGTATTAGCTAATCCCATAGTTCCCCAAGCCCCACATCCCTTGGGTGTCATAAGTGGCAGGTGCAGCCTCCACATACAACAGGGGGCTCCACAGGAGAGGAACTCTGTTTTTAGTAATCTGCCACTTTTACGACAAACAGGGGCACTGCACCTTGTCTGAAGGGACACCAGATGCACTGCAGGACCCTGTGATATATTCCCGCAAGGCATTATCTCACTTTTTAGAATTTCAGCCTGCTACAATCCTGAGAAATAGCCCAAGTGAAAACACAGTCCGGGCCTTGCGATTTTGGCACACTCAGCATGATGTATGAGAGCCCTTAACAGTTTTTTTCCCAATACTGTTTTATTGCTGGCCCCCAATGGAATGACAAAAAGTGAAATTTTCTACTAAGTACGATGTTAATTTAGTTTTTTGTTAGAATAAGCAATTTCAGGGTATTTTCTCTTATTTCTCTCCAGTAGATTTATCATAGGAGATACTGAATTTTTTTAAGTACTCTTTATGCCCAATGTGGGCCTCAAACTCACCACCTTAAGATCAAGAGTTGCAGGGTCTACCCGCTGAGCCAGCTGGGCCTCCTAAGAGATACTGAATATTTTTAAGAGCTTTTGCTGTATGTATTGAGATAACCATGTGATTTTCTTTTGTAAGCCATTAATGTGATAAATTATGGTTATATTGTGAGTATTCTCCTATTTGTGGAATAGTGTTTCATGACAACATATTTTTATGTGGCATCCTGGGTTCACTCAGCTAATATTTAACTTAGATTTTTGGATCCATGTTTACAGTGAAGTGGGCCTATAATTTTATTTTCATGGGTTGTCACTTGCTCTAGAAACTAAAGTTATACTGGCCTTGAAAATGAGTAGGATTGCTTTCTTCCTTCTTTTTTGTGAGGCAACCTATTTGTCTCCTTCAGTTTGGTAGAGCACAGCTGCCAGACTGCATGGGTTTGGAGTACGGGACGCACAAGCCTTGGTCTGTGGGGATTTTGTTTGCTTCTATTTGTTTTTAGATTTTGTTGCTTAGGAGCTCTGTTTGCTATTTCAACATTCTTTAAGGGTTATTACTAAATCCAATTTTTATCTTTCTCCCTGCAAAACTTTAACTACTTTGTCTAAGCTGAAAATTCATAAAGCTGAGCATAATATGTTTTTACGTTTCTCGTATCCTAGGTTTTTTTTTTTCCTTTTTTCAATATGTATAATTTAGGTGTTGCTATTTTTATTCTCTATTCGGTTGCGTTCTCTTATTTTTATTTTCTTACTTCCTGTTTCTTCGTGTTTGTTCTGTTGCTCTTTTTCTGGTGTCTTGTGTTGAATTCTAGTCCATTAGGTTTAGTTCTTCTCCACTGTGTATTTAAAGCTGTAAGTTTGTCTCTAAGGACTGCCTTAGTTGTGCCTCATGGATTCTGAAAGAGAATGCTCTCACTGGTGTTCAAGTATCAGTATTCCGTTGTTTCCTTTATGAGTTTCTCTTTTACCAAAATGCTCAGAGATTTAGTTCCTTGACATAAAGATTTTTTTATTTTGTCACTTTCATGTTGTTACTTATTTTCTAATGTTATTAGATTATGGCCCAAAAGCATAGACTATAAGATGGTGGTTCTTTCTGATCACAACTTACTTTGTGGCCTAAGAAATGCTTAATTCAACATTACTTCAAAAATAAAATATATTTTCTGTTAGGTTTAAACTTATTTCTACTAATAAGGATATTGGTAGAGATATATGTATAAGTTTAACTATATTAATCAAATCTCCTTTTTTGTCTGCTTGATCTTTCAAATATTGATAGTTATGTTAGAAACCTTCAAATACATTTTTTTTAATTTAGCTACCTCTTCCTACATTATTGTCCTTGTTCCTTTATCTATTTTTTATCTGTTATTTATGTATTTTGATATATTCTATATTAAAGAATATATTGTTAGGTACATTTAGATTCATGATCATTTTATTTCTTTAAACTATTGTTTCTTTCCAGGATAGAAAAGCCTGATAAATATCCATTTTAAGATGGGAAATAAAATGAGGAAAGACAATCTTCCCATAGTTTTAAGGCCCATAATATGTAGCTTTTAACAGCTCTTTAAAAAAAAAGTTCTGCGTATATGATCAATATCATTGATTATATTAATCAATATAATATTAAGGAGGTGTCATCTCCCAAGATAATCAATACATACTGAACCATGACAAAGAGAGATGGATTCTGAAAGTAACATAAGAGTTAAGTCCAATATCATAACTATCATAGAGTTTCAAATATCCACAACACTCCATTGTAACACCTTATATTCATTTCCAAGGACTACATCCTTCTCCACTGTAGTTATCACTATGAAAGAATCTTTCAAGTGCTCTTATCAAGGTTTCTATATGCTTGGTCTGATGGCTTTGAACAATAGTAGCAATTTGTAATATAGTAGCTTCTCTCTCCAATACTCAGAAAAATCAAAGCATACAAAAACTGTTTCTCCTGATGCAGTTTAGGATCAAATGAAAGAAAAAAGAATTTGGTCCAATCTAGGAAGACTACTTTTTACCTCACAAAGTTTTAGTAGAAAAATGTTTCTGAGATTTATTTCTATGTGTGTTTTGTTACATAAAGACACATGAGAAAATACACAATTTTTTTTCCACTTCAGTATTTCATGACATGTTTATTTGGAGACTTTAAGAAATAAATGTCTTTGTCTTAATCAGACTATGAGTTAACTAAGTACAAGAGATTTTGTTTAAAATTTATTGTACTCAAACATTTCATTTCTATGCCTTTAGAGTCTATGTCTTTACTTCTCCCATACAGAATACTTCAAATAATTGTACAAACTTGGAACATAATCAAATCACATACAGCAAATATTATGTTCTTAAAAAAAGATCCACTTTAATTATCAAGTGGACCTTCAATAAGCATATTCAATAACTGAGATTTTCATTATCTTATGGAACTGAATTATTATTGCTTTCCATGAATACATTCTTGTTAGAATATCAAAGACCTACAAACCATAAACATGTAAACTCAATTTAATAGACAAGATCAATTTGTCAATGAAAAATCATTTAGCAATAATTACTCCTCACTTATCAAGCAACTTACCACATGCCAGGTAATAAATAGCTATAGGATACCTCCCTGTCCACAGAAAGCTCATACTCTAGTATGGGTATAAAACATGATGCTGAATAGCATGAATACCTTCATAAGTGTAGCAGGGTGATTTATTGATAACAACCAACAACGAACACTTTCTTTTCAAATCTAGTAATTCCCTTCTCCTGGTAACCCTTTCCCCACCCTATATTACCACATGGGGGTCGCTAGGGCTTTCCTTTCTCACATCACCAGAGAATGGAAGTGACAGATAAAGAGTTTGGAGTCGAAAACATTTTGGTCAAGGATCACCAAAAGCCAAGTTCATGGGATAATTAATGAACTTAGAAACATTAATGATGATACGAGTCAGGTTTTGTTTTGTTTTGTTTAGCCTGTTAGTTTAGTTTTGTTTTGTTTTGTTTCATCCTAGATTTGATAAAACTTCCATGACCTAAAATGTGAAATGAATATCCTAAAGACAACAAGACAGTTGTAACCAACAGGGATGTCTGAGAAGGAGTTAGGAACACCCTCCAGTATCTCAACAAAAGACTAATTTTTCTTAACAGGAGACTGTAAGAACTGATACAACCACCATCTAAGTTTGGAGAATGTTAGGAGTTGATTTGGATTCTGCTTCCCATATGGAACACTGGAAGGTAAAGATAACACTTTCTCAGAAGTTCTCTAGGTCACCATAGTCAGAAAATTAGAGTAACAACAAAGACACTGCGTGACATGCCAGGTGTAGAGAGAGACTAAGGCAGTGTTCTCAGTGTCTCCTGCACAAAACAACTTTGGAGAGCAGCCAACATTTTCTGTTCACTCAAGGCAGGAACAAAAGTTGAGAGTGAGACAGTGTGTGTCAAAAAACCTGAAGGTATCCTGGAGGATTGACAAGGGGATGCCATAGAGGAATATGGCATGCACCAGAGACTGGAAGTAAGTGGAAATGTAGACACTCAAGGGATATCAATAAGGACAAAGATAAACAACTGAAGGCCAGGGTTGGTAGCCCCCACTCCTCAGCCCCCCTGCCAACACTCCCCACACCATAATGCTACATTAAATTTCCAGAAACTTAAACATCACATTAGAGGGAAAAAAAGGAAAAGTCACTAAATGAGTGAATTTAAACATGAAGTAACCAAGAAAACCTGGAATATATTAATCTTTCTTGCTTGAGGTATATTTGGGGTAGGTGATTAAAAATAGAAGCTAAGGTTGGGACACCTGGGTGGCTCAGTTGCTTAAGCGTCAGACTCTTGATCTCAGCTCAGGTCTTAATCTCATGGTCTTGAGTTCAAGCCCAATGTTGGGCTCCACGCTGGGTGTGGAGGCTACTTAAAAGTAAATAAACAAACAAAAAAACAAATAAAATAGAAGCTAAGGTGAATTATAGAAATAGAACTTTTCTGCACCTCTAAAATTTGTGGATATTTAAAGAGTTAAATGAGAAGAATATTTCTTTTTTTTTTTTTAAGATTTTATTTATTTATTTGACAGAGAAAGACACAGCAAGAGCAGGAACACAAGCAGGGGGAGTGGGAGAGGGAGAAGCAGGCCTCCCGCTGAGCAGGGAGCCCGATGCGGGACTCGATCCCAGGACCCTGGGATCATGACCTGAGCCAAAGGCAGACGCTTAACGACTGAGCCACCCAGGTGCCTGAGAAGAATATTTCTAAGTGTTTAATATAGTGTCTCCTGCCAAAAAGTTTCAAGGGTCGAAAATTTTACCCTTCTTCCAATTGCATGGATGCTGGTAGAAAAGACAAGACTCAGTGATGAAAGACCGTTCATTCCTCACAACAGTAACAGTGGCCAGAATACCAGCATTTTGGGAGCCAGTTCCTTGAGCCCCAGTTCCCACAGGGCAAAGCTAATAGGGTGGAAGGACACCAGCAGTGGGATGCTTTATAAGACAGCAACCCTAAATTTAGAAAACACGAATATTATATAATGAGCAGTAAATATGACTGCCCTTTGCTCTGAAGGAAAATGCCATCTACTTTCCAGGGCTATTCACTGTTAATCACCCTGAGGAGAGGGTTTACAACACAGGGCAATTGGTGCCTCACTCACAAGATGTACAGAAACCTGCGAGATCCATGGAGCTGTACCTCCCAACGCCATACCTAGCAAGTACCAAGTAAATATTGACTGTACTTGTCCTTATTGTTACTGTTAAAAAGCAGTTAATGCCATATGAGCTACTATATCAACAATTCCCACATATACTATATTATTAATCTAAAAAGTTTTTTATTTGGGAAACATTTAATACAATAAAATATCAAATTGGAAAGGCATAATTTTTAAAAACTCACTAAAACTGGCCAAAGAATTTGTTTTAAATCTGTGAAAGTCAGCTTTTCCCATAGGAATTGAAAACATTTATGTGATTTTACATCCTTCTTTGAAAGGAAAGAAAGGGAAGCTTTAAGATCTTTCTCTTCATTTTGATGAAAGGAAGCTGATGCTCTACTTAAAGCTGTACAGTTATTATTTTAGAATAAGAATACCCTAGTAGTTTAATCACAGTATAGTTGTATCAAACTACAAGTCCCATCTTGGCTGAACTTGTTGGCAGATGTTTCTTATTCCAACAGTTAGAGAAACCAAAGGCCACAGTGATTTAAACTAATGCACATAGTTTTCTGATAAGTCAATAATAAAAAAAAAAAGTAAAATCTGTGCCTCAGAACTCCTAGTTTTATGCATTCTACTAGATTTTACTATTCCCCTTTCAGAAAATAAGCCCTAGAGGAATATTCTTAAAATAAGAACAGAATTATTCTAAATGTAAACTCCTCTGTTCTTTTTTTTTTTTTTTTTCTTTTTTAGGCCTAATTCAGTTACAACTTCATAGAATCTCTTTAATTTCTCTTACTTGGTAATACCAGTTTCTGAGAGCAAGGTAAAAGGTAAAGAGGTTAGAATTCTTTGTAATCAGTTTGCCCAGAATTCAATTCTGGCATGAACTTCCATATTAGGCCCAGAAAATACATGAACAAACCTAGAAAGGAAGGGATGGTATAATATTTATATTATTTGAAATTCAAAATTAGATGTCTATATTTAGCAATTCCAGAAAATGACAACCTATGTTCATGTCCCAAATTCTTTCAGCTGAGTTTTAGCCCCCCAATAGTATAATGTATTTGGTCTTTGATTAAATACTTTATCTTTTGAAATAATGCTCATGAAAGTTAACATCACCTATATTAACTCTGCAATTCAGTTTTAGTTATACCTTTTATTAGATATGATCTTTAAAATTACCATAAGAAAACTCCTTATCTTCAAAAAATGTAGTTTAGAAAAAACAGTGGGGCGTTTTTAAAAAAAGGATTAATTCCTTAACAGTAACAATTCTATTTAACCAGGATGATTAGCGAGTAGGTTCCAGTGATTAATTAAATATTATGTCTTTAATCAACAATTAACAAATATGACATATGCAGTGACATTTTCCCAGGATTTAGAAAAGACAGTTAAAGAATGACAATTTTTTCCAAGTTATTATTATTCCTCATAATAATCTTGTAGTTATTCAGGGTCATAATTCTTATCAGAAAAATACAGGGCTATAAATACGGAGCATATAGGAAGGAGATTAAGCTAAGCAAATCATGTGATAGACATAAAAGTATTTTTTAAATAACCCTAAAACTTGCTATTTTATTTTTTAATATTGCTCTTACTATCAAAATCAAAGCTCAGAATATACAAAAAATTTTATTTTTCCTTTGAGGATTTATTTATTTATGATATGTTTGCATTAATAAATGGGTATACATTCAGGTATTTAAAAGATTTTTTAAATTCTATGACAAAATACTTGTCTAAACGCACGATGACATTATTTTTATTAAATCTGCTGGCTAGAGACAAGATATTGACAGCATCAGGAATTATCGTATTTAAAAAGCAAAAAAAAAAAAGAAAGAAGGAAAGAAAAGAACTATTTGTGACCTAATCCATTATTAAAAAAAAAAAAAAGCTAGCATTTTTTTTTCCCACACAGGAGACTGTAAGATACATCAATATCAGTTAATTGATTCACACCAAAATTTCTCAAATTGTGAGACAAATAAACAGATGAAAATGGCAGATTTTTAAATTCTTATTTTAAAACTGTATACATGAAACAAAATTACAGTGCTGTGGACTGAATTGTGCCCCCCCCATTCATATGTTAAAGCCCTAATCCCCAACACCTTAGAATGTTACTGTATTGGGAAATCAGGTCTTTAAGAAGATAGTTGAAGTGAAATGAGGTCATAGGTTGGGACCCTGATCCAGTACATCTGATGTCCTTATAAAAAGAGGAAGAGACACCAGGAATGTGGACACAAGTAAAGGCCATGTGAGGGACACAAGGAGAACATCTGCAAGTCAAAGATAGAGGCCTCCTGGGCGCCTGGGTGGCTCAGTCGTTAAGCGTCTGCCTTCGGCTCAGGTCATGATTCCAGGGTCTTGGGATCGAGCCCCGCATCGGGCTCCCTGCTCGGCGGGAAGCCTGCTTCTCCCTCTCCCGCTCCCCCTGCTTGTGTTCCTGCTCTCGCTATCTCTCTCTGTCAAATAAATAAATAAAATCTTAAAAAAAAAAAGATAGAGGCCTCCGGACAAATCAGACCTGCCCACCAGTGATCTTGGACTTCTGGCCTACAGAACTGTGAGAAAATAAATCCTGTGTAAGCCACCTGGCCTGTAGTACTTTGTCATGGACATCCTAACAAACTAGGACATGCAGTTTCAAATATCTTTGTTATTATATGATAATCTGAATTTAAGAAAAAGCTGTGTTCAGGCGCCTGGGTGGCTCAGTCCGTTACGCGGGTTAAGCGTCTGCGTTTGGCTCAGGTGATGATTCCAGGGTCCTGGAATTGAGTCCCGCATCGAGCTCCCTGCTCAGCAGGGAGTCTGTTTCTCCCTCTCCCTCTGTCACCCCCCCTGCTTGTGCGCTCTCTCTCTCTCTCAAATAAATAAATAAAGTCTTTAAAAAAAAGAAAAGAAAAGAAATGCTGTGTTTTTGTTTTTCTTTTTGTTTTAGTAGGAAGGGGGTGGAGGTACAGAGAGAGAGGGAGAGAGAGAATCTCAAGCAGCCAGCGTGGAGCAGATGTCAGACTCAATCCCACGACCCTGACTGAGATCATGCCCTGAGTGGAAACCAAGAGTCCAACGCTTAACCAACTGAGCGACGTAGGCCCCCTGATGCTGCACTCTTTTAAAGAATATGTGCAGGTTACCTAGGGTCAACTGGTTTCACTGTGCCCTTGTTATCATTTCCGTTTTGATAAGAATTTATTTTTTCTGATGGGTTTCCTTCTATTCTGCTATAATGTTTAAATATGTAAACCAATCAAGTTTTCACCATTTCTCCTGCAACTAATTTATCTGCTAAATAGTTTTTGTGATCTGCTCTAATCCAATGTACATGTCTCCTTCTGGTATTCTATCAGTGCAGTGAGGATGAATTTTCAAGTGCTTCTTGGTAAAGTGTGTGTGGGAAATGCTGATGTAGCAGACCTAAAACATAGCTGCATCCTCAGCAAAATCCATACCCTGTAATATTATGTGAACAAACAATTGACAAATAATGATAGTTAAGTGTGTCCTTTTCCTACCCTCTCCTTGTTTCCCAATCAGCTTTGCATATACACTCTCTAAGCAATACCTTCAAAACAGTGTTGATAAAAATGCATCTTAAGCTGGTTACCTCAGAACTAAGTACAGATCATTCTGACTCAGTGTAATTTAACTCACCTCACCTTTAACAAATATTTTATAATACTCACTTAGAATGCCCCAGGATGTATGTTGACTGTGGTTTCACCCATCCATTGTTTTAACCACAGGGGCCCTCTAGAGCAGTAATTAATTTTAATGGTCTGAAAGTTTATGAAATCCCTTTTCTGTCAATCAACAGCAAATTCACTTTATACCATATTATACGATATTGTATACACACACACACATAAATAGGATGTCAGTATCTTCATGCCTATATATCTTTTATAAGTACAACCCACATTTACTAGGCCTGTGTATATTAACTTTTCTATATTAAACCAATCACATCTCAATAGCCCTTAAAAAGGAATTTCAACACAGGCACCTCAATCTAAATAGTTCAGAATTATTCTTCTTAGGAAAACTTACCTTTTTCAACCTTATCTAGTATTAATATTTGTTCCTTAGGCATGTGTATGTGTGTGTGTGTGTCTCCATGGTGTAGAAAACAGTAAAGTTCTGAGAGGATTAGAAATATATTCAGATGTCAGCTTCCAATTTGCACCGTGGATTTTCCTGATATAGTTACATGAACTAAAAGAAAACTAGAGTCACTTAAAAATGCTATCTACCCTCTATCCCCCCTCTCATGCTCTCTCTATCTCATTCTCTCTCTCAAATAAATAAATAAAATCTTTAAAAAAAAAAAAAAAAGGCACCTGGGTGGCTCAGTTGGTTAAGCGACTGCCTTCGGCTCAGGTCATGGTCATGATCCTGGAGTCCCGGGATCGAGTCCCGCATCGGGCTCTCTGCTCAGCGGGGAGTCTGCTTCTCCCTCTGACCCTCCCCCGTCTCATGTGCTCTTTCTCATTCTCTCTCTCTCAAATAAATAAATAAAATCTTCAAAAAAAAAAATGCTATCTACCCTCTAGTGTAACAAGACAACAAAGAATGCAACAATGTTCACATGATTATTTCTATCATAATGAAGAAATTTAGTATGCAGGCAAACTTTTCAGATCAACAAAATGCGTTTGGTTATAAGTAGATCCAAGCTCTGTCGATAGTGCAAAACATTTTTGAATTAAGGGCTTTCCTACATTTCTGCCAGGAAAATTAAAATTGTAGTCTGATTTACCACATGACATTTAAAAAAAAAATGTTGGAACTCTCAGCATTTTTTAGCAAGTTTTTAATCAATCTAATTAAGGTCTATAGCTTGTCTAGTGATGAAAAAGAGTGAGATACTGAAAATATCCCAATTTTCTTTTTAAATAAGTAACAGTAACTTGAGTTCTTAGTATGTGGCAGACACATATTATTTAACCCTCATAACATATAAAAGAAAGCAATTACATGAGAAGTAAGTTCTATTATATTTATGTAGGAAATACTGAGGAGTACACAAGAGGAGGAAGTAATTCAAAATAGAGGTAGGAGCATACCACTGGGGGATATGAGAAATGTGGGGGAGCTGTCTATCCCGGTACAATGTACAATAAATACAATGTACTGCTTTGTGTGTGTTGACAAATACACACACACACACACACAAAAGATATATATATATATATATATATATATATATATATATATATATCGGGAGGTTGCATTGTGTATAGAGATAGATAACAGAGAGAGAGAGAAATAATGAGGGGCTGCATTGCACATAGAGAATTTGAGAATAATAGTAAAAACAACCAAAAGCCAGTCTACTTTATATTATGAACATGCACTCTGGTCATAAAATATTCTTCCCAGAAAAAAAAAAAATTGTTCTAAAAAAATATCTAAGTCCTAAACAATTGCTACAATTACAGTTGAGATTTAAACCAGTTTACTTGTATCACTTTAATGAACATTGTATTCTATATAGTCATTTTAAAGTTGAAATTTAAAAAAAAATAAAATAAAAAATAAAAATAGGGGCGCCTGAGTGGCTCAGATGGTTAAGCGTCTGCCTTCGGCTCAGGTCATGATCCTGGGGTCCTAGGATCGGGTCCCGCATCGGGCTCCCTGTTAGGTGGGGAGCCTGCTTCTCCCTCTGCCTCTGCCTCTCTCTCTCTCTCTCTCTCTGACTCTCATGAATAAATAAATAAAACATTAAAAAAAATAAAAAATAAAAAAAATAAAAATAAAGTTGAAAACACTAGTCGTGTTTGGATGTGCAACAAACCCAAAAGTATCATTATGCTATGAACAAGAAATATATATTACACATCTCTGGTAGCCATTTATAGCAGGTGAGTTGTTGGTCTTTCTCTGAAATCATTCCTACTCCTTCTCTGGAAAACTTAGATCATAGTTTTCAAGTTTGTATCACGTAAGTAAATACATACATATATACATACGTACATAAGGTGGGGTTGGAAATTGGATGAAGGTTTGATAACATTTGGTATTGTTTTACTATCGGATTTTAGGTTACCCAAGCCATGCTGTGCAAAGCACTCTTCTTCTCTCTGGGTTCCTGAAGAAGATCTGTACATAAGAAAAAGTGGGGAAAACAAGCCACTTCATTATTAGCCCGGACGAAGGCACAATTCTTCCCACATTCAAGAGCTTCCATGGTGGAAGTAGGAGACTCAGGGTCCTGTCAAATATAAAGCTATAAGATCAAATACAAAATGATAAGATCAGCTTTTTTCAACTATGTGTTATCCTTTTAAAAATTCTAATACCACCCCCACTAATATTTGGTCAGGTACAAGGGTTACAGAGTTGAGAGGTCTAGGAAGAGTCAACTGACCCCAAGATTCGTCATAGAGCCACAAAAGGCAGGGGGTCCCAGGGCTGCACTAGTTGCCCCAGGGGCCACCAAAGGCACTGAAGGGCTGAGGTGTAGCCTGTGTAGCCATAAAGGAGATGTCCCCAGCCTC
Organism: Mirounga angustirostris; assembly: GCF_029215605.1. Lineage (NCBI taxonomy): Eukaryota > Metazoa > Chordata > Mammalia > Carnivora > Phocidae > Mirounga > Mirounga angustirostris. The sequence continues at coordinate 78,325,007 of NW_026991716.1, read as the reverse complement.
TTCCTCTCTCATTATCCTCCAGCACATGGGCTTCCAGAACAACCTCTGATATCTATAGTTTGATAATCCCCGCTGTAGAGCTGATTGGTCTGTGTGAACATTATAATAAAGGCTTCTGTGCTTTGTCCAGGATCATTTACTTCCTTATAGTAGTTGTAATTATCTACACTTAGTCCTGGGTTTATCCCCAAGTGATGTCCCTGAATCTCTAGAGGACTAGTAAGGAAATAACTAAATGGCTTTTGTGCCTTATACCATATTTATGCATACTGATCCCACTTCTGTCTGCTCTAACTTTCTAGGTCACTGAAGATGAGTTGTCACTGGGCAGTGACACACTAGTCCACCTATGGCCTGGAACCAATTTCCTCTTGTTTTCTTATGCTATGTGCATTTGCATTTTATTACTCAGCGGTTCATTCCAAGTTGGGGTACTGGATGTTTTGAGGATGATCTTCACAACCCCCTTCCCTGAGAAGCTGGCTTCCCCCATTCATGTGGTCATGGGGGAAAGCTTTCAGTAGACATATTTGTCCCCAGGGACTTTATCCCCCTGAGCCTACCTGATAGGTCTGGTGTAGGCAGTCAACCCAACTTGGCTAGTCCCTTTGTCTTAAATCTGTGGTTGGCAAGAGGAGACTATATTCCCAGTTGGGAGTGGTTTCTAATATGGAAGAGAAGTCAAATGTGCGGGCTATGGGGAGAACATATTTTCTGCATATATCCTGAGAAGCACATAAAACTTGTCTTCAGCGATAAGGAGAGAAGACTGAAGCAGGAATGCAGGGAGTGGGGGGAGAGGTATTGCGTGTCTTACCTATTGGTGTGTACTCAGAAGCTGGTATAGCTTTGGCACAGAAGAAGTGCTCAGTAAATAGCTGTTAAATGAGTATATGAACAAATATGGAAGGACTCCAAACACTTTTTCAGCTCCTGATTACAATTTCTTCCTAAGGTCTATGAGGAACCCATTATTCTCATGTAATAATAAGTTTTCTATTTCAACTAGGTCAAGCTTTTTTTTTTCCTTTTAACCCAAAGACCAAAAAAAGAAATATAGTTTATTTCTATACACCTACTAAGGTCAAACTCTACTAAAAAAAAAAAAAAAAAAAAAAATCAATGCAATAACATTTACAAACCCCTTCCAATTTTAAGTCCATAGAACAGGCAATTTGCTTCTATATGACTTTACAGATTAGTACCAAACATTCCCAAACCTGGCTTAAGCACATTTACCCTACAGAGGGACCATACTGAGAAAGTCTCTCTCTCTCTCTCTCATACATATCTTTATTATTTATGTATCCATTTGTTACTCCTTTCAAAGAATGATCATGTATAGAGATAAGGTGACACTGTGGTTAGTCCTCCCCAAATTTCAGGTCTATAAAATGGTCTTAAAAAATGATTAAAGACAATCTAGGTGATATAAACAAACTTCATTTAACACTTCATGAGGCAAATGATCTCTTTTTGAAGAACTGCAAGATGGGGTGGAAGGCAGGAAGCTTTTATAGCATAAAGAATAAAGGACAATGGAGAGAAAAGTAGAAAATATCTGATTGGCTGGGATCACACAGTCAATATTGTTTGGGGTGAAAAGGCCCAGAGTTATCTTGTTTTTTGGGGGGGATTGGCTGACTGAATATATTGCATTTCTGGTCAAGCAGAGAGATTAGAGGGACATAAAAGTTATCCAAGCTTTGGTTTTCTGACATGGCTCTCTGGCCAGGAGTAGCCCCACCCTGAACCTGCAATGGCACAGTATTGACCTATGTGATCTCTGATTAAGTGATTTAGGCCTTCCGTATATCTTCTTCGTTATTATCCATAGGCCATATTGAGCATCACCTGACAGTCGAGGGCAGTGGTTCTCAACTAGAGACAATTTTATCCCAAGGGGACATTGGCAACATCCTGAGACATTTTTGGTTGTCAAAACCCAGGGAGGAAGGTGTTGCTGACATCTAGTGGGCAGAGGCCACACACATCCTACCATGCTCAGGGCAGTCCTCCACAACAAAGTATTTTCTATTCCAAAGTGCAAGAATGACAAGGTTGAGAAATCGTGGTCCCGGACCACTCACCCTGAAGTCCTGGAATAGAGTTCAACTAGCACAGAGATACCAATTGTGATGTGAACAGAGAAGAGATGGCTGGTAAGAAGCCCACAGACAGCCTGATGTAAGCTCACCATTAGCAAAGTGCTTTGATGAAATACTTACGACCCCAAGGAACAACATAGCTTATACTGTGGTATTCATATAGATGACAGGAAAGCCACATGGCAGACAAGCCTCAAGACATGACTATTACCAGTGATCTTTGATAGAGATTCACGGACCATTTCCAGCTGAAGTATGAAAGCTTCCTGAAGCTTTGGCTCTAGACATGAATAAAAGTAACCACCACCAGAGAAGAAAAAGCAGTGGGCCACATCCCTTATTTATCTCTCAAACACTAATGGACTACGATCCCCATCAGCAGCAACATCTTCAAACACAAAAGATAAATACAAGTGTGTGTGGGTATATCTCAGAGAATAATCAAACAGAAAACAATGTCCAGGGAAGGGGAAATTGATTAAAATAGAATTGTAGAAGAGAGCATAATTCATGCATTCCTAAAGTGTAAGCTTTTAAAAAAATCCTCTATCTAATTACTAATGTCATTGCATGATAATGTTGCCAGAGCCTACAGTCTTTGTTCCGAATCCATTCCATAATGGTGTCTAAAATTTGAACACATTATTTAAAAATTTAGCATACCAACTCATCTTAATAACTACAGGTAACTTTAATTCAAACTGACAAACAGTTGGAAATAAAAGATAACTTAACAGCATCCCAATCAATAAACATTAATTATTTTTCCTTAGTTCTAGGTTAGTTTTTAGTAAATTAATGTAAACATACCTACAAATACATCCCACATAATGTCATAATATCATTAACCCATTTTCTTAGGCTGATGAATGTTTATCACCACAATTTGACTACCACCCTAAACTAAGTAAGCTAGGTCTTTCTTTGTAAGCCCTACATCAGTGATTTTCAAACCACAAGCCACAAGGCTATTGTAATGGTTCTGCCAATCTGTATATCTATACAAAGCACGGTCTTTGGAATAATGCATCTCCCTTTACACTATTTTTTTTTTCTCCATACGTGGTTGCCGGTCAAATTAATAAAATAAACATTTCTTCCAATTATTTAACTGATAATAATGTATTCTTAATAAGGGGTAGAATTACAATTATTATCAACTGAGCACTTTTTCATTATTTTAAAAATGAGTTCTTCTCTTCAAAATGCTAAGAACTACTATCTAATGCTAGGAGAGCCGAATTTCTGTTTTTACGTTCCTTGCATTTATGTATAAAAAAAATGTCAGTTAACCATGGGATATTTCTTCTGATTCCGCATTTGCTTACTGTGGCATTCATAGCACAGCTGTCCAAATCTACCTTGGAATTCATATTTTCCTTCAAGATCAAAGTTTAGTGTACTTAGCTGTGGGCTTTGTTGATCCATTCCTCTTGAACTTCGTTTGGGCCCATAATTACATGCCCAATATAGAGAAAAATGTCAAGAAAGAAACAGATTTCAATTTCAAGCTTCAGAGGAGTTCTGATAATAAAAATGTGGTGAAAATGATGAAAACCTACCTTGACTGATGTACTCTTGTTTTTAGGGGCGATGTACTATATGGTGACTGTGAGAAAGGATACATGTCAATTCTGAGATTAGGCCTTTTCCAGGGGAAGTTGTCATTTTTAAGAAAGAAAAAAAAACTCTTTTTGATGTTGGAAAAATGTCCAGCCATGCTATTTGTTATGCAAAAACAGTGGGATTGCTTTCTGCATGCCAGAAGCGGGGCAAAGGTACAACACACCCACTGCCCATTAGCATCTTTTGTCATAATACATGGCAAATGGACCAGTAACTACCCACTGCCAATTAGAGTGATGATGAGCCAACCTAAAATAGGCAGGTGAGCAGACTAAGTGCCCCTGTGGTTTGCCAATTACCTAAATTATCTGCGGTAGTTTTAGCGCACAGCTACCATGAATACAAATATAAAACACTCTGGTATTCAGGGGAGTTAGGCACTGCTCGGTGTCAGAAAACAGAAAATAAAGCAGGATTTTCAGAAGCTGAGTTCTAGCAACTGTGATATCCAGTGTCACCCAGATGAAATACTATCCTACATTTCATTTGACAATTCTGTTTCCTCCAGGAAGGGCTCCCAAAACAATGAAGCATCAATTCCACGCTCATTGTCACCAATCAATTGCACAAATCATTCTCAGTGATTTTCGCTAAATGGACATTGGAATGGATCTTCCGCACGGGAACAAAACTTAATATCAGAAGACCTCAACTAAATAAAACTACTTTTGCCAAAAAAAAAAAAAAAATCATTTAACATAGATATAGAGGAATAAGAAGAAAGAAAAGGCAAGCAAAAGACTTATAAGTCCTGCCATTCCATCAAATTATAAAGAAATATCATAAAGGAAGATCATAAAAAAATCAACAGTGTCCTTTGTTGCAAACGCATCGGTGCAATCATGAAATCTGAGCCATCACCTTGTGAAAAGACTTCATCCTAGAACCTTTCTTTGGTAACAGCCCTGCTTCCACTATCGGTGGAAACCACTTTCCATTTCCCATTTTCTCACATTTACGGTCACTAGGAACAATGGCAGAGTGCAACACCATTTTAAAGGCAAGGCGACATTTTCTAATGAAAAAAAAATGATGCCAACTTATATGTTTAAAATTTCCCCATCTTTCAGAAAATTCCACAGATACTCGCCTCCAAATTTGGCACTGGGTGTGACTACACGATCTGAGGCCATTATATTCATGCTCCCTCAAACTTCTTAATAGGTTAACATAGAGTAAATGATTTCAAAAGAATGGTGCCATGCTCATTGGATAATATGTACGCTGGTTGTGCTTAATGTTAATAGGAGCAGCCAGGAATCTGAGTTATATTGCTCCGGTACTGAACTAATATGTGATCTTTGACAAGTCACTTAATCTTTCATCTTTCTTAACTGTAACTACAGTTTATCTAAATTATAATAGCAGATAATAATACCTTGCTTGGAGTAGTGTGGTAAGACTTGATTAATTGTCACGTGTGCAGCACGTTACGGTCTTTGGATAAAATATATGACTAAAGTGCACAGCATTAATATTGTTCACCCATTAACAATGTTTTCCTGTGTAATCGTCCAATATACTATCAGTTTAAGATGCATATGGGGATACTGTTAAGGTGTAGTAAGAGGATAATAAGCATTTTACTGCTCCTTGCATACGTTCGTGTTGTACAAACTAGTCTACTTTATAGAATATTCAATATAGTTACTAAATTCCACAATGACCGTTTTATTATGCTAATTGATAATCTAGTGTGTTCCAAAGATTAAAGAAAAATGAAATTAAACTGAAAAATCAAAGGGTAACAACTTTATAATGCCTCTTTAATTTAGCGAAATACAATTAAAGTCACACAGTGATAGAACTGACTGTGAATACTAAGATGACTATAATTGACAAAGTAAATGTTACAGAGCCAAGCGGAATAAAGCAAAGGAAAATGCCAATACAGTTCAGTGCCATGGGGTATTTTTGTAGGCTCACAAAAATGAACTATATGACGTCCACAGATGTTACTGAAAAGAACATTCTGAAGAATGCTTATGTCACCCAATGATGTTTTTTGCATCAGATAAAAATGCACACATTCAAAAGTAATACATATTTAAAAAGATAAAAACGAAAGACAAAAGTTCACTATTGTCTTTACTAAGGGAAAAAACATAATGCTGAGAATTAGATTTTACTAACTAAGCTTATTTGAATTACTTGATATTCGTAAACGCATAGGACTCCATACTGTCTGCTTTAAATAAAAACACATACACAAAGCATGCAAGAGTGTATGCATGCTCACCCTCGCACACAGAAGAGGTCTATGAATATGGGGTTTAAATGTCCAATCAAATTAGCAACTCCGGTGAGCTTCCCTTACAAAACCAACAGAAGTGGGCCTTTTCTATTACATAATTCCACAACCAAAGTTCTACACATGATTACAGCCTGACTGGAAAAATGAGTGTACCTAGATACTCCTGGGGGGATGGTAAATTGGTATAAAGTCTTAGATCAGCAATCGCATAATATCTTAAAAATACTTAATGAAATATCTTTCTGAAGAGTAAGGTTTCAATGTTTAAATTAATGTAAATACTGTATTTTACTCTATACTATATGCTTTGTTTTAGACATAAATAAACTTTCCCCAAATCTTTGAGATACAATTAACACCCTAAGATGGTATGTCACGTTGATCCTACATCTGTCTGTAACCTTCAGCATGCCATAAGCCAAGATACAAATATATAAATCAAGATTGTGGGGCGGGGGAAGAAACAGCCTGAAGAGCATGAACAGGGGACAGTGACTGAGCAAATAATTGGGAATAATTCCCATTTTAATAGAAAGGCATTTTTGAGGACCAGGCTTGTGTGAGACTGGGGAGAGGCAAGGGTAACTGGAAGTTGGTATTTGAGACCCTTTTCTATAAATATATATATATATATATATATATATATATATATTTACTCTTAATTAGCTTATTTATTATAGCACTGTGAGTTTTAAGAGTGCATGTCATGTTTTAGCAGAAGTGACTACCAGCTTTCTCTGTGTGATAAGATTATGGGTGATTTTTAAAAAAACTATCTTTCTTATTTGAGTTTTTACAATGTTTGTACTACTTTCATGATTAGAAAAAGGAAAAAGCTATTAACATTTTCGGCAGAATATAGGATGCCGTTGCTTCCTGAAACATTAAAGATTGTTCCCCCAAATAACACATTTCCTCTCGTCACTGACAAAATCTTACTCAATATGTAGAATTTATATGATTAAAATACAAAAATTATATATATTACATCTATAGCTTTCATTTAAAAAACGTGTAAAGCAATATTTAGTATCTTCCGAATGTATCAGCTAGAAATGGTTTTACTTCAAAGTGAAATTTCAGGGAGCCTCCTTCCAACTAAAGACAATAAAACATTCTGGATTCGGAATGACACCTTTTAAAGTAGCTATATATCTTTGGAAACTGGGTGCCACATACAGTGTGAAAAGCATTGATAATGCAAAATTCTCACTCCACACCTAAACTAATGAATGTTCATCATGCTTCCCAAAAATATCAAAAAGAAAATTAATTCCTACTCTTCCCATAATATTTCTAGAAGAGAACCATCATTAGCAACAGAAACAAGGTAAGAGAGTGAGACAATGACAGTCAAGATTTATGTGCCAGCCCGTTTGTATAAGTCTCTACTCAGTTGGATTTCTTCAGAGCCTCACCTCCTCTGTAAAAGGTCGTCATATTAGCCACAATTACCTCTATTCACTATGGATCACACAACAAAAAAATCTCTAGTAATTCTCTACAAATATATAAACTCAATGGACTATGTGCTATATATTTCTGTTAAAGAAAGAAAGAACAATTTATTCTCACGTGCATACCATTAGACATTTGGTTGAATCAATACTAGGCCCATAGCATTTCCTAAAAATTACCTTCTTGGTTACATTGACTAGAATGTAATGTAGTTAGTGTTGTTATTCAGATTCAATGAGAATGCATTTATCTTTCCTGGAATATACTATAGCTCTGTAAAATATGTTATTAAGTAAAGAGTTGAAACAGCATTCTACTAACGCAGAATGTTTTTGTCTTCAATCAGCGTAATGTCTTTAACAAAATGTTCCGACTTCCCAAGGATTTGATCTATTCTTCATTATCTTGTTACTAGTTATGTCATTATTGGTACCTTGCACTAAAACGTTATGAGGGAACAGTGTCTTTATGGTGGGCAATGATCCAGTGCATTTTTAAGAACAATGCATTAAAATTATTCATCTGGATTCTTATTTCTGGTTTCACCACTTTACTACCTATGACCATGGGCAAACTAACTGGATTCTAATTATCAGTTTGCCCAGTAAGATTCTCATAGAAGTGTCACAACAATTAAGTGAGATAATCCACGTGAAGCAATTAACACAGTAACTAATATATACTAAGATTTCATATTGTAGTTATTATTAGAATTCATCTCCAAAATAATGATTTTCTGAAAAAGAACACTGCCATCTTGCAGACTTCAGGGAAACTGCTATTATAAGGTTTCTGGATGAATAAATTAAAGATTCTGCCATTACACTTCTGATGGTGTTGGCTTCATTGAAAATTTTAAATTTCATTTTTGACCTAAATGATGATTCAAAATAAACTCTTTGACTATATCTTTTACTTCCCACTCATTGTTTTAAAATCTTTGAGAAGTTGAGGCATAAAATATATTGTCTTTCAATAAACACATTTGTTTATCCATCCTTAAATAATGCACCGATATTTAATTTTTTTTTAAAGATTTTATTTACTTGACAGAGAGAGACACAGCAAAAGAGGGAACACAAGTATGGGGAGTGGGAGAGGGAGAAGCAGGCTTCCCGCGGAGCAGGGAGGCTGATGCGGGGCTCGATCCCAGGATCCTGGGACCATGACCTGAGCTGAAGGCAGACACTTAACGACTGAGCCACCCAGGCACCCCTGCACTGATATTTAATTTTTTAAAAATAACATTTTTTTTAAAGAAACTAAACTGTGATATCATAGAAAGATATTTGATCTTTGTCTCTGGTTCCTGGCACAGAGTTCCCAGAACTCTTGGAATTTCCTGAGTACTGAGAGTGATAGGATCCTTTTTTGTTCTAATGAAGAGATTCTTGGCAGTCTCTAGATAACTTTAAGATGTAGACTAGTCTCCAGAAAAACAAAGCCTTGATTAGAAGCTTGGAAATTTCAGCCCTAAACCTCAACCTCTAGGGAGGGGAGAGGGGGCTAGAGATTGAGTTAATCAGTGTTATAGACTGAATATTCATGTCCCCCTCAAATTTATATACTGAAATCCTCAGTGTGTTGTACTAGGAGGTAGGCCTTTGGGAGATAATTAGGTCATGAGGATGGCGCCCTCATGAATGAGATTAGTATTCTTATAAAAAGAGACACTAAGGAAATTGCTTTTTCTCTCTTGATCTCTACCATGTGAGGACACAACAAGAAGATGGCCATCTGCAAACTAGGAAGCAGTGTTTCACTGGACACCAGATCTGCTCACACCTTGATCTTAGACCTCCCAGTGCCCAGAACTGTGAGCAGTAAATATTTGTTGTTCAAGCCACCCAGTCCATGGTAATTTGTCATAGCAGCACAGATTGACTAAAATAACCCTCAATGCCAGTGATTTCATCAATCCTGCCTACACAATGAAACCTGCATAAAAACCCCTAAACAGTTGGCTTCAAGGAATTTCTGGATAGCTGAATGCATCCACATGGCAGAAAGACGGTAAACCCCAGCTCAGAAAGACAGAAGCGTCTACACTTGAGACCCTTGCAGACCTCACTTCTATACCTCTTCATCCGCCTGTTCTTCTATATCCTTTACAGTAAACGGATACATGTAAGTTAAATGTTTTCCTGAACTTTGGGGCCATTTAGCAAATTATCAACTTTGTAGCCAAGTCAGACAAAAGTGTGGGTAAACTGGGTAATACTCTGAACACCCAAAAAATTATTGAAAATGTATCAGGCTGTAGAGTAGTCAGCACATATAGTGATGAAGACTCATTATCAGGTCTTTAACTGAATCTGGCTACTGAGGAAACATGAGCAAAATAAATACGAATGTGGTACGAAACTGATGGATGAAATGCTAGGGATGTGGAGAAAAAGTAAGAAAGTTCAGAGCAGGAATATTGTAGGCAAATATGAGAGTTGAAGAAAATACTGACATGAGTTTTCAGGGAAGAGTGAGAGAAGACCACCTAGAAAGAGCTGCGAGGGAACAGATCCAGACTAAGTAACCATCTATGGTGAGCCTGAGGATTCAATGTGGTTAGATCACTGGGAAAGTGATCCAAAGTAAGACTCTGAGTCAATTGAAGTCTCGTTGCTAAGTCTGTGTAGTCCACAGTAAAGAGTTTGATTTCTTTTTTTTTTTTTTTTTTTTTTTACTTTGTAAGCAGCAGGAATGCATAGAATATTTTTAAGTAGTGAAGAGACAATGTCTACAATGTCTACATTTCAGGGGGTTGTTGTTGATGAATCATTCTAAAGCTTATTTCAAGCATTCCCCTTAGGGAGGAGACTGACTAAATGTTGTAAAAAAGGAAAAGGAGGTATTGGATGTTTTCTAGTTTTCTTTCCATACCAGGTAACTCAATAGAAATAGTTTTGACATTAACTTAGATAGCAGGAAGGAGATTAGATTTGAAGATGAAGTTGAGGTTAGTTTGATTCAGCTTTTGTGGTGATCATGAGATCTGGAAAAACTCTTAAAAGTCAGATGCCAAGGCTCTGTAGAGCAGGCCTGGGGGTGGGGGGGGCGCTGTCTGAGAGGGAGAGGCAGGAGAACCTGGGCTTTCATCACTTCTTAAAAGGGAAGGGAAGTACTTCCTTTGGGGATTGTTAGAGCAATCAACAATAATTTCAAGAGACATGAAAACAGCAGTGACTATTCTGCCACTGAAAATTGACTTGAGGTCTACAGGCTGTCACATTGTCCTCTGCACTTTAGGATTCAGGAACTGGTACAATTATTCTAGACCCTTCCCAAAGATTGGGAATGTGTGTGTGTGTGTGTGTGTGTGCACAGTAGAACAAGTGACTGAAATCAAGAATGATGATTCATCACAATCAAGTCGCCACATAGATTGAAAGACAAAACCTACCTATTTAATTGAATAGTTACTTATTGAAGATGAAGGTGAGACAAATGAAGTAGGAGACCCTGCCATCACAGAGATAATCCAACTAGGATAGGAGAAAGACAGGTAGGAGAAAGAGAGCATACCAAGTCCAAGAGTAAAGGAAATCTTACTCTGTTGCTCAGATTTGACATCTGTTTATTAATTGTTGAGTACCATAACCTCAGCTGCACATGGTCAGGGATTTGTCTTGTTTCTCCCATATCCTGCTGCCTGGAACAGTTCCTGACTTACAGTATGTGCTCTCAGTAAATGTTTATCCTACTTGATTAATACACCATGAAGTAAGTATTATGATAATGATTTCAAAAATTAGGAAACTGGTGCTAAAAATGGTTAAGTACCTTGCTAAGAGTATGTAGCTAGTAAGTGCCAGAGATAGGAATCCAAGGCTAAGAACACTTGTATGAGATTCCTATTCCAGGCACACATTTGCCTTTTAAATATCAGTCACATATAAACACTTTGGAACCGATATGTGGAAGAAACAGGTGTGGTTTTTACTTAGTCTGGGTCAATTTGTACAGCTGAAAGAGGGAAAAACATTAATTGTCATTTAATCCACCTAAAATGCCAATGCCCTTAAAAATAGGGCCATTAGTAATGCAAATATGAGGTCCTCAGGATTGAGAAAAGTCTGCTTAACTAAACAACAAGTCTCATGAGGTTAGCCTGCTTCCAGAATTCTTTTCTGGCTTGGCTGTTCTCCATTTTTTATATAAACGGCAAGGCCTGCCAACCCCTGTAGAGCTAGCCATCTATAGCTTCTGACAAAGGTTCTGTAATAAAGAAACACTATGTACTGTGTATTCAAACTCTCCCACTTTTCATATACTCTGATCACTACATATTAAGTGATACTTGAGCATCTAAACAGCCTTTTAAATCTGGTCTGAGTTAGGCCTGGAAGATACAGACCTACCATTTCTTTTCATTGGAAATACATAGAGCAAGATATATTGGTATGGTGGAATCAACTCTTCAAGTTCACAAGATAAAAAGTATATTTTCTTGAAGTGGAAGTTTTCCAGGGCTCAAAGACTTTTGGTCAGCATTTCTGGAAATCTATTGGAAACTAGTTAAATTTATGCTCTATGAAAGTCTCATATTCTAAGATGAGTTATAAATTAAACCAAAAATACCAATCACATGTTATCATCTTCCTTTCTCTTGTTCTCTCATTTATTTGTTTTATTAATATCCTCTTGTTTTTAATGGCATTTAGAATATTTGTATAATACATCTTCTTGTGATAAACATTGATTTTTAAAGAAAGAAAAATCAAGTTAAATAAATGATACATGCTATAACATTTTTCTTGTTTACAATGTTAAGCTGGAGAGATACATTGTTTCTAATATTGATTTAAATGGGAATGAAATATGTCATGGTTTTCATACTGGCTCATGGCTCTTATTCTTACCACCAGAATTAAGAATCCAAGACCAATCCAAACTAAAAAAGTAAAACTCAATGAACAACACATGTAAAACAAACTTAGGATTATAATTAATTTCACAGTACAAAACTATATATAAAATACTAAAATGCATTATTACTGACAGCCATTTTACTTTGGATGTCAAATGGCATAATTTATTCACATGATGGGTATTATAAAAGTAGCTACCCACTAGGCCAGGGGCCAGAATCTTTTTCTATAAAGGACAATATAGTATATATCTTAGACTTTGTGGGTCACATATGGTATATTCTTCTTTTCCTTTTTTAAAGGATATTTTTAAAAACATCCTTAGCTCATGGTCTGGATCTGACCAGTGGCCTATAGTTAGCCAAATGCTGCTCTCCTGTTCTAGGTTGGTCCACACAGGCAAAGCTCCAAACCATTTGCTAATACTTCTTTTTTTTTTTTTAATTTAGAGAGAGAGAAAGAGAGAGAATGGTGGGGGAAGGGGCAGAGAGAATATCAAGCAGACTCCACACTCAGCGTGGAGCCCAATGCAGGGCTCGATTTCATGACCCTGAGATCACCTGAGCCAAAATCAAGAGTCCCACATTTAACCAACTGTGTCACCCAGGCACCCCTTGCTGATACTTTTAACTTGGTTGTGTGGAAGAGGAAATGTTTGCTAAGAGGTAATAAAAATAAAACTTTCCTATTCAATTCCTTTTTTTTTTTTTTTTTTTACCTTACACTTGCATGCACAAAGACTTGTACATTCACAAGGACAGACAATTTCAGGGCCTGCTGTGTGCCAGCAAAGGGGTTTAGGACTTTCCCAACATAATGTCACAGAGAGCAAACTCTCAGTCATGTGGAGACCCAGTCCTAATAACACATGCAAATGAAAGGTCCAGTTTTATAATGAACTGTGTGTATGCTTAGTTTGCTGGCTTGACTCTGTCCTTTTATTTGACAGATGGTCATTAAGTGTTTGTACATCTCAGTCAGACACTGCACCACACAGGGTCTAGGGCAAGAGATCAAACTTGGAAGTCTCATGCCCATGTGGCCTTGAATCAGAGACAGGGAGATAGAAGTAAACATATATGCAATGGAGAAAATAAACAGAGCCATGTGATAGTGAGTAGCAATGCTTGGGAGTGAGGGTCAATTGTTTATTAAAATACAAAGATTAGGACACCTGGGTGGTTCAGTCGGTTAAGGGTCTGCCTTTGACTCAGGTCATGATCTCACGGTTCTGGGATCGAGCCCCATGTCAGGCTCCCTGCTCAGCACGGAGTCTGCTTTTCCCTCTCCCTTTCCCTCTGCTGCTCCCCCTGTTTGTGCTCTCTCTCTCTCTCTGTCAAATAAATAAATAAATAAATAAATAAATAAATAAATAAATAAATAAATAAAATCTTTAAAAAATAAAATACAAAGTTTATATAGATTGATTATTTAACTCAAATAGAGCAATTCCTTCCAGGCATGCTCAGTTAAAGTGAAAAAATTCACTCAAGTTGGGGTCCCACAGGTGAAAAAAAGGGTATTTTTTTCATTTTGAATTAATACATTCATTGCTTTTATTATGGGGTGCTAAATATAAATAGTATAGCCAAGGAAGAGTGCTGATTTGCTTGTAATCTCTAAATATTACATGAGAAATAGCAGCCTCCAATGTGAAATTTATCAAGAAGAAATATCACCTGCCATGGAGCTTCAATAACTCTAGTAATCTGGTAATCTTCATAATTTTCACAGAAAGATCTTGGCAGCTTACCCAGTTGTCAGCAAAAATGGAATACCTAATAGATAATGCTATTGAGAAAATTCCCCAAATTTAACCAAGAGTATTATATACATTTGCCAATGTGTTATGAAGTATTAGAAATAGGTGAAACAGCCCTTTGAAAATAAATGCAGAACATTTGATATATTTAATTTCACATCCTGTGCTTTTCATACTCTTAGTAATCCATAAAATACAATAACCTGTGTATATCTCCTCACGATTACAAATTAGCAAGTTTCCATGACATTGTATTTCTTTTTTTATCAATAAGTACGTTCATTCTAAACTGATTTATTTTGCTTTTCATGTCACTATGTAAAATTTATTTTAAATCTAATCTTAATGAAAATAACAAGATAGAACACAGTTTTTCTGCCACAAATACTGCCCTGGGGACTTCAATGAGTTCTTCAGGTACCAAGTTACATTTCGAGAAAGTTTTGATAAACCTCATAGGAGAAGTTGTAGAAAAGGCACTAAGATAAGGTTTTATGATGAGGACTTTGCAGAGAAAGCAAAAGGAATAAGACAGTTTGTCAATGAGGAGCAAAAGATTGGAGCAAGTCAAATCTCAAATGCAACGAAGTTTAGAGAAAAAAGTAAATAGTTTTATTATTTGCAGAATTTAAATTATGGCTATAAATGGCTGTTCGGTATAAAATTGAATGGAAGGAGAAATTGTAAGAAAACTAGGGAAATCTCTTTATCTTAAAGATATTATAAAAATAGGCCCTTATAGATCATTATTATATACAAAAATAGCATAAAAATTCAATTCATTCCTGGATTTTATTTTTAGTATATCATAAAGATCTTCCCTTTCTCCTTTCCTACTGTTTCTGTGAGGAGGAACTCTTAACTCTTTGTCATCACTTTGCACTCGTTTATATGACTGGTAAATCTGGGTGAAGAAAGTGAGCTTGCTCATCTTGGCCTATCAGGGTTTTCTTCCTTTTTTTTTTTTTTCCTTCTTTTTGGCAGCCCATCCTTGAGAAGCAGACCCTCTCCCTTCCTCTGTACTTTAGGATATATAACATGTCCTATATATTATATACTGTATGTTATTTGTGGATATATATGTATATACATACACTATTTTTGTTTACTTTTCTGATCTTCAACATTTTTTAAAAGATTTTATTTATTTATTTGAGAGGGAGAGAGAGAGAGCAAGCAAGAGCACAAGAACAGGGGGAGGGAGAAGCAGACTCCCTGCTGAGCAGGGAGCCGGATGCGGGGTTCCATCCCCGGACCCTGGGATCATGACCTGAGCCGAAGGCAGACGCTTAATGACTGATCCACTCAGGCACCCCAATCTTCAACATTTTTAAATCAACATTTAAAACTTTAATGTATCATGACGAACTTCATTTTTAAATCAACATTTAAAACTTTAAATGTATCATGACTAACTTCATAAGATCATAAAACACTGGAAAATAACTGTACCTCATAGTTTACTATGGTTATGTTAAAGAAATCATAATTTACATTTAGATCACAGAAAAAAAACAACTGATAAAAAATTACTAATACTTTCTCATTATATCAATTTATCTTCCTGGAGTATTAAATGTCTTCATGTATATACTTTTGTTTTCTGATTTTTTTTTTAAAGAAGACCTAGAATCCCCAAATGACTGAATCTAGTAAAATTGGAGAGGCTATCAACTTCCACTTTTTAATAAATGATAATTAGAGATCACTCATATAATTTTTAGGTTTGCATGTGACACTAATTTTCTTATGTATTCCAAAGTCAGTGAAAATGTCCCCTTAAGAATTTTAATATTTCCTAAAGCAGTAAAATACAGTGCTTAAATAATGGCAAGCTTTATGTTCTCTAAAGAAGATAGAGAAACTTAGTTTATATTTCATTTCATGTAAATCCACTTTGGATACAAAGGTAATGTCATCTAAAATTAAAATGCCTGAAACAAAAACACACCATAAAAGTGCTGTCTTGCATCAGCCTTCCCAAAATAATTATAGACTTAAAGCCAACAGATTTGCATTATCCTCTAGAAAGACCCAACACTTTAAAACAAACAAATAAACAAAACATTTCAACAATGTGTATAGCACACTAGAAAAGTGAAGGTTGACATATGGAGATTCCCATCTCAACTCCAGGCCAGAGAGGGGACCCGTCTGGATGTCAGATTCCTCTCCGGAGATCTGCCTACTTCAGCAGGTCATTGTGAAGTAACTGATGTTAACTTCCTGCAACATACAAAGAGCCCAATAAATCAGTTATTATATTAATGAAAATGCAATCTTGTATTCTTATATTTCCAAACAAATGCTAATGATATCTCCTATTTTCCTCCAGATGATAAAGATCAATCAGTACCTTGGTTCAAACCAAAACCCACCGTTCTTATAAAGAAGCATTAACACATTCATAGTCTTCCCTTTGTCTTAAGCTTTTACATAGATCTTCTTATTTGTTGTGTTATGAGAAAGTTACTCTTTAAAAATAATAAAAAATTATGGGGTGCCTGGGTGGCTTAGTCGGTTGAGCATCTGGCCTTTGATTTTGGCTCAGGTCATGATCTCAGGGTTGTGAGATTGAGCCCCTCCTTGGGCTCCATGCTGGGCAAGGAGCCTGCTTGGGATTCTCTCTCGCCCTCTGCCCCTCCTACCCCACTGCTCGCATGCACATGCTCTCTCTCTCTCTCAAAAAAAAAATTAATAGGGGCACCTGAGTGGCTCAGTCGTTAAGCGTCTGCCTTCGGCTCAGGTCATGGTTCCAGGGTCCTGGGATCGAGCCCCGCATCGGGCTCCCTGCTCAGTGGGAAGCCTGCTTCTCCCTCTCCCACTCCCCCTGCTTGTGTTCCCACTCTCACTGTGTCTCTCTCTGTCAAATAAATAAAATCTTTAAAAAAAAATTAATAAATAAAAATATAAATAAATAAATAAAAATAATAATAATAAAAATTAAAATGACACTATTATTCCTTAAATCTGAAGAATCAAACTTGGAAAGTATGATAGATATGAAACACTACAAACATAACAATTTACTACTGCGTTACACTGAAGCATCTCTAAATGTTCATGTGCTTACATGTGTTACATATGTAACACCAGAGGGTGTTACATATCTGGGATTCTAAGTCTATTTAGAATACGCTGAAGGTACACCTTCCAGGCACACTATGGCTTTAACTAAAAAAGCAAACAGTCTGTAATGCTCTCTGTAATTTTTCTGATCTGAGAAACCATAAAGATAATACATTATACCAGTCCAGGATACAGAGGCATTCCATGGAGAAACATGAAACATGCACTGTTTTGTACAAAATCTACATGTAAAAAATCATTTAAATTTCTTTTAAAGAGATCAACTATGGGATGATCTTCTACAATGAGTAGCACTATCCTTTGGTAGTCTGTTTGAATTTTATTTTGTTTTCTCTACTTCCTTCATAACCTGTCTTCCAATATTCTGTCCACATATTTTATATCTACCATATTTTGAGGCATGACATACTATGATAGAAATATATATTTATAATTCTAAACCCAAATCATGTGTTTTCAGTGTTATATTTTTCCTTTTGATATTTATAAAATAATATATATTTTTCTGTTACTTACACAAATTCGAGCAAATACGATGGTGGCCCTTTGTTGTGGAACGGTTCATTTAATTTATTAAGTAGCTTGTTTTGGATGTATATTCTTTTGGAGAGTCTCTAACTTTCTCAAATATTAGGTTAATATATTTTATAAGATTTAGTATGTCTTCCACTGTATATCAGTTCTCAGAGTGATAGTGAAAACTTTTATAGGCTTGGTTGGAAATCAAATACACATGGAAGTGATCTGAGATCTATGAAATGTTCTGTCTGCCCTAGTGCCACCCACCAAGAGAGAATACGACAGGTATCTTAATGATTAGAGAGATAGTGATGATGTTAAGTCCAAGTCACTCTTAATCTTTAACATTCAATTTGTATGTGTGTGGGCCTTCAGGGAACAGATGTTGGAAAATGACCAGTAATGGATCATTTTGCAGGAAGGTCTTAGTGCTAGGGAAGAAAAAACATAGTCTATGCAGACACATAAATAGGGATGTCATTGCCAGCTTTGCCAATTACTAACTACTTAATAGACACATTACTGCACATAGTCAACTTGCACTTTAGTTTCACCACCTATAAAGTAGGGATAATCATTCCTACTTCATACCATTGTTGGAAAGATTACATTTCATATATGTGTAAACCTCCTAGCTCATAAACTTCTGGTGTTCACTCATTGTCTTTCCATAAATGTTAGTGTCATTCTTCCTTCCCCTTATTCACCATTTATACATTTTTTAAAATTTTCTTTTTCTCTTCCTTTCTTTTAAAAGATTTTATTTATTTATTTATTTATTTATTTATTTATTTATTTATTTATTTATTTATTTATTTGACAGAGAGAGAGAGAGAGAACAAGCAGAGGCAGAGGGAGAAGCAGACTCTCCGCCGAGCAGGGAGCCCGATGCAGGACTCGATATGGGGCTTGATCCCAGGATCCTGGGATCATGACCTGAGCCAAAGGCAGACACTTAACTGACTGAGCCACTCAGGTGCCCCCACTTTTTTTTTTTTTTTTGGAGAGAGAGAGAAAGGTGGGATGGGGGGATGGAGAGGGGCAGAGAGAGAAAATCTCAAGCAGGCTCCCTGTTGAGCGAGGAGCCCCAAGGTGGGGCTTGATCTCAGGACCCTGAGATCATGACCTGAGCCGAAATCAAGAGTCCGAGTCCGTCGCTTAACTGACTGAGCCACCCAGGTGCCCCCCCGCTTCTTCACCATTTAAATCAAATTCAACAATTATTTACTGAGGAACTCCTATGATAACATAGTAGGCATTGAGGGATGCTACCCTCAAGCAGCTCAAAAGCTAGAGAGGGAGATACCACACAGGCCATCCACCCACATACACAAACAAATGAGGACTCTCAACCAACAGATCTTTTCTGTTAATGATGCCATTATCATCTGTCTATTCCCTCTTTTCCCACAAACTGAACCCTAACTAGCCATCAATCATCAGACCCCATTATAGATCTCCCCTCTAAATATATTTTCCATCTATTTTATTCCTTGCATTTCCTCTGCTGGCCACTGTTCTAATTTAAGTTCTTATTGACTTAACTATTCCAAGAGTTTCTTAACAGGTTTTTCTGCTTCAATACTTTCTTTTCCATACTTTGCACTACTAGCTGGGTTACTTTCATTAAAACAAATTGTATTTCCTCATCTACGTTCTAAACTTTTGACTTCTCCATGAAAAAAACAAAATAAAACAAAAAAAATATTTAAGTCACTAAACACCTTGAACTTTTCCTACAATTCTTTGACTAATTGGCCAACCCATTCCAGGTCAGAATTGATGATAAATATTCCTTAATCATGACCTGCATCCTTTTGCCTTTCCTCTATTTTTCAAGTTGGGACCACCTTCAATGGCATTTCCTTCCCTCTTCACAAAATATCTTCTTGTCAAATCTCATCTAAACTTTGTGATACTGATCTGTATTGTTGGCATGAATCTTTTTTCCCTGTTCTCATGCCTATATTATGACCTCCATAAATATGAACTCTCTTAGAAATATGTATGATATGCCTCTATATCTCTTCCACTGGAATGTGAGATCCTGAAGAGCAGGGAATATTGGATCCAGTTATGGATTATGGATTTCCCCAGGCCTTAGAATAATGCTTTGCTTTTTTTTTTTTTTTTTGGAAAGGCTTATAAACAGAGCCTCTCAGATGGAACTGGATTTAGCTTTACTTGCTTAATCTGTTCTCACCAATTTATCTTGCATTTCTCTTACATTTAATTAGATACTATCTTTTTCAACTCTTTAACCTAGTTCCCTAACCTTTGGCTAGTGACGTGCAATCCCATACTCCCTTTCATTTTACATAATTTAACAGTTTCCTTTCATGAGTGAAGTATATGGTTAGCCACCTTTTAATATTGACTCCAATGGAGCCATGTAATGTCATTTGCCCAATCCAGCCCTTATGAAATCTCCAACTTATAGTTGAAATTTGACATACCAATTGGATCAATTGACTGCAGATCAGAATATACCAGATGTCCACGAAAGAAAAATAACATCACCAGTGGGAACTCATAAAAACAACCACCTACAATTTTGCCCTCCCTTTTATCTATCAGTGCATAACAAACTATCCCAAATCTTAGCAGTGACTTCAAACAATGACAGCATTTATTTTGCTCACAAATCTGGAATTTATTTTCTTCACACACTTTACTTAGTGTCATCTGGGTTGGCTTGAGGACTAGGGGCTGGAAGCAAATGAAGGCCCTTTCATTTTCATGGCTGTTCAACTAGAACTTTATGTGGGGCTGTGGTCCGAGCACCTATAGATAGCCCTTCCAAGTGCTTCCTCATAATGTAGTAGCTGGGTTCCAAGGACAGCCATCCCCAGAGGATGTGGTGGAAACGATAATGCTTTTCTGATAGCCTCAGAAGTCACACAGAATCAGTTCTGCTGTAGTAACAGGCCCACTCAGATTCAAGGGGGAAGGCACATAGACCCCTATCTCTAATAACATAGTATTGTAAGAGTGTATGGATGAGCTATATTGGTGAGCAATGTCTGGAAAACACACTCTTCCACATAGAGCTTCAAGAGGAC
The DNA here is from genome assembly GCF_029215605.1 of Mirounga angustirostris. Lineage (NCBI taxonomy): Eukaryota > Metazoa > Chordata > Mammalia > Carnivora > Phocidae > Mirounga > Mirounga angustirostris. The sequence goes on along the minus strand of NW_026991716.1, from coordinate 78,304,263 downwards.
ATCTGCAGGCATAATCTTCCTATTTCTTGATAATGTTCCCCGATGTGTATTATGGGATGTGGGTTGTTATAATGGCAGGGAGGAGATTAGGATTTCTAAAGATGTTGCTCCACAGAGTTGACTCCCTGGAGTTGGAATTCAGGCATTTCACAACTAACTACAGATATTCTCAGATTCTAGGGCACTTGTTTAAAGATGCAGATGCCTGGTAACCAGAGATTTAACATCATTAGGACTGACTTAGTGACAAGGTATGTGACAAACACCTTCAGTGATTCTTAGGTAGTTGATTTAGGATCCACACTTTGAGAACCCTGGCTTCTTCTATGATTTCAGCACATACCATATGATAAGACTTTTGTATGAGTCTTTCCAATACATAGCTAGTGTATTGGAGGGGTAAAATGGGGAGGGGAAATGGCTATGTTGAATGGCAAGCAGTATAACCAGCTGTGCTGATGTTTTATTTTCTCAACCTTACTTAGTCTTTAGAAGCAAGTTAACTGGTACTTGCCAAATGAGGTGTGGGATGTGGGAAATAGTCGTTGTTGAATATAGGGAAACTCTCTATATATCTTTCTTTATTTCATACTTCAAACCTATTGTGTGTGCATTTTTCATTTTAAAAAAGCTGACATTTAGAGAGATGAAATTGCAAACAATCAGAAAACACAGGAGAGGTAGATCCAGGATTCAAAGTTTCTCTGACTCCAAAGACATTGTCTCTTTGTCCACTCTACTTTGATGCTCATTTTCAGGATTATAAAATCTAAAGTTTGATTAATATCCTCAATCACTTACGTGCATAATTTATTTAAAATCAACATCCTACAAGGACCATGGGAAGACTTTTCACCCCCAATGGATTAGAGTCTTTGATAACATTTGCCATAAATACGTTTCATCCCAAAGTCATCTTGTGTCTGCAATGTAGCACTGAACACAGAGGTTCGGCCAAATATACTTTGAAATGCTTTACAAGAAAAAACACTCTTCTTTCTGAAAGATTGGCACCACTTTTAGGTAACCCTATTCCTACAACTGAAGATGAATGGAGGTGACCTTCTGTCTGGGCAAGAATATAAGTTTCTCTCTTAAACTTCCTCAATTCAGTAACCACTTTTCCTTCTTAACTATAAGTTTTTAACTTCAGCACACAACATAGACTATCTGCACTTTGGGAACCTCTGAGAATCCAGTCATGAGTTAACTGTCACCCAACACAGACCAAAGGCTCTCATAAGACATATGACGTTGGAGGCAGTCTAATGGGCATGTTAACCACCCCTTCTCCTAGTCTCCAGGTGCTATCCTCACTATCAAGTTTAATCATCAGAAAGTGGAATACCTTGGCCATTTCCTCTTATCCCTGCAGAAAGACTTTCACTGAGTACAATTTAATGTTATGTTTTCAGCCTGTAAAGTGAATCAATACCAGAACTGTCCATTTGAACAGTATTTTTGTTTCTTGCAGACATTGTCTATTATGTTATTCAGCACCTCTTATACAAGGAACCACATGATAAATTTCTCCTAAAATTTAGTCCCAGGAAAAAGTTCGTTTCTACAGATAAATTTATTTTCTTCTGTCAGACAAGATAAAAGAAAATGTGTAAGCCAATGTGTTTATCTTCTTGCCTTTCCTGCTAGAAAACTTATAGCCATTTTGGGGCCCAACTATAGTCATTCACTACTACCAAGGGCCTCTTGACATCTAGATGGTTTTCTTGCTCCTTATGGAAAATTTCTGATCATCTTACATTTTTATTTGTATTATTTTTTTAGAATTAAAATTATTTTTAATTTAAAGAGTAAATTATAAAGAATGCAAAGTAAAAGAAATGAAGATAAAATTATTTAAAACATCTCCCAATCTTTAATAATTTCTCACCTCAGTATTTTGTAAATTTTCTTTCAATAAAAGTTGCAATAACAGGATTTTCCGACTAGTTCCAGAATGCAGGTTTTCGAAACCCAGAAAGTCTTTTTTTATTCAAAATTACCCCTTTCATCTCTTATCAACACATTAGGGAAATCATGTCATTGTCAAGTGTTGCTGTCAATCATTTGTCAGTTACTGAGATGATGGTAAATAGTGTAGTCATGTCACATCTAGACCATTTTTAACCTCTTTATTTCTTTTACCCAGCTTACTCTGGCTTTAAAGTGAGGATTATTCTTCTCTCCAAATGTCTACAAGAGGATTCTAAGTAACAGTGTCCACTGAGTAATAGTGTACAAATCTAGATCTCCATAAGGTATTGATACAGGATAAATAGGGCTTTACAGATTGTTAACCTAAACAAGTAAAAATTTTAGTGAGTAGAAGAGCATGGAATTTAGTGGATAGAGTGGAAACCAGAAAATGTGAAAAATTACACTGAAATTTATCTTGTATAAGCTACAACTATAAACGAATCTGCTCATATTCTCTCTAAATTTGTGACAGTATTATTCTAATTAATAATTTGGCTGCTTGGTCAGAAATTTCTTTTGTACCCAATCATTTTAATTGGTCAGGTCCCTAAAATATTTCAAATGTTTAGAAAGGTTATGATTGTCTCAACTGGGTCATTTGAAAGTACTTTACAGTTCAGATATGGCCTATAAACATTTTTACATAATTTGCCTGAATTAAACATAATAAAGGATTGCTTTTCTTGTTTTTAGACTAAAGTCAAAGGAAAGTAAAAATCTTTATGGAAAGGTTTTTTAGCTTCAGGAATTCATTGACTTTGCAGGACAAAAAGCTCTAATTTTCAGGGTATGTGCCCCTCCCCACCCCCTGCCATCTCCCCCACACAAATATACACACATGCATACATATTTTCAGAGAGGAACCTTTCTGAATGTCATGGTGCTGAAAGGAAAATGTGGTCCAGTGCCTCCCACAAATATGGATGTGAACATTGTTGGGAATCAGATCATGACTTATAAACAAAGACCTTCCCTGGTCTTCTGAGATTCCTTGTGAGGAAAAGGTGCTTTGCCTGATGTTTCCAATTGCTTAACAGAGTTTCATAAAGAAACACTTTTCATAAACAGCCCTGAAATAAATACACACAACACAGACACACACATACATAGTGGTGCTTTAGGTTTTATACTTTTTATTTTTATTATTATTATTTTAAGATTTTTTATTTATTTGACAGAGAGAGACACAGTGAGAGAGGGAACACAAGCAGGGGCAGTAAAATATGTCCATGAGCAGTGTGTGGTCTTGGAGTACCTTCAGTGTTTTCTTCTCATCTCTGGAAAGTTCAGGTGCATTACTTACAGATGGATGAGGGGCTGTCCTTGAATAACAGACAGTTATTACCAATCACAGAATCAAGGATGCTATTTAGTCGCAAATTCTCATTAACTGAAAAATCACATTGGTAAAAGTGGTGTTTAACATATGTTATCATTTCTCTCCTAGTTGCATGCCACTTTCATGCAAACATAAAGAATTAATGCCATGGTGGAGTATTAAAGAGGGCACGTACTGAATGTAGCACTGGGTGTTATACGCAAACAATGAATAATGGAACACTACATCAAAAACTAATGATGTAATGTATGGTGACTAATATAACATAATGAAAAAAGTTTATTACACACACAAAAAATAAATAAATAAAATTAAGCAGTCACTCTCCAAAAAGATGATCAGAGTTCTGAGGCACTCATTAGACTCCACAAAAATGTTTGATTAACACAGGTAAATAAATAGCATTATTTATGCTCTGGTTACTAAAAGGCTAACACCACACCCAAAACTGCTTTTCTTTTTTAAGAAATTAGGCTGCACTAAGCCTAACCTAGCATCACTTTGTTTACAAAAACGAAAATCTGTAATAAGGGACATGTGCTGTAGGGATTTCATGCTAGTAATATTTCGTTATTAACATAGTTATTTAAAACAGTTTTACAAAGTTTATTTTTTATTTTTTTATTTTATAATGAAAATGAAATGAAATAACCTTTTTTTTTCATCATTGAAAACTTAAAAAATGAACTACTGGAATATACGGTGAGCTTATATCATTTACAGAAATATATACCCTTTTCAGTTTTACAGCATGTCCTACGCTACAGACAGTAATGCACTTCTGTCTCATTTCATTCTGGGAAGCGAAACAAATCATGTACATCATGTTCCTCTTACAGGCGTGAGGTCAAGTTTTCTGAGTCTACCTTCTCATTTTCCCCTATACACTGTGATTCAGATGACAGTTGTAAAAATACTTTATACTCATTTCTCTTATTAACTGATTAAGTAATAGTTTAAGTAGAGTAATTCTTAAGTTTAATGAGATATATTTCTTTTTGAGTGCCTAATCATGTAGATCCACCCACTCACAGAACTTCCCTGGAGAATACTTCCTAACGTTTAGAAACTTGCAGCATTACTCAAGCAGAACAGGACTACTGCTCAGGCAGTCTCTGAAAGGTAAGAAGAGGTGTAAACAAATCCAGGGCAAATTGGATGGAATTCATAATGGGAAAGGGAAGATTATCTCAATCAATATTTAATGATTTAGAATCAAAGGCATAAAATAAATTTTCTTTACAGAAATATAAAGCCAGAAAATATGATTATCAATAGACTTCTTAAAGATAATTTCCCTTAGCATTAAAACTTGACCAAATAGAAATGACAAAACATTATAAAAATCATAGATGTTAGGAGTAGGAAGAGATCTTAGAAGTCTCTGATGATGAGGGTTAACAGTTAATGAGCACTCACCATGGGCTTAGCATGATGAAAGTGCTTTTACATAGATATCTCCTTTAATACTTGGAAGAAGCATGTGAGAAAAGTAGTAGTATTCCTTTCTTATGGATGATCAAAGTAAGGCTGAGAGGTTAAGAAACTCGCCCAGGGTCACACAGCCCCCATGAGAAATGCTTGGAATGGCACCCAGAGAACCTAGCTTCAGAGTCCAGGTCTTGTCTCTCTTCTCGATGGACTCTCTAATTTAACCCTCTATTTTCACCGCAGCAGAGTAGGGAAATAACTTACCCAGAGCCACATAGCCATTTAGGGGCACAAACTGAACTAAAATCAAGGCCAGCTTGGCACTTAAAAAAAGTTACTTCCTAAAGAAGGAGCCAGGACAGATGCTATTCCTTTTGTGGCACAGAAAGTAGAAATGCTCCTGAAGCAGGACTCTGTAAAGGTTTAGTGGGCCCTTTGGAGTGGCCTCCTCCCTCTACTCTCTATTTTCTCCTCACCCATTTTCCTTGTAGTGAGCCTCATAAAATACTCCTGGGTGGATTACTCTGGCCAAGCACGCCACTGCAAGGCTGGCCTGGTGCGTGTAAATTGCCTCTCAGTGGGTGGCTATTATATTTATATTGGTTTAAACTGTTTCCATTGCCAATCCATTATGCTGGAATTCCCCCTTGCTGAGGGCAGCTGTGTTATTCTTTTCTTTGACTGAAGCCCAAGAACTCTCTCTCCAACTCCTTGGGAACCAACCTTTTAAGAGTAAACATCTTGAGTCAAACGGGACCCCATCTTATCCCACTGCCACTTGCTAAATTGGGAGCATTCCCCCTGGCCCCAACCAGTTCATATTGCTCATTTTTCAAAGAGATAGAAATTAGAGAATTGGATAGAGATGATGTGATGCATATTTATGCAGAAAGCCAAAGGAATGCAGTGGGAATAACACATAAGTAACTCTGCTTCCCTAGAAGGCAAAGGATTTAAGCATCCCCATGAAAGATGGTCCAGATGGCCCCAGGTATCCACAGGAGCACCCTTCAAGTCAAATGCCAAGTTTGTGAGTGCCCTTTTCTGAACAGAATCTCGTAGCAAATATTTATGACTATCTCAGTATTGAACACACATTCTTAAAATGAAAGTTTCGTGGTCCAGTTAGAGTTCAAAACCAGTGACTGATAGTCATGAGCCAATGGAACATCTGTAATGTACATTTCTATGTGTAACTGAACATCAATAATATGTATTTCTATTTCTATGATGACGTGACAGAATTAGGAAGCAAGTTTATCAATTTAATTGTTCCCTTGAGTGCAGGTTTATCACCAGCAAGTGATGACTGTTGATAACCCCACCCACTTGTCCTGTAAACATAGATCCTTGTTCCTAGGGGGAATAAGGGGAAAATTTTTGGAAATAGTAAATGATGGAGTTTTAGAATATAAGTGACATTCGGTGGGGTGAGGTCCAGAGCCCACAACCAAGAAAGAATTCTTGAGACATCTTTGGTGCAAAATGGTGGTTTAATTAAAGCATGGGGACAGGACCTGTGGGCAGAGCTGCTGCACGATTGTGAGGGGTGGCTGACTAAATACTACGGGGTTGTGGGAGGTAAGGAAAAGGAGGTTTTCAAAAGAATTTTCATATGTTAAAGAACACTCACGGGAAACGAGAGGCCTTGCCACTGTCAAGTTAAGGTTGTTTTTTCCTCCTAGTAAGGCATTAACAGTAAGATAGTTGGGAGCTTCCTGGAAGAACATTACACTTTGCCCACTTCAAGTATCTGTCAATGGGCTGCAGATTGTAAGGACTTTTAATTGTATCTACATTCCCTTCTGGAAGCTAGGCCATTGATAGAAATGCTTTGTTCTTGTAAATTGTTAAGACTTTTGTAAACTGAGGGAGACTCTTGTCTTGCAGGATTGTAATCTCTATAAATTAACTATTTCTTTTTCCTTTAGGGCAGCCAGGAGTGCCTGAGGAATGTCACATATATCCCATGGGGGGGGGTTTGTGGGGTGTCAGCTTCTGCCTGTCCTCAGCTAGCCTTCATCAGTAAATTTAATGATACATGTGCAAAGGCAGCCCCAAAAGCCTTTGTCTGATAGTGTGTCAGTTTCATCATTCTTAATTAAGAAGTCACACTTAGGAGCAATAGTTATTGCAAGGACAAAGACAAATTGAAAATAAAAATTCTCCCTGTTAAAAAATGGGCAAAGAGATTGCTCTTTCCTCCCTTTTTTGTAGAGCATTTACTTCAGAAAACTTAAAATTGTATTTTCTCCTCTATTTTTTTTTAAGATTTCTTTTCTTTTTTTTTAAAGATTTTATTTATTTATTTGACACAGAGAGAGAGACGCGAGAGAGGGAACACAAGCAGGGGGAGTGGGAGAGGAAGAAGCAGACTCCCCGCCGAGCAGGGAGCCTGATGTGGGGCTCGATCCCAGGACCCTGGGATCATGACCTGAGCAGAAGGCAGACGCTTAACTACTGAGCCACTCAGGCGCCCTTCTCCTCTCTTTAAAATTCCTTTTGAAAACTAGATAGGCCTTTTGTCATCTTTAAGACCCAAGAATGCTTTTTTCCAGAGGACTCAGGAATCATCTCTTTGATAATGTAAACATCAAGGAGTATAGCACCCTTATTTGAGTCTGTGTGGGCATCAGTGGGCACCTTGCTCAAGTTGTGAGAACTGTCTCCAGACATAAAAATGAGAAGTTTGTTCTTTCTTTGAATAAAGCCAATTAGCTAATACAGATCGGCATTCCAATTACCCAGTAAAATTACGGTAAACTACATGTGACGAAGGAAAGGTGCTGTCAAGTCCTCTTACTTGAGAACTAGTTAACTGTTTATCTTGAAAACATGTATAGAATAGGTTGTATCTGCTTGGCTGTAAAAGAGGATGAGATTTCTTTCTGTCTTTGCAAACTCTTAGTGATTGCCTGTGATTTGCATCACATTCTGATTTAATGCTTATTCAATAATGAGAGTGAATTTAAAATGTAATAATTAAAATAATTTAAAAATGATTTTTAAAAATGAAAAATTTGTGTTATTTTATAATTTTTGTCTACAACTTTTGTAAAGATAATTTCAAAGTTGAAGGAAGATTTTGTTGGTTTTTTTTTTCCAGAGATTATTTATTTTAGAGAAAGAGAGAGAGAGCAGAGGGAGGGTCAGAGAGAGAAAGAGAGGGAGAGAATCTCAAGCAGACTCCCCGCTGAGCATACAGCCCAATGTGGGGCTCCATCTCAGGACCTGAGATCATGACCTGAGCCGAAATCAAGACTCAGATGCTTGACCGACTGAGCCATCCAGGAGCCCCAAGGAAGATATCATTTTTAATTATATTTCCCCAACATTGCCAAGTTTTGAAGAAAGAAAGAATTTATATGGACTTTGGAGGTTATGTGTAATGGAGCAAGTTTTTCTTGATTTAGATGACCTGAGTCCTCCCATCTAATACATCAAGGTTCCTGTGTAAACCAACCTGTTTCAGTCAAGACCACAGGCAGACACAAAGTGTTTTTTTGACCTTGCTTGTATGTGTGATCTACTTTAGGTTCATTAAATTGATACTACTATGTTACAGTAAAGTCCATAAAGCAAGACGAAAAGTTTTCCAAATGTTCATGAGAAAGGCAGATAAATGTAAAGTTGAAAATCATTTCAAGGAAATTTTAAGGACACAATTTTTTTTTAATATATCTATATGAAATTCACATGCATAACGAATTATAATAAAGTGATATCTGAGTAGGGTGATTTATTGGGACTGATTTTTAGTTCTTGTATTTAAAGTATATGCCAGTAGTTCTCAAAATTTAATAAGCATTAGGGTCATCTGGGAAGATTATTATATTGCAGTTTCACAGGGCCCACCTCTGAGATCTTGGTTCAATAGATATGGAGTAGGTACCTGAAATCTCCATTTTTCAGAGCACCCCAAGTGATCATGATGCAGGTGATCCAGAAACTCTAAATTTAAAGAAACACTAGTATATACAATAAATACATGACATTCCAAATTCCCAGCCTAACTTGGAAGTAGAACAAATTTAGTCTCACTTTAAAATGAATGAAAAAATTATAATGTAAATTATTATTCTTTTATTCAAGGACTGTGAATTTGTTACACTATTTTTATATGCTTAGACAGAAAAGAAACTTCATTATGGAAGCAAACATGAAATAAAAATGTTTACACTGATGTGTTTCAATATAGCTAAAATAAAGAAAACCTAAAGTTATATTAGAAAGCATTATATTAATTTGCAATACCAGAAGCCAGAAAATAAGGAAGGCAAAAATTACATTGAAATAAGAATGAAAAAATAATAATTTGGCCTTAAAATCCCATGCCAGAAGTTTTAGAAAACAGTAGAAGCTTTATTTAACCCTGTTGGAACCGAGAATGCAGCATCTGAAATGTCAAACGGATGTCTGTGAGCAGGGAGAAAGGTTCAGTCGCCGCTGAAGAGGCATGTGTGGTACCTGGAAAGCGCACCAAGTAAGGATTTCGGGGAGGCAAGTTCAATGGGAATTACTTTGGAAATTTTTCCTCAGGGGCACAAAATTTAAACTTACACCACTGTGGAAAGATTAGCACTGTTGAAATTGAACTCCCTTGGTGAGAATAGTAGCAGAACAGTATCTCCTGTTAAACCTGCCTTCGGATTCCGGCTAACTCAATCTCAATTTCTTCTTAAAGCTCCCTGAAGCTTTATAAAATGCCGCTGATATACTTTCTCTTATGACACAGATCAGCACTGTCATATAGGAAAGTATTCCTCACTCTATCTCCATGATATTTCCAATATCAGCATTGCTTTCTTATAATATTTCAAATCAGTAAGTCTTTAGTCAGAGAAATCATGTGCTGCACTATTCAAGCTTACAAAATGACAGGTCATCTGACAAAACAAAACAGAAATGAAAGCCACCATAAACCCAGTGTGTTGTAGAACTGGATTCCTATTTTTTTTCCTTCTTTTCCTTCTCTTAATCCATTTTTACATCATTGTCTCTCATCTGCCTTATTTTTTCTGTGTTAATCTTTTATATGTTCTATTTCATCTTTGGGAAACTATTCAACTTCTTTTATTTCGCTTACCGAACACACTGATACATTTTATTATTTCTTTATTGGCTTTTTTTCCTTCACCTTCGTTGCCTATATAATATATTCTAACTACGCAGGAATTTCTTTTATACCTTCAGCTCTATGCCCCAGCCTTCTTTCTCTCCTTGATTCCATTGACCTTTACGCATTTTTACACCTTACTTCTTTCCTCTTTTTCTTCTCTATTCCAGACGGAATTGTGTTCCCTCAAAATTCATATGCTGAAGTCCTAAACCCCAGTACCTCAGAATCTGACTATATTTGGAGATAGGACCTTTAAATAATAAAACCACTCAATATTTACTTTGGCTTATTATTTGCCAGACACTGTTCTAGGCACTTTACACGTTAATAAATTAAATATTTGCAATAGTCCTATATGAGATCAATACTTTTACTATCCCCATTTCACAGATGATGAAACTATAACAGAAAGAAGTTGAAAACCTCAGAGAACAATGCTTTGAGCAAAATACACACTTTTGAACATTTTTAACATTTCATGTGTTGATCAAGAGGAAGGTAAGTGTCTAAACAGGAAGAAGAAAAGTGAAGGAGACTCAGGGCACGACTGCTGCTCTGAATATTCAAAAAACAAGGATGAGCTCTGATAAGAATATAAAGGAGAGGAGACAGAAAATTAGTTTTCTAGAGCTGTCATCCCAAAATACCACAGACTGGGTAGCTTAACCAGCAGACATTTATTTTCTTGCAGTTCTGGAGGCTGAGGTCTGAGCTCAGGGCACTGGTAGGTTTGGTGTCTTCCGACGCCTCTCTCTTTGGCTCACAGATGGCCCTTCTCTGGCTGGGTCTTCACGTGGCATCCATCAGTCTGTATGGTCTGCATGCTAATCTCCTGCTTGTATAGCACACTCGTCGTATTGGATTGGTGCTACCCATACGTAACCTCATTTTACTTTAATTACTTCTTTAAAGGTCCTAGCTCCAAATAGAGATCCCAAGAAATCATAATCCTGATTTTTTACTATTTAGGACAGTTCTTCTATGAACATTTTAGGATATGCCTTTGGTTGAGCATATGCAGGCCTTAGTGCATATATATCAAGGAGTGGAATTGCTGGCCATAAGATATGCCTATGTCCAATTTTAGTATATACTAGAACAGTGCTATTGACAAGAAATATGATGCAAACCACGAACATAATTTAAAATTTTCAGTAGTTACACTGAAAAAGTAACCTGTTCTAACCAGCTGAAACTGGTAAACTACTAAGAACTTGGTATGGCCCAGAAATGCCAATCTCTCACTGGACCTAAATGAAGACTTTTCCTAACCAATGACCATGTTTTCAGACCTACGAGTGGTTCAATATGACGAGAGGATAACACAGGTATCATTGCATGGTACGAGGGGATGCTGTAGATACGAGCAAGGTTTTACATGATTTTATAAACATTTGAGGACTTGATCATTTAGATCAGTAATTCTTAAATGTTTTGAGTGCATATGAATCACCTGAGGAGCTTGTTATAAGTGCAGATTCCAAATTGTCGGATGTTCCTCTTTAACCATGATTCTGTGTAGGAGGCCCAAAGCCCACATTTAGAAACATACTGCTATATTTTGAGGAAACCTAAGAAAGTTTTGAACAGGTGAAGGATATTCCAGGTTTTGTTTTTGGTTTTGATTTTTAATAGCTCTTATAGAAACACTTAGCATGGATTTCAGAGGGTGCCTGGAAGTAGTTTAGAACCAATACAAAGCTGCTAGAATTGTTCAGATAGGAAATAGTAAGAGCCTGAAATTGGGTACTTTGGATTGGAGATAGGAGAGGGTGAATTCAAGAGGTACTAGGGCTATCTGAACCTAGTGTGATGTAGAAAATGAAACTGGGAGAGAGACACGGAGTCTGGCTGCAATTACTAGATGGACCATTGTGCTATTATTATTCATCAAGATAAGAAATACGAAGGGGAAGTGGAAAATGAATGTTTGTCCATTCCGATGCAGAACATGAGCACGCCATTTGAATAGGCTATATTGTCAGTTTCTCTCAACCCATCTGCCATTTCTGGCCAGCAATGGTCATAATGTGAGCCATTGTAATATTAGAAATGGAGGGATTAAACCGAAATAGCGCTACTATTGCCTCAGAGATGTTTAAGGCTGTGACCCCTGAAATAGCCTGAAAATCCATGTTTAATTCTTGTTACAAGTCAGAAAAGATTTTTCTAAGCAGAATGACTACGTAAGTCTGCCTTTCCTCAGTCTCTAGAGAACTCAAAAGATATCTGATTCCTCAGAGAGAGCATGGCTACTGGAGAGACTTCAAAGAATATTCAATTTAAGAGTATTCAAGCTAAGTACAACATTATATCCCTCCTGGGGTTGACAAGAAAAGCTTTAGACTTATCGGAGATTAATAATAAGGGTACCAAAGCCAGAAACAAACCTTGCAGGGTCTATCAGAGCCCTTGATATCATGGAATGAGGCCTTAGTCACTCTGTAGTCAAGCAAGTCTTTAGAAAGTTCCCAATGAAAGAACCTTTCCAGGTTTCGTTAGTTTGAGATTCCACACTTGTACCCTATTGGACTATTAAAATCAAAGTTCTGACATCCAGAATGAGGAAAGTTAGAGAAGCAACCCTTCTTTAACAAGTTGTATGTGTGTGCATTACACATTACCATAGCATGTCTTTCAATAATCAGTTACGCAAATGTAATAGGCTTTTTTTTTGAGCTAAGTTGTTTCCTTTTCTCCCAACACTTCAAAAGGTACATAACAGAGGCTTTCTCTACACCTGTAGAGTAACTGGAAAGGGTATGAACACTGTACTCTCTCCCTCTGTGAGCTTTCTATTTCTTGCTAGGATGGAATCTGAAACCAAACTTCTATAGTGCTGTAGCTCAGATTTTTCCATGATTGCGAGAGCTGCCTCCCAGTGTTAAAAAAAATTGCTTTAGAATTTGGTTGGTATTTCTGCTTGAATCTAAGTTGTGTTCACTATAGAATTTAGAACTGAAATGTATTGGAAATATATGCATTCAGTTCAAGGACAATGAGCTAGGCTATCCATTTACACTGACTGGCTTCCAGATACCTGCTCAAATCCCTTCTTAAGGAATCTCCAGTAGGCAGCATTAAAACCAAAGAGAGGTTTCTCTGGTGCCTGTGGGGCATCAAAGAGCTGAAGCTTCCATAGCTTGATGCCAGCACAAAACTGGCAAGAACAGTGGCAGCAACATCAGCCTTGGAAGTGCCCCAGTCCTTCCTGCAGCAACAATGATGTCTTTGCAATTTTGGCAATGAGTTATAGTTTTGGGATCAGCAGTGATAGGACACATTGTTCAGTGAGACAGAGCCGAAGAGAAAGAAAACAGTGGAGCCCCTCTGGCCACCCCTTCTCAGTCTTCACCTATCCTTCTCCACTCTCTGACCTTTAAACATTAACGTGCAAGAGGGCGGTTAGTCTCCAAGAGCTCATCTCTTATCTATCCGTACTCATTCCATAGGTGATAACATTTGGTTCATGGCCAGAGTCATGCCATTCTCCAATGACTGTCACATTTATACATCCAACCTAGATTTCTCCCTAGATCTCTTGATTTGTATATCCAAACAACTGTTTGCTCATTCCATCTGGATATCTATTAGGTATTTCAAACTTACCATATCCAAAATCCGGTTTTGATTTTCCCCTCTAAATCCCCTCCTTGCACACTTTTTTCCTTCACTGAACAGCAGCTCTGTTCTTCAAGTTGTCCACACCAAACATCTTAGTCATCCTTGATTCCTCTTCTTGTCACACCCCATATTCAGTCCATCAGCAAATCCCCAGAGTTTTACCCTCAAAATATATCCCACATCCTCTCCATGTCTACTGCTACCACTTGTCCCAGAGCTCCATCATGTCTGACCTGAACTATACATAGTAGCTTCCTCGATGGCCTTTTGGCTTCTAACTTTGCCATCTTAGATATGACTGTCCATAGAACAGCCAGAATAATACAACTAAAAAACATGTATCAGCCTCTTTCTTCATGGATGAAAATCCTCCATTGGCTCCCCATATAATCAGGATGGTCAAGTCTAAACACTCAGTGTGTCCTGCATGCTGGGGACCCTGCACCCCTCAAGCCCCACCACCCTCCTCTTTCTTATTCACACTGTTCTCCCCAGGCACTTGGCATACTAACTCCCAGCTCTATAGCCCTTGGCCTAGCTGCTCCCTTTGTTTGGAACACCCTTCTGAAAAGTATCCACATGGCTTTCTTCCCCCATTTTCCTCAATCTCTACTTGAATGTCACATAATGGAAGTGGCTTTCCTTGAGCATCCTGTATAAAAAAGCAGCCCCACTCCCACACCTAACTTAACTTACTTTTCTCCATCGTGTCTGTCACCAGCTGACTTACTATATACACACTTGTTTTTTCTGTGTATTGTCTGCTTCCCCAATGGAATGAAAGCTCTGGGAGCTCAGATCCCAATTATGGGTCATGCCAGAGTCAGACAGAATGGTTTTACAACTGGTAGTATGGCCCTATTCTACCTACAGGCTGCTCCAGAAAGGGACACATGGGTTACAATGGAAAGTGAACAATTCAGACTAAACATTACATTTTGCTTAAAAAAATCTCAGACTAGCCCCTCTGACTTTCTGGAGAGACACCAAGGCCAAAGGCGAAATGTAGAAATGCTCCTGATTTGTACTTGCACAGAGGCAAACGGTGAAGAGGAGCCTTGGCCTTCACAAGCCTAAAGACAAAAATCTATGCATTGTGCTCCCTACAGACTGAGGTGTAGGAATTATTATGGGGTATTCAATGGACAGAACCTTGGAATGGAAGTCAGGACACCCAAGCTCTGGTCAGAGATCTGTCTCTATTTGGATGTGTGACTTAGAGTACATTATATAATAGCTATGGGCCTCAACTCTCTCTTTTGTAAACTGAATTCTTTCTTACTCCAAGGGCCTACTGAGTCCATGGCATGATCTCAGCCCTTTCATAATATAAAATAAATGCCCCTGAAGTACTCTTCTCTTCTTAAAATGGTAAGAAGCATGTCAGCGTAGGAGTGAATAAGGGCAAGAACAAAGGAACAGGAGCTACCTAAAGATAATCCAAGTCAACTGATACAGAATGGGATTCAGAATCCAGGAAAAGAAATAAGTGCTCACTCATTTATACTCTGCTTCTCTCATCCTGGGATGCAGATAGAGAGGAAAAGGTCCAGGTTGATTAAATGCCTCCTTGTCACTTAACCATGAATTGGCTTAAACCAACTGCATTAGGAGAGGAACTGTCAGGTCTGATGATGTCCTTATCTACAGCAGGAAGAGTAAAAATGATGTTCAGTTTAAGGGTGTCTTAAGTACTGTAATCACAACACTAGTTTACTTTAATCTTGAAAATATCGCTTCTCCATCTGAACTCAGACAGCACTGAAAATGACTTGCTTTTCTGTTCCCTGAGCAGGCCAGGTGAACAGAAGTGTATTTTCACAGTGCTCCTCTGGGTTGGTCATGTGGACAAATGTATGCAGCAAGGTTTTTTCAGGTAGATTAAGTGAAGGGAAAAGTTTAACACAGAGGCTCAGCAATTCTGCTAGGATCTCACTTGCAAACAGCCATGAAAAAAAATTACGCAGGAGGGAATGAGTTGACGCTTGCTGTCTGCTGCAGGGCATCTCAGAAGCAGCAAAGGAAACCACAGACCAGGCCAAAGATTGTTGCGTCTTAACTAGCTTCCCTGGGGAACATGGCGCCCGATATTAACCGGGAACTGGATGGAAAATGGTGAGCACGTAACACTCCTTCACAGGTATATAGTGCTTTTTGTATTCAAAGCTCTTTAATGCTTCCCTCAGGAATCTTGTGAGATAAGAGAGGAAGTGATTATATCCCCAGTTTGTGAAAGGGAGAATCAAAGCTGAAGGGTCAAGCAATTTGCACAGAAAATAATTGGAGTCAGTGTCCAAGCAACATCAGGCCTCAGGGATTCCTGGTGGTGAAGCCAGAGCACAAAAAAAATGAGGCCCAGAGCCTGGGTCTGGAAAGCTTATATCAAAGAAAGGAAGTACCCAAGCAAGGTCTCATAATTAAAAGTGATTGCACAAAACTCAGAATGGTGCAGAATAATGCAGGCAGATCCATAACTGAAATGACAAATAAGTGGCTCTCTGCTGAAAATTAATTTCCTAGTGCTTCTTTATGTAGGCATATGGCCATTTGATGGACATCAGCTATGCATTGATAAGAAAACAGAGATTAGAATCAAGAAAACTGGATGCTTGAGTTCGTCTCTAAAGAATAGTTGCAGTATTTCAAAAGGAGCTTGAAGTTAACTTGAATTAACAAAAGCTTAAATATAAACCTCCCTTCCTCTATATCTAGCCTTTTTCTTTCTTTCTTTCTTTCATTCAACTCTTTTTCTCTTCAGCGCTACTGGCCAAAAGAAGGAATTATAGGAGAAAAAAAAATTAAGTTTGATCATCAACTCAAAGACTACAAGAACTCCTACTTCTAGCTGTGATTAAACCTCATCCATAAATAGAGGTATCTTCCTTCAGGCTTCTCTTGATGCTTGGTTGAGAAGAACATACTCTGGTGAGTACTCCTAAATCACACCTGCAGGCATATACATATCACTGGTGACTGATGGGGGTATAGAGAATGAGGCTCAGAGGTCAGAATCCATGTGTTCAATCCCTGCCCCACTACTGTGGAGCTGTGTATCTGTAAGAAAGTAAGTCTTAGTACAGTACAGTCCCCCCATATCTGTGGGGAATGCATTCTAAGACCCCACTGATTGTCCTAAAGCTGATGTATACTATGCTTTTTCCTATACACACAGATATAGGGGGGACTGTACTTTTTCTTGTGATAATGTGAGATGATACAATGCCTACATGATGAGATGAAATGAGGCGAATGACATGGGCATTGTGGTAGCATTAGGCTACTATGGACCTTTTGACAATTTGTCAGAGAGAGGATCATTGTTTCTGCATTGTGGTTGACAGCTAGGTAACTGAAAACATGGATAAGGGGGGACTACTGTATTCACAGCTATTAAATAGAGACATCATTTCAAAAAGTTTGTTGTTTCATCGTTTCCCTGAAAATCATATGAAATAATACATATAAATAAATTAGCATAGTAACTGATGGAAAGCAAATATTCAACAAAGGTTAGCTTTAAGATAAAGCATTTTGGCTTCTCCCTTCTAGCAAATTACACAAACTTAGTGGTTTCAAACAACACAAATTCACTACCTTACAGCTCGATAGATCTCACTGGGCTAAAATCAAAGTGTCCATAAGGCTGCATTCTTTTCTGAAAGTTCGAGGGGAATCCATTTCTTTGCCTCCATCTTCAAAGCCAGTAATGTTCCATCTCTCTGTGTTTTTCTATCATAGTCACATCTCCTTCTGACTCTCTTTTGCCTTCCTCTTTCATTTTTAAGGACCTCTGTGATAACATTGGGCCCTCCTGGATAATTCAGCATACTCTCTCCATCTCAACTCATCCCACCTCACAGTTAGCACCTGCGGTGTCCTGAATAATGCCCCCTAAAAGATATCCACATCCTAATCCTTGGAACCTATAAATGTTAACCTTCTATGGCAAAAAAAAAAAAAGGATTTTACAGACATGAAATGGAGATATTATCCTGGATTATCAGAGTAGCCTCTAAAAGCATCCTTATAAAAAGGAAGCAGAAGGAGATAACATGCATAGGGGAGAAGGCAATGTGACCACAGAGGCAGAGATTCGAGTGGTGCAGCCACAAGCCAAGGAATACTAACAACCACCAGAAGCTGGAAAAGGCAAGGAACAGATTCTCCCCTAAAGCTTTGAGGGAAGTTCAGGACTGTCCTTAGCATCTTGGTTTCAATCCAGTGAAACTGATTTTAGAGTTCTGGTCTTCAGAAAAGGCAAGGAACAGATTCTCCCCTAAAGCTTTGAGGGAAGTTCAGGACTGTCCTGATCATCTTGGTTTCAATCCAGTGAAACTGATTTTAGAGTTCTGGTCTTCAGAAAAGGCAAGGAACAGATTCTCCCCTAAAGCTTTGAGGGAAGTTCAGGACTGTCCTTATCATCTTGGTTTCAATCCAGTGAAACTGATTTTAGAGTTCTGGTCTTCAGAAAAGGCAAGGAACAGATTCTCCCCTAAAGCTCTGAGGGAAGTTCAGGACTGTCCTGATCATCTTGGTTTCAATCCAGTGAAACTGATTTTAGAGTTCTGGTCTTCAGAAAAGGCAAGGAACAGATTCTCCCCTAAAGCTCTGAGGGAAGTTCAGGACTGTCCTGATCATCTTGGTTTCAATCCAGTGAAACTGATTTTAGAGTTCTGGTCTTCAGAAAAGGCAAGGAACAGATTCTCCCCTAAAGCTTTGAGGGAAGTTCAGGACTGTCCTTATCATCTTGGTTTCAATCCAGTGAAACTGATTTTAGAGTTCTGGTCTTCAGAAAAGGCAAGGAACAGATTCTCCCCTAAAGCTTTGAGGGAAGTTCAGGACTGTCCTGATCATCTTGGTTTCAATCCAGTGAAACTGATTTTAGAGTTCTGGTCTTCAGAAAAGGCAAGGAACAGATTCTCCCCTAAAGCTCTGAGGGAAGTTCAGGACTGTCCTTATCATCTTGGTTTCAATCCAGTGAAACTGATTTTAGAGTTCTGGTCTTCAGATTTGTAAGACATACAATTTCTGTTGTTTGAAGCCACCAAGTTATGTTATGGTAACTTATTACAGCAGCGACAAGAAACTCATACAACAACCATAACTCCCCCTGCTACCTCAATCCTCCTTTGTCATGTGATATAACATGGTCCCGGGTTTTGAAGATTAGAACAGGGACAACTTTGGGGGACCATCATTCTGCCTACCACACTCCTCTAACCCATCAGCTCCATCAGAATAAATATATTCCACCCACTTTCACGTAACACATTGCACCGTGGCTCTTCCTTTTAAATTCTATTGCTTAGTGGTTCAGAGTATTGGTTCTAGAGTGTAACCTCTTCAATACTTACTAGCTGTGTGACCCAGAAAAGTGGTTGAATTCAGTTTTCTCACCAATAAATTAGAGATAACGTAGTACCACCTCATAGGATGGTTAACTGATCAAATGATATAATGCATGGGAAGTTCTTAAAATGTTGTTTTGCACATATAATCTTTCAACAATATCACATAATATTATTATTATCCTTGTCATTACCATCATCCTCATCAACATCTAGGCTGTAGAAGGAGCATGGGTATATCAGTTTTCTATTACATAATCATTTACTATTTTATAATCATATAGGTCATAAATTTTGGCTGAGCTCATTTGGGCAATTCTTCTGCTGGTCTCACTTCAGCTCACTCATGTGGCAGCACTTAGCCCTGTCCAAGTGCATGGTCCAAGATAGGCTTATTCCCATGGGTAGTGGTTGATGCTAATGACCACAGGCTGCTGCACCCTCAGGGAAACTAGCCCAGGTTCCTTCATGTGGAAGTCTCAGGAGGAGGTCCTCATGTTAAGGCATAGGCTCAAAACTCCCAAATGTTGATTCTGCTATTTTATGTTTGTCAAAGCAAGTCCCGGGACAGCCTAAATTCAAAAGAGTGGCAAAATAGATGCAACCTCTGGATTCTAGGAATAGAAAAGTCACTTTTAAAAGGAGCATGCATAAAGTGATGGGAAGAATTTGTGGCCATTTCTTGTAATCTACTACAATGAGTTTTGGGAAGATAGCCCTGGATCGAAAAATTATACATGCATGCATGACCTTGGGCAAATCTCATAACCTTCAGTACATAACAGCATTTAAAGGCCTATTCTATGCCAAACACTAGGCTAGAGTCCAGAGATATTAAGAGAGACTGAGACCTGCTCCCTCTAAAGAAAGTAGTTTGTAAAATCAGTATAATATTTATCTTAAAGGATTGATGTGAGGATGAAATAGGTAATATCTATGAAATGTCTAGTATTGTGACTGGCAGGACCTGGCAAGTAATAAGCACTCAATAATTAAGAGCGATCATTATTATTTAATTTTCACAAGAATGACCAAATTTCACTAATAAATGGGTATAGAAGCCATGTCATCTGTTAGTCTGCTTGAGCTGCCATAACAAAATACCATAGACTGGGTGGCTTAAACGACAGAAATTTATTTGTCATAGTCTGGAGGCTGAGAAGTCCAAGATCAAGGTGCCAGAAAGGCAGGTTTCATTTCGAGGCCTCTTTTCTTGGCTTGTAGGAAGCTACCATCTCACTGTGTGATCACATGACCTCTTCTTTGGGTATGGGTATGGAAAGAGAGAAGCAGGCTCCCTGCTCTCTCCTGTAAGGACCTTAATCCCAAGGGCCCCACCCTCACAAATTCATCTAACCCTAATTACCTACCCAAGGTCCTATCTCCAAATCCCATCACAATGGAGGCTAGGACTTCAGCATATGGATTGGGGTGGGGGTGGGGGGTTGTGCACAAACATTCAGTTCTTAACACCATCCAAAGCTTTTCATCTTTCAGTCCCAGTGGATAAAAAGCCTGGATGTGAGGTCTTCAGTGGCTTGGAATCAATTCCATAGCATTGAATTGGAGCCATATTTTGGGTAAATATTTATAATCAAAACTAAAAGTTTGCATTCAACCTCAGATTTGTTCTATAAAGACAGTCAAATGCATGGGGTGCAATTACCAGAGCTATAAACATATAATGCACTAATTCACTCTTCAACAAGGACAGGTGGTTAAATGCTTTTCACTGTCCAGGGAGTGGCAAAGCCCGAGTAATAACTTCAGTCTCAGACACAGCTTATTTTTTTGTTCAAAGGCTTATTGCAAATCCTGGGTGTCAGAACCAGGTGGTATGAAAAGAGAACGGAACAGGGAGTCCGACCACCTGGCTTATAGACCCAGCATTAGCACTAACAAGCTTTGTGACCTAAAGAAAGCTAGCTAACCTCTCATAGCTTCAGTCTCTTAGTGCACAGTAAATGCCAAAATTGGCTTAGTGTTTTTGTGCTGTGTGTCATGGTGCCCTGGGGTAACATGGACCAGCAGCAGGAGTGGGAGACATGGACAGCTTGAGAGCCCTCAACATCTATATCAACCCAGCTCCCCTCCCTTGTCTGAGCCTCACCTGAGTGATTTGAAGAAAGGATCCAGGGAAGGAAAAAAATGTAAATGGTCAGAATGTCAGCGGGCTAGATGAGAGAGTTGGAGCTTTAACGTGCTTACAAAGCAATGGAGGATCTGGTTGAACTTCAGACTGTGATGCAATAGGTCTGGGATGGGGGCATTTCTAAGAAACTCCTAGATGATTGCTGATACTGCCTGTCCCCAGATCATGCTCTGTACAGTAAGGGACTAGATTACAGTATGAATCTTTAAGTCCCAGTCTTTCATTTACTGAAGAAAAATATTTCTAGTGTGCATACACGGGTATCAAATGACAGAGACAAATGAAGCTTTGCACTCTTAGGGATATTCCAACAGATCTCATATCCAAAAAGCTGTCCTCCAGAAAAAACAGGCCTGAAATTACATTTGGAGGGACAAGTACACCCAAATTGACTTAGCTGAAGTTTGTAGGTGCCTCAACCTTCATGTGGAATTCAAAGCAAATCTCTTGGAGGGTTCAGTGCAATTCTATTACCTTTCCCATTGTTCTTTTCATTTTCTCACTCCTCTGCCCTTCCTGTTTTCAGGTGAGATGGGAAATAGAAGGACCAAAATGCCAATAATAAGAAAGAATTTTCTTGCAGTATTTGCAGTCCAGCTGGAATTGGGAAGTAAAAAATCTCACAAGCAAAGCAAATCTTGAGGCCATCCAATTTGGCAGAGCCCTGAGTGACTGACTAAGAATCTAATGGGCAGGACACCTAAAGGTTCAGGCCTCTAAAGGCTCTCCCCATCATTCATTTCAATACCAGAAATTTCCAGTCCGTACAGTTTCCGTTCTCCAACAAGTTGGGTAATTAGCTTACTAGCTGCCTGATCAGGGAACTAGTTTTAACACTATTACGTTCAGAGGCATAAACCTCCCTGATGAACCATATTATTAAAGGTTGCAGAGATAATCCAGAGACAAATAGTGTGCAAAGCCACATGAAAACTGCAAAGATGAATTAAATTACATTCCGGAGACTAAAGAATAAATTGGAAATGAGGCCATTTTTTATTCAAGAAGACTTCCTCCCAGTTCTCTCCAAATGTAAACATGCAGCTCTCTGCAGAGGATGGGGTCACCCACTGCCTGGGGAAAGCAGCTTGAATTTTATTACCTTGGTGATCCCTGGCAGCATACACACTTCAGGAGGCACAAACCCTGTTCCCCTTTACTTTGTCTCATGTGCTGGCTTCCAGCTCTCATAACATTTTAATTAAATTTGGGCTTGTCTTTCTCTCTCACCTTACTCTGCATCAAAGGAGAGGCTTTTCACATGCTGCCTGGCTGGGGTCCCCCAAGTCTTCCATTCCAAGAGCAGGCAGCTTTGCAATACAAGGAGAGCGGCAATTAAATCAAAGCAGAGGTAACCTACAGCTTCTCCGAGAGATAGCCGCACAAAACTTCAATGTGACTTATATATGAAGGTAATGAATTCTATAATGCAAATTTATATACAGGTCAAATAAGAAATGGCTTTGCATTTGATAGTACACTGGGTATTAGGTAGTTGTCACACAATAAATTATTCATCTGGCATAGTCACTTGCTATGTAAATGATAGTCTATGTATATTAACGCATTTAGCACTTAGAATAAAATGGACAGCTGGGGCCAAATGAATCTCTCTCTGGACGTATTACCATTACTGCTCCCCAGTGAGTTTAATCCTTCACTTCTGAGGATGGTAATGAGGATATTAATTGAAGAGGGCATGGGATTCATTTTGATGAAGCCAGGGTTACACAAAAACAAGTGAATAATTTTAATACATCTTGATGGCATTGCCTTTGGCACAGTTTGGGTTAACAGTAATGACCCACAAATCAATCTGGTTGGGATTCAATGGGATTTGGGAAAATAACAAAGGTTAGCTATTTTCAAATGACAAACTCTGTTTACATTCATTTTCCTTAAATGCCATTTGGCCACATGAAAGATACATTTAACCTTCTAGCCATTCAACCAGATTTCTTGGTTTCTTCCAAAGCAGCTATTTGTGGAACCTGTGTTAACATTTACTATCCATTTGGATACCAAATCTATGAAAAGCAGAAATCATTTTCTCACTTTGCTTCATCATCAAATCATAAAAAGGAAATTACCTTGTGATGTCTGAATGTTCAAAGCTCTGTGAAATGCCCACCAAAACCTGTTTGTTACTGGTAGAGTTAGGTAACATCTCCCCACCGTATTTATCTATTTATGTCGGGCTGAGGTATATTTGAGAAGTCACTGGGGCACTGTTTAGCACCAGGATTTAGATGATTGATTGGGGTGGCCCAAGTGAAGATCCAGCCTAGGGAAATTACACAGGAAGGGACATGGTAACTCCTGAGAAAGTACTCACCATAACAAAAGCATTTTGTCATTCATTGGATGTCATACTCAGCCCCAGGACCAAAGATAAAAATGTGTAGGAGCTTGTCTCAGTCACAGTTTATCCAGCAAAGGAGAACCAGTAGGATACATATCAATTTATACAAGGGATGAGCAATTTGGGACTGGCTAATCAAAGCCTAAAGTCCATAGGGTAACAATTAGGAAAAAACAATCTCAGTCAGGCCAAAACCTGAGGAACACAAGCTGAAGCTTATCAACCACAGGTGTCCATAAGGAAGAAAGATCCAAGGGGAAGGAAGAGTCATTACAGACTCAAATGCTGTTTGGAGTCCCTGGGCTCAGGGAAGGCCTTCCATTTCATTAAATCAGACCCACCAAGGAAAATCTCCCCTTTGATTCACTTAAAATAGCTGATGCATGACTATAACCAGATCTACAGAATCCCTTCATGGGAGCACTTAGAATAGAGCTTGACTGGATAACAAAGGGATGTGTTCTGCCAAAGCATGGCCACCACCTCCTTCCAACTTGTAGTCCATCCTACCCAGAAACATGCTAGAAATGGAGTTCTGGAGACTATTCAGCTTACCCAAGTTGCCACATCTAAAAGTCATCACAGAGCTAATATCAAAACTTATCTAGATCCATCAACCCTCTAAATGTGTGTCTTCTCCTGGGGAGAATTTAGTAATTATATGAATGGAAGAGTTGTATAGCCAAATGCTATAGCACTTTGGAACTCAAACAGCTTTGTAGTGGAACTCTCTTGCACTTACTTCATTGAGCATTCTGTAAGAGAGCTGTTTCCCTCTAATATTACAAGATTAATGCCAAGAGATAGGTCCACATGGCTCCAACACTGCTGCTATTAACTAGACTCCAGCTCAGACACAAATGATGGTAGCACCAGCAGCAAAAGGCAATGATTTGCTTTGGAATTGCTCCTCTGCACAACTGATGAGACTGAAGAACCCAGCCTCAGTGGCGAGGACAATGATGGATTCATGAGCATATGTTAACATATCTGGGATAGCAAGGAGACACTTGATAGAGTGGCAACTCTAAAAGTCTGGACATTCTGGAGTCAGTTATGTAGGGAATTAGAGCCATGAAAATTTGAGTAGTGATATAGATGGGACTATAGTTGTCCTCTCCAGCTACTGACATCTCAGGTACTGACACAGCAGCTGCATATTCATATTTACATAGCAAGTGTCCATGGAACATTCTTGGGCACTGAGTCACTAATACAGAGTAATGCTAAGCTAGGACTCAGGCTGAAGTCTAGAAGACCAGAGCCGATGGACAAGCAGTCAGAATCAAGTTGTCAGGGTAGGGTTGAAAATAGAATCAGAATCCCAGGAAAGGTAGACAAAGGAAACTGGGTGCCATGACAGCACCATGATAATATTATAAAACCAAACTCAGAAGTAAATAGGTAGGAATAGAGAAACCTCTCAAAGCCAAAAAGTTAGTCCCTGAAGGTCACAGGAACCTTGCTACATCTAGAAACATCTTCACTTTTCTATCTGAGTTTGGCTATAAAGTAAACCCTGGCTTTGGGGTCCACCTGATTCCCTTGTAGAAGTCTAACCACAACTCACCATTACCCCTAGGTGTTCCTTAGGTGAGAGGGAAGTAAGAGTACTTACTGGAAATCTCAGAGACAAACAATAATAATCCCAACAGGGAAGCAATTAACTCTCACTTGTCATCACTTGGGAAAAAAAAAAAAAAAAAAACACCATTTGGCTAATTTAAATAGATTTGAAAACTTAAAAATCAGCATAATGTTGCCTTCTACCCTCCCCATGTGGAAAGTCATATAATGGAAGTCACAATTGTAAAATGCATTTTACATACAATATAAACATCCATTGAAGAAAAATTTATTACTACATTATGAAAATGGGATGAGAAATCCAGAATCCCTTGACTTTCTTGGGAGGAGAATAGACAGGAGAGATGGAAAACACAAAATATGAAAATATATAAAAGAAGTTTTTATTAAAATGGAGGTTATCAAAATTCCACCTGGAATTCAAGAAATTTGTATATGTGACATTGGTGGTGAATATATTTATTTCACATCTTCATATCTAAATACAGAATATATATCTGTAACATGGATTTGGTTTTCTTCTGGGGCCTCAGAACTACAACTGTCAGTAGAATGGGGGATGTGGATGTGGCAGGTGTCACCAAAAGAAGGAGATAAAGAGGGAGAGGAGAAAGAGGAGAAATAGAGGAGCAGTGAGTGAATAGGGAGAAGATTGGAACAAAGCAAGAGAATGAGAAGGCAAGACATAAGGAGGAGTCCTGTAGAGGAAGGAAGAAAAAGAGGGAAATAAAAAGATGGAAGAGGAAAATGGGGACAAGAGAGGCAGAACACAGCTGAAAATATTTCCAGAGAGCTCCACTGTATGAATGCATCATTCCGTATGCCTGAAGCACAAACCTGAGTCTAATATAGAAGAAAGAAAAAGAGGAATAAAGGGGGAGAGAAATAAAATGTATGATGAAGGTTAAGATACCCTATGATAAGTCTTAATATCAATGAAAAAAGAATGGGCTGCCCAGTGACCTCCTTAGATCTTTGATCTAATTAGAAAAAAGCCAGAGAAAGTTTCTAAAGCAGCATTGAATAGAGAAAAAGGGATGCACTTTGAAGTTAAAAGTTGTACTCCTGCCATACCTCTCCCCTCTTCCTCCTAGTGGCAAAGAGGAATCACCCACATCCAACCTCTAGGAAGGCCTTTCCATTCCTTCTCAGAGTTCTCAGTCCACCAGGTGTTGCCCATTTCCTGAACCTTCAACCTTCCCTATCTACCACATCCTTCCCTTAAACAGCCAAACCCCACTGTATCATTTTCCATCATCCATGTCCCCACACCCCCTCTAGCTTTTGCCATGCCTGTCTATTCTTCAGGAAGAGGAGATCAAAGAGTTCTTTAAAAAGTACATCCCATCATATTTCTCTTTCAAAACCCTTCCAAGGCTCCCCGTTGTATTCTCAACATCTTTAACATTTGATCTACAAAGTGTTGCCTGATCCAGCCCCTACCTACTTCCAGTCATCCACTGTGTTTTCACCACATGGACCTTCTTTACGTTCCTAGAACACACCCAGCGCCCAGTTCAGTTTGCCTGCACTTGTTCTTCCTTCTGTCCAAAAGTTTCACCTAGACTTTCATATGCCATCCTTTAACTTAAATGTTACATCCTCAAAGAGGCCTTCCTTTCGACTGGAAAATAAATTATGCTACATCCCAGCACCCCCCACTTCTATTATGACTCTTTTAGAATATATATTTTTGTGTGTAGATAGTCGTTGAATGCCTGTCTCTCCCCCCAGAGCATAAGAGCAGATTCTGTACTTTTTTACTTCAGTATCTAAAAAAATAAACTCACTATTCAGCCTAGGAGCAGATCTTATGAGTACAGGGGTAGGTGCTTCTAACTTTTGTCCAGGGATTTTTATGTTGTGAAGCTTAGCAATACCTGGAAAATTCATCATCTAAGTCAAATGTTTTCTGCAAAGGGCCAGATAGTAAATATTTGAAGCTTTGCAGGTTCCGGAGTCTCTGTTGCAACCACTCAGCTCTGCCTCTAGGGCGAGAGCAGTCATAGCTAATACGAAAGCAAACAAGCATAGCTGTGTCACAACAAAACATTAAGAACAGTGAAATTTGAATTTCACATTATTTTCATGTCACAAAATATTCTTCTTTGGATTCTTTTTGAAATTTAAAAATGTAAAAATTATCATTAGTTTGGGGTCATCCAGAAACAGGCATAGGGTTGGATTTGGTTTGTGGGATGTAGTTTGTCAACCCCGATTTATGGTATATCCACTTGTCATCTTGTACTCTTCTTCCTCCTTCCAACCTTTACTTCATTGTAAAAAACAACAAAATGACCATAACAACAACATATACTGCTTCTTAGCGAGAGAAAATAATCTGATCACAGAGCATACACACGCGAGCTGGGTGTGTTCCTTCGATGGCCTTCCATTTCTCTTAGACTTATGTCAACCTTCTTTCATAGGCTTTACAAGACTCCTGGAGGGGTTGGCTGAGCCCATACCCCCAGTCTGTGCACTGGCTATATTGGATATCTTTTCATCCTTGCCCTGCTCACCGTTGCTCAGCTCTAGGCCTCCACTGGAGGCTGCCCTCACATTTCAAACCCCGCCCTTCCCAAGCTAGTGATCACCACTTTTTTAGGAGAATTTCCTCCCTTCTTTGGTGCTAGTTGACTATTCTGTTTCTGGACACCTGTTCTTAGCCCATTTGGCAGATACTCTAGGTTGTCTACCCAGTAGCCATTTAGTCCACAATGACTAAAAGACACTATGTGTAAGAAAAAGGTTTTAAAAGTATTTCTGAAACTTTCAGATTTAGAGAAATAAATCAAAGTAAGTTAGAGTCCATAGATTTTTTTGCTTTTTCGCATTTAGGAAGGACTTGGCTAATAAGCTAATGAATGTAAAATCAATTGCAAAACTAAAATTTAGTCTTTGTCCTAATGCAGATATTATGTGTGTATGAGTTAAACTCTTAGGAGACCTACTTGAAGGTTGCAGTGCGTACAGTCGTCCTCCGCTGAGGTCCTTCAAGTCCTTTGTCCCCGTCTCCCAGCTGCTGAGAAGATCCAGGGCTGCTGGTGCACAGCTGGACCCTCTCTGACACTTGCCCTCTGCAGGCAGGAACTTCCTCATCCAGGGTTATGAGCCCTCCCCTGGGCGGCCAGGGGCCTATGACTATTAGATGCTGGGATACAAAGGCCTAGACCTCTGTCTAAAGTCGGGACAATTTTTAAAGTCATCCAACTTCCCAAGTTTCCTCTTGAATATTGTCAGAGTCTCAACTGCAATCAAATTGTAGGGAGGCAGTTCTACCTTCTTCACTTGCTTAAAAAAGTATCTCCAGAGAGTACTCCCCAGTAAGCCTTTGGTATGCAATTCTCCCTCTCAGAGTGTATTTCCAGGAAAACCAGTCTAAGACAAAGGTTAATTCTGAAAAAAAGTAGAGCATGTATATATTTTTTATCTACTTGGTTGAAAATTTTATTTCTCAGGAGATGAATAAAACAATATGAGGAAACTGCTAAACTTAGCTTATTTTCTGAATAAATTTTAGAAAAGATAACTGCTTGCTGAAGTAGAAGGTATGAAAACAAGGAAAAATGTAATCTTCCACCAGATATTTTAAATAGTACTTTTTGATACATAAAAAAGATAGATATATTTTTTCTGAAAGCCCAAAATAGTAACAATCCCAATTAAGAATTAAATATGTCAAATGAAGACAGAAACAAAGTAGGCTCACAAAGAACTGCGATGAAATTATTTTTATAAAACATATATTGCATTAGGACAAGAAGAGGATCACGCAATAAAAAGACATAAAACTAAACCAGAAAGGGTTAAGCCTCAGATTAGCTAAAATATGCAAAAGAATGATAAGGGAAAGCAAAGGTTTTTTTGTGATTTTAATTTTCCCTCCTAAGCTTTTAAGCTTGGAAACAAGCTACAGATGATTCAATGTTTCTTTTACCAGCTCCTTCTCCTTCTACATGTATACAGTTCCTGAAACCTACTTGGTGCTTAGTAAAAGAGAGGGAAAAGCAAAGGGCAGGAGGGAGGGAGGAAAGGAGGGAGGGAGGGAGGAAGAAAGGAAGGAAAGAAAGAGGGAAGGAGGGAGGAAGGATGGGAGAGAGGGAGGAGAGAAAGAAAGAGGGAAAGAAAAAGAAAGAAAGAAAGAAAGAAAGAAAGAAAGAAAGAAAGAAAGAAAGAAAGAAAGAAAGAAAGAAAGAAAGAAAGAAAGAAAAAGAAAAAG
This sequence comes from Mirounga angustirostris, assembly GCF_029215605.1. Lineage (NCBI taxonomy): Eukaryota > Metazoa > Chordata > Mammalia > Carnivora > Phocidae > Mirounga > Mirounga angustirostris. Next base: position 78,275,102 of record NW_026991716.1, on the reverse strand, counting down.
AAAAGGAGTAAATACTGTTTTAAAAAGACAACAGAGAACAACATTGCTTGCTCCTATTATGTTTCCATATTTTTAATTTAGGAAAATAAGACTTGATATGATAAAATAAATAGTGTCAACGAGAAATTGAGGTCCAAAAGAGACAGCATAATGGAAAAAGATAATGTTTTATTTTATTTTGAGTCTTTCAGGACTGGGTTCAAATCATAGCTTTATGACTTTGAACAAGTTGAATGCAAATATTTTAGAAATCTTTTTAAATGACCTGGTGATTAAAAATTGTAAAATATAAAATGATTGAAATTAATCAAAATACTGTTAACTCTACTTTTAGCTAGTCATCATCTACCCATCTTATTCATTGCTTGAACTGTTCTGTCTGGAGTGTACCCCTCCCAGGCCTGCTTTAGAATCTGTTGAAATGATATCTATCCATCAAGACAAATCTTGCCTTTGTTCATGTCTTCTATTTAATATGATGTCTTTCCACTTTTACTTAAATTTTCATTTGTACTCAATTTAGAGTATTGGTATTTTGCCTTGTACTTTAATCCCCAAATCTGTGTCTTCCTCATTTGACGTCATCAAATCGTCTAGGAAAGGCTCATACACATACTAGTGTCTCAACAAATATTTATTCATTATATAAACAAGAAAAAATGTAGTAAGTGTGCCAGCTACATTCAGAGAGTTAAATTCTCTCCTCAAAAATCATACGAGGAACTCAGCACGGATTGTGATATGTTCTAAGGACAAGCTCATGCTTATCTAAAAAAAGAAAAATTCTTTTAAAAGATATTCTTAAAATAATAATTCCTAAAATTTTTATAAAGGCTACAAGTGAGAAAGAAATACATTCTCCCTTTGAGAAACACATCAGATAGAAGTATACCTAAAGGTCAACAGCAGCCTAGGGTTACGGAGGAGCTATCATACCCAAAGAACAATTGATTATTCTTATTTCTGCTTACACTGGTACTATCCAGGTTTATTTTTGGTTTTATTAACACTATAAATTGTAATTAGCACTTAAAAGTATAAGGGGAGGTATTTGCTTTTATTCTACAAAATATGACTTAGAAAGTCAAACTACTTACAAGATGCAGACAGATATTAGCTGACCTATGGGCTTTTTAGTTAATGGTCAACTTTGGAATTAAAAGAAATAATACATTAATTCAATAATTGTTTGTTGTTTGGGACATCATTAGCCAGTTAGGTCTCTAGCAGACATTTAGACTTAAAGGTCAAGAGCACAGCTTTTAGTCCACTAGAAAAAAAATGATGTTCTAAAGGATATGTTGATGACCTATAAGAATTAATGCATTTCCTAAGCAAGCACTTTAGATCACTGTTAGTGTAAGAAACAACCCTAATAATGTATAGCTAGCAGAGCATAAAAATTGTAAAGATATGTGTCTTACTTAAAGCACTAAAGGTTAATTAAGTGAGGATGTATTTGAACTAGGAGAAGGAAGCTTTCCTTTAAAAACAGTATTAAGCACTGAATTGTTAGCATAGGATTCCGAAACAATGCCAACACATCATTGAGACCACAAAACAACTTCCCGCTGAAATACCCAGCCTGGAGGAGCATTTCTCAGGCAGTTAGGATTCTTCACAATAGAATTTATGAGCTAGGGCCGGCACTCTGAATTACACTAACCAAAAACTGGAGCCGACTTCAGGATAATCTAAGGGCAAAGATCTCAGTGTAATAATTACTCCGAACTTTCAACATGTACAGAATCCAAATAAAAAGCCTAGAAATATACATCATGTAAAGGTGACTGATGCTAGCAAAAACCGTAGAATACAGGGTCTGTGAAGCCCCAATGTGGGAAACTTGACACAATGAAAAGTTACACCTTGCTAAACTTCCCACAACCAAGGACCTAGTCCATTATGTAGCTGAGCCAATATTTCAGTCCCCCAGCTATTGAATTTTGGTTTGCTCTGTGCTATTAATATGTTTTCCCCATTCATTTCTTGCTTTGCTTGCAGTGTGTGACTTTAATTTATGTACTCCCTTTATCTATTTAAGTCCTGGGTTTTGGATAGATTGTTATGTGCTTTAGTTTTTGTTTTTGTTTTTTTTCATTTACTGTGTTTTTTATTAGTTCTGGTAAAATTTTATCCCTACTTTATGACTCCTGTTTATATTTTATTATTTCTAGGGTTTGCATCCTCTACCTCAATAGCCTACTCTTCTGAGATCTTCTAAAGGCAGTTCTTATCAACATAGTCTCACTGAAGTCTAGTGATAATGTTTTATTAAATGTTACATTGAGGCTGAAATTCCCCACAGCAGGTAGTCCAGAATCATTACCAATCTGAATATTTTCTGTACCAAGATGATAATGATAGACACAAAGCCTCAGTTGGAGGCTTACCACTTATTACTTAATCTACAAACCCCCTGCGGGTATATTTTGGTGTCTTCAAATGCCCACCCAAGGGCTGTACAAAAAGCCTAAATCTAAAATACATAAATAGTTTTTAAAAGGTCCTTTTATACAACATAAGCTTTTGCTTTAGAGATATTGTTATCTTACTAACAAGAAGCCCAAAGTAACCCAAGTATTTGGGAAAAAAAAAAAAAATGTGCACACCACTAAGTGCCCCTTCTAAGTATTTTGAAAACTCTTGCTAAAATATTTTTCTTATTTCAACTGAGAACCAAGGAAAATAATTCAAATTGCCATTTAACAAAATGTTTAGATAAGGACAATGAAAGACTTTTTAAAAGAAGAACTGTCTTCAGACATCATAAATTCTGCAAGTCCAGCTGAGCACTATTCAAGTCATAACGAGGACTGCATGCCAGACACAAAGGGCCGAAGGGCTCAAACATAACCCTAAGCAAAACGATGGTGAGAACACACATGTATATGAGAGCGGGGGCATTTATATTCTTTGTGGCACTTGGTGTCTTTAAGCTGCAAAGTCACGTAAAATCCGTTTCTTATAATATCATGCAGACTTGCCAGATATGCTTTTGTTAAAGAAAAATATATATTGGAGAGGCAGATAGGTTTTAAGATCAAAACAAAGAGGTGAGAGAGTCTATCACAGATGCTGCAAGGCCCCCAGTTCTTCCTCACTGATGCCAAGGAGGGTTTAAGATAGCAATCGCAAAGTGATCAACTGAGAGTTGAAAAACAAATGCTCTCCCCATTTAAATTCCATTTTCAGATGACTACAGGAAGGAGGTTTCAAAAATCACCTTTTTACAAGACAAAGCTTTTTAATTTCCAAGTAAAATATTTATGCTGTTTGAGATATGGCTTGCTTTATAATAATAGCTAAGCCTCTGCCCTGCTTATCTACAGGGAGTCACAGGGAGTCCTGGGCGAAGCACTTGATACAAATTGGAGGTGACCTGGGCAAGGATCTGACTGTACACATTCGGTCCTATGAAACATGCATTCAAAAGGGCCATGATGGGGCTGGACTGTGCTAAAGGTCCTGCATATCATAAAGAAAAACAAAATGTAGTGCCTATCCCCAAGGAACTAATGAACTAGAATTTCTTGAAAAATGAAAAAGTTAGGTATAACCAGGATACAAAACAAAAGAAACAAGAGTTTGAAGAGTCGTCTCCTATGATTGGAGAGACTGAGAGAAGCCTAATGAACGGAAGAAATGGTATTTGATCTGGATGTGAAAGCACGAGTGTAAGGTTTTGTTTGTGTGTGTGTACTTTTAGTTTCTCGTATCAGCATCAACAACAAAATACACATTCATGGCAGGAACTTTAGAGAATTTAAATAGGCAAAAAGAAAAAAAAACTCTAACACTCAAATATAGCCAGTGTTGACATGTAGGTGTATATACTCAGAATAACTTAGTTACACGTTAAAACTTAATTAACACATGTGATTTAAAATACTCTACCATTAGAACTGATAGAATGGATATGATTGACATGGAAATGTGTTCATGATCTATTGTTAAGTGAAGCTTGGTTATTTTTACATACATGCATATAAATCATAAATCATTCATGTTGTGGTAGAATAAGATTTGTGTTGTATTTTATTTTAAAGATTTATTTATTTAAGAGAAGGAGAGCAAGCACGAGCGGGAGGGGCAGACAGAGACAGAATCTCAAGCAAACTCTGGGCTGAGCGTGGAGCCAGACGTGGGGCTCAATCTCATAACCATGAGATCATGACCAGAGCTGAAACAAAAAGTCCAGCACTTAACCAACTGCACCCCCAGGCACCTCAGATTTGCATTGTATTTTAAAATTAACTACGTTTCTTCCCCCTCCACCCTTTTTTTAGGAGAAGAGCTTTAAAATGCATTTCTAACTTAATAAAACACTTAACAGTTTTTATGCCCTGGTTAGTCAAATAAAAATCAATAAGATAATATCTGCTTAATTACCACAAAGTTGGTGAGCAAATTCAATCACTTAGGACAAACCTGGTTTACAACTTCAAGTGAACGGGTGTCTTCTACAATAAACATTCTTACAACTGTGGTTTCATATAACAAACATATGTTGTCTCAAGGTTATAAGCCAACAATTCTTGTGAAAAAAAAAAAAAAACTATTAAAGCAGAACTATGAATTTTACACAAAGCCCTTTGTCCTTTTTAGTAAACAGAAAGAAACTCAACTTTATGATGACAAGATACAAGAAAAGTATAGATTTAACTTAATATTTATGGTAATGGAATGCAAATATTCTTTAACCTTCTTCCTTATCTTTCTAAACAAAGGGTAATAGCCAAGTTCCTGCTTTGCATTCTCAGAGACTCACAATGTAAATAGATTATTAAAGCCAAAAGTTTCCACTAAGCACCATTTGAAAATTATGGCATATGGTTTCAACTATAATTTTAATCAAGACTGAATCAAAGTATTTGGGCCTTTATAATTTTCTATTTCCATAATGCATACTGTTGAATAATATTTTACTTAACAATATAACAAACACATCTATTCCTACCAGGGATTAATATAATATTATTTTAATAGCTGTATTATAGTCCATTCTAATAATAAATCATACTTTAATTAACAATTATCTTATTGTTAAACATTGTAAATGTTTCAGTTTTTCAATATTGATAATGCTTCTGTGACTATCCTATCATGAAATACTTTCTATATAGAATCATATATTTCTGCATCTTCTCATAGTTGTTTTAGATAATCCCTGAAAAGGGGAAACTTTGGCACAATGGGTATGCCCACTTTAAAGGCTATTCTTCAGTATTGTTCAAATGCCTTCCTTAGAACTGTATAAATTCATTCATTATAAATCCCCCAGAAGGATGTTATAGTGCCTATTTTCCCCACAACCTTTTAAACACTGGGTATTACCATTTTTCAAAACTCTCTCCCAACTTTTGGGTAAAAAGTGGCAATAAGGCTTTGTTATTTTCAAAGTTATATTTGGGTCATTTTTTGGGTCATTTTGGGCCATTTTCATTTGCATGCGTTAGGTCATTTGCATTTGTGTATGATTTGCCCATATTGGGAGGTTGGATTACAGTTTCCCCATATTCAGTGCTTCTGCCTAAGGTGCTTCTCCCCTGGAGGAGGAAGCATCCCACCACCAGTAAACTCAGGAGGAAGCATCCCACCACCAGTAAACTCAGGAGGAAGCATCCCACCACCAGTAAACTCAGGTGTGGCTACACAAATCACTCTGCCAAAGAAATTGTAGTGAAAGAGACATGCTTCTTAACTGAAATTTTAAGAATTAGCTCTTCATTTACATGTTCTCTTTTCTTCTGCCGTGAGACTGATATCTTGAAGAAAATCTGTGCCTGGGGAGAAGTGTTCTGGGGGAGAAGCTGTTCCCAAGAGCAACAACCATTGTCACATAATGATCGTATAATGTGAGTGAGAACTAAATTTTTATTGCTGTGAGTCAGTGATAGTTTGGGGTGACCTGTTTTCTTAACATAACCTAGACTTTTATGAATAATTTAAAAACTTGAACCACAAATGAGCAGTAACAACAACAACAAAATAAGTGGCATTCAATTCAGGACAGTCAATTGGTCAGCAAATAATTATCAGAGTCCAATGGATGGTGATCCATCTCATGCAATGGTGAAACATTCCTAACTTGGAAGTCAGATTTTGAACCAAAGGAGTGTGTTGTTACTTGGTGAAGAACATGGAAACAGAATGGTACTAGCATGTCTTGGTTACTATTTGGTTCATTTAGCAAGAAACTTTAAAAAGGAAATGAATTTTTAAAAGAATTTACCTGCTTGCCACAGAGAAAATGCGGTCTAGAAATATTGAAATCACAGTGTTGGAAAATGAACTAGTTTTCATCACCAACTAGGGAGAAACAAAACTGAAAGAGCCTTTGAGTGACAAAGGATAATTAAAATTCAGCCTCATAGCAAGGTCCAAATAAAGATTGTTAAAACTAAATTGGTTGTTACCACCCAGTATATTCAGGCAGAAGAGACTAGAGGGATGACTTTCCCAAATCCCAGCCTGATAAATTCAAGTTCCCCATGATTAAGTGTAGAGCCAAGTCCTGAAAACATTGTGAATGTGAGTCCTGGCACATGATGCTAATTGAAAGCAAATAAATGATAAACTGAATATGTTTTTGAACTGAACAATCAAAGTTGCCAACAACCTGCCCTCGATGAGACTATCACTGTTTGAGAATTAAAATAACCCTAGTGCACCTAATAATTGAGAAAGCTTAAGGAAAGTATGTACCGCACAGCAAAGGAATCAATCAACAGAATGACAAGAACCCACAGAAGGGGAGAAAATATTTGTAAACCATATATTTGATAAGGGGTTAATATCTGAAATATATAAGGAACTCCTACAATTCAGTAACAAAAGAACTAATAACCCAGTTAGGTTTATTGGGATTTGAACTGTATTGTGATTATTGTTTTCCTTGTATGTTAACTTTCTCCAAAGTTGACATTTAAATGGCCGACAGGCATATGAAAAAATGCTCATTGTCACTAAGCATCAGGAAACTTCAAATCAGAACCACAGTAAGATACTACCTCACACTTATCAGGATAACTACTATCAAAAAAACTACACAAAAACAAACAAACAAACCTAAAGACAAGTATTGGTGAAATGTGGAGAAATTAGAATCCCTTCACACTGTTGGTAGGAATGCAAGATAGTGTAACCACTATGGAAAACAGTGGAGGTTCCTTAACAAATTAAAAATAGAGCTACCATTTGATCCAGGAATCCCACTTCTGGGTATAGAGGAATTCAAATCAGGATCTCAAAGAGATATCTGTACTCCCATGTTCTTTGCAGCACTGTTTACAATGGCTAAGAAGTGGAAACAAATGTCCATCAACAGATGAATGGATAAGGAAAATGTGATATATACATACAAGGGAATACTATTCAGCCTTAAAAGTGGGGGGGGGGGGGTTCATTCTACAATATGTGACAACATGGATTGACTGGATTGACTTTAGGAACATTATGTTAACTAAGTACAATAAGCCAGAGACAGAAAGACAAGTACTGAATCAGTTTACTTATATGAGATATCTAAAACAGTCAAATAAATAAAATCAAAAACTGGAATAATGGTTATCATGGCCTGGGGCAGGGGAGAGGGAAATCAGGAATTTTTAATCAACTAAAACAGGTAAAAAGTTTCAATTAAGTAAGATGAACAAGCCCTAGAGATCTGGTATACAGCATTTTACCCATAATTAACAATAATGTACTGTACACTTAAATTTTGCTAAGGTGAAGGATCTCATGTTAAGAGTTCTTACCACAATAAACAAGAATCACAATACAAAAAAAAAAAAAAAGTGTGTTCTCTGTAATCTCTGTTGTCATTCAGAAATAATCGAGGAGGAAAAGGGAAAAGGAAGAAATTCCCAGAGGAAAGAGACCAGGGAAGATGACGAAAGTTTATACAAGGAATATTCCTCGTTCACAAACTTGGGAAAATTACATCTATCCTTGTAGAGTTTCAGCTTTGCTGCAGATCAGAGACTGCTGTGTTCCTCCATTTTGTCTCATTTCTCAATGAGAATTGTGCTGTGGGGTGATCCATTCCTGCTCCAACAGTGTGTGCGTGTGTGGATGGTAGGACATGGGACATATAATTTGTATTTAGTTTACAAGTTTCCAGTTTAAGAGGAACATTATTCAAACTTGATATAGGGACAGTGTGGCAGCTCTCAGAGATCTGAAGTTTAAGCTCATTATTGTACTTGGATGAGTATTGGGTTTTCTCCCTCAGTGGGAGTGGCAGATTAAATTACTGTTCACTCATATTTGGTAGCCCTCCATCTGGTACACTTGCCATAGGCAGATTATAAACTCTCACCCTCTGAAATGTAGGGATGGCCATGTGACTTATTTTGACCAATGAAATATGAGTGGAAATAATACGTGTCATTTCCAAATGGAAGCTTTAACAGTGAGATCATGGTTCAGAATCTTTTTCCTACAACAGCAGCAAGATTCTAGAAGAAGGTTGCTCTATTAGCCTGGATCCCATCAGGAAGACAAGGTGGAGAAGGGCTGTAGCTACCTCATGATGGACATGAAGCATAAGTGAAAAGTAAACCCTTATGGCTGTAAGCCAACCAGCTTGTGTGATATTTGTTATCTCAATGTGACCTAGCCTACCTATCCTGATTAATAAACATATTTTATCTTTGCTCAATTTATTATATGTTTTTGTTAACTGACATACATATGTATTTGTATAAACATATATATACATATATATATACATATATATACATATAACTATAAAATAGTTTTTCATGACAAATATTGGTTCTATTTTGTTGTCAAAATATTTATAAATATTGTAGCCTAGAACAATGTTTTATTTTTATGTCACTCAAGTCTCTCCATTTTTTCCATTCCATGTGTGTGTACCTGCATGAGAGAGAGAAAGAGAGAGAGAAAGCAAGGTAGAATAGGTAAATTTTATCTCACTGTCAAAGTTTATATAAAAGTTACACATTACCCTTAAAATTTTGTAGTCATTTTTTTAAAAATTATTTATTTATTTATTTTAGAGAGAGAGCGAGAATACAAGCAGGAGGGGCAGAGGGAGAGGGAGAGAGCATCCCAGGCAGACTCTGTGCTGACTGGGAAGCCCAACACAGAGCTTGATCTCACGACCCTGAGATCACGACCTGAGACAAAACCGAGTCAGACATTTAACCGACTATGCCAACCAGGCACCCCAAATTTTGTAGTCATTTAAAAAATATATTTGTCTTCAACCCTTCTAGGAAACACTTTGGTGAAGCAATAGAATGCTAATTTATTCAGTTATCAAATATCATTTATTAATTTTTTCTCCCCCCACTGATTTGAAAGGCTATCATTATCATATGCTATATCTTGAGTTGAGTCATTTTCTAGATTTAATGTTCTATTCAATTTATCTGTCTTCCAGTTACACAACATTTTAATGACTATAAACTTATATACATTTTTATATCTTGTAAACCAGACTTTCTCACCATGATTATCATTACTCTGGTTTTTCATTATTATATTGGCCATTCTTATCCATTCACTCTTAGAAATTAATTTAATAATTATTTTTGTCAAGTTCTCTCCAAAATTCATTAAAAGAATGACTTCCCACACAATTTATAAGTTAATTGAGAGAATTGACATCTTTAAATATTGAGACTTCTTGTCAAGGTAGATGAATGTCACTTTACTAACTCAAGTCATCTTCTATTTTCTTCCTTAATAGAATTGTCTTCTCTCAAGCCCATAGAAAGTTATAAAATGTCAAAGCAATCGGGATAGTTTTGCCCATTTTATATTCTAAAATTATATTTTAATAGCCAGCTTACTAAGATTTTCTGTTTCAAAACTTTTTTCAACTAAATCTTTTTTCAATTAGGCAATTATTTACAAGTAAGGGTATTCTATATTAATTCCTAAAACTGATATTATTTTTCTTCTCTAACTGCATGACTGGAATTTCCTGAATAATGTTGAATAACAGATAGCAGATATCCTTGTTGTGTTATTTATAGGTAATACTGCTTATATTTCAGTTTTTAAAAAACAGAAACTATTGGTTCTTAATGAAACTTGTTTTATGTTAAATAACTATCAAGTTTTAGTATACTATGAATTTTCATCAGACATGTGTATTAAAAGTCTCATCATTTGAGAGGGTTATAATATGATCATAGTATCAACCAATAAGTTGATTATTTTAATGTCATTAAGATAGATCCTAGTATCTTTAAATTTCAGGAATAAATCCATGTGTCTATAGCACATTATTTGTTTAATACCCTACTGGCTTCAATTGCTATATTTTATTTGGGATTTTGTTTTCATTTTGTTAGCATATTAGCTCCATGAGGACTAAGATTCTCCACTATATCTCTACCATAATTTACTGTACCTTGTAACATTAAATAAATTATTATTAATGAATAGATGCCTATAATCTTTAAATAGATTGCCCTTTTTAAAATTTGCTCTTATTGTCAAACTACCTCATTCTAATGTAGGGGCTATCAACCTGAATGTGACAAGTTAAAATGACATAGATGATTCCTCTCCTGTTCTCTCTGCTATAAATGTTTTTTAAATGGTAAATTAAACGTAACTTTAAAAAAATACCATTTCATTTTAAAAAACACCATTTCATTAAAATAACCAAGAACAAAGGAAGGAACATCTCTGGTTCTATGAATAAGAAAAGGCAAAGTCAGTGTGGTAAGCCTGAGAACAGATTACCTGGCCACTCCAGCGCTTTTCATTAGAGATAGATGTCCAAGAAGCTGGAGGCTGGTCCTATTGACCCACAGAATTAGAATATGTGGCCTCAGTCCAATGAGAAGACAGACAGGAATTCAAAACCCATCCAACTGTATGAGCCAAGAGTGGTCAAGAGGTTCCCTTCCATTCAGAAGCCAAGAAAGGGATGAGGAAGTTTGCCTACATCTACAGCCTTGGGTGAAATGAAAAAAAGTCAAAACCTCAGCCTCACCAAGCTCATCCTGCAGGCCTAAAGGTAGGACACTTTTGTAATTTGGCTGCAAGTAAAGAAATTAAGATTCTAAACTAGTGCAGGACCACCAGACACTCAGGCAGCAGGCACAAGCTCGGCACTGCTCTGACCCATCCTTTCATACCTCAGGGTCCACAAGAAAAGCAAATAAAAAACATCAAAGTAAAGATCTAAAGATCATGAGCTCGCAGAGAAATGCTACAAATTATATTAGAAACAGATTATAAGGTGGAATCAGCGGAGGCCACAAAAGTATAATTAGCACAGGGCAAACTTCGGATTACAGAAAAGACAGAAGAGATTAAAAGATAATTATGATAAGATTAGAAAAATAGAAGAATTGAAACTATTTCAAAAAACAGGACACTGTTAAGAAAACAAAGGGGGATTTATAAAATAGCCATACATAATTTTTACAAATGGAAAGGATAGTTATTGACTCTAAATCTCAGCGCATTGGTTAAATACCAGAATAGGCATTTCTGAAGAGAAAAATTAGTGTATTAATTGATATGTTTTAAGACATAAATAATTTATAATTATATTATTTAGCCATATCTTTATGACTATATTTTCTCATTATATTTGATTTCTACATACTCTGTAATTTTTACATTCACTTTATCTTTGATATAAGTTAATTAATAAAAATTGCACAATGTACCAAGTACTTAGTTAATATATGGAAAGTGCCTAACACCTAGACTGTGCTTTATTAATATTTGCTATCATTATTTACATGATTTACCCAATTTAGTCCTTACAGCAATCTTATAAAATAGGAATTAATATTATTTCTTTTTTACTTGAAGGAGAAAGGTACTTGAAGGCTAAGTGACTTGCCTAGGTTCACACAGCTATTAAGAAATAGAATCAGATTTTCACCCAGGCGCCTCACAGAATAATGACCCTCTGAAGATGTTCACACTCTACCACAGGTCACTTTGTAATTACTAAGTAGTTCATGTTTTGTTATCAATTCCTACTCTGGGGAAATTATTGAGTGTTTTAAAAAATTCATATATGTGATTTCTGATTATACTTGTATATTCTGATATTCATCTATTTGATTCCTTAGGTAATTTTTCAGGAAATGTTCATGAATTGTATGACAATTTTTTGTATATCTAAAAACATGTGTGTGTGTGTTTGAGTCAAATGAATGTTAATTGGGCGGTAAATAGAATTATGGGAAATCAGTCTTTTATCCTAAGAAAGCAAGTTGTACCACCTGTCACCGACAGAGCTGTGTTTTATCAAAATCCACTTTGGTTCCTCCTGGGCATTGTTTTACAAGCTTTCTGGGAAGTTAACCATGGCTATGTGAGTCATGGGACATTAGGTGGAAGCAACAGACGTCACATTTGTTTGTCCCATAAAAACCTCACAAGCTTGTCCATTCTCTCTCCTATCTACTGACTGAAAGGAGAGGTCTCTGAAGACCTGGAAGAACATGGAACCCCAAAGAGGAACCCAAGTCTCTGAATGAATACACGGAAAGCCACTTGCTCAGAAATACCTGCTGGGTTTTACATAAGCAAGAAGTAATTTCACTGTGTTAAGCCACTAAAATATGGAGCATTGAAACAGTATCTTGTGTTATTCACCATAACCAATCTAAGACAGTTTTCTGGATCATAGTGTCTCACAGGTTTTATGCTAATGTTATTCTTTCCTTTTCTGATAACCAGCTTTTAAAATCTGATGCCTGTTAAATGTTCTCTTTGTCCTTGTAATTTACATTACCTGTAAGTATGAGTGTCTATTCATTAGTTCTGCCCTGCACTCAGGGAACTCTTTTCTTATGGATTCATAGGTTGTGTTTGGCAGAATAATGACCCTCCAAAAATGTTCATATCCTAACCCCTGAAGCCTATGAATATGATATCTCTTATGGCAAAAGGGACTTTGATCTCAGATTAAATTAAGAACCTTGAGATGGGGAGATCATCCTGGATTTTCCGAGGGGGCCAATCTAATCACAAGGGGCCTTAACAGTGGAGAAATTTTCCCAGCTGTGGTCAGAAAAAATATCACAAGTGAAGCTGGGCCAAAGAGATGTATAGTTGCTAGCTTTGAAGGTGAAGGAAGGGACCATGACCCAAGGAATGTGGGTGGCCTCTAGAAGTGGGAGAAGGCAAGGAAACAGATTCTCCTCTGGAGTCTCTAGAAAGAAATGCAACCCTGCTGACATTTTGATTTATCCCAGTGAGACCTGTGTCAGACTTCTAACATACTGAGCTGTAAGATAATGAATTTGTGTGTTTTAAGCCACTAAGTTTGTGGTATTTTGTTTTAGCAGCAATAGAAAACTAATACACAGGCCTTTGGTCAGCTCAGAAAATTTATTATATTATTTATTTTATTACTGCTTTTCTTCTCTAAATTCTATTTCCTCCTCCTAAAATTCAAATTATACATATATTGGATCATATAGATATATCCTTCATTACTCATAGTTCTCTAATTCCATTCCATCATTATTTGTCTTTGAGTTCTAGTCTTCTAATGTACTAATTTTGTTTTACTGATACTGAAAATGCTCTCCTTAGGAACAATTAATTTTTTTTAGTTCAGCAATTATTGTTTTAAATTTCCAAAACAGTTAACACTATATCAGCATCTTTTGTGACTGTAAAATTTTCTTGAGCCTCATTTAGAATCTCTATTAACTTTAAAAAATTATCTCTAATTTCTTGTAATAATTGTGATACACTGGTGAACATGTTCTGAATGCTCAAATGGTTTCCCTCTTTTGAACAGCCAATTTTTTTTAATATGCCTGGTTATTTTTCTCTGCTTGATCATCCTTATAGAAGTTGATATAATGATTATTTTTGGTATCTACAATACACGAAAAAAAATACTTAAGATATATTGGATTTTTCCTTGCCTGGATAGTAACTGACATTTCCTAAATGATAAAATAGAGTTGTAAGCAGGAGGAGGTGTCCGGAGAGGTTTGGAGTTTCGCCCTTGTTTAAAACCAGTTTGCTCTTTTGTCTCTCTTAGCAGAGTAGAGCCAGCTGGACATGGAAGCTCTCTCCAGACACAATATGATAGGACTTAACTAGGTCTGTCCCTGCCGTTCAATTCCCACACACAGCCCACTCTTGTCTCTTTAGTTTTGAAAATCATAAGTGGTATTGGGTGGAATTGCTATCATTTTAATTTGCAGAGGGGATTTTAGGTATGGAGAAAAGCATTCTTTGCAGTAAGGGGCAGGCAACATTTGGGAGGAGCAGAAGGGACCCTAGATTTGATTGGTATCAAGATTTTATATCACCAGTTTTACCACAAAGGACTATTTAGAGCCATGAATTTTCCTTTGGATTTCAGAGCTACTAGCATAATAATCATTGTGGGCTAAAGAGGAAATAATACCAATTAGTAGAAATGGCATTTTACAGAATATTTTTCATAATCCAATTATATTATTTGAGACCTGGACATTGCTGGATAGAAGAATAATCACATTTCATGAACAGTACTGTGATAAACGCTTTTACAAATATTATCTTATTCATTCTTGTTTAATTCTTTAAAAAAAACCTATTGAATAAACTTTGTAATCTCTGTATCACAGAGAAGATAACTGCAACTCAGAGGATTAAGTGTTGTCCAAGAAAACGTAGCTATAATTATTGAGCAGAACCTGGATCAGGATTTAAACACAGATTGGCCAACTCTAGATTCACTTCTGAAATTGAAGTGCAAATATATTTAATGGTAAACAAGAGGACACGTGAGGTCTGTGTCTAAAGGAAACGATCTGTCTTAACTGAGATGTCAGTGGTATAAATGATGTCAGTGGTCCTGGCTGTCCCAGAACTCTTATCACAGCATAGTGTGAGGTTACCTATATCACAGAAGTAATGTGATTGATCAAGAATCTTTTGCACTTTTTAATATAAATTACATTTCTGTGATTTGTCACAATGTAATTGCTTCTGTGTGTAGTTCTTTTTCATGCTAAATTTCACATTTCCTTGATGTGGTCAGTTCCTACGAATTCAAATCAGTGGAATTCAAACGGGATTACATTTCTCTCATCTAAATAATTTATCTTAAAAAAATGGATGTGAAGAGAGTGGCTTAGAAATAAAAAGCATTAGATACACAGAATCTGCTTTGGCTTCCAGGAGTATGAACGAAATTGCACAATAAATCAATTTTTATGGATGCTATTGACTTGCAACATTTGCTGCTTTTAAAAATTAATAGCTGAAATAATGAACATTCAAAAACTCTCTCCACCATCAGTTTGATTAATTCCTTGATATGAAGTACAGATGACAGAGGCAATATTTGAAACTAGATTTTCCTGCAGTCCAGAGAAAATCCAGACAGAGACCATGATGGCCAATACGGTCTTTTAATTTTTTTTTTCAGTTAATTTGTGCAAAAGATCCCCTTGTATAGACATGCCCTATCCAATAAAATGAAAGTTTAATTATTTGTATAAATATTATTGTAAATGCACAATACTGCCTCCACAGTCCAAGTGTCATCATTTTATATTAATATTGCATTACAGTAAAACTGGTAATAAAGTGCTGCTCTGAAGAAATTGTGCATGGATTTTGAACATGGTACTCGGCCAGTAGACGAGTTTATTAAAATTACTGAATTATGTAGTGAGAAAAATGGAGTTACTAAAACCCTACCCATGGAAACTGCAATAAAATGGAGACAATGAAATGGTTATAAGAAATTAGAAGCCAAACTTTGTGAATCTTTGCACCAATGTTAAATCCATGAGTAGTTTCAGCTTCCTATAAACGATACACATCCACCCAAATTAGTTTCCAGTAAATTCATGCAAGCCCATGAAAACAAGAGATAACATAAGGCAGGAAGATACATACAGAACAGCAGGCCTAATTATGACTGTAGAAATAAAAATCCTCCCAGAGCTTTCCTTGAGGATCTTAGAGTCTCATAGCCAGAGGAAAAAGACAAAGAAGGATGCAGTTCTCATTTGGATCTATCAAAAGGGCACTTATTTATCTCCTATTATATAAACTTGAATGGCTGACATGCTACTTCTTAAACCCCTGAACTTACCTTGAAATTGTTATTTTGTATTGGAAAACATTCTTAGATCATCTAAGTAATTGTATATTTTATTAAAGTTAGGTCAGCACATCATTTGGTCCATGTGAGTATAAAACACAGCGATAGAGAGCATGGCTTTGGAGTCAGTCTAGCCTCAGTTTCCTTTGCAGCTCTGCCATTTGCTGTGTGAGTCTACACAAGTTAACTAACTTTGATGAGGTTCTCCATTCTTAGAGGGCTGATGCAAAAAATAAATAAATAAGGTATTCCCTGCGGTATGAAGGTACAAGGTATGACTATGGTAAACAGTTTGTAATAACATGTCAAGGGTCTCCAAGGCCACCTCCACGTTTGGTGAGTTGCTAGAAATACCCACAGAGCTCAGAAAAACTGTTAGACTCATGGTTATGGTTTATTACAGAGAAAGAATACAGTTAAAAAAGCAACAGAGAGGGTGCCTGGGTGGCTCAGTTGGTTAAGCGACTGCCTTCGGCTCAGGTCATAATCCCAGGGTCCTGGGATCGAGTCCCGCATCGGGCTCCCTGCTCAGCGGGAAGCCTGCTTCTCCCTCTCCCACTCCCCCTGCCTGTGTTCCCTCTCTCTCTGTGTCTCTCTCTGTCAAATAAATAAATAAAATCTTTAAAAAAAAAAAAAAGCAACAGAGAAAAAAGGTGCATACATTGGAGTCCAGGAGAAACCAGGAATGAGCTTCCAGTAGCTCCTTCCCAGTGGGGTCACATGGACAGCTCTTAATTCTCCCAACAACAATGTGTGATGTGTGCCAATTATTTTCAATGAGGAAAGCTCACCTAAACCTTGTGTCCAGAGTTTTTATTGCAGGTTAGTTATGCAGGCACAAAGCACCCACATGACTGACCTTGGCTACTCAGGCTGTAGCCCCTCCAGAGATCAAAATGATACAGCATGGCCCAAGTTCCCAGGTAAACAGAAAGAGGCATTCACTGCAAATCACATTGTGAGTACAAACTCTCTGACAAGGCTTAAGGCCCTGGATATATAAATACACTCTTCTCAGCAGGATATTCCAAGGACTTAGAGGTTTCTCCCAGAAGCTGGTTTGTGAAAGAAGGGTGCTAGCCACAAAGCAAGGGCCATTCCAGGACATCTGGAATCAGAAGGAACATGAAGGGGCACTTCCTTCCCCCTGATTCCCTCTGATGAAAAAATGGTAGATGTAAAGGAATGAAACCCTTCTCAAACTTGTTAGAACCTGGCCCAGAGCTAAGCTCTCAGAAATAATCAGAATCGAGTCAGGATCAGCAGCAGGTTTGAGTGGAATTCCCTTGCTTGAAAACTGACCCCATTACCGGGGTCATGGCTCCACAGATAGTGTGAGGCATCTAATATTGTGCTTCATTAAGGCAAGTAGTGGAGGCAACTACTTGAGATAGTTTGATGAATTAGGTGCTTAGGAGAGAATCAGTGCTTCATAAAGAATTTGTCAAAACTCAGACTCTCTTTCTCCTCCTTCTTTTTAAAATTTGCTCAAGAAATTTCCATGCTTATTTGGAGTCGGCAGAATAATGGGCACATAAAGATATCAGATGTTAATCCTGAAACCTGTGAATGTTACCTTATTTGAAAAAAGGATATTTACAGATGTGATTATCTTAAGCTGAGTAGTGTTACACGGGATTGTGTCCCATCAAAATTCGTATGTTGAAGTGTTAATCCCAGTATCTCAGAATGTGACCTCATTTGGAAATAGGATTGTTGCAGATGTAATTATTAGTTAAAATGAGGTCGTACTGGAGTAGGGTAAGCCCCTAATATAATATGACTGGTGTCCTTATAAAAGGGGAAAGTTCGAGACAGATACACATAAAAGGGGAACACTGTGAGAAGATTGCCAGCAAACCTCCAGAAGCTGGGGATACAGGCATGGGACAGATTCTCGCACACAGCCCTCAGAATGGACAAACCCTGCTGAACCTTGATCTCAGACCTTTAACTTCTTGAACTGAGATACAATAAATTTCTGTTGTTTAAATAACCCAGATTGTGGTATCTTGTTACTGCAGACCTAGGAAACTAATACAGAGAGATTTTCCTGGATTATCCTTGTGGACACTTAATGCAATCATATGTGTCTTTGTAAGAGAGAAGCACAGGGAGATTTCACATAAACATAGAACAAGACAAAGCATAGCCAGAAGAGGAGGAGGGAATGTGACCATGGAGGTAGAGGTAGAGACTACCTTGTGATGTGGTCACAAGTCAAGGTATGCTGGCAGCAACCCAAAGCTGGAAAAGGCAAGAAAGGGATTCTTCCTCGAGCCTCTGGAAGAAGCACAGCTCTGCCAACACCTTGATTTTGACCCAGTGATACTCATTTTAGACTTCCAGACTCCAGGACTGTGAGACAATAAGTTTATGGCAATTCATTACAGTAGTCATGGGAAAATAACACATTATATATTCATTTAATACAATACCTATGAATCCCTATTACATTTTCAAGAATAGAAATATGACTATAGCTGTGGCAAAGGACATTCCAGAGTGCTGTAATAGTGGATGGTCGTTTCATCTATACGTCAAGTTCATACTTACACATTTAAGGCACTTTATCAAATATAGGAATCAAATTACAGTAGCTATGAGGCTTAAGATTTTAAGGCTATTCTATCTTATGATACTAGTATAAAGTATTTTGAATGACCTTAGTGTATTTGGTCACTATAAAGATGTAAGCCTTCAGACAAAAAATAATGATCACTGAAAAACAGCATGGGTTCCCTAATCAAAGGTACAAATGTATTTATTTTTTTTTGCCAACATTAGTAGACAATAAGTTCTCAGACATATGATGGGTCTGGTATGCTTAGATGAAGACCTTTGAGGAAAGGTAGAAAAAGACAGGCTGGATGTAAAATGGTAACATGGTAAATCTATCTATCTATCTATCTTTCAATTGATCAATTGATTGATCAATGTCAGGGTGTAAGGAGGTTTCAGGTAACATGGGCAGGCATTTATGGGGCACTTTTTATGGGCCAGCCACTGATCTCAACCCTTCTGCTTTTACACATTATTTGTTCTCTCCACCTTCTCAGAATTCCTCTCTGGCCAACATTTTCCTGCTATCACTCTTACTCTTTCTCCTTGCCCTCTCTCTTTTCTACTTTCTTTGTCATACAGTATTTCTGCTCATTTCTTTTTTTTTTTTTTAAAGATTTTATTTATTTATTTGACAGAGAGAGAGACAGCATGAGAGGGAATACAAGCAGGGGGAGTGGGAGAGGGAGAAGCAGGCTTTCCGCCGAGCAGGGAGCCCGATGTGGGGCTCGATCCCAGGACCCTGGGACCATGACCTGAGCTGAAGGCAGACACTTAACGACTGAGCTACGCCAGTGCCCCTTTCTGCTCATTTCTTAGGCAGATTTAAAGATAATTAACTCCAGGGTCAACTGTGTGGCTCAGTCAGTTAAGCATCTGACTCTTGATTTTGGCTCAGGTCATGATCTCAGGGTTGTGAGATGGGTCCCACACTGGACTCTGTGCTGGACAAGGAGCCTGCTTAAGATTCTCTCCCCCTCTTGCCCTGCCATCCATTTGCACGTGGGCACTCTCTCTCTCTCTCAAAAAAAAAAAAAAAAAAAAGATAATTAACTCCAGTTCTGTGCTGTTTTAATAGCTACTGAGCACTTGAAATGCGGCTAGTTCAAATTGAGATTGCTGTAAATACAAAATACATACCAAATTTTGAAGACTTAGTATTAAAAAATGTGAAATGGCTCATAAACAATTTCTTACATTGGCTACATGTTGAAATAATAGTATTTTTGATATTATTCTGTAAAATAAAATATATCCTTAAGATAATTTGACCCAATTAATGTGGCTACTACAAATTTTAAATGACAAATGTATCTCACTTGTGGCTTCTCTAGATGAAGGCTAAGGACCTTGCATTTGTATCACAAGAAAGAAATTTTGTTAACAACTTTTGCTAAAAATTTCTGGCATAGGTAGGGAGTCTACCTCAGGAAAATTTTTTGCCACTCCTTTAGAGCCAAAAGTGAGCACAGGCAGTTGTGGTTTGAAATGACAATTATTTTTTCCGTAACCAATGACAAAAGCTACTTAATCAGTTCATTAAACGTGTTGAACACAATTGTATGATTGTTGAGATCAGCCATCCTCCTCCACACTCTGTCCTTCCAATAGTGTTCTTTGGAATGGATATTTCCCACCCTGATGAAATCTCAAGCGGTTCCCAAAGGTTTGCTGGTCTCTTTCAGAAAGAATAACAATCTCATTTCAATAATTTAAAAATCTCATCAAATCTCACATCACAATTTAAATTATCTTTCCCCAGAGGGGGCCTGCCTCAGCTGTGTATCCTGCAAAGAGCAAGGGAAGCACACTTGATGTCTGAATTCTGCAACCTCACCCCTCCCCACAGCTGCTGTCGTCCCTTCCAAAGCAGTGGAGAAGAGGGGAAGTGCCAGGGAGAAGAAGTCTCAGACGCCACCTGACTTGTACAGAAAGCACATGGCCCCAGGGCTCTGTGGGCAGCAGATAAGCAACTGCTTTTTCTCTCTGGGCCTTTATTGAATGCCTCTGAGGTCCTCCCGGTACAGAACTCTAACCACAGCTCTGGTGAGGCAGGCATCTAGCTGATCACTGTCTCTGAAGCCTGTGTGCTTCTGACAGGCTGCCCGGTGCTGGCTCTGTCCACCTCTTCATCCCGTTTTGGTACAATTCCCAATCAAGATGGCTGCAGGCTGCTTCCTTTTGGTGGAGTGCACATTTGTCTCTGGGAAACTTGGTACATTTCTCTCTCCTCTCTCCCAGCCTCTTCCCTCTGTCACCATCTAGTCTGCCCTAGGTTTTAGAGACTTACCAGTGTCTCTATGTGCCCACATTCCAGGGAACATAAAGCAAGCATTCCAAATGATTTGTTTCACACAGCCCCTATTTTGGCTTGAGATGGTGTACATTCCCCTTAGCTCCTTCATGAGTAGCTGGAAGGGGGAAATGCCATAGTACTGTAGCAACTCTTCCAAGATAATTTAGACTCTCTGTATGAGTTAGGGTAGTCTAGAAAATGATAACAAATGAAACACCAACTTTCAGCAGCTTAAAAAATTTATCTAGCTCTCCCATAATAGTCCTGGGTGGGGTTTAAGTAAGTGGCTGGCTCTCTTCAGATGATCATTCAGGACTCTTTCCATTTTTAGCTACAGGAATTCCTACAGTTTCATCGTCCTCTGCATCCAGACTGAGAAAGGAGGAGCCCTTGGAGAGACACATCCGCTCTCTTGAAAGCCCTGGCCTAGAAGTGGTGCATGTCTCTTCTCCCATCTCATCACTGGCCATACCAACTTGCACCAGAGCCTGAGCAACATGTTCCACCCACATGCCCAGCTACAGCTCTCTCTCTCTATGGAAGGAAAGAACAGACTTTGCTTTACAGTTGATGATATTTACCACAATCTCCAGGAACACTGAGCTCCCCATGAATCTTTTGCCTCTTCCTTATATACCCTGGGGGAAAAACAGCAATTAAGGAGTTTTTCTTTAAAAAAGTAAGGAGAGATCATTTCATCATGCCTTACAGCATGTCGAGAAGAGGGGCTGTGTCCCTCCAGTTGGCATGTAGAGATACTCGTACCCATACTGTTGTCTTTCTCAGCATTTTGAGTCTTAGTCGAAACTGAGACAGAGTGTATCCCTCTAACTATTACTCAATCATCTAGTAAGTACCCATTCTATGCTCTGCACTTTCTATTTCTCATCTCATTTATTCTTACAACAATTCTTTGACATAGGTATTAGGCTCAGAGAGGTTATTTGACTTAATTTAATTAATTAAAACAGAAAGTACAAACAGGAGCTGAAATTGAAACTAAATTTTTCAGGCTCTTATGATAAACTGCCTCTTGGTTACCCCTTTTAATATTGACATTTTATAATATTTACTTTTCTCTCTTTTAGTCTCTTTTTTTTTTAGATTTTTATTTATTTATTTGTCAGAGAAAGAGAGCGCATGCACAAGCAGGCAGAGGGAGAAGCAGGCTTCCCGCTGAGCAGGGGGAGCCCGATGAGGGGCTTGATCCCAGGACCCTGGGATCATGACCTGAGTCGAAGGCAGATGCTTAACCGATTGAGCCACCCAGGCGCCCTCTTTTAGCCTCTTTTAACTTTCCTTTAAAATTTTGACATCAATGATATAAATGAAAGAAATGTATGTGCATACATATATACAGTATTTATTTCCAATGTATATCTTCATCTATACATACTGATTACACTTGAAAGAATATAGAAACAATCACTGTGAAAAGTAAATAAGATTTTTTTTTTTTTTTAAAGATTTTATTTATTTGACAGAGAGAAACACAGCGAAAGAGGGAACACAAGCAGGGGGAGTGGGAGAGGGAGAAGCAGGCTTCCCGCGGAGCAGGGAGCCCGATGTGGGGCTCGATCCCAGGACCCTGGGATCATGACCTGAGCTGAAGGCAGACGCTTAACGACTGAGCCACCCAGGCACCCCAATAAGATTTTTTATAGGGAAAATTCTTTCTTCAAATTATTTACTATCCATGGAATATCTCTTAAAATTTACTACTGAAAGAGAAACATGCAAAATGGAAAACATTATTCTGCACATAATATTCACCAGTCAAAATAAAACCACCTGCATCTGTATGAAAATAAAAACGCTTGACTATACAATTTCCAGTATGTTCGAGCAGTTACAAAGCCTTTAGGGATAAAGTACTGCAGTATGATTTTTGACTTTCAGTGGACTATTGGGGTTTAATTACAAACCAACTGGAAGTGTTAGGGGAGCAGATTCCATACTGAGCTTCAAGAAACAACTCCCGGAACACCCATCAAGGGTCTGCCGAAGAACTGTTGCCTCTGCCGTGATTCTGACATGGAGGGGCTCGTGAAAGGCACCCCAGCTGCTGCTTCCGAGACAACACCCTTCTGTGTGCTTCGAGCCAGGCAAGTGATCGGCCACTGTCCCCATCCCTTGACACCCATGGATTTAGAGGATGGGCATTTCAGCCTTCTGCTGTGGCTGGTACCAAAAGCCTCCACAGAGACACTGGTCAGCAGAAATAGCAGAAGTAGCCCAAGTGTGGCCTCCGCCTCATGACACTGATATCTCCCTTTCACGTGTCACCACGGCTCCTCTCTTGAGTGAAAGCTCGATTGTGTTCAAAAGCTAAGCTGTAAAGGAGTCTTGCTTTAGCCTTTGGCCTGCACAAAATTATGCTGCAAGGAGTGGGAATGAAGCTGGGGAGTCAAGCTGCTGCATCCACCACAGCGGGGAGGGCAGGGAGGTTTGAATATCTTTTTCACGTGCAAAAAGGACAAATTAATGCTAGATAATTTGCAGGCAGGCACTGGTTTTCTGATTGCGTGTTTTAAATGTGCAGTCACTCTTCAGATGAAAACATTACTCCTATTTGGAAAAGTCTTGACATGACAAATAAGCAGCTATCCGATGACTTCAATTATAGCTGTTTTTACAAGGACCCTTGAATGGGTCATGCTACGACTCATTATTTTTTCCATTTTAAACAAAATAATTAATTGTACTCACTTGGGAATAGTTTTGTCTGGATGAAAAATAGAATTTTATTCAGAAAGTCTGTTTCCCTTCATTTAACTATGTGTCAGGCACTGAGATATCTCTTTTAATCCTTACAACTTTTAAAGGTAGGAAATATTAGTCCTATTTTATAGGTAAGGAATTGAGTCTCAAAAAGGTTAAGTAATTTGTCTAGAGTCATACCACCAGGAAAAAAGTCCAAGCTAGGTTGTGACCCTGGTTCCCCCTTAATATTAGGAGATTGCCACACAGTTGGTGCTATCCTTTGTGTTTAATAACTGCTCACTCATTTTCTTTATGCCTGTGTACTTTGCCAGATTTCCACGTAAGCAGTGCCATGTCATCTTCATGGCGTGACATCTCATCTGCCTCTGCAAGCTATTGAGAAAGAAAGGCAGGGCTCTGCCATTCCACTAAGGTGACAATTAGAGAAGTTGGTAACAGTGGAGGGGCTGAGAGAGAGAGAGTATGACTAATGGCAGTGTAATCAGATAGACAGCTGGGAACTAGGAAAACCAAAGCTGCCCATATAAGAAGTGGGAGAGGGGTGAAGGAAGAGTGGGAAAAGAGAATACAATTCCCGTGGAGCTGCTATAGTTGACATCAAAAAAATTCTGCTACCATGGCTAGGAAAGGAAAAATGATATGGAGCAAGGAGGAAGAGTCACTATGTAGACAAGGGCTGCCATTCATACTGAAGTAGATGCATAAGCCAGTCAAATGGGTCATTTTGGTTACGGTGAACTTGTCGAACAGTAAAGAAAGTCAACAGTAGAAAAGATGATTAAATTACGAATTTGAATCCTTAGAGACCAATAATAATAAGTAACCAAAACCTATAATCATGTCTTAAGTTGCACATATAATTATGATTTTAATAAAAATATGTATTTATGAAAATTCATGGGGAAATCACTTTGTATTAAGATAAAGTAAATGATTGTGTCTTAAATGAAGTATAATTCAGCTGAGTTTCAAGCTGCTTAATAGAATTCAGAGTAAAAGTAATGTCACCAAACACAGATATTTTAAAGCATTTTATTTTTTTAATATTTTATTTATTCATTTATCTATTTATTTAAGAGAAAGCATAAATAAGGGGAGTGGCAGAGGGAGAGGGAGAAGCAGGCTCCCCGCTGAGCAGGAAGTCCCATGCAGGGCTCCATCCCAGGACCCCGGTATCATGACCTGAATCAAAGGCAGACATTTAACTGACTGAGCGACCCAGGTGCCCCTTTAAAGCATTTTATAATTATGATATAAAAAATATACAGTTTTGGTGAAATTATAGGTATAATATTTCCATGTTGATATCTTGGCTTTGGGACAACTATGGATAATGTAAACAAGGGGAACTCTTTACCCAATATGGTCAATACATTTGAATTAATATCCAGTGATTTTTTTTTTCCTGGTTATCTTGTTCACTTATTCAAAGAATATTTATTGAGCATATTCTTATGTGACTTGGTTTTGAAAAAAGGATTTCCAGGAACTCTTAATTTTGCAATAAACTCACTGTCTAATGTCTCTTTACATTCACCACTCCAAATGCTCTCCCCAAATAGAGAGATTCTGTGCTTGTATTTTTATTCAGTATTATTAATGCAAATAAAATTATATTACCACACTAATCCAGTCTACCTGCATTTAAAGCTCAAGAAGGCTACCTTATAGGTAGTATGAAATATGCCATTGGAGCTTAACTCTTGATCTAGTGCCCTGTGAATTAGTTTTTAAAAATGGAAGGGCTATCCATTCATGAACCAACAAATCATTTAAAAGTTATTTTATGGCACTGATAGTTCAAATATTTTTCAGAAAAGTTTAAAACACCTTCCCATTTAAAATAATTTCGCATTTTAATTATTATCACAAAAAATAATCATTTTTTCAAATTTATTTCAAATTTAGCATCACCTCTGATATCAAAATAATCAAATTTATTTTCTAATGACATCTTTTTTACTAGGTGCCTAACTTAATTTGTTTACAAACTATTTGATAACTTTAGTCTCCTAATCTAAGAGGAAAATAGTGAGTCCAAATAGCTATACATCTACACAGGAGTTTCTGATGATGAACGGAAAACTAACCAAGACATAAACTGAGAAATTATGGATAGTGAATCTATCTGCAGGGTGTTATTACTGCATCCCTAAAGGTCTCATCTGTATGAATGCAAACATCTTCCTGAACCATAATGAGACCCAGTGTAAATCTCTTCAGGGTCATGTTTAACAGTCTATGCCTATGGAAATCATAAGATTATCTGCAACACTGCTCAGTTGCTTTCTGTTTCTAGCTGAATTAATTTTGCTCTATTGCACAGTTGAGCATCTGAGTGATTTCTAAAACAATAAATAACACGCTCTGAGAGGCTGACTTTAACTTTCCTGAAACTTTGAAAAATAGTGTATATTAATCATAAGGGTAAAAATTCACTAGATATTTATTGAAATTAAAAAAAGTAATGTATGGTGATTAACATAACATAATAAAAAAAATAAAAGAAAAACAAAAACAAAAAAAACAGAAAAAAAATACAGCTTAACATTTTTACAAATCCTACTGTCTAGCCTGCTGACTGGGCTAGCAACATTCAATAAATATGAAGACAAAAAAGCTACCCATCTATAAAGCTTTACTGACCCTTTGCTCTTAGGTATTATAATGCTAGTAAATGAGAATGTGGAAACTATGTTTATACTAATAATGAGGTAGTGAAAGGAAGTAAATAAAAGAGGAAACAGTTGTACTTTCTTCTGGATATAAAATACAAACAATTGTGAAGACAGAGAAATATTGAAACAAGAAAGCCCTAAGTCTACTTTTACTTACTACAAGAAACATATTCAGGCAGCCATAGTGGATAGCATGTAGAGGGAACCAAACATCTTTTATTAAAAGGGATTAAGTGAGGGACATTTGGGTGGCTCAGTCAGTTAAGCATCTGCCTTTGGCTCAGGTGATGATCTTGGGATCCTGGGATCCAGCCCTGCATCAGTCTCCCTGCTCAGTGGGGAATCTGCTTGAGATTCTCTTCCTCTTCCCCTCCCTCTGCCCTTCCTCCCGCCTTGTGCACGTGCGTGCGTGCGTGCGTGCTCTCTCTCTCTCAAATAAATAAAATCTTTTTAGAAAAGTGTTTTAAGTGATAGAAGATGCATCAGGAAAAATATATACACATATATATGCATAAATATGTGTGTGTGTGTATTCCTTTATTTCACACAGAGAGACAACATCAGTTTTAATAGATAAATGTAATTCCATACTGTGCTAGTTTTTGAATGAGTAAAACTATCAATGGGACTACCACAGAAAAAGAAGTATAATTCAAATAGAGTGTCCCAGAAAAAAACCACTTGGGCTCCCACTTTGGAGTTTAGCTGGTGGTTCCGAGCCCTGCCAATGGCCCCAACTCGGCCTGACTTGATGTCATCTTTGAGAGGCCTGAATTCTGTACACAGCTTCATTACCACTGGGCTGGAAACAACCTTGGATTGAGTATTTTGTTTGGGAGTTATTTTGCCAGGGCCTTTTGAACAGTAGTGTCCCAATTAAGTACTAGATATTATTTATGATGAGCTTTTTTTTTTTTTTTAAACAACAATATCCTTGCAGAAATTTCTAACTACTTTGTAACTGCATGCTTAACCTGGTGATAAAAGCAGTTATTAAAAGTCTACCTTTTCCAAAACAAACAAACAAACAAAACAAAAAAAAGAAAAGAAAAAGAAATATAGTTAGAATTAGTTTTACAGTCACTGATAAATTACTTAAATGAAAAATTACAAATAACAAAAATAACTTTCATGACAAGTGAGAAGAATTTTATTTGTATTTCATGTCATCTAATTAGATATATTATTCATGAAAGACTACAGATGGACAGAAGTGAAGACTGAAGTAATTTACACAGAAACAAGGTGCAGTTCATGAGGTAGCACATTCTCATGGCTGTGACTCAGGTTAAAATCCCGCTTCTTCATGCAATGTATACTTCGCTAATATATGTTTCCTCATGATGAGATTCAAAATAATACTGTCAACCTTATCCCAGCAGATGATCTAAGGTTAAACAGATGAACTAAATAACTAAATAACATTAACAGGTTAAATCTACAGTAATGTAATTGTCCTGTATAAACTCACAGCTACAGTCAAATTACTAAAAACTAGTAGTTTTATTTATGGATTTATCATTCACTTTTAACATAAGGTCTAAGTTCTTGCAGAGAACTATTTCAAAATATTTTAAGTTTCCATTGATTACTTATCCAATTTTTTCCTCCAACCTAATAATATTTCTGGGCATGCTGAGCTTATAGAGAAAACAGTAGTGGTTAAAGACTTTGATTTGAAAGGTCAGAGCAATACAGAGGAGGAGGTCTGGACTTCGAGCCCACATTTCATATTCATACTCTGACATCATTTGTATTATTACAAGCAAGTTTTAAATCTGTCAGAATTAGTCTTTTTGTCTGCAAAATAGGAGTGATAATAGCTAGTTCGTAGAGTTGCTGTGAAGGAACTCGTCCAGGTACACAAAAAGCCCTTGGCTACATCAGAGACAGTCACTGAATTTGAAGATAAGTCAACATAGTTAAGGTATTAGCCATTGTCAGTGAATGCAGCCAGGGGTTTGAATTTTCTGTCCTAGGGAGTAATGTGTTAATAATATGTGGGCAACTTGGAAAACATCCCTCTTGGTCCTTTCCCCCTTCTCTATTGAATCTGTGATAAATGTTTAATTTAAAAAGTTTATTATAAATATAGTAAATACAAATCAAAATGTAGATCTATGTTAACTCTTGTTTCAGAGGGTGCTTCACATTTATATTAAATGCTAATCTGGCAAAGAATCCAGTTTAGATAGCTATAACTCTCTAGTAACCAGGGGGAAATGAAGCATGAAAAGTGTGGTCCAGTAGCTTTTATGTTTTGAATCACTTTTCATCAGCAGGAACTCTGGTCAGTACTAGTCTCAAGTTAATTTGCAAACATTTTAATTTGTATTCAAATGTTGTCACTATGACAATTGATTAAAATTATTAATTTCATGTGCAAAATGTGAAAATCTTGGCACAGATTGTATCTGTGACTGTGTGTGTGTAAGAGTATGCATATTTTACCCCCACTCTTTTTCCATGAAAGAAAAAAACAAGTAGGAAGATATAGGTCAATTTGTTTTTTATTTTGGAAAAAAAATGATCAATAATGGAGAGTGACAGATAATGTCTTAAAAAGATATCCTCTACTCCAAGCCCAAATTCTCTTAGCTGGACCATAACAGCCTCTCAAGCGATGTGTTTCCTTACTACCTCCATGTGAGTATCCATCCCCCTAGTATCCACCACCTCCTATACACACACATTGACTACAGGAAAACATCCAAACTTGTACACAGAACAAATGCCCTTTGCAACCACCACTTGGGCTGTGAGCCCTGCCAAGGCAAAAGCAAGGGTTTTTTTAGTTATTCTTTATCTTATTCTGATGCTGACTGAAGGTTGAATTGAAGCGTCCCTAAATGTGTCATGTGTTCACATGCTCCTTGCTCTTCCCTCAGCCTGAAATAGCTTCAGTTTCTTTCCCAACTGGCAAACTCTTCGATGTCTCTTAAGACCTACTTCTCTACCCCCTCTTCCATGAAACTTACTCAAAACTCTTGCACACTTGTGGCAGACCTGATCCCTACTGACTTCTCCGTGCACACATTGTACTTTCTACTTATCCCCATTACTATTTCTCTTTGTGTATGTAAATAATTATAAATTATTTCAGCACTTCTCATGAGCCAGTCTCCATGCTATGTACAATTGGTGAGATATGAAAAAGAAACACCCAATCAGAGTGTAAGTGGGCTATAAGGGAAACTTTATATGGCAGAGTCCTGAAATCAGAATGAAAACAAAATCCACCTTAGGCTATACATTTCTTTTTCTATCTCTTCTCTATCTCTCTGTGTATAAATATAAATATAGGTATATTTATACACACACTTTTTTTGGTCTACTTGAACAGTGGAGGGCCTGAACAGTGCCTTCTAGAAACCGAAACCCCTTCTTTTGTGATTTGAGTTGTGTTAAATTATTTTAGCAAGCATATCTCACCTTTCCTACATAGGAGTCTAATTTATTGATGTTAAACATTAGGGAGGATACATGGCTCCAGCAAATGTCCTTGATGCCAAGATACCAAGAAATGTGATTGAAGACTCTCCCAGTGGGAATGGGTAAGTTCTCTGTGATATACCAAAATACATCAAGAGTCCATACAAAGGCAAGATCACCAGATTAGGCCTTCAAATGATGCAATTTTTTCTACTTATAGGCTCACTTCTATTTCCAACCATAACATTCTAGTATTTATAATGGAGTGTAGGTTGCCATGGCAGTAGAAGATTGATATGGAAATGGATTTTGGAAAATGGGTCATTGGAGAAGAAGTGTTTTAACCTATAAAATTCTTTGTCACAATTACTCATTTGGACTTTGCCTAAGACATCCTAGTCCTTAACCCTATGTTGCTGGCAAACGTTCTACAGACTCTAAAACATTCTAAGATTATCTACACCAAAGACAACTCCAGGGGACAGAGTTCTAAAGGGTACTCATCTTCACAATCATTCCATTTAGTCTGTATCATATTATCTCCATTTTATAGATGGAAAAACCTGAGATAATAAGGGATTAATACAGATTATACTCAATTCACTGAGTTAGTAATAAAACAAAAATTTCAATAGTGTCTGTCCAGTTCAAAGCCTTCTTCTTTTTCAATTGATGGTCATTCATTCAACAAATATATATGTTGTTCTGCCATGTGTAAAACATGGGTAGACTCTGAGGATGCAATGGAGAACCTGAATTCACAGTTCCTACCCTTACGGAAAGTTTATAATTTAGTGTGAGGTCTATATAATAAACAGGTAAAAAATGTAAATTAAAAATTGTGCTGTGAAGGGAAAACTTAAAACCAAATGCTAAGGTAGGAAATAACAGTGCAGATCCTAATTTACATGGACTATACAGGGAAGGCCTCTAAAAGGTGTTATTTAAACTGAGACTTCAGAAGATAAAAAAGAGCTGGGCATGTGAAGGGCAGAGGGAGGATATGGCAGGCAGGGGAAACACTATATATATAATTACTCATATACATGTATGTTTTTATATATTTATGTATATTTCAGTCATATATATTTAATGACTGAAAAAAGCAAGCAGACTGAATCTAAGCTTTTCATTAAACTGCCCATATATATATATATATATATATAGTCCTTGAGTAAGGGAAGAACTATATATATATATATATATATAGTCCTTGAGTAAGGGAAGAACTTGAAAGAACTTGACAGGTTGTAGGGCCAGAGAAAGACCAGTTAGGCTGGGGCACAGTTACTACCATGAGAAGCCACAAGAAAGGAGCCTGGAAAAGGGAGGAGACAGATCATAGGTGGCTTTGTAGGCTGCAAATATCAGACACATCTAGAATCCCAGCTCACATCCTTGGGATCGGTGTTTCTCACATTTTTATATGCATATTAAATCCCCTGGAGATCTTGTTAAAAAGTAAATTCTGGTTCACTATTTCTGGGGTGGGGCTAAGATTCTGCATTCTAACAAGTTCCTGAGTGACACAAATGCTGCAGGACTGTGGACCACCCATTGAGTAGCAGGGTTCTAGGGCCTACTTTTTTTACTCTACCCTTGGAAATTATGGACCCATTCAGCCATTCTGATGCATGACCGAACTGGAAGTGTGAGGGCATGGACACTCCTTAGGACAACCCTTAACTGATGGGAACAAAAGCCAATGTATTAAATTCTCTCCTCTGCGAACTCTCAGGTGTGTTCTCTACATGACTCCTCAGAGTTTCCCAATGGGATGGAGCCTCAGTTGGCCACAGTGGTGACCAGCTCAGTGGCATACCCTTATTTCACCCATCCCTACTTCTTTGAATTACCTTGTTAGTTAGAAGTTTCAACATGGACTAACTCATTAGTTTGTAAATTGTTTAGTTAGTTTTGACCAGTCTACATTGTCTTATGTTAAATTGTGTTTATATAGTAAGTGGGGATAAGGGAGTGTTGGGGACCTGTGTAAATTCAGGTTTGAGATTGGAGATGCCCTTTACACTCAACCAGCTCTAGGAGTCAGGGGTAAAGTAGCTGCCTAACTCAGGATCAAGAGAAGGATGACTAGATTAACCACCACCCAATGACAAATATTTATTACATGGGAGGTGAGCTCCTAGGAATTTGCTTTTTTTATTTCTCAGTTCTTTGTTAATTATCATAATCAGATTCCCACTCTCAGGATTACCATGATTGTTCTGTCCAAGTTGTGTGCATTTGTCAGCTCCTGAATATGTCACTCTTTACCTTAAATCATTAAAAATTCACACACCAGGGTATTAAATTCACATTATGCATAAAAATTAACATTTACACCATAAGTCACCTAGAGATTAATAGATAAGACTAAGAAGTGAGAATAACATTCTGCTCAGAACTTTAAAACACAAATTGTTTTCAAGTGAAAAATTTATAGTAAATGAAAGAAATATGCCTTGATTATGACTGCTTTTTAAACTTTTTGTGCATGTGAGTTTTCAACTTGAAAATATAAAAGCATTTTACCTGTTTTACAAGGACACAGTGATATCAAGAACCTTGATAAGAATATCAGGTCTTCCTACTGGCCAGGCACATTCATGCCCTCTTATCAAGTGCAAGAATGATTTTATGTCTGGCATTTTAAACACCTTGTGGGCAGCGACAGAAAAAGAAGCAAGCAGTCATTCATCCCCTCAAAAAAAAAAAAAAAATGTCTTAGGAGCAGGCTCACTAAAATTTAATGACTGAAAAAAGCAAGCAGACTGAATCTAATCTTTTCATTAAATTGCCTAGCTTCAATTATTCTAACTGGGTTCCAAGTGCCCTAAATATATTTGAATAGTGACTGCCAGTTTCTCATAATCCTCTTCTTTCAAGATGGCAGAGGTATTTCCAAGCCTCATCACTACGTGAGGTCTCTATCCTGGCTGAGCAGATGCGCAGGCAGGAGAACCATGAAGAGGCTGTGCCCAGTTTTTCTGAACTAGCTGAAACCTCATTCAGAAGAAAGGGTAACAGTATTGAAAACAACGGCAGCAGAGATGTATCTAAAAAGAATTAATAAAAGAGTATGTTGGATGATGAAATTCACAAGTGCTCTGAAGGAACTGCACACAATTGTTTAGAGCTTTATATGCCTTATGAGATTTTCCTACTTTTTACAAAGCAATTGTTCTGTATCTACCTCAAAGTTGTAGTACGTGATCCTTTGATGGAGTAAAGCACTCTGCTCTTCTTTGTGAAGAAGCCTGTTTTTATCTATTAAAAATTGGCTCTTGTAATTCTATGTAAAATAAGGCCATGGTCTGTCACCATAAACTTGATTCACATGAGCTTTTTTATAGGTCTACATGTTCGTAGTCAAGGAGCAAAACCTATTTGGTGGGAGGCACTGACATTTTGATTGTAGGAAGAAGGAAATGGCAATAATTTCTCAGAAGCTGGGCAGATTATAAAAGAGATATAGAAAATGCGACCCAGGCTGATACTGTAACACCTCTAAAACACAGATGGTTGGCAGCACTCTGATAAGATGTCCCCCCACTGAATAAAAGTACAAAGATTGAATAAATCAAATGCCCACCATTGTGAACCAGCAAGCGCATGGAACCATTTTCCCCACATTCCATCCGTTGTTCTATATGGACACAAATTACATAACCTCAGGCAAGATGAGGAAGTTGTGTGTGATAAGCCCCCAAAACTCCCTAACCTTTTCAAATTCAGTAAGGTATTTTATGATAACAGCTCTCCAGTTAGATATATACAAATTGCCTGCAGCACCAAATAATTGTTCTGACTAGCTGCACACTTGCTGTGTCCTCACAACTGACTTTTAAAAAATGTAGGATCCTAGATAATAAACGCAACTACTAAATGTCCCCAAAGTCACCGTTGAAGGTGTCATCAAAGAAAGTCTACAGCACAGGCATAAAAATGATGGACATATTTATTCTTTCTTTAAAATAAGAGACTGGGATGCCAGGGTGGCTCAGTCAGTTAAGCATCTGACTCTTGGTTTTGGCTCAGGTCGTGATCTCAGGGTCCTGGGATTGAGCCCTGAGTGGAGCTCCATGCTCAGCGGGGAGTCTGCTTGAGGATTTCTCTCCCTCTTCCTCTGCCCCCATCATCTGCTTGTGCATGCTCTCCCTCTCTCTCAAATAAATAAATAAATCTTTAAAATAATTAATAAATAAATAAATTAATTAATTAATTAGTTAAGACACCAAATAAATAATTATATGCTGAGGTTGTTTCAAGATAGTGATAGAATGGTACCATCCATTGAAATATTCTGAAAAAAATCTGATTATATATTCTCCAAAATGTCTTCAGAGTGCATTATTATTATCCTCACTTTGCCCAAATACCAAAGAAAAAAGCAGCCAACATATCATAAAATTTAAGAATATTATTAGCCGGTTGAAGTATATATAAACTATATCCCTTTTGTTACAAATTACGTATGTTAAAATACCAGAAAATTTTCCCTACTAAAGTCAGAACTGTGCAGTTAATTTTCAAAACCTAGTCTTAGTGAGGAAAAGAGAGAGCCTCTCTTTGAAGTAGGCCTGGGCTCTAGGCCTACAGAAGCCACTAGAAAAATTTTAAAAGAATAAGAAGGTAAAAATATTAGGCAATAAGCCTCTTACTCTGTATTCCTTACTGCTGATAAAGTATACTACAGTGGAATACACAACTCTATGGGTACAATGCCACCAGAACTCCTTACAGTACAAAATCAGGCAGCACTCCCGTTTCCAGGCACACGCTACCTCCTGTTTACCACACCCACCCCTCATGGCAAATGAGCTGGTATAATAAATAATTTGTCTGGTCTTTGTCATGAATCCTGGTAGGGAGCATCAAAAGCCCTTGAAATTCCTTAAATGATGAGTGTCCATGTTATACTAATGAGGTGTCTCACTGTAAGCCCGGGTAGCTTTAGGCTGGGGGCTGGTCACCAGAAAGACCAACAACCTGCTTAGAGGGTCCAGACATTAAGCTGCCTGATCTCTGGGAAGACGAAAGGAGCTGGAGATTGATTCAATCATGCTTACATAATAAAATCCCAAAAACTCTGGATGAGAAGGCTCAGTGGAGTTTCCTGGTTGGTGAACACATCAATGTGCAGTAAGGGTGGGGAGAGCTGAGACATGCCCTGATTCCACAAGAAGAGGGCACAGAAACTCTGTGATCCTTTCCAAGCCTCGCGTTATGTTCATCCTTTATAGATAAACTGCAATCATAAATGTAGCAATTTCCTGAGTTCTGTGAGCCACTCTGGCACATTATATAACCTGAAGAGGTCATGAGAATCCCCAAATTTGCAGCCAGTCATTCAGACGTCTGGGTGACATAGGGATACCCTGAGGGTTGTGGCTGGTGTCTGAAGCAAAAAAAAAAAAAAGGGTGGAGGACTTTGTCCTTAACCTATGGAGTCTGTGCTAACTCCAGGTAGTTAGTGCTAGAATTGAATTGCAGTATATGTAGTTGGTGTTAGACCAGTTGGGGGTGAAACAGAGTAAGTGGGAATATTTTAATAAGATTAAATTTCTAGAAAGTTCTAAAGAAAGATCATTTGAATAAGGAAAACTATGGAAATTTCTAAGTAATTGTGAAAGGAAAAAAAGAAGTTAGAAGTTCACATCACATTTATCCTTTCTGAAAACAAAAATTTGAACTTGAACTTGACACTGTTATCAAGTGTGCCACATAGGATTTGTGCCATGTGAGATTAATAAAATAAGAATATGTTTCCTGTTCTAGGGTATAACCACACACACAGTTGGTATGCTATTTAGTAATATTTGTATAATCATAATATGATATGATAAATGCTGTTTATTGGTTTTCAGTCTCTAGGCTAATCAATATATATATACAGTACTTAATGTTGGCGGCACATTAAAATTGCTCAACTATCTTATGAAAAATAGTAATTCATAGGCTCAACACCAGAGATCCCTATTTAATTGGTCTGGGGTGAGGCTTGGCATCAACAATTTTTTTAACACCCACAGATGATTAACATGCAGCCAGCATTAAGAACCATTGCAATAATAG
This sequence comes from Mirounga angustirostris, assembly GCF_029215605.1. NCBI lineage: Eukaryota > Metazoa > Chordata > Mammalia > Carnivora > Phocidae > Mirounga > Mirounga angustirostris. The sequence continues at coordinate 78,239,254 of NW_026991716.1, read as the reverse complement.
CATGGGACACTTAATTATACAGAATAAAATGTAAAGGTTACAAACCTTGATGAGGTAAAAGAAAAGAATGGAGTAGCTGACAGAGGTGTGGAAGCAGGGCAGAGAAAAATGATGGACAGAGGATAAGTTTAACAGTGTACTCAACAGGGCAAGAGCCAGTGATGTCTATTTAATATAAAAAAATAGAAGTTGAAGTATATTATTTACAGTTATGAAGATAACCACCAGAAGCATTTAAAAAACAGCAATGGGCTAATTAAGGAAGTTTCTGAGTGATAGGTTAGTAAAGGAGGTAGAAGATAGACAAAGAATCTAAAACTGATTAATCAAGAAATAGAGGTGAGATATCTGTACCTCCATGTTCATTGCAGTATTATTTACAGTAGCCAAGCCATGGAAACAAGTTAAGTGTCCATTAATGGCTGAACAGACAAAGAAAATGTGATGCACATGCGCGCGCCACCTCCCCCGCCCACCCCCACCCCCACCCCGTGTCCCCCAACACCACAATGTGGTATTAATCAGCCATGAGAAAGAAGGAAATCCTGCCATTTTTAACAACATGAAAGGAACTTAGGGCATTATGCTAAGTGAAATAAGTCACACAGAGAAAGACAAATACTGTATGATTTCACTTATATGTGGAAACTAAACAAACAAAAACCATGATCTCATAGATACAGAGAGTAAATTGGTGGTTTCCAGAGGCAGGGATGGGGGATGGGTGAAATGTGTGAATGTGGTCAAAAGGAACAAACTTCCAGTTATAAGATAAATATGTTCTGGGGATATAATATACAGCATGGTGACTATAACTAACAATAATATGTTGTATATTGAAAGTTGTTAAGTGAGTAAATCTTAAAAGTTGTCATCACAAGAAAAAAAAAAGTGTAACTCTGTGAGGTGATAGATGTGAACTAAACTTATTGTGGAAACTATTTCCCAATATATGCATATATCAAATCACTACATTGTACTGTACAAAACTAATATAATGATATATGTTAATTATATGTCAATTAAAAAAAGAAATAGAGGCATAAACACTTTGGAAGAGCCAAATACATAATAAAAACATGGCCAACCCTGGAAAATGATCCTGGGAAGGGATGGAATGGAGGTAAATTTTTGCTTTTAATTTTGCACATTTGGTAATTTTTTTTTTTAATTTTTTTTTAAAGATTTTATTTTTTTTTATTTATTCATGAGAGACAGAGAGAGAGAGAGAGAGAGAGAGAAAGGCAGAGGGAGAAGCAGGCTCCCAAGGAGCAGGGAGCCCGATGCGGGACTCGATCCCAGGACCCTGGGATCATGACCCGAGCCGAAGGCAGACGCTCAACCATCTGAGCCACCCAGGCGCCCCATTTGGTAATTATTTTTAAACTAGGATCATGTGCTGCATTTAAAATTTTTTTATTAAAATAGTATTTGTCAAAGCTGCTATCTAACTTTACAATTAAAGGTCACAAGGAACTTCTGTAATATAAAGTAGGGAAAAGGATGTGAAGTCAGGCACAATATTATATCAATCTTTTCTTTTGAAAGCAAAGGTCAGAGTTTAACCATCACAACCTTCTCTTTGTTAACTCACCAAGCCAATGTGATTCTGTTATTCAACTTGAACCAAGAAATATATACTACAATTATTTTATAGTACTCGTTCCAACTTTTTCTAGATAAGCTTTTTAAATACTTTGTATATTCAGTAAATGAGACAGAAACACATTTTATCAAAGCCATCAGATTTTCATAAAGAATTTTAAAGAAATTAATATTACTATTGCCTATTCATTGATACACAATTTCTATAACTCAAGTACAAATAAATTAACATTTTTTTCTAGATGAGGATATTGTCCATTGTTCATTCTTCCTCTTTCAGTCACTATGGTCTAAGAATATTATTTGTCTGTAGAGGAAAAATAACATTTTTTTTTTTTTTTTGTGGCTGAGTTGGCACAGAGTCTAAGGACAGAGTAAATAGATCCTCAATTAATATGGATTGAAGTCCTTTCAAAATAACAATTCCTAAGATTATACAGCTCACATTGAAATGACATAATTCCTAGTCTGATTTTTTTTAACGTATTTTACCCTTCCTGGTCATTATTTTTATTATTAATAATAGCAACCTATGGTTGCATAGTGTATTATAAAATGTTCACAAAGAACTTTGAAATATATTATCTTGGTAATCCCACAAATAGTACATAGAACTGATACTATATCCTCATTTTAAAAATGATGAAGTTGAGACTTAGTGTAATAATTTTCTAGAAATCTACAGATTTTACTGACAAACAGGATTTTAAACCAGTTCTTCTGCCCCTCCCCCCCAGCTTATACTTCTTTTCTCACCTCATTGGGTTGGAAGAATTAACTTGTTTTGCAACTCTCATGCTCTTACGTATAGACCATTGGGTAGTTTAACCAAAAGAAGTTTAAGACCATATTATCTGTACTCATTAAACAATTATATTCTAGTAGAGAGTTATATCCTTGCAAATTTTCCATCTCAGAATGATGTGGAGAAGCAAAATGACAATCTAACTTCTTATTTTTGTAGGAATATTCAATTTTCTTAGATTAAATGTAAAGTAATTTGCCTTGCAGCATTTAGAAATATATTTAAATGCAACAAATATTAATTGTTAAGTACTGACAGTAAACAAAGCATTCAGCTAAAAATGTGTTTTATGGAAAATTGGTTAAGTTTTGCCCTGATGCTTCATAGGCCTCCACCCATTGAGGTTGAAGCATTTAGTGAGTGAGTGACTACAATTTCAAAGTTGAATTGCAAAATGAGCATTAAAAATTATTTCAGTTTCAATGGTTGTGAAAGCCAAAGCTTTTATTTACATGAGCCAAATTTAAGAGAGATAAATTCCAGAAACCTCCCTTTAAATATCAAGAACCACAGGCTGGCACCCCAATAGAACAATGATTTTCTAATATTATAAATTAAAGAAGTAAAGTACTTATAGTTTCATCTGTCCCTTAAGAAGGTGAAATATCCTTTCTGGGATGGATTGGGAGCAAAACTAGCAAAAGAAGGTGGGGTGGGGGCAGTGGAGAAAAAGAAGGTGATGGAGGAAGAAGGAAGCAAGAGGGCTGTGATTCGTGATGTGAATGTACGGCCTCACCCTATTCCTCCTTCTGGGATTTGAAACCCCAGGATGGTGGTGGGATGGAGAATGAAACGTAAATCCCAGGAAAGAGGTGGCTTCTTTCCAACTGCTCCTCAACAAGGGCCAACATGGAGGCCTGGTCAGCCTGGGGAGATAAACAGAGCTCCTTCGAGGAGGTAAGTGGCCACAAGTTAAACCAGTAGTGGTGAAAACAGCGCTGGATATGGGGAGGGCAGAGACAGCAGGTTAGCCTCACCTGCCCTCCGGGAAAAAGAAGAGAGGAAAGGAGGCTGGATTCAAATATTTGTACAAAAAGATTGAAGGCTCAAGATTACTGTATTTTTAAAAATTTTATCTTTTGGCAGCTATCAAGAATAATAATAATAAATATAGAGTTATATTGAGTTATAGGAAAAAGTTGCATTTCTACACATCTAAGAATGAAAATACAACCACCCTACTTTATAAATGGAAGTACAGTAAAATGGGGTGTGGCAAATAGTTAAGGTAAAAGACTATCTAGAGAGAATAATCAATATTACATTTTTATTTTGATATGGTAGGACATTAATGTCAAATCCGGAATTTAATATGAAGAAGTCAAAAGTATCTATATGTATAAACCAATGAAAGGCAATGTAATAAGTTTGGGGTTTCATCTCTTAACTCAACTTTTTGTTGGCATCTTAAAAAGGTTATATATTCTCATACCATTCCAGAATAAGCTTTATCATAACATTAGCTTGGTAATTCTGATTCTTAAAAAATGATGCTCTAGTTTAACAGTGAAATTTTTAATTTGAAAACTGTTAATTTTCAGAATGTTCCTCTCTCCTTGAGAATTCAATAGCTATAAGATTGATGTGAGTCAAAACTTTGGAGAAAGTTTTGTATCATTAGTCCTGTATCACTATGACTATCTCCCCATTCTTTCTCTTTAGCTCATTTGGCAACAGCCACACTTATCTTGAGATTCTTTAAAGAGACTCCTGCCTTAAAGCCTCTGTGCTAGCTGTTCCTTTTGCCTGGAATGCTCTTCCCAAAAACATCGATGTAACTAACCTCCTGCACCTCCTGCAAGTCTTTGCTCAGATAGCACCTGGTTCATGAAGCGTACTCTCACCCCCTTTGAACAGAGCAAATGGGCCTACAACCTCCTACTGATGATCCCTCTCACCATGCTCTACTTTTCTGTTTTCAATACCAGCCATTACCTTCTAAATACTATGCAACTTACCTATCCATTACGTTATGCTCCCCACATTCAAACATGAGCTCCAGGTGGGCAGAGATCTTTGTCTTCTATATTCATTGATAAATCCCAAGCACCTAGAACAGCACTCAGAGAAGGTGCTCAATAAATACACAATGAATGAAAGAATGTTACCATTTCACATCCAACCTCAAATACTTCTTATATATCATTTATCTTCAGAATAAATCCTTTCATGTAAGAAGCAAGAGCTGTTCTCTCAAGTTCTGAAGATCAAAGGGGCCTGAGGGGTTCAGTGACTATCCTAATTTCTAGACTGTTTCTTTCACACACACGCTGAGCCCTTATTTTGGAGCATTTGTTCTAAGCGTCTGTACTTTCAATCTAATCCACCTTGCATTCTTCCTTAAGAAAGTGCTTTCCTGGGGCACCTGGGTGGCTCAGTCGTTAAGCGGCTGCCTTCGGCTCAGGTCATGATCCCAGGGTCCTGGGATCGAGCCCCACATCGGGCTCCCTGCTCAGTGGGAAGCCTGCTTCTCCCTCTCCCACTCCCCCTGCTTGTGTTCCTGCTCTATCTCTCTCTGTCAAATAAATAAAAAATCTTGAAAAGAAAAAAAAAAAAAAAAAGAAAGTGCTTTCCTTAAGAAAGCCTCAGTGGTGCTGTAGGTTAAGCATCGGATTCTTGGTTTCGGCTCAGGTCATGATCTCAGGTTTGTGGGATTGAGCCCCGTGATGGTCTCCACTCTCAGCACAGAATCTGCTTGAGTTTCTCTCCCCCTTTCTCTCTGTCCCTCCCCCTCTTATAAATAAATAAATCTTAAAAAAAAAGTGCTTTTGTGCATAAGGCCCCATCCTTCTAATGTATCATTTGCAGAGACTCTGAGCACCGATCAGAAATTAATGTAATGCCCCAAGATTCCTAAGACTCTTAGACCTTCTGCCTATTTTCATTTCACATCTTTTAAAACTCTTATGCCCCTCACTTCTACCTTGGTCTCCTGATGGTCCAGCCTTCCCCAGTAATCAATCCCTTTTGATCTACACCTAGATGACAGGTTTGCCCCCTTCACTCAAGCTTTTACACTCCTCTGAGAGGCCCCTTTATACTTTATTTTATAAGGGAGTAGTTTGCAACATATATCTCTTTATCTCATCTACAACCCCTCTTTGTACTCAGGAACTCTAAAATCAATCATCTTTCATGATCCTTACCACTGACGGCAAAAAAAAAAAAAAAAAAACTTTCATGACTAAAGGAATTAATTTTGTTCATCTTATAACCATGAGGCAAGTTTCTAAAATAATTTAAACAAGGAAATTTTCTTCAAAATGTCATTAATTACATTTAAAATTTCAATGCTTTAAATCTTGACCTAGAGCAAAAATTTTATATCAGTTTAAGAACTCCATGCCCATTTTCCTTGTCTATAGCCAGTGAAGACTGTGAAATTTAAAAAACTCTGAATTCTAGCTTTTTAGACACTCAAGTATTGTCTCCATTCCAACTTCTCTTCTACGCCCTCAATAATCTCACTTCTGGGACCTTTCCCCTTCAGTCTGGTTTTTCAGCTGTTTAATAATCCTTCTAACTTCCCTTGACCCTCCTCTACAGAGTTTCATCATGATCATTTCAATTTTGCAGCTACTCTTCAGCCACTTCTGCTGGCAGAAAAGTAATTTTTTTTTACAAGAATGCAATATATCAGATATCTACATTAAGGTGTAGCACATATAAAAAGTCTTTTTTTTTGTCTTTTTCTTTTTTTTATAAAGAAAATGTCTAGGATGGCCTTGATGATAAGAACAGAAATGATATCAGGGCATCTCACTTTATAGAATCTTAAATATGAAGAGCATTAAATAAAATGAATCGAATCATATTCATATTATGTATGTACTACATACACACACAAACACATACACATTCATGCACATACATTAAGAGGGAATAAGGAAAGAGAAAAGAAGGGGAGCTAGATTGCATTCTTCACTAAAACATAATATCCTCATGCTATCTATGGTGACTATTTTTTTTTTTTTTTAATGAACAAGTGGGATGAAGAAAGAGCAGGGCTTTGGAGTTGTAATTTATTTCTGAGACAGAAGGATAATTGTGCTCTCTAGCTCAGTAAATCTCAGTCTTAGTTACGTTACAGGCAAGTACTGACAGGACAAACCGAATAGTTGAATTCAGGCAGTATAAATGATAAGAAAGACATTTGAATAAGAAACTATTAAGTTCAAAGATTTGAGAAAACTAACATGTCAGTGTGCTGGCTCAAACATACAATCAAATCCATGAGCTTCCACAAAACACTTGGTTGTTACTTGACTATTTTTCATACTGATAGATGTTTTGCCCTTGGGGTGCACTGCTTTGCACATAAAGAATGATTCTGCTTTGTTCCCATTAGTTTGAAAGACAAGACAGTGACACGGTACAGAACAGAGTCCAGTATGAACACTGTATTCAGAACAAACCCACTTTCAAAAGCCCTATTCCGATGATAAAGAAACAGATGATATTTTTTCGTGTCTGAATTTGTGATCCCTGCAGTATGAGGGAAAAGACATCGAATGTGTTCCCTGAATAGCAATGAAGTATTGGAAAGCAATGACATTCTAATCACTGCTTCAAATGTCAGTGCAAGGATGCTGTGGGTTGCAGCCCCAGTACATAAGTTAACGGCTTTACTGTAAAACCACGAGGGAGCAATTAATGGGAAGCTGTTACTAACCTTCATGCATTCCATTGCTCAAGTGTCTAGAGAAAAGGTCTAATTATAGTTCTAACCTTTCCCAATGGGCCATGAATGACTCTCCAAATATAGGATGTTGTGTAAGAAAAACTATGATGAAGACATAGAATTGACATATAATTGAATTCCCTAACACAATGTACCAATAGTAGAACAACAAATCATGTTGGTAACTTGATTTTCACCAGTTTTTCATTAGAACAAAAATATTAAACTCTGTGAAAAGATATATGATTAAGAAAAATGGAGTAGTCAAACATATAAAACTGCATATAAAAGATATAGTAGACATAGGATCAGAAATATCTAAAGCATAACTATTTAAAAGACAAGTATTTTATTTGAAGGAAGAACTAAGGTCAATATGGAATGTGAGACTTAGTAACCCATTAAGCAATGTGATTAAAAGGAGCCTGATTGGCAAAATATTTTCATCCCCCCCCCCAATTTCAATAATTAAAACAACATGAAAAACATTTGCTTAAAACAAAAAAAATTAAAAGTGCAGAAACACTTTTTGGTGGGCACATATTTCAAGATGATAGAACATTTGTTGTTCTAGGTAAGATACCTCTTAGAGCGTGGAAATTGACATTTCCATGAAGTCAAGAGTCCCTAGTCACTTACAAAACATTCATTGAGTTCTTCCTGCAAGGCAGCTACAGTGAGAAGGATAACAAATGCACTACTTTCAAGAAATATATAATGTACGTAGAGATTGAAGAAAATACTGGATAAATATATAAAGCAAGGATGTAGTGGGAATGCTGTGAATGCCTGGCAAACCCAGTGGTACCTGACATCTGGAGGAAATACTGAGTCCAGAGGATCGGGGTCAGAGAGGTCAGAGAGGCTTCCTAAGGAAGTTGGGGCAGATGACCTTGCTGGGTATTCAATCAGGGAGAGGCCATTCCCCAGGTTATCCTTACTTATTCCTCTCCTTGAATACAAGAGGGAAGAATTATTGCCTCCCATGTCATCAAAGAAAAAGCTACAGATCATCAACAGCCTGAAAAGTCCTACATGATCAACTCCTCCCCTCCTCCTTTCTCTCCCTACTCCTCCTCCCTTCCCCCCTACCCCCACTTCATTTTTTTACTACTTTCCCCTTTGCTCATACTGCTCCAGCCAGACTGGCCTCATCCACGAACACTCCAGAAACTCAGGCATATACTGCCTCAGACATATGCACAGCTCTTTGCCCTACCTGGACCATTTCACTCTGCCTGGACCGCTCACTCTTCCACCAGACACAGGCATGGCCACTTCCTGCACCTTTTCAATACAATGTCCCATGACCTGCCCTCCCAGCACTCCTCTATACACATGTATCCCTTACCTTGCTCCAATTTCTTTCACAGCATTTATTATCTTCTAATACTTATATGTTTGTGTATACATATACACTTATATATATACACTTAGCTACACACACACACACATACACACACACACTTTAATTATTGTTAATTTTCTCTCTTTCTTGCTAGAATATAAGCTTCCAATGGACAGGAATCTTTGTTTCCTTCACTTATGTATCTCAAATCCCTGGAACAATTCCAGGTACAAGATAGATGTCCCTCAGTATTTGTTGAATTGAATCAAAAATTCCAAAATTTCTAGTAAGTAAATTTTTAATTATAGATCCATTTTGTGATAAATTGACAAATAATATTTTCCCAATTTATAAAACAGTATCTTTTTTTTCATGTGTATAATCGGGAGTCATAGTCCTCTATTTTTAAATTGGTTTTCAAACACATTTAATTTCAATCTCTGTCTTTTTTGCCTGTAAAACATGTTAATATAATTGTGGTTATCTTAAAATGCATTATTTGGATAAAATCAACAGGAAATGGAAGATGGGTAAATACTTACAAATGCTTCCTTTGTTTTACTTTAAATTCCTCAAGTCACTTTTACAAATGTAAACCATGTCTGATAATTTGGAAGTAAAAAGGTTTTAAGAATAATTTGAAAAATATGATAACATAGGTCTTTTCCAAATTCTCTTTAACAATGAAATTACATTTTAAAAGCAGTATTATATTGGTATCATTGATATAGCTTTAGCAAATTTTATTTACATTTTATTTATTATTTTTTATTATTATTTATTTATTTGACAGAGAGAGACATAGCAAGAGCAGGAACACAAGCAGAGGGGGTGGGAGAGGGAGAAGCAGGCTTCCCGACAAGCAGGGAGCCCGATGCAGGGCTCGACCCCAGGACCCTGGGATCATGACCTGAGCCGAAGGCAGATGCTTAACGACTGAGCTACCCAGGTGCCCCTTTATTTACATTTTAATCACAGGTCTACAGTAACTTTAGTTTGTGAAATGTTTAGGCAGAAATAAACTTTTTAATTCTTTTTTTCTCTTCTAAATTATATGTACATGCATATATGGATACCTATACATACACTTATTTGTTTGTTGACTTCATGGATGTTTGTTCTGCTTAGCCCCAGAGGGAACTCACATGATAAGTAATATAATAATCATGGGCATATATCTATTACGCCAAGTGGCATAATGTTTAAACACTAAGGAAACAAAATTTTTAATGTAAAATCAGTGATTGGATTGTTTCATCAATGTAAGACAACAATAAGAAGTATTGCAATGCTTTTTGCTCCAACTATTCAAACATAGTTGCTCAATAAATTCTTGTTAGATAAGAATGCCATTTAGTTTATATAGCTTTTTTAAAGAATATGGCTAGTTCATAGTGCCTTTTACATAAGAAAGTGGAAATAAACTATGCCAAAAAATTAGACTCAACTTTTATTATTCATTTATTAATTTTACAAATATTTATTGATCACCTATTATGTTTTAGATGCTATGCTATTAACAAGATAAAAAGATAGAGATAAAATAGACAGCAAATATTAGAATACTGGAAAAGAGCTTGAACTTTATGGGACAAAATTTTTAATGGTGAAGCATGACATTGTGTGTAAATATAAAAACATAAAATAATATCTTATATCCTTCATGTTATCACAACCCACTTAAGGACATAAAATTTATACACAAATAAATTGTGTATTTGTGCCTTGTGCTATAGAGTGAGCTTTAATAGCTGTGTCTTTCAATAATTTTGTCCATTATATATAGGGTGTCAAGTGTCTGGGCATAAGTTTTGTCATAATATTAATTTATTATCAGTTTTTAATATTTGCAGGATCTATAGTGATGACCTTTCATCATTTTTTGGGGGGGGTTATTTATTTATTTGAGAGAGAGAGAGAGTGCAAGTGGGAGGAGGGAGAGGGACAAGCCAACTCCAAACTGAGCATGGAGCCTGACAAGGGGCTTGATCTCAGGACCCTGAGATCATCAAAATCAAGAGTCAGATGATTAACCAACTGAGCCACCAAGGCACCCCTTTAATCATTCTTAATGTTAGTCATTTGTGTCTTCTTTAATTTATCCTAGTCTCCCTTCAAATAATATTATATCACTGTAAATAAGAACTCTACAACAATTTCTTTCCATTTTGATCCTTTCATCCTTTGTGCTCATACATTTCATTTAATTTAAATTCCACTATTTTTATTTTAGTCAGCCTTTTTAGTCTTTTAAATAGATTTAAAAGAATTTAAAAACTTTCATTTTTCCATGTACTTTTACCATTCCAGATGCTCTTTATTTTTTTTTATAGATCTACATCTTTTCTCTATCATTTTTTTTCTACCTGAAGAAGTTCCTTTAACATATCTTGTAGTACATGTCTGCTGATAATGAATTCTCTCAACTTACTATTATTTTTTAAATGTTTGCTTTCATGTTTGAAACATTTTTGCTGAATACAGAATTCTGGAAAGATAGGGTTTTGTTTATTTGTTTAGTACTTTACAGATGTTGCACCATCATTTTCTGTCATGCAAAGATCTGGTGAGAAATCCACTTCATTCTTTTCTTCATTTCTTTTATGTGATATATCTTGTTTCCACCAGCTGCCTGCAAGATTGTCTCTATCTTTAGTTGCCAGCATTGTATTAGTTTGTGAGGGCTACCACAGCAAAGAATCACAGAATGGGTGGCTTAAATAGCAGAAATTTATTGTCTCACAGCCCTGGAGACCTGAAGTACAAGATCAAAGTGTCAGCAGGGTTGGTTCCTTCTGAGGGCCTTGAGAGAAGGATCTTTTTCAGGCCTTTCTTCTTGGCTTGTAGATGGCTATCTTCCTCCTGTGTCTTCACATTGATTTCCCTCTGTACATTCCTGTCTCCAAATTTCCTCTTCTTAAAAAGACATGAGTTATATTGGATTGGGGTCTACTCTAATATCTCATTTTAACCTAACTACCTCTGTAAAGACCCTATCTCCAAATAGGGTCACATTCGATGGTACTGAAGGTTAGGACTTCAACATATAAATTTTTTGTGGGGTCACATATTTAGTTCATGACAAGTATTTTGACTAGGATTTGCCTAGGAATGTCTTTTCTTTAAGCTTTTTGGATCTGTGATTTTTTATTTATTTATTTGACAGAGAGAGACACAGCGAGAAAAGGAACACAAGCAGGGGGAGTGGGAGAGGGAGAAGCAGGCCCCCTGCTGAGCAGGGAATCCAATGCGGGGCTCCTTTCCAGGACCCTGGGACCATGACCTGAGCCGAAGGCAGATGCTTAACGACTGAGCCACCCAGGCACCCAGGATCTGTGATTCTTTGCTTTCATTAATTTGGGTGAATTTTTGGCTATTGTCTCTTTCTAATATTACTTCAGTCTTGATTTCTCTCTTTTCTCCTTCTGTGACTCCAGTTTCCTTTTTACTATATGATTTTGTGTTTTCCCACAGCTTTTGGATGCTCTTTTCTTACTCTTTTTTTATCTTAAAATTTACTGATTATTCCCTTTCTTATGTTCAGTCAGCTAAACCCTTGGAAACAATTCTTCACCTCTGAGATTGCATTTTTCATTTCTAGCATTTCTACTTGACACTTAATTATAGTTTGCATCTATCTGCAAAATTTTCCCATCTCTTCATGCATATATTTTCCACTAATACTTTAAAATATTAATTATAACTATTTTAAAGTCCCTGTCTGAATATTATAATATCTGAGCTATCTTTGAGTCTGGTTCTATTGATTGCTTTATTTCTTGACAATGGCTTGATGATTCTTTTTTTTTCCTTTTTGCTTTTTTTATATGCTACAAAATGTTTGATTAAATGCTGTGTAAAAGAACACTATAGACCAAATTAAGTAATGTTTACATCCAGAACTGTGCATGCCTTTCTTCTGTCAGGTTGTAAATTTGGGAGTGGGGAGGTAGGGAGTGGGAAGGGGTAAGCTGTTGAATCAAACCAGTAAATAGTGGCATTAAGCTTGGATTTTGTTGTTGCCATAGTTACATTATTGCAACTCAGATGTAAATTCCTCCATACATGGACTGTTGTGGCCTTGGACTTAGACTAAGACAGAGAATCTCTTAGTGTTTCTCTACTTTCTACAGTCTCTGCACCCCTGCACAACAAAGAAGGTGTCTCTTCACGTTCTCTCCTCTCTTCTAGCCATAGACTGTTTTTCCTCTTTTTTCAGTTCAAATGCCATGATGTGGGCAGAGGATGTTTTTCTGTGGGCAGAGGATGTTTTTCAGTTCTACTGCTTCAGCTTCAGTCATAAGCATGTCAGGTACACCTGAGCTTCTGGGATAGACCTTTGTCAGAATTCCCGGCCCTCCTCCTTTATGTCAAAATGCTTTTAGTAGATGAGGATCTTTGGCACTAGTAACTTTCCTTCTCCTCTCCCACAGGCAGTGGAACTATAATTTCTGTCTGTGTAAGACCCTGGGCATGAGTGGGTCTCCTTCCCCACCTTCAGTGGAAGATGCTTTTACTTTTATCTTTCCTGTGGCAGCACCCAGTCTTTTCTGTGTTACTATGGGCATAGAAGAGTTTCCTACCCTGCACCCAGCAGCAGACAGCTTTTGCCTCATAAAGGGAGAAAGGTCCAGGATACAGGTGGATTTCACACCTGTGCATCAGTGCTAGACCACCAGTAGGTAGTATGACCACATGTACCACCAAAGGGTCCTCTCTGATGTCCTCTGCTCTGCTCCCAGCTTTTCTCATGGGTATCCAGTGAAGGCCCATGGAAAAGAATGGTAAAGAGTTACAGATTCTCCTATGTCTGGGGCTCCCACAGATTCAAGCTCTTATGCTACCACACACCCAAACTTTAAAAATTCATTTAAATTTCAGTTGTTTCCTCTGACCTTCACACTTGGATGGCTGCCACCTCTTCGTCCTGTGGTCTGCCAAAGGCTAAAGTTTGAGTGTCCTACTTTCCTCCAAGGGTTTTTGGGGTTCTATACAAATTTTAGAATTGTTTGTTCTATTTCTGTGAAAAATGCTATTCGTATTTTGAAAGGGATTACATTAAATGTATAGATTGTTTTGGGTAGTATAGACATTTTAACAATGGTTGTTCATCCAATTCATGAGCTTGGAATGTTTTTTCCACTTCTTTGTATCATCTTTAGTTTCTTTCATCAGTGTTTTATGGTTCTAGGAGTACAGGTCTTTCACCTCTTCCGTCAGTTTATTCCTAGGTATCTTACTATTTTGGGTGCAATTGTAAATGGGATTGTTTTCTTCTTTTCTCTTTCTGCTGCCTTCATTATTGGTGTAGAGAAATGCAACACATTTCTGTACATAGATTTTATATCCTGTGACTTTAGTGAATCCATTTATAAGTTATAGCATTTTTTTGGTGGAGTGTTTTGCATTTTCTTTATACAGTATCATGTCATCTGCAAGTAGTGAGAGCTGTACTTCTTCCTTCCTGATCTGGATGCCTTTTATTTCTTTTTGTTGTCTGACTGCTATGGCAAGGACTTCCAATACTATGTTGAATAAAAGTATTGAGAGTGGGACGTTCTTGTCTTGTTCCTGACCTGAGGGGAGAAGTTCTGTTTTTCCCCATTAAGGATGATGTGGATTTTTCATATATGCCCTTATTATGTTGAGTTATGTTCTCTCTAAACCTACTTTATTGAGGGTTTTATCATGAATGGATGTTGTACTTTGTCAAATGCTTTTTTGGCATCTATTGAAATGATCATACACACAACTAATGTGATGTATCATGCTGATTGATTTCCTCCTCCAGGGGCTTTAATGAAATTCCAGTTCCTGGTAGTCTTGCAACCTCAACTCTATGCTGAGTTCAAAATGATAATTTTGCACATTATATAGCTTTTTCTCATTGTTGGAGAAAAAGTGGGATTCTCTGTGGCCTTCTACATCCTAAATAGAAGTCAAACTTGTCCTCAGGTTTTGGAGGAATACTAACAAAATATAACTCATCCAGACACATCCAGGTGAAGGTAGAACAACAGACTTTCTTCTACTTCTCTGTAGTTCCACTGCAATCCTCAAGTTAAGCCATGAAAATGGCCTCCATATTGGTCTGCAATTTCCACTCTTACTCCTTAATCTAGTCTGCAAACAGGAGTCAGAATAATCTTTTCTAAAACGTACATCAGATCATGCCCTTTCACTGCTTTAAATTCCTCAGTGGGGGCACCTGGGTGGCTCAGTCAGTTAAGCGTCTGCCTTCAGCTCAGGTTGTGATCCCAGAGTTCTGGGATCGAGCCCCACGTTGGGCTCCCTGTTCAGCGGGGATTCTGCTTACCCCTCTCTCAGTGCCCCTCCCCCCTTCTTGTATGTGCTCTCTCTCTCTCAAATAAATAAACAAAATCTTTAAATAAGTAAATAAAAATAAATCTCTTGGTGGTTTCCTATTGAACATTAGATAAAATGTGAAATCCTTATGATGGTCTCTATAAACTTGCTTCATCTTTTCATGACCCACATCTCAAACTCCCCTCTTGTTACTTTTCTTCTACCATTTCCTTCTGTGTTTGAGTTCCTTTCCTATCTTAGACTCTCCATTGATGCTTTGCTTTTTCTCTGAAAAACTACAACCAACTACCTAAACATTTACCCTCAATACACACACACACATACACATACACACACCCACATGGGTTTCATATGTCTGATTCCTTCTTATCTTGTTCTTCACATCTCAGCTGAAAACCAGAGATGCCCTTTCTAATTTTCTCTCCACCAACATTATTCTCCATCTCTGGGTATTCTTTGTGACACTTACCAAAATGTACTTGTGTGGTACTTTGCTTATTTGCCTTTTCATTCATTTATGGTCTTTCCTTTCCACTGCAGTCTTCATGAGGACCATTTATGTCTTGTTGACTAGAGTCTATGCTGCACTTAAGACAA
Organism: Mirounga angustirostris; assembly: GCF_029215605.1. NCBI lineage: Eukaryota > Metazoa > Chordata > Mammalia > Carnivora > Phocidae > Mirounga > Mirounga angustirostris. Next base: position 78,223,891 of record NW_026991716.1, on the reverse strand, counting down.
TGCTCAGCATACCACTCATTCAATAAATATTTTTAAGTGCATTTAGAAAGTAGGATACCTGATCATTATATATTATTATAAAGTTTTATTGTATACCAAGTACATACAAATAAATTATTTTATTTTATATTAAATACTATAAGATAATTAGACTAATTTAACAATGTATATATGAGTGGAGAGAGGAATTCTAGACAAATGATGGAATTCAACCAAATGATGGAATAGAATCTAACAGTTAATCTCTTAGAATCTAGGTGGATTGGCACTCAAATTACCCTGAGTGAGTTTCTAGCCATTTCTTAAAAGCAGAAAATATTTATGTAAAGAAATATGCAGGTGAATGTAATTTTCTTGGAAAAATATCCAGGGATATAAATGAAAGTCAGTTTGCAACCTCCTATTTCGTAAGAGTCTGTTCTTCAGGGATTTTGCAACTTCACTTTGCAGAATCAAGTAGCTCAGTTATTTTGAGTAAGCATATGTACTTTTAAGTGGCTATTCAAACTGAATTGCCTGAGTCTTTTAGGGTTTAGTGCTCACTAAATGTTATATAGAACCAGGAAGAAATGGATAGTAAAATTGCAGGGACTCATCAAATTATTAACATTTTATTCTACTGTGAGCAAGGAAATAGCATCAAGTATATTTATATAAGGTAGAATGGTGTCTTAGAATATATAAGTCATCCACATGCCTGACGTATGCTTAGGGATATATTGAAAACTTAGTTTAGTTTCTGTTGACATATCATAAAATAGAAGATTAAAATAATGTTTACTAATTCATCTAAACAAGGCTGTTCATTAAAAGTGACCCAGTGTTTTGATAGGGATTGCATTAAATGTGTAGATTGCTCTAGGTAGCATTGACATATGCTATGGTGAGCGCTGTGAACTGTGTAAGACTGATGAATCACAGACCCGTACCTCAGAAACAAATAATACATTATATGTTAAAAAAAAAAAAAAAGATAGTAGGAAGGGAAAAATGAAGGGGAAATCGGAGGGGGAGATGAATCATGAGAGACTATGGACTCTGAGAAACAAACTGAGGGTTCTAGAGTGGAGGGGGTGGGGGGATGGGTTAGCCTGATGATGGGTATTAAGGAGGGCACGTACTGAATGGAGCACTGGGTGTTATACGCAAACAATGAATCATGGAACACTACATCAAAAACTAATGATGTAATGTATGGTGATTAACGTAACATAATAAAATAAAATTAAGGGGCGCCTGGGTGGCTCAGTCGTTAAGCATCTGCCTTCAGCTCAGGTCATGATCTCAGGGTCCTGGGATCAAGCCCCACTTTGGGCTCCCTGCTCAGAGGGAAGCCTGCTTCTCCCTCTCCCACTCCCCCTGCTTGTGTTCCCTCTCTCGCTGTGTCTCTTTCTGTCAAATAAATAAATAAAATCTTTAAAAAAAAAATAAAATAAAATTTTTAAAAAATGAAAAAAAAAAAAGTGACCCAGTGGCCTGAAGGATCTTGTGTCTGCAATTTATTCCTTGACATCATTTTTTTTTTCAAGATTTTATTTATTTTTTGACAGAGAGAGAGACAGCGAGAGAGGGAACACAAGCAGGGGGAGTGGGAGAGGAAGAAGCAGGCTTCCTGCTGAGCAGGGAGCTGGACATGGGGCTCGATCCCAGCACCCTGGGATCATGACCTGAGCCGAAGGCAGACACTTAACGACTGAGCCACCCAGGCACCCCTCCTTGACATCATTTTAAAGTCTTCTAAATAAATAGCAAAACAAAACAAACCTTTAAATCCACCCTCAAAACATTTCAGAACTTTATTTTTCATTAATACAATGAGTAAGCATGTGAAATTTTATCTCCAGAGGATTTATTTCTTTACAAAAAGCTGAGAGAGTGAAAATGGAATGGTTCAGAAGGCCTCTTTCTGAAAAGTCCTAACTTCTGGGACCAGATAATGTAATATGAGGCAAATCTCACTGATGGCCTAATTTTGACTTAGCTATTGAAATCATATAAAAAATAAAATATATTTTAAAATTAGGTGGTATTTATCTGGAATATAATATCTTTGTAATCATTAGAACTTTTGAGACAACAGCATATAAAAGGCACTTTCATAATGAACTAATAATCATATACTGTCCTTTTAGCCTTAAAAATATATCAACAGCACAATTCAACAACAACAACAAAATCCCAGCCCTATTTAAAAAAATAGGCAGAGGACTTGAATACATATTTTCCTAAAGAAGATGTACAAATGGTCAATAAGCACATGAAAAGATGTTCAATATCACTAATTATGAAGCAAGTACAAACCCAAACCACAATCAGATATCCTCTCACACTTATTAGTGTGGCTACTATTAAAAAAAATAAGAAAACAAAACAAAATAAAATAAAAAATGTTGGCAAGGATATGGAGAAATTGGAATCCTTGTGCAAGGTTGGCAGGAATGTCAAATAGTGCTGCAGCTATGTAAAAGAGTTTGTCAGTTTTTTAAAAATTAAAAGTAGAATAAACACATGATTCATCATTCCTACTTCTAGGTATATACCCCAAAGTATTGAAAGCAGGGTGTGTAGGAGGTATTTGCACATTAATGTTACTAGAAGAATAATGGACAACAGCTAAAAGGTGGCAGCAACCCAGCCATTCATCACTGGACAAATGAATAAACAAAATGTGGTATATATAATACAGTGGAATATTATTCAACTTTAAGAAGTAAAGAAATTGTGACACATGCTACAACATGGATGAACCTTGAAGACATCATGCGAAGCAAAATAAGCAAGTCACCAAAGGACAAATATTATATGATTGCACTTATGTGAGGTACCTAGAGTAGTCAAATTCATACAGACAAGAAGTAGAACAGTGGTTGTCAGTGGCTGGGGGATGAGGTGGATGGGGATTTATTGTTTAATGGGTACAGAGTTTGAATTTTGCAAGACGGAAAAGAATTCTGGGGATGGATGGTGGTGATGGTTGTACAACAATATAAATGTATTTATTGTCACTGAACTGTACACTTAAAAATGGTTACAATGATAAATGTTATGTATATTTTACAATTAAAAATAATCTTTCAATTAAAATTTTTAGAAGCACAAAAAGATATATATCAACATTATTTTTTGGTATAAACTCTTTAGGCTTCTCTAAACTTTAAGATTGTGTCCATTTTACTCATCACCTTATCTCTGAGTTTCAGCACACATTAGGCAGTCAATAAATACTCATGATATAATTTGATAACTGAATGGGTCTCCATATGACCCTCCTGAGACTTACATCATGTGCTATCATTGGTACTATCATCAAGTCCTTTCAGAAACACAGTGGTAGAAATTTCTGGGTTTTTATTGATGCTTCTCTATTTCAGGCAATTATGCACAAATAAAGAGAGGCAAGCAAAGACTAGAGTGAGTCTGTGGTAACCCACATTTAGAATCACGACAGTGTCCATCATGTGAACTATTCCCAAGTGAACGATCGACAGATGGAACAGCTCTTTACGGTGTCACACATAAACCTGACAGTTTAAGCTTGTCAGGACCTTCAGAAATCAAGCTACAAGTTAAAATGCTGTTGGTTGGAGTGGGGAGGGGTTGGGCAGTGAGAACAAAAAGAGATGACAAAGGGAAGAATAAGATAATTATAATGAGGAAAGAGAATATCAGCAAAGCAGAAAGGTATAAAACTCACATACAGAGAGTATCTAAATCCTGGGATTATGCTAGGCATTTTTCTATATGTCACCTCATTTAATTCTCACAAGAACCCTGCCAATTATAACCACCATTTTTACAGATGAGAAAAATCAAGATTTAGAGAAGAGAAAGGGATATCCTTTAGGTGACAGATCCAGGAAATGAACACAAGTCTTAATGATGTAAACTAGTATTATTTCACAGCCATACGAGCAGCCTCAGGTCACAGATGGTGGTCAGAGAGGTGACAGGGCTTTGAAGATTTCAAGATCCTGTGGAAGAGGAATTTTAAATTATGCATTCAGTATTTCAGGGGCAGTAAGTGCCTTCCACATGAACCTGTGTCCAATGATCATAATGATAAAAATAATTGTACCAAATAAAAATGTCTACACATGTATATACATGAGGAAGAGCACCTCAGGCAGAGAGGAAGCTGTATTTTCTGTGTACAAATAGAAATTGTAGCACAGCCTTTTTGCAGAAACTGGGTTGTTATGGGGTAACTCAATTATTAAACATTGTAAAATGTCGTCCCCCAAATCTACAAGATTACACGATGACTCCTTTTGTGGTTAAGATTTCAGTTCTTTTCCCATCTTGCGCTCATTCCAAGTTTACTTTTTCTCTCTTCTTTCTATTTCCCTTCCTACTCCATTCTCTGTGCTTTTCTTTTACAGAAGAAACAACTTCTTCACCTTTACAGAGCTCTAGCACTTTTCCCTATACAGAGACAGCAGCAGGCAACTTTACCACCAAGTGAAGTGGAAATTTTATATGTCAAACAGGCTGGTGGGAGAGGCCCCTGGAGCCAAAAGAAGATGAACGATGCCTCTCTGTGTGCATTGCCTTGCTTCACAGCAGCTCACGGAGTAAGCATTCATTTTCTTCAGGGGCATTGCTACAAAGCACACTTCTGGAACATTCTTAAGTGTTAAGTCAAACCTCAGTCTTCCAGCAAGTCTGTCTCAGGAGTGGAGAGATGAGTTTAGGCCATGACAAGCAGAAAACTGACTTTGAAGTATTTCTCACTTACGTTTCCTCCATGTCCTTATTTGTCTTTTTTGAAGTGGAAAGTAAAAGGGAAGGGACAACAGTCTGATTGTTACATGAGAGCTTGGAGAAAGAACGCATTTCACAGAGGAAACACTGCAGCTAGGCAAAGTAGAAGATGTGAGTCTCAGAGCTTGCAGACACCCGTTCCCCTTCCATCCTATCCAGCCCTCCCCAATGACCTGCAACAATATATACAGTCCTGATCCTGCCTCGCTTGCCCTTTCGGTGGGAGAAGGATACATGACTTTTCCAAAGTACTTGGCAGAGTTGTCAGAATGATTAGTGAAATGATATAATCATCAAAAAACACTATCTTCCTACCTCAGAATGACAGGAGGACATATGAGTCAGTATTCTGGGCTTCCATGAAAGCTTGTAGTTTTAAAACTTTAAAATTTTAATAACTTAGACTATAGGTGTGGTAGACTCAAACAGTAGATGGCTTTTAAAAGTAAATTGATTTTTTTTTCCTCCACATCCAAAAAACATGAACATCATTTGTCCTGGTCAAATGAGGTTGTCATTTTTCAGTTGTCATAGCATCTGAAACAACATTCTTCACAAACAATTATGTAATGGCAGTGCCCTGCACTTTCATACATTTGCTTTGGAATCTTTTAAATTTTCTATCATATCTCAATATGTTATGTTAATTTCATGAAAACCTGATCTATGAAGCATATAATTTTGGAAGAAATTTATTAAATAAAATAACGGGCATAGCACTCAATAAGACATTAACATGGAACATATTTTTAAAGTTATTACCATGTAATAAGTTGTTTAGGTTACTTAGCGATAAATTACTATAGCAATTTAGATACATAGTATATATATTGGTTTTCCATAGTTCCTATAACAAATGGTCACAAATTTAGTGGCTTAAAACAATGCAAATATTTTATTTTACAGTTCTGTACATTAGAAGTCTAAGACAGATCTCACTGGGCCAGGATCAAGGTGCTGGCAGAATTGTGTTCCTTTCTGGAGGCTCTAGGAAAGAATCTATTTTATTGCCTTTTCCAGCTTCTAGAATCCCTCTGTATTCTTGGGCTCATGAAAGGTCATTTTGAAAGTCAGCAAAGCAGGCCTAGTCCCTCCCACACAACCATTTCTCTGATTCTCTCTTTTCCACTTTTATTTTATTTTATTTTTCCTCTTTCCACTTTTAAGGGGTCATGGGATCAGATTGGGCTCACCCAGCTAACCCAAGATAGTCTCCCCATATCAAGGTCAGCCGACTAGCACTTCAACTGAATCGGCAACCTAGTTCTCTTTTGCCATATAAAGTGACATTCACAGGTTCCAAAGATTAGGATGTGGACATGTTTTGGGGATCATTATTCTGCTGACCATGGTATGCAATTATTTCTAGCAGAATATGATAGCTTATTATTATTATCCTTGGTCTATTATACTGTTTATGTATCTAAAATATGGGTTCAATAACACATAACGTATAGGATTATGTATTCCATGCTTTATGATATTATCTATATTAATTTGAATAATACAACATTATATGTGCATTTCTTCTAGGTATCACAGCCAAAATAATTTCTCCCCATGCTATAGTTAACAGTGGGATATAAACAAGGATAAGAGAAAAAGAAATAAGTAGGAGCAGCAAATTATGGATTTCAAAGGTCCAAATGCTCCCTGACTAAAATCACTGCTGGGGATGGAACCAGCTGTCATGCAGTTTGGGACAAATCACATTTTTACTATACCAGCCAAACCTGAGCTCCATGACAATCTCACCATGACCAACTAAGATCAAAGACTGGAATTGTCCCTAGGATTTTGCAGGAACCCAGACCCAAAATTTGTGTTTCGTGAGTCCAAGAGTCCCAGATCAGATTTGGCCTCCAGAATGTGGTGAAGCTTCAGTGTCACTCTTTACATTGAGCACTAAGGAGAGTGATAACCTTTGCCAAACAGCTACCATGGGTCAGGTACTTCTCACAGGAGTTACATAGTCTATCACCGTTTGTACAAATATTACTTTGTTTGCATATTTTTGCTTGCATCAATTGTGTCCTCTTCACAGCACTCAAAATAGACATCTTTGTCCCCATTGTAGAAGTGAGGAAACAGAGACTCGCTGAGTTATGAAGTTGGGATTTGAATACTGGCCTTTTTGATTCCAAAGGTCACATTCTTTCTCTTCTATCACAGCGTGTCTCCAATCCAAAATTATGACATCATTAAAAACAGGAAACTAAAGCAGAAGTTACTTATGAATTTATATTGTACTGAAGATAAATTTTGAATAACAGTTAACCTTATGGGGCGCCTGGGTGGCTCAGTCGGTTAAGCGGCTGACTTTTGATTTCGGCTCAGGCCATGATCTCAGGATCCTGAAATGGAGCCCCACCTCAGTTTCCACGCTCAGCGGGGAGTCTGCTTTTCTCTCTCCCCCTCCTTCTTCCCCTTCCCTGCTCATTCTCTCTAAAATAAATAAATAAATCTTAAAAACAAAAACAGTTAACTTCAAATAGTTCTCAAGAGGTTCATGTAATTGGAAATTTCCAGAGTAATCTCAAGAGTTAATCTCATCTCTCTTCAGGCCTCTAAGAGGGTGGGCGTGGTAGGCTGAACAATGGCCTTCCCAGATATACACACATCTTAACCCCTGGAATCTGTAAATATGTTATGCTAGATGGCAAGGAAAAATTAAGATTGCAGATGGAATTATGTCTGCTAATCAGCGGGCCAGATAGTGATTTACTGAATTATCTGAGTGTGCACAATATAATCACAAGTGGCCTTAGCCGGGAAGCCTGAGGCAGAAATGTCAGAGCCAGAGAAAGACTTGACTGACCATTGCTGGCTTTGAAAATGAAAGGGGTTCATGAAGCAAGGAACGGGAATGTGAACAGTTAGAAGTTAAAAAAAAAGCAACAGAACAGATTCTTCTCTAGAACCTCCAAAAATGAATGCAGCCCTGTTGACACTTGGATTCCAGCCCGGGGAAACCCATGCTGGACTTTAAACCTCCAGATCTGTAAAGTAATAAATTTGTGTTGTTTTAAGCCTTTAAAGGTTTGTGGTAATTTGTTACAGCAGCAATAGAACACCAATACAGTGGGTATTAATTAAAACCACTCAGGGACAAAAGAACCAGACATTGTAAAGGGGCTATGAGACTTATTCACTATTTCCATGACCTAGAAGTTTATGTGAGACAGTGGCGTACAGTTGGTGGTTCTAGACCTAATGTAGAAAAGAAGACAGGAGGGTGGGAGGATGGGTTAGCCTGGCGGTGGGTATTGAGGAGGGCACATTCTGCATGGAGCACTGCACAAACAATGAATCATGGAACACTTCCTCTAAAACTAATGATGTAATGTATGGGGATTAACATAAGAATAAAAAAAAAAAGAAAAGAAAAGAAGACAGGAGAAGTAGAAAGACATTGGGCTTCTTAGGAGTTAAAAAGTTCAGATTTTTCTTTTGGATATTATAATTCAATCATTTGCTTAGTCTTTTCTTATTTATATCATAATCTCAATATAAATAAAATATCACTTTCTTTGCAATCTGCATAATCAAATAAGAAGAGATAGTTATTTGAAAATTCCTAAAATAAATCAATTTTTAAGCTGATTGTTTTGCACATAGCATCTCTAGTTCATCAGAAATAATTTGGACTAAAAAATAAATAAAAATAAATAACTTGGACTAGATGTTAATAGTACAATGCCAGACTGTATTGCCCCAAAAAACATAAAAGCAAAAATCCACCTCAGGGTGTTTCTCCCTGTACTTCTCTATAAAGGTATATTTCCTCTCCTCAGGAATATCTTGAATTATTTTCTAAAAATTATCTTAAAGGGACATTGTTTCAGGAAAAAAATATTTCTTCCTCTAAATAGAAAAATAATAACTGAGCAATGCCTACATCAAAAATATTAGAAAAGTCAGAGACACTGTGGGCTTTTATCTTAATACTACCATTAGTGGAATTAAGTAATTACAAGGCATCAAAGCCCAAATACTAAGGTTCAACAATTAAGATGGGGTTTACTTTCTGGGAAATGATTGGTGACAATAATTGAAGATGGAAAAGGGTGGGCAGTTTTGAAACAAAAGAAGAGTTAATAAAAATGGGGGTGGTTGGGGGGAAATAACCTCTCTGTGGAGATGGATCTGGCAGGGCTAACAAATACCTCCACCGGCCTCATTTCCCCTGTGGTGATCTCTGAGCACTAGGGCTGGGCAGCAGACCCGAAATGGATGGCAATAATTAGATTCTGATGAGTGAAGGACCCACATGAGGGCCAATGTTTCTGAAGGAGTTAATGAAAGGAGAGGAAATCACCAGATTTCATAAGGATGTAAAATGGAAGCAGAGCCTCCAAAATTTTTTTTAAATGACTGGCTTCTTCCCACTCACCTAACAGCACATTTAGAGAGGGAAATATCTTGCACACTGAAAACTGATCACAACTGGAGAATTTTAATATGTGCACACTTCCAGTTGTAAGATTCAGGGTCACCCAAGAGCTATTATTCAAAGTCAGTATCAGACCATTTAATTTTCTGCTTCAGTTCCTTTCTGCTTCTCCCCCTCCAACTCCAGCCTAATGGCCATACCCCATCTTCTCTTTTTGCTGTCCTTCTGCTGTTTTTAAGCACTGTTTGTACTCTGAATGGAGTTTTATGACTGACGTCTCCAGGTACTGTATCTATTTTCCTTAATGAAACCCTACTTGTAGCAGGTGCTAATAGCTCAACAAGCGTTCTATGGTCCTTATAAAGAAAATGTGTAGAATGGACATGGATATACTTAGCACGCAACTTGGTAAATAGAAAATGGGACATAGGCACTATAGTTATGGCCGTGAATGATTTGTGATGACTTTCATGTCAGCTGGGTTTTTTTTTTTTTCCCCGCTCTTTTGTCCCTTACTGGAAGACTCAGAATCCATTTTAAGTTAATTCCAAAAGCTAGCTCTGAAACAAATTGTCTAGTGACAGGTGAAAAATGTAAGGGGGAGAAACGCTGCCAGGGGCTATAGTATCCCAATGCGTGAATCCACTTGGACAAAAGGCAGTGTAAGATGTCTGACAACACACCCATTTGCTTCTAACTGTCTGGCACTTTTCTGTTTGCTTCTCTATCGATAATCATATCCTGATTCATTTGATATCACAATTGCTTTCTAAACTTCACCATTTCCTCTTACCCACATCCATTTCCAAGTTGAGAGACTTCATTTTTCCTTTAGTCTCTTTTGCTTTTCCACTGGTTCCGTTTCTGATTTAGCATTTGTGGCTAAGGATCAAACTTGTTGGGTTGTAGGTGAACAGACACAGGTATCTGCAGTAACTGAAGAAATAACACAACCAGCTGTTCCTGCCATTAGCTCAGCAGCTGTCTCCTACTCAGTTCATCCTGGTGGGAAAACTAATAAACCTTACAAGTTATAAAAAAAAAAAAAAAAAGTGGGGGAGAAGAGGAGAATGAACATGTTTTTGAGCTACCGTTCTGGGAAAAGAATGAATAGAGAATGGTTGAGTATCACAGAATCATGCGTTTATACTGTGAAATCTGGTTGCACTCCATTTCAAGGACAATGTGACACCTGAAGAGGAGCTGGTTGTGTGCCCCTCAGATGCATAGGCACTTTCAGCAATCTAAACTTTTGGTGAGCTTTTCAGTCCTGTGAGCAGTTCATTACCTTTTCAACTGCAAACAACTGAGTCATTTCAACACCCAAATCATGAAAGAACATGACTTTGGAGTAAGGAGCTAATCCCATGATATAGCTATCATTTCGTATCAAATAAAACTCAGCTAAGGACAAGCATTCAAGTACAGGTGTCAATTAATAAAGGATGCATTGAGATTTGTGTCCCATAGTCAAGATTACATTGAAACAATGACATTAATGGTAATTAAATTAAGACAGCTTAGGTTACCTGGATTTTTTTTCTTTTTGAGGACATATTAAGATCAGTCCTTAACTCTATAATATTTCCATAGCAACAGTAGAGTATTGTACACTTGGATCATAACAATTATAAGTTGTGAGATGTATCATAATTATTTGAGTAATAATTATCTGAGTAATAGCTACCAAGTGCTTAATAAGTGCCTAATATTTTATTTAACCCTTATAAAAACCTAATAAAGCTGTTGTCCCTACCCTGATTTTACAAAAGAAGAAATTGTGGTTCAGGGAGTTGAAATACCTGGGATTCAGTAACAAAGGGAATAAGTGGTAGGGCTGGGATTCCAACCTAATTCCATGAGATTCAAGAGCCCATGCTCCCTCCCTTCTGCTATTGCCTCTCCTAGTGTAATACTGTTAGGGGTTGAATTGTGTCTCCCAAAAAAACATACATTGGAATACTAACTCTTGGTGCATTCGAATGCAATCTTTTCTGAAGATGGGGTCTTTACAGAGGTAATCAAGTTAGGATGAAGTCATTAGCATAGGTCCTAATCCAGTATGATTGGTGTCCTCATAAAATGGAAAAATTTGAACATAGAGACATGCACACAAGGAGAACACCAGGTGAAGATGAAAGCAGAGATTGGAGTGATGTGTCTGTAAGCCAAAGAATGCCAAAGATTGCCAGGAAACCCCTGCAAGCAGAGAGAAATGGAAGAGATTTTCTCCATGGCTGTCAGAGGGAACCAACCCTAACAACACCATAATCTCAGACTTCTAGCCTCTGAAATGATTAGATAATAAAACTGCTATTTAAACCATCCAGTTTGTAGCACATTATTATGGCAACCCTAGGAAACCAATACATAAATATAAATAGACAAATAAATATGTAAAATATAAATACATATAATATATGAAATAATAAAATATAATGTAATATGTTCTTTGTATTAGGTGTTTTTATTTATAAACACTTTTACAACATTTTCAATTATTTATTCTTTCAAAAAATTTTTGAGATAGTTTTAGAAATTAATTTGTAAGGAATCTAAAGAAAAGAATGAAAAAATCAGCAAATAAAACATGGGAACACATCAATTAGTTAGCTCTTCCCTATCTAGCTGCTCTAGGACATGAACCTCCCTACCCTCTGTTGTCTGCTCCCCGCAAAATGTCTTATGTCACAAGCACAGCAGAAGTTGATTTTTTGCTCATGTAACAATATTGGTTAAGGGAACAGGTCAGTGGTGCAAGCCCACCCTCCATTTAGGGTTCCAGGCTGACAGAAGTTTTGCTCTCTTCGATCTGTGGCCTTCTAAGGTCATTCTGGGGTTTATCTCCATTCTGCTAGCTAGGGGAAAATGGAACAGAGTGCTCATGGGAGGCCTTTTGAAGCTGGGCCTGCAAGTGGAACACATCACTTCCACTCACATTCCAGCCATCAGGCCACACTGAATTTTAAAGGAGTTTGGGAAATGTTGTTTGTGTGACCTGGAAGAAGAGAACATGGATTTTGGTAAATAGATAGCTATTACTGATGCAAATTAGCAGGTCCTCAACGCTGCCTAGAAATCCTAAATCATTTCCCTAGTCCATTCCACCTCACTTCTTCCTAGATGACAAAAGTTCACCTCCCTCCTCAAACTCCAACACTTCCCTCTCAGGTCTTACTTTGTGCAGATAACCTTGTTTCCAATCTCATAACCTCCCCCTGTCATATCTGCCAACCAACCAGCCTTTGTACCCACACACTCAGTCTTCTCTCTTGTTATTGTGGGTGGTCTCCTCAAAGCCCTGTCAAAGGCAAACGCTCTGGTTCCTCCTTCATGGTACAACCTTCTTGCCTACTCAAAGTACATTATTCCAACAATTCTCTTTTCATTCCAGATTCATCAATGTTCCTCTCTCTATGGGATCATTCTCATCATCAATCAAACATAATAATCTCTCCCACTAAAAATATCCATTTCCTGTCTCATTTTTCTATTTCACTTTATAGGAGTTTGCTCAAAAGTGTTGCTTATATTCTCCATCTCTAACAAAAGTAGCTCTTGTCAAGGTCAAAAATGAATTACCACTGCTATAACCAATAATCAATATTCCATTCTTATCTTACTCAACAGCACTTGACACACTTGATTACCATTGCCTTTTTGAAACACTTTCTTCATTTGGCTGCCAGAATGTTATCCTCCCTAGCTGCTCCTCCTTGTCTGCCCTCTAAATATCGGAAAGCCATGTTGAAATTTTCATTCTTTTATCTCTCCTTGATCAACTGGTCACTCAATAATCTGTTCTAGCTTCATGACTTTAAGTCCATCTATATGCTAGTATCTCAAATGTGTATGTCCAGCTCAGACCTCTCCTCTAGACTCCAAATCCATATATTTAATTGCTTACTTGACATTTCTAGTTGGAAATCTAATTGGAATCTCAAGCTAAACATATCCAAAAATGAACACTTGATTCTTATCCCCCCTCCCCGAAACAAGTGTTTCCTCTTCCCTAATCTTCTCAGTAAATGGCATGCCCCTTCTTCCAATGTCTCAGGCCAAGGAGGAGTGTGACATTCCTCATCTTTTGTTTATCAAATCTTATTGATCCTACTTTCAAAATGTATGCAGAGTATTTCTTACCAGTGCTACTTCCACCACCTTGATCTGAGCCATCATCATCTCTCACTTAGCAGAATTATTGAAATAGCTTCTTAATTGCTTTCCCTATTTCTATCCTTGCTTCCCAGCAATCCATTCTGAAAGAAACAGGCAGAGCAACTCATTTAAAATGTGAGTCAGATGGTGGCACTTCTCTGCTCATACTCAGGGACCATGACAAAACATCAGTCATTACATAAGCCAACCAGACCCTGCATGTTCTGGACATATGGCTCACCTTTTCTAACCTCATCTCCCACTCTTCCACTCAGTCCATTCCAGCTGTACACCCTGATTCCAAATCTGTGAACAAGAACACTCCAAATATGCACCTGCATCAAGGCATTTGCTCTTGTTAATCCCTCAGTGTGTAACTCTTTTCTCCAGATGCCTACATGGCTTGCTCCATAATTTCCTTCAGGTTTCTACTCAAATGTCACCTTGTCAGTGAGGCTTTTTTGACCTCCCTATACAAACACCAATCCTCAACCACACCAGCAAGCCCCATGCCTTTTATTCTGCTTTCAATTTCACTGCAGCACTTATTTTACCACATGACATACCATGTCTCCTTTTATTTATTCCCTCAAGAAGCAAGGACTATGTCTTTTTTCCTTAATTTCTAGTTTTCATGTCAATTGTGTGACACAATGACAATAGCTATATTCTTAAAAAAACATTGATGGAAGCTCTATGATGAAATTCACAATTTGTACCTTTTCATTTTAGACCACAGTTCTGAAAAGAGTGGATATTGGTAAGAGGGACCAAGAAATTGCAATAGTGGGTAGTAGTAGGCAGAGAACTTACCAGTAGACAGAATTAACAGATCAAAAATTAACCACAATATTGAAAATTCAGCTTCTAGAAATTGTGTTGATTATGTAAGAAATGTTCTCTCTTTTTTCATAATGAATTATATCAGCAAAATAAAATAATTTCAAAGAGAATCTAATTCTCCCACACTTAGAGCTTCCTTCTGGACTAAATTACAATCAACAAAAACCTAAATTTGTTTTACAGATAAGTAAAAGTGTTCACTATTAATATTACAAAATACTTCATAAGTTTTCTTTCCTAGAATTAAAGAGTGTTCTCACTCACATTAAAATGATTTTATTTGGGGGCGCCTGGGTGGCTCAGTTGGTTAAGCGACTGCCTTTGGCTCAGGTCATGATCCTGGAGTCCCGGGATCGAGTCCCACATCGGGCTCCCTGCTCGGCAGGGAGTCTGCTTCTCCCTCTGATCCTCCTCCCTCTCATGCTCTCTGTCTCCCATTCTCTCTCAGATAAATAAATAAAAAATCTTAAAAAAAAAAATGATTTTATTTGTAAAAATATTTTAACACAGAAATATACCTGTTTATCACCAAAGAATATAATTCACATTAATAAGATATGCACAGAAATTCAAAATGAAATCGTTCTTAAACAAACAGAAAAAATACTCTAAATTTGAATATCATATCTAACCTAAAACTGAAAACATAATTAAATAGAAATCTATCTGTTAATTAATGATTGCTGAGATTCACTCTAGATTCTTCTGTGTACTGTATTGTTTTCTAATATTCAGTCAACTATCAAGTCTTCCAGATTCCTACTTGCTAAATGCCTCTTAAAGCAAAACAAAAAGCCTTGCAATTTTTTATGACAAAATATAATCTCTTAATTGTTAGAAAACTGAGTATATAGACTGACACTTTCTGTAGACAAATAACAACAACAACAAAACTAGAAAAGTCCAACCAACCAAAGAGAATTTTCTTTTTTTATTTTACTTTTCTAGGCATGTAAAAGCAGTGATTTTTGACTGGTTGTACTGCTTCTGATGATGCTCTTCTAAAATGTAAGTTTCACCCAGCCCATTCACCTCCATACATTTTTTTGGGCACCCACTGATAGACACAAGGGCAAAAATTGCTAAGGGAAGAAGGTAGGCGTATGGGGTAATTAGCGAAATTGTCTTTGCATTTTTAAGAGGAACAAAAAAGATAAAAAAAGAATTTGTTGCTGTTTTAGGAAGCACGCAGATCTAGTATGAGACATTTTACATTTAATTCTATTTAAATGAAGCATAGTCACAAGAAATTGATTTTGAGAGTTATTTAACAATCAGATGATATGCTCACTCACTCCACAGTCATTTATTGAGTGTTTCCTGTTTGTCAGGCAGTTTGTGAGGATATGTGTGTACAACAATGGAGGACATCCAGGAACCCCTCGATTAGTGGATGCACTGGAGAACCAGCAAGGAGGTTCAATGCCATCTGATAAGCATTATGACAAAGGCATTTGCAGACAGCTAGGGATGCAAATTGGATAATAGTTATCTCTAAGGTCTGTTAGAGGTTCCTGTGATCTCTAAGTTCTGTAGGAGAGATAAAGCAAAAGTGAGTAAAGGTTTCAGAGAATAGAGAGAAATAGAGAAGACAATATCCAAATTTGGGATGTGCTTGGAAGAAGGAGGTAGAGTTTCAACAGGTAGCAATAGGAGAGGATACTTCTTGAAGAGGAGGAGTCGGAGTAAAGATTCAATGTCTTGGAGCAGTGGAGCCCAGCATTTGAGCAGTATGCGGTCTTCTCTGCAAGCAAATAGAACATGTTCCTAGGAACTGTGACACAGAATGTATGAAAGGCCATTATGGATCCATATTCCAGATGGTCTTCAATCAGGTTGGCACTCAATTTCATGAGCAGTGGAGATTTATTAAAGAGAAGTAAATATTTAAAGATTTTTGTTAGAAAAGAGAGTTTTAAACATGTGTCCAAGACACATATTTTCACTTTTATTTTCCCTGTAGAAACAGTTAGTGAGTTTGCTTGTAAACCAAGCACTTACTATAAGAGAATAATAGGAGAAATCCCTGACCTCGAGCAGCTTATAATTTAGTTATGGAACAATCTATAAATACATGATTGATTAAAGAACATGAGTTAAAAATACAAAGCATTTTTATACAGATACAGACCACTATATAACTGATTTGACAATCATTTGGTAAGAACATTAAATGTCCCTAAATATTTCTTTTTGGAGAAACATTCTAGAAGTCCTTTAAATAGTGAATAATCCCAATAATCTGTATATCTTAAATTATTCCAGGAATTTATTCATAATGAGAAATATAAGAAGATCACTTTAGAAAATTTAACTTCCATGTTAATTTACTTTCCTGGGTAAATTGATCAAAAACAAAGAAAAACTAATGTTTTTTATTTTCACATTTCTGCTGTCGGGAGTTTCATTTACATTATTTAACTTAATCCCCCTGACAACAAGGTTGTTGTACTATACCCATTTTTCATTTCAATTAAGGTTCAGAGAGGTTTTAAGTAATGTGTCACTGATGATACAGGTGGAAAGTATAAGGGAAAAGGTTCAAAACCAGGCCAACTCCTAAGCCCTTCTGTTGATGTTACACTGGTCTCTGCAGTGGCAGATAAGTGGAGATTTTATTTCTGCTGATACAACATAACCCCTCTAGAAACCTCAGCAGCTTGGCTGTGAAGTCTCCTCTTTTATAGTAAATAATATTTACATGTGTACAATGCTAACTACATTTTCCAACCCTTAGGAAAAGCAAATTTTATAGTATTAAACAACTCACATTAGAAATAATTTAATTTATGGTGTATTAAAAATATAGTAAGGCCCACATTTGTTCTTCATATGTTGTAATTGCCAATTTTGGGGTTTAGATATCTGCCAAAGGATTTATTTTGAGTTCCCAAATGTAATTTTACTGCAGTATTTCAACCTTTGTGAGTTTCATATCTTTTAAAGTTGCTTAGTTTGATGCTATCTGTGGAATAGCCTCCCATTTTATTTTATTTATTTATTTATTTTTAAGATTTTATTTATTTATCTGAGAGAGAGAGAATGGGAGACAGAGAGCATGAGAGGGGAAGGGTCAGAGGGAGAAGCAGACCCCCAGCTGAGCCAGGGAGCCCGATGTGGGACTCGATCCCAGGACCCCAGGATCATGACCTGAGCCGAAGGCAGTCGCTTAACCAACTGAGCCACCCAGGCGCCCCATAGGCTCCCATTTTAAAACGTAACAATCTGTCTTCAGTTTATCATGTGGCTACTTATCAATGCTATTTTAAGAATGTTATTATTTGGGGCGCCTGGGTGGCTCAGTTGGTTAAGCGACTGCCTTCGGCTCAGGTCATGATCCTGGAGTCCCAGAATCGAGTCCCGCATCGGGCTCCCTGCTCGGCAGGGGGTCTGCTTCTCCCTCTGACCCTCCTCCCTCTCATGTTCTCTGTCTCTCATTCTCTCTCTCGCAAATAAATAAATAAAATCTTAAAAAAAAAAAAAAAGAATGTTATTATTTAACTCCTTCTATGCATTTTATTCTAAACAGTGTCTCCCCCCCCCAAGTTTTTCTTCGACTTGCCAATTTCCTCCTATTTAGGAAAAAAAATTCAAAATTTAGTGAAAGTCAATATCCTTTTAGTAGGGTATATTCTTGCACATAAAAAGTAAAGCGGGTGGGAATGGGGGACTGAGATTTAATTTTTTCACTTGTCATACATTTAAGATAAGTGAAATATAAATATCACAATTTAATACAGAGGGGAAAATAAACTAGATTTTCTTTGAAGTTTGTTTCATATCCATAAAGCAACTCAGGTAGCTTGCTCTCTGACTTTCAGATAATTATAACAATGGCATTATGCTTCCAGAAGCAAAGGTAAAAACAATAAACATCCATTAAAATTGCTACTTTTCCAAAGTTTCCCTCTTTGGTAAAATCAATTGCGCTATAAAAACAACAGTTCCACGAGGCCAAAAGAGACTAGAAACTCCATTCTGAGGCTCTCTGGTTTCTTCAGCCTAAAAATCCTACTTTCTTTACCTAGAGATAGGAGCACTTAGGTTTCCAGGTTCCAGTGAGGATGAGACATAATACCTGGAAAGCATCTGGCACGAAAGCTAGCTCATGGCAGCTATTCATGTAACATATGTAACATATGCTGTTACTCGTTCTCCTTGTATTCTGTATGGTATTATGGAATGGTAGGTCCTGCTGCACCCACTTGGGTCCACAATGAAGAGCCATTTTTTTTACTGATCAATTTTCTGATTCCTTGACTCGCCTATCCAGATCAGGGGGAAGGCCACTTTCCTGATGTCTTCACCCTCTGCAAGCACAAACGCAGGTGCACACACCACCACCATTACCCAGAGGCCCCCAGGGTTAGATAACTCGTCCAAGTACTTGGCCCTGGATCACTCATCATCCAGAGGATGCCGGTAGGTCCTGCTAGTTTACGAGTAGCTGCATTTTCCCCCATGGCTGCTATTGCCAGCACATAGCGGTACCATGTTCCACAATGGCTGAATACCTGCATCAGCTGCCCCGGGGTGAGGGATGAGCGTGAGGCCGGGATGAGCCTTTCATCTGCATTTACTTCAGCCAAGGGGAATGCTAAGGCAAAAACAGTTGTTCGGGGTCTCAAATGGCACATGCCATGTGATAAGTAGTGAAAGAGGGGCAATGTGGTCCCATCTCAAACACTGCCAAACCAAGGATAACCACATACTTGAGAAAATAAAAGCCAGTCAATTTATCTCCTTGTACTGCGGCTTATTAAATAATAATGCTCAGAAAACAATATAGACTTGCTTATTAGTGTAGGTGGTGAAATGAGCAAGGACTCTGGAGTCAGCCTCAGTTGGAACCTAGCACAGGGCTTGGACAAATAGCCTGACCTCTTTAACCAACTGAGCCACCCAGGCACCCTAGCCTGACCTCTTTAAACCACATTCTGCTCATGTGCCAAATTGCCATAGTACATATTTTTATATATATAATACATATAATGCCTGGCATATAGTAATTAGGCCATAAATAGTAACTCTTATGTATAGTTAACTCTTTGTAAGCAGCAATTTTTTCCTCTGAAAAATCAGTGTAAAATCTGTGTGAAGCTTATTATGACGATTAGAAATAACATTTATAAAGTACCCTGGCAAATAGCTGGTGCTCAAAAAAAATGATAAAAAAAAAATCATACTTTGGAGATGGAGGAAGGAAGATTCTAAATAGTGCTTAAAAGAAATCAAATGCTCTATCTGATTTCCTGTGGCTTCAGTCCTCTAAAATACAGAGCAGTGCTACCCAGCAGACATATAATGCAAGGCATGCATGTAATTTTAAGTTTTCTAGTGGCCACATCAAAAAAGAAACGGGTAAAATGTATTTACTTAACCCAATAAATCTAAAATACACATTTTAATATATAATTAATATAAAATATTATTAATGAGATACTTTTCATTTTTGTTCCCAAAGATCACCAAATCTGGTGTGTATTTTGCATATCTCAAGCATACAGCACACCACAAATCAAACTAGCTATGTTTCCCTCCATAATCCTCAAAGACACTGTGAAGGATATTAGGTTTCTCAAGATGGGCAAGCTGTGCGTTTGAATGTACTCTATTTAAATATTAAATACCCAGGTTCCTTAAACAGATTGGAGACTCAGGCAAATGATCCCTTGGATATATGCAAACTGGTTGCCTAACCATACTCTGGTTGACCATTAGCCATAGAAACTTAATAACTATTTGCAGAATAAATGGATCATGGTCTGGACTAGCAATTGACTCCTAAACTTGGCTGCTCATCAGAATTACCTATAAAACTTATGAAAAATAGATTCACTGGCCTCAACCATGGAGATTCTGACAATTTAGGTGTGGATTGAAGTGCCAACATTTGTCCTTTTAACAAGAGTTCCAAAGTATTTCTGATTCGGTGATTCTACTTGGGAACAGGTACAATTCAAGAATCTTCCATTCCTGAAATCTATTATCTCTGACCATAAATTATATCACTGCAGGAAGCACTGAGAGTCCTTAAACATAACCTCCAGTGCTCCAAAGACAGACTGGGAAAATCTGCCCGAGTCCATTCTCAGAGATCACTAAAGTATCTTCACTCAGTTGTTGGTATATCAATCAGGAGAACCCAAGACTTTTCTCTAGCTGGCTCCTGGGGTAGAAGTCTGATGACATCCAAAGTCAACCTCCTAAACACTGAGTAAAAAATATATTCTTACTTAATATTTCCATTGTCAATGTTTACTGATTAATAATGGAACAGCCCATTTTTACATATGTCTACATATTATAGAACAAAAATAGTAGGCGTTTCACACCCTTTTATGTTTTACTTTTCCCTGCTTCGCAAGAACAATAAAAGCCAAATACAATAGGAAAAAAAAATTCTCAACTATTTTTACAACTTTGTGGAATGAGAGATGGAAAAATACATTTTTATTTATGCCTATTTATCCCTCTGAGCTTAAACTAATCCTGAAGGGTTTGAGCAAAGAGCCAGCAACACTAATACACTGGACCAACAGGTGATTTTAATTTACTTGCTATAAATTGTTGAGGGGGACCTATGCTAAGTCCGTTCTCATTAATTCATCTACGGTCTCCTTTCCTGGAGTGAAATTTGCTGATTGCATAGATAGGATTCAGAATGAAAGGCTGAACTGAGCAGAATATGGAGTGGCAGCTTTCTGTTGACACTATTGGGATGTTCTCCCATTGGATTCAGTGCATCAAAAATCCTTCAGGCTACAGAAACCATAAAATAATGCTGGAGGAAGTTAATGTGGTTTCCAACATTTGTCCAACTGAAGAAATATAAAATACATTAGTTCTTCTTTGAACATTTATAAAGAGCTAAACTTTATTCTGAAATCTCCAAAATTTAGAACATAAGGAAACTGCCTGACATCATAAAATAGGTGTCAACAACACTATGTTCTTATCAAGATATCCCATCTCTGTTAGCAGGAATTCATTCCATAAACAATTACATATTTCCTTTTATATCCAAGACACTGTATTATTTAATACTGGGAACAAGAATAAATATGATATGGTTCCTGTCAGGTTCAAGAATTCCAAAAGAGGGGTGCCTGGGTGGCTCAGATGTTAAGTGTCTGCCTTCGGCTCAGGTCATGGTCCCAGGGTCCTGGAATCGAGCCCCGCATCGGGCTCCCTGCTCAGAGGGAAGCCTGCTTCTCCCTCTCCCACTCCCCCTGCTTGTGTTCCCTCTCTCGCTGTGTCTCTCTCTGTCAAATAAATAAATAAAATCTTTAAAAAATAATAAAATTTAAAAAAAGAATTCCAAAAGAGGTAATATTCTGAAGAACACCTATAGAAAATCCCAAGACTTTGAAGTATTCAGTCTGCACTTGATCTCCTGTATGTGGTTTAATCTCTTTTCTCACTTATCTTCTATGGTTTCATATACAGAGTAGCTGTAGGTGTATTTGCTGCCTCAGTTAGGGGTATCTAACTGATCCTAAGAGACAACAGAACTGTAAGATGTAGAAAGAGGTAATGCTTCAGAGCTTATTAGGAAAAATCTGAGTGCTCCTAAATGTAAGATCAAAATTAGCCACTGTACATCACTGGTAAAATGGCATGCATTGAAAATCATGCCAAATCCTGTCCCAAGTTCCCAACTCGAGCATCTATCTCACCTAATTCTCATTTCTCACCACCTCTGCTTGCCCCAGTTGAAGAGGCAGTGTCACAGAGTGGGTTATAAACAAGGACTAGGGTGTTAGAGATACCGGGTTCAAATCGCAGCTTTCTTCTTATTAGTTAAGTGATACTGGTCAAGAGCTTACCCTTGCTAAGCTTTAGTTCCTCACCTGGGAAATGGAGATAATAGCAACTACTCAAAACTTTGAGGATTAAAAAAATAATGACTCTAAGGCGCCTGCATGACTCAGTTGATTGAGCTTCTGACTCTTGATTTCATCTCAGGTTATGATCTCAGGGGCGTGAGACTGAGCCCTATGTCGGGCCTTGTGCTGGGTGTGGAGCCTGCTTGGGATTCTCTTTCCCTTTCCTTCTGCCCCCACCCTCCCGCACATTTTCCCTCTCTAAAAAAAAATAAATAATAATAAAAAAAATAATAATAATAATAATGACTCTAAAGTGTATTCACAGCCCTGGTACTTAATCAGTGGTTAATGCATGGTAGTCAGTCTTCTTAGCATAGGGTGCCTCTGCTATGTTTATGACAACCTATTCCTGCCAAGCTCCATGGTAAGTTGTCAACTTCTATCAACATTTTATTTGTAGACTTGAACCAGAAATTTTGTCCTCTATCCTTGCCCAGGTGGACATGATCTTAATCATTCCTCCAAAGATTTTCTGATCCCAATCCTTGTTATAAATCCACATCTTTGGTTCAAACCCTGCTGCAATAATAAACATCCTAGGCTGTAATGTCTAATCAAAGTAGTCTGTGCCCTCATGAAAATTACAGTCTAGAAGGAGATGAACGATAGTTACAATCAGAAAAGAAATAGTTGGCAAGCTCAGCTAGGGTGGTCTGCTTGGAGGCAGTGGCATTTAAACTTGACTTTCACATGCTGAGTTAAGAGAAGTACGCATCCAGAATGCAGGTAGTAATATTACCGAAGGCACTAAAGCATAAACACATGAAACATTCTGATGTGGTAGGTAGTACCATCTGTTTTGTTCAGAAATAGTCTTTCCACTATTTCTTTTGAAAACAGAGGCCATAATACTTTATCAGAAACCCTTGGGGTCAGATATGTTTTGGAATTCAGATTGTTTTCAGATTATAAAAGAGGACTGCAGTTCACATACTATATATTAAAACATGCCCTGTAGGCTCTGGGCATCACCTAGTAATCAAAGTAGTATTTCTACATCAAACATGCAAAGTGACATACATAAGATATAAATAGCCTCATGTCAATTCAAATCAGGTTTGCCACCCAATGAGTAATAGAAGAACATTCAGGGTTTCAAAATTTTAAAATTTCTGGGTTGTGGATAAATTGTGGATTAGGGTCTGTAGAGGGAGACACAGCCTGAAAAGTTGGTTGGGAGGATATTAAAGGAGGGTTGAATGCCTAGGTGGGGAGTCAGCTTTCATGAGAAGCTGATGGGGCATCCTTACAAATAACTTCACACATTCAATTTTTAGGCATTTTTAATGTCTTTTTTGAAAGTATAATTGTTGTTTCTACTATATCTTATTACGTGATTTTTTTCTTTTAGCTTTTATATTAATGTGCTAATCCATCAATCAAGTCCCTCTTCTTATTCTTCTATGACATGTAACAGAACTAGTCTAAACTGTCACTTAACTATAACTCTTTCTATTACTATTTCAAAATTCACATATAGTAAAACTGATTGCTTTTGGTTTACAAGTCTATGTGTTTTAGCACATGTAGAAATTGGTACAACCATGACCACAGTGAAGGTACAAATTATCGCCCCCCACATCTCCTCCCTGCAGTGATTATTTTTGGCCAAGCATCACCAGGAATCACAGCCTCGTTGCCTCCGTCTGTCCCTCCGCAACGTAGGCATACTGGCTGCGGATTCCAACCAGAATCAATGACTGCTATTGGCCAAGATGCATGTGATCACTGCTCCTTTGCTGTAGGGGGTCCCGTTTTCTGAGGGTTGCTGTCCACCGGGTCATTAGTTTTTCAAAAGTTAAGTGAACTGAATTTTTTCAAAAAGTTACTTGAAGTATTATTGATCTCCACTGACTTTTGTGAAATACAAAGGCGATTCTATTCAAGTGGAACTTCTTGGGTGATTCTTGTAGCTTCCAGGTTTGTTTACACACAACTTCCCCCATCAGACCTCCCTAAGCATGTATCGTTAGGCTTCAGAAACAGTCTCTGCATTGGAACAATTTATTTAGACTCAACCCATGCTATTTAAAAAAAAAGTACCACGTCCCTTTAGAATGAATGGATGCTGAGTCTATACCTTAAGTTGCCGGTAAGTCAGGTAAGTGGTATCTGTAACTATAGCTACAACACTGATGTGTGATTGCTCTGTGGTCTGTGGGTACAAGAGAAAAACTCAGATATGAAAATACTGAGCAGCTTGATGCTGAGCTTTAGTGGCTCAAGGTTCCATATTGTGTAGAAACCAAAGAAAGACCCTTATTTTTGCCTCCCCAACTCATTGTGCTCCAGTCTCAGACATTTCAGTTCCAAATTGCGCTTTACCAGACTGGTCCATCTTCACGGCTCTTTTCATCACCCAATATGGTGCACATCTTAGAAAGTTGCTTAAATACAAACTTTAGAAATGAAGGTGCCCCCCTCAACCTTGTGAAGTTTTGGGAAACAACACAAAGGAACCAAACAAAAATATAACTTAGAACCTCCAGTCAAAAAATAAAATGTGTGAGATTTGGGGAAGATTAAACACTTTTTTTCCTTTTTATAAATATGTTCAAGCTTCAGAGTATTCTTTTTTCTTTTCTGATGTAGTTAAAAATAAGTCAAGGAAGAAAACATTCAGTGAGTTTTTCGATTTTTGTGGGAGGATATGTGAAGGAGCCCTTTCAAGGAAGGACAGCTGAAAGGTAGGCACAGAGTTTGAATGAATTTATCTCCTGGTAAATTGACAAGGTTGTATTTCCCTAGAGCAGGACAAAATGACACTAGAACTGTACGTTCTCGACCAGTAGAGTTCTTGTTATAGATTTTATATTAACAAAAAGAACACATATTTTATAGGCTGTGAAATTATCCAGTTTTACCTCTATAAGGCAACTGGGAGAGAAGTTTACAGGTGGAGAGGATCTCATAAATGAACCCCGGACTGGAAACATCATAATTAATTCAATAATTGTTTTTTATGAAGTGCTTGCTGAAATGACTGCTAGATTAAATGAGCCCCAGTAGTGCAGTAGACTTAGCAATGTCATCTCTAACAGGGAGAAGAATGTAAATCTTGTAACAGTTTACAGATTTTTTTTATGGAATATCTCTAATCCAAAAGTTCTGACAAAATGAGGCCACCCTGGTATTGTGTAATGACAGTCTCCACACGGCAACGGTTCTGGACAAGTAGCAAATCCTCATTAATCCCTCTGGAATTCATTGTAATGACACTAATCATGTCAAACTCATTGGGCATTAATATAAATGTTGTATGTAACTCCGTGGGAATCCAGAATCATACCTTCTAATACCCCGCATCCATTCCCTTTAACAACAACAACAGCAACAACAACAAACGGACTGTGGCCTAGGTATCCGGTTATTGTGAATAAATATGTTGCTCATTATATCAAAGTGTGTGCCACATGTGAACAAGAAACAATTAGGAATTCAATGGTTTTCAGTAAGAGCTCATGGACTTAAGAAAACGAAATGACTCAACACTAATTCTAAGTCAAGTCCCTTGTCACTATGCCCTCGTCTCTCAGGCACCAAGAATCGTACTTCTGGCAATGATGAATAAGCAGCAAAGGGTCTTTCGGTGAAAATCCTGAGAGGGTGAAATGAGAGAGGCCTTGCTTCTTCGGGGATCAAACTTACCTTGGCTCCCACGTGTGTTACTGACTGGGCGTGGCCTTCCGTGGCTGCTGTAAGGTAGTGCCCTCACAACTCGGAAAATTGTGCTCTCTCCCCTGGGGGCCCTGAGCTGCCCCAGCACGGTAGAGTTGGCTCAGGGCAACTGGGAGGAAAGTGCTCAAGAGATGAAGAAAAGCCACAGAGAGAAATACGGAGAAAGGAAGCAATTTTCACATATGTGTGCTCGGGAGGAGCAGTATCTCAGAAAAGCCATAATCAGCTGAATCTCTTTTGAGACAGCTTGATTTTGACAATTACAATTATGTTATGGTCTCCAATCATATTTGCATAGCGATTGCAATTAACAGTAACATTATCTCAGCCATCCTCTGTGGAAAAAAAGAAATTAAATGCCCACTACACTGCATTAAGGGGTATTAAGCTGGTGATAGTCAACACTGCTAAAGAGAATTCTATGAATTCTATGAGTTAACTTAAATAAACGTTGACTGGAGTGAGCAATCTATTCCACACTAAGCATCTTGACTGATGCACGGCTCAAATGTCCGGATTTATCCCATCTCCTCATGGAAGTAGAGAAGTGTTCCATAAGCGCTCTGACAGAAAAGTGTACACTAGAAGCCCCAGTCACGGAAAGACAGGCCGAAAGCACTCTATTTGATTGATAAAATGAACTGAAATCTCTGGGTGGACACTTTTGCACTGCACCCGCAATATTATTCTTGATTTGCTAGGAAGAAAGCAATTTATTCTGTCACTTTCTGGGACTTAGAACTAATTGGCCTTTCATAGTTATGTGATTCTGCAAATGAGCATAAAAGTGAAAGCTGACAAAGATTCAAACAGGAAATCTGAATCTGCCTATTTTCATAAGTATCTTATAATGGTTTGTCGAAAGGGACAAGATTTTGATTAGAATAGCAAATTTCTTCACGCAAAGAGAAGCGCTCCAAATTACCCATCGCTGTAACAAACAGAAAGATTGCTCTGCATTCAGGCTCCTGGATGAAATAAAACAAATGTTCTTTTCTGAATCCCACCCCCACCAGCTCCTCCAGACCATCCATTAAGGTCAATCAGCATTGTCGTCAGTGGGCGTTCCTCAGGGTATGTGACCTCTCAGAGCTAACCATCTCTTTCTTGCTCTTCCCACCCCAATCCCACTAGAAAGGGCATGCACAATACATCACATCATGGAGACCAGCGAGACAGTGTGTCTACAAATGCAGCAGCAGGAAAAAGAAATAGAAAAATAACTGAAACATCCTACAACCTTAATAGAAATGAAGCTGGAAAAGACTAAGCTCAACACATTGAAAAAAAAAAAAAAAAAAAGTCTTCAAAGCCTGAAAAGAATGTGAAGGTATTTTCACAGGGTCTGGAACGGACAACAGAATGAACACCATGGAAGGGAAACCAAAGAGAAACAAACCAGGGCAAACATGAAGCGCCATTTTTCAGGCACAAAATGTCCAGGGTGGCTTTGCTGAGAGAGGCAAACAGATCAGGGTCATTAATGGAATTTGGGTCCAACGTGGCCAGAAGTCAGTTTTAGATATTTTTTTGTTTGGAGCAAATCTCTCCTCCCCTGCCCTCCTCACCGTTCCCTGCCCCGCCCTCCCCTCCTCTCCTCTCCTTCTCTCTCCTAATGACCAACCAACCACCTCTGCTCTCCCTAGCTATCCATGTGACAAAACTTACAGGAAAAGCTGCATGTCAAGCAGACCAATCGGGGATTTACCCTATGTGGTTGTGCATTTTGTAGAACCCTGCAGACACTGGGTAAAACTTATGTTTCAAAAAGGCAAATCTTCTGGCTACCAGTCCTTTTGCCATACTGAGGCACTGAAGCTCCTTTCCTCCCCCTGAGCTTGAGCTTTCAAAGTTATTTTCCACTCTGATGATTACAGACAGGTTGACAGACAAAGAAAAAGGGGATTTAAAATAGGCAGTCACTACTAATACGTACTTTGCTCTTTCTGACCAGGAAAAAGAAGCCGAGGGGTCACTGCCATTTCTTAATCATCAATGTCGAAACAAAACAAACCAAAAAAACCCACAAAAATACATAAAACACAACAACCTTCGGGAAATGCAGGCATAAAAATGCATTTATACTAAAGAGATCAGAAGAAAAGAGACAAATCTTGCTCACAGTATCCTGTGATCCTACAGGAAAATGGGGACAAAAGAGAGGGTTTGTGATCATGAAATTTTGAATTTGTGGCAAGTATAATGGAAAAATAAAAATAAGAAACATGTTTAGAATAAGTTTGCTGTTACTGATTCTACAGTCAATGCCTTCCCTTGCAGGCCCTTCGGCGGCTCTCAATTCTTCTGTGTTCTAAGAAATCTACTTTTCCATTGGCTTTCAGTGTTATACTTCAAATTGCTGGTCTGTTAGTGCTGTCTCTTTCTTCCTTCACTTTACATCAGGCTTGTCATATTCAAACACCTAAACATTTCCAAAAAAAACAAAGGTAAAATATATTCTATACTATTTTATTTCAGTATATTGACGGAACTGTTGACCTAGGGCGAGGTGAAAAGCCAGAGGTATTAAAGTCCAGTGGCAAAAGGGAAAAAAAATATAGGTTACTCTGGTTTATATTTGGTGAACTACTTTCCTTATCACTCATCTTTCTCAAAATTATTTTATATAACTTTTAGATATGTAATTAAAAACATAACGTTTTTAAGTATGACTTTTAAGTCCTAATAGCTACTATTTATTGAATGTCTGCTTTGTGCTAAACAGTATGCTGTGTGTGTGCCTTACAGAAATCATTTCTCTTATGTGTAAGTGTTCTGCAGTCTTTGTATCTGTTGTCCACTTACACAAAGGAGAAACTGAGGCTCATGGAGATTGTATCTTGGCTAAGGTCACCCCCCTGGTGAATGCTGGCTGGCATTCAAACCCAAGCTTCTCCGGGTCCTAAATTGATATTCTTTACCTTATATCATGTCATCCTCCCCACCACCAGTTAGCATCTTACGGAAACTATTCTGCAAACTGAGATATAGTTAATGAATTTATTTCTTAGAGGATAAACCACAGAAGGTTTCAGTGACTATCCTAAGATGTCCCATAAAGGAGTCAGCAAAGAACCAGAAGGCAGGACAGACATGCCAGACCATGGTCTAGAAATAACCATAAAAGATTTCTTGAAGACCTACAGCACTGGCTTCAGAGATGAAGGGGAGTATGAGATGAGTTATCTATCAACAAGGACCTTAAATTCTAGAAGGTAAAACTAGCCTAACATGGATATGAGAAAAATAGCATAGATCACAGTAAGTGCCTAATATAGTTGGTCTTGTCAGAGAATAAGAAGATTCATATATTTATAAACTAACACATCTTTAAGCACCAAAAACATTGTTTCTAATATTCAGTGTTTGATGGCATTCTAAACTCTATTACACACTTCCCTGACTTCATAAACATAGCTTATTGCACATAATTTTTCCTTTCCTTGATGACTTGGGGTCGTAACTCTGCATTGCAATCACTGTACTGTGGTGTGGGAGCACAGTGTCTCCAGGAGTTACTGAGTCCTAGAAAGCCAAATGCCTGGACACCAAGTGGTCCCAGGCTTTAGGACCTCTAAGGTTTTTCTACCCGCACATCCTTCCTCCCCATCAAATGTCATTCCTTGCTACTTTCACTGTGACTTTCTTAATTCTAATCTGCTGGTCCCGGGCATGGGACATGCAAGGACTTTCATGAATGTATCTCTGCCTGGTTTATTCAGCCTTATCTCCTAGGGTTTCTTCCATCTTATTAATGCCATTCTCTATAATTATATTTTAGCAATTCAGAAGTCCATTTAGTTTCTAAACATAAATATATGCTGTTTTACACTTCTATGGTTGTGCCTTAAATGGCTTTTCCTTTACTTGTCCACTTAAAAAAATAAATAAACAACAGTGACAACAAATATCCTTATTATTCTTTGAGCCCAAACCTAGCAATAAGAATCTCCAGGGGCACTTCCTGGTACCATTTCCTGAGTCCAAAGTCATAAATCATCTGATTTATTTCTGGGCAACTCCAGCACTGGGTGTATTTTTTGCACTGAGTAGCAGGTAATTTCTTTATTTATAAATCTGTTCTCTCCACTAAATTGTAAGATCTTTGAAGTTCTTAGCCATGTTTGCATGCCTAGCCTTTAACTTATGGTGTGGTATATAGTAGGTGTTCAACAAATGTCTACATACCTAATGAATGCTGCCTTGATTTTTTTTTTTTAAGATTTTATTTTTATTTATTTTTTGAGAGAGAGAGAATGAGAGACAGAGAGCATGAGAGAAAGGAGGGTCAGAGGGAGAAGCAGACTCCTTGCTGAGCAGGGAGCCCGATGCGGGACTCGATCCCGGGACTCCAGGATCATGACCTGAGCCGAAGGCAGTCGCTTAACCAACTGAGCCACCCAGGTGCCCGCTGCCTTGGTTTTTATACAAACACGTACCTCTCCTCTGGAATCCACCGAGTGCTGGGAGATTTGCCTTGGTGCTTCAAGGCAAACCTCTGGATGAAGAATACATGGTTATGTATAATTAATTGTGTGTTACAGAAAACAAATACATCACAGTAGACTTCCAGTCCAGGGAAAAGTCTCATGTAATGGAGCAGCCTCCAGAGAAGGCTTCGGGAAAGAAGCAAAACTTTTATTTTATTTTATTTTATTATGTTACATTAGTCACCATATGAAACTTGAATTGCCCCCGCCCCACTTCAGTCGATACACAAATATCTGGTGTGGCACTCGTGGCAAACGGCTTGTTTGTGAAGTTTATGTAAAGTAAGTAGCTATGTATCTCTGCAAGGACGTCATATTGCCTTGTTGGTCTAGTAGAAAGCCTACCATGATGGGAAAGCTTTTTTACTTTAGCAGAGTCTTTCAGAGTTACTGAGAGGCAAGAGGAAGGCCACAAAGTTCACTCAGAGATAAACTGAAGCAAAGAATAAATAAAATCAGCTATGGAAGAATAACTGTCGGGGTCATTTGCAAAAGCCGGAACTTCCGCCCCGATGCCCAATGCAGGAAAGGAAAGGGTTCCCATTCTTTTTTCCACGCAGCTCTCCTGCCTCCTGCGGTGACACTGGGACACCAAGATAGGACTCCTTTTGGCCCCATTACTCCTAAAAAGTGTCTAACAGTTAACGTTGGACATGGTTCTCTGACCCTGGTCTTGACATCTTGCCAATCTCTCATCTCTAGTCAATGTAAATCTCCTAGTAAACGGCACTATTTTTTTTGAAGTTGAAAATTTCCATTTACTTTTCTCAGTAAATTTTCCTTTGGCCCCAAATTTTGCAATGTTGCAAAATAAGCCAGTGCCCATTAAGGCAGTGCCCCAAAGGTTTAAGAAATACAGGAGGAATAGAAAGATTTTTTTTTTTTAAATCTAACCTCAACTCTAATTGTCTTACTTGATGTAATTTCCTGTTATAATACACAGTGTTTGAAGAAGCATTTCATGACACAGAAACCTCAAAAAAAAAAAAAAAGTTACAAACTAAAAAGCCATTCATCAAAAAGGACAGTCAAAAAGTCCACTGTAGCAGATTATAAATGAATTTCCATCAGTACAGGCACAAACATAGAAACCACTTACGTAAAACACAAACCCAAAGCAGGAGGCCTTGGAATTGCATGTTACAACACTCAGAGCAATTTGTTTTATGTATGTATGCCGATGTGTCACACAGAATGAAGCCACAAACCATGCTTCTAAGTGATCCATTTCGTAAAGCCATACTATTTAGGATCTTAATGCCTTTTTCTTTTAATCTTTTTATAAGATAATTTCCCCAGTATTGAACGGCAGGACTTGCTCTAACATTTTGTTTACTTTATCCCATTTTAGTCATACATTAGCACAGTGTTGTCAACTTGCAGGGGCTTTCATTTGGAACAAACTGCAGAATGTTCTTATTTTAAGCCTCTCACCTTCAAATTCCTTTTCTACATTTCCTTTGCTTTGCTTTTCCGAGGGAACGACTCTCCACGCCTTCTTGATCAAGACAGACAACCTAATGGCTGAGTGGGCTTTAATTTCTACGTTTCTGGCATTCAAACTTGATTTGCATTGTCATATGGAATTATTTGGTATTCAGTATAAAACACTATTTCTTTCTCTCCTTTTTCCTCTTCTTTTCTCGACAACCAACCTCTGGGAAATTATTGTCAAAGTCTTAACATGATTTCCCAATGATTGCTTGTTAGTACAATACAATTTCTTTCTCAGTCCTGGTCCCTCTTCAGCTCTCTTCTGGGGCCCAGTGAATCCCCTGCGTCTGCAGCACACACAGCAGACACACTCCAAATGTGTGGGTCTCTCTACTCCTCTCTGCAGTGGCACTTAGGGGTATCTCAGTGAATGAATGGGGGGTAAGGAGGCAGGTGTAAAAAGATAAAAGTAAACGAAGAAGGCTGTGAATTTCAAAAGAAAAGGAAGATGATTCTTTACAGATTTTTTAAGGGCTTGTTTACTGATAAGGATTAACCACAAACATTCAGCTCAACCTCTGTTGAGTGCCTACCCTGTGCAAGAACATACGACATTGGAGGATAGAAGAAAGCAAATGGCACCCTTGCCTTCAAGATGCTCAAAGCGCATCCCAGGGATGGATATGTGAGCAACCAGCTGTTATTCGAGACAGACAGTTATGGGCTTTACATAAAAATGGGCTAAAATGAGCTCATTGGAATCACAGGCTGGTGGTAATTCATTCTGATTAGAGGACAAAGATGGAGGGGGAATGTCAGTGCTTGTCCCATATCCATAGGTGGAAGAGTTCAGGAAGGGAAGGAGAAGGTGGACAGATCATAAAGAGAGAGGAGGAAATGATCTGGAGGTGAAAAGAGAAATGGGAATAGGGAAAAAAAAAGGAACAAAATGGCAAGAAATAGGGCCAGATTTAATTTCCAGAGAATTAACCTGGGAAATACGTATAACTCAGGAGGCTATGAATCTAAGGACTTTCTTTTAAATGCCAAAGGCATAAACTAATCTATTTAATTAGAAAAATATGCTTGTATTGCACTCTGAGTAATTTCCCAGAGGGAAACTTGTTTCTTTTACAGTTAAAGTTTTTGTTTAAAGCTTCCCCCCCCACCTCCCATTCTCCTGGCTCTACCGCAGAGCCTACACCTCTTCAGCAGGTACTCACTCCTAAGCAATTATTGTCAACCGAGATGTGAATATGACCCTTCCAAGATCTCACATTTGTTTTTTGGGTACTGAAATAGAAACACATTAACCTAGATATACCTGAGCCCTCCAGCAGGCACTTTATAATACGAAAGAAAAAAAAAAAAAAAAAAAAACTCAAAAGGCATTTCTTCAATGACTCACCAAATCTTCACAATAGCAAATAATTCAATAGAATAATACAATAGATATTAATATCTTGCAAGGTAGTGAAAATATTCAAAATAAAGCAGAACATCCCCAGCCAATTCACCAACCTCTTTCAATAAGTTTGTAGACTCTAAGAATATTCTCTCCTATAGCAGTAAGGCAAGGTGCTTAGTCTTTCTTAAACCTGTATTAAGAGCAAAATAAGTTCGAGTGGCCTACAAATTGAAACAAGGTAAGCTCCTTTTTATATGCCACACAGTCAGGGATGCAACTAAGAATTTAAGTGCTTTATCACACTTTTGTTGAGTAAAGAAATTTGAACATAATAATTGAACCAACGCAACAATTCATTTGAAGATGAAAAGGTTCCACATACACTTCTTGCAATTTTGATGAAAAGATAAAAACGATACATGCTCAGTTCTAATCTATTCCCACCTACTTTTATACTATTAACTCTTCCTACATTTACATACATGAAATAGTGTACGATAATAAACACCAAATTGAGGATGATAAACTCAAAATAAAAACCCGTGGGGTGCCGAGGTGGCTCAGTTGGTTAAGCGTTCAACTCTTGATTTTGGCTCAGGTCACAATCTCAGGGTCCTGAGATTGAGCCCCGTGTTGGGCTCACGCTGGACAGGGACCCTGCTTAGGATTCTCTCCCCTTCTTCCTTTGCCCCTCCCCCATCACACACATGCTCTTTCTCAAATAAATAAATAAATACCCTTACATAAGAATGATGCAAAAGCAAGCTGAAGATGTAATGGATGAAAAAGGAAAGGAGAGATACTGCTGAAACCTTGCAAACACTAACACTTTGTAGTTGAGAAAACATGTTTTTAAAATCTTTGTAGTGATACTAAGCAAAAATAGTAAGTTTCAAAACCAGCTTAACTCGTATTTTCCCTTCCTTCAATTCTCAAAACAGAAATGGATAATTTGGGACACAGTGTAATGTGCTCTAAAATGTGATGTGCTTTTGGACCCAAGGAACTTTATTACCTGGTGATTTTGTGTCCAGAGTCAACCTCGTAACATTATTAAACACTGTGATCAACAATTCATTTCAGGGAGTTTTCTCGCATCCAAGTGACCAGAATTTGAACCTGTGTTTTGGTGGCTAAAGGCAATGTATTTCATTATAAATAAAGAGTGGGGTTTTAAATCTCAAGGAAAGCTTTCTTAATATCTATTTTTGCACTGAATATTAAGTACACTTCGGCATACTTTTATGAAGACCTATGACATGGTTTCAGAAACATGTGTATGTAATTGTCCAGTTTTATAGGTTATTTGAATGCATGTGCCATAATTCTTCACACATTCGGTATACATATGTGTAAATAACTCAAAAACTCAATGAATGTATTTCTAAAGGTTAACACAGGTGTGTTGAAAGCTTTATTTTTATTTGACTTTACTATTATTTACTGCGTCACCCAAACCATAAAACCATTCTTGTAACTAACAACTAGATCTGTTAAAATGATCTTACCCTAGGAATTACACAAACACAACTTGCAAGTTATTTTTGTATCAAATCAACTCCAGTTTGACACGGTTTCCTCAATTACTAAAAGGCACGCTACGCTCATATAAAAGGACTGATATCCCACTAACGTGCTGCTGTGTGTTTTTTCCTGGAAAACTCAGAATAGGACCTGTCTGGTATATCCTCTAGCGTAACTAACATGTCACCCAGATTTGCACTGGGAATTAAAACATTCTGTAGCCTGACAAAAGGCTGTGTGTTTCTAGCAACCGTAACGAAAAGAAGGCATTGCGATACCTAGATGTTGTGAGTTAAAAGTCCCTCATCAGACATCTTGAAAAAGCACTCTAATCCCACGATGGAGCTTCCCTGAGTGGCAAGCCGAGCTACAGAGCTGCCACGGCAGCATCCCCAGGCCAGTCATCCAGGCAAGTCTAATTCCATCTCCTTCAAACCCGACGTTGTCTTTTATTCTTGCGTTCACACACCAGTTATATCGGACCCGTGAATGTAGGAAAATGTATGTGCAGAAGGTGAGAAATGCCATTGAGATTAAAAATGCAACCCACGTTTTCTCTAATGTCAAATGTGAAACAATAACACAGTACTTATAAAATCATACTAGAATCATGGTGCAATAAGCAAACAATGATGTTAATAAGCCTACAGGACAATACCATAAAACTTATCCCCGTTATTTTAATAAAAAGAATTGCATTGCTAGTGTAAGTGAGGCACAGGGCTAGGAATGTCTCCATTTATATAACACGTTCTTCATAATCTGCCTTAAATAATTTCACTATATTACCCCATTTCTTACTTTCAAAAGAATGCCCAGCAGATATTTCTAACAATATTTGTACACCTCAAAGTAGATCTGCGCATTTTTTAATCATAGATGTGTGATAACTGAAAGAAATTCTCTTCTGCATAAAATAGAAGAAATACTGTAATCAACACAGTTTTGTTTGAAATGCCACAGGCTACACTTGTTTTTCAGGTCATTAATGGAAAACAGGCATCAACTTATTAGTTCCATAGGGCAGTATTTTAGAAATATTTCCTATCACTTAACTCTGTGTGTAATTCAGTTGTGTCATTATCCTGACAAGTAAGGCTTTTCTGTAAGAAAGATGTGACAGAAACCAAATAAAGTGCTCATCACAAATGAATAGAATTTAACTTGTACAAATAAAAAACAGATTGCCTGGCAAATGTTCTAATAACTTTATGTTTTAAAATGCAGTGTCCATT
The DNA here is from genome assembly GCF_029215605.1 of Mirounga angustirostris. Classification (NCBI taxonomy): domain Eukaryota; kingdom Metazoa; phylum Chordata; class Mammalia; order Carnivora; family Phocidae; genus Mirounga; species Mirounga angustirostris. The sequence continues at coordinate 78,188,078 of NW_026991716.1, read as the reverse complement.
AAAATTATTTATTAAAAGTGTTCCTTTTATTGAGTAAGTATAACTGACATGCTGGATTCAACTCTGATACATGAAATATAGTCCTACCTAAAGATCTCTACTTAGAGATGATGAAGGGCAATGAACCACATTCATCATCAAGAAATATTAATACTCAAATTCTTCAGTTTCTATGAGACCAAAAAAAAAAAAAAAAACAATACAAATCAGCAAGTGATGTAGGCTACCACTCTTAAGCTGAAATTTAGCTCTGCTTTTTGGCTATCTTATCATACAATACTACTTTTTTCATATATTTTGATTGTGCTAACTGATATGCTAAGGACATAAGCACATCTTTAAAAATCAGAAGCAGGGTCTATTTAGATTCTACACCAACAAACAAAAACTGAATTCATTCTTCACACCAGAAGCTTACCTTCATGCATTTGATCCTCCTCTCCGACACTGAGGGTTGAACTTTATCATCCCATTTCCAGACAAGTAAAATGAGACCAGAGAAGTTAAGAAACACATTCAAGTCACATAGCAAACAGTGTCATAGGCAGGATTTGACCACAGATGTGACTGATGCCAAATTATATTGTTAAGGCCTGTTAGCAATGCTATAATGAATTCTGTTCATTATCTTTCTCCAAAATATAAGTAATATGAAAGGTGGCTTTACAAATTAACATTCTATGGTCTCCAATGAAAATGGTTTCTTCTGTTTTCTCCCTACTTAATATACAAAAGCCAACAATGTACTCAAAGACACCATGGCCTTGAGAGCGCTCACTAAGGCACATGTAACTCAGTACTGCACCCTCTGTGGGGTGAAGGGAGGGGTCAAACATATCAGGGCCCCATCTTGCCCGAAGAAGCACCATTTTGCAAGGAGCCTGACCAGAGGGGGCACCTTTTTGCAATACACACAAGTCACCATTTGTAAAAGCCATTGCCCCAAATGCCAGCAACACATTTTTTATTATTTTCTAGAACGGGATGTAGGAATTTATCAAACATTTCCTTCTCTTTCTGATAAATCCGGCTTTCTTCCAGGCAGAACAGACATAAAATATAGGACATGGTGAAGTCCATTGCTAGACTAGGGTCTGGAGAGAGGTGATTCAGTTTAGTCAATTTAATTCAACACTCACTTATTGATGGGAGTTACTCAGCTGTTGATGGGTCTTTGAAGGAGGAGGAGTTCTCAGGATCTTTATGGAAAAAGATGACTGGAAAGATGAATAGTGAAAATTGTCATGCCAGAGCAGAGAACGAACTGAGAGGTGTTAAGAGCTGCTACACCTCGTCTTGGGATATAATTCTTTTCCTCTCAGGGAGACATGATGTGTAAGGAGGATGTCTGAGCAAGGTTTGAAGGAGGAGTGGAAAATGAAATATGCAGGAGCCCACTAACACTCCCCTTATCTTTTGCTTCTGTAATGATTTTTTTAAGTATGAAAATGCGGGTGTTTCAAATATACATTCAGTATTCAATAATACAAATAGAAAATGAATTACAAAAGGCATACTCTGGCCTTTTTACAGTTTTACCTCAATCCTCTCGCTTATAACTAGTAAATAGCTGTACCAGTTTCATACAACCTCAGTCTGAAAGTCATTTTCTTACTTTCTAGCTCTGTGAATTTGGTTCAGTAATTTACCCTCTTTGAGTTTTGATTTTTTTTTCACATCTCTTACATAGAAATCATACTTACAGGGCGCCTGGGTGGCTCAGATGGTTAAGCGTCTGCCTTCGGCTCAGGTTATGATCTCAGGGTCCTGGGATCGAGTCCCGCATCGGGCTCCCTGCTCAGTGCAGAGCCTGCTTCTCCCTCTCCCTCTGCCACTCCCTCTGCTTGTGCTCTTCTGTCTATCTCTCTGTCAAAATAAATAAATAAAATCTTTAAAAAAAATAAATAAAAATAAAGAAATCATACTTACAATAGGATTTCTGTAAGGATTAAACGAGGCAAAATATATAAAACCCTTAGCACAGGTCTGGCATTTTATGAGTTCTTAATAATTAGTGGACATGACTAACTGTTTTGCGTTATTGGCTGGTCTGCTTGTTCGATGGCAAACATAACGTGTTTGAAATGCCTGCAAGAAATCTGACTATCCAATATTTTAAATCGGTAAACTTAGTTTGATTTCTAGTTTCCTCAAGTAAACTTTCTAGTCATTTACATGGCCATCTTATTTTTAATAAATGCAAAGAGGAAGCTGCCACCTAAAGCTCTTAGAGCTGATGGATGGAACAAAAAAAGAGTACATTTTCCTCATGGTAGTGCATAATTGCTCTTGCTTAAAATTGATCCCTTCAGTTTCAAACTTTGCCTGAGAAGCATCAAAGGCTATCAGTTTAGGCCAAGATTATGTCTTATTCATGCATTCCATTCTTTAAAAAGCCCTACTATGAGAGAAAAAGCTGAAGGATTTTTAGAAAACAATCACAACAGATTTCCTTCTGCCTCCTTCCTCTCTCGGTGAAAATGAGAAACAGTATCATTAGAGAAAGACAAGAGGCAGAATTCATAGATAGACGGGCTCCGAAGAACAAAAGATAGCTAACAGTTAGAGATAATTCAAACAGTGGGCTTTGATGTTCTTTTTTAGCTATCCTATTAAAAATACTTTTTCTTTCTGCACATTCCAATTGTACCAAATATGAAAAGCCCATATACAAAAGAAACAATAAAATGCTTGTTAATCTAATAACAGAATGTCAAGAACAGAAAACCTCCCCTACACAAAGTGTAATTGAGATTGCCTACACCACAGACAGTTTATGATCAGAAACCTTGAGGGAAAAAAAAGCCATCAATAGAAATAATGTTTCTACTGTGAGCTCATGGTCACAGCAAGGCTACAAGACCAGGGACATAAAGCCCTATTAATTGTACTTCCCAGGGGTCACCAAACATCTCTGTTTGCCTGCAAGAGCCCTGATTTATACCTTTTATCCAGTGTAATTATTAATAGAGTACCGTTAACTCCAAAAGTGTCCCAGTTTGGACAATAAATTATATAGTTGTGCTAGGCTTACCCATACTCCCTTTCACTTCCTTCTCCTCCTTCCCCGCCCAAAAAAACACCAAAACCAAAAACTAAGGGCAAGCTATTTTAACTCTTCAGGTTATGTGAAAGGAAAGAAAAAAGTTACCTGTTTTCTAAGCTCAGCTATTCATTTGACTACCTTTCATTTTGTCACAGCAAGGAAGATTTCTAGTCTGAATTGAATTTGACACGGTCCCATTCACTCACAAAATATTTTCGACAGAATTACCCCTATCTTTCCCCACCACCCTCTCTCTCTTATGAATTCCTGCCTAACTCTTTGGCACAATGTTGAGTCTGCTTATTGAATTCTATTTGATATTTTCAAGGAATTATATCTCACATGAGGACTCCTTAATATATTTGCTGTTTCTTTAAAAAAAACCCAAATGTTCAACTTAGGTTATATAGCCAAGAATAGCAGTTCATATCAGCTGCAAGAAAGACTGAGCACCTTACAGCAAGAGCCCCTTAATCAAAAAGCAATCTTTTGGGATGAGTTAGTAGTACTTTGCCTCCAGCACTAACCAGATCCCCTACTTTCATTGTATATTTCCACAGGCGTCTAATGATGAAATATATTAGATCTTCTCACAGGTGAAGTAGAAACACACTTAAAGCATTGCTTTCTGAGGGTGGCATGGTGCTTCTAAAAACAGGGGCGGGGGAGGTCTGCAGCAATAACTGTATCCAAACCAACAATGTATTCTACAAGCAAAAGCCTTGACAAAGAAGAGGGGAAATTCCCCCTCTCATAGGAATATTCATAGGAAATTCGTTAGGTGTAATACTGCAAAGAGGAGAGACACAAAACAGTTTGGTTTTGTAATGGGTGGAGCTGGTGGGGCAAATCTTCATTTAAAAATAAGAGGCTCACCATTTAGTCATGAGGATGTCCCCGAACTTTATCCAGAAAAGCTTCATAGCTGCAAAGAAAAAAATAGAATCCATTTGAGGAAAAATATTCTGGTATTGGAGAATAAAGATTTACGTATATCCATGGGCTTTATCTGCTCTAGATCTACAAAAACACAAGCATCAGATAGTGGGTAAGAATATAGAAGGTTGTGGGTCTTCATCATTTGCACACAGAGGGCATGGATTGCATTTAATTGAATTATTTTGTTTATTTGTCTTTTATTTTCATATATGAGTATAAATTTACATAGAATGCACACATACAGACAAAAATGTTTGCTTTCTTTTAATATACAGCCTTACATACACACACATACAGAAAAGTACCCTCACACACATCAAGCTTTTGTAGCACGTGCGGTAGCCGCAGTAGCTCTCTTGCCCAAATCAAGGTCTTATGAATCACACGCACCCCTCCCCAACATGGTAGGCCCCTAAGAACTGGACAGGAGGTAATATCTTAAATTTTTGCTGTACCTTCAAAACAGCTGCAGCTTCCTTTCTGTTCTGCAAGTAGCCTGAAGTCAAACAGATAAAAACAAATCATGAATCAGGGTGAAAGGCTATAAATATGCTATATTTGTTTTTTGTTGGTTTTGTGCTGGTTTGTTTTGCTTTTAACCTTCACTGATTTGGGGGAAGTAATTAAGTGTTTTGGCATAAAAGATCTCCTGCTGGGTGATAGGCTACATGGGGAAGGGAAATTAGACAAAAGGTATTGAGTAATAACCACAAATGACTTTATAGCCCATTCTGTTTGAATGTCAATAGAATTTGAAAGCAAGATTTGCGGAAGATAATCAGCAATGACTCCCCCAAGTATAATCAGGAATGGACTATAATCAGCCATTTGCAAACTCTTACCTACCACTATGATTTCTTATCTTACTGGGAAAAAAAAGGCACATTGACCCAAAAGCTCAAAATTACGAATGGCAGAAATTCCCAAATATAAAAGGCATTCACTATCTTTCCAAAATTTATCAGCAGTGAATTAATTTGGCAGATTCTTAATGACTTTGCCAAATGATGAAGTATGCATCACATAACATTGTATGTATTATTGTAAGCTGAGTTGAAGTTTTAAGGCTTCAAAGGGTGAGAGGAAGGTGATAAAATAAATAAATATAACTATACATTGTTCAAATAATGGCTGTATAAATAAACATGATATTGTAAATAAATAAAGAATAAACAATAACTTGAAATACATCAAAAATATAGTCTCTCATGCTTACACTGCACAAGAAGATGAAAACTGGGTTTGGATTTGTTTTCTTAATAGTGAAATATTCACTTAGGTGAACAAATTGAAAGAGAAGCTGATAAGAAACAATAATTGTTTTATACAATATTAATGCAGTTACAATGACTTTCACCCATATACCCAGGCTAATGAGTTTAATCAAACAAGGCACTGCTGAAAATGGACTAATGGTCTTAAAATTACAAAACCCTGCCTTCCAAATTTAGATATGGATTTCTTTAAAGGGTCTTATTTTTCTTTATTCCAAATTATAATCCATAAGGAAAGATGTTACCATCTATCAGAAATCATATTTCTCAAGGGAGACTGACTATATATAATCAATGTGTCTAAATAACAGGTAAAAAAAATTCAGTCGGTGATGGATTTTTTTCAAATGCAGTCATTTCACCCACATGATATTTACCACATTACAATTCCTGGTCATGCTGAGCATTAGGAAACCCTGAGTAAGCCATGTCAACGGTTATTAAGATACTATGCTAAAGAAAAATATTTCCCAACAGGAGGTATTAATAAGATAGCCAACAGCATACAAAAAGCATCAAAATGAGAAATAATAAAAAGACAGCAACTGTGTCCAAGCTGGATGCTCCTATTTAGCATCACTGAGATATTATGATCTGTTTCTTAAATGTCCAAGGGTTTAAGCTGTTAACAGAGATAATTCCAAATTTTATTCAGTATAATTTGACAAATACCTATGGTGTATCTAAAACGTGCCCAGTTATATTCAGAGGAATCTAAAAGAGGTAAGTTCTAAAATGAGAGGAGTCACCCAAGCCAAGGGTTCTAGATATTTGGAAATAGAAATCATGAGGAACAAAAACATATAAATCAATATTTTATTAAAAAGCAATCATTGATATTTAATTACAAGCCATCTTTTAGCATCAAATTAAAAACTCTTGATAAATATTGGAATTTTCGAATGCCTCACTATTTCGAAGTTTCACTGGGGACCAGATCCTCCTAGCAAAAAATTAAACCTCCTGAGGAAAAATCCCCTTGGTAGCCATGCTTGTTGTTTTGTATCACCCTGAAGGGTGCAAGGTTGCCAAATTTCATGCGCCCTTCTTTCTGTTCGTATGGTTGAAAGCAGCTTCACGTCAGTCAGTTCCATGGTGACCCACGGGGCAAAATGGGTTTCCTCCAGACATTCCACTGGGTATCCATTCCCTTTGGGCAAAGAGTTGTCTAGAAGCTGAGTCAGGGAAACCGGAATGTTAGGGTCTATGAGGGGTAAGTTAGGAAGGGATGGTCCTCTGTTTCCCACGCCAACATTTTGTGCCCTGTGATCTTGCACTTTTTCGCTCTTTTTTTTTTTTTTCCTTCTGACACCGTCATTCTGAAGTGTGTTCTCTGGAAGATTCCCATGTGTCTGTGCAGATCTGGAGGACTGGCTCACAAAGCTGTTAGACTTTTATTTGTATGAAAGACTAAGACACAGTGTTGAGAATGAATTTATCCTTGGAAAGGGAGCATCAAACCACACAAATGACGTCCAAAGAATGCTTCAGAATCAGAAGTCAGGCTTTTTTTTCTTGGGTTTTCCCCCTGACTTCAAGCGGGAGTAGATTCCACTGGCCAGACACCACTAGATTCCAAAGAGAAAACAGCCGCTGGAAAACTTGGAGAGTGATCTCCCTTGGGGAGGAACACCAGCGTGCAGCCTCTCTGATGGTGGCACAGGCGACGGATCGCAGCGTGAGCGGGAGGCAAAGTCGTCGCTCAGAATCAACGTTGCAGCAGCTTCAAGCACAGAGTCAAGCGGTAGGAATGGTGGGAAGAGCAATGCAGTTCAATGGAGCAGCCTTTACTCAGGGCCAAGGCTCACTCAGTATCAGTGAGCTTCTAGCGCAGAGATGGTGGCTTCGGTCCGTCCCAGAGGTGGAAGCGCCAGCACTAGGAGGCATAGCCATAGTGCCGGCTCCCTCTACCGACGTGACAGTTCGGGGGCTTTGCTCCTCTAGGAGCAGGAGTGAGAGTCCGCACAGCACCACGGAGAGCAGAGGGCAGAGCAGGAGAGGGGAGAAACAGCACACCTGAGACACCTGCTGGGAAGCCCCGGAGTGACGGGAGACAAGCAGTTAGAGTCCCCCATTCATAGCGTATGCCTTGCCCTCCGCCAGGGAGCCTTGCCTACTCGCCTTCGTCTGGGTTAGATTTGCCTCCCATATCGTTTCGTAATGCCGAGCACATCTCTCATCATACTCTATCTTAATTGTTTAACATAGACTTCGCTCGTTCAATTTAGGGCTGGTACGCGGAGGGGTAGACACACCTGTGCTTAGCACAGCTGCTACCATAGAGTAGACAGATATTTGTTGAGTGAATCGATGACTTAAAACCTCTACTTCTTCAGAAATTCTCTCCACTTACACAGGAATGTAGGTCATCTAATATGCTATCTTTACTGGCCATGAGCTTTAGGGCTTCCGGGTGGAGAGGGTGCAATTCGGGATGTGGGAACAGAGAAGAAGGTTGGGGGGGAACCTACATCGCATCTTCCCTGGACCTGATTTGCCCCTTTTGTTTTAATTAAGATTTTCATCTCCTTTGTCTAAGCCTGTAAAGGGGAGGGAAGAGAGCCTGCAGGATGTTAATATGGAGGTATCAGCAGAGATACAAGAAGGTGCATAAAAGGGCCAACTCTGATTAGCTGAGCCTCCCCAACAGCCCACAGCCCATGGTGTGATGTGGTTTTTTGGCTCATGAGAGAGACAGTTGCCTTAATGTTTGGAGAATTTTTTCTAGGTAAATATTTATTCTAGATTTGGAAAGCAGTTAAGCATCACCACATTCTCATGAACATGTTTCCCCTTTTTAAAAAAATAAACATTCTCACACAAGGCTGTAGGATACCCCATCCTGCCGGGGCTGCAATCAGACTGACTTCAGTTTCCCTCACAGACCACTAACCAAATATATGACCCATGCCATTTTTTAAAACTGTACCACGTTAAATTATTTGGCAGAATTACATCAGACATGAAATTTGTATCTCTATCTCATTAGGAATGATAATAGTTATACATCTGCCCATCATGATAAATTATTACATCAAATGCAAAGGACAGGTCTGCCTAATACTATAGGAGACATTGGCTTTGCTAAACATTTTGATATTCAGAAACTTCATACAACATGCATATCATTTAAGTTCTTGGGAGAGAAGAGCATGAGGCCGCAAGTAGAAAATCGGCCCAGTTTTTGACATTTTTGGGGCAAGGGTAGCAGAGAGTGTGGGGGGTACTGAGGTGAGGTTCTCAACAAAAGACCGCAAATAACAGCGATCCATCGAAGACTGTGGCTTATACTGCTTAGTTTAACTGGCACTCATGTAGGGAGTTGAGTGCAATTTCATCAGCCATAAAGACAATACAGTATGACTAGAAGAATGTCTGATTTAGATGGACTGAAATCTCAGTTCCTGCCTAGACTTCCTGCCAGTTGAATCGGAACAGGTCCCACCACACCTTAACCCTCAGTCACTACACCTATAAAATGGAATGGATGTTAATACTGCACAGGGTAGTTAGGAAGTTTTAGTAAAATACAGCATGTGAACAAAAACCGGGAAATAGGAAGACCTCCACAAATGTCAGAGTTAATACATTCACGTCACTACCTTATTCTAGATAGATTTTCATGTAGGTTTGAAGGCAGCTAAATCAGTAAATATAACATGCTTGTCATTTCGAAGACAAAATATCTGAAAGTTAACTTCATTTTTCATATTTCAGGTTCTATCCAGATGTTTTGGCACTTTGGAGCCAGGCTAATTTTTTTCGTCCCGATACATTTCATTTCTGCGAGGACTGCCAGGATTCCGGCTGACTCTAATAAGTCACACGAATTCTTATCTTTTGCAGTTCAATTAATGTTGCCATTGAAAAATCAAGATGCAATTATAATTTCTCTTTCGGGGAATTCTGTGTGTGAGGTGGTGGTAATGATGGCGTGGGGGTGTTGATAGGGTGTTACTTCAGAGTAGCTGTCCTGGAAATAAAGAAGGAATATATCAAGCATAGCGGAAAAAGCAAATAAATCAACTACAGATGGAAAGAGGTATTTGTTAAAAATATAAAAATCTCAGGAGGACAGAGAAAAAGATTCGAGTCTATGTTCATCGCCAAATATGCATATAAAGTATAACTGTCCTTCATCCTAGAAGATCGATCGGCTAAGATCTCGTTTCTGTGGCTAAAAGCCCCATGTGCGCACTTGAAACCTATGCTTTGGTGGGTGGCTATGAGTTGCGGCTCACACTGAGCTGTCACTTGGGGCTCCGCCTCCTCCCCTCCACATGTGCTCACAGGGCAAACTCAGAAGCCAGGTCATCTGTTGGCAGCTGTTTTCCAGCCTTCTGTAGCTGTTCCACGCTGCCTCTGGAATGCTCTGCTTCTGCAAATTCTCAAGATTTATTTCATCCGTGGCCCCCATGACTTGTACTTTCCTCCATTTTAAGGATCCTCATGGACCCTCCACACAGTAGGCGCTCAGTATCTATTTGCTAAACCAATTAGTGAATAAGTGAGTGAAAGAGTTCTGCTGATACCAAAGCAAACTCAGCCGTTATATTGCACTTAGTATGGTTCCTGAGTGGGTAGATCTCAATTCGTAGTTATCCCCTCTTGCATGGAAATAGTAATATTTAACGTGCTTTAATACCTAAAAACAGCCCGATGTATTTAAAACTTAACAGAAGTTAGGCTTTTAGAAATGTCATCTCTTGGTCATTCTCTTCTTTGATCACCCAGCAGTGCCTAGAAGTATGTCGGTGTGGTTACAGTGCTCATGCAGTGGGAGCCCTGCCCCCAGCCCAGCCCAGCCCCCAGGAAAGGAAGAGGCCTGACTTGAAATCGACTCTAGAATAGGGATATAGAGATTGGCTAACTACTGACCACAGGCCAAATCCTGCCCACACAGTCTATTTTTATATGGCCCTCGATCTAAGGATCGTTTTTACATTTGTAAATGGTGACATACGACAATTACATGAAATTTAAACTGCAGTGTAATTCAAATTTTATTGGAACAAAGCCACATCCATTCACTTCCGTATTGTTTATGGTTGCTGCTATGACAGCAGAGTTGCAGTTGTGATAGGCACCTTGTGGCCTGCAAATCCTCAAAGATTTGATGTCTGCCACTTGATAAAAAAAAGTTTGTCAACCCCCATTCTAGAACCGTGGCTATAGTTCAATGTTGGCATTTCACACCATCAACGCAAATGTTTGTTTAATAACTACATGTACAGGCCAAGTCAGCTTCTGTCTACGTGAGGTTATTTCAGGAGCCCTAGTATTCAAATAACATCTATGATAACGGAAAGGCTGTAACGACACATTCATTTCTTTTTTTGGGGGGGAGAAATAATATACGTCCCAGGTCTAACTTATGAGATATTTTTGTGCAAATTAGCCACAGGCACTCTCTGTGGGCAATGAATTATAGAAAGTAACCCATGCCTCCAAGAAAATCCAAACCTATCCAAGATGCAGGGCTGGGTAAACTGAGAGATGCCAGGATTTCATTCTCCAATCACCCCTTGGACTGCTGTCTGGGGACAGTACAACGATAATTGGTGGTCTTGGGTATCACATAAAACCATATCAGACAGTCTTAATGTTTCTAATGTGACTAAGTTACCACTCTACTGTAAACTTGCTTGTTATGTACTTTCTTTAAAGGATTTTGACGGAAAATTCGTAGAGACAGGATGAGTATGGAAGGGACTTTCAGATTCCAGGATCAAGGCAGGTTTGTGGATGAAATTCAGGAGGAAAGCTTGTCACCCAAAAACTTGTCCATCATTTTTCAAGGCCAACCAATGCTGAATGTCCAGATATACTGAGTCCATCCTTAGGAACACCTTAGATTTTACTGTATTTTTTGAGAACTAGGATCTTTCAGAATCAACACTAGGGCAAGGTGTTGTGAATATATGATCTTTCAGCTCAGCCAAATGGCTTATCAGGCAAATAACTGCTATCCAGACCTTTGCAGCAGAACCTGGTGAGAATTGTCATTTCAGTCTATTACAGGGGAGCAGGACTCACCCTCCCACTATTGAATGAAAACAAGAAAGTTGGCAGGTCAAAAGATTATCATAATATACAGCCTTTCAAATCACAGTGGAGATTACAGATCTGGCCACTTGCTTTCCACCCAATCAATAATAAACCAGTTCTCATTTTCCAAAATGGGATCGGTTTTCTGTGTTAGCCTCAAAACAAAAACATGCTGCTTAGGAGGATGTCCAAGACAGCACCTCACAGCCTGGCGCCAGACAACATGCTGTCATCGGGTCTGGTCAAGTTTTCATAAACTTGTTTATTTCATAAACAAACAGCTTATTGCAGTGAATGAAAAGAATGCCTGATCCAGGCAAAATGAAAGCAATTTCGGTCTCTCACATAACTTCTGGTTGCTGGGTTGCTGTTCATATCTCCTCTTTTCCCCATAGTGCCAGATAAACCTCTGTTGGTTACAACTGGCAAAGCACAGAAAAAAAAAGTGGTTATAATACACAAGTGGTCAATGAGGCAGCCTTTAAGGAAAAACACTGCTGATAAGATAAACAGCTTGTGATGTCCTTAATTATAATATTTCATACTCATTTAGCCATCTCCACATCACAGAGCTAACAAAGTGGATTTCAAACAGGAAATAAGACTCCTTCCCACCAGCCCAGAGGCCTAATTATAAAATAGCAACCTACTTTTTCTGTAGTGAATATGGGGCTTTTTTTTTTTTCCTCCTCCAACAGAATTTATTGAGCTCATTACTAGGCTGCTTATGAAGTGATTTGAAATGAGGCAACATTAAAGCATTCCACAAATCCCTTGTACTTAGTCATCCTGACACTTTATTTGAACTCAGAGCATTGATATGGAATAACTGCAGCAGCCCCACACTTCTGACTCTGTTATCTGACAGGAGGTCCGGAATCCAAAAAAATGATATATCATCAAACTTTCTTAATCATCACAATAATTTGTCGGAAAGAACCAGGTATAATTCGGGCAACACCAGAGGGGCTTTGCTGCTAGAAACAAGGCGAGTGCAGCATGTGTTAGCCTTAGAGGAACAGAGCCACATTAATCAGGCAGCGAAAGGACCGAAGGCAGTGTATGTACGTGTGTATTTTAAGAAAAATTTTCAGATAGGCTTCAAAGCCAAAAGCACTGAACTCCCTGCATGCTATTGGTACAACTCTAACTTCTGTTCTCTTGTAATCCAAGAGTCAGTTGTGGACTGACCCTCACTGGGTTATCGCTGAGGCTAATACAGCGCAGTTAAAAACTGGATCTGCAAAAGTTTCAAAGAGGAAAAAAAAATCTCTGAAGGACACAAAAGTCTATGGAAGTTGACTATCCGCTATGTGAAAATATGGCTCATTTTTTGCCTTTTATTGCCTTTTCCCCTAACTTACTGAACCAGTAATGAATCAGAACCTAAAGAAACGTCTCCTTTTAGAGAGGAATTATGTTTTAGATCTCAGTGGGTCCTATACGTATCCTGATGTGCAGTCTGCCTTCAAAAAATGTCAGTTTTTAAGGAGAAATTTCATCGAGGAGAAGATATGTGGGTGCATGTGTGTATCTGAAGTGGGGTACCATCCAGCCGGTAAGAATAATGAATCTCTAATGCAGTTCTCCCCTTCGAGTGAGGCTGTATCTTTTCCGTGATAGCTACTACTAATCCTTACTACATTTCCTACCACTGTTGAAAATCTAGTGGCCATACTTAGAGGTTAAATGCAGTTGTTTCATCAAGGAAACATTGGAAGAAACTTCAGAGCAATGCAAAGGACGTCTGGTTTTTCTAGCTCAGGCCTTGTAATAGTGCTGCAGCATGATACTAAGTTCTAGGGGAGTCCCATTTGAACAGAATACCAGGACATATGGTGTCTATTGTTACCCATGACATCTTCAACTTTGACAGTTAAAATTCCAAACCAAATCCATTACATCTCAACTGAAAATATGTCCCTCAAGTGACTTCCCCTAGGAAATTTATTCATCAACATCCCTTAAGAAAACATGAATGAATGGAGGGTACCTGAAATAATATTTTTCTCAGAAGAAAGAGGAGCCTTTGCTGTAGGCGCAATCTCCATTATGTCTGCATATACTGAATGTTGACCACACGAAAGGATTGGGACCAAGTTTTGTAGAATTTTTAAAAAAGGAAATCCCATGAATTCCCATCTAGAACTTCTTTTGCCTCACAGCTGTAGAATGGGAAGAAGCAAAACATGGGATTTAACATATTCCATAGTTAAACTCCAAGAGGAACAGACCCCATCATTGATATATAATGTGCACAGCACCAATAATTCTGAGACCCCATGCCTGGAAAAGAAGTCTCATTTCCCAGGATTTGTTTTCATGAAGCTCTTCTCATTTACCCTTTGAACACCCTGGTCTCACAAGTCTTAAAATAATGTTAGTGACCTCCATTTCCACTCATTTGCACTCATCCACTAGTACAACATACCCTGGATCTCAGCATCACTCAGAACCACTGTTCCTCCTAGAACGTGAATTATCTACCACTGCTCCCACTCTGTCAATCCCATCAGACTTAATATTCATCATGGAATGCTTTTGTTCTTTGCTCCCTTTCCCCCCAAATTATTAGCTCTTATACTGATTTTTTTGTTAGTGCCCTATCTAGGCTCAATCCCATAGGACTCATATCAAACATATAGTCATTTGAGACAGCATTGCACAGATGATGAGGAACAGGGAATCTGAGTCTAAACTCAGTCTCTGCCACTAAATTAACTGGGTGTGATCTTGGGCAAATGACTTGATTTCTGTGTCTTAGTCTCTCCATCAGTAGAAAGGTAATAAATACTCCAGTGTGCCAGCCACCATGGTAGACACTAATGATTCAACATGGAAGCTATCAAAGAATTTTAAGTAGACAAGTGATATGATCAGATATATCTAGCTTCTTCCATGACCAGCTATGTGACCTTCAGCCTAACAATAATCTCTAGATGCCTCAGTTTCCTCAACTTTAAAATGGAGATAAAAATAGTACCTCCCTAAGAAGGATTGCTAAAAAGATTGAGATACTAGTAAGCCACAAATAAATATTAGCTATTAGTAGTAACCTGTGTCCATGATACAATCTTTTGTACCATTGCAACTATCTAAGAAAAGCTGTCTGTATTCTCTAATTTTTAAAATTCCATTACCAGTTCACTTATTAAACTCTCAAAATCCTGTTTTCATCTTTCATTCATTCACAGAAATAGTTACTAAACCCCTCATAAGTACGAGGCCTCTACCAGGTGATGGTGATACAGTAAAGAAGATAAACACAATTTCTACTTTCCCACTCCTTGCCAAGTATCTCCTCAAAACTGGCATTCCTAATGATTATTCACAGTCCCTTCCTTCATGGCGTCTAATAAAATATTTTAAAATTTTGGACAGCCTATTTTTATGAAGATAGCAACTTTTCCCATTCATTGGCATCCATGTTGCCATATTCTTTTGGTTCCTCTATTTTTCCAAACCTGCCGTCTGCCTCTTTCTGGAGCCTCAATTTCTCACAGTCTTTTATTATGAGAATATACACTCCTCTGTCCCTATAGTATCTTTCTCATCAAAGTTCCCCATTCGCAGGGCTCCTGTTACTACTTCTTTACAAATGACTCTTTACTTTCTGACCATTTTATCCTGACTGCTTTCCTGATTCCATTCAATGCTTCTTAGTGTGTTTTTGTCATCACCAACAGGGTACCCTGACAAGTCCTCAAAGTCAACATATGCTGAAATTAGTATTCCATATTTACAAACACCCAGCCCCATCTCCTGAATTTCTTACCTTTTATCTCATATACCTGAGATTGAACCCTCAAAGCCATATGTTATTCTTTCTTTATTCAACCCAGCCTCCTCATTCTTTAGCTGATTCCGTGGGTTCTATCTCTACATAATATTTTGTATTATTATTATTATTATTATTATTATTATTATTGCCATTATCCTGGCTCAGACTCCTCTTTACCTGTCAAGAACTATTATACTAGTCTTCTATCTATCCCCACTCCACACCCCTCACTCAGTCTTTAAAACTCTTGATTCATCACACAAGCTATTGTTGGATCCATGTTCCTCAAGCTCTACCTGGGCTTTGTATTGGCTTTTCTAAAAACTTTAAGGGTTCTCCATTGCCCAACAAAATAAGTCAACACTTGTAAGCCTAATATCTAAAGCCCTCTGTATTCTGGCTACACACTACCTTCAAAAATAAGGTCTTCCATCTATAAAATTCTTTGGAGTTTGAAAAGCACTTTTACACCTATTATCTTATTTAATCTAACACTCATAAAATGCCTTATGATGTAGATATTATTATAACATAAAAGCCCTATGTTATTCATAAGTTATAAAAGTGCTACAGATGGGGATCAAAGAGATTTGAATTTCTCTTAAGTTACATAAGCATTTCTGAAGAAGGAGGCAGATTTGATGAGAGGATTTTGACCTAACAGTGCAATAAACACATCTTACTTTTACAAGTAATAATACCTCTCCTTATTCTCCTTTGTGAAGCACAAAATAAGGAATATCAGAAATCATGGAAAGAAATTGGTGAAAGGAATTAAAAGTCAGCAAACCTGTGTTTAAGTTTGGGCTTTTTATTAATTTCTAAGTCCATTAACAACACTATGCTTTAGTATATTTGTCTGTAAGACAGCCTCATACTTCCTGAAACACATTTACTTCACAAAGAAATAAGAGTAATGGAATTATATCCATCTTAAGTACTTAATTCTAAACTATGTAGCTATCTTCTTTTATATGAGGCATCAAAACATTTTTATAATCATTAGGCATCTGTATTATCCCTACTTGTACAGATAGGCAAATGTAAAGTTAAATACCTTCTTTAAGTACCTTCACTGTCAGATGAAAACTCAGAACCCTCAGCCTACACACTCAGGTAACATTTTAATTTCGGAGTAATCTATCAGACATCTTTAGTTGAGAAAAAAAAAAGAGAGTTCCATAATATCAACTCACAGTTTATGTTTCTAAATAAAGCAACCATATATTTTATATGGTAAAGAAGACACAGGGAGGATGGGTTGGTCTGGTGATGGGTATTAAAAAGGGCACATTCTGCATGGAGCACTGGGTGTTATGCACAAACAATGAATCATGGAATGCTACATCAAAAACTAATGATGTAATGTATGGTGATTAACATAATAATAAAAAATTTAAAAAAAAAGAAGACAGAGTTAACAGCTCAAAACATCAGAAATAATTTTAAGAGCAATTATAATAAATCTTTGGACTTTCTATTGAAATTACATCTTTTAGCACCCAAATCTATATTTTTCACAATTTGCTGTTTTCAGAAAGGAAAAGAAGAAAAAAGAAAAAAGGAAAGAAGGAAAGGAAGGAAGGAAGGAAGGAAGGAAGGAAGGAAAGAAAGAAAGAAAGAAAGAAAGAAAGAAAGAAAGAAAGAAAGAAAGAAAGAAAGAAAGAAAGAAAAAGAAAAGAAAAGAAAGGGAAGGAGGGAGGGAGGGAAGGACAGAAAGAAGGAAGGAAGGAAGGAAGGGGAGGGAGGAAGGAGGGAAGGGAAGGGAGGAAGGAGGGAAGGGAAGGAGGGAAAAAACGGCCTTAAGCACTGGATGGTGAATAATTGCCAGGGTAACACACAGTGTGCCATCATCACCTGCTCATCACTAGAATGGAGAGGGGTTTTGTGGTCAACAGAGCCAAGCAAAGGAATTTTGAAGAAGCAATGAAAGGCACTACAGCTACTACATTCAGGATCAACTGACCATGGTCTAGTTAAACACTCTATAAAATCTTTTGCAGCTTAGAAAAAGGGCTGAGGAAAATAACTCCCCAGCTGTTCTCTGCTGATAACTCAGGAGCAGTAGAAGAAAACTATACCTGGGTTCTCCAGGAATTCCTGATTACTAGCCCACACGGCACTGAATATGGAACTTAAAAAATCATTTTAAGTTCAAAAGTATTTTGAAAATGTTTATTTCTTTGGGTATAAAGGAATATCCTTTATAAAGACTCAAATTGTCATGCTGTTAGTCACAATTAGAAAAAAACAAAACAGACCCGGAAGGAAACCAAACTTAATGATAAATTTCACACAGAATTAATATAACAAAAACAAAAACAAAAGGTTTAGCAAGAGGGCTATAGGTGACTCATTGAGATATGTGCTTGCATTTAGTTTACCACCAGTATGTACGTATGTGTTTGATGACAACATATAGATCAATCTCCTGATACTTTACTTACTTTATTGGGAGAAAACATACTCATGACTTATAGACATCTCATGGTACTTAGTAAATACTTAACAAGTCCAGGTTTTCTCCTTTTTATCTACCTTCTTCCAAAATTTAAAGTAGAAATCAGCTCATAATTCCAATTTTTGGTCTTTAGATCAAAGTTTAATCTAATAAATTCCTAATCACCATGTATGGAGCCAGTGGCAGAATAAATAATTCTTTTTTTTTTTAAGATTTATTTATTTATTTGAGAGAAAGAGAAAAAAATCATGAGTGGAAGTAGGGACAGAGGGAGAGGGATTGAGAAACCCCAAGCAGACTCCCCGATGAGCGCGGAGCCTTGACATGGGGCTGGATCCCTGGACCCTGAGATCATGACCTGAGCTAACATCAAGAGTCAGACGCTTATCTGACTAAGGCACCCAGCCACCCCCAGAATAAATAATTATTTCCCACCTCCTCTCACATACTTTACATTTCACCTACTAGGTCGTCCATCATCAGTTTGAGCCAGATACCTGTCAAAGTATTTATTTTTCCTGATTAATTGAAAAATAGGAAATTAACTAAACAAACAACCCAAACCATTAAAAGAACTCATGCTTCTCACTTTTTTTACTTGATCTAGAAACTAAAATAAATAAATTTTGCTTCTAAAGAATCCTATAATTCTTTAGTTGTAAAAACTAGTTCGTTGCTCAATTTGAGATTTGGGTCTGCCAACTTTTACAGTTAAAATGCATATTTTAAAAAATGAGACATGGTCTGATAGAAACATTATTCCAGTATGACATAATAGCTAACAAGACTTCCGTGCAACTGTGACATTCTTTACCACAACTGAAAGAAAATGTGTTTGCTTCAAAATAGTCTCTTTGTTGTTCATAATTACAACACAGACTCAGAATGCATTTCTTATTACTATTATTTATTCTCCAAAGCTTTTTACTAAGAGAAGTCAGAGTCCTGTATATAGACTTTGGCTTTTGGTACATGCGTTTCTTCTGTCTAGTAATGTAGAATCATACATAGGGCATAAGCAACAACCATCAAACAGACATAGTTAGGAGTAAATGTTTCATAATGTCTGACAGTTACAGTGTACTGCTAAAGTAAAATCTTATTTGATAAAGCATAAACTTGTTTCAGCAGTTAATCTGAGCTTTTCATGGATCTAAACACTTACCATGAACAGTTTATTAAATGCAATTACTTTTATTGTTTAATTAATGTGTTTCGATCTTGAAAGTTGTTAACACATATGTGAGTTTTCTTAATTTATAAAATTATTATTAGGAAAATAGATATATTGGAAAATAAACTAAAGAATATTAGAATATTTTTCCTAGTTTTAGTACATCTTAAAGAATGTGAACTATGTTGCTATGAGCTAGGAAATACGGAATTACATAATGGTTATCAATAGAGCCATTGGGTAGTTTAAAAAAAAAAAACTCAATGGATTAAAAATCTATCTACACAGACAGGTCATCAGTGGGATTAATGTGGTGGAATGTCCTTCTGGCAAGGAATCAACAGCTGGGTGAACAAAGACAGGGTCCTTCGGTAGCTCAATGTCATTGCAAAGATGCTGAGATACACAGATATTGCTAGCATTATGGAATTGTGTGTTTTTCTATCCCAACTGCCATGTATATTCTCAACTTACTGGGGGTCAGCATAGAGGAAAATGCTTAGCTACTATAGTTTTTATGAAGCAAGAAGTGGGAAATGTAAAACAGAGAATGTGAATTTAGCAAATGTAATAGAATAAGGAGGTAGAATGATAAATGCAAAGGCAATTTTTTATTTCTGACAGTGATAAATCACACATTGGGTAAGTTCTGTCCAGAATTACTGCCTTGCCTGAACCAGTGACCCATTCACTGTCTACCTATAGGAATAAAGATCACTTTCTATTGCTTCGTCTTCTTTTCTCAGGTTGTCTTTCTGAAAGTTGTAAACTCTATGCAACCACTCATGGGCTATTGAGTTCCCTTATACTTTCCCAAGTCTAAGTCATTCCTCAGTCGGTCTGGGAAGTGGATGGAAGCATTGGTGGCACTCATTCAGACAGCCTTCTGATTACAGTTGGCCTAGGTCTCTGAACGGTGTGCTAAGCATAGTCTGCAGTGAGAACCCACAAGCCGAAGGTTCTCCATGAGCAACCAGAGCTCTGGAGCAACCTCCTCCTCAATATACCACAAGCCTCCCCACACCTACTGTCAAAAAGAGGGGGAGGAAGTAAGAAGGAGGCAAGGGAAAGGAAAGACGGCTTTTCTCACATGTCGCTATATATACATATTCTGTGACATCAAGCTCTTGAGCACTAGGAGTCAAAAACCTCAGGGTTTTGATGGAAACCACAATGACGGCATCACTACAGTAACGACATTGCCTAGGGCCCTGAAGCTTCTGCCTTCCATTCTTGTTCACCACCCTCTCCCAAGAACTCAATCACTATTTTGCCAAACTCACTTTTCCAGTTTTCAGAAGTAGAAAAAGAAAAAAAAAATCTCTTATTGTGGGAGAAAGAGGAATTTAGAGTGCAGGACTCATTCTTACACTCATCTGGTAGAGACACCCTTTTATTAGCACACTGAGGGTGGAGGGGTACTTCTCAAGGAACACATACAGAGCTGGTCTTTTGTTCACCTACTATATAGAAACTTCAACACAACTTTAAATATGGTGGAGAAAAGAGCAAGTGGCATTTCAGAAGAGAGGCACTAATGCAGAGTGGTTGGAAGGAGGAGTTTTGAAGTTAGGCAGATTTGGTTTCCAATTCCACCTCCTGCATTTAAAGGCTCCGTGTGCTCTTGGGTATGTTACCTAACTTAATCTATAAAATTAAAAAATGGAATCAAACTCATTGAAGGATTTCATTAAATGAATACAAAGTTTTTAGTCTTATTTCGGATAGCCATTATCAATCAAAGGAGATCAGGAAGAAAGACAGGGCTATAGTGAAGGTTCAATAAAAGCATTTTCATCAGAAATGCATGTTAAGTGAGTTATCTTAATTAGCTAAGCATTTTCTTCCCTGAAATATGTATATCCTTGCTGAGTATGTGGAATATGGGCTTAGTCAAATCAGAACAGACCATGTGATTCAGGTCATCTGAATTTCACTGCCTGTCATTTCCAATCACGGCTTCATGGTAGCTGCTGTGAGAATAGCCTCCTGCTCCTTGGGCTGCATGTAACTCAGAATACTGAGCCTCCAAACCCCGCCGCCTTGCTCAAGTAGCCTGACTCTGCCTTAGAGACAGATTACTTGATACTTGTAGAGCTGTTGCCCTGGATTTAATGTTAATACAAAAGACAAGAAACTTTTTTCCTTCATCAACCAAATTTATGTGCTCTGTCCCTTGGCCTCATAATGTTTAAAAAAATAGGCGAGAATAGCTAAGAAAAGGAGATCAGACTAAATGTAAAGCCTAATCATGGTCTCCATATAGTCTACTCTGGGATCTACTGTTAGCTTTTATTTTACATTTGTTCTCTGATGCACACATACAATTTTTCTCCTTTCTTTCCACCTCTGAAAGAATTATGGAAACAAAGACGCATTCTTCACATGTGGTCTGCACAGTGCCCAGACTGCTGACAGCCTCTGTGTACAGACACTGGTATGTTTATTTTGCCATTCTCTCAAGGGCCAAGAGAAACAGCAGGGTGATTACTACATTTCTCCCTCCCCACTCTCCCACGC
Source organism: Mirounga angustirostris (assembly GCF_029215605.1). NCBI lineage: Eukaryota > Metazoa > Chordata > Mammalia > Carnivora > Phocidae > Mirounga > Mirounga angustirostris. The sequence continues at coordinate 78,166,835 of NW_026991716.1, read as the reverse complement.
CCAAAAGTCAGCTCTGAAATTTTCACAATAACATCTACATCAGCTGTAAGACAATTTTTTTAATGAGATTTTTTTTTTCTACTTTCTTCCTGGTGTAATGCTCCTATTTTGAGATCTAGGATTCGTAGGATCATCACTTACCTTATCACTCTTCAAGAGCAGGAAGTGCCCCCACAAGCCCCCCTCCCCTTTCAACTTAGAACAGAAATCCATTGACTGTGCTGTATTTATTACTAGTCCTTAATGTGTTTTAAATGTTAATGAAATGGGAAATGCCCTCAGCCATCTCTAAATCTAGTATTTCAGACTAGTTTCTCAGAATTGGCAGAATTTGCAGCTTTGCAAGACAACCTGGTCAAATTTGGAAAGTCCTAGGCCCTCTAATTATTGATTCCTTCAAGTGTGAATGTATGCAGTTCCCACTGCTGATAAATAAGCTTCAAATGAGAAGGTCAAGGCGTTCTAAAAGGTGGGAGCCAGGAAATGCATGTGACTGAGTTGGGGATCAAAATACACAAAGCTAAATCCCTTGTCCAGAGTTTAACTCAATGACCACGGAGCTCTGATACTTTTACAGTACTGTGTTCACTGAGGATTTTTTTTAAATTTATTTGTTAATTTGTTTTAGCCAAAACAACCATTCACTGAGAATCTCAGCAATTAAAAGCAAAAGGTTTTTTGGGTTTTTTTCCCCTATTGTGAAGGACAGATTATAATTTCTTCTCACATTTCATTTCTTTATTCTTTAATCAACCTGTTTTATATATCTAAAGCAATAAAACTACCAGTACTTTGGGAACAGCATTTTGCATTTTAATAAGCTTTCTTTTAACATATTAGTTAGGCAGCATTATAAATAGACCTCTTATTCCTGGGGGAGGTAGATCGACCATGATTGCCTGAGAAAAACAGAAAGTAAGAGTACAGATGACATTGAAAAACGAGGCTGTGGCAAAGTGCACGTGGGTTTCTGCAACAACTCTATGTCATTTACAAGCGAGAGTAATTCAGTGGGACCAAAGGCAAGCTGGTAAGCAAAGATCACTGAAATGACATCTGTCATGATTCTCTGTCTGAAGACTGATATAATCTGAAGGAATTCTTTACCCTAATTGTCTTCTAAGCTGTAAAGTTTCCATCATACAGTGTATACTTACCGTCCCCATCCTCACATTCCTTGATGGTAATGCAAGGAACAGCTTTTCCCTAAGTAAGATAGCATTCAAAGAACCTTCTGCAGATGATTCAAAGAAACTTGGGACCTCATGGAAGATAGCCTAATGACCACTAACTCTACATAATTTTCTCTTCTCTCAGAAAGCACAAAACATAGGGCCCAGCTCAGACAAAGGCAACTGAGAGAAGGTAAGTTGCCAGTTATGGCCCTTTGTTCTTCAGAGAAGGATCAAAAATATGTAGGAATGAATATTTCAAGGCCCCAGGAGAGCCAAGCGAAACTTAATTATTGACTGCAATAGAAATGCAACATAATACCCTGCTAAAACAATTCAAAAGATCAGTGACAGCTTCAGTGAAAGAAGTGGCCAAACTTCATTGTATTTTTCTGTATCATTACATGCCAGAATCACTTGCCATTGTAGAAAAGCTGACTTTCACAGGACAGAGTAGGAGTTTTGCTAAAAGAACTGAGGGCCTAGAGTACATAGACAACAAAGTTTGGCAAAATCCACTCCAACTCTTTGATCATGAGTACAAAGGTACTGGGTGGCAAAACAGTGAGCTCAAAAGTGATGGCTGGCACAAAAAAGAAAAGAGCTGTCCCTGACTAAATGTTGGAGGGTAGAACTATCAGAATACTCGAAACAATAAATTAAGGACCACACACCCTATAGACCAAATTGGGCAAACAAACTACAGCCCAAAGGCTGTTTTGTGAATGAAGTTGCGCTGGAATACAGCCATGCCCCTTGGCTTCCGTCTTGTCCATGGATGCATTCGCACTACAACAGCAGAACTGGATATTTGTTAGACACTGATAGCTGCAAAGGCTAAAATGTTTGCTATGTAAGCTTATAGAAAACGGTGCTGACGCCTGAACTAAATAGAAGAGGGATGCATGGCTAAGGTTGCCAAAGAAAGTAATGAGTGACTCCATCTAGAGCCACAAAACAAAAAGAAAAAACACCATGTCTAATCAGCAGAATACAGAGTGGACCCATCAGATAGTGAAGAAGATCCCCCCCTAATAATCACTCCTAGACTACCAGGCTGCACTCTCAGAAGTTTGAATAAAGACAGTTCAGGATGGGAAAGAAAAGGTTTTCCCCCAGGAAGTCATATAGTACAAACACATAGCTCATTTCAAAAATATTTGTTGAGCCCCTACTGTCTGCCAGGCCCTAGGCTGGGTAGGCATCAGGGATCTGAATGACTGTAACAAATTTCTGATCCAGCAGAGCTGGGGAATAGTTACATAGTAGATTAAAATGAAACATAAAGCTGGCCAGGCCACTTCTCCAAACTTTTAGAAATCAATGCAGAGAGTAACCCTTCTTCTTCTGACAAAAGTCTTTCTTCTTGCCACTGTCAGAAACATAGTCCTGGCTCAGCTAGGCTTTCATCATGAGAGGTATCACTCAAGCATGAAATCTAGATTTTTCTTTCTGGAAATTTATAGTCAGAAAGTGCCAAGAGATGATCCTACACAGAATGGGTTTTAAAGGGATGCTTTTTTAATCGATTGACTTTTCAATTGAACTCACTAATTTTATTCCTGTCCTTACATTACAGCTCTCCAGACAATCTTTAGCTCTAGTTTTCTTAGCCCTCTAATATAGAGAGAAATAATGAAAGGTTGAAAGACATAGGATGGAGAGAGAAGGATAAGCCTTTGTGATATTTGTAAACTCATTGTTAGGCTGAAAATTGCTTTTTATTTTTTTTTAAAGATTTTTATTTATTTATTTGACAGAGAGAGAGAGAGAGAGCGAGAGCAGGAACACAAGCAGGGGGAATTGGGAGAGGGAGAGGCAGGCTTCCTGCAGAGCAAGGAGCCCGATGCGGGGCTCGATCCCAGGACTCTGGGATCATGACCTGAGCCGAAGGCAGACGCTTAACGACTGAGCCACCCAGGTGCCCCTGAAAATTGCTTTTTAAACAGTAGGTCACCCTTGATATTCCATGCACTAGAGCTATCTTATTGTTGTATTTTAACTGCAATCCATCTATAACAAATAGAGGTTCTTTAATGGATCTTTGTTATTCTCTCACCCATGTGGGAAGTACCAACTCGTACTGCTACTAGCGTAATTTTCCCCTCAAATTCATCTACTACCTTTCATTCACTGCCTCCCTGAAAACATATGATGGATCTGTGATGCCTATTAAATTAAACTTCAAGACCTCAGCCTAACATGCTATAACCTGCACTAGTTGGCCCCCTCCTATTCCACTGGTTCCATCTAACACACAGACCTTTGTGCTTTGCTCAAGCCAACGGCCAGGCATACCCTGGATAAAGAGGCTCAGCTCTGCCTCTTGACCTTGGCATTGTCCTCCACACTTCCCAGCCTCTCTTCCAAGGACCATTCTGCACTTTTTCAGTACTTAACACTCACTTCTTTCAAGAATTTTGCCATAATCTGCAATTGTCCCTCTCAAATGTATACACATATTTATATATACCCCTCATTATCTTACTCTCCCAAAATAAATTAGAATGTCTAAAGGGCAAGAGCCCTAACATCCATGATCCCCCACTCCTGACAGTGGCACACAAACTGCAGCCTGACTGACAGACGGACAGCACAGGCCACGTTGTGTCATTTACTTTCCCACTTCCCCTTAGTATATCTTCCATCTGTTTCTCATGGTTTTATCTATTTAATGTTTTGTTATGCTCTCTTGAGGTCCTAACACACTGCTGAAAATGAAACATGGATATGAAATCATTATAATAGGGGCACTTAGGCATTTTGCTGCAGGATTTTTGATTTAAACAATTTTTTTGTGTGCTGGTATGTGCTTTTTTGTCTCATCATCCATCAAGTTTGATAGTAAGCATTGCCTCTGCCTTTTACTGATTTGCACAAGAGCCTAGTAAGATATTCTTAGCCCAGTAGAGATATTCAGGGTCTGGAAATAAATAGGTTCCATCAATATTGGTGATTGTGGACTAATTCCGATGTGTTTTCCTGCAAAATATAGTGGGCTTTGTTTGAACCTCATGTCAGATTATGCACGTTAGTGTTGATCTGCAGCAGAGACAGGCACTGGCTTCTCAGAATATCTTTTAGCTATTACCTGTAAATGCTTGAAAGAATTCACAAATGCAGATACCTTGTTATGCATGCTGCTTCCCGAAACCACCTCTGAGACCCCAGATGGCACAGCAAGGGCTGTACGAGTGACAGATGATAAAGTGTACCAAGCCACATAAATTAACCTCATCATGGCCATAGTATCAGATGCCACAGGGAGAAGCAGGAGGACTGAGGAGCAACTGCACTATATTACCCACAGGGATGAATTTACAATCCATCTGTGGTCTCTCATGTGAGGATACAGGAACCCCAGATGGCCTGTGAATTTTGAACATTTGTGTATGCAGAGGTTGTTTAATCTTTCTGGAAATTAACTGACACCTCGGCCAGGAAGGATGCTTCCACCAGCACCAAAGCCATGTTTCACTGGGCTCAGACAACTTCTGAATATCATTAGAGGAAATACCCCCGGGCTCACCATGCCAGCGCACCATGACGGCTTCCAGGCCAAAGAGTGAGGAAGGGGCCTGTTTCCTGGATGCGCTTCAACCCAGAGCTAATGAGGCCGTCCTGTGTGTGGTGTTAATAAGTTTCATAAAGACACTGAGGGACAGCACAGGGGACAGAACAACTGCCCACCACTGAGTTATAAGGGTCTTAAAGCATTCATAACCACATAGGACATACAGAAATAATCACAGAAGGATATATTACTCAAGCTTATAAACTGGGAGTTAGGTCTAACTGGCCCACTACCACTGGAAGGTAAACTGCTTTCCGCTGAGCAGTTCTAGAAAGAACAACTGCTATAAAAACATGCTTGAAGCAGGAGTATAGAACAGTTTTTGAAAAATGGACTGGCTGGATGGGGGAAAAAAAAGGAAAAACGGAGAAATTAAGGAAGTAGGACAAGTAAAATGTTAATAAAAGCCAGTGCGGATATGGGCTGGAAGGAACAGAGAGCGCATTATTATCAGATGAGTGATGTCTGAACAATCTGCATCTGCACGGAGGTCTGTCAGGGGAAAGCAACAATTCAGATCCTAGCTGCCTGGCATGAGGAAGGCTGGCATCAGTCTTTAGAAACTAAGGACCAGAATAATCCCTGGAACCATAGGGAACCAGACCCAGCAGATTGCATTATCAGAGTGAGCAGAGTGGTAAGGAAACTGGGATTACATAAAACCATTGACGGTAGAAGGAAGGAGGGAGCCTGAGACTATAGTTCCATGAACTGGTCACACAGTAGGCCTACAGCTTGGGACTGAGGAAGAAGCCCAAAGAGCCAGAGGCCAGGACTTCTGAAGAAACTGTAACTTCAGGCTACAGTTGGTCCTGGGACCGTGGGCCAGGGCCAAGCTTACAAGTAAGAATTCAAGTCAGCTCCTCTGAAAAAGCCTCCTTTTCCACCTTCATTCACTTTGATTCTCCTGCTTCCACTCATAGAAATCGGTGCTTACCCTTATCCTGTCATTGTTAATTGTCTCTCTTTGTCTTACTTCTCTAGCAACCGTGACTCCTTGAAGGTAGGAGCTACTATTTGTATTCTAAGTGTCTGGCACATGGTAAACACTCAAGAAATAAACTGTTACCTCAACAAATGATCCAGGATTGAGGCAAATACTCAAAACCAGGATCACACACCAGCAGGGCTCCCTGTGAGGCCGGAGAACGCTATGGAGCCACCACCTATGACAGAGCTTAGCACAATATGGCCACATCTGGCCTGCTACCTGGTTTGTAAATAATTTTTACGGATACACAGCCACACTCACTTGTTTACCTATTTTGAGGAATCACCACAGAGTTGAGTAGCTGGACCACAGAGCCTAAAATATTTACTATGTGTCTCTTTAATGAATAAGTTTGCTGACTCCTCACCTATGGAGCTTGTGAAAATACCACTGCCCGAGCCCACTCTGAGGTTCTGATTCAGGAGTGGGGTGCAGGCATGAGTGCGAGTGTCTGTGTTTGTGTGTATGTGCAGTGTTTTTGGGTAAGTGTATTTTTAGAAGCTCCACAAAAAAATTCTGATGTACAGAATTCACAGAAGGGAAACACCCAATGTCAGCCTAGAACTACTTTGAGCAAAAGCTGGAGGTTTAAATAAAGTAGTATCATGCTGGGGACATTAAAGGGTCCTTCTACAGTCACGTAAAGTCCTACTGACCTAGCCACAAGGGCTGACCTTCCAACAAGAATTATTCCATGTTGCAATGCAGGTGTTTTATTTCCTGGGGACATTATATGTGAAATCGTTCATATTTAGTGAAAAATACCTTTTCAAAAAATAAATTTTAGTCACTCCATAGGGCCAAGGGAAACTTTTAAGATATAATAAGTGAGGGGCACCTGGGTGGCTCAGTCGTTAAGCGTCTGCCTTCAGCTCAGGTCATGATCCCAGGGTCCTGGGATCGAGCCCCACATCGGGCTCCTTGCTCAGCGGGAAGCCTGCTTCTCCCTCTCCCACTCCCCCTGCTTGTGTTCCCTCTCTCGCTGTCTCTCTCTCTGTCAAAAAATAAATAAAATCTTAAAAAAAAAAGATATAATAAGTGATTACAGGAAGTGGATTCAGAAAGAAACTGAGCATGAGGTGCTGCTGGATGGCTCCTTAGCCCCTAGGAATTGTCCAGGGGTCCTGGTGGCAAAGGGAATAGAGAAAGGGAAGCGAATAGAAAGACAGAATTCTCCAACAGCACGGATTGCCCAGGGCCATCCTGGGATTTTAAGAAGTTGTTAGATCCCTTGTTACTGTTTTGTAGCTGTTGCTATTCTAATCTATGAGAAGGTCCCTTTGCCTCTACCCCCAAAGTGTTATGTCCAATCTATTCTCTTCTCTCCACCTAGATTGCCACATCCCAACCTATCACCTACCCTCTTCCAAGACATCATCTCTCTGATGGGTTTGAAGTGTTGAATTGCCCTGACAGACCTCTTCTTAGATACACTAGCCTCCTATCTGCTCTCCCTGTCTCCACCCTTTCTACTTTCAGTCCACTGCCCAGCCTGCAGCCTGGGTGATTTTTCTAAATATAATCCATGTCATGCTTCTCTTCTGCTTAAATCTCCCCTTGACTTCCCAAATATGCTTAGAATAAAATCCAAACTCCTCATCCTAGTTCAATGAGGTTGGGTATGCCCAAGGTCACATAGTGAATTTGAGATGGAGCCCTATTTAGATATTAAGCAACCAACTGCTATCTGGTATGGGACCAAGAGACTTTGCTCAGCTCAGAAATTGATTGTTCCTGGCACCCACACCCACATCTCTTTCTGCCTTTGCCATGCCTGTCCCTGACCCAACACTGGCTCCTGCCTCAAGTCCTCTCCAATCTGATTGACTAACTAAAGTGAAATGGGCCATGCCTGGTTATGGTGTCAGAGACAAGAGGGAAGTAGGTTAAATGGAAAATATAACAAGAAATAAATATTTATTCATGATAGTAAGAACCAAAGTCAATAGTCAATGGTGCAGAGCTCCCAACAGAGAGTGATATAGGCATGATTTTTATTGAGATGTGAAAGACAAATCTTGGTATGTATATACTTCTGTTATTTTCTTTTTATTTACATATTCAGATCCATGTAACAGCAAATCTTAAATATTCACCTGTGTCAATTAGATGGCCAAGATTTGGATGACATAGCCATGCAAGTCTGGCCACAATGAATGAGCCTGTCCCAAAACTTGACATGAGGAAGGCCAGTGGTCTGTCACATGACCCAGTACAAATACTCTAACTAGCAGGAGAAGTCTACAACGGACAAACCCTCTACTCAGATCTTTTCTTGGGAAGTTAGGATAGAAAGCAGATAGAGACATTCACATGAAAGAGGAAGACAAGAGCAGAAAGACTCTTGAAGAGGAGGTATGCATGAGCCATAAGAGAGTGAGAAGGGAGAGACAGAGGGAGATATCAGACAGGAATAACAGCTCTGAGAGCTGCTAAGGGATTCAGAAGCTTGTTCTAGTTCTCCAGAGGCTTTTTTGTCACTTTGCATGTGTCCTTACCTCCCTTACAATACATAAATATTGTCTGGGCGACGGGAGGTCATATGATGATATCTCTGTTCCCTGAAAGATCTCAACTGAGTTAGAATTTCCTAGCATCCCCTCACTCTTCTTAGACATTTCACATGAATTTTCTGAAGGAGGTCTGACATGATTCATGGGTACTTCCTTTCTGTTTCCATGATGAGAAAAATGCGTCAGAAAATAACTATGTAAATTTTTAAGCATAAATAAATCATAAGCAAACAAAAACATCTGAGTCCACACCGATTATATTTTTCAGTGTCTCTGATGTTTACCAGAGTATTTTCATCTATTTTAAGTCAAGGGGTCCTTTGTAGATTCTACTATTAATAAACACAAGTTACCAAATGAAATGGGATAGATTAAGATTTCCAACTTAAAGTTAGGTTCCAGGTCACTTACTATATATTTTTTATGTCCCACCATCTAAAGAGCGAGTTGGGTCACTCCTTGCCATAATAAAATACCATAGACTGGGTGGCTTAAACAAGAGACATTTATTTTCTCAAATTCTGGAGAGTGAAAATTCAAGATTAAGGTGTCAGCAGCATTGGTGTCTGGTGAGAGCTCTCTCCTGGGGTTGCAGATGGCTACCTTCTCACTGTGTGCTCATGAGACCTCTTCTCTGTGCATGTGCAGAGAGAGAGAGAGAGAGCTCTAGTGTCTCTTCTAGGAACACTCATCCTATGGGATTCAGGGCCCCGCCCTTATGACCTCATTTACCCTTAAATACCTCCTTTGAGGTCCCATCTCCAAATACAATGACATGGAAGTTAGGGCTTCCACATACAAATTTGGGGGAATACACATATGTGGTCCATTGTACCCACTGTGAAAACGGGAGGACAATACCTTTTTCTAAGATTCTTTATATCATACACCTTTTTGTGAAAACAACATTTTTTTCTAAAAGACAGGATATTGGAGTGATTTTTCAGTGAGTGCTCCATTATTAGTATTTCAAAAGATAAGCAATTTATATAAACCAGAGTTCCACTGCTTTCAAAATAGATTTCCACCCTGAGATCACCTTAGCATCAGTACAGTGAAGATTCTTCTCTCAGAGGTAACCTTGGATTGGTATGACTGCTCTAAAAATAAGCGAATTGTAGGCTGTGCTTTCGTCAGACCTTTCTTGAGAACTCCTAAGCCTGCTACCTTCACTCAGCTGGACATTTTGTCCAATGCCAAGCTAATGTCAGGAGTTTTTATGTAAATTCTGGAATTTTCATCACAGATTTTATGTGCTAAGCCCCATTTTGGTTAATGCCTATAGTTCTTCATGTTCATGAGAAAATCTTGGATGCCTATTCTCTCAAACAGAGAAAGACAAAATGCTTTTCATTTCTTTCAGAGTAGAACAGGATTGTTCCATTCATTTCCAAGAGTTTCTCCACTTTTCAGTTTGGCTAAGGCACACTTATTTCCTTGATATTTCTTATTTTCTTTTCAAGTTCAAAATACAGGCATATAAGAGCCATGGGAAATTTAGGTATTTTATTTGATGTAAAATCATAGTTTAAGTAACCTCCAACTTTTTTACAGGAGACAACTGGAAATAACCATTATGTGAATCTCTAGTAAAAAACCTTAAGCCTGTCACCTGAACACAAGCCTTTACCATATACCTGTCCCATATACAATTTTCTGACAAATGATCTCATACCATAAATCAAATTTGACCTTTGTTTCTCATCTTCTCTCCATTTCTGATTTTAAGCTGGTTTATCCACAAACCTTACTTCTTTTGTAAAATTGCAATTTCCCAATAGGACCTCTTGTTATTTATCAAAAATGTATGGAACGTTCTGTGGGATCTTGCCATACTCTGAGATTATGAGAAACCCATCAGCCAGGCTTCTGTCAGTCATAATAAAGAACAACAGTTCTTTATTGTTTCAAAGGACTTTCTTGTTGATCAACATGTAATTCTTACAACAACATAGGAAAGCAAGAAACAGAATTAAGCCAGTTGACTTTTCCCAAGGATCACAGCCACTAAGAGTCAAAATCCAGGTGAGAGCCAGTTTTCTTTACCAGAACCAGGGCTCTTCTCATTAAATGTTAGCTGTTACCATTTAAAATTCAAAAGAAAAAACAAAATCATTAATTTTCTTGGAAAATTGGTAAAATAACTATTCGACAATATGCTTAGACAATTAACAAACATTTATTCCCCTGCCACCCACTTTTAGGGAAAAGTATCATAAATATGCCTCTTCCTCTAGTCAGGCCCTTTTGCTTACAAGTATCAGAGACAACCGCAAGTCACCTCCCATAGCAGTAGTTTATTTTCAGGATAGGCACACACAGATAAAGCTGAACCTCAGGTCTCTGAAAAACTAAGAAAAAATATGTTTCTATGGCTGTAGGGACTGCAGCCCCAGGAGACTGCAGCCCCAGTGAACCTTCACTGAAAGCCAGCCCTGCCTCCCCTTGACACAACTGTGCTCCTTCCTCTGTAGTCCCTGCGTGTCTTACATTTCATATGTTCGGCTAACTCATGATTTTGGCTTCCTTCTTAATTGTGTGTGCATATTACCAAGGGTAATATGCTGCATAATGGCCCCCAGGATGCTTCTATCCTAATCCCAGGAACCTACCAAGGCTACTTCATATGGCAAAAGAGACTTCACAGATGTGATGAGGTTGAGGACTTGGCAATGAGGAGATTGTCCTCGATTGCTCAAATGGGCCCCACATAATCAAAGGGATCTTTATAAGAGGAGGGAGAAGATCAGAGCGACAGACAATGGAAGCACAGATTTGGACATGCGTACAGTACTGGCTTCAAAGATGCCAGTGAACCAAGGAATGCCAGGTATGCAGCTCTGGACTATGGAAAAGGCAAGGGAACAGATTCTCCCTCAGAGCTTCCAAAAGCCACACAGTTCTGGGAACATCCTGATTTTAGCTGCAGTGAAACCCATTTTGATCTTCTAACCTCCAAACTGAGAATAGATTTGTGTTGTTTTAAGCCACTAAATGTGCTGTGATTTGTTATTAGCAATAGGGAACTAAGACTCTCAGCATAGCTTCACCTGTCCACCTTAAAAGATAGTTTAGCCCCAGCCATCATTGCTAGTGGGCTTTTTGCCTGGGTATTCCTTGGTTTAAATTCACAAGAGTTTTTTTTATAACTAATCTGGTTTATCGTGTACACGTGTACACCAGGTAACATCAGAAGTAGCTGTCCAGCCTAAGAATTGGCGGGGTTTGAGAGGAATGACCATGCATTATCTCAGCTCTGGCTGAGAAGCTGAGGCCATGTGATACAAAAACACAGCAGTCTAACTAATTCCCTTTCGTCGGCAGCTGGAGATGGAGCTTGCCCATGTTCAAGGGGCTGAGGCAGGGCGGGGCATTTCCACTGTAACTCAATTCTCTTTTAAAATAGTAACTTGTTAGCTTTGTGTCTCCAACATAGATATGTCTAATTGATCACCCTTCATTTAATTTGAAAAGAACAATGTTCACTGAGATATGACCCCAGGAAGAGACAGATTGGTGTCTAATCTACAGCCCCTTCCTTCCCTTGAACAAAGTCTGAAAGCCAAGGGTTCCAAAGAGCCCCCATGTCCAGAATAAGCTTCCAGCTCACAGGTGTAGTTGTGAGGCAGCCTACCCTTGAACAATGGGAGTGCAAGGGACACCAACACACCGTGCAGTCAAAATTCCACATATAATTTCTGACTCCTCCAAAATTAACCTCTAATAACTTTTGTTGATTGGAAGCCTTACCAATAACATAAACAGTCAACACATTGTATGTTATATGTATTATATACTATATTACAATAAAGTAAGCTAAAGAAAGAAAACGTTATTAAGAAAATCATAAGGGGGCGCCTGGGTGGCTCAGTTGGTTGAGCGACTGCCTTCGGCTCAGGTCATGATCCTGGAGTCCCTGGATCGAGTCCCGCATCGGGCTCCCTGCTCAGCAGGGAGTCTGCTTCTCCCTCTGACCCTCCCGCTCTCACGTGCTCTCTCTCATTCTCTCTAAAAAAAGAAAAAAAAAAAAAAAAAGAAAATCATAAGGAACAGAAAATACATTTACAGTACTGTACTGTATTTATCAAAAAAAATCCACATGTAGGGCGCCTGGGTGGCTCAGTTGGTTAAGCGACTGCCTTCGGCTCAGGTCATGATCCTGGAGTCCCTGGATCGAGTCCCGCATCGGGCTCCCTGCTCGGCAGGGAGTCTGCTTCTCCCTCTGACCCTCCCCCCTCTCATGTACTGCCCCCCACCCAAATAAAAATAAATAAAATCTTAAAAAAAAAAAATCCACATGTAAAGGAACCCACGCAGCTCAAACCCATGTTGTTCGAGGGCCGATTATATTTCTGTACAATAGTATCTGTAAAATAATCTTTCATTTATATTTAAATCAACTGAATTTCTGGCATATTATGGTAATACAGTAGGGTGGTGAACAGAATTCAAAGATAATTCACAAATTGAAACTTTTTAATTCCTTTCAAATTTTTCCCTCAAGAGTTATTTTATTTTCTTGTTTTTTGTTTTGTTTACCATAGCTTCTTACTAATAACCATTTAAGTTTCAGATCTCATCACTTCTCCCTATGACCTCAGATCAGTGCTGGCTAATGAAGCTTAGAAGTGTAAAAACCGTAAATGAGGGCCCTTGGAAGGAAAAGATGCAATGGGCTGTTATAGTCAATTCTTAGATAAAAAAGAGGATAAAGAGAGAGCTACTAACATTGGATTGCAGTCTTCTCTCTGATATTTTGGAAAAGTAATGTGAGTACAAAAATTGAAATAATGTTTTTTACTTTTAAGTGAGCAAATGATTCTTTTTTCTGACTTCTTAAAGAAGATTTATCTTCCTACTCTGCTCTTCTTGGAAATCTTGATTCATATTCTCTGAGTACACAGTAGCTAGCATGAGATGACCCAGGAATATGATGTCAGCCAAGAGAAACCGAAAATATGCATATTGAGAATTAATTGTCCCCAGAGTCAAGAATAGATAGGACAGCCTAACTCATTTGGACCATATTTCAGTTTCCCCAATGGCATGCCTACAGATACATATTTATAAATCCATCCTATTTATAGCAGTTATGAAGATAACAATTTATTGTCATAAAATAACAATATGTATCTCACATAAGCCATTACCTCCATTTCAGCTAATAATTGACTTCTTGCCTCCAAACCAGTTGCTTTTTCTTTTTTAGCTATATTCTCTCCAGTGCTAGTTTCTACCTTATTTTTGAATATCTTTACCTGACAAAATTTTATTTAACATTGCTTTTATAATTTACATTTTGAAGAAAATAGAGTAGGTATATTGAAAGTGTTTTTTTCAAAATACACAACCCACCTGATTTATATGTACACACGTGTGCTCATGCATGTGCGCATACACACACACAGATTCTCCCCCACACTATACCCCAGGCACCAAAGTCCATCCACTTGGTGAATCATCATTTAAAGGGTGGCTGCGAACAGACACATGAAAAAATGCTCCACATCACTTGCCATCAGGGAAATACAAATCAAAACCATAATGAGATACCACCAGACACCAGTTAGAATGACCTAAATTAACAAGACAGGGAACAACAAATGTTGGCGAGGATATGGAGAAAGGGGAACCCTCTTACACTATTGGAGGGAATGCAAGCTGGTACAGCCATTCTGGAAAAAAGTATGGAGGGTCCTCAGGACGTTAAAAATAGAGCTACCCTACAACCCAGCAATTGCACTACTGGGTATTTACCCCGAAGATACAGATGTAGTGAAAAGAAAGGGCACATGCACCCCAATGTTCATAGCAGCAATGTCCACAATAGCCAAACTGTGGAAAGAGCCAAGATGGTCTCCAACAGATGAATGGATAAAGAAGATGTGGTCCATATATACAATGGAATATTACTCAGCCATCAGAAAGGATGAATATCTACCATTTACATCAACATGGATGAAACTGGAGGGTACTATGCTAAGTGAAATAAGCCAATCAGAGAAACACAATTATCATATGGTTTCACTCATATGTGGAACATAAGGAATAGTGTAGAGGACAATAGACGTGAGGGGCGACTGAATGGGAAGAAATCAGAGTGGGAGATAAACCATATGAGACTCTTGACTCCAGGAAACAAACTGAGAGTTGCAGTGGGTGGGGGGATGGGGTAACTGGGTGATGGGCATTAAGGAGGGGATGTGATGTGATGAGCACCGGGTATTATACTGAACTGATGAATCATTGAACATTATATCAAAAACCAATGATGTACCCTACCTTGGCTAATTGAATTTAAATTTTAAAAAAGGTAGCTGCTATTAATGAACCAAAAGTTGCTGACATCTGAATAAGATTTTATATTATGCACAGACAATCTTGAAGAAGGAAAGCTACGGTGACCTTGGGATGCATAAAATACCATTCAATGACTTCAAAATTAAGAAAAGATAGTTAATAGAAGAATGTCTAGTTCACAAAAGTCATCACATAAAATATGAAGAACGATTATGGAGGTGATGAATTGGAAATATGCATCCTGGGGAAGGAGGTTTCTAAACCATCAGTAGAATGGCTACCAAGTAGTGCTAATTGGTTAAAGAAAGAAGAAGACAGAATACCTGGTATTCCAGTATTTTTATTTAAAAATGATGTTAAAGGGTACCTGGGTGGCTCAGTTTGTTAAGCCTTCAGCTCAGGTCATGATCCCAGGGTCCTGGGATCGAGCCCCACATTGGGCTCCTTGCTCAATGGGGAGCCTGCTTCTCCCTCTCTGCTCCCCCTGCTTGTGCCCTCTCACTCTCTCTGTCAAATAAATACATAAAATTTTTTAAAAAAATAAAAATGAAGTTAACATGTGTCTTAAAAAACTGAATAAACCAAATTAATACATATCAGCATTGGCTCTGTGGCTATGGGAACAGGGGGGAAAAAAGCAAATGATATCCTCAAGAGTAAAGGATAATAAATAAATAAGTTTTTAATAAAGTATATTAGAGTTTATAAATTACAATAATAGACAAAAATACATTCCTTACATGTTTCTTGGTGTCCTATCTCTCTGATCTCTCAAAATTCAAAGGCTACTACCCCAAGTTTACTTAATATCATTTCACTTAACTATCTTTATATTTCCTCATTTCTAGAATGTCTCCTCTAGCTATTAAAAACATTGACTTTCCACCACCAAAAAAATTTCTATGAGAAAAAAGGTGAAGTGTCCATGCATGACATTCCATTTTATCTCCCACAAAGTACAAATTATTTTCACTCAGTAATGACCAAAGAAAGGCAAATTTATCCCAGCTTTTGCATATTGATAATGTGGTCATCATTAGAAAATGTTACTACAACAAAAGACAATCCTAGAGATAGAGCAAAGTAGACTATCATCTATATACCATTTAGATAAATATTTAAATCTCATTATTTTATATAAATAAGAAGACCAGAGCTTTTATTTCAGCCTCACAATTTATGGTACTTAACAGTTTGTCTTCAGCTTAGAGAACAGAAGACCCTTTTCTTGAAACATGAAGTAGTTTAAGAAAAGAATCTTAATTTGGTGAAAATCATTGAAGTGTCTCAATCTGACTACTCAGTGAAGAATGGAGAACAGACTTCTCCACTAGCCCCTAGGAGGAGAACACAGTCTGCTGACTATTTTATCTCCCTAGTCTGTTAAATGTCAATCAGGATTGGACTTCTTCAATATCAAATATTTGGAATACCAGGGATTTGGGGATTTTTTTTTTCCCCCCAGAGAAGGTGTGAGAGGCAGAGAACTCTCTGCCTTAGAATTCCCTGCTCTGAGGGGACAGTACAATCCTTGGGAGGAACACTCAACTCTCTGGGTGGAGCTCAGATGTGAGCAAATGATATTCTATAGAAACGACACCGAAACCTGGACAGATAAGAGGAACACAAGTAAAAACTGTGAGCTCAACCTGGAGAAAATGGACTGTTTCATGCAAATCTAATTTAACATGTTGCTCAGTTGTGACTGTCCCATCTGACACAATGGTTCACAGATGGGCTTCAGAGAGAATATCATCGAGCTTTTGGATGGATAGTGGCTATCACCATGATACATCAGAGATAGTGAGAACGTAAACCAGTTCAAGAGCAGAGTGTCACCAGATTTCAGCTGTGCAGGCACGATTATCAAGAAAAAAGTAAGAGGGCGCCTGGGTGGCTCAGTTGGTTGGGCGACTGCCTTCGGCTCAGGTCATGATCCTGGAGTCCCTGGATCGAGTCCCGCATCAGGCTCCCTGCTCGGCAGGGAGTCTGCTTCTCCCTCTCCCACTCCCCCTGCTTGTGTTCCCTCTCTCGCTGTGTCTTTCTCTGTCAAATAAATAAATAAAATCTTAAAAAGAAAAAAAGAAAAAAGTAAGATAACTTAAAGTTCCTAATACTTTAAATAATTGTGGCCTCAGGGTTCATCCTTCCACTATGTAATAATAAGACACTTAAAGTTTTACGAATATAACAATTAACAGTGGGTTCTCCCTGAATGGCTCCCAGACTATTTGAGTTTTAGCTTCCTAAATATCTGTCTTCTTTCCTGATTATTTTCAACCTTTGAAAAATCATTCACTAGGGATTTAGCTACATTTTTTCCCCTCTGTCACCAATTAGTATTGGGAAAATAGGGAATTAAAAAATATACATCAAGAAAGCCCTAGAGGTTAAGCATATGTAATATATACATATGGAAAGAGCTGAGTAAGTGCTAAACAGCAATTCTTCAGCAGTTGGAATGAGTTTCAATTATGAGGTAGTTGGATAACTAAATGCTAACAGATAGTGGGAGTAAATTGGCAGGCTTATAAAAGAGCCAAAACAGCACATGGCTAGACAATGAAGGAAGACCCTTTAACATACAGAAGATAAAAGGGAAAAATCCCATGGGAAGAACTTTTCCCAAAGGAAACCAAAAGAGAAAAGAAGACATGTTAAAGAATGTGCATTATCTTTTGCCTGTCTCCCATTTCCCTGACTATGAAATATTTTCCCTATGTAAAGAGTACAAGAAAGACCCTGTGAAAACCGATATTGGTAAATTTTACTCTGTAACAAAAAAAGAAAAGGGAGAACATTTCACTACATCTTTCTCTCTATCTCTATCTCTAAATATTCCTATTCTTTATGAAATAGAAATCCTGATGATGGAGAGATCATGTTTTCTTTCTGTTGGTTTGAGTTGGTTCAAGTTGTTCTACTTTATTAATATTCTCTTAGTTTACATTTAGCTCAGTTATAGAGGCATATTTGAAAAGAATCAAGAAAAAAAAGTCTATTTCCGTCCATAATGAAATTGCTTAAATTCATAGCTATGGGTGAACCTCTTAAAGCTAAACAAAGTATGATGAAACTGTTCAGGTGTAACATTTCAAAGGGTTTCACCAGCATGTTTACTAATACCACTGAAGCAGCCTCTTTGGGCTACTAAGTATAACCAAAGCAGACTATCTGAATTAAATACAGGACAATTGTTGCTGTTATCATTCATTGACTGCTCCCCCAAGCCCCACCTTTACTTTCAAACATGTATATACATGTCCTCTTTTTCTCTTTTACACACACACACACACACACACTCACACTTAGCATCTTTATCTCCTGGACCTGACTTCTAGCTAACATGTTAATATGTTGACTACTAAATAATAGCAGAGCCAACTTATATATCTTAGTAACCCAAATTAGTCTCGTCAATAGTAACTACACCTCGAAAGAGAAGCAAACCCTCTGATACCTATTTTCTCACAGTTCCACAACAGAAAGGAAAATTTCTAGTACTTCTCAGAAGATCAATAATCAACAAATTTATTCTTGTTTTCTCCCTACAGTTTGGTTTAAGTAGAGCATTGAACAGTTACACAGCAAAAATCTGTGGGACAATCCGCTGGGATCACAGGATGAAGAAATAAAATCTGGAGTTCTCATCCAGCCAGAGAAATACCTGAGATAATTAGAAGAAGCCATCTATGTATAAGCAGAGTAATATCTTGGTATGTTTAGCAGAAAATGTGTGAAATAAAAATTTTAAAAAGAGAGAGTATACAAACTACAAAGAATGCAAGAAGGGAGCATATGGAAACTATAATATTGGTTGGGAAGGAATTCAGTAAAAAGCTAACCTCAAGGAGAATAAGTCAGTTTTCCATATATGTTAAGCTTTCTGTTCAGTTGGCTATTTTGGAAATTAGTGTGGATGACTCACAGGCAAAACACTTTCTCCAGAGATTTTTTTTTTTTTTGGTAGTAAATAAATAGTGGCATGAGAGTTTCTATTGTGAGGACTAAGTCACCCCCATAAAGCTGATGTGGGAACCAAGATTCCTATGCCTCCCACAGACCTTGAAACAAGTCCAAAAGGACACATGAATATGGAAAAACCCAGAACAAAAGCATGAGGCCTGTGTCATTAGCCTTCCCTTTATCGTTCTTGAGGAAGAAAGTAAATAAAAGGAAATATTTATAACAGACACACAATTCTTCTTAAGCAATGGGACGGTTACTCAGTAAAACAATAGTTAAATTTTTTGAGCTCTTTCAATGTGCCTAGCACCGTTGAACCCTTTTCACAGACAATTGTTTTTTGTTTTTTGGGTTTTTTTTTTTAAAGATTTTATTTATTTATTTGACAGAGAGAGACACAGCGAGAGAAGGAACACAAGCAGGGGGAGTGGGAGAGGGAGAAGCAGGCTTCCCGCAGAGCAGGGATCCTGATGCAGGGCTCGATCCCAGGACCCTGGGATCATGACCTGAGCCGAAGGCAGTCGCTTAACTGACTGAGCCACCCAGGCACCCATCACAGACAATTGTTTTAAAGCTCACAATAACCCTATGAGGAAGTCACATCAGTCAGGGTCTAATCAGGAGACAGAAACCATGTCATATGTTTTAACCAAGAGAATATAATAAGAAGAATTGCTAACTAGGGATTGAAGAACTGGAAGGACAGAAAGGAAACAGGGAAGTAGTACGTACCCAAATCAGCTATTACCACAAAGGCTAGAGGAACTGATGGATGAGTTTACAATTATTTAAATTTAGAAGGTTGAAAGAAGGACCTTGTGGAGCTAAAATTGAGACGTCTGAGGAGGACGACACTGCCTGGCCAGTGCTAGTATTTCTGACGAAGCTCAATGGGGCTTATGCTGGGAAAATTATATATAGAGAATGAATTGCTGGCATGAACTGCTGCTTAGGGTGAAGAGTATTGCTGGTGTGAAGCTAATAAAAATAGAAAGTCAAACAGGGAAGTGTCCCTTCTTTTATTTCCAGTCCCTCAGATTCTCTCTAGTGGCCCCTACCTACTAACCCTAACAAGGGGGCAGACAGCAATGGAGACATATGCCAGCCCAGACATTTCAAAGCAGAGTATAGGAAGATAAGCGTGAGGTCAACTGACAATAGCTAGATCACCAGCACAGGAGGGGTAGTGAAGTATTCATACCTGAGGGATGAGGCAGTTGAGGTAACAGAGTGGTAAAATGTCTTGCACAGGTTCTCACGGCATGGAAGTGGGAGAGCTAGGATACGCAGGTGGTCTGACTCTAGAGTTCCTTCCCTCATTGCTGGAGCGATGGCCATTGTTTCTATCTTATCAGCACGTTGCCCTGAAAAGACTGGTCCACAGAAGCCAGTTTCCATTACCAGCTAAGCCACAAAGTGTGTGAATTTCAGGAAGTCTTTTCACTCTCAGGACCTCAGAAATACCCATTATGGAAACAAAACAACTGAATTAGGTAATACCTAAGATTCCTTTGAGTTTAATAATCCCTAAAAATAAAATAAGAACCAGCCTATGAAAAAATCTAATCCTCAAAGTGCTTACAAATAACTTGTGACATGGGTTGTAGTAACTCTTGCTTATCAATATTACACAGAACAACTGCATGTGGAAATAATTTCCCCTTTTCACTTGTTGATAGTGCTCAGATTCTTCCCCCATTTAGTTCAGGATCATATAGAACGTTAAGCCACAAGACGGACAAGCAAGGGATAGAAATTTTGTATATTCAAACATAATATATTCCTACCACATGCCATATTATGCTAGATGCTAAAGATAGAAAGACATGGTTCCTTCTTTCAGTGACCTTATAATCTGATGTCTATGGAAGCAAACCAGTGAATAGGCATTTGTAATATGATATGATATGAAGAGGAAGCTGCGGACCACTGGGGCACCTGACAATTTTTTCTTAAGCCCGTATCGGGGGGGTGGGGATAGCTATATGTCAGGGAGCTTTCTCAGAGCAGGTGGCTTCTGAGTTTTTTGAAAAAAAAAAAAAAAGAAAGAAGTCAAGTAAAGAAATGTGGTGCAAGATGATTAGGGTTGAGCAGATGCAGCATAAGGTGTTCAAAGCAGATAGAGCATTATTATTTATATTACTATCATTACAAAATCATATTACAAAAGGCAATTGAAAAGGAGAAAGTACCCTTGGAAGCTGCAAGTGGTTCAGTATTGCTACAGTAAAATGTCAGGCAGGCGTAGGTGGGAAGATAGCAACAGAAAGAGATAGATATGTAGGTAGCAGCCAGGTTATTAAAGGTCTTATGCTGAGCTTAAAGAGTTTGGGCTGGACTACTAGACAGCAGTGAACAGGGACAACCACTGAAATATGCCACAATATGAATGAATGTCAAAAAAATTACACTCAGATGGCGCCTTGGTGGCTCAGTTGGTTAAGCATCTGCCTTTGGCTCAGGTCATGATCCCAGGGTTTGGGGATCGAGCCCTGCATTGCCTGCTTCTCCCTCTGCTTCTCCCCCTGCTTGTTCTCTCTCTCTCTCTCTGTCAAATAAATAAATAAAATCTTAAAAAAAAATACACTCAGTGAAAGAGTCCAGAATATTCCATGATTTCATTTTTATGATATTTCAAGAAAAGACAAATCCTGAGCAACAGGAAACAGATCAGTGTTTGTCTGGGGTTAGGGTTTACAGTGAGACTGATGGGAAATAGCACTAGAGATGGAAGCTAGACTATGGGTTTTGGGTCTAAGGTCAGATAAATTCAGATGCACAGCATAAAACCAAAGCGTGAGTCAAATGGAGTAGGTCCAGTAGCTGATATGTCTTTATGCAAACCCAATCTGGCTTCCTAAATGCCTCCAGACCTCAGGCAGGATCCTGGGAGAAAGTACAGTAAAGAATAGTGTTGCCAAAACCAGCTTTACACTCTCTGGTGCTTTTGAACATCAGCCAGCTTTGAGAAACATCTAGATATAAGGAAAAGAATACTCCAGACTTAGGTTCAAGTTCTGGCATGACCACATCCTAGCTCCTTTTAAAAAGTTACTCAACCTCTCTGAGCCCCAGTTATTAATTTATAAAAATGGCAATACCGTTCTTACCCTACTCAGGACATTGTTAGGAGTAAATGATAACATGGGCAACTCTTCAGCCAAGTGTATATCCTATTTTAAGTTGTGCATTAAATTTCTGTGTCGGTATTATTAACCTTACCTCTAAGGCCAGGCCTCAGATTTCTCATCTATAAAATGATCCCAGTAACATAGGGACCACAGGAGTTCCTTTCCAGCTCTAACATTCTAGACCACTGTGTCACTAATCAGCAAAATGTTAGGTTTCTCATAAATGGTTTATTTGTGCTAGGCTCCCCACAGAAGCGATTGCCCAAAAAGGCTTTAATAGAATTGCTCTTTCATTCAACACATGCTTATCTAGAGCCTACATTCAGGTTATTCTGTGTTTGTGGAGTAGGTGTAGATCCAGCCTAGAAAAGAGAGACCACGAGGGGAGTGCTCTGACATGAACACTCCAGGTATGTAGAGAAGACAGAAGGTAGGGGCCTCCTGCAATGTGAGCAGCTCAAATGTGGTGTTCTGAATGACATGCCCCTGGTTCAGGGTCAAGTACATACGTACATAACCAAAATCTATTCAGGTGAGGGTTGGATCTTCTTAAAATAACTCAGATATAGCTCAACTTAACAATTTTCTGACTTTTTCCACTGATCTTGCCTTTGTTAACTAGCTCCATTAACACAAGTCACTTCCCACTCTACACCAGGAAGGTGAAAGGGGAGAGTTTGAATAGAACTGAATAATTCTTTACTTAATCATGCACTATCTTTCCAACTGACCTTTTCCTATTCTCATTATTCCAA
Organism: Mirounga angustirostris; assembly: GCF_029215605.1. Classification (NCBI taxonomy): domain Eukaryota; kingdom Metazoa; phylum Chordata; class Mammalia; order Carnivora; family Phocidae; genus Mirounga; species Mirounga angustirostris. Next base: position 78,144,433 of record NW_026991716.1, on the reverse strand, counting down.
TTCCTTTTACGAATGAACACATTCTATGGAATAATTAGCCTTCTCTGTCTTTTTTATATTTAAGTGACTCAGTTTTATAACAACTCTGTAAGAAAAATGTTCCTCCCCATTCTTTGGTAAACTGAAGATGAGAAAGTGGATTAAGTTTCTGAATACAGAATGGTCCCAGCACAAATTACAGCTGCCCAAACCATTCTCTGTTCCCTGACATACATGCAGAGCTTCTGCAGCATTTCTTGAGTCTTCAAGGGGATACCAAGCCAGTTCTGAGGCAACCATTATTCTCTGATGAAAAACTCCTGTGACCTCCACCTCAGGCATTAGAAAACTTATCTATTTCTCACTTCATTCTTCAAAAGAGTGAGCTAGCTTTGGAACCTAGCAGGTAAGAATGCACTTAAAATGCACTTCATTAAAAAAAATAGTTTTTGTGGCAGGAATTGCGTCTTCCTTCTGAACTAACCCACCTTATTGGAATGAGAACACATCAGAGGCACGGATGTGAAGACCAGCCATTTAAATCCAGGAGAAAATTAAGGAATGTGGAAAGTGTGGCCTTGGAGGTGTAAGTCTAAAGCAAATCTGAGTAAGTGCTGCATAATTGATAATGAACCACTTACTGGTCTTGCAAAAATTGCTAATGAAATGGCTGCTTTCTGCTGCATTGACTATTTAGCTATTGTTAAAACGTGCGCAATTTAACTTTTAAACTTTACTCACCAATAGCACCTAATTATTTTTGGGAGTTGGTAAAAGCACCCTTGGAGCACCAGGGGCTAGCCTGTGCAAAATAATGAGGTTGGCAGTTAGTCAGTCTCTAGGACCTCCAAAACCCTGCGTATGATGGCTGGGGTTTTTTAAGTCCCTCCCCATTCTCCTTTATGTACCAGGATCTTCCTGTTCTTTCCCTCTCCATCAAAATCTGCTTTCTAGAATAGACCAGACAAAGTCAATTTAACTAAGATGCTGCATATTTGTAATAGTTTCAAAGTCCTACCTTTCCAAAGGTATTTATGTTTTAACAAGAACTTGAATCCCAGGCTACAACGGTAGCTGTTAAAATGGAGTGAATATCAGAATTATTGTGAATATCCTAGAGCTATGTCAAAGCATACTCACAGCCTCCTGCTCAGAAATTCTGATTCCAAAGGTTTGACTGTGGCCTAGGGAACTTGTGTGTGTGTGTGTGTGTGTGTGTGTGTGTGTGTGTGTGTGTGTGTGTGTGAGAGAGAGAGAGAGAGAGAGAGAGAGAGAGAATGTGATAATAGTACTCATCATTATGCTTTCTTCAACATTTTCTCTACCGGAAAACTGAAGAGAGATATAACTGCTCATATTTTATAAATTATAGAACTACACAGGTGAGTTGAAAAATTGAATTAGGACCCTAGTTCCACCAGTAGAGGCAGCAATGCTGGCTGCCCTATCTCAGAGCCCATCTAGAACCTACAGTAACAATGGCTCTTGAAAAGCCAGCCTTCCTCTCACTTGGCTGCATCTTATTAAGTGGAACTATTGATAAGAGTGTGCAAACTCATCTCTTCTCCCTAGTGGCCTGCTGGTTTCTCAACTCACTTAGAAGCTAGTTCTTCATTTCTTGTGTGCTTTTTATATTACTAAAAAAGTCATTAATGCCAGGCAATGAAGTAGAGATCTAGCCTAAAAAAAAAAAAAAATTTAAAGAATTAGCTAGCAGGGGGATGGAATCACTTCAGAGACTCCATCTACTTCCTCTGGTACACAGTGCAGTTACCTTCATTTCAGTTCACTGTGTTGGTCAGGACAGGGGTAAATGCTTTCTTACATTCTGCCTAGCTCTCTAATATGTTCAAGAGAACATTACCTCCTTTGGAGTCACTGATTCCCAGAAGGTCAAAAAACAAATAGCATCATATCAATCCTTACCCCTGCGTTTACCTTTACGTTTTGTAACCATAAGATCACATAGTTGGCATAGTATATTGATGATTAAAATAATATAAATTCATAATTATGGAGATAATGGAAAGCATATATTCTATTCTCATTATCTTTAATTTTTTTCAGAACTGTATCTATAACTGATGAACAGCTTTCTTGCATTTAATTTTTTGAAGCAAATGTGCACATTTAGAAGAACTGTAAATAGTATGGAATGAAATCTGGTTTAGATTATCATCTTACTGTATCTCATTCTTTACTTGAAGAAACCTGAGTGTTTTACTTTGAAATTTAATTCATTCATTCATTAAATATTAATTGATCTTCAAAAGAATGGGTCTGATGATAAAACAATAAGTAAAAACATCTCTCCCTCAAGAATCTTACAATCTAAGTGAAGGTCAGGGAAGATATGATCAATACACAATGATAAGAGCACCAAAGAAAAATAAATCAGAGTAAGGGGCTAGTGCCTGAGACAGGATAACAAGGGGAGGTTTTTGAGGTGGTGATGCTTAAGCAAAGCTGAGTGATGTGAGGGAGTGAGCCACGTAAATATCTGTACACGGCAAAGGGTACAGTAAGAGCAAAGACCCTAAGGAGGGCCCAAGTCGATTAAAGGAAATGTGGAAGCTATTGGGAAGTTTAAGAGCAGAAGAATGATTTGATCTAATCCATGTGTTCAGAGAAGCATCAGTGCCTACTGGCAGCAACTAAGCCTTTAGGAATCAGGGGAGGAGTAGAGCAAAAGGAATTTCTACAAATACCCATATACCCTTCTTTGCAGTTGAAGTTACCACTGTTCATGCTAGCACTAGCCACATTTACAAATCTGACTACAAATACAGTGTGTGCTTGGTTAACTTGAGTTTCTTATAGTTCTATTTCAATAATTCACTCATCTATTTGTACACTATTTGCATAGCATAATACCCTGAACAGTATGATATTACAAAGAAATAGATGTGTGGTTCTCAATCTCTCCTCAGATACCTGATATTTCTCACAACTAAGTGTCCCCAAGCATAATTACCACCTGCCAGTCCAAATATTTTTGGCTATGTTGTCACTCACTACTCTCTTACACCTTAGATTCTCTCGAATGCCATCCATGTTTGACAAACATAGAGCTCCGAGGAGTTAATGTTCAGTCAAGTTTAAGATTGTCTAGAATTAATATTTAAAAATATCTTCATTCTACTTCACAGTTAAATAATTTTGCTGGATGTACTAGTTATTTATTGCTATGAAACAATATTACCACCAATTCAACAACTTAAAACAACACACAGCTTCTGTAGGTCAGGAGTCTGGGCACAAACTAGCTGGGTCCTCCCAAGGCTGCAATCCAAGTATCAACTGGGGCTGCCATTAGGAAAGGATTGGCTTCCAAGCTCACAAAGTTATTGGTAGAATTTGGTTTCTTTGGTTTCTTACAATTATAAGACTGACAGCTTCTGTGCCTTGCTGGCTATAACCAGAGACCATCCTTAGCCCCAAGAACTTCTTTGTAATATGGGATTTCCACACATGGCAGCTTGGTTTCTCAAAACTAGCAAAAGAGAGAGACTCCAATAATATGGTCTTTACAGTTATGTATTACATAATCAGGAAATCATGTACATCCTGTCACCTTTACCTTATTTTGTTGGTTAGAAGCAAGTCTCAGGCCCTACCCATTCCTCATACAAGGATGGGGAGTCAAGGGGATAATTATGGTCACACTGTCTGTTTACTATACTAGGTATAGAATTCTAGGTTAAAAATAATTTCTACTTAAAACTTTTTAGGCATTGCTCCACTCTTAATTGCTCCACTCTATTGCAATTCTGATTTCCGTTTTCACATATATGTACTGTTTCAAGACTACCCACCCCCCTAGGGAAGGTCCTAGGATCTTTTCAACTCTGCTATTCTGAAATGCTATGATGTTTCTAGATTTGGGTTTTTATTTATTTATTTTTAATTTCTTATTTGCTATGCATTTGGTGAGCTCCTTCAATCCAAAGACTCATGTCCTGTCCCTGTCATCTAGAATATATTAATGTTCTGTTTCTTTGATAATTTCCATGAAACTTTTTCTATTCTTTAATTGTCCTTCTTGTTTCATGGATACATTATCTTCTCTTTTGGGCTTTTTTTCTGATCTCTATTATTTTTCTTTCTTCTGTGCTCAATTCTTTTGTTAGTTTTGGTCTCTAAATTTTATGTTGGAGCCTTTCCTCAAATGTATTTTTGGCTATCTGTTCATAATCAAAAGTAACACACTAAAAACCAGACTGAAAGCTCTGCTTGAACAAACAGAACATGTTGACTTTAGAATTTTGGGTAGGGTCATTGGCAGGACACTCCATTATGCCTGGTGTCATTGAGTCCAGAAACCCAACACAGGATGAAGATCAGAAAGTCTAACTGCTTTCCGTCAGTCTATCATGAGGTAGACTCAAGCACCTGCCTTATATAATACCAGAGATCAAGTCCTGTGCTTTCCTGGAGTTCTGCAGGACTCTTCACCTTATTTCTCATCCTCACCACCTTCCACACTTATGGTTTAGGCACTTATGGTTTAGTTTCTTCTGCTAAGTCAGTTACCAACTCCTCTATTTATTACCTTCCAAAATTGTGTATCCTCTCTTATCTACTGTTTCTTCATTTTTTTTGTCCTGGTGGATTGTATCTTTGTTTCAGTCTCTGTCATTTTAGGAATGGCACAGAGATAAATGCATATGTTCAGTTAACTGTGTCTTTGCTGCCTCACTTGGGAAATTATAGTAGAGAATTATATAGTCAATTCAAGCTCTCACTATGATATTGTTAAACAATTATGTGCTCCTGAGTGTGCACTAGAATACTCAGATTTGTGTTTTCTTTCTTGCAAACACCAGCATATAAAATATTTACCAAAAAACTATAACACCCTATTTGTCACCTAGATCTGACTGATGCTCAGATTATTATAACACTTCATGGTTCTGAGTACTGGACAAATCATCATCTAATATGCTCAAATTTGGAACATATTGGAGCCATACATGATAGGACTGCTCCACTGTCTTTTCCTGTTTCAGGACCCCTTACTTAAATACCATGCTCTATCTGGCTTGCTAAATAGGTTAACTATTAGCCACCCACCTCATTACTAAGTATAAGTGGTAGAAAGTTGCAAGGGAACACATTTTTAATTTAATATTTGGGGAAAAAAATAACACTTGTTTTACACTTGGTACAGTAGACAGAATAATGACCCCCAAGGATGCCCACATTCTAATCCCCAGGACCTGTGAGAATGTTATCTTATATGACAAAGGGAATTAAGGTTGCTTATCCCCTGACTTTAAAATAAGGATTATCTGGATTATCTGAGTGGGCCCAATGTAATCACAAGTTTCCTTAAATGGGGGCAGAAGAAGCAGAGCCAGAAAGATGGCATCATGAGAAAGATTTAACTAGCTATTGCTGGATTTGAAAAGGAAAGAGGACCAATGAGCCAAAGAATGCAGACAGCTTCTAGAAGCTGGGGGGGGGGGGGGGTCCTCTGCAAAATCTCCAGATGGGAACATAGCTCTGCTGACACATTGACTTTAGCCCAATGAGACCTATTTCAGACTTCTGATCTTTAGAACTGTAAGATAATCAATTTTTATTGTTTTAAGCCACTAAGTGTGTGGTAATTTAATACAGTAGCAATAGAAAACTAATATACTTGATAAATGGGCAGGGAGCTTAAATATAAATAACATGAGGATACGAGGAAGGACAACTATTCTGTAATAACAACACTATCACAATTCCCCTTTTTTCCACTTCAGGGTCTCACTATTTTGCTTCTGTACTCTCAGCAACTGTTGCTCTATTGTTTGCTGATTATTTCTCTTTGTGTCTCATATTTACACACACCAAGGAAAGAGATTCCCACTAGATTGACCATATACCACCTCAGCTTAGATTTGTCATCTCATCCTATAGGTTATTAACAAAGGCTAGTTGTGTACCTTTACAGTGTTCCTGCTGGGTACTCATTCAGTGTAAGTCTGAACACCACTGCCTCCTAAGGGCACACAGCCATTCTTGAACAATTCTGACTACAGGAAAATGTCTCTTTATGTGGCATCAAAAAATGTACAACCTAGCTATGTCTATATATTAGATCAAGTTTTACCTGTTGTGACACATATGTAATCACTCTTCTAAATGTCATTTTTCAAATGTTCAAAGACAGTAGTCATTTTTAAGTAATCTTCTTGTAATCCAGTTAAATGCTTCCAATTCCTTCCACATTTTTCATATTAGAAGGCTTTGAATGTCCTTCATTATCATGTTTTTTCTATGAACTTATTCTTTTGACGTAAATCTCTTAAAATCCATTCCTCAGGACATATATAATTCTGTAGTTGTCTGAGTAGCATGGAGTATATTCCCTCTATACTTCAAATATTGCTGGGTGAGTCCACCTTAAAATTTTACTTAATCAGTCTTAGGAAGTAACACTAGCAGATTCTCTGTGACTCCACTCTGTAATTTTATCAAGGACAAAATTGAAAAGGTCAAATATTTAGAAAAAAGGAAGAAATTCTAATAAGCCAATAATTTGAGGATTTGTATCTATAATATTGCATGTTGTAATAGCATATTCTTGGGAAAGAAACAATCCAGAAAGGTAAACACACACAATTCCATTAACAGAATTTAGGAAATAATGGATATTGTATTTAATTTTTTGGAAATTTACAAAGTTATTGCATATTAACTGCTTAGAGCAAACCTGTTTAACTCATTTAAGGGGATCCCTAGGTGGCTCAGTTGGTTAAGTGGCCAACTCGATTTCAGCTCAGGTCACAATCTCGGGGTCATGGGATAGAGCCACACATCGGACTCTGTGCTCAGCGGGGAGTCTGCTTAGGATTCCCTCTCTCTCCCTCGCCCTCTGCTCCTTCTCCTGCTCATTCTCTCCCTCTCTCTCTCTCTAAGAAATAAATCTTTTAAAAATAAAAAAGAACTCATTTAATAGATCCTTTAGAGGTATTTAAAACAAATTAATATCTCAGAAATACTGTTTCACAGAAAACCCTGCCCAACACTGGGGCACTAAATACCTGCATAATATACACTGAGTAAATAGATATTCTAAACTTTGTGCCTACCCATTTGTTGCCTCTGTTAAAATCATACCACCCAAGAAGACACATGTCCACAGATCACCAAAAACAGTTTAATCCAAATTTCCTTACTTGTCAGGAGGATATCTTCTACAGCACAGTTTAGAAAGAGTACCAGAGATTTTTTTATAGCATCTAGTATTTCCTTCCTTACTCATTCACAGGACAAAACTGACATTTTTTAACCTAAATTCTGACCTTTACATATCTATTGTATATTATCACTGTATGTTGTGTGGGGCTGTTAAATGAACGTGGGGAAATCATGATTTTATAAACTAATTTTAAAGGCCTGTTCTCATATTTTCTAACAAAGAAAAGAAAAACAGATAAGGCAGTTAACTTTTGTTTCAAATGGATGAATTTGAATTCCTCTTAAATCAAACATGTCACAACAGAAAGATTAATTCACAGACTCCTGGAGGATTACACAAAAATATTGAATGGAAGCCCACTTCCTACACCTCTGAAATCTGAAAGTTTATTACATTCCCATCACATTCCTTTCACATATAGAAAGTGAGCTCCCATATCACTCTATTTTTAAACACTTTGCTAAACTCCTTCATTTTTAATAAAATGTCACTGTTTCCACTTTGGACCATTGAGGGGCCAAAAGTTCTTCCCAGGTTCTTCCTGTTCTCACAACTGATTTCACATAAAAGTAAGACAAGTTAAATGGATGAGAGCAGTAAAATTCCATGGTACTCAGAGGAATAATGCCTCAGGCAAATTGAACTCAGAAGACAGGGTTGGACATATGGGGTTTGCTAATTGGAATTGTTTGGGTCAAGTCATGGGGTTGTGGACCTAAGGATAAGACTCTACATTTGTAAAGAAAGGAGTCTCATTTCTCTCATTCTTTTATCTCCACCACCTCATCTCTAGTCTTGAGCAAAACAGACACTTGGTAAATGTTTGTGGAACAGAATTGCCTGTGTCGTAAAAGTAATTACAGTACTGAATGACAGAAACATGCCAAGGATATGACTGAGGAATGTCAGGGACGCCTTCAGTTGAAAATCACAAAAGATACTGGATCTCTTTTTTGGAATAATAGTCATATCATCATACTAAAAATAGATTTATCACTTTTTCAACAGTGTTTTAAAAGTGTCTTATACAGAGTTCTAAAAATGTTTTACACATAGTTCACATTTAATCCTCACAAGGACTCTAAAAGGTAAATAGTATCGTTCTCGTTATCAGTTGAAAATGGTGAAATTCTGATTAACTACATTGCCCACAGTTACAATCCTAGACTCCTGGAGTCACAATGAAACAGAGTCCTGACTGACACCCAAGCCAAGAATCTTCCCACAGCCCTGTGTCAATTTAGTGTTTTCTTAGGTCATCACATGGCATTTCTCTTACCTGGAATTCAGGCTGTTTCCAAAAGGGCAGCAATTTTCAAACCATACTTTACATCTTTCCACCTAACTGTACAAATGAATGCATTAAAAATGCTGGGATGGTTGTTCTGAGTTACTGCCATGGAGAACTTCAGCTATTTAATAGAACTGAATACTCAGAAATGGTTCAGCAGCCACCATGTGAGAAACAAGGTGGGGAGTTGCCTAGAAAGGAGGAAATATGCAATTTCTAGCTCAGAAAGTGCCTGTTTACCCTGTGAGAATGCATGTCTTTTGCCTTCCTCACTATGTAGGTGTTGGTTGGGGATGAGAATTCCTTCCTCCAGTCTAGGCATTTCTATTAAGATACTGACATGCCTTTTTTTTTTCCTAAGTAAACTGTCCATTTTATTTCATAAACCAACTCCATATATCAGTTCCATTTAATGCCTCCATGATTCTGTAAGAACAACAAGAAAGGGAGCTATTTATTTGTAAACATGTATATATTTTGTTCTAAAAGTAATCACCATATTTACATATTCATTAGAATTGCCATTCTAAATGAAATGGGGACAGTAGCTAATGGCATAATTTTAACTTTGTGGATGACCAGTTTTGCATAAACAAAATGAGATTATTAACATTGAGTCTGTATAGCAAATCTAAGGAAGAAAAATAAAACAGGCGCATTTCCTTAAAAAGTTTCTTTAAGAAAACAAACTGATGAGTAATGTCAAAAAGTAAATGTTCAAAAAATGTAAATCAAAGTGAATATTCTAATTTGAATATTTAAAAAATAACAGCTCGTTCTTAAGGAGAAAAAAGAAAATAGGCAAATTTCTACAAAAATCTAATTAATAAAAGAACAGAAATAACAATTAAATTACTAAAGGGCTACAGTGTATAGAGAGAATTATAAATCATAAGAGACTATGTCCAAAAGTTTAAAAATTGGATTATACTTAAATGTCTAGGAAAATAGATGTAACCAATGATTCAGGAAAAGGGAGAAACTCTGAAGAGACAGAAAAAAAATTAAGACTTCAGTTTTTAGAGGTGTTTTAGGTTTACAAAATTGAGAGGAAGGTACAAAGACTCCCCATACACCCTCATGCCCCCACATAAGTATAGCCTCCCTCATTGTCACTATCCCTCACCACTGTTACCAAGGATGAACCTACACTGGCAAATCATAATCACTCAAGTCTATAGCTTAGCTTAGGGTTCAGCCTTGCTATTGTACATTCTGTGAGCTTGAACAAAAGTAGAATTCATTTTTATTGGACTATCATACAGAGTACTTTCACTGACCTAAAAATCCTCTGTGTTCTGCCTATTCATATCCTACCTTACTACCCTTGGAAACCACTAATCTTTTTATTTTCTCCATAGTTTTGTCTTTTCCAGAATGTCATACAGTTGAAATCATAACTTTTCAGACTGGCTTCCTTTATTCAGTAATATAAATTTAATGTTCCTCCATGTGTTTTTTTCATGGCTTGATAGCTCATTTCTTTTTAGAATTGAGTAATATTTTACTGTCTTGATGTACCACAGTTTATTTATGCATTCACCTACTGAAGGACATATTGGTTGCTTCCAAGTTTTGGCAATTATGAATGAAGCTGCCACATATATCCATTTATAAATTTTTGTGTGGAGATATGTTTTCAGCTCATCGAGGTAAATATCAAGGACCATGATTACTAGATTGTGTGGTAAAAGTATGTTTGGTTTTTTTAAGAACACTTCAAACTGTCTTCTAAAATGGCTGTACCACTTTGCATTCCCACCAGCAATGTATGAGAATTCTTGTTGTTACACATCCTTGTCAGCTTTTGATGTTGTCAGTGTTCTGGATTTGGGGGCATTCTAATAGGTGTGTAGTAGTATCTCATTGTTGTTTTAATTTGCATTTCTCTGAGAGGATATAATGTGAAGTATCATTCCACGTGCTTATTTTCCATCTGTATATCTTCTTTGGTCAGGTGTCTATTAAGATCTTTGGCCCATTGTTTTAACTGTGTTGTGTGTTTTCTTGTAATTGAGTTTTAAGAATTCTTTATATATTTTGGATAATAACCCATTATCAGATGTATCTTTTGCAAATATTTTCTACCAGTCTGTGGCTTGTCTTCTAATTTCTTGATGTTGTATTTCACAGAGAAGAAGTTTTTAATTTGAATGAAGTAGAGCCTATCAAATATTTCTTTCATGGATCATGTCTTTGGTATTGTAGATAACAGAGCATCACCATACCCAAGGTCATGTAGGTTTTCTCCCGTTATCTTCTAGGACTTTTATAGTTTTGCCTTTTAAATTTAGACCTATGATCTATTTTAATTTTTGTGAAGGGCATAAAATCTGTATCTAGATTCATTTTTTTTCCATGTAGATGTCCAGTTATTTCAGCACTTTTTAAGAAACTATCTTTTGTCCATTTTATTGCCCTTTCTCCTTTGTCAAAGATCAGTTGACTATATTTATTGGGATCTACTTTTGGTCTCTCTATTCTGTTCAATTGATCTATTTGTCTATTGTTTCACCAATACCACACTGTCTTGCTTTATAGTAAGTCTTGAAGTTGGGTAGTATCAGTCCTCCAATTTTGTATTTCCACTCAATACAGTGTTGGTTATTCTAGGTTTTCTGCCTCTCCATCTAAACTTTAGAATTAGTTTGTCATTTTCCATAAAATAACTTGCTGGGGATTTTGATTGGGATTGCACTGAATCTATAGATTAACTTGGAAAGAACTGGCATCTTGACAATATTACATATTCCTATCTATGAACATGGAATATTTCTTTGTTATTTTGTTCTTTAATTTCATTTATCAGAGTTTTATAGTTTTCCTCATATAGATCATGAATCTACTTTGTTAGATTTATACCTAAGTATTTCTTTTTTGGGGTGCTAATGTAAATGGTATTGTGTTTTTAAGTTCAAATTCCACTTGTTCCTTTTTGGTATATAGAAAACAATTGACCTTTATATACTAACCTTGTATCCTTCAAATTTGCAATAATTGTTTATTAGTTCTAGGACTTTTGGGGTGATTCCTTTGGATTTTCTACATTAATGATAACATCATCTGTGAACAAAGACCGTTTTATGTCATTCCCAATCTATATAACTTTTATTTCTTTTTCTTGACTTGTTGCACTGGCAAGGACTTCAAGTACAGTGTTGAAAAGAAGTGTTGAGAAGGGACAATCCTTGCTTTGTACCTGATCTTTGAGTTTTTCCCCCACTAACTATAATGTTAGCTCTAGATTTTTTGTAGATATATTTTATCAAGTTGAGAAAGTTCCCCTCTCTTGTTAGTTTACTGAGTTTTTATACCTAGTTTTTTTTTTTTTTTTTTTTTTTTATCATGAATGGGTGCTGGATTTTGTCAAATGCTTTTTCTGTATCTATTGATATGATCATGTGATTCTTCTTTTTTAGCCTGTTGACCTGATGGATTACATTAATTGATTTTCAAATGTTCCATCAGCCTCCTATACCTGGGATAAATCCTACTTTGCTGTGGTGTGTAATTCTTTCTATGCTTTTTGGAATTTGATTTGCTAATACTTTGTTGAGGATTTTTATATCTATGTTCATGACAGACATTGGTTTGTATGCCCTATAGTTTTCTTGTAATGTTTTTGTCTAGTTTTGGTATTAGGCTACTGTTGGCCTCATAGAATGAATTAGGAAATATTCTCTCTACTTCTGTCATCTGAAAGAAATTGTAGAGCACTCATGTAATTTCTTTCTTAAGTATCTGATAGAATTCACCAGTGAACCCATTTGGGTTGGTTGCTTTTTGTTTGGGAAGGTTACTGATCCAATTTCTTTAATAGATACAGGCCTATTCAGATTATTTATTTCTACTTGTGTGAGTTTTGGCAGATTGTGTCTTTTAAGGAATTGGTTCATTTGATCTAGGCTATCAAATTTCCATTTTTTCTCCTTTTCTGGCATATCAGTTATGTTTTTTTACATTTTTAGTGATTGCCCTAGAATTTCCAATATACATTTACAACTAATGAAAGCTCATTTCACATAACACTATACCACCTCACATGTAGTATGAGTACTTTATAACAAAATAATCCAAATTCCTTCCCCCTACCCCTTGTATCATTGCTGTCAATTATTTCACTTATATACAAGCATACATAAGCAAATATATTTTCTGCTTGTGTGTGTATATATACACATATATACATAAATACACTTAAGCATATATATCTGAATACATTGTTCCTATTATTATTTTGAGCAAATTGTTATCTGTTACATCAATTAAGATTAAGAAAGATATAAGACTGTTGAATCTCAGATCTGTACCTCTGAAACAAATAATGCAATATATGTTAAGAAAAAAAAAAGAAGAAGAAGGTAGCGGGAGGGGAAGAATGAAGCGGGGGAAATCGGAGGGGTAGACGAACCATAAGAGACAATGGACTCTGAAAAACAAACAGGGTTCTAGAGGGGAGGGGGGTGGGAGGATGGGTTAGCCTAGTGGTGGGTATTGAGGAGGGCACATTCTGCATGGAGCACTGGTGTTATGCACAAACAATGAATCATGGACACTTCATCTAAAACTAATGATGTAATGTATGGGGATTAACATAAGAATAAAAAAATAATAATAATAATAAAAAGAAAGATATAAGCTTTTATTTTACCTTCACTTATTCCTTCTCTGATGTTCTTCCTTTCTCTATGTAAAACTGAGTTGCTGAACTATATCCTTTTCCTTCTCTCTAAAGAATTTAACATTTTTTGCAAGTCATGTCTGCTGGCAACAAGTTCCCTCAAATTTTTTTGTGTATGTGTCTGAGAAAATCTTTACTTCTCCTTCACTTTTGAAGCATCATTTCACAGGGTACAGACTTCTAAGTTGGTGGGGGGTTTTCTCTCAACACTTTAAATATTTCACTCCACTATCTATTTGCTTGCATGATTTCTGAGAGAAGTTGGATGTAATTCTTACCTTTGTTCTTCTATAGGTAAGGTGGTTTTTCTTCTGGCTTCTAGCAGGCTTTTTTCTTTATATTTGAAAATGATACACTAGGTGTAGTTTTGGGGGGCATATATCCTGCTTGGCATTGTCTTTGCTTCCCAAATCTGTAGTTTGGTGTTTGACATTAATTTGGGAAATTTTTCAGTCATTATTATTTCAAATATATCATCTTTTCCTTTCTCTTTTTTCTCTTTTTTGTATTTCCATTACATGTATGGGATACCTTTTATAATTATCACACAGTCCTTGGATATTTTTTTCAGTCTTTGTTCTGTTTCTCTGTATTTGAAGATTTTGCTGATATATGTTCTAGCTCAGAGGTTCTTTCCTCAGCTGTGTCCAGTCTACTAATAAACCCATCGAAAGCATTATTCATTTGTTACAGTGTTTTTGACCTTCAGTATTTCTTTTTTGTTCTTTCTAAGGCTTTCCACCTCTCTGCTTACATTGCCCATCTGCTCTTCATGAGGTCTGCTTTGTCCATTAGAGCCCTTAGCATATTAATCATAGCTGTTTTAAATTTCTGGTCTGATATTCCAACATCTCTGGTTCTTCTGGTTCTGATGCTTACACTGTCTCTTCCAATTGTGTTTTTTGCCTTTTGGCATGCCTTGTGCTTTTTTTTTTCTTGATAGCTGGACAAGAAATGGTTGTAAGTAGTCCTTTAGTAATGTGGTGGTGAGGTATGGGGTGGGGGGCAGCATTCTATTGTCCTATGACTAGGTCTCCATCTTTTAGTGGGTGTATGGTTCTAGACTGTAAACTTCACAATTGCTTCTTGTTTTTTTCTCCTTCCTCAGGTGAGACAGGATGGCTAGAGTAGGCTGGAGTTGGCTATTTCTCCTTCTCCAACATGGAAGGTTAGAATGGACTAGAGTTGAATATTTCCCTTCCCTAGGTCAGTCAGGCTCTGGCAGTACCCCAGTGGGTTAAGCTCTGGTTAACTAGTTTACAATGAAGGCAAGCCTTGTTAAGAAGAACAGAGTACTCTGGCATATTTCAAATGGTTCTTTTTCCCCTCCCCCTGCCAGAAGCCTGAGGGGATTTCTCCAACATTTACTGTATCTGACTGAGCTCCTGGAGGTAAATAAAGCTCACGATATTGTGGGGGCACCCCTATGATGGGGTCCCTCTGGAGTTTTTAACTCTCAGAATTTTCTGCACTGACTTTTCAACAATTTGTCAATTACAGTTCAGGTGCTTCTTCCTTGGCACTGGCTCCTGCAACAGTTTCTGCTCACGTGTCTTTGCTCTGGTAAGCCACAACTCCCTGTATTCCTCTATCAGTATCTCCAGGCTTGGGGCAATAGTTTGCCCTGTGTCCCCCTCTTTGTATAAAGCCAAAGGGTTGTTGATTTTTTTAGTCTGTTCAGCTTTTTACTTGTTCTTAGGACAGAGTGATAACTTCCAAACTCCTTATGTGCAGAACTAGAAACTGGAAGTCAAAATTTTTTTTCCTTAAAAGAGACTAATTATAAAAATTAATTTTACTGGTAAGTCCCCTCAAAGTTTAAATTAATATCTAATTTCATCACCATACAAAATTTGGCAGAGTGTATGAAAAAAATGGAAAGCTACCAAGTTCACTTTATAAAGCCAGCATAATGCTGTAACAACCTAACAGGAATATTATAAAAAAAGATAATTATAGACCCATCTTGTATGTGGAAATAGATCTGAAAATTCTAAATAAATACTAGCCATAAAATTTAAGCATATATTGATGGAACATCAAGCTCTAAAAAAAAAAAAAAAGTCTTTATCTTATGAATGTTAGGATTATTTAGTATTAGGAAAACCTATTACTATTACATTCAGATCAATCAGCCAAATAAGAAGTCTTAACATCCCAATAATAAGGGAAAAAAACAATGGATCATATGCAAAGTTCATTCCTCTATTTTTTTAAAAGACTCTTTAAAATTAAAATCTATGACTAGAAGAGCTTTTAGTTATTTTCTAACTATCACAGCTTCACTACAAAATTTAAGCGATGCAGAAATCTACATATTAATAAGTTCCCATCCCTAACCACACCTACATCTCTCATTTGTCACTTCTCAAAAGATGAGGCTCCCTGCTCGGCAAGGGGCCTGCTTCTCCCTCTCCCACTCCCTCTGCTTGTGTTCCCTTTCTCACTGTGTCTCTCTCTGTTGGGTAAATAAATAAAATCTTTAAAATATATATATTAAAAAAAGAGATGAGCACTAGCAACAGGTTGGTGTGTATCCTTTCAGAACTCTTCAAAGAAATAAATAAATGGGCTAATGTGTAGATATACATATATATGTCTATAATATGATTCCTTTTTGTAGATAAAACTTAATATACAGAGTTACAGAGACAGAAAATTATCAAATCACACACAAAATACATTATAAATAATGCCACAGTCTAGAAATGTCCTTGTGTGCTAATAAGAATGACAAGAATTGGTAACTTGAAGGGTAAACATACTTTAGATATTAAATGTTTCTAACTATTACCAAATCTCCTGATGAAAAGTTTGTGTCAATTTAAATTCCTGTGGGCAGTATATGAGAAATTCCTTTGTCCTCCAAATTCACCATTCCTGGTTAGCCTCAGTAAGGAGCAGGAAATTATGGTATTTCAAGTACAGCTATAGAGAGACTGCCTGGATTGGCATCCAGTCTCCACTACTTTTGAGCTATGTGAACTTGAACAAGTCACTTAACCTATCTGTGCCCCAGTTGCTAATCTGTTATGATTAATAATAAGAGATCATTCACAAAAGGTCATAAAAGTCCTTGTCATTGTGCTTTAAATATAATTACTTTGTGGGAGAGTTTCATATATATAGGATGTTAACCCTTTGCCCACTATGTATGCTCCTTTTTAAAATCCCTATCTGTAATTTGCCATATATCTTTATATTTTAGGTCATTTACCTAGGGCAATTTTAACATTTTTTATAAAGCTTTGTTTTTTCCTACATTGCTTCTGGATTTCATGTCTTTCTTCAGAAAACTTTAGCCTATCCTACATTATATGTATATATAAAGCACTCATGTTTATTCTAATTCTTTTATATTTTAGTTTATGTTTAGTTCTTAAATCCATTTTGTATTGTATATGTGTGATATGAGATAGAAGTGCCTATTTTGGGGCACCTGGGTGGCTCAGTTGGTTAAGCGACTGCCTTCGGCTCAGGTCATGATCCTGGAGTCCCAGGATCGAGTCCCGCATCGGGCTCCCTGCTCAGCAGGGAGTCTGCTTCTCCCTCTGACCCTCCTCCCTCTCATGCTCTCTGTCTCTCATTCTCTCTCTCAAATAAATAAATAAAATCTTTAAAAAAAAAAGTGCCTATTTTGAGATAAATTTATAGTCAATTATTTCAATATTGTTTATTTATTTGGTAGTCTATATTTTCCCATTGATTTGGAAAGTCAACATACATGTGGATGTGTGCGTATATATATATGTATATATGTGAATTTTTATAAACACACACATATATTTCTAGACTTTTTTTCAGTAACACTAATATATTTGCCCTCTTCCACCAGTGTACACTTTCAAAATTATTATAGTTTTATATACACTGGATCTTCATAAGACGAACACCCCCTTTGAAGTGTCTCAACTATAAAGTATGGTGAAACACTTACTCTGACAAATGCAGAATCAGCTTATCAGTTTACATGAAAGTCCTCCTGGGATTTTTGTTTGTAATGCATTGAATTTATATATTAAGTTATGAGGAACTGATTATCTTTGCAACTTTGAGTTCTTTCAACTAGGAATTAGTATGTCTTACCACTAATTTGAGCTTTTTTAAATGGCCTGCACTAAAGTTTTGTGATCCTATTCATAAATACCATGCATGTTTCTTTGTAAGTTTATTTCTAGTTAACATATTTCTTTGCTGCCATTAATGGGATCTATTTCCATTTTCTAATTGGTCACTATTGGAAAATTTTAAAACCACTGATGTATGTATGCAGATGAATACTAACCCATATCTATCTCAAATCAGCAAATATCTATCTATCTCAATTCAGCATACTCAATAGCCAAATACTAGATGCAGTCTTAATAATATTAAAGAAACAACTAGCTAACTGCTATCACCATTACTATTAAATTTTGTTCAGATGTCCATGAACATCTGAGCAATAAAACATGGAACGGGAGGAAAAAAAGCAAAATTCAAATGAAGGGTTCTGGGTGAGACCCCCTCCCACACGTGAATAGGTTGCTCTCTATCTAGGGCTTCAAGATGGAGGTAAAGAGTGGCTGAAATATAGCCATTGTTCTGCTCAATGCACTGCATCCTCTGGGGTGGGGTTGCATATGTCCTGAAGAAGAAGCAATACTTTTCATAGAGGCTCTATCCATACACTAAACCAGAGACCTATGTAGAGATGAGATGTCAGCCCTTTTTATTCTGTTTTTGCACAAAGGTTTCTTACAGACTTGCACAGTCCTGGAAATGAGAAAACAAACTGTCACTGTTTTCAGATGATATAGAGTACCTAGAAAATCCAAGAGAATTAATTGAAAAATCTTTTCCATTAATAAAATAAGTCTAAAAGTCATTGGATACAAGATATATAGCTATTTACATTTATAGAGAGATCTATATTATAGTCAGCAAAATGTTCAAATATATTATTTAAAAAAACAATCCACAATAGCAACCCAAAGCACAGAATTCCCAGGAATATGTTTAGTACAGAACATGAGGAACTTAAGTAAATTAAATTGTATAAGGCTACTGAAAATATGAAAGAGGATGTGAGTTAATTAAAAAATAATAGCTTTCCTACATTTCTGAAAAAATATTTGAAAAATTTAATGGGAAATGAGAACAAAAGTAAAACAAATACAAAGGGCATCTTTGAGAGTCCAAGGTCAAATGCTGCTTTGCAGACAACTATCCATCTTCTTCTGTCCTTCTCTCCCAGTGTCTCCTGACACCCACAGTTACAAATTGGAGCTGAGGAGGGGCAGGAGTTTCAAGTTTGAGCAGGGCCAGGCGAAGAAAAATGTTGATGAAGATAATGGTTTCTCAGCTGGCCCCTTGAACTCAATTTGAACTCTTACATTTCGAGAAATGAGAACCAAAACTATTTTTTATGACCAACTTCATGAACATCTGAACAATAAATGATGGTCAGAAGTTAATCAGTTTGAGACTCTGGCACAAACACAGCTGCCTATGGATCATGGTGACCGTGTGCAGAGCACAGAGGTGGTGAGGAGGCACTTCTCCTTTCTTTGCACAAGTGCCTGCTCAGCACCGGCCATCTGGAAATGCTGAGAAGAATGGAGACGGCACCCTTGACAAGACCTGCTATTTCTATATTGAGTAGCTCCAGCAATGCAAGACACTTCATAACCAGAAGAACAAGACCAGAAGAAGACAGAGCATGAAAGGAAAAATATAGATCAGGGTTTCTGACCTCAGCATCATTGACATTTTGGGTTAGATAATTCTTTGTCGGTGCGGTAGGGGAGCAGCAGGGACTGTCTTGTGCACTGTCAGAAAGTTAACAATATCCCTGGCCTCTACACATAAGATGCCAGTAGCACACCCAACCTCCACCCCAGCAGTACAGCCAAAAATGTCTCCAGACATTGTCGTGTCCCTAGGTGAGTGAGGATGGGGGTGGACAGAACCAACCCAGCTAAGAACCACTGATGGAGACTGATTGATTAGGAATCAGACTGAAACACTGGGATGGGTGTGTACCCCTTTGGAGAGTCTCAGAAATAAATGGTGATGGGGGGGCTTGTTAAATACTAATTTTGATGTATACACGTTTATGCATAGATCCACAGGCAAGCATATGAGCCTTCCAAGAATGTTAATGATGTTGTTTGGTGGGTTAGGATAAATGGATGACTTTTACTATCTTATACATTCCTTTATATTATTTTTATACATTTCTACATTTTTCAGTTTTCAAAAATGAACATGCACTACATATATTCACTTAACCATGTTTTTTAGTGCCTCCTATGTGCCAAGTAGACTAATGAGGGTAGAGATTGGGGATGGGAATTCCAGGCAGGGGGTGAAGCGGTAGACAGACCATAAACAATAAGCACAGTAAATAATTATATAAGTTAGAAAGCGGTAAATTCGGGGCACCTGGGTGGCTCAGTCGGTTAAGCGTCTGCCTTTGGCTCAGGTCATGATCCCAGGGTCCTGGGATTGAGTCCCGCATGGGGCTCCCTGCTCAGCCGGGAGCCTCCTTCTCCCTCTGCCTACAGCATACTCTGCTTGTGCTCTCTCTCTCTGTCTCAAATAAATAAAATCTTTAAAAAATAAGTGGTAAATTCCATTTAAAAAAAAATGAGTAGAGAGGTGATGTCATTAAATAAAAGCCATTCTTAAAAATATAGAGAGTGCAGGATTGATGTGGAAGCATTCTGTCCTCTTTCACAACCACTCCACCTTCTATTCTCCATTCCTGAGTGTCACTGACCTTTCAAACAAAATAACCTTTCTGTGGATTCAGGCAGTTGTGTTTCTTGCTGAGCCCCTGAAGGCATCATGAGTTGAGCGGGGCTTCTCATTCTATGATAACAATCGGTCTCAAACAGTTTTATCAATAGCCCTTCCAGTCATTAGACTAGACACTGACATCTATTTTCCGAAACCCTTATAGTTCTCAAGCCATTTCATTACCTAAGGCATAGATACTTGCTTGAAACTCCTGCCATGATAGCTGGAGCAGAGCTGTGTAATGCCCTTCCACAAGTTCTGGAACACGGGGTCCAAACCTGGCTGGAATGGTTAACAACCCTGTGAGTTGTGGCTACCAGCTGGTTGCAACATAACTTGCTGTGAACAGGGGTTATTAAATGACTCATTTACACCTGAGCCAAATACCAAATAAGTGGATAATGTACTCACATGGTCTGGAGGAGAGCAATGGACGATATGCTTGTTTCTATCTCGGTAATTAGGTAGATCAGGTCTTAGGTAAATAAGAGCTCAGCAGGTGTGCGGGCTTGAGGAAACAACACGCCTTCTTTTCAGTGCAAATAAGAGAAAAGGCTGTAATGCTCCATTTAACTCAAGCCCATCACACAGGATGTTGTCTTTTTCCAAGACAGCAGCAAAATACGTAGGTTTAGGAGAACTTGGGTTAAACAAATTGTTTCATGGTCATACTTTTACTGAGAACTGACAGAAGGTCCTCTTCAGGATCTGCCCAGAGAACATCCGACGGAAAATATTGTTAAGCATTTTCTATTGGTGCCAAATGAAAACCAAAAAAATTAAATAAATAAATAAAATAAAATTGAGGCTTAACTCCATGTTGTTCTTGCTGAGACCATTTTTTTTCAAGTGGTTTCAAGTGCGTTTGTAAACCTCAGAGAGGCCAAGTCCAGGCTGTCAGTCTTTGAAAGTTTTGCAGTAGACTGCAAAGTCCTCATAAGCATGAAGATGTCTTGTTTCTGGTAAACTCTATTTTGGAAAAAAAAAAAAAAAAAGCCCACTGACTTTACTTTGAAGACTTTGCATCAGTCCCTGGAGGCAAACAGGGCAGCAGTCCAGAATTTCCTTGGCCGTCAGCACAAAGGAGACTGCACATCAGTAACAAGGAGAAACGGCAAACTTCAGCAAAAACAAAGACCTGTCCTGGTTTTAAAAGAAAGGAAAACAGGACATATGATCACCTTAGTCAGCTGCCAAGTATATGAAGTAGCTCCAAAAAGAGTGTAATGTTCCATTGTAAATGAGAAACTATAATTACATCTAGAAAATCTGGAGAGAGAAATTCCATGGAGCCGCCGAATGCTAACTGTGGATAGGCGGTGGGGTAAAGGCCTTGGGTGAAGACAGGCCTGGAGTTATGGCCAATGGGAGGTCCTGTCATTGTCCTTCTTGAGACCAAACCATCTTTTTGTGACCTCTGTAAGATGGGATACCATATAGTACTGAAATGAAACCCAGGGCTTCCCAGAAGCAGGAAAGCAAGAAGAGAGCCTTTGTGACAGTCCAATGTCTCTGAAGGGGATTATTCAGTTTGATTTTCATCTAATGACTGGTGTTGGCTTTTTTTTTTTAAAGATTTTATTTATTTATTTGAGAGAGAGAGTGAGAGAGAGAAAGAGCACAAGAGGGGGGAGCGGGAGAGGGAGAAGCAGACTCCCTGCTGAGCAGGGAGCCCGATGCGGGACTCGATCCCAGGACTTCAGGATCATGACCTGAGCCGAAGGCAGTAGCTTAAGCAACTGAGCCACCCAGGTGCCCTGGTGTTGGCTTTAAAGGAAGATCGAATGGCTGCTCCCAGGTTGCACAGGCACCTATCACAATAGGGCAGGAAGCCTGCCCACGGGGAGAACTGCTCTTGAAACTTGTTCTCAGAAGTGGAAAATCCATACGTTCTGGAAGAGGATCAGGTTATACGTAAACTTCCTAAACATTTTATCCAGTCTGACAACTAGGCAATAAAAAGTCACTCTGTATTTCACATTTTTGTTGCACTTACATTCCTTCTATTTTCTTGCCCTTGTTCTCAGCAATGAAATTAATTTCAATGGGGGGGTAGGGTTGGGAACCGGCGGCTTACCTCAGGACATGCCTGTTGGTTCTGCTGTAAAGAAATAGGTTGCCAAGCACGATGGGAAGGATGACATTATCATCACAACTTTGGGTAAGATGAGACTTCTGAGAGCCATCTTACAACCTTTGTTTATTCTTACAGTCCATATACTTATATAAATATGTAAGTCAAAGTCATGTTTCCCTCTTTGTTCACAAAAGACCATTCATGTCACTGGATAGTGGATATACCCTTTAGCCTCATCTTGATTTATTCTGTGGAAAAAGCTAAAAAGTAAACCCTACCATGAGATCTATTTCTTTTTTTGCATTTATGCAACAAGAAAACTTACATCTAGTGTTCTGATTATTACTACTATCACATATTATGGGAGTATAATGGGAGCTAGGCAATTTTCCTAATGGAACCAAACTTTTTAGATTTATTTACACCTAAGCGTCCCCATCTTATTCTATACAAAACAATCTCAAAGGAGAACTTGGCAATCTCTGAGCACTTAAACGAAAGTATCTAAAATACGGAGTCATGACTCAGAAAAGAAAACCAGGTCAGGCCGTTCTTTGAAATGGGCAAGTCTAAGCCATCTTGGAAATAACTGATCATCTCTTGTCTGATGATTTAAAGAATCATTGGTAGAACTGTTGGTGCAATTAAGAATGAGCATGACTAAATCACAGGAGCCCAGGGCTCTGCCACAGACAGGCCTGTGGGGGGCTCTCAAGAGAGAATCTCCTGTCACTTGCATTCTCAAGAAGGTTGCTTGGTATACAAAGCTAAAGCCATTCAAAAAATAAGGGATTGGCAGAGATATTGCCATTCCTCTACTCAAAAACCTTATTGCAAATGGAACATGATATAGCAAAGAAGGAAAAGGAGAGTGAAAATCAGTACAAATCTATCATTTACTGTTGCCTTTTCATAATTACAATTCTTAAATTGCCCAACATAAGGTATAGTTGGTCAGTAAAAAGATGGCTATTTTCATCCTGTACATACTTTGTAAACACCATTTGCATCTCAGCTCAGAGCAGTTTGTGTTCACATCAACACCTACAAACTGAAGTGACTGTGCACTGGGGCCATGCTAGAAATCAGTATCCTCTCTCGGGCATCTCACAGAGAAGTGTGGCAGGTTCCTCCTAGTGGTCTGGGACACGGGCCTCTCAGAGCACATCTGCTTTAGCTTTTAAGTTTTCAGTTGGGCACCTGGTAGTTAGGGTTATCCTTAACTACAACAGGGACTAGAAGAGAAGTAGCACATTTGAGAGAGGAGATATGATTGATTTGGCATTGCCAGTGAGACATCCATGGGGAGATGTCCAGCAGGCAGTCGGAACTGCAAAAGGTTGAGCCATCCTGATCCTCCTCGTATCACCGCAATTTCTCCTTCTGAGGCCCTCTCTCTAACTCTTCACCCATGACCCATCCCAGAAATGTGCAAATTTTATAGAATTAATTTTGAGCATTCCTTGTACCCTATACTTCAAGTGAGACCACTTAAAACATAGCCTATAATTGCTAAAAATCCATCTTGCTCTTTTTCATATGATTCAACTTAAACATTATCTACATTATATCACTGCAAAGTTAGTCTTTTAAGAAGATTCTTCATGTGATATATTTATTAATCACTGGAAAAACCAACAGTTAAATCATGAATTACCAGCAGAAAGATTCTATTGTATTCAAAATGACAATTTTGTTTAACATACATACATTAGAGGATCTCAGTTCTCTCTCTCTCTCTTCTTTAGCTCCCTTTCTCTCTCTTACCTATGTATCCATATATTTATCTATAGATAACTGATGACATCCAAATTTATTTTCACAAATACTATTATTCTATGAAATCCATCATGTGCCTTATGTTTTATTTACTAAATTGTTAAAATACTAAGTTGGGAAGACAGATAATAGTTTCTTCTAAAGCAGACCTTCTTAAAATGACAAGTCAATTTAGATAGTAGCACCAGGAAATTAAAGGCAGCATATTTGTACTGGGGTTGAATTGAACTTTTTTTAGTTAAAACAATTTTCATTATATAACCAAATTTCTTATTGGGTTCCATGAATGACCTGTAATTTCACTTCCTTGATGAAAATAATTCAACTTTTAAAATTAACATACAAAATATGCAGCACAAAGCACTCTCTCTATATAATATAAGCAAATTTGAACTATAACAAAGGCTTCATTATGTAGTTTGATTTTAGAGGATTTTTAGCTCCAGGGGACATTAGAGATTTTGAGTACATTTAAGCTATGTGGCATCACTGTCCTCAAATTTAATTTACCAAGAATCATAGACCTAAAAGGAATTCATTAATTCACTTTTTTTAATTAGATTTGGACTCCACTCCTTTGTTGTAGACATTTATATTTAATCATATGAATAGTTGATAAATACACCATTTCAAAACACTGCAGAATGAATCATTTGCTTCTTGCTTGCTCTCCCAGAATCTTACCTAATCATAGCATCATTTTCCAAACACACTATCTCCTTTTAGTGTGTGTCACTGTGATATTCCCCAACTTGCAAAGGCCCCTCTACCAAACCACACACATGCATATTTTTCATTGTGTCTTAGGAGACTCCAATGCGGTTGTACACAACAGAGAAACAAGATAAAAACCTGAAAGCTCTGTTAGTACATACCTTCGAGGTACAAGATTCCCTTACCACTTCTTCATGACTGGGTCCAGACCCTTTGTAAATTGTCTGGCCATTGAAACTTCCATCTGTTCCCTTGGGTCTCTACCTCTGGCTCTGTTACGTAGTTTAACACACTTTACTCTTCAAAAATTTCCCCTGACATTCAGCCCAAATGTTCTTTAGTCTCACTCACAATTAATACTCTCCAGGACTGACCTTTGTTGGAAGTACAATAAACCATCCCTTTTTCTCCTGAGTGCTAACACTCCTTATACCCTGTGATCCCTCCCCTAACTCTTAGATGTCAGTGAAAATATTAAAGTGGACTCAAGATACACATTTCAGTACAGCTCAGCTCTTTGATGATAACTGTTCTTAATCTTCAGAAACCAATTCGATCATTGATCCATTTGTTCAACAAATATTTTTTGAGCACCTACTGTGTACTCAGCATTGTGCTAAGCACTGAACCAAAGGGACATAGGCCTGTCATCTATCCTCATTTACACTATTCAAAATCCACTATTGTCTGCCACATCACTCGCAGTAATAGGCTCAGCATGAATATAATTTTTTTTCCTTTGCTGAAAACTTCATGTCTTCATATAGCAAGTATTATATCTCAAATTGAATATTTCAATGAAAACTGGACAATTTTCACTTATTTGGTGCAAGACTAAGACATTTTGAATATTTTATTCCAGAGGTCAGAGATGCCTTTTGTTCTCTTGTCTGACTATAAACTGCTGCATTCTTTACTCTTAACATATAAAGACTAGGGGTGCCTGGGTGGCTCAGATGGTTAACCATCTGCTTTCGGCTCAGGTCATGATCCCAGGGGCCTGGGATCGAGCCCCGCATTAGGCTTCCTGCTCAGTGCAGAGCCTGCTTCTCCCTCTCCCTCTGCCATTCCCTCTGCTTGTGCTCTCTGGCTCCATTTATCTCTCTGTCAAATAAATAAATAAAATCTTTAAAAAAAATAAAAAGACTAATTATTGAGTATAGTTTTCATTATGAGAAAACAGAAAGTCAGTGGAATTCCTTGTAAGTCATTATTCTAATTTCTTTTTTTAAATTTTTTTTTTTTTAAGATTTTATTTATTTATCTGACAGAGACACAGCAAGAGAGGAAACACAAGCAGGGAGAGTGGGAGAGGGAGAAGCAGGCTCTCCATGGAGCAGGAAGCCCAACGCGGGCCTCAATCCCAGGACCCTGGGATCATGACCTGAGCTGAAGGCAGATGCTTAATGACTGAGCCACCCAGGCGCCCCTCTCTGATTGATTTTATAATAGATGTAATTAAAGTCTTTAAAATGTATTCTTTAAACTCAGTTTCTCAGAAGTGATTTAAAAAAATGGTCCCCAAAACACAGAAAGTGAATCAAAATAAGAGGACACAGTCCAGGCACCCTTATCAATGTATTATTTCAATGTATTATTTTCTCTGCTACTTCCAGATCTTTCATTTCATTAGTTGTAAATTCACCTTAGAAAAGGAGACTTTGGGGCGCCTGGGTGGCTCAGTCGGTTGAGCGACTGCCTTCGGCTCGGTCATGATCCTGGAGTCCCGGGATCGAGTCCCGCATCGGGCTCCCTGCTCCGCGGGAAGCCTGCTTCTCCCTCTGACCCTCCTCCCTCCTCCCTCTCATGCTCTGTCTCTCATTCTCTCTGTCTCAAATAAAAAAAAAAAAGAAAAGAAAAGAAAAGAAAAGGAGACTTTGATAACTCACATCTGAATGCAAGAAGACCCCGGTCCATTTTCTTCCAAAATGAACTCCTTCAGTTTTTCTCCTGATCCCAAAGTTCTTTGTCTTCTGTGATCCTGACCATAATTCTCTTTTCCTGTAGTTTTAGCATCACTAAAAAGGTTAGAACTCATCAATTTTACTGAAACCAATCTTATTATCCCCTACTTTCCTAAACTGTTGCCCCCTTATGGTCCCTTTGATGGTGGCAGTCCCCACCCACCAGCTACCCCACTTAAAGCTTCTGCATTATCTTTACCCATTTCCTTTCCTTATTTCACCATCATCAAGTTTTATAGATTTAATGGTCACATTTCTCTTAACTAGGCCCACCATTCAAGTTTAAGAGGTAATTATACAGGTGTGGTCAAATATCAAGAAGGCTCATATACAAGCAGAGTCTGAACTATCATGTGAACAAGGGAGGCACAGAAGAGTTTTAGGCATGGAAGTAAAATTACTGCAGCTTACATTTACTAAATTCAATGCTGAGTGTATAGGCCAGGTTTCTCATAACTTGTCATAATTTGTCCTCCAAACATTAATAACTCTTCCTTGATGAAAGTGTTTCATGATCAAATAAACTAGGAAATGCTAGGTTAAAAACAGATTTCTTTCTTTTTTTCTTTTTCTTATTGTGGTAAAATAGACATAACATAAAATTTACCATCTTGATGACTTTAAATTACAGTTCAGTGGCACTAAGTACATTCCCACTGTTGTCAAATCTCATTACTAACCAACTCCAGAACTTTTTCATCTTCTCACACTGAAACTCCGTACCCATTAAGCAGTAACTCCCAATTCTCCTTCCCCCAGTCTTCGGTAGCCACCATTTTACTTTCTGTGTCTATGAATCTGATGATTCTAGGTACCTCACATGAGCAGAATTGTATGGTATTTGTTCTTTTGTGACTGGCTTATTTAAGGTCTTTAAGTTTCATTCATTTTATGGCATATATCAGAATTTCCTTCCCTTTTAAGGCTGAATAATATTCCATTGTATGTATATGCCACATTTTACTTATCCATTCATCTGTTAATGGACACTCAGGTTGGCTACTGTAAATAAGACTGCTATAAAAATTGGTGTATAAATATCTGCTTGAGTCTTTACTTTTAGGTTTTTGTTTCTTTTTTTTTTTTTTTTTTTGGTATGTACCCAGAAGTGGAATTGTTGGATTGTGTGATAATTCTGTCTAATTTTTTGAGGTACCACCATACTACAAACAGGTTTTTTGATTGTAGGATCTTTTAATAAGCAAGAATATATTATGATCTTCTAAGAGGAAAGCTTACTAGGAGCACTGCTTAGCCAGCTTTATTTGACTATGAAGTCTTTTCAACTTGCAGGTAAAAGTGCATAGAGGAGTTCAGTTGGAAAAAGGGAAAAAAAAACACAATCTTACCAAAATATAAAGTATGTGCAGATAACAGTGAATATCTTGCCATCCAGATACCCCACAGAACTTCCTACCATCCTTACACAGAGATACCCTTTCATTGTTTGAAGCTTATAAGCATCCTAGAGACATCTGTGTGCTATTTGAATTTACCTAATGATGAGAGAAAGGTTTTTGTTCAGAATTTGGTAATATCTAAATGCAGTTGAACAGAGAGATAAGAGACAAAAGGACACATAAGAGAAAGGAGAAGAAAAACAAAAGAGTAAATATTTGTAAAGTACTTAGAATGTTCTAGTCACATAGTAAGTACTATATTCATGTTTATTAAATAAGTAAAGGAAAGAAAAACTGAGTAAAAGTATTTTTATTTTTTTTAGATTTATTTTTATTTATTTGAGAGAGAGCAGGGGAAGGGGCAGAGGAAGAGGGAGAGAGAATCCTCAAGCAGACTCCCCTCTGGAGTCTGATGTGGGGCTTGATCCCAGGACCCTGAGATCATGACCTGAACTAAAATTAACAGTTGAGGTTTAACTGACTGAGCCACCCAAGAGCCCCAAGTAAAAGTATTTTTAAAACAACAGAAATGGGAAAACACATATTTTGGGTTCCTGAATTTCAGGGCAGGGCAGGGCTAGTTGCTTTCCATTCCTGAAAAGGCAGGAGAAGAATGAGTGGAGTTAAAGACCATTCTTTGCACCTCTCCCTACTCAGTAGCATTGAAGCTGTTTTTGATAAATATCCACAGCGTATGGAAAACTAAAATATTTCATTCATGGTTCTGTAGATTTTTGCTAGTCTGCGGGAAGATTAAAATGGGGGAAGGAAATGTTGGAATTTTAATTAGGTACTTCATCCAGCTCAATATGGAAGGAATTAATGTTGCATCAGTAACAAGATTATGTATTTCTATTATAACTTGTACTGACCTAAAAGCAACCATCTGAGTTATAATTCCTTCTGTCTTCTGTACACAAGTTCACTTGTTTTGGTTCATTAATCAAAACCACCCGGTAATATAAAACGAATTGGACAATTAAAAAAATGCTACAAACTCATATGCATTAAGACCAGAGCACATGCTATCTAAAGGTGGTCCATCCCCTCTGCCTGTGTGTTGGGGGAATCTGCCAGTGAGAATTAAATGCCATGTTCCTTATTAGCGTCCATCATGATAACACCTAATCATACAAGTAGTGTTCAATTTCTAGAGCAAGGTAAAAGAAATGATGCCCAGTATCAACCTCAGAAACTGATTTATCCTAACAAAAGTGACTGTTAACATTATTTGCATTTTTCTATATACATATGCATTTACCAATTTCAGAACACCTGTATGTCTCTGATGACTAATTATCAATAAAAAAGTTACTCCTTTAGAAGGAACACTTGGCTATTCACAATTGAGACACACAGAAGATTCATATAATGTTATGTATAACTTCCTACATATGTTATCAATTATTTGAAATATACTTAACAGAAAACATACTGCAAGTAAAATATCATGAAAGCAAACATGTTTTCTGAATAACTACATTTGGTTTTACAAATCATGAATCCCCTTAAAATCTGGCCAAATGATGCTAAATTATCAAATGGACTGAATGGGAAGACTGACATTGTTTTCACAAAAGCAATATTCTAGGAGAGAGCAAATGAATTCTGTAAATTGAGTTGGTATAAATCCATGTGCAGTAGCAGGAAGGCAGGCAAAGCCTGGGATCAGAGGAATCAAGGTGGCTAGATCTGGGACATAAATGAGAAATTGATATTGTCACTCTAATGTTAAATCTTATTTTTCATAAAAACCATGACATTAGGTTGTTGACTCTTAGGCTGCCATACCAACTGAGGTTACTTTTGTTTCAAGCCTCCATATCAAGATTCTTGTCCTTTGAGAAAGAACAGAAGAACTTGTAAGTTTCTGTAAGGGTCCCTTAGTTTCTATCTACAGAGATAGAATCTTCCATTTCAAATCAGAGACCTACCTAGCTATACATGGAATATTTTACAAGTTCCCCCATTGAAGTTGGCAAAATCATCAAATTTTCTGGCTCTTTAAAACATAGTGTATACAAAGGCGAAGACTCCCACATGATCACAGGGTCCTGGGATGGAGACCCAGCATCAGGCTCCCTGCTCAGCAGGGAGTCTGCTTCTCCTCCGTCTGCCTGCCACTCCCCCTTCTTGTGCTCTCTCTCTCTCTTTCTCTCTCTCAGTCAAATAAATAAATAAAACCTTTAAAAAAAAAAAAAAACAAAGGTTAAGACTCCCTTATTGTGCTAGTAACTCTAACCTATCTTTAATAATATATTGAAAACTATTTATTTCATTTATTTATTCATGAAATATTTATGAAGCACTTACTATGTGCCAGACACTAATCTAGATGCTGAGGCTACAGCATTGGGGGGGAAAAAAAGAAAAATCACTGTACTCATAGACTTTGGGAGAGTTGGGGGAGAGATCAGACAATTTACAAGATGAACTGCATGGATAATATGTGAAGTGGGGACAATAATGAAATAATGAAACTAAATGGAAAAAGGCAAAAAATGTGGGGAAAGTTGCAATGTTACATAAGACGGCAGGGAAATAGCAAGTGTAGAGTCCCTGAGGTCAGAGCATGTTGGTGTGTTCAGATACCCTCCAGAAGACCCCAAGTGGCTGGAACTGATTGAGGAGAGGAGCAGGTGAAGAAATCAGAAATGGCAGTGTGGGGCGGGGGGAGTGCAGGGGCAAATCTTGTGAAGACTTCTGTAGAAGTCTCTACATCATCACTCCAGCCTTCTGCAGATTTGTGCTTCCCAGGACACCACTCATACACAATTCAACACTCATGACCCTGGGCTTTATAAATCTGTGGTTCTTCCAGACATTGTGAGGACTTCACGTTTGTGCATTTTCCAGTTGTTGCAAATAAAGTTATTGTGCTTCTGTATGACTGGAGAAGCACACTGAAGAGTGTAAAATGTAAATAAAATATCACTTCTTAATCAGAAAGGGTCACAGTTTACATCCTAGCCTGAAATTGCCCTTATCAAGCACGGTACCTCATCCCTAGGTCACATAAAGGCCACTTTGAAGTAGCAGTTTTAATCATCTATGCTTACATTTAAGTTTTAATGTGATTATCAAAGTTAAATCCTTTCATTGTTGTTTTACCTACACATCAATACAATCAGTTTAAATTCCCAGGTATCTTCTCTTGAAATTGGACAATGGCTATTTCATTTGGAACACCATCAACAGGTGATTAGACTGGCCAGTTTGGTCGATGGCGGTAAGCAATTGAAGTTGAGACTTTCATCTAGCACAGCTGTGGAAATATCCTGTGTAAACAAGGTCACACAAGACCCATACCCTTCTACCAATACCCATGGCCACAGTAAATTGGTCTAAGAGCCATCTCACTCTGGCCCTTTTCCAACTCAGTGATGAATCCTTTTATCGAAGTCACTGGCAGGTAAATGTTGTAAGACCTTGACCAGGGTATTCCTTAAACTTTAAGAGATGGAACACTTTGTAATGTATTTTCAAATTGAAAGCTACTTATCCTCTTAGCACCCCAAGAAGGTTTATGAACCAAATGCATGCTAAGAAATATTTTGAAAAGAACCAGTTAGGGCTTAGATTGAAAGCTTCAGTGTAGTGGATTGTGGTATATTCCCAATTCTATCTAAAATAGGTTTTCAGAATTAAGAGTTTAGGGTCCTATTTACTCAGGGAAAAAGAAAAGTGAAGCTAAAGTACTGGGAGTGAGATGCAGTAAAACTCCAGGATTTCATCCAACTATTGCTTGGAAATGAAAATTCCCTAATGGGAATAGGCCTTTGAAATGGGACATCTGGGTTTTACTAAGTGGGTAATTAAAAGTTTGAAATCTTGCCTGGAAAATGGGACAAAAGCTCAAATTACCAAGATAGGTGAGACATTCCCCACTGCCTTTATCATAGGAATGGCAGGGGTCCAGACTCTAACAAAGCAAGGCGGGGAATGTGTGGAGCGTTAAACCACCCAAGGATAAAGGGAACTTTGGAATCTGATTTCTAGGGGATATTTGTCAGAAAACATGCTATACTTCCTGCAGCTAATGAAATAACCTGTGTTCCAAGTCCAACATGGAATGATTCATGCTCAGCCAGGTAAATCGTCATCCTGAAATACTTTCCTGACTCATGATCAAGACTACTCTTTCCTGAATCATGATCAAGATTTGGGCTTTCCAGGGGAATGGCCATGCACCAGCTCAGAATGAATGTCATCATCTAGTAGTCCAACTGGGTCACCAACTAAAGCAAGATGAACCTTGGGGACTCAAATTCAAGTAGAAACAGTCTTGTTGTGCTTTATTCTGATGATAAATAAGATTATCGGGTAGAATACTGAACCTAGATGAAAATTCAATTAAATATAGACTTTGGGTTGTCTTCCCAAACCAGCTTATATAAAACTTCTCCTCATATTATACATAAGGTTCTTAATTTTTCTGTGACACTTTTGTTTAAAGAACATTGCATAGGGCATCTGGTTGGGTTGAAGGATTAGAAATAATAGACATAGAAGAATGTCCAGGAAAAATTGTTACCGTAGCGCCATGTTTTAGGATGTGCCTCGTAATAATGACATTCTACACAGCAGGATATGCCATCCATTGGGACAGCTTATAATATCATCTGACAGTTAACATTAGTATCTTTAGGATCTCTGCATCACAATCCTCCAGGAGGCCATGAAGAATCATGGTTCAAAGCTTAAAATATTTCACTCCACACACAATTTTGTAAAAGAATAGGAAAAGTGTAATTTTATAAAATAGTAGGAAAAGTATAATATTATGGTAGAAATGTGAGCATTGTGCCATGCTAAGAAAATGTTTAGTTAGTTAGTAAGTGTAAATTAGTTTTAATTTGGCACCCAAAGTAAGAATTTCCCGAGGCTAAGCACTAATGCACAACATTACTGCTTCACAATTAGAATTCAGAAATATTTAGCATTTGTCCTAATGTTGCAAATCTTCTAGGAAAAAAATATTTTAGACAATCAAGTCTATTTCAGTCTCATTGTATATTCTGACAACAGCTTATTCTTTTTGCCATATACTAGAAGGGATGTATGCAGTCTAAAAGAATAGATTAGAAAACAAGGAAGAGAGATTTCTAAGTTTGGTGTGTACTGTTTGTGATACTGAGCAACATCGTGAAGCTCTCTGGGTTTCAGTTCTTCTTTGTACAGGAATTATAGTGTGGCTCTTTTGTTTCAGTAATCTTTATTAGAAGTTGTTTAATATTTTACAAAAAGCAATTAAACGAACAAATCAGGGACGCCTGGGTGGCTCAGTCGGTTAAGCGTCTGCCTTTGGCTCACATCATGATCCCAGGGTCCGGCAGTGGAGTCTCACGTCAGGCTCCCTGCTCAGCGGGAAGTCTGCTTCTCCTTCTGCCTGCCATTCTCTCTCTCTCTCTCTGACAAATAAATAAAATCTTTAAAAAAATAAAAATAAAGTAAAATAAAATAAACAAACAAAGGCCACAATAACCTCTTTAACTATCTGCCTATCTTTGCTTGATGGCCTAATCTCATTTTTTTAGGCCAGGAGATCCTGGAGATAAGACCAAACATCTCTTTCCTTGCTTTCAGATCTATTAGAATACTCCAAACATCTCACCAGCCAGCATATGTCAGTTGAGTTGGCACCTCATTGAACCATCTTTGAACTTAGGTCCTGACCAGGAGGATTTCAATGGAGGACAGAACAATAGAAAGGTGCCCTACCCCACCTGCTTTCCAAATATCCATGCCAGCTGTGGATATGCATAGCTGAGGAAAAATATCTGGAGACTGCTGGGCCCCATACTCTCACAGAGGACACTGCCATAAACTACCACCTCATCAGTAATCCCAGGCATTGTATCCCCAGGCTCAATGTCCATTATTCCACTCCTACCACCACCAGTCACTAATCCAATCATTTCAGATCATTCTAGTCCTCTCTTAATTTTTTATTTGTTTATTTATTTATTTTTTAAATTTTATTATGTTATGTTAGTCACCATACAATACATCGTTGGTTTTTGAGGTGGTGATCCACAATCCATTGTTTTCGTATAACACCCAGTGCTCCATGCAGTACGTGCCCTCCTTAATACCCATCACCAGGCTAACCAATCCTGTCACCCTCCTCCCCTCTAAAACCCTGTTCGTTTCTCAGAGTCCATAGTCTCTCATGGTTCATCTCTCCTTCCAATCCCCCCCCCCATTTTTCCCTTCCTTCTCCTAATGTCCTCCATGTTATTCCTTATGTTCCACAAATAAGTGAAACCATATGATAATTGGCTTTCTCTGCTTGACTTATTTCACTTAGCATAATCTCCTCCAGTGCCATCCATGTTGATGTAAAAGTTGGGTATTCATCTTTTCTGATTCTAGTCCTCTCTTTAAAGAGAGATTACTGGGGCACCTGGGTGGCTCAGTTGTTAAGTGGCTGCCTTCGGCTCAGGTCATGGTCCTAGGGTCCTGGGATCGAGCCCTGCATCAGGCTCCATGCTCAGCGGAAAGCCTGCTTCCCCTTCTCACGCTCCCCCTGCTTGTGTTCCTGCTCTCGCTATCTCTCTGTCAAACAAACAAACAAACAAATAAAGAGAGAGAGATTGCTATTTACTATTACAAGATGTCAGCTAGCCCAAGATGATATTTGTTTTGTGTGCTCTCAGCACTAATTTTCATTCAGTTACACCTATGCCCACACTTGCCTTAAATATAACAGAGAACAGAAAATGAGGGAACAGAGAGCAGAAAATGAGAACCTATACATTCGAATTGAAGTATTTTGGTGTCATACCCTAGCCACCACTTCAGATAGATATTAAGGGTAAAACCTTATTGGGAACCTAGAATGAATACTGTGAACCATCAAAGAAATCCATTCCTTTGCTTACTCTGACTTTTTGCTTGAATAAGTCAACACGTGGTATTTGTAGCCAGTTGTACAACTCTTGCATAATCTCTCAGATTCTGGATTTCTTCAAAATCCTTATTTTTAAAATGATCAATTTTGTAATAGAACAAAAATGGTGCTTTTTCACCCCATTGAAGGTATCAAAGATTAAAAAAAAAAGTTTTTAAGAAAAGTAGTTGAAACATAACTTAACAGATGCTAAAACTTAATCTAATTAGACTCTGAACATGACATCTTGAAATAAATAAAGCAATATGATACATAAAAAACTTACAAAAACTCAGTAGACATAAAAGTAATTTGCCCCATAAAGCTCAGTGCTGAGGTCTGGACATCTTTTTGTGGTTTAAAAGACTCCAGAATTGAATCAAGGTATAAAATGCAAAGCAAGTACAAATAAACTTTTTAAGTGTTTTGTTTTGTTTCAAATATGAGTGATACAATGACTAAATGAAACAATCATGAAATATCAAAGCATGAAACACAGTTCCAGCATGCTTAAATAATCTAAATGAAGGCAGGATTTCTGAGATCCCCATGATCTCACTATGGAAATCTTGGCTACAATCAACCCCTCACCCCAATTCTGAACACAACAGTATAAATGCCGAAGTCTTGTGTGTGGTGCTTCCTAAGTTTACCTTATAATTTAAACTCCTTGAAGAAATTCAAAAGGAAGGCTAGAACCCCATTCTTCTAACTCACAAATGGGTGGCTTTTGCTTTTCCTCTGAGTTTAATCAGGAGAAATTGCAGAGACATGGGTGGCAGTGTGAGGGACAGAAAACTGGATGCCTGTGAGAGACCCCTCGGGAGTACTCTCCCAGAGTTTGCCTAAGGTCACAAATTCTCTCTTGTATTTCTATAAATACCAGGAAGAGGTAAACATGAAGAAAGAAAAAAAAATCACCAGCATAGTAAGAGGATGTTAATGAGGAAAAATAGACTGAAATTAGGAAGAGAGAAGTTTTAGTCTAAATATCAAGGGGGGAAAAAAAAGAACTTACTGATAATAAACCCACTGGATTAGAGTACTGAATGATTTTAAAAGACATAATAATCTCAAAACCATTCAGAACTATTTATGAAAAAGTATAGATACTTTAAAAAGGGCCAAGGCTCCAGTAGCTCCTAGAGGAGAATGTAGCTATTGATTATATACATTGTTTTATGATTTAGCATTTTCTGGGATATTCTTTGACGCTGAAAATCCCTAATATTTGTACAGTTCTTATAATTTGCCAGTCATCGCTCTAAGCACTTGAGATACATTAACTTACATTATCCTCACAATAACCCTACGAAGGAATTACTATTATTTTGTTCATTTTAACAGATGAGAAACTGAGGCACCAAGGAGCTAAGTAACTTGCCCAAAGTCACACCAGCAAATGAGCAGTGGAAAGATTCAAACTAGAATATGGCATGAGTACTCTTGTGTGGAGATGAGCAGAATAAGTATCTTGGCTTAAAATATCAAGTTATTATATAACTAACTTCATCCTTCAGCAATTGTTATCCTTATGCATGGCCAAATGAGGCAAAATTATGAAACATGTAAAATTTGTCTACTTTGTACCTTTCTCTGTCCATCTTTTGACACCAGTCCTTCCTTAGAAAGCTCCTCCCACAGCCCTTGGCAACTAAAATCTTCATTTTTTTTTTTAACCTTTCTTCATAACAAAACCTGCTGTCAAGTATAAAACTGATTTAATAAACATGTTTCTAATGAAGGAAAAGTGACCACGGTCTTCTAGTATATAGTTGGTGTTTAATGATAGTAGGCAAGAATGGTAAGGCATTTCCTCTCCCCAAAATATCTTATTGACCTTCTAGCATTAAAAGTTCTAGAATTCAAAAAAAAAAAGTTCTAGAATTCGGCGGAGATGGGCTTAAAACCTTCACATTGGATGGGGTGCCTGAGTGCTCAGTGGGTTAAGCCCCCAACTCTTGATTTCAGCTCAGGTCATGATCTCTGGGTCGTGAGATTGAGCCCCCACGTCAGTCTCTTCACTGAGCATGGAGTCTGCTTAGGTTTCTCGCTCCCTCTGCTCCTCCATCCCACATAAATAAATAAATAAAATCTAAAAAAAAAAAAATCTTTTAAGTTGGTCCTTGCATAACTGAAAAAATAACTTCACAGTTATGTAGTACGGTTTGCAAAGCTAATCTCACTTGCCTGTGCTCAAGTTAGTTGTAAAGAGAGATAGAGAGATGGGAAAAGGACATGGATAGTATTGCAGAAGATTAATACAAAAGTTAATGTGCTGTTTGAATGGAATCGGGGAGTAGAGGCAGTTTCTGGGACAGGAGGTAGAAAGAGTGAGGAAAGACAATCCTACACAATGGAATTTCAACACCACAGCATTCCACGAAAACCAAGAGCCAGCTCAGCAGGGAACATCTGCCAGTTGCTTCCAAATGAAGGAGAATCATCCTTCCAATGAGAAAATAGTGATGAAGGATCATCTTGGACTGGGAATAAAATTGAATTTTTGCAGGGCCAACATCAGGCTTATTTTTAAAACATTCCCTCAACATTTGTATGTGCGGGGAGAGAAAGAAAGCAGGAAGGCAGTTCCTCAGAATTAAAAGCATATTGTAGAAATAGTTCCATTAAGCAACTAACTTAAAATAGAGAAGTTTTATTAGGCTGGGTCATACAATACTGCCATTTTTGTAAACCAAAAAATGGTCAAATAAAGGCAATTTCACATGGTTCAACCTAAATGAATGTCATACTAGTCAATATATAGCTATAAATCACATTACCTAATATTTGTAAGTTGTGTTTGTTATAAAGTGACTTTCCTCTGGTCACACAACTAGCAAATGAAAGTTTTCTGACTGGTAAAGTCTCCCTTTAATAGACCACAAGTGCCTTCCCTACAGCATTTATTCATTCAGCAAACACACAATATTGGAACATATACCATGTGCCATGCATGGTGCTGAAGGTCATTGTTTCATGTGGAAGAATCACTTGCTATTTGTCACCCAACTGCTGGCCCCCAAGAACAATCAACTGGAAAGACTTGAGTTTGCCCAGTGGGAGTCGGAGCAAACTTGTAGGGGGAACGAATGGTGATAAGAAATGACAAAGAGGAGGTGCAGACCTCATAATGAGATTTTTTATAGGAAAACATGAGGTTCTCAGCCAGTGGGCCCTGAGTCAAGGAAAAACAGAAAAACATATAACAAGAAGAACACTTACCGAGCACTTACTATGTCCCCAGTTAGTGGCTAAGTCCTCATATAGGTTCATTTACTACACAAGACGACCTTAGAGAGCAACTATTTAGCAGATAAAGCAACTGGAGAGAAGCAAAATAAGTGATAAGTTAAATAACTTCCCATTTTCCATGCATCTATGGAACTAATTCAAAGTGAGTCAGTCTGACTCCACTCGTCTGTCTTGCGGTATGTAGTTCACAAGACACCGTACAGCCTCAGAGCTCTCTTTCCCAGTGTGAAAACATGCCCATTCTCCAGACACTGTTCAATGAAAAGACTGTAGCTCCCACAATAAGGTGAAAGAGAAAGTATGTATACTCTCTTTGCTGAGCTCCCACACAAACCAAATACTTTTTCCATTTAATTTAGGGAAAAGCATCGATCAGAGAACAAAGGATGTAGCTCCACCTAGTGGATAAATGTCCACATTTATTTAGAAAGGCCTTTTAGTTGTGCCAGGAGCACAGTAATGAAAATAGAAGCTACTCCTGACAAATCACTACAAAGCTAGCAAACCCAGCTAGGAGCGGAGAGTGGGTTCAAGAAGCGAACTCCGCTGTATTCCTCTTCAGTCATGACCCTGTTCTGTGAGCTGCCTGTGCAACAGGCCATTTTGGAGGAACACAAGAAAGGACACGCCCAGCAAGGAATCCTGTTATCCCCCCAAACTCTCTGTGCACAGCTTTCGGAATCTGTAAATGCAGACATTGCCATCTGACTTCTGAGGGTCTTACTGTGGGGAAGGTAAAAAAGGATTACGCGTGTAAATAGAAAATGCTAATTCTGCTTAACTACAAGAAACCCCAGTTAGGCTCCATTGAATAAGACACCTTTCATTCTCTGCATACTCTTCTAAGAAAAGAAGTGTAAGAATGCAGATAAAGAAACGGAACACAGGACAGTGAAGCAATTTGCCTTAGTCTGTTTAGTGACAGGAAGATCAAAATGACAGATTTTATCAGGTTTAATCTGACTATAGATCCAGATCCACCAAGAAAGGGGGCCATTGCTTCTGGCGGATGCTCCAGAAGTTGTTCGGATTCTTCAGGTAAAACTGCAGCTTCCTGTTACTCCATGATCTGCCCCAAGCTGATAAAATTCCAATCTGTTTTTCCAAGCCACCCACAGCAGCAGCATTTTCCAAAGTATAGAAAATATCTGCTATATGGTAATGGGGCTCTATGTTGCCTCAAGCTTAGGAGACACACTGGATTTAAAAAAAAAAAAAAAAAAAAGCCTGTTGACTGAATCCAGAGCCGTCTAGCCATTTAGATGATGAATCGCCAAAGCAAGGGTCCGGTCCACTCTATTCGCTCAGGTATTTGGCAAAGCATCATTTCTTTATTTTTTGGCAGAGTACCTAGTAGAACTGGCAATCGGCGGAACACACAAGGAAACCCAAACTGGTGTGAGTGGTGTGCTTCTCACAAACTCTTCTCTCTTAATTCACATCCTAAAATAATGCAGCCGAGCAGGCTTTTCCGGTCAGTGTGGTGACTTCAGTCACCAGTATTTAAGATACCCAAAATAACATGTCTCTGAGGAAAGCTAAATATCCTTTGTAATTTTCCAATATAATTACAGGCAGTTCCTTCTTACTGACTAGCTCCACCAGTCCAAGGAAAGGAGATCTCTTTTAGGTCTTTATAGACAAAAAAGAACAATCTTTTTCCACCTCCTCCTTGGCACACATCTCTGAGTGTACTGCCCTCTGACCCCTCTAGAGTTCTAGAGGTCCCCTCCTGTCTCTGAGGTCTGATTCTTCCCTTCAGCAATTAAGGATACATTTGGAGGCCTGGCGGACAGAGGCTCTGGGAATTCAAGGAGACCTAAGACAGGGTCTGTGCTCCCGAGGAGCCTAAATTCTTAGCTCTGGGATTGCTCTTATCTCTCAGCTGCTGGTTTTGTCATCTGACACTGAGAACTGAGCATCATTAGTGGGGTTCTTCTGCCCCCTCGGCAGCACCCAAGGGGCCCTACAGCAGCTCTGCCCTGGATTTTCCCATGGTTTCCCAGCACACCCACAACTGTCACCTCTGCCCTTGCTTTTTTGCTGAGCTGGGCTGGGGCCACTGTTGGAGCTTCACTTGTGATTTTTTTTTTTTCCCAAGATTTTATTTATTTATTTGAGAGAGCGAGGGAGAGAGAACATGAGCAGGGGGAGAGGGAGAGGGAGAAGCAGGCTTCCCGCCAAGCAAGGAGCCTGATGTGGGGCTCGATGTGGGGCTCGATCCCAGGACCCCAGGATCATGACCTGAGCCGAAGCTGGATGCTTAACCAACTGAGCCACCTGGGTGCCCCTCATTTGTGACTTTTGCTTGTGTTTGCCACTGCATCCCCATGGCTTGGCTGCTCTCTCCTTGTTAATGGGAAAGCCTGCTTCTATGTTTCTCTTTTGCAGAAACAGGCACCAGAGGGAGAGAGAGAGTCAGAGAGGTAGAGGGCCCAATCACCTGCAAGTATTGGTTTTCTCTTCCGTTCTGGAAAGCCAGGAAGCTAAGGAGCTGTCGCCCAGTCCTCCTCTTCCACGGGGGGACTCTGCCCAGACTTGGAGAGCAGCTGCAGTGCCATCCTGACCACAGCTGAGGAGCGCCCTCACAGCCCTTCCAGAACCCACAGCAGCCCACAGCCAGCCGACGTGGAAGTTCTACTCTGGAGACCCTTTTCAATCACAGAGTCTGTGCTTATCCTTGCAGCTCTCCTCCCCACCCAGACAGGATTTTCTTGTAGCACTCTAATTTGACAAAAATGTGCCTCTTTCAAAGTCTTACCTGGGATGGAGAGAGGGAAGGGAATTTTATTCTTCCTTTTCTCCCCTGTGAGCTGCACAGTGTGTTTCCCCTGGGCTCAGAAGACCAGGTTGTTAATGCAGTTGTGGGCTTGCCCAGGAACAGAGCTGCCATTTATTTTTTTTAAGAATTACTTATTTATTTTAGAGAGAGAGAGAATCTCAAGCCACCCCCCACCCCCGCTGGCTGTGGAGCCTGACCTGGGGCTCAATCCCATGACCCTGAGGTCATGACCTGAGCAGAAATCAAGAGTCAGAAGGTGAACTGTTGGAGCCGTCCAGGCGCCCCCAGCGCTGCCATTTATAACCTCACTTCTGGGAGAAATGGCAATGCCTAGAGCACTGATTCAGGCACTGGGGGGAAGTACATCTATTCGGTGACTGAAGGGATACGTGTAAGGGTCACCCTACCTTCTGGTGTATAAACTTTCAAAATGAAAGTGTATGAGTTGGGGACTTTTTTTATTTAGGCATTGACTGAATGATCCTCTAAAGCCATTGAAAATAAAAGATTAAGGATGGTCTTTGTTATAAAGGACGGCAAACGTGAGATGGGCAGAGAGGCAAACTGCAGTTCCCAGGCCATAGGTGGCAGACAGCCCCATACCAGAGGCACAGAAGTTGACCTCTGACATCCCAAGCAACTATAATCTTGCCCCTTATAAGGCTTGGTCCTTCCTCTGTACATCAGGATAATAGCAATTGCCAGCTTCATACCTTGCTTTATAAGGCTGCTGGCTCCTGCCTTAGATCACCGGGGGGAAAAGCTCCAGTCTAAATTCCAAAAGAAAATTGGATACTTAAACCTCATTTTTTTTCTCTCTTACCATAGAATGTATTATGTGGACAAAGATAAAATACCCCTCAATGAGTTTCAAAAGTTCATTGTTCTTAGGAATAAACACCAAATTCTTTAACATGGTCTTCAGGACCCTGCATGACCCTATACTTCCCATTGGCCTCCCAAGCCTTGTGTCGTATCCTCTTTCAGACCCTCCCAGGCACCATGCTACTTCTTGCCCCAGGGTCTTTGCACAGCTGCTCCCTCTGCCTAGAATTCACTTACTCTTCCACAACTGTCAACACCCTCCTTTCACCCAGTGAAGGTCTATGCACTCATCAGTGCTAAGCTCAAGTCCTCAAGGACTCCTTCTCGAACCCCTGACATCGATTGGACCCCGCCCCCTGCCATATATTTTCATAGCCCCCCTTTTTTTCCTCGTGCTTTTCATAAGGAAAAGTAAGTAATTAATTGAATAACTGGCCAATTTGTGCCTGTTTCCCCCCACCATACAAGCAGAAAGAATTGCAAATGAAGGCAGCCAAATTCTGAAATGAAAGAAGAAACAAACAGTGGAGCCTGAAAACAAATTTGAAAGAAACCTCCCTCAGGTCACACCTTCTACAGAGAGAGGATACTTCATAGGATCGAGAACACAAACTCTGGAGTCAGACCACCTGGACTGTCATCTCAGCTCTGCCACTTAGCAACTGTGTGATTTGGGGAAATTTGCCCAACCTCTCTTTTCAGATTCCTTCTTGGAAAAATGAACTATTTGCACCATGTAACCTCTACACTCTATCTATTTTTGATTTATTATTGTTATTATTATTTTGAACTTTCAACCAGATGGTAGGCTACCTGAAGACATGGTCTGCTTAGAATACACTTGTATCTCCTACTGATCTGGACAGAGTCTTCTGTCCATGGTTTGGAGTTGTGGAGTTTATTTCAGTCCTTTAAAATGAATGCAGGTAAGCACTATGCTTTCAGTGACCATTCAATGCTCTGTATGAAGCGGATATCAATGGACTGAGATCTTTGAAGCTATTCTGGCACATAACTATGATTTTAATTTTCAAAGCAGTGACCACAATATGATCTAAATACTGTGGAGATAATGGATTTATTTTTGCCAAAAATTGTTATTTTGGAGTTGTCGCATCTACCTTTGCCTTCCTTAATGTTCCTTTTCTCCCCAAACTCAGGAGCAGGAATATAGATCGTCATTCTTAATAGGATACTTTCCAAAGTGTTCATGTGGTATGAGATAGATACAGATATATATATATATACATATACACACACACACAAATGCACATAGCATAGAAATACCTATACCTGAAAACATATACAAACGCACACACACATAGGTACACACGTACACATATATGTGTAATCTCACCTTATTTTGCCCTGATAACTTTATTTACCAGAAAGCACCATCAATCTGTTGAGAGTACCACTCAACATAATTACAATCCAAAGGATCCAAATTCTGACACTGCAATCACTCAAACTGGATTTCTTCCTAAATCCTAATATTCAAGTGTCTTCATGACCAGCCACATCTACCCAAAATACACAACATGAAGTGAAAGAAGACAGACAGTGTGAGTGAAGCTCGTATCATTATATTTCCTAATTGGCAGTTCCCTGCACAATCTGGTATCGGAGAGCAGCTCCTCAATGCTGAATGTCATTCCCACCACATATTATTGGTCTTTCCTACTCTTATAAAACATATGGATATGCATAAATATTTAGGATGAAATGCAACAGCCTACATAATTAGATCACTAGAAAAGCAGGGAAACAGAATTGAGGTTGTCTCTGAGTACCAGGCCCAGCTGTTTCAAAGCGCTCACCATAGGACCAGTTAGGGAATGACACCATCTGATCTTCCCCATGGCTGCGAGGAATAAATTGGCCACATGACAATCCAGGATAACCCAGGGTCTCAAATATCCTCAGTCCATAAATTCTATTAGCCTGCTTGCCTCCACACTCAATGCACATCTCTCTAGCTGCTTGTGGTAGTTCAAATACAAAGGCAGGAACAAAGACTGGGTATAGATTCGCTAATGAAAATTTACTCAAGTCCAAGTTTGGCACCTGACTCATTTGTCCCCTCCAATGAATGATCCCACCTGATATTACTGCAACATAACATTTGCTTTTGTTTCTGTTTATCTACCATAGATTTTAAATGATTTTGCTTACATTTTATCCCCAAGTTCATGAGATAATTTATTACCTGATATCTACAA
Source organism: Mirounga angustirostris (assembly GCF_029215605.1). Taxonomy (NCBI): domain Eukaryota; kingdom Metazoa; phylum Chordata; class Mammalia; order Carnivora; family Phocidae; genus Mirounga; species Mirounga angustirostris. The sequence goes on along the minus strand of NW_026991716.1, from coordinate 78,100,597 downwards.
AGTGACTCCATTTACTATTATTAGAACCATGTCATTCTTCCAAAGCTTCACCCTGGCATATTATGACAAAATAGGAAGAACATAATTTTAACACACATAAAAATTATTGCCATGCAGCTGTGCAAGTATTTCTTTCCTGTCCTGAGGTCCACAATCAATTCTATTTGTGCATGCTACACAAAGAGAGTAATAATTTAACACCCCTTGATTTTTTTCTCGTTCCTGGAATCTATTCAGGAGGTAGTAAAAGGCCTCAAAAACCTAAGCTTTGTGCCAAATATCTGCAATAGTCTTTCTGCAAAAACTCAAATGAAATAATTAAGAAGCTGCTTAAGCAACCATTTGCCACAAACCAGATTGAGGGATTTGAAATATGTACAAATATTTTTAAATAACCCCCCAAAGGGGAAATTCGTACTAGTAAGTGAGGACTGCAGCAGCTCCTGCTACCGCTCTGCATCCTGGGAGTACATACGAGTAAATACAAACACATTCCAACATTTTTCTTCTTCCCGAAGGTATCTGAAAGAAATACTCTGATTTTAACTGCTACAAATCTGGGGCAGAGCCTTTTCTAATAAGATTTCATAATCTTCACAGCACAATACTCCCTATGTTCGAGCAATCCCACGACTCATAATTCCCCAGCAGTTAGTGTGCTAGGGCGAACTTCTGAGTCTCAGATAACAGTACGGCTGTGGTTTATGCCCTGATTGATAACATAGTCAATGGAGGCAACCTGTCCCAGAGAAAGGATCCAAAAAGCTTTGCATAGTGTTTACGATACAGATAACCTCCTGGCTGACATCTGTGGAGGAAAACCTTTGATGGATGAAAGAGGCTATAAGATCCTGTGCACCCAGATAGCTCTGGTGAATTTCTCGTATATCACTCTTTAGACAATTATAGCACTTTCGTCATTTTATTTGGTCACAAAGGCTTAACAGATTTTTATAGCAATGTTTTGCAGAGAGTATTTGATAAATATAATGAAATCATTTTATGCTAGATCCCAGGGGACAGGCCAAGGAAATGCTGTTAAAAAACAATATTTCTTTGTTATACATCATATTAGGCCCTGTACTGTTACTGGAGCCTGAGTCTAACTGGAATGTCTGAGTCTCCCTCACCAATATATCCTTTAATTCCTCGCTCCTCCAAGTGTGGCCCCCTGAGGCCTGCATCAGCATCACCAGGGAACTTGTTAGAAATGCAGAATCTCAGGTTCTACCCAGATTTACTGGAGCAGAATCTGAATGTTAACCAGATCCCTGGATGTTCCTACACACACTAAAGCTTGAGAGGCACTCCTCTATTCCATCTTAGTGCAATGGCAGCCACACACTGAAGCCGGTAAGCACCAGGAGAGAAAGGGATGTGGCCACAGAGTAACCAAGTTCCTTTACATCTCTTCCCTCTGGCATCCTTTCCATGGTAGTTTGACATCGGCTGGCAGACTCAGACCCAGAGCTGAAATGGTTCGAGTGGGTCACAAATTTATTTGTGAGCCAGTAAACAGACAGTGGAGTCATGCAAAAAAAGGAAGAGAAGGCACTTCCAGAGAACCTGGTAAAAGGATATTATGCCGAAAATCCTTAAATTGGCCCAGAGCAGCTTAGTGAGGGTGGCGTGTGCAGAGCAGAACTCTACATACTCCAGAGTCTCTCAGCCTCTCGGGTGCACCTTTAAGACTCGCAACTTTAATCTACCATGATTCAGTTCATTCCTAAAAGGTTTCTCTAGTCTGTTAGAAAATAGCCCTACTCAAAGAATGAAAGAATGAGTTTTTACACACAAAAGGCTAATATAATATATTTAAAGCAAAGAGAAACCCCCCCCTAAAAAAAAGAAGAAGAAATAAAATATTATTTAGACTCTGACTTCTGATGCACTTAGGAAGTTTCTGGTTATAGAGAATGCAAGATCAGTTAGCATGTGCGTCCTCTTTAGAGATTAATTATGACTTTGAAAACCTCTTAACTGATTGAATTGAACATGAAGTTTCTGAGCTGCCAAAGGGACTTCTTTAGACAATTTTAAAAGATCAATAACCAGTGTACGTAGCATGCTGCCTATCAGCCTCCCCTAAAAACCAAGTGGAGTGTCATGTGCAGAATGTTGGAGATCAAATTGGTCAGCACCATGCAGGGCGTTGTTTCTGGAAAGCCCCCCAAAAGAGAGAACGCTTTACTGAAGTAGAAGTCTTTAATTTCTAAGTGGCAGGTTTCTGGAACAGAAACTACTGGATTGTTCTATCATTAATAAAGGGACTATTCAACTTGATGGTTTCCTTACAATAGCAAGAAAGCCCAAAACTTACCAGCTTTCATGTTTTGCAGGAAATGAAAAATAACAGAACCGAATTATTTTATTTTATTTTATTTTACTTTTTTTTTATTGTTGAAGTCCTAGGGTCAACCAAGAACAGCTCTAGGGTCCTATCACTATTTTGTATTCTATCAGGCCAATTGGCAGCCAAGCTGGATACAGCACAGTGCTTCTGTAAATGGATGGAAATGTCTAACATGAATGATAGGGCCCAAATCTTTTCAAAGCTATTATATTAACATACAAAAGATCCTTCAGCCAAACTATCATAGGGCCACAACCAAAGATCAAAAAAAAAAAAAAAAAAAAAACAATGTTTATTGTTGCTTCTGTCTTTTCCTCTAGCATTATTGTACTTGATGAAATTGAATAACAACATCTAAGATATAACTTTATGGTGTTTACACTTTATAAAACACTGTCACATACTATTTTAGTTTTTTTTTTTCAAACAATTATTTTGTTGATCTTTTTATTAATTTTTTTTATTCTTATGTTAATCCCCATACATTACATCATTAGTTTTAGATGAAGTGTTCCATGATTCATTGTTTGTGCATAACACCCAGTGCTCCATGCAGAATGTGCCCTCCTCAATACCCACCACCTGGCTAACCCATCCTCCCACACCCCTCCCCTCTAGAACCCTCAGTTTGTTTTTCAGAGTCCATCGCCTCTCATGGTTCGTCTACCCCTCCGATTTCCCCCGCTTCATTCTTCCCCTCCCGCTAAGCAACCTCTTTGACCTCAGCCGAAGCAACTTCTTCCTAGAAACATCGCCAAAGGCAAGGGAAGCAAGGGCAAAAATGAACTATTGGGACTTCATCAAGATAAAAAGCTTTTGCAAAGCAAAGGAAACAGTCAACAAAACCAAAAGACAACCAACAGAATGGGAGAAGATATTTGCAAATGACATATCAGATAAAGGGCTAGTATCCAAAATCTATAAAGAACTCATCAAACTCAACCCCCAAAGAACAAAGAATCCAATCAAGAAATGGGCAGAAGACATGAACAGACATTTCTGCAAAGAAGACATCCAAATGGCCAACAGACACATGAAAAAGTGCTCAACATACTATTTCAGTTAATGCTCAGAGTATCTCTGTGAGAAATGTATTAACATCCCTGTGTTATAGATGAAGAAACTCAATTCCCAGAGCTCTGCCCAAGTAAAAGAGATACTGTTTCCTTCATAGAGGGAGGTCAATGCTATACTTAATTAAGAAGGAGATATATTAACAGTCTCTCCCTAATCCCACCAGAAGAAATTCAAATTTTGCAGGAAAATGTACAGAGGTGAATGGTAAATAAAGAATTCAAGCCTTCATGCCGTGTCATTTCCCAAAGTAATATCGCTGTGAAGAGTTTTATTCCCTAATCTTAAAATGCAACTCCTTTCTCTCTCTCAAGGCTTATTCATCACTCAGAATCCAATGTAAGTCCCTCCTCCTCCTTTAAGACTTCTTTGCACACCAGTCAGAAGTGAATATTCTTTCCCTCAAACTTAGATGACAGGAATATTGACCAGACCTGATCATTATATCATGTCTTATGTGACTGTTAGTCATGTCATCTGTGGGGCTTGCCTGCCTATTTTGAGTGTAAGCTTTGAAGTGTGAGAGCTGTATCCTATGGGTGGAATAATGTAGCCTCGTGTGGAAATCATGGATTCTGAAGTCAACCATATCTAGGTTCAAATCCCAGTGACTCCCCTTCACAGCCATGGAAACTTCCTTGCACTTCTCTGACACTGCTTAATATCATAATGTCTATAATTTTCATTAAAGACCTCAGGTTATCAGGATGATAAATGCCAAATAGTTTAAATCCTAATTCAAAGCATGGGCAGCTAACTTGCTCTCAAAAATGTATAGTACATGTGTGGTCTGTTTCCATTCTAACCCAAAGGGCCACATTCTAGAAGTAGCTCCTGCATGTCCTTCTTTTATTGATACCTTTATCCATGACATTACATACTAATCTTGTGCCATTATCCACCAAAAGAACCTAAGTATTCAGCATACACATATAGGCTTAGATCAGTTTGCCACATTTTCTTATCTTTAAACAATGATAAAAATATTTGCCTTTCAGAGACACTGTGTGGCTACAACTGAGATAATAAGTTTAAACAGTTCGCCACTCATTCAGTAGAGTTCACTCTCTTTCTACTAGATGACTATGTTATACCTTCCCATCTACCCCCCAATCTTCAACATCCCTCTCTCTCTCCTCACTCTTAGCAGATGAACTTGCCTCCCTGTCCACTAAGAAAGTATGAGTAGCACAAACCAACTTCTGCCCACAAAACCACCACATCTACTGCCCCAGTTGCATCTGAACACCTAGTGTCTGGCTACCATCTTGTTACTTTGGTGACGGGTCTATGCTCTGATCTAATGCCAACCCCTCCACATAATCTCCAGACCCCAGTCACCTCTCATCTACACAAGCACATCACTGCAATCACCACCCTCCTCCTTAATCATCAGTTTCTTCCCTCCTTACAGGATCATTCCCATCAATTACATAAATACGCCAAAATTTTCCATGCTGTAGCTTCAATTCCAGTAAATAATTAATAATAATAATAATAATAATAAACCCTCATTGGGTTTCTACATCCAGCTCCCTTTTTCTGCTCTCATTTACAAGAAAAATATTCAAAAGAATTATCTATATTCCTGCCTCTAGTGCTTTACCTCCTCATCTTGAGGCCATGTGATCAGGCTTTTTATCGCTAGAACTCTGACAAATGGCTCTCTTCAAGGTCTTCTCTGGTGTCCTCAATGCTAAATAGTTAATTCTCAATCTAATTCTCAGGTTAGAATTATCAAAAACACTTGATATAGTTGATCACTTGCCATTTCTTTTTTTCCCCCCTAGCTTCACTGAGGTATAATTGACAAATAAAATTTGTATATACTGAAGGGATACAATGTGATGTTTTCATGTGCATATACTTTGTGAAATTATTACCAAAATCAAGGCAATCAATGTGTCTATCACTTCACATAGTTACCTTTTTTGATGAGAACAATTAAGATCTACCTTCAGCATATGTCTAGTATACAATTCAGTATTAATAAGAATAGTCACCATGCTATACAGAGGATATCCAGAACTTATTCATCCTACAGAGCTGAAACTTTGTATGCTTTAACCAACATTTCCCCACTTCCCACATGCCCCCATTCCTGGTAAACACCATCTTACTCTCCTTCTAAGGGCTCAACTTTCACTTGTCCTTTCTTGAGATGCTTTATCCACTTGGATTCAGGGTCACCACACATTTAGGACTGTCCTTTTTACCTCATTGGCCACTCGTTCTCCAGATCCTTGGCTGATTTTTCCTCTTTTTTCTGTGTGTCACACATTAGGGCAGCAGGATTCAGGCCTCATAGCATCCCCCCCCCCCCATCTTCACTCACTATTCAGGTGATCTTTTCATTGCGCATCAATTCTCTTCAAATAGACATTGAAATCTTGCCATTTGCAATGACGTGGATGGAACTGGAGAGTATTAAGCTGAGCAAAATAAGTCAATCAGAGAAAGGCATGTATCATATGACCTCACTCATATGAGGAATTATTAATCTCAGGAAACAAACTGAGGGTTGCTGGAGTGGTGGGGGGTGGGAAGGATGGGTAGCTGGGTGATAGACATTGGGGAGGGTATGTGTTATGGTGAGTGCTGTGAATTGTGTAAGACTGTTGAATCACAGACCTGTACCTCTGAAACAAATAATACATTATATGTTAAAAAAAAAAAAAGAAGAAGAAGAAGAAGACAGCAGGAAGGGAAAAATGAAGGGGGAAATTGACAGGGAGACGAACCATGAGAGACTATGGACTCTGAGAAACAAACTGAGGGTTCTACAGGGGAGGGGGGTGGGGGGATTGGTTAGCCTGGTGATGGGTATAAAGAGGGCACATACTGCATGGAGCACTGGGTGTTATATGCAAACAATGAATCATGGAACACTACATCAAAAACTAATGATGTAATGTATGGTGATTAACATAACATAATAAAAAAATAAAATTAAAAAAAAATAGGCATTGATATGCTGATAAACCTTCTTAATTTACATCTCCAGCCAGAACTACTCCCTTGAATCAGGCTCATTTCTTCCATCTGCCTTGATGTTTTCTCTTGGATACCTAGTAAGTATCTCAAATTTAGCATGCATAAAAGTCAAACTTCTCATCATCTTTACTATCCTTATGTCAGTACACAGCAACTCCATCTCTCCAGCTGCACAGGCCAAAAGACCTTGGAGTCATCCTTGACATTTTTCTTTCTCCCACACCCCATATCCAATTTATCAGCAAGTCCTGTTGGCTTCTACTTCAGAATCATGCTTCTCTTGAGCTTAATCTCGCTCATCTTATCATCAACTCTATCTTAGGTGTTGTAAAGCCTTCTGACTGGTTTCTCTGCTTTTCCCTGGCCTCCATAGAATCATTCCTCTACACAAGAAGCAGCGTGATCCTATTAAAAGCTAAATCTGACCTTGTCAAAACTCTGTTCAGAAAGCCAAATTCCTATCAGTGATCCATGAGACTCTATAATCTGACCCTACAACCCCTTCACGCAGTTTCTTCAACCTCATGTCCCCTTATTCACTTCTTTCCAATTGCACTGGCCCTCCTGCCCTTCTGACAAGCCCAGCACATTCTTCCCTCAGCCACCTTTGTGCTCACTCTGCCTGAAAAGATCTTCTCCCAAATATCTTCATGGTTTTCTTCACTTTATCAACAATGGCCATTTTATTTACCTCATGACCAGGGAGGTATTTGCTAATTCTCCCATATGAAAAACACCCTTCCGCATTCTGCATCACCCTTTCCCTGTTTCCCCAAAGCCTTTATCATTATCTGGCATAGGATATACTTAACACACTTATGGTTTGTTTCTCCTCATTAAAATGTTTATTGAATGAATGAATGAATGAATGAATGAATAGCAACTACTCCATAACTTTCACTGTTGCCATTAGCATCACCCTTGTCCCTCAAAGACACACCCCAGGGCCTTCCCCAGGAGAAGTATATGGTGGTTCATTGCTGATGGCATACATGTCATGAATGCATGGTGATAAACATAAATTTCTGGGTCCTTGTAAACCCCATGGTTTATTCAGAAGTCAGTCAGGAATAAATTTGCTAGCAATAAAAGCCCTCCCACCCACTTAACAGTTATGGAGCAGGAGGATGATTATGATGATTTTTTAAGGCAAACAGAGTACAGTACTACACACTGAATAGCGCATGGAAGAAATGTTTTTTGTTTTTTGTTTTCTCTTCCTTTAGGTAATCTATAGTAGTTACTCGGGCCTAAAAATGGTGAAACTAAACATTTGGTTCTAATATAATTGTCTAATATAATGGCATCTTTTTTATATGGTCTTTAACAAAAATTCTAGTGCATGTAAAAAATAGTTAATATCCTCTCTGTTCTGCCTCTCATTTGACTGCTTCCTGCCATACAAACCCAATGTGGGAGATAATACAAACCTTTTACCATCAATCAACAATTATTTTATTCAGGGTTTATTGGACCACAACGCTTTTCTAGCTGTATTATGTTATCCTTCACATTTGTTTCATTTTCATAAAGCCCTATTAGTAAATTCTTCATGATCCCAAATAACCATAACGATTAAGCACATAATAATTGTAAATTGAAAATCTATGTATGGGATTAGCTCAATTACTCATTTTGTGAATAATTCAAGTCCCCAAAGAAACTTACATTCCATTTCTGTGTTATTTATTCTGGAATTATAAATATAGCAACACTTCATTTATGTGGGCTCCACCAAATTGGAATTTGAAGAAATGCAGACAAGGTAAAGACTGAAGGTTATTTTTGATTAGGATGCTCTTCTTAACTGAATAATTTTGTAACCAAATGTAAAAGAAAAGAAATACTTGAGAATAAACAATTTTGCAGAACTCTCAGAAATATTAGGAATAAGATTTTTGTTTTGTCTTTAAGGCAAAAGGAACTCAAATGTCTATTAAGTTGTTTTAGTATCATTTAATAAAGTATCCAACCCAAGAGCAGGATCCTTTCAACTCTGATTCAAGGGTCACCTCAACTCTGATTTTATGATTTTAGTCTATAAGTACTTCCACTAGGCACTAACACTGTAGCCTATGCTACATTATAGTTTAGAAGTAATTAACTGGGGAGGGAGGGGAAAGATGGCAGAAGAGTAGGGGGCCCTATTTCAACCGGTCCCCGGAATTGAGCTGGATATCTACCAGACCACTCTGAGCACCCACAAAACCAGTCTGAGACGTAAGAAGATCTGGATGTCTACAAACAGAATATCGCAGGCGGTTGGTTTTGAGGTACTAAGCAGAGAGCCGTGATTCTGCGGGCAGATATCGGAGGATAAACAGCAACGGGAGGGTGCCTGGACGTGGGGATCCTACACCGCCGGTGAGTGACAGCCTCACGCTCTGTGGACGGGCACAGACTCGCAGACCGGTAGCGTCAGGAAAGAACTTTAGGGCAGCCCCCGGGGTGGAGGGCCAGACTGGCGGGGTCGCGCACACGCGAACCGCAGCCCCCCGGACAGAAACCGGAGGGCCGGTCGTGCGCACACTAACTGCAGCCTCCGAGAGGGAAACCCGATGCATCGGGGTTATGCAGGTGAACTGCAACCCCCAGGGGTGAAAACCCCAAGCGGCGGAGTCGCACGTGCTCGGGAACAGGGAGTGGCTGGCGGTTCTAGAAGCACAAAGGGCAGAGACGTGCCCTGACCTGGAGGCAGGACTGGGAGTGCTGCGGAGGGGCGCACCACCCAGGACGCTGCAGTTTATAGCAGCACGGACAGAAACAGAGACTGTGTGGCCTGGAGAGCTCACTGAAGAACAGACTGAGGACTCTCTGCTCTGAGGCAGAGGGTTGGAAATGGTCTCTTCTGCTCTGACTCGCGGAAGAGACGCGGAAAGCCGCCAGGGAAAGGCACCAGAGAACAAAAGCCCCAAAGACTGAGTCCCACTGAGCCCATCCCCTGCCACAGGGGCACAGGGCAACTCCGCCCAAACAGGGTTGCCTGAGTAACAGTGCGGCAGGCCCCTCCCACAGAAGACAGCCTGTGAAAACAAGAGGCCAGCAACCCTAAGGCCCCAAGAAAACAGGTGCATCTTGCTTGGGTTCTGGTCAATAATTTGGACTCTATACATTCCCTCAAACACCCATCAACAGAATGACTAGGAGGAGGAGCCCCCAAAACAGAAAAGACTCAGATTATGACTTATGCTGCAGATTTACAAATGGATGCAGACATAACCAAGATGTCAGAGATGGAATTCAGGCTAGCAATTGTGAAGACAATGGCTAGAATGGAGAAATCAATTAATGGCAACATAGAGTCTCTAAGGGCAGAAATAAAAGGTGAATTGGCAGAACTTAAAAATGCTATCAATGAGATCCAATCCAATCTAGATAATCTAACAGCTAGGGTAACTGAGACAGAAGAGAGAATAAGCGATCTGGAAGACAGTATAATAGATAAAAAGGGAAAAGAGGAGGCCAGGGAAAAACAACTCAGAATCCATGAAAATAGAATCAGAGAAATAAGTGACACCATGAGGCGTTCCAATGTCAGAATAATTGGAATCCTGGAGGGAGTGGAGAGAGAGAGAGGGCTAGAAGATGTATTTGAGCAAATCGTAGCTGAGAACTTCCCTAATCTGGGGAATGAAACAAACATTCGAGTCCTAGAGGCAGAGAGGACCCCTCCTAAGATCAAGGAAAAGAGGCCAACACCCGGCACGTAATAGTAAAACTTGCAAATCTTAGAACCAAGGAAACCATCTTAAGGGCAGTTAGGGGGAAGAGATTCCTTACATACAGAGGGAGGAACATCAGAATAACGTCAGACCTATCCACAGAGACCTGGCAAGCCAGAAAGGCCTGGCAAGACATATTCAGGGTACTAAAGGAGAAGAACATGCAGCCAAGAATACTTTATCCAGCAAGGCTTTCATTTAGAATGGATGGAGAGATGCAGAGCTTCCACAACCGGCAGAAGCTGAAAGAATATGTGACCACTAAGCCGGCCCTGCAAGAAATATTACGGGGGTTCTTTAAAAGGAGAAAGACCCCAAGAGTGATATACAACAGAAATTTACAGGGACAATCTATAAAAACAACGTCTTCACAGGCAACATGATGACAATTAATTCATATCTTTCAATAATCACTCTCAACGTGAATGGCCTAAACGCTCCCATAAAACGGCACAGGGTTGCAGATTGGATAAAAAGACAGGACCCATCCATATGCTGTCTACAAGAGACTCATTTTGAACCTAAAGATACATCCAGACTGAAAGTGAAGGGATGGAGATCCATCTTCCATGCCAGCGGACCTCAAAAGAAAGCTGGGGTAGCAATTCTTATATCAGACAAATTAGATTTTAAAGTAAAGTCTGTAATAAGAGACACAGAAGGACGCTATATCATTCTTAAAGGGTCTATCCAACAAGAAGATCTAACAATTGTAAATATCTATGCCCCCAACATGGGAGCAGCCATATACATAAGCCAGCTGTTAACCAAAATAAAGAGTCATATTGATAACAATACATTAATTGTAGGAGACCTCAATACTCCACTCTCAGCAATGGACAGATCATCTAAGCAGAAAATCAACAAGGAAACAAGAGCTTTGAATGATACATTGGACCAGATGGACCTCATAGATATTTACAGAACATTCCACCCTAAAACAACAGAATACTTATTCTTCTCGAGCGCACATGGAACTTTCTCCAGAATACACCATATACTGGGTCACAAATCAGGTCTCAACCGATACCAAAAGATTGAGATTATTCCCTGCATATTCTCAGACCACAATGCTCTAAAACTGGAACTCAATCACAAGAAAAAATTTGGCAGAAATTCAAACACTTGGAAGCTAAAGACCACTCTGCTCAAGAATGTTTGGGTCAACCAAGAAATCAAAGAAGAACTTAAACAATTCATGGAAATCAATGAGAACGAAAACACATCGGTCCAAAACGTATGGGATACTGCAAAGGCGGTCCTAAGGGGGAAATACATAGCCATCCAAGCCTCACTCAAAAAAATAGAAAAATCCTGAATTCACCAACTAACTCTACACCTTAAAGAACTAGAGAAAAGGCAACAAATGACGCCTAAGCCACGCATTAGAAGAGAAATAATTAAAATTAGAGCAGAAATCAATGAATTAGAAACCAGAAACACAGTAGATCAGATCAACGAAACTAGAAGTTGGTTCTTTGAAAGAATTAATATCGATAAACCACTGGCCAGACTTATCCAAAAGAAGAGAGAAAGGACCCAAATTAATAAAAGTATGAGTGAAAGGGGAGAGATCATGACTAACACCAAGGAAATAGAAACAATTATTAGAAATTATTATCAACAACTATATGCCAATAAACTGAGCAATCTGGATGAAATGGAGGCCTTCCTGGAAACCTATAAGCTGCCAAGACTGAAACAGGAAGAAATTAACAACCTGAATAGGCCAATAACCAGGAACGAGATTGAAGCAGTGATCAAAAACCTCCCAAAAAACAAGAGTCCAGGGCCTGATGGATTCCCTGGGGAATTCTACCAAACATTCAAAGAAGAAATAATACCTATTCTACTGAAGCTGTTTCAAAAAATAGAAACAGAAGGAAAACTTCCAAACTCATTCTATGAGGCCAGCATTACCTTAATCCCCAAACCAGGCAAAGACCCCATCAAAAAGGAGAATTTCAGACCAATATTCCTGACGAATATGGATTCCAAAATCCTCAACAAAATCCTAGCTAATAGGATCCAACAATACATTAAAAGGATCATCCACCATGACCAAGTGGGATTTATTCCCGGGATGCAAGGGTGGTTCAACATTCGCAAATCAATCAATGTGATAGAACACATTAATAAGAGGAGGGAGAAGAACCATATGGTCCTCTCAATTGATACAGAAAAAGCATTTGACAAAATACAACATCCTTTCCTGATTAAAACTCTCCAGAGTATAGGGATAGAGGGAACATTCCTCAAGCTCATAAAATCCATCTATGAAAAACCCACAGCGAATATCATCCTCAATGGGGAAAAGCTGAGAGCCTTTCCCTTAAGATCAGGAACACATCAAGGGTGCCCACTCTCACCACTGTTGTTCAACATAGTACTAGAAGTCCTAGCAACAGCAATCAGACAACAAAAAGAAATAAAAGGTATTCAAATTGGCAAAGAAGAAGTCAAACTCTCTCTTTTCGCAGACGACATGATACTTTATGTGGAAAACCCAAAAGACTCCACCCCCAAATTACTAGAAATCATCCAGCAATTCAGTAATGTGACAGGATACAAAATCAATGCACAGAAATCAGTTGCTTTCTTATACACTAACAACGCAACTGTAGAAAGAGAAATTAGAGAAACGATTCCATTTACAATAGCACCAAAAACCATAAGATACCTCGGAATAAACCTAACCAAAGAGGTAAAGGATTTATACTCTAGGAACTACAAAACACTCATGAAAGAAATTGAAGAAGACACAAAAAGATGGAAAAATATTCCATGCTCATGGATCAGAAGAATAAACATTGTTAAAATGTCTATGCTACCCAGAGCAATCTATACCTTCAATGCCATCCCGATCAAAATTCCAATGACATTTTTCAAAGTGCTGGAACAAACAATCCTAAAATTTGTACGGAATCAGAAAAGACCCCGAATCGCCAAGGAGATGTTGAAAAAGAAAAACAAAGCTGGGGGCATCACATTGCCCGATTTCAAGCTATATTACAAAGCAGTGATCACCAAGACAGCATGGTACTGGCACAAAAACAGACATACAGACCAATGGAACAGAATAGAGAACCCAGATATGGACCTCAACTCTATGGTCAAATAATCTTTGACAAAGCAGGAAAAAACATGCAATGGAAAAAAGTCTATTCAGTAAATGGTGCTGGGAAAATTGGACAGCCACATGCAGAAGAATGAAACTGGACCATTCTCTAACACCACTCACAAAGATAAACTCAAAGTGGATGAAAGACCTCAATGTGAGACAGGAATCCATCAAAATCCTAGAGGAGAACATAGGCAGTAACCTCTTTGACATCGGCCACAGCAACTTCTTTCAAGATACATCTCCGAAAGCTAGTGAAACAAAAGCTAAAATGAACTTTTGGGACTTCATCAAGATAAAAAGCTTCTGCACAGCAAAGGAAACAGTCAACAAAACAAAGAGGCAACCCACAGAATGGGAGAAGATATTTGCAAATGACACTATAGATAAAGGGCTGGTATCCAACATCTATAAAGAACTTCTCAAATTCAACACCCAAAAAACAAATAATCAAGTCAAAAAATGGGCAGAATATATGAACAGACACTTCTCTGAAGAAGACATACAAATGGCTAACAGACACATGAAAAAATGTTCATCATCATTAGCCATCAGGGAAATCCAAATCAAAACCACACTGAGATACCACCTTACACCAGTTAGAATGGCCAAAATGGACAGGGAAAGAAACAACAAATGTTGGAGAGGTTGTGGAGAAAGGGGAACCCTCTTACACTATTGGTGGGATTGCAAGTTGGTACAGCCACTTTGGAAAACAGTGTGGAGGTTCCTCAAAAATTTAAAAATAGAGCTACCCTATGACCCAGCAATTGCACTACTGGGTATTTACCCCAAGACACAGATGTAGTGAAAAGAAGAGCCATATGAACCCCAATGTTCATAGCAGCAATGTCCGCAATAGCCAAACTGTGGAAAGAGCCGAGATGCCCTTCAACAGATGAATGGATAAAGAAGATGTGGTCCATATATACAATGGAATATTACTCAGCCATCAGAAAAGATGAATACCCAACTTTTACATCAACATGGATGGCACTGGAGGAGATTATGCTAAGTGAAATAAGTCAGGCAGAGAAAGTCAATTATCATATGGTTTCACTTATTTGTGGAACATAAGGAATAACATGGAGGACATTAGGAGAAGGAAGGGAAAAATGGGGGGGGGAGGGATTGGAGGGAGAGATGAACCATGAGAGACTATGGACCTGAGAAACAAACAGGGTTTTAGAGGGGAGGGAGGAGGGGGGATTGGTAAGCCCAGCGATGGGTATTAAGGAGGGCACGTACTGCATGGAGCACTGGGTGTTATATGAAAACAATGGATCGTGGATCACTACATCAAAAACTAATGATGTAATGTATGGTGATTAACATAACATAATAAAATTTTTAAAAAAAGAATGCTGTATGTGCACAGGAAACATTTAAGGATCACTAACATGTTTGAATAAGACACTCCGTTGCATTTACCTTTGACGAAATTTTGTTTTCAATTTAAAGTAAGCATATTTTAGTGAATTTGCTTTATGTTTGAGACATCAAATTGTTTGCCCCCTTAATTTTGTCAATACAAAATTAATATTCTATTCTATATATTCTATTGTAAATATTCTATATTTCACTGCAAGAATCATTAGCATTACATATAATGTCAATACTTAGTGTGAGTTCAATGAGGACAGACTTTTAAAACTGATAACTTGGAAGACATTGTTTTAACCTTTCTATTTTAAAAAAATGCAAAATATTTCTCCTTATTGACACTGAATATTTATTAATTCACTATTTATTGGCTTGTTTATTCTTTTCATTACTTGAAATGCCTCAAGGAGCCATCAGACCCACAGATCAAATAATTTAGGCACAAATCATATGAATTAAAACAATCTCAGCAGACACAATGTTGGTATGTAAGAAAAAATTATATTTTGCACCTGATGGTCAACAAACTAGCAGTTTGCTTTTCCAGAAGGGAAGGGAATTTCAGTGACAAGGGTCTTCTGAAACCTTCTGCGTCTGCTTCCCTGAGATTCAGAAATGGCCTTGTATGTTCTCTCAGAGCCTCAAGGCTTGAAAGTCATCCAAAAGCTGGGGACCAATCTAAAGTAGATTGGCTTATACCCAAATTTAATGAAACTTCCTTAGAGGAAACTATTTCCCTCATTATCCTTTATGTAGATAATATGTGGAATTAATTCTCCTTCACTAAGTTATCATTACATCAACCAGACAAACAGATATAATGTTATTAAAAGTAATGGAACGAGTTCATCCACTGTTAACTTTAATGGTTTGTATCCTCTCAGGTGTCCCAGAGAAATGCTTCTGTCTCACCACTTCAGCAGATTTAAGGTCAGGGCTAAGGTTACCAAATTTCATGCTCACTAGAGAAGGCTCTGCTCTCTTTCAGAACTTACTCCCTTGAAGCTCTGAATGAAGCTGGGAGGAGCAGACGTAACTATTCTAAAGACTTCTTTCCAACTGTGATGGTAACAGATACAGGTCTGTGTTTCTTCATATTTATTTTGCAAAGTAATTGCAAAATATTTTTACAAAGAAATTATAAAGAGACATATGTGAGATATTTAACTTTAACATTTGTTATAGATTTTTCCTTTCTGGGCCTTGGAAATAGTATTTCTTTTTAAATATTCAGCAATCATACTTACATACTTATTAATATTCAGAGTGAGTAAAGGCTAGGCAGGTAACACCTTTATATTTTAAGCATCAATCTTGTTGTTCATTTTGCTGAAGTAAAACCTAATCAACCTTACTTTGCTGCAAAAAAGCTTTTACTAAGCATCTCTTGGCAGTATAAAAAAAGAGAATTACAGAACTATAAGTGCAATGCAAACGATATACACATGCACACTGATATATATTCAAAAAACATACACACTTGTATATATAGAATATAAAATACATATATTGTATTCATACACAAATATGTAACAGACCACCACAGAATCATGCACTTACCTTTATTTTAGTTTTATTCATTCAACAAGCATTTATGGAACCCCTACTATGTATTAGGCACTGTATTGGCAAACAATAAAGATATTGTGCCCTTAAGAAATTAATGATTGAAGAGGGAAGTATATAACTATAGTAACTATAATTTATATGGGAATTGCTCTACACAAAAATTGTTGGCCTCAAAAAAATTAAGGAGAAAAACAAGATTTTTTGACAAAATGTAGTAACAGGGACCAAATTTACCCTCCTTTTTGAAAGAACAAAATACCAGACAAAATATGTAAAACCATGGTTTTCAGCTCATTGTTAGTGAAGGGAAGTGATCTCCAAGAAACATGAAACAAATGAGAGGAGCCCTATCGCTGCCCCAACTTACTTGCTGGAGAAAATTCCTAGGAGGTGTCACAGCAGAAATCCAGGCTGAGCCCAGTGAACATCCTGAGTTGAGAAGACAGAGCTAGTTCAGGGAAGCCAAGATACCTGGTGTTTATGGGGCAGAATACTGAAGAGGAAGAGAGATTCACAGAAAGAGAACTCCAAAGATCTGCAGATGGTCCCTACTTACTGAGTATTCAGTTAAGTATCAAGAAGGGCATTCCTGCGGGGAAATTACCTGAGGCCAGGGAAAGAACTGCCTAAAGGATTAAAGGTGACAGTACCCAGGGATCATACAGATCCAGGACTGATGCCTATCCCCAAAAACCAAAATGGAAAATTTCATAAGTGAAAAAACTAAAGAGTGGGAACAAATAAATACTGCTCTTGTCCCACATAACAAAGCTTAAAGGATGACCTAAAGGATTAAACTATTACTAAGTACTTCAACCACATTCAAGTATAAAGCTCAAGAATTTTTTTTTAGAAATACAACACCCAGCAATTACAATGCCTGGCATCCATAAAAAGTTACCAACTGTGCAAAAAAGAAGGAAAATACAATGTATACTGAGAAGAAAAAATGTCAACCAATCAAAACTAATCCAGATATGACATAGATGACATTTAAAAAGTTATTATAACGGAATTCTGTGTATTCGAGAGGCTAGAGGAATGATTGAACATTTAAATAGAAGATATAAAAAAAGACTAATTTGAATTTCTAGAAGTGAAAATTACAATGTCTGCTTTGTAAAATACACAGGCTGGAAATATGAGAGATGACATTTTCAGGAGAAAAGATAGTAAACTTGAAGACATAGTAATCAAAACTACAAAGTGAAACACACAGAGAAAAAAGACTAACAAAAAATGAACAGAAACTCAGTGAAATATAAGACAATTTTAAATGACCAAGTACCTGAGCAATTGGAGTTCCTGAAAGAAAAGAGACCAAAAAAATATTTTAAAAAAATAATAGCTGAAAATTCTCCAAATTTGATGAAAACTGTGAACACACATATCAAAGAAGCTTAACAAAGCCTAAGCACAAATATATATATAAAGAAAACTCTACTATGACACATATAAGCCAATTACTTAAAACCAATGATAAGAAGGAAATGTTAGAAGCTGCTAGAAAAAAAAAATTATATGCAAAAGCACAACTATATGAATGACAGCAGATTTGTTGGAAGCAATGAAAGCAAGAGGACAATAGAGCAACATCTTTAAAGTATAAAAAAAAACCCTAAAATTATCTATCCTACAAAAATATTTTTCAAAAATGAAGGTAAATTAAGGACCTTTTTGAAAATTAAGACTTTATTTTTTAGAGCAGTTTTAAATTTACAGTATCAAAATTTGTGCTAAAATAGTACTCAGAAGGGAATTTGTAGAACTTAACTCTCCCTTAAGGTTCTCTCTTTAGAAATCAGAAAATAAAATAAGAGAAATTATATTCAAAGTAAGGAGCATAAAAGAAATAATAAAGATAAGAACAGAAATCAATGAAATGGAAAAGAGAAAAACAACAGAAAAAATGAATAAAACAAAAGCTTGCTTTTTTGAGATCAATAAAATTTGTAAACTTCTAGGAATACTGGTAAAAAAGAAGAGGACATAATTTACCAATATCAGAAATGAGAAAAGTAAAATTAATACTGATTCTACAGTTATTGAAAATATAATAAGGGAATGTTATAAACAACTTTACGACAATAAATTTGACCTATTAGATAAAATAAATGTACTCCTTGAAAAACACAACTACCAAAGCTCACTTGAGGAAATAGATAAGGTGAATAGCCCAACATCTATTAAATAAATTGAAATTTTCATTAAAAATATTCCCACAGAGAAAACTCCAGGTACACATGGCATCACTGGTGAATTATGCCAAACACTTAAGAAAAAAAAATACCAATTACACAAACTCCTACAAAAAACTGAAGAGGAGGAAATATTCCAACTCATTCTATCTGACATTAATCTTATACCAAAACCAGACAAAGATAATCCAAGAAAAGAAAAGTGCATATTTCTATAGGCAGATGAAAAAATTATTTATAAAATTTAGGCAAATCAATCCAAGAATATATAGAGAATAATATAAAATGGCCATATGGGCTTATCCCAGAAATGCAAGTTTGGTTTCTCATTTGAAAATTGATAAATGTCATTCACTGTGTTGACAAACTAAAAAAGGAGAAAAAAATATGATCATCTCTATAGATCAGGAAAAGGTTTTGAGAAGATCCAAAATCCAACATCTATTCCTGATTTTAAATAAAGATGATATCTCCCATAAAATTGAGAATATAAAGAAACTTCCTCAGACTGATAAAAGGTATTTGTGAAAAACCTACAGCTAATTGCATTAGTAATTGTGAAAGACTGAATGCTTTCCCTTTAAGATCAGGAATAAGACAATAACGTCTTTTATCACCATTTCTATTCAACATTGTAAGGAAGAGCAAATCAGTAGGCAAGAAAAAGAAAATATAAGCCTTCCACATTGGAAAGAAAGAATAAAACTGCCTTTATTCACAGATGACATGACATTTACCAGGAAAATCTTATGGAATCTACAAAAAAGCAACAGAATTAAAAAGTGACTAACAGGTTGCAGAATATGAGACCAACATACAAAAAGTAACTGTCTTTCTATATACTGCTAACAACAAATGGGAGATGATATTAAAAAGACAACACCATTTATAATAGCCAAAAAAAAAAAAAAAAAATTGAAACACTGACAGACAGACCTGACAAAGGATATACAACATGTGTACACTGAAAACTATAAAGTGTTGCTGAGATAAATTAAAGAAGACTTAAATAAATGGAGCGATACACAATATCCATAACAGACAAAATGATCTAAGTTCATATGGAAATGTGAAGGACCTAGAATAGCCAAACCCATGTGGGAAAGAAGAATATAGCTGGAGGACTGCAGTAGCTGACTTTAAGACATTACAAAGACAGAGCAATCAAGATAGCACAGTACTGGCATTAAGATAGACAAAGAGGTCAATGGAACAGAAACAGAGACTACAGAAATAGATCCACACGTACACTGTCAATTGATTTTCATTAAAGGGGCAAAGACAATTCAGTGGGAGAAGGACAAACTATTCAACAAATGGTACCAGAACAATCAGATATCCATCTGTGAAAGGTGAACTTTGATCCATAATCTACATTATACACCTTAGTTTAAAATTTAAAACACACGCAAACACACACACAAATTTACAACACAACTTCTTAAAGAAAACATAGAAGAAAATTTTGTGACCTTGAGTTAGATGAAGATTTTTTTTAGATAAAATATGAAAAGCACCTTCCACTAAAAAACAAGAGTGATAAATTGTACTTTATTAAAATAAAAAACTTTTGCTTTTCAAAAAAATGATAAGGGGGGCGCCTGGGTGGCTCAGTTGGTTAAGCGACTGCCTTCGGCTCAGGTCATGATCCTGGAGTCCCTGGATCGAGTCCTGCATCGGGCTCCCTGCTCGGCAGGGAGTCTGCTTCTCCCTCTGACCCTCCCCCCTCTCATGTGCTCTCTCTCATTCTCTCTCTCTCAAATAAATAAATAAAATCTTTAAAAAAATAAAAAAATAAAAAATAAATGATAAGGGAATGAAAAAGAAGTCACAGCAGACTGGAAATAATATTTACAAATCATATATCTGACAAAAGACTTATATCCAGAATACACAAACCCTCAAAACTCAATAACAACAAAACAAACAGCCTATTAAGAAGTGTCTGCAAAAAAATTTTTAAAAACACTTCACGAAAGAAGATATATGGATGACAAACACATGAAAAGTGTTAAAAAGAATTGTAAAGCAACTAGAACTCATATACACTGCCAGTGGGAATATAACATTGTACCGCCACAGTGGAAAATGATTTGGTAGTCTCTTGAAGAGTTATACATACACTTATCACACAACTCAGCCATTTCACTTCTAAGTATCTACCAAAAGGAAAAAAAAAAAAAAGGAATGAAAGCAAATGTCCCCATAAAGGCTTGTGTGCAACTGTTTACAGCTGCTTTACTTGTAATTGCCAAAAATTGCAAACAATCCAAATGCCTATTAACAGGTAAATGTATTTTTAAAAATTGTGATATACCCATAAAATGGAATACTACTCAAATATAAAGGAAATGAACTATTAACACACACAACAATATGAACCAATCTCAAAATAATTAAGCTGAGTAAGAGAAGCTGGACCAAAAAAAGAATACATACTGTATATGTATGAATTTATATAGCATTCCAGAAAAAGCAATGTAGCCTATAGTGACATAAAGCAGATCACTGATTGCCTAAGGAAGATGGGTCAGGGGAAAAGGTGGAAGGGGGTAAGGAAATTTCTGGGGACTAATATGTTCATTATCTAATTGTGGTCATAGTTTCACAAGTCTATAAATGGTCAAACAACAAATTGTACACTTAAAGCATGTGTAGTTTATTGTATATCAATTATACCTCAATAAAGCTATTTAAAAAGAGAGAAAAGGGCTTTGTAAGTTCAAAAGTTAGGGTAAAATATAGATCAGAAAAGAATCCAGCAGTTAGACAAGGAGAAATCAGTTTCTGACCTTCTTCGGGACACCAAAAGAAAAGAGATATTCAAGAAGGACGTGGTTTTCAAAATATTGAAAGAATGGATGCAATAGTACATCCAGAATATACTATCAGAGCTCTTTGATAAGGAATGAAAGGAATGAGATTCGGGAATAGGGAGTCCAGGACATTAAGGGGGAATGGAGCCTCAGGAAGTGTCTTCTGGGACACTCCAGTACGTTTGAGGCTGAGAAGGAGCCTGTGGAGAGGCAAACTGGAATCCTTAACGAAAGAAGGAAGGAGCAGATGAAGCAAAGTTCTAAGCTGACAGGTTGGTATGGAATTAATAGTAAAAGTGGATCAGGACACTTCAGGACAAAAGAAACACTTGTCTTCCGTTGAGAAGAGAAAGAAGAAAGATGGATGGAAATCTTGGGTAAGTGTGTTGGAGAAGAATTTGTAAAGATGCATGTCCATATAATGATAGTTCCTATCTTCTTAGTGAAAAAGAAGGTCAAGATAATTAGCTAAGTTGTATTATGAGCTTTAGAGGAGGCCTAGAAATTTAGAATAGTTGCTATAGAATCACCTAGAGACAAGATGTTGGCAGATAATACTGAAGGCTCAAGCAAGTTTAAAAACCACAAATTACTATAGAGTCAATAAACAAAGAGATATGATTTTCTTTATTCAGAGAAAACAAATGGTTAGTTTGACCAAGATTTGGAGGTTAGCCAGTGAGTGCAGCCAAAGGTCAAGGGAGAACAGGATGTGGTTGCTTCTTAAGGTGTATTTGAAATGGTTTCCTCAGTTCTGACATATCCATCCATTCATTGAAAAAAAAAATCTACTTAGGATCTGGTAAACCTGTGTTGTGGAGCATGCAAGAACAATTATCTTCAGTGAAGGTTAACAGTATATAATCAGTAGGAGAATAAATACATTTATTGATTCCTATTCTTTGCTGTGAACATTAGCCTGCAATTGAATCACAGCATCTTAAAGCCAGAAGAGGTTTTAAGGGTTATAAAGTTCAACACTATCACTTTATTGATGAGGAAACAGACATAGAAAAGTCTGGGGATTTTTTTCCAAAGGTGGTAGAAGATAGAATAAAATCCTATGGTTTCCATTAAGTATTATAGCTACTCACCAAGCTTCTTTTTCAAACTTGCTAATGAACATAAAGGCAATATATTATACATTATACCTGGAAACACCAAACACATGCATTATTTTGGGGAATAACTTGGGTTAAACTCTGCTCTAACCATGAGTTTAAAAATACACTAGCTCTGGGGGCTCCTGGGTGGCTCAGTGGGTTGAGCATCTGCCTTCAGCTCATGTCATGATTCACCAGGGTCCTGGGATGGAGCTCTGCATCAGGCTCCCTGCTGAGTACCCTCTGGGGTACTCCTTCTCCCTTTGACTACCGCTCCCCTTGCTTGTGCTCTCTGTGTGTCAAATAAATAAATAAAATCTTTAAAAAAATACAGTAGCACTGGCCATATCACCTATTATCTCCAGGGAACTTGAATTAAGTAAATGTTAGACTTGAGATAATATATTAGACATTATTTATCTTAGCATACTTATTCCAGCTCTAATACTGTTCTTTTACATTTACAACTGAAAATTCATAACTATTTTAAACAATGCTATTTTATTACTTAGGTTTTTCCAATTTCTAACTAATTTCTAATTATAAGGTAAATTATAAGGTAAATTTCTAATTATAAGGTGTATCAGGAGTTGGTTTGGTCTAGACATTCAGGGATTGCAGCAACAGAAGAGCAGAAAGTTATTCCTAAATGGGAAAGAGATGATATATTCCTGGAAATCAAGGACCATGCCTGTTTTGTATTACTTAGCACTTAGAACATTATCAACCATACAATAAGTACTCAAAAATACTTACTGAATGAACTCACAAAGTGATACAGATGGATACAATTTATCCTACTGGGAGATGTGCATGGTGTTCAAAATAAAGGCAAGCTCAAGCTTGATTCATCTAGGCATTGAGCCCTGCAGTTAGGTCTAATCTAGCAGATATAAATACAGGCAAAAAGAAACTTCAATATTTGGTACAGTAAACAGGAGCCAAAAAACCCAAGAGCAGGAGAGCTAAGAGTTTGTTCTATAATTCAGTGGTTTTACTGGGTTGTGAGAACTCGTCCATGGCATACAGAATATCCTATGTGTCACACAAGCAGCAAGGATGAACTAAGGGGAAAAAACTGGAACAGCAGGAAAAGCACTGGATTTGGAGTTAGAGGCACTGGGTTTGAATTATAACTCTGTTATTAGCCAACGGTGTGGACTAAGCAATTTCCTTGACCCACTACTATTTTATAACCGTCTCCTTACTAATGTCACCAGTAGCCCCCTAACTGCCAAAAGTAGTGAACACTTTTCACACTTGGTATAGCTCACACTCTGTTCTTTTGCCATTTGTACGCTTGCTCCTCCAAGCTCTCTGCTGCTGCTGTTACCATTTCCTCCCTGGACTCTCTTTTTTAGTTTTGGGGGTGGCGGGGGGTTCTTCTCCTGGCCACCCTCCAAACATTGGCATTCCTAAGGATTCCGTCCTCAACTCTCTTTCTTTCCCATTCTGTAAAATTTCCCCAATCTCAACTACCACATTGCTTTACATACTTTATCTCTAACTTTAGCTTAGGTATCTCCCTTAAACTCAGACCCATATATCCAACTTCCTATGAAAAATATCTCCATATACATATCTCTCAGGCGCTTGAATCTGAGAAACAATATAGCCAGAACCAAATTTATTATCTTTTGTTTTTGCTGCCTCCCCACTTGTCTTAGTCCATTCAAAACTGTAACAAAAATACCATGGTTGGGTGGCTTAAACAACAAACATTTATTTCTCATAGTTCTGGAAGCTGGGAATCCAAAGATCAAGGCTCTGACAGATTCAATTTCCAGTGAGAGTTTGCTTCCTGGTTCATAGTCACCTTCTTACTGTGTCTTCACATGACAAATGAGGAGAGGCAGTTCTCTGAGGAGAACTCTGAGAACAAATGAGGAGAGGGAGTCTCTTGTAAGGGCACTAATCCTATTCATAAGGGCTCCATCCTCATGACCTAAACACTTCCAAAGACCCCAACTCCAAATGCCATCACATTAGGGATTCTGTTTCAACATATGGCTCTGTCTATAACATCACTCCAATTTCCAATTCCTTCTCCTCTCTTTTCCATGCCGTCTAATAGCACTATCTAGTTACCCAAACCAGGATTGGTCCTAGATGCCTCCATCTCCCTCACCTTTACATATTCAAGCTATTGTTTCATCTTTTGTTTTCCATCTGTTAAATATTGTTCACATCTTCCCTTCTTTCTCCTATGTGCACTGCTACCCAGGTTAGACCAACCTCTTATTCTAGTGCTTTCTATAAGTAAGACTTCCATCCATTCTCTACTCAGCTTCCAGGGTGATCTTTTTCAAATGCAAGTCTAATTTCAACATGTTCCCGATTAAAATTATTTTATTCCTTATAGCTAGCTGACTATATGTTACAGTAGTCCTGGTATAATTGTTAATAATGCCTCTTTTTACTATGTATAATATATATATATGTATACATATAATGTAAAATATAAGTATATAGATATAATATGCTATATGTTACATGTATAATATATAACCATTCTACCCTTACCTTAAAGGATAAGGTCCAAGCCCATTATCATAATATGCAAGAAGCCTTTCACAATGTGAACCCCTTTACCCCTTCAGATTCATATCTAGTCATCTTCCCTCTTTCCAGTCATCTTGAATTACTTGCCGATTCTGCATATGCTCACATTTTTCGTGTTTTTGTGGAGAAAATCATCTCCACTGGAGTCACTGTATAATATCCATTTATCCTTTAAGACTCAAATATTAGATTTTCTGTGATACCTTACCTGAGCTCCATGACATCTCTAGGAAGAACAGACCACTTCTTTTGTGCATTTATTTCTTTTGTATCTTAATGTCTTTCTTTCTTTCTTTTAACTGTATCAGTCTTTATGAAATTGTGATCCCCAAGAGGTGAGGAGCTAGGTCTTATTTACCTTTATCTTCTCAACATATAGCACAGTGCCTGGCACATAGAAAGTGCTTAATAAATGTTGAAAGAACAGATGACTGAATTAATGAACATGTCAGAAAACTCTTGTGGATAAGAGAATGGAAATGAGCAGAATTTTAAGGTCAAGGCAGTGAGCCAATGGTAACCTATGTAGGTTTATTCCACCCCCTGTGTCTAAGCTTTAATCTCCCAATTCAAATCCCATTATGTATGGAAGTCTTTGGCTTTGAAATATTACCACCAGTAAAGCTGCCCTCTGGCACTACTGGATCCCACAACAGGAGAACAGGGAACCAGCTGCCTGTAGGATTTTCTTTTTTCAAATTCAATTTTCAATTAAAACAGTAGGAAATTTCCATTTAAATAATTTTTGCTTTGTTAGAAGCCTGAAACCTGGAATGAGTCAATCTCAAAAACAAATAAATACCATCAATAATTTGAATTAGAAAGCTTTACTCCCACCCACATAAGGCTGCTTATTTCTCTAAGAGTTCATTCCTTTCCCAGTGGTTTACTTCACTATTTCAAAGTTCTATGGGCCTTATTCCAAGAAGATCTTTGACTCCTTAAATATACATCAGAGAATCTTGAGAGCTAGGTGGTCTTTGGAGATCCCTAGACCTACCCCTTCATTGTTACAGTTGAAGAAACTGATCTAGAGAATGTAAGTACCCAAAATCACACTTACTGTGAAGCCAGGCCTTTCACTTCTCAGCTAGTTTCTTTCAACACCCCCATCGTTTTCAGAGTCAAATAAAACCAATTCAAATGAGGCAGTATAAATGTCAAATCCTTAACATGACCTAACTCCACCATTGCTGGAAATCTTGCATTACCAGAAACACTCTCAATGTTCCACCAGTCATTTTTCAAGAAGCTAGTTTGAGAAAAAGTCACGTCCTTTACCATGTGTATTTCTATCATGCATCTTTGTCCCCTTCCTCCATGCAATCCTCTCTAAAAAGAAGAGCAATTTGTGTTTCATTTCAATTTACAAACAGAACTGACAACCAAGAAATGACTCAAAGAACCTTACAGTCCTTTGGCCTGTAAGGCACTGTGCTTTATATGAAATAATCATCATCATTCTTTTAACTTCACCACTCTGGAATCTACCATCCTTCTCCCTCTTTAAGGTGATAATTACAGTAATGACCTCACCATCAGGTATTTCTCTGGAATTAATGATCAACTGAGGTTAATGGCCCACAGACTAGCCATGGTCCATCAACTCCACACAGCATGTCATTAATCCCCAGGAAATGTCCTGCTTCCCAATTGTTATTGCTTAATTTAGACTCTTTTCATTCTCATCAAGCTTTTCAATATTGCTACATCTACCAAGAAGCTTTGTGTTTTATTTTATTAATCTGTGTCCTAATGGTTCAGCAAGAGTGGTTTCCCTAACTGATGATCAAATAAAACTAGAATGTACCTTATTAAAAGTTACCTTAAAAGCCATTAAATATCTCTAGACATTTTAATATTCATACATTTTATAAACAACTTTTAAATCAACAAAAGGGATAGAGTTCTGTGTCCTTAAGAGTATAATCCCAACTCTCTCTCCACTTTTCCCTTAGCCCTCTCTTTCCTTCACCTTACAGAATAAATCCAATCACTTTATTTATTTTTACAAGTTATTCTCCCTGGTTGAAAGCAGTTTTAAACTCTAAATGGTGTCATAAGTTGTCTACAACACTAAATGTTACATATCCCTTACAAGCAGTTCCCAGACATTATACAGCCCACAGCACTGCCACCTCTTTTCCTTGCTATACCTGCAATGCTTCATTTCATTCAGAGATGCACAAAGCTTCACTGGCCCTCTTTTTTGGTTCATTTCCTTCTTCAGTTTGATGAATGGAGCTACAGCAAAGCTAAGAGAGGTAGGAGTATAAGGCATGGAGAGAGGTCTAGGGATAGCCTGTAACAATCCAGAGCTTTTTCAGCACCAAAAACAATTTTAAAAATCCAACCAGATCCCTATTATGAGAAAAAATATATTGTCAACAAATAGTATTTAATAAAAATGATATGTATATTGTCACATTTTCCTATGAGTACAAAGCATAATAAGGAAAAGCTATGGGGGAGGAGGGAATCAGTGATTTTTGTGAATTCTATAATAATTCTTTTAGTGCAAGTAGAACACAATAACAAATATTAAGTATTCAAAAATAAGTATAGAAAGACATACTCGTTTTCAAGAACACCCAGGAGCTATGAGATATAGTCTTAGGTCTGCTAGTCATTAGTTATATGACCTTTTACAAGTTATTTCTTTTTCTGGATCTCAGCTTCCTCATCTAGAAAGAAAGATATTAAACTAGATAACTTCATTACTCTTCAACAATAACGTTTTATGATTCTTTGAATCCATAAACAACTGTTAGAATAATCAACTGTCATAATAGAATTAAACTATATATGACCTGGATCTTTTTCAAAATGATTATTTTCTTCTACTCCAAGTTCATACATTTATTTATATATTTACTCATTTATCGAATATTAGAACACATATTGTGAGGTAAGCAGTGTATGATAGAGAAGGAATACAGGGGTGTAAAAAAAAAAAAAAACAGGGGGCGGAGCAAGATGGCGGAGGAGTAGGAGACCTGGATTTCGTCTCCTCTCAGGAATTCAGCTGGATAGGGATCAAACCATTCTGAACACCTACAAACTCAACAGGAGATTGAAGAAAAGAAGAGCAACAACTCTCTCATCAGAAAAGCGACCACTTTCTGGAAGGTAGGACGTGCGGAGAAGTGAATCCGAGGCGATATTCGGGAGGATAGACGGCGGGGGAGGGGCCTCCGTCAGCCGCTTCTGGCCAGTGATAGAGCCGCGGAGCACAAAATCGGAACTTTTAAAAGTCTGCTCCGCCGAGGGACGTCACTCTGGTGGCTAAGCGGGGGGTGGAACCCTCCGGGACAGTGTGGTCTCAGGACCCTCGGGGTCACAGAAAGACCGGGGTGCCTGAGTGTGGCAGAGCTCCCAGGCAACGGAGCAGGGAAGCCGGCTGCAGAGGCGGAGCCCAGGCGCGGGCTCTCAGCTCGGGGTTGCCATACACCGTGATCCGCGGCACAGTCGGGCCCCTGCTCCTCCAGCAGGGACCCAACAAGCGGCAGATCCAGGGAGACTCACCTTCCTTCCCCGGGAGGAGCCGCGCGGGAGTGCACCGCAGGGATCTGCTGGGTTTGGAGACTGCACGCCGGGTCGGGTGCCAGAGACAGAGGCACGCAGTCACAGGCCGGGCGAGCCGGGGTGTGGCCGGAGACCGGGGAGACGGGAGTGACTGACGGCTTTTCTCTGGGGGCTCGCTGAGGAGCGGGGCCCTGAGTTCTTGGCTCCTCCGGGGCGGAGATTGGGAGGCCGCCATTTACACTCTCCGCCTCCAAAGCTGTACGGAAAGCTCGCAGGGAACAAAAGCCCCGGAGAGCAAACCCGAGCAGATTACTTAGCCGGGAGGGGGCAAGGGCGGGGCAATTCCGCCTCCGGCAGAGACATTTGGAAACCACGGCAACAGGCCCCTCCCCACAAGATCAGCGAGAACAGCTGGCCAAGACCAAGTTTACCGATCAATGAGAACGGCAGAACTCCAGGGCCAGGGGACTACTGCACATAGAATTCATGGCTTTTTTACCATGATTCTTTAGTCTTTTAAAGTTAATTTTTTTTAACTGTCTTTTTTGTCTTTTTATTTCTTTTTGAATTTTTCTTTTTCCCTTTTTCAACCAACATCTTATCAATCCCTTTTTAAAAAAAAAAAAACATTTTTATTTTTCATTTTTAGAGTCATATTCTATCCCTTCATAGTAGTTACCCATATTTTTAGCTTATATATATAAGTTGTTCTCTCTTTAAAATTTTGAGATAGTTTCTTCTAACAGATTAAAATATACCCTAAATCTCTAGTATATGGTGTTTTCTATTCCCCTGCCTGATCACATCCTCTCCCTTTTTTTTCTCTTTTTCTTTTTTCTTTTTTTAAATCCTCTTCTTTCTTTTTTCAAACAACTTCTTATCAATTCCTTTTATACAATTTTTTATAATTTCCATTTTTACAGTCATATTCCATCCCTTCATCATATCAACCCTTATTTTTGTACATATATGTTTTTCTTTAAAATTTTGGGAGGCACTTTCTTCTAAAAGACCAAAATACACCCCAAATCTAGTGTGTGGCACTGATCTATATACCGTATAGATCATATTTGATCACATTCTGGTTTTTCTTTTGTTGTTGTTGTTGTTTTGTTTGTTTTTGTTTTTATCTTTAACTTTTTCTTTTTTCTCTCTTTCCCTTTCTTATCCCACTGCTTCAGGTCTTTTCTGATTTGTTTAAAGTATATTTTCTGGGGACGTGGTTACTCTGCTAGCATTTTGTTCTCTCATTAATCTATTCTCCTCTGCACAAAATGACAAGACGGAAAAAATCACCTCAACAAAAAGAACAAGAGGTAGTACCGACTGCCAGGGACCTACTCAATACGGACATTAGTACGATGTCAGATCTAGAGTTCAGAATCATCACTTTAAAGATACTAGCTGGGCTTGAAAAAAATATGGAAGTTATTAGAGAAACCCTTTCTGGAGAAGTAAAAGAGCTAAAATCCAATCAAGTAGAAATCAAAAAGGCTATTAATGAGGTGCAATCAAAAATGGGGGCGCTAAGTGCTAGAATAAATGAGGCAGAAGAGAGAATCAGTAATATAGAAGATGAAATGATGGAAAATAAAGAAGCTGAGAAAAAGAGAGATAAACAACTACTGGATCACGAGGGCAGAATTCGAGAGATAAGCGATACCATAAGACGAAACAACATTAGAATAATTGGGATCCCAGAAGAAGAAGAAAGAGAGAGAGGGCCAGAAGGTATAATGGAGCAAATTATAGCAGAAAACTTCCCTAATTTGGGGAAAGAAACAGGCATGAAAATCCAGGAAGCACAGAGAACCCCTCTCAAAATCAATAAAAATAGGTCAACTCCCCGACATCTAATAGTAAAACTTACGAGTCTCATAGACAAAGAGAAAATCCTGAAAGCAGCTTGGGAAAACAAATATGTAACCTACAAGGGTAGAAACATTAGATTGACAACAGACCTATCCACAGAGACCTGGCAGGCCAGAAAGGACTGGCAGTATATATTCAGAGCACTAAATGAGAAAAATATGCAGCCAAGAATACTCTATCCAGCTAGGCTGTCATTGAAAATTGAAGGAGAGATAAGAAGCTTCCAGGACAAACAAAAACTAAAGGAATTTGCAAACACAAAACCAGCCCTACAGGAAATCTTGAAAGGGGTCCTCTAAGCAAAGAGAGAGCCTAAAAGCAACATAGACCAGAAAGGAACACAGACAATATACAGTAACAGTCACCTTACAGGCAATACAATGGCACTAAATTCCTATCTTTCAATAGTTACCCTGAATGTAAATGGGCTAAATGCCCCAATCAAAAGACACAGGCTAACAGACTGGATTAAAAAACAAGACCCATCAATATGCTGTCTGCAAGAGACTCATTTTAGAACCAAAGACACCCCCAGATTGAAAGTGAGGGGGTGGAAAACCATTTACCATGCTAATGGACACCAAAAGAAAGCTGGGGTGGCAATCCTTATATCAGACAAATTAGATTTTAAACCAAAGACTGTAATAAGAGATGAGGAAGGACACTCTATCATACTTAAAGGATCTATCCAACAACAAGATTTAACAATTGTAAATATCTATGCCCCTAACATGGGAGCAGCCAGTTATATAAGGCAATTAATAACAAAAGCAAAGAAATACATCGACAACAATACAATAATAGTGGGGGACTTTAACACCCCCCTCAATGAAATGGACAGATCGTCTAAGCAAAAGATCAACAAGGAAATAAAGACTTTAAATGACACACTGGACCAAATGGACTTCACAGACATATTCAGAACATTCCACCCCAAAGCAACGGAATACACATTCTTCTCTAGTGCCCATGGAACATTCTCCAGAATAGATCACATCCTAGGTCATAAATCAGGTCTCAACCGGTACCAAAAGATTGGGATCATTCCCTGCCTATTTTCAGATCACAATGCTTTGAAACTAGAACTCAATCACAAGAGGAAAGTCGGAAAGAACTCAAATACATGGAGGCTAAAGATCATCCTACTGAAGAATGAATGGGTCAACCAGGAAATTAAAGAAGAATTAAAAAAATACATGGAAATCAATGAAAATGAAAACACAACTATTCAAAATCTTTGGGATGCAGCAAAGGCAGTCCTAAGAGGAAAGTATATAGCAATACAAGCCTTTCTCAAGAAACAAGAAAGGTCTCAAGTACACAACCTAACCCTACACCTAAAGGAGCTGGAGAAAGAACAGCAAATAAAGACTAAACCCAGCAGGAGAAGAGAAATAATAAAGATCAGAGCAGAAATCAATGAAATAGAAACTAAAAGAACAGTAGAACAGATCAATGAAACTAGGAGCTGGTTCTTTGAAAGAATTAACAAGATTGATAAACCCCTGGCCAGACTTATCAAAAAGAGAAGAGAAATGACCCAAATCAACAAAATCATGAATGAAAGAGGAGAGATCACAACCAACACCAAAGAAATACAATTATAAGAACATATTATGAGCAACTCTATGCCAGCAAATTAGATAACCTGGAAGAGATGGATGCATTCCTAGAGATGTATCAACTACCAAAACTGAACCAGGATGAAATAGAAAACCTGAACAGACCTATAACCACTAAGGAAATTGAAGCAGTCATCAAAAATCTCCCAAAAAACAAAAGCCCAGGGCCAGATGGCTTCCCAGGGGAATTCTACCAAACATTTCAAGAAGAATTAATACCTATTCTTCTGAAACTGTTCCAAAAAATAGAAATGGAAGGAAAACTTCCAAACTCATTTTATGAGGCCAGCATTACCTTGATCCCAAAACCAGACAAAGACCCCATCAAAAAGGAGAATTACAGACCAATATCCCTGATGAACATGGATGCAAAAATTCTCACCAAAATACTAGCCAATAGGATCCAACAGTACATTAAAAGGATTATTCACCATGACCAAGTGGGATTTATCCCTGGGCTGCAAGGTTGGTTCAACATCCGCAAATCAATCAATGTGATACAATACATTAACAAAAGAAAGAACAAGAATCATATGATCCTCTCAATAGATGCAGAAAAAGCTTTTGACAAGGTACAGCATCCTTTCTTGATCAAAACTCTTCAGAGTATAGGGATCGAGGGTACATACCTCAATATCATAAAAGCCATCTATGAAAAACCTACAGCAAATATTATTCTCAATGGGGAAAAACTGAGAGCTTTCCGCCTAAGGTCAGGAACGCGGCAGGGATGTCCACTATCACCACTGCTATTCAACATAGTATTGGAAGTCCTAGCCACAGCAATCAGACAACAAAAAGAAATCAAAGGCATCCAAATTGGCAAAGAAGAAGTCAAACTCTCACTCTTTGCAGATGATATGATACTTTATGTGGAAAACCCAAAAGACTCCACCCCAAAACTGCTAGAACTCATACAGGAATTCAGTAAAGTGGCAGGATATAAAATCAATGCACAGAAGTCAGTGGCATTCCTATACACCAACAACAAGACAGAAGAAAGAGAAATTAAGGAGTCGATCCCATTTACAATTGCACCCAAAACCATAAGATACCTAGGAATAAATCTAACCAAAGAGACAAAGGATCTGTACTCAGAAAACTATAAAATACTCATGAAAGAAATTGAGGAAGACACAAAGAAATGGAAAAACGTTCCATGCTCATGGATTGGAAGAACAAATATTGTGAAGATGTCAATGCTACCTAGAGCAATCTACACATTCAATGCAATCCCCATCAAAATACCATCCACTTTTTTCAAAGAAATGGAACAAATAATCCTAAAATTTGTATGGAACCAGAAAAGACCCCGAATAGCCAGAGGAATATTGAAAAAGAAAAGCAAAGCCGGCGGCATCACAATTCCGGACTTCAAGCTCTATTACAAAGCATCATCAAGACAGCATGGTACTGGCACAAAAACAGACACATAGATCAATGGAACAGAATAGAGAGCCCAGAAATGGACCCTCAACTCTATGGTCAACTAATCTTCGACAAAGCAGGAAAGAATGTCCAATGGAACAAAGACAGTCTCTTCAACAAATGGTGTTGGGAAAATTGGATAGCCACATGCAGAAGAATGAAACTGGACCATTTCCTTACACCACACACAAAAATAGACTCCAAATGGTTGAAAGACCTCAATGTGAGACAGGAGTCCATCAAAATCCTAAAGGAGAACACAGGCAGCAACCTCTTTGACCTCAGCCGAAGCAACTTCTTCCTAGAAACATCACCAAAGGCAAGGGAAGCAAGGACAAAAATGAACTATTGGGACTTCATCAAGATAAAAAGCTTTTGCAAAGCAAAGGAAACAGTCAACAAAACCAAAAGACAACCGACAGAATGGGAGAAGATATTTGTAAATGACATATCAGATAAAGGGCTAGTATCCAAAATCTATAAAGAACTGATCAAACTCAACACCCAAAGAACAAAGAATCCAATCAAGAAATGGGCAGAAGACATGAACAGACATTTTTCCAAAGAAGACATCCAAATGGCCAACAGACACATGAAAAAGTGCTCAATATCGCTCGGCATCAGGGAAATCCAAATCAAAACCTCAACGAGATACCACCTCACACCAGTCAGAATGGCTAAAATTAACAAGTCAGGAAATGACAGATGTTGGCGGGGATGCGGAGAAAGGGGAACCCTCCTGCACTGTTGGTGGGAATGCAAGCTGGTGCAGCCACTCTGGAAAACAGTATGGAGGTTCCTCAAAAAGTTGAAAATAGAGCTACCATATGACCCATTTATACCAAATGACCCTACTGGGTATTTACCCCAAAGATACAAAAGTAGGGATCCGAAGGGGTACGTGCACCCCGATGTTTATAGCAGCAATGTCCACAATAGCCAAACTGTGGAAAGAGCCAAGATGTCCATCGACAGATGAATGGATAAAGAAGATGTGGTATATATATACAATGGAATATTATGCAGCCATCAAAAGGAATGAGATCTTGCCATTTGCAATGACGTGGATGGAACTGGAGGGTATTATGTTGAGTGAAATAAGTCAAACAGAGAAAGACATGTATCATATGATCTCACTGATATGAGGAATTCTTAATCGCAGGAAACAAACTGAGTGTTGTTGGAGTGGGGGGTGGGGTGGGAGGGATGGGGTGACTGGGTGATGGACACTGGGGAGGGTGTGTGCTCTGGCAAGCGCTGTGAATTGTGCAAGACTATTGAATCTCAGATCTGTACCTCTGAAACAAACAATGCAATATATGTTAAGAAAAAAAAAGAAGAAGAAGAAGCAGGTAGTGGGAGGGGAAGAATGAAGTGGGGGAAATCGGAGGGGTAGACGAACCATGAGAGACGATAGACTCTGAAAAACAAACTGAGGGTTCTAGAGGGGAGGGGGGTGGGAGGATGGGTTAGCCTGGTGGTGGGTATTGAGGAGGGCACATTCTGCATGGAGCACTGGGTGTTGTGCACAAACAATGAATCATGGAACACTTCATCTAAAACTAATGATGTAATGTATGGGGATTAACATAAGAATAAAATTAAAAAAAAAAAAAGAAACAAAAACAAAAAAGGTACATGGAAGTCAGTATGTGATCCCTGCTCCTATACCAAATGACTTACAATTTAATAAGGGAAGTAGAAAGTGATACTAACAATGACAGATGGAGGTAAGCAGTAAATGAAGAGGGTTAAAAAAAAAAAAAAAAGAATAAAATGGACTTGGAGCAGGAGGTGTTATGGAACCTGGACTGGATCTCCCGACAGAAGAACCAAGCGGCACTCGGAGATCTCGGAGGATAGGAGGTTTATTTAATGCCCGCGGGCTCAGAGGAGAGTGATCTCCAAAGGTCTGAGCCCCAGCACAAACAAAGGGGGTAATTTATACACTTCTACTTCCGCATACTGGGCACTCTGGGCGAGTGCGTGAAGCGGGGCAGGGAGAGGAACCCGGATTGGTGCAGAAGCAGAGCAGAGGGAAGAACCTGGAAGAGCCCCGGGGTAGGGTCTGGGACTCCCTTGCTGGCTCAGTGGGCCATCTTAAGACACAGATTTTTCCTTATCAGAGGTAGTTGATAAGATGAGACTAGAAGAAGGAACTCGTCATGTATTTAAGCTTTGGTTAGCCAGAGTCACTGAGAGAAAGAGGTGAGATTGGAAAGGCCAGCAAGGCTATGTCAAGTTGGACCTCAGAGTTCATAGTAAGGAGTTTGAGTCTTATTTGAAATGGAATGGGGAGCTATTCGAGACTTTTAATAAATGATTGCTAACCAGAAAATTAATTTTTGGCCTTCCCAAGAATATAAAAATAGTTTTATTCAACTGGAACATTGGGGATAGAAAGTATTTCAATTTACCAAAATTTGAACACATTTTAAAACTACACATTTAAACCTACCTGTGTTAGGTAAAGGGCAATGATAATTAGTTGAATTAGATCTTCTATGTCAAATTTATACTTATACAAAGAAACCTAAATGTTCTTACCCCTAAAGTGTGAAATAACTTTCACTATGATATATTTCACAATTATTTGGAAAGGGTTTAGAATTCAGTATATGTATAATAGGTTTACTAAGGAAGAAGGGACTTAATCTGTACAAATATGCAGCCAACAGAATGTTCAAAGACAAGAGCGAGACCCAAGAGTCATTGAAGACATTACTGAAAAAAGGTGGGGAACTGTGTTTGGGCAGCCAAAAATCACTAGTGACAGCAATAAACGAGCTTACCTTGGGTTTTAGAACTGTTTGGTATACTCCAATCTACTATGTGAGATATAATCTTCAAAGAGAATTGATAAAAGCCTCAGCATTTGGGACTTCTAAACTCAAACCGAAGAACATATTAGGAAGGATTTTCAAGAAATCAGTTCTGCACTGGGAAGAAACTGAACTCCATGACATATTTCATCCTTATACTTTTCTACTGTTCAATAAAACTTTAAAGAATGGGGGAGAGATGTTATTCATAATTCTTTTTATCTTCACATATACAGGAGGTTTTTTTTTTTCTCTCAAGGATAACTATACTAGTACAACTAATAAAAGTGAAAATATAACTTGTATTATAGCATTGGAATTTTAGATGTTCAGTGGGTAAGACAACATCAAAGAAATAGATACAACTTTCAATTGACTGGATCTTAAGGACTCATGAGTTTTTACCAAGACTGGAGGCAAATTATTTAGCTTTTTTATGGCTCAGATATTCCAACTGTAAAAATGGGAGTTCTAGGGGAAATCTATACAGCATGTTTACACATTAATCAATCTCTGATCTATGTTAATAACATTTATAAACATATAACATGGTTATAACATAAATAAGTGATAAATGTATGCACTAATAAATAAATATATGCATACTTTGCAGTCAAAACTCTTTACCTAGGAAAGTGGAACTGGTTGAAGTGAAAAGGGGAATGTATTAGCTCTTGTAACTGAAAAATCTAGAGGGTAAATTCAGGCACAATTGGATCCAGGAGCTCAAACGATGTTTCCTTAAGAAAACTCTGTGCATGGGGCGCCTGGGTGGCTCAGTCGTTAAGTGTCTGCCTTCGGCTCAGGTCATGATCCCAGGGTTCTGGGATCTAGTCTCACATCGGGCTCCCTCCTCAGGGGGAAGCCTGCTTCTCCCTCTCCCACTCCTGCTGCTTGTGTTCCTGCTCTCGCTATCTCTGTCTCTGTCAAATAAATAAATAAAATCTTTAAAAGGAAAAAAAAGAAAACTCTGCATGGGTAGAGGGGCTGGGGTGGAGTGGGGTAGTGCTGACAAAGGGGAAGACATAAATATGTACTGGCCAAGAAAAAACAACCAAATGGACTGCCCATTTAAACATACGTGTTTTAATATGGATTAAGTTCAGCTGCTAGTAACAGGGATCCAAATAAGATTTAAAAAAAAAAAACTGATTTCTCTTTTTCTAAGCAATACAGATGTAGGCAATCCTGATCTGTCTCAGAAGCTCCTCCATCATCTGGAAGCCAAGATACTTCTTTCTACTCTGCCGTCCCTATAGTGTGACTTTTGTCTTCATTTTTCAGGATGGAATCCTAACCAGTTACCCAAATTCCAAGTAGCAGGAAGGTGGAAGGAAGAACGGTGGCAATGGGGCTCACAGCTATCTTTGACAGAAATTTCTTGGAAGCAGGCACCCTAAACTAGACTTCCACTTACTCTCTGGGCCATATTCAACTGCAAGGCATGCTGGAGCTTATAGTTCTTATTCTAGGAAGCTATGTATCACCTAAATGTTGGGCGTCCTAAGAGGAAAAGCAGGCATATGGGAGTAAGAAACTAAATCTTTGATATAACACTTGCATATAATACCCAGGGTAAAACCTAAATGCCATGAGATCAGGAATTTCTGTCTGTGTTGTTCACTTAAATCCAGATTGCGAAATAGTTCTTTAAATTTAGTAAGCACTCAATAAACATTTGTTGAAAGAATGGATCAGGGTGCCTGGGTGGCTCAGTCAGTTAAGCATCTACCTTTGGCTCAGGTCATGATCCTAGGGTCCTGGGATCGAGTCCCACATGGGGCTCCCTGCTCAGTGGGGAGTCTGCTTCTCCTTCCACCCCTCGCCCCTGCTCATGATCTCTCTCTCTGTGTCTCTCTCACACACACTTTCTCTCTCTCAAATAAATAAATAAAATCTTTGTAAAAAAATGAATGAATCAGTGAATGCATACATATGTAGAAAAACATGTAAAATGTGTTAATGGTAGCACAAGTTCACCAAAACTGCTTTATAGATTGCAACAGCATAAAAACAGCTTAAAAGCAGTGTCTTCATCTTCCATCAATGATATGAATGAATGAAGAAAAGAAAAAAAAAAAAACCATGAGCTATAACATCATACAGATTTGGATTGATATCACAGGTCCACCTCTTACTAACTTTGTGGCCTTGGGAGATTGATCTGATCTTGCTAACTTTTATGATGTAAAATTAGGTATAATCTAGACTTAAAAGAATGTACTCAAGTTAAAATTTGAGAAAACACAGATTATGGTACCTGACACATAATAAATTCTCAATAATGGTCACTCCTTTTCTGTTTTCAATTAAATTCTGTATTGCCATAGAAAATTTGGCCAATTACCCAGTTCTCTCCAAGATAACCTTCAAAAGAATCCATGCTTCTGAATGTTATCCTTGGATAGGGTTGTTTGGTACTCACAAAATGTAAAAGTAGGTACTAGAAATCTGAGGTCTACAACTTTTTAGCCCAAATCTCGCTTTGGTAGATTGTTCTGTACAAACGTACTCATGTTAAAGCCCTCAAAGGGAGCACGAGTAATGAACAAAGTCCTTAAAAGGAATGTTAAATAATGGAACATGTCTCTCTCAATCATGGGCATATTTTTGTTTTTACATATATATAGACATGTAAAATAAAACATTTTTTTGATTATGTTTTCCAACTTGTCATAGTTTGGTAGTCTAGTACAAAAATCTAAACTGGAGAAACGAAAACAACAGAGCTATGGAGAGATAATATAAGGTAACTTGCTTCCTTAAAAATACAAACACAGAATAAAACATGAACAAAAAAGTTGGCCTAATTTTTAAAAATCATTACATTTTTGTTTGCTTTAACTGATATAATTCTAAAAAGAAAAAAAAGGATAACTGAGTAAAGTAAATGAATCCTAGTGAAGATACATTTTATCTTTCAGGAGTCGTCTGAAGAAAGACATGGCTAAAGATAATCATGAAAGGTTGAATTTACTGAAAAAAAAATGAATTTTGAATTAGGTCAAGCATTCCTTCAAAGCAGTAGATACACTTAAAAACATCCAACCTGTCAACTGAAAATCAAGTAACAGTGTTTTCACTGCCACTATGAAGTAAACTAAAAAGAACCAAGAAAATAGAGCCGTGAAAACTAAAAATTGCTTTTAGGATTTATATTTCCCCATTCTTCTAAAAGCAGCATTTAATAAAATAATCTGGTTCTTATTCCAATTCAATCATAATAAAACAGAGATACCCCGACCCAATTTTCTATCATGTCTTCACTGAGTTTTAAGCACCTTTCATCCTTAGAACCAGAGTCTTATTACCAGAAAAGATATTTACACAGAAGCCCAATAAGTGTTATGAATTTTGAGGGAAAGCAGTAGTGACTTCCCTCTTCAGCCACTTGTGTGGACAGCACATAAAATGTTATCGTTCCCTGGGAATTCGCTTCTTCAGAGTTTGTAAAGCTTTTGTTGCGGTTTTGTTTCTGGATCAAGGAGAGCAGAGAGGGAGCTGGGTCTTGCTGAGTGCTTACTCTGTGCTATACACTACACAAACATCACATTTTATCCTCAAGCAACCCAAGCCAACTGATGTTATTGTTCCCGTTTTACATTTGGGAAGTTGATATTCCAAAGGCAATGTGACTTGCTAAAGATAATCCATCTAGGAGTGGCAGAACCTGATCAGGCAGAGCTCAGGTCTGTGGGCTCCCCAGCCCCGTCTTTCCAATGAAGCAATGAAACAGTGCAACTTCCCCAGTGTGGAAAGCTAAGGACAGTTAGAAAAAAGATACACTCTGCCAGGAAGAAGGGAAAGGCCCTCTTGTCAGATAGGTTATCATTTTGGCGAGTAGCTCGAAGTAGTGAGTGGGCCTAAGCAAAGGATCTGTAAGAAGTTTAGTTAAGCGAGGCAAATTTTCAATCTGTCACAAAATTCTCTTTATCTGCCCTCTTGTGTATCCACACCCAGATCTAAACTTGTGATTCCAGGGATATTTCATTGATCAGATATTTACAAACATTTTACTTCAAATGTGCCACCAAAGCATTAACAAGCATTGGATTTCATTTGGACAGCTCCCTTCTTTCTGCAGTCATAATCGTGGTAAACACAGTGCTAAGAGTAATATCTTCCTCTTGTTGAGAGCTTACTAGGCATTATGCTAAGGGCATTTTCAACATTATATTAATCAATCTTCAACAAACTTTTCAGGTAAGAAGTGTTATTTCTCCCTCTAAAAGGCACAGGCAATATATTTGACACAATAGACAATTAAATAATAATTCAACAATAACACAATTAAACAATAAGAGTTTAAACAAACCAGTAGAAGTCGCACAGCTGGTGACTGGCAGTGTGGAGACTGGAAATCGGTCTGTCAGACACCCAAATTCTCTGTGTCTCCAGCACATCTGGATCCCCTCTGTCCCCTACCCTCACCTCTTCCCAAGGATGGGCTTAGTCAGGCTTCAGAGTGGGCACCACAGAATTTTGGCCAAGAAACTTTCTCTAATTTATACATTAATTATTTTATTTAAGTTATACCAAAAGAATTTTTTCTCCTTTCAGTATCCTCTTTTATTGAAACCAGTTTTTCTCCTTTTACCCCTTTCTGGGCCCTACATAATCTAAAAAATGTTCTTGATATTTTAAAATATTTGTTAAACCCCAAGGTAAGATGGAAGCTTCATTCCCAGTGTCTCTTAAGCAATCTGTTTCAGAAACAAAAAAGACCACTCACGAGAGAGACAAAAATCTTTTCCTATTCACTTTCTTCATTTATCTCCTTTGGAATATTTTCTAATACCTTTGTTAGGGGGGTGTCTTAGTATCTTTCCCCTTTTATTACATTAGCAGTTTCTCATTTATTTTCAGCCTTCTCTTGTTATCAGCATTTTTTTTTCCTATCTTAAAAGCAGAGTTATGAATTTTCTGTCCCTTTAGACTTTTTATGAGATAGTAAAAATCTAACTCCATGGAGACTTTTACCTTATTCAATTTTTTACTCAGCTTGCATGTCTGAATCAAATCATTCCAGTGTTAATTGATTGGAAATACTGGTTTACTAGTTCACAACTAGAAATAAAATGTGGTGGATTCAACTTTGGCCCTCAGGACCCATATTACCAAATCGTTGTTGGGAACTCTATTTTTTAGAGAAGGTAAAAAAGGAAGCAGCTAGATGAATTGCGTTGGTGTGTCACGTCAGTGGATGGCTGTCAGAAATGTGGAATACATTTGTCTTTCTTCACAGAAGCTCTGGACACTGTTGTCCTGTGATATGAATCTCTAAAGTAATGAAAGAAGCTGGCTTTTACATGTTTCACTTGACAATCTCCTTCTCACTTTCATAATGTCTCTATTTATACATTAGAGGGAGTATCTACTAATGTCCCACATTTTAAAATCAGAATATTGTATGACTTTGAAAATCAACTGACACATTTTAAAGCACATAGTTGGGTGAAGAAAATATAACCTCTGTTATTGATGGAAAATTTTCCTGCTTCTCCTGCCAGTCATCCTGATGACTTGAATCACTCACAGGAAGACTTCCTTTTAACTGCTGAGAATATCCTAATTTGGGTTTAAAGGGGTTTCTAAATTACTTGTATTTCCTATTCACATGTGGAGAGTAAATACTCTATAGAAACTTGAGACTTGCTTGTAAAATTAAAATGAAGCGAGCAATGTTTCAATGGTATGACTTCCTTAATTATTTTCTTTTAACCAAGTGAAATAGAAGTTCATCGGTTATATCTCAAGCACTCCCGTGAGACTAAAAACACTTAGCAACCAAACTAAAAAACGGTCTTAGGTGGGAGGTTTCCAGTCACATCTTTGAGATAAATCAACCGGAAAGCCTCAAGAAACAAGACTAGGGTATTAGCTTATTGGTTTGGAATCATCTGGCCGCAGGCCCTAATATATAGCTTCTAGAAAGTCAAATATGGACAGCAGGTAGTTTCATTTGTGGCAGATCCGAGCTGGAAAAGAGGGAGACTTCTATTGTTGTCATGGATAAGCTGATATTTCTGTCACCCCTGCCAGCTTCAAAATCCATGTTAAATCCTTGCTATATGGAACATTCATGTGTTTAGGATTACTGTAGGAAGATCAGAGCCCTAAATATTCACTAAGTGGATTCCAATAGATGATCCGATATTAGGACTTCAGAGTGCCAAAACAGAGGAGGAAAAAATCAAATCTATCTGCCCTTTTCTCCCCTGAAGATCCTCCATTTTTCAGGACCCGAGACAGTAATAACAGGAGTAACAAATGCTTTTTTTTTTCTTTTAATAAAAGGGCAATTAGCACACCTTAAAAGCTCATTTACAGGGCTCTGTGGGATTTTTGGCCTTAGTCCATGTGTCCCATGTTCTCTAGTCTTTAAGGATTATGTTTTCCCCAAATGTGTTCCATATTCCCAAGTAATTATTTGCAACCCCATCCTGCATGACTTCAAAGTCAAATATTTTTGCCAAATCCTCCTCTCCACTGAGGTTCCTCTTATATGTCAATAAATAATTAGTGAAATAGAAAGGCATAGTGTTCTGTACATTGTAATGGATACAACAAACACTTTTGCAAAAAATAAAAGCAGAGTTTAAAGGCTATGTAATTCTCACTGTGATGTTTAAATTGCCCTCCATGCCACCCTGAAGTGGAGTGACTTGCTCCTCTGTGCTCCCAGGAGGCAACGTCCATTTCTCT
The DNA here is from genome assembly GCF_029215605.1 of Mirounga angustirostris. NCBI lineage: Eukaryota > Metazoa > Chordata > Mammalia > Carnivora > Phocidae > Mirounga > Mirounga angustirostris. The sequence continues at coordinate 78,057,728 of NW_026991716.1, read as the reverse complement.
ATTACATACAGTACTTAGCACAGTTAAGTATGGAGGCTTGGGTTTATGTCTTTCTCTCTTCCTACAAGACCCTACAAAACACACACAAGACTTCGTAGACTTGACACCTAGCACAATTCCTGGCATATCAACAATGCTCAATAAATTTATTGATTATTTATTTATTATAAATTCATTTTTCATATATTTTGTTTGAAGGGAAGTCCTAAGAGAGTTAGAAGTTTAACTACTAGGGACTGTAAAGTCTTTATTTGTGATAGACAAGTTATCTCAAATTTGATTTGCTGATAGACTAAAATATCATAAATTTCTCCCTCTTACTAGATTCTTGGAGGGCAAGTTTGCCTCAGTGACTCTGGTTTTTCACATTCATGGGGGAGTCAGAATCACTTATCGATCGGTCACTTACTATGTGCTAGGTGAGAAAGAACAAGAGAGAGAAAGAAAGGAAGAAAGATATTCATTTAATCCATTTATCAACAGTGCAAGGTAAATGTTAAATATGAGAGAAAATATACTGAAAAAAAATAAAAGGATTTACTGTACAAATTACAAATTTTCATTTAATTGAGATTCTATAGTTTTTAAAACAAGAACTCTCACATTATTTGTTGTTATTTATTTCTATCTCATATCAAAACATGCTTCAGGTCTATTTCCTTAGGCATATATTTTTCAATCTGCATTTTGGATTTTTTTTAAAGAGAGAAACAAAATATTTATGCACAAAATTACATTACATAGTCTTGCCTCATGTTGTACATGGTCACAAATTAGTTCACTCGCAGTCCCTCTCTACCTGAACGTAAATCCTCTAGGTCACTGTTTTTCAAATGTTTTATATAGCCTCAAAACCTTTACCTCAGACCAAATCTTACCATAATCATTAAAAACAAAAAATTGCCCACATGTCTCCACTTCCCCAGGCTGCTGCTAGGGCTCATTGTGGAGTTGAGAGCTGTTGTCCTCAAGACCAAATTGATTCCTAACAAGAAATGAGGCTTTCAGAAAATCTCCCAGTAAGTAAACATCAAGCCCAGTGTCATAGACATTTATACCTAAAACAACCAGGAAAAGTTTATTCACTCTAATTAGTTTATTTAAATAACTCCTATATTTCCATGATGATGAAAATATACATCGGTTCCCTTGAGTCTGTAAAAGGTAAAAATGAGAAAATTAAGCAGTGACTGAAAATTAATGTGTTCAATTATTCTTCTAATTTTGACTCTTCTAATTTTGTTTGGTTCCCTGGGATTGTCACTGTGATACAGTCTCACTGTGCTACAAATACACAAAACCTCAATGTTAGGATACACAAAGAGCAACTCTGTAGCAAATAATAAGATTTGTATTTCAGTTTATAGCTTACAAATTTCTTTCACATGATATTTAATCCTTACCAATCCTTAGCAGCAAGCATCCCTATTTTGCAGATAAAGAAACTAAGGCTCTTCACTGTGACTGACATAAAACAGCCAGTGACAGGAGACTCAGGATTAAATTTTTGATTCCCAGAAAGGCAAGTGCTTTTCTACTATGTATTTTAAAGAATAATTTTCAAAAGGGTAAAATCATGGGCACCTCGGTGGCTCAGTTGGTTAAGCGTCTTCCTTTGGCTCAGGTCATGATCCCGGGGGTCCTGGGATCAAGTCCCACACCAGGCTCCCTGCTCAGCAGGGAGTCTACTTCTTCCTCTCCCTATACCCCTCCCCCCTGCTCATGTTCTCTCTCGCTCTCCCTCTCAAATAAATAAATAAAATCTTAGAAAATAAAAAGGGTAAAATCATGACCCTCAGGCAAATAGAAAATAAACAGATGTCAAATGTTTAATATAATTCCTGAAGTAAGATGATAAAACCAGTCTAAAAATCATTTAAGAAGCTAGGTGTAAATAGGCAATTTAACAGATGTCCAAGTTAGATACAAAACTGGTTAATGTCTGACATGGCCAAAATTCAAAACTCTTGGGGTTATCTTTTTCATCACACCAAAGACATTTACATCTCTACCAGACAAAACTCCACAAGTTAACTATTGCTGAAACATGCTTTTAAAATAGCCCCCCAAATAAAAGGTTAAGCTCAGCTCTGTTCAGAGAGAACACCCTGTATTTCTTTTTGCTTATTCTACGTTTCAGATAACTTTTCTGATATTATATTATAGCTGCTTTACTGTAGACAGAAGAAAACTTAAAGACACACTGCTGTGAATTTTCAAATAATGGGAAATTGGCTATGAAATGTTGAGAAATTATAGTACAGAGCAAACTTGGCCTGAAGGCATTAGGAATAGTAGCTATTAATTTTCAGTGAGGGGATCAAGAGTGTCTGCCTAAAAGGAAGAATTGCAAATAATGCTAGGCTTGGAAAATAACAGCTACAGCCATAAACCAAAAGTTTGTCTTTATGAATCCATTTTCATTTACTGTTTCACAGGTTTCATGCTTTGTGCTGAGCAAAGAGAGTGCTCAGATAAAAAACAAGACAAAGTTCTTGCCTGCCCCCAGGTGCTCCCAGAACAGCAGGAAGCTAGTTCTTCAGCAATCACCTAGTTGTAAGAGGGAAGCTCCTGTGGAAGCACAGGGGAGGGGCTCCAGTTGGGAAAAGAGGTGAAGGGATTAGAAAAGGCTTCCTGGATGAAGCAACCAGCTCTTAAGCAGTGGTTTGAAGGAAACACAAAAGTTATCCAGGAGGAAGGGAGGGGAGTACTATGGGGAGGAGATGCATGGGCTTTCAGACTGTTCTGTGTTAGGGAGCAAGAAGTGAGGGTGAAGTTAGCAATGAGAAATGAAGTTAGGGAGCCGTGAGGAGGGAGACAAGTTAGGGGTTTCTCTGTTCTGCTTCATTTTGTAGGCAGAGGAGGCTAGTGTAGGATTTTAAGCTGAGAAATATAATGGTTTACCTGAGTCTCTGGGGGTAGGATGAAGAATGAATTTAAGGGAAGGGAAGAGAGACAGGGAGACCAGTTAGGAGACTAATGTGGTTATAAGATGAGGAGGTGATAAGGGAGGTAAGAAAAGTGATCCAAGACTGTGAAAACAGGTTGGGGGAAGATGTTTCCTGAGGGCGCTCCCCTGACCAGCTCCCTTTCAGCTCACTGTTTCCCTCTTTGACAACAGAGGAAATGGTTTTCTGCTGCATGGGTGGCTTAGCTCCAGGAGCACCATCACCAACAAGCAGCAGGCCTCCCTCAGCTCCCGGTGCAGCCTCTACTGTCCCCACCAGCGAGCCGGCACGGAGCACTGTCACTGCTCCCCTCCTGTCCCACTCCCCGACCTGAAGCCACTTACATCTATTTCTTTTCTTCACTTCCTAGTTTTCACACTCTGGGCTCTATCAAGGACTTCAGAAAGGAAGCACTTGTTCATAAAGAGCCACCTATTTCCATGCCGAAGACAAAGAAAGGTAAGCAGCTTTATTCAGCAATTTCCTCACAATTAGCCATTTCTTTCTCAGGGTCAAAAACGTTTAATTGGCTTTGAAACCCAAATGACACTCCCAGGAACTTACTAGGTACTTCATTTTTAAAGTGAGGGAGGCGGGGAGAAACACACTGCTTTAGACTCCTAAGAAAAGAAATGGAAATCTCTTTTCTCCACCCAATTCCATCAGCTCTCTCTGCCTTAGTTCTTTCCTGAAATTTTCTGTCTTGACACCCCCAAAATAAAGGAAAAAAAAAATGTTAGCTTGATTGTTGTTTGTTCTTTGGTTTTCTTTTCTTTTCTTTTCTTTTTTTTTTTTTTTTTTTTTTTGGTCTTTTCAAGGTACTTATCCAACTCAATAATAGTACTCATGTGTCTCTTGACACTTAGAGTTGAGATGTGCGGAAATAAAAGCACACAGACCCACTTGAAATATAGAAACATCCCATGGGTGCTGAGAACCTCAAAGATGCTTTCTAATTTTGTATCCTTCAAGTCTTGAGACCTTTAATTAAGAAAGGATATAAATATAACAAATGTAGAAGAATTCCTTGAAGTTTAAGATAGGGACCCCAAGATTATAGCAGGGATAAAATCTGTGCCTTGAAAATCCTTGATTGACTCCACTAATGAGAGCCTGAGATTTCTTCCTCATAACCCCATGCTTGTCTCCCGATTAATTTCCTTCCAGTACTTAATCTTCAGTGCATGACACTTTAACCACTAAGCTTATTATTCTAAAAATAGTATTCTAGCTACACCATCTTAGCAAATATATACGTGAAGATCACATTTCTACAAGATTTCCTTAGGTGTTTAATCAGACTTGTACAAAACGCAATAAACAACCACACTAATAGAGATAAGTAGTTTTTCATCCAGCTAACTCCTATATGCGAAAGGACATTCACATATTTTCCTACTCTGGACCTTTACCAGAATTGATAGATGTTCTTTTATGGGAACAAAGAGGAGAGTCACTGTTTCCATCTGAGAGCAATAGTGTATCTCTATCTATACAAACATCAAGGTAGCTTATTCTACACCACCTTGGGCTGTGCCTTGTCAGTGAATTTTTATGACAACTTCTAAGATAAAAATAAATTATGGAGGATTTTATCGAGACTCTAGGTTAAGAAATTCATTATGCCAGGGGAACAAGGCAAGAGCCAGGCATAGAGACAAAATCAGAAGGAACAATTTAGATTTGGTAATAAGATGAGATTTATGTTTCAATCCTTTTCTCTCTGTTGGCAGTGTTAGGTGAATGGATACAGAGGAAGACATTTCAGTTCACATAAAACCTTTACTAGGAGAATGAGACATCATAACACCTCACCGTAGTCTATGGAAAGCACGGTACTTGGGGTGGTGAATGTGGTTGCCTCAGTGTATCAGATTTTCCTGCAGTTATACTGTGATGCCTGCTATTACCACCTGCTGGAAATACTGCCCTGCTTCCCCAGGCACACTGCTCCCTCCTTCACAAACGGAAGATGCAAGTGGCTGGAAGTTAAAATGAGCTTGGCTCCTTGCCAGAATGCCCAGGCATATGTAATCAACAGGAAAAACACACCGGCCTTGGATGTTTCCTTCAGCAGTCTCCTAAATGGAGGTTCTTACCTCACTCTCTGCCCCCTAAAGCCCCACCAGTTACACATAACATTTTCGAGGCAGCATTGTTAAATAAATTCCTCAAACAATCAGATCTCAGTGGCTTGTTACAAGATACCCTGAAACTTTTTCTCTTCTTTAACACTGTCGCTTTTCAACCCCGGTGGCTCATGTATGACACAAATCATTTCATAGTCACTTCCCAAGTCTGGGAAAGCACAAACCAGGTGAGTGATACTGTGCTGTCAAAATTTTTAAACGCCAATTCTAAATAGGTTCCAGAGTAAGCTATTTACACTTTCTTGTGTATTGTGCAAGGATCCCTGACATTGCAATGCTTAATTATGTGACAACTATTTTAAGATGCTCAGAAAATATCACAGTCCTCTGCCTTTAGCCTCTTACCAACTACAATAAAATAGAGCAAAAAGACGGAACGTGTGTACATTGAAAACTCTCTTGGTTGTATATTGCCTAGCACAACACATTTGCAAAAAACTCATCCATGTCATCTCTAGACCTCTAGGTCATTCTTTCTCCAGTCAAGTCTCTGTCCCCAACTCTGGGTTTTATTCTCTATCTCCAAGTCCAGCATTATCCTACAAGCAAGATGCAATATGCACATGATGGCTCAACTTGATTTTTTGCTTCCTTGTCATCTCAATCTCCAGGGACATTCTCTTTCACTTGCAAGCAGCCATCCACTTTATGCCCATATTATAGAAATTGACTCCTCCACTTCTGGAATGATAATTTTAGACATCCCACTCTCTTACCACAACTTTGCAACTTTCCAGCATTCTTAAGCATCAGTACAAATAAACTGTTTTTCAGGATCTCCAAACTGCAGACCACTCTGTCTTTATTAATCCCCTAAAGGTTTCATTTGCCTATTCAGGTTACTTCGCCACCCCCAAAAGACTGTTGACCATATCATCAATTTCCTTTTCCTATTGCCTTTCTGTGTACCCACCTGGCAAAACCAGAAAATCCAGCATCTGCCAAACTATGCAGATTGTTGCCAACATTGAATAATAGTCACTAATCTTTTTTTTTAAAGATATTTCTTTTTTTTTTTTTTTAATTTATTTGACAGAGAGAGAGAACACAAGAGGGGGTAGGGTCAGAGGGAGAAGCAGGCTCCCTGCTGAGCAGGGAGCCCGATGCGGGACTCGATCCCGGGACTCCAGGATCATGACCTGAGCCGAAGGCAGTCGCTTAACCAACTGAGCCACCCAGGAGCCCAATAGTCACTAATCTTAACTGGGAACTTAACATGGTCCAGATATTATGCTATATTTCTCTGGTTAGCACTCTCTCCAATTCTCTACTGTAGCTATTTCAAACATTCTGAAACTGAGCAGACAGTACTTGTCTGAGATACAGATGTTGGGGTGATTGGCATATAGATGGTAAGTGAAGCCATGGGAGGGGATGCAACTGCCAGAGAGAATGTGAGGAATGAGAAGGAAATGGGCCCAGGAAAGAATCCTGAGTAACTAACACTATTAATGTAGCAGATGTTCCGTAAAAGGGAAAAGTGATTTTCAAAAGAAACTAACAACAAATGGCCAAAAATGGAGGCAAAAACCAAAGAAAATATGGTGCCAGAAAAATAAAATGAAGAGATTATTTCAAGAAGGAGGGGTCAGTAAAAATGTCCAACATTACTGATTGACCAAATAAATAGTAAGGACTTGTCCTCCATGTTTAAAGGCAGAGATATCATTGATAACCATGGAGAGGGAAGGTTCAGTGGGAAAGTGGGGGCAGATGCCAGATTTCATCAGGTTTAAGTGTAAAAAGGAGGTGAGGAATTAGGGAGGAGTGTAATCATTTCTGACAAGAAGTTTGGCCAGGAAGGTAGTGGGTGGGAAGCATGGGCTTGGGACAGAGGCTGGATAGTACTAAAAATCTACTTTTTAAGTATTTCAGAGTGACAGGAAAGTCTACAGAAACTGTCTGAGATTTCATCCAAAGACAGAGAAAGAAACAGTCCACACAGCTGAATTGAAAAGTGCAGTGGTGAGAGAGATGTAATTGTTTTCCGTGTGTGTCAGTCAAGTTCTGCTTGTTCCAAAGGCTTTACACTTTCAATCCTTCCGTCATTTCTTTTGCTGTTGGCATATGCTCAAACTCTTTACGTGGATATAAGCCCCTTGTGAACCTGGTGCCTTCCTGGCTCTCCCTTAGGAAGTCACCACTCTTCCCCAGACTCCTTGCTCCAGCCACACAGAACACCTGGTAGTTCTCTGAATGTTTGTCCTGCTCTCTCTCACCCCCATGGCTTTGTTGAGATACAAAGTTCCATCTGCCGGGAACTATATCTCCACTATTTCCTGGCCAACTCATAAACTGCCTCTCGTTTTACAACTGCTTCCTCAAAGGAAGCCTTTCCTGTTCCTGCCAACAAGATCCAGGGTCCAGCCTCCACACTCCCAGAGCATCCAGCACTTCTTTTTTTTTTTTTCAAAGAATTTATTTATTTGTTTGACAAATAGAGACATAATGAGAGAGGGAACACAAGCAGGGGGAGTGGGAGAGGGAGAAGCCCGCTTTCCGCAGAGCAGGGAGCCTGATGCAGGGCTCAATCCAGAACTCTGGGATCATGACCTGAACCGAAGGCAGACGCCTAACGACTGAGCCACCCAGGCGCCCCGGATCCTGCACTTTTTTATCAGACTTCTTTCATATAATATTCTACAGCTATGTCTGCCTGCCTCCACTACACATTTAAACTCCATGAAAACAGAGATCCTATCTGTTTTATTACCATTCTATCTCCAGAACCTAGAATATTGCTTGACATGTAGTTGCTCAATAAAAACATGTTCCAAAATAACAAATTGTCATTTTAAGGAAAAGCCCAATGAAAACATTCATTTAATCACATAAGAATTTTATTCAATATTAATTGAGATTCTTGAAGAGTATTTTACCTATTGCTACTAAGGTTTAAAACATTTTCAATGACTTCTAATACTTCTTACCTTAATCTTTTTTATAATACATTTCATATTCTAAAATATACATAATTTATTTGTTCATTGTGCTTACTACCAGGATTACCTCTCTAGAATGCAAGCCCTATGAGGGCAAAGACCCTTTTCTGTTTACTCCTTGATACATTCCCATGTAACTATGTCCAGGAACATGAATAAATAAAGGAGTGAATGAAGTATATGGGTAGTGTTTCTATATGTTCTTTTCAGTAATTAGGAATTTTATAATACATTATTTTTACCCCATACACATCTGAAAAGTGTGTAAAATAACTGAAAGATTCAAACATAGTGCAACCTAATTCATTTATATTTCAAATAAATTGAGTCCACCCAAAAGTAGCAGAGCTAATTCCTCCAATAATTACATTTGAGGCTATTACAATTTTTGGACAATAGATTCAGCATTAAGTTTTTCAGTAGATAAAGTAAAGCGGGACACCAGTGTATTACATTGTTTTTATTTCCCTAACAACAAAAAGGATAAAACTTTCAGCCGCAGAGTCAAAACTGCTCTCGCAACTGTCCTCATGTAGGAATTTATGGCAACACTCCTTGTATAAAGTACATGGAGTCTTACAATGGATAATATCAAAACATTACTTTTTTTTTAACCAAAAGCATAAATAAAATGGGCAAGAGGACAGGTCTCACATCAACAGAAGGCATACCATTTTATCACAACTCAGCAAAGGCATTTTTATAAATGTCTGATTAAAAATAGAGTCCAGACACTCTGCTTTTGATAGTCTTAACAATGCAGAGAAAGATGATCTCTGTTGATTAAAATAAGAATAGAGGCAAATTAACTTCTATTGTAGAAGTTTAAGAGACAAATTTAAACACATAGATGGCTTACACTTTTTAAAAATAATTTTAGCATATTGAAAAAGCAGTACTTCTTTATTGCTCAAAATTTGGGAAATAAAATAATGTACACACACAAATCACCTGAAATCCTGCCACTCCAAGAGAACTTCTTTTGGTAATACATTTCCATTTCAACCCAACACACACACACACACACACACACACACACACACACACCACAGAGTCAGCTACATGTAAAATGAAATCATAGCTCTCCCTTAAGATTATGATTTACCATATATATATACTTCATTACATGTATTATACATTTTAACTAAAATAAGATTATAACATGTGCAGTGTCTTATCATCTGCTTTTTTCCCTAATTATAAACATACCATGACCACTGTCCACTTCAGGCCAGGGGACATGTGCTTTTAGGCAGATTATATATATATATATATATAGTTTCTCACACTTCCTTACTAGTGATTCATTGTGACCTCAAAATTCAACACTATACAGCATAGAACAATATAATCTGAGCCTGAAAATGTTTTAGATTCATTTAATCCAACTATCCACTCCCTTCAAAGGAGTAAAGGAACATCAGTGAGTCTTTGCTATTACTTTGCATTTTCAGCACAGCATGCCACTAGGCCATCTAAAATATTTTACCTGCAAAATATACCCCCGAATAACTAAATAAGTTAATCTGTTGACTAATATGGCCTAACTTTAAAAAATAAAATATGCCCTCAGAGAATACTAATCTTAGGGAATTCCCTTGAGATAACTATGCAGTTTTACCTACCCAATATCCTTTATATATTCAATTTCTTTTTGTTCCTGTACCATCAAAGTATGGTGGAAATTTTGAAACCCTATCTCTAATTTAAACATTATGTGTTTATATTCATTTTTAAATTTCAAAATCATTATCCAAGAGCATATAGTAAGTAGACCCAGTTCTCTGAATTGTTTATCCCGTTATCTCAAAAAAAGGTATTAAAAGCATAGCAGTAAGATGCTGCCTGATTGATATAATTTGGAATCATATCTTGTGAGACTATTTCTGACTGTTTTGATTTTAGCAGCAGTACTTGGGGACATATTTAGAAATACACATATACCATATAAATAATTAATATATAATAAAATATGTATAGAGAAATATATATATCATACAAATACAACACCAAAATTTTGAAGTTCTAAAATCTGACCACACAGATGACTTTTGTGTGTCTTTTTTTTTTTTAATTTTTATTTATTTGACAGAGAGAGACACAGCGAGAGAGGGAACACAAGCAAGGGGAGTGGGAGAGGGAGAAGCAGGCTTCCTGCAGAGCAGGGAGCCCGATGTGGGGCTCGATTCCAGGACTCTGGGATCATGACCTGAGCTGAAGGCAGATGCTTAACGACTGAGCCACCCAGGCACCCCAACTTTTGTGTGTCTTATCAGTGGCTAATGATTTGATGTGCACTGAAACATCCTTAAGCTATTCTGGTAATTTCATCAGTAAAATGGCTCAGGGAACATTTGTGATCAATATAACTGTGTCCGAATCTAAATCATTTTTTATATAAAAGATTATTTTGAGAAACTCAGCCCTGCAATTTAGGCTATTGAGGAAAAAGGGTAGCATATATTCCTAAAGGATGTTTAATAAAATGATTGGTCTATCTATCTGAGATAATAAAGTATCTCAGTTTTATAAATGAGATCGAGTATAATTTATATGAATTTTGAAGAAATTAATTTGAGTCAATGGGTTAGCAAGGGAAAGGGATCAGTGTTTATGTTAGCTTGGGTGGCTATCATAACCAAATAGCATAGATTGGGTGGTTTAAACAACAGAAATTTATTTTCTCACAGTTTTGGAAGCTGAAGTCTAAGATCAGGGTGCCAGGCCCGTCAGGTTCTGGTGTGACTCTCTTCCTGGCCTACAGAAGGTTGCCTTCTTTGTGTGTCCCCACATGCTTTTCCTTAATGCATTCAATTTTTCTTAAGGTAGAAACTGTGTTGAGAAAAGACCTTGATAAACTTCTGGAATAGAAGGTGAATACTGAGCATATAGATATCATCAGGGGCCAAAGCAATGTGAGGGAACACAGCTTATTACTTGAGAATAGGAGCCAATTTGTTTACCTCCAAGAAAGGAGAAATGGAAGATGGAATGGCAGGAATGGCAGGAATGGCTGGAGACTGGAGGGCGAGGATCAGAGAAAATCCCCATGAGTTAGGAGAGTGGGTATGGTAGGCAGAATAAGATGTGTGCTACCCATTCGACCACTGAGATATAAAGATACACCTTCCTCCACACCTTCGAATTGGGATTGGCCAGCAGTTCTCTGATGGATAGGCCATGACAAAAGTGACACCACAACAGTCATAGCCTTAGGTTTTAGGAAATATTGGCAGATTCCACCTAGTTCTATTGGAGTCTTCTTTCTTGGAAGACTCTTTCTCAGAACCTAGTCACCAATGCTGTGAAAAGCACAAGTCACATGCCAGCCACTTATAGATGTTCCAGTTGACAACCCCAGCTAAACTCCCAGCCAACAGCTCTCATTAACAGTTTGCCATGTGAGTGAGCTACCTTGGAGATCCAGTCCACATAAGACTTCAGAGAACTGCACCTTAGCTGACTCTACTGCATGCAAGTAGGCCAAGCAAGACCTTCCTAGCTGACCCCAGTCAATCCACAGAACTGAGAAATAACAATAAATCTTGTCATCCACTAAGTTTTGAGATGGTCAATAGGAAGAGATGCTTTGTGTTCACTTTTTAAAAATATATATATTTATTTATTTATTTATTTATTTATTTATTTATTTATTTTAGAAGAGGAAAATGAGAGAGAGAGTGTGAGCAGGGGGAGGGACAGAGGGAAAGAATCTTAAGCAGACTTCCCACTGAGCCAGGAGCCAGACGCAGGGCTTGATCCCAGGACCCTGAGATCATGCAATCAAGAGTTGGATGCTTAACCTATGAAGCCGCCCATGTGCCCTGATTCGTGTTCACTTTAAGGTTGTTTATATTGTTACAGTGAAAATCTCATCTGGTTCCCCACAAATAAATGTTTAGAAATATCTACTATCTGTATGTGTGTGTTTGGTATCAGGAGGATGGTTAATGGAAATATGGAAATTGTGGAAGGGGCTGAATTTCACATCCAGGATAAAAGGAAACATAAGAACATACATGGAAACAGAGAGTAGTGGTAACCATGAAAACACAAACTCACTGGGGAATTTTCTGAAAACATGTAGAGTTATTTAACTTCTGCAGGATGTGGTATTGGGGGTCTCAACTGCTCTTAAATGTCAGGGAGACATCAGCTGACATAAGATTTATCCATTTCTTTAGATAAGGGGCAATCAAAGCTAAATTTCATATATCTACAATTCTGTCTTACCTACATATCGTCAGGGCCAAAGCCACACCTAGCACATGATAGGTGCTCATAAATGTTTATTGGTTTTTTGGCACAGAGTTAAGAAAGAAGATAAAATAAATGACTTCATTCCTTATGTCTCAGTAGACTGACAATAAAATTTGAGGTACTCCCACTCAATCTTTTCCTTCATATCCCAGAACATTACTTCTTCAAGAATGAGACTATATGATAGAATAACAGTAAGTGTGAGTGGGAAATGTGATTTACTAACAATCTGTTAGTAAAGATAAAGAATATGGAGACTGATGATTAGATAGTCAATATATTGGCACCACAGTTCAAAGTATTCACCTATATTTATATTCTTCTAAACTTATTCATGAATCCATCATTTGTCTTAAAAGAATGCAATGATAAAGCAATTTCAGAGGGTGTTGTAATATTTGGTTGAAACACATACCCTCCAGAAATAGTACATTCAGATTAATTTTAGATTAGGAATTAACAGAATCATACTGATTTTCAAAGTTCCCAGAATTAGCAGCATAGAAGCTAATTGTTATTTCTTTGGATACACACACACTCACACATACACATCACTCATCCCTTTCTCTGTCTAAAACAGATTTGAGACATTGACAACAACATTTCATCAATAATAAAATATGGAACCAAAAAAATAGGAAGAACCAAATAAATTACCCATCAAATAATGAAGAAACATTGGGCCTTAACCTCAAATTTGCTTCAGTTTCCTAACCTAACACTTAAGAGATGATATAGATCTCATTATCAGAAAGGGCTTTGAGGATACACTCAAAGTCTTTCAAATTGGATTCCAAATAGCTAAGGGATTGTTGCATAATGTATTTGATGCAATCTATATATTATGGATTTGTAAGGTGAATTGATATTGAAATGAATAGGTTCAGGTGAATGGTTCATTCAACACAGAGACTTTAGTGTAGGCTGAAGATAAGGAGACATGAGAAATGCTCTTCATATGGCAAATCTGAATTAGCAAAACATTTGACACAGAGATATGTGTTAGGAATGTTGGCACACTGGTGAGTCTAATTGCATAATGAAAAGCTCTGTACTCAATTCTATTCTGTTGAACAAGTTTTGTTAAGGATATTGATAATCTGCTTATAAAATTTGAAAATCATATATAATCAGAATATCAGTTACTATGTGAGATAAAATAATCAGGACTAACAAGAAAAAATATTTCAGCATATTGTGCTAATGGGCTATTTTTGTCTGAGGGACTTACTAATGGCCATGTAAGGGTACTCTACTCAAATGCAAAGGCCAAGAGAAGGATAAGGAGAATTGGGATCTATGTGGAACCATCTGCCCCTCCATCCAACATAAAGTAAGAGTTCACTGGGTCCCAAGAAGGTATCTGAGTCAACCAGCATAGCCACATGCATCTGGACAGAGGAAAGAAAAGATGGAGAGGAAGATGGAGAGGAAGAGTCTATGTGGACTAAAAAAAAAAACAGTTCAAGAAAGAAGGTAAAATCTGGGTTTGAGCTTTTTATAGCACAAAGAGTGTATCTACTAATAACCATAGGCTAAATAATATCTTACTGCTGAACAAGCAGAACAAAAATTACCCCCTCCAATGAAAGAAGGCCTAAAGAGGGTGATTATAGGTGGTCCTCGAAGAGGGAAAAGGGCACTCTTCTTTCTATAGTATCTCTCACTTTTCTCTCTTGGCCCCTTAACATGGTAAATAAATCTATGATTTAAAAAAATATATAGCTAATCATTTCCAGGAAGGACCCCATAAGTGTGTCTGGGGACATTGGATCCTACTTACTCAAAACCTACGTTGCTCTTTTGTCCTCCTGTGGATGGCAAAATGGGTAGTCTGGCTGTGGTGAGGGATCAAATATCAAAAGAGAAAATTTTTAAAGTATTAACATAAATCCAAGACAGAATGAACAGAGCACTGAAAGGTCACAAGCACATTTTACCTGAATGATATTTGAGGCAACTAGAGATGTTAAGCCTATGGAAAAGAAGCTACACAGAGACCAAAAAAATCCTATAATAAATGGTAAATTGTCAAGTGAAAGGCATAAGAGAGGTGTTCTCTAAGTTTCCAGAGGGTAAAACTAGGTCTTTCAGATAAAGCTTATATGAAAATAAATTTTGACTTTGTATAATTTAACAGTGTTGTAGTGATTTAATCATTTACTTAAAAGATGGACCATACTGTCAGGCATTTATAGGAACTGCTGGAACAAAACAATACTGAAGACAAAATTCCTGCCCTAACATTCTGATGGGAGAAACAAACAAATTTATAAACAAATATAAGTAGTTGTTATTGTTATAAAGAATGTGATCAAGGGGTGCCTGGGTGGCACAGTTGGTTAAGCGCCCAACTCTTGATTTTGGCTCAGGTCGTGATCTCAGTGTCATGAGATCAAGCCCTACATTGGGCTCCACGCTCAACCTGGAGTCTCCCTGAGATTCTCCTCCCTCTCCCTCTGCCCCTCCCATTTGTGCTCTCTCTCTCTAAAATAAATAAATTAATTAAAAAAAAAAAAGAATGTGATCAAGGAGATGTGTGAATTTGTTATGTCTGTAATGAAAGAGGCCTTTCTTTGTTAGGGGCCAGGGAAGTTTTCGGTAAGAAGAGGATAGAATCAGTCAGCCATGTAGAGAGTTAAGGAAGGATTGAACAGAAACAATGACAGGCCAGAAGCATAAATAACTTGGCTTGTCCAAGGCACAGAGAGAAGGCCCATGTAGTTCAAGTGGAGTACACTGGGTAAGAATGGTACAAGATACAGTCAGAGAGGAAGGCAGGAGCCAGATCCTGCAGAGCCTTGTGGGCTATGATGAGGAGTTTGGATTTTATCCCAAGAGCATTGGGATGGCTCTGATGAGCTTCAAGCAGAGGAGTGAAATAATCGGGATGTGTATTAGGAAAAGATTAACAGAAGACCAGAAGGAGAATTGGAGAACATTAATAACTATAAATGACTTTCTTGTCTAGACATAAAATGAAAAGAATGAATGAAGATAACAGAGTCAGTAGGAAGCAGTAGAGAAATATGGCAGCCATCCTCAAAAATAATTGAGCTAATTCCCACCTGGTGGAATTAACATGGGCTCTGTGACATGGAGACGAAAGAGCCAGGGAAAGCAATCAGTGATAACTGCAGGGCACATGAAAGGGGGTCGAGAAACTGGAAATTTCTGGGGCAAATAAGAAAATATTTTCTTTCAGGTCTATCATTGAGGTATATTGGTGTGAGAGGCTCAGCTCTGGGGAGAGTTCATCCCAAAGAAGAAACAGCCAACATGGCCTGGGAAGGGACAGCTGTCCATATGTTTAGCAATGCTCTGGAAACATTGGGAGCCTGAGCAGTGAACCAGAATATCCCAATGGTTCATGCCTGTCCAGAAAAGAAATAAAACATTGAATGTTGCTGCCTCTGAGGCCAAGTTGATTGTAGGAGATGGGAATGGCATGTTACGGACTTAATGTTTGTGTTTCCCCTATATCCATGTGTTAAAGCCCTAAGCCTCAAAGTGATGGCATTTTGAGATGGGGACTTTGGGAGGGAATTAAGGTTAGAGAAGGTCTTGAGGGTAGGGCCCTCATGATGGGATTAGTGCCCTTATAAGAAGAGATACCAGAGAGCTTGCTCTCTTGCTCTCTCCCTCAAGGTTCACACCAAGAAGCTATGTGAGTCATGTGAAAAGGCAGCCATCTGCAACCCAAGGGATGAGCTCTCACCAGAAACCAACCCTGCCAACATCCAAATATCAGACTATCAGCCTCCAGAGTGTGGGAAAATAAATTTCTGTTGTTTAAACCATTCAGTTCATGGTATTTTGTTATGGCCACTCAAACAGATTAATAGAGGGTATTTGTTCCAGAACAAGGATTGCAATGCATTAAAACTTGTCTTTCATGGCAGAGTACATGAAAATGGGGTGCCCAATTACAGTCAGCTTCTAAAAGAAAATCCTAAAGCAAAAAAAACAAGCTAATGATAAGTTGATTATGTTGTTTTCAAAATATTAGCTTCCTCTTCCTGCAGAAGGATTATGCTGTCTCACCTATTTGATGTCAGACTTGGCCTTGTGACAAATTCTGGCAAATAAAACATGATCAAAAATTACATGTGTCATTTTTAGGTAGAAATTTTAAGATTGTGGGCATGGCTTACCATCGTCCATCTTTCACTTTCTGCCGTAAGACCAGCAGAGTTCCAGATAGCTGTAGACAACCTACAATGGACATGCAGTTTGAACAGGAAATAAACCTTTGCTGATGTCAAGTCACTGAGGTTTGGGATCATTTATTACCACAGCATAAATTAGAATATTCTGACTTATACACCATTCACATAGGTAATACATCTGAAAAGGTGAGAAAGATACTTATACATAAGGCATCATTGCTTCTCTCAGGGCCATCATTTGGGCCTCACAGTTTTCAATTTCTTTGTGCAGTTGATGGATAATTTTAAGTCATTTTGGAGGCAGAATGTAGTTTCTGAAGCATATTATTTTACCAGAGGTCTCAATATTGATGTTGGTCACAGTGTTGATAAAAGTTGATAGGAATAAATATTTCTGCTTCCTGCACAGAGTAATCTAGGCTAGCAGAGTGGAGATAAAATGAACTGGATGGAATCTGTTGCAGTAAAAACATCAGTGAAAAAGCATAAAGGCCACCAGCTAGACTCAGAAAACCATAGGATTCACATATCTATAACCTCAAAGAATTCCAAGAAATACTCCTTAAATTTCTAGCATGGGAAAAGGGTGATAAGAGGAGAGCCCAAAATACTTTGTATTCATGTGTCTTCCCCTAGAACTTATGCAAATGAGCAAAATTCTTGTATAACTCTTGATGATCCAGAAGGTAGCCTAAGAGTCGATCTGAGTGGCCTGAAACTTCCCCACTACTGATGTTAGAATATCAACATACCAGAGTAAGTATGAGAAGTAGAAACTGCTAACTATGATATTCTACCTGGAAAGTTATAGTGAATTTTTACATATACATTATTTTGTAGCAAGATAGAGGAATGGATCATGTTAGCAGCAGTGCCTCTCAGCTCTCTGGTTGATGTTCTCTGTTTAGGCATCAGTCTGTGGGTAAGGTGGGGATATGTAACCTAAGGATCTGGAAAGTTTCCTCCCCTCCACATGAGAATTCCAATTGCCTCAGTATTCCATGCTCCATTCTAAACAAGTATATTAACACTGCAATAGCTCTCTGAGGTAGGTTGAGTTATTATCCCCATTTTACAGATGAGGAGACTAATAACCTCTTGAGTTTATCTTCTGCATTGGGCTAGCTGCCTCTGGGCTGTCACAACTTTTAAAGAGATTCTCAGGAGTGAAACTCTCTCCTGTAACTTGTGGTACTCTGGATACTTACAGAAGGCATCTGCCTGACACTTTGGGAACACCTGACAGTGATAAGTCCCAGAAAACCAGAGTTCCAAAGAATGATACCCAATGGCCCTTCAAGAAAAGCAAGCACCTAGGCTGCTAAACTTAAGCTGGGCTGTGGCAATGGAACAAGATAGGAAAAGACTTCCTTGCTAACTGTTGATAAATAAAACCAAGGAAGATGATCCAGGAGGTGGTAATCATGGACAATTTTTTTAAAAGGGAGGGGCAAAGATTTTACTTGGTAAAACAAATGTCAGAGGAAAATCACCTTTATGCCCCTCTCTAAATAAACTCCTGCTGGAAATTCTAAACTTTGACTTTTGTCTTTCCTCAGAATCAGGTTTTTGGGGGGTGAGGGTTGGGGAGATCGTCCTTCAACAACACACTGAAATGATCTCTTAGGGAAGGTGAAACCCAGTGGCAACTTCCTGTGTAGAAATTCTCTACAAGATTTTTGAGGTGCTGTCTTTCACTATGACTTTCCTAAGGGTTGTATTCCATAAAAACCATAGCTTTGTTTTGTTTTGTTTTGCTTTCCTGTATCTTTCTAAACTTTATCTACTAATAAATATTTGTCAAATTAAAATTAATTCACCAAAGTTGAAGAGTGAGATTATTCAGGGAAGGAGCAGACTATTTTCTTTATTTTCAGGGTGAGAGAGAAGACCTAGATTACTTTATGCAGGTCTCTTGCAAAGACAGGTGTATACATGAGTTTTTATTTCCTCAGTAACACACCACATCATATCTTACCCTGGGTAATACATCAAAGGATTGTCAGCAAGCTTCTCAAAATCCCTCCCCTACAGACACATACACTTGGAGATTCACTCTTATCAGCCATTTCTCCCTACTCTTAGCATCATGATCTCAAGGTTTTTGGGGGGAAAATTAAAGTATCTATCTCTTCTATAAGTTCCTTTCAAAATGCTTAGGGACCGGTGACAGAAGAAAACATCCCTGTTAATAGTTCCCTTGGAACTTCTTTCTGATCTAAGCTGCCCTCTTAAGAGAGAGCATACCACTGATAAGTATCTGCATCTCGTATCTTCCACCTTTAAGATAGTCCATGGAGGCCCATCAACCACCTAGATAGCAGGTTAGGTCCAGATGGAGTCTCCAGAGAGCCACCTGGAAAGAAAAATAAATCTAGCCTGCCCTGTGTGGGACTAAACAATTACTGAACACAATGAAATTGGTTAAGATATGTGACACAATACTCTGGGGTATATACATCTCTAGAAAACCATGTAAACAATAAAATGAACTAAGGATTATATTATTAATAGCTACTGTAAAATAATAAATTAAGGGACTGGAAACCCAGTATCTCAAATTAATTAACAGGAATGTGCCAGTAAGGGTATACTAGGAAAACACACAAAATGTAGACAATACTGTCTTTATGTGAATGAATCATAAAGCAAGAGCACCGCTGAGCTTTCTTGTTTACTTATATTAATTTCAGATATTAGCAATTACAACTTGTGCTTTCAAATTCCATAAAAATGCAAAGCTACCATGAAATAGAATTAACAGGGAGCTTTAGAAATTCATTAAACTGAACTTCAGTAGCAGCATCATTTTTTTGGCTAATACAGGAATATATGTCTGTGCATACACTATTTATAATACCATTTGAGACTTACATAAAATATAAGTTGAGAGAATGTGTTGCCTTCAATAATTTACAAAGGTAGAAAATAACAGCAAGGGGAATTGAGAACAAAACTCGCCTTTTCTAGTACTGTAATATACAGATACTGCATCTGTGACTTCCAATTCAGACTCTTAATTTGAGCCCGGACAAGCTTTGCACTGTGAAGAGATTAAAAGGGTATCTGCGAGAAGTATAGATGCCGTTTCTGTTTTGCAATCATGTTTGCAAACATGTTAATCAAATCTGGGTGCTTGCTAACTTGATAATTAAATTTACAAATGATTGGAAATATTTGCTACAGAAAGATTTAAAGTCATTCTTGAAATCCTAATGACAGCTCTAGCAATATGTGTATGCCTCTTGAGGGCCCACTGAGGATAGACAGTATTAAAAATATAATTGGTTTTAAAGCACATTAGATTAAAATTTTTTCCTATGATTCATTCTCCCTTCTTTGTATTCACCTTTCAGGTCATTTCCTGCTTTCTGAATAAGGTATCCATAATTCAAATGAACTACCATATGAATTTGCTTATTTTTGTTAAATCCAGCTAGTTCTAAAATGTCCCATTTCCATTTAAAATGTTGTGTTTTGGGCGCCTGGGTGGCTCAGATGGTTAAGCGTCTGCTTTCGGCTCAGGTCATGATCCCAGGGTCCTGGGATCAAGTCCCGCATTCTCCCTCTCCCTCTGCCTCTGCCTCTCTCTCTCTCTCTCTCTCCCTGTCTCTTATGAATAAATAAATAAAATCTAAATAAAATAAAATAAAATAAAATAAAATAAAATGTTGTGTTTTAAAATGAAAAGATTAAACTTTCAAATTAAGTAATACTTTGAAAAAGCCGTCAACAGTATTTGAAATCTGACAAAAGGCACATTGTTAAAAAACCAGAATAGAAAGCAATTGGGAAGTTAGTTGAGGTCACTATAAACTTAAAAAAAAAGAGAAAAAGAAAGAAAAGAAAAGAAAAGAAAGAAAGAAAAAGAAAGGAAGGAAGAAAAACTTAATTTACTAGGTCCACTTTTAGCTCTCCCATGCAGTTTCATACCAGATCTGACATATTACATTTACATGACGAATAAAAGCATTCTGGTTGAATCAGAATTTTTTTAAATGATACATGAACTTTAAGCTGCATTAAATGAGTTTCTAACAGAATTTCCAGCCCCCATTCTTGGAAAAAAAATGCCAACTTCCCAATTTTTGGTGGCTGCAACTAGCAACACCACATGGAGTGTTCTTCTGAATGCACACATTAAGATGGGGTCAAGGGTCCTAGGAATAAATTGGTTGGCAAACAATATCAATGGTGCCCTGGTCTGACCTTGTATAAAATTGTTTGCATAACAGAGCTGAAGAACAGCAACACGGTTAATCTGTGCGTGTTTATTTCTAGCCATCCGGGGACCTTAAGGGTCAATATGATTTACTAACATTCACTAAAGGTTATTAAAATTGTTGTACAAAGTTGATGGAAGGATGTTATTGCTTTTGTAATAAAAATGACTTTCATGGAACCGTTTACACATAATTTTTTATTAGATTTTACTTCCCGTCCTCCTCCTCACCCCTTCAGAGTTTCACGGTTGATAACAGTTGATTATTTGTCCTGTCTTTAGTGGCATTCTTTATTTTTTATTTGTATAGTACTATGGATGTGAATAGTATTTTCCAGGGATTAAATTATAAATGAGGTAGCTCTCTGCCCTGGATAGCTCCAAGGCTCCTGCCTTCACAAAGGATACTAGGAGGAAAGCAGTTGATTTGCCCTCAGAATAACATGATCATGGTAACTTTCCAAATTAAGAGTATTGAATGATGCTGGAACTTTCATAGTCCTCCAGATTACTCCAGGCAGCCAAAGAAATGCTGTTTGAAAATGCATCAATTGATGCATTTTCCCTGTGAAAACAGAACCATTGCTTTAGAAAAATTCCACTGCCACCAGCAGACCTAGATAGAACAGCAAAAGTGAGCAGCACGGAAGTCTAGCAAAGACTACATGTAGATCTAAAAAGAGAAAAAAAAAATGGAAGAGAAAGGACAGAAGGCAACAACAGATTATCACCATGACAAAATATTGAACACAGTGTCAGGCAAAGTACAACATAGATATGGTTCTTGCCTCCTGGGAATTTAACATCCAAGATGTCACTTGAGGGAAAACCCAGGTAAAAACAGAAAAAAAGTTATTCAAGAGCAAACTTATAAAGAGAAAAAGGCGTGTGGAGAAAACACAAAAGTAGCAACTAGCAGAAAAGATGTTTTTTTTAAAGTTAGCTCAATTATAACACTATTATGAAATAGGACTATAAAGTTATGATCATATGTATCTGATATATTCAATATAATGCAATCTCATTACTACAGCATATTTTATTACCCACTGCTTCATACTAAAGCATGAGCTAAAAAACGTATACAATTTAAACTGTGTTTGGTCTTTAGGGAAAATAACAGGGTCACATGATTCTGTTTCAACACTTAGCAAGCATTAGTAGGAGCGCAATACATATTTTTTTAAATAAATGAAAGACTCCCAAATTAATATTTTTTATGACTTAGTATATGAAGCTCTAGATTATTTTTCACTTCAGGTACATTTTAGTAGTTTACATTCTCTCGCAGTCAATGCATAATATTTCAGATACAAAGAAATAACCCATCATGTTTCTATAAGTAGAATTCAGTGCAAAATCTCAAAATACATAGCTTGTTAGAAAGTAATTTTAAAAATTTTAATTTATATCCAGTTTTTTCTTCTTTATGTTCAAGAACAAGAAACTATAATACGCTTTATATTAGGCTAACATTTATTGAAACTAAATATGTGTCATATACTTATAAGTGCTTCCATAGTAAAATCAAAACCTATGGAATTTTTAATTTGTCACCATGACAGGAGGCCAAGAGAACTATGATTATGCATCAGAAAGAAGAAAAAGCTAAGAGAACAATATCAAGGATTTCTCATGCCCACTTAAGGAAAAACTAAAGAAAATATCCCTATAGCTGGGAAATATTAATAGGAAAATAAGCAAAAAATTTAAGTAGGATTGTAATTTAAAAATAAGGGCATCAAGTTAGTTTCCTTCCATTCTTCTCTGGGAACTCATTTAAAGCAGCAAGCGGAAGAAGAGAGGAGAATAGAAACCACTGTCTCCAATGAAACTGAGATGCTTGCAACTCTGGATCACAAAATAGAAGGCTCTTACAAAAGCAATGACATTCAAAGAAAAGTGTGGGGAAATCAGGAGAAAGGATGCTTGTGGCTACAGATACCAGAAAAACTCTAGCCAAGTACAAACCTTCTAAGAGAGTGGCATACCCTAAAGTTTAAAATAATACCAAAGGAGCACTACGTACTGAATGGAGCACTGGGTGTTATATGCAAACAATGAATCATGGAACACTACATCAAAAACTAATGATGTAATGTATGGTGATTAACATAACATAATAAAATTTAAAAAAGAAAAAAATAGAAATTAAAAATATGACTTTGAAAAACAAAAAACAATAACTTATTTGTAATAATGGACCAGATTTTGGGGACTAGAGGCAGTGCTTCACTTGATCCCATTTGGCACAAAGTCTTGCAAAAATGAAGAGTGGGGTTAGCTCAGCCTGTGGGGATACGTCTGGGGGATAGGGATAATAGTTGTAGAAGAGGAAAGATTTGGCAATGGGAACAGACCTGGAGTGAATATCAAATCTCTCTTCTCTCTCCCTCCCTTTCTTTCCTTCTCCTTATTTTTTTTTAAAGATTTTATTTATTTATTTGAGAGAGAGAGAACACATGAGAGGGGGGAGGGTCAGAGGACGAAGCAGACTCCCTGCCGAGCAGGGAGCCCAATGCGGGACTCGAACCGGGGACTCCAGGATCACGACCTGAGCCGAAGGCAGTCGCTTAACCAACTGAGCCACCCAGGCGCCCCTTTCCTTCTCCTTATTATGTACTCTTTCTCTCCTTCACACACATGCATAGAATCATAGGCAGAATTTCCTGCTAGCCCCAGCCTCTCCCCAACATGGACTTCCTACAAGAGACGGTCAAATGAAAACTTAAATAAGGAATTGAAAAGGAACCAGCAAAGGACCTAAGCAATAATGCCACAAAGAAAAAATTAGCGGAGCACTAAGGATACAAATGACAAATGAAAAATGCCCACAAACACAAAAACAAAACAAAACACAGTAACAAGAAAATGAAACATATATTACCCTGAATTTTCAAAGCTTAATGAAACAGACTGCTTTATAAAAGAACACAAAGAAGAAAACAAGTGATCAGAGAAAAAAATTTAATACCATAGTAGATGAAGCCTGTTGGGAGGTAGGAGCAGGGCAATGTGAACAATTATAACAATGGATATCTGATGGGAGGCAACACAAGGGAAACACAGAATTGGTGGAAACACTGTAAGGAAAATAAGAGGACGTGACTGAGATAGCAAACAAAGTGAAGTGAAAACAAAGAGTACAGGAGGATCTGGAACAAAAATTATAGATACAGAAGATGGGCAAAGAGCACTAAGACACAAGTAATAGGCCTTGGTAAATAAGAGAACCAAAATAGCAGAATAACTATTTAAAGATATAATTCAAGAAACTTTTCAGAAATAAAAAGGATCAGAATCTACAAAATGTAAGGGCATATTGTACCCCAGGAAAAGAAAAACTGATATAGATAATTGAAAGACACATTTTAATAAAGTTACTGGATTTCAAAGATGAGAAAATCCTTTGTCAGAAAAAAAGTCATGTATAAAGAACAAATAAATAAATAAAATAAAACTACAAAAACAAAAACAAAAAATCTGACTTGTAACAGATGTCTCCATATTAATACCGAAGAGTGGGTAATTCCTGCAAAATACTAAAAAAAATTCCTGCAAAATACTCAAAGAAAGTTTAGGTTATAATTATATTTCTAGCAAATAGTTTTTTCAAGTAAAATGAAAAGACACAAGCATTGACAAACTTGTTTTTGAAAAGAGAATTAAATAGAAAATAAATTTCAGCCAAGTGATGAATGGAAAAACTATGTCAAAATGTCTGGCAGTGAGCATTGAGTCATTTAAGAGTAAGATTAGATCAAACAAATGTAAGGATTATGGTTCAAGAAGAGAACTAGCATATAATATATGCTGACAGAGCAGAAATGTAAATGGGAAGGTGAAAGTAGGATTTCAGAACTAGGGGAAGTCAAGATATTTTAGTTGATAAATCAAATAATAGAGCTTAAGTTTATTTGAAGTTACGAAGGTAAACATAGAAAAAGGAAGAAAAGAACAGAAAGGAGTTCTGTCATTATTCAGAAAGCATAACATAAAGTATGGCAACAAATCTAAGGCAGGACATATACACTTCATGTCCTGAGACAGGACATATATACTTCAAAATGCAAATGAGGTAAAGTTACTTATTAAAATAGACTCTCAGATCAGACGAGAAAGCAAATCTCAATTACGTGCTACATTTGAGGGAAATACCCAAAACAAAGTGACTCAAAAAATGATAAAACTAATAAATTCCAGAACTGACTGTAAACACACACACACACACACACAGAATAGATTAACACATCACTTCCTATCTACTCAAGAAAATAAGTGAGGAAACACAAACAAAAAATGGGGAAAATTATAAAAATAACCTCAGAACTAAGAAATTAAAAGAATCTTACAATATCTAGGTGCTTAGTTGTTATAAATAAATTTAAGAACAAGAGTAAACTAGATCATTTACTGAAAAATATAAATTAGGAAAACACCACAAAACAGAAAGTATCTGCTAGAAATAGAAAATATTACTGAAGCTCAAAATATCCTCAGTGTACTGGGTTCAGACAGATTCACAAAAAAAATAAAATAAAAGAAACAGATAACTGTAATTTGATTTAAAATGATCCAGGGCATAGAAAAATAATGGAAACTTCTAAAACCATTTTAGAAAAAAATAATTAAATAATATTTCAAATCAATCTCACTTCTGAGTGTGATAGCAAAAATGCTAAATAAAATGTTAACAAATAAAACAACAGGAGATAAAAAATAATTTTCCATGACAAGATATGGTTTATTTTATTTATTTTTTAAAATTTTTATTTAAAGTCTAGTTAGTTAACATACAGTACAATATTGGCTTCAGGACTAGAATTCAGTGATTCATCACTTACATACAATACCCAGTGCTCATCACAACAGGTGCACTCCTTAATACCCATCACCCATCTATCTAGTCCATTCCCCACCCACCTCCCTCCATCACCCTGTTTGTTCTCTATTGTCAAGAGCCTCTTATGCTGTGTTTCCCTCTCTCTTTTTTTTTCTTTTCCCCCTTTCCCATCTGTTCATCTGCTTTGTTTTTAAATTCTACATATGAGTGAAATTATATGGTATTTGTCTTTGACTGACTGACTTCACTTAGCATAATACACTCTAGCTCCATCCATGTTGTTGCAAATGGCAAGATTTCATTCTTTTTGATGACTGAGTAATATTCCATTGTGTATATATACCACCTCTTCTTTATCCATTCATCAGCTGATGGATATTTGGGCTCTCTCCATAGTTTGGCTATTGTTGATAATGTGTCTAAAACATCGGGGTGCATGTTTATAGCAAAATACCACTGTATTTTTTTATCAGTTGGGTAATTACCTAGTAGTGTAACTGTTGGATTATAGGACAATTCTATTTTTAACTTTTTGAGGAACCTCCATACTGTTCTCCAGAGTGGCTGCACCAGTTTACATTCCCACCAACAGTGCAAGAGGGTTCCCTTTTTTAGAAATACAGGAAGTTCAGTGTTAAATTTATTTTCCATAATAACAGATATAAAGTGAAAACTTGTACTATTATCTTCATGAAAGCCTCAGGGTCAACCAGTAAAATTCAACATTTAATCTTGATAAGAACAAAAGTCTTAATAATTTAGTGATAACTTTTTTTTTCCTAATATTATAATACAAACCTTACTATGACAATGTGTATATCAGATGTGACCTAAAAGCAAATATCATGTTTTATAAGGAAATATTGAAAGCTTTTCCATTAAAGTCAGAAACACTGTAAGAACATCTATTATTTAATATTGGTCTGGAGTTACTAGCCAAAACAATTAGGTAATATAAACATATAAGAAGAATAAGAATTATAAAAGGATATATTAAATTATAGTTCTAAATTTATAATTATTTATATTAATAATTATTTAAAATTAATTATTATAATTAAAGATAGTTTAAATCTGAATAAGTCAGGAAAATCAACTCTTTGTAAAATACAAAATAATTCAATGAGGAAGTGGCTTGGCAAAATAAATAGTAATTGGCAGAATATTATCTCAATATTTAAAACAACAATCATTTAGAATATATAATAGAAGAAAAGAACTTGGTTTAATAGCAGCTAAAAAGATGAAATTTACAAAGGCTACTAATTGCACTCCCCCTTACTCGTTCTCCCCCTCTACTTTGAATAAAAGAACTTCCTAAATTTTAGTTGTATACATGCTTGCCCACTCGGGCACTCCACACCCAATCCTTTTTTGTAGCAAGGTGTGCCATATGCCTATTTGGGAGAGCCAATAAAAGTGAACAAAATAATATGGGCAAATTCCTGATCATCTCCTTAAATATACTAGCACTTTCTTTCCCCTTCCAGTAGTCTGGAAGTTGGAGTAATGCCAGTAAGTGACATTTGCCACAAGAACAAAAGTAACACCCTATAGGATAGTGGAGCAAGAAAGAGAGAAGAAATCTGGGTCTCTGAATGATTGATTGAGCACAGAACTTACCTTTAAAATGTTACATAAAAATAACCCGATCTTATTATGACTACTAGTTGTTTTGTTTGTTTGAGCAGCTGAGTCCATACCAGAATTAACACCCAAAAAAAGGTGAAAGTTGTACATGCTCCATATGGAGAAACTTTTAAAATATCCTTGAATATGAGTTTGAATTGTGTGGGTCAAACTACACACAGATTTTTTTGAATACAATAGAGTACTGTAAATGTATTTTCTCTTGTGACTTTCTTAATAAAATTTTATTTTCTATAGCTTAGTTTACTGTAAGAATACAGTATATAAAACACATACAAAATATGCATTGACTGTTCATGCTATCAGTAAAACTTCTAGTCAACAGTAGGCTATTAAGTTTTGGGGAGCCAAAAGTTATATATGTATTTTTGGCTGCATGGGGGTTGGAGCACCTAACCCCCACATTATTCAAAGGTCAACTGTACTATTAAGTGACAAAGAAAGCTTCAATAATTGGGGAGTGGAAAGGCACACTATGTTTTAGATAAGAAGACAACACCACAAAGATGTCAGTTCTTCTCAGATTAATCTGTAAATTTAACACAATCTCAATAAAAATGCCAACACATTTCCTTTAGAAATATGAATAGTGAAATGGAAAATTAATACACAAAATTATCCATGAAAATTCTACAAAATAATATAGAAAGGAATCCAGACCTATTAGATAATAAAACATAATCTACTACTGCTACATGAATAGGACAAATCAGTGGGTCGGAATAGAAATTCCATAACAAATTTCAGCAATAAATTTGGTATTTCAATTCAGTGAGGAAAAGATAAATTAAATATAAATGATGTAGATATAATGATTTAGCTATATGAAAAATCAAATCTGATCTATATTTCACGGTTTAAACAAAGATAAAGTTCAGATGATCAAAGATTATTAAAAAATTAATAGCCTCAAAAATATTTAGAAAAAACTTTCTTTTAATAATCCAGGATTGGGGGACACCTGGGTGGCTCAGCTGGTTAAGCGACTGCCTTCGGCTCAGGTCATGATCCTGGAGTCCCAGGATCGACTCCCTGGAGTCTGCTTCTCCCTCTGACCCTCCCCCCTCTCATGTGCTCTCTCTCTCTCTCATTCTCTCTCTCAAATAAATAAATAAAATCTTAAAAAAAAAAATCCAGGATTGGGAAAGAATTTTTTAAGACCTAAAACCAAATGTGATAAAAGAAAAATTGGTAAAATTCACTGCATTCAAAAAATCAAAGGTATAAAAACACCATGAATATCCAAATGACAAACAGCAAATATAACTAATACTGGTAATTCATATCATAGACAAAGGCTAATTTTCTACTAAAAAATTAATTCCTATAAATCAATTAGAGAAAGACCAACAACCCTTTAGGGAAAACATAAACAAATATTCAATTTAGAAGAAGAGAAAATACAAATGACTCTTAAATCTATGAAAATGTGCTATCCTTCTCAACAATAAAAATAAAATAAAAATTGCAATGAATAATAGCTGATTCCAAGTCTGAGGCAAAAAATATCTAAGATGTATTTGGAACATCTGCTTGTGCCAGAAAGCAATGTAACTATCAAGGACTAAATGGACCATGTCAGAGGGGCATAGGAGCCAGTATGAAGGGACTACCTTTGACTAATATGTAACAATGTGACCTTAAAAGAGAGTAATGAATGCAAATAATGAAAGCACATCAAATATATAAACTCAAGAGTTATTATTGACAGCCCCTTCAGTGAAAGAAAGGGAAAAAGAAAAACTAAAATTTAAACAAAACTAATAGAACAGCACTGGAAATAACTAGAGCCCAAAATTTTTACTCTGGAAAATAGGTAGTTAAAAAGGAAATAATTCATTCTGCCTTTCTTCTATGAAGTAAACTTGAGGGAAATTAGGTAGCCCTAATTGGTGGGGAAAAGTTATTCTTTATTGAAAAATTCCAACTAAAACTTGTGAAAAAAAGAGGTAGATTTTTTTGAAATCACCTTTCTGCAATCCATCATAAAATTAATGATTCAAGCAATAATCACATTGATGAAGACATTTGATAAAATGAAAATGGGAACTTTAAAATGAAGGGATCAGGTTGTGACCACCTGAATCTAATGTTCATCAGTCTGATCATCACAGAAAGTGGCAAAAGCAGGTATTGAATGCCTCCTGTTTGGATGCAGTATGAAAAGTATAATACATATATAGTATTCCCAACATGTTGAGTCCAAATCTAATCAAGTATCAGATGTCCATTTTTCTCTATAGGGGCTAGATGAGCAAGTTAACTTACACCACAAGGAAGCAAACACACAAATCCAAAATGTAAGACTCTGCAAAGGACAACTGATGTGGTTTCTTTTTTTTTTTTTTTTTTGAGATTTTATTTATTTATTTGACAGAGAGAGACAGCAAGAGAGGAAACACAAGCAGGGGGAGTGGGAGAGGGAGAAGCAGGCTTCCCGCAGAGCAGAGAGCCCGATGCTGGGCTCGATCCCAGGACTCTGGAATCATGACCTGAGCCCAAGGCAGACGCTTAACGACTGAGCCACCCAGGCACCCCAAGACAATTGATGTGGTTTCTATCCATCAATGGCAGTGGGTCAAAAGGAAAGATACTGTTCTAATTTGAAGGAAGGTTAGCAGGCATGAAAACCAAATGTAATGAATGGACCTTGTATAGGTCTTGATTCAAACAAACCAATTATAAAAGAACAATCTTTTCTTGCATTTGGAGAAATTTCCTTATGACTTTTTATTAGATATGAGCAGTACATAGTCATTATGATTATGGCATTGTGGTTATACAATAAAATGTTCACATGTTTTAGAGATACTTGTTCAAGTATAAGGATGAAATAAAATGAGGTCTGGATCTTTTTAAAATGCTTCAGAAATAAAAAAGAAAAAAACAAAAAAATAGCAGGAAGATCACAGAAACAAATGGGACAAAATCCTGATAATTGTAGAATTTGACGATGGTTATATGAAGGTTCATTCTTTCTATATTTGTGTATCATGAGATCCATTTTTTAATCTTTCAGTTTGAATTTGAACCTATGTAAGAAAAAAGTTGCTCTGATAAAATGCTAGAGGGAGGGTAAACTGAAAAATCCTAGGTGGAGAATATGACAGTACTTATCAAAATTTAAAATGCACATACCCAGCATTTATACTCTTAAGTGTGTATTTTATAGATATATTCTTATATAGACAAATATGCATTGAAGCATTGTTTGTAATAACAAGTAATTAAAAACTAGAAGTCCATAACTAAAGACGCATCAAAGTACCATTCAGGCAAACAACAAAACGTTCTGCAGCCACTGAAGAAGGAGAGAACCAGGTCAAGCAAAATAACAGACAGGATAATCTAAATATTAAATATTTTTAAAGTTATTAAACTAGTTTTGAAGTCATTTTAAGTACATGGATGAACTTTCCAGAAAGTAAGGAAATCCCCAAGGCTAGAAAAAGACAGAACAGTCCAGGGAAGAAAGTTGAAGCCATTGGCTGCCCTGTGGCACCTACCAAACCTGTTTGACCTAGAACATGGTTTCTCAGCTTCTGATTAGTGACTACTGATATTGTGAGCCAGATAATTCTTCGTTGGAAGTGTCCTGGCCTCTACCCGCTAGATGCCACTGGCACCTTCCCCTAGTTCTAATAACCAAAAATGTCTCCAGACTTTGCCAAATGACCCCTGTAGAGGCAAAATCACCCTTGGCTGAGAACTGCTGATCGGGAGTATCAGTACTGAAGGGGCCATGGAAGAGAAAAGTAAGAAAATAAACCTGGAAGCCATGGAAAGGAGGAATAAATATAAACTCTAACCAGCAGAGAAAAATATCAAGGAAAATTATTCATATTCATATTCATTCTTTTTATAAGGTCCAAAAGAAATGAAGTTCAAGTTAATAATTATAATAATTATAATTATAATTAAAAGCAGACATATTTTGGTACTAGCAACTAACAAGTAAAAACACCCTCAAAAAGTAACAGTTTTTTCAAATAATTTCCACAGAGATATAATAGTTTTCAAATAATTTCCACAGAGAAAGTTCCATTAAACAGAAGCTCTCAGAAAATAAACAACCAAATACATAATTACATGAGACAGTAGAAGCAAGAATCCAAGTACAAATGATATATAAATATAACAATTATCAAATATAAACCATAAAATAAGTATGTCAATATATTTTAAAAACTAAGAATTGAAAACATAATTATATGATAATTATCAAAAAATTACCAGAAAGATTTATTGAACAACGAAATAAAACTTTTAAAAATTAGAAATTTATTGAAATTAGAAACTTATTAGATAAGAGGATAGGAGATGACACTGAAATGAACAGTTATAGTGCACTGGAAGCTAGAGCACATGAAATTATACTCAATGCAGCACAGAGAGACTGAGTTGGAAAACATGAAATACAGCTTAACACTCATAAAAGATAAAATGAGAATGTCTAATATACATCCATCAAAATTTTAGAGGGAAGCAATAGAAAGAATGAAAGCAAAGTAATATTTGAAGAGATAATGGCTGAAAATTTTCCATAATGAACAAAAGACACCAATCCTCAGATCCATGAACTATAATAAATTTCAAGCAAGTATAGTTGCAAGGATAGATATTCTGAGATGTCATAATAACAATAACAATAATAATAATAGCTACCGTATTGAATGCTTAACTTAGTACTAGATATTATACTAATCATACTTAATGGATTACCTTAATAAATAACTTTTTAAAAAGAGGAAGGCAGATGGAACTGCCTTATAGCTTAAAGATTATAAATTGAAAAAAATTTAGGAGAAAACCAAAATCAAATATGATGTGCAGCTAATGTTTGGTACCTAATTCAAGCAAACCAACTATCATTACCATATTATTTAATCTTTTTATGTGGCAAGATATAAACCCAAACCTAAATATACATACTTTGCCCCAGAGTTATGTGATATTTAAACCATGTAAATATCTAAAAGTTTGCTATTGTTCTGTACTTTCTTTTCTTAAAGTAATTTGATTTTAAAAAGGTTCTTCACAGGGGCACCTGGGTGGCTCAGTCAGTTAAGCATCTGCCTTCAGCCCAGGTCATGATCCTAGGGTCCTGGGATCCAGCCCCACATCAGGCTCTCTGCTCATCGGGGAGCCTGCTTCTCCCTCTCTCTCTGCCTTCTGCTCCCCCTGCTTGTGTGCTCTCTCTCTCTGTCAAATAAATAAATAAAATCTTAAAAAAAAAAAAAGTTCTTCACAAGCACCAATTCAAAAAGATATATGTATCCTTATGTTTATGTTTATTGCAGCAATATTTGCAATAACAAAGGTATGGAAGCAATTCAAGTGTCCAATGGACACACACACACACACACACACAATGGAATATTACTCAGCCATAAAAAGAATGAGATTTTGCCATTTGTGACAACATGGATGGACCTAGAGGGTATTATACTAAATGAAATAAGTCAGACAAAGAAAGATAAATACCATATGATTTTACTTATATGTGGAGTCTAAAAAACAAATGAAGAAACAAAAAGTAGAAATAGACCCATAAATACAGAGAACAAACTGAATGGCTGCCACAGGGAAGGAGATGGGGGATGGGTAAAATGGGTGAAGGGGAATGGGAGATATAGGCTTCTAATTATGGAATGAACAAGTCATGGTGATAAAAGGTCCAGCATAGAGAATATAGTGAATGGTATTATAATATTGTTGTATGGTGACAGATGTAGCTACAATGGTGGAGAGCATAGTGTAAGGTATAGAGTCAAATCAGTATGTTGTACACTGGAAACTAATATAACATTGTATGTCAACTACACTTCAATAAAAGATAAAAGTTCTTTGTAGCTCCTACTGGAAAAAAAAGGGGAAAAGAGTATAATGATAACAAGGGTCCAATTAAGGATGCTATAAACAAAACAAAAAGAAATATGATAAAAAATTGTCCAAAAACAATCAAACTAATGATAGCAGACATAGTAGATAATTTCTAATATGCAAGTAGTTACCTCATAGAATGTAGTATACTTTGTGGTTCTATCAGAGGTTTTTGTAGCAAAGTTACAAGAAATATGTTTTGCAAGTTATCACTTAAAACTAGGATATTAAGCAATATGCATAAAGAGACCTAATGTTTCCCTAACTCACCAGTACACCACATTAATTCCTAATTTATAAATGACATTCTGTAAAGAAGAAATGTTTCTAGCTTTTAAAAAATTTTTATTTATTTATTGGACAAAGAAAGAGAACACAAGCAGGTGGAGCTCAATCTCAGGACCCTAGGATCATGACCTGAGCCAAAGACAGACACTTGGGGCACCTGGGTGGCTCAGTTGTTAAGCGTCTGCCTTTGGCTCAGGTCATGATCCCAGGGTCCTGGGATCAAGCCCCGCATCGGGCTCCCTGCTCCGTGGGAAGCCTGCTTCTCCCTCTCCCTCTGCCCCTACTTGTGTTCCCTCTCTCGATATCTGTCAAATAAATAAAATATTAAAAAAAAAAAAAAAAAAAAACAAAGACAGACACTTAACTGACTGAGCCACCCAGGCACCCTAAAGAAGAAATTTTTACATGCCTTTCTTACAGCTTTGCTACATAGAGAGATAGAGTAAATCTCTTTCTGAATCACCTGTCTAGGTCTCATTCTTGAATCAAGAGAATTAAAATAAATCCCTGGGAAGGTCTTTATGCCCAGGGACGCTAGGGGGTAGGCAAGGAAGTAGAGAAGAACCAGGCCTATCATCAATGGACATTGAAGGCAAGTCTTTCATACAAGGTGGGACTAGGATAAGAACAACTGTAGGGAATAAGGATGTTCCAAAGTGGTAATAATTAGATGCAATGAGCAAATCTAAGAATTTGGTTCTGAACTAAGAAAGATAGTATCTCTCTCATATGACTTTTGTACTGGGCATTAAGTAGGTTGCTCTAAAATAGTCTAAGTTGGACCGACCTAAATACGAATGAAGTTTGCTTCCCTAATAATCATTTCCTGTGCTGAATCCCTAAAGTCTTATTATACTTGGGCTAAATCTCTTGATACCAAAGTTAAAAGGAAAAAAAAATTCTAATAAATCTCACTTCTTTACAAACTTCTTTTGGATAAATAAAGAGCCAAACTAGATGTTTTATTCAGAGTACATCTGGCTAACACAAAGTAACTGAGCCACGATAATTCCATTTGCTAAATTTTTGTTCCCTTTTCCTCAAGCTAAACTGTTCCACTTGCATAACTTTTAAAGATGAAACCTCTTTATCTTTCTATTCAACAACCTAGATAGACATAAATGCATTGAAAAATATTCAGACTGATTACCCTAGAGGGAAATCTGGTAGAAGGTCAGGTTTGAAAGAGGTGAAAGAGATCTTGCTATGAAGGCAGACAACTTAGTGAATTTCCTTCATATAAGCGTGTGTTTGCACTCAGAAGAGGAGAGTCAAGGACAGAGGGGCAGTAAATAGGGTTTTCATTATTAAAAGAAAGCCAAGAACAAAAGGCGTGTATGTTGTTAATATTCCCCATTTTGTAGACACATGCAAGGGGGCAGAAGAGCATAACTCCACTTTCCAATATAGACCAGAAAAGTAAATGTGCTCTCTGTTGTTGGAAGATACAAAAGT
Source organism: Mirounga angustirostris (assembly GCF_029215605.1). Lineage (NCBI taxonomy): Eukaryota > Metazoa > Chordata > Mammalia > Carnivora > Phocidae > Mirounga > Mirounga angustirostris. Next base: position 78,022,918 of record NW_026991716.1, on the reverse strand, counting down.
TACTAGAGATCAGGAAGGCAAAAGACAACCTGCCAGAGGCCAAGCAACTGAAATCAGCAATTGATTTGTAACAGATTCCATGAGAACTAGAAAGAAGCATTTTACTCAGTAATGAGGGGAAAATAAGATTAGGTTAAATTGTCATTTCTAGAAGAAAAGGATTAGATAGAAAGTAGGTTTTAAATCTTATTTATTTTCAATATGACAGGCTCCTGGTTTATGCTTTAGCATCCTTATAGTCATCTTTTAAAATTAAGAACAATTAAATATAAAAGCATATTCATTATCTATGGAAGCTCTTAGTATTCTAAATAAAATTATTATAATTTAGAAAATGTCATCTTGCACTCAGAAGAGCAGGGAAGCAGGAGGAAAGGAAATGATGTGCAGTGCTGCTTACCTTCTGCATATTGTGCGAGGTACCAGCGCACATGATGGTTCGTTCATATAACCATCATGACAGCCCCAGGTGCCAAGTGTCCTATCACATCTTTTGAAGAAGCTGCAAGAAAGAGGTTGAAGGATTGACTGAGATCATTTCCCAGCAAGCAGTTGAAATGTAATTCAAACCCAGATTATCTTTAGATATTTTTCCATGATTGACTATTTTGGTAATTTGCCTTTAACAAATAAACTTGATGAAAATGAGTGGCATAGCCACAAACATGGGAAAAGTCAATCAATAAGAAATGGTTTGGTGGTATCGATTTCAAGTAGTTTTCTCTCTGGTTAAAATGGTAAGTCAACTTTGACTGCTACTCCCCTCACTGTCCCCAAGTTTACAGAAATTGTTTCTTATCATAGAGAGAAAATAATCCTTTTTGAAAATTACTCATTCATTTAGTCAACAAATATTGACTGAGCAACTACTACATGATTGTGCATTGGCACAACGACTATGAATTAAGACAGACATGATCATGTATATCTCCTCAAACCAATAGTGTTTTTCCTCTCCATTTACTAGAATAGTACTATAACTTCTCAGAGGTACAAAGGGAACTGAATGAAAGAAAATCAGATATTGTGATTTTTCAGTATAGGCAGGTACCTTACCATCAAGAGATTGTCTAACACAAATAACAGGGAATGACAAAATCAAATTTGATTATAAGAAAGCTGTCTCACATTTTTCACATTGGTTATATTATCAATCAGATGTGTCTTCTGAAGCAATTAGCAGAGCTTCTTAACTTTTAATTTGGGATATTCTGTGTTTCAAAAGTACAGTATTAACAAATGACTATTTTATTGACTCATGTAAGAGAAATGTCACTGAACTTATATTATCCATCTTAGTTGCACACACGCAAAGAGATTTTGGCAAGTACTGATACAACTGTGTAGGAGGGAGATTAATGCAGAGCAAATTGGAGAGTAATTAATCAAGCTGCATAAGAAAGTGAAAAGAAGAAACAAAGATGCAAGGTTTGACAGGAAAATTCTAAGCTCTTTGTATTTGGCACCAGTCAAAAAAAAAAAAAGGGCATAATAGGGCTGAAAAGTTCATGAATATGCTCCAATTAATCTGTATGTGCACTGAAATGCTTTTTAGTTTGGTTCATTTAAATCTGAAATTCCCTTCCCCATTGATGTCAGCTAGTTAGCCAAGATGGTGCATTACTGTTATGATCACTGCAGCACACATAATTTAGATTTATCTCTTTGGGGACTCGGCTCCACCCCCTGCCAGCTAATATGTTCACCATGTTTAATGATGCAAAAAATTTCCCTGAGTACAGGTTATTTATCTTTATCAGGGGCTGCGTTTGGCTGGCTGTCTGTTACCAGCCAGAATATTTGTTCCTAAATGGTCGGTTCTCATCCATATTCCAGGGCAATCCTGAGGCCCATATTATCACTCAGATTTGCAATAAAAGTGTTTTAGTTCTTCAGATACACCTTAGTAATACTGATTTATGAGTTCGAAACAGCTGAAATTATGATTCAGTCTATGAACCCTGAAATCATTGTCATGAAATACAAAATCAATCTAAAATCTGAGAAAGGATTTTCTTTGGGGAATTTGGGGAATATGTAACAAACAACACAGGAATACAAATATGTGATAATGAAAATAGTTATAAGTAGTAATGATGTTGCCAAAAGAAAAACTGAGGGATAGACAAGCAGGTCCAAAGAAATAGAAGAGTCAATAACCAGCGACCATCATCACCATCCCTCCAAATTTAAATGAAGAAAATGAAATCAAGGGTCCTTGACAAGATAATGAATAAACATAGGCAGCTGTCACCCTCCCTTGTACCCAAACCTAAAGATGAACAAAATCAAGGGGGGTATTGGTAGTTCTGGGAATATAATATTTTAAAATGACAGGAAAACTCCAGGAAGATAGAAGATTTTGAAGTATAAGAGCACTAAAAGGCTTTGGGGAATGGTTGTGAGGGGTGATTTTTTAGCTGAATTCTTTTTTCTTTTCAAATTACTTGGGTGGATCAGTGCCCACCATTTCCCATGCAAAGAAGACACACAGCAATGTCAGCAGCTAGGTGGTATGGCAATGTCAGGGTGGGGCTCTAGCTGGCTAAGGTAAGAGGTAGGTAACATTTGCAGGAAGAAGGAAGACATTCAGCCCTCACCCCCTGTTAGTTACTATCATGACTTCTAGGTCATGTAAGTAAATAACAGTGTCCATAGGAATGTTCAAGGAAATTCCCTGAGGCCCAGAGAGGTCTATTGGGGTGTGGCAAATGGAGGGTGATCTAGACCTACCTTAAAAGCAGAGGCTCCTTTTCCAAGACAGGTCCCATCTACCCCTGTTCTTAGACTCACAAGTAGAAGAGCATGCCAAGGAAGGTTCTTTAGCATTCCTCATCCCTATCTGCAAAGGAAAATACATATAGTCAGCCAAAGTTACTACTTATCTCTAGAGACAATGAACTTTTGAAGAAAATAATAACCACTGAAATAGCCCAATCACTATCACACACACACTCACACACACACTTAACTGACAAACTGTATTAGATGAAACTGAATTAATAATCTAAAAAATGCATGTCAAATTAATAGATGTTTTCAAAAAGATAAGGCATAACAGTAATTACATGAAGAATGAAAAGCAGTTATAAAGAAAAGCCAGTAGGAAACACTAGAAGTAAAAACTATAACTGATAGACAGAACTTACTACGTTGGTTGAAGAGCAAAAAAGTTACATGCAAAGAATGAAGAGATAGCAATAAGACAGATCAAACAACACTCACAGGAGCCATCAGAAAGGAAGTAAATATAAAAAATAAATTTAAAAACATTGAGAAGTATAAAAGATAGAGGAGAAAGTATCAACATACATATAACAGCAGTGTTTTAAAGTAAAAAAATATGTGGAGGAAAGGAAATATTTGAAGAAATAACAATTGACAATTCTCCATAATTAAAGGAAAATGAAAAATCTCAAATGAAATGACTCAGGGTAGCAATCAAAATAGAAAAGTAAAGAAATATTCTGACCACAATACAGTAAAATTTAATAATTTCAAAAATGGGAAAAAATTACAAAAACTTCCTGAAAGAGCAGAAGACCTTAAAAGAAAAAGAATCCTAAATTTTTTTGCTTCTAAAAGGAATACTGAATACAAAAAACAATCAAATAATGTTTTCCTAATTGAAGGAACAGAACTTTGAAGCTAAAATTTAATGTTTTGCTAAGCTTTTATTTAAAATTGAAAATTAAAGATATTTTCAGCCATATAAGGCCTCAGAACATTTGCCCTTAAAATGTCTTTGAAAATTTTCTTGATAGAAGTATTTGGTCAAAAAATTAAATAAATGCAATCAATAATAGCACAAGAGATGTAGGAGGTAAGGATGAGTAGATATCATAGCAATTTTTCTTATTATTTCAATAAGATAATACCTCCCTCCAAAGGAATTAAAATGCTAATCAAAGATCTCCAAAATCTCCAAGCTCAGATGGCTGTTCTTCCATAATATCAATAATCGCTGTTATACGAGTTGTTCCAGACAAAAGACAGAAAGTTTTGAAAAGGTTAATATAAGCTTAATTTCAAAATTGTGTAGACAATAAAATAAAAGAAAATAATAGTCTTACAGAAAGAAAAATTCTGAATTGACTATTAGCTAACTTTGTAAAAAATATGTATTAAAATTATACATCATGATCAGGCATGGCCTATCCTAAGAATTCAAGGATGGTTTGATATCAACAAACATAAAAATACAATTTCTCACATGAACAAACTAAAAGATGAAAAAAATTCACATGATTATGTCACTAAATTAAGAATAAGTACCAAACTATATCAAAACATATTTATGATATACTAGGAATAGAAAGGAACTTATTTCACTTGAAAAAAAACAATACTACCTGCCAAAATTTACATAAACATTATATAAGATGGAAATTTTAATTTCCCCTTTTACATTAAAACAAGATAAATATTTTATTTTTTTTTTAAGTTTATTTATTTCAGAGAAAGAGAGAGATTGAGCACAAGAGGTGGGGAGGAGCAGAAGAAAAAGGAGAAGCAGACTCCCCGCTGAGCAGGGAGCCCGATGTGGGGCTCCATCCCAAGACCCTGGACTCATGACCTGAGCTGAAGGCAGACGCTTAACTGACTGAGCCACTTGGGAGCCCCAAAACTAGATAAATATTTTAAAATCAATTTTTTTCAATCCTCAAATGTGGTTAAAGAGACAAAATTATTATTTTTGGTAATTTGATCATCTACTTAGAAGAATTATATAGAAGCAATAGTTGCCAGATAAAATTCAGTAAAATTCAACTATCATTCCTCTATATCAACAATAACCAAATAGAAAAAGTAGACATCATTCACAATGTAAACAAAACTATTAAATATCTAGGCATTATCCTAATAGAAATGTCCATGACCTTTAGAATGAAACTTTTAAAACTTGAAAGACCCAAAGAAAAATAGAAATATTACATTCTGAATGGAATGAAAATTCTACCTGATTTAACCTATAAATATAATACAAATTAAACTGCATAGAGATTTTCTAAGAAAACCAACATATTATTAAAATCTATATGGAAAAATAAAGATTCATGAATAGCTGAGTGAGTTCTGGAAAAATAAGAGAAAAGATGGAAGAGCTCATCTAACAAGAGATCAAATATTTCTGCAGAATTCTAGGAATAGTTTTTAAAATAATAACAATGTAATACTAAGGGAAGTTCACACATAGAGAAGAAATTGAACACACTTGAAAGTTTGAAAAAAAATCCATCTAAGTATGGAAACTAAAAGGTAGCACCACAAATCAGGGGGTGATTTAACAGAGAGCAATGAAAAAAAACCTGACTCAATATGAAAAAAATAAGCTGGACTCCTCTCTCACTTCATATATAATGAAACACCTGATAGATTAAATAAATAAATAAATAAATAAAGGTGAAGGGTAAAATGCTAAAGAAGAATAAAAGTAACTTCTAAAAGCAAAAAGATAGGACACTTGTTCAGTGACCTTTTTTATTTAACAAGACCCCCAAATTACAAAGCATAAGGTGAAAAATCAAAAGATTTGACAACATCAAAATTAAAGATTTTTCTTTAGCAAAACATCACAAAGTTAAAAATGTGATATAATGGGAGAAAATATTTTTAAATCCTTAGAAAAACAAAAGATTGATATCTAAAATATACAATGAACTCCTGTAAATGAGCAAAAGAAAGATAGAAAAGATGGAAAGAAGATGGGCAAAAATATAAATGAAAACATCTAGAAGGAGAAACTAAAATATCTAAAATACATATAAAGAGATGTTCAACCTCACTAATAATCAGGTATACAATTAACACAGCAATCATAAAACACTTTACATAAAAAATGAAAAATATTTAGCAAGTGTTTGGAGAAACTGATATCCTGACTGACTGTTGGTGCCAACATTCTCAGAAGCTTAGCAGTATCTCATAAAATGGGTAATGTACCTTATAACTCAAATATATCTCAGAGAAAGAGATTGTCCATTACCAAGTTATTTTATTGAAACAGGGAGTTGGAGTCAACCAACATGACCATCATTAAGCGAAAAAGATGAGGAATGTATGGTAGTTGCCTAAAATGGAATATGAAATGAACATTTTCACAAGGTTTCTGGTATCTCAGCTCACTTAATATACCTTTCCTATATTTGAAGGATTCTCACCATCTGAGTGCCATCTCCCCAAGTTAGAAGTCAGAAATTTTTCTCAGCATCCTTTTCAGCTAGATTCAGGTGTGTGACCTAGTCCCTAGGAAGGAGCTGCACATGCATAAGACTATGATTCAGAGGAGAGTGAAATGACGAAAAGGGCATTCAGAATCAATCCTTATAAGGATGGTAGAGTGTCATGGAGACACATGCAAATTTCAGAAGCAATATTGACAGAGACCCAAAAGGCAGGAGCATATCATGCCCACAGCAGTGAGGTGCACTACCCATGTGCGTTGCAGGGTAATCAATCCTTCTACAAGCCAAGAAATGCCAATGATTGCCAGCAAACCACCAGAAGCTAGGATTGATATTTCCTCACAAGCTTCAGAAGGAACCAACCTTCTCAACAACTTGATCTTAGACTTCTAGCTTCCAGAACTATGAGAGAATAAATTTATGTTGTTTATACCACCCAGTTTGCGGTACTTTGTTACAGCAGCCCTAGCAGAGAAATACATAAAGAGCCTAAAACTCCACCCCAGCCATGCTGTACTTTCACCACCCTACAAGGTGGCACTTCCCTACTCTATGGTGTTACTAGGTCACTCCCACCCTCTTTATTATTCAATACATGGGAAAGCCAGTTGGTTTAAATCTCTTATGAACAAGATCCTGTCAACCTTACCTGTTTCCACCCAACTCCAAAGTCTGGTATTCCAGAACTCTAAGAAATTTCTGAGACATTTATGCCTTATAGCCTAAGTTCAGTGTTTACAAGGAGGTATGATCTTTGGGTGTCTTTCAGGAGGAGTAAAGGGGATGATAATGTTGGTACATCATGGGAATGATGAAGTGCAACTCTGTATATGCCTTTCAGCATTTTTGCCTATTTATCAAAATGCACTATTGGTACAATTGGGCAGAGGAGACTGGGTAATTTCAGCAAATCTTGGAGTAGTTTTATAGCCTTTTTGGATTTTTTGAATTTTTGTTAACTATTCAGACTTTCAATTTTTTAGACTAATTTTTGTCATTTATGCCTCTTCAAATTATTTGGCAACATTTTAGTAATATTAAAATTTTGCTTCTGTCATTAAATGAAATGTTCAGAAACAAATTGCTCACAAATGAATGTTTCCAATCACTAAATAAACATTTTTGAATACTAAGCTAATTTTCTTCCCCCCAAATTTATTAGTTTTATTAGTTTTTAGCAATGTTACATACTAAGATTTATCTTTCAGCCAATCATTACTTCTTCAACTGTTTAGCCACGCCTCCACATCTCCTTTAAACTTCAGCAGCTACCAGAAACTTTCTTCATTTAAAAATATACCAGGAGGATGAAGAAAGAGTTAAAGTTTATTGGTGAAGACAGCATTAAGCTTTTAAGTGTTATTTTAACATTGGACTGTGAACAAATAGTGAGCCATAATTGTTAAGATCATCTTCGTTATTCACAGGCATTACTCTAACATTCATCCTAAACATCCAATTCAGAATTGGAAAATGCTTTCTGCTTATTTCAACGAACCACTTTACAAAGGTCAAGCATGGCTCAGTGGTTGATTATTGTCAATGTAAAAACAATGATAGAGAGATTCTTGCTGTTTGATCTTTGACCGAGTAAGCTAAACATCACTACCAACCAAGTTTTTCAGTTACCAAATAGTGATTAGAAATATTTTCTTTTATCTGATCCTCACATATGCAATTTAATAAGCTAATAAATTGCTTCCAAATGTATTGGCAACTGGATGTAGGGCTGAGCCATGGGAGTGCAAAATAAGGAATGAATATGTGCCATACTCAGTTTGAATACACCAGTTTTTCAAATCAGCCTAAATGGCTCTGGGTGAAACCTAAGTAATAGTTTCCCCAAATTTGACAAGCCTAATATGACAAAATGAAACCTGAAAGTCAGTATAAAATTCTGTGCCTCTTAGTTAAGTGCATGACATGCAAATTATAACTAAACCCTGGGTATCCTGAATCTATTATTATATAGTCAAAATTTCAGACATAATAGTCTTGTGGGCCTGGAAGTAGAGCAAGGATTCAATGATTCAGTGAGCCTGAAGATAAAAAGATAATCACCTTAAAGTGACTCTTGGAGCTTCCCTGGGAAATGAACAACTGGAGCATCATCTACAATGGTTAGAAAAGTTAAAAGAGAGGAACACTTGAAAGACAAAGAAGTTTATTTGAGTTTCTGGCCTCTTAAGAAATTTGTAATGTATTCAGGTGGACACATTCATTAGTAGGATATGGACATAGATCAACAAGAAAATTTAGAAATCTGAAAGTAAAAATGGCCATTTTCCATACAGAGATACTGGAGGGAAATAAGGACACTTCAAAGATCATTTCTTATAACAGGGCCTAAACATTCTAAAAGATGTGAGTGATGATGATGGGACGATGGCTGTCACCTTAGGCTACCATTAAGGACCCCCAAAGAACGTCATGAGAGTCTAGCAACACTAGCAAATGAGAACTCTCACATAACACTTACTTTGAAAGGAACTTCTATCTATTTGGGGAAAAATATTATACAGCATCATTTTCGAAATGTGTGGAGGTGGAAAAATAAAAAGTTCAGCTAAAATGTTTAGACCATTGTGGGAATAGGCTCACTTTAATATGCTTTTCAATTCTGAACACATTGGCAGTGCTCAAAACACATTACAAAAGTAATAACATGATAATGGAGTTGGGAATCCTGTAAAGGTTACATAGAATTCAATTTATAAATCAAAATGCCTAAAAATCAAACTTGGGCCAACTGCCTAAGGTATTGAATTTTCACTACATTGAATAAGACAAGGATCTCATAACCATGAAAATAAACTGACCAATATGCCCAAGGCCTAATTTTAAACTATTTAGACTCTCTTAGTTATTCTTTGTCATTTCTTAAAAAAAATCCTGTAATATTCATTGAAATCTAAGCTTGAAGCCTAGAGAATCTGAGTAGTTAATAATAATCAAATTATTTCTGAATGTGGGGGGATCCAGAAAACAGGATTGCCTATATAGAGAGGGATGGCCCTTATCAAAGTACATAATCCCAATACAATTATCATCAGTGCAATTAAACAAAAACAAAAATAAACTAAGAAAAATCCCTCAACATTTTAGTTTTAAAACCAGTCGAATTATTTTAATTTATTTATTTTAAATCTCTCAAATATTACTCTTGTGGAGAGAGATTTGTTGCCTTTAACAGCATTTAATTTAGGAGGTCGTAAGGGCCAAATCCGGGTGTTGAAGCTGGTAGACAGAGAAGCAACATGTAATACGAGGACTCTGAAGTGAAACATTCTCCAAGTGAAATGAAAAGGGGAGCTGAAAATAACTTCTCTAATTAAGGACAGGGAAAATATTGGCCTCACTCCTAGGGAAGGACAGTTCCACTTTGTGAATAAGAGCTCTCTTTTCTCCCTCTTTCAATGGATAGAAAGACAGGGAAACTGAGGCAGAGGAGAAAGGAAGATAGCCCTCTACACTCTGCTAGGGAGTAAGAAAAGGAAAAGGTATACAAACTCAAGGTTTAAGACAAGTTGCTAGAAAAACTTAACCTAGATTTTTGTAGTGACCCTTGGATGTGTGCGCTCAAAAGATTTCCCAAATAGAAGGAAATTCAAGGAGAGATATAAACAATGTTTCAGAATGTGTTCAGTTTTTAGGATACTTGTTCATGGCAGAAAATCATTCATCCACTTAATCTAATTATGTTCAGCTAAGGCACTTGTATTGCCAAGTTTATAAAATGTGAGTAATATGGAATAAACTTTACAGGCACAATTGTCAATAGAAATAAACAAAATGTTGAACTAAAATGCATGGCTATTTCATAATTCCCATTGTATTCATTTGATAAGAGCTTGTAAATTGTGTTGTTTCTTAAGACGATCAGGTGAGTGAAAGTAGTTATCAAAAGTTTAAGAACAGATGTACATATTTTGAGCACACATACCAGGCACTTTACTCAGCACTTGGCACCTAGTAACTCATTTAATCCTCTCGATAGGTCTAGGAGTTAGACCTTAGTATTATCCTCATTTTATAGATGAGGTAACAAAGGAAAGAAATATAAATTCAGAAAATTATATTCATTAAAGTAATATTTTCAGAAAAATAGGGAAGATGACTGTCATTTAGTTAAGCAATAGAACATCTATAGTTCAGTTTGTGGAATAAGAATGCATAATTTAAGAATTACTGGTATAAACAATAATTGATCATGTTTCCACAGAAAGCTATCAAATAGGTAGTTGTCACATTTAATAATATTTTTTTTAATTTTGAAAGTTTTGCACTTTATTTGAAAAGAGAGCTTTAACTTTTACATTTAAAAAGACACTAACCGCCCGAAGCCATTGCTTTTTATCTCAGTCTTAGGCTTTGTCATTCAAGCTGAGGATTCACTCTAGTCCTCATGGCTCACCTTGTCCTCAGTGAAGCCAAAGTCTCTCAGAAGAAATAAATAGCCTTTAGAATATGTGTCAGACTAAAAAGTTTCAAAATATTATAACAAGTCAGATCTTAAAATACATTTATTCTCAAGAGAGCTCAGTTAGGTAAATTTCATGTTCATAGGATGCTAATAAGATATATAGCAAAGTCCATGGAAAATAGCAAGTCAAGACATTTTGAAAGTAAAATGCAGCGAGAAAAGGTTGTCCAGGATATCCAGATTATATCTGGCATAGTGCTTTGTACATTTGAATCACTTAAATATTTATTGCCTTAAATGAGAGAATGAGAATAAAGGAGAATGAGCACCAAGTCCCCTTTTCTAGGAGAGAAAAGTACAAGTAAAAGTCACTCTTAGAAACTACTCTTCCTCACCAAAATATCTTTATAATGTCTGGAGAGCAGGATGCCTAATGTCAACAACAACCAAAATCACAACATCAAAAATTACCAAAAGATCTGCTCATCTGGGAACCAGGTTCAGATGGTTCATGTAGAAAGAATGATCAAGGGTTCTAGTTGACGCTGTTTGGAGGTATGTACATCTAGTACAGAAGACTAATTGCTTCAATTACTGGTCAACATGATACTGATTATTGTTCTAGGATTAAATAAGAAAATCATCTCTTTTCATTGCAAGCTTATGCACCATCCCGTAAGTAATATTTCTGAGATGTCTTGTAAACCAGGATGCTAACCTAGTCGAATAGCAGAAGCCTTCACTTTCTAAAAGTACATTCTAACAAAAACTAAAAAAGTGTTATGACAACTCATTCAATTCTCCAAAGAAATAATCATAGGTAGTTTTAGAAATTTCTCATCTTCATGTGACGTATCCTGGGCATGTACAATTATAGTAGATTTTTTTATGATATTATGATTTTGAAAGAACACTGTTTATGAGTAAATGGATGGTGAAACATGAAGATTATGCCATTTACCGGTCCTCTTACATATTTTGTATTCTTCAAGTGTTCTTTATTGACCATATTTAAATTTCACAATAAAACATGAATATATAAACTGGATGTGTATCTAGATAGGTACATTGATAGACAGATCTCAGAAGGAAAGAAATCTTTAATGTCTGTCATCTCTCCCGGAAGAGTTTTCAGCTTCTCTACACAGCTCTACCAGTATAAATCTTGCGATCATGTACTCACGATTTGTGTATATTCTTTATTTAAATTGTTATATTTGCACTCCTCTTACCATAAATATTATAAAACTTACTTTCCACATAAATTAGAAAAAAATGACACAAAAATAATTAGTGGAAGTTCAAATGCCTTCTTCCTTCACCCCAACACATTCACTATCTTGCCTACCACAGGGTGGCACATATTCCATTTTGAGTTCCCCTGCATAGACTGTAAAGTCAAAAAAAGAAAAGCAAGAAAGGATTATAAAAGAAAGGATATGATACTGTGATCTTAGAATTTTCGACACAAAATTCATAATAATTGGAACGTAAGCTAAACTATATATAGAGAGACTATATACATACATATACATATAGCATATATATGAAGTATATAAATAAAATATCATATATACACTTTAAAGATTTTATTTACTTATTTTATTTGAGAGAGAGAGAGAGCAGGGAGAATGGTGGGGGGAGAGGAGGAAAATCTCAAGCAGACTGTGCTGAGCATGGAGCCTGATGCAGGGCTTGATCTCACAACCCTGAGATCACGACCTGAGCCGAAACCCAGTCAGTTGCTTAACGAACTGAGCCATCCAGGTGCCTATATATATATATATACACATACACACACACTTTAGAACTGACCTAGATTTGAAAATATTGCCCTAGTCTGTAAATATGTTATTAAGTTCCAAGAAAAGAAACTGAGATGGTATTAGCTTTATTGAAAATATGAGGTATAGTATTTCTTTTCACAACTCAGATTGCTTGCCTACTGCCTAGATTTTGAAATCTATGCCATTTGCCCTTTTAATTTTATTGTTTCCATTTTATACTTCTCGAGTATCTGTTTTTGCTTGCCTTTAATCTGATATTTTGAGGTTTTGATTTAGATGCCAACAATTACAACTCATGAAGTAACTTGGTGATCCTTTGTCACACCCCATACCTAGGGAAGTTAATTTGCTTAAGGTCATCTAGCTAACTAATAGTAAATATAGGATTAAAACTCAGGTTTTCTGGCTGTAAACACCTTTAGAATACTATAGGATTAAGTTTCCTCATATCATTTTGAATTCTTCTAGAATATACGCACACATGTATATACAAAATGTATGACATTAACTCAGTGTTTGAAAGTGGTCTCTGAAGATATTATTTTATAAGCACTGTTATGTTTTGGTTTATATAAAGCCAGCACTTTTTTTTTTTTATTAAAGCCAGTGATTTTTAAAGTAAGTCCTAATACCAAGCTCCCTGGGACTAGTTTTTCCTTTATACTCTGAGGCTGAACTGTGGAACACATTGAAGGGTCACATTTTGGTAAACTATTCATTCTGCTTTCTTCCTCCTATGACTATTTCTGGTTTATTTCATTTAAGGATAGGAGTTATATTCTGAGAGGTCATGTATATATCCACCCCAAAACAAGGTTTAAATCTCTTGTCTTTAGTCAGGGTCAAAGCATAAAGCTTTAAAGTGATAGAAATCTTATTAAATGATGATTAATTTGAAATTACTTATTTTAAACCAGGAAGTGTTTTAGAGAGAGAATATTAATGGCCATTAGTGTAATGCATTTAAATGCTTTTAAATAAGTTAAAATTTCACTAACCATAGCTTTACTGTTTTTGTGACTAAGAGATTGGAGTTAAAACCAATTATTTGACAAGCATAAAGGAAAGTTCAGTGGGGTGTTTAGAAGAAATACACTGTAAACACAAAACAATTCTGTTACAAAATTTTATGAGTGTCATTAGTTAAGTCATTTAACAAACATTGTTGGTAGTGTTTTGTCTGCCTACTTACCACTAAGAACTGGGCTGGTCTCGTAGTAGCAGGCAAGTATGTAGAAACAGAGCTGCAAGAAAATATACGTAGAAACAGAAGTGTGGAAAAGACAGTGCTGTGTTCTTTACATCTTGATAAATGAGTTGGCATGTGTAGTCCAGGAAAAGGACACTCCAGGTCCAAAGAGGGCATATACAGTGCCCCAAAGGAGTGAAGCAACGTTGGGTTCCCAATTTAAGGAGAATTTCAGAACACCTGGAATGCAGGGATTGAGAATGGCAGTGTTAGGAGATGAGAATAGAGAACTTGCTTATGGCCCACAAAGGAGTGTGACTTTCATACTACAGGTAAGAGGGATTCTGTGGAGGTGTGCATATGATAAATTGTAGTTGGGTCTAAATTTATTCAGATTCGCTCAGATCTGTGGTGAGGGGAAGGACAAGGAAACAGCTTTTTCATTTCCTATGAATCTTCATTCTAGCTGATGACAAAAGAATAAAAATGTGTCAGTTAAGAATAATTTGGTTTCGGGGAGCCTGGGTGGCTCAGTTGGTTAAGCAACTGCTTTTGGCTCAGGTCATGATCCTGGAGTCCCAGGATCGAGTCCCACATCGGGCTCCCTGCTCAGCAGGGAGTCTGCTTCTCCCTCTGACCCTCCCCCCCTCATGCTCTCTCTCTCTCATTCTCTCTCTCAAATAAATAAATAAAAATCTTTAAAAAAAAAAAAGAATAATTTGGTTTCTTCTGGCTTAAAAATGCCACACATTTGAACCAATTCAAAGTTTAAACTCCCTATCAAAGCTGATTCTTCTGCTTGGAGCAGAGTCTCTTCTCTGCCTCCTCAGTTCTGGGTTTGCCTCTGGTAGCAGGACATTGGAGCTTTTCAAGGAGACAGAAGATAGGTCTCCAGTGAGCATGCTTTCTTCTGAGACCTTGCTAACCTTCATCGAGATGATTGTACTGATGTGCATTGAAGTGTGGCAGTTTTGGGGGTCTTTGGGGGTACCATGTCACTGACTGCCTTGTCCCAACCCACACTGCACCTAATTTACCTGTGCCCTCCAAGCTTTCACATACTCCCACTGGGGCAGATGGGAACTTCTTGGTCTCTTGCAACCACATTCTGATCATGGGTAACTGGGAAGACTATCCTGGTACATTGGTCTAGATACTTTCCTCCAGCTCCCTGCTGGTAGCAGGCCGATGCTGGATGGGGATCTTCTTCAAAAGACTTGCAGTCTCTCCAAGCATACTCAGGAAGGCAGGGCACTGGTTCCAGCTTTCCATGATTCCTCAAAATCTATGTGGGTTGTTCTAGAATTTTCACATCCCAGTAGTTGCAACCATAAGGTTGGAACCTGGCCATTCACATCTCAGGTCCTGCCCCTCTCTTCTTCTCTCCAGGTGACTCTCCCAACAGTGTGATATGAAACGTAGAGTCAATATGCCATTATCAGAAGTTGGCTTATCTTCTTTTTCTTAGTAAAACAGAATGGATAGTCATTCATTTAAGTGAATTATGAGGTCTAACTAACAGTAAAACAGCAATCTATGCCTACAGGCAGGTAAAATTCTATGATGCTATTTGGTCTGGCTGGACCAAAAAGTGTGTAAAGGCAAAATCTATAAAGAGATATTTCTGAATCTAGAAAATCCTTTCATCTCTCAACAAAGCAAAGCTTTCAAATGAAAAACAAGTCTCATTGAAGATGAAAAGGTCCAGTGATTTAAGAGCTCATAAATACTCTCTTAATTACAGGAAAATACTAGTACGTAGTTAGCTAGGAAGGGAGTGGTAGCATTAGATGTGAGTTGTTAATAAAGCATCAGAGATGATGGGCCCAAACTAAGACATGCACAGCAGAGTTGAGGAGAAAGGAAAAATCTGGGTGATACTTAGAAGGAACTGACAGGAATTGGTGACCAACCAGATGTGGAAATGTGGGGCAAAAGAAATACTGAGGATTAGCTGAAGGTTTCTATTTTGAACAATCTTATGAGTAACAATACCACCAGTCTTAACAAGGGATACAGAACTGGTGGATGGACTGGGGATAAAGAAGTAAAATAGTTGATAGTGGTTATAGTTGGAGTGTTGACACTTAAAGTTGACCAATAAACATATATTGCATGAATGAACAAGTGTATCACAGAGATGCACAACACATAGTCAATTTACCAATGTGGAAGTTGGCTTCTCTTTCTTCTCCAAGTAAAATAGAATGCAAACCCTTCATTTAAGTGAATTATGGGGCTACTCTAAAGTGAAACAGCAATCTATGTCAACAAAAAAGCCACAAAAAAATTATGTTATGCAGATATTTCCAAAAGCTAGACCATGGACTATTAAATGCAAATTACTTTTCTATCGCATCCTAAAATTTACTTAAGAATTGCTTCATAGAGAGTTATCAAAAATAAAACTAAATAATAAGCTTTCTTTTCCTCTGTCGTTAACATTAATAATTCACCCAAAAGGCCTAAAAACCCAAATCATTATAATTTAAAGCAATTTATTATAATCTGCCAACAAACTTAGAATAAGAGCATAAAACCTAACAATGAAAGTGGGAATGAGTTAACATTAAGTAGGAAACCAAAATAAATTAACAGTAAGCCTCTATTTAGTCCTTTTTTGAAAATATAGGGCTAATATGACAGGGACCTGAAGCAAGAGAGTTAAGATGAAAAAAGCAATATCACACAGGGAAAAAAAAATCCACAGTATTTCTCTCCTGCCCGACAGTTTAGTCCCATCATTCATTTCATATCCCCAGGACTCATTAATGAATGAAATGGAGATACCCAAAGGATTCAGTGAAATTCTTCAGCAGAAATTAAATAGAGAAAAGGACAAGTTATGGAGCCCACATTCTTTTAAATAGTATGTTAGGGTTTCTGGAGCTACACTGGATGCAGCTGGCCTTGTAATTTCAGAAAATGCTTTAAGAAAGTCATAGGTTAAAAACCTAAAAGTAGGTTAAAAATTCTTTTATTCCTCTCCATTACCAGAAATAAGGAAGGGTTAAGTATGTCTGATATATTTGCACAAAATTATGAATGAAGAAATTAGGCAGGAGAAGCCTGAATTTGGACTATAATTCTATCACACCTTAAAAGAATGTGGCTCTTTTCAAAGGTAGCTAGTTTGTAGTTTGCGTTGAGGACAGCCTTAGGAGAGGGAAATTAGAATCAAGGGACTCTCAGGAACAACACTGGCCTGCTCTCCTGAAAGCAGAGCTCAAAGGGGCTACTCTGGTTGTTGCCTGGCGAGCCAGGAAGACACTGTAGTAGTTTCCTAGAGCTGTCATAACCAATTACCACAAATTGGGTGGCTTGAAACAATAAAAACATATTCCATTTCAGCTCTGGAGGCCAGAAGTCTGAAATCAAGATGTCAGGAGGGTTGCTTCCCTTTGAAGGCTCTAAGGGAATATCCTTTCCATGCCTCACCCCTCTGGCTTCTGGTGGCTGTCAGCTATCTCTGTTGTTCTTTGGCTTGTAAATACATCACTCCAGTCTCTGCTCCTTTTTCACATTGTCTTCTCTGTATTCCTTTTCTGTCTCTTACAAGGACACTCTCATTGAATTTAGGGTCCACTCTAATCCAGTATGATCTCATCTCAATTCTTACCTTAATTATAGCTGCAAAGATACTATTTCTGAGATTCTGGATGAATGAACATTTTAGGGGGGCACTATTCAACCCACAACTGATGCTTACCAGAAAGAAAAGAAAAAGCCAAGAGAAGAAACATAAAGGACCGATAAAGACACTATGAACTATTTAGAGTCAGCAAAGTATCATCACCAAAATAGGTAAACACCAGGACTTCCACATCAAACCCCTTCTACAAGTAGAAGTAGGAGTAGAAGTAGAAGTAGAAGTAGAGGTAAAGGTAGAGGCAGAGGCAAAGTGGAAGTAGAGGTAGGAATAATAGAAATAGGAAAAGCATACATTAAATAGACCACTGGAACTTAGATAACTTAAATCCTGATGAAATGATGCAGACAAAAGTTTGAAGGGAAAAATATCAGAACCAGTTCAAATTGAGTGAGTGCACATATTAGGAAAAAGAGGATTTTTTTTTTAAATTTCTCTTGTATGCTTTGGTCTATTTCTTTTTGCAAATAAGCAAATGAATTGATATTGAAATTATAATGTTTCATTATTAAATAAACATACACACACTGTTTTTCCAGGTATTATTAGTTTTTTTCATTGCTAAAACTTCCCATACCTAAATCACTCTGTGTGGTATCATCAGGTTCTACAAATTAATAGGTATAAGCTGCTATCCATAAAGGAAAAGTTAAGAAAGGAAACTTCCCCGATCCAGGTGGAATTTTACTAAAACTACAATTACGCTAGACCATTATTTTGTGTACTTAGCTTGAGACTTCTACTTACTTGAGGATACCGTAATTTATAACCTTAACATCCTTTAAAAGATGCAGTCATTCGGGGCGCCTGGGTGGCTCAGTTGGTTAAGCGACTGCCTTCGGCTCAGGTCATGATCCTGGAGTCCCGGGATCGAGTCCCGCATCGGGCTCCCTGCTCAGCAGGGAGTCTGCTTCTCCCTCTGACCCTCCTCCCTCTCATGCTCTCTGTCTCTCATTCTCTCTCTCGCAAATAAATAAAATCTTAACAAAAAAAATTAAAGAAAAAAAAAAGATGCAGTCATTCAACTAATATTTATTGAACACTTACTCTCTATGAGACACAGCTCCAGGAAGTAGGGATATATACCAGTGACCAAGATAAATGAATCTTCTCTGCTCAAAGTGTTTACTATCAAAATAGAATAAACATGTAAACAAATAAATAAATCATCTAGATAATGGAAAATGCTCTAAGACAATATGACAGGGTAATGGAAGAGAAAATGTAGTGTGCAAAGATCTGGAGAAAAACATTATGGACACAGAGCACAAGTGCAGGGTCCTAAAGGGGGAGACAGCTGACGAGCTCTGCATAGCAAATCCCCCACAGAGAAGACTAAAGGCATGCAGGCAAGTCTGTCATCAAGTTCAGAGAAATTAATCTATTCAGAAGTGAAAATAAAACTGGTTTCATAGAAGAGCTGGGTTAGCATCATGAACTCCCAAGAGAAAGAAAGAGATGCCCTGGTCCACAGGCTCACCCAGGATAGAAGAAATCAAAACCACTAAAAACATTAAAATGACTCAAACTTCAAGTTAGCAAGTGTTGCTGTGGTCTGGCACTTGGTGAAAAGACATAACTCCCTGGAAGAAGCTGCTTCTGTGATTCAGGTCAAGCTTCTATAACAAAGAATCCCCAAATACGATGGAGTAAATTAGACTTTTTCTCAGTAACAGCCCAGTGGTGAACATTTCAGGATAAATGGGAGAATTGTACCATCCGCAACACATACCTTCCATCTTTTGGTGTGAGGTGACAGGTCTGGTTATCGCTACTCCCCAGGCAAAAAGAAGTGAAAAAAAGGGGGGGAGGTGGAAAGAAACCAAAATAACACAGAAATAGAACAAATCTCTCTCAATCCCTTCCTACCCAAAAAGTAGTCGTATGATCAACATCAAGGTGCAAGAGGCTTGGAAATGTAATTTCTTGCTAGATGGATTTCTGGCAGGATCAGATGGATGTTGGAGGGCATTAGCAGTTTCTGACACAAATTAGGAAAAGAAAATTTGTAAAAGAGGTTATAGCCATGACTGGAGGTAGAGATATAGGGGGGCTGTCCCTAAAGCACTATCCCAGCTCCTAACCAATGGTTTGTCCACCCAAAAGATAGGGATGATGAGAATGAGAACACTAGTAAGTAATGACCACCAAATGCAGCTAAAATGGATCACTGAGACATAGATGGGATGGTTAGTTACCCACAGTGAAGTGGGAGCTAAGGCCTATTCTTATTTTGGAAGGAATCCCCCAACGCAAGAGTAGAACTCAGCAGAGCTGTGCTTCTAAGCACCCAATACGTGGTTAATAACCATGTGATTAATAACCACAGAGACTAACTCTGGTTATTATTTTTGTTAATTGCTGTGCCCTCTAGACTGAGGAGAATGTTCTTGGGAATATCACTGA
Source organism: Mirounga angustirostris (assembly GCF_029215605.1). Classification (NCBI taxonomy): domain Eukaryota; kingdom Metazoa; phylum Chordata; class Mammalia; order Carnivora; family Phocidae; genus Mirounga; species Mirounga angustirostris. The sequence continues at coordinate 78,003,279 of NW_026991716.1, read as the reverse complement.
TATCAATTAAAATTACCATAACTGTACGTGTATACAAATATCCCTCTTTATGTGAATATAGTCAGTTCCTGAGTATAAATTACTAGTGCTTGGGTACTGGTTTCAGATAGAGAGGGATGCTAAATAAGGGAAGTCTATTTGTTACTAAGTTTTACATAGGGAGACATCAGATAACAAGGGATATCAACAATTGCATTATTAGATATCATATTACAAGTTCTGCTTTCATATTTGATAGTTTTTCATTACATAAGTTTCTTTACTGGCATAATTTTTATTATATTTTCCATTTTAGTATATTTCTAGTATCTTTCTTTAGTTAGTTCCCATTGCTCCAAGTAAAATTACCTATTTCCCATTAATCCATTGCTCTAAACTGTCAAGAAAGTATTTGTTTCTCTGAAAATTCTTGTGCTTAGACACATGACTTACAAATTGCCTAACAATGAGGCGCTTGGGTGGCTCAGTCGTTAAGCGTCTGCCTTCGGCTCAGGTCATCATCCCAGGGTCCTGGGTTCGAGCCCCACATCAGGCTCCCTGCTCGGCGAGAAGCCTGCTTCTCCCTCTCCCACTCCCCCTGCTTGTGTTCCCTCTCTCACTGTGTCTCTCTCTGTCAAATAAAAAAATATTAAAAAAAAAATTGCCTAACAATGATCAAGACAATATTTTTTCTCTTTATAATTGTTATCAAGCATTTATAAAGCAACCAATTTATATTATATATCTATACACATTTTGTGAACCTGTGGCATATTCCTGGAAAAATGTATCTTTGCCTAAGTCATTTGATTAGTAGAAGAGATTCAAAATGACATATAGCCAACAGCTGCCCTTCCCACCTCAGCATCCTAAGGACTGGTCCCAGGAGGAGGCAATTCAGGTGAGGTGAGTAGATAGGGACCAGTTCATAACCAATTTTGTTCAAGTTATACGTAATTATTCCTGGGATCTGAGAGTGGTCTTATATAGGGTTTAGGTAGGAATTTAATCTAATTTTATATTAAAACACTAAAAAATTGAAATGGCTCTCTATATTAGCTACCAAGGTATGACCATGACACTAGTGATTAAGATAAGGAGATGCAGGAGGAAGCTCTATCACTGGGCGGGCTGGACAGTCTCTCTTTTCCTCATCCTGTACTTTCCTTCTCCAACTTCCCCATGTACTCACTGGTTTCCCTATCAGATAAAGTAGAACTTTCTCGTACCCTGATTCAGTCTTGACTAAGGTAACCTATACCTAAGTTACTATCTAAACCATTTTATACACATTTAAAATTCTGTACTCATTTATTCCTTCAAAAATATACAGTGAGCACCCACTGTCCACCAAGCTCCTTTCGAGGCACTGGAGAGACAGCAATGAAAAGGCAGGGAAGGTGCATTCTCTGAGCGAATTTCCATTTTAGTGGTTTTGCTCTCTGAATTCTCTTTACTAAAGCCTTAATGTGAAGTGCTAACCCTTGGATTCCCACATTGATTCCCAAATGTCAATTGATATTTTTCCACTCCAGCACAGGAACTCATTTTGATAACAGGATCTATATGTTTGAGTTCCCAAGCCAAGTCCCATACTTCACAGGATAATCCCCTAGCATTCATTTCCACTCTAAGGTTATACTCTAATAAATCTATTTTCCCATTCTTTCCTACAGCTTGAATCCCACCTAACTCTTGCTAGCTTCCTGAGTTAAAACCCAGAAACATTTTATTAACTCCAAATAGTCCAAAGTTTGGGACTGGTATCCATTAATATTTGGTCCATCTAGTCTTTGAATATCACATTACTGGGTCCCTACTTTTAATTTAAATCATCACTTGGGACCCACTGATACCTCATATGGGATTTGTGAATGCTGACTATTTTCCTGACCATCCCCAGAGATTGTTAAGTCCTCATGGACTCTATGACTTGACTATTTGGTTGAACATCCTCCTTCATTTCCCCATATTGGGGCAAACATCTGTGTCCCCACCCTAGTGTCTGTGGTTAATTCATACATATCTGTGTTATCAAAAAGAAAATTGTGGACAAAACTATAGCCACAGAAACCCCTGTGCCTGTCTCCCAATCCCTTCAATGACATAGACTATGCACTATTTGTAAATTGTCATCCCAGGTTTGTCACCACACAATGTAAATCTTCTCAATTGTGACTGATTTAAACACCGTAAGTTTTTCTGGACCTTAGTTCTGTTGTAATGGCAAGCATTCTGGAAATACCATACTCAGAATGAATATGCTGCTACATTGGTCTAAAGGCCATTAAAAGCAGTATTTGGTCATGAGCTAGCATTTCATTCAAATCCAACATTTTAGAAAAACACCACACATCAAAAAAATTAACCTTAAAGCAAAATATTTTAATTTAAATTATATTATCCGTTGCTCTGTGTTTTCTGTAAGTGCATTGCTAACTGATGTTATAACTTATTTCAGCTCTTTCCTTAGTAAAGTGTAACATATCCATCATGCTGAAACACTTAAGTTACAGACAGTTTACTCACATTAGATCTCATTAGCAATTACACGAGTGTTCAAAATACATTACCTCATTTGTCTCATAGCCCATATAGTTTTTTACATAATGAATTAGACCAATTAGTTGCACATGACAGAAGGAAATCTTAAATAACACTGTCCTTACTTTAAGACAAGCTTGACTGAAGTGCAATGAAAGAAACTATAAAATTAATTTGTTTTGTAAAATGGATAGCAAAAAGAATTAGATAACCAAACTTCAAGCTAAATGTCTGTGGTAAGGGTTAGGCATCAGAGAGGGGGGAAAAAGTAGTAAAAGAAAAGACAATGCCTCACTCTGTTTTTTGCAAGACATAAATTCATCATTTGCATAGCTAAGAGCCATGTTTAAATGTCCAAAGTAACTTGCTTATAGACTTTTCAACTGAAACCATTATTGTCCTTTGGGAAAAACCTTGCTGATTGTAATCAGCCAAGAAATTTACAGCTATTGCACTGATCAATAGCTAGAGATTTCTGGAAGCACAAAGTTAGCTTTCTATCCACGTTTCATTTTACCAATAAGAGTCGTTTCTTAGTGTCCCTGATATTTCCTTCAAATGACTCTCTTCAACATCAAATCCAATTTCCTATCCACCATTAGTATCTCTGTCTTCAAATTTCAGACAGAATCACAAAACATACAGACTTGATAGGTGTTACCTAACCAAGGGTGCATTTTAACCTAAGGATGCAAATCCTAAAGACACTCCCAGCATGCTATCCATATACTCCATGACCCTATAAGGAGACTGTGCCTTGTTACTCATCAGTATGGTAATTATCTGTCTTCTTTGTAGATCATAATTACTTTCCTCATTGTTCGATCAAGGACTGTCATGTAATGAAATGACTGTGGACCGATTAACTAGTTGGAAGTGCCCCCAGTCTTCCATTTATGGACATAATAAATTGTATCAACCAAGGAGTCAACAGAAGATACAAATCTGGTAGCAAATCGGTTTCTAAAAATATGCCCAGAAACCTAGAGGCAAAAGTTGACCCAATCATTCCTCTTTAATCAAGGTGACTCTTAATATAGTATGTCTTTTTTAATATCATAGTAGTTAAAGATAATTTAGAACTGAAAGGGAAAGTGAAATAAGGATTCTGGGTCAATAGGGAAAGAGGTTTTCGGAGAACTCTCACATTATAAGAATGAATTTTCCTTCTCCTTCTAAACCAAGTATCCTTTTCAAAGGATGTGTACATTAGAGAAAATAAATCACCAAGACAGTAGAATTAGAGTCTTTTGAACATGCCTGATTGGAAAGCTCATTTTCCTCTTCCTACCATTTCTCCTGCTTTTACAAAAATATTTCACACACAAAACGTTATCTACCAGACTTCACTAATGCATGTGACTTATGTTCAAATTGCATCTTTTAAACTGGCACAGTTTTTTAAAAAATTAGGCTTTTGAAAATGCTTATCACTGGCAGTTTGGAAAATATTGACTCCAGTATTTGTCATGCAAAGTTGAATTCAGAGAGTCAAGAACTTTCCAAGTTAACTTTTCTTTTTCTCAACTCCCACAATTCCACAAATGTTCTCATTATACCTGGTGGGCAACTCAGGGAATCTTGTGCAGCTGAGTTAGGACAAAATAGAAATGCTAATTCAGAATTTGCATCCTTAAGAGACCTTCAATATTGCCTTAAAAGCTCAAAAATGACCCAGTTTTACCAAATGAAAAATACAGTATGTCCTCTACACAGGTGGTTGGAAACTCATTTCAAATTTGTCTTTATTAATGAACTCCTGATATTTAGCTCTTTGCTAGTCACATTTGGAAATCCTTAGAACTACATGAAATAGACCTTTTCTCAAAGACTTTGCAGTCTATATAGGGAAGCAATTTATGCATGCAAAACAAATTAAAAAATTATATCAGAAATTATAACCTAAGGTGACAACTGACACTATTAGGGAAAGAAAAGATTAAATCGAGACCAAGAAGATGGGAAAAATGGCACTGAGTATCCTTAATGTGGGAAATGCGGAGAAGGATTTGGCTATTTGGATATGGTTCAGGGATCCCATATGTTCTCTCCAGAGAATTTTTAACATTGCCTAATTGATCTCCAAGCAGAACTCAGTTCTTTTCATGTTTAAGAGCCTCCCTGGCACACAGGGGCCTGTGGCTCCCATCTGCCTTCAATAAGCAACTCACACTATGTGGCCCAGAGTCTTCACATGATGAGGCTCTCCTGAGGAAGCAGACAGGGGATGCGTTCTGCCAGCCAGAATCCAATGGTCATTAAAAACAGTGAATCAGAATTACTACTCTCAAACTTTTTCTAATATATATCCCATTAATTTTTTAAATTATAAAGTTCCATTGGCTTCCTTGCTTTCTCTGATGACAATCAAAAGCAAAATAATGCAGACAAGTCCCTGATGATTGCTCAAATATGTGGCATCCCTATGCAGTATCTTAGAATTACCCTGTATGCTTAGACAGGATAGGCCAGAAAATTAATTTAAAGTTCTGTGACATATTAAGATGTTGACAGTGTAAGTACCCTCTCCTTTCACTTTCAAGACCAATGGATTTGCAGTGATAGATTTATGTTATTTGGGCTTCATTATCATGAATCTAGGTCTCCACAAAGACACCTTCTTCAAGTTCTTTACCAGAACTTAATCATTCGATTCTCTAGTCCCATGTGTAGCTCATACCCAGAGGGAGCCTCTATCTCTAACCTAATCTAGACAAGAATAACAGCAATAATAATAGAACATTTATTGCATAATTATTATGTGCTAATCTCTGCACCATGAAATTTATATGTATATTTATATGTATAGCTCATTTAATCCTCAAAATCGTGCTGCCAACTCACTCTTCTACCTCTATTTTATGGGTAGGAACCAAGGCTCATAGAGTTGAAATGACTTACCCAAGGCCACTTAAGTAAGGTAGATGCACCAGAGATTTCTAACTCATTTCTGGTGCTGGGACTGGCGTCACTGTTTTACATTGCTTGAGGATGAAAACCAAGTCTTTCTTGTTTTTCTGTCACAGAACAGTGACTGCCCATATTCTGTCTGTCAGAGAGTTTCATAAGACACTTTAAGGGAGAATGTTGCTTCTGCTCCATATACTTTGAAGACTATGGAAAGGCCTCCTTCAAAATCATAAAATGTTAAAGGTGAAAGATACCTTAAAGATTAACTAGCCCAAAATTCATCGTTTTTAAAATTGTCCTTAGCATCAAGCAGTTTCTTACCAGCAGAGCTGAATTAGAAGCTATAACCTAATTTCAGATCTAGGTGGTTATTCTTTTCCTGTTAGCCTCACATAGCTGCCATATGACTTTAAACAATTTTCTTCCTGAATTACTTATCACAGTAAAGATATTACAAAGATGTTGTAACAAATAAATTCCAAAATTGCATAGGCTCAACATATCCATCATTCATGTCAATCCCATGTGGGCATTTCTGAATAGCAAGTGGCTTTTCTCCATAGGGTGACTGAGGAACCAAGGCTCTTTGGATCTCATGGTTTCACCTTCCTCTGAGATCTCAGCTTCCTCTGCTTCTAGCCAGTGGAAGAGGAAATGAGATGAACAAGACATTCTAACACATTCAAGTAGAAGTGACATCTATTTTTGCTCACATTCTACTGGTGAAAACCAGAAACATGGCCACACCTGGATGCAAAAGTTTCTGGGCAATGTAGTCCCTGTTGGGTATCTGCTTCCATGCCAAAACACCACTCCCTGGAAGGGAGATCATACATTTTTGGTGGACAGTTCACCATCTCTGCCACATGTTTCCTAAATAACACTCTCCAGTTTCAAACAGCCACTGGTGGGTTGGAATTAGATTACTGTCCCTAAACTTCAAAACTTGAGTATCTGCAGGTTGTATTGTTTTTCCCAATGCTTTGCTCCCTACCTTAAAAGAATCATACACTCATGACTTTTGTCATGAGTCCATATGAATTGTTTCACATTATGGGCAAAGAATACATCCCCATCCATTGAAGTTGGGCATAATGAGATGACTTGCTTTGGCCAGTGAATGTAGGTGAGATGACAGGTGCCAGTTCTGTAGTAAGGCCTTAGGAAAATTTATTATCTGTTCATCCTCTTGTTTCTCTGCCATCCCATGTGAGAACATGCCACAAGTTGTTACTCTTCCCAGAACAAGGAGTTATGCGGAGCAGACCTGAATCCAACCTGTAATTTAAAACCAAGCCCAGCTAGTTTCAGCGAAACCCTACAAAATCTGGAGAAAAAAAAAAAAATAGTGTTTGCTTTGTAAGCCATGAAGGTTTGGTTGACTAATACAATGAGATTTGATCATTCTATAAGTAAATAACCATCAGTCTTCTATGAAGGATTCTGTGGGCAAAGTGAGCAGCTTGGATTTTAAGGAAACCAAAGATTTTACCAAAAAAAAAGTGTTTTCCATTGATGTGCCTTGGAGCCTTTCATTCTTTTTAAGAGTTCCAGAAAAAATACTTTATTACCTTTTACTATTGGAGAGAGCCATGTATACATAAGCTATAACAATATAGAATTTTTGCTTTCACTTTTCATAGAAACATTTTCACATACATAAAGATTAGATCGGTAGCCATGAGTTTACCTAATCCAACTGATTCAAAAAATAATAAAACTTATTTTTTTCTTCCCCAAAGCCAAATGGTTACATCCCAGGATAAGCTCTAAGTTACAGCTAAAAATGACAAGGGGACTGGAGCATTATCTTCTCAGGTATTTATGTGTCAAAAGAGATGAAGGTCAGAACTTGACAACTTTAGGTTGTAGATATGTGGGGCTACCTGGCTCCTGGAGAGATTTTATTAGCATACCAAAATGCTGGAGTTAGGACTCAGGCCCATTACATGTCCAGGGACTTCCTTCTAGGAGGAAAGGAGAGAGTTGCCTCTTTAACCTTCAATCCTCACTTATCGAGGGTCTGGTTACCCACATAAGGCATTTGACCTGGTTTTCATCATTATGCCCCAGGGATAAGGCCTGATACAAGAGAGGCTGATGCACTTATTATTTACTCTGAAGTAATTCATAAGAAATCTGTCTCTGATCCTTAGAATTTTATATGCACATTCAGGATAAAATTAATAAAGATGAATATTAAAAATCAAACAACCCAAAGAAAGTGATAAATGACTTTTGCCAATTTTATAAATTTTAATTACTTTAAAGCCTTCTAATTTTAACCTTATTTTCAGGGCTAGGTACCTGCCCTATTTTTGTCTGAAGAGTCCTGAATAGGAGACAAGTGTAGACTGGATGTGAACTGAATCTCATATCACAACAGCCAGCAAGGAACTAAAGCATCCTTGCAGCAACTACTGCATGAGCTTGTAAGCAGATCCTTCAGCCCCTGTCAAGCCATCAGATGACTGCCCATCCCCCAACAGGTTAACTATAATCTTATGAAAGATCCTGAGCCAGAACTACCTAGCTAAGCCATTCTAGGACTCCTAACCCTCTTGTGTGAAGTAATGCACACTTACTGTTCTTAACTGCTAAGTTTAGGGGTAATATCTAGTTTTGCAGACTAGATAACTAGTACACACATGTAAAATATTTTTGTAGAGTATGCAGCATAGTCAGACCTCAATAAATGTTAGCTTTCTACTAGTCAGTAAGACTGTGCTACTTATCTCCTAATCAGGATGCTTTTTCACCTGTACCCTCCCCCCCCCACCCCTAACATACCATCTCAGAAGTCCCTGAAAGCAAAGAGAGAGTATATCAGAGGCAATATTTCCAAGGGTAATGACTCAGAATATTCCAAACTAACAAAAGAGACCACACCACAGATCCAAGAAACCCAAGAAATTCCAAGCAGGCTAAGTAAAAGTGGTATTTATACATATCATAGCAAGACTACAGAAGGCTGAAGCCAAATAGAAAGTCTCAAAAGCATCCAGAGAATAAAAAAATCTTCTAAAATGTAATTATTTAACTGCTGACTTGTTCTGAAGCAACAATAGAAACCATAAGAGAATGGATTGATGTTTCTCTTTTGTCTACCCAGAATTCTACATCAATTGAAAATATCTTTCAAGAAGGCAAGCAAAATAAAGACATTTTCAGACAAGGAAAATACTGAGAGAGCAAAATACCAGCACATTTAAACTAAAGGAAATTCTAGTGGGTATGCTTCAGGTACAAAGAAATTGATCTTAGATGTAGGTTCTGAGAAACAAGAAAGAATGAAAAGGAAAAAAAAGTTGTACTAATTAAGAAACTTGTAAAAAAATAACTGTAAGTAAGTATCTTCTGTGGATAAAAGAAAATTAAATACACAACAGTTATATATAAGTTGGGAGGGAGTAGATGAAATTAAATTAGTCTAGGTTGCTTTGTTTTATCCACAATTGAATTTAGACATTGGGAAGTTAGTTAAGAAGGGATATCACAATTTTCAGAGTAGTCACTAAAAAAAAGAAACTGCATAAATTTTGAAATATTATGGGTAGAAATGGAAATATAAAGAATCAGTTCAAAAGAAGGCAAGAAAGCAGACAAAACATTCAACAAGTATGATGATGAGAGCACAAAATAAAATGTTGGATTTAAACCCTCTATATAAGCAATTTATATGAAATACAAATGCATTCACTGTTCTAGTTAAAAGACTGGTGTTCAGACCGGGGAAAATACAGCAATCCAACTATATGCTCTTTATAATAGATAAACCTAAGACGTAAAATCCAGAAAACTTGAAAATAAAAATATGGAAAAAATTATGCACCATAAACACCACTCAAAAATAAAACTTGTATAGCTGCATAAATATTTTACAATAGACATCAAGGTAAAAGACTTTGTTAGAGATAGAAAGGCCCAATGTATATGGATAAAAAAATCATTTAATTTTGAAGATATAACAATTTCTACTTTGTGTGCACCTAATAACATATTTACCAAAATACATAAAGTAAAATAAAGAATTTCAATGAAAAATAGACAAATCCACGTCATGCTGGCAGATTCTAACATTCCTCTCAGAAACTGATAAGATAGAAAAAAAAAACTTACTTAATCTAATGGGTATATTTAGAACATTGCACCTAATCACTGCATTATGTATATCCTTTTTAAGCATACATGGAACATTACAAAACTTGAGCATAAACTGGGTCATAGGGTTAAGTCCCAACAGCTTTCAAATGATTGTAATAATACATAATATGTTCTCTGGTCAAAGTGCAATTACTCTAGAATAAAAGACAAAGACCTATATATGTGAAAATATATTGAAATAAATAAACTTCTAACTATCCCATAAGCCAAAGAAGAAATCATGACAGAATTTAGGAAGTATTTTAAACTGAATGGTTATGTATTACATATCAGATTTGTGGTGAAGCAGTTAAAGCAGTACTTAGAAGAAAAATTATTGATTACATGTGTTTATTAATTTTAAAAATGTTTCAAAATTAATATAGTAAATGTCCATATAAAAATGAAAAGAAATCCAACAAAAGTAGAATGAAGGAGATAAAGAAATAAAGTAAGATGAAAACTAATAAAACAGACAGACATAAAAAAGATAAGAAAAAAAAATCTAAAAGTTGGTTCTTTGAAAAACATTTAAGAAAGCACAAATAACCATTACCATGAATGAAAAAAGAGACACCACTTCATATCCTGCAAATTTCTTTTTAAAAGAAGTTATTATAAACAGTTTTATGTCAATAGATTTGAAAATCAAGGTGAATGGGTTAATTATATAGAAAAAAATACTTTTGCAAAATAGACATAAGAAAAAATAGAAAATATTAATAGTTATATAACTATTAAAAACATTGAATTAGTACTCAAAAATCTTTCCACAAAGACAACTTTTTTAAAAAAGATTTTATTTATTTATTTGACAGGGAGACAGTGAGAGAGGGAACACAAGCAACAGGTGTGTGAGAGGGAGAAGCAGGCTTCCTGCTAAGCAGGGAGCCCAATGCGGGGCTCAATCCCAGGGTCCCGGGTTCATGACCTGGGCCAAAGGCAGACATTTAATGACTGAGCCACCCAGGTGCCCCCACAAAGACAACTTCAAGCCATGGTTACTTCTCTGGCAATTTCTGCCAGATATTCAAACAGCAATAATTTCAATACTGCCCAAATACATCCAGAAAATAGGGGGTGAGAAATGAAACTCTTTCCCAACTCTTTAATGAGGCTAGCATAATCTTGATAAGGAAGGCCACATGGACAGTATGAGGAAAAAATTTATAAACCAAACTCAGTCATGAACATAGATCCAAACATCCTAAATACAATAGTAGCAAACAAAACCCAACCTATATAACATAGATAAAATAGATAATGCATTGTGACTGAGCCAGATTTATTCAAATAATTTGTTTGATTTAATATTTTAAAACCAAAGTAATCCACCACATTAACAGATGAACAGAAAAAAATCATAATCTCAATAGATGCAGAAAAAATTGATAAAATAAAATTTTAAAATATTTGCAATTAGATTTTTAAAAACGAAGTAACTAGGAATCAATCTTTGAGAAAAAAAATAGATACAACCTTATTGAGAGATATTAAAGAAGATCTAAATGTATTGGGAAATAAATCATCTTTAGAGGTTGCAAAAAAATCAGTATTATAAAAATGATCATTGTCCCCAAATTGATCTTTAGATTCAGTGTGATCCCAATTAAAATTTCAGTCATTTAAAAAATATATTTGAATATAGTTGGCACACAGTGTTACATTAGTTTCAAGTGTAAAACATAGTGATTCCACTTCTCTGCATATTATGCTATGCTCACCACAAGTGTTCCTATCATCCATCACCATATAACACTACTGCAACATCATTGAAATTTCAGTTTTCTTTGCCAGAAAGGAGAAATGACTATTAAAATTGATATCCCAAGAAGAGTCAAGAAAAGTCAAGACAACAATTGAATAAGAAAAACAAATTTGGAAAACTTACCCAACTAAATATCAAAATTCATTATAAGCACAGTGTAACATTGGTGCAAATCGAGAAAAACAGATAAATGAAACAAGATAAAAAGCCCAGAAGCACATATATGGACATTTGCTTTATAAGAGGAATATTAGCGGTAAGGAGTGTGGGTAGAACAGACTTTTAAACAAATAGCATTGTAACAATTTGATGTCCATATGGGAAAAAATTAAATTAGACCATGAAGTCAGGCCATACACATAAATTAATTCCAGGTAGATTAATAAGGTTCTAAAGATTAAATAAAATATTATTAAGATTTTACATGATAATAGAGGAGAATATCTGCATGACTTTAGGGTAGGGAAAAATTACCTAAGCAAGTCACAAAATGCACTACCAGAAAGGACAAGACTGGCAAATTTACTACATTAAACTAAGAACTTCTTTTCATCAGAAGACATCACAAAGAGATTGAACAGGTAATACAGAGTGGAAGAAAACACAATAGGACTCATATTCTAAATGCACACACACACATACACACACACAATTTTGAAATGGGCAAAAGACTAAAAAAATTAAAAAAAAAAAAGAGAGAGAGATCCAAATGCTAATATGGATCTATATGCTAATAAACATATAAAAAGGATCTTGACCACACTGGTAGCCTGGGAAACACAAGCTAAAACAACCACAATGAACTAATACTCTATGCTCACAGACTCCTAGGTATTTATTCTAGAGAAACTCTGGCTCATGTCCAAAAATGTTCATAGGAACATTATTCTCAGGAGCCCCAAATTTAAAATATCTATATATGCACTAGTCATAGAATGGATAAATAATTATGGCAAACTGGAATGCAGTATTAGGAACTACTTGAAAGCAATAAAAATGCATAAACTAGGGCTACATACAACATGGATAGATATAAATAAATATGGATAGATATACATAAATATAAAATTGACTGAAAGAGGAAGACACAGTATGATTCAGATTCAATTATTTAATTTAATAAAGTTCAAAAATACATAAAATTAAATACAGCTTAAACTATATTTACTTTTATGCATGCATAAATACTTTCACTTACACATACATATGTGATAAAAATATGAAGAAAAACACAGAAATGGTTATCATACAATTCAAAGTGAGTAGTCATTACCTTTAGGGGAAAAAAAAGAGTTCTTAATAATAATGAAGAAATGCATAGGGGACATTTTTGGTCTTGGTAGTGTTCTGTTTCTTGACCTTGGCCACAGAAACATGCATGTTCAATTTCTATTATTTATTAAACCATTAATTTATGGTTTACATATTTCTCTGTATACTTACTACACAAGGAAATGTTTTTAAAACTTAGAAAAAAAAACTGTTCTGTGCTTATTTGTTTTTTTTCCCCAGTGTATCAATCCTAAAAGCTATTCTATTATTTTTTTAAATTTCCATATGGGATAGCATATATGTAATATATAACATGCCAGTGGATTTCTTACAGAGACAAGAAAGGAGATTGTATCAACAGATTCATCCAGGCACTAAAAATGTATTTGTAAAACCCCATATACTCTTTGGATAAGTAATCATGATTTTGCAGCATTTTAAGTTTCCTCTGAGGTAATTCAGTGATGTGGAACTGAATCATTAGCCAGTTCTTCAATGTGTAACTTCTCTTACCTGTGAAGAGAGGCAGAAAATGAAGTGTTTGGAGTAGAACAGAAAATTCTCGTTAGCTAAATGCTGAGAGAATGACACAAGTGGCTATTTCTGAGATTCAAATATCTCTTAAAGAAGTCTCGAGGGATGTGGCAGCTCCTACTTCTCGCAAGGTTGATGACTATTACCTGGAGATCTTTAATAAGCACAGCTGGTGAGCAATGGGACACAGAAGTGTAAAGAGGCACAGAGATAATTACAAGAACAGATATGCTTAGGGACATTCCTCTCCCGCCCCTGTTTAAAGCCATCTTTTCATCACACTTCTAACTACCTTTTCCGTTAACATGTATTGACCTCTCACTAAATGCTGACCTTTCTTTCACCTGTCCTTTTAGCAGTCAAGATGATGATGAAGAACTGAGGAAGAGAGGGATGTCAAATGGCATCAACCAAAGATTTCTGATTCCAGCAAATATAGAGTAATAGGGACCACATTTACCCTGTTAAACAACTAGAAAACAGGACAAAATTTGTGGAACAATGGTTTCACACAGCAGTCTACAGGGAGTATGGGACTGTAACCCCTGAGAGAGATGAAACCAATAAGGTGAGTCCTGCCATGTCCCCAGCTTACTGACTAAAAATTGTCCAGGCCACAGCGCAGGGAGGAGGGATACAGAGTTCAGTTGTCACATTGAATTGTGGAGACAGAGATTACAGTTTGGAAAGACCAAGACAGCTAGCATGTGCAGGGCAAAGCAGCAGGGAGGAGGGGGCTGGACAGAGACAAAGTTCTGCAAATCTACAGAAGAGTTACTCCAAGACTTTTGCCAAACACTGCTCTGTACATGTATGAGAAAACCTACCTAAGGCCAGGGAAGGATACACCAAAAAAGAGTAACTAAAACAATATGTAGAACTTGCACAAGGTTAGAAATACTTCTTGTTCTCACTTACCAGGTGATAAGACATGCGGCATCAGGTAGAATGCTTAGAAAGTATTAGTAATGGAGCTAAATCAGCACAGGACCAAAGACTGCTCAGGATCTGCCCTATAACACCTTAAAAGGAAGCCTCAGAATGATCCAACTGAGTCCATGTGCTTATCTGCACACCAGAACAAACACTGTCACTATTTAGAGGAATTAATAAAATCCAACAACCAATAGTGTAAAATTCACAATGTATGTCATCCAATCAGAATTCACATAGTCTGGCATTCAAAGAATAGTAGTACCCTTTGCATATTATCATACATGCAAAGAAGCAGGAAAAATATGATCCATTACCAGAAAAGAAATCAATCAATAAAAACTGGCACAGAAATCACAGAGATGATAAAACTAGCAGACATGGATATCAAAACTACTGTTATAAATACACTCAAAACGTTAGAGAGAGGAAAACATAAATATGATGAGGAGAGAAATAAAAGATATTTTTAAAGGACACAAGTGAAATTTCTGAAGATGTAAAATGCAGTATCTGACATAAAAAATACACTGGATAGAGCTGGTGGCAGATCAGATAGTGAAATAGAAAAGATCAATGAACTTGAAAACATAGCAATGGAAACTCTTCCAAAAATGAAGCTATAAAAAGGAAAAAAATACTTAAGAAACGAACACAGCATCGGGGACCTTTGGGACAAATATCAAGCAATCTAAAGTGTGAAATGGAAGTCACAGGAGGCAGAAAATATTTGAAAAAATAATAGCTGAAATAGCAGAGTCAATCTAAGGATTTAAATGGAAATCAAATAAAGAAAGCTGAACATTTATTTAATACAGTGACTAAGAAATAAACTTTTAAGAAATATGCAAAGTCAGAGATATGAAAGGAAAAAATCAGATTTGCCTCAGTGTATAACAAAACAATATAGCAATATCTACATAGTAAAATATTACCCCCCAAAATGAGATTAATAAACTGCAGAAAATAGTTCTAATTATTATAACAGAGAGAAAATATCCTTAATGAATAAAGTGTTTGTCTTCACTTGTGTTCTATAGAATCAGATCCTGAGACAAAAATTTGTGGGAAAGTAATTTGTGAGGAAGAGTTCCCAGGAGAAAAAGTGGCAGAAGAGTGAGGCAGAGGGACAGGGAAGCCAGGCAAAGGTAAAATATCCATCAAATAACCTGTAGAGGGTAACCTTGTCTCATTCATGCAGGGGACTCTGGCCACAGTGCAGGTCACACTTCAAGGTTGTCCCCCACAGGGATCAAGGAAGCTGCACTATTTACATCCACACATTTGTTAGTCAGCCATTGGTTAAGGGTACCACCTCCTACTCCCTCACACACACCCAAGCCTCCTAGCACACAAGCAAAACTATTTCTGGAATCCTGGATGCAGTCCATCTGCAAAGACATACATGCTTTGGTTGTCAAGAGTAAAAGCATACTCAAAGCCAGGGTCCACAAAAATGGGAAAGAAATCCAAGGGTATGCTGGTGGGGCACCAATGTTTTCTGCTATAGTGTTCTTTAAGTTAAATGAAAATGACAGGATTCTTTTAGGAAAACAAGCAATTCACAGAAACAAGTGGAAATAATCAATGAGCCTAACAAAATATATTGATCCTCACAAGTAATCAAATAACTACAATTTAAAAAAATAAGGAAATACCATGTTACACTGATCCCAACTGGCAAATTTTAAAAGACTGATGATATTCTTATTGAACGGGGGAAGAGATATTCTTATTGAATGCTAGTGAGAATACAGGTTGAGGTAAACTCAGAGCAGGTAATCTAGAAACACACCTTAAATGATATACACCATTAAGCCAGCAATCCCACTTCTGAGATCTTGTCCGAAGGAACTAATTGAACATGTGGATAAAGATGTGTGCTGGAAAAAATATTATTTATAATAGGAAAGAGATGAGAAGAAACTGAATTTCTCAATTTAGAGAGGTGTTTTTAAAGATTAAAATGCATCTATATAGGGGCACCTGGGTGGCTCAGTCAGTTAAGCATCCAACTCTTGATTTTGGCTCAGATCATGATCTCAAGGTCGTGAGATCGAGCCCTGCATTGGGCCTACAATCAGCAGGGAGTCTGCTGGAGATTCTCCCTCTCCCTCTCCCTCTTCCTCTACTCACACGGGCACACACTATCTCTCTTTCTCTCTCTGTCCATTATATATATATATATAATAAATCTTTTAAAAATGCATCTATATCATAAAATTAATGCAGCTGTTAAAGTGATGGTACCAATTTGGATTTGTTTTTTAAAAATGGCATTAACAAATTCTATCTTATACAAATACACAAATACACATACACATACATTCACCCTGAATTGCTTCTAGAATTGTTTCTGGCTTAACTACATTGTGTCTAGTCCATAACCATATTCTCAGTCATTCCTGAAGTGACTCTAGATTTCTTAAGGAAATTAGTCTCTTTATTTAATTATAAGACAATTTGAAAATCATCCAGAATGTTGTGATACAGAAATGTACTTATAATTAAATTAATTAAAATTGTTATTGTGTTAAGAAATTTAGAACATCCTTGAGCAAATAGTGATTCAGCAAAAATATTTCTTGGTAATCCCAAAATTTCTTCTGCTCCGTTTGAAGTCAAAGTTCTTCAGCAATTCTCTCATTTTTCTCCTGATTTTGATTGATTTTTTGGGCCCACAGCCACTGAACAGACATCACACAACAGCAGAAAGCAAACTGCCTCTGCTAGGAGACAAGCTCACAGCTTGCTGAGACAGTCTGGAACCTCCTTCCAATCCTGTGGACTGGGGCTTTATGAAAACAAACCAACAGAAGCACACATTACACTTGTTCTTCCCTAAAATGATCATCTGTCAGCTGTTCCAATCACAGCTCTTATGACCTCCTCACTATCAGCACCTGAAATCTTTAGTTTAGCAAAGCCCCTTCTAAAATGAAATACAGGCTGTACTGAGCATGCCCAGACATAATTGGTGTCTGACTCTCCTTGACCTACAATATACTCCAAAGTTTATGAATTCTTAGAAAGAGTGTCCCTGTTGATTTGTTTTGGATTTGTATATTTTATACAAACTACTGTCAAGTCAAACCTAGCCACATACTTCATGAAACTGACTTAAGACATTTATCTCCTATTACATTTCTTTTTTCCTTAGTCTATCAATATCACTCTAATTCTTAATTCTATAGTCCAATATATTCACTATTCAGCTATTTGTAATCATAAATTTCATAAATAAGCACTCTTTGTTTTCCTCTTAGTATGTATAGTGTAATATAGTATGGTATAGTCTAGTCTAGTCTAGTCTAGTCTAGTCTAGTCTAGTATAGAAAGGTGTGGTGTGGTGTGGTATATTAAATATTGAGACAGGAAAAATTCAGGGACAGATCTCAGTGGCAAAAATCTTTGAAAAAAGAGAGATCAGGCAGAGAAAGAAAGGAAGATGGAGGTTTTTAAATGCTGGTAGAGAGGAGGGATTCCAAGTGTCACTTTTGGTCTTTGGAGCCCTTGTCACGGGCTCTTAAATGCATATGCATTGTTTAGTGGCTCTAAAAGCAATGATCCCTCCTCCTTCCAAAAAAAAAAAAAAAAAGCTTACCTGAAATTATTCAGCATTTACAACTAAAGCAAAATTCTGCCTAAAGCTAGATTTCAACCATAATTTATTTTTGCAATTTCTAGTACATTTAGAAAATAATAACGGGTGGCACCACCTACATATTTATAGAATTAGTACATTTCAATAAAATATGTTGTGCAGCATCTCCTGAGACAAGAAATATTATGGTTCTTTGTATGAGGACCAGTGGTAAGACTTCTGCTGTGGAGTCAGTTTTCAGTTTATTATCTAGCTCTGATATTTACTACATAACTTCAAGCAAGTTATTTAACCCCCCTGAGCCTCAGTACCTCAGCTGACCCATCTGTAAGAATGCTGACCTCTCTATAAGAACAGATCAGAGCTAACATTAAGTATTTATTATGTGCCAGAAACTGTTCTTAGAGCTTTAGATATTTTGATTCATTTAGTCATCACAATAAGTAAGTACCCATTTCACAGATAAGAAATATGAGACCAAGAAGTTAAATAATTTGCCCAAGTTCACACATGTATGAGTAATGAATGGTCCCAGATTTAAACCCAGGCTGGTGCTTTTATTCACTACATTTTCCTGCTTCTCTAGAGGGTAAAAATGGTGCATACCTCAAAGGATTGCTATGAGAATTACAAAAGACATTATAAGGAAAATAGTTGGAAAAATAAGAATTCAAATATGTACCTACTGTTATTGTTTTAAAACCAAACATCTTTCTGCCTCTAATAGCACATTCCCCACACACCTTTCAAGGCATTTTCAATGCAGCTCAGGACAGCTTATCATTTTAAAATACTATATCAATTTGAACAGTTTCAAAATGATCATTCATTTCAAATATGTTTTAAGTCTAGTTGTCCCTTGTAACTTGCAGCAGGCACATGTAATAATCCATACAACGCACATTGACTGAGTATCTAAATAGAATTTTCACAAATAGAATTAATTTGAAATGCAGTTGGAGAGTTTAACATTTAAAGAAATCCCAAGATAAATGCTTTTTCAGAAAGTGGTTCTTTTGAAATGAGAATAATTTACCTCACCTGCCCATGTAAATATATGCTTAATAGTCTTAAGGCAGAGCCAAAAAAGATGATGTCAAAAGACAAAAGTAGACAGATCCTGAGCTATCAGCTACCTAAGGCCACAGAGCCACAATCGTGCTCATTAGGCAAGCAGCCGGCCACCTCATCTGTGGAAGAGCCTAAAAGAAAAGAAAAAATTGCCATCTGGCTAGTACACCAAAGACATGTGCTTCTGCAAAATGTGAAAATGGAGAGGAAGAGAAGTAAGAGAGGAAATACATCCTCTGGTTTTGTCATTGTGTTTTCTGCTGGCAAGTGTGAGGATTTCTTTGCTAAGGAGCTGTCTGGGCCTGGGAGATACTCAAAGGCATAAGAAGTGTAACACTGTCTCCTTCACAAAGGAGGGGATTGAAACACTGACCAGCATAACCAATAGGATTAGTGAGCCAAAGTACCGCATGGACAAGGAGCCAGAGAAAAGAAGCCAAGAAGGAAGTTTATGAGTCCCTGAACAAGACCAATAAATCCTTCAGCACGTGGGTCTCAAGGCCTCAGTCTGTGCACCAGATGCAGCCTGATGGATGGGTTTATCTGTCCCAAAAGGCAAATAGAGATTGTTCTGCCTTTGGCCCCACACATAGGTGAGACAGAGCTCTAGTGTTTCCCCCTGCTCTGGCCTTCTTCAAATGTATTACATGTGTCCCAATCAGTATTTCCATTTCTTTGCTTTTTAGTTTTAGCCCTGAAAAAGCAACCTTAGATCATCACTGTACAAGGAGTATGTTGACTGTTCTGAGACTGCCAGGACATCCTACTCTTGAACTAATAAAAAATGTATATAATATCTCCTTTAATTCAACTCACTTGAAAGAGTGATATCTTCTCCGTGCTTTTGACAGTATTCAGGATCAATTCAGACACTTTGGACCTTCTTCCAATGTTCTTCATAACCACTTATAAAAGATAGCATTCACCAATTCAGACCCATGGAATATTAGAGTGTGGCTTAGGCACACTCTGTTTGCTCATTCCTAGATATAAATCAGGGTTGAATGTTGGCCAAGAGGTCCCAGAAACAAATTATTCATTTTACCATAGGAGAATGTCAGCCCACAAAGATGTATCTTTATGAACTAGAAAGAGGACCGAATTTATCTCTGCCTCCAAAGACGTGAAAGAGGGTCGAATACGTGGTCTGAATGGATAGAATTAGGGTAGAAGATACAGGGAGGTGTGCAAAGAGTGCACTGCCTTGAGAAGCACTGAGCTCCTAGCCTTGTGTAGTGTTAAGTGCCTGACATTAAGCTTTTGATTGCCAAGGCATATATTTCAAAAATCTCTCTCAAATAAATAAATAAAATCTTTAAAAAAAAATATCCATCTTGGATAAACATAGTTCCAGCTACTAGCAAACTCACTAGATAAGAAAACAGGTGGCCCCCACCCATGAATACCCCCTTTTAGAAAGCCCTGGGTAGCCGAGATAACTGCCATTTGAATGACCCTGCTTCTCGCTTCCCACTCCCTAATTCCTGCTTTTGTTTTAAATTCACCAATAGAGTGAACCTATGAAACAGACATCCTCCTACCCTTGGATACTAAAAAAGACAGAGCCCCAGGTCCTACTCCCTCCCTCTCTCTATATCTGGACCTTGCTGTGACTTGGGCATGCAGTGTACCCTCTGGGGTTTGTGAGTAATAAATCTTGTTCCTCAAAATGTCCCGATGGTTGTTGCTGAGGTGTGTTCTGCAATCATAAGGACCACAATGGCAAATCCAGCCACAGCTTGGCTTTGGTGGGGGAAATGTCTGTGGGGATTGCCATAAGTAATACAAGCCCAGGTGAGTGCTCAGGCATTCCTAGCCAAAAGCATCTCTATTGAGAGGCTGAGTCCACCACAACACCCGGATAATCTGTTGCCAGAAATGTACTAGATGAAGTAGTGTCCTCATCAGACCATGCTATTCAGTCATCTTCCAGATGGAACCAACACCTTGCTGACCTTTATATTTGTGGGTCCCTATTCCTGAAATCCTCTTCTCTAAGACATTTACATATTTTTTCTCCCTCTCTTCATCTGTAATCCTGTTATATTTATCTCAAGAATGCAAAGATGGTTCATATAAAAAATAATTAATGAAATATGCTATGTTGAAAAGTTACAGTAGAAAAAACTAAATGATTGGCTCAACAGACACAAGATTTTTTTTCACAAAATTCATGATTTAAGATGGAATTATTATAAAAATATAGTGTTATTCTAGTAGAAGGAAATTTCCTTAGCCTGCTCAATGGCATCAATCAAAAATGTGCAGCAATCAGCAATCTGTGACCAAATTAATACTGAGATCAGACAAAAAACAAGAGAGCCTTCTATTCCAGTTTCTATTCGACATTGTAGTGAATATACTGATGATGCAATAAGACAAGGACAAGTAATAAAAAGCATAAAAATTGGGAAGAAAAACAAAAATAATTGCCTACATAGAAAATTCAAGAGGAATTACCAATAAACTATTAGAGCTTTTAAAGAATAGATGATTCTTATAATAAATATAAACAAATTAAAGTTTTAAATGGAAAAAAGAGCCATTTATAATAGCAATCAAAACTTTGCTACTTCGTAATAAACCTAAGAAATGAGATTTAAGAACTTTATGGAAAAAATTATAAAAATACGAGGAAAATCTGAGTGAAGCACATAAAACACAATGTGAATAAATAGAGCACTATCACATGGTAATGGATTAGAAAACAATATTATAAAGATATCAGCTCTTCCCAAATTAATCTATACAGTCAACGTAGTCAATTCAATATGCCTACAGAATTCCTCATGGAACTTGACACATAAAAGGGCAAAATGTCAAGAATAGATAAGATCATTTTTTTAAAGAAACAAAGTGGGAAAACTATTTCTTACAGGTATCAAGATGTATTTTGAAGCTATTTTGCAATATGGTATTGGTGCAAATATATTCACAGTGATTAATAAAACAGAAAGAAGCCCTGGTGTATATGGCTATTTTTCATATGACCAAATTGGCATTATACATTTATGAAAAAGTAAAACACCCTGCTCAAAAAATTTTGCTGAGATAATTGGTTACCTATATGGGAAAAGAGAGAAACACACTCTATACCATAAACAATAACAAATCCCAACTGAACCTAAGATCTACATATAAAAATCAACACTTTGATATTTTTCAAAGAAAATGTAGGCATATGCCTTTACCAAATTGCATTACAGCAGAATTTCCTAGCCAAGGTGCCAAAAAGCCTAATCCATAAAGGAAACAACTGATACACGAAACTAATTATAAAATTCAAAAACTTTTTCACAAGAGACAACATAATCAAAGTTAAAAGATAAGTTACAGATTTGGAACAGATATTTGCAATCTATAAAACCAATAGGTAATAACTATGTAACAAGATTTAAAGAACTCTTTCAAATCAATAAGGAAAAGAAAACTCAGTAGAAAAATGGGCGAAGGATAGGAACAGAAGAGGAATCACAAATGGCCAGTAAACATATAAAAAAAGCTTTCGGCCCAACTGGTAATAAAACGTAAACAATGAGATGCCACTCACTCCCATTTCACACCCACCAGATTGGTAAAAATGTTAGAGCTGGCAAGGATGTGGAGCAATGGAAATTCTCACACACTGACATTAGGAGCATGAATTGGCCCAACTGCTTGGAGAGCAATTTGGCAATATCAAGTAAATCTGTTGGTGTGCATACCCTGTAAGCCAGGAATCCTTCTGAGTAGTCATCTTGAGATATTTTTGTATATGGTATTCAGGGCAATGAGTGCAAAAGTGTTCATTTTC
This sequence comes from Mirounga angustirostris, assembly GCF_029215605.1. Lineage (NCBI taxonomy): Eukaryota > Metazoa > Chordata > Mammalia > Carnivora > Phocidae > Mirounga > Mirounga angustirostris. The sequence continues at coordinate 77,980,728 of NW_026991716.1, read as the reverse complement.
TTATTGTTTGTACTTGTCATTGGAAGAAGCAATTATCCATCAACAAGGGAACAGAATAAATATATTATGGCATATGTAGACAATAGTATATGTTACAGCCGTTAAAATGAGCAATGATACAGCATTTAAGATAATCTGTCATATACAAACCTCAAAAATGTGTTAACGATAAGAGCAAATACACAGTATTTACAAAGTGTCTTGTGTTGTTCTAAGTGTCTTACATATATCATTTAATTTATACAGTTAATTCTATCTACATTTATATTTGATATTCACCACAAGCCTAAGAGATGGGTATTATTATAGTCCCATTTAAGGGATGAGGGAACTGAGGCATAAGAAGGTAAAGTGACTTACCCAAGGCCATACAGCTCGTTGGTCATGAAGGAGTATTCCAATCCAGCCTAGCTCTTAACTTTGGTACTATATTACTTCTGGTTTTTCTTTAAAGTGTATAATGTAATACCATTTGCGTTCATTTTAAAAATCGCAAAAAATCATAGAATGTTCAAAGATACACAGATACGGTATAGAATTATAAAAACATCAAGCCTATTTATATTTGCAATCTAATTTACAATAATAACAACATTTTATACTACTTTATAACATAAATGCTACATTCTAAATGTTTTACTCTGTCCTTTACCCTGATTCAAATCCCTCCCACGTAAAGAAACATGAGGTCATTGGCGGCAACTGAAGGCCTCATGATGTACTTCCCGCTTCAGTTCACTCCCTAAGGCAGTGAGCAGCTGTGGTCGGGTAAAGCAGTCACTTCCAGCCTCAGTGTCACCGCAGCCATAGTAGAGCAGTCTTTGATATGTCTGTGACTATAGCAGGAGTGTTTGAAGAGACTAAGAGTGGAGAGAGGTGGGGGTCAAGAAAGGGAAGCGAACACCACCCCTTCTCATATCCCGCTTCAATTCCACCTGTCCCAGCTTTAAATGGGTTTGTGCAGTCAAAACCACCAGTTTGGGCTTCACCACAGGTTCAGCCTACAATGTGGACACTTCAAAGACTTCAAAGGTAGGGGACACAGTACTGTATCTGGAGTGAAACCAAAAATGTGGGATTTAGCAAAGCTTTCGGAGGGTGGTTCAAGGGCTTCAAGTGATTTCCACTTAAATACACTGTAAGTGAGTGAACAAAAAAAGAATAAAAAAATAATGGGCCCGAGGAAGGAAAAAATCTCATTTTTCTTTTTTGTTAATGCTATAGAAATATCAATCCTGAGGGCTTGGTGAGATTTTTTTAAAGCCTGATCCATGAAGCTGAGCCTGACTTTCCGCAGCAAAATTCAGGAGGCTCTACTTTTATGCTTTCTACCCAATTCCGTTTTTAAATAATTGATAGGTATAAGAAAGGAAAATTTAATAGGAGATGGCTCTATGCCAAGTTGTACGCTAGCTGCTTTCATCTGTGCTTTTTATCTCCTACTCGTAACAATCCTGTGAGGTAGGGTAATTGTTTCCCACTTACAAATGAGTAAACTGAGGCTCTGAGTGGCTAAAGCAACTTGCTCCAGGAAGGCACAGAATCGAATTTGGTCCAACATTTTTGAAGCTGCAAAGTTCATGCCTTACTACCATGCCATGCAGCTTTCTGATAATTAAATATGAAAATGACCTAACCTAAATAAGCCAAAATACAGCAATTACTCCTAGTTAAAACACTCATCTTTAAATTTTTACACAAACTAAAAATGCTTGTTGGATCCCCTGAAAAATTCACTAGGGGTGGATATTGTTTGATTTTGGCTTCCTGCTGTATGCTTAGTGGTTTCATAAGGTTTTAACTAGTGCCCATCAGTAGTAATGGTGTGGGCAATGGGGGCTCAGGGGCTCTGAGTCCATCCTCTGAAGGTCTTCTGGCTTCCAGGGTTTGGGTTCTAAACAATTAGGAAAACTGGACATGGTTACAGTAAGAGCTTTTCTAATTGAAATATATAGGGTTTTTAAAACCAATTTCTCTACAAACTGCCCTGAAACAATGAATATTGTTTAATTTTCATTTTGAATTAAAGACTTGGAAACCTGGGTAATACAGAAGCTAATGATAAACTGAGCTGAGCAGAGGTTCCTCTGAGAGCCATAGCGATGTATTAAAACAAGAATTATTTTGTACACTGTGCTGTACTTCAACATTGGATCCTCAGCAGACTGCAAAATCACTTCCTAGATAATGAAATTATAAGAGAATTTTAATTTCATGTTAGAACTTGTATTACAAATTATTAGGAAAAGAAACAGGGGAGAACATAATCTTCAAGCAAATTCCTCCTGTGGATCGCCAAAGTGGATGGACATTTTGCTGAGAAGACTTGTGAAAAGTGTTATCAGAGGCAGCAGAAATACTTTAAATTTTCAAAACGCAAATTCTGTTTAAGGGCAATGTGAATGTATTTAAATGTCAAGGACATTTAAGGGCTATGATTCAATAGCACTGAAAGGGATCACTTTCAAAATTAGGCTAGATGAACATCACATGATTTCGGGTACCATAGATGCCTTACTAAAAGGGGTGATTTGACGAAGGACAAGGCAGTCTTCCCTCAGATTGAGCACACAGGCCTAAACAACCCTAAAATAACATTCATGCATCTGTGGGGGCTGATACTGAACAACCACATTCACATGGAGGTTCTGAACTATCCCATTTCCCTCAGAGCAGCTTCCCAAACTGCGGCTGATTCCTCTGTACAAACTTGAGATTTGGTTTATGTGAAATAACTTAAAGCATACTCAGTTTCGTGAGGCAAATGGAATTTCCTCAAAAGCCTAAGCCAATACAGGCCAACTCTACAGAAAAGGGGTGTTTGGCAGTTGCTTTCTAATGGCTGGAATTTTCCCCATCCTTAGGGATTGGAATTCCTTTTGCCCCCACTTCTCAATACCATTGAGGACAGTAGGTGTTCTCCTAGTGGTTTCCTCACACCAGAATGAGGCATGAAAGCCCCTTCTGGTAGGCAGTCAGGATTTCTGCTGGCTATAGACAGAAATGCCTGCCAAAATCCCAAGCTGATTCCAGAACTTCATAGATGTCCTCTCCCACAACAGGACAAGGGACCACATTCAGGTTGTCAAATAAATTTCATCAAAATGTTCTTAGCACTCATTAAATTAAAACAATGTGGGTTACAAATAAACATAACTGCTAAGTAATATATTATTGAAACATTATAACATCATGAATATATTGAAACATGCCAAATGTTTCTGCTGAGGAGAACACACAGCTATATACCCATATACGTATATGTGTTCATTCACATGTATGTATATTAAATTCAGCATAATTTGAAAGCTTTGTAATGTATTTGAGGTGGCAAAGCACTAGATAGTAAATGAGCTTTCATGGACATAGGTAGATTTAGGCTACAGTTTATCCTTCCAATCATTAGCCTAAAGAGAAACATTCAACAAAATTATGCATAGAATTTTTCTCTAGAAAACAAATCGGCAACTGAATCATCTCATTCTAAAACTGACTTTAAATGCGTTACAGAAATCTGCTCAAAGCTAAAACCTGCCCTAGACTGGGGAAAAAAGTAGAAACGTGACGATAAAATAAGAGTAATATTCTTGGTTTCATATTGGGAACTGCATCCATTTTAGAACCCATTGTTTAGTTGAACATCAGCAATATAATCACATCTTTTAAATCTGATATTTTATTCTAAATTCAATTTCAGATTCTAACCACCCTTAATGTATACACATGTGATGAGCAACACACTGGAAATATGCACCTGAAGTGCTTTGGTGGTAAGGAAAAGAACCAGCATGCAAGTTTTCTTCCCGTGGCTCTGCAGCTGACAGAGGGCAGTGTATCTTAGTGAAAAGCCTCACAGCTCCCAAAGAAGGAAGAGTGATTTCTATGAAAGAGGCAAAAAATAAGCAAAGGGTTAAAAGCTGGGCTCTGGAGACAGAGCAATTTCAAGTAGGACCTACAGGACCTCAGGCAAGTTACTTAACCTTATTTTCAGCTACAATTTCCTTATTCTAAAGTAGGGACAATAGTGCCCACCTCATGGGGCAATGGAAAGAAAATGAGATGCAAATACTTGTGAATTGTTCAGCTTCATAGTGGCCTGGCATATAGTGAGCATGCAAATGATGAGTTCTCTTCTTGCTAATGTTTTAATTATTATTTTAATTATTATTGTATACATATCTATTGAAACATATAGGCACTCACAGCACCCAGTTTACTAGATCGGAAAAAAAAAAAAAAAGCACATACACGGTAGGGTAATCTTTGAGACCTTGTGTTTCATTTTCAGTATATTTTCCCTTTTCCTGGTCACAGAATGCCTTTGTGTGTCTTGTGTTGTAGGGCTGAGAGCAAAAGTTAGCTAAAAGCATCCCTTGACCACTCCTTGGCTTTTGGTTTGAAAGCTGCAACTCAGAGAGAACTTTCTTAAAGTTTTTCCAAGATCAGGCAGGAAACTGAAAATAGTAGAATCTGTGTCCTTCTCCCCCAAGTGCCCCAGGAAAGTCTCAGAACTTGAGACCAATAGTTTCATGGCATCCCAAGGAAAGTTGGGTCAGGGTTCCCAGGCTCAGCAAAGATTCCCAGAACCAAGCCTGGCCTAGAATGAGCTGAACCACCATATTGAGAACCATGAAGATATCAGGTTAAACAATGTGAACTGAAAACTAATGGGCTCTCCTTGAATGTGTTGTTACATATAGAATTCTGGGCTCGCTTATCAACCTACTCAGGAAGGGAGCCCCAGTAATGAATGGGACTGAATTCCCCACCACCTTGGTGTGGTGGACACTCAGGGTAACACTTTCTCAGTTTTTAGAAAACTAATATGACATTTCTTACACAGTTGAGTGTGTATGTATATGTGTGTGTATGTGTGCATACACACAGATATATGTGTGTTATAAACACAAATACACATATATATAAGTATAAATGTAAAGATAAAGAGAAAAATGTTTCTGCACTTTGATACATCTAGCAGATGATGCAATTCTTAGGTACTGAAGTGAAGAGATGACAGTGATAATGGCTTATCTATTCTCCACAATCCATACGTACCAGAATTAAACTGATTTAACTTCCAATAAGTTTTTCCCCTTCACATTACTGTTTTTGAAAATATATCTCAGAAGTCTCAGTAAGTCGATTGCTTATTGACTTTCCAGTGGGTCCATATAGTGTAATTAGTCTTTATATCTCTATTTTTAAATTGCTTATTGGATTTTCAAGATTAAACAAAACATATGAGAAAAATTACAATGTTGGAAATTGGGAGAGTTGGTCAAATGAGTATATTATTATCCTATCAAAATTATATTTAAACTTTCCAGAATGAATATTAAACACTACAAAGGTTGCCTTTAAAAAGTTCTTACAACAAGCAGTTCTTTACAAATTGGCTATCTTTTTAAAATTTTAGTTACTACAATATGAACTTATATCCTCATATAAAAGTCTAATGGTCTTCTTTAGATTAGGTAATAGTCAGTTCCCAACTTGACTGAATTTGTGTTATTATATGAGTCATAATGAGATTTTCCCTAAAAATGTAAAAATAGTAGGGAAAAAATGAGAACTTTTGGCTATGATACAGTGTAATCAGAATATTATTATAGAGGCAAAACTGATAATGACACCCCTCTATTTAAAATACTTCTAAGTTTTCTTGTTATTCTTAGGCTAGAGACCAGTATTTTGAACAGAGCCTATAAGTTCCAGCATGGCTTTACCTCTGCTTACCACACTAGCCTCTTCCACTTGCTTTTCATCTCAACAAGCTTTGTTTTCTTAGCTGGGACACCCATCTTTTGTCCCCTGTCTCCTTCACCTAGCTAACCCTTTCCCATTCTTTCTCTTACCCTCTAGATTCTTCTATAGGGCCCTGTACACCTCATCACACTCATTCTTCAATTTGTTCCATGTTTGACTTCCCCTAAGAGGTCTATTTATTCACCATTGTATTGAGCCCTAACCAATGATTCAGAATCATATCTGTTGAAAGAGACTTCAGATGACACCTGAGCCCAGCTTCCCCACTCCAACAGCAATAAAACCCTCTCTTCCATCACCATAGAGACAATGTGAAGAAAGTTCCCTTCTTGCAATGACATAAAGGGAATCTCATTCCTTTCCATGTGTTCTTGAGTTAAGAGAGGTAATTAAGGTAAAATGAGATCACATGAGCTGGTCCTAACCCAGAATAGCTGGTGTCCTTATAAGAAAGAGATTAGAACACAGACATGAGCACATAGCAAGATGACCACGTGAAGACACAGCAAGAAGGTTGCCATCTGGAAGCCACGGAGAGACCTCAGAAAAAAACAAACCTGCTGATACCTCATTTCAGACTTCTGGTCTCCAGAATGGTGAAAAATAAATTTCTGTTGTTTAAAAGAACAAAGCAAAAGCAAATAAACAAACCAAAAAACCCCTATTAAGATTTAAGCATTTTCTTCCATCCTTTACATTGGGAACAATAATAGTACTGAAGGGTGAAAAAGCTTCACGTGGAAGACAGAGAGCAGAGCATAAAGAATATGATGGAAAGCTGTATGGTACCCTAGTATAAAACCCATTTTGGGGGTAAACAAATGGCCTTTATAGATTTTTTAGAATCAAAGAATCTACATTTGCCAGAACAAATGGCCCAGAACTTGAATGAACTACATAAATCAGAAGGTAATCAGTTTTCGCTCTACCTGTTTATTGCTTCTGATGAAATTTTCTTACCACGTCCTACTAAATTTGCCATTATCTGCCATACCTGAAATAAAATTATTTTTAAAATTCCCTCAATAATATTTAAATGCATTTTAAATATAGGATCTATTTGGCTAGTGTTCTATATTCCGTTTTATGTATTTATTTTCATAGCTTTCTTTACTTATTTGGCATAGTTTAGTTCAAGTTGTACTTGTAAAACCTAAGATAGACAAATGCTTAGGTCACTTTTATTCTGGTCTTTTAAACCATTCTGTTGTAACTATACAATGAAACTAAAAGAGATGTGGTTTGAGTAGCTGTGAGGATTTCTATTCATTTTTGCCAAGTTTCACATTATACTTATCTCCTTGCTATCACCCAAATACAGGCTCAATTCATTCAAAAATGGTCTTTGTGCTACCTCTATGAGTCCATTCTTCTGGCCATATAAAATTAACTCCAACTTACCCTTGCCTTTGTCTCAAAGTTTTGTTTTGTTTCTTTGATTCTTTACTTGTATTTCTTCTATTGCTCAATGAATGGGGAAAAAAACATAAGAATTCAATTTGTAAATTCTGAGTCTCAAATCCTCAGGGAGCCTATCTCTGCCTCAGGTTCCTTAGACGATGCAATAAAAATTCTCCATGAAGTGGATGTTTTTAGACTGTGTGAAAGGGCCTCTTTTCTCTTAGCCTTAAATTAGAAGATTATAAGAGTCAGGTTAATTTTCATTCAACTTTATCTGTTTGGAGTGGAACAGTTCAAATTTAAAACCATTTTTCTTTTCATAAGCCTCAAATGAATTATATTTCAATGTGTTCGAATATAATAAGTCCAAGAAAAGTAACAGTTGATTGTGTCATCTAACTAGAAGATAGCAGAAATATACCAGCTCGGGTTGAGGTGCAAGATTAGGTCATGTAGTATGATGACCCATACTATCATGAGAACCAGAAATGCCAGTTTCCTAAATCAGGACAACCATGCCTGAGGGGAACGGTACCCATCCACATAAGATGGCTTCCCCAGCTTGTCTGGCAGAGCTATTTTCCTGAGACAGCACGCAGGATCTCTAGTGAAGAGACTTCCCCATTTCTAACTACTCGTGTCAGTAAAGGACTATGCCACAATGGGGCAAAATGCAAAGATGCATTTTCTTAAGTGGGGTATAATTATATTAAATAGATATTTAAAATAGTACAAAATGAACATATTCTTGTGTTCCTTCTCTCGCTGTGTCTCTCTCTGTCAAATAAATAAATAAAATCTTAAAAAAAAAAAAAAGTTGTCTAACTTAAAAGTAAGATGAAAAAAGGAGTTAGGGACTTAGGACTCCAGAGGATGATTAAGCTAATTGAAATAAGTGTATTTAGAAGCTAGCATGTCAAAAAGCATACAAAGGTTATTTTTTATTTCTTCCTGCCCCTTGTGTTATTTCCATGCTCGATTATTTTTGCTTCATGGATAGGGTTTCATTAGTTATAAGCCATACTTATTAAAATCTGAGAAAATGAGAAGCCTAATTCTAGACCTTGACTGCACTGGGTCAGACTTTTTAAAGTGGCACAACATCACCATCTAGTGTCCAAAACCTAAAACTTAAGTCAAATGTCACTGACCTATAAAATCAGACAGGTGCCTACCGGAGAGACAATTATTCAATAGATAAGGAAACTGAAATTCTGAGAGCTTAAGTGATTTATCTGCTTGTTCTTAGAACTATGAGAAAACAGATCTCTTAACAACCAGCCCAGTCCTGGTGATCCCAACCTAATTCAGTGACAAGTGAACATAGCAGTCATTTAGCAATCATATGTTCTCAGTAATATCCTGTAATGTATTAAAGGAAACAGCCACAAAAGGGGGGAAATCCTCTTTTATACTAGTCTACACCTCTAATCAACAGACCTGCCCTCAAGTTAGAATATTTAGGTGACAAATGGAATGTTATCAAAAGTGGACAACCAGTTAAAAGGGACTTAAATAAATACAGATGTAATTAAATAAGCACCCAACTAGTCCTGGACCAGAGTAAAACAATAAGGGCATTAGGTAAGGCCAAGTTATTTCCCAAAAGGCTTTTTGTTTAGGAGCCTACAAGATTCAGTATGTCAATATCAAAGGACATGTGTTACCTTACTCACATTTAAATATGTTGTTTACAAGTAAAAATAAAATTTTTGAATATTTGTTTATCTTCACCAGCTGTTTTATTTCATCAAAACTTCAAAAAATAGATCATAATAAGAATTAAAAAACAATGGCTATGGTTCTTCCATTAATAACTTCGATTATACTGTTAATTTCCTTCTTTAAAAGTCTCATTTTTGCCCCTCATTTGTCTAATTTGCAGACACCCTAGCCCTATTATCAATGAACCCATATTTAGTAGTGTATCTCCTTGTCAGTGACGTCAGGAGACTATGGCTGAGGTTGAAGAAAAGGTGAGAAAGCACCTAGATGGGGTTCTCTTTTCCATCTCATTCATAGATCCAGTGTCGGGTAGATTAACTAAATCTCCATCTCTGCTTACACCAAAGACCTTCCACCTCCTTCCTTCTGGCTCCCGCTGGGTTATCACACCCAGTGTTGGGTACAAATGGTGGAGGCAGCTAACAATGCTAATAATGCTGATGGTGCCTGTTATGATTCTGATTATCCATGCCTTAGCTGACCACTTAGGACAAAACCCCCTGCCATCAGAGCACTAGCTTAGCTGGAGTCCTGTTAGGGCCTCTCTTGCCCTTCCTGCCCCAATTCCATGTTTGCCTGAGGGTTACAAGGTTTTAATCAAAGGCATAAAGCCAGGATTCTCAAGAAAGGGTAGGGAGCTTATCAGAATCACCTAGGGAGATTTTCCTAATTATAGCCCCCCACACACCTCATCTTCTCCTTACAGAGGGAGTGTTTCATAACCCTCAGGTATGTTGGGAAGGGAAAAAAGAAGTTGAAACCCATTGGCTTCAAGCAATGAGAGTGGTGAGGTTAATCTTCTTTTGATTCAGATGGAAAATACTTCAAAAGAGGGAAATGAAACCTTGTCTCCTAAGGATGAAACTATAATAAAACCTTAATTAATTTGGACCCCATTAATTCAAAACATTTGATAATTAGAAAAATGGTTAGGTTAAAGTTTACCTTTCCTCTAGCTGGGGGAAAAGTGGCTGAAGATTACTTTCCTGTACCTAGGAAAAATGAATTTGCTAAGCAAATTAATATTTCCAAAGAGAAAAACATTCCACTGATTGAGCAAATAGTTTTCAGACAATTTAGGTACATTTAACAGATAAACAAGTGCTATTGTAATTATAAATCACCTCTTTCTCGTCATCAGAATAGACTCCCCCAAGGACCATTTCTAGGCAGCACTCAAGGAATAAAAGTTATCTCGGGAGGTAATGAAATTAAATTTCTTTCCCAACTTTCCACAAATCTGACTGACCTTCCCTTCAGTTAGGCCAAATGTCTATGGTTTTACTGAATCACACCTACTGATTAAACTCAGAAAGCAACCCTAGCATCTTTTACTGCTTGTGTGTTTCAGCAGTCAAATGGTATCTAGATATGTTCACATCCTTATTTCAGGAAAGAGCAAATAGACAATACTTAGGAAAAAGTAAGAGTTAAAGGTGGGAGGAGACTGGCTTTGCAATAATGTGTATATACAATGGGTTCAGTATCAGTATTGGTTTAAAAATATGTGCATCCATGTTTCCTCAAATGTTTTTAGCTCCGTATCTTGTGAAAAGGTGTTATTTACGGGTAGAAATTAGGGGGGAGGAATAGGGAAAGAAGCCCTGTGACAAGAACATTTTGGGAAATGATAATTTAAACAGAGTCAAGAAGGTTGCTTCACTGAAGGACTTCTAAGAGCCTTTCTTAAGCAAATGGGCAATGTCTATCTCCAAGAGAATGGTACCATGCAATACTTTCTAAAGTTACTTTCGAGGGGAATGCTTTCTTCATTGAGCAACCTGGAACATTATCCCAATGCCCCATGAACACTCTTTGGGAAACACTAAACAGTTGTGTAGTAATTAATGAATATCCTCAGAATTCCAATAGTTAACTAAAGATTTTCTGTTCCCTAATTATTTCAATCCAGCAAGCAGAAATAATAACAAAAACCTATACCCTGTATTATTATAGTCATCCACCCTATTCCATTTGAGTTTCTTACAATTGCTGGCTGTACCCTGAGGCTTTATGAACTGAAGTTCCGGTGGTTTGATTTAAAATATTTTAATTAAGTGAAGCTTTCTGCCCTAAGGCTTTCTAAAGCAATTTTCAAAATCTCAGAAACAAACAAACATTATACCAATGGCGCCACCATCGACAAACCACAACCATTTTTAGACCCTCATTTCTTGCTTTGTTTTACTATGCATAGAATTATTTTACTAGAAATGACAATAAATCACAGAGTTAGGCAACGTAGTACCAAAGTTATGTGCCCTGGGCAGGGTGGGAACTATAAAGTTCACTCAAAATACTTCCAGCCACTGGAGAAGTCATCTACTATGGGGGTTGTTGGGCCAGTATCTAACTTAGCCTAGGATCATCAAAACTTTCCTGGTGGAGAATTATTTCTGATTTCCCTCCAAAGTGTTAATGTTTTCATTTTAGGAATATACGTATGCATTTTTATGCGGTTTTTGGAAGAACTCAAAAAGGATTTGAGGAGATATTACAGCAGAGTTTCTCAAAGTGTTGTCCCAGGACTAGCAACTTCAGCATCACAGAACACTTAGAAAGGCAAATTCTAAAGCATAAGCTTTGAAGTCATAAATAACTCAATTTGATGTTACTTAATCTTACTTAGTTATCTTACTTACTTAGTTTCTTTTTTAAAAAAATATTTATTTATTTATTTGACAGAGAGAGAGAGACAGCGAGAGAGGAAACACAAGCGGGGGAGTGGGAGAGGGAGAAGCAGGCTTCCCGCTGAGCAGGGAGCCCGATGCGGGGCTCGATCCCAGGATCCTGGGATCATGACCTGAGCCGAAGGCAGATGCCCAACGACTGAGCCACCCAGGCGCTCCTTCTTACTTAGTTTCTTAATCATAAAATGATTTTTTACAAATAATATTACCTATCTCAAAGGGTTGCTTGGGAAAAAGGAAAAATTAGATGATATATGTAAATCACTTTCTGTAGTATGTGGCAATATTAAGCAATTTATCAGCCCACTATTTAGGGGAGAGGGATAGATCTGCTTTAGGGGGAAAACAAACCTATCTTTTCCCTACGAAGCTCATTCTTGAATGGCCAGCTCAAGGCACCCTAGTATACTGTGAACTCTTCTCACCTGGGCCCCCAAATTTTGTTCAATGTATGAAATTGGTCTTTGCTACCCCTGTAGATACATTTTTACTACAATGACTATCAGACAGGACATTTTGGTGAGCTGGTTGTGTGGTCCGGTAAGAGCAGAACTATAACTCACTGTGACTAAAGTAAGAGACAGCACACCTTTGCCCAAGAAAGATCTCATGTTGACTGGAAGCAGGTGAGAAGTTGGTCTCTGGAATGCAAGAGAATGCTATCAGGAGGGCTGAGGAGCAAGGGGTCGGGCTGAGGAGCCAGGGGTCAGGCTGATAATGTGCATTCACAAGAGCCAGGGGCTGTGACCTCTCCATGGGTTGTTTCAGTTAATCTTTCTAACACCCCTAGGAGGGAGGTCCTACTCTTCTTCTCCATTTTACAGATGCAGAACCTGATGATTAGAGTCACTAAGTATTGGGCCCAAGGTCATGGAGCCAGTACCCTGTCTGCCCTCCCTCTGGCTCCTCACCACATGCCCCACTAGCTCTCAATCCCTGGGGTGCTATTCTGGACACTGCCATTATCCTTATACTGCAGTAGTGATTGTGTTGGAATTATTGCTGAATTGCTTAGTTTTGTTCTGAGCTTTTCAATTCCTTCAAGTACACTACTAAAATTTCTAATATCCCAAAGTGTGCCAAGAACACAGAAAGGATGATAAGCACCGGGCTAGGTTTTAATGATAAGTTTCTACTCAGGTATTCTTTTTTTTTTTTTTTAAAGATTTTATTTATTTATTTGAGAGAGAGAGAGAATGAGAGAGAGAGCACATGAGAGGGGGGAGGGTCAGAGGGAGAAGCAGACTCCCCGCCGAGCAGGGAGCCCGATGCGGGACTCGATCCAGGGACTCCAGGATCATGACCTGAGCCGAAGGCAGCCGCTTAACCAACTGAGCCACCCAGGCGCCCCTCTACTCAGGTATTCTGCCCCTGTGCCTTGCCTTTAGAAACCACATTGCAACGCTTTGGCCTCCTTTGATCCTGTCCCCTACTAAAATGAGTTTCTCTAGAGCAGGTTTAAAGCTCATATTTGTATTCTACCTTGAATGCCTACAGTGACCCAGAGTCTCATTTCCCGTCTTCCCCTTTGGCTGTGCCTTGAATGCCTACAGTGACCCAGAGTCTCATTTCCCGAATTCTCCCTGTGGCTTCTGTTTCCTGCTTCCACAGTCTGAACTCTTAATTGGCCTTATCTCCAGCCACCACCCCCCCATCACCCCTGGCCCTGCTGGTAACCGGTCCCTCAGGAAGAGCCTCATTGTAATAGCGCAGGGAGTGCTCTCTTTCCATTTGCTGGCAAACCTGGGGACTGCAAGCCGGCGCGCCAGGAATCAATTGAACCCATACAGCTTAGCACTTTTGCAGCTTTTCGACCCCCCGCCTGCTTTTCCAATATCATCTTATCAGTTCCCTTCTGATCCAATCCATTACATGAAACTGAAGTATACTTCATTTATTAGCTGCTCTTTTAAAATTCTGTTAAGACTTGGGGAACGGAAAAAGGCGAAATGATAAACGCTCAAAAATGGAAATTTTGGTCATTTTGGGAAAGGGGTGTTGAAGTCTAGGTACTTGAGGGGCTTCATTATATACTTCAAAGTAAAATTAACACTATTTCTGGGTTTTATTCATGCCTTTTGAAATACATATCCATGCTGGCAGCATCCCATCTCTTACTCTTAGTAAACTCGTATTTAAGACTGATTGATCCTCTTATCTTTCACTAAGATTTCTTGGCCTTTGAAGAGCATTTCCTGTGTCATTAAGATTTTCATTTCCAGTTCTTGAAATAGACAACAAACACCACTTTTCTAGTTTTATGGGACAGTTGGGCCCTTGTCATTAGCAAACACTTCAGGTTTCTGAACTGACATTTTGTTCAAGAGGATATCAGAGGAGCTAATTACGCTGCATCTTTTTGCCGTAGAGCTGTTGGCCTTGGTAGAGCAGCTCCTATATTCAGAACTTTGCGAGTTGGGTTAGGCTGTTCTCAGGCCAAAGCAATCCTTATGATACCGTGTCAAGAGTCCATGGTATTGCTGCCTCGGCATCCATTTTGTGTGGCCAAGTGAACTGTGGGGGCCTTAAACTGACACTAGCCCCCCTCGTGCAAGCTCTAGATAACAGGCCCCAGAGTCAGAAGTAAAAATTCCTCATGTGACTTCCCCAATAGCACTTATGATCAGCAATCTCCCCCTCCACCTCTCAGGGCCTTTTCTTTATGTGCCCCTTAGATAAGACCCCCATTGGGTTTACCAAAACCCTGCTCTTTTTGGCTTAAATTGACCAGTCAAGCCTTAGCCCAGAAACCCCAAAGCATTCCTATACCCATGGACTGTAATAAAGGCATATGCCCCAGGCCCTGCCTCTCTCTGTCTCTGCCTGTGCTCTGCCTTGACTTCCCCATGTGGCTCCTCAAGGCGTAGCGTGTACTTCCTCCAGGTCCTGTAAGTAATAAACTTCTCTATTTCAATTTCTCTTTTGATCTTTTGTTGAACCATGGCTCACCATCCAGCACCTTATGCTCCACTTCATAAATGTTAATTTAACAAAGTCATAACATACAGTGACAGAACAATCAAAGGTCTATGGGACACTTCCGTGTCTTTATCAAAAATGACCCCAGAATTTATCTGCATAGACAATATGAAGAGAGATACAGACAAGGTAAAATGTGTGGGATTTTTTCAGGTATCTCCCTATTAACTTCGATAAAAGGTGGAAAAGAACAAATTACATTCTCAGAAGAAATGTTTTGTTTTGTTTTTCTCGCACACCTAATTATTTGGTTTTCAAAAAACGTCATGCATTGTCAGTTCTAGGAACTTTCTCTGAAGCAACAGAATGGGGGCACTTTGTTTTAGGAGATTATTTGTCTTAATTTTGAAATCCACCTTGCACATCATCACAGGGGATTTAGAGAATGCTAAGCCCCTCCAATTCTTGACCCAGAAGACATACAACATTTCTTTATGCTGTAGTTAATGTCATAACCTATGTGTTGAAAGCATTCCTGACACTTCTTCTAAAAGTTAATCACAAAATCCTAGTTCCTCTAGCAAAGCATTAACTGAGACCTCAAACATTTGGCGATTAGGCACCAGCTGCATTTCTGATGTGCCCTCCTGCTGAACCTCCTCCATATATCTTAAAGAGGAAGCCTCCAGCATCTTAATCCTAACGTCATGTCACCATTCAAAAGATTACGAGGTCCAGATTTTCTTCATAATCTTCAAACACAAAAGTGGGTATTTTCTACCTAAGCTGGAGATAGGGAGAGAAAGACAAAGCTCTCCCTCTGTTCACAGCTCAGGCTAATCAAGGTTTCAATCATCCTCAGGCAACTTCCTGGACAATACCAACCAGATCTTTCATTTCTTTATCTACCATGACCTCGAGATGGCATAAACCAGAGTGCCGTGGATTGTTTTCCTTATGATTCATGGAATCTTTCCTCTTCATCTTATGTTCACAGTATTCTCTTGTTAACTGAATGGCAGCCCCTACTAGATAAGTAAGTGACAGCATTCCTAAGAAAGAAAGAATAAGAAAAACCTCTGGTCTGAAAAACAAAAACAACAGATATTTTTTTAATGTTAAATTCCTGTGCTAGAACAAATATACAAAGCTCACTCGAGGTGTTTTTCTTTTCCTCCCAGGACTTCTATCTCTGATGGGATATGTTTTTCAATTGTGGTTATTATTTTCGTTTTCAGTAAATGTTACCTTAGCCCATCAGAAAAAGGTAAAACCCAGGTAATTCCCAGATGGGAACTCGTTGCAGATTCGCTTTTCATTATGTCTTTAAATTGATATGTGGTAGATATATTTATGGCACTGGCGATTTCTGTAAAGACAGCAGCCATATAACGGACCTAAGAATGTAAAAGAAGGAAAAAGTAATCTGTGATTAAATTCACATTCCATAACTTTCCAGTCAGCCACGGGCTAAGAGAAAGAGTGCCTTTCAGTTGTGGTGAAGGAAGTTCAGAGACATGAGGCAGGCCGGGGCAGGCACTTTTATGTGCTTAAAGTTAGGTCAGAATTTAACAGTAAGCTATCTGGCAATACCAACAGATCTATGAACAACCACTTTCCCCAACTGCTTCAATCGATACTCACAATTGGCCATGTATCCTTCATGTAGATGCAGTAATTTCCTTTAGAATTTTAGTTAAGTGTGGCCCGCTAAGGATTTTTAAGAGTTATTTTGGAAACTCATTACAACGCTGGGGCTCATTCAGGGGCCACCAGCTCCTCATTTCCACTTGTATTAGTTTTTCTTCATCGACCAAGGAGAGCACAGTGAAGTTCACCCATCAGCTAACGTGGCACATTTGGGTTGTGTGCCAGTGAATTTGCACCTATTTAATTATGATACATATACAACATGCCACGTCCTGTTGACATCATCTTTTTTGCTTTTGACAAAAAAAAAAAAAAAAAAAATCCAGGAAAAGCCAAAGTATCTATAATTCTTGGCATTTTAAATGTTTGTTCTCATTGACAATTCTTTCACAAAGCAAATGGTATTGTTTTAAAAGAAAGCTTTATTTGTTAGCATATATATAGTTGTCTTTGCAGAAGAGGATCTTGCTACCATTCAGTAACTATTCTGGGACAATGGTTTTTGATGAGCTCCAGGAAAAAGATAACACTGTTATCCTTTTCTCTTATTATTTCAAGATTTACATGGAATATTTTACTTGAACATTTTTTCCCCATAAGATTCCTTTCTCAGTTGTTCCTTCATTACTTAGGAATTCTCTATCTTAAACATTGCAAGGAAACATTTGCCAGATTTTCATGGTTAGCATTCAGATATTCTGATCATAAAATAGCACAGTAAGTACTATTTCATATTAAACCATTTGGATTTATATTTGGTAATATTATTCCTACTCATCATTTATTTCTTTAGTCCTGTGCATATAATATCCATTCAAAATCATTTACGGATCAAAAAAAAATCATTTACGGATCAATTAATGGATGGATGAATCCATGCAAGCCCATGATCTATCAAAAATTATTTTGACTATTTTTTATAAAATATGAACATCCTAGGCTGTCACTATTTCTTTTCCTTCTACTTCCTTAGAGATTTATATACTAACAGATCTATATACTAATGTCATCAAAGAAAATACAAACTTTGGATTTAAATTCTAGCTTATCCACTTGCTGGTTGTATGATATTGGAAGTAAAAATAGGAATAATAATATTTACGTAGTAAGGGTACTCTCAGAGTCAGAAATAAGTTGCTTTAAATGTCTGCCACACAGCAGGCATTCTATATGTTGAATTTAGTATCGTTTTTGCAATAAAAAAATCTAAGAAACCCTTAGCACTTACTACACTCACCAACTAAGTTTATTGCTATCATTTCTAGATGCCTAAATCAAGGTTTTTGAATCAAAGCAGCAGTCCAAGGGCTGGCCAGCAGCCTGTGCCATTACCTAGAGTGAGAAATAGCAAGACAATAATAAATAGTGATAACCAAACCATCCTATCAGATCTTCTCAGAGAGTTTGAATGTAAGACACCCAGAGATTAGATGTGGAGTGGAGCAAATGTAAATGAGTATGTGGAGAGAAGGTAGTATGCAAAAGCCCCGAAAAAGCCAAAACAAGAGGAGAAGTCAGGAATGGGATAGAAGCAGATCCTTTCAGTAGAAGAGGCAGAAAGAAGCTGACTCTTGGCAATGAAGGAGCAGTGGAGAAACCCATTCCAAGAGGGGTTCATGGAGGTGCTATTGCTCCTCTAGAACATGTTGGGTCTCCTAGATGTTCAGCTGTGAACAGCCCCTCGTCAGTGTTTCTTTATTTCCCATAATATTTATCCCTTGTAAAAAAAATTTCCTCCACAGGGTTTGTCTCTGTGCCTTGTGAACAATCTGAGCATCACTCATATGATAATGGAGAGTGAAAGGTGGGAGAAGCCAGGGGGTACAGGTTGACACATGGTAGAGCACCTCATTTCTTTCTCAGCTCTTTTTTCTTTCCCTTTTTGCCTCCATTCTTTCACCTCCATCACTCGATTGATCTTTGTGTTGAAAAGGACCTTAAAGGTCACATAAGCTAATTATCCACAGTGACATTTGCTGTTCAGTTCCTATCATTAATCCTCCTTCCTAATTATACCTCAATTTTCCCCTTTGAAAACTCTACCTCTCCTCCTCTGAGAAGGACGGTGATTCCAATGCCCTCAAGATCCTCTCAAGATGCTGAAGGAATCTCTAGAAAGACTTCCTACCAGCTTGTGCCTGTTCTTTTCCTTATTCAGCCAAGAAATGAGCACAAATTTTAAGTTCACTTAATATGATTCTCTCTCCAGAGACCTTACATCTTAAGGGGAGAGACTAAGGTCAGAGGAGCAATTGACATTCTTTCATTTTACCACTTCCTTCCCCTCCATTCACTTTGTTTTAACCACACTCCCTCCTTCTACACATTTGGCAGTTGCTTTTCCATCTCTCTGCTATACTTTTGCCCCAAGGCATCACATGGCTCATTCTATCCAGGTTTCTAGTACATTCCTCATTATTCTCTTCCCTTACTGTGTTTCCTTTCAGAACCTGTTTTGTTATCTTAGTTATTATCACTACTTAGTGTTATCACTACTTAGTAGTTATCACTACTCCATGAGTTGTATATTTATTTATTAGTTTAATATCTGTTTCCTCCACTAAAATATAAGCTCCACAAGACAGGGCCTTTGTTCATTCTCTATAGTATCCCAGTGCCCGGCTCTTATGGATACTTAATAAATATTTAAATAAAGCAAGCATTTATTCATTTCTGTCATTGTGTCTGGCCTCCATTGTGGAGTGCTTATGCTAACTAAACCTTTTGACGGGACTTTGTCTGTTTCAAAACTGGTCCGTCAGACTCTTAGCAATCCCTAGCTCTCACAAAAATTTCCCTCTTGCATACATTACCTAAGATGTTTAATTTGGCTTTTAACAAATGAACTCCAGTGTACACACTTCTTCATTAATGTTTGAATTTCTTGTAGCACATTCTTCCCTGAGTAGACACCAAAAGAAACTGGAAACTCACCATCCTACAACTTTCCATATTAGAAAATCCTTCCCTTCTATTATAGATCCTAGTTCTGCCCTCTGGAGCAAAAGTAAACCAACTTTATGCCTCTTCAACTAATAAAAGTAAATAAGATTAAAGTAATCAACAAGGAGATGGTATGAATGGTCAATATTATTAACCTGTGAGTAGTTATTTGCATCTCAAACAAGAAACTTATTAATCCAAAAGAATTTAGAGTTTCTGAATAAACATTGGATGAGAGGACAAGTTATTTGGCAAAGGTTCTTGTTCTGCTTCTGCCCTATTCTATCTGCTGATCTTTTCCCAACATTTTGTATACCATCTTCTCTCTGTTAGAACAGCAAAAAGAAAGAAAGGAGGGGGAAAAAAGAAAGAAAAGAGGAAAAAAGAAAGACATGCCAGAGCAATGCAAACATTGTTTAGCAATTTTCATCCACACACTCCTCTCCACCTATTCCTCATGAGTCTGAATCCACTCTATTGTGATAGATTATATACAGCACCTTATCTATAATGTGACAACCTGGCTAGGTGTGACCTTAGTCATCTAAAACACACTTATTGAATAAATAAAATATCTTCTACTTCCTAGAAGACTCAAAACTTTGAAATTTTTAAATTAGAAGAGAATCAAGGTTTTTAGCTGAGAGAAACATGTTGGATCAATAGAAAAATAACCTGATTTCTGAGTCAATAAAATGAGGCAGTAGACTAAGGAATTTAGAACAGAAAAACATAGTCATAAGCAGATCACTGAGAAGAATCTCCAAAGTGAAATAGGATTAGGTTTTGTATCCTAAAACTGTATTTACCTATTCCTTATGTAGTTTGCACCTAGATTAGCTTTACACCTGTAATAAAATGGTTTTGACAGCCCATGAGCATGTCACTGCTGTGACAACTTACTAACCTGGAAAGGTAAAGGAAAACAAAAAGTTCTATATTCCTAAGGCCAAAGCCATGAAAAGAACTTTAACCAGACATGAGCAGTAAATTGTCATCACAACTCCTCTTTCTTTTCAGAACCAAGCTTCACATTGTTTCACATACCCCTAGCCTTGGGTATCTCTTATTTAAATTGTGCTCTACTACCCTGCTTTCTAGCAGGCATAAATAATTCTTGCTCCCACTATCTCCAGTCCTCTTACTTCCTTCAACAAAACTATATTAATATGAATTCTATTCAACTCATTCTTAAAACCAATTGTATAGAATTATTAGCCAGCCCACTTAGTGACATACTTTTACTATGTTGCTAACAAAAAAAATATGGAAAGTAGCAATATGCAGCTAAAGCATTGAACAAAACTTGTAAAAAAAAAAAAACTTGCTTTCACATGAATATTTTTCTCTCATATCTATACTCTCTCTCTACTTCTATAGCTATGGTCTGGTTCCGGCTTTCATCACCTCTAAATTAGACAACTGCCAACTCTAACTTAGCCTCCTAAGTGCCTCTTACTTATAACATCAAAGCCTTCAATTCACCTCTTACAACATTAGGCAGTCTTTCTAAAATGCAAGTGGAGAATACAAATTCTATTCCAGGTATGTAGATATATAAAATACTACATTTAAAAACATCTGAAAGCTGCTGAATAAGAATTCTCATACTTTAGGATTTAGAGAAAGACACATCAAAACAAGTAAATTTTTAAAAATCAGTTTAGAAGTTTTGCTATGGTTCATAGTAGACATAAATAAATAAATAAAACTGCATTATGCTAATGCCTTTACAGCTCTTATAAGATAGCATGGTGTCTTGTATTCTATAGTCTTTGATTCCAATATTCATATTTTCCACATTGCTATCCTACTTATGTTCACATATGATACAGTGAATTCTTAGAAAGTTCAGGTCAAAAATTACTTTTTTTCCTTCAAAACTCAACTCAGTAACTAGAAAATGGGAATAAATTGTAAATTTTTTTTTTAATTTTGTATTTTCATTTTGGAGCCTAAATTGTTTTTGGAGCAGAAGTAGCAATACTCCCCCTATCCACTGTCTATAAACAGGATTTAAGTCAGGAGCTTGTAGTGGTCATCTTTTCCACCACATAATAGAAACCCCATCTGAAAATAAAGGCTTCAGTAAGGAAAGTAGAGCCTAGAGAGGGACAGAGACAGATTCTTGCTTAGATTATCAGAGTAGCAAAATCTAGCTGTGCTTGTAACCAACATATTGTCTAAACATGTTGGAAAAATCATGCAATGCCATGTCTTTTAGCAATATGAGTTCAGTTTATAGCACTGCAATCCGAACACTTAGGACTAATACAGCAATCTATTCTTTATGAAACATCAAGGTGAGAAAGGAAATCTAGAAAAGGAATGAGTGGTCTTCCTCCTATGGAAGATATACTCACTAACATTGAAGATTTGCCAGGCTTTCTTTGTGGAAATTGTTAGAGATTCCAGTCATTTCTTCTTCTAATCCCTGTACCCTACTCCAATCCCTCTTCTAATACAACTTTCCAGAGCCTGCTTCCATACCTTGATGAATGAGCAGTTTCAGGGCCTCCTCCCAGTCACAGCTGATTATACCAGGAGTAGGCACCATATTCAAATTGACCAACCCAATTCTTTTTCCTAAAAAATTTGAAATTGTCTAATCTCTGGTAACACTTAGACTGAAAGGACATAATTTGGCATGCACATTTTTACACATGCTCATTAAAAAACAAATCAAATAAACAAGGAAAAAATGTGTGGCAGTGATAGTAAAGGATGAAGCTAAATACCCAATATGCACCAAAAGACACAGAAAGACAATAACTCCCTTGGTCTCAGACTTGTTATCATTCCATATGCTAGCTGTAGTGCTCCTAATGTCTGACTACGTTCAATATATTCTCCTCTTGCAACTTGAGCTAGTTTGAATGGGTTTCAACTACCTGCAGCCAAACAATCTCTGTCTGAAAAATGACCCATCTAGTGTATGTGAATTATTATGAGATCCTTTACATAAAAGTTAATTCAATTTAAAATATGAATAAATGCATTCCCAACTTTTTCATTCAACTCATGCTTTTGGTGACCTCATCTTTAAGACAAATTCCACAAAGGCAAATTCTCTTGCCTATATACACTGTGGGTTGTCCATTTCGAGTCCTTAGCATTAGCTGTTTGGACATTGATGGAAACCATCAAATGATTCAATACAAAGAGGGAAAATGAAAAACAGGTATAGGAACTATATTTTTAAAGCATGATCTCAGATGTACTTATGGGTCCTTGTCACCAGAGTGATCCTTCTAAAGCCCTAAATTGATCAAGCCATTCCTGCTTCAAGTCCTCTTACAGTGTTCCATTTCCTTTAATATAAAATGCAAACTTATAAATGCTTAGTGTCTCCCTACCTCTCCAATTCCATGCCCCCCCCCCAGTTCTTCATGTACACCTTCTTAGCACTCCTCAAGGTTTTTCAACACAGTATACCAGATGCTAGAATAAAATCAACACATCCTTCTGGGGTTTAAGGGCATTGCCAAAAGCTGCTCTTGCAATCACAAAATGTATATGAAATATTCATGTTTGATTGCATAAATCTGTATATTCTATTCAATAATATATACGTAGTTGTTTTGAGATATATTTCCCCAGAACTGACGGTCCATGGTGAGTTTTAAGACCATCTCATTTGTTTCTCTATCCCTAAAGTCTGTTAGCGTGCCCAGCACAGAGTAGGTATTCAAAAATATTTGTCAAATAAGTAAATAATAAACTTTTATTAGATGAATAAAGTTGTATCTATTCTGTGGCCTTATATACCCTGCACAGAACTCTGTATGACAGCTGAGGAGTAGGGCTCTGGTCATTCTAAAGTGCTTGTCATCTCCTGACTCACCAACACACTCTTCAAGATACAATAATTGTTGTCTACTTGGAAGCTTTCCTCCATTACTCAAGGAAAGGTATCTCTGTGCTCTATGAGCACCTCTATTATGAAGTTTAGTAGCCTGTATTATAGTTATTTGTCTGCTCAGCTATCCTCCCTACAAGACTGGAAACTCCTGGAAGGGGTGATTCATGTTTTACTCCCTCAGTAGCACCAGCACCTGGCCCACAGTAGCCTTTAATGAACATTATATTGAATGAATGAATAAATGAGGGAATGATCCAGATAACCTGGAATAGATACATGACCACCATCATTAGAGGTCTTTTCAGGTTACCACTAAATGCAGAAGTCAGCATATTGAGGAACTGTAAAACCTAGGATATGCCTCTTACCAAAACATTATCTGTTACCTCTCCCTTAGAAAAACCGAGAAAATGATGAAGTTATGACCACAAACAATTTAAATGCAGAGACATTTCTTAATCACACCAAGAACTACTATACACTACTATTTCTTCCACCTCAATGGACCTTACAACTAAATAGTTATGAACTAAGAGAACAAAAACATCCTTCTTCCCAGATCCTTTCCTTCAGCCACATGTCCTATTACTCACAGAGGCCCAGTTAACCCCTGCCAGAATCTACACCTGATTATGAAGGAATTTCAAACTATTCTTAGCACAACTAAGCATTTAAATGTGTTAGGAAATTAAACACTAATGAATTTGTCTGATAGCCCAAATATTTATCTTTTGCTTTATAAATGCCAAGGGGAGAAAATAGAAGTTTATGGAGTGTGGGTCATGGGCACATAGAATAAACAGCCAATCTCCAGTGCAGTTTGTACCCTACTCAATGTTAGGAAACCCTTCCAACATTACTGTGTCCTTTATAATCTATAACACTTTGGGGAATCTGAAAATTGTTTTGCTGCCAAAGCATAGAGGGGGAAGGAGAGGCAACATGCCAGCTCCTCTTAAAAGCAAGCACAAAAGTGCCATTCTCTCATCCAGCAAAACAATAAGATTAGCTCTTTTATCACTAATTTTTCACTCTCCTTGCCTACTTGGTAAACACGGCATGGATGACTTTGCTCCTTATCAGCTGCAAACTGAATCTGCCTTTGTTGAAGCACAATCAGCAGGCGTTCTGTGCATACACTCAGTGATATACCCAGCTGAAAAAAAACAGACTTTCATTTTCCCCGGCAATATCAGAAAAAAAAAAAAAAAATGAAAAACAAAAAGGACTCTTCTGTACAGTATAACCTAGAGTTCATTTACTCTGCCAGACAGAATGAGATTAAAAACCAATGAAGGTCAAAGCTATTAACATTTGGATCAGAGGGCACTTTGCCTGTTAGGATCTAGTTAGACTGGGCCTTTGTAATTGCCCAGTTTGTTTCCAACATGTCATGTAAACACTAACATTAGCTAAAGCCTGGGTGGTCTCAGGCTCCACACAGGCAGCTCAAAGGCCAGCTTTATCTTTGATTAGCAGCAAAAACATGCAACTCTTTATATACCAATTTGAATAGTCAATGAACCTCTTCATTTTTGCTGGTGCCACTTGGTTGTGACATTTCCAAATGGACCATAATTTGATTTCCCTTTATAACCCTTCTGCTGTATACTTTTTTTAAGTATGTGATTGACAGCTTCCTTGCACACTAGGCAACTTTAAGGGCCAACACATTAGACTTAACAAAGAATGCCCTTGATCATCAGGAGAGTAAGGAAATTTGAGTTCTAGTCCAGAAGTTAACCTTTTTTATTAAATTACTGTCAACACACCATGAAACAGTTTCTTCCTCAAGCTCTGGCAGTAACATCTTTCCTTTGCTCTTATGTTTCCCCAAAATTGTAGCTGAACTCTGAGAGCATTTTCTAGACTAAATTTATTACTCTCTACACTTATTGCCCTTTGCTATTCCAAGCAAATAAGGCATGGGAAAGCTATATGTAACTTTGAATGCATGCCCAGGCCCTTCAAAAATAGCTGAGCAGGGCACCTGGGTTGCTCAGTTGGTTAAGCGACTGCCTTCGGCTCAGGTCATGATCCTGGAGCCCCTGGATCGAGTCCCGCATCAGGCTCCCTGCTCGGCGGGGAGCCTGCTTCTCCCTCTGACCCTCCCCCCTCTCATGTGCTCTCTCTCTCTCATTCTCTCTGTCTCAAATAAATAAATAAAATCTTTAAAAAAAAAAATAGCTGAGCAATATTTACATTTTTATTAATATTGGTACATGTAAAGGAAGCTCTTCCACCTTCAATACCTTTGTTTTCTTCTCTACCCACACACAACTCAGTCCTCAAATCCCAAATCCCTCTGAAGCCTTCCCTAACTACACTGACTAGCTCCTGTCAGGAGTCCTCCAATGTTATATGAGTGTTTATGTATGAACTGGTATGGTTTGCTATTGTTTCTTGTATACTTATATCAGAGTCTTAAATTGTAATTATTTGTTAATTCCCACTTCTCCTGCTAGACTCTGAGCTTATGAAGGACAAACTCTGTGGTCCATCTTTTATAACCAACATCCAATGCTTGGGACTAACTTACTAATGAATGAATCTTGAGAAGATACCATTTCAAAAAGAGTACTCCTGCTTTACTCCCAATGGCACTGATGTTATTTAAATTAAGCATACATGGATGTATGTATTGAATATAACAATGGTGTAACTATTCTTAATAAAATCTTATATATACTAACTCATTTGGGACTTACAAAAATTCCACAGAGTCTACTTACCCTCTTAGGTTATTTTTTTTAATTAGACAAATATTATTTGTTCATTGTTCTTACTACCTTGCTTTGGTTAGACTGTTTAATTACAATGAGACAAACCCCCAGTGAAGCTAGCTTTAAAAATCGGGACTCTCAAAAAACATAGCCCACACTGGGGAAAACTGCAGTCAGGCATCTACCCTTCTGTTCCTGTCTTCATTTTTGCTTCTCAAGTAACTATTCCATTTTCCACTCCACTTTTACATAGTATATCACTGCCACCTCAACATGGTAGCTTCAGCCCTTGAGTCTATATAATATTTCAGATCCAGAACCCAGAGAAGTCTGAATTGTTCTATTCATGTCTCAATCCAATTTTGGTAATGGAAAAACTAGTTGGCCCACTTGATTTATGTTTCTACTTCTAGTCCAATCATTTATGGCCAAAGTCACAGGAAACACACTACCCCTATCAAGGCTATGGCTGGCATATGTTCTCTGAAAAGGGAACAGAAGAAAGCAAAAAAATAAAAGTCATCTCCATTACACATATTTCTGAACATTTCTACCTTGCACAAGAAAATCTGAATTCATTGTTTTATTATGTGTTAATCCAACCAATATTTATTGAGCATTGACGGTTCAAGATTCTAAGATAGATTTCCAGATACCAAAGGGACTTGCAGACTCAGTGTCGAAGAAATACACACTTCCATGGGAAATCAGGCATAGAAAGACTATAAAAGATTTAGACAAAAACAGGAGAAAACCTTCATGACCTTGAGCAAGGCAAAGAGGTCTTAGATATAACACCAAAAGCATGATCCTAAAAGAAAAAAACATGATAAATTGAACTTTCGCTCTGCAGAAGATACTCCTAAGAAAATGAAAATATAAGTTACAGACCTGGGAATAAATACTGCAAATTACACGAGTGATAAAGGACTTATATCCAGAATACAGAAAGAACCCTCAAAACTTGATAGTAAAAATAAATAAATTCAATTTTTAAAAAGGGAGGGGCATAAGACTTAAATAGACACTTCATTTAAGAGAATATATGGAGACAAATAAACATATGAAAATATGTTCGTTTAACATTAGATAATCCATTAATATAAAGATAAAAACAAATTATTGTCTCAACCGGTGAAATTAATTATTAGTTAATTTAATTCAATATTTCTTCACAACAGAAAATCATCCTAAACCAGGATTAAAAGGACAATCTGGGAGAGTGAGACCAGCATCATGATAGGTATATAATGGTGAGTCATTCCTTTGTTCTCTTCCCTTCGATTTACAACTAATCAGATCCATAACCAAAAAAAAAAAAAAAAAGGCACCTCAACACAATATACCAGGACACTTGAGAGATCAAGCCATCTGTGCCCCTGGGTAAATGGGACCATGGAGGAGATGGGGCAGAGTTGGTGGTCGCAAAGAAGGCAAGAGCAGGTCCAGCAACAGAACAGAAACTTTGTAGCAAAGGAGGTGAAGAGTGAAGGTGTGAGTGGGGGTCTGCCTGGCTATACGTTCTAAAAACATGCTAGAGGGACCTGTAGCTCTCTCTGAGGAGAGACTGCAGTGAGTAGAGGGAAGAAAAGGAAAGAGAAATAGGCAGACAGAGAATTAAAGGAAAGCATCTCCTGCTGTATTCCAGGGATTCTGGCAAGAGGATTGCTCATGGACATCTGGAATCTGTACCCCCCACCAACCTCACTCAAAGATTCTTCTACTAGTCCATGAACATGCCCAAAGCCCTAGTTGCTAAGTATATACCTCCCACCACTCTGACACCATCTTTTTTAATATGTACCCTCATAACCTTAGCAGTAGTCAGCTGTGATTAGAGAAACCAAAAACTTCTGGATCACCATCGCCACCTTCTGAAAAACAAAAAGAAGGCTCCTAATTATCCAGCTGATATTAGAATCAAAATAAACAAAACCTTGCCTAAATAAGAAAAGTGTTCACTACTTCAAATGTGGCAGCAGATGCACTTTTTGTCGAATGTCATGAAAAAATCACAGTAATATGGTATCACAAAAAGAAATAACAATTTTCCACCAAGTGAACTCAAAGACATGGAATATTGCAATCTGATAAAAAAAATTCAAAATAGCTGTTATGAAAAAATACAATGAGCTAAAAGAAAACTCAGAAAGGCAAACAATGATTCTAGGAATAAAATTATAAACAGAAGAAATACTTTACCAAAGAGACTGAAATCCTAAAAAAGAACAAATCAGAAATTCTGAAGTTGAAGAATGAATGAGATGAAGAATGCATTAGAATGCTTTGCAAATAAAGCAGATCAGATGAAAGAAAGAATTAGTGAGCTGGAAGATAGGAATCTATAAATAACCGAGTGATATTTACTCCTAGAATGCAAAGATCGTTCAACATACTCAAATCAATAAATGTAATACATCACAATAAATCAATAATAATAAATAAATAAATATAAATAGAGATAAAAGTCACATGATCACCTTGATAGATGCAGAAAAAGCATTGACAAAATACAACATTGGGTATAGAAGGAACACACCTCAACCTAATAAAGGCCATATACGACAAACCCACAGATAACAATTTGTTCAACAGAGAAAAATTGAAGGTGTTTCTTCTAAGATCAGAAACAGGACAAGGACACTCACTCTCATCATTCCTATTCAATATAATACTATAAGTTCTAGCTAGAGAAATTAGGCAAGACAAAGAAATAAAAGGCATCCAAGTCAGAAAGGAAGAGGTAAAACTGTCATTATCTGCTGATGATACGATATTATATGGAGAGAATCTCTAAGTCAGTTAAAAAACTATTGAAATTAATCAATGATTTCAATAAAGTGCCAAAATATAGAATAAACATACAGAATCAATTGCATTCCTTTACACTAATGATAAGGCATATGAAAAAAAAGAAAAAGTAAAACCATTCCATTCACAATGGCATCAAACAATAAATTTATTAGGAATAAATATAACCAACAAAATGAAAGATCTATACATTAAAAACTACAAGACTTTACTGAAAGAAATCAAAGCAGATGTAAAAAAAAAAAAAATGGGAAGACATCCCGTGTTCATGAATCAGAAGAATTAATATTGTTAAAATGACCATACTACACAAAGCCATCTACAGATCCAACACAATCCCCATCAAACTACCAAAGGCATTCTGCAAAGAAGTAGAACAATCTTAAAGTTTGTGTGGAACCAAAAAGATCCTGAATAGCCAAAAAAAATCCTGACAAAAAAGAACAAAGGTAGAGGTATCACATTTCTGGATTTCAAACTATATTACAAAGCCATAGTAACAAAAACTATTGTACTGGCATAGACATATTGGCCAATGGAACAGAATAGAGAGCATAGAACTAAATCTCAGCATACACAGTCAACTAATATTTGACAAAGGAGCCAAGAATGCCCCATGAGGAAAGGACAGTCTCTTAAAATGATTCTGAGAAAACTGGAGAAATACATGCAGAATGATGAAATCGGACCCTTATCTCATAATACTCATAAAAATTAACTTGAAAAGGATCAAAGACTTAAACATAAGACCTGATATTATAAAACTCATAAAATAAAACATAGAAAAGAAGCTTAATAATATTAGTCTTGGCAATAATTTTTTGAACTGATGCCAAAGCATTGGCAACAAAAGCAAAAATCAACAATAGGACTATATAAAGCTCAAAATGTTCTGACCAGCAAAAGAAACAACTAACAAAATAAAAAGACAACCTGAAAAATGGGGAAAAAATTACAAAACATATACTGAATAAGGGAGTAATATCCAAAATAGACTAAAAAACTCAGTCAACTTAATAACAAAAAATTTTCAATTCAAAAATGGGCAGATTCAAAAAGAAAGAAAGAAAGAAAGAAAGAAAGAAAGAAAGAAAGAAAGAAGGAAGGAAGGAAGGAAGGAAGGAAGGAAGGAAGGAAGGAAGGAAGGAAGGAAGGAAGGAAAGAAAGAAAGAAAGAAAGAAAGAAAGAAAGAAAGAAAGAAAGAAAGAAAGAAAGAAAGAAAAATGGTCAGATTCAGAACTGAAAATAGACATTTTTCCAAAAAGGACATCAAAATGGTCAACAGATACATGAAATGGTATTCAACATCACTAAGCATCAAAGAAATGCAAATCAAAATCACACTGAGATATCACCTCACACCTGTTAGAAAGGCTTTCATCAAGAAGACGAGCCAACAGGCACTGGCTAGGATGTGCTGAAAAGGAAACACTTAAACATTGTTGTTGGGAATGTAAATTGATCTAACTACTACAGAAAACAATGTGGAGGATCCTCAAAAAAATAAAATAAATCCACCATATGATCCAGCAATTCTACTGGTTATATGCCCAATGAAAATGAAAGCAAAGTTTTGATGAGATATATACACTCTGATGTTCCTCTTATTGTTCACAATAACCAAGATATGTAAGCAACCCAAATGCCCATCAACAGTTGAATGGATTAAAAAGATGTGGTACGTATACACTATGGAATATTATTCAGCCATGAGAAAAGAGAATATCTTTCTATTTGTGACAACATGGATGGACTTTGAGCATATTATACTAAGCAAGATAAGTCAGACAGAGGAAGACAAATACTGTATGATATCACTTATATGTGAAATCTAAAAAATTTAAACCTGTAAAAAACAGAAAATGAAATGGTAGTTACCAGGGGAGGGATGAGGGAGGGGAGTAACAAGAGTGATGGTGTTTAATGGTACAAATTTGTAATGAGTAGTAAGTCATAGAGATCTAATGCACAGTATGTTGAATATAGACAATAAAATTGTGCTATAATGTTGTGATGAATATCACCATATTGACAAACATATTACAATATATAAATGTATCAAAGTAACACTGTACACCTTAAACTTACATAATGTTATATGCCAACTTTGTTCAATAAAAATAAATATAGATTTTAAAAGAAAATAAATGTATTAAAAGAATCTATAATGAATTTTATATCACAGATCTCAATATAAATAAATGAATGAATACATGAATCAAAAAAGAACAATCTGATAGAGTGTCCATCAAAAACCTATAGAAAAAGCATACTAGATATTATTTCTTTTAAAATCATAAAACAATTCTCACTTTTATCATTTCTGTCCTGCAGCTCTAAGCCAGCACCGTAAGGAAAAGAAATAAAAAATGCTGCTCCTTGGCTTGTGCTCTCCGACAAATAAATAAATAAAATCTTAAAAAAAAAAAATTAGAAAGAAGGAAACAAAGCTGTCACGTCACAAATAATAAAATTGTCTTATTATTTATCTTTTTTTTTTTTTTTAAGTAGGCTCCATGCCCAGCATGGAGCCCAACACAGGACTTGAACTCACGACACTGAGATCAAGGCCTGAGTTGAGGCCTACATCTCCAGGAAAATGGAGAAAGTAGGAAAGAACCCAGTGGGTAGGGACCACATAATAAGCCACGGTGAGAAGATCCCTTGAGTTGAACAGGAAGAGATTGTTCCCTTCCCTGGAGGACATTTGGAAGAGCATATTTTGCCTCTCCAAGGACAAAAGGCCAGTCAGGGAGTCTTTGAGCAGTGCTCAACAGCAGGGTCAGAGGTGCACACAGAGGGCTGAAAACCTCTTAACAACTTTTGGCTGTGAGCCACAATAGGCTTAAACTTCTGTGGGTGTGCTGAATGGCTGCTTTGCTGCAGCAGAACTAAGCAGAAAGCAGAGACTGGAGCAGATTTCAAATAACCTGGCTGCCACTTTTTGCTGTCTGCCACAATAGATTCAGGCCTCTGCATCAGCTCTTTTGAGACAGAAGGGAGCAGGGGACTGAGTCAAGTGCAGACCTCCAATAACCTGGTTCCAGCTTTTCACTGAGCATTACAATAAACTCTAGGCTCTGCACCCACTGTACAATTACTTTTCAGGGATGGAACAGTGCTGGGCAAGCCCAGAGCCTCTCCGCAAGGGACAGGAATGCACCTGCACCTTACCAGGCCTTCTAAAACTTGGAGCTTTGAATATTCCTGATGAACATGGATGCCAAAATTCTCACCAAGATATTAGCCAATAGGATCCAACAGTACACTAAAAGGAATATCCACCATGACCAAGTGGGGATATTTCTCCTGGACTGCAAGGGTGATCCAATACCTGCAAATCAATCAGTGTAATATACCACATTAATAAGAGAAAGAATAAGAACCATATGATCCTCTCATAGATGCAGAAAAATCATTTGACAAAATACAGTATCCTTTCTTGATAAAAACTCTCTGCAGTGTAGGGATAGAAGGAACATACCTCAGTATCATAAAAGCCATATATAAAAAATTCACAGCAAATATTATCCTCAACAGGGAAATACGGAGAGCTTTTCCCCTAAAGTCAGGAACAAGACAAGGGTGTCCACTCTCACCACTGTTGCTCAACATAGTACTGGAAGTCCTACCCCCAGCAATCAGACAACAAAAAGAAATAGAAGACATCCAAATCAGCAAAGAAGTCAAACCGTCAGTCTTCACAGACAACATGATACTCTGTAGAAAACCCAAGACTCCACCCAAAAACGGCTAGAACCAATACAGGAATTTAATAAAGTTGTAGGACATAAAAATCAATGCACAGAAGTCAGTTGCATTTCTATACACTAACAATGAGGCAGATGAAAGAGAAATCAAGGAATCGATCCCATTTACAATTGCACCAAAAACCTTAAGATACCTAGGAATAAACCTAACCAAAGAGGTAAAAGATCTGTACTCTGAAAACTATAGAACACTTATAAAAGAAATTGAGAAAGACACAAAGAAATGGAAAAATGTTCCATGCTCATGGATTGGAAGAACAAATATTGTTAAAATGTCTGTGCTACCCAAAGCAATCTACACATTCAATGCAATCCCTATCAAAATACCATCAGTGTTGGGCTCCTGGGTGGCTCAGTTGGTTGAGCATCTATCTGCCTTTGGCTCGGGTCATGATCTCAGTATCCTGGGATCAAACCCCTGCATCAGGCTCTCTGTTCAGTGGGGAGTCTGCTTCTCCCTCTGTGCTCTCTCTCCCTCCCTCCCTCCCTCTCTCTCTTTCTCTCTCTCTCTCTCAAATAAATAAAATCTTAAAAAAAAAAACCACCAACATTTTTCACGGAGCTGTAACAAACAATCCCAAAATCTGTGTGGAACCAGAAAAGAGCCTCAATCCAATCATAAAATGAGCTATTTCAAATCTGTTTTATCCTTTGTGACTTGGTTCTTAATTCTAGGTGTAGCTTCCAGAAGTCTTAACTGAAAGTATGAGGTATTTACCAAGACCTCTGGTGGAATTCAGCTATAAAACCACTGATGCCTATGTTTTCTCTGTGGAACACAGTTAAAATACTAATTTCAAATTTCATGATATTAGGGATATTTAAAACTTAGTTTTTCATCTTATGTCAGTTTTTAATACATAATATTTTTTCCCAGGAATTTCCCCTACTCTGCTTTCAAATTTATTGAAAATAAGAAAATTATGCTTAGTATTCTAACATTATCTTTTTATCTCTGCTGGCGCTTTTTATCCCTGTTCATTCTATATATATTTCTTCTCTCTCTCTCTCTCTCTCTTCATCTTGATCAATCTTGCTAGAGATTTGTGTATGTTATTTATTAGTCTTCAAACAACCAATTTGGGTTTGGTTGTTTCATGCTATTGTACCTTTGTTTTCCATTTCTTTTCTTTTAACCTACTTTTGTCATTTCTCTCATCCTATTTTCTCTAGGTTTATTCTGGAATTAATTTTCTAACTTCTAATATTGGCAACTTGGCTCATTAAGTTTTAGCTGTTCTTTTAATTAACTATTATAGGCATTTCAGACTATAAATATTTCTTCAAACACACTTAGATGTACCCAACAAGTTATAAAATAAACTATTTTCATTAATATTCAGCTTAAAATATTGTTAGTTTTTGTGTTTTATTTCTTATTTGGATAACTTTTTTGAAGAGTAGTTTATTAGTTTTCTTAAGTATAGAGTTTTTATGGGTATCTCTTTGTTGTTAATTTTTAGCTTAATTGCATTTTGATCAGAGAATTTTACTTATGTGATACCAGTTTTTGAAATATGTTTAAATTTGCCCTATTGCCTAGTGTATGGTTATTCTTTATAACAATCCCATGTTTGCTTGAGAAAAATACATATGCTATAATTTCAGTTTCATTAAATCCATCTTATTAATTTACTTATTAAATATTTTATAACCTAACTGAATTTTTTGACCTATTGGTTATGGAGAGATGTTTTGAAATTTCCTGCTATAATAATGAACTTTTAAGTTTTTGCTTTATTTGTTTGGAGGCTCTTTTATCAGGTGCATGTAAGTTTAAAATTATCATATCCCTCTGGTGAATTGAACCCTATATTACTGTGTGATGATCCTATTATTCCTACATATGGTTTTGGTCCTTAAACCTACTTTTTCTAATGGTAGTTTAGATACCTCAGCTTTCTTTTGGTTAATATTTTCTTGATTTATATTGTTTCTATTACCTTCAGCTTTCCTGTAACCTTATTTTTTTAAGCATCTCATAAAAAGTATATAGTTTCATGTTTTTATATACCATATGACAATCTATATAAATTGGTGATTTTATTTTTTTTAAAGATTTTATTTATCTATTTAATTGACACAGAGAGAGAGAGACAGTGAGAGAGGGAACACAAGCAGGGGGAATGGGAGAGGGAGAAGCAGGCTTCCTGCTGAGCAGGGAGCCCAATGTGGGGCTTGATCCCAGGACCCTGGGATCATGACCTGAGCCAAAGGCAGATGCTTAACCAACTGAGCCACCCAGGTGTCCCTAATTGGTGATTTTAATGTAATATATTTATATACTTGGTTTTTTTTCTATTATAGTTATTATATTTTTGATGTTTCATGATTTTACTGCTTCTCTTTTGGGTTCTTTCACTTTTTACATTTTTCTTATTATGTTTCTTCCTCTTTGGTAATTTGGAATTTACATATACTATTTCTATTCTTTTATTAGTTATCCTTGATATTTTGCCATGTTATTTGAAATAACACCATCTATTATTAATGTATGTCTCTATCCTTCTTCTAAAAATTACTAGGATTTTAGAGTACCATAACTTGATTTGAACCCCTAGATTACATGCTATTATTGTTTAGTACTTTATATATCCTTTGTTTGTGTTATCATTATTTCAATTCCACAAATTATTTCTGATTGTTATTCTTGTCATTTGTGTTTTATTAATGTTGATACTATGTTATTTGGCACATAGATCGTCATTGTGAATTCACCCTTTATAAAATTCCCTTCATGTTGTTTAATGCTTTTTGCCCTAAATTTAATGCAATGTAATATTAAAATTTTAATCTCTCCCCCGACACACACACTTCTTTTGTCTTTTTGGTACTTTACAATGCTTTTGCTTATCCTTTAATACCCAGTCTTACTTGCTTACTTGGTCTTCCTTGTATGCAGACACAGTTGGATTTTAGTTAACTACTCTTAAATCTTTCTGTCTCTGAAAAATTTTTTTTTCTCTGAAAAATTTTTTTTTCTAAGATGATTATTTTTTCCTTTTAGGATTTAATATAGAAGAATATACCCTGAATCCAGAAATAAATGACTTTTAGTATTGATCTGCTTCTAATTAACTTTCTGATTTTTGAAACATCCATGAAACATGCACTTACATTTTCCTGTTAGATTTGACAATACCTTCCCTATTTACCATTCAGTTTTTTTAAAAATATAAATATAGGGAGGTTACCATGTATTAAAGTTGTACATATGCAATACCATCATTTTAAAAAATACATTTTATCTTTCCCTGTTAGCTTAATTGGAAAGAGTCAAATTTAATCTCTTGTAAATTCATTGTTGTCAGTGAAATAGTCCAGTAACTTCTCCATTTTACTACGTTGTAAATGATGGTAGAAAAGCTGAGACTATTGCTCTGAACCACCAGGAAGTAAGATTGCTTTGAATACAAGAGATATATCCATGCAATGCATTCATTGCATAATAACTAGTCAGTTAATTCATTATTACTGATTAAATTGGGACAAATGTATTTTGAGGTTTTTTCTTAATTCCAGTTCTTAATTTTTATCTCTGCTTTTGGAATACATTTTTTGTATTATCTGAGGATCTTTCATTTAAAAATGTTGTTTTGCTTTCTGATTCTTATAATTTCTCTTTCATGCCTCTGATTTCTTTTACAATGTTCTCATGATTCATGGTCTGCACCTTAAGTCTCTATTATTCTTTGCCTCACCAATATATTGAGCTTGTTTTATGATTCTGTTTAGAAAGTAATATACGATTGAGTGTAGCTTCTCATATATTTCCCAAGTCATTTAGCCAAAAATTTATTTTGGCCTTTATTTCAGTTCTATAGTTCATAGCCATTGTTTCACTCAATAAGAAAGATAGAGCTCATGGAATTTATTGACCAAGAAGTAAAACTTAAAACACTGATTAAGGGGCGCCTGGGTGGCTCAGTCGTTAAGCGTCTGCCTTCGGCTCAGGTCATGATCCCAGGGTCCTGGGATCGAGCCCCGCATCGGGCTCCCTGCTCGCCAGGAAGCCTGCTTCTCCCTCTCCCACTCCCCCTGCTTGTGTTCCCTCTCTAGCTGTGTCTCTCTCTGTCAAATAAATAAATAAAATCTTTGAAATAAATAAATAAATAAAATACTGATTAATAGGATGCCTATATTATTTTCTTATTATCCCCTCCCCAAGAAAGTTAAAAGCCAAGAATTCCAGGATATTTATTAAGAATGTAAATTACAACTTGGTCAACCCAAATTATCAGATCTAACACAGAAACATTGGAAAGATGACTATATCTTGGAAAACCTCAAAGCCTATTATGAATTATGGCTTCATAGAAGGGTATTTCTAATTTCAATCTACCATCCCTACGCTGGGTAAAAGAAGACAAGGTAAGAGCTAAAAAAGCTGGAGTTTTCCTAGCCAAAGCTTTTTTTTTTTTTTTCTCCCCTATGAAACATAGACGTTTTCTTCTTTCAGATTAGAAACATTTTCTAACGTATTTTCTGTCAACTTTTAAACTAGGTTGTAGGTTAACAACTGAGGGAATTCTGTGTGATCATAGAGTACTCAATATGTACTCTGTATTTCAGGTCTGAGAGGATCCTTGGATGTCATTTAGCTCAACTACACAGTAAATCTGAGGTAAATTATTAAAAATAAAGACATGTTTGAGGTTACATTTCTAAAGAAATTTCATAAAGAATATTCATTACAAGCATGTGAGAAAGAATTTGTACACCTAGTTCTCTATTATCTGTCTCATACCCAGTTTAATTTTCCTATTACACAAAAAAAACAATGTCAATAGATATTGTAAGAATAAAGAAAAGAACCATCATCCAAGAAATCTGATCGCAACTTAAGTCCCCCAAACTACTATAGACTTGGATCACATATGTTCTCAGTATTTCCAGGGAGACTGTGCCTAACATTTCTCTAAAGCTGATAATGGGTATGAACCCATAGTTTAAGGGAACAAAATTCTAAAATAAATCATGTTACGGGCACTAAGGGCAAACAATATTCTTTTAAAATGAGGCAAAAATTTTAATTGGATTCCTGAATTGCCTCTCAACATAGACTTGCAGCACCATTAGTAAGGCATCATTCTTTCAGATGACAGGAAAATGTTCATGTTTGTGGCCTCTTGGTACCTTATTCCCATGTTTCTGTCAGAGGTTGGAGTTGCTTTATGAATTCCAGAAGTTATACCTAGCAATCTATATCTACAATACAATAAGAGAAACACAATGATGGCTATTCATAGTAATGTTGTAAGAGATTCTGTTTTTACTATTTCTGCTGTTAACTTACTGAATGGTTCTCTGCACTTTGTAGATGCCATGAGTTGACCACTTCTGCCTTAAATCTTTTCCTTGGAATCATTTTGAAACAAGTTTTAAAAAGAAGATAGGAGTAACAGAAATTTCTATTAATTTTGGAGACTTAGGCAACATTGTGAAATGGATGACTGATTCCTCCCTTTAACATCTGTGACCCAGCTTTACTTTTTTGTTTGTTTAGGTTTTGTGGGGAGGTTGGTTTCTTGGGTTACTTTCACCTATCTTCCCCTTGTTACTTTCTCGCCCTTTAGAACAGTCTTATCTAATAGTCTCCCAGGAAACACATCCATTTTCTCATCCATTAAACATGTTCTTTGAGAAGGACCTGGTAAATCATTTACCCTGAAATACAAAGGTCAGGTAAGGTTTAGTGTGCCAACCTTCCTAAAGGCAGTGGTTACACTAGAATAGGGAAAGAAACACTTTCAGTTAAGTATAATATAAATGACTAAAGTTCTCATCACAGAATGCTAAATATCAGAGAGTAGCTCTATATTTCTTGGAAAAGGTAGAGAGGTGTTTCAGTACCCCAGAATACAACTGCTTGTTACTAGATCAAAAATATTACTATAGATAAAAGTTGCATATTAGTTTGTGAAAATGATGAAATAAACAAAAAAAATTTTCTCCAGTTCTGAATTTGAAAAAGCAACAACAACAAAAACAAGTTAAGGAATATTATTGTCCTCTGGAATCAAGGTTCAGTGTCACACTTTTTTATTTCTGGAATGAACAGTCTCAAAAAATGTCTATAATGGACTTCAAGATGAGGTCAAGAATGAGGCCACACACACCGTTCCCCATTTCTGGCTGTGAATTGTGCTATATATTCACATGTACCTCTTCCCACAGAGGTCTGAGGTGAAGCAGGCTATATTTTGACAGGGTACTGTGGGATATAAAACAAGTATGGAAAATATAACCAAAGATATTTAGCTCAATAAATTAGTTCTTCTCTGAATATTCCCTTAAGAAGTGAAAAATATATATTAAATATGCCTTATGTTCCCAAAAACCTTAGTTTACTGACTCTAAATAATAACTATATGTATTGTTCTTCATGGCACTTTTGTACAGAAAGTATAAATAATTTCTCAGCACTAATTCATTAATCCTTGGACACCCAAAAGGAGGCTGGTGGGGGGAAAGCATGAGGGTTGTAAGAAACATGATAAATGTGCTCTCCTGGGGTGTTTAAGTTTCCCAGCACTGATTTCATTTTTGCCTTGAAACAGAAAATAGCATGTGAGTCCTGCTTAAACTAAAAGTAGGAAGAAGAACAGCTCCTTATTGCTAGCTTTAAACAAGTCACTTTGATCCCTATGTCTGAGCTACATCTCTGAAATAGCAGGGTTTTGTAAAATAACAATTTTTGTAAAATTTTTCCAAATTTCATCAGGCTTTGATGTGTTCAGATTAACTAAATTATTGCAAAGGCACTTGTCCCTGGAGGTGTTCTCAAATGGGTACTAAAACTTCATCTTAGAATGTGTATAGAAACTACACATACCCATTGTAGCTTAAAAATTATGAGTGGGAAGAGACAGTGAGTATTAAGAAATGATCAATGTACACAAATGATAGTATTCCCAAACACCAGCACAGTGCAGATTACATAATTTGCCAGACAGGTATAAAATGAAAATGTGGGTTTTCTGGTTCAAAAAGCAAGAAAAAAAAAGCTTCTTTCTTTGGCAGTCTCTTTTCTGACCTATGATGATGGTTTCTATTGGCTATACCGTTGCACTCCCTTGAGCATGTGGATACTCCTATGGAGAGTGAAGATCTTCAGAAGCACTCCAGGTCCCTGCCCAGCAACACAGTGCTTAAGGTGCAAGGGAAGACTTGATTTTTCCCACATCCAGGCCCACCTGGGGCTGAGGGTGGTAACAGTAGTTAAGCATGGGCAAGGACACTACCAGGCGATAACCTGTCCTAAGGAGGCAAAAAGGCGAGGCATGAATATGCATTGTGAGCCATCTAAGCCCTGGGTGTAAGCTCTATTTTCTACCAAGCTTGACTTACTAAAACACAACTTCAAAGATAAAATTATTAAGAATTTCAAGACAGCCACCACAGAGCATTAAACCTGGTGTGCAGGGCCACCTTCTGAGCTACTACATTAGTTGGTTGACCATGAAGCCAGCCCTGCACTAGCAATAATCAATTAGAAAGCTAAAAGAAGGGGCACCTGGGTGGCTCAGTTGGTTAAGCGACTGCCTTTGGCTCAGGTCATGATCCTGGAGTCCCGGGATCGAGTCCCGCATCGGGCTCCCTGCTCAGCGGGGAGTCTGCTTCTCCCTCTGACCCTCCCCCATCTCATGCTCTCTCTCTCTCATTCTCTCTCTCAAATAAATAAATAAATAAAATCTATTAAAAAAAAAGAAAGCTAAAAGAAAAGGAATACTATTCATAACAAAAATAGAACTTTGAATTAATTGTAACTAACACTAACCAAAAGTGTACAAGAAATATTTACAGAAACAAATGGTAAAATGCTATTGAAAGACACAAATCAGAACCTGAATAAGTAGAGTGATATACCATATTAATGGATGAGAAGATGGTCATTAAAACATGAAATCTTCCTCCAAACCAGACCATAAATTCAAGGCACTGCTAATAAGATTTCTAAATGGAATTAGGTACACTGATTTTTAAAATTCATATGGAAGAGGAAAGTCTGATAATATCAAAGTTAATTCAAATAAAGAACAAAAGGAGAGAAGGATTTTCCATATCAGATTTCAAGACATAAAGTTTTATTTATGCAGAGAAAGAACAATAGGTTAGTGAAACCAAAGCCTATATAGAAACTTGGTGTATAACAAGGTGGCATTACAATTCAGTGGAAATTATGCAATAAATAGTAATGAAACAAAGGGATTTTGGTCTACATAAGTATTAATTTAGATTCTTGTCTCATACCATATGCTAAAAAAATTCTATTCAGTAGTCTTTGTCTCTTAACATATGGGGTTCAGGGCAAAAGTTGTCTGTGCTCTCAGTCTTGATGCTTTTTTTTTTGGAGGGGGGAAGAACACATGAGATAAGGAACTAGAAGTAGCGAGAGAGTATTGAACCAAGACTCAGATCACTAAAACAGGAAAAATAGAAATTTTAAATTGTCATAAGAAAATACATGTAGTAAAGTTATGGTATCAGTGTATGAAATGATTTTTTTTATTTATTTATATTTATTATTATGTTATGTTAATCACCATACATTACATCATTAGTTTTTGATGTAGTGTTCCATGATTCATTATTTGCATATAACACCCAATGATTTTTTTAATCAAGACACAAAAAACACTATTTATAAAGGAAAAATTAAGATTGGCTACTTCAAAACTTAAAACCAGATAGTTAAGGCAAGACTGACTGAAGGTAGGTATTTGCAATGCATCTAATTGATAAAAGATTGGAATTCAGAATATATAAAGAATTTCTATACATATATTCACAATATAAAAACAACCAAAAGAAAACATGAGCAAAGAATAAAAAGAGCCAATACACAGAA
Source organism: Mirounga angustirostris (assembly GCF_029215605.1). Classification (NCBI taxonomy): domain Eukaryota; kingdom Metazoa; phylum Chordata; class Mammalia; order Carnivora; family Phocidae; genus Mirounga; species Mirounga angustirostris. The sequence goes on along the minus strand of NW_026991716.1, from coordinate 77,939,614 downwards.
AAGGAAGCCCATATGCCAGTAACTATTTTTAAAAAGATACTCAACCTCACTTCTAATCAGGGGATGCAAATTAAAAGAATGAGGAGATGCTATTTCATACCAAAAATTCAGAAGTAATAAAAAAAAAGAAACAAAGAAAAAAAAAGAATGTGGGTAGGCAGGAATTCTATACCCATAGATATGAGAGTGTAGATTGGCCTAAGGACTTTGGACATCAACTTGATGATAACCAATCAAGCAAAAACGTATATGCTCTATAACATATAAATTCTATTTCCAAGTATATTTCCTATTACAATCTTTGCATATGTGAACTAGGACTCATGTACTAGGTAGGATATTTATTGCAGCTTTGATTATAGAGCAAAAGGTAGAACCTACTTACATATCTCCTTTTGCTTTTTTTTTAGAAAGATTTATTTATTTATTTGTTTGTTTATTTACGTATTTGAGAGAGAGAGAAAACATGAGCAGGAGAGGGAGAGAGAATCTCAGATTCCATACTCATGTGGAACCCTACACAGAGCTCTCACAACCCTGAGATCATGACCTGAGCCAAAACCAAGAGTTGGACGCTCAACTAACTGCACCACCCAGGTACCCCAACTCATTTTACCCTTTTGATGAAGTTTTTATTCTACTTTGTCTCTACCTCAGAAGTTACACCTTCTACTTCTACTATTTTCATAGTGGGATTCAAATTTTTAAGGTGCTTATTCAAATTAGAAAAGTCATTAGTCATTCAGGACTTGATAAGCTCCATTAATTTTAGTAAGGACTTATGCCTTCGTTCAAGCTGAGAAGTTCCTCACCGTTATGTTTTCAGCTGCTTCCTCTCCCTCATTTTCTCTAGCACTTCCTTGGGAAACCTGTATAAGAGCTCCAACTTCTCACAGTGGATGCCACAACCAAATTGAACACCAGCATATCCATAGTGATATGAGCAAAATACCATCCCTGTGTGGAACTGGCTTCCAGATTTCCTTCAACACACAGTTGCCAGAGCCCTAGCTCCAGTCTTTACAGAGATCCAATATGGTATGAACTGCTTGAGCTTCTGTTATTGCCCACTGCTCTAAATTTACATTTCCCCTCTGTGTCTATCATCTATAAATATCCCACTATATGTTCTAAGATTAATATAAAATCAAACTAATTTTAGTATATTTTAAAAGTATATGTTGGAAGGGAACCTGGGTGACTCAGGTGGTTAAGTCTCTGACTCTTGATTTCTCTCCAGGTCATGATCTCAGGATCGTGAGATTGAGCCCTGTATCAGGTTCTGTGCTAGGCATGGAGCCTGCTTAAGATTCTCTCTCTCCCTTTTTGCCCTTCCCCTCCCCATCTCTCTCTCTCTAAAAAAATAAAAATAAAATAAATAAAAGTATGTGTTGGAAGAGGGGAAGAATTTGTCCTTCTACACCCCTACTCTATTAGGAAGACTTATACCCAAACTTCTAAACTGCACAAATTTTAAAAACCAGATGAAAAAGCTAATTAGAATTGAGTGCTATAAGTTATGAATGAATACTTTATATTTGTGTACCTGAGCAGAAGCCTTAACCATCTGAATGATCTTCTGAGGAATTTTCTCTGTTTTATTTATTGCCATATTAACAGGAGAAAAAGCCAAGAGTTCTCAGATCACCCCTGGGAGGGTGACTTGCTGATGAAGTACAGAAGGTATTTTGCCCCCACTCAGGATAAGTATGTCCTTAGTATTTCCAAGATCCAGCCCTGGTTTCTACAGTTCATCAAGCCATCAGGCATGCCCTGGGTCTAGCCTGAAGGGGAAGGAATTATAATTAGATTCATACTCCTTTGGAAGGCTAAGGGGGCCTGGGCAAGAAATGGGCCTTGCAAGTCCCTACTACGGTGTGGACAGGAGTACAGGCAGATGGGCCAGAAGGATAATGCAGGTTCCCACATGGGTAGAGATTGCAGGGGTAAGAGAATAAATAGCAAGCTGGTTATAATTAAATTTTGGAAATTAACCTAAGTGTTATACAGTAGCTCATATCTATTTTATTAGGGTCGTTTTTCCCATTCAAACTAGTCTCACTATCTGAACTCAGAAACCTGAAAGATCAGATAAGAAGGAAGAAATACAGACCCACAGAGATGAAGTGACTTGCCCATGTCAGATGAGCTGAAGTATATTAGCTTTAGCCTCTTTCTATGCAGAGCATCTAAGATTTCCTGACATATCTCTGAATAAACACTGCCCCAATCACTACAAGGCTGAACTGTTGTGTCTTCTTTAAAGAATGAGGGGTAGGCTCTTTCATCCATCTATTCACTTGTTTTTCATACCTCTTTTCTTCTTGGATGTCTGAAATATTATTATAATAAGGAAACATGCTGCAAGTTGAAAGCTAATTATATAGGATTGTACATTTACGTTTATCTTTGTACATACGAAATAGATATAATAATTTATGGAAATATCCATTACCATAAAAATCATTTTCCAACGATAAGCCCAGATAGCTGGTGATTTTTTACCTTCAAAGTGCAGAAATCTTGTCTTAAAAGAGCCATATGTCAAAGAAGAGTAGTCGGCCATTTGTACAGTGTGATCTAAGAGGCAAAAATACTCCCACTGATAGCTAAGCAAGGAGATGCCGTTTCTTACATAGGTACATGCCCCAAGAGGAAGTGGGCAAGATACACCAGTCCTCTGTTAAAAAGGACAGAGGGAAGTGGAGAGAAGTGGCATATTAGTCAGGGTTCTCCACTGAAACAGAATCAAGAGGATATAGAAATAGATACATATAAGAAGAGATTTAATATAAGAATTGGCTTGTGTGATTACAGATGCCAGGAAGTCCCATGATCTGCTGTCTGCAAGCTGGAAATCAGGAAAGCCGGGACCAGACCAAAGACCCAAAACTTGGAGGGCTGATGATATGAGCCCCAGTCTGAAGGCTCAAGAACCAGGAGAAGATGGGAATCCCAGCTCAAGCAAAGAAAAAATTTGCCCTTTTCTTTGCCTTTTTGTTCTATTTGGGCCCTCAGTAGATGGGACGATACCCACTGACACTGAGGAGGATGAATCTTCTTTACTCTGTCTACTGATTCAAGTGCTAATCTCTTCCAGAAACACCTTCACAGATTCACCCAGAAATAATGTTTCACCACCTATTTGGGCATCCCTTGGCCCAGTCAAGTTCACACATAAAATCAGCCATCAAAAGCAGTGTTCAGTGAGCCCCTACTATAGGGCAAGAGCTGTACTCAAGCCTTTCCTGCTGGTTCATTTAATCTTTACAATAATTTTCCAGTCTGACGGACGGGGCAAGGAGCAACAGGGGGTCTGGGAAGATAATTAACATAACCGGCACCACATAGAAGGTACACGGCAGAATAAAAGCATAAACTCATAAATGACTCAGTCCAAAGCCCCTGCTCTTTCCATCCAGTCCTGCTACTACCTTAACAGCAACATAACACACACACACACACACACACACTTATTTGCCCAGGAGGCAAAGAAGAGTTCTTGGTGCCCACACAGCTGGAGCCAGGAGGACTCTAAACACAGGTTTTGCCTTTTTTTCAGGTTTGGCCTCCAGTCTTTTCTGCACTTGCTACTTCTATCCACTGTTCTCTCCAGTGCCTCCACTATGCCTAAACCTATACCCCAGAGTCTAAACATCCAGATGCAGAAATCTTCAAGGCTCATACTTAAAACTCTCTTTAAAAAAGTTCAACAACAAACTCTCAAAATGAATCTAAGCCTTTATTTCTTCTTATACGCATTCTTTCTGTTTGGATCATCCCAAGAAATAAAATAAAACAAAATCAATCCTATTTCATGTTTGGATTTCAGCAAACTGTGAGAATTATTTGAGCCATTTCCTTGTTCTATATAGGGAAATATGTTTTCTATGACAGGGTTGGCTGGAACCATATAGGTAAAATAAAATCTTCAAACTACTTCCCTTCAGACCCAGAAATGATGAGCAATTTGACATCCTGTATCCCCCTGACTGCAAACCAGAAACCTCTCTGTCAGTAGCTATTCTTGCAATATTATACCTCTAATGTTGTGGGAAGTTGTTTGAGGCAAAAGGCAGCTGTAATAATGGGATTGTGTTTCAAAAAAGAGCTGGCTGTAAGGCCATGCTGTAAATGAAAAGCATCATAAAAGGAACATTACCACTCTTAAAAAACAGTGAGACTGCTCAAATAACTCATTGCAGGCAATTTTTATAGACCCCTAATTCTGTTTTTAAAATCAAATTCAACTCTAAAAGAATAGCTCACTCCAAGTTGGGGAGAAGGCCAAACCACTTCAGTTTATGGAGAATCTCAAATCTTACCTGCTAACATTCATTATGTCATTCATCACTCATTCATTCAACAAAGCATGTATTAAACACCAATTATATGGAAAATATTGAATTAAATGGCAAATTACTCAAACAGGGGTGATAAAATCTGTACATGCATTACTAATAGAAAGTATAATAGGATAAATACCCTAAACTAGAGAGAAACAAGGGTGTGAAAGGAGTGAGAAGTTGGGAAAAGTCGGTTCTGGCTGTGGGGATTCTGGGATGGTTCACGGAGGAAGTGGCATTTAGGCTCAGCCTTGGAGGTTGCGGTCAGAGAACACCTTTGGCAGGAGAGACTGTGTGAGAAGGCAGAGCAACAGAGTACACTCATGGAAAGGCAAACAATCCCATTCAACTGGAACCTAAACAGAACGTGGGGAAAAAGCCCAAAAGGCAGACTGGGGCAAGATCCCATTATGCTATGGTTAGTAGTGTGGCCTCCTGTCCTGTGAATTTGCTGATTGGAAAGTGGACCAGGAAGTTTTAATTGGATGCTGTGAGTCACTTGTTTTTTAGGGGAAGACTGGAAAGAGACAAATTTCATACAAAGAATAACTATGAAGACATTCTCTCTTTGCCTTGGTTGTTATGATGCTCAAACTCCTCTAGCAAAGAAAGAGGATCGTTGGTATTTATTTTATATCCCTCTCTCAGTTCTGGTTTCATCTTAGTCTTCTTAGTCCCCTTTTCCCTTTATTCCTAGTTCCTCACATAAAAAAAATTTACTACATGTGTTTTTATTATAAAGCAGTGATTGAATAAACAGATGCAACATAGAGATACAAATGAAGGAGAATTAGAGAATGGGAGAATATGCCTCCACATCAATCCGTTTTCCAGAAGTTATATAAGTCATGCTTTTCAAATATACCATTCTACATATTATTCTCTGACAATCATTAACTAACAAGTTCTATAATTTCTACAACTAAAAATGTTTTCCATATGTAATTTTATACAGCCCTTGCTCTATAAGTACAAGTGAACACTGCTTTATATAGTAACATGTTAAAAAAAAAAAAAAAAGAAATGCGGTCTCTTAACATGGAATTGTTAAGCAGGCAGGCGAAAACATTTTTTTACCCAGTGTCAAAGAAACAGCCAGATCTGTTTCTGCAGTGCATCCAAATTAATGTTTATATATTAATGCTTATAAAAGCACTATGATATACCAATTTGGAGTGAAACATGCCGAGTCAGAGTAATCTGCCATGTCCAGATATTATATGACCATTGTAGTAATAGTGATGGTAGATGATGAAATATATGCCCCAGGACATCAATGACCATTTCCAAATTACTCATTCATATCTCCCTAAGTGAGTGAATATTTTGTTTACATAAAAGTATAAATCTTAGTATTAAGTATTCAATCCATTAATGTATGTCCCTAATGTTATCTTTTTTATTGAAATATATATGACATGCAATATTATATTAGTTTCAGGTGTACAACATAATGATTCAGCATTTGTATCCATTGCAAAATGATCACTACAATCAGTCTAGTTACCACCTGTCACCATGCAAAGTTACAAATTATTTTTTTCTTGTAATGGGAACTTTTACGATTTACTTTCTTAGCATCTTTCAAATGTACAATACGATATTATTGACTATAGTCACCATGATGTACATTACACCATAATGACTTACTTATTTTATAACTGGAAGCTTGTACCTCTCGATCCCCTTCACCCGTTTTACCCACTCTGCAACCCCCCTCCCCTCTGGCAACCAACAATCTGTCCTCCGGATTTATAAGTTTTGTTTTGTTTTGTTTGTTCATTTGTTTTGTTTTAGGTTCCACGTGTAAGTGGAATCATATAGTATATGTCTTTCTCCGTCTGGCTTATTTCATTTAGCATAATACCCTCAAGGTTTATCTATGCTGTCCCTTATGGCAAGATTTCATTCCTTTTTAAAGCTGAGTAATATTCCATTCTGTGTGTGTATATATAACACATCTTCTCTATTCGTTCATCCATCAATGGACACTAAGGTTGTTTTCATATCTCAGCTATTACAAATAATGCTGCAATGAACATAGGGGTGCATATATCTTTTCAAATTAGTGTTTTCATTTTCTTCAGATAAATACCCAGAAATGGAATTATAGGTCATATCCTATTTTTTTTTTATTTTTTTCAGGAAACTCCATACTGTTTACTATAGTGGCTGCACCAATTTACATTCCCACCAACAATGCATGAGGATTCCCTTTTCCCAACATTCTCACCAACACATGTTATTTCTTGTCCTTCTGATAATAGCCATTCTACCAGGTGTGAGGTGATATTTCATTGTGGTTTTGCATTTCCCTGATTAGTGGCACTGAGTATCTTTTCATGTGTATGTCTTCTTTGGGAAAATGTTTATTCGGGTCCTCTACCCAGTTTTTAATCAGATTTTTTGTTGTTGTTTTTAAAGTTATAGAAGTTATTTATGTATTTTGGATATGAACCCCCTATATCAAACTAAAAAGCTTTGCAAAGTGAGAAAATCCATCAATAAAGGAAAAGACAAACCACTAAATGGAAGAAAATATATGCAAAGCTTTTTAGTTTGATGTAGTCCCATTTGTTTATTTTAGTTTTTGTTGCCCTTGTCTTGGAGTCAGCTCCAAATCCAGATCCATGCCAAGACCCATGCCAAGGAGCTTACTGCTTATGTTTTCCTTTAGGTGTTTTATAGTTTCAGGTATTATATTCGAGTCTTTAATCCATTTTGAGTTAAATGTTGTGTATGGCATAAGATAGTAATCCAGTTTCATTCTTTTGTGTGTGGCTGTCCAGTTTTCCCCACGCCATTTATTGAAGACATCCTTTCTCCATTGTATATTCTTGCCTCCTTTGTTGTATATTAATTGACCATATAAGCATAGATTTATTTCTGGGTGCTCTCTTCTGTTCCATTGACCTATGTGTCCATTTTTATGCCAGTACCATACTGTTTTGATTACCATAGCTTTGTAATATAGTTTTAAATCAGAGAGTGTGATGCCTCCAGCTTTGTTCTTCTTTCTGAAGACTGCTTTGGCTAATCAGGATTTTTTTGTGGCTACATACAATTGTTAGGATTCTTTGTTCTATTTCTGTGAAAAAATGCCATTTCAATTTTGATAGGGGTCACATTGAATCTGTAGATTGCTTGGGTAGTATGGACATTTTAACAATATTAATTCTTCCAATCCATGAGCACAGAATATCTTCTGATTTATTTGTGTCTTCCTCAATTCCTTTCATCAGTGTCATAGTTTTCTGTGTATAGGTCTTTCACCTCCTTGGTTAAATTTATTACTAGGTATTTTATTCTTTGATGCAGTTGTAAATGGGATTGTTTTCTTAATTTCTCTTTCTTAAAGTTTGATGTTAGCATATAAAAATTCAACCGATTTTTGTATGGGTACAATCGATATTGTACCCTGAAACTTTAACAAATTTGTTTGTTAATTCTAATAGTTTTTTTGTTGCAGTCTTTAAGGTTTTCTACATATAAAATCATGCCTTCCACAAATAGTAAGAATTTTAATTCTTCCTTTCCAGTTTGGATGCTTTTTATTTCTTTTTCCTGCCTAATTGCTCTGGCTAGGGCTTCCAATACAATGTTGAATAAAAGTGGCAAGAGTGGGCATCCTTATCTTGTTTCTGATCATAAAGGAGTATAATGCCACTGAGTATAATGTTAGCTTTGGGCTTGTTAGCTTTGGCCCTTATTATATTGAGGTATGTTCCATCTATACGCACTTTGTTGAGAATTTTTATCATCAACTGATGTTGAGTCCAGTCAAATGCTTTTTCTTCATCTGCTAAAATGATCATATGATTTTTATCCTTTATTTTGTTAATGGCCCATTACTTTCTATTCACCTCAGCATTGCTCTAGTTGCAACTAGCAAATATCAAGGATAGTATCTATGTAATTGTATGCATGTGAGGCAAGTTAAAAGTAAATATCCAACCAATGACCAAATGACTTGCTTAGATCTAGTTAAAACATCGTTGTATCCACTTCAAGCACTAGGAATGAACATGAAAAGCATGAAGAATTAGAGCTGAAATTCCTCTCGTCCTAGAAATATTTGCTCTGTGCATTGGGAAGAGATACTGAATTACACATTTGTTGGTTGTTTAACCTATTATACAATATCTTAGCAGCTATTGAAATACATAGTTAATTGTAAAATACATGCCTGTACCCTGGGTACTGGGGGTGGGGGGGTGGAATCATGGGAGAAGTAGAGTGTGACTTCTATGCCAGCATGCCCATGTAGCCAAAGCAAATCCTTACTCCTAATATAAATACATTTCCTTGAGAGATTTTCTAGCATTTAGTTTGACCCATACATACTCTCCAGACAATACCTCTCTCCCAAAAAAAGTAAGATAAAACATTAATAAAGGCAAGAAGCTTTCAAATTTCCACACGCATTAACATACCAGAGCATAATAGTTTTGAAACCATTTCTGCTTAATGAACACCCACATTTGCATTTCAAGAGTACCTTAGGGTACAATAAAGTCAATACAGCATAGATAATTCTGAAGCCAACGCTTCTCTCTCCCTAAAAGGTCTTTTAACTATAAAAACCAATTTTTAAAAAAGGCATCTGTACTGAAGATCCTCCACTATACAACATACTTCATCATAACATAAAAGTTTTGGCCTGAAGACCAACTTTAAGGAATTCACAGTAGATTAATATCATTATTAGTCATGACTGTGTACAGAAAATTGTGTTCTTGCTGTTCTTCCAACATGAGTTAAAACAGGAAACTGAATTAAATCTGTAGGATAATTCCTTAGCTTTCCATCTAACCTGGTGACTGCATGAAGGATGGGTTGAAAATTAAGGCTTTCTTATAATCCATTAAAGATACTGCCAAAGGTATTGAAGAGAAAACCCATATTTGGTTAGAAGTAACAAGGCTAAGTTAAAACACTCTAAACCAAACTCCAGAAATGTTTCTAGTTATAGCAGGAGATAGGAAAAACTAGAGTCACCCATCTCCACATGCCCAAGATCTAGACTGTCACTATCATTTCACATCTAAAATGATGAAGCTCACAAAGAGTAGAAATTCATAAAGCACAGAAACTCATAAAGTATATACTTATATCAAATATTTAATTTTCATATATAATTTATAATGTGTATTTTCATACATATGTATATATTTCATAAAGACCTATACACAGAAACATAATGTGTATTTCATATATAATTTATAATGTGTATTATAAATTTAATTTAATTCATGGTCTGAGCTATTCTTATATATTTTTAAAATACCACTTATTGTTCCTTTTTTATTTAAATTCAATTAGCCAACATATAGTATATCATTAGTCTCAGATGTAGTGTTCAACAATTTATCAGTTGCATATAACACCCAGTGCTCATCGCATCATGTGCCTTCCTTAATGCCCATCATCCAATTACCCCATCCCCCACCCACCTCCCCTCCAGCAACCCTCAGTTTGTTTTCTATACATAAGAGTCTCTTGTGGTTTTTCTCCCTCTTTGATGACTTCCCATTCACTTTTCCTTCCCTTCCCCTATGATCCTCTGTGCTATCTCCTATATTCCTATATCCTACATATGAGTGAAACCATATGATAATTGTCTTTCTTTGATTGACTTATTTCACTCAACATAATACCCTCCAGTTCCACCCATGTCGATGCAAATAGTAAATATTCATCTTTTCTGATGACTGAGTAATATTCCATTGTATAAATACTACATCTTCTATATCCATTCATCTGTCAATGGACATCTCAGCTCTTTCCACACATTCAATGAAATCCCTATCAAAATACCATTGACGTTTTTCACAGAGCTGGGAGAAAACAATCCTAAAATTTGTACCAGAACCAGAAAAGACCCTGAGTAGCCAGAGAAATGTTGAAAAAGAAATCAAATCTTGTGGCATCACAATGCCTGACTTCAAGCTATATTACAATGCTGTGATCATCAAGACGGTATGGTACTGGCACAAAAACAGACACATAGATCAATGGAACAGAATAGGGAACCCAGAAATGGACCCTCAACCCTATGGCCAACTAACCTTCAACAAAGCAGGAAAGAATATCCAATGGAAAAAGGACAGTCTCTTCAATAAATGGTACTGGGAAAATTGGACAGAAGAATGAAATGCAGAAGAATGAAACTGGACCATTTTCTTGAACCACACGCAAAGATAAACCTTCAGTCTTAATACTTGCTACTTACTTTACTTTTACTCATAGCACTTACTTCCCATTGACATTTTTTATATTTTCTAAATTTATTGTGTGTCTTCCAACTACTGTGTCCTTGTTAAGTTCCTGAATGGTCCCATCCACAGTGCCTTACATAATAGGCACTTACTAATTATTTGTTTAGTGAGTGAATGAATAAATGAAATAGTACAAATTTGATCAATAGGAGTCTTTGTCTCCTAGGCCCTCACTGTGAATTTCTCAACTGTGAGCTCCTCATGAACAGGTACTGGGGTACCAGGCTCCTAATGAGTATTCAGTAACTCAGTAACTATTTGGGGAGGAGAGTCCTGTATTGATTTCCTATTACTGCTATAATAAATTACCATAAACTCAGTGGTTGAAAATAACACAAATTTATTATTTTATAGTTTGGTAGACCAGAAGTCTGACACAGGCTAAAATCAAGGTACTGGTACAGCTGCATTCTTTTCTGTAGACTCTAAATTAGATCTGGTTCCTTGCCTTCTCCAGCTTCTAGAAGCTATCTCTATCCCTTGGCTGGTGGCCCCCTTCTTCTGTTTTCAAAGCCAGCAATGGTAGATGGAGTCCCTCTCACTATTGAATCACTCTGACTCTGCTTTGTCATCTCTTTCTCCCTCTTCAGTCTACCCCTTCCACTTTTAAGGACTCTGGTGATTATTTTAGGCCTGCCTGGGTAATCCAGTATAATCTCCCCATCTCAAAGTCACTTGATTAGCAACCTAAGTTCCAACTGCAACCTTAATTCCCTCTTGCCATGTAACAGATAGTCACAGGTTCTGGAAATTAGATGTAGACACATTTAGGGGCTATTAGTCTATTAGTTTAAAGGGTTGGTGAGTCAGGGAGTGAGTATACTCATAAGCCAGGGAGAAGACTGTTCTAAACTGCACAGTGGCTTGTAAAGCTAGCAAGTTTTCCTAAAATAGTCAAAGATGCTTTTACTTGAAGAGAGGGGACATGGGAAATGCCTGAATCCACTTTTGATCAGAAGAGTTAGATAATGAAAGTTAAATTTATGGAAAACTAGTCAAGGAAGAGAGTGCCAAGTGCTTCTGAGAAAAGAAGAGACTGGAGGTAGCAAGACCACAGAGGGAACAGATGTAGAGGTTTGGGTATTAGGGATAAGAGTCTGAATTAGAGAGGAAGGGATAGATGTGAGAGACCCTTCAGAAAATGACTTAGTGTTGGGGTGCCTGGCTGGATCAGATGGTTAAGTGTCTGCCTTCAGCTCAGGTCATGATCCCAGGGACCTGGGATCAAGCCCCGCATCGGGTTCCCTGTTCAGTGGGGAACCTGCTTCTTCCTCTCCCTCTGCCATTCATTCCCTTCGCCTGTGCTCTCTGGCTCTCTCTCTGTCAAATAAATAAATAAAATCTTAAAAAAAAAAAAAAGAAAATGACTTAATGTTGATGAGTAACAAAGAGAAGACGTGAGTCAAATATGTCTAGAAGATGATGAGTCTAACAGATTAATGAAGAAACCAAGAAGTAGAAAGTGGATCCATTGTTCAGATATGAAAGACATGAGCTTGAGGTAACAAGATCTCCAGGTGGAAACGTTCACTTTCTATCCAACCAGAGTTTAGATAAGAACACAGGGCAAGAAACCATCACCTTAGAGTTAGACATGAATGATATCCCCCAAAAGGTAATATGGTAATAAAGGAGCTTCCTGAACTAGCTGCAGCCAGGAACCCCAAGTTTGTTTTACCCAGAAGGAATCTCACCTGCATTCAAAGCTCTTTGGTCTATAGTCTATCACCTTGTTCCCTTCTGTAGCTCAGAATGGCTCTCAGACACCTGAGGCTGATTTTTAAAGAGTAGTCACCTGTGCTCTGATTTCTGGTGCTCACCCATGTCTTGGTATTTCCCTGGATTCCAGCCAAGCTCAACTGGGGGTTTGGTTTACTAATTTCCGTTCCTGATATCTGACAGCTGTCACAGATGTTCCTGGGCCCATGTTAAAACTCCTGGTGTTTGAATCCTTGCTGTTTCTCAGATCTGTCGAATGCCCTCTCCTTGACTTCTCTCTAAACTTCCTGGACCTTCTGTCCATTCCTATTTCTGGTACTTCATTACTTGGAGTCCAGGTTTTCCCATTATCTACCTGTACCTTGATTCTGTTAACCTCTATCTACTATGAAATGGAGTTGGATAACCCAGATCTCCAGAATGCATGTAACAAAGCTCCCAGTTGGTATGCAGTAGCACATTGATGTGCCCAACTGGGTTTCAGGTATGCCAAGAAATTCATGTCCTCAGCCCACTCTCCAGTAACCTTCAGACTTGAAGTGGCCTCATCTGGAAACCCCCATGTGCTGCACAATTACTATCATCTACAAGTGTTACAGTTGGAAAGTACACATCTATAGTAAATACTGTGGAAGAGATGAAGAGGAGAAAGAGCAGTCAGAAAAGAAAGAAAGAGTCAGAAAAATAGAGTATCATGGAAGCCAAAGGAGAAGGACATTTCAAGAAAGAGGGGAAGCAGCAGTGTCAACTGCAGCAGCGCAGCAAAGAAGCATGAGGACTGAGAAAAGGCCACTGGGTCTATAATTGTATAAGTTCATTTTTCATGTCAAGAAAACAGTAGATTCAAAAAGGAAGTGTAGGGCTAGAGGGAGCTAGAAAAAAGGTCAAATTGATGCCTGAAGAAGCAAAAACATGTTAAAAGGTATCAGGAATGCTTTACTAGTAAGGCCTAAAAATACGCCAGAAAATTTAAGGCTATCTTCAACTAGTAATAACAAAACTGACAGAAATCATTTACATAACTGAGACAGCTTATTAAGCCAACCATAACTGTCAACATTTGCTTAAGTATCTCAAAACAAAAAAGAATGAGAGGCAAGAGCTTAAGATAAATGAACATTAATCCAATTCACAATCAAATGGAAATGCCATAAGCCCAAAGAACATTTATGCGTGGAATTTTGTTTCAAGACCCTAAATTTAACAAGCTGAAATTAAGTATCACGGCATTTAACAGTCTGAAGTGAAGAATTTCCTTTTAACGGAATATTTTAATTTCATTCAAAAAAAATGGTAACAAAGCATCTTTAACTCACTTAATCTTCAGAGAAGCAAGTATTTCTTGTGCTATTAAGATAAACTTGTAATGGGGTAGAAGGGAAATGGAATTGTCCCTGCATACCCAACTTCCCACCCCTATCCAGGCCTTCCAACACAGACTGTTTCTTGCTTGCAAATGGAGGCTTACTGCTACAACTTGTGCAAGCTGCCAGGTAAGCACAAGTGAGAACCAGTGTCTTTGAAAGAACAGCTAGCTCATATTTGCAACATCCACCTCAGTACACAGGAGCATTTCACCAATCCTCAACACCCAGGTGGCTGTCACTAATGGGAGGCAGAATGATAAAGTAGTGTTGAGTAAAGGCTTTTGCATTCAAGCAGAACTGAGTTCAAATATTGGCTCCAATACTTATGTGTGATCTTGGGCAAGTTATTTCACTCCTCCAAACCTAGAACTTAACACTTTTAGTATCTACCTTAGCTGCTATGAAGATTATTGTATGTAAATGGTTTGTTACACAATTACATCACTCTCCTTCACCCTAATCCATTCTCAGCAACCTCAAAACCTTTCAGACTGCCTCAGCCAGTGTCCTGCTGCCCTGGCCTCTGTCTTCCTCAGCCCCACCCCAAGTGGTATAGGGCCTCTAAGTAGCTTCCCCTACCTGAGCCCTAGTTCACATTTCAGCCTAAAGCTCTATGGATATCTGGCTGCCTGGGGAATCTAATATCAATGGAGACAAAACATCAAGAGAAGGAGGACAGTTGAATGACCTACATAGTAATACCCATTCAACCAGAATTGCTGGGATGGAACCAACATCACCTAGTGATGAGCACAGCAGCTTTCGACTACCTGGGTAATGGCCAGAAAATTGGTCAATGCAGTCTTTTATTGTTTAGAAAGCTATTCTGGGGGCGCCTGGGTGGCTCAGTCGTTAAGCGTCTGCCTTCGGCTCAGGTCATGATCCTAGGGTCCTGGGATCGAGCCTCGCATCGGGCTCCCTGCTCCGCGGGAAGCCTGCTTCTCCCTCTCCCACTCCCCCTGCTTGTGTTCCCTCTCTCTCTGTCAAATAAATAAATAAAAATAAATAAAAATAAATAAATAAATAAAAAGAAAACTACTCTGGCTAACTTATACCTCCACAATCACTGTGGTAAGCAACTGTACAAATATATTAAAACTTCAAAGTCTGCAATAAATTTGAGGGGGAAAAATGTCCTGATATACATAGCATCCTTCTCATTCAGCTTTTCTTTCCTCACCTTAACTAAAACTCTCAAAGAATTGATCTAAACTTGATTATCTAGAAGCAAAACAATAACATGAAAGAATGTTAATTGATTTTTTGTCATCTTCCTTCATATTAAATTTGTTACTGAAAGTCTTATAACTGAAATCATGAGCTATGACAAGTAAAAAAGTTCGAGGGAATTGTGATTGGGTCAATTCCAATATGGGATAGAGCAAAGCCACTTTGTTGGGCACAATCAAGCAATGAAACTACACTCTCTGTAAAGGTTAAGTTCTTGCTTGTTTTAAGGAAATTTGACAACATATTCTAAAAACACCTAAAATAAGTAATAAGTAGCTCAAATTGTAAAAATTGATGGAAGAGAATGTACCTTGAATCCTATTCCCCAAAGCCCAAACTCTTTTGAACCATTTCAGTGATATAATTAAGACCTCTATTTGCAATAAACTAACACATTCTTTTTTTTTTAAGATTTTATTTACTTATTTGACAGAGAGAGACACAGCGAGAGAAGGAACACAAGCTAGGGGAGTGAGAGAGGGAGAAGCAGGCTTCCCGCGGAGCAGGAAGTCCGATGCGAGGCTCGATCCCAGGACCCTGGGATCATGACCTGAGCCGAAGGCAGACGCTTAACGACTGAGCTGCCCCTAAACTAACACATTCTTGAATCTGATTAACACTGCTCAGGACCTTACCATGTTTGATAGCTGTTTGATAACACAAAGGTCTTTCCCAGAGAGAACATGTTATTCTAAAATAGCTTTTTGGATCTTCTAGCTAAGCTTGTGAGTCCAGGTTCAAAAGATTTATAACTTTGCACATCTTACAAATAAAAATAAAATAGAATTATAGAAAAGCAAAAAGTCGAAGTTAGGAGGGAGTTTAGATTTGAACCCCCACTTTTTATACAGGAGAAGACTGAGACTTCAAACTTGCCCAATCAGTTACTGGTGAAATCACAACTAGCAAATGATCTACTAGCATCTGTTCCAGGCTCTGGATATGTCACATTGCTATCACATGGCTCAGGCCAGCATCTGATGGTCCAGGGCTCTGCTGAGTCTGTTGGCTCAGACATATGGTCTGTGCAGGGCTGTAGTCGTAACTCGTTAGTCTATTCAAAGTCTGGCCGGCCTTGTCCATCCGTCATTTTAGTCAATCACTATGACTCTCGCACAACTATACCAACCAATCTGTGGCAGAAACACAATGGCAAAGTCCTCATTGATTAAAATTTTTTCAAGTGTTATATGTACATTATTTAAAAATCAAATTGTAAAACATGTTATGAAGAAAAGAAAGTTTTCTGCTCCACCCTCCACTCTGAGTTCTACTACCCTTTGGAGTCCCAGTTTAGTCATTGGTGATCATAAATACGTTAAACATATCTTTCATGATTTCTTAATTATAGACATTAACTTTTGACTCAATAATATTAAAGCTGAGGAAAGCAGATCAATTATACTTTCTCCTCTTTCCTTCCCCCATTAGGTTTTATTAGTTACATTATTTTTAGTCCTTCTACTGCTTAACTTTATAACTTAAAATACTATAGCTATATGTATTGTTCCATCAACTTTAAGTTATATATCTTGACCTTCCATTATATCAGATGAAGAAATTAGAATCCTCCTCTCCCCTCCATATCTTCCCACCATCTAGCCCCACCTCCTGACTTCTGTCAGCTCAACAATTACTTTCATTCTGTCAGGGTTTATAACAGTCACATTTTGTTCTATAACTATAATTTAATGTTTAATATTTTGTCTGTAGGTTGATCCCAAAAAGTAAAATCCAATAAAAATAACATTTACAATATTGCAATGATGACTATTTTTTACTTCAATATAAAGTCATGTCATTGGACCTGAAGAAAAGGAAATACAACTTGTACATCACTAAATCTCAAGGGAGAGTGATGCAAATGTAAGCTTTTAAGAGTACCAAGCTCCTCCAGTCTATGAAGAGTACTAGCATTACAGCCCACTAAAGAAATACTTTTTTTTAATACTTTATTTATTTATTTGAGAGAGAGAGAGACAGGGAGGGAGAGAGTGAGCACAAGTGGAGGAGAGGGAAGAGGGAGAGGGATAAGCAGACTCCGCACTGAGCAGAGAGCCCAATGTGGGGCTTGATCCCAGATCCCTGGGACCATGACCTGAGCCGAAGTCAGATGCTTAACCAACGGAGCCACCCAGGTGCCCAAAGAAACACTTCTTTTTAATGATCATCTGCTTGTGACCAAAAAAAAAGGCTTTTTACTACCTCAGTACGTTTGCATGTCCAGCAAACATGTTAAATTCAGCTAACTGCAGCCAAACCTAGCTGCAGATATTTAAAGCACTATCTTAGATTTTGCACCAACAAAATAATATTTATAACAAAAAGCTTCTCTAGCAAAAGTAGGTAGTTCTGTACTACACAAAGGGCTTGTAGCTTCAGGTCCAAATTCTGTGTTTGTTAATAAATTGCTATGAAAAGAAGCAATTTATTCCCTGAGCCTCAGTTTCCTCATCTAAAAAAATGAGGGTAATAGCACCTATCACACAGGCACATTGTGAGGATTAAGAATGAGAATATGTGTGAAAAAGTATTGCAAGTTATAAACTGCTATGCAAATATAGGACATTGTTGTTATTAATAAGGAGCACAGGGTGCTGCTTCCTATGAAATTGAGATGCAATGCAGATGTCTAACATCAAATTAAGGCCATTTGGAGATAAAAGAATCAAAATAGTATGTGCACAAACTGGTGTTATACCCCAGGAAGGAATTTAAAACTGCTCAACCAGATATTAAGAAACCTGCTGCTTTAGATAACTTCTTCAATACATCAATAATTTTATGCAAGACACAGACTCAGCAAGGAGCCTCGTTCCTCCCTGCCAATCATCAAGGACAGTAGCCGTGAGAACTACCAAATGGAGCATTTCATTGGTCAAGTGAGGATAAAATAAAAATGGGTTTTAAGTTTTTGTGTCATGGACCTACACCTGAGTCCAAGTCAATAATAAGGAATTAACTCCAATATAATTTCAAGTCTCTTCAAAGAGAATTTTAAAATGTCCAAGAACCTGGATTGGTTTAAACACTCTTTAGCGCTGCTCTTTGGACAGTCTTGCCAAATGTTAATAACTACTCCTTTTATCAGGTTCAGCATATACAACACACAATCCTCTAGTGTTATTAGAATATCATTCAAATTCAAAGGACTATGGAGACCAAAGAGTCAAATCAAATTACCCTAGGGATGTAAAAGTGAATCTAGGTCTAGTGTAGAAATTATCCATGGCACAGGTTACTTTGTCATATTCTACTAAGAACTCCAAGTTCCAAGCAAGGAGAATACCCAAGAATATTATTCCCCCAACCTAGGGGGAAAAAGTTTGCACCTAAGTGCTCCCCATCAGTGTTCAGATTTGCTCCTTCCATGTTTGCCTTCTCTTAAGGTTAATACCAACAACCCTGGGGATACAAATCATTACACTGTTTCTGGGATCTGCTGAGACCAAAATATGCCTGAAAAACATGTGCATACCAACAAGCCAATTGCAATCCAGTACAAGATGATGGGACTCATTAGAGCTGCAGACCTGCTGAACTCCGGTCATCTCCACTCATATAAAAGAGGCTGTTTCTTTTACCCTTTATGGCAACTGGATTTTTCCTCAGCTGTTGATGAGAAGCTCTGTCTTTATTGAGTAGATATTTCCCTCAAGTGTTGCTCTCCTTAATGGCAATTTTACCCTATTATGTGTATTTCCCAGGGAGCCAAAGAATGTTAATGAATGTCAAGCCCACATTTCTCTCAGTGGCTGGATTTCCAAATGTGGTTAGAGCAGTGGACTGCTGCAAGCGCACATGCTAATCAGGCTCCATCTGCACAGGAGGCTGCTTGCAGAAACAGACAATTATTTTGCTCCATGCAGGGCTGTTTAGGGAGGGGGAGCAGCTGCAGAGAAGTAAATTCCCAGGGCTTATGATGATTAGGGGCCCCCCAAAGTACACTTAAGTCTTTGAAATAAACACCAAAAAAAAGTTCCCAAAAAGCATGAAAAGAAAATCTTACTCTTTGGGTCCCTTCACCATTTATTTCAAAGCGTTTTCCATCAGAGGAAATATTTCTCTCCAACTGATTCAGGGACAAGGGCCCAGGCATGGGGAGCTATCCCACCGTGTACTCAGTAGTAGGTGGGTAGGTTTCCCTTTCAACTTAATGAAGAAGTTCTGGAACAGGAGGCCACAGACAATGCTATGCCATTGACACTTGAGAGCAGAGAATATTAAATATCTCTCCTATTGAGTGATCGTTTCTCTACTGTGGTGTGTGCAAGAGGAGAAGTCATAAATGAATTACTGATCATCATAGGAATGTTGAATTTACAAACTACTAGACATATTCTCGGGTGGCCTCAGTTCCACAAATGGACAAATTTATGGCTCTTCAGGCACTGAGAATGTCCATCCCAAGTAATCATTTGACATCATTATTTTGAAGTTGAGAAGATATTACAAGCCCATGCTTCTCATGTTTCACTCCAAGCCACAAAATATGGTTTTTGGGAGTGAGGCACATGCACCAGAACAAAAGCAGGGATCATGAAGGCAACTTAATAACTGAAATGGTTGGATTACCTAAAGAGCTTCCCATTTCACAACATCAATAGACATTAGCGCAACACAACAGAGCCATGGTCACATCACCCTTTAGCCCTCATAAATTCTTAATATACTACTTTAGGTGTCTGAAGAGGAGTTAAGACCAGATCAAGTAGCAGAGCTTCACCTTCAATTTGGACACTTCTAAAAGCTTGGTGTTGGCCACATATAGGAGAACCTTGGAAGGTCAAGGCCTTGGGCCATCCTTGGTCAGTGAGGTGTCTTCTGGAAAAGCCAGGAGAGAACTAGAGCAGAACAGAGGCTGCCCTGTGTTTTGGAGCTTCCCAGGTACCACAGGCACTCCTGGAACAAGGCAAAATCCCCAAAAAGCATGACCCAGGCTCTCATTCTGCTCCAGAAAGGAGTAGCATCCCCATTCTGCTCCACTCTGAATTACATCTCTGGAGGGGCCCAGAGCCACAATAATGACTCCCTAGTTAGGGCAGAAAGGAAAAGTACAGAGGAGTCTCCTAAAACAGATGGTTACTTGGCACCACGAAACAGAGATTTGTTTCTGAAATCCACTCAGTGTCAGTGAAGGCTTACTGGCCAAGGAGCCTGCCAAGCCTTCTCCTGAATGACCATTTAGTAAACTGATGAAATTGGCAGTGTTAGATTGCACCTCCTCTGGAAGAACAGGCCTCATAGCTGCTGACACAGAAAAGCAGATGAAAGGGAAAAAAAAAAAAAAGATCTGCCCACCAACCAGGGAAGAAAAGGAGAGACTGGAAAAATGACAAATGCCTGTAACCCACAACCTGTCTCACATGCCTTGAACAGGAATAAAAAGAAATAGAGGTCTGAATTTGTCCTCCACAAAAAAATGACACATGGGGAAAGGAACTCAACTAATATTGTTAAAACATCCATATTATCCTAGCAATCTACAGATTCAATGTGACCCCTATCAAAATTACAGTGACATTTTTTCACAGAACTAAAACAAAGAATTTTTATGGAACTATGAAAGACCCCAAAGAGCAAAAGCAATCTTGAGAAAAAAGAACAAAGGTAAAGGCATCATACTCCCTGATTTCAAACTATACTACAAAGCTATAGTAATCAAAACAATATGGTTTGGGCATAAAAACAGACACATAGGTCAATGGAAGAGAAGAGAGCACCCAAAAATAAATCTATGCTTATATGATCAATTAATATACAACAAAGGAAGCAAGAATATACGATGGGTAAAGGGCTGTCTTTTCAATAAATGTTGTGGGGAAAACTGGACAGCCGCAGGCAAAAGAATGAAACTGGACTCCTATCGTATACCATACACAAAGTTTAACTCAAAATGGATTAAAGACTTGAATACAATATCTGAATAAAACTCCTAGAGGAAAACATAGGCAGTAAGCTCCTTGACATGGGTCTTGGCAATGATTTTTTGGATCTGACTCCAAAGGCAAGAGCAACAAAAACTAAAACAAACAAACGGGACCACATCAAAATAAAAGCTTTGCAATGTGAGAAAATCTATCAACAAAAGGAGAAAGCAAGCTACTAAAATGGAAGAAGATATTCACAAATCATATATCCAACAAGTGGTTAATAACCAAAGTATATAAAGAACTCATACAACTCAATAACAACAACAACAAAATCTGATTAAAACTAGGAAGAGGACCTGACTAGACATTTTTCCAAAGAAGATATACAAATGGCCAACAAGTACATGAAAAAATGCTCACCATTAATCATAAGGAAAATGCAAATCAAAATCACAGTGAAATATCACCTCACACGTGGTAGAATGGCTATTATCAAAAGGACAAGAAATACCAAGTGTTGGTAAGGATGTGAAGAACAGGGAATCCTTGTGCACTGTTATAACATAAATGTAATGTAATGAAATGAAATGTAAATTGGTGCAGCCACTATAGTAAATATTATGGAGATTCCTGAAAAAAATAAAAAATAGAATATGATCTAGCAATTCCATTCCTGGGTATTTATCAGAAGAAAATAAGAACACTAATTTGAAAAGATATATGCACCCCTATGTTCACTGCAGCATTATTTACAATAGCCAAAATATGGAAACAACCTAAGTGATCATCAACGGATGAATGGATAAAGATGTGGCATGTGTGTGTGTGTATGTATGTGTGTGTGTGTGTGTGTGTGTGTGTATAATGGGATACTATTCATCCATATAAAGGAATGAAAATCTTGCCATTAGCAACAACATGGATAGATCTTGAAGATATTACGCTAAGTGAAATAAGCCAGGCAGAGAAAGACAAGTATCATATGATATCCCTTATATGTAGAATCTAAAAAACAAAACAAGTGAACAAACAAAACAAAACTAATAGATACAGAGAACAGACTGTTGGTTGCCAGAGAGGAGGGAGGTTGTGGGGTAAGCAGAATGGATGAAGGGGGTCAAAAGTTACAAACTTCTAGTTATAAAATAAATCAGTCATGGGGATATAACATACATCATGGAGACTATAGTCAATAATATTGTATTGCAATAGTTGAAAGTTGCTAAGAGAGTAAAAATATTGAAAGTTCTCATCACCAAAAAAAAAAAGAAAATTGTAACTGCTTATAGTGACAGAAGGGAACTAGACTTATTGTGGTGATCATTCCACAATGTATACAAATAGCGAATCATTAGGTTGTATACCTGAAATGAACATAATGTTATATGTCAATTATAACTCAATTTTTTAAAAAAGCGAGTCAAGGCAAGGAAATGGAGCTCTAACACTGTCTGCGTACCATTATTTAGCCACTGATATATACTCTAAATAAATAAAAATAAAGCACATTTGGGCTCAGAAACAAAAAAATATATATCATTTCCTAGGAAATGTTACGAGCTCAGAGAGGAACATAAAAAGCAAGGGGTTGTGTTTTATTTTGCATTAATATATGACATTTTTCTGTTTCATGAAAGTTAAGAGCTACGGTGCTCTTTTATTGTTTAGGTTTTGTGTCTGCGCGTGCACGTGTGTGTGTGTGTGTGTGTGTGCTTTACCTTTTTTCTTTATATGCATTATGATTAGATGTAATGATTGTGAGTAAAGTTAATTCTTAGAAAGGAACAGTCTTACCTTATACATATTAATAAGTGCTTTCTGTGAGAAGCAATGACAGCCCTTGATACACTCTGGTGAAAATGAAAGGGGAAAAAAACCGGCACCACTATTAAGAACACCCCTGAGGTGATAGAGAGCCACATCTTTGATACATCAGCTCTTGGTCTCAATGCACACACTTATTAACTCACCTGTGCACCAAGAATTAGAATGAGCTCCTTCTTTAGACACATATTCTTAACAGCGGCCCCAACAGACATCCTGGAACCAAAAGCAGGGCTTCTGTGTGGGCTGTGGTGTCATTTTCTCAGTCTCACAGCAGAGTCTGTACTGACAGCAGCTCGCAGCAGATTAGAGACAGGCAGCATGGAAGTGATCGTTAAAGAGCCCGACAAGGCCAAAAGGGTGGAAAAAATATCTCGGCTCCAAGCAAAACGCTGTGCATTACTAAGAGAAGGGCATGAGGTTGTGCCTTCCAAATTATTGCCTCAAAGACACCAAACTATCTGAAATAGATACACAGGGATAAATGAGTGCCAACTCCAGATATCCACACTTATATGACTACCGTGTCTCTGCCTGAGAGAGACTTGGAGTGCTTTGCAAACACTGTCTCATTAATCCCCTCCAACTCCCTGAGAGGAAGTTGGGTGATGGCAAGTATTATTAGGCCAATGTAGTGAGAGAAGCAGGAGCACAAAGGAACCCAACTATGTGCTGAAAAGGTCTCAAGAATGGAATGCCTCTATGCTCAGACCAAAAAGCATCCATTGCAGCAGAATTGTAATTCAGAAGAAATTGTGAAAAAGAAAGGGGATGCAAATTAACCTATAAGTATTTTGCTTTCCCTTTGCTCTTTTTCATAAGTGCATTAGTCCAGATCCTTGAAATCACGAGAAAGTGACACCCACAATGTTGAGAGTTGATTGCAATAACCCTGGAAGGGGGGAATGATGCAGCCTGAGAAACTGCCTTGTCTGCAGCTGGAGCATTAGGAGTCCCTGGGTTTCTGACTACACCTGGGGATGGAGGTTCAATGTCATCCACAACAATCAGCTGGCTCAAGGACGCTCTTTGCTCTTTGTTTGCTTAATAGTTCCTGTGTTTTCCAAAAAAGAATAGTAATAATACTAGTTAACTTCACTGGTTAGCTGTTGCTGCATAACAAGCCACCCAAACCTCAGTTCCTTTAAACGATGATCATTTACTATCACCCATACATCTGCACATTGGTTGAAGTTCAACTGATCTGGGCTGGGTTCTCTGAACAGCTCGACTTCAGGCTGCAAAAGCTGGGGTGACTCAGTTCTCATTATGGGTATAGGGCAGTTATGCTCCTTGTGTCTATCATTCTCCTTGAAAAGACAGGTTGGCTGGCATATATTTTTTTTCCATGGTGGTGGTCAAGAAAGAAGGCAGAAATAGGCAAAACTTTCAACACTTAGGCTCAGAACTGACACATAGTCAATTTCACCCATATGCCATTGGCCAAAGTGAAACATGTGGCCAAGTCTCAATTCAAGGGGTGAGCTTTACAATGACCCCAGGTTGAGGTCAAGGCAGGGTGTGGACACAAGAGGGATAAAGAATTGGGGCCAGTAATGTCATCTACCTCATTAGTATTATCAAATATATACCATGATTCAGTATTATGTTCAGCCTTATCCTGCACCATCTTACTCACCTAATCCTTACAACATGCCATGTGATAGGTAACGTTATGCTTATTTTAAAGATAAGGAGACTAAGGCTTAGAGAAGTTCGAAAGGCATAGATTTCCACCATCTTATAATGGTATGACTCTTAAGACAGAATTCATGCAAACCCCCCTCAGAGGCAGATATCTGATATAGCCAGCTTCTATGTGGCTGCCTTCAACAGTGCCCAGACCCCATGGGCAATCAGCTGCCACTAGCTGGGTAGGACTAAGACTCTAAAACTATGTGGTTTGAGCCATAGCAACTCTGCTGGAAAGAACCTTTCGAGCCACTATTCTCAGAAGAGGGCTATAAATGGGCTTCATGACCTGTGCAGGAAAATGAGATTCTTTAATGTCCATCAATGTCCCAATAAACAGATTCCAACCAAGTTGAAAAAGATATGCTAAGCATCTATAGCTATGTTAGGAGGCTTTGACCCAGAGTCACCCTCAGGGAATCTACCAGGCGAGAGAAGTCAATACATAAATAGAATAGTCACAAAATAATATGTAACCAAGTACTTACTAAGGATTTCAAGGGTTTTGAATTAAACCATTGAAAATGAGCATGGCTGTTTTCTGTCTTCTCCTACCCCTATTCCAGCTACATGCAACACACACAAGCCTAGATACACAAAGGCATGCACACCCCAAGAACAAAGACAAAACTTCTTCCCTGGTTCAAGAAGGGAGGCTGAAGTCTGAACTTTTAAAAGGTATCAAGAAACATTTATCAAATGGCTCCTATATGTGAAGGAATTTACCCCCATTATCTTAATCTTAATAACTTTATGAGGTATCTGTATTCTCATTTAAAACAATAACCTAAGACTTGAAAGATGTAACTTCCCCAGGGTCTTACATCCAGGAAGAGGTAGAGCCAGGATTCACACCCTAATATGTCTGTCTCCGAGTTCATGTTCTTTCCAATAGATTGAGTAGCACCGATTTCTAGAGATAAGTCATATTTTTCAGTTAAACAAGCCTTCAGTAGAAGTCTCTTCAAATACCAGCCTTGTATTATACTGCCTTGAGGGATGAGAAAAAGTTGGGGTCACCCTTAAGTGGAGTTATGTGAAAAGTAGCTCCATTAGCAGAAAATATAAGATGAAGAAGTGTCATGACTTGAGGCCGGAGGTGGAGGAGTATGGGATGAGAAGTGGCCACCACAAGAATGTAATTGACCCTCCCATCCTGTCTCCCTGGCCTGCCTAACCCAAATGTCCTCAGATTTTTAAAATAGTGTTATATCCCCTGCAGCTGTATGTGGAACAAGGACTCCAATTATTTTATTTAGACATTTAGTAGGACATTTGGACCCTAAGATACCGAAAGACTTGGGTCTTTTTGGGTGTCCCTTGGAAATAACTTGAAATTCTTCAAGCCCAGGAGTCTCTATCACCACCTCAAAAATCTCGGAAATCAGACCATAATATTCGTCCATGTTGAGGAACCAGACTACTCCATCTCAAACTCAGCATGTGTTTCCACTCACTTCTCCATCTGTCCTAGAGGTTCAAGAGTAAACCACTGTAAAAATCAGGATCTCTTCTAATAACTGAAAGCTTAAATCAAGGATGTTTAAAGACCTTCAATTAGAGGTAAGTTAGCCAGTAGAGAGAAAGGAGTCAAATATCAGGGTTTGAAAACCTGGATGTTAATCATTGGCTCATTAATGATCCCCTTCAAGAGAAGAAACCGCAAAAAAAGAAAAAATAAATGTTGGAAGCAAGAACTAACTCATTCAGTCTTACCACCAGTGTGGTGTCACCTCATGGTTTACATATATTATGGATGTCTACTCAGAACAAGAAGTAATCTTCACCCCGAAGAAGCTTAAAAATCAAGTAGCTTCATTATCATAGCACAAGCCTGTTCATTCTCATGATGGCAGATTCCTTGGCGGTTTCTGTGGGCAACAGCATGAAGTTTCAAAGCCCAGGTCTGAAGCTCTGTGTGTCTCTAAGAATAAGTCTCCCATTAATCTTCACACAGATGATCACTTTCCAGATCTATACTAAATTAAGAAAAAGGCATTACAACATGAAAATGAGGGGGAAACCTTTCAAAACAGTGAAAAGTGCTGGGAAAGATGAATAGCAAGAAACAAACAGAAACCGAGAAAAGCGGCGAGGGCATTTGCAATTCATAAAACTAAAAAGTATCCCCAAAACGCTCACTATGAGAAGACTGTGGCAGATACGAACTTTCAACCTTTAGTGTTCTGCTTCATTTTAAAAGCTTAATTGGAAGTTTTAACATGTCTCCAGTTAAAAGTAGTCATAAGAAGTATTATTAAAATTCATGGATCTTTTTTTTTTTTTTTAAGATTTTATCTATTTATTTGACACAGAGAGACATAGCAAGAGAGGGAACACAAGCAGGGGGAGTGGGAGAGGGAGAAGCAGGCTCCTGGCTGAGCAGGGAGCCCGATGCAGGACTCGATCCCAGGACCCTGGGATCATGACCTGAGCCGAAGGCAGACGGTTAATGACTGAGCCACCCAGGCGCCCCAAATTCATGGATCTTTTTAAAGAGTACTGCTCACTTATGGCGACGTGACCACCACGGCATGCAATTCACCAGGCCAGATGCTCCACTTGTGATGGAAGCCATAACTGCCTTCATACGAGCTCGCAGAACACTGCTCACATGTTATCTCGCTGCTGCTGAACAGGGCCTTCAATTCATTTAATTAAAGCCTGAGGCACCAAATAATCTATTTTAAAACTAATTCTATAACTAATTTACTTTAAGTAGGTATCATTGAAGAATTCAATCCTTACTTTTAGCAGTTCTTACTTTTTAGTATAATGAACTTTAACATAAATTGTATTGTACCTAGGACCCATGACTTGACACTTGTAAGCAAGTGCCCAGATTTATCAGCTTGCTACAGAGCCATTCCTGGTCACTCTCCCAAGAAATAAGCAAATGAAGCAAGTCGGGATAGGCAGATGCACTTTCTCACTTGCTAAATCCATTGGCAATCATTGCCATTTATCATGTTCATTTTACACCAAAGGAAATGGTATTGGATGATTAATTATATAGATTTTATGCACTTAAGTGGGACTGGACAGAGAAAAAGAGAATTCCAAAAGGCCCTGCAAGTTCTGAGAGAAAGTACTCTTGGAGGATTCTGATATTGAGAAAGAAATAGTCCTCAGATCCAATATATTGGAATATTTATTTTACCTAAGATTTAATGTATGATATAGTTGTGAATCAGACTAATAGCAAGATGCTTAGCGCTAAGAATAGTATATTTACCAAACGAGCCATATCATATAAATACATGTAGAGACTTTCTCTACTTAAGAATATCAGATACTTTTGATTTCTAAAGCCAATACTGGCTCAAAAGGTAACTCTTATTTCATAGCCATTATACTTTTTTTTTTTCTATGCCATACTAGAATTGCTAGGAACAGAAAAATCTGATCAAATTCTGAAGAGAAACACAGTCTCAAGGCCTAAGCCTTCCTAGCACAGAAATCCAGATTGCACCTTATTAAATCAGAGAAAGAGCTGTGAGATACATACACTCTGCACAACTTCCCTAAGTGATTCCCAATAAGAACTCAGGCAGAATTCAGGCACAATGAGTTAGAGGTTCAGAACACACCTACAAAGGGGTTGAGCTCAAAGAGGAGGAATGGGGAATCATTTGGGGAATGATAAAATAGAGTGCAAAACCCAAGGTATGGGTGTTTATACTCATGACATTGGTTTATTTATAGAAAAATTTGAGAAGACTAATCCTGTTTTTCACAGATACAAATAAAAATGGCTGTGGGAAGGCCTGAAGCTGGTAAGGCACTCAGCAGTCTCCAAACTAGTCCAGAAGAAAATAAAATGATGAGCTCAAGGAAATATGTCAAAAAGACAGGAATAGATTTGATCTAAACAAGGGAACAAAGGCCACTACAGAGATGGGGGAAAGGTGCTTACACGCTGAAGAGGAACTAAATGTTTTCATCTTTTCTATCTTAAAAAAAAAAAAAAGTCACTACACCATTGTGCGTGGAATCTTAAAAAGAAATCAATACTATAGTATTGCAACATTATGCATTCCCTGCAGGATCAGCAGAATAGTTTTTGATGCTATATCTACTTTATAGGTATAGGGTATGTGGCTAAGAGGAAGTGAATCTTAATAATTAAAATGTACTTCATCAAAAACAATAATAATAATAACCTTCCTCTACTTAGCAATGGTATGCAGCAATTAATGATGTGATTAGATTTCTCAATATGCTGTAATTGCAAATGTTTGACTCTTCTGAATCATTATAATTCTCATATCACATTATCATTCCAGTTTTAAATAACCACTGGGATAATCTTTTCTAGAGAAAAAATACTTTCTTCTTTTACAATTTATAGATTAAAACAAAGGAATTTTATGTATTTGTTTTAGCGAGCAACTTGGGTGGTGAGGGTTTTATTATGTTACTAAAGATGACTTTTTAAAGAGTAACTAGAGTGTAAATGGTATAGTTTAAAATCAACTGCGTTGGGGTGCCTGGGTAGCTCAGTCGGTTAAGCATCTGCCTTCAGCTCAGGTCATGATCTCAGGATCCTGGGATCCAGTCCCTCACCGGGCTCCCTGCTCAGCAAGGATCCTGCTTCTCCCTCTCCCTCTACAGCTCCCCCTGCTTGTGCTCTCGCTCTCTCTCTCAGATGGATAAATAAAATCTTTAAAATAAAATAAACTGTGTGGCCTAATGGGAAAAACAAAAACAAAAACAAAAAAAAAAACAACCTCAATTGTATATATAGTATATTCCAGTCTCCTAAGTGAGAATATCTTGAAGATTCATTTGGGACAAATTCTGGAATGCTGTTGGTAAAGGTATTGTGATTCTCATGTTTCCACCAGCCTTGAGATATAACTCTCCATCAGAGAGCAACCAGAATAGTTCAAGTGCTGCATCTAAATAGTTGAAATAAAGAGGAAAGGAAATCCGTATGCTACTTGACCCTGTCAGGCAAAGGAAGATTCATAAGCCTATTATTTTATAAATGCAAGAAAGTGCATAAGAGCATAACTCATCTTCCAAATCCCATTTATTAAAGTGAAATCTTTTCTTTATAGATTTTTGCTCAAAATATTTTTCTTTCAATTTTTATGAATAGTCATTAGTTTTCATATCTTAACATATTGAGATGTATTTGGTGGTAGTTTACTAAATAGCATGATTTATTTCACAGGTGGGGAATGCACATTTATTAAATGTATTCATGGATTTTTCTCTTCTAAGGAACTATATATTTTCCCTCTGCAGAAAATATACAGAAAAGCTCATCACATAGAAAATCTCTCTTTCTTACTCAACACACATGTTCACAGTGACTAAAGGATGCCAGAGCTTCTGAGATAGATAAATCTCTGGGATTCTAATATCCAGCTTCTTCACAACTAGGTCTTTTTAGGGCCACCAATTAAAATTGCCTTAGAAATTTTAAGAGAGATTTTCTGCATACAGAACATAATGTCAGAGACCATGAGCACATCTCTGCCTTGGCACTGCCTACCTATAAAGTGAAACTGAAAAATGGGAGAACCACAGAAAGAATGAAAATCAGATTATATTCTTCCATGTAAGGAAAACACGTAGATATCTCCCAATAAGACATAAGTGCCAATCACCTAAAACAAAATTTAAGGCCAAACTATTTATCCTTGATTCTATGACAGTATATATAGATATTTATCCATTATGGTGTACATTTAACTCAGAATTAAATTCACAATTTGATGGAATAGTCACAAATTATCTTCTCTCCCACCAACTTGCCTTTTAAAACTGCTATTCAGTTCTGTGTCGCCTGCCTCAGGGGAAGGATATGGTCAAAAGGAAAGGATTCTTTAGGGACTGGTTTCCAGAGCTGAAACCTAGTTAAGAGACTATACCAGGTACCAAAACTCAAAGAATGTTTCCCCGGATTGGAGAGAAGGAGGTAAAGAAAAAAAGAGGTTTGGAGTTCCTGGGGAAGGGGCGAGATCTGAGGAGCCGTGCAGGCAAGAACAAGAGACATCTTAGCAAAAGGCTTCCGAGGGGCTTTGAATGCCCAAGAGCCAAGTGGGAGCAGAAGAGTCATCCACAGATGGCCCACTCTTCACTGGAGGGAGCACCATCCCTCATCAAGGCCCAGAGCCTAGCAGCCATGCAGGGGCTTACCAGCCCTAAGAACTAAAGGGTGGCCCCTCATGAGCAGGCTGCTACTGGTTTGGCACTGCCCAGAAGGAGTGATGCCTTTGTGTACCCTATGACTCATTCCCTGTCTCACTCACTCTGAGCAAAGAACCACCAGCTCATAACATCCCATAGCTCTAAGAGAAGGGCATAGAGCTCATATGCCTAACAGGGTTGGGATAGTGCAGATATTCTGGGACACCCAGAACAGAGACAGCAGCTATTCACATCCCTTTCGCATGTGTTTTGTATTGGCCACACTAAAACCAGTTTGTAAACAAATATTCTAAATTCTAAAGATGACACCTTGCCCCCACTCCCACCCAGAGAATATGCAGTGTTAGAGAAGAACATTAATTGAGGACTTAGCTTTCCACACACAACCCCTAATGCACAAAATGCCACGTAAGGAATAAAGATCACAATTTGACCTTGTGGGACACCCTTGTAGACAAACACTGTAATCTATCTCGGGGGCGTTGCACTCAAGTAAAGGATAAGAGGAAGAGGACAAAGATGCAGCCCCAGGAGTGCACGGCACACCCTACGTCTCAGTGAGTTTTTCCTCATCATGGGTGGACTCACCTTCTCCCTCCCTCTAATACATCTCTTCAGTATACCTGGTGCTTCACTGCTCAGTGACATGTAGACCTCTACAGCGAAAATGCTCAAATTTCACTAACTAAACATCTTTTTTTTATTATTATTATGTTATGTTAATCACCATACGCTACATCATTAGTTTTGGATGTAGTGTTCCATGATTCATTGTTTGCATATAACACCCAGTGCTCCATTCAGTACGTGCCCTCTTTAATACCCATCACCAGGCTAACCCCTCCCCCTGCCCCCCATCCCCTCTAGAACCCTCAGTTTGTTTCTCAGAGTCCACAGTCTCTCATAGTTCGTCTCCCCCTCCAATTTCCCCCCCTTCATTTTTCCCTTCCTATGATCTTCTTTTTTTTTTTTAACATCTTGAAGGGGAAAAAAAAGAAATGACTGGGGGATATAGTCTTCACATAGGAACTAAGAAACAGTCCCTTTGACTTTACCTTTGAAGACCTAATCTTCAGAGATTTTGGAGCCTGTTCATGAACACAAATACTTAACTACTGAGAGATTACATCCATACAACCAAACATATTGCACACGGTCCATTTGTTTTCTGGTGAGCTTCCTGTGTTGAATTATTTAGTTTTCATCATTTTTGATTTTGTAAAGGTTAGATGTTAGATGCTGATAGTGATATTAGAGAGGATGAAGAAATCAATCTTAAAGTCATTCTGAAGCAGAATGAGAAAAGCAGTTTGTCAAAGTTGGCCTAGTAAAGTGCCAAGTTTCCTCCAACCCTTACAACATTTGGCTAAAAATTATAAATTTATCGTAATGCTTACCCAGGTAGCAGTGTCTTTGTTAATTCTGAGCAATCAAAGTAAAGACCAAGACCATTCGTTCATTCTCATTCATTTATTTGCTCATTTACTTGTTCATTCATATACTGAGCAACCACATGTGCTTAGACAGTCTCAGAAAGAGAAATGCTTAAGCTGTGGCTTTAAGATAAAGTCAGCACTTGCCACATGGCCAACAGGAAAGGGGGAAGAATTCCAGGCAGAGAGACAAGCATCTGCAAAGGGACAAGTCACAGCAGGGCATGTTGGGAAAACTCCAAGTACTTCAGAACTGATGGGCCAGAGAGTGCCAGGGTCAGAGACCTGAGGGAGCTGTGGCTGGAAATGACAGCAGGAGCCAGATCGAGAAGAGCATTTTACGCCATGTGAGGGAATTAGCAAGACCACTGAGGCCGTAGTGGGGCAAGATTTGAGAAAGGAAAAACTGTTAGAAGGCTGTTGCTGATAGTGACAGAAAGAATACTGAGAATCTGACTCTGAAAAATTCCAACAACAAAATAAGTGCTGATTTTGCACTTCACCTCATAACGCATGATCATAATTTCAGACTTCACTCGGCTCTCAGCTGTGTGGGATGTGACTTACCTGGTCTACTCTACAATTTTTAACTTGGATGTCAGCGTGGGGTCCAAGTGGTACAGAAGTTTCTCCTTAGCCACCAAAACTGTTGCCTTGAAAACTTACAAAGGCAGCCAAAAAAATTAATTGAGAAAATTCTGAAATGAACCGCATAGAGTTTACCAACTGGTAAACCCATGCAAAAGCAAACCAGAGTACCTTGCAAATCTAACTACAGTGTCATTCTGGGACAATCTGTGTGCCTTCCACAATAGGGCATTGGTGAATTCTCTAGAAAGTAAAGAATGACTGGAGGGGAGAGTGTTCCCCTCCCTTTCCAGCAGGCTTCCAGTTCCAAACGAGAGCCTCCTACAGTCCTTTCTGTTTGCAGTGCTGCATCACTGCCTCATGCTTTTCTGCACCCCATCTCATCCAGGTGACAGGTCTCTTCCTAG
This sequence comes from Mirounga angustirostris, assembly GCF_029215605.1. Taxonomy (NCBI): domain Eukaryota; kingdom Metazoa; phylum Chordata; class Mammalia; order Carnivora; family Phocidae; genus Mirounga; species Mirounga angustirostris. Next base: position 77,906,695 of record NW_026991716.1, on the reverse strand, counting down.
TACCGGTGTGAGTGCTAACAGAGAATTCTTGGTCTCTCTGGACAATGGTTCCAATATCTGACATTAAGACACAAAGTTCAAATCAACTGCATTTCTGAAACTTTAACTGTTTGTGTTATGTTAATGAAGGGACTTGTGCAAATGCTAAGAAGTCAGGGCACATGACTCTTGCCCTCAAAGTTCAGTATGAAATGTGCCTGCTACAAATGCTAAATCCTCTCTTGTGTCTGTGTAGTTAAAAGAGGTCTTAAATGAAATTTTCTGGCTTTTAAAGGGATGAGGGCAAAGTCTACCCTGAGCCAGGACTAGAAGTCCAGTCCTTCCATTACCTTAAAGACTCCATTATATTTTCTTCCACTGGCATGCTATTAATACCCACCACCAACCACAACGACTGAGCTATCTTGTGTCCTCTCACATTTGTGTTTTGGTAACACAGCCTCTGCGTTTCCCATCTATAAAATAGAGAAGACCTACAACTAGCCCTTAGTACTAAGATCACTATCTCACAGTAAAGAACACCTGGAGCAAAGAATCTCATTCATGGTCAATCTAACCAGATAGTTTGCCATCGGTGTTGGCCATGAAACACTTCTCCATTAAGCTACAAGTTCTAAGCCTGTCCTCTAATTATTTCATTAGCTGAAAAGCAGAAGTAAAGGATGGGGCTAGGCCACTGACCCAACCAATAGATATGTTATAAACTGCTAACAACAAGCACCCAACTTCTCACTATCTGAGCAAAGCAGGCACAATTTTTGGCAGCTTCTTTAAACCTCCTGAAGGAGGGATGTAGGGCAAGCAGAAAGCCTTAATCACAGATGCCAACCCTAGAGATGCATTTGATCGCAAAGTCTTTCCCCTTCATGCATGCATTAGTGTGGCAGCCAGAAGAGAAGCAGATTTTTCCTGTGGGCGGAAACCATATGCTTCTGTGTAAGAGCAGAGATAAAATCAACTCCTCTGTCACAGCCTGCTCCATTCAACTCTTTCCAGCATCCTCATTTCAGAGAAGTTCCCAGGTATGAACTGACTGCAGACCCTTCTTTACCCTGCTCTTTATCTGAGAGCTTGGTTTTGAAATGGAGAGAGGTTGGTTGCTGAGGCATGTCTCAGCTCAGTTTGATGGATCCATAGAGCGGTTATTTAAATGGGCTGTTGTTCCAGGCTTGTCTGGAATGTCTATAAAACATATGTCAGAATTCTCCATCTCTCCCAAATTCCCTTTTTTCGGTCAGTTATGAAGAGACAAGCTTTTTTTTTTTTAGAAAATAAATCACACAGCAAAAGCTTTTGTGAGACCTGTCTATAAGCTAAGAGTCTGTGCAAAAGCCAGGTAAGGGAAGCCTGTCTCTCTGACAAGCAGTCATTATTTAGAGGAGAATTCTTGTCACCAGATATGAGTTATAAGCTGATGACTGAGAAGCAATGTTCTTGATACAGTTTACTTTTCCTAAAATAAGTGTGCTAATTAACTCAGGGGGAAATTATTTCAGATCTTTGACTCAAACTTCAATCCTCCCCCAATTCATTTTGCTTCAGATTAATTTGCCCGAGGACAAATTCCTTAAACTGCCCTAGCAGATTTGAGAAAAGGAAAGAGGAATTGCGCCTTGGCAGGCAGCCCTTCGCTATTAAAAGTCAGACTTGATGATTTCCTTTTCCTGAGGCAATAGTGACTCCTTCCAAAGGCTTCACAAAGATCCAAGAGAGGGGTCTTCGTCAAATGATTAGGTATGAGACCAAGATCTGCTTAAAAAAAAAAAAAAAATTGTATTCTATCTTTGGAGTTGCCATGCAAGAAGCCATTCTGGAAATTGCCGCATTATGATATCTCCCCAGGCCTGTGTTTGTAGAGCTACATCGATTGACCTAGCCTCTGGACCCTAATCTGTGTCCATCCTTTACATCAAACTAAAGGCAAAGTTTTTAAAAGTTGATTCCCAGCAATTTATATTGACTTGTTGACTTTAAAACCTACAAAATATAAACCTAGCTAATTTTTGTTTTTCTTTCATTTATTCAAAGGATAAATACTGACTTATTAGCCATTTGGGTAATTCAGGCAAAGGGCCTTTTCCTCAGATTAACAAATGGAATAAAAATTGATTTTTTTGCCTCTCCCCAACCTTCCACCTCCTAAGTAACTTGAAGTCTGCAGCTGAACAACAGTGTCCCCAGACCCACAGTGCATACCACTGAGTGTGTGAGGGACAGACTCAGCATGCAAGAATTAGGTACATTTTTTCTCAGGGCATGTACCAAACAAAATCACTAAAAGTAAAGTGTTCTAAAATGGAACAAGCTGAAGATTCTAAACAACAATGAGTATACAGAATTGTATAGCTAATAGACTAGAACCCCACCCCCATGCCTCAAACTACCTTCCTTAAATTTCCTGAAATACCACCATTAAACATGCAGGACCAAATTAGCAAGCCCTTCTAATGGAAAATATTTTTTGCAGTGATTTTAAACATTTGGGAGTCCTAGAATGTTTTGAAAATCAGGTGAAAGCTATAGATCCTGTCTGCAGAATAAGGCACTTAGATCCCTAAACACAGAGTCTTGCCTATAATTTTTAGGGGTTCATAAACCCCAGGTTAAGAAACCAACTCCAGTATCAGCTCATAGAATCAGATATTTTCTCTAATATAAAACTGAGATGAGTACATTGACAGTGTAGATGGATGGGGGAATTTTTGGGGTGGTGGAGGAATGAGGCCTATGAGCACACAGGGTGCTAAGGACAGGTGCTAAGGAGTCATGATGGGAAAAAAAAAGAAGAAACTCTACTTCATACATATGTTCAGAACCAACTCAGTGCATATGTAATGTGCTTTTTAAAAAGTTCTGTTGCTGTCCATGATTACTATGATATTATTTTTATACTTATGTTTCAGATGATGATATTAAGCCAGAGAGTTCTGCCCAGGCACACTGTGAATCTTTGTCAGGGCAGCATTTATATTCCCTGGTTGTTGAGCTAAATCACGAGCAGTCAGTATGGGATCCTATAATCATAGCTGGATGAGGAATATGTGTGAAGTAATTGCTGTATGTGCGAACAGTCCATGCCTCTTAACGGGGCCTGATTAATTGAGAGGGAAGAGAGTGAACATCTTCATTGCACTTCATTTCTCTAACTAGTTTGTCAGATTGGATGGGCAGTAGTAAGAGTGGCAGGGCATGATGCTGAATTGTATCTCTGAAGAGAGGTTTCTGGGAGTACAACAAAATACCATGTTTGTACGTCTTAGGATAAATTACTAAAACGGCCATAAATCCCGTTCTATTTTCTTTTTTTTTTTTTTTCAGACACAAAAAGATTACCTTGAAAGGCATTTAAAATCAGAGAGCTTTGGCAAAGCTAAAGGTTCCTGGGAAGTTAGGCCCAAGAACTGACATCACAGCATTAACCCTTATCTCAAAACTCAGGTCATTTCTGTTCTCACATTGTCTAAATGTACCAGAAGCCTCTTTTCTTTCCTTTAAAGATTTAGACTTTTAAAAAGAATTTTACAAGTTCAAAGCACAGCACACTGCAACTCTGCCAACTTGTGATATGTTTCACCTTCCCCCGGCCAGTGGAGACTGAGAACCTTTCAAGGCAGAATGAGTTCAATATGTGAAGAGAGAATGAAAGAAAAATCCAAACAGGCTCAGAGCAGTGGCAGCCCTCCCTGAGAACTGTTGCTGGGAATTCAGCAGAGAAGGAAATGCATGTGCCATAAATAGAAATTCTACTGAGGAGAAAAACCAAGACTCCGTCTGCCTTGTGAAATTCCAACCCATGTCGATTGGAAGCAAGGCCCATGGTGAATCCTTGGCCCTGTGATAAATACAGAAAGATGGAAAATTAAGAGAAACCTAAGCAAAATGGGGAGCAATTTTCCTGAAATGACAAGCCCTATTTGACTTAGATAGCCATTGAGAAATGGAGACAGTCAAAAGGAATGGATATGTTCAGAGAATGCGATCGAGACACACATATCAGAGAGGTGTCACATTGATTTAGACAGACTGTAATCTTTTTCCCTTTTTTAAAAAACATTGATAGAGTGGATAGTTTGATATCCACTCTGAAACTATCAATTTAACAGCCACTGAAGCACAGAGTAACAAGATGTCGGACTTCTCCAGTCAGTCTTCAGGCTTGTTGAAAGTTCTACCCATGAAAGAACTGGAAATTGGAGGGAGGAAGGGACAGATAGGTGTTTTTTGAAACGAACACAAAGAAGACATCTGAGATTGATCTTTTGCAAGAAAGGAAAGTCTAAGAGAAGGAAAACAAAGTCCAGCAGGTTCTAAACCATAATTAAAGGAGATGTTAATCAAGACTACATTTGGAGGGGGGTGCCTGGGTGGCTCAGTCGTTGGGCGTCTGCCTTCAGCTCGGGTCAGGATCCCAGGGTCCTGGGATCGAGTCCCACATCGGGTTCCCTCCTCGGCGGGAAGCCTGCTCTCCCTCTCCCACTCCCGCTGCTTGTGTTCCTGCTCTCGCTATCTCTGTCTCTGTCAAATAAATAAATAAAATCTTTAAAAAAAAAAAAAAAAGACTACATTTGGAGGAACAAAAACTTTCATTTATTCCTCTCTTAGTTGAGACTGTTTTTGTCTATGTATAACTTTGGTTCTTGAATTTTATTTGGGATTTAGAATGCTAAAATGCTATAGAATCTGCTTCTCAGACCAGAAAGCCATAGACAGTTGGTGCAAAGTAGGTTAAATAGCCCCTGAAAATTCTAGAAAGGGCTCTGAAGCAGACCTTGCTATCTGCAGACAGACTGCCCCTCATCATCATGTGGCAAGTCTCAAATAGGGCCGATGCTGCAGTCTGGCTCTGCAGACACTGCCCGGTGACAGAGGCTTCCAAATACCTGGTTGCAGAGTTCTAATCCCAGAGGAATGCTCGCAAAGGGCAAGTAAGTGAGAGTGAGAGAAAGATATCCCAATTCCCCCAGAGAAATATACTACACACACTGATCATGAAATGCCCAGGAGAAGACTGTTTCTTCACCATCTGGAGATAGCAACAGTCTCAGCAGGTTAAGGTGGGGCTGGGGCACTGAACAACTATGACTCTATCACTCTTCTTTAGTTTGTAAATACAGCTGCCTTCAATCAGCTCAACAAATGCTTTTTCCTGTTTCTATCTTTCAAGAACTACAGATCACAAGAAAAAGACAAGGGAAGTAGACTGCTAGTCTGGGACTTGGTTTTCCACAGCAGCCGGTGTTAGGTAAGCTCTAGGGGGAGTCGGGTGTCCCTCAGCTCATGACTGCCCCCGGGGGAATACCCTACCAGTTAATGAGCCTGCCCCTTAATTGTGCGTGGACGTCATGGGCCAAGACATCATTTTAACACCCCCATCCCTGAAAGATCTTTTCATATCTATACTGGATGGAAGCAGATCTTCTGGACTAACCCAGGCTCCATAAGATCTTTATGTCTTCAGATATCGATAAGCTAATCAAAACAAACAAACAAAAACCTAAACAGTATTCTATTCATTGCATGATCCATATCTTAGGTTACCCTTTTTGACCTGCACTGCCACTGAGATCCACATCTAGACAGTTACCGATCTGATTTGCTTCCCCTGAGAGCTGAGGTGAGGGGCAAGGAGAGAGGATCTGGTTAAGTACTAGACTAGGAGTGAAAGAACAAAGATTTCCAATTTCTTTATCTTCCTTTTCTAGTGATATACACACAACCTAACTCCTTCTTAAGCTCACAGCATAAAATTTTATTTTTTTTAAAGATTTTATTTATTCATTTGAGACAGAGAGATACGGAGAGAGAGCATGAGCAGGGGGAGAGGCAGAGGGAGAGGGAGAAGCAGGCTCCCCACTGAGCCAGGAGCCCTATGTGGGGCTCGATCCCAGGACCCTGGGATCATGACCTGAGCCAAAGCAGCTGCTTAACCATCTGAGCCACCCAGGCGCCCCACAGCATAAAATTTTAAAAAGAAGAATTATTCTTTCCTTTTCCCCATCATCACTATCATCGCTGTAGAACACTGATATTAGATAGAGGTGGATCCAAGATATTTAGGAAGTTGATTTAGTATGACTTTTATTAAAATTAATTTTAATATGCTAACTGGATACAGGACATAGAGGAGAAGGCTGGAATCTAGGGTGACTTCTAGATTTCCAACTGGAACATTGTTTAGATGCTGGTACTACTTACAGAGATTAAGATTACTGAAGGGAAATTGAGTATTACTATGTGACAGGGCACTGGCCTGGTCACTCAGGGTACATCCGTGTGTAACATATTAATCCCTGTCCTTGTCGAGTTCACAGTCTAGTGGGAGGAGACAAACAATAAACAACAAACCTAAAAATTGGATTAGATAATAAATATTAGAAAATGATAAAGGCTATGGAAATAAAGGAAAAGAAGAAAAAGGTAGGAATGAAAGGGAGAGAGGATGCAAAGAAGGGTGTTTGGAGGTTACAATTTTAAATAAGGTGGTCAATAAAAGCCTTTCCAAGAAGAAGACATTTGATCAAGGATTCCAGGAAGATGACAGAGTTATCCATGTGGGTATCTGGGGGAAAGAAGATTCCAGGTGAAAGGAGCAGCCAGAGCAAAAGCCCTCAGGAGGGATAGTTGAGGAATAGCAAGGGGGTGGGGGGCATTTAACTGGAGCAGAGTGAAGAAGAGGAAGTGTTGTAGATAGTGGAATCACAGAAGGAATGGGGCTGGGGAGGGGGCAGATCACAAAAGCTTTGTAAAGCCTTGTGGGAACTTTGGCTGTTACTGTGGGTGAAATGGGAAGTCATCACAGGGTTTTATGCAAAAGAGAAGATATGATTTACAGTTTAAAACAGATCATTCTGGGGGTGCCTGGGTGGCTCAGTAGGTTATGCATCTGCCTTTGGCTCAGGTCATGATCCTGGGGTCCTGGGATCGAGCCCCGCACTGGGCTCCTTGCTCATTGGGGAGCCTGCTTCTCCCAATCCCTCTCCCTGCTGCTCCTTCTGCTTCTGCTCTCTCGCTCTCTCTCTCTCTGTCAGATAGACAAAATCTTTTATAAATAAATAAATAAAATAGATCATTCTGGTTGGAAATAAGACTTTAGAGGGTAAGGATAGAAGCAGGAAGTCCAATTAAGAAACTATTAAATAATCTAGGCAAGGGATGATGGTGGCTCAGATCAGGGGTGGTAGTGACCCCTGGTCTTAGGACAGCACCTAGCAAAGAGGCAAAATCGATCTGCAATGCCACCGGAGAACATTAGCATACAAGATTTACCATACCCATGACCAGTATTCTTCCCCTAGAGACCCTTGCAGCCCAAATGTAGCTCTCTTTTGTGCCTCTCTTATGTCAGTGTAATGTCTGGGGTCCTTTGTTCCAAGCCCCTAGGTGCCCAGCTTTCTAGACTTCACCAGAGGACACCAGGGGTCCTTATTTTCCATCACTTTGCCACTGCTTATCCCTGCCCCAGCCTGCCAAGCTGCACAGTTTATTTCAGACTACTCTTCCACCTTCTGACTCCCTAACTTTCTTTCCTTGCCACAGTATTGCTCACAGTTTCCTGTTGACTCACCTTTCGCTTTCTCTTCACTTTCCCAGGTCTGGGTTAAGCAGGAACTGCATCTTAATCACACTGTGCTTCTCTCCAAGGACCTTCCTGGAGCTGGACCTTATATGCTGTGTCTGGGCTCAGCGATCAGTCTTAGTCAGGGGACGCTTTCCTGGACCTGCTGCTCCCGCTGCAGTTGAGGGTCAGTATGCCAGCATTCATTAATTCTTTGTCTACTTCCTCCCCCATATGTTCCTTTGTCTGCTCTCTTTCTCCTCGCTTGTCTGAAAATGGTCCTGAATTCCTTTTTTCTCCCTACTTTTCCCTTGCAACCTCTGACAGTTTCTGCTTATTCATGTCTCCAGCCTCAAAAATATATTTGTTAACCTTCATCCTGACCTTTCCTTATGAGGCCTTGACTTGCCTATTCATCCGCAAGCAATTGCCAAGGAGACTAGATAAGCTAGTGTCTGTATCAAGCTCTTCTGAATGCCTCTTATCAACACCGCGAGTCCTGAAAAATGAGGCAGCACAGAATGCTGCTTCTCTCTACTGAATGGCAGGTGCCCAGTGAATCAGTACTATTGTCCCTGTATTCCTGGAAGAGGATTAAGGACAATTCAATAATATTTCACCTAGAACTCTACAATAAGAAATGTCACCTTTCCAGAAAAAAACAGCTACAAACCGGGAAGAACATAAAGAGGTCTCGGAGGAGTCAAAATAGTTCACAAACTCCAGGCACTAAATTTAAGGCACTTGACCCATAAGAAATTCACCTGGGATTTTATCATCACCCGTTTATGCTTATTTTCCATGTAATTCTGAAAGGTAGGGATCAGATTGCTAATTTTATAGTTAATGAGAAATAGCAAATTTGAAGATGGGGCAGAGACTACTTGAGGCAAAGATGACTTCAGAAAATTTATAACAGTGAAAAGAAATACTACACAGTCCCGAAGGAAAAAAAAAAAAAAAACTATGAAAGTTAGAATTCAAACAGCACTGAAGTGTGGAATTTATAGGTACAGACGGCTCTGTCATAGCAAAATACGGCTCAGACTTGAGGTATGATGTTTTGGCAACATGGACCTAAGAGAAACAGAAGAAAGATATGGGGATGCTGCAGTAGCGGGACAACTGCAGCAGGTCTGAGATTTTACTTGAGGGGCTTTGATGGCTGGGAAAAGATTCTGTGACTCACAAACTATCTGCTCTGAGGCCATATACCTAGATCCACCTTCCCTGCTCTGCATTCTGGCCCCACTGATTTTCACACCTGACCTCAGACTCCAGAGGTTAGAGGGAAAGTCTAAATTCCGTCACCCCGGGTGGTGAACACAGGGTGTCACAGACCCCTTTAGGCCAGTCGGGGATCTGCATACCGGTGCCGAACACCCCAGAGCCCACTGTGACTTCCTGCACCAGCTTCTACCCCTGTCCCTTCCCACTCAGCCAGAATTGGTTGGGAATCTACTACAAGCCATCATTGTCACGGGAACTTTCAGGAAGGTAATAGCACTGGATCCTCTCTGGAACCTGTGGGGGAGATACTGTTATCCCTATTTTACTGAGGTTCACCAGCAGAGATTAGGCTGAAACAGTTGTGCTGACTCAGAGCCTGTGGTCATTACACCATACCATACTACCCCAGTGGACAGACAGAATCTGCCTCCTAGCCATACCCCTAAATCACTTGATCGTTCCAATTCAGAATACATTTTCTTTGTCCTTTTTAAAGAGTAATGGTATGTATTTTTGAAGATTCCTGATATTCTGTTGGTTATAAAAATGATCCAAATCCAAAATCCATAATATAGGTGCCCAAGATTAGGTTTCCATTATTTAGGAGAGGTTCCCCAGTACTGCTGAGCTGCAATTTACTTACCTTTAAGTTATTTATATTTAGCAAAGCCTATATTAAGCAAACTCACATTTTGGGGGAGGAATTATTTTCAGATGATTCCCAAAGGATACAGCCTAGATGAGAACAAGGGGTATAGGGTATGGCTTACCTCCCTTGACTGCTTAATGATGCTGTATTTATTCACTGGAGTACTGGCTTTGTTTGTATGCTAATAATGATCAAAATCAGCAAAATACTCAGAGAAAACATTCACACTGCCACCATTGCTGTAACTACCAATTTCACACCTGTATTCAAGGAGTTTTCTCAAAGGCACTTTAATGAGATCAGTTGCTCAAGTTGATGTAAGCACTAAAAAGCAGTGAGGAAGAGATCTAGGTGTACCCACACTTTACTAGATTCCTATGGGTATACCACATATCCAGATTTGAGCATTTCTCATAATCCAGCCTAGAAATCACATCCTTGCTGATCACCCAGTTGATCCAGTTCTACATTCCCCCCCAGCACTCTTTTTATCTTCTTTTTTTTTTTTTTAAAGATTTTATTTATTTGACAGAGAGAGACACAGCAAGGGAGGGAACACAAGCAGCGGGGGTGGAAGAGGGAGAAGCAGGCTCCCCGCTGAGCAAGGAGCCCCATGCGGGGCTCGATCCCACCTGGGATTATGACCTGAGCCAAAGGCAGACGCTTAACCGACTGAGCCACCCAGGCGCCCCCTCTTTTTATCTTCTACTGTAATGGATAACGCCTCAGCCTCCTGCAAAGTTTACTCTGGTTAAAGTAGCAATTCTTCATATGCTTGTAGGGCAGCTGTTTTCTCCACAATCGGCCCTTACATCATATCCTGAAAAATATCCTTACCAAGTTTTTAGAGTGAGCAAAAGTGTGGCCAGTGGTTTCTCCCTCTCGATGTGCACATCATAAATCATGTCTCTCTGGGTTACCAGTACACATGAGGGAAGCCGAATCTCTCTCAGTATGGAAAGCCCCAGAGTCTGGAGTAGAAGAGTGGCCAACACTAAGGGGCGCTGCATAATGCAGATGCTGTTTTCGGCTGTTTGTAAAGCACAGTGACAAGTCATGCATTGTAAGCCACCCCATAAACTCCAAGGAAACGTTTCCTCATCCAACCAAAAATGCCCACGAATGTTAACTGAAGCCCTTATTTGAGCATAGTAAGCATGAAAATGGCAGAGAAAAGACAGAATAATGAAATATAGCAGGATCTTTTATCTTCATAAATATACATTCATTCATTCAACTAATATTTATTAAGTAATTACTGGGCTCAAACCAGGCTGTTAGGAATTGGGCCGGGGCACTGGGCAAAGGAGGAAACACAGATGGATCAGTCATTGTGTAGTAATCATGGTCTGGTCAGGAGCACCGAAACCACACTTGGATATTTCAACAGGCTATTTAGTATAGGGTATTGGTGACGCAAGTGTCGGGAGGAGTGGAAAAGGCCTTTTCAAGGGAAGACTGGGGTAACATAGAGTTAATAACCAGAGGAAGCAGTGCGTCCTTGAGCCTTGAGCTGGAGAAACACAGGGGAAAACCGAGAAGCTAGAAGAGGCGCTCCTTGGATCTGCGCTCCAGTGTGTGAGTAGGGAGCACCACTCGGTGGCTGCTCAGGAAAGCGGAGGGGAGGTTCGGGGGCCGGAGCTGAGGTGCCTGAGGACGAGGCCCTGCACAGCTGCTGCTGCTGCCTCCGAGGGACAGTGTGAGGTGGGCTGTGGAATTTTGAAAAGAAGCCGGAGGCTGGAAGCAACTGCTGCCGATGAGGTGATGTGCCATCCCTGGGACACTATTTTCAGAAACATCAAGCAAACAGGGAGGAGCACATCCCTTCTCAGTCACTGCCCTCCCGTCTCTCCTCCTGGTGGCACTAATGGCAGAAGCTAACAGCGAGCAGCCGGCAAAGCAGACGTGTGGTTTGCCGAGGCCCAGCCCCAGCCCCGGCATCGCGGAGCAGAGTGAGGAGGGGGAGCTGGGAGCTAAGCCTCCAGAGATTAGTAACAGGCACCCGTGGCTTCTGCTGTCAAATCGAGTAGAAAAGATAAAACATATGTGTAAATATAGCTAAAATTAATAAGTAGCCTCACATTTGTACAGAAAATGGTGTAAGTGTTCTGTAGAGGACGTACTTATTTCCAAGTGGGTAGACCAGGATAAGCTTTAGGGAAGGGCTAGAATTTCACATCAATCTTGAAACAGAATAAAGTTTAGATAAAATAAGAGAGGATAAAGGAGACTTCAGGCAGAAGATACAGAGCGAGCAAAGACAGGATGACTGGAAATCACAGAGGACGATAGATTGGGAATGCTATAGAAAAGTTGGGGAAGTTGGTTGGGAAAATATTGTTGAGGGATTTGGAATTTCAGATTAAAGAATGTTCTGGATTTTTGTGGATTTTTAAACACTTTGAATACTTGACTCTGCCAGATTGTTTGACTTCCAGGTGACAATATTCAAATTTAGTGCAGGAAGTCAGGGCATCTCTTTTTCAGGGTGACAAAAGTCCTCCAGATAAAGTAACTCAAAGGGAGCCTGGGTGGCTCAGTCGGTTAAGTGTTTGCCTTTGGCTCAGGTCTTGATCTCAGGGTCCTGGGATCAAGCCCCACGTCAGCTCCCTGCTCAGCGGGGAGCCTGCTTCTCCCTCTCCCACTCCCTCTCCCTCTCCCTCTGCTCCTCCCTACTGCTCGTGCTCGCGCTCTATCTCTCAAATAAATAAAATTTTTTTTTAAAAAAAAGGATAAAGCAGGGCGCCTGGGTGGCTCAGTTGGTTAAGCGACTGCCTTCGGCTCAGGTCATGATCCTGGAGTCCCGGGATCGAGTCCCGCATCGGGCTCCCTGCTCGGCAGGGAGTCTGCTTCTCCCTCTGACCCTCCTCCCTCTCATGCTCTCTGTCTCTCATTCTCTCTGTCTCAAATAAATAAATAAAATCTTTAAAAAAAATAAAAAATTAAAAAAATTAAAAAATTAAAAAAGGATAAAGCTGCTCATAAGGTCCCTCAAAAATCAAATTTGTGACTTTGTAATACTCTGTACTACTCTACTGTGCCAAGCTCTCCAGGAGTAGCCAGCAAATTGAAGAAGTGCCAGACATTTCACTAAACTCAGTATGGTGTTTAGACTATTTGGAGTTCAATTTTGGCATGGTCTTTAGGTGGAGACACTTTCCATTTAAATCTCTGCCCAGCTGCTGCATGCACAATGGCTCAAATGACACACCAGCTGCATAACAGTCATCTGTCATTCCCAAACATGGACAAGAATACCATCAGTTCTGTGAATAAATATATTTATTTCCTAGTTACAAAAGTTAACACAGTGAAGAGTAACTTCATACAATGTGCCATTAACTACAAATTTGGGATGGTGGGGGGAATGACAGAATTGACTTGGGAGTTGGGGTTATTCATTCGAATCCGCGGTATTACTCTGTGGTGTGCAGGTAAAGTGGCTCAGGAGGTGAGGAGGGGAGCCCTGATTTTTTGTAGTGTTTGCTAATTTCTGTGGTGTAAATTCTCCCACCATGGGCAATTCCAAGCTATCAACCTGGTGTTGCTAACCTCAGAATTGAGAAAAGATGTGTAAAATCGACTTTCCCAGGCCAGTATGAGCTAGTTCCAGCACTTGCAGGTGGGTGTTAGGTGGAAGAGGGAATGACAAGATGCAGCCAAATGCAAGAGGCCTAGAAATAAGGATTATAATTTAAGCTCAAGGAAAGGAGAGACGCAGATGCAGGAAGCAACAGGATTTCCAGAAGTATTGAAAGCCCTTGGGAAAGTAATCATAGGAGAGAAGTGACCAAAGATGATCAGCCACAGTCATCTGTCTACCTGGTGGTCTAGTATGGAAAATTACATGACCCACTTTATTAGGTATGGGCATTCTACCATCCCATAGTCCAGCCTAATATTTTCTATAAAGAACTTGGGAAAATAAATTGAATCAGTTAAAACAGCTGAGGCTAAGTAAAACATGTGAATTTTATATGAGAAATGAGGTATATGCATAGCTTCCATTTTTTATTCTGGAGATCAAATGTTTTCACCATGACTTTGAGAGACGACCCATTTCTTTGTACTGAATAGGTTAATAGTACAAATAAATTTGATCTATAGTATTTCTAATGCATGGTGTGACAGTCCTATGTAGTCCACTGCTAATGGCCTTGTTCACAAGCCTGAGTCTGGTAAAATATTTAATCCAGCCATAAAAATGACTACATTAAAAATTGAATTAATAATGATTAAAATTAAGTATTAACCATTCAATTAAATTTAAAAATAAATCCAGGGACTTCTAATTCTCCTTATGGAGAAAAACAAACAGAGTTAATAAGCTTGACAAATATTTAATAAATATTTAACTTCACATTCACATCCTATATGGAGAAGAAAAAAAGTAAAATTTGATATCATAGGTTATAAAACTGTCTTGTGGCTGAGCTTTTACGATACCCTTGAGTTGAACTAGACTGCTGATGGAGAATAAGCTGGTGTTTTCAATCAAAAGAAGCCATATAAATCGGAGCCAGGAGTCAGTGCATATTTTCAAGATGCCAATGAAGTCTAATCACTTAACACAGTTTCTCATTGAAAGCAAAGGATTTGAGTGCGTGCCGGCAAATTATGAAACTATGTGCCACACTCTACTTAAACACAAACGTGTGAGCACACACAGAAAGAAGTAGCAGCTGAAGCTGTGGATGCAGAGGTAGGGGCTTGTAATCCGTCACTGCCTTGCAAACAATGCAGCGGCCAGCCTCGCTGGAGGATCGCCTTATGCTTATTCTGCCACCTTGTGTGATGCACACATATTACAAGACAAAACATCTTCAAACATTGGTTCTATTAGTTCCTAACATACTGTTTTTCTTCCTTTAGAAAAATGGTCATATTTCCAGGGTTATCTCCACCAAGTCATTTGTGCAGTTGAAGAACAGTGGTTTGATTTCTGAGATATTTTTATCTTGGGAATATTAGCTAGTGAAGCAAGGGCACAGAGGCTGGCCCACATAAAAACACACACACAAAGGACAGACTCCTAAAGATATGGGCATGCTCTCTCTGGACTCAGACGACCCTGGGTCCAGGCCACCCTCAGGTGGAGATGATGTGGAACAGAGGGGACCATGAAGCTAATTTCAAGTCTCCAGGGAAGTAATCAGCGGGTAACCATCCTTGGCATTGTCCTACTTACCCCATCCACCATAGTGCAAGCATTGAGGTCAGCTCCACCCCTGCTTCACTGCGTTTGCATCTATGCTTAGTAACAGCAGCAGGAATTTGGAACAAAACATTCCAAATGACTTCCCTGACCCCCCTGATTCAACATAGGAGGATGGATCTAACAACCAAATACTGAGCCGCATTTGGAAGTTAGAAGATGCCACAGGCTATGGAGCCCGCTGAGCGGGGGCATGGTTAAATCTCCCAGACCACCGGCTCGGGGTAAATCTTTAGTGATAGCAGGCCACCTCTCTTTAGGCTGGACATGCAACCTGTCATTCTGGTCTCTTTGGGGAAGAGAAGTGAACCATATATACTCTGGCTCTGAAGTAAATGTCAAATTCGATTCCTGGCACTACTGAATTCCTGCTACACTACCTTAAATACAACCATACAGGAGTAATGGTTATTTAAATCATAAAACTGGCAAAATATTACCATTTTTAACAACATGGCTTTCCTTTTTAAGTGTTGTATTTGCTGTTACAACTACTCTTTTTGATTCTTATAACCATATCTGCAATCTCATCAGTTGTAAAGGACAGTTCGCAATGAACCTGATTAGATGTGTTGTGAATATGAGCAGAAAGCACTTCTCCAGAGGAGGCTGTGCACTGGGAAGAGCAAGCCCCGGCTCTGGGCTCTGGCACCTGTCAGATTTGGGTTTGAATCCTACCTCCGCTCTTCCCAACAAATCTGAGTTCAATGTAAAAGAGAGATAATAATACCTATGTTGGTAGAGTTTCTGTGTATTAGCAATAATATATACAAAATGCCCAGTGCATAAGAGGCACATAGTGTATGGCTACTCCTAATAGCATAAATAACATTCAATCAAATGTGGTCAGAAGGGGAATTGCAAAGAGGGAGAGAGAGAGGGAGACCTGAAACGTACTATGCCTAAGATTAAATGATGCTGATATGCTCAAATCTTATACTTTGAGATGGCTGAGAAAAAACAGGTTTTTTTCTTTTAATCTTGTTATCATTTATTGACAAGGATTTAACAGGGATGTTATGTTATGCTGTGTTATTTTATATTATGTTGTGTTATACAGTGTAATGAAGTTCAGTTTATGGAATTCCTACTCAAAGTTTAACGGTATCATAACTGAAAGCATCATGGTAATTTACTGGATACTTATATGATCCGATTGCCAGGGTTGTCTGTGGCAGATCTGGAGTCACATTATTTGAGAGAGGATGAGGCTAATGCCCAACCTGACAAATTCCATCTTTCAGAATAATTCCACCAAACATATTAAGAAAATGATGTAGAAGAGATTTTATTAAGAAAAAGCAGCAATGAGCCCTCAACCTTATTTGCACATGGAAAGAGTGTGATAGTCTCAGCTCGTGATGAGCATTATCTTCTTCATCCAGTGCAGATATCAGACACCACCTGACCCCGGGTCCCCAAAACCCCCAGGACCAGGTATTGCCCCCTCCCTTAGGATCAGGTCACCCACTTAGCTCTCATCCCTGGACCTGTGGCAGATTGGAGGAGGAGCCCTTTCTTAACCTCCTAAGGTGAGGACAGAATTTCCTAAGCATTCGCATTGCACCAGCAGTCACTCCTCCCCACCACCAACAAAATTCCTCACACTCTCTCCTATCGTGAGCCCCCTGAGAAAAAGTATTTTCCCCTGAGGACATTTCCCTTTTGTTCTTAATAACAATATCCCAAATGAAAATGCCCTTCTCCAGCATTTTAAGAGTGTACAAGTGAAATGCAGGGGTGAGGTGAGCGTTGCTTACACCATCCTGTCCTTTGGGAGCTTCTCCCTCAAGGACAAGAACCAGGATTTTAGAGCTGTAACCTCACCTCAGTGCAGGGCCACGTGCACAGTACAGGACTGCTCGTGATTGTTGCTTGAGTGGCCAAATGAATGAACGAACTTCTATGTTAGGCACAAAGATTGTAATCACTCTCAAGGGTTAAACCTTTCTGTTCAGGAGAGTGTTCTTATTTTGCTTACTCTTCCAGAGTGACATCTAGCAATCTTTTAAACAGTTTCTGCCACCTGCTTCTATATTTGTTATCACCCATTTCTTTTCTGTCAGAAATCTCTGTGTTATATTTAACTGAGATCCGAAAAGAAATTTTAACATCTCCTGATCAGCATCTTTTAATTAGCATATTGAGCTTCCCTGAATGCCAAAGAAAATTGCAGTATTCATCGAAGCTACTAATACTGACAGAATTGGAAAACACTAGAATATTAAAACAACTGGTGCAAATCAAAAATCAATTTCCAGAGAACCTTTACAAGATAGGAAAACAAGAAATAATGACCAGGAAAAATTATTTCTGTTCGCTTGAGAGAAATGTCTGAATCTTTATGCAAAATGATTAATTTTTTTAGAAACCCATGAGGTTTTAATAATGCATATCTACTAATTTGGTAAAGCATGCAATGACATGTGAAATGCTTAGGACATTGCCTGATACATAGCAAGTAAGAAAACATGTTATTATTAAAAAAAAATTAGCTTACAAATATTTAAGGAGATGACAAAGACTAAAAAGAGCATTAACAGGATTAAGGGCTATATCTATTTAAAAAAATTAAAGAATCTCAATTCGTTTTGCCTTTAAAAGTGTAATTTAATTGTGTTACCATGAGGGGACACCTAACCTGATTCTCATCTGGATAGAAAAATGGAATCAGAAAAAAAAAAAAAATGAGCTGACATTTTAAGGATTTGTACAAATTCAGGAGAAGAACGTCATCAATATACAGATGAATGAACACTAAAACAGGCTACCTAGATTGGAATATCTGTTCCTAAACATGTTTAAAGATGGTCTTAGTCGGATAACCTGAAAGCTTCTCTTTGTAACCTTATTTGTGGATGACACAGAACTGATTACTATGAGGGACTCTTCCTAATTCTCCATGAAGTTCAAGAAATGTTGTGATTAGTATGCAATGAAGCAAAAAGACCCCAGAAAGAATTCTAATTCGTCTCCCTTGTCTAGACTAGAAAAAAATCATATAATCTGAGCATCAAAAAAATGTGCACACCCAGAGGCAATAGAGATTCAAAGGAATTCAGCAAAAGCCTGGACAGCCCTAAACGCCCTTACTTGTTCTGTTTGGCTTCTAGGAGCATCCGTCTTTGCTGCACCATTTCTGCATTCTTCTTGTCTATCTCACTCTTGTAAGCAAGAAAACAGATCAAAGTATAGAAAAGTTCTTTTCAGGTGTTTGAGAGAGCAAGAGTCTGTGTATTTCAAATGATGCCTGCCACAGGAATAAAGCATGCCAAAGCACTGTCTTGTACATGATGGAGTTTCCAAGTCTGAGAATGATAACCCCCCAGATTAAGACTAAGCCAGCCAGAAAGCTGAGAAGATGGACTCTGAGAAGCACTTATTATTGAAGAAGAATAGATTTTTCAGACTTACAATCAAGACCAGTGGATTGAGACTTGGGACTTGTCAAGTTTGACAATCCTTTAGGTTATATTGGAACAAAAGTTCTGTACATGTCTTATGTGATGCTAGAGTAGTAGTTCTCAAAGTACAGACTGGGACCAACAGCTTCAGAATCACCCAGCAATTTTTTAGAAATACAAATTCTCAGGCAACGTGCTGATCTGCCAGACCAGAAACTTGGGGAGTAGAGCCTGACAATGTTGTTTTAATAAGCCCTCTAGGTGAGTCTAATGCCTGCTGAAGTTTGAGGACCTCTGTTCTAGGGAAATGGCACTCGAGTGTTTCCAGAACTATGCTGGTAGTCATTCTTAGCCAGAAGAATCATAGGACAATAATTTACCCATTCTAGTCTATTATAAAGAATATTGTAGTTCAGAAATTAGGTGTCATGAAGAACCAAAGGATGAAAGTGAAATGGTTGATTGGCTGAAATGGATGAAGGGTTCTCTATGACTTTAAATATTTAAGATGATACAAAAAAGTCTCAAGAGCTGTGGCATAATTTACAATTAATATATGATGCTTTTATTATGAAATATGAGCTTCCATATGTTAGAGCTGATTTGCAAGTAGGTGACGTTGTTAGGTAAATCCTGAAATTAAACAAATGGCCTACTAAAATCTGTAACTGTTTTGGGAAAAGATAAGACTACATGATCTATGATCTACATCTTCACTGTATGATCATATCATTTTAGCAATTGATGCAAAACTTCACTAGCTAAGTATGACACAACTAACATTTGTTATGTTGTATAGTGCCATTGAGTGTGGTTGATGTTACTATCACTGCCCCATTCGTTAAAAAGCTCTTTGTGTTTGTTAAATCAAATACTGACACTAAAAACCAAAGATATGTGTATAGAAACACAGAGAGAAAAGTAGAACATATTCTCTGACCACAACACACTAAAAGTAATGATATTTTTAAATTAAAACTCCATTCACTGGGGAAAAAAAATAGAATTATCTTACAAACAACTGGGTCAAGGAGGAACTCAATCTATATAAATAAAGCTAATTTTCTGTGTGTTTATTATAGAATTTGAAGGTTATATGTGGCATGGTCTTGAGTGAAATATACACTATAAGGTATATGTAAAATTTGCTAAGGGGAGTGTGGTTTACTAGGCAGCACGTTATTGAAATAAATTATTTCCTCCAAAGGAGCTGAAACTGAAGAACAATAAAAAGACCGATGAGATGTTCTTTGTGTACTTTGAGGTCCTGGTCAGAAAAAACCAGCAGCCATTTAAACATAAACTTCAAAACTGCATTTACAGTATGGAAGAGAGACTGAATTATAGACGTTGACTGGCCAGGAGGTAACTGCTCAGTGCGGCACCCTGCACGGAGTGATCCATGGTCAGAAGCAAAGTTCTGTGTTTCTCCTGAGCCACTTAAGTGTTTCCTGTTGTCAGACCTCCAAACTCAGGGCCACTTGTTTAACTGAACTACATCTTGCTTTCATTCTTTGGAACCATCTGAGACAGCAACTTCAGAATACCAAGAATAGCAACCAATCTGTGTTTCCTTTCCTCCTATTTCCTACCTAAGGTAGTGCCAAGGACAGTCTCAGTGTAGTCCATCTTGCTTGCACCCCCCTGTCAATGGTGGGGCTTTCAATGATCTGAACATTTTGGACTCTGTTAAGACTGGCTTGGCATAAGCATGGATGCAGGTTTTTGTCTGTAGCCTGCAAATACCACAGGGAAGGAAATGATCAGGCTTTCTGGTCATTCCAGCAAGGAGTAGAATAAGACAGGTGTGTTCTGACCTCTATAGAGGAAGGAAAACTTTCCCTCTACCCTCTTGGGGTCCCTGGCTGTACCTAAAAATTAAAGTGACAAGACAGATTAACATGAGAAAAACACACAAATGTATTTAATATAGGTTTTCAGTGACATGGGAGCCATCATAAGGAAATGAAGACTTGAAAAAACAGTTAAGTCTGAGCCTTTTAAAACTAGGCTTGATGAAGAATGGCAAGTGTTGGGAAAACACACTAGGACAAAGGGTATGAGCTAAGGTTATTAAACTGGGGGAAATTAGCAAGGACTGTTGGTTTTGATTCCTCCCAGGACCTCCAGTCTCCTGAGATAAAGATGCTCTTTTCTTCCTTGTATAGGGAGGGCACCTCTCACCAGAGGGTCTTGGGATCGGCTTCAGGAGAGAAGGAGGAGGTCAAGGAGTCCTTCTTGCTTGGCTGTTTCCCAAATTCCTTCTGCTGAAAATATCCAAGATTCTATATTTTGGGGTGGCGTATCCTGATTCCCTTCACCCTTTTTATAACCTTCCTGGGACAAGTATTGAAGTCTATGCAGGTATAACCTTTTTAAAAATTTTAAACAGGGTACAAAGTGAGACGGTTTTCTCTAACATATTTATGGAGATATTTGTCTCAAAGGAACAAGCAGGCAGAATTTCAAAACAAAAGAGCAGTTTAACTTAATTGTTCGGACTGCAGCCTCTGGAGCCAGACCCACTGGGTTCAAGTCCTGACTCTCACCAGCCTCTCTGCGCCTTATGCTTTTCTCATCTGTGAAGGGGTGAATAATATCTATAGCACAAAATTGTTACAGGATTAATTGTATTAATATTCACAAAATGCTTAAAGTGATGCTTGGGGCATAGTAATTGATTTATCAATATTTGTTAAATAAATTTAAAGTGGCTTTAAACAGACACTTTGAAGGTCGTAGCTAGCTTTCTCTCTCCTGAGTAGGTAAGGGGTTGAACTTTTACATGAACCACAGTGACTTTAGCATAGCCTGCTTCTGACCAGCCATCTTAGCCCAATGAAATCTAGCAGTGAACATGAGAAAGAAAAGGGAATGAATGGCAGCCACAAATCTCAGGCCCTTTTAGGGGCTGTTTCCTGAGATCTTCAATAGGCCAAATAGTAATACAATAAAATCTTATTTTGATAAAACAAAATGGTAATAAAACACACTAAATTTTATAGAATTTATAGATCTACTCACAGGCAATTTTATGGTCAAGTGTTCTTATTGTTTAAAAAGTAGAAAAGAGGGCGCCTGGGTGGCTCAGTTGGTTAAGCGACTGCCTTCGGCTCAGGTCATGATCCTGGAGTCCCGGGATCGAGTCCCACATCGGGCTCCCTGCTCAGCTGGGGGTCTGCTTCCCCCTCTGCCCTCTTCCCTCTCGTGCTCTCTGTCTCTCATTCTCTCTCAAATAAATAAATAAAATCTTTAAAAAATAAAATAAAATAAATAAATAAATAAATAAATAAAAAGTAGAAAAGAAAGGGAAAAAATAATCAAATTCATTATTTAGGAAAAGAAATACCAGTGGCTTCAGAAAACAGAAAGATATAATAATAATAAATTCAGAAATCAAAAAAAAGAAAAATAGTAGAGTTAATAAATTCAAGCATAGCTCTTAGAAAAAAGGCAGAAAGAGCACAATTAGAAAAAAGAAAATATAAAAAAACTAGGACAGAAAATATTTGAAAATTATAAAGTATACTGTGGATACTTTATATAGAAGCAAATAAATTAGGCAATCCCAACAAAATAGTTTTCTGGATGAAAAATATAAATTACCAAACCTGACTTAACAATGAAAAGAAAACCTGACAAGAGCAATACTGGGGAAATTATTGATAGGGTTATTAAAGAATATCCCCCATAAAAGCTTTCAGCCCATTAACCAGGGAATTATTTCAAACATTCAAGGAGCAAAGGATTCCCATATTGAATATAAGCAGCTACTGTATTGAGAAAAGATAGGACAGTACTCACATCATTCAATGGAATGAATGTATATCCCTGAATACCAAAATTTAATGACATTAACACAAAAATAAAAATCATAGACCAATTTCACTTAAGACTGTAGATGCAAAAATTACTGTAATTATAGTAGTTACTGTACAATAGTAGCAAAGAGAATCCAAGGAGTATTGAAAAAAAAATCCACCAATTCCAAGTAGTTATTATGCCAGGATTTTTAAAGAGGGTTCAGTCTTGAGGAACTTTTTATTATATCCTATTAGTAGACTAAATAACAAAAACTAAATTGTTTAATAGATACTTAAAAGGCACTTAATACTCCTTCCTGTTAATGACATTTTTTAAAAGGAATAAATGCCTACTTCCTTGACATTATTAACAAAATCTTTTCCAAATTAATTCCAACATTATACTTCACAGGGTATATTATAGAATTTCTCCCAAATGGGAGTTACTCAGAAATACCATTCTCTAAAATGTTAATATGAGCGGTTCTAAAAATAGGTGTGGGGGATGGAATATGAGGATTCCTTGTCCAAGTAGGTGTGGGAAATGCTGAGTTGAACAAAGTTTAAACGTATTTCTGACTATAGGACTCCTTGAAAACATTAAGATGGTACTGCCAATTACAAATCTCAATGGACTGTAACCTTTTTTTTTTTTTTTTTTTGCTCAAAGCATAGTCCCCTCAGAACAGTTTGGGAAATGTCGTCCTAGAAAAATTCCTTTTACATTCAGATAAATCAAGGATGCCTATTATCTCTATCACTACTTATATTGGCTTAGAAATTCTAACTAAAAGAGGGGTGATGCAAAAGCACACAAAACAGGTATGAATATTAAAGAAATGTGAAAAATATAGATTATATAATATAATCATATCACATAATTATCTATAATTATATAATCTATAATTATTCTAATATGTGTATATTCCCAATAGCAATAAGACACATAAAGCTTTACACATGTTCTGGATGAGAAAAATAGGATATATGAAAAAATGTAAAAGTTTATAAAAAGAGAAAATATTTTAGTAAATGGACAGACCTACAATATTCCCAATTGAGAAGGCTGAATATTACAATCAAAATCCCATTTGCATTAGCAGGAATTTAAATGGATGACTTTAAGGCTCATCTGAAAAACAAAAAGCAAGATGAGGATTTCTCATACATTGACAGTATGATTTAAATTAGTAAATTCTTTTGGGAAGCAACATGAAAAAGCAAGTCAAGAATCCTTAAATAAATCAACCCAGAAAGTCCACTTTGGAGTTCTAGCCAAAGAAAATAATATAAAATCTGGAAGTGTTATACATGCAAAGATGATCCACATTTTACTATTTATGACAAAAGCTGGAAAGAGCCTAAGTGATAATAACTATCATTTCCAGATCACACATTTACTAAATACATGGCAGATTTTACAGATAGAAAAACTGAGGCTCATAAAGGAGACATAACTTGCTTCTGTTCACAGAGCAAAAACGTAACTGAGTCTGTCCCGAAGCCCAATTTCTGGGCCAAGCCCATGTTCACTTCACCATCCCATGCTGCTGCTACAGATATAAAAACAAGGGACTACTTGAATAGTGCCTCTCATCTATTCTTCAAAGTATCATGGCCTTTCACAATTAAAATATGAAGATTGTATAGTAAAATGGGCAGTGTTTATACTATTGTAAAAGGTAAAGAAGCTATAAGCATACAGGTACACTGCAACAAAGAAATTCTAACCCACATGCCCAGAAGAAAAGACTGGAAGAAAACAGAGTTCTTGCTAGAATACAATATTACTTACTACTTACTGTACTTACTACAATATGGATTCACTTGTTTCCAATTTGTTGATAATGTAGTTATATTAATTTTGTCATAAAAAGGATAAGCTCAAAAATTGAAAAAAGAGCCAGAGAATATAACATACAGGAGTAAATTCTGTAAGAGAGGAAGAGCGCTGTGTCTAATACAAAGTTTGTTTCTTTCATGGCACCTTCTATGTACTTGCACATACTATGAACTAAATAAATACGTTGAGATTAGATTGAAGCATATCCACATATTACATTTAGCTTTTTGCAAGAAACTGAATGCTCACCAAATGGTATTGGACAAGAAACAAAAAACCTTATCTGATTGAAATTACAAGGGAGATAGGAAAAATACGGTATACACTTTGAAATTTGGCTTCAGCATCATAATGTATTGATTTTATAATGTCCAGAGCAACTAAATGCAATAAACACATAATGCATTATGCAGTATACTGTCTGAAGTTACTGTGGTCATCGCCTAAATTTCAGAAAAGAGGTAAGGGACATAGAGACACTATCAAAGAAAATTGATTTTTTATAGCTAATAACCTGTGCTTGGTGGCAGAGCACAGTATCAAAATCACCATTCTGTGTTGAGATAATTTCACCAGCCTTCCCTGCTATTCCTGCAACACTCCCACAGCTCTCCATCTGCCACCAGCCTCCTCCTGCTCCTAGACATTCTGATGACCACACAGGTAGGGTTCAAAACGTGACCCAGTAATTTGTATTGCATCTTTGATCCTCAGCGCCTTTTCCACTGTGATACAGAGATTAAAGCCCCAGGAAGGGAAAAGTGGTGACATATCTTTCAGGGAAATTGAATTTTTCCTACTAGAGGTGAGAACACTTAAGAGGACACTTTATCCCCAATACAACATTTCTCCTACTTTAGGAAAACAGTTTGGCCTGGAACAGAAGAAACATACTCTGGATTCAACTCCCAGCTCTCTTCTCTAGCCAAATTACCTATTACCATACGAATATTCCTCTCTGGTTTAGATGCAGTAAGCCCAGCACCATTAAACTCTAGAGAATGGTCTTAACATCTGGATTAAACTTACATAAAATACAGAGGAACACTTGAACCATAGCCAGCTGCTAGCAGCCCCCTTGAATATGAGCATCCCCCAATATTCACAATAAAGAGAAGGCACTAGAAGAGCCAAATGAAATGGCCCATGGGACATTCATGGCTTCTCTATACTTTAGTTAATCTTCCACTCATTACCATTCACTGAGCAGCACTGGCCAGGCTGAGATTAAAGAGATCTAGAGTAATGGGAGAGATAGTCCCCCATTAGAGACAGAAAGACATGTATAGAGTATCATATATACAGAGCGAGGTACACCAAAGTCCTCACTGAGAAAAGCCAAGACATTCCAACTGTGTATAGTAAAATGGGTGGTACTCCATTAAGTCTTTGTATTTTGTCTTTGAAAACAAAATGATTCAACAATTTCAACAACTAACCAACTTTATGACTGACTCTGTATCAGGCAGTGGGTAAATAAAAATAATGGTTGACTTTATTATTTATTTACTTTATTTAAAACTTTATGGTTTTCAGAATTTGGTGAACAAAAAAAAAAAAAATGAAGTGGAGGTTAGACCAAGAGTCAAGGGAGAAATAAATAGAAACAATGGATTGGAGAGAAGCCAAGAAGATTTTGAGTATATTTTTTTGAAGATGCAGGATCATTATGAAGACATTCTCCCATGATTGTCAACAGAAGTATCCTGATAAAAGGAGAAATAAATAATCAAATTTATTAAAGTACCTATTATAGATTTCTGTACTTCCTAATATTTCTCAAGATACTCCAGTAGATAATCATTACTTTTAAACTTTCTATTCAAATAGTATTTGCATCCTCCTTCTTTCTCTCCTTCCTTCCTCTTCTGATCAATGTGTCTTCCCTCAATTCACTCCCTCTTTCCCTAGACCAACACTACCACTCCCTGAGGTTGATGTTACTCAAGTGTTGACCTGTTAGGCAGCTCCCATCGAGCATAAATTATAAGTAATAAATAGATTTAGTCCTCCCAGAAGGTATTGACATCCCAAGTTTCCACCAACTCATTACTGACCTCAAGGACAGTAGTCTTTTGTTTGTTTGTTTTTTAAGATTTATTTATTTATTTGAGAGAGAGAGAGAGAGAGACAGCGAGAGAGGGAACATAAGCAAGGGGAGTGGGAGAGGGAGAGGCAGGCTTCCCGCCGAGCAGGCAGCCCGATGCAGCATTCGATCTCAGGACCCCGGGATCATGACCTGAGCGTAAGGCAGACGCTTAACGACTGAGCCACCCAGGCGCCCCGACAGTAGTCTTTAGAAGTAATGATCCTAGGGGCATTTGGGTGGCTCAGTTGGTTAAGCATCCAACTCTTGATTTCAGCTCAGGTCTTGATCTCAGGGTTGTGAGTTCAAGCCCTGTGTTGGGCTCCATGCTGGGTGTGGAGCCTACTTAAAAAAATAAAAAAGAAGAAGAAGAAGTAACCATCCTAAAGCATATGAAATTCAGAGAACTCCCTGCCATTTAGCCATATTCTCTGAACATCAGCCTCCCTGGCCCCATACCCAAATCATGAGCTTTGTAAGTGATTTTACACCTTTGTAAGTGGCTTAAATGGGAAATCATGAACCAGTTGGCTTCTAGTAAAAATCTAGAACACCAAGATTAGTTCAGCGCAAAGTTGACATCTAAATCAGAATTCTCCCACCGTTCTGGGTCTCTTCCACTGTGTTTCTTTAATTTCTTCATTAATGTTAACTTTGTTTCTAAACAAATGTAAAAGGTCCTACTCCCCACAAACTGTAAATTCAAATTCAGATAGAGTGTAAAGACCTCAGAGATTCCCAACTTCCCTTGTTTTATTTTTTTTTTTTTCCAAAACAAATGGCACTGGAAATTAAATTGACTTTTTTTATTTAAAATCCCAGTGCAGGGGCACCTGGGTGGCTCAGTCATTAAGCGTCTGCCTTTGGCTCGGGTCATGATCCCGGGGTCCTGGGATCGAGCCCCACATCGGGCTCCCTGCTCGGCGGGAGGCCTGCTTCTCCCTTTCCCACTCCCTGTGCTTGTATTCCCTCTCTCACTGTGTCTCTCTCTGTCAAATAAAGAAATAAAATCTTTAAAAAAAATAAAATAAAATAAAATAAAATCCCAGTGCATCTCTAACTGAAGAAAAGAAACTACTAGTACTCAAGTAACCCAGAAGGCACATTTGCAATCAACAGAAAAAGCAAATTACTATTGTTTGCCTTGTCAAGCCTGGTTTAATAGGATTTTCCAATACATAAATTAGAGATCATGAAGAGCAAAGGCAGCATGTGAAAGAGATGGATGTGCTTCAAGATCTGTAATCTGCGTAACTCTGCTCTAGAACATTAAGACAATTTAAATAAACAGCGCGAATGGGGTTAAAATTATTTATAATATAAATATAGAAAGAGATAGCTGTATAGATAGCATTCTGCCAGTGATCTATATTCTGGATTTAAAACTGTAATCCAGAAACACTTCTAAATGATCCTTAAAAATAAATGGTAACTTTCATGAGTATTTGTATAATAACAGTGAAGAGAATGAAATGTAAGATCTTTGGCAAACTGAGCAGGGATTGTCCCAGCAAAGAAAAATGGCTTCCCTGTGCCTCTTAAGGAGCTTTTGTGTGACTACATATGATTATATATGTGAAAGTAAAGGGAAATATGTAATGCTCTCTCTTGAACCTTGTAATGGGACCTGCTCAATTAGAGGATTCTGGGTAACTGATCCAAGGGCAGCAATAATGTCAGTACAAGAGATAAACAAAGGTGTCCTTAGTCTAGTTAAAATCTTCAAAACTCTGCAATCACACTGACGAGAAGATACAGCTTTATTCGTTTTCTCAAAAAGAAAACATGGATATTACTTTTTCCCCATTTGGGACAAAAAGGAAGTGGAATGTGTACACTTTCCATAAAGGGATTCCCCACATTTATCTTCTTCTCTTTCTCCTTTGGCCATGTTGAGAGCAGGGACTCAGTAGGAAGCATACACCTCCAAGTTTACATGAAGGACTAAGTCAGGCAAAGATGCTTTTAATTAAGAACCAAATGGTACCTGTAATTATCTCCAGTGTTATAAATAGGATGAATAGACTGCCTGTGGCTTAAACTGGAAATCATGAATCAGAAAGGTGGTTACCACAAAGTTGATATGAATTTCTGGAGCCATCTAGAGGGGAAATAAGGAGAAGGGGAGGAAGGAACAAAACACCAGACTCATTTTTCTGAGCATCATTGTATGACAAGCATTCTGCTACATGCTTTACACATATTATGGGTTATGATGGCATGCCTCTAAAATGCAGTTCCAAAAAGATAGACCATTCAAGTTTTTAAAAATCAATCTAAATGGAAGAACATGGTTACATTAAACTATAAAAAGAAATATGGGTGGAAAAGGCATTTCTTTTTTTAAAGAATTGTTCAAGGTGATTATTTAATCTACTGATATGTATTTGATAGGCACAGTATTTGGAAATACATTGTTATTATTACTTTTAAGTATGAAAACTTTGCTATTGCAGTTTGGATTTCTGGGAGAGCATAAGCCTCTCAGTTTGAACCTCTACAGAGGCCATGTGAATTACGGATCATTGCTACCACAGTGTGTGCTTTTCACCTTAACTGACATAAAGGTAGATATGGAAGAAAAACTGCCTATATAAATATTGCCCACCTATATTTTAAAACTGATAAATATCTACAAAAATAGTGGTTCTCAAACATTAGATTTATAGGGGTCCGAGTGTGTGTTCATGTGTGTACATCAAGTTCTATGGCAGCCGATCTGGGGTGGGGCATTTTTGCAAACACACCACGTGATTCTGATGTAGATAGCTGGGCTCAGGCTTTAAAAACATGCACCTAGGGCGCCTGGGTGGCTCAGTTGGTTAAGCGACTGCCTTCGGCTCAGGTCATGATCCTGGAGTCCCGGGATCGAGTCCCACGTCAGGCTCCCTGCTCAGCAGGGAGTCTGCCTCTCTCTCTGACCCTCCCCCCTCTCATGCTCTCTATGTCATTCTCTCTCTCATATAAATAAATAAAATCTTTTAAAAAAATAAAAATAAATAAAAATAAAATAAAAATAAAAACATGCACCTAGAGTTTGGTGGCTGACATGACAGGATGACACTGGCCAGAATTATTCTTATAGTCTGAAGACTGCTTTCCTGCTCTGAAGTCAACTTAATTCGTGTTGGTTGAAATACTAATTGGCCCAGTGCAATGAAGGCTGACACAAAAGTCCCTGGGAAATAGCATCAAGGTTACCAAGTAAGCTGTAATGAAACCCAAGTCATAACAACCTAAAATTTGGCTACAGACCCTACCTATTCATCCCCACTTCAACCTTTTTCAACAAAACAGCATCTATATAAACAGCTTTTATTAGAGCCTCCAACTGTGACAAATTAGTACTTAGCAATACACTTGGAATTCCATGCTCTCCAGGGCTGGTGAGGAGTGACCACTAGATCAAGGTCAGAAGCTTTCTGCCGCAGCAAGCCACACCTGTACTCACGGTGTATCCTGTGTTTTACTCCATCGCTTGGCTAAGATTAGCTGTTCCTTAATATCTTCATTGCTCTTGTTCTTTGTGTTCTGCTTTTGTGGCAGCTTAAAAAATCTCTCTCCTTACCCTGCTGATCCCTGTGGGCCAAGTAAAAACTTTCATGCTCTACCTTTGGCTTTCTATTGTCTAAAAATCTCCCAATTCCACTTCTAAAGACAGGAATAGAACTTCAAGAAGTGCATACTTCCTGGCAAGAACGTGTGCCACCATTTCAAGAGAGCCTCCTCCTGCCCTGCCAATTCCTTTCGACAGCGCCAGTCTTGCTCTTCACACTTGTGTCTGTGCACTCATGTTCAGTGAGCACGCCCTTCACATCAGCACTAATGGAAAGCAGTCTTGTGCCCTGAGGAGATAATGGGCCAGCCCACCTGAAGAAATAAGCCTTCTAAATGCCTGAGGCAAATTGATACCTGCCCAAGAAACCTCTCAGCAGGTAACACTGGGGCAGTCCCACCCAGTTAAATCAGACATGGTCCCTGCATTTCTACCCACATTTTTTTAACCATTCTTAAACTTCAGAGAAGTAGAATGCATTCCAACTAAGCTTACCTGGAAACTCTTGACTTTCATCTTCATGGAAAGAAAAGGATTTTGAAAAGAAAATTTAAATGAAACTTCAAAACCTCATTAACCATCCCTCCAGGGGCAGGCTACTGGCAATGAATCACAAGACTACCCTGCCTAATGGGAAATGTAAGCTGACTCTGGACTTGAAATCTTAGAGCCAACCTGGGCTGTGCATCTCCTGCTTTAGGTGAGAGATGCTGGAGCCGACGGTTTGTGAATGGGTTCCTCTGTGGTATCCAAAAGGCACCTTTAATGGGCGGGAGGAAAACTGGTTTTTATTACTCTGCCAACTCTTTCTCTAAGATTTATTTGTATTTATCAAGTGTTTCCATTTTATGTAAGTAAAATGCATTAATAAGAAACTAAAATCTTTCTTCACTTTACTTTCTGTACCACATGAATTTCTGTACCACATCAATTTACTTAGAGTAAATTGCAGCAATGTTAAGGAAGGCCAAAGAATCAAGAAAAGTAAGTCCTGATTAGGTTAAAAAATCATGCACAGTGATGCAGGTAAGAACAATAATATATTTCTATAAGACAGACTACAAAGAGCAAACTCCAGTGTGCTCTCTGGTAATGTTTCTGTCTTTTAAACTAGATTTAACAAACAGTCTTCATGGGCTTATTGGGAGAAAACACAGTGCTAATCCTCCCTTTCTTTCTACAATTACCAGCACTGAGTTTCTGCAACCACAGTTTTCTGTCTCCGGTTTTCACCAGCTTGTCCTACAGACAGCCTATCTTTTTGCAGTCCAACTTCCCAGCTGTGCCCATGTCCACTTCATCGTCAAAGTTCAGCTTGACTTTCCAAACACTTGCTCCCTAACAGTTAATGACTTTGCTAGATTTTTACAGTCATGGCAGACACATGAATTTTGGACAAGTAAAATAACTAGAATAATAATTGTTACTATTTTTTAAAGATGTATTTATTTATTGAGAGAGTGCACACGTGAGTGGGGGGAGGGGCAGAGAGAGAGGGAGAATCCCAAGTATACTCCGCACTGAGCACATAGCCAGAGGTGGGACTTGATGTCATGACCCTGAGATCATGACCTGAGCCGAAACCAAGAGTCAGAGCTTAACCAACTGAGCCACTCAGGCGCCCCTGTTACTACTTTTTGAACACTCTGAGTGTGCAAGCTATGGGCCAGGCACTCATAACTACCTGGTAAAGTAACCACACATAAAAGTAGGTATTGCACTCATTTCTTAACTGATAAAACCACAGAGAGGTTCAGTGACTTGCCCAGCTTCTTATTGCCAGTAATCAAAAAACTGGAGATTCAAAATAATGTCTGTTTGGTAACAATGCCCATATTCTTAACCATTACACACAACCTCATGAATAGACAGAGGAGTCCCCCCTCTTCTCATTTGCAACAAATCTTTTCTTAGGCTTGACATTACTAGCAAGGAAGAAAACATACACAGCATGGTATTTGACAAGTTCTTTGTTGTTGTTTTTAACCATGGCCATGATCACCGCGGCTGCTGCTGCTGCTGCTAACACATCTCTTAATTACTCAAATGCTGTTCGTGTTTTTGTTAATTTCATGTTTTATGAACAATAATATTCAGTAACACTCTTTTAGCACAATTAAATGTGCCTATGCAAGCACTCAACAAATATCCGTTTTAGAGATTCTTAAGAATAATGACTGATAGCATTTCTTATTAGTGCTCCATTGATATAAAATTGGCAAATATTCATAGAAAGCATCCATTATAGATGTCTACATTTGATTTTGACATTTTTACTGTATGCATTTTGTTGCTATTCTGTGTTTTGAAAGTTGATTCTCATCCCCACTCTAGTACCTAAACAGTGTTTTGCCCATAGTGGAAGTTCAGCAAATATTTGATTTGACTTGAGCAATTAGAGATACATTCATTCTCTAAAATGTATAGCAGAGTGAAGTAATCTATCCAGTAAGCTGTTAATCTGCTAAACTATCAATTAAGGGCACAGCCATCCATAACAGCAACCATTAAAGACTATTAAGTCATTTATCTTGAAGTCTGTAGCAGATTTCTGTTGGCAGACTTGGACAGCTCAAAGCATCTGCAATATGAGTGAATAGGTCAATAATCCATACATTAAATGGTCACTAAGTACTAAAACTCTTTGAAATGATAGGCCACTAGGGCTAAGACAGTTTCATTTATAAATATAAAATTCACTTTCAAAAGTCTCTAGATGTGAATTTCCATGACAGACCACTCAAGATGTACTGTGAACAGTATGTGTTCATTCATTTACTCAACAAGTATGTATTAAGCATGAGCCATAGCAATGTGATACTACTTATGAAAGATACAAGAAAAGACTGTTGTCCTTCAAGAGCTGACCATCTAGTTGAAGTCTTATCTAAAGTTTTATCTGAAGTCTTATTATAACAATCATAAATCCATACTGTAAATGGACAGGATGATTGGAAAGAAAGTCTATTATACTGAAGGAAGTTAATGTACCATGTGAGGTGAGCTTGGCTTGGTGACAAAGAACCACAAAGATGTTAAGAACCAAAGGACATAGAAACTCACCTGAAATTAGGGGATCACATAGAGCAGTTGCCTTTGCAGGATGTCTCCTCACAGTTTCCCAAGGCCCCTCCTAATCCCCCAAAATTATCCATAGCTACCAGTGATATTGTCCAAGCAAAATGGGGACTTGTCAGTGCCATATAGCTTAATTTTACATGGTACCATGGTCCTTTTATACTTAAAGGCTTATATACTTATGTAGAGATAATTTGCCCACCTACGCATTTCCATTTAAGGGAACATTTACAGACATTATAATTTTCCCACTTCTCATGTCAATCTCAGTCCCCTTATCTGGGGTGATTAATGATCGGTGCATTCATTCCCTTGACTCTGCCTCCAGCTATGTGGCATCTAAGAGTGCCTGTATCCCCACATTGAGCTAGTTAGTAGAAAGTGTCATTAGAAATTTAAGAAACTAAGAAATAATATAGATCAAAAAGATCTTGTGGATATAGGAGTAGAACAGTGAATACAAGACAGCAGGATTGTGGAATGCTTTGTATTCTTGCAAAACACAAAGATATGGAAAGCTAAGATACATACACATTAAAATCTGACCAAGTATAAAGGAAATTCAGGTAAAGAATGAACTCTGGACTTCCAATTCTAGCAGTATGGCAGATAAATATACCAAAAATTCCTTTCCAAATGAAACATCTAGAAGTACTGGATAAAATACAACGAATACCCATTGAAATGTATAGCTGAGATCATAAAATATAAAGGAAATACCTACAGACTGGGGGAAAAAAAAGAGAAAAGATAACTGAAAACCAGTATAGTAACATCATGTGAGATTTGGATTTCCTGGGCATATGCTCTTATCCATAACCTAATTTAAGTTTTAGTTTTGCTTTTAACAACAACCTCTAGGTAGGACCTAAGCACTAGTCCTTAAAGGGAATAGTAAAGCGCCTTCATAAAGCCTGGATCCTTGAAAAGCTAAACTCGCGGTGAAAAAAATAGGCATTATCTGGAAGATAAACTTAAAGAAATTGCTCCAAATGCAATACAAAGAAACAGAGATTATGAAAGAGAAATTAAGAGACATGTTGGACAGAATGAGAGGCTCCAAGATATGTCAAGTTGGATTTCTAGATGAGGATGGAAAAGAGGGAATATTTGTAGAAATTATGACGTAGATTTTCCAAAATTGAATTTGTAGATAAATGAATCCTAAGACTTACTGACAACAATGGAAAACAAAAGGTAGTGATTGTTATGGACTGAATGTATGTGCCCCCACCCCCAAATTCATATGTTGAAATCCTAAGCCCCAGTATGATGGCATTTGGAGGTGAAACCTTTGAAAGATGATTAAGTCATTAGGTTTAATCCCTTCTATGCTATGGGGATACAATAAGACTGGTCTGCAAGCCAGATGAGGACCCTCAACCAGAACTCAACCACACTGTCACCATGATCTCACTCAGACTTCCAGCCTCCAGAACTGTGAGAAATAAACTTTTACTGTTTATAAGCCATCCAGTCTATGGTACTCTGTTATAACATCCTAAACTAAGACAATGATGTAATAGCATTAAGCATCCAGAGAAAATAACTGTCTGCCCAGAATTGTATGCATAGCTAAAAAGAACAAGAGCAAATTAGGAAAACTGACTAGCAAGAGAGTATCATTAAAAGAACTTATAAAAGATATACCTTAGGAAGAAGAAACATGATCTCAGGAGGAAAGTCTGAGAAGCTAGGGGTAGTGAATAAAGAATATCCATGTATCCCTCAGTACATGGATAGATCTAAATGGATTATTTAAAACAACTGATTTGAGGGATACAAAAACAGCTGAGGACTAAAATACTGGATAACAATAACATAGAAGATGGGAAGGGTATAATCATGTTTAAAGAATTCTAAACTTATTTAATGATCATGAAGAAAATAGAGATATTATATTTAAACTTTGGCAAATTAAGTGGATATATTATAATTTTATGAGTAATCACTTAAAAAAGTGTATATAACTTCCAAAGCAATGGGGATAGGGAATGAAACAAACAAAAAGCTCAAAAGGATTCAGACGTGGCAGGAAAAGAAAAAATAAAATATGAAGCAAAAAGAGGAAGCAAATTAAAAATATAAGTAATAATAAATGTAAATGGCCTAACCTGTTCAGTTAATGGGCAAAAATTGTTAGACTGTGTTAAAAAATAAATACAGCTTTAAGCTTTGGACAAAGATCACATAAAACACAGGGCTCAAAAATATTTAAAATAAAAGGCTAGAAAAAAGAATATGTCACTCAAATATTGGCCAGAAGAAAGCTGGATTCATACCAGAAAAATATAATTTTAAAAAAATTTTAGGGATAAGGGAAAGTTACTATATAATAATAAAAGTTTTGATTCACAAGGAAGATTTATCAATTCTAAACTTGTAAGCACCTAATCTCAACAGGTACAAGGCACACACAAAAAAATTGACAAAACTGCAACAAGAAATTAACAAATCCACCACAATAGTGGAAAAATTTAATATACCTCTCTCAGAATATGATAGATAAAGCAGACAGAAAATGAGTAAGGTGATAGAAGATTAGAAAAAACTACCAATAAGTTTGGCTTAACTGACATATATAGGACTCTGCATATAGTAATTCAAAACTAAAGATACTTTATGATAATTAACCACATAATGTGCTAAAAGTAAATCTTACCAAATATCAAAGAATCATTATAATAAAGTCTGTGTTCTCTAGCCACAGTGCAACTAAATTAAAATCAATAGTTATCAGTCAATAGCTATAGAGACAGAAATCAGATCAGTTGTTGCTGGAAGCTAGGGGATAGAAGATTGATCACAAAGGGGCATAAGGGAATTTTGTGGGGTAACAGAAATAAGCAATATTTGATCTTGGTAATGGATTCATGACTATATATTTGTCAAAACTCATCAAACTATACACCTCCTAAAATAGGTAAATTCTGTTGGGGGACAATAGCAATATACTCCCATTTTGCCATCTTGCTGATGTCACTCTCCTCAAAATATTTTTCTAATACAAAATAATAGTCTATAAATTTTCTCATCTCAGTTATAAACCTAGAAACAAAAATAAAAAAAATAAATTATTAGCAAACAAACCCAAATACTTTAGGCTATTTTTTTGTTAATCATTGCCAAGTTGGGTTTATTCTGGAAATACCAGGCTAATGATTTAATATAGCCATTTTTGCTATGAACATACATGCTTTAAAACCTTCTTTTTTCTGAGCACTATTCAAGAAAAACCCTTCCAGAGGTTTTTTTTTTGGATAAAAAATATTATAATTTATTCTTTTTTGTTATAAAATCAATGTTTATTTTAGAACAATTATCAAGTTTAGATAGGCAAAAAATATATATATATTAATTACACAATAATCTCCCCACTCAGAGGAAACCATTTAAACCTTCCACATCTTTTCCCTGTTTATTTGCTCATGTATTTCCTACTTAATTTTCTTAATTATTTTTTAAAAACTGACTCTGAAGTGATCGAAATGATCCATTGATTTGGCATTGTATAATTTTATATATCTATATGTAGATATCTACCTTTTATCCCTAGAACATAAGAAAATAATCCTATGAATTGTGTAAGACTGTTGAATCAGACCTGTATCTCTGAAACAAATAATACATTATATGTTAAGAAAAAAAAAGAAGAAGATAGCAGGAAGGGAAAAATGAAGGGGGGGAAATCGGAGAAGGAGACGAACCATGAGAGACTATGGACTCTGAGAAACAAACTGAGGGTTCTAGAGGGGAGGGGTTGGGGGAATGGGTGAGCCTGGTGATGGGTATTAAAGAGGGCAGGTACTGCATGGAGCACTGGGTGTTATATGCAAACAATGAATCATGGAAGTAGTGTTCCATCAAAAACTAATGATGTAATGTATGGTGATTAACATAACATAATAAAAAAATAGTCTTATACCAATACTATACAGTCACACTAATTCCCATACTCAGAATACCACCATCTTGAAATTCTTAAATAATTTTATCTTTGAATTTTGTCAATGAAGGCTGATGAGACAATGGAGCATGTCCTGGGGCCTCCCACCCCTCACTGCTTCTTGACTGTCCCAAGAAGGATTCTCAGCTGCATGCTCCCTGCACCCACCTAGCAACTGTTGCTGCCAACTGGTCCCAGCCCTCGGGGAGAGCTGAAGTTGGACAATTAGCACCAAGTAGCAGGATAGGGCACAGGAGAACTGGAGAGTTTGCACTTACCCTCCAAGTTTCCCTGTGCCTGAGAGAGCACATTAAACAGCAAATTAAAAAATAAGTTAAGACAGAGTATGCAAAAGAAAGGAAAAAGCCATGTGCTTGCTGTCTGAAAAGAGGTCTACATTTTAATATTGTACTGAGACCCCACAAATTAGAGTAGTAGTCAGCCCTGAATACCTTACGTACCCACCCTCCTGCTACTTTCATGCTCACATTCCAAGTGCCAGCTATACTAAATTTTATTTCATGTTCAAACAAGCCAAGTTCATGCTTTTCCTTGCTTCTACACATATCATTCCATCTGCTTATATCCCTCCTAGGTGGACCTTCTCTGACCGCTGCCATTCCAGGACTACCCGAGGTATTCCTGCTACATGCTTGAACACAGTTTCCTTTTTCCCTCTCCAAGTGTTAACACAATATACTGTCATTGCTTATTTGTCTCTCTTGCTACCCCGGTTTGACTGTAGGCTATGGGAGGTCAAGAACTATGGTTGTTTTTTCCCAGGCAACCAGCACAGGTTAATGGCAGAGCCTTACATTCCTATAGCATGTTCTGATTTCCCCAGAACTTTCATCTTTTATCTAATTTCCTCAAATACACACACACACACACACACCCCTTTCAGCGGGCTTACATGATCATTTTTATTTTACACGTTAAGTAAAGAAACTATGGTGAAGTTAAATGATTTGCCTAAGACCGCAAAGGCTGTGTGTGGCATTATAAAAATAAGAACAAAAACTAGCATTTGCTGGGCACCCAATATATGTCTGGCTCTGTTGGAAGAACTTTGTAAGTGTGAAATCACTTTATACTCATCACCACCACCCTGTTTTGGTAGGTATATTAAAATTAAACTACTTTGAAAGGAGGAGATTGTGAGAGAGTAAGTAACTCACCCCAGCTCCAAAACCATCAAGAGCTAGAACCAAACTGACAGCTTGCCATTTGGCTACAGAGCTGCACTATTTCCCAACATGCTACACTGTTTCTTTCATGGAACTGAACATAAGACATAGTTTCTGTTCTCAAAGGGTTTAATCAAGTATATAAAGAAGATATAAATATATACTCTGTGAGATATATATATATATATCACAACATATAAAATATATTGTGTTCAAATTAGATCATAAATAGTCAATGCTCTCTCTGGAAATGGAGAGAAGGTTTACTCTATTTTGTGCCTGGAACTTCCATGAGTGCAGGAACCACATCTGGCTTGCTCACTATTACATCTCTAGGGCCTTGTAAAGGAAACCAACATGTAGAAAGAGTTTAGTAATTATTGGTTGAGTGAATTAAAAGAACCAAAATGTCTGTTATCTCAAATGCTAGAAAAAAAGGTCCACAGAGCAGAGAGAATTTAGGCTGACTTTGAAGACTGACAATAACTTGGGTAAGTGATGAAACTATAGGAGAGCATTTCAGGTGATGAAAACACAGTTAGTAAAAACACATGAGGGCAGAAGCACACTCGGGTAGGTTGCCTCATCTGACCAATTTGAAAGAAATGACAGGATCTTTGGGAAGACCAGTGTGAATATAGGTTGAAGAGGTAGTTGGGGCCCAATTATGCAGGGATTACATGCCAGAATAAGAAAGTTGGATTTTATTCTCTAGACTCTGGGGCATCTTTAAGTTTTTTGAGTACGAGAATAGTGTAATCCAGTGTCATTTTCAAAAGATTAATATGGCAACTGTGTATGGGATAAATAAAATAAGGATAAGAGTAAAGGCAGGAAGACAGAAAGGTTTTTATAACTGTGGAGGACTGAAGCAACAGAAACCTAAACATGGATAGTGGGGAGAGCTAAAGGAAGGCTTAGATTTATGAAGCATTATGAAGGAATCGCAGGACTTGATTAATGAATAGAAATGTGCTAATATTTCACTAGGATGTAAACAAAATAGAGGTATACGAAGGGTGAGGAAAGGCAATCTGGAAATTACCAATCATATTTCTAACTGTAACAATATTATTAATGAGAGAATTTTTTTAATCTAGAAGCCCAAACCCTTGGCAAAAATCTTCTTCCAACTATACATTAGTATATCTTTCCAAATACATCTGTTGGATAGAACACTTTCCCCCCTCCCCAGAAATATCACAATCAGCTGCCTCTGCATAGAATGCATGAGTCTAAATTATGTTATTAAGAAGTTGCTCTTAGCTGCTAACAAATCAAATAGGGTAGATGGCCACCTTATTTTACCTCTTTGTCTATAATTGTAGGTATTAGTGCTGCTATGGTGTTCCAGGTAAATAGCAAACTGCAAAATAAAAATGTTCTCTTAATTTAACACAGGACCATCGTCCCTTAGTATGAAGTTGTCAATCTGATTTTTAGACATTACATAAGATACTGTTAGCATAGCAATATGTAATTTGTGACTGATTAGCCTTCTGAATTTAAAAAAAAAAAAAGTGGCAGTCAATGTTAGGTTAAATTGCCACCTAATTTTCTGGCAAATATTTTTAATTTTATTTCAACTTCTTAAGTATAGGTCTACACAATATAGAAGACACTAGAATTAGAATTTAACAATATTATTCTAATTTTTAATCTGATTTTATTATATTCCAATGGATTTCAATCACAGGTATATTTCCTTTTTTAAAAGCACAAGATGGGGCCCTAGCATCAGCATTCATTTGGATTATGAATACTGAATAAATTACTTTTAATGCACCAACCATCATACAAATCAAATATTATTTCCACCCCAAAGAAATGCTTTCCACTCCCATCCTGAAGACATAGTACCAAAATAATGTAAATATTAAAGCTTAATATTTTAGGGCACTGTTGTAAGTTTAGAGCATTTGGCCGGGGGGAAGGGGGGTTACAGAGGGAGGAGTTTTGATAGTGTTAATATAAAAGGCTTATCTATATAAATATAGGTTTAGTTGTCACAACATGGAGAAATTAGCCACATGGAGAAATTAGCCACCTCAATAAGAGGATGCTGACCTTTGCAAAAAGAAAAAGCAAATTATGGGGAGCTTGGTTTAGAGACAAAGAGATACAGCAATCATTCACAAGTTTAAGAATTGAGTGATTGAGCTTGTGTCAAAAACAAGACTTATTAATATGCAACCATGTTCTCACCCACCTCATTTTTTTAAATAAATGAATAAATCTGTTTTCTCCCATTCAGCTTCTCTTCCTCCCTAATCTCCTAAGGACTTAAAGTGGTCTCTTTGCCAGACTAGGTTATTCTGAATTACTCTGGAAAGTAGGTATAGCAGAGAAGCTTAAAAGAACCTTGTGCCCAGAAGGGCCCCGTGTTTGGTTTAATGCTCTACTGTAGCCATCTGGAAATTCTTAATAATTTTGAATAAGACCCCACTTTTTCATTTTGCATGGGGTCTTCCAAATTATGTACCTGATCCTGATTGTGGAGGGTGGAAAAATCGATAATCAGCAGCAGTTAGCAAACAAACTGGGCAGGACAAGCCACACTTGACAGGTAGCAGCGGTGAGCAAGTCAGGTCAAGGGAAATTTTCAGAAAAACCCCAGAAGACACTAGGTAGGCCAGATGGGCCCCTGAGACCCTGAGGCCACTTACACTTCTACCACACCTTACACTACACTCAGATCCCCCTTTGGAAAGCAGGGTGGGCCTTTGATATGGGAGAAACAGCAGTTATAAAGAGTTTGAACTTTAGTTGAAGATTTACCTAAAATATGAAACCAAGATATCTTTACAAATTTAAGTTTTTTCCACCATTTTCAGGTATAGAGCTCAAAAGCAAAGTAACATTAGTGATAGAAAATAAAGTTTTCCTCATTTTTTCCCCATCTAAAGAATCACATATAAATTTTGACCCCTCTACAGAAGGAAAGTAGTACATGTTTAGAAAATGAGCTATTTCGGGTTCAAGGGCTTGCCTTAACATACATGAGTTGTTAGAGCAGGCAGTTAGTTAGGTTCTAACAGGATGCCTGGAAGTCAGCAAAGAGGAGGTCATGGGCAACTAAGAGGAAGTCAGAGGCCTGTTGTGGCAGCACTCCAAAACAAAATCAAAAGAAACCAGATTAAACCAGATAGGCACAAGATGGCTGACAAAGTAGAACAAAGTTCACATTATTCCTTTATTTGCTGCATTAATGTACTAAAATCTCCTCCCTAAGGGTGCCATGACAGGAAATTCCTGACCAGATAAGGAAGAAAAGGCAGCATAACCCATATTCCTGGAAGACCACCCTGCTTCCAAGAAATCCCCTCCTCAAGTAATGAGTATTCTACCCATTTGTTAGCAACTGTCAATGAAAGTAGGAAACCCAAACCCCAGTGGGCACAGCTCTTCCTTGAGCCCACCCGCTCTCACATCTTGAGAGTGTACTTTCACTTTAATAAACTTCCCTGCTTATATTGCTCATCCATGGCCTTGTGTCTGTCCTTGAATTCTTCCTCCTGGCAAGACCAAGAGCCTAGGGCAACATCCTTTGGCTTGGCTGCGTAGAGGCCTCAGGGCCCGAGGTCT
Source organism: Mirounga angustirostris (assembly GCF_029215605.1). Classification (NCBI taxonomy): domain Eukaryota; kingdom Metazoa; phylum Chordata; class Mammalia; order Carnivora; family Phocidae; genus Mirounga; species Mirounga angustirostris. The sequence goes on along the minus strand of NW_026991716.1, from coordinate 77,865,558 downwards.
CCCCAGTCTACTGGGCAACAGAGTTATACATGAATATTTAGGTGTATATGCCCTAGTTTGAGACTCTATTTTGTTAAACATTCTGAATAAAGGATGGTCAGAATACTGGTCTTGGGGTTGGGGAGGGATATTGTGTCTTCTTTCAGCAGTCATCTGGACATGTAATCCTGAAATAGGTGCATCTGTAAGGATGCTTAGCATTAAAATATAACAATCTAGAAAATATATAGAATATACATTCCAGAACAGATTTTAAGCATATACCAGATGGTTAGTCATTGTTTTTGGTTTTTTTTTTTTCAGAGTTCCTTATAAAAACATGAAATATTTGCTTCTCTTTAGATTAAGGCTACTCAAGCACAACAGATGATAGGATTTCCCACTTAAGAAAATGTTTCATTACTTCAAAATAATATAGATGGCTATAAAATGCCCTTTTCTTATGAAATGAAGAGGTGAACTCACCGGTATTAATCTTCCCCATCTGTTTCTCTCTTATATACACCCTTCTTCACCAAAAAGTTCTGTGATCAGTTGCCGTTATCTTTAATTTAATACATTTGGTGGTCTCTTGTGCTCTATTTTACTGAATTAGAAAAAAAGGTCATGGTAAAGAACATGGAAAGCTCTGATGGAAAGCCATCTATCTATAGTTTACTTGGGAGTTCAAGGCCAAATGTAATTGAGATTGACCTCCCCCAAATGGGATAATGGGTGTTAAGCCCACAGTGTTGCACTTAGCATATAATAGGTGCTCAGAGTGTTAGTCACTTCCATTATTTTGCCCCAATCATGAAAGGACCATTTTGCCTGCAAGATCTCTGCTGAGACCTTAGTGCTCTCTCCACTGCCCTTTGGAGAACCCAATCTGAACCAGGCTTGTTAAGAGAGCTGGTCTAGGATGCCTAAGAACATCTGGAACAAAAGTGTTGCTTGAAAAGTTAATTTGATTGTAAAGGGATTAGTGTTTGTGTCATGGTTTTATGGTAAATATCACCTTATAATTTATTACAAAGTTTCCCAATTTTTCTCTCTCTATATAAAAACACCATGAAGGCATAGACCATGCCTATCTGGTTCATTATCACATCCCACCACCTAGGATAGTACATAGTAGGCACTTAATAAATATGTGTTAAGTGAATAGGCAAATCAAGCAAAAGGTAAATGGTGACATTTAAAATCACATAGCCCAATTCACTTTACAGTGGCCCAGAGAGCTGCCCAAGGTCAACGGAATATGGAGCTAACCCTAAAAGTAATGGATTTCTATGTCCCATTGCACAGATCCCTGAATTATTAGCACTTTCTCCAACTGAAATGACGTGCACATAATTTTCTTCCCAATTATTCTGGTTGAGGGATATACAAAAGGTTTCAGTGGGTGGAAGATTTATAGCACAGCTTCTGGGAAAGCCTAGAAGCACCATGGGGCAACTGCAAAAGGTCTTATGGTAATTAAATCAAGAAACCAAGGGGCCCCTGGAGGCCAGCACAGTAGGCACAGGGACTGCCCTCCTAGAGGAAGGCACTTTTGCTGACGTCCATTATATAAAAGATCCTTAGGCAAGCAAGAATGAAAGCAAATACAAGAAAGGAAAAATGCCTATGGTCTCCTATTGTTTCCAAGGTTCTCATATACACCGACCTCTAACATACCCTTCAGCTCCACTGAAATATTTCCTTCTCCTATTGTAACTAGGTGGACAATTCACATGCTAAAACTCAAATACACTACCAAAAAAAAAAAAATGCAACTTCCTTTGTATCCCTCTAACTGAACTAAATCTCTTGTGAGCACTTCCATTTTACTGGGAATTGGGAGAAGGGGGAAGGTCAAAATGGAAATGATCTAAGAAGGAATTTTAAACTACTGAATTCAATACTTTCTCTGTATTTTAAGCTTGCTTAAAAGAATTACTTATTTGGTCTCATTTGGAAAAATACTCAGTCTCTCAAGTTTTCCTTATGAGCCCACATATTTGAAGTAAAGATGGCATGTGGGTGTAAAGAGTAAATTACAAGTCCTCAGTGTGATGGGGCTGGAGATAGGGCTTGATCCATAGAGGGTCCTCAGAGTCCTGTCACTAGCGCAGCCCTGGGCCCTGAGGTCCTGTGCTGTGACCACTGTGGGGTAGGGGATGGGGGTGGACACTGTGCTAGAGCAGCAGTTAGAGTGCATGATCAAGGTTATTCATCTCTGGTTGGGAAGGGCGCTCTGATTCCTGCTGGCCCAATGGATATCCGTATGTTTCCCCAGCAGAGCCCATGGGAATTTTGAAATCTTCTGCATCTCATCCACTGGCTTTGGAAATTGAAAAGTGCCAGATTCATCCCTAACTCTTAGCTAAATCACATCCTGCCAACAACAGCATCAACTTCAACATATTCCTACTCAGATAGGTTGGCTGCTTCCTCAGGTTACACCCAAGGAATTAGGATACTCTCTTTCCCCTTCCCTCTACCATAAGGGTTCCCTTCTGTTTCCTATTTGGTGAAGACATCCTGAAGGCCATATCCCCCTTCTCTACCCTATGGATGTATTTGTTCTAGAAGGTATCTGCCTTAACTTTTGTAGGGAAGCATGACTGAAGGGAAATGAAAAATACATTGATCTATATTTCCAAAAATCTATTTCCATTTAACTATAATCTCAGAGAGTTCAAAAGGATACAGGTCTGACTCCTATGATTTTGATCAGACATTGTTCAAAGATGAAACTACTTTATAAGAGAAAACTCAAAAATAAGTAACATAAAATAACATAGTAAAAAATCTTATTAAATGTAGTACAGTGAACTCTATTTAACATCTCTAAGTCATAACTAAGCCTTGATTTATCTATAAAATGTGAATAATAACACCTGCTCTGCCTACTTAACCTGGGTATCAGGAAAAGAGTTTGAAAGCCATAAAGTTTAAAGAAATGAAACTTAGGATAGGAAATCCATAAAATAAGTTTTTATTCTTGCGTTCCAACCCTGTCACATAATGGGAACTCACTAAACCTATGGCAAGAAAAACCTGACCAAACATCCCCTGACAATCTCTGAAGGATCAAGCAGCAGTGTCCCATCACACAACATAAAGCGTGGTGGGGTATATAAAGGTGCTATTGTTGAACCAGACTTTATACATATTCTTTCTCTTCTAGTCATAGAAAAAGCCACATTTACATGAGTGTGGTTGAAAAGATTTCTGGAGAGCAGCAATTTTATGGGAACGTGTGTGTGGGAAAGGTTTGATTGAAGTGCATATAGCAATCCTTTAAGGCTGATTTAATAGAGAGAAATGCCTGCCAGCATCTGGAGCCCTGGACTGGAGTAGCTCAGAGCCACAGATGCTACAAACATTTCAGGAGCCTTCTGCTGGCTAGAAATTGGCTACATTTTGAATCAAATCATTCTGCAGAACAAGATTATTCTGTAGTAGTTCTCCCAACATCTGGAACACTTTGCCAAAAGTGATTGTATTTTTGTAAACCCAAATCCACAGAAAGTGATACAGGGGAGGACCTCCCCCAAAAGATAAGCAGGAACACAGAAGGGTTGAGAAACACAGGTGGCACAATGTCCAGCCTAGAATGGATCTTCTTCCAGATGCCGGTCTCTCCCTTGTTCCTAGGATTGCTGCAGGGTCCATATACCCTAATCCCCACTCCCATGTATCCAAAGAGTAAATTGTCCATTTCACCTTTCATCTAAAATGTCAGCTATGGGTTTTTGTCATGGCTAAATAAGCAAAGTCCTTAAAAAATGAGGAAAGTTTGACAATTTAGAAATAACTCTTCCATTAGTTGTGGTTTTCAGATGCCTTCTAACTCAGCCAGAACCTGTTGCTCCTGTCTCATCAGCTGGATGATGAACATAACCAGTGGCCTGTGCTTATGGTTCATGAGCTACTTTCCCATGCATTGCCTTCTTCTCAAAAATCCTGGCATAATAGCAATGTAGGCATCACTATGCCAAATGGAGAGAAGGATCCAGAGATATTATGCAGAAAACATATTCATCTGGTATGGAGAAGAAAGAGCCATGATGAAAAAGCCAGATCTCCAAAGTCTCAGATGAATCCCTTTGCCTTTTCCCAGGACTTCTTAATCATAGATGTTTTAAAGTTTATAAAAGAACATGACAGGCAGCCATGCTTCTTTCAGCTGTAGTCCTTGCAATTGATAAGTTTTCTTTTTTTTTTTTTTAAGATTTTATTTATTTTTTAGAGAGCGAGCGAGAGAGAAACAGCATGAGAGGGGAGAGGGTCAGAGGGAGAAGCAGGCTCCCCGCTGAGCCAGGAGCCCGATGTGGGACTTGATCCCAGGACCCTGGGATCATGACCTGAGCTGAAGGCAGACGCTTAACCATCTGAGCCACCCAGGCGCCCGATAAGTTTTCTTATACTGTTTTTAAAAGTTAGATATTTCAAACTGCAAAATCAATGTTCTCAGCTACCCTATTCCTCTGTTCACATGATTCCCTGCCAGCCCCAGGGAAGATGAGCAGCCATCATTTGTCTCCCTGTTTAAAAGTTTCAGAGCTATCAGTTATTTTCATCTCTCAACACAAAATACAGGTACAGGTAGATGTTAGGATCCTGAAATATGATTGATTAGCCGTTACCAAATAAAATTTGTAATTTATGAAAATATGAGATTCCATCTGACTTCTGACAAGAACAGAAGAAAAAAGAAATGTTCATCTTATAAAACAAATTGTATATGTCATGCCACCAATAAGAGCTATTCTATTTCTAAAATGTCAAGATCAGAAAGGCCCAGAGTGGTTCCTGGTCTCCCCTTCCAGGCAACACTACAATTGGCCAAAGTAACTAAATATGCTCCAGAAAGTCCTTGGGATGGCACCAATACAAATGCCTACTTTTCCACCTTCTAGAATTATATAGAAAACAAAATGTGGACAAGTCTACATTCATTCTAGGCACGAGATAGAATGTTTAATCCAAGTCTGCCAGATACTCACAGGCCTAGATTGAAGGATGCATAGCAGGTCAACCCATGATTCTCCTTCTGGAAAAGAAGAAGTCAGTAAGGAAAGTCAGGAGGACCACCTGAAAGAACCGAACAAGAAGTAGGATCTGGAGGCAAAGGGCTGCCAGTCGTACACTTGTGGTGACATTTGGAGTCCAACAGTGGCTTCAAGAGATTCTCTATTTTTTTTTTAAAGATTTTATTTATTTGACAGAGAGAGACACAGTGAGAGAGGGAATGCAAGCAGGGGGAGTGGGAGAGGGAGAAGCAGGCTTCCCGCTGAGCAGGGAGCCCGATGCAGGGCTCGATCCCAGGACCCCGGGATCATGACCTGAGCCGAAGGCAGACGCTTAAAGACTGAGCCACCCAGGCGCCCCTCAAGAGATTCTCTTAATGTTGCCAGCCACACGAAAAGGAGAACTGGGGCGCCTGGGTGGCTCAGTCGGTTGAGCGACTGCCTTCGGCTCAGGTCATGATCCTGGAGTCCTGGGAACGAGTCCCGCATCGGGCTCCCTGCTCGGCGGGGAGCCTGCTTCTCCCTCTGACCCTCCTCCCTCTCATGCTCTCTGTCTCTCATTCTCTCTCTCTCAAATAAATAAATAAAATCTTAAAAAAAAAAAAAAGAAAAAGAGAACTGGATTAAAGGTTTAAATTTGAAAGGAAAATGTAAAATGTTTAGAAAAAAATACAGAATAATATCATTTTGATCTTTGAACAAGGCGAATTCTTAGACTATTAATACTAAAGACTAAATATAAATAAATGTGACTAACTTAAAATTTATACTTGTGCTCATCAAAAGACATCATTTAAAGGGAGAAATGACAAGCCACACACATAAGGAAAATATTTGTAATGAATATAATCAATAAAAGATTTATATCCAGGATATATAAGGGATTGCTACAAATCAATAAGAAAAAGATAAAATACCCCAAGCATCAAAAGAAAAACTGATAAATTGGACTTCCTGAAAATTAAAAAACCTTTTGCATCAAAGAACATTATCAAAAGAAACCTACAGAATAGAAGAAAATATTTGCAAATTATATTTCTAACAATGATTTAATATCCAGAATATATAAAGAACTCCTACAACTCAACAACAAGAGATAACCCAACTTCAAAAATGGGTAAAGGGCTTAAATAGATATTTCTCCAAAGAAGATATGCAAATAATCAATGAAAAGATGCTCAATATCATTAGTCATTAGGAAAATGCAAATAAAGACTACAAGGAGATACCACTTCATACCTACTAGAATGGCTGTTCATTTCATTTTAAAATGGAAGATAAGAAGAATTGGAGTGGATGTGGAGAAACTGGAACTCTTGTACATTGATAATGGGAATGTAAAATGGTCCCATTTCTGTGGAAAACAGTGTAGCAATCCCTCAAAAACAAATTCTAAACACCAAATTACCATATGACCCAGCAATTCCACTCCTAAATATATACCCAAAAGAACTGAAAAGAGGGACTCAAACAGATGCTTGTGTGTCAATATTCATTGCAGCATTATTCCTAATAGCCAAAGGTGGAAACAACCTAAGTGTTCATTAACAAAAGAAAGGATAAATAAAATGTAATATATGCATACAATGGGATATTATTCAGCCATAAAAAATAAATGAATTTCTGATACATGCTACAACATGGATGAACTTGAAAACATTATGCTAAGTGAAATATGCTATATGCAAAAGGACAAATATTGTATGGTTTCAATTATATGAAATATCTTAAGTAGGCAAATTCATAGAGACATTAAGTAGATTAAAAGTTACCAGGAGTTGGGGGAGGGGTGGGGAGAGAAGGAAATTATTGCCTAATGGGTACAGAGCTTCTGTTTGGGAAGACGAAAATGTTCTGGAAATACAATGGTGGTGATGGTTGTACAACACTGTGAATGCACTTAATGCCACAGAATTGTACGTGTAAAAATGGTTAAAATGGCAAATATTATGTTATTCATATTTTACCACAATAAAAAAAAGTTGAGAGGGAAACATAGATAATTAACATATGAATAAAACATATGAACAAAAATTCATAAACATGATTAGATGCTCAGTCCCATTAGTAATAGGCAATATTTATTTCTTAAGTTGAGTGGTGGATACACAGTTACTCATTGCATAATTATTTAGAGTTTTTTCTATATTCTAACATTTTAGAATAACTTCTAAAAAAGAAAATTGGGGAAAAAATCATATACATTTTTGAGCATACCTTGCCAAAGGCATTGTGAATTATGAATTCCAAACTATCACAGCACATGAACCAGTTGTGGGTAAAACATGTGCAAAAATACATAATATCCAAAGTTCACAAATATCAGGCTGTATAATATAAAGATTGAGAAGGGTAACCCATAAACCCAATAGCCAAATCCTGGGAAAATAATTCCATAAAACCTTAAGAGTAGACATAAGAAATGGAAAGAAAAAAATATATTTCATTCCCTCTCAATTCCCTTTCTCATGTTTTGAGGGTTTGCACCTGATTTATTTTTCCTCAACTAATTTCTTTAAGTGCCTCATTCCCATAAGCCATATAAAATTTATGTTTATAGAGGTACGGCCCAGATATGACCAAATGAATGCTTCACCTTTAAGTGCCCCTACATGAGGCTATAAGAACTCTGTCCCCTATTTCCAGAATTCAGCACACTTATCCTGGGTGAGTTTAAGTATGCTTCACAATACTCTATCCATCTTTCCATGTGCTAAGTGAAGAAGTCGGAGTCAGGGGTGTCTGGGTGGCTCAGTAAGTTAAGTGTCGGCCTTCAGTTCAGGTCATGATCCCACGGTCCTGGGATAGAGCCCCGTGTCAGGCTCCTTGCTCAGCGGGGAGCCTGCTTCTCCCTCTCCTCCCTGCTTATTCTCTCTCTCTCTTTCTCTCTCTCAAATAAATAAATAAATAATCTTAAAAAAAAAAAAAGGCGGGACCATTTTCATATTCTCCTTGTCCAACAGCTTCACACCTGCCTGAATGCAATTATTATATGAACAGAAATACCAACATATGGGAAATGGAAAAGAACACTAAGTGGATACCTGTAAGAACTCACAAAATTAGCTATACCAACTTCTATATTAATGTAAACATATCCTATATCTAATAGAAAATCTTTAAGGGCCTTCATCTTCAAGGTAGCAAAAGAGTAGTTTATTCCGTTTTACTAATAGGAATAAAACTTGGCCAAGTGGCTTGACTTACATCACGTCAGAACTTTATAACTTAAGAAAATATCTCACTTAATACGTGCAACAACTGTATTACTGAATTAAATATTAATAGTTGCTATTATCATCACTATTCTTATTCTCAGGAGCAGAATCAGAATGGAAAATCAAATTGCATATTTTTAATTCCTATGTGGTCTCTGGCACATGGTCCCATCTCCATCAATGATATTGTGCCCTTACCCCAGTCCAGAATACAAAAATAAATCCATTTCTACTCTGCCTCCTTGGCAACAGGAGTCCCCAATAGCAGTGTACGGTATCAATTCACCTTATTGAGAAAATGGTCACAAAGGCTTCTCTTCATGTATTTTGAATTTTTCCATCATTGAGGAAATATTCACTATACATAATTGCATGCTTTCTAATACTGCTTTCCTTCAAATTGGATTTTCCCCCCATGGATTTTAAAGCTACTTCCAATAGAGAAAAGTAAAAACAGTTGTAATTTCAGCAATTTGCCATTTTCCTCCTTTTGGGATAGTTTTACTCATTGTATTTGAAGAATAAATAACTAAGTGATCTTGAAATATTTAATGTGAAAGAGATGCAAAGATTTTCAACACAAGAAAGCACATCTAATATGCCACAAAAGGTATTAAAAACAGAACCCCTTTTACTAGATACATAAACTCCTATATAACTACCAGCACTTTCCATTTCCTTATTCCTGCCCTATAATGAGCCATTTCATGTTTATTGGTGTTCAACTTGGTTACTAGAGCCACTTAATATAATCCCATATGGTTAAGGCTTTGAGAAGCCCCACACACAAAAAAGTAAATCAAACAGGAAGGGAAAGCAGCAGAAGGATAATGTAACTAAGAGCCAATCTGGGGCTAAAACAGAGAAGTGCGTCTTCTCAGATTGCAGAGATTTAAACATGCCATGAAATTGTATCAAGCATCCTGCAGTGAGCCAACATACTGCTTTTACATACCTTCACATTTTTAAGAACTGCAACAATCCAGAGAGTCACATTTTTTCAGTTTAGGTATTCACCATTCAGTCCATCAAGTTTTTAATTGGCCTAACTCAAGTCATATAAATCAGAAGCATTCCCTATAAAGAATCAAATTTTGAAGAGTAGGATTATTTGGGGGACTATATTATATTTGTACTGTAGATTTATAATGAGGGTGTGATCCCCTCACTCCACCTAAGACTTTTTTCTTGGAAGAGTAGTTTTAGAACCCATCTCTGACCAAAGGATCCTCGTATTGCATTTATTTAGAAAGCTGGTCTTGGCCAAATCCATGGGCATCAAAAGCTGTGATCATTTAAGATATCAGCTTTCGGCTCAGGTCATGATCCCAGGGTCCTGGGATCGAGCCCCGCATCTGGCTCCCTGCTCCGCGGGAAGCCTGCTTCTCCCTCTCCCACTCCCCCTGCTTGTGTTCCCTCTCTCACTCTCGCTCTCTGTCAAATAAATAAATAAAATCTTCAAAAAAAAAAAAAAGATATCAGCTTTCCCAGCTACTAAAAATAAATCCCACAAAAGGACTGAGAGGAAACCACATGTCACTTTGAATACTTATTAAAACGAAGAGACTGGAAAACTCATTTGAGTTTTTGGTAATAAGATAGAACCCTTTTAGTAGACTCGCTTTCTGAGGATCACTCCCAGGGCATGATTAATAAAACAATGACCAACACTAACACAGCACTTAATACAGACCAAAAATTGTTCTAAGTGCCTTACATGGAATAAATCATTTGGTTTTCCTAATAACTCCTTGAGGTATATTCTACTAATATCCTCATTTACAAATGAGAAAACTGAGACACAGAGAGGTTAAGCAATTTGTGCAAGGTTACACAGACAGTAAGTAGTAGAGCTAAGAGTCAAACTCAGAAAACCTGGCTCCAGAGTCCGTAATTTTCACTCTGACCTACTGTGGCACAGCACAGTGCTACATATGAATCAAAATACAACCTAAAACATTTAACCAAAAACAAAAGCATGAATTAAATAAAATTAATCTTTTCATTATCCTTTGGTCATTCCACATACTGGAATTCAGTTTTTCATTCAACACATGTTTATTAAGGATCTACCTTGTGCCAGGCATGATCCTAAGAAGTGGGGATAGAGAAAAAGAATAGTTTTAAAGATGCTCAGAGACTACCAGGAAAGAGACAAAATAAGTAGATAAAAGGGGGAGAGAGAGAGAGAGAAGGTCAGGGTGTCATGAAATAAAATACTTACAATATGTGTCCAGTGCTAAAACTAAAATGGCAAAATATATGCTAACCTTGAAAAAGAAAAAAAAAATTTCTCTTCACTGGTCTTTTGAAAATCAAAATATAGCCTTCCTGTGTCCCACCTCCCACTGCTACCATCTCCAAGAGCCTGAGGTGTATGGCAGTTTACTGTAACATTTTTCTTAGCATTGACTTAGAATTCCAATATTACCTTTCTAGTTTTTATATTCCCTTTGATATTCTAAAGCCAGTGTGAAAGTTGACTTTAAAAATTCTCCATTGATAGGAAAGGTTTGTTATGCTAGCAGCTCAGACAATGCAGGTGCCTAAAACTCAGCACAAGATTAACCACTCCATCAGGCCTGACCCATAAAAAAAAAAAAGAAGAAGAAAGAAATCATTAAAATTCATGTGCCAAAGCCCCAGTCTTGCAGAATATTTCTTTGTAAATCAAGATGGTATAGCTACCAAGGCTCTTCAGAAACCATTTACAGGCTGCAGGAAAGTAATTGAAATGAACAGGAAAGACAATTGTCCTGGGAGGACAACCTGAGTCTGGCTTTTCATAGTCAACAGACTGACTCTGCTTGAATTAAAGCCATGCCTTGTTTCTGACACCCTCCGCCTTGGGCTAACTGCTTGAGGCTTCAGCTCCAAGTGAGACCAGAATGACTTTCTTTCTGGAAGGATTAGGCCACAGCCTGAAGCTTCCTATACTGATTTTGAAATCCTCACAGTCATTTAGAGGATGGCTTCTTACATTGTTCTGCTTCCCTCCTCCACATGAAGCCCTGCATCTCCTTCCTTACCCTAAGGAGTTGCACCTGTCATGAACTAAATCATTTTAGGTCTCTTCCCTAGAATTAAACACAGCCTCATTAGCTGTTTAGATTTTATAAATTTTAAACAGGAAGACAGAACAGCACGTAAAACTGATTGACTCCTGCCATCTACTAGTTGTAGGGGCTCAAGGCATTTGCTGTTCTTTGACTCAACTTCTCTATTTAGCAAATGACAATAATCCTTTTTAATGTCAGTTTATAAGAGACACTGGTGTGCATCTTTAAAACTACATTGATTGGCTCTCTCAGTTCCTGAAGTGTTTCTTTATGAGTTTCTCCTGTAGAATTGGAATCAATTTTCATTTCCTTCTGCTCCATTGTACTCAAGCATCATCAGAAGTCTATATAGTTTCCTGTAATTTGAAAAGTGCTGATCTGGTGGGCACTTCAATTGACCAGGCATCAGTCCCGAGGCCAAATTCCTTTTTAGTCTCTGGCTAAGTCAGCTCTTACTTCATGTCCCCTTTTCTCTCTAGCTTTTCCAATTCATCCACCAATTATTTACCAATCACCTGTAATTATAACAGTTACCAGGTAGTTGCCAGGGAGAAACAGTGCATATGGTCAGTCCTTGCCCACAATGATCTTACATTTAAAAAGGAAGATGGGCAAGGAAACTCCCACCACAGACAGCCCCAGCCTGAACCTGGTTCATAGAGCAACGCTGACTTGAAAGAGAAAATTCTTAAGCAGCTTTGACCTTTCCCCCATGCCCACTCCTACCCCCAGTTCAGGTCATGTAGGAGTAAGTTTATGTCCCTGAAGGTCAGACCTAGGAAGCAAAGCTATTTCCCAAGACCTCCTAGCAGCCAGAAACACATGATCTCCATTGACACCAGCTGATAGGATAGCACTGTTGTGATGTCTTCATTCTTATCTAGCAACTTTTTCCAGAGTTTTAGAGACCAGGTTGGCCACTATGTGGACCAGTTCCTATGATTGGAAGCTTTCATGTAGCCTTTTCCCAAAGTCTTTATTCTGATCATTTGCCTCAATTAAGGAAGGGGCTCAGCGTTGCTCATTCCAAGCCTCACCCCCAGAGGGTAACTCTGCACCCCAAACCAAGCTCAGCAGGGAAAGCAGTGCACTACACATACAAGGTCATCCTGGATGCATCAGAGCTTGCAAGATCTGCCGACCCTACCATGCCCACCAGTACGACCTCTATCACACATACTCCTGCCTTTCTGCTGTACTCTGTTCTCCTGTGCCCTTGAAGTTACTCTCCCTCCACTCCAAGTCCAGATTGCTTTCCTGACACACCATCTTAGGAGTGATAGCTAACACTTTGAATGGCTTACTATGTGCCAGACACTATTCTCGCTCTCTCGCTCTCTCTCTCTCTCTATATATATATATACACACACAAACATATATATAGTGTGTATGTGCACACATGATTTTCAATCTTCACAATAAGCCTATGAGCTAGGGTCATTTTTTTATGCCCACTTTACAGATTAAGAAACTGACACATAGAGATGTTAAATAACTTGCCTAGGGTTATACAGCTAGGAGTGACAGAGCCAAGATTTGAAACTAGACAGTCTGTTTGCAGAGTCCACACTCTTAACCTCTATATTGGGACCCAAACTCCCTTCCCAAGGGAAGACTACTTGTAGAAGATCAAATGCCATTACTTCTACAAATTATTTAACAAATCCTACATAAACTCATACATTATTAAAGGGACACAACTTCATATTGCTATTTAAAATTTTGCTATGTTTGCAAAATTTGCAATTTGTTTTGCTATGTTTGCTATGTTTTCAAAACATGTTTATGCTCTGAAAAAAATTTGTTCAGGAAGACTTCAATATAATTTATGAGTAATCAAGAGGAATGGTTTTAAAAGTCATCATGGTGGTAGTGTGGCTTAATGGAATAAGTCAAGATCATTTCTCAGCAAACTGCCAGCCACCTTCTAGCAGGCAGCAAAAATGTGATCTTATTTCTCACCACACCTTTTGAGCCTTTGGTTTCACACTGTAAATGGAGAAAATGTAAAATGATAAAGAACTATAAAGACCATAAAATGATATATGTAAAATGACAAAGAAATTCTTTGGCACAGTTGGTTAAGAGCCTGACTCCCGGTTTCAGTTCAGGTCGTGATCTCGGGGTCCTGGAATCAAGCCCCGCACTGGGCTCCATGCTCAGCACAGAGCCTGCTTGAGATTCTCTCTCCCCTCTTCCTTTGCCCCTTTGCCCCCCCCTGCACATGCTCTCTCTCTCTCTCAAATAAGTAAACAAAATATTTTTTTAAAAAGGATAAAATATATGAAGCACTGTGTAAACAATAAAGCTTCATGTAAACATAAGTTTTCATTAAAGACAAAATGACAACATTTTTAAAATGGAAAATTATTTCTTGCTAATAAGAATAAAAAGCCATGACAAGGCTTTATGCTGGCAGATGTAGGACCTAGGTTTTTGTTCTAGTATCTTCCAAGGTAGAAAATAAAAGAAGATGTAGAGAGCAAAGAATAAATTAATTCTGAGAAATCTTGACAAACTGGCTATCAGGGAAGAGTCAGAAGAATGATTCTTAGAATTAGCGGTTTGTGGAATGCTGGAGAGGGGTAGGCCTTCTCTTTCTTGATCTTCGGGAGTTTCTCTCTCCGGGTTTCTTTTTGCTCTACCAGCACCAGACAGTAGTGGAAACAAGAGAGACCACTGGCACAAAGCCAAAGAACTTCGAGGAAACAAACTACACCAGTGGGAAGAGGAACATGTTAGTGAAGCTGGTTTAAGATACCTTTCTTGGAAAACCATGATGCTAAAAATGGAAGAACAGGCCAGGATTAAAAACAGTTACCTAAGAAGGCACCTGGGTGGCTCAGTCAGTTAAGCCTTGGACTCTTGATTTTGGCTCAGATAATGACTCAGGGTCATGGTCTCAGGGTCATGAGATCAAGCCCTGCCTTGGGCTCTGCCCTGGGTGTGGAACATGCTTAACATTCTCTCTCTCTTCTTCTCCCTCTGCCCCGCCCCCCTCCCCCTCCCACGCCTGCCAGCTGGCACGCACACGCAAACATACATGTTCCCTCAAAAAAAAAGTTACCGAAGAATTTACATATTTTAAATATTACTTTAAGCCATGAATGTGCTTCAAGAAGTCAACATTGAGTTGATCTTGCTCAGAGGTCCAGTTGAAAGGAGGGAGACTCACTAAGTTTTTATCCCTCATGTTCTGGGTCTGTCCCATCCACTTCTGTATCCATCGCAACTAGCACAGTGCCTGCCATAGAGGAGGCCATGTGATAAGTAACTAAAGGAACAGGGTCAGATTCGGGTCCTGACTTTGCCATTAACTAATCTTAGAACTCGAATTCACCAAGCCTCTCTTTCACCATCTGTAAAGTCAGAGTATTAGAGGGTCTTTCGCTCCCTTTAATTTCCAGAAATTCTGTAATTCTATTGTTTTCATTAGAAACCAGATAACTAGGAGAAAATTAAAAGTCTCTGAAGCATTGGTCTTTTCATTGTAAGCCTACTAAGTATAGTATGAAAGTTGGAAGGCTTAATCAATGAATAAGGCCTAATGTACAAGACAGTCTGCTTACCTTTCCTTGTTGTCCAGAGCACACATGAAATAATCATTTCTGGGGAAATGGCTAGAAGAGGATATTTGAATGAGGATCACATCTACCATCACTATATACAAATAACTCAAAGCACAGATCCTACTGAGAGTTGGTTCTCTGTAGGCAAAGGTAGCATTCAAATAAATTCATTATCATCAGAGGTATTTATGACTTGTCCAAATATCATGAGCACAATACTAAATAAGAACAATACAGAATGAGCAGCATTAGCTTAACCTTGGTCCATGAGAGTTTACAACGCAGGTCTTTCTAAACAACAACATGAGATTACTGTGGTATTGGGGGGCTTTAAGGAAAAAGAAAAACTATTACAACCATTTCAAAATCAGTCAAGATGTATGTAATCTTTGCACAGTAGAGTTTTCACCTGAATTAAATGAATAAGAAGGCTTCAGAGCGAGGCATGACCAACACATTCAGTGGGAAGCAATACATTTGCTCTCCTCACTGCCCAGAATAGGATTTTCATCCAACCAGCACCCAAACATGCTGTGGTGCTGTTCTTTCCATGGACTTCCCTCTGAATTGAGTGAGCACACAATTGAATTAGATCTCACCATTAGAGAAATTGGTCTCTAAAGAGCAGCTCTAAAATCATCCAAGCAGAAAAGTGAGAAAGCACGTTTTATGGTTTGCAGAGCCATTCTGAGGCTGCGTATAAACCAAGAGCTGAGTCTGCCGAGCGCAGAGCCCCATCTCTGAATTCCACTTTAGATCAAGGGGTGATAAATGCTCAGATAAACATTTTTATTTTATGCCTCAACAATATATCCTCTCTTCCTCCTATCAGACTCTGTTGACCCAACTTACACAGTGAAAACACAAATTCAGCGAATAATTGTTTACCTTTGCTCACTCAGGCAGGAATGTGCAAAGATGCCACCCATTTGTCACCCTGGGCACCTTCTCTCCCTCGCCTATTCATCTCGATTTTTCTCGCACGCACTATTGATTTTATGAAAGAAATCTTTTTTTAATTTGTTCATCGTAAATGATATTGACAGAACTGTGTTGTGCCATTTTGCCTTACATATTGTACTGTAAACATATTGTGTGAGATAGTTCATTTTCTCCATGGGAAAAAGGCTAAATAGGGGCTAAAATAGCAATCCAGGAGTCAGAAAAGAATCCTCTCCCCTTGGCAGTCTTTCCAAACATCAGGGATGTTTGTATAAAATCACGCCCAACTTCCTTGCTTCTCTTTCTACATTTGTTAGCAAGAAATTCGGCAGTGATTAGTATTGGGCAAACAGATGAGGCTACATTTCTGATGCATTTTGTGATCACTAAATAAAAAGCTCTATATAGAAATCAGAAATAATAGCATTACTATTATATTTGTGAATGCCTTCACTGCAGAGCTATTTCTCCACAATGCTCATAAAAATAAGAAATGAAGTATTTGGGAGATATATGCGTATCATTTTAAAGGCAAATTTTTATTTGACACCAAGCATTGTCATGAGTTGCCAAACCAAATTATAATTACTGCTACTTGGGAGATGTTTTTAAATGTATCTAGTGGTAAAATCAGTTTAATAAGAAACAAACAAAATAAAATTAATGTGTAGTTGGGGGGGAGGGGGAGCCCAATACTTTATTATGAAATTAAGAATTATATATCTGTATTCAAAGGGTTCCAAAAAATACCTCACTTTTATGGTTTTCAAAATCAGCAATTTGTATGGAGATAAAACTTGGTCTAGAATATTGCGTTTTCTTGAAAATATTAAAATCATGCCTCCAATTTTGACTATACATTCTGTATTATTTTTACTTTTTATTTTCTTACAAAAGATAAAATGAGAACAATATCTCATCACTGGTGAACCTCATTCTCTGTCAAACTCAAACTTTTCCTAGTTCTCAGGGAAAATGCAAACATTGGCCTTTAGGAAATAGTTTCCTTTTCTCTTTTGGACTCTGCAGAGGTACAGTCTGATTAACAATATATATTTTCCCCTTTAGCTTCCGTTTGAGTCTCTAGGCCTAAAACAAGCTAACAATGCATAAAGAAAGTTGAAAGTACTTAGATATAGATTAAAGTGCCCAACAGGCCATGTCAGAGGTAACCATGTCCAACCCTACCTTGAGGTTTGGACCCAAACTTTGTCCTCAAAGAAGCCAAAAGAAAGGGTAACATATTAAAAAGTAACATATTAAGCCAAAAGAAAAGGTAACATATTAAAAGGTAACATAACAAAATGACATAGATGTCATTTTCAATTTCATTTAAAGTTTATCTTTCAAAGCTTATCAAATGTTTGGACTTCAGTCTGTGACTATATTTATCATTTATTTATCATCCATAATTAGCCAGCTAGAAACAGAACCCTTCCCAAAGCACCAGATACATGGCTTAGGGGTAGAAGGAACTGTGGGAAAATATTTCTTGAGGCAGTTGTAGTTCAAGAAATACTCAAGTTCCTCAAACACAGCTTATACCATTTCAACACAATTTTTTATTCCTATATATATGGAAAAATTATGACTTTTCTTTTAGGCCACAAAGAATTCCATGGTTGGGTTTTTTTATTATTATTATTATTTTGTTCAGAATTGTTCTACTATTATTAACTAATATCATCATTATTGAACACTCACCAGCACTAGATATTCAATCAAGATTCTTGATTTCTATTTTGAGTGCGGTGAGAAGACAAAAGTATTTCAAAACTCTGTAATTAATATTCTTCTAAGTAATTCTAATACCTTAGTATTCAATTATTAATTTTAGAAAAAAATCACACAAAGCAGGTTTGACTTAAATAATATTTACAGGTAGTCAAGGACTTTTAGAGGGTACCACTTACTTCTGCAAAGATATGCATGGATATTTGCCCAAATCACCCTCTTTTGGGGAAGCCTTAATTGCTCCCCTACCACCACCACCAAAAAAAAGGTATACGTTGAGATGCAAACCCCTAGGACCTCCGAATGTTACTGTATTTGGAAAAGGGGCCTTTAAAGAGGTAATTAAGGTAAAACAGGGTCATTGGGATAGGCCCTAATCCAATATGACCACTGTCCTCATAAGAAGAGGTGAGGACACAGACATGCACAGAAGGAAGAGCATGTAAAGACACAGGGAGAAGAACGCCATCTACAAGCCCAGAAGGGAGACCTCAGAATGAAACCAAATTTGTTGACACCTTGATCTAGGATTTGCAGCCTCCAGAGCTGTGAGGAAATAGAAGTCTGTTGTTTAAGCCACCCAATCTGTGGTACTTTGTTATGGCAGCTCTTTGGTATACATACCCCTTCTTCAGTGACCTTGAAGAGTTATCCAGCTTTTCAACAGAGGGTTAGTTTGGCACCCTAAGTAAACTCTACTTAGTAGTCTACAACTGTGCACAGTTGTAGCACAGAACTGCTGCCACTGTTCCATCAGAAATGTCAGGATCTGACCATTCCATCCATATCTGCCCTACACTCAACACCATCTCAAAATGTAAGTGCCTATGGCCATGTTACCTTCTCCAGCAGAAACAGCTTACTGTCCTTCATCTCTGCATTCCCGGGTAATGGAGAAGTCACCAGGTGGGAGGAAAGAAGGGATTCTTAACTCTCTTCTCTCTTTCTTAACCTAAAATATCAAAGTTTTACCTTTTAGGCATTTATTTTTCTTCCTTATTTTTAAGTTTATTTTTATTTCTTTCTGTTTTTCTTGTTTGGGAGCAGGGGTTGTTTTTCTCAAAGATTTTTCTTTTGTTATTAATTTGGATCCTCTTGAATTACCATTGAGTTCATGCATTTTCTAATAAATGGGGTAGAAACTATCCTGAACCTGAATGCTATTTTTAGTCCCCTACATGACTCGCTTAAGTATATATTTATCTAAAACTAAACACAGCTCATTGGGATGGAGTCAAATTTGTTTGATTTCATTCCTTCTCTGGAGTTTCTCATTAAGTATCCATGGTTTACTGGTATCTTTGCATCCTTTTCATCCTGGCCCAAATTTCACTTTCTTGGACATTAATGGTCCTTTTCATAGTTGTTTTTAAATAAAACTTTCTACAAAAGGCCAAATTAAAACCAGCTAAGCAGCTAGGTACCACACTGGGGAAGGCCTCCCAGTGAGATGGCAGAGAGCCATGTCTACTTAAGGAAGACTGAGATAACTAGGCCTGGAACCCCTCACTCCTGGACTCAAAAGTGGCTGTTCAACACAAGAAGTGGTACCTAAGGCCACATTTACAGAAGAGGCCAATTACTGTAAAGCATGTTTAGTTTCCCCAAACACCTAGAAATTTGAATGTGAACTAATTTAAAGCTATTAGCATATCATAGTCTCTTCAGTGTTTCAAACAGTGATAATATCTCAGTTGGAGTGGGAATTTGACTGAGGAATTATCTCTCCCTGAGTTAGCATACTTGTGTGAATATTCTGATCAAGGAAAGCATTTTAAATCTGACCATAAATTTCTTTCACCCTTGGCTCACAAGAGCAGTGGTTAAGTTGGCTTAGTGTTTTGTTGCTTTGTTAACCTCCTATGAAGTATAAACTTAAAAGTTTGGCTTTACTCATCAGTTTCCTTGGTAAAAGAGATTGACTCAAACATTGTGTTGAAATGCAAATTTTTGTCCATTTTGTGAACCAGAGATTAAGAATTGAGAGTAGCTAGAGGACTCTCAATTCTCAACCTCTGCTTTCACCACTTCTAGTCACTTCCATTAGCCAAAATGGCCAGGACCATAGAACATCATACTTTCCTTTTATGGTGGGGCAAGATTCCCAGAATCAGACAATGCCCTAAGCAAATGCAGAAGCTTCCAGAAGTCATTTCATCCAGTTAGGGAATAGAATCCTCCTCATAAGTCTGAGGAAGAATTCAAACAAAGGCATACTTAAAGTAGCATTTTTCATTCCATAAGATGAATTCACTGCTTGTGTACAAAGTATTTTAGGTGGTACAAACAAGAACTTTTCTATTTAAATAAAATATTAGCTATATTTTCATTAGGAAATTATAATTAGCATATTAAACCCATAATTTCATAGAATTTTTCTTTTGTACTTATTTATACTATAGTAAAGCTTTTTAAAGCCCATTTAAAGAAAGATATTAAGTATGATGGCAAACATAAGTATGGTGGTAAGCAGATGGGGCAAACATTGTGAAGGTAATTGGCAAATGATGAACATTTGGGATAGGCAATACTAGAATTCTTTTCTATGACTTTAGGCAATTATTTTTCCTGGTCCTGAACAGGATAAACAAAAATAAATTCTACCTAGGCACATAGTGGAGAAACTGGAATACACTAAAGACAAAGATAATGTTTTTAAAATAAATAGATAATATAGAAAGCAAAGGCATCCCCTAGGGGACTTCCTAATAACAATAATAGAAGCTCGGGGCGGCAGGGGAAGGATACAAAGCGTTAAAAGAAAATAACTGTCAACTTACTGTCATATGACCAGCCAAACTACTATTGAAGAATGAGAACAAAATAGAGACATTTTCAGACTACAAAATTGAGCATAACTATCCATTAGCAGATCCCTACACAAAAAATCTTTTAAAAGATACACTTCAGGGGAATGAACTTAGAATGGAAAAGTAAATGAAAAGGAAAGAGAGATATGCAAGGAGGAATAGTGAGCAAAGAACTGGAAGCATGAGTATCAGCTTTATTAGGAAATAAAAATGACTAATTTTAAGTTTTTCTAAATGACATGAGACAGCTATGGGACAAAAACAATGTACAAGTTATTACAGAGGTGACAAGAGCTACTGAGTTCTAAAGTCCTCATAGGATTTGGGAGAAAAGCAGGACACTGATTAATATTTGGCATTAGTAAGTAAAAAACATGCTAAAAATAAAAATAACCATTAAGGAGTTGAAAAGACAATAAAAAACCTTCCAACCAGAAAGGGGCACGGGTGCAGGGGGAGGGAATAAAGAAAACCCCATCATTCTATAGAAAATAGAGAAGGAAGGAGCTAAAGGAGGATAAGAGAAGCCATCAACAGAACCAAAGCAGAATCTAGACCAAAACTTGACGTTATGGAAGAGCTACAACCAAAAGCAGATTGCTTATTGCAAAATGCAAATGCTTCTCTGTTCACACACAGCACACCCTGCTGCTGTCATTATTATCACAACCACTTTTTTGCTGCAGAGATTGCCAGGTTTAAGCTGCCAGCGTCTAATTAGGAAGCCCCCTCCATCCACAACTGCAGTTATGAGGCTCACCCACCACAGGTCCTTATTATCCCAGTTGGTGTTCAGTTTCAGAAAGCACTGGTTTGGAAGAGCATAACAAAAACCATCCCCAAAAAAGGAGTTCACATTCATAAGTACGCATGGATATACTCCAAAACCCTAGAGCTTGTTACACTCTTTTTTATCTTGATCCTGAGTATGTAACTGTACAGACCCCTGAAGTCAGATCCTCTTCCCAGTATAATTTAGCTAAGGATTCTGTTACATCCATCTGCAGAAGGAATTTAATTTTTCAGAATGGAAAGTAATAGAGCTCACCCAAAACTGAAATTGTGAAGTTGGAACCTCCCTGCTTCTCAGCATCAGCAGGCATATAAAAAGAATACGATTTATGTCCCTAAACCTAAAATATTCTGAAGCAATTATTTACTTAATATTTTGTTAAATTACCTAGGATTGCAGTTTTGATTAGGAAAGCAAAAAAGAAGTCTGCAGGTGGCCTGTAAAGCTAATTTTGAAGATAGTTCTGCTAAGCTCATGCAGTGGTCTTGGAGAATATTAACATAGTGTTACAAACCGCAGTGCCCTCGGGGTGTTCCCCTGCCACAGAATTTAATTTATTTTATATCTCATCTAATAGACTGAGTCTCATCCATTAAGTAAATATAATGTGGAAACATTGCCTTGTTTCTCTAAAGAGGAAACCAGCAAAGACGGGAGACTTATTCTGCAGAACCTTTTGCTACTCTAATTGGATTCAGATTCAGGCTGTGTTGTGACCCATCCCTCGTTAAGGTGCAGCGTATAGGATGCTGCCCACACGATGCAGGGGCCTGTGTGCTACTTTAGCACGTAAGATCAAGAAAAGCAAAAATCAAATCAAATAGACAATTTCTGTGATGATGAATTTAACAGTCGAACTTTGGATATCATAGAGTTGCCTGACATTCCTAGACCAAAAATATTTCTAATCTAAGTACTCTACTTCGGTGTTTGAGGTGTTCACCAACCTTGGAAAGGCAAAGAGAGTCAGAGCTTGATAGTTCTGAGGAATGTTTCCTATTTGCGGTGACAAAGAAAGAGGCTTGCAGCAGTAGGCTGTCTTTAAAAATAAAAATAAGAAGTGAGTGAATCAAACATGACATTACAATAGAGAGAAAATTGAATTCATCTGCACATGATGAGGGTGGCTTCATTCTTCACAGGTGTCCTGACTGTGCCATGACCTTGGAGACTGATGAGGCCACCCCATCTCTGGAAGATAAATTCAACATGCAAGGTATTGTTCTAATATATTCTCAAACTGTTTAGAATGTACTTAACAGATGGCAATGGGATAGTATTTTTATCGTTAGACATTCATAACAAGAAGGAACATAATTTGAAGCAAGACAAACCTGGAAGAAGTTTCATACACTCTCACCTTCCCAATTCATTTGGCAAAATTAGAACAGTTTCTCAGGAGGAGCGATTAGAAGCCAAAGGCGTTAGGATGCTTTTATAAGTCATCTTGGTAGAAGTCAATAAAACAATTGAGAATGTGCTATTCCTAAGCCTTTAAATAAGAAAGGTTCCAAACATTTGGAGAAATCATCCAGAGACAGAAAATTTCAACAGAAGTTCACTGGCTCATTTCATTAGTTTAATCTCTGTCTACCAAAGCTTTTTTTAAGCTTCTCTTAAATTCTCTTGTGGCAACTAATATATTTTTTTTTCTATTCATCTCTTCTCTGACTCTTCCCAAATTATAAATCCAGTTGAACAGATGGCAAATACAAGTATGTACCCACACATTTCCAATTTCTAGCATGCTTCCCTGGGGCTTTTCTCTCATCTTTTCTTCTGATTACTTGACCACCTGATTTCAGCAAACCTCCCCATTTACAAAAAACATGATGCCAGTCACGTGACAGATTTCAGTTTCGTGCTATGGTGATTTCTCTAAGAGAGAGTTAGCTTTAAGCCTGATTTCCAAGTGTACAATCTAGAAGTAACTAAAACAAAGGTGAAAAACTGTCCGGGAAAAAAAAATGAAGTCACTTAAATGGCATGAGATACTGCAACAACCATTGGAACATTTTTGGAGAAAGCTTTGGACTACAGAGGAAGCTACTTGTCTAAATGATTGTGAATCATCCAAAATACACAGAATAGTTTCTTTGTTTCTAAATGTTAATGCTTGCACTTTCCTAATTATAGAGGAAATCATTGCAGATGAGGCATCCTTGTCTCTGAGTTAACTGTCCCAAATGAAGGGCTGGAGAGGCAGGTTTAATTGAGGTGGGCAAACTTCAGGATAAACTTAATCTTCCAAAAGCTGAGATGCTTATCTCTTGAGTCCTTATAATTAATATCTCCAAGTAGTAATGTCTTATAATGTTTGGTGAGAATTCAACACTTTAAAGCCAAAAATTCGAGAGGTGGCCTTATAAGTATGTCATTACAGTACTTTTGGTTACATACTAGACTGAAATAGAGACTCAGATTAGTGGCATGAATCAAGTTTTAGGCTCATGACCAAAAGACTAAGGAGGCCCTTCTTATCTACTGTTAAGTACAAAAAAATTACATCAACAAGTTGGCACCTCCTCTCTCGCACATCCTCCTTTCTTACTCCCGTTCACTTCATAACAAGGGCTATTAGATTGTTATTTACATTAAATCATTTACTGGTCTTTTTTGCCTATCCACTATTAATGAAATACTATACAACATGCAATAAGTGATGTAGAATAATTATGACACCAAAATGTATATCCTATTGCAAAGTTCAAACAGTGCTTTCATATGCATCATCTCATCTAACCCTCACAATAACCCTGCAATGTGTTATATTAGCTTGAAAGACGAGAATTTTAAGGTTTAGAGAAAGACTGTAACTTTCCCACCTAGTAGACAGCAAATGATTGCTGATTCTAAGCAATGTTTTATTTCTTACATGTTTGTCTCTTTAAGGATGTTCTGATCGAATCAAGATTTGAACTGACGAATCCTGTGCAACCACTGGAGTTTCTCTTCCCGGAAAATAAAAATAAAGACTCACTCCAAACAAGGGTGACAGAGATGATGTTCCTGGGAGAAGTGGGAGTGACTGGAAGGATGTTCCAGAAGCTCTTTGGAGAAACTAAAGGAACACCAGGAGCCTGGAATGGCAACTGCTAGAGGAATATTAAAGGACAACCATACAGGAATGAAGTTTGTATAGTTACCATGCAGAGGAGTGAGAGCAAGGTAAAGATATTTAGAACTTGAAACTACCAGGAATATCCTCAAGGAAAATATTCCAGAGACCTACAAAAAAAATGGTCCTTTCCATGGTCAAGCAAATAAGTATTGCATATTCAGGTTACAAAAGTCAGGACCATGCAGCAACTTTTTGAGCGGAAAAGGGGGCATTTGGGGGCTGGAACACCCAGGGTTTTTGCCTTGCCAAACCAACTCTTCAAAGGAAAACAAAAGTGAGTGAACCACAGCTATCTCAAGAAAACAAAGATAACCTTATAGAACAGAAGTAAAGGGTAGGAGGAGGAAACCCACTCAAGAATCTATTTCAGAAAAGGTTGATGATTGTTTGCTTGACCTCCTAAGAGGAGGGTCTCTTTGGTTAATGATGACATACACAGCCCAAATGGCCACTTGAGACACCTCAAAAATAGCAGCCCTCTGGGCATAATGACTAAAAAATTCACAAATCTGGGAGTCAAACTTAGATCTTATGACACTAAATTATATTCTCTTTCCTTCCATATCATAAAATAGAAGAGACATGCACATGAAATTACAAAATATTGCCCAAAAAATTAAATAAAATATTCTCCACTCCCCTTTCCCATTCCCATGTGTTTTAGTCTGATAATCCTCCTATAACATATGAATTGGGGGGGGGAGGGGACACATTCAGTGTATGGCACTATGTAATTTCTTGTTTGGACGACTGTGATTGTCCCCTGATTGGTCACCTACCCACCATTGCTCCTTGCTCTGATCCACCTGCCACACTGTATCTGGAGTGATCTCTCTAAAATGTGGATCTGATCATGCCCCCCCCCCATCCTCCCCAACACACACATATATTTAGGATGCTTTAATGATTTCCCACTGAATACAGAGCAAAGCCTAAATTTCTCAGCATAAACACTCCTTGTACTATTGTCATACCAATTTCCCAAACACAGAGCACTTCTAGCCTCTGTGCCTTGTTGATACTGTCTGCCGTGCCTGGAATATCTGCAGCTTCCTCCCTTCTGTCTGCTAATTCCTGTTGCTATCTTCAGGCTCACAACCCCTACACAGTCTTTCCTGATCCCATCATCCAGTTTATTTCTTCTACTTAAGTAATGTGATTATATTTTTGTAAAGACGTGAAGGAAATGTTATTTCTGGCACCAAAAATTCTCTTAGGAAGGGAATTGTATTTCTATGGAAAGAAGTATATCCTGAAAAAGGTCAAAGATAAAAGGTGAGAACACAAATGGGCTGGGCCTGGGGAGAACTGCTAGGCATCTGGCAATGGAAGAAATGTGTTGTTCTACAGAAGAGTTGGGAGGTGAGAGTCCAAAGGAAAGTGATGAAGGGTGGGGGACTCTGAATGAGCAGATTATTCAAAGAGATCCCTCCATGAATACCCTGGAATTAATGGTACATTCTGCAAAAATGCAAGGAAATCTTGGAGTAGGTGGTTTTACACTTGAAAACCAACATAGGAATGAATCTTTGTGGAGGAGGTGGATAGAGAAAGGAGGCATTAATACAGGAGCCAGAATATAACAGTATAAGCCCTGTGAATTTGCAAAAAAATTTTAGAAGGTTCACATATACTCAAGTAACAGACTTGGAGATATGAAACAATGCTACCTATATCTCTAGAGCCAAGAAGACCCAAGCTGGCATCTAAGTTATCCTTCAGTTATGGGCTCTACCTTAGTCTGTCTTTATTATAATTAATTATATATGCTGGCTCCCACACTAAATTATGATCTCATATAGGACAGGGACCCTGGCTTATTAACCTCTGTATTCCCTTATATAGGAAATACAGCAAAATACTTATGAGCAGAAACTCAACAAATGTTTGTTGAACTGAATTGAATTGACTTATTAATAAACATTTTCAAAATATTCAGAAACTCCAGAATAATTCCTTTCAGATGCAATTTTCAAAAATCCACTGAAGTATGAATGGGTGCTTGGGAAGAAAAAGAAGGAGGTGGTGTAATTGTGGCAGTGGGGAAGGTTAGGAAGAGATAGCAATCATTACAGTCAACATGTAATATAAGGTCAACATGTAGGAAATGGGTCCTTAAGAATGTCTCTTTCAATTTCTCAAACTTGAAACTGTTGACATGTTGAATCAGATCATTCTTTGTTGTAGGGGGAGCTATCCTATGTATTAACAATATTTAAGAGTATCACTGCCCTCTACCCTCTAGATGCCAGTAACACCAGCCACTTGTGACAAGAAAATATGTCTTCAAACATTGTCAAATGCCCCCTGAAGAGCCATATCACTCTCAACTGAGAATGATCTCAAGTGTAGATAATTTATAGCACCTACTGAGGCAGAACTGGGTCCCAGTTTCTAAAGGGGATGGAGTAAATGCCATGGAGACTGACAATTTGCCATGAGATTTTCAGCTGACTTGTTCACTATACCCTCACTCTTGGGTGCTCAGCCTTACTCCTGATTTCAGCCCCTACTCTTCAATGCCCATCGGTGCTAACTTGGCCACATCTCCTGTTGTGGTTAAACATGGTCTCAGCTGGCTGGCCAGTTTGTCCCATGCCTTCTCACAACCCTCATTTTTATACTTTTAATTTTTTACCGATTTTTCATTGATTAGCTAAACATTGCATTCAATACTCAAGCTCCAGAACTCAGTAATAGCCTGACCCAAGGCCTGCCACTCTCCCAGTTCCACTGCCCTCTCCTGGCTCCCTGCAGCTTCACCTCTATCTATCTGTGTTTTTATCCTGAATATTACCCTCTGCTTTGAAATGAAAGGGTCTGCATCAAAGTTGCAGCAGTGCATGTATCACCACTGGAGCCAATTTTTGTGGAATAGGAATCATTGAATCCCATCAAGTAGAGCTTCAGGATATACACTGGCATTTCCATTTTGCATTGTGGGTTCTCAATATCTACAAACTACCACTGAATGGAAGAGGAGCCAATAGTATCAAGGAAATGACTATTTTTGGGTTATTCCAGAACGCATTTCATTACAAATAAATGTGCATAAGGGCAACACTCTCTAATGGAATCTGCTAAATAATTTAAGACTTTAGAAAAATACAAGAAACCAAAACACTATAACTGAAACCACATCAACTACTTTGTAATGGATGACAATGTGGAATGTAAAGAAGGTGGAGGAAGGTAAGAAAATAGAAGACTGAGGTCTCCATCCATTCAGAAATTGAGGAGAGGTCATTAGAAAAAGAAAAAACTGCCCAATGAATAACTCAAGCATAGCTAATGTTATGTGTGAATTACAAGTACTCAGGATTCCTCAGAAACTTCTAATTAGAATTGAGAGAATTGACTCTGAAAATGAGTTATGGTAATCAGTTTCTTATAAGACTTGAGTCCCAGGGAATCAAGAGTTTTAAACTATTAATTGACTCATTTTGTAAGAAAGATATATGTTTAAATCAACTTGGATTTCTCTATTGGCCCCATTTTACACAAAGAGAGGAAAGAATATGGGAGTAGGCTATTGAGCACACAACCCGTGACTGACTGGAGCTTAAGAAGAATTTAGGATATTTTACAATTAAAGCCCTAAAAAGAAATATAGCTATTTTTAAATCAGATGCTGCTCCAGCACAAGTGCTTTTCCTTGTTTAGTTTTCCAAATGCAATAATTAAAAAATATATAAGTGGACTTCCTTTAGTCCCAAATGTGAGAACATTTTTCTCACATATACAAACACACACACAGCTAATCATAACACAAACTACTCCATTTATTCAACATTTAACAGATATTTACTGAGTGCCTCCCCTGTCTTAGAGAATAGCAAAATTTATTTATTTAAAATAAATTTAGTACAGGTGTATTGTCTACAAACCCATTCAAGTAAATCTTCCAGGTCTAAAGTCCTTGTGCAAGGTACAAATATATTTTATCAGACATCTTCCCAAACCCTCACTGAAGGTGATTGGCTAGGTGATGGTCAGCTGACACAAGGCCAGCCAATCCTAAATAGTTGGCCATCAGTAGCCCAAAAAAGATAATCAGAAACCATGATTTCGGGAAATTTAAGGAGAGAATCCTAGGAGACTAATATAGTCGGTGGTGAGAGCTGAAGTAGATGCAGTAAGAGATATCAGAATAGCTGCAAGGGGGGCACGTGGGTGGCTCAGTGGGTTAAGCGGCACCCTTGGCTCAGGTCATGATCCCAGATCCTGGGATCCAACCCCGCAGGGGCTCCTTGGTCCGCAGGGAGCCTGCTTCTCCCTCTCTCTCTGCCCTTCCCCCTGCTTGTGTTCACGCTCTCTCTCTCTCAAATAAATAAATCGATAAATAAATAAAATCTTTAAAAAAAAAAAAAAAAGAATAGCCGCAAGGTTCTGTGAAAGATAAAGTTCTCAGGAGGTTGTTCTGTGAGTCAGCACGAGAATCCATCCAGAGAGGGAGAGAAAGAGGAGCGTGAGCATTGACCCAGCAGAGACACCTGGAAGGAGACCAGGAGGCAAGGGGAGAATCAAGTCCCTGGATTGCCATTCTTGATCACTTCCCATCCCAGGCCACCAAAATTTCGATAAGGGGACCCCTTTTTCTTGAGGTATTTGAGTGAGTCACTGTTCCCAGTTCCTGAATGATAAAAAGTAGGCTTCAGTCATATGCTTAAGACAGCAATAACCCACTGAAAAGATTAAAAACAAAAAAAATCCAGAAAATTTCACCCTACTATTGAGTCAAAATTCCGTTTTGATACAAGCACTGATATGTCAGGCCAGCAACTCAGTATCTGCTTTATATGCAAAATCAGGACACCACCCCCACCTCCCTCTCCAGTAAGCCTTATGTTAGAGGTTTAGATTTGCTGAGGCAATTCTATTTGAATCCGTATATTCCTATCAGGCTCCAGTCTGAACTGCTTAAATCCCCCATGTTGCTTACCCTGGAGTTATGAACAGGAAATAAAGGCAAAACGGATGGCACCTAAGCTAGCAGGGAGACTAATGTAAGTAAAACACAGTATTGTACTGTGGAACTTGTAATTGGTTTTAATCATATTTAACATCTGTTTCTCTACTTTAGCATATAATTTAGATGAAGCAGCTTAGAAATCTCAGCAAGAATCCATATTTTACATTTATTGAAAGAGGAGCACTTTCCAAGTGATCAAATTGCTCTCCTAATTCACTCATAATAATGTAGTAATTTGGAAAGTCTTTTTTATTTTCCTTATGAAATGTTCTTAATCAGTGGTCCTAGCTACTAAAGACTTCCCATCTGCCATCCCAGCAATAGCAATGTAAGATTATCGACCTAGCAGAACTTCTCAGAATTCTCCCCTCTCTGGCTATGTCTCTCTTCATTTGAACTCTAACTTTACCTTGCTGCTGAAACCGCTCTTTAGAAAGTCACCAACTGCCTCCTACTCATCAGACTCAATGTGCTACTCTCACTTCTTGTCCTCCTTAGCTTCCCAGAGGGATGTAACCCACACAACTTGAAATTCTCACTTTCCATGGCATCATAGGGATTAGTGTCCTTGTGAGTGATGAGAACTTGGCTCTAGTCCTACCTCTCTGGCTGTTCTCTATCTACTTCAGAAGGAGAGCGCCATGACCCTTGGTGTAGTCCAGGATCACAAATAGGTTCAATTTCTCCTACACAGTGTTTTTAAAAGTCTAATTTAATGTGTTATGATCTTATGATTCCCACTATAATCTAGAGTTATGACTTCTTTTGAAAGATCAGAGGATCTGGCAATACTGGGCCTACTCATCGAAACTCACCTGGGGCCCCATTAAAAAAGGTCTACCTCCTTGGTGCCTCAGTCCCCACCTCACACTCAGTTGGCAAGTATGCTCTAACCTGAGGCTCCTCTCCCTCTTTAAGTTACCTAGCTGACCCTCGTAGGTTCATCCACACTGCCTTCATCCATACCCTTATACCAACAGTTGACATGTGCTAATGTTCAAACCTCAGCTTTTGTCTTTTTTTTTTTTATCTTTTCAGGAATCTTATTACTTTTGATAGTTTCAAAATTACCTCTGAAATGATGCCTAAGTGTATATTTGAATCCTTATCTCTCTTCTAGCTCCATATCCAAATTGCTAACTGCAGTTAGGCACCTCCACTCAGAAACCTCACTTACAACCTAAATTCAACGTACCCCAAATTGATCTCCTGAGTTACTCCATCTTCCTGATCCCACAAGACAGCTCTCTCAAATTCTTTATGTCTGTTATTTCTGTCTCCTCTCAGTCACCTAGGCCTCAAACTTCTAAAACATCTTGATATCCCCCTTGTTTCCTATAAAGCTGGTGCTAAGTTGGTAAGGTGCACTTCTGCAAAGCTTCTTGAATGCCTCCCCCTTCCCCTGTCACAGCCCAAGTTCACATCATCAATAACTTCATTGGCTCTACTGAGCTAGGCCAAGAGCCAGCTGCTGAACTCCTAAGCTATTCCCTAGCTGGACTATTGCAGCCTCTCTCTTCCCGTGAATGTTACTTGCACCCTCCAATACATTCTACATGCTGTACCAAACTAATTTTCCAAAGCACAGCTCTGACCCGGTTAAATCGCATTCCATTGTTCCCCGCTGAATGTTAACTAAACGAAGAACTTCCACGATATGGCCTAATCTATTCTTTTATGTCCATCTCTTCATGGATATGTAATGCAAGCATCGTGCTCCACACAAACTAGGCCTCACTGTTTCCTGCACATGTGTCATAGTCACCCAACTCTTTGTTTTCCCTTATGCTATTTGTTTTCCCTTATGCTATTCTCTCTACCAGGAATCATCCCCAACCATCTTTTCCCTCTCTGTGCTTTACACACTTAATGGCTCTTCAAGGTCCATGGCAAAATCCACTTCTTCCTTAAAGACATCTTTATGTTAACTTTTCCCTAATTTCCATAATGGCTTAATTATGCCATCAATTTAATACTCAAGGCTCATCCAGGAGTGACCGAAAACTAACTGATTTGGTATGATTTATCATATGAGTTGCACATACAATAAGGCTATCAAGCAGGAGTGAGTTGTTCTACTAATGAATTAGCCAAGCCTCGGATGTCTACAAGGTATTGTCCTCTTTTGATACATCACCTCATTTAACCATGTGTAATAACAATTTATATTTTCAGTTTCTCATTTTACAAATTAAAAAGTCAAAGAGATTGTTGACTGTAGTGATATTTGGGGATCTAAGGATTCACCAAGCTTTCTAAACGAGAGATTTACTCTACTTCTCTTAAGGCATGAACCTCTTAACTCAAACACCTATAGTCACTGTGTCCTTGTCCAATCCATTATTTTAGTTTGAATTTCCTCAGAGCAAACATTGTGTCTGCCATAACAGCTAGCATAATGCCAAGCACATGATAGACATTTAATATCTATTAAAATGAAATAGAGAGGAGGGGAATCAACTTTTTAGGTCCAATTTTTTCCTGAAACTTTGAATTTGAAAGAATTGTGTCAGTATCAGAGCATGAGGTATGCACTCGAAAGAATGCAATTTCAATAAAGAATCAAGTGATGTTCATTAGTGTTTCTCAGGGAATAAAGTGTGAGACATGAGAAGAATCAGTATATTACAGACCACCCACCTCAGGGCAAATGGATTAAAACCTTCACAGTACTCAGAACCCCTCTGGACCCAGCTGATCTAAGGAGTCACTGGGTCAAAAGCCTTCCTGAGACTAAAGCCCTGGTATGCAGTTTTCTTTTAGCAGGAGCAGCTCAGCCTGAGACTCTCCATTCTTGCTTCCTTCTGTCATGGCACATTTTCTTATTTAAACTGTTGGCATTTGAAAGGTCCCTCTGAATAATTGATGACTTCCTGGAAATATGCAGAGAGCATTTTGCCAAGAACAGGAGCCCCATTTGGGGAGCTGGTCAGATTAGAAATTCAGTTTCAAGTCCAAATCCCTTTCAACCTGAAACCTTCTGTCAGCTTGGAAAAGGAAGGCCAGGACTGGTCAGCACTCAGCAAAGAAATAGCCATATATAATTAGGAAATAGTTTTTAAAGCAACAAATATCACTCATTTCAATGAACAAAAGCAGCTTTGGGAGTTATTGTTGCTGCCATTATTCTTTGGTAAAGCATAATCACTATATATATCACTACATGGCAAATCTCATGCCTGTATATAAGGCACAAAGAATTAAAGTCATGGTTCTGTTTTATGTGGCTTTTTAAAAGATCATTTACTTATTGCCGAGAAAGTCCAAACAGATATAGTTAAAAGTAATTTTTAACCAATATATGGGGAAAAAACCACAAAGAACAAAATGATTATGACCTCTCTTCTCATGTAGACATCTCTGACACATAGTAGTGACAAAATATTACCTCTGCAGTCTCCAACTTAGAATCACAATAGACCCGGTCAGTAAAAGGATCTTTTTTTTGTCAACTGTGAGTTAGGCTACTTGTCTTTGAAACTTACGACCTGTTAATTCTCAAGTAAAGACAGTCCTACTCTGGTTTTGACTGCTATTAGACCAGGGTTTCTTAATCTTTCCTGGGCCATAGCCCTTTGGAGAGTCCTGTGAGTCTTCTGCATTTCTTCCCAGAAATGTTCTTAAATGCATAGCATAAAATAAATGGGATTACAAAGGGAACTAGTTTTATCACATAGATATCATTTTTTAAAATTTACAATATAATGATCTATGTATTCTTTACTAATGCATTTAATAACAAGATCTAATGGATTTATCTAATACTTACCATCATTTTAACTAAAAATGAGCATATAGGCTATTTCAAGATATCTATATCAACAGTAATATATGCAAATATCTTGTGTTGAGGTCACAAAAACTAGTCATTACTATAGTGGTTTGTTGCCTATATTTATAACAGATGGAAATGTGAAATTTTAGTTAAAGGTTGAAATTACAGTTTTAAATTTCTTCCATCCAAGTTCAGAACCCTTTGGACTTTATTCTCATAAAAAAAGAAGCATATCCTTTTAATTAGTTCTATTGGTTACTATAAATCCCCAATGTTGTTAGAAACTTTATACTTACCTCGAATTAACACCTGGTATGTGTTTGTCAATTCAGTGATCTTAAACAGACATCATGGAGGGCAGGTGGAGATAGGGGGTGTTGCTTGTATGTGGCACACCCACAGGTCTATAGCTTTATTCTATTCATTAGATTAAGTGATGCACATAAATTCTTTTGTCTTATTTAAATTCAAGTTATTTAACATATAGTGTATTATTAATTTCAGGGTAGAATTTAGTGATTCATCATTTGCATATAACACCCAGTGCTCATTACATCAAGTGCCCTCCTTAATGTCCATCACCCAATTACCCCATCCCCCCAGCCACCTCCCCTCCAGCAACCCTCAGCTATAGCACATTTCCCTGAGTTTTCATTAGCTTCATAGATTCTTATATAATGTTAGGATTCTATGATTTATTTGTTTACACTGAAGAGCATCTCTTTAACATGCTGTGGTGTTCAGTAAAGGGCCTCTGACAACAAGCAAAGATTTAAACAATCATTTAGTAATCAGCAGGCCTTCTCAAATCACATCTTAGCTCTAAGCCCAGGTTCAAATCAGTGACTTATTGTGAACAAAGCACCCCATTTATTGAAATAATCTTTTTAAATCATCCATGGGTTGAAATTTTTATTAGATTCTAAAATAGAGTATATGCAACAGTGGTGTATATTTTCAATCAATTATTCCAAAATATCTGTTGAGTATTGTTTACTAGATACTGAGGAAGTCCAAAGAATATGAAATAGACTGCATTCTGCTTTCAAGAAGTTGATAATTTAGATGTAGAAAGAGGAAGATCTTGGAAATAAAAGACATCATTTTAAAGGTTACAATCTCACTGATATTATATTCTAGTGCCCTGTCAATCTTTAGGGGTCATATCTTCACCACATTGATTGCAGGGAAATCAGAGTTTACGTAAGAGAGGTTTTCCTAAAGAGACATTTCAACACTTGCAAATTTTAATTTCCTCATTTGAATCAATTTTTTTTATCCTCCTTTATCTTGGTTTTTTAATTTTAATTCCAGTGTAGTTAACATACAGTGTTATATTAGTTTCAAGTATACAATATAGTGATTAAATAACTCAATACATTACTCAGTGTTCATCATTAAGTGTACTCTTAATCCCCTTCATCTATTTTACCCATTCCCCTACACCTCTCCTCTAGTAACCACCAGTTTGTTCTCTATAGTTAAGTCTGTTTTTTGGTTTGTCTCTATTTTTTTTCCTTTGTTCATTTGTTTTGTTTCTTAAATTTCACATGAGTGATATCATATACTATTTGTCTTTCTCTGACTGGCTTATTTTGCTCAGAATTATACTCTAGCTCCATCCATGTTGTTGCAAATGGCAAGATTTCATTCTTTTTATGGCTGAATAATATTCCATTATCTAGCTATCTATCTATCTCTACATACATATATATATATATATATACACATACACACACACACACATACACAATATATAAACATATATACAATGGTGTGTATATATATATGTATATATGTGTGTATGGATATAGATGTGCTAGTTTAAATTTATATGTACATCTTTATCCATTTATCTATTTATGGACACTTGGGCTGCTTCCATAGTTTGGCTACTATAAACATAGGGGTGCATGTATCCCTCTGAATTAGTGTTTTTGTATTCTTTGGGTAAATACCCAGTAGTGCAATTACTGGATCATGGGGCAGTCCTATTTTCAATTTTTTGAGGAACCTCCATACTGTCTTCCACAGTGGCTACACCAGTTTGCATTTCTACCAACAGTGCAAGAGGGTTCCTTTCCTCCACATCCTTGTCAACACTTGTTTCTTGATTTTTTTATTTTAGCCATTCTGACAGGTGTGAGGTGATACCTCATTGTAGTTTTGATTTGCATTTCCCTGATAATGAGTACATTGTTGAGCATCTTTTCATGTGTCTGTCAGCCATCTTTGGGAAAATGTCCATTCGTGTTTTCTGCTCATTTTTTAATTCTCATATGAATAAATTTAAATAGAGGCTTTTTAGTCTCAGAGTGAACTCTGTTATATTCATTGTAGTCAGGGGCATGTACACCACAGTGATGTTTATCCTATCGCTATGTCCCCACAGTCTTATCAGCTTTTTCCAATTATGCTTGACTTTATAAATAACAACTTTAAAGAATTTGAAAGGAAGCCTGGTTTACTGTATTTCTGCTAAATAATAGCACAATAAAGTGATATTTTATCACAAACCTGTTGCAAGATTACCATTTTGGAAGGTAGAAAAGGAAAGAGGGGGATTCATAGGCCAAATGCTACCACTGCTTGATGAAAGTTTAAGTAATGTTTCTAATGGCTCTTTATATTGTTTCATTATAATAAAGTAAATTTAAATTAGCACATTTCAACACATGGAATAAAGGCATGGTTCACATTATTCTGACAAAGGGTGAATGCTATTTCTCTTTACCAGCTAAAGTGGCACTGCCAAGTAACAGTATCATAGACACAGTTTATAATTTACTCAGCTTCGAAATTATATAATTTTGGCAACTTTTTTTAATTTGAAGGACTTCCTTCATCTCAAAATTTACATATAAAATAAGATGTTATTAATGTTTTATATTACCCTCTTCAAATTTACATAATTCACATTCATATGCTATGTAATTGAGTTGTAATTTACTGTGTCCAAATCACCATCAAAGTTGCTTTTAAGCATTACTGCCCCTGTCCACTTTTAAAATTTTTAGATCCTCAACTGTGGGACCACATTAGTAACTTACATAGCTTACATAACTTATATAGCATTTAAGGTTTGCAAAACATTTTCTCTTATCTCATTTGGGCATTATAATGGCTGTGTTCAATAGATAGGAAACTTAAAATATATTCTTATCTGGACAAGTTGAGACTCATCAAGCTTTATTTCCAGTAAGTAATGCAGCCACAACACAAACACAGAGTTCCTGATTTTAAATCCAGAGACTTTGGGGGGAGCCTGGGTGGCTTAGTCGTTAAGTGTCTGCCTTCAGCTCAGGTCATGATCCCAGGGTTCTGGGATCGAGCCCCACATCAGGCTCCCTGCTCGGTGGGAGGCCTGCTTCTCCCTCTCCCTCTCCCCCTGCTTGTGTTCCCTCTCTTGCTGTCTCTCTCTGTCAAATAAATAAAAATAAAATCTTTAAAAAAATAATAAATCCAGAGACTTTTCTTACCAAAATTAAAGACATCAGGTGAGTAAGTACATAATAATCTGTCAGATGAATAAGCAATTATTGCTATGATCATCTAAAGAAGCACTTTGAGATATAATGGTCAGGAAAACTTTACAAAAGCAAAACAAAAAAGAAAATAAACTAAACTGGTGTTTCAGCTGGCTTTTGAGAGAATTAGGTGGAATTGCTGAAGGACACATCTTGGCTCAGTGGAATGGTATGAGGGAGAAAGAAGAGAGTATTTAATAGGTCACAGTTTTCAAAGACCATCACTGACAATGCTTCAGTGGAATCACAGATTGTGACATAGCCTAGTGGTAAATAGCAGCTAGGATCACCAGACTAGAAGAGACAGAATATTCTTCCATCTCTACAATGAGAAGGTCTGTGTGGGCCACGGCACATGGTGTCACGGAAAGAGCACTGGTCTTGGAACCAGAAATCCAAAGCTGGTCCAAATTTTGTCTCTGCCACTTAAATATTCATTTGGAAAAAGCAAGCCATTTATTTCTGGGATTTTCATTTTCCACATCTGGAACATGACTTTTGCTTTGCCTGGTACACAGGAAACTGGATAAGTAAGTAGGAAAGCATTCCATGAAAAGATTCTAATCCCCTTTATAAATGTGAGGGGACACCTATGAAGAGTGGAGGGGAATGCTAGCTAAAGAAGAAGGAGCCCTATGTGATGGTAGTTTACTTTAGGTAGTTACAAAAGAGCACATAAAAACAAAACCTCTTATTTCCATTGTATTCCTAATAAAATCTCTATTTTTTTCAATTACAAATTGAATATATGCTCACTGTGAAATTCAAATAGCCCAGAAGTGAATAAACTAGAAATGAAATTTCCCCTTCTCCTTCCACCCACTCTCATCCCATTCCCCCGAATAACCATTATCCCCACTTTGGTGTATAGCCTTCGTAGGCCAGACATCTTGAGAAGCATGATGATGACAATGGGACAAAGCACAGATGCCTGTCCTTGGCCCTATCTGAGGAAGAACACACACTCTTCACCTTATCTGTGGTTCTGGGCTGTGAAGCATAATGTCAGTGCTAATGTTGACTAGATTGATGCCGAATGCCTTGTGTATATCTCTGCTTTTTCATTCAGGTAGAACTGGGAATCTCAACTATCTGACGCCACTTCCCACTTCTGACAAAGATGAATGGTTTGCTATCTTCATTCTGATTAGTGGCCATTTTCGCCATCCTGTGGGATGTGGCCCTTTTCCCTCAACAGCCCTGGCGTATCAAAATCAGAGGGGCCTCTGCCAGCTCCGGGCTAATGCTTGTAAATCAGGCCTGTGCGATTCAATGCAGAGAACAGAACTTCCCAGAGAGAATGTGGGCTCATTCTGCCAGGGGTGCTCTCAACTGATTTATAATCACTTCCTGGAAACCAGGTGCAAAATCCAGGTTTGTAAATCAAGTATTTTTATTTAGGATTTATTGGCATGATTTGAAAATCTGCCTCAGGACTTGTAAATCTATATTAGGATTTGTAAATCCATTTAAGGATATGGAAATTAATTTTTGAGCCTACAGAACACTAAAACAGTTTGGTTATAACTACCATTAGAAAGAAGAAAGACTTATAAAACAATGGAAGGTTGGTAAGATTTGCTGGCAGTTTCCATAAATTAAATCCTGGTTTTATAACTTCAGGAGAGTACAAATTTATAAATCCAACTTGTGAATCATCAAAAAAAAGTATAAGATTTGGATTCTAATTTGAAATATTACAGAGCAGCACCATTGTTGATACCCTATTGATAAGTTAAATAGTCCAAAGTAATGGTAATAATCTATTCAGATTAGAAGGATTTTATATATGGAACCAATAGTTCTTTGTTGGAAAACCTGTGGGGTAAGTAGTCTATGCTGCTATCTGGCCCACACTGGGAGAGCTGAGGGAGTCTGAGACCATATACCGGCATAGCCTGGTGAAAAAATCACTACTTTAACTCTAAAAGCCCAGGCCACTTTGGCTGTGAACTGGAACTAATAAATGTGTACCCTCCACAATATAAGCCGAGCCTCAATATTTTATCTGTTAGATAAATAGATTTATATTAGTTTTATACTGCTTGAATGATAATATTGCCCAAAGAGACTGGTCACAGGCACCAAGATTGTTATTATAGGGTGGGGATTCTCAACCAAGGCAACTTTTCCCCCCAGGGGACATTGGCAACATCTGGAGACTTTCTTGGTTGTCATAATTGGGGAAGGATGCTACTGGCATCTAGTGGGGAGAGGCCAAGGGTGCTGCTAAACATCCTACAATTCACTGAATAGCTGCCCACAACAAAGAATCTGGCCAGAATGTGAAAAGTGTGGAAGTTGAAAAAACCTGCCATACCACTATATTTAGCACAAGCCAGTACAGAATGACTCTGTCAGGACTCTTCCAACTCTGGTTCCAGTGATTCTGCCATTCAGGACAACCCAGAAGCTTTTTCTTATTTAATCTAAAAGGAGAATATGTTCAAAATTCATAATGTAATAAATATGATAAATCCCATTATGAATATGCTCTGCTACCTCAAATGCACCCTACATTTGACAACAGGTCTTCCACAGAAACTGAAGTTGTAGCATTTGGTGAAATTATATTATTTGACCGGAGAGACCCCTTCATTTTATTTGAAAACAAGTTTGTGGGTTAGGAAGGGAATGCAAAGCAAGAATTCTTTCAGGATTTGTTCAACAGTTTTATAAAGCAACCTCATGTAGTGGACTCCCTGGGAGCCTGAGACCCTTTTGATTATATGGTGTTTGGAATAAAATAAAACAAATCCCATGTTCTTTTATTCTGACCTGAAAGTGATTTCTAAATGATCACCTTGGGTGTTCTTTCCCTCTACTTATTGCTGTGTTCTTCCATTTGAATTACTGCTCAGCATCACCTCAGAAGCCAGCTGAATATTGGCCGATTGCAAGAAGACAGTCTCATATTGAGATTATAGCAGCTCTCCTCAGACTTGCCCTATTCATGGGCCCAGCCATTATAAGAACCTAAAGATGGAGACAGGACTCAACATTCAAATGGTGCATTTGAAGCACAAGGTGAAGTACATTGTGTAAATGCAAATGAACAGAAATATGGTATTGTAAGAGCTCAGCCACTTGTGCAATTAGGAAGGAAATTAGGATTGTAGAGTGCAGCACCCAGCAGAGCACTCAATTCTGTACACGGGAAAAAAAGGGAAAAAAAGTTTAAAGAAACTTGGTGTGATGACTCAGGTCTTCGAGAGTTTAAGTCCAGAACACCTGAGAGGCAACCAGGAAATTGGGGACTGTAATCATGCCGCACCTCACCTCCTGCCCTCTACACACATTTCTCCACTGACATACTAAAATGCACATTATTCCCCTAATTTAGGCAGTGTTTTTGTCCCATTTAATGAACAATCTATGTCTCTAACTCAATAGCTTCAAAGTCATTTTTCTCACCATAAGATCCTTACGCATTCCAGGTACACAAAGGCCAGCAAGGAGCGTCTCCCATTAAGTCATTTGGGTTGCTTGTAGGAGCTTGATATATAAATAGAGATTGGGAAAGATCAGGAAAATACTCCATTTCTTGAAATTTCCTCATTCTATGTGAGACAGCAGTAAGCAAACATAAAACCTTACGATTAGAAGCAATGACCTCATTTTATATTAAATTCATTTATCTAGTAGATGAATGCATAAGAAAGGGATACAGGACAACTTAAGGAAGACTGAGAAAAAACATTTAAAATAATTGATATTTGTTATCAGAAAACCCACTCTTTCTCTCGTTGTTCTCTACTTCTACACAGTAAGCTTCCCCTATTGCCCAGGATGTGCCATATGGACCAGTCCTCTCTTGATAGCATACAGCTCATGTCCATAAATCTTTTAAAACTATTTTCCCTCCAACCACACCGGCTAGAATTTTTATATATAGCTTTTAGAACCACAATTCATTCAGCAAAAAATCATTCAGCTAACATTCATCACGAACCTAGGTCTTTCCAGCTTCTGCTCAGTGATGGGACACAAAGATGAATAAGCCACCATCTGATACTGAGACACTCACATCTTTTTTTTTAATTTTTTTATTGCTATGTTAATCACCATACATTACATAATTAGTTTTAGATGTAGTGTTCCATGATTCATTGTTCGTGCATAACACCCAGTGCTCCATGCAGAACGTGCCCTCTTTAATACCCATCACCAGGCTAACCCATCCTCCCAACCCCCTCCCCTCTAGAACCCTCACTTTGTTTTTCAGAGTCCATCATCTCTCATGGTTCGTCTCCCTCTCTGATTTCCCCCTCCTCATTCTTCACCTCCTGCTATCTTCTTTTTTTTTCTTAACATATATTGCATTATTTGTTTCAGAGGTACAGATCTGAGATTCAACAGTCTTGCACAATTCACAGTACTTACCAGAGCACATACCCTCTCCAGTGTCTATCACCCAGTCACCCCATCCCTCCCACCCCACCCCCACTCCAGCCACCCTCAGTTTGTTTCCTGAGATTAAGGATTCCTCATATCAGTGAGGTCATATGATACATGTCTTTCTCTGTTTGACTTATTTCGCTCAGCATAATACCCTCCAGTTCCATCCACGTCATTGCAAATGGCAAGATCTCATTCCTTTTGATGGCTGCATAATATTCCATTGTATA
Organism: Mirounga angustirostris; assembly: GCF_029215605.1. Taxonomy (NCBI): domain Eukaryota; kingdom Metazoa; phylum Chordata; class Mammalia; order Carnivora; family Phocidae; genus Mirounga; species Mirounga angustirostris. The sequence continues at coordinate 77,824,410 of NW_026991716.1, read as the reverse complement.
TATATACCACTTCTTCTTTATCCATTCATCTGTCGATGGACCTCTTGCCTCTTTCCACAGTTTGCTATTGTGGACATTGCTGCTATAAACATTGGGGTGCACGTACCCCTTTGGATCCCTACATTTGTATCTTTGGGGTAAATACCCAGTACTGCAATTGCTGGATCGTATGGTAGCTCTATTTTCGATTTTTTGAGGAACCTCCACACTGTTTTCCAGAGTGGCTGCACCAGCTTGCATTCCCACCAACAGTGTAGGAGGGTTTCCCTTTCTCTGCATCCCCGCCAACATCTGTCATTTCCTGACTTGTTAATTTTAGCCATTCCGACTGGTGTGAGGTATCTCATTGAGGTTTTGATTTGGATTTCCCTGATGCCGAGCGATGTTGAGCACTTTTTCATGTGTCTGTTGGCCATTTGGATATCTTCTTTGGAAAAATGTCTGTTCATGTCTCCTGCCCATTTTTTGACTGGATTCTTTGTTCTTTGGGTGTTGAGTTTGATGAGTTCTTTATAGATTTTGGATACTAGCCCTTTATCTGATATGTCATTTGCAAATATCTTCTTCCCATTCTGTCGGTTGTCTTTTGGTTTTGTTGACTGTTTCTTTTGCTGTGCAAAAGCTTTTTATCTTGATGAAGTCCCAATAGTTCATTTTTGCCCTTGCTTCTCTTGCCTTTGGCGATGTTTCTAGGAAGAAGTTGCTTCGGCTGAGGTCGAAGAGGTTGTTGCCTGTGTTCTCCTTTAGGATTTGGATGGACTCCTATAAGACACTCACATCTTAATGGAGGAGACAGACATGTAAATAATTATAACTTATCCCATGTGTATCCCATGTGCTGAAAGAAGACACTTCAAGCTACAGCAGGAGCATAGAGGAAAGTGGTGAAATCTTTAAAAGGTGATGGTGCTTGAGCTAATTCTCAAAAGATGAATGATGTCTAGTAGGTAGTGGAGAAGGGAAGTGGTAAGGAGAACATTATAAATGAGGAAACATCCAGGTCAGATACAATTGATAAGGAGGCCAATATTCAGAGTATTCAAAAAATGTAGCATGGCTAGAGCAATGATTTCCATCCAGGAGGGGGAGCAGGATGAGAAGATGGTATCAAAACCACTTATATCAAACCATGCCTCAGGAAGCACATGGTCAGAGTCCAGGATGCAGGTAAGGGACTCATGAGAGATAAATTACGGAGAAAGGTTGGAAAAGTAGATTGAAACATGACAACTAGATAATCCAAAGCTTTAGTCTCTGCCAAGTCATTAGTCATATGTTTTCTTCTTTGTGTCTTCCTTTATTTTTTGCTGACATACACAACCCAGCTTCCTATTTGGGTTGGTTTTGTAAGGTTTGGTAAGGGATATGGATTTCACAATTGTCTCATGTTCTTATGGCAGCTCATGAAATAGCATTAATTAAGGTGGTAAAAAAAAAAAGAGAGAGAGAGAGAGAGAGAGGAAACTAGGGGTCTAGAGAGTCCAAAAACCATAAAATTAACTTCAGGATAATTTAATATTGACTTTATTGGGAAACTTATTTTGTCATCAAGATTTATTAGCCTTATTAACAGTTGGACACAGAGAAGTTAAGGAACATCACCTAAATCATGTAAAACTAGACTGGCTAAATTTAGCACTTGAGTATGGAGTTTAGGGAATGATCCCAGGGATATATGAAATATACATACAATATTTCCTCCTGTATCTTCAAAGAAAAATCTTACTTCTTCATATAAACTTATTTCCAGTTTCTCTCAGGAGGGAAAAAATAATCTCAGTTGACTACCCAAATCTTTCCTGTAAAGTCCTTCTGGTCTTGCCTATGTTAAAACCAATAGGAAAGCAAATTTATATCAGAAACAAATCTACACAAGAAACATAAGCCGGGGGCGGGTGGGGGGACTGACAGATGCCCAGCCTCTGATTTTTGGGGACAATAACTCCTAAGCCCTGAGGCATGTAAATAGGTATTAGTCTCCCCAGGCACTCCGTGGTGAAGGCTGGATGGCTTTCCTTAGCCAGTGTCAGCTAAATCCCTCATGTCTGCTCAACCGAAACCTCAGTTTATGAGGGAGGGAAATTATAGATTGAAAAATGCTCTTTTTGTAAAACTCTGGTTGTAATGTTCGGTGAAATGATAAATGAATAGGTTTTTACTGGCAAACTACAGTAATTAGGCCATTCCTCACTTCTTTATTGGAGGCAGACCTAGATGTTTAATCATCATTATGTGATCATTTAATTTTAGCAAAGCATTACTATTGGAGAAATTATACATTTACTTTGCCCTCTCCCCCTTTTTAAAGGTGGTGATGAAAAGAAAAACAAAAAGCTTTAAATCATATCTGGAGTTTAGGGAGAAATAGGATACTATTTTTAAATTTCACATAATTTTAGTACATTTTTTTCTGATTTTCATAGTAACATTATGTGATATTATAAAATTGTAGAAAATATGAAAAACAGGTAAGATATTAGAAAAAAATAATATTAATTAAAATTACCCACCATTCCACTTTTCTAAGAAAACCATCACTGTTAATATTTTGGTGAATTTCCTTTCAGCCTTTTTCATTGGGATTTTATTTTATAATATTCACAAAATAAAAGATTTAGACTAGTATCGGACACACAGAAGCATGCCAGTGAAAGCAGTAAAATATGGTTATTTTAAAAGCAATTTTGGAAAACTTAGAAAGCATTTTCATACTAATCACTGACCAGGCAATGGCCACAATAAAAAATTAAGTTTTTCTTCTTATCTTTGTGCCTGAAATCAACTAGGGGAAATGAATAAACATAAATTAAGAACTTTGAAGGAATAAATATCTTCAAAGAGCTTGAATCTGTAATTTCCCTGAAGAACAGATTTATGATCTAAGCCCATTCTTTTCAACTTAATGCATCAACTCTTCCATAGGCTGGTAAAAAGCAGTTCAGTAACTGCATCTTCCGTCCTCGGCGATAAGATCTTCTGCAATAGGATCAATAAGACCTGCTTTCATAGAACTTTTTTCTTATCCCATAACCTCAAAAATCATTTTGTGCCACAATGATCACTACAGGGAAGAAAATAAAGAGATGTTGAATCTATCAAAGTTTTTCGTAGCGAGGCTGGTTTATTTCAAACCATCACAGCATGGTGGTTAACAGCTCTGGAATAGCCAAAGGATGGAAGCAGATGGAAAAAAGAAACTGAAAGATCCTCTTCTTTCTTTACAGGGACCTTCAAAGTTAAAGGGGAATAAGATTCATATTCCAGGCATTTACTACCTAATTTGGCACTGGGAATTTCAAACTAAGCTTATTTTTTTAATCCCACTCTTAACTAAGAGATTTCTGAAATAAGCTCTAATTCAGTATCAATATAGAAAGTTTTAATGAATGGAATAAAAAGGAAGATTCAGATCTAAATTAGTTTGGAAAACCTGTAAATAAATAAATTTATTTTTTGTAGTGTTTTTCTGGGTCACATGTACACTGTGAGTCTCCCAGAGAGGCCTGTAGTATACAGTATTCCCCAATTTTGGATTTCCATTTTTCCTCTTCTTTGAGTTCCAAAGAACTCATTTCAAGAAATAATTATTTTGTGTGCTTCTGAGTACCCAGATAGAGTAAGTCTGTTTTCCAGAGCTGATTCCTTAAAGGTCATACTCATAAATACAAAGTCATAATTATAAAGGACTTACATGGCATGAAACCTTGCAGCATAATATTTGAGAAAGTACCTCTAAGCTTGGAATCCCTGGTGTAGGGTCAAGTACTGCAATACCGATTTTAGGTTTACGACCTTGGACAAATGATTTGACCTTCGTGAATCTTAGTTTCTTCCTCTGTGAAATGGAAGCAAAAGTCTTGTCTGTCTCACAGGATTGTTGTGAAGATCAATGGAGAGGTCTTTAGAAAATAGAGATTATATTAAAAAGCATGGGGAGTTATTGTGACTACTGCCTGCTTTAACACTAAAATATATGCTTTTTGCTAGATGTTCTCAAATAAGCTATAAAGAAAGGTTCTGTGTCGTGTTCAGCCAATTCTTTTTCTGAACTTCTATTTCTATACCTTTGTTAAAAAATAAGCTGTGGCACCTTAAAAAATTCATAGTTTACTTAAGCAAAAATCAATTCAAATTGGGCAGCACCAAAACAGAAGTGGTTAGGAGCACTCCACCAACAGGAGCCTATGTAAAGACGTATACAGAAAATGTGGAAGCACAGAAAAGCAATTATGTGATGACTATAGCTTAAAGCCTGGTTAGCTGTTTGCTACTGGTGTGATTTCATAACCTTGAGGCATTCATAGGCTTAAATTTTGTTTTGGCTACATAGACCTCCACACCATTAAAGTCACCTCAGCCTTCTAGTTAATGTAACAACTTATGGTGCAATTTTTTTCTAAAATTGTTTTCTGTGTCCCAATCTCATCTTCCATAACAGACCAGAAACTCCTTGAAGGCAGGATTGGGGTTTGATATTTCCTTTGACTAAGGGATCGCTTGATGGTATTATATTAAGATGGAAAGGATAATCTATACAGTTGAAGTTCTCCCATAGAAAGTATGCTCACTTATGCAGAAGTACATATTCCAAGTCAGAAGATGGAAGACTAATATCTGTAAATTGTTCCTGTTAGGACGGTATTTATATACAGTAATTATGTATTTAAGCAACAATTCAGTCAAAATGGTCAAACTCCCTAACATGTCGATACAGCATTGAAAGTAGAAAAGCCTTTATGACTGAGATAGTTGATAACAATGATTATTAAAAAGAAATACTCCTTTCAAACCCAAGAAGCAAATCCAAAGAGGTCAGAAGTAAAAAGTGTGAAGCAAGTTGATAAATCTACTCTCTCCAGATAAATAATGCCTAAGTTAATTCTAAAATAGCTTTATTACATTTTAAATATAATGCCAAGAATTTAAAACCTGTGTTTTTCCCAATTCTATTTGCAGTTAGAAAAAAAGTTCTGCCAGAATGTATCTTAAGGCAAAACTATATTTGAATTTCTGTGGCTTAAATTATAATCCAGTACATGCTTTCTACAGACAGTAGGTCATGCTCCCTATTGTTTAAGCCAGTCCTCCTCAAACCTTTCTTCTAAAATGCCCTTAACTGAAAAGCAAGTATGCATATCCCTAGGAACCTGGAAGCCTACCTCTGAGGCAGTGCAACACAATTTGAAATTTTTTTAGTCTTGTATTTTATTTACCCTAAAATGCAGGGACATTGTTCAATATATTCACAAGACATTTGTGTCTGTTTTAATATAAAATTAATACTTGTATTTCTTATCATCAAGGAAACCTGATGCTTCAGGAAGGTGAGCCCTATGTCTATGGTGTGCTTTGCAGTACAACCCAGCATATGCTGAATATGAGCATCCCAGTAAGGGTCTGAGCCTGGTCTTCAATTTTAGCAATCTCATTAAGCTTTTTCTTCCGTGTTATCCAAAGACATACTACAACAATAAAAAAATATCTGCTTCCTTGAGAAAGAGAATATCTGCAATTCACACATGGGTTTCTCTCATGAAATAATAAAAGAATTTTTTAAATATGAAAAACCATAGAGCAGATGAAATGCTATCGTGGTGAGGCTATAGTGTGACTTTATGCTCCAAGCAAAGTACATGAACTTAATGAAGCTAATGTTTCTACATTGAACCGAGAAAATTTCTTCTTAATGGTTTTCTTCTTACTGTTACTTAAATTTATGTCAAGGAGCCTCACGTTTCCCTAAGGACACATGTTCAAGGTTTTTGCCTTGAAACTTCACTGATATACAAACCCTCCTAAGCCCCATTGTGGGAATGCAAGCATTATATCTTGCCTTTCAAGAAAAAAGAAATCCTTGTACTATTTGCTCAAGTCTAAAACTGACATAAGATGCTTAGCCCAACAGTATCTGAATATGGTGTATTAAATGCTATTTATAAAAAGTAAAGCTATGCTAATGTGCCTATCTGCCCCCTACTGCTTAACAGTATTAAAGATTAAAGCCAATTGTTTTGTAAACTGAAGAGGCTGTAATGGTTTCTTGGGAAGTGCTCCTCGTCAGCATTCCAGATAAGGTTGCTATTAAATTTTTGCTGCTATGGATGGCTGGCTTGGGTCATTATACACTTAAATTGAGTTGCTGTCATTGTTATATAATGAAATGAAAGAGCCTTTGGCCTATAGTAATGTGGTGTACCTTTTAAAGAATGGGTACCACTACCAGATTTATAAGAATGGGTCTGATCGCATTATAGTACCAAGCTACTCGGTGTTTCAAAGTGATTTAGAAGAAATGTCCGAAGAATTCTCATGTATATCAAAGACAAATAGCTGAGTTTTGCATTAACCTGCTTTCAATAATCATTGAAACTTATTGAGTGATTACAGGATGTAGCAGATTCATGGTTCTTTCTTCTGTCTGTAATTTAATTATGTCTCACTCTGAAGTGAGGATAGTCAAGAACCTGGATTTTTTCATAATCCTATAAATTACTTGTTCAGATTAAAGAATAATCATCCTGATCTTTTCATTCTAAGCATGTTATTTGACAATCCTTACAACTTGAGAAGGCTATACATTATTTTAATTCTTAAATGGGCCAAAAGGTTAGTTAAAAAAAAAAAAGATGAAGGATGACATCACATTTCCTAGGTTTAAGTATTCTTTCTTTCTAATACAAACAGAAAATTCTAGCTACCATTTCTGTAAGGAAAAATAATTTTCTTCTTCTTTTCCCAGGTTTATAACATCCCAACTCACTATCTAGAGAAGCAACTTTGTCACACTTCTAAAATGCTTATTTATAAATATTACCTATGTATTCAAAAGTGTTTTCTCGGGCACCTGGGTGGCTCAGTTGGTTAAGCGACTGCCTTTGGCTCAGGTCATGATCCTGGAGTCCCGAGATCGAGTCCCACATCGGGCTCCCTGCTCAACAGGGGGTCTGCTTCTCCCTCTGCCCTCTTCCCTCTCATGGTCTCTGTCTCTCATTCTCTTTCTCTCAAATAAATAAATAAAATCTTTAAAAAAAAGTGTTTTCTCTTTCTCCTCAACTTTTTAAAAGTATAAATAAGTCCTTTTTCTTAAACTACATTGTATACCAAATAGGAATGTATAATTTTGTTAATATTTTAATATCAGAGACTAGAGAAAAACTGAATTTAGGAACTCAGGAGATGGACAGATTTAGTCATAATGCAGATCTTTGCCATCTCCAATTCATAGTAATATGAATTGCTTTGTTAAAACTACAAGTCATCAATATTTAAATGTAAACTGGCATGACAATTTTTTCCACTTACAGTATTCTGTAAAAATTGAAAAACTCATGCATTTTGAATCGATCCAGTGGCTCAAGAATACCTGAAATTCTAATCATTATCCCTTTTTGGGTCTTTAGCAATTCCCACTCTGTTCTGCTTCTCTGGGAGAAATGTTTTCCTCTTCAGTGTATCTTTATCTTCATCTTTGTACTTCAAACTAGAGAGAGAGGACACTCAAATGCTTAGAGAGAGTTTGCTTTATTATGTGGCTCTATGGAGTCTAAAAATGCTACAATCACAAACAGCCCTCTGAAGATGCCTGTATACTCAAACAGATACATGATTTTTCCCAGCAATGGAAAGCAATTTATGGCTTTTTCTATTGCTCCAGAAGTCCTTCAGAAAATGGCACTTGCAAGAATAATGTTATAGCATGCAATCAAAGAAGACATATCTTCAAAGACTGAGCTGTCCAGGAACCTGTAGCCATGACAACTAATGTTGGTCCATAAGCTCAGAAATGGCAGTGCCATTGCGAGCATATGTCATCAAGGGAATGGTAAATGGGGCACCTGGCTCAGGCATGATGCTGGACAGTGGACATTTGTGGTACAGTGTCAATCTTTGGGAGCATAGCAAGGTGCATCATTCAGGCCTGCTCCATGACTCTGTGTTGTTTCACCATTTCACCAGAGCAATTCTCTAGAAAAACAGTTTCCTGCAATCCAGTCCAATCTGCAGAAGATGGAATTCTGCAGGTTTAGGAAAATGGGCAAATCCCAGACTTGTATTTTGGAGAGTCTTTCCTACCCCACGTCCCAATGATATCTTTAGGATTTAGGTTCCAAGGTGAATTACTTAGGCTTAGCATTAAGTTCTAAGTCATGAGTTAGTGTCATAGCAAGAAATTAGTAAAGTGGAGTTTCAAGCACAGGATAACTGCTCTTCTGCAGCCAGTATCAAGACTATGAAAACTTGGGACTCTGATTCCCATAGGTTATTTTATTGCATTTTATCAATCAGTAAGCCCAACTTGAACTAAACACTTAGAAAGAAAATTGTACCAGTATGGTTTCTGCTCTCAGGCAAGATATTAATGAGGCATTATTTATGAAATGCAACACTATGTAAAATTTTAGTCAGAAAATACTTCTGGAAGAAGATAAGAGGCTGTTATAGAATAGTAATAAAAACACCAAATGCGTATATAACATTTACTGTTCTAAGAATTTTATGAATATTAATTCATTTAATACAACAGTTTGGGGTAAGTTCTGTTATTATCCCCACTTCATGGGTGGGGAAACAGAGACACAGAGATGTATAAACTGGCAGTGGTAAAGCAAAGATTCAAGCTCCAGAGTCTGTGTTCTTAAAATTCTGCTGTAAGTAGACTGAGACTGATAAGGAGTTAGAAGGAAAGATGAGACAGGAAAAGTGGGAAAAGCAGAGTGAGATGATAAGGCCACAGGCCTGATTAGAGTGAAATGATCCTTATGGGGGACCATAGGAGATTACTGAATGGGCATAGGAATGCCAGTCAATGGAGAATTTTGAACGCACTACTGAGAGTCATTTGATCAGAAAGCTATTATGGACTCTTGGGCATGTTGATAAGGTAATTTAAGAAAATATATTTTAGCAAGGTAAACTATTATAAAAGAGGCTACTTAAATATAGCCAAAGCTATGAACAGTTTATAAAACAACTGACATTACCCTGCAAAGGCAAACATACATATACTCTGTGGCTTAGCATTTCCACTTATAGTATAAATATTAGAGAAACCCTTGCACATGAGTGAGTATCAGCAGGTATATACCACAATATTTGTCCATAATAGCAAAATATTTAAAATGGAATTAAGTGCTTTTTAACAGGAAAATGAAAAAATAAATTGTAGTATGTTCACACAATGAAATATTATACAGCAATGAGAAATAAATGAACTAAAGCTATACTCAGAAATATAGATGAATCTTAGTAACACGGAGTTAAAGCAAAACTAGAAGTCCTCATATAACATAAAAGGAAGGAAAGGAGGGAGGGAAGGAAGAAGGGAAGGAAGGGAGAGAGAGAGAGAGCAAGAACATTCAGAATGGTCCAAATAAGAAAGAAAAATAAAAGAAAGAATAAGGAGAACAAAAGAGAAAAGGAAAGGAAATCAGCAAAGAAGGCTCCAGGGTAACAGTGACGATGGAAATGCGTGTCATGAAAGCACATATCCGGCTTTTGAAATCTGATTCTTAGTTCAGCCCTCCTCTACATTTCCACAAATGATTTCCTATAAAAGACAAACTCCTTAATTAAATCTTATGTGTTTTTATGTTGCTTACAATACCAACCTCAGTATGAGGCAAATGGTATTTACTCAAAAATTATAAGGAGAATGAACATAATTAAGTGGAAAAGATAGCCACATGACATACAATGCCGATGGGCCTCAGGAATTACTGTCTTCAAACTCAGAAATTCCCTCTACAACATTCCTGACATTCTACTTCTACTTAAATACATTCTGTAATGAGAAGATCTCTGTTTTTTGGGGGGGGAGGGGGTGGTGGTTGTTTTTTTTTAAGATTTTACTTATTTATTTGACAGAGAGAGACAGAGAGAGAGGGAACACAAGCAGGGGGAGTGGGAGAGGGAGAAGCAGGCTTCCCGCGGAGCAGGGAGCCAGATGCGGGGCTCGATCCCAGGACCCTGGGATCATGACCTGAGCTGAAGGCAGACGCTTAACGACTGAGCCATCCAATGCCCCAAGAGAAGATCACTGTTTTGAGATACCCTGTTCCACTGTCAAACAGCTGGAATTGCTAGAAAGGTATTCCTTATGACGATCCTAAATTGATGACTCTAAGTCGTAGATCTCCTCTGTAGAACAATGAAAAGCAAGTCTATTCCCTGTCCCAGGACAGCTTTTCAAATGTTAAAGAAAAATATTAAATCCTTGTAATATGCCCTGTTTCCAAGATAAGCTTTCCTAGGCTTTAACAATATGGTTTCCAGGCCCTTTGCTTCCTGACACCTTCTTAACCCAGTGCTGTCCAAAACAACAGCACTTTCTTTAAAGTCCAGTCTCCAGACATGAGCTCAGTTTTCCAGATGAGACCCAACCAGTGCAGAGTAGAAAGGACTTAATACAACTTGTCCTTAATCTGAAGTCAATACTTGTAAATTTGCCACGTGTAAAAAGGTTGGCTTTGGCTTTACAAAGCAAGAAACCAGAGTTTAAGGATCGAAGGCAAGAATCTTTCCTTTTGTCACATGAATTTTTCCAAAGATACCATAAAAATAACCACATATTATATCTGCAAAGCACTTTTGAGTCCATTAAATGTTTTCACGTACACTATCACATTTAGTCACAGTCAGGTGTTAGTATCCCCATTTTTTCAGATGAAAAAAACAAACTCATGGAACAAGTAAGTGACAGAGCCAGAACTAGAGCCCATGCATTCACACTGTGAGTCAAGCACTCTTTCCACAGTAGCATGCTGCTTCAAATAATCAAATAATCATCAAATGGTTGACCTCCCTCTAAACAACCAACTAGGAAACAAATTTTGCAACGGAGACCCAATATGTTACTGATTTTTAAATCAATAAGAAAAAGACTGGCAATCCAATAGAACAATAGACAATGAATTCATCTGGTGGGTTCACAGAAAAAGAAATACAAATAGCCAATATACATGTTTTAAGAATCTCAGTTTGACTCATAGTTTTAGAATGCAAATTAAAACATCAATAGGCTATCATTTTTCACTAACCAAATTGACCAAAAAAATGTAAAGATTGGTAATGCACAGTATTGGTGAGACTGTGGGAATAACAGAAACTTTTCTATTGAATGAAAGAATAAATTAACACACTGGGAGTGGAAGTACGCTTTGGTACAAATTTTTGAAGGACAATTTGGCAATAACTATTAAAATCTGAACACATTTGCCCTTTGACCTAGTAATTCCACTTTAAAGACTATGTCCTTGAGGCTTATCTAAGTGTGCAAATATATTTGTCCCAGAGTGTTTATTGTTGAATTGCTACGTTAGCAAGTAAATGGATATATTTTAAATATCTGTCATTAAGGGATTATTAAATAAAGCACAGCATGTCCACACAATAGAGCACTGTGTAGCCATTAAAAAAGTGGGGTATGTCAATTTTTAGTCCATGGACACATAACCATGGTGTATTAAGTGAATAAAGTGGATTGCAGAAAGATATATGATTCCACTTGTAAAAGAACAACACACATATATGTGGTCATTTTTATGTATAACCATTCATATTGTGCATATTATACATATCCATACACGTGTGTAAGAAAACAAAATGTCTGGAAGAACATGAAACATATCAAATCATCAAACATATCAAATCATCAACAATGACCATTTCTGGAAAATGGAATTCCATAGTGTAAAAGATGGGAATAACAGGGAAATTCTACATTTCCGACTTCTTGGATAATATACCATACTCAAGAAGAAGTCTGAAATATTTTGCAATGTCTAGAACATTACAAAAACTAGTAAACAATGGGGTTTTTTTTAACTAAAAATTTATCAGTCCCATTACTTTTTATTTACTAAGCAACTACTTTGTGTCAGACATTACACTAAGCACTACACACATCTTATTTAAAATAACCTGTACATTAAAACACATATGAGTTAAGTATTAATATTCATCATTACAATGAAAGTATGATCCAAACTTCTGATATTATGATCCATTGACTGCACCAGGATGGAGGGGTTATGCATACTTAGCCAACTGAAATTCTTTCTGACCTGTATCTAATGACAGTAAGAGAAATCAAAATAGCAAAAATTTAGATTTTTTTAAAGGACCTCAAAGAGAGATAAAGTTATCAAGTTCACAGTCAATGGACTAGGAGAACTGTATGTTAAGATTATGGTTTCTCTGTCCTTGAGGCCAAAAATTGATGTCATGTTTCTAATGTCTTAGATGCAAGGGGCTATGCACCTGATGAGGTTCTCCACAAAAAGAAAAGTTCCCTACAGGATTAATTTATTTTTCCATCAATCACCAATTAGAAAATATGCAGAGGACTTTGGATTCTGGAACACAATCAGGGTTGCATATATCAATCATTGATAAAAACTACTATAGATGAGATAACGTTGCAGAGAAGAAAGCACAGAGAGAGAGGAAGAACACTTGAAATCATATGTCTCAACCATTCATTTGTCTTTAAAGAAGAAAAAGGGAGGTGTTGATATCATGGAAAAGTTCCCTTCAAATATTTAGTAGAGGCTATCATTTGAAAGGAGAGTTGAATTTGCTCTGTGCCATTCCTTCCATACCAATGGAAGCTAGAGAAAGAGAGATTTCAGTTCTATTTCAGTGGGTAACTTTTTAATAGAATTGTCCATATGGAATGGACTACCTCAGGAAGAGATGAATTCCTCATCTCTTAAAGTTTAAGCACAGTTAAATGAACACTTGGTAAAAAGCCACAGTAGACCTTTATAAATAGAATATTTCCTCAAATTAGATTACCTCTATGTTCCCTTGCATGGCTTTTAGCTCACTTATATTCTCTTATACATATTATTTACTATTCAGATAGCAAAACATGTGGGAATCTGTGCATTATTAATTTAAAAATAAAAAATAGAGAAATAAAACAGAGAAATAAAAGTTAATACTTACTGACTGCCTATTTTGTGCCAGCCCAGCTCTCAAGATTACTTCCACTAAAATATAAGGACTTGTTTGAAGTCCTTATGTATTAACTCATTTAATTCTCAAAAAAATGAGGTAGTTCCTAATATGATTACACAGATGAGGAAACTGATGTATGGAGAGGTTAAGAAATTTGATCAAGGTCACACAGCTACTAAGTGGAGGAATCAGGATTCAAATTTAGTCTGTCTGGCTCCAAAGCCCATTTTCTTAACTCTATTCTAATGACTAAGAGCGGTATTTACTGACTTAAAAACAATTGAAGGGGTGCCTGGGTGGCTCAGTCGTTAAGCATCTGCCTTCGGCTCAGGTCATGATCCCAGGGTCCTGGGATCGAGCCCCGCATCGGGCTCCCTGCTCCGTGGGAAGCCTGCTTCTCCGTCTCCCACTCCCCCTGCTTGTGTTCCTGCTCTCGCTATCTCTCTCTCTGTCAAATAAATAAATAAAATCTTTAAAAAAAAAAAAAAACAATTGAATATTTCACCAGTTGGAACTCTCCATAAAATATATATCCTTTTAAAAACTGTATCACAAGGATGAGTTAGGTAAATTTAAAATCATCCAAATAGACACAAAACTCAAATTCAATTTTATTTTCCAAATCCCTAAGAACATTTACACATTTACACAGTCCCACATAAACAGAATGATTATCACTTCCAAAGTTAGAAGCGCAGTCTCTCCCATGTTTGGTTTAGGAGTGAAAGGACATGAACATGGGCCTGAGATTCCAAAAGTCTGAATGCAGTCTTATTCCTGCCACCAGCATACTGTGAGATACTGGGTGAGCCGCTTGGCCACTCTTTAAATAAGAGCACATGGCTCCAAAAGTTCCATTTAATCTGAAAAGACCCCCATAAAGCATTTAGCTGAGAACTGTTTGTGTAATATGTACTTATGGTTTTTGTCTTTCTTATATGGGACCTTCATATTTGTTGGAATATTACTGTCCTCAGAGCTGATAAGAAATATATAGGTCCCCTTCCTCATGATTCATCCTTTCTTCATGATCATCAAGGTTTATTCTGGTGATCTTAGCTAGAATTTCATTTCCCCTAAGAAAGAGAGATTAATTCACAGAGGTGATTATATTAACAAGAACATGCTGCATAGCCAGCAAAAACACTTTTAATGTCCAAGAGGAAAAAAATACAAAATTCACCAACTATATAATCCCATAAATAACTTTGAAATTACCAAAATTTTACTCATCCCATCGATTGGACATTATTACTTACTAGTGTTTCTGTCTTTCTAACAAATCCTACTCCCTACTTTTCTGGTGCACAAAAATTTTCTTTTTTTTTGTAACTAACACATTAACAATTCACCATATCAGATCACATTAAACCAAACAAAAATGAGATAAAAAGGCAAAAAAAATGTATTTAATTTCTTATAAATACTGTATTGTCTATATTTATTTACAACAAGCCTTGTCCCACAGATTATTTGGAACAGCTCTCAAGATTACTTCCACTAAAGTATAAATAAATAAAAAGTCAGGGCCTGGGAAATTATAAATTAAGACAGAATATCAAGACCAAAAGAAAGGTTAGACTTGCATGTATATTCTGTGTTATTATTAAAATTGAGCTAAAATTTTGTCTCCAAGCATCTGGGTAGCTTCTAATGAATGGGGAAACAAAATCAGATACATGAATTTTTCTTTTTAGTCATATAAAAAGGAGAATTCAAAGAAGTTCAAAGATTTTTTTCATAGGCCTTAAAACAAGGCACATTAAGGGCTGTAAAAGGTAATATTTTAGTATCATCCTTATAGTATATGCATTAATAGGTTTTATTCTTAAAAATTTCTTTTGTATATCATGCCTCAGTGTAAACCAGGACAGAATGTCAAACCATAACTTAGTGAAAAGTATTTTGCAGAGGATGAGGGTGGGGAAGGGAACAGAGGATTGAAATTTAAACAGATCTGGCTGTTCACTCTTATGACTATACTAATCTTTTTGAATGGATTCAGAAGCCTTAATGGCTACTCATGGCAAGAAAATCCATCCAGACAACAACCTGACACAAATCCTTATAACCCAAGCAATACACAGAAGCCTCTGAGAGAGTAAGTCCTATGGTCCCTACAACCTGGAGATGATGACCTAGAAATCTCACCCTCTGTCCCAGACCAATTATCAAACCTTCCTGGAAGGCAGAGCTAACTTGGCCATATGTAGTTTCAGCCCTAACAACCATTTCTTCATTTCCATGTCATTTTTCTCATTATAATATTGCTAATAGGAACAGGTGTCTTCATGACTGTACAAGACAATATCAAGGAGCCTTTGATTTATTTGGTTGACTCCAATTTATCTTACTCTTATGATCTCTAAAATATGAACATTTCTCTTTAGAATCTTATCTTACTGAATGGTCTTCCTCTTTAAAATCACTGCCTTATATTTTATTTTTATGTATAAAACCTCATATATTTCTCTGCTCTAGTACAGATTTTCTTGCTCACAAGTATTACTCAACATTTTACAACCTTTTACATATCATTCTTAATATTTTTATCTTTTTTTTTAGAGGGGGGCAAGAGAGAGAGAGAGAGAGAGGTGGGAAAGGGTAAAGGGAGAGGGAGTGAGAGAATCTTAAGCAAGCTCCATGCCCAGGCTGGAGTCCAACATGGGGCTCTATCTCACAACCCTAAGATCATGACCTGAGCTGAAATCCAGAGTTGGACGCTTAACTGACTGAGCCACCCAGAAATATTTTATCTTTCACTTTTGTATTTCTACCACATTCTTCTTTACTGATATTCCCCACTAGAGACTTATAGGAAATAAAAACTTGTTTCAAAGTTCATTCTATTTTAGTCCAGTTTGTGATTGTTAATTTGGTTTTTATCCAAGCTTGAATGTAAGATTTTTATAATTTATACTAATGTATAGCATTGGTACACCCCCCCGACACCCTGCTCAGGTTCCCTGGGAGACAAAGAACACCCCCCAACCCTGTAAAGAACTTCAACATTTATAATTTTTATATCTAGACCACACTTTTAAGTTCATCCTTGGTAATCATTTCAGTAAAGAAGTATCCATGTAAGTACTTGCCAGGGCAGAGATGGCATGTTGGCATGGGCCCGTCAAGCAGCATTCCCAGAGGCCTTTAAGAACTCCTCATGCCCCATCTGCTCATTGCTCAGTTGTAAAATACACTTGCATGATTTCTCATATGTTAATGTTTCTTAAATGAGAAGGTCTTTTATTTGTTGGAACATCAAATACAATATTTATTTTTAAAACCTCTTATTAAATCTTCAGTGAAATTTACAATTAAGGGCATCTCATGAAATATGATAGTGGAACTTATATCATTCCTTTAGAAACAGTGAGTTAATAAGATCAGTCATGTATTGAAGCCTCTCCTGGTGCATGACAATTAAATCATACCATCTGCATAAAAAAGAACTTTTTAAAAAGATTTTATTTATTTGACAGAGAGAAAGAGAGGGAGCACAAACAGGGGGAGCAGCAGAGGGAGAGGGAGAAGCAGGCTACCTGCTTAGTGGGGAGCCTGATGTGGGGCTCGATTCCAGGACCCTGGGATCATAACCTGAGCTGAAGGCAGATGCTTAACCGACTGAGCCACCCAGGCGCCCAAAAAAAGAAACTTCTTTCTGATGTATGGTCATGCTTCCATACCATCAAAATTTTAATAATTTATAAGTAATTTTTAAAAAATAATAAAAGTGAGGTAGAATATAGCCTTGCTTTATGCCCCTGTGAATTGTTCTCTAATCTACAGATCATTCACACCTACATAGATTCTTGATATAATATTAAGACACAGGGTTTGTACAAGCATTGATAACTGCAGATGCATATCAAGTTCAACAGCAAATACATATCATGACATTTAACTTTGTCCAGCCTAGAGAGTCAAGGATTTGTGCATAGTCCTGTGATTACTGTGAACTGTCTTATAAGGCAATAACAAATTTAACAGCGACAGGAGATTATCCTACAAGCTGTTTGTTCTATAAATATAGACTTGAAAAACCCAAAAATTGTTTAAAGAAATTCTCATTAAATTTGGATAGAAATGTCCAATAAAATATATAGTTTAAGGGATGTAGAATATTGCCTTTTAAAAGATGAAAGAAATTTAAATCTCAACCACTCAAATAGGATTTTGCACATAGAATTTGACAAAGGAGTCCTTGAAAAGACTTTGAACAATTTTGATGACTGAAAAAAAAAATTTACCTTGTACTTTTTAAACAGAGCCTTTCAATGCATATTTTTATGGTGGACATAATAGATGGCATTGGTTACATTTCTAAATTATCAAAAAATGCAAAGATAAAACGTCTTTTAAAAACTTTCATTCTAGTTAAGGATCATGATAATGCATAATGCATATGTGGCTAATTCAAACTAAATCTCTTTGAATGGAGAATGAGACAGCACAATGAAGCAAAATTTAAGTCAGTTTATATCTAACAGTATATGTCTTAGGGAAGAAATCACCATCGTAAAACTAAATATAATTAAAATAAACATTTATCAAACATTTACCAAATATAAGGCACTATACTAAACATTTTACGTATTTTAGTTCATAAAAATCCCTAAAACCCTCCCAAGTAGATATTTTATTATTTCCATTTTATAGGTGATGAAACTAAAGTTCAAAAAGGAAGTAGCTTATTCAGCAAATAAGTGATAGAACAAAATTTCAGACCCAAAGGATCGGATCCCAGAGCCTCTGTCTTGACCACTACACTATTGAGAACATTGGGTATTCTGCTGGGCAAGCTTCCTATGTAAATCCCCCAAGTTAGGTCTCTCCACAATTCCAAGGGGATGGAAAACTCTTTCACCTTCAAGAATGGTCCTCAGACCGGGGAGACGGGAGTGACTGACGGCTTTTCTCTGAGGGCTCACTGAGGAGCGGGGTCCCGAGTTCTCGGCTCCTCCGGGGCGGAGATTGGGAGGCCGCCATTTTCACTCTCTGCCTCCAAAGCTGTACGGAAAGCTCAAAGGGAACAAAAGCCCCGGAGAGCAAACCCGAGCAGATTACTTAGCCCAGACTGGGCAAGGGCGGGGCAATTCCGCCTCCGGCAGAGACATTTGGAAACCACGGCAACAGGCCCCTCTCCAGAAGATCAACGAGAACAGCCAGCCAAGACCAAGTTTACTGAACAATGAGAACGGCAGAACTCCAGCGCTAGGGGAATACTGCACATAGAAATCATGGCTTTTTTACCATGATTCTTTAGTCTTTCAAAGTTAATTTTTTTTTAACTTTTGTCTTTTTTTTTCTTTTTGAATTTTTCTTTTTTCCGTTTTCAACCAACATCTTCTCAATCCCTTTTTTTAAAAAAAACATTTTTATTTTTCATTTTTAGAGTCATATTCTATCCCTTCATAGTAGTTACCTGTATTTATGGCTTATATATATAAGTTGTTCTCTCTTTAAAATTTTGAGAAAGTTTCTTCTAACAGATTAAAATATACCCTAAATCTCTAGTATATGGTGTTTTCTATTCCCCTGCCTGATCACATCCTCTCCCTTTTTTTTTTCTTTTTTCTTTTTTTAAATCCTCTTCTTTCTTTTTTCAAACAACTTCTTATCAATTCCTTTTATAAAATTTTTTATAATTTCCATCTTTACAGTCATATTCCATCCCTTCATCATATCAACCCTTATTTTTGTACATATATAAGTTTTTCTTTCTTTAAAAATTTGGGAGGCACTTTCTTCTAAAAGACCAAAATACACCCCAAATCTAGTGTGTGGCACTGATCTATATACCAGCCTGATCATATTTGATCACATTCTGGTTTTTTTTTTGTTTGTTGTTGTTGTTTTGTTTTGTTTGTTTTTGTTTTTATCTTTATCTTTTTCTTTTTCTTTTTTTTCTTTCTCTTTTTTCTCTCTTTCCCTTTCTTTTCCAACTGCTTCAGGTCTTTTCTGATTTGTTTAGAGTATATTTTCTGCGGATGTTGTTACTCTGCTAGCATTTTGTTCTCTCATTAATCTATTCTCCTCTGCATAAAATGACAAGATGGAAAAAATCACCTCAACAAAAAGAACAAGAGGTAGTACCGACTGCCAGGGACCTACTCAATACGGACATTAGTACAATGTCAGATCTAGAGTTCAGAATCATCACTTTAAAAATACTAGGTGGGCTTCAAAAAAATATGGAAGTTATTAGAGAAACACTTTCTGGAGAAGTAAAAGAACTAAAATCCAACCAAGTAGAAATCAAAAAGGCTATTAATGAGGTGCAATCAAAAATGGGGGCGCTAAGTGCTAGAATAAATGAGTCAGAAGAGAGAATCAGTAATATAGAAGATGAAATGATGGAAAATAAAGAAGCTGAGAAAAAGAGACATAAACAATTACTGGATCACGAGGGCAGAATTCGAGAGATAAACGATACCATAAGATGAAACAACATTAGAATAATTGGGATCCCAAAGAAGAAGAAAGAGAGAGAGGGGCAGCAGGTATACTGGAGCAAATTATAGCAGAGAACTTCCCTAATTTGGGGAAGGAAACAGGCATCAAAATCCAGGAAGCACAGAGAACCCCTCTCAAAATCAATAAAAATAGGTCAACACCCCGACATCTAATAGTAAAACTTACGAGTCTCAGGGACAAAGAGAAAATCCTGAAAGCAGCTCGGGAGAAGAGATCTGTAACCTACAAGGGTAGAAACATTAGATTGGCAACAGACCTATCCACAGAGACCTGGCAGGCCAGAAAGGACTGGCAGGATATATTCAGAGCACTAAATGAGAAAAACATGCAGCCAAGAATACTATATCCAGCTAGGCGGTCATTGAAAATAGAAGGAGAGATAAAAAGCTTCCAGGACAAACAAAAACTAAAGGAATTTGCAAACATGAAACCAGCCCTACAAGAAATCTTGAAAGGGGTCCTCTAAGCAAAGAGAGAGCCTAAAAGCAACATAGACCAGAAAGGAACACAGACAATATACGGTAACAGTCACCTTCCAGGCAATACAATGGCACTAAATTCCTATCTTTCAATAGTTACCCTGAATGTAAATGGGCTAAATGCCCCAATCAAAAGACACAGGCTATCAGATTGGATTAAAAAACAAGACCCATCGATATGCTGTCTGCAAGAGACTCATTTTAGACCCAAAGACACCCCAGATTGAAAGCGAGGGGGTGGAAAACCATTTACCATGCTAATGGACACCAAAAGAAAGCTGGGGTGGCAATCCTTATTTCAGACAAATTAGATTTTAAACCAAAGACTGTAATAAGAGATGAGGAAGGACACTATATCCTACTTAAAGGGTCTATCCAACAAGAAGATCTAACAATTGTAAATATCTATGCCCCTAACATGGGAGCAGCCAATTATATAAGGCAATTAATAACAAAAGCAAAGAAACACATCGACAACAATACAATAGTGGGGGACTTTAACACCCCCCTCACTGAAATGGACAGATCGTCTAAGCAAAAGATCAACAAGGAAATAAAGACTTTAAATGACACACTGGACCAAATGGACTTCACAGACATATTCAGAACATTCCATCCCAAAGCAACGGAATACACATTCTTCTCTAGTGCCCATGGAACGTTCTCCAGAATAGATCACATCCTAGGTCATAAATCAGGTCTCAACCGGTACCAAAAGACTGGGATCATTCCCTGCTTATTTTCAGACCACAATGCTTTGAAACTAGAACTCAATCACAAGAGGAAAGTCGGAAAGAACTCAAATACATGGAGGCTAAAGAGCATCCTACTAAAGAATGAATGGGTCAACCAGGAAATTAAAGAAGAATTTTAAAAATTCATGGAAACCAATGAAAATGAAAACACAACTGTTCAAAATCTTTGGGATGCAGCAAAGGCAGTCCTAAGAGGAAAGTATATAGCAATACAAGCCTTTCTCAGGAAACAGGAGAGGTCTCAAGTACACAACCTAACCCTACACCTAAAGGAGCTGGAGAAAGAACAGCAAAGAAAGCCTAAACCCAGCAGGAGAAGAGAAATAATAAAGATCAGAGCAGAAATCAATGAAATAGAAACTAAAAGAACAGTAGAACACATCAACGAAACTAGGAGCTTGTTCTTTGAAAGAATTAACAAGATTGATAAACCCCTGGCCAGACTTATCAAAAAGAGAAGAGAAATGACCCAAATCAACAAAATCATGAATGAAAGAGGAGAGATCACAACCAACACCAAAGAAATACAAACAATTATAAGAACATATTACGAGCAACTCTATGCCAGCAAATTAGATAACCTGGATGAAATGGAGGCATTCCTAGAGATGTATCAACTATCAAAACTGAACCAGGAAGAAATAAAAAACCTGAACAGACCTATAACTACTAAGGAAATTGAAGCAGTAATAAAAAAAATCTCCCAAAAAACAAAAGCCCAGGGCCAGATGGCTTCCCAGGGGAATTCTACCAAACATTTCAAGAAGAATTAATACCTATTCTTCTGAAACTGTTCCAAAAAATAGAAATGGAAGGAAAACTTGCAAACTCGTTTTACGAGGCCACCATTACCTTGATCCCCAAACCAGACAAAGACCCCATCATAAAGGAAAACTACAGACCAATATCCCTGATGAACATGGATGCAAAAATTCTCACCAAAATACTAGCCAATAGGATCCAACAGTACATTAAAAGGATTATTCACCACGACCAAGTGGGATTTATCCCTGGGCTGCAAGGTTGGTTCAACATCCGCAAATCAATCAACGTGAAACAATACATTAACAAAAGAAAGAACAAGAATCATATGATCCTCTCAATAGATGCAGAAAAAGCATTTGACAAAGTACAGCATCCTTTCTTGATCAAAACTCTTCAGAGTATAGGGATCGAGGGTACATACCTCAATATCATAAAAGCCATCTATGAAAAACCTACAGCGAGTATCCTTCTCAATGGGGAAAAACTGAGAGCTTTCTGCCTAAAATCAGGAACACGGCACGGATGTCCACTATCACCACTGCTATTCAACATAGTATTAGAAATCCTAGCCACAGCAATCAGACAACAAAAAGAAATCAAAGGCATCCAAATTGGCAAAGAAGAAGTCAAACTCTCACTCTTTGCAGATGATATGATACTTTATGTGGAAAACCCAAAAGACTACACCCCAAAACTGCTAGAACTCATACAGGAATTCAGTAAAGTGGCAGGATATAAAATCAATGCACAGAAGTCAGTGGCATTCCTATACACCAACAACAAGACAGAAGAAAGAGAAATTAAGGAGTCGATCCCATTTATAATTGCACCCAAAACCATAAGATACCTAGGCATAAAACTAACCAAAGAGGCAAAGGATCTGTACTCAGAAAACTATAAAATACTCATGAAAGAAATTGAGGAAGACACAAAGAAATGGAAAAACGTTCCATGCTCATGGATTGGAAGAACAAATATTGTGAAGATGTCAATGCTACCTAGAGCAATCTACACATTCAATGCTATCCCCATCAAAATACCATCCACTTTTTTCAAAGAAATGAAACAAATAATCCTAAAATTTGTATGGAACCAGAAAAGACCCCGCATAGCCAGAGGAATGTTGAAAAAGAAAAGCAAAACTGGCGGAATCACAATTCCGGACTTCCAGCTCTATTACAAAGCTGTCATCATCAAGACAGCATGGTACTGGCACAAAAACAGACACATAGATCAATGGAACAGAATAGAGAGCCCAGAAATGGACCTCAACTCTATGGTCAACTAATCTTTGACAAAGCAGGAAAGAATGTCTAATGGAACAAAGACAGTCTCTTCAACAAATGGTGTTGGGAAAATTGGAAAGCCACATGCAGAAGAATGAAACTGGACCATTTCCTTACACCACACACAAAAATAGACTCCAAATGGTTGGAAGACCTCAATGTGAGACAGAGTCCATCAAAATCCTAGAGGAGAACACAGGCAGCAACCTCTTTGACCTCAGCCGAAGCAACTTCTTCCTAGACACATTGTGAAAGGCAAAGGAAGCAAGGGCAAAAATGAACTATTGGGACTTCATCAAGATAAAAAGCTTTTGCAAAGCAAAGGAGACAGTCAACAAAACCAAAAGACAACCAACAGAATGGGAGAAGATATTTGCAAATGACATATCAGATAAAGGGCTAGTATCCAAAATCTATAAAGAACTTATCAAACTCAACACCCAAAGAACAAAGAATCCAATCAAGAAATGGGCAGAAGACATGAACAGACATTTTTCCAAAGAAGACATCCAAATGGCCAACAGACACATGAAAAAGTGCTCAACATTGCTCGGCATGAGGGAAATCCAAATCAAAACCTCAATGAGATACCACCTCACACCAGTCAGAATGGCTAAAATTAACAAGTCAGAAAATGAAAGATGTTGGCGGGGATGCGGAGAAAGGGGAACCCTCCTACACTGTTGGTGGGAATGCAAGCTGGTGCAGCCATTCTGGAAAACAGTATGGAGGTTCCTCAAAAAGTTGAAAATAGAGCTACCCTATGATCCAACAATTGCACTACTGGGTATTTGCCCCAAAGATACAAAAGTAGGGATCCAAAAGGGTACGTGCACCCCAATATTTATAGCAGCAATGTCCACAATAGCCAAACTATGGAAAGAACTGAGATGTCCCTCAACAGATGAATGGATAAAGAAGATGTGATACACACACACACACACACACACACAATGGAATATTATGCAGCCATCAAAAGGAATGAGATCTTGCCATTTGCAATGATGTGGATGGAACTGGAGGGTATTATGCTGAGCGAAATAAGTCAAACAGAGAAAGACATGTATCATATGACCTCACTGATATGAGGAATCCTTAATCTCAGGAAACAAACAGGGTTGCTGGAGTGGGGGGTGGGGTGGGTGGGATGGGGTGACTGGGTGATAGACACTGGAGAGGGTATGTGCTCTGGTAAGCACTGTGAATTGTGCAAGACTGTTGAATCTCAGATCTGTACCTCTGAAACAATTAATGCAATATATGTTAAGAATAAAAAAAAAAAGAAGAAGATAGCAGGAGGGGAAGAATGAAGGGGGGGACTTCAGAGGGGTAGATGAACCATAAGAGACGATGGGCTCTGAAAAACAAACTGAGGGTTCTAGAGGGCAGGGTGGTGGGAGGATGGGTCAGCCTGGTGATGGGTATTGAGGAGGGCACGTTCTGCATGGAGCACTGGGTGTTATGCACGAACAATGAATCATGGAACACTACATCCAAAACTAATGATGTAATGTATGGGGATTAACATAACAATAAAAAAATTTAAAAAATGAAAAAAATAAGCTCAAGAAAATTATAGTATGTTCAAAAAATTGTATTTTCCTCAAGCACAAATATCAATACTGTTGAACCATGCAACCCCAATCAATTTCTCAAATACTAGTAATATTTTGCTAGAGCTTTGGGTTCTCCTGATCCAACTCAAAGACAGAGTCTGCATGAAAACAAGTCCAAAATCTTAAGTAAAATATTATACATTTCTCTGATATATTATTAATTATAAAAATAATAAACATTTCCCCTTGTTTGATTTCTTTGAACAGCTGAACACAGAATCCAGAATTTTGTTTTTTATATTTTTCCTCAAAAATGGTCTAATTAATATTCTGTCTCTGGGCAGTACAATTTCATAAACCAACCCCCAAAGAGAGACACCTGCTCTTTTTCCTAAAATCTCAAGAATGCAATCAACACCCACTTTATAATAACTACCATATTAATAAATGAAACTACAAAATTGCATCACCTAGTGGGAGCAATACATTGTCCTGCAAAGTTATTTTTGAAATGAAGAACCAAAGGGCAATCAGTCTCTAGTGCCAGAGGATAGTTCTCACGAGAGCCACATGGAAGAGGAATTCCCAGCCCAAATTGTTATCAGAATTATCTGAGGGACAATAAAATAAATAAAATCTGAGTGCCTCTAGAATCACTGACTCAGATTCTTAAGAAGTTAGCCCAGGAATACATATTTTATAATAGCTTCTCAGTGATTCTGATGACCCACAAGTTAGGGAACCCATTAATCCAGGACAGTGGTTCTCAAAGTGTGGTCCCCAAACAACAGCATCAACATTAGAATTGCAAATCACTGGGCCTCACCCTAGGCCTTCTGAACCAAAACACTGGGACTAGAGCCCAGCAAGCTGCCTGAGCTTTAGCAAGGCCTCCAGGTGATTAGGATACAGCTCAAGTTTGAGAACCATTGACATAGAGAATTTAAATTAAGCTTCAGCCAAAAAAAAAAAAAAAAAAAAAACACACAAAGGTTTGGGGCACTTGTGTGGCTCAGTTGGTTAAGCATCCAACTCTTGATTTTGGCTCAGGTCATAATCTCAGGGTTTTGAGATTGAGCCCTACATGGGGCTCCCCATTGGGCATGGAGCCTGCTTAAGATCCTCTCTCTCCCACAACTTCCCCGCTCAAGTGCACACATGCATGCTCTCTCTCTCTCTCTAAAAAAAAAGGGATTTCATCCTTATGTGGTCCTTTTGCAATTGGGAAGAAACTTAAAACCAACTAATTTAACTTTCTAGGGATTCTGATCGCAATTATTTTTGAAGGGAGCAAACAGAGGGTAGAACTGTACTAAATTTGACTGTAGGAAGGAAAGGACACCTAAAGCTACATTGTCCATGCTTAGATTCATGCCCCCAAATAGGCAAATTCTGCACTGACAGAGCATGTATCGAACATGACTAATTGGGGAACTTCTGTTTCCTGACATTTGCAGAGACATTTTAAAGAGCTTATAACAATATCTCCTGGGTTAAAGAAATGAACTTAACTAATTTATTGTTTTATTTATGTAAGTTTTTGCCCACTTAAGCAGCAAAAAAATCTTTTTTATGATGCTTGTGTATTTGTCCTTCTCCCCACTTACTTCTGTTCCTGCAAGTATTGTACATCTATCTTCCTTCCTAAATGGCACTTCATATCTTCCTCTCTGACCCTTGTAACTTTGAATATTTCTCTAAGAATCTGAAACTCTAGAGCAGTGTTTCTCAACTTATTTTCATTTTCATACCTCTTTTTAAAGGGAAATCTTTAAACATTTTTTCCTAATCTCCCCATGATATACTACAGATAAAATATATAGTTGTTTATGTACTACATGTACATCTGTGGTTTATATATAAAAGGAGTAGTACTTTTTTCACCCCTCCCAAGAACCAATTTGCATCACCTTGGGGATAATATCACCCTTGTTGAGAACACACGTTTTATGGCTACAAGTACAATTTTGTTCTGATACACTAGATGTAAGAGATGTTACATTTATTTTTTAAAATGAAGAAATCAAAACAATCAGGCCTTAGTCATTTGGTGGCACACCCACATTAGGACCAGTACAGTGCTGGAAAATTGCAGAGGGACCCTGGATTTCAGTCCATCATGGCTGCCACTGAGATGCTCTTGGCCCTGCCCCCTCCAAGGGACTCCAGGGACCCAGAGCAAAGGTGTCTCTTCCTTCCTTCTACCTGTCAAACAGGCAAACACAGAGCACTCACATTCCAACTATTTCTACTAAGGAGTTGAGCTACTTTTCTGTTCCCTCAATCCTCGCTCTATTAACTTAGCTCCTCTTTCACATAACCCAGACTTTAAAAAACAAAAACCTTTTAATTTAATACCCTGACTCAAGGCAAACCCAGGTCATACATGACTGTCCTCTGGAGATAGAAGAAACACAATTCTTCCCAATCCTGCGGGGGTAAATCTACAAGCCAGTTTATTTCTCAGTTACTTTATCCTGCTATGTTTAAAATCTAGACTTATCAGAGACTGGGCTAGAGCTGATCAAAAGGGACAGTTTTAAACCCTGGAGAAATCCCTTTCCCAGCAGGCTACTTGTTGAAAAAATTCTTGTTTCAGACTAATGCCATTCTACATAAAGAGCACAGCCTTAGCTCTAGAGAGGTAAAGGTTCTAATCCTAGCACTACCGGTTAGTACCTGTGTGATATACCAATACCTATATTCTATAATCTTCAGTGAATGTCTTTATCTGTAAATTGAGAAGAATAACATCTATTGCAAAGGGTTATTGTGCATATTAAAAGAGAACTCATGGTAAATTCCACACAGTGTCTGGTTTTGGGTAAATGATCAATAAATAGCAGCCTTATCATTATTAGCACTAAGTCAACCAACTAAAATGGAAGTTTTCTCATTCATTGATTGAGTATCAATGGAGTATCAAGGAGTACTGGATAAATCACTTCACCATAAAGATCTCCTCTCCTTCTTCAGAGAAGATGGTGTTTCTTGTACCTCAAGCTCAGGCCATGATGGACCAAGAAAAGATCTGACTTAGAAAAGAAAGTGGAGTAATTCCTGAGTGTACAGTGGCAGAAAGGTGAATGTGAACTAGGCTGGGTGGGCTGGGAAGTACAATTAGTTATCTTGGGACCCACTTTCATTCCCATCAAACTGTATCTGTGTGGTTAGGTAGCTTCCATCTCATTCATTGGAGTGCAGTGTCCTATCAGCTGCAGATATTTGTCCATTGACATTCTTTTGATCAAGGGAATTCATGTTGCAAGTTTAGAATTGGCTAACAAGAAAGTAAACAGGTACAAATTGATATTAATCAACAGCTTTTTCTAGGAACTTCCCAACTTTTGACTTGTTGTGTTGCTCTCTTATAACTGATTCATTCAGCAGGGAATAATTAGCAGCCATGCCACACAGGAACAAAGTGTGTAGATTTGAGTTGATGTTGTGCTTAATGAGCCTATTTTAAAAGTTAGAAATTACCCAGCTTCCTATCAACCTCCACTTATCACTTTCTCATGTAGATTGTGACAAAAACCAGAATTCATGCAAATGGGGTAATTCAGTCCTGAAATTTGCCATTTGCCTACATGCCAAGGGTCAAGGTTTATACCAAACTAGCAAAGAAAGCAGCTTTTCCTTATTTATTATATCTACCACTACTACTACAAGGTTAGTGGGAAATAAAGATCAATAAAGACATAAAGAAAAAATATTAGCTGGTCACTTTGGTATATTTGAACAGATAAATAAATATATGAATATCATCCTGACCACTGCATGACTTACTTCTTTTATACAGCAAGAAGAAATTTTAAAAGAAAACTGTCCTATAAATGTTCTACTGATCTATGAAGACATTTAGGTTTTGCTCAAGCATTACTGATTGAGGAATATTCTCAAAATCCTCTTCTCTATGACAATCCTTCCCCATTGTCAGAAAAGAAGATATTTCACATCTGCTCCCACAATTTGTTGCAGGGTGACTCTATTGGGATCCTCTTTTCAAAAGTCCAATGAGTTTTGCACAGTTTGGATGTAGGAGATGCAGAGGTGGTGGCATGAGTCATCTGGAGCTGATTCTAAAGCAGCTCAGGCTGACTTCCTCTGGGAAACCCTCCATCTGAAGACCAGGGAAAGTTTAAATTCCTTTTCTTTACTTAATCTCCCTTTGTCTTTGGTCACCCTCCTTCCCCAGGTAAGCCTGTTAAATACCTAACGCAAATGCCACTCTCCTTTTCAAATCTTATTTTCAGGGAAAAATTTTCCTCATAAAATTAGCAGAGGAACAGAGATTTTTGACAGGTATCTTTGATTTGCCACAACCTCTCTATGCACACAGCTATACCCCCTTCTCCACCCCTATATCACCACCTGCCTAGTCTCCTCTTCTTGACACTCCTCTCTCTCTCCCTTGTCATCCTTTCTGAAAATGATGTCAGATCAATATTTCCAGAACACAAGTATTTATGCCTCACTATTACCCATAATAGCCACTTAATCAAGTGTGAGCCAGATTGCACCAGTTATTAATAGAAGGCTATTCTAATTTATTTCTCAAATATTAACATATATTTGTAAAAATAGTAAGAGAAATAAGGGTATATTTCTACATTATAATGCCATTTTAGGACTTTAAGTCGCAATCACTATAACCTAAATCACATTATCAATGTGATCATAATGGAATCTTCTTTCTATATATAATTTTGGAGCCATGGATGATATTCTGAAAAGCTGCACAGAGCCCTGAGACTTAAAGATCAGCTATCCCATAATATGGCTTATCTAAGGGCTTCACTCTAAATGTCAGACTCTTCCACCCCAGCCCCAAAGCAACTATTCGACCCCCCACATGCTCCCTAACATGGTCTCACCCCCTCAGACCTAGCTCCAGCTTCTCCTCTCTCATGAAGTCCATTCTCCTGGGATGTTTTCACACCCACTGTTCCCATTTTGCTCCATCTATTTCTATCAGCTCTATATTATAACAATACTGAAGACCCCTAATGATTTATTAGTCTATGCTTTGCCATGCAGCTGTACCTTAAGCTGCTTTGCTTTTTTGTGCTATAGAAACAGTGTATGCATTAAGCTAACTGAATAGACTATCTGGAATATCTACATTGCAGCTCCTTCTTGAAGCTTCTGTGAATTCTTCAGCCTAAAGTGATGCTTCCCTTCTCAAAATTTCTGTGTCACCCATATAAAAACAATTATTTGTTTCTAACCTATCTTGTAGGGGTCTCTGTTTGCTTCATGTTTATTATTCATAATTCTTCAATTATATTATAAAATTCTGGTGAGCATGAGTCCTGTCTTTATATCAGTTTTATTTTCCACAGCACCCCACAGAGCTGAGTACATTAATAAATGTTTGTTGACCTAGCTTTTTATCTTGATTAATGTTTCACCTATATTATATGCTTTGGATCAGAAATAAGTTTTATGATTCTAGAAACATGTTTTAGTCTTATAGATTTTTAGTATTATTAAAGGAATTGCCCTTAGTAATAATCATTTATAGGTAACTAATCTCATAGGATATGATCACTGGATATCAACAAAAATAAACTGAAAATATAGTTCACAATATACATGCATGACTAAGTACCAGCATGATAACAAAATATGAGACAGGAATAAGGGGTAGAAAAACAACTCTATATAAAAAAAGAAAAAAGCTAAACAGCATATGGTAAAATAAATGAAAATTTGTCAATTAACTTCTCCAAAAATAGAAGAACCCTTCTAATAGACACATTCTTACATATAAGAGGAAATCTCATTGAATGTTTACCAAGATTGGGCAATAATTACTGGGTGCTCCCTACATGGCAGATACAGTCTTAAGGATTTTACATATAGTAATACATAAGCCCTGTGATTTAAGATTATTATCTCTTTTTATCAGATGAAAAAACTGAGGCACAAGGAGAATAAGTAACTTGCCCAAGATCATAAGGCTCATAACAGGTAAGGCTGAGATTTGAAGACAGGCTTCCAGCCCTTAGGTCTGTGCTGGTAACTTCTATGGCTTACAAAAGCAGTAGTTGGTATTATGCAAAAAGCTTTTAGACAGTTTTCTTAAATTTTTTAATCTCTTTATTTTCTTTTAGGGGAAAAACTGAAAAATCTGAAATTAAAACTAAAGAAGGTTCAAATGCAATCTGTTTACACATGATAACACTTATTTTCTATTAAAAAAATTTAATAACTGACTTGAAAATCACTAGTGGTAAATAAATATGGTAATGAATTTAGGAAGTGGTTGAGCCTGGTTTTTACCAGCAAAAAGTGAGTTTAAATAAAAATGTGTCCAACAAGTATTCACACCACCACAGATTTTCCATTATCTTCCTTGTTACACAATTCTAAAAATGTTTCTTTAATAATTTACTTAGCAGCTGTATCAAAAGCAATATTATTTTTCACTCTATGAAAACAGTATGTGAAAGTTGAGCTAAATTTTACTCAAATGTTTCAATTAAGCTTTCACAAAGCATATTGGAGGCTCATAAAAGAATATGAAACATTTCAATTTATAGTGTTTTTCTTACAACTTTATAAAATTATTTTCATTCAATTTATAACTTGAAATAGTCAGAATGGGCTAATGTTATGCTGTGGTAACAAAAAAAGAATCAGTGACTTATGCTGTCTATCTAACTGTACCTACTTCAGACCCTGTCAAATGAGGTGGGGGAAGGTAGGGGACAAAAAGGGACTCATTTATTTTTGTACTACAAGGATTCACAATGATAAAGATTCCACCATTTTATAATTCCATCATCTAAAATGAGGTTTCATGTTCACCAAGTGGGGAAAGAAAGCATAAGAAATTACACATCAGCTCTTTAATATTTCCACTAAAGAGTGGCATTTTATTATCAAAACAAGGCACATAGCCATGCCATCTAGAACCTTGGTGAGAACAAGTGATACCTTATAGACATTTTTATTTTCATCAACTTTTTAAAAGTATATATTATGTAATTAATTCATGAGTCTAAGAAATTAAATTCCAAAATTTCAATTTAAAAAAAAAATTACTGTACAAACAAAAGAAATGTGGAAGTTTAGTAATCTGATAATATTTTAAATTGAAATGAATTGCTTTGGAGAAAAAATTCATTGATACATTTCATAAATATTTTGTATAGTTTCCATTTGTGTGGAACTGTCTACTAAAGGCTAGGAGCAATTCGACTTCAGAGGGGAAGATGGTGGCAGAGTAGGAGGATCCTAGGCAGGCTTCACCCTACAAATACAACTAGATAATTATCAAGTCATCCTAAATACCCCAGAAATTGATCTTAAGAGTGGCAGAACTCCAGAACTAAAGGTAGAGAAGAAGCCATATCAAAAAAGGTAGGAGGTGTGGAGATGTGGCTTGGGAGAGAAATGGGATTGTGGTCACTGTGGTGGGGAGGGAGCTGCAGTCATGGAGAAGGGTGAGACATAGACTAGTGCATGGGGAAAGTGAATCCCCATAGCAATTGGCTTGGAAAAGCAAGGGGGCCCAAATTCCCTGAGTTCTTGTAACCAGCAGGTCTTAAAGCCTGGAGTTTTAAAGGCCAGCATGCTTGGCTCTGGAAGAGCTCCAAGGACATTGGGGCTGACCTTGGAGAAAAGGCCAGGCAAACAACCCATAGACATACAGCCTGGAAACAACAATCTGTAGAGCACCTGGGGTACATAGTGGGGAGATCAGGTGCTCATCCTGGAGCATGTCCCAGAGAAGCGACATTCATGGAGAGACCTTTCTGGGAACAAAGGAACTGGCAGGGGTTATTTCCCTACCCCACCCCTCAGCACAAGCAGAGGGCCACTTGTGGGAACCAACACAGCACCCACACTTGCTACCTAACTTGATTACAGCAAGCCCCACCCCACAATGCTCCAGAAGAACTGTTCTTCCCAGTCATGTGTGCCTCATTCTCTGGAAGATGGGCCCCTTGCCAAGAAGGCTGGTCCAAACCCCTGCCAAACCCTTCAATGACTCCATCAAGTCTCTCAACCCAGGAATTTTACAAGGCTTCAGATCCAGCAGCAGGGGTGACAGGTCTCATTTCAAAAACAGACCAGAGCACACCTGGTAAAACATGCCATATTCAGGCCAGGATCAAACAGTACCCACAGGGGCACCTGGGTGGCTCAGTTGGTTAAGCGACTGCCTTCGGCTCAGGTCATGATCCTGGAGTCCCTGGATCGAGTCCTGCATCGGGCTTCCTGCTCGGCAGGGAGTCTGCTTCTCCTTCTGACCCTCCCCCCTCTCATGCTCTCTCTCTCTCAAATAAATAAATAAAATCTTTAAAAAAAAAAAAAAAAAAAAAAAAACACCGCCCACAACAGCCAAAGAGAGCCTCTGCAGATGACTGGCCTAAAGGATAAAGCAACCAGGACATAACAATAGAATACACACAGTTCATATTGGAGGCACACTCCCAGAAGCACCAGGACCTGGGGAACAGGGAACACTACATGGCAGGGCACTACAGGACCTCTTCTTTATTGAGTTATGACCTGGAGGAACAGTAGATGTAGCTGACTTTACTAACATAAAAAAACAGGTACTGAGACTTAGACAAAATGAGAAGACAGATAACTTTGTCCCAAATGAAAGAACATGACAAAGTCATGGTCAGAGTTCTAAGCATATAAATAACATGTCCAATAGAGAATTTAAAACAATGGTCATAAGGATACTCACTGGACTTGGGGCGCCTGGGTGGCTCAGTCAGTTAAGCGTCTAACTTGATTTCAGCTCAGGTCATGACCTCAGGATTATGAGATTGAGCCCCATGTCTGTGGAGCCTACTTATGATTCTACTTCTCCCTCTGCCCTCCCCCCAGTCTCTCGTTCTCTAAAAAAAAAAAAAAAAGAATACTCACACTCACTGGACTTGAGAAGAGTGAGGACATCAGTGAGATAATTAACACAGAGATAAGGAATAACATAGAAGAGATAAAGGGCTCAATAAATGAAATGAAAAACATACTTGATGGAATGAACAGCAGGCTGGAAAAAGCAGAGGAACAAATTAATGATCTAGAAGACAGAGTAATGGAAAGTAATCAAGCTGAACAAAAGGCAGAGGAAGGAATTATGCAAAATAAGAACAGACGGGGAACTCAGTGACTCCATCAAATATAATAACATTCATACCATGTTATAGTATGAAAAGAAAGAAAAAGGGGCAGAAGATTTATTTGAAGAAATAATAGCTGAAAACTTCCCTAATCTGGGAAAAGAAATAGATATCCAGATCTAAGAGGCACAGAGAAGCTCCAACAATATCAACAAAAGTAGATCCACACCAAGACAGATTCTAATTAAAATGGCAAAATATAGTAAAAGCAGCAAGACAAAAGAAGACAGTAACATACAAAGGAAACCCCATAAGGCTATCAGAGGATTTTTCATCAGAATCTTTTCATGCCAGGAGTGATGGGCATATATCCAAAATGCTGAATGGGAAAAACCTGCAGCCAAGAATACTCTATACAGCAAGACTGTCATTCAGAGTAGAGGGAGAGATAAACAGCTTCCCAAGCAAAAACTAAAGGAGTCAAGACCACTAAACAGCCCTGCAAAAAATACTAAAGGGGGTTATTTAAGAGGAAATGTAAGACAAAAAGTGACAGGATGAAGGTAGGAAACACAAAAGCAATAAAAATGAATATTTCTGTAAACATCAGTCAAGGAACTCACAAAATAAAAGAATATAAAATATGATAACATATGCCTAAAATGTGGAGAGGAGAGAGGTTAAGAATGGTTTCAAAATTAAACAACCAACAACTTAATATAAACTATTATATGCAGATGTTATATACAGATCTAATGGTAACCACAAATCAAAAACCACTAATAAAAATGCAAAGGATAAAGAGAAAGAAATCCAAACATATCACTAAAGAAAACCAGCAAAGCATGAAAGGATCAGAGAAAACTTCAGAAACAATCA
The DNA here is from genome assembly GCF_029215605.1 of Mirounga angustirostris. Classification (NCBI taxonomy): domain Eukaryota; kingdom Metazoa; phylum Chordata; class Mammalia; order Carnivora; family Phocidae; genus Mirounga; species Mirounga angustirostris. The sequence continues at coordinate 77,790,161 of NW_026991716.1, read as the reverse complement.
CAAAACAAGTAATAAAATGGCAATAAATACATATCTATCAATAATTACTTTGAATGCAAATGGACTAAATATTCCAATCAAAAGACACAGGGTGACAGAATGGATTAAAAAAAAAAAAAACTAAGACCCATTTATATGCTGCCTACAAGAGATTCATTTTATACCCAAAGACACCTGCAGATTGAAAGTAAGGGGATGGAGAACTATTTATCATGCAAATGTATGTCAAAAGAAGCTGGAGTAGCAATACTTGTATTGGATGAAATAGACTTTAAAACAAAGACTGTAACAAGAAACAAAGGAGAATACTATATAATAAAGAAGGAGAAAATCCAACAAGAATATATAACAATTATAAATATTTACACACCCAACATGGGACCACCCAAATATATAAAACAGTTCATAACAAACATAAAGGTTCTAATCAATAATAACATAATAATAGTATGAGATTTTAACATCCCACTCACATCAATGGACAGATCATCTAAACAAAAAATCAACAAGAAAACAATGACTTTGAATGACACACTGGACCAGATGGATTTAACAGATACATTCAGAACATTCCATCCTAAAACAGCAGAATACACATTCTTTTCAAATGCACATGGAACATTCTCTGGAACAGATCACATATTAGCCCACAAAACAAACTTCAACAAATTCAAGAAGATGTAAGTCATGCCATGCATCTTTTCTGACCACAACATTAGGAAACCAGAAGTTAACCACAATAAAAAGTCTGGAAAGACCACAAATACATGGAGGTTAAGTATCATGCTACTGAACAATGAATGGGTCAACCAGAAACTAAAAGAGGAAACTGAAAAGTACACGGAAACACATAAAAATGAAAACACAATGGTTCAAAACCTTTGGGATATAGCAAAAGTTGTTCAAAGAGGGGAGTTTATAGCAATGCAGGCTTACCTAAAAAAGCAAATCTCAAATACACAACCTAACCTTACACCTAAAGGAACAAGAAAATGAACAACAGACAAAACCCAGAACCAGCAGAAGGAAGGAAATAATAAAGATTAGAGCAGAAATAAATGATATAAAAACTAAAAAAACACAAGAACAAGCAATGAAACCAGGAGCTGGATCTTTGAAAAAAAAAATCAATAAAATTGAAAAACCTCTAGCCAGACTTATTAAGAAAAAAAGACAAAGGACCCAAATAAATAAAATCACAAATGAGAGAGGAGAAATAACAACAAACACCACAGAAAACCAGTTATAAGAGAAAATTATGAAAAACTATATGCTAACAAAATGGACAACCTAGATGAAGTGGCTAAATTCCTAGAAACATATAACCTACCAAAATGTAAATAAGAAATAAAAAATTTGAATAGACTGATTGCCAGCAAAGACACTGAATCAGTAATCAAACACTCCCAATAAACAAAAGCCCAGGACCAGATGGCTTCACAAGAGAATCATATCAAACATTTAAAGAGGAGTTAATACTGGGGCACCTGGCTAGCTCAGTCACTAGAGCTTGACACTCTTGATCTTGGGGTTGTGCATTCAAGCCCCACATTGGGGGTAGAGCTTATTGAAAACAAACAAAAAATTAAGAGCCAATACCTATTCTTCTCAAACTATTCCAAAAACTAGAAAGGGAAAGAAAACTTCCAAATGCTTTCATGAAACCAGCATTACCCCAATGCCAAAACCAAATAAAGACACCACAAAAAAAAGAGAACTATAGGCCTATATCTCTGGTGAACATAGAGGCAAAAACCCTCAACAAAATAGTAGCAAAACACATTCAACAATACATTAAAAAAAATCATACACCACAATCAAGTAAGATTTATCACTGGGTTTTAAGGGTGGTTCAGTATTTACAAATTAATCAATGGTATACATCACATCAATAAGAGAAAGGATAAGAACCATACGGTCATTTCAATAGGTATAGAAAAGCATTTTACAAAGTTCAACATCCATTTATGATTTAAAAAAAAAAAAACCCTCAACAAAATAGGTTTAGAGGGAACATACCTCAATATAATGAAGGCTTTACATGAAAAACCCACAGCTAACATCATCCTTTATGAGGAAAAACTGAGAGCTTCTCCCCTAAGGTCAGGAAAGAAGGATGTCCACTCTTACTACTTTTATTCAACATAAGCCTAGAAGGCCTAGCCACAGCAATCAGACAACAAAAAGAAATAAAAGGCATCCAAGTCAGTAAGAAAGAGGTAAACTTTTCACTATCTGCAGATGACATATTATACATAGAAAACCCAAAAACTCTACCCAAAAACTGCTAGAACTGATAAATTCAGTAGTCACAGGAATCCACAGAAATCTCTTGCATTTCTATAAGCCAATAATGAAGCAGCAGAAAAAGAAATTAAGAAAACAATCCCACTTACAATTGCACCAAAAATAATAAGATACCTAGGAATAAACCTAACCAAAGAGGTGAAAGACCTGTACTCTGACAACTATAAAACACTGAAGAAAGCAAATGAAGATGACACAAAGAAATGGAAAGATATTCCATGTTCACAGATTGGAAGAATAAATATTGTTAAAATGTTCACACTATCCAAAGCAATCTATACATTTAATGTAATCCCTATCAAAATACCAACAGCATTTTTCACAGAAGTAGGACAAAAAATCCTAAAATTTGTATGGAACCACAAAAGACCCTGAAGAGTCAAGGCAATCTTGAAAAAGAAAAGCAAAACTGAAGTCATCACAATTCTGGACGTCAAGGTATATTACAAAGCTATAATCATCAAGACAGTATGGTACTGGCACAAAAATAGACACATAGATCAATGGAACAGAATAGAAAATCCAGAAATAAACCCACAATTATAGGTCAACTAATCTTCCACAAAGCAACAAAGAATATCCAGTGGGAAGAAGACAGTCTCTTTGACAAATTGTGTTTGGAAAACTGGACAGCAATATGCAAAAGCATGAAACTGGACCACTTTCTTACACCATACACAAAAATAAATTCAAAATGGATTAAGGACCTAAACGTGAGACAGGAAACTGTCAAAATCCTAGAAGAGAACACAGGCAGTATCTTCTTTCACATCAACCGTAGCAACTTCTTGCTAGATAGGTCTCCTGGGGCAAGGGAAACAAAAGCAAAAATAAACTACTGGGACTACATCAAAATAAAAAGCTTCTGCACAGGGAAGGAAACAATCAACAAAACTAAAAGGTAACCTATAGAAGGATAGAAGATATTTGCAAATGACATATCCAATAAATGGTTAGCATCCAAAATATATAAAGAACTTATAAAACTCAACATCCAAAAAATAATAATCCAATTTTTAAAAATGGGCAGAAGACATAAACAGACATTTCTCCAAATAAGACATACAAATGGCCAACAGACATATGAAAAGATGCTCAACATCACTTATCATCAGGGAAATGCAAATCAAAACTACAATTAGATACCACCTTACACCTGTCAGAATGGCCAAAATCACAACACAAGAAAACAACAGGTGTTGGCAAGGATGTGAAGAAAAAGGAACCCTCCTGCACTCCCAGTGGGAATGCAAACTGGTGCTGCCACTGTAGAAGACAATATGGAGGTCCCCCTAAAAGTTCAAAATAGAATTACCCTATGATCTAACAATTTTACTACAGGGAATTTACCCAAAGAATACAAAAACACTAATTCAAATGGATACATGCACCCCAATGTCTACAGCAACATTATCTATGATAGCCAAGATATGAAGGCAGCCATAGTGCCCATTGATTGATGAATGTATAAAGAAGATGTGGTATATGTACATACAATGGAATATTACTCAGCCAAAAAAATAGTGAAATCTTTCCATTTGCAATGACATGGATGGAGCTAGACAGTATAATGCTAAGTGAAATAAGTCAGAGAAAGAAAAATACCATATGATTTCATTCACATGTGGAATTTAAGAAACAAAACAAACCAGTAAAGGGGAAAAATGAGATACAGCGACAAAACAAGAAACAGACTTTTATAGAGAACAAACTGATGGTTACCAAAGGGGAGGTGAGTGGGGGAGGAGGTGAAATAGATGATGATGATTAAGGAGTGCACTTGTGATGATGAGCACCAAGTAATTAAATACTTAAAAAACAATAAAAATTAAAGAAATTAAATGCTAAGAGCAATTTTTAAAAAATGAGAAATCAGGCATCTATATCCACGGAGTTTTGAAAATACGTCAGATAAGATGCCTACATAAAAAAAAAATTAAACAGAATGCTTAGTAGATAAATGCCCCAAAAAGTGTCAAGAAATTGTCATGTGTGTTCAAAGGTAAGAGATCTTTGAGTAACAATTTTAAAGCTTGAAAGGACCTTACATATTTTGGGGTTCAACATCTTTATTTTACAGATGAAGAAAATGAAACCCAAAAAGTTTCAAAATGACCTGCCCAAAATTACTCACAGTTAGTTGCTCAATGTTGTTCAAAGACTTAAACTTCTTTACTATAAATGAATACTATACAGAAAAAAATGCATAAAAGGGAATGCATCCAGAAGTTTAAGGAGCACTAGGAAAAATAATATTTGGGAATTAAGTAATTAAATCAAAATTTTATTTACATTAGAAAAGATTATTATTAATTGCCATAATAGTTAGACTAGAATATTTACACTTTAAAATCAGTACAATTAAATGGTATTTTTAATGAAATGCTGTATCTTTAAAAGATCCATAAGGAAACTGTTTTCATACAATCTATTTTATTATACCACAAAGCAGTAGCCAAAATCTTTGAAAACTAGAACAGTAATTTAAATGCTTAGCCTCCTACCTTTTCAATAAGCCAGAGAGGAAAAGAAAATCCAAGAATAAAATTACAGCAACTTTATTAATTGCTACTCAAAATGCCAAATTTACATATGTTTAAATAAATCTAAATGGCAAAACTGATCGCTAAGCATTTTTAGACAAGTTTGGAAAAATTAATTATGTACTTCATCTTTAAAAAACACAGCTTAGTATTCCAAGCATTCGCCTTTTTGTCAAAGATAATAAATTTGATTAAGCTTATATAAATTACACTGTACTAAATAGGATAATAACTAAAAACATATGGAGAATGGGGTTAGCCTTACCCACTGCATCACTTCCAATTTTAAATCTAATACCAAGCATGTATGCTTGACTTAGAGACTTCTTCTAGTCTTCTTTTTAAAGTTGCTATTCATATAAAGGTCACTAGGTTGTCTTTTAAAAATAAATCTGCAATCACTACAAACTGTTACTGTATCTGACCAAGATCATGATGAAAGACCAGAGGCTAAGACTTGAGTGCAGTAGTTCAAGGAGTTAGAAAGAAATGGTAGATGTAAAAATTCAAACACATGGGCCAAGACCTGTCCCAGCCCCTCAACTGAAACAACGTATTTGACTATTTGACTTTTGGTAGTTGTAACCTTGACCATCTGAACATTTCTTAATCCACAGTGACTCCCAGCCATGAGCTCACTCTTTCAGAAAATAGTAGAAAACCACCATGAAGCCATCAGTCTTAGGTTACATTATGAATCGTGTTGGTAAATTTTAGAGGACACCACAGCTTATTCTCCACAGCAATGACTTTCAACTTTACTGGTTTCCCAGCCCACCAAAGCAAGGCAACACTCCAACTGAAAGAATAGAATCACTTCACCAGTTGGTTTTCATGCAGGGGAAATAGGAGGATGCAGACCTAAGGAATACAACAAAATCTCAGGTTGCTTGCCCCTTAAGCACCCCACCATGGCCATCAATTGATGAGCACTGCTGTAAAGCTTTACTGTAAAACAACCTGACTAATCAAGTGTGTACTGTAAGCCTGTAAGGCTCAATGAAATGAAACAACACCTGCTAAAAGAGAGACTCAGACAACTCTGACAGAGTATGAACTGTGGCAAACTCCTGTCTCTCCTTAAGGACAGAGTGTGCCCCTATCTTGCCTCTAATCCTCCAGTATTTTACTCAGTTTGAGCATCCCCATCACTGCCATCTCTTCCACACACCACACACACACACACACACACACACACACATGAATGCACACATGTATTGGGGTATATGCAAACTTCAGCGTTCCTAAGACTTTAAAATTCTCATACTTAATCTTCATTCACAATGACCCCGTAAGAAAGGTGTTATTGGTCCCCTTAAGAGATCACAAAAGTAAGGTACAGAGCAGTCCAGAGTCTGCCCCAGGTCTAAGAGAATGGCAAAGTGAGGAGCCAAATATCCATCTACCACATAATATCCTAAAGACTGCATCTACTTCTAGGATAAAGAGGGAACAAATGGGAGTCCCAGGGTTCTGAGACAATCACTTCTCAGGTGGACTACTGACGTCGATGCTGCCCCTACTTACTCCTAGATCCCATTATGCTGTATACACATAAAATTGATTTTCAAAGGCGAAGTCATAAGTTTTAGTTTTATTGCTCACATCTCACCCTCGGATAAAGTCTGAAGTATCTCAACCAGGTATTCAAGACTCTCCACAACCCCACCTGAACATGTTTTTGCAAGCTTATCTGTCACTGTTTTCTGACTGCAATTTCTAGTTCTGCCGAACAGATCTGCTTCCCTAAGAGCAAACTTTCACTTGACTAACCACTCCAGACTCCTTTATCAGAACTTTCTAAGAAAACTCCCACATGACCCACTCATTTGGCATTTATTTTTTAATTTCTTGAACTGTGCTTCATGAAGCAAGCATGTCTTGTCTCTACAGATTGGTGACAGAATTACAGAATGTCATAGCTAGAAGTTAGTTGAGATATTACCTGGTCCAAAGCCCTCACAGGAAAGTGAGCCCATGGACACACAGTGGATAGGTCATATACCTATAAATGTTCATTCAAACAATTACTATTTTATCTAACTATTCTAGATACTCTAACTAATTTCATATTAATTATCAGCTCTACATTTATTATGTCACCAGCCAGAAACTGCAATGTAATAATTTATTAAAGAACTGGCCTTAGAATCCAATTGCCCTGATTCCTGGTTGGAACCCAGGTGCATGATAATCAGATGCGTATATCCTACAGCTGCCAGCCCAGAGTCTGTCTGTACATAGCAGGCATTTATTAGCTGATTGTTTGATTATAGTTTATTTATTTACCCCAAGCATTTCTCATCCAAAGAAAATATTTTTCATATACATGACACGTGTAGATATGATTTATCAGGCCAGTAATATTTTATAACAAACATCCATCCTTGATTCCTCCCTCTCCTTATACTCCATATCCAAGTGGGTTTTGTTTTAGCTCCAAGATCCATCTGCTTTTCAAACCCTCCACCTCCATCATCCTAGCCCAGGCCATTATCAATGCTTATCTGGACTACTGCAAAAAAAAAAAAAAAAAAAGACAAACAACAACAACAACAAAATCCAACTTGTCTCTCTTCTTCCATTCTTCCACTCAATCAGTTCCCCTCACAAGCACATCACCCACAGCCTGACTTAGAAATATTCAGTGGTTTCTCATTTCACTTAGAATATATCCAAACTCATGACCATGATATAAAAATTGCCTCAACGTTTTCTCATACTTCATTCTCCACACCCTCCCTTCTTGTCTTTCTTTCTGTCCCTCAAACATTCAGGCTCTATCATCCTCCAGAGCCTTTCATATGCTGTTCTCTTCCCTGACAGTGCTCTTCCCTCCCTTCTTCTAGGGCTGCCTAAGGCTTCTTGTACCACTCAAATGTCATTTCCTGAAGAACCCCTCTCTCCCTAAATCAAGCCCCTCATCACCACCATCCCCATCATTCCTGTCTCAGCATTCTCTCTCCTTCATTGCACTTACCACAATCTGTTCTTATTTAGGGCACTTGTTTTATGCTAGTGTCTCCTCCACCCTATCCCAGACTGTGAACAAATGAGATCAAGGACCATGCCTACCTTCTTCTTACAGTAGTACCCCCTTGGTTGGCCTCAGGCCTGGCCAAGAAGTCACTCGGTATATTTCTGTTGAATGTATAAATGTCCTTGAAGATTCACAAAAATAATTATAAATATAAATTGGACTTCAACTCAGGTGCTACCACCAGTAAGATGATATTTTAACACAAAAAGTGCAATGTATCACACATGTGTAAGTCATACTGACACTTTTCCTTCCTTTACAGAGAAATGCGGTGAAATAGTAAATCTGGATTTCAACAGGGATTTGACTACTTCTCTGGTCATATCCTTTTGGAGTAAAAAAATCATTAGTATGAGCTATCAGTGTTCCTGAGTTTTTGAGGCTTCCCAGGAGATTCTGACTCAGTGAATAGGGACTGGGACCAGGAATTTGTACTTACAAGATGCACGCCCAGAAAATTCATGTCATCAGAGACATTTAGGGAATTACTAGGCTAGGTCAGTTGTTCTCAACCTTGGCTACACATGAAAATCATCTGGAGAGCTTTAAAAAAATATTCAATTCTGGGGCGCCTGGGTGGCTCAGCCGTTAAGCATCTGCCTTCGGCTTAGGTCATGATTCCAGGATCCTGGGATCGAGCCCCGCATCGTGCTCCCTGCTCGGCTGGAGGCCTGCTTCTCCCTCTCCCACTCCCCCTGCTTGTGTTCCTTCTCTTGCTGTGTCTCTCTCTGTCAAATAAATAAAATCTTAAAAAAAAAAAAATTCAATCCTACTCCAGCAATTCTGATGTAATTGGTCTTGGGTGGAGACCAGACATCAGAATTTCTAAAAGTTCTTCAGTTGAAACTAATGTACAGCAAAAGTTGAAAACCCTGGGCCTGATGACATTATACAATAGGTTGTAAATAATTGGATAACCATCCAAATAGATACCAATTAACAGATTGATGTCAACCCATGAGGAATTCCCTTCTAATGGTAAATACAGACTCTGAGCTTGGTCATTTCATGATCAAGATTTACCAGTGACTTGGATGGAGATAGAGAGGAATGCTTAACAGCATTTTTATATTGCATAAAACTGAAAATAATAATAGTTCAGATGACAAAATTAGTCTAATATATTCACCATATTAAAGTCATAGGACAACTGTTCCAAACAAGTGACTGCATAAAGGCAAAATGGGGTGACACAGCTCAGAAGCAGAATAATTTGAGAAGAACTTAAGAATTTTATCTGGCATTGAGTTCAATAGATATATACAGCATGATATGGTTACCAAGAGTATTGTTGTTTTCCATTAAAATGGCAATACAATAAAAAAAAACATAGATAAGTCCATGCGTTCACAGAGGGTAGCAAAGAAGGTAGACTACAAAGGAAAAATTAGGGACAAGAGGAGGAGCAAAGACATGACTACATATGATTGAGGGCTCTTATGTAGAACCTAAATTAGATTTATTTTGAAAACACCAAGAACTTAGTTAGAACTAAGAACAATAGGCAGAAGCTATAAGAAGACAGACTTAAGATCAACATGAACAAGAATGCTCTAAAGGTAATGTCTAAAGGTAACATGAGCTGCTTGGAAAGCAATGAATTCCTCATCACTGAGAATCTTCCAGCCTAGAAGGAAGAAGCCACAGGTAGTTATTTTGAAACTTGCTGTGTGATCCTTCCTTTCTGATCCATTTGTTGCAAAGCACACAGTTGATCAAAAAAGTTAGCAAATGTCCACTGGAGCCTTGAACTTGGTTGTGTTGTGTGAGGAGGATCTAGCCAGGGCTGATCTTTTTCCCTGTGCAATTCTTTCCCTTTTGTCTCATCCATTCTTTTTTGTTGTTGTTTCAAGCCAAATAATCCCCTATTTCTCTTTCCCTTCTGGTTTTGGTAGCCTCCTAAAAGGAAAAGACTTACAAATCAGCCTTTGAATCCTAACAATACTCGTAATTTGACATGTTACAGAATTTACACTTCTTTTATACTGCTTGTTCTAAAATATTTTCCTCCTTTTCCTGAGTTCCAACTGAAATATTATCAAAATAATGCATAAATCTGTGTCCTGATGACATACATTTATATTTTGCTCCCTTTCCTCTTCTGATACAGAGAGATTTTTCTGTCAGCTCAGAAATAGTTTCCATTTCAAAAAGGTCTTCCCTCCTCTTTTACCTGTTTTTCCACCACTGTTCCTGAATGAACATTGGGAATGATCCAATTTGCAAAATCAAACAGGGCCACATATTATTCATGCACATTAACATAAGATCTGGAAAAATCCATTTTTATACAATAAGACATTTAGCATGTGCCCACTTTGTCAAGCACACCCTGACCTTGCAACATGTCAGGAAAATACACACAATTCCAGATTTGTTAAGCATTTAAAAACTGCTAGTCATTCATTCACTCCAACAAATACATATTATTTATTGAGCATCTACAACAAGCAAGCTCACTGTTGGTGCCTCAATGGAGTGCAGATTGAAGGCTGACTCTTTCCTTGGTCTCACAGACATAGTTTCTGGGGGAGAAGGACAGTAATTAAATGATCACCCAAACAAATGTGAAATGCAAACATGATCAATGCTGTAAAGAATGGTGAATGGAGCTTTTAGAGCAAAAGAAAAATTTTTTAAAGTCATGGATGACTTTAGGGAGGAAATGACCATTAAGACTAAAAGTAGACATTTTCAGTATCTCAACAGAACTTAAATCCAAGTGAGACACATGTTAAATGTTAGTCCTTACAAAAGTCTTCTCCCCCCACTCCACTGTCACTCTATAGCACATTTTCAGTTTTATTTTTCATAGACATTTATCATTTTTTTAATTATCTTATATACTCACTTTTTACATTTTTATATTCTATCCCCCACTAGAATCTAAGCTCCAAAAAGGTCTTTTTTTCCCTACCTGGTTAACCACTATATCCCCAAACACATACACAGTAGTTACTCAATAAGTAATATTATTGAATATTGTTGAATATTTCAATCTTGCTAATTTGTAAATAAATTGTCATTACTAAGAATGAGAAAGCTGATACACAAAAACTGATAGAAAAGCCATTAGTGACCATTCAGAATAAAAAATATTAATAACTTGAAGATTTTTATTAACATAAATATTAATTTTCTATAACAGATATTTCCTCAGGCAACCCAACCTCAAGCTAGAGTTGGACAAAAGTGGATAAATATCATCCCTTGTGGGTGTCTCCAAAAATGTAGTTGTCACCAAGTTTGCAAAGGTCTCAGCTTCCCTGTTCCTATGAAGTTGTTCCAGACACTTAAAGCTCAGCTGAGAGCAGAGCGCCCATTAAAGCTGCCCCCAGAATCCATGTTATACAGGCTCAGCCTCCAGCCTCCAGCCTCAAAGCCACGTGGCTGCTGGGGCAGGCAGGACCTTTCACTATATAGCCCTGAGTCCTGGCAAAGTGGGCTTTCTCCTCTGGCCAGGTCGTGCTTCATAGAGCAAGGAGTCTCTGACACCCATGGTACCTGGCTACCTGCAGCCCAATGCTCCCCTTTCTAGAGTATACTCTGAGCACACAGGAGCCTAATGCTTTCTGTCCCAACAGCCTTGCATCTGCTGTAAGGACCTGCACAAGACTCTTCCTAGGGCTCTGTCCTCCCAAGGGCAGATGGAAGCACTATGCTCACCCTTAGGCACAGAGGCAGCTGTTTATTGTGAGGAGACTAGGATACAATTACGTGCAGTGCCCACACAATTTCAGGAGAGTTCTTCAGAGTAAGGGATGGAGCTGCAGGTGGGAAGAGAAAGCGGTCGGACCTCCATCTGTCCCCTCACTGATTCCACCCTGACATTATTACCCCTGTCCCTTGTTGTGTAGTGGCCTTTCCTCATCTTCTCATAACAAATTGGATTTTCTTAAAGCTATTGATACACTTCCAAATAGTTCTCAAGTTCATCACCTTTTCTTTATTCCCATCACTATTGCTCCATCTCTTTTCCCTAGAATAGTACTAAATGTCTCTAAATTGTTCTATGACATGCCTATCCTCCTTTCTATTCTGCCATTGTGAGAAGTTTTCCAGATTTGCTTAAAAATCCTTGGAGACTCTCCAGCACTTTCTGAAAAGATGTCAAACTCCTTAGGGTGGACACTTGGGTCTCCAGCCTGCTTCTCCAGTGCCAGCTCTTGTCCCTTACAGGGAAGGGCCATGCTCTTTTCCACCTCTGCTCCTTTGCACATGCAGTCAGCTTGATCTGAAACACCCACTCCAGTTACTCAACACGCATTCATCTTTCTGGTCTAATGCAAGGGTTCCCACCTCGGGAAGTCTTTTGGAACCTTGTCTGAGTTAAGACCAATCTTAAGGGTCCCCATAATACTAGAGCACCTCTCTGTCATAATTCTCTGCTTTAACCTGAAAGACTAAATCCCTTGAAAGCCAACTCTTTTACCTCTGTATTCCCAAAGCCAGACACATTTTTTAAATATTTGTTAGAATTACTGTAAGTAGTTATATGAAAGGCATGTAAGACCCTCATACTTTGAAAATCTGTAATCATTTTGAAAACAGAAGATCACTTTCTACTTTTGTTTGCAAGAGCTATATTTATTATTCTTAGCCTAACATAAAGACCTGGAAGGTAAAAATACACAATTTACATAAGTAAAAAATCTATTAGTAAACAAACACTGAAAAATGTTCATCCATGCTAGTAATCAAGAAATGCAAATTAAAGCAATGTTGAAAAACATTTTGCATATTAGACTAGCCAAAAATATTTAATGACAAAACCTAAGGTTGATTAGAGTGAAATTGTTACATCTTTGTTTCTGGCATTGCAAACTGGAACAATATTTTAGAATACGTGAAAATATTCATACCTTTTGACCCAGTAATCAGACTCCTGAGATTTTGCCTACTCAATAGAAGTTTTTTAAGTGGAACAAAATGCTACAAAAATTCAATAGCATGTTGTGATAGCAAAACATGGAAAGCCATCTAATTGCCAAAATGTGTCTTAATATACACAAATAATTTGGTATAAGATATTTGCAACCCACATAACCAATAAGGAATTCATATCAAAAAACAGGTTTTTAAAAATCCTACAAACTAATAACACAAAGTAGGAGACCAAAAAAATTTGAAAAGGCATGAAATGGAATTTTCTTTGTAAACATAAAAAATATGAATGGCCAATAGACTCAGAAATGTGTTCAACTTTGTTAGTTTTTAAAAAAATGGAATTAAAATCAAAATAAGGTATCATTTACATTCATCTATTGGCAAAAATGAAAAAGTGACAACCAAATGTTGATTGCCCATAACTTATGATCCAGAAATTTTTCTCTTTAGAATCTATCCAGCCTAGAGAGAACTTAGAATTACACTAGGACATATTTTCAAAAAGGTTCATAGGAGTACTTTTTGTATGAGCAAAATACCAGAATAGCCCAAATGTCCATCAACAGCAATATAGATAAATAAATTATGGTATATACCATAACAGAATACTACACAGCAGTGGAAATTAATAGAGTACATTGTACACACAACATAGAGGAATCTAAGGTTAAAGTGGTTAAGTGGATAAACCAAGTCATAGAAAAGTATATGAAGTATTATTCCATTTATAGAATTTTTTAAATGCACAGCTAAATTTATTGGTTAATTACCAGTTAACTCATTGGTAAAGAATATACTCATGTAGAAAAACAATAATTAAAAACAATGAAAAGATAAACACAAAATTCAGAATAATTACCCTTGGGGTGAATAAGAACAGAAATTGGTAGGAGGACACATGGGCTTTACAGGTAAATGAATTTCCATTTCTTTAACTAGATGGTTAGCATATGTGTATTTGTTTTATTCTTTAAACCATTCACATATTTTACAAATATTATTTTTATTAATCAATATTTAATAAGAATTATTTTTTAAAAAGCAGCAGGTCACAAAATAGCAAACATAGTATATACCATCCATATAAAATAAGGGTATATTGGTGTAAATGGTAATATGAGATGTAGACAGGGTGAATCAATTATCAATGATCTAGGAGAAATATATTGAAGGATTTATATTTGATTGGAAAGACTGAATATTTCTGTATGATTCTGTGTAATTTTCATATAGCAGAACAAATTACAAACTTCTCATTTTAGAGAAAAAATGAGGTATATTCATGTGGTAGAAATGAATTTAGATATATTTTACCTCTGGGACTCTCCCCTGCATTTCTTTTTGTTGATTCCCATTGACAGCCCCATCAATTCAATAGGACTCATTGTCTCAGAGGTCATTCCAAAAAAAAAAAAAGAAGAAGAAGAAGAAGAAGAAAAACAAGGAGGAGGGGGAAGAAGAGGTGGAGGAGGAGGAAGTGGAGGGGGAGAAGGGGGGAGGGGGAGGAGAAAGGTAAGGAGAGACAAAAAAATATTTGGGCTTTGAGTTTCAAAATAGACTGTGGAGGAGCTCTTAACAAAGGAAAAGGTTTGAAAGTCAAGGCTATTGGTTTGCCAGAATTAGGTATTTTGAAACTCACTGAAGCAAACTGGGCCTAAAATTTATGCAATTAATAAAAGATGGTAACAATAGCTGATGAAGAGCCTAGCCACACTTGAAAGAACTCAAATTTCCCTGTATCCTCAAAAGGGATACAAAATAGGCCAGAGGGAGCATTACAGTTAGGATCAGGAAAACATAAAATGATCTACACAGACATATCCCATTGCCAAGGCAGACCCCAAGATATCAGCAGATGCAGCCAAGCAGAAAGACACAGTGGATGAGTTACACCTCAGTGGATGCCTGAGGATGCTCTCTGGCCATATGCCCTTCCCCATAGGAGGGCACCATTACCTAAACACAACATAACACCAGCTGAAACTGAAATGTTACTTTGAGCAGGGGGGAGATGTTACCTGAGAGTATGGATTTGGGGAGACAACCATCTTTTATTTTAGTATTAATTTGAAATTATTTTCCTAAAGAAATTTCAAATGTTTCAGAAAAATACTTTGGTTTAAATCTCTAGAAAATCCCTTACTATAAGAAAATATAATTTCTTGGTTTGATTGCTTAATATTTTGATAAATTACTCATTTTTGTATAAATTGATTCCCAAAGATAATAATTAATGAAAAATTGCTTATGGTTATAGGGGGAGCCTTGATTATCAGCATATATGACTTAAAATTATTTCATGAGTTATATTTTCTGAATTTTTCCTAGATTTTATTTTTTAAACACTTTGTTATGGAATATTTCAAAAACATATTAAACAGAGTAGTATAAAAAATCTCTATAAGCTATCACTAAGCTTAAATAATTATCAATTCATGGCCAATCTTATTTCATCTATATCCCCAGGTATTCTCCCAGCCCCTAATTATTTTTAAGTATTTCAGACATGATATCCTTCCAGATTTTCTAACTTTTTGATAGAGCTCTATCACTTCTGGTAAAATATCTGATTTTACTTACTACACTCCTAGCATTGAAATACTATAAAAAGGATGAGCAAGAAGGCTACCAGTAATTTGAAACAGGAACAAGAAATCATAAAACACTGCTGGAGGAATTAATCAACTTTGCTCAATCTCTGGATGTATTAAGGTGCTCCTGTCCTTAATCAGAAGCAAAAACAAAACAAAACAAAACAAAACAAAACCTGGCATAGAATAAGAATTACATAATTATTTGGGTTTTTTTTTTCCTTCTACTTCTGGGCTTCTATATTCCTGAAGAAGTCTCTTCTATACTTAACAACTCATCTTTTTATATTTCAATCTACTTTTGCTTTCGTACTATCTTCTGCTAGAGTTTTTATTTGATCTTTCAGCTCACTAACTTGTTCTTCAGCTATAACCATATAATTTTTATCTCATGTATACTATATATTTTTTAAGATTTTATTTATTTATTTGACAGAAAGAGACGCAGTGAGAGAGGGAACACAAGCAGGGAGAGTGAGAGAGGGAGAAGCAGGCTTCCCACAGAGCAGGGAGCCCGATGCGGGGCTCGATCCCAGGACCCTGGGATCATGACCTGAGCCGAAGGCAGACGTTTAACAACTGAGCCACCCAGGCGTCCCTCATATATACTATATTTTAAAATTTCAACCATTTTATTATTGATCTCTAATATCTCCTTATAGTCATTTTTATGATTATTCTATGCCAGGCATTATTCTAAGCACTTATAAGCATAAATTTATCTAATCTTTATGAGAACTCTAAGAAGAGGACATTATTGTACTCATTTTATAAACAAGGAAACTAAAACACAGAGTAGAGATTGAGTAATTCACACAGCTAATAAATGGTACAGGATTCTAATGTAAATCTCTCTGGCTCTAAAACCTGTGATCTTATCCACTACAAAATGATCCCTCTCCTGGAAGAAAGGAAATATTTCCAAAATAATAGTGTTATATTTCCAAAAGCTAAAGGAAGATTAAAAACTTCAATTTGAGAAACAGTCACACGTGCTTAACAGGATAAATGAAGTCTCCACCTGAAGAGATTATAGTAAAATTTTAAAATAGAACAAAAGAAGACTTAAAGCTTACAAAGAGAAAGAGTAGATCATTTATATAGAACAAGAATAGATGCAAGAAAATAATGGAATAATATTTTTCAAAGAAGTAAAGAGAAAGAAATCTTGGTCTAAGAGTTTTATATCTAGTTAGAAAATAATTTAAATGTGGGGCTACACTAAAGACATTCTTAAAAGTTATGTGAAATACAGACACATTTTGAAAACACTGTTGGAGGAATTATTCAACTCTGCTCAATCTCTGGATGTATTAAGGTGCTCTTGTCCTTAATCAGAAGCAAAAAACAAAAGACAAAAAAACAAACAAAGCAACCCTTTCTGGAGAAAGATAACACCAAATAGAGGCTGAAATTACCTATACAGCATTTCAACTCAACATCTATGAATGAATAAACAAAGCATGGTACAATCATACAATGGAATATTAATTGACCATACAAAGGAATTAAGTACTGACACATACTACAAAATTCAGGAACCTTTGAAAACATGGTAAGTAAAAGATGTCAGTTACAAAAGACCACATATTAAATATGAGTCCATTTATATGAAATGTCCTGAATAGGCAAATCCATAGAAATAGGAAGTACATTAGATTTGGTAGGGGCTAAAGGGTAGGGGGGAGTGGGAATAGGAAGTGATTGCTAATAGGAAAGTGATTGCTAGTAGGATTTCTTTTTGGAGTGATGGAAATGTTCTAAAAGTAGGTAGTGCTGATAGTTGCACAACTCTGTGGATATAACAAATATCACCTAGCTGTAGCTGTACATTTTTAAAAGGCGAGTTGTATGGTATGTAGATTATATCTGAATAAATTTATTTTTAAGAATATTAAGAACACAATGTAGTGTACAATGTATGGACGTCTGGGTGGTTCAGTCAGTTAGGCATCTGCCTTCGGCTCAGGTCATGATCCCAGAGTCCTGGGATCAAGTCCAGCATCGGGCTCCTTGCTCGACGGGGAGCCTGCTTCTCCTGCTGCCTGCTTCTCCCTCTGCCTGCCGCTCCCCCACTTATGCTTTCTCTCTCTTTCTCTGACAAATAAATAAAATCCTTAAAAAAAAAAGCCTTCACTTTAAAAAAATAAATAAAGTGTACAATGTAAGGATTTGATATATATATACTTTGTGAAATGATTATCGTGATCAGGCTAATTAACAAGGTCATCACCTCACATAGTCACTTTTGTGTGTGCCTGTGGTGAAAACATCTAAGATACACTGTCTTAGCAAATTTCAAGCCTACAGCACAGTATTATTGACTACAATCACTATGTTGTACATTAAATCCTCAGAACTTATTCGTCATACAACTGAAGGTTTACCCATTGACCAGCACCTGGCCCTACCACCCAGATATTGTGCTTCACTTTATTGCACTTCACATATTTGCATTGTGCAAGTCTATCAGCACCATTTTTCCAACAGCATTTATTCACTTCATGTCTCTGTGGTAAATCTCAAAATATTTCAAAGTATAATAATAATTATTATTATATAATTATATAAGAATAACTATATTATCATATATTATATAATTTTATTATTATTAATTTCCTATGGTGACCTGTGATCAGTGATCTTTGATGTTACTATTGTCATTGTTTTGGGGTGCCAGAAACCATGCCCATATAAGATGGGGAACTTAGTCCATAAATGTGTGTGTTTTGACTATCCCCCCAACTGGACAGTCTCCCATATCTGTCCCTCTTCTCAGGCCTCCCTATTCCCTGAGACATAAAATATTGAAATTAGTCCAATTAATAACCTTACAATGCCATTTAAGTGTTGAAGTGACAGGAAGGGTCCCATGTCTCTCACTTTAAATCAAAAGCTAGGATTGTTTTACCTTAGTGAGAAAGGCATGTCAAAAGCCAAGGTAGGCTAAAAACTAGGCCTCTTGTGCCAGTTAGTCAAGATGTGAATGCAAAGCAAAAGTTCTTGAAGGAAATTAAAAGTGCTATTCCATTAAACACACAAATGAAAAAAAAATCAGCCTTATTGCTGATATGGAGAAAGTTTTAGTGGTCTGGATAGTAGATCAAATCAGCCACAACATTCCTTTAAGCCAAAACCCAATCCAGAGTAAGGCTCTAACTCTCTTCAATTTTGTGAAGGCTGAGAGAAGTGAGGAAGCTGCACAAGAAAAGTTTGTTGCTAGCAGAGATTGGTTCAAGAGATTTAAGTAAAGAAGTCATCTCCATAACACAGAAGTACAAGGTAAAGAAGCATGTGCTGATGCAGAAGCTGCAGAAAGCTCTCCAAAAGATCTAGCTAAGATAACTAATAAAGGTGGTTACACTAAACAACAGATTTTCAATGTAAATGAAATAGCTTCTTCAGATAAAGATGCCATCCAGGGCATCTTAGCTAGAAAGGAGAAGTCAATGCCTGGCTTCAAAGCTTCAAAGGACAGGCTGTCTTGTTAGGGGCTATTGCAGTTGGTGATTTGAAGTTGAAGCCAATACTCATTTACCATTCTGAAAATCCTACAGCCCTTAAGAATTATGCTAAATCTATGCTACCTGTAGTCAGTGAATAGAATAACAAAGCCTGGATGACAGCCCATCTGGTTACAACATGGTTTCCTGAGTATTTTAAGCCATTGTTGAGACCCTTACTGCTCAAAAAAAAAAAAGATTCCTTTCAAAATATCATTGCTCCTCGACAATGCACCAGGTCACCCAAGAGTTCTGATAAAGAATGACAAGAGATTAATGTTGTTTCCATGCCTGCTAACACAACATCCTGCAACACATGGATAAAGGAATACTCCTGATTTTCAAGTCTTATTATTTGAGAAATAAATTTTGTAAGGCTATAGCTGCCATGGATAGTGATTCCTCTGATGGATTTGGGCAAAGGCAAGTGAAAACCTTCTGGAAAGGATCAACCATTCTAGATGCCACTAAGAACATTCATGATTCATGGGGAAAAGTAAAGTATCAACATGAGCAAGAGTGTGGAAGAAATTCATTCCAACCCTCATGGATGACTTTGAGGCATTCAAGACTTCAGTGGAGGAAGTAACTGAAGATGTGGTGGAAATAGCAAGAGAACTAGAATTAGAACTGGAGCCTGATGATGTGAATGAATTGCTTCAGTCCCGTGATAAAACTTGAAAGGATAAGGAGTTACTTTTTATGGATGATCAAAGAAAGTAGTTTCTTGAGGTGAAAACTATCCCTAGTGAAGATGCTGTGAAAATTGTTGAAATGACATCAAATGATTTAGAATATTACATAAACATAGTTGAAAAGGCAGTGACAGGGTTTGAGAAAATTGACATCAATTTTGAAAGACATTCTACTGTGGGTAAAATGCTGTCAAACAGCATCACATGCTACAGAGAAATCATTCATGAAAATAAGAGTTGACCAGTGTGGCAATCTTCATTGTTTTATTTTAAGAAATTGCCACAGCCACCTCAAACTTCAGTCATCACCACCCTGATTAGTCAGGAGTCATTAACATTGAGACAAGACCTTCAACCAGCAAAAAGATTGTTCAGATGATGGTTAGCATTTTTTAGCAATAAAGTATTTTTTAATTAAGGTATATACATTGTTGGGGCACTTGGCTGGCTCAGTCAATAGAATATGTGACTCTCGATCTCAGGGTTGTAGGTTCAAGCCCCACATTGGGTGTAGAGATTACTTAAAATTTTTTTTTAATTTTTTTTAAAAAGTATTTACATTGTTTTCTTAGATGTAATGCTATTGCACACTTAGTAGACTACAATGTAGCTTAAACATAACTTTTATATGCACTGGAAAACCAAAAATTTCATTTGATTCTCTTTGTTGTGATATTTACTTTATTGTGGTGGTCTGGAACCGAACCCATAGCATCTCCAAGATATGCCTGCAATTTCAAATGACCTCTCCTCCAGTTCACAGAGTCTTTTGCTTGATCAAGTCTGTTGTTGATCCTCTCTATTGCACCTTTCATTTCATTCACTGTACTCCTCAGCTTCAGAATTTCTGTTTGGTTCTTTTTTATGATTTCTATCTCTCAGTTAAATTTGTTGTTTTGTTCTTGTGTTGTTATCCTGATTTTCTTTAATTGTCTTTCTGTGTTTTCTTGTAGCTCACTTAGCTTCCTTAGAACAACTATCTCAGGGGTGCCTGAGTGGCTCAGTCGGTTGGGCATCTGCCTTACACTCGGGTCATAATCCCAGGGTCCTGAGATTGAGCCCCACATCAGGCTCTCTACTTAGCAGAGAGCCTGCTTCTCCGACTCCCTCTGCCTGCCGCTCTGCCTACTTGTGTTCTATCTCTCTGTCAAATAAATAAATAAAATCTTTAAAAAAAAAAAAAACTATCAAATATAAACAAATATATCGAATCTTGGATATTTTTGCTCCAAAATCACAGATTTCCCTATCTTGATGGTCAGTTACTAGAAAATTATTCTGGGGGTGCCTGGATGGCTCTGTCGGTTAAGCATCTGACTCTTGTTTTTGGCTCAGGTCATGATCTCAGGGTCGTAAAATCAGGCTCCAGGTCAGGCTCTGTGAGCAGCAGGGAATCTGCTTGAGATTCTCTTCCTCTTCCTCTGCCCCTCCCATCCTGAGTGCTCTCTCTCTCTCAAATAAATAAATAAGTCTTTAAAATAAAAAGAAAATTATTCTGTTTCTTTGGTAGTATCATGTTTCCTTGATTTTTCATGTTTCTTAAAGTCTGCATTGCTATCTTTGCATTTGAAGTAGCAGTCACCTCCTCCAGTTTTTACTGACTGACTTCAGAAAAGAAATACCATCTGTCAGTGATGCTGGGAATTCTAAGGCTTTCTCAATCTTTTCTATGGATTCACCCACTCCACACTTCTTATTCCCTCTTAGAAGGATTTTTTTTTAATTGTACGCTTTCTCTCCATCCTAGAAAGCCAGGAGAGGTGCTGATAGCCTCCTGGTTTGCTTTCCCTAAGTTTGTACTAACTGCTCAACTTTATGTGTTTTCTCCCAGTCCCAGAGTCAGCCCTGGTTTCTGTGCATGGGCACTAGCCTTCTACAAAGGCTCACAATCACTGCCCCTGGGGGCACACACAGGGAGCCAGCTACATGGCGCGGGGATGGGGTGGGGGGGGTGAGGTGAGGCACGATGAGTATTGGTCATGCCCATTGGGAGGATCCACAGGGAAGGCATCTCCAGCGATCCATGCATGGGCTTCTTTATGGAGTCCACAAAGTAGCTAGTAGGTTTCGTGTAACTCTTATATGCTCTAAGCTCTGGCTGCTGTTCTCACAGCCCCTTTCTGCTCCTCAGTCACTCAGCTCACTCCAGTATCCTGGATGGGGCAAGAAAGAAGTGAGCTTTTTTTTTTTACTTTATCCTGTACATTGAGGGAAATCAGGCACTAACTCTCATTCTCTCACTTTTCCCTGTGGGAGAAATCATAGGCTGAGCCGGTCTCTCTTGGCACCAAGCTGTGTCACCTTGGAGGAGGGGTGATGCAGGTAGAGTGAAACTATTCCTCTTACCCTCTTCAGTGTATCCAAATCTTGGATAATTTTGCTCCAAAAGTATGCTGGTACTTCTCCACTGGACTCTCAGACTTCCACAAAGCTACTCTTGTCCATTGTCAAAATCAGTATTCTTTGAGGGTAGGAGTGTAAAGAACTTTTTCTGACATCTTACTGACATCATCCAGGATAACATTATTGTTATTGTTATTGTTATTGGCCTGAAAATGGAGACAACTCAAATGTCCACAAAAATAGAATGGATAAAGAAGATACTATACATCAATGAGAAAAAAACAAACTGTTCCACATGCAAAAACATGAATGACTCCCATAAAAGATACAATGACCAGAAGAAGCCTATCATAAAAGAGTATATACTGTGACGTTAGAAGTTTTAATAGTGACTGGGATGGGGTTTGAGGAAGGCTTCCAGGGAACTGACCATATTTTATTTCCTTATCTGGGTATTTACATAGGATGTTCATTTTGTAAAACCTCTTCAAGATATAAACTTAATATTCATAACTTTCATATATGTATATTTTATTTCAATTAAACATTTACCTCCAAAAAATAATATTTTTTTCATATTAATTTTCTAAAATTAGCAACAAGAAAATATAACAAAAGGATTAGATACCATTGTGATGATTTAATTAAGTGTGAACATTTGCTTATTCTCTAGCTCAGTGCTTCCCAACTGGGGCCAATCCAGAGGACATTTGACAATGTCTAGAGACATTTCTTTTTTTTTAAGATTTTATTTTTAAGTAATCTCTAAACCCAACGTGGGGCTCAAACACCCTGAGATCAAGAGTCACATGCTCCACTAACTGAGGCAGCCAGGCACCCCTAGAGACATTCCTGATTGCCATGACTGTGGGTGTGCTACTTGCATCTAGTGGGTAAAAGCCAGGAATCCCACAGAATATCCTACAATACACAGGACAGTCCCCACCACAAAGAATTATCTAGCCCAAGATAACATTTGTGCCAAAAGTGTGCTCAAACTCTTCCAAAGCTATAAATTCCACAAAGAGAGTAATCGTATCTCTTTGGTTTATATCTCTAAACCTAGAACTCATCAGTATTCCTGCCACCCAATGGGCTCTCAGTAAAAATTGTTGAATTAATAAATGAATCTCTCTCCCTCTCCTTCTTCTCTTTCTTGCACATGTGTGTAGAAATACATGCATCTTTTGTCTTGCATCTTAGAGTTCTCTGGCTCTACTGTGCCTAGGTGTGCCTGCTTGCTTTGGAAGACCTTGCCTAAGAAAAGCAAATCAGATCCCAGGAGGCAGCCCAGGGGAAATGAAGCATGGGGCCAACTATTTACACCCATATGCAGTGTAGGATTAAGCAAAGTGGTAAGAGGTGACAGGATCACACACTTCAGAACAGTCACTAAGAAAAAAAAATTAAATAGGAATTTCAGGTTAAATCCTGAGGTGACATTTAAAAATACGATTTTTCTTGGAGAGTTCTCTATCTTTTATATCCTTCTGGAATTTAGAAGAATTGGTTATAGCTCCAGTATGTTGGTGGCTGCCTAAAGGATTTAGGATCATAGCCGTTTCTCTCCAACTAATGGTCAGTTTCTTACATTTTGAGAAAAGTTGGCTAAAAATGAAACTTGTCTGGTTTTAATTTTAAAACTTTTCCTGAGGTTCCAAATAGAGGTTCTGACCTCTACCATCTCCATTCAAATCTAAATAGATAACATTTAGAAAACGTGAACAGTTAGCAAAGAAGCTTAATAAATGCCTCTCAAGTTATTTGTGTGAATTTGGCCAAGTCAGTTAACTCCTCCAGACTTGAGTTGTCTCATCTGTAAATTATGTGAATTATGCTAAACAACCTCAAGTTCCTTTCACGTAAAATTTGATGATTCAATGATTTAAAAGGCAGAAATTATAAGCTCTAATGAGGTGATATTTTGAGCTTTGCCAAGTCACAGGGTTTTTCTAGGTAGTTCCCCTATTACAGCAGAGTGCAACAGTTTTGCTTGATACCACCCACAGGTGTGTAATTAAGCCTGATCTTTCTCCAGCATAGTTCATTTTCCACTGATGGTTCTACAATTAAAACAACTCCCTCCCCAGAGAAGTATACATCAGTGTTATACTTTTCATCTTTAATTACACTGTTTGAAGATGAGTAAATGCGCCCGAGATCCCAACTGGGAGGGAACAGATTCATTAGGTGGTTGTAATATGCCATCCAGTCTGTATTTCAGGTTTCTGTCTTCACATAAGGAAGATGGCCTTCGACAAATATGCTAAAATATTTCAATGATTAAGACCATCTGAAACTGCCTACCTTTGCACTGGTAATTGATGAATACTAAACACCTGGACCTTTCAAAGAGCTAAGTACAGTGTCAAAGCCAAAGGTAATTTACTACTTCAGTGCTTTTTAGTAGAAGGGCCAAAATAGCCTGTTAACACTTTAGAATAAAAAGGAGAGTTTCCAAATTTTCATATTATCACACCCTTTTACAATCTCTATCACAGCTCTCTCTTTTTTTCTTTCTCATAGCACTAATACAATCTGACTTCATCTATTCATTTGTTTGTTTACATTTTTTATTATTTGGCTCTCTTCATTGGAATTTCAGCTCTGCGTGTTTGGGGCCAGACAAGGCGGGGTTGGGGATCTGGTTCATTTAAAACCATATGACCACTTGGAACACAATGTCTGGCCCCTGGCACTCATTAAACATTTGTTGACTGAATGAATAAGTACTAGTTCTGAATATTTCCTTTAAACATACTGGTTGGTGGAGATTTGGAGGTTTGAAGTAACTGACATTGAGCTTGTGTGACAGACTTGGTATTTCTTTGGCATTATAATTCTCTTAAATAGTTAGCAGGAGTTTGGTCTTTTGATTCCCAACTAATTCAATAACTTAGTATTCAAAACCCATGGATCTGTTTAGGTCATATTTTTCCAATCTAGAACCCAGCCTGGGAATTTTATTCTTCAGCAACAGGTCTAGATGCTCAGCCCATCTTCTCTTATTCTAATGACTCCATCTTGGCTTCTGCCTGGGAGGAATTTGTCACCACGGTTTTAATTGCCCTGTGCCCTAACCTACCTCACATATATTATGGGAGAAACTGGTCTCTTTTCAGGCAGGGAGGCGTAACAGAGAAGTTCCCTGAAAAGGCCTGGAGAGTCAGATTTTCCCTAAGCCTCACTCTTACTTCCTACTGCTTTATACCTTCTTGCCTGAACACACCATCTTTACTTCATATATCTTTAATTTGGGAATTTGGTTTAGGAGTTTCCAAACCTGTAAAACCAGACTTTTAAACCATCTCGTACTCTGGGCTGCAGGTAAAAGGCTTCTCTTAGCAAGTTATATTTTCTTCCTTCTATCTTCAGACAAGACAGTTTCTACACAAGCTTGTCTCTTTTTGGTAGAACATCACTGTGGCTTCAAAATATAGTCCATAAAGATCCAGTATCCTGCCACTCTGCTATCAAGCCCCTAATTAATGCTTCAGCTTCAGTAAGCACATGGTCTGAGCACCAAGATACCAAAGGTGGCACTTTAATCATCTGCTTTGCTATTGTATAACATAGCTTTCCATTTCCAACAGCTGAGATAATATTTAAAAGTGCAATTTTTAAAAAAAGTATTAGGGAAGTGTCTTCATTCTCCTCCACCAACTTTAAAACAGCCCATTCCACATTATAGGATCATTCATTTGTACCCCCAAATTCTAGAACTCATTTTTGTATCATGGGTTTTCTGTTGTTAGTAAGAGAAAATATGACTTAAGCACACAAACAAAATGTATTTTAATGGCTCACATAACTAAAAAGTCCAGGTTGACTAGCTTGAAGACACAGATGAATTTAGGTGTATCAAAATGCTGGCCAACAGTTCCAGAGCTACATCTGAGATCAAATCTAGTGGAAAAGAACCCACATATGTTTGGCCACTTGATTAAAAAGACTAGCTTTAGGATTAGCTTTAACCCAAGCCAACTGGTTTGATATATCCATTTCTGAATCAACAACTTAGGCAGGGAAATAGCCAGACGTATTGTCCTATGTCCACCATTATTTGAAAAGCAGAGTCAACTCCATCTGAAGCCAGTTAAGTAGAGATTATGAGAGGCAGTTGTTTCCCCAAGGAAAAATGGAGCATACTTACCAGAATAGCAGAAGAACAACTAAGTCCTGGAAAGCCAAAATCACAAATATCCCTGACAGCAGTGGTTCACAATCAGGGGCTATTTTGCTCCTCAAGAGACACTTGTCAAAATCTAAAGACATTTTTGATTGTTTTAACTTGGGGCAGGGGAGTTGGGGAAGGATCAGGGAGAGTTAGTGCTACTGGAATTCAGTGGTTAAAGGCCAGGGATGCTACTAAACAACCTACAATCACAAGCCAACAACCTACAAAAAAGAATTACACAGCTCAAAATGTCAGTAGTGCCAAGGTTGATAGACCCTGACCTATAGTAACAGAGATGAAATATTTCCACTTGGTTGCACCTAAAGAAATGGAAATATAGGATGGAGCAGGCACAGAATATAAACATACTTAGAAGACATACTACACAGTCCATTTAAAGGATTAAATGGGAAAAGAAAAAGATTTCCCAAACACCAGACAAATAATATTTAAGACCTATATGCATACATTGTTCAGCCATATCTAAACTACATTTCCAAGAAAATGGCTATTACATATTGGTTTTTCAAGCCACCAAATATGTAACTTCATTATGCTAAGAATAACTCTTAAATATAATGAATGACCATCTAACTCTTAAATCGATGGTCCTGTATTTTGTTTTTATTCTCATTGACTTCTCTGTAGCATTTGAAATTTTTGACTACTTACTCATGTCTGGCATGAAATTCTTTTTTCTCTTTTTTAATGTGGCCATGTACTTCCCATTATGTCCTATCTGCCCTCTTAGATAACTCTTTGACTTTTATGATCCCTAATAGTATCTCTAGGTTGGAGACTCACAAATATGTATCACCAGCCCTTATTTCTCTCCCCAGGTCTGGTACCTTATTTCCAGTGGTCTATTACAGACACCTTCCTGAGTATCTCCCTGTCATCTCAGATTAAACATCGGTAACAAGCTTTCATTTCCTAAGACCATCTTTCATTTTTGACTTGCACATTTCCTCTTAAAATTTTGAATCACCGAGGCTTTATTCGCAAGACCTCAAGACACCATGGTCTCTGATGTTGCAAATATTGCCCTTCCTTCAAGCCTAAGCTAAAACCACATTCTTCTCTTCCAATCAGGGCATCCCCAACCTAATCTATTTCCTTCTCTTTTTATACTTGGATAATATGTATGGCCTATACAATTTATTTGATAATCATGCACTTCCTTTTGACATCTCCTCTATTATTTTCAATAACTATTTGAATCTGAGCTCACTCAATTTTTCACATCTGGACTCATCTATTTCAACTGTATGAGAGGCAGTCATTCACAAATATTAAAAGCATGGTTTCTAGAGCCAGATGACCAGATTTAGTACTGCTTCCTATATTAACTGCACGACCTCGGATTGGAGTTTTTCATATTTAAAGTGGTAAAAGAACAGTCCCGATGTCATAAAGATTGAATAAGCTATGCATATAAAGCACTTAGGACATTCCACTCATTTATTTTATAATAGAAAGTATGTGTTACTTTTAAGATGTTCTGGAAAGGGAGTTTTCTTTTACCTCAGATAATTAATATCATATAGTTTCCAGTACATCCTTGGGGGCTCAGTTCCAAAAGTGAAAGTACATAGGTTAACAGTCTGCAACGAAAAAAAGCAAGTAAGCAGGAGGCAGTGAATATGCAGCCACAGAATCCCTACAAATAACATCATAAGACCCTATGTTTTGTACACAATTTGTTTGCTCTTTGTCCTACTTGCCATTGTCCACTGATAAGGAAGGCATTGGAAAACCAACTTTTGATCTAGAAAAAAAAGGTCAGGGGCCTCCAATCCCAGAGCATTAGATTTTGAAATCTTGCCCCTGATTGAATCATGCCTGGAAATGCAAGTATTACTTTACAGAGTTTAGGTTTTTAAAGCTGTCTCTGAGCTGCCAAAAGCAATGCACACAGGGAAATAAGTAGTAATACATCAAAAGGTAAAATAGCTTCCTTTTTTATTAATTTTACTGCTTAAAAAAGTCTACTGTGTGCTCTTGTAATGTCCTTCAACATATTCATTTGTGGTGGAAAGATATAAGGCTAGATCAAAACTACATATGTACCACGTTTAGCATCATTCAAATTTCCACAGAACTTTGCTCACAATTTTAGTTACTTGCCACCAAGTCCACAATAATGATTCAAATATCCCTTCCTCTCTTCTCCATATTTTGAACGTCAGGGTTGGCTCAAAGGGTAAGCTTAAGGAAGAAAGCTGTATGCATCTTCATTTTGTTTTTGAGTACTATAGATGTTGTGATTTCAAGACCTCTCAACATTTGGATGATGATACAGAATTTCCAAACCAATAGGGCAATGAAGCCCATCCAAATTTTTCCCTTTTTTCTTTCCCAGTATGTCTTGCAAAAGCCATGTTCTCTAAAACACCAGTCCAGAAAACACAAAAAGTCAAAAACCCTTCCTAGGACATATTCATGCCTCCAAAACTTACCTTGGAAATATCAGCCAACTTGATACAAAAAGACCTCAGACAATTTGATCTTAAGCCCTTACTCTAAGTTATCAAGAAAGAAAGGTTTAAAGCTTTGATTTCAAGAATGTTTTGTTTTTTACTGGATTGAGGGGTTTTGTTTTCCAGGCAAGAGAGACTCTGTCTATATGCTTCCCAAGTAAACATTCTATGGCTTTTTAAATTTCCATCAGGAACAGGGATTTTCAAAAACTTTCCACTCCAAAAAAGGGAAAGATATGACCTGCTCACATCATTATTAGTGTGATTTCCCAGGGGTAGAGGAATCCCACCACCAGTGTCACCTGCCAGGAAGGAGGTAGGTCTATCAGAATACCTGAGGAGTTGGAGCATGACTGAAAAGATTCAAATGATTCCTGAATAGTCCCCAGTTGTCATGTAGGGGCAGGTGAGGATGGGCCTTCTGTTCCAGTTAATAATCCCTGATGTCTGTTGATTCATTTTCCCTTCTTCAACAAGTTAATGACTACTAGAGAGTTTCAGCTCCAACAGAATTTGTATATACAAGTAGAGTGCTGAGAAAAATGAAGTATACCTTTCCTCATACTAAATGAATTTATTTTCAAGTAAATAGGTAACAACCAATAGATAGTTGGATTTATTCTTATTATTATAAAGTTGTGGCCTGATAAAAATTTGTGGTGACTGGAATGCCAGAAGACTGGACAACATAAAACAACTACATTTTAAGACAGCAGTAGAAATAACCACTCACCTTTTCATCCAAGGTGAAAAACAGTTTATTCAAGGGAATAAAAATGAATGCTGATTTTGTTCATTTTTATCACCAGTGTAATATACATGGTAGAGGGAAGTCACTTTTTTCATAAGGGCTAATAAACTTTTTGTAGTTATTTATCAGGCTATTATAATGAAATCCTGTTATATATTTCAAATTCCATAACTTCTTTATTTCTTAATTCCAGAAGGTCAGCAACATAGTGGAGCTGAGAGATTTCCTCTGCTACTAAATTCCCAGAGTTGAGGTCTCAAACTAGATCATTTTCCCTTTATCTTATGCAAAGTATAAATTACTAATCAATTGGGAAAAAAACCTAATCGACAGTTGTGCAATCTTTTTACATTAATTTCTCTGGCTATATAATGGGTTCAATAGTCTTAATAAGATTTCTCTTAATACTACATTTTTCCTAGAAATTTACATCAGAAGCAAATCCCCACTCAATATTTACAATAATAGATGAAAGAGTCAGAATGAGGGATTATCTAGATCTTCCCATGCTCCCCTTAATCAAAATGTAATTAGTAATAAGCTCTATGTCTGATAAAACATATGCAGTCTGTTTCAGTGAATAAACACAGTGAGGGCAGGGGTTTCTCATAGACGAGGTGGTTTATATGAAAACAATATACACTACAGGTAAGAACATAATAGCTTATATCTATTAAATTCCTATTGTCTGACAGATGTTTCACACTGTACTTTGTTCATTAATTCAAAACCCCAGAACAGCCTGTAAATGTTTATTAGTGTTTCCATTTTTTATTAATGTTATTTTAATTCTAAAAAGTGTGTTAACTAGCCCCACTTCACATAGCTGGTAAGTGTTGGAGCTACTGTTTGAACTCACTATTTCATGGACACATTTGTGAACTAGGATTTTATTTAGAATTTTATTTCCAAAACTAAGTATTTATTGATTTAAGTAAGAGCTTATACCTTGGTTATAAATTTCCTGTACATTTAAATTTCTATGTTTTCTTTTGTTTTGCTTTTCCCTCTCTCAAATTTTTCTTTTCATGAGATTTCCACTTTGTAGGAAGAAGCCAGAACCAGGAAGTACTTTTTTGTGTTTACAATTCTGAAAGCCCACAAATCTTAATTAAATAAAAATAAATAATTTTCTTCAAGAGTAACATAGAAAAGCAAATTAATAATTTGCTTACTTTTCTGCTTCACATAAATGTTGATTGGATCTGAGTTTTTAACAATATACAAACAACTGTGTGGAGGTTGGCACATCTGCTTTGATTTGGAATGTTTATTACATGACGTTTTTACTTGTTAAATTATATCAAGGACTACTGCTAATAAAATAGTAACTTTTATCATCTGTATATCAAATAGATAACTACAAAATCCACCTATGACATGTCCATAATTAATTATGGACAGTATTTTTCTGTTTGTTAATGGAGGATGGTAATAACAGAGAAGATAAAAAATAGGAAGTTTCAGTTCAAATTATGTTCACATTGATAGCATGAGACACTAAAGGCACTTTAGTCTCCTTTCAATTTAACTTGAATAAGTCATACATGCAGCATAGTTATCTTCTAAAAGGAAACTGCCTAACTTATAAGAATTTCTTATTTTACATAGCACTGAAACTTAACTTTAAAAATAATATAGGACTTGATTGGAGCTAGAAGATGGCAGCTAAGTAGGAGGACCCTAGGCTCGTCTCAACTGACAAATACAACCAGATAACTATCCTAAATATCCCAGAAATTGACAGGAAGGCTGGCAGAACAAACTCCACAACTAAAGGTAGAGAAGAGGTCACATCAAAGAAGGTAGGAAGTGTGGAGATGTGGCTTGGGAGAGAAATGAATTGTGGCTGCTGTGGTAGGAAGGGAGCCACCATCATGGAGAAGGGCAAGAGACAGACTGGCACATAGGAGGGCACACAGAGAAAATGAATCCCTGTGGCAGGTGGCTTGGAAAGCAAAAGAGGCTGACTTTGTGAGTTCTGGCAACCAGTGGTGCTTAAAAGCTGGAGTTTTAAAGATCAGTGGGCTTGGTTGGGATAGAGCCCAGAGGCACTGGGGCTGCTTTTGAAGAAAAGGCAAGTCGTGTAGCCCACAGACATACAGCCTAGAAACAGCGATCTGAAGAGTACCTGGGGCACACAATGGGAAGGCTATTTGCTCTTCTCAGAGCATGTCTCAAAGAGGCAGTGTTCATGGAGAGACCCCTCTAGGAATAAAGGAACTACCAGGCACCATTTCCCTTACCCAGCCTTCAGCACAAGCACAGAGTCACCTGCGGGAACAAGGGCAGTGCCAATACTCACTACCTAACTTGCTTACACCAAGCCCTACTGGCCCCTCACTACAGAAGAACTGCTTTTCTGAGTCACACTTGCCTTAGTCTCATTAGCACAGTCCCCTCTCCCAGAAGACCAGCCCAAACCCCTGCCAACACCAAGATTCCCAACCCAGGAGTTTTGTGGAGCCTTGGTTCCAGCAGCAATAGAGACAGGTCTCATTTCATGATCAGACCAGAGCATACCTAGTAAAATATGCCACATTCAGGCCAGGGACCAAACACTGTCCACACCAGGCAAAGAGGCCTCTGCAAAAGACTGGCCTGAGGATTGAAGCAGCCAGAACACAACAGCAGAGCATAGGCCTCACACACTGGACACACTCCCAGAAGCTCCAGGTCTAGGGAACAGGGGACACTACATTCAGGGCACTATAGCACCTCTTCTTCATAAAGCCATTACCCTCAAGAACAGGAGTTGTAGCTGACTTTCCTAACACAGAGAAACAGGCACAGAGACTTAGACAAAATGAGAAGACAGAGAAATTTGTCCCAAATGAAGAACATGACAAGGTCACAGCCAGAGATCTAAGCAAAACAGTTATAAGTAACATGTCTGACAGAATTTAAAGTAATGATGATAAAGATATTCACTGGACTTGAGAAAAGAGTAGAAGGCATCAGTGAGATCATTAACACAGAAATAAGGAATAATGTAAGAGAGATAAAGGGCTCGATAAATGAAATCAGAAACATGTTTGATGTAATGAACAGCAGGCTGGAAGAAGCAGAGTAACAAATTAATGACCTAGAAGACAGAGTAATAAAAAGTAATCAAGCTGAACAAAAGAGAGGGAAAAAAAAAGAATAATGTAAAACAACAATAGACTTAAGGAACTCAGTGATTCCATCAAACATATAACATTCATATTATAGGAGTCCCAGAAGAAGAAATGGGAAAAAAGGGGGTGGAACATTTATTTGAAGATATAATAGCAGAAAACTTTCCTAATCAGGGAAAAGAAACAGATATCCAGATCCAGGAGACAAAGAGAAGCCCCAACAAAATCAACAAAAGCAGATCTGCACCAAGACAGATTGCAATTAGAGTGACAAAATATAGTGATAAATAAAAAATATATTAAAAGCAGCAAGACAAAAAAAAACCATTACAGGGCGCCTGGGTGGCTCAGATGGTTGAGCATCTGCCTTCGGCTCAGGTCATGATCCCAGGGTCCTGGGATCGAGTCCCGCATTGGGCTCCCTGCTAGGCGGGGAGCCTGCTTCTCCCTCTGCCTCTCTCTCTCTCTTTGACTCTAATGAATAAATAAATAAAACATTTTAAAATAAAAAAAAATAAAAAATAAAAATAAACCATTACATACAAGAGAAACCAAATAAAATTATCAGTGGTTTCTTCAGCAGAAACTTTCCATGCCAGAAGGAATTGGCATGATATATTCAAAATGCTGAATGGGAAAAACCTGCAGCCAAGAATACTGTATACAGCAAGGCTGTCATTCAGAATAGGAGAGATAAAGAATTTCCCAGACAAAAACTAGAGGAGTTCATGACCACCACACCAGCCCTTAAGAATATTAAAAGGGACTCTGTGAGTGGAAAGGAAAGATGAAAAGTGACAGTATGAAGGTAGGAAGCACAAAAGCAGTAAAAATGAATATTTCTGTAAACGGTCAAGGAATTCACAAAATAAAAGGATATAAAATATGACACCATATGCCTAAAACATGGGGAGGACAGGAGTAAAGAATGGGTTCAAAATTAAACAACTATCAACTTAAAACAGATACTACATGCAGATGTTATATACAAATCTAATGTCAATCATAAATCAAAAACCATTAATAAATATGCAAAGAATAAAGAGAAAGAAAGCCAAATATATCACTAAAGAAAACTAGGAAAGCATAAAAGAGAGAAAGACAAGAAAGAACCAGAGAAAATCTTCAGAAACAACCACAAAACAAGTAATAAAATGACAATAAATACATATATATATCAATAATTAGTTTGAACGTAAATGGACTAAGTGTTCCAATCAAAAGACATAGGGTGACAGACAGGATATTTAAAAAAAAAAAAACCCTTATCTATATGTTGCCTACAAGAGACTCATTTTAGACCTAAAAACGCCTGCATATTGGAAGTGAGGGAATGGAGAACCATTTATCATGCAAATGGATGTCAAAAGAAAGCCAGAGTATTAATACTTATATTGGATGAAATAGACTTTAAAACAAAGACTGTAATAAGAAGCAAAGAAAGACACTATATAATAATGAAGGGGACAATCCAACAAGAAGATATAACAATTATAAATATTTACACACCACACATGGGACTACCCAAATATATGAAACAGTTAATAACAAACATAAAGGAACTAACTGATAATGATATAATCATAGCAGGGGACTTAACTCCCCCACTGACATCAATGGACAGAACATCTAAAAGAAAATCAACAAGAGAGCAATGACTTTGAATGATACAATGGACCAAATGGATTTACAAGTACATTCCATCCTAAAACAGCAAAATACACATTCTTTTCAAGTGTACATGGAACATTCTCCAGAACAGATCACATATTAGCTCACAAAACAAGCCTCAACAAATTAAGAAAGACTGAAGTCATACCATGCATTTTTTTCTGACCACAACATTATGAAACTTGAAGTTAACTACAAGAAATATTGTGGAAATACTACAATACATGGAGGTTAAGTAACATACTACTGAACAATGAATGGGTCAACCAGAAAATAAAAGAAGAAATTAAAAACTACATGGAAACACATGAAAATGAAAACACAATGGTTCAAAACCCTTGGGATGGTACCTAAAGGAGCTAGAAAATGAACAACAAACAAAACCCAGAACCAGATAAAGGAAGGAAATAATAAAGATTAGAGCAGAAATAAATGATATCGAAACAAACAAACAAACAAAAAAAAACCCACAACAACAACAAACACACACACACACACACACACACACACATTAGAACAGATCAATGAAACCAGGAGCTGGTTCTTTGAAAAAAATCAATAAAATCGAAAAACCTCTAGCCAGACTTATCAAGAAAAAAAGAGAAAGGACTCAAATAAATAAAACCACAAATGAGAGAGGAGAAAAACAACAAACACCAAAGAAATACAAGCAATTATAAGAGAATATTATGAAAAACTGTACCAACAACTCGGACAACATAGAAGTGGATAAATTCCTAGAAACATACAACCCACCAAAACTGGAACAAGAAGAAATAGAAACTTTGAACAGATGGCTTACCAGCAAAGAAATGGAATCAATAATCAAAAACTCCCAATAAACAAAAGCACAGGACCACATGGCTTCACAGGTGAATTGTACCAAACATTTAAACAGGAGTTAATACCTACTCTTCTCAAACTATTCCAAAAAAAGAAAAAAGAAAAGGAAAGAAAAGGAAGGAAAATTTCCAAACTCATTCTATGAGGCCAGCATTACCCTGATATCAGGAGGAGACAAAGACACCACAAAAGAGAACTACAGGCTTATATCTCTGGTGAACATAGATGCAAAAACCCTCAACAAAATAGTAGCAAACCAAATTCAACAATACATTAAAAAATCATATACCACAATCAAGTAGGATTTACTCCTGTGTTGCAAGGGTGATTCAATATTCGTGAATCAATCAACATGGTACATCACATCAGTAAGAGAAAGGATAAGAACCATATGGTCATTTCAGTAAGTGCTGAAAAAGCATTTGACAAAGTACAACATCGATTCATGATAAAAAACCATCAACAAAGTAGGTGTAGAGGGAACATACCTCAAGATAATAAAGGCCTTATATGAAAAACCCACAGGTAACATCATCCTTAACAAAGAAAAACTGAGAGCTTTCCCCCTAAGTTAAGTTCAAGAACAAGGCAAGGATGTCCATTCTCACCACTTATTCAACGTAAGCCTAGAAGGCCTAGCCACAACAATCAGACAACAAAAAGAAATAAAAGGCATCAAAATCAGTAAGAAAGAAGTAAATTTTCACTATCTGCAGATGACATGATACTATACACAGAAGACCCAAAAGACTCCACCGAAAAACTGCTAGAACTGATAAACAAATTCAGTAAAGTCACAGGATACAAAGTCAATCCACAAAAATCTCTTGCATTTCTATATACCAATAATGAAGCAGCAGAAAAAGAAATTAAGAAAACAATCCCATTTACAACTGCACCAAAAATAATAAGATACCTAGGAATAAACCTAACCAAAGAGGTGAAAGACCTGTACTCTGACAACTATAAAACACTGATGAAAGCAAATGAAGATGACACAAAGAAATGGAAAGATATTCCATGCTCACAGAGTAGAAGAATAAATATTGTTAAAATGTCTATACTAGCCAAAGCTATCTATACATTTAATGCAATTCTTATCAAAATACCAATAGCATTTTTCACAGAAGTAGGACAAAAAATCCTAAAATTTGTATGGAACCACAAAAGACCCTGAATAGCAAAAGCAATCTTGAAAAAGAAAAGCAAAACTGAAGATATCATAATTCCGGACTTCATGGTATATACAAAGCTGTAGTGATCAAAACAGTATGGTACTGGCACAAAAATAGACACATAGAGGGCGCCTGGGTGGCTCAGTTGGTTAAGCGACTGCCTTCGGCTCAGGTCATGATCCTGGAGTCCCAGAATCGAGTCCTGCATTGGGCTCCCTGCTCAGCAGGGAGTCTGTTTCTCCCTCTGACCCTCCCCCCTCTCATGTGCTCTCTCTCTCTCATTCTCTCTCAAATAAATAAATAAAATCTTTAAAAAAAAATAGACACATAGATCAATGGAACAGGATAGAAAACCCAGAAATAAACCCACAATTACAGGTCAACTAATCTTCACAAAGCAGCAAAGAATATCCAATGGGAAGGAGCCAGTCTCTTCGACAAATGGTGTTGGGAAAACTGGACAGCAATATGCAAAAGCATGAAACTGGACCACTTTCTTACACCATACACAAAAATAAATTCAAAATGGATTAAGCACCTAAATGTGAGAGAGGAAACTGTCAAAATCCTAGAAGAGAACACAGGCAGTATCTTTTTTGACATCAGTCATAGCAACTTTTTGCTAGATAGGTCTCCTGAGGCAAAGAAAACAAAAGCAAAAATAAACTACTGGGACTACATCAAAATAAAAAGCTTCTGCACAGGGAAGGAAACAATCAACAAAACTAAAAGGTAACCTATGGAATGGTAGAAGATATTTGCAAATCCAATAAACGGTTAGTATCCAAAATCTATAAAGAACTTATAAAACTCAACATCCAAAAAACTAATAATCCAATTTTTAAAAATGGGCAGAAGATATAAACAGACATTTCCCCAAAGAAGACATACAATTGGCCAACAGACGCATGAAAAGATGCTCAACTTCACTTATCATCAGGGAAATGCAAATTAAAACTACAATGAGATACCACCTCACACCTGTCAGAATGGCTAAAATCATGACACAAGAAACAACAGGTGTTGGTGAGGATGTGGGGGAAGAGGAACCCTCTTACACTTTTGGTGGGAATGCAAACTGGTACAGCCACTCTGGAAAACAGTATGGAGGTTCCTCAAAAAGTTAAAAATAGAATTACCCTATGACCCAGCAATTTTACTACTGGGTATTTACCCAAAGAATACAAAAACACAATTCAAAGGGATACATGCACCTCAATGTTTATAGCAGTATTATCTGCAATAGCCAAGATATGGAAGCAGCCATAGTGTCCATCAATTGATGAAATGGTAAAGAAGACACACACACAAACACATATATATGTATGTGTGTATATATATATATAATGGAATATTACTCAACCATGAAAAAAGAATGAAATCTTTCCATTTGCAATGACATGGATGGAGCTAGAGAATACAATGCTAAGTGAAACAAGTCAGAGAAAGATAAATATCATATGATTTCACTCATATGTGGAATTTAAGAAACAAAATAGATGAGCAAAGGGGAAAAAGAGAAAGACAAATCAAGGAACATACTCTTAACTATAGAGAGCATACTGATGGTTACCAGGGGGAGGTTGGTGGGGGGTATGGGTTAACTAGGTGATGGGGATTAACGAGTGCACTTGTCATGATGAGCAGCAAGTGATAGATGGAATTATTGAATCACTATATTGTAAACTGAAACTCACATAACACTGTATGTTAACTAACTGGAATTAAAATAAAAACTTTAAAAATAATAATAATATTATAGGACTTACCAACAAAATGCTTTTTACTATTTCACTTTCCTATAAAGAAGTGTATAAATATTGATGTAAGATAAATTTTAAAGGAATTCTATGTCAGACCACATCTAACCTACCTTTTGTAAGTACCTTTTTCACAGCATGAAAAACATATAATAGCAATGGTGATAATACCAACAGTAATTACCCATTTAGTTTATACTGCCTAGTCTTGTACCAACAATCCCATAGATAATTACTATTACAATATACAATGTATAGATGAGGAAAAGTAAGGTTTTGAGACAGTAACTAACTTGCCTATGATCACACTACAACAAGTGACAAAGCCAGGATTCAACCCAAATTTGTTTGACTCTAACTTTTATGTTATATCATCTCCAAAGAAATACTGGCTTCTTCTCTGCCTCAAGGAAGATCACATTCTCTACAGAGCCCTGGCCTCCACACATAGAAGTCTTAAGTTCATTTACCAACACAAAATTTATTTGTAAACAAAGAGATGAACTTGATTCAACTTAAAGTGTTTGATCCCTAATTCAATAAATGCTAATTAGAGCGTCTACAACTTGCCTAGGCCATCGGCTACCTGCCCAGAGTGACACAATGGAAAAGGATATGAGCCTGTCATTAAGGGCGTTAAAATCTAATCACAGTGTATGTCACCATCGCTACTAAAACGACAATGAAGCAGCATCTCTGTGTTTCTGAATCTCTCCTCCCCTCTCTTCTGGACAGCTCGTGTGCCTTGAATATGCTCTCCATGACTATACGACTTACATTTAACACTTCCATCTTCTCTCTTTTTTGGCAATTTTCACATTGTTTGGGATTATTTCTGTGTTGTTGTTGCTGTTGTTGTTGTTTCTCTCACCACCACTACCATTTTTATCTGTGGCTGTTGGTATCGATAGCCACCACATAGAATCACCAACAGCACTCTTAGATTTACTGAGCCATGCATGGTCTCCCTTCTTGCTTCCACCTATTGTGTGTCCTCAGCCTCTCACTGAAGAGAGATATTAGCCACCTATCTCACTCCCTGGTAACATAAGCCAGAAAAGCAGGGTAGTTAATGCTCTCCGGAATAGAGTAGAACCAATGAGAGCAAGAGATAGAAAGACTCAACTGATAAATTCCTCATCCTTCCTTCCACCAAGACTGTCCTGAGCTGATTGGTTCTATATGACCCCTATAGAGACACAGTATTATGCTATGTTCCTCCTGAAGGTCAGCAATGCACCCCTTCCCGCCCAGCCTCATTTCTTCTGCCCCCTCATTCTTTCTGCCTTGGTATTTCATCTCTCTCCACAATACTCATTAGCAGTTTCTTTCGCCTTAGATGCTTTGTTTTCTAGGAAAGCTGGGCTAAAATAGTTACATATTTCCCAAAAGTTCTGTGCAGTCAGTCTTCTCTAGATCAGTATCCTCTTCTCAAAAAACGTAATTGTCTTCAATATCTCTTTCTTCGGAGTCTCTTCAGGGATTCCCAATCCAAAGATGAATTTTGGTGTGAAAATTTTACTAACAATTCATTTAAGCACAAACACTTCTACTGTTCATCACATTTAGATTTATCCCTTTGTATAAGCCTTTATTGCTTCAGGATTTCTCTTTAAAATTTTGAATATATTTTTTTAAAGATTTTTTATTTATTTATTTGACAGAGAGGGAGACAGCGAGAGAGGGAACACAAGCAGGGGAAGTGGGAGAGGGAGAAGCAGGCTTCCCGCTGAGCAGGGAGCCCGATGTGGGACTCGATCCCAGGACCCTGGGATCATGACCTGAGCCGAAGGCAGACGCTTAACGACTGAGCCACCCAGGTGCCCCTAAAATTTTGAATATCCTTAAACATTAGAGTATTCAACATGGTTCATGTAAATTAAATTATCTGAATGATTGATTATAGGTGATCGAATCAATGCATTGCAGCCTTGGCCTTTGCTGGACAGTATGTATGCCCGGGTAACATAAGAAACTTGGAAAGCCGAGGTGTCAGGAAAGACGAAAGGGGTTCAGGAAGATGAGATGTGTGAATGGCAGAGGTAAAAACATGTGCTTCAAATTTTACCGCAGGACAAAACCTGTATTTACAAAACGGTAGGTAGGTTTCATTTCCTTATTCTCACTAACTAGTTCATTTGAGAGACTTCTGTTAGCTATTTTTAAAACAAGTTCATTACAAAACAAATTGAGATTCACAAAAACGAATTGCTCTGTTGTATCTTCATTGCCATATGGAATACTTCACTGGCCAAGACCTTCTTGTTCTTCACCAGCTGAAATGAAGTACAAAACAGGACTAGAGAGCATTTCTAGAGCAAGGAGAGGGAGAACCTTCTGGAAGAGACATTGGTACTGTGAACAGTCATTAAATACTCTGTCTATAAATTATAAATCATCATGTAAATAGAACCAAATTTTAAGTTCCATAAATAACAGGGTTACGAATAGGGGGCATGGTAGAAATCTGAGAACATGTAGATGGTGATTCACTTGGCTGTTGAATCTCACAAAGCACCCAGGTGGGCATAAAATTTTAAAAAGATAAATCAAAAAGTGCATCCAATTCAAGATTTCATAGCCACTCACTATAAGCATTTAGTTAATCTTCACTGATTTATAACTCCTGTATTCTCCCCAAACTAGTTGTGGTATCCGCATACACACTAAGAGAAAGCCTTGGTTTTAGCAAGCAATTTTTCTTTAAAAAAGCTGTGGAGTTTCTTTTTCGAAAGAGAATTCTTGAGCCTTTTTCTTTTTGTGTCACTTCTTTATTTCCTCATTCACCTCATTTTAGCTAGTCTATATGCTATCATGCAGACTACTCTTTTTTCTTGGCAAAAGAAGGCTATTTAACCTCTTGGTCATGGAACAGCTTTCAGGTGATCCAATACTGACTCTCCTCCAACATTTCTTCATGACCTTTCCCTAGAAACTGGCCTTCATTAGGTTTAAGGTGTACTTACAGACATAACCTGTTTTGACACTTTGACTGACTTGGCAGCTCATGTGCCTGGTTCATAGCCTTTCTGCCTTCTGGAATTTCCAGAAAGAATTTTGCTGAGTGTCTTGATTAGATAGAGAGTTTCATTGAGCAGATGGAGAATACATCTGTTTCAGACATAATCATAATACTTTATGTTTGATTTCCTTCTAACTTTTCAAAACACTTTCACATCTATCCTCTCATTTAGTGTCTAGTTTGATGTGGGAAAATGAAGGGAGGGCAGAGTAGAAAGAATGAAAGAAGAGAAGCTCAAAGGACCCAGGAGAGGTTTGCTTTACTAGAGTATATGGGAAAAAGAATTTAGAGACCACAAGGGAACATAAGTAGGCCTGCCATGTGAGGAAACTTACTAGATGACAGGAAATACTTCAATTTGTAGATGGAGGACAATGAGGAACAACTTAGCTATATTGGAAAGTGTAATTATTCTTATTTTATATGGTATGTTTCCACAGAAAAGCTCAAAGCCTTTGTTCTATGGTACACAGACTAACACGGGGGTTTGGAGCACCGTCTCTGGTCCCAAACAAACCGGGTTTGAGTGCTAACCTTGCCACTTACAAGTTGTTTGACCTAGCATACATATTAAGTGCTTAAGACATATTAAGTGCTCAAAAAATGGTAACAATTGTTACATAATAAATACAAATGTTTAGCATTGTCTTTTCCAAAAGAACCAGGAAAAAGAATGACTAGATTATAGCCATAACCAAAAAAAATCTCATCATGAAGAGCTTCTCTTTACTGAGTTTCATCAGTTCTCTCTACATCTTCAGCAACTCTCCTTCCTCTTTATGGAAATGAAAATTAAAAAGTGACAAAGTAGCTAAATTAATTAGGTGATTATAACATGTCTATTTATGACCAACTCTGGATGCATGGATATACTAACTCTACAACTAACTCTACCACTGAAGAGCAAGAAGCAGTGATCTATAGACATAGTTGACTCTTCTCATATCAAAAATTGGTGATGAATCCAGAAAGGATTATTTATGTACAGATTAAAAACTTCATCCTATAGGGACTTTCTGCTCTTTCCCCACTCCATCTCACCTCCTCCAAAATATACCCATCCTTTTCATTAGACAAGTTGATGCTTAATTAGCACTGTATTTCCTAAGAACTGTTCTCTCATGTGCTTGAACAGCTTGCCGAGTTCATCAATACCCAGCAGCAGCTACATGGCTCTACAGGCTCCTGCTCAGGCTGTCTCTTGGAAGTTCCCTTTAGCAAATAGGTGGAGTACCACAGGTTTGTATTATACGTATTAGTCATGGTCAAATCATGGTCACTCTTAAAAAAATTGAGCCTTTCTTCATTTAAAAAGACTGCTACTTGGAGGATGGGTGCCTGGGTGGCTCAGTCGTTAAGCGTCTGCCTTCGGCTCAGGTCATGATCCCAGGGCCCTGGGATTGAGTCCCACATCGGGTTCCCTCCTTGGCGGGAAGCCTGCTCTCCCTCTCCCACTCCCGCTGCTTGTGTTCCTGCTCTCGCTATCTCTGTCTTTGTCAAATAAATAAATAAAATCTTTAAAAAAAAAAAAAAAAAGACTGCTACTTGGAGGAGATAAACCATGAGAGACTGTGGACTCTGAGAAACAAATGGAGGGTTCTAGAGGGGAGGGGGGTGGGGAGATGGGTTAGCCTGGTGATGGGTATTAAAGAGGGCACGTACTGAATGGAGCACTGGGTGTTATACGCAAACAATGAGTCATGGAACACTACATCAAAAACTAATGATGTAATGTATGGTGATTAACATAACGTAATTTTAAAAAATCAAATAATTGAGGGGTACGTGGCTGGCTCAGTAGGTGGGGCATGTGACTTTTGATCTCAGAGTTGTGAGTTCGAGCCCCATGTTGGTTGTAGAGATTACTTAAAAAGAAAATTGGAAAAAAAATAAAATTTAAATAAATAAAAATCTGCTACTTGGGAGTCAGAGTGCAGAGAAGAGAATACTATGCCTCTGTGCTTTCTAGACTGGGGTTCTTCTGCAGAATTCAAAGCCTTTTTTTTTTTTCTCCTTAACTAACTTAGTTACAAATAGAAACAGTCCTGTATTTATCTCATTAAAAGAATCCAGCCTCCAAAGAAACTTTGTTTCCTCATCCTACAAAGACGGGCATGGTGCTTGAGTCTGATTTATAATTAACAGTGCCCAAAGACTACATTGGTCCTCTATTTCCAGATAAAGATTACAAAATACTGTGTAAATGAGGCTTAATGCATACATTTCTCTATGTGAAACAGTACAACCATAAGAAGTGAAGTGCCAGAAGTAGGGTTAGGATTAGCTTTTCAGTTACTAATTTCAAATATGAATAATTCTATTCCGGGGATGAGAAGGTTGGATTTAAGTAAGCTTAGGACCAAATTTTTTAATTGCTTTTGAAACAAAATCTTCCTTATAAATTAACATTTGTAATTTTAGCAGGCACAATGTCAAAAGCTAGACTATAATTTGGTCTGTAATACCAAAAGCTTGGCCTGTACTTTTAAAAACTTCTTATTTATTCTGTATTTCCAGTGATCATTGAAAATGTTAATTCTTTCTAAAATAATAAATAAATAAATACTAATTATTGTCAGATGCCCAAGAAATAGTAGTATGCCCAAGAAACTATTAATTTCTGGATTAAATGGAATGGAAGCAAGAAGTTGTGATTTAAAATGTCAGTGTTAAAGGCCAAACCCAGGATCCAC
Source organism: Mirounga angustirostris (assembly GCF_029215605.1). NCBI lineage: Eukaryota > Metazoa > Chordata > Mammalia > Carnivora > Phocidae > Mirounga > Mirounga angustirostris. The sequence goes on along the minus strand of NW_026991716.1, from coordinate 77,746,561 downwards.
CTGCCTTAAGGAAAATTCCTGTTAAACACAGATGGGACCACCCTAGAGAAGGGCTTGCACTGCCTGTTCCACTGTATCAGTATATGGCTTTTACCAACAAAACTCTTCTTTTTTTTTTTTAAGATTTATTTATTTATTTGAGAGAGAGAGAGAGTGGGGGCGGGGAGTCTTAAGCAGACTTCTTGCTGAGCACAGAGCCTGATGCAGGTCTCAATCTCATGATCCTAAGATCATAACCTGAGCCAAAACCAAGAGTGGGACTCTTAACAGACTGTGCCACCCAGGCGTCCCTCAACAAAACCCTTCTAACCATAGATTCCCCTCAACCTCTTCAGCTTGCCTAGTTTTCCAAGCATGGCTTTCTTTCAGACAAAACAACCATCATTTCTCTATGCTATCTTCTGGGAGCTGCCTTTTCTCTCCTACCTCCCCTGACTCTCCCCTCACCTATCTCTGCCCCTACACCCAATGCTTGCTGGCTGGCTCCATGCAGGTGCTCTCAAACTTGCCCATATTCAAGTTCCTGGGTATCACTGGCTGACTATTCTTACCTTCCTTTCCCTGTCTTGATTCTATGAATACTCACAAGCACTCACTTGGATCATCCTGCTTAGCATCAGTTCTTTTTACCTCACCATCCCAAATCTACATTCACATCACTTGCTTAGCACTAAGGTCTCACCTGTCCTGGTCCAGGTCTGACCCCTTCCTTATTGGCAGTTAGCCTAATACTCCTCAAATTTTCATGTGTATACAAATCCTCAGGATCTTTTTAAAAAGCATATTCTGCCCCAGTATATCTGAGATGGAACCTGAGGCTCTGCATTTCTAACAAGCACTCAGGTGATGCTGATGTTAGTACGGGAACCATACTTTGAGTAGCAAGGATTTAGCATTCAAGGCAACGTTGGCAGGTAGGCCAGATTGCCTCTAATTTTGTCCACTGCTTGAGCCACATACCTCTGGATTTACATGAATCCTTCTCCTTATAAAAACAAGTATAACATTGAGCCTTGATGGATTTTCCTTCAGTAATTTCAGTTTTCAAAAAGCACACTCAAAATAGCTCACTGTATGCACAAGCACCCTTCAGTCCCTTAACTTGCTCCAAGACTTGTGGAATCTATCACTGCTGTAGGGGGAAAAGCTTTTGAAATGGAATTGAACATGGGGTTCTGCCTGGCATATCAATGAATCCAGTAAGGGTTTTTTCTTTCTCTTTTGTTAGTCACTGAATTTTTTTGAGAGGTAAAAACAGACTAGAAATAAAATCAAGTTTCCAGGTGCTCTTGCCTCAGCCATTTGCCTCTCGTGCACACCTTAAAGTTCTGTGTCTGAGCCTCAGTTTCTCCAAACATAAAATAAGAGTATTTTCCATTCAACTCTCTTAGAGTAGGATTTTATAGTCTCTAGTGAAACCTGCTATGGAAAGATGCTATAAAAAATGTAGAGTATTCTTTGATTGTAGATCACATCTGCACTAAGACCAGAGACATTTTTTTAACAGAAGAAGGACTGAGTGTTCTCCATTCTCCACATTTTTTCCTTCTAATGAGGTATGGAACTATGTAGACCATAATGACTACAGTTTAAAGTTTAGGTTCAGTTACTATGTAATCTCATAAATCTCTCTTAGCTATAAGTAACAGCTAACCTCTACTTCCTCTGATATTTTATTTACCCTGTAAATCAGCTCTGTTCTTTCACTTCACACAAAGGAAGCTGGGAACCCCAGCTCTCCCAGGAATGTAGATGCAAACAAGCCACTTGTGTATGCCCCTGATACAGGAACCGCCCTACTCCCCTGCAGGGCATGGGGTCCCATCAATCACTAAGGACAGTTATGCCAGTGGGGTCCTGGAAGGTGAGGAAAATACTGAGCTAAAAACTGCAGCTGCCTGAATTTCAGCAGCACAACAAGCCAGAACAGAGAATGGAATTACAGAAGTGAAAACATTAGTGAAAAACAGTTGTTTGGCATCAAAGTGCGTCTTACTCTCTTTTGCTTTGATTTCAGTTAACTTCGGTCACACTGTGCATGTGTAGACACAATGTGAGGAATCATGTATTTTCCCCTTCTGTGCAGCTTTGCTCCTTCACTGAAGACTAGCTGGAGTGAGTTGCTGTGGCTTCCTCCTTCTCTGGAGCAAGATACCCAGCAGCTAGGACCAACGACTTGTTTGATAAAGCAAGTGAGGTTTGATGCCCCTTCATTTGTCTTTCTTTACCCTCTGCCCTGCTCCAAGCATAAGATATGGAAAGATATGACATATATAGAATTCTAAGAAGAAAGACTTGATATTAACCTATTTGTTAGGAACACACAGACAACTTTGCTTTTAGTCTATTGATGGAAGACAAAATTTCCCCTCATCAGTTTAAAGGAGCATCTTTTGGGCACCAGTATAATGAAATCCAGTACCCTTTAATTTCTTACAGGTCATTTAGTGTTCAATTTCACAGACTTCAAAGGAAGTTTAATCACATAACAAAGAGAAAGGCTTACAATAAAATGATTTACACAACTCCTCCCTGCTGCAACTATGGGGAGGTGAACAGAGAAAATAAAAAGCAGGGAAACAAATTAAAGAGGAAAATTAAAGGTGAAGATGATTAGTACTGGAGGTCAAAGGTGATTATGAGGTCAAAGACAAGACAGAATAAGTCTCAAGATCTATGGGATCTGGAGTTGGGTTTTGAATTAGAACCAGAATGAACTTGGAAGTTAGATAAAGGAGCTCAAAATTAAATTTATCAACAGAAAAAGGAAAAAAGTGATTGTTTTTCTTAGAACACTTTCTTCAGATGCTCTAAGTTTTAAGCAAATTTTGCCTATAGTATTAAGGTACCCAGGATATTTATTGTGTTCATGTGTGTGCACATGATGGTTTCAGAGAGATAAAACTCTGATTTTCCCAGAAGTTTAAATCACTGACTTGTGCTATTCCTACATGGATAATTTCCAAACTGAGCATTTTCAAAAGACCAAAACAAATATGACTGTACTCTGCAAAAAGCATCTCATATCACTTGCAGACTACTTATCACCTACCAAGATAAGAAAATTCCACTCTGCCTGTCCATATCACACTGAACCTTGATTCACTAGCTAACTCACAGATGCTAGCTTCTCTCTGCTTCTATGTTCTATACTACATAGTGCACTAGAACAAACTGAGTATACTTTCAAATCTACCATGATGTATCTTTTCAACTGCCTACAAATTGAAGAAAACCCAGCTTTGCGTTATTGAACTGAGATTTGAATCATTGTACCAGACCCTTCTTTTAAAAGTCACAATTCATGTCCCTTTTATAATCCCAACTTCCCTTGTGTACAGGCCAGTTTAAAGAGGGTTTTATGCTTTTCCCACTTTTCCTGTGTTTAAATGAAGTATTTCTGGGGCGCCTGGGTGGCTCAGTTCACTAAGCAGCTGCCTTTGGCTCAGGTCATGATCTCAGAGTTCTGGGATTGAACCCCATGTTGGGCTCTCTGCTCAGTGGGGAGCCTGCTTCTCCCTCTGCCCCTTCCCCTGCTAGTGTGCTCTCTCCCTCTCAAATAAATAAATAAAATCTTTTTTAAATTAAAAAAAATAAATGAAGTATTTCTTTTGTAGTCTTTGCATAATTTTGAAACTTTGGGAACACTTAATCCTCTTTCGTTATGGGAAAGGGGGTAAAAATGCTAGTAAAAATACAGATACGGAACATCTTTTCTGATATCAGTATTCATTCATCCATATATTCATTAATTCAACACACCTTTTTTCTTTGCTGAGTATCTGTAGACACTTGACACTGAGGAGTATACAAAAGTACGGTATGCATTGCAATATAGATATATTAAGTGTCACCATTGGAAGAAGCTGGGGGAGGAGTATATGGGATTCTGTACTATTTTTTGCAACTTCCTGTGAGCCTATAATTATTTCAAAATATATACAGTTAACCCTTGAACAATGTGGGAGTTAGAGGCACCAACCGTGACACAGTTGAAAATTCACTTATAACTTTTGACTCCCCAAAAACATAACTACTTTAACCTACTCTTGACCAGAAGCCTTACTGATAACATAAAGAGTAGATAAACACACATATTGTATATGTATCATACACCGTATTATTATAATAAAGTAAGCTAGGGAAAAGAAAATTTATTAAGAAAATTATAAGGAAGAGAAAATATATTTAGAGTACGGTATTCTTTTTTTTTAAAAATCCACATAGAAGTGAACACATGCAGTTCAAACCCATTTCTCAAGGGTCAGTTATAGTTTTAAAAAATAGCATGACCATTGAATCACTATATTGTACACCCAAAACTAATATTACACTGTATGTTAACTAACTGGAATTTAAATAAAAACTTTAAAATTGTCTTTAAAATAATTTTTTAAAAGAGTATTTAGAGCGCCCCAAATAACAAAAAATAGGGTTACCAACTGCCTAAGACTCTATCCATTTTAGCGCTGAAATTCCCACATCCTGGAAAACCCCTCAAACCCTAACAAACCAGGACAACTGATCACTCTATAAAATAAAGTAAGCATTGTCTCTGTCTCCAGTGATATCATTATCTAATGAGAACATTATAAGTTAGTAGGGTGAAAAAAAAAAAAACACTAGTCAGGCAAAGGAATGCAAGGCACATGTGTGAGTATGGCCTAATCTTTCACCCACAGTAGACAGTGTTAATAGGTCACAGCCTTCTTTCCTAAGCTTGGACATAGCCTCAGAATCCTTCTCACAGTGCTTTTCCAGAAAGCAACTATTAATGAACTGGAGTTGGCAACAGAATTGAAACCCATTTGTTATCCTTGCAGTATTCCCTCATGCCAAATAATTTTTCAGGCATTTTCACCAACAGACAAGCTTAAAAAGAAAGCTCCAATTTCCAGACAATGCTCTACCCTTGCCTGGAAAAAATAAACATATTAAAAGTTGCTATTCGTGGTTTTGCATTTCTTCTTCAAGCTCCTCTCAGTATCGTGCAAGGCAACCCAAAACTAGTATAGTCATTTATTGTCAATCTTGAAATCACAACACTTTTTGGAGATAACATTTAAACTCCAAGGTATTTCTATATGATATATAAATACAGCAGTACTTTTTTTTTTCAATGAAAGGGGTGTTGGAATTTAATGGCACGTGGTTCATGAAACAAATTTACAAAATAAGTACCCCCTCCCCAGCATCTGTGTACTTTTAAGACTAAAACTACATACAGACTCATATAGACATTGTTTCTGTACCTCCTCTTCCTTCTCCTCATCTTTCAGGCAAATGAGTGGGCAAATAACATCTACTCCAACTTATTAAATACACTTGCACTTAATAATAAAAGTGAAAGCTTTCATTCTGATATATGTAGTGCTCCAGACTGGAATCCACCTCTGTAATATCTGCCAACATTTAACACAGGACGGCACTAAAAAGGTTTTAGAGTCATACTGGGTTGAGTTCAAGGCCTGTCCCTGTCTAGTTAAGTGATACTACTCTTTCTAGTACTTGGTTTCATCACCTAAAAAATCATTAGCATCATCTCTAATTCATTGGGTTACTGTGCAATTCAGTGAGACAATGTGCATAAAGTACAACATATAGTAAATAATAGCATTCATTTATTTTATTATATTATTGTTACTGCAGTTAATTTCTTTTTTGTTGTTTTTCGGTAACAATTAAAATCAAAATTACTTACATTACTAGGCCATAAAAAATTATTTTGGGGGGCGCCTGGGTGGCTCAGTCAGTTAAGTGGCTGCCTTCGGCTCAGGTCATGATGCCAGGGTCCTGGGATTAAGCCCCACATCGGGCTCCCTGCTCGGCAGAAAGCCAGCTTCTCCCTCTCCCTCTGTCTGCTGCTCTGCCTACTTATGCTCTCTCTCTGTCTCTGTTAAATAAGTAAATAAAAATCTTTAAAAAAAATTATTTTGGAATTTTAATTTATTTTTATTTATATTATAATTTCATTATACAATACATCTAGGACTAGTGCTTATATGCCACACAAATATAAATCATTATATATATATTTTAAGATTTTATATATTTATTTGAGAGAGAGAGATAGAGTGTGGAAGCAGAAGGAGGGACAGGGACAAGTAGACTCTATGCTGTGATCATGACCTGAGCTGAAATCAAGAGTCGGACACTTAACCGACTGAGCTATCCAGGCACCCCTAAATCATTATATTTTAATAAATATTTCTAAATGTCCGTTCAACAGTCAGACCATGTATATAGCACTGAAACACTTTTGAGAGGATGTATACCAGTTCCCATAATTGGACCAACTTAGAAATAAGTTCAAATTTTAATAAAAGGTAATATTCTATTCTAAACTACCAAAGATTGAACTGTCTAATATCTTAGCAACACTTAAGTGGTCGGGTGATAGCATTTACTTTATACTTTTAAATCTTTCTGTTAAATAAGCAACAATTATTTCTTAAAAAAAAAAATAAAGAAACACTAAAGGATTGGAATCTTTCCCTCTTCATTCTTTACCTTTGTCCAGGACACAGAAGATTTTCCACAATTGCTGTTGCCAACTAGCTGAAAAGCAAATATCATTGTATGAAAACTGTATCACTTACATATATTTGGTAAATGATATAATTTCTAAGTTACTCAATTCATTAAATCACCAAATATTCAGTAGTGTGATGGCAGTACATATTACAAACAGTGCACTATTTGAACCTAGCTTCCTTTGATCTTATAGAGTATTTGAATTTCATGACTAATATACATATATTTTTAAACTGAGTTTATATTCCCATATGCTGTTTGGCCTATTTAAGAATCTTTAAATGTGAACTATAGAGAGGGTCTAAGAATAAGGGTCAGTCATAAGCCTTTATTATTAATTTAAATGTGATCTCAAGTAGCACATACACAAAGGCTACAAGGATAATGTACAAACATACAGACAAACTTTGTCAGTCTGATCGTGTAGGCATTAAAGTTTCCTTCTGACTTGCCCTCCAGTTGAAAAGCTCAAAGTGAAGCCTGGAATTATCATTGCATTGGTTTCAGTCATCCCAGTTTCACAGCGCCCAGTCATTCTGTGTGTGCTATATTGAGTGCAGCTGCTGTTGCGGCTCTTGGTATGTTAGACTCGCTAATAAGTTATTTTCCAGTCTTTTGGCAAGAATGGAGCTATAAGAGAAATGGCTTATCTTGATGTCTTCCAGCTGGAAGTAAATATGTTCTCCCACTGAAAAACCTGGAGGTTTCCAAATTTTGCCTAGCTGAGCACTGGATTAGGACTTGCTAAGGAACCCAATGGTTATATGTGATTAAGTAAATAGAGGAATATAGTGACCCAAGCCCCAGGAAGATGCTAAGAACTCTAATTTCAATCCCAGGTTTCCTTGCTAACATGTTTTACAACCTTGAAAACTCCACTTAACCTTTGGCTGTGCTTCCATAGCTATAACCGTAATTACTTAATATTTATTGAATACTCATAAAGAACTAGTTCCTTTAAGAGAACATAAAGGAAAAAAAAAAACAACTAGCTCTGTTACTCCAGTGTTTATTTTATAAGGACCGCATTAGCATTATTTCACAACCTAGCACTTTGAAAATGCATTCTGCACTAGCTTAGATAATGATCACTCAATATTTAGAGAATATGACAGTCTCCCTACTTAAGATGGTTGAATTCTGATTTTTTTGACTTTATGAAGGTATAAAAGCGACACGCATTCAGCAGAAACCATACTTAGAATTTTGAATTTTGATCTTTTTCCAGGCTAGCAATACGCAGTATTATACTCTCTTGTGATGCTGGGCAGTGGCAGAAAGATGCAGCTCCCAGTCAGCCACATGATCACAAGGGTGAACAACCAATACCCAACTCTTCTGTATCCATACAACTATTTTGTTTTTTCACTTTCAGTACAGTATTCAATAAATTACATTTATTATTTAATACTTTATTGATATTCAATACTTTGTTGATATTCAGTACTTTATTGAAAGTATCCAATACTTTATTATGTTCAATACTTTATTATAAAATAGGCTTTGTGTTAGATGATTTTGTCTAACTGTAGGCTAAATGTTCTGAGCATGTTTAAGGCAGGCTGGACTAAGGTAGTTTAAGTGTATTAAAAGCATTTTTGACGTAAAATATTTTCAACTTACAATCGGTTTATCAGGATGTAACCCCATCGTAAGTCAATGAAGATCGGTATTCCATAGCAATTTTCAACAAGATGAAAGACAGCAGGTGGGATTAGCTTACATTTTTGACCCAGTGCACAGTTCCAAGCCCTTGGTTCAGAACAAAGGAAGGCTTTCATTCTGATAATAGAATCAAGGCTATGAAGATGGACCAAGGAAATAGCCAAAATATGGGGGCAGTAGTGAGGTTTTATTTCTTTGGCTTTGACTTAGTTGGGATTTGAAGTTCTTTTGGTTGCTTTGTTAAAGACAAGTTTTTGCTAAAGCCAAACCTGTAATCGTCTAGAGAAGGCTCCCTTGTGTTAGAATGCACACCCCGTTTCCCTTGACCCATGTCACCAACACACTTTGTCCTAATCTAAGAAACTATTTGCATAGATAGCACAAGAGTTACTAAGAGCTATCTGGAATTGCCACTGTGAATGGTCACTAATGATCATTTGCTATATTCAACATGATACCATGGTGCTGCAGCTTATTCAGGGATGTGTATGACTTTGGTTTTCCCTGAAGTGAGGAACTGCTTTCGACAGCAAATCATACAGGCCAGGTTCTTGAAAATAGTTATGCTAGAGTGGGTTTTTTCCTTCCTATTTTGCTTGGAATCCTGTTTTAAAATGAAGTGCCAAGATTATTTATCTTAGCCTCAAAAACCTTGGAAAATTTCACATTTGAAGGAGATGACAGAAGTTGGAAATCACTTAACCACCCAGGAGAATCATTTTTAACCTATTTTTTAATTCAACATGTAAGTACTATATACAAGAAGATATTTTTTCTCTCATTTTCTGTGCATGCTTTAAATTTTTAAAAGAAATCTACCATGTAAAAATGGAAGAGATAAAGGTAGGAAACAGTTAAAATATCTAAAGCCATCTACCTACTTTTGCTTTCAAAATTATCAATTTAGTCCCTACTACTTTAAGACTATTTGTGTAAGAGCTAACCTGAAGTTTACTGCAGTGTTATATGTGAAAAAATAATAGTAATAATAGACTGCAAAGTCAGTAAATACATCCAGTGTCATTAGAGAATAAGAAGTTCTACACAGATACTCTCTTAAGAGCCTAAACTTTTACTGAACATTATTTCACATTTTCCTGATGACTCTGTGTTAGCACTGTCAAAATAATTAATTATTGTGCTATGCTTTAATATAGTTGTAACCTCATGACTATTAGATGTGCAGGCCATTTGCCCCTACACTAAATGGCCCCAGACTGCTTCATAATGGGAGATTCTATAGCATCAGACTTCTCTACCTTTCACCATGCTGTCATTTTACAATATTTGGATTCTCACAGCCCTACCTCAAAACCACCTTTGCTTGGTAGAGATGGGGAAATAAGCAAATTCCTTATAAGTTTGGACTACCATCTGGCTCGATTTCCATTGGAAGAAGGCTTACCAGACAGTATGCTACATTATGAAATGATGGGACAAAAGAACAGAAAAAATAATTAGACAAATTGTTTTCTGCTGACAATGTATACCAGCTGTTATTTCCTATCTGATCTTTGTACAAATTGTTTTCTCTACAGATTTAATACTATGATCTTGTGTTTACCAGACCTCTTCTGCTTCATTCTACTTCTACAGTTTACCAATAAGATTTTAAATCCTAATCCTATACCCTCAAAGTTCTGCCCAGTATCCAATGGACATGTGGTAGTGGTATGGATTGGGTTTTCTATTCCAGTCCTACAGGTCTCAGACGAAATTGTAACAGTTGCACTGGGTTCAAGCCTAGTTCATTTTGAACACCAGTTATAACTACTAGCTATAGCTGCTAATGTTAAAACTGATCCTTTGCAAACATCATTAGAGAAAATCATATGATTTATCTATAAGACCCTGCCATGGCAGATAATTCAATTCTTAGTCTCTCTTTTAGTCAAATGAGCCAAGACAGGCTACCCCTGATGAACATTACCACCACCTCAGTACACAGTATAACAGAGCCAAGGAAATTCCAAACTGCTATTCATCACTCATGTGAGAGAAATACTTTATGACCTTTAAAGTGGGCTCTTTGACATGTAAATTAATTAATACCTTAATAATAGTAATAATGTATCCTATTATTACATCTCTCTGACAATGTTCAACACATTTACTCATGGTGAACTTTACTCCTAGCTCAATGAGATCTAAAGGAAGTTACCTAAAAACACAGAAGGGCAAATTTTATCACTTATTTCTTTGAGAGTCTAGAGAATTTGTTTAGGAATACAAGTCCTATGGCCTAAAGTACTCAAACTGTCACTAATACACATAGTAAGTTCAGAGACTGGCAGAGACTGCATAGACCTCTCAGTTTCCCCCTGGGGGGATCAAATCTGTTTGCCCTACAACTGTGCAGAGATATATTTTAATAGCAGCACTATTCTTTAAAATTTGTGTCTGTTTCATGACTAATTTTACAAAATTATGTATGACCATTAAATCAATACACTCGTTTGCAGCATGTGGTATTCGCTTCACTTTCAAAAGTTAAAGTTCTTTAAAACTGTATTATTTTTCTCTTACAGAATAACCAGTCAGTTAGAATTGTTAGAATCACTCTCAAACAATTATATTTTATAATGTGTTTTCACAGTGAGCAAAGGCAGAAGTGGAGAAATGAGCCAAAACTCTCTATCCATATAAAACATAAAAAAACCTAATTGAAGAGGTCATATATCCAGAAGCCAAGGTTGCTTCTGAGGGCTTAGATCAGAGCCCTTCCTTTGGTCAACTATAGAGTAGTCTCTGTCTTCACCTGGGGTCAGTGTGTGCGAGGGGTCAAACCTGAAACTGAAAAGTAGAATAATTATCCACTCAGTACCCGACTTCACATGGTGAAATGTCCCACTAAATGATGCCTGGGTAAACTGAAACCATATCCAGGTGCCCGAGGTGCTGCTCTGCTCGATACCTTCTTATCCACCTGCCTCTCTCCGAAGCCCTGGGCTGACAATGGAATGGACTAGCTCGGCTCCATCTCTTCACTTACCTGTCAGTTACTCTGTCTCTAAAGAATGGAAAATGTTGCTTTCAACTCTAACACCCACTCCCTGCTTCCCTGTCCTTTTTCTCCCGATGTAATTTGAGCTGAAATACAAATAGAGTTGCTCACTCTTTTTTTGCCCCTGTTGCATAAAAACTGAAAGGGGGAAACAAAGACTCACGTGAACTTTGGAGATTAATACTTCTTCTGGTCCCAGCTGTCAGATTTATTCCTTCTTTGTAGCTAAATCGGGTCATTATGCTACAAATCTTTATTCTAGAAGAAAGATTTAAATCTCCACAGAATTTGAGGAGTTGGGGGGGCTGTGCATAATAAACCATACATATAATTGGCCGTAGTTTTATCTGGATGTTTGTATGAAGGCTGCTATCAAATTCTGATAAACTTTTACTGAGCCCTTTCACTTTTTAGAGTCCCTGGGAATCCCAGCAACCAACTTCATTGTCCTGGCATTCAGACTTTTGTGCTCAATTATAAACTCTCTTCACATCTAAAACGTCATGTTTCTACAGAGCTACTTTAAGCAATCAAAGAAATTAAAAGATCTTTTAGGTTGCTTTGAATAATAATAGTAATAAAAAGAAGTTTCCATAACTCAAGCACTTGTCCTTGACATGTTCTGAATTATTTCTTCAGAATTTAAAAAAAAAAAAAAAAGGCAGACATAATGGAAGGCTTAGAGATTCCACTCAGCTGCTTTAAAATCAAAACCAAAGAACAGCAGTGGTAGCAGAAGTCTGAAAAGGCATTAAGTCATCAAAATTGCTATTCAGGAGAACAGCTTTGAAACAGATGTCTCTCCCATCATCTTTATCCAAAGAACCAGGGAGGGGACATTGAATATATTAATAAAGATAATAAAATAACCAGCCTGAAGTCAGTGGCCCTTTCATACAGGTATTCTTTAGGCAAATTTGTTAAATGGTCCCAAAGCACCCCTTGTATTTTTTTATTTCATGTAGCAACCCCTTATTTTCTCAGTATTTCAAAGGGTAAAAGGATGATGGTGAGCACTGAGCCCTAAATCAGGATACTTATATTGCACTTACAGAAAATGGGAGAGTAAAAACTTATCTGTAGTCCTGCTTAGGCTGAGTAGAACCCACTTCTGTTCAGGAGCCCCAAGCACAAATCAGGATTTCTGCAGAGACTTTCACATTCCAATCCTCCAGGAGACAGTGATCATTGTGATTCTATGTGGATAGCACCCTGGAGCTATGCCATGCAGAGGCCCTGCATTTAGGGCCTTTTGAAAACGTCCATTTGCCACATTTTTACTCACGTTTCCTTCCCAAATTCTAGAGAGGTTTTATTTTTAATTGTTTCAAGAACAGTAAACTCCTCTGAAGGAGGAAAGGTGGAGCCTGTCAAGGAGCAGGGGGAAATGTTTTCGGGTCAAAGTACTTATGTCAAAAGTCCTATGAAAGCTGTTGGGATCCTGCCATAAATGTTTGAAATCCTGACTGAGAGAAAGCCTAGAAACTAGGGCTGCCCCTGCTCATAACCTCAAGGCCCCATCTGACAAAATTATCTTTGACCTGGTCTTGTCATAATGTCTGAAATTGCTCCCTCTGAAGACCTCTTCCCTGTTAAGTGCATCTCCTCCAGAAGGTCCCTATTTAAATGCTAATGTTTTGCTCACCCAATATCAGTCATTACTTTATCACATTAGCCTCAATCACCCTGGGAAAATGGAACTCAGTCAGGTAAACACTAATGAAAGACAAGGTGAAAGGGATGTTCCGGAACATGTGCGAGGAGCAAAGATGTGAGTGGTGGTGGTTAAACAGAGTATACTGGGGTCATCAGCTAGCATGACAGGCAATAAACCAGTATTTCTCTTCAGAAGTGGGGTACACAACAAGCTTCCCAGAAGAGGATGCCAAAAGAAGATTAGGGGTACTTTAAACAAGCCTTATCTCCTTCATAGTTTTATCTAAATTTGTCCTAGTTGAGTTACAAATAAATCCAATAAACAAGACAGAAAATACTACATAATCTTACCTAAAGAGATGGTCAAACAGTCCATATGCCTCCAGAAGAAACAACTCAACTGGGAATTCGAACATACATTTGGCCCTTGCCATTTAAGATGATCTACTGCAAACTAGGCCAACTCTATTTGACAGAATGACAGCTATTCCCACAGTGGCTTTGGGATGTTATTTGAAAATCAGATTATTTATTTTTTAAAGGCAACATTCATTGTTAGGCTTGTTTTTCTTTCAGTTAATCTAAATGGGAACATCCTTATCTGCAAGGACACAGATACCTTTTTGTGGAGCTTTCTGCAGTATACAAATGTGTTGCATGGTAATGATCTTTCTGGTTAAATTAAGATGTTCTGTACTACAAAAGCCTATATGTATAAACAGCATGGGTTGGATGTAGGAAAGAACTATTCATTGGGTGTCTAAAAGAATAAGACAAATAGTACAAGATGGCACATTTGTGCAAATCTATTTTTTGAAACCTATTTAAAATCCAACTTGTTTTATTAATTTTTTTAAATGATGCTTATTCTTAACATGCTCAAATGTCTCCCAGAGGGAAAAGTGGTCTGCAAAAAAGCTTTTGATCTTCATTTATTTTCAAGCATCTGCAAATTAAAAGACCTGTTGGGGAGATATTTCACTCATTTGTTGGCTGGGAGGCACTTTTGTTTTCAAAGGGAAGAAAGATGTTCATTTAAATTTGAAGGAATCTCTTTAAGTTTAGGAAATAGCAATGTCTCCATGTAAGTAAGAATATGTGACTTTCCAGGTATTTTCAGTGACTCTCTACTATTCTCTACTGGGAGGGAAATTTCAGAATACTCAATTAATAGGGCAGAAATACTTGTCCTTCAAAGTATATCTGTGTTAAAGAAATCATCTTTGCACTTATGGCACCACCTGCTAAAGGTGAGGGAATTTGTTTCCGGGCAGAAGAAAGATGACCTGGTGAGATAAAATTGTATAGTGTTGGTGAAGACAAAGTTTTTTGGTCAGCCTGACATGGACTTGAGTTCTAGTTCTAACACTTCTTAATTAGGTTGAGGCTGGAGAAGTCATGTAATCCCTCGGAGCCTCAGCTACATTATCTGCAAAATGGACAAAATGACAGTCCCTCCTTCATAAGACTATTGTTAAACATTAAAATAAGATAATGCCTACAAATGGTAATGAACAGAATGCACAGTGCCTGGCATGCAACAAGTATCCAATAAATAACAACAATCTGTCACATCATTATTCATCCTTGAAACTTTAACCTTAGGCTATATCTATATCAAGGTCATTTTTGTGTAGCGAAGAAGGTTTAAGGTAGAGAATCATTTACTTAGCAACAACACCAGCATTCTCAGATGCTAGTGTATACTTTTATAGGTGAGTTCTTGTAGCCAAACATAAAATATTTGAGCTGGTCATTGCCCTAAACTCTGGAAAAGAGCTGGGATATGTACCATTCCACATGAGATCTAGAAAAGAGTCATCAAGTCTTTTTACTAATAGTTGCTCCAGAGCCTCTGAGATACCTGTGAACTACCTGTGAAATGAAATCACTTTGTCACCAAAAGAGACAAAGACAGTTTGAAAAGGTTATGTTGTGTATGGCTAGCATGCTGGAAACATCTCAACAAATAAGGAAATCACTGATTCAGTCATTCCTCTTCCTACCAGAAGAGACATAATTTCAACACAGTTTGTTGAGAATCAACAAAGATATGATATGAAAAATCTTTAGTGTTCTTGTTATTCTTTCACAAAGTAAGTCAATGAACAATGCCAAACATACAGAAATCCAGTAGTGTATATTGTTCAGATCTTATGGATTTTCAGGCATAACTAAATCATAAAGAAAGATCATAAATTCCATCCTCTATAATTGTACATATAAAAAAAAAAAAAACAGGTTGCTGAAAGGTTAAGTACTCCACCCGAGGTCAGAAGGTTCATTATGGGCAAAGCTATATGAGAAGGCATGGCTCATTATAGTCCATCCAGGCCTCTTTTCACTACCCACTTATGGCTTATAAGGAAGACAAGAGGTTTGCATCTCTCCTAACTCCAAAGTACATGAGTCAAAAGGAAGATTTTCATGGGGAATTGCAAATTAGACCACACTAGCGAAACTAGCGATTTTATCCAATGTTTATTAAAACAAATCAGGGGTGCTTTGGTGGCTCAGTTGGTTAAGTGTCTGTCTTCAGCTCAGGTCATGATCCTATGGTCCTGGGATAGAGCCCCACATTGGGCTCTCTGCTCAGTGGGGAATCTGCTTCTCCCTCTCCCTTTGCCCCTCCCTCGCACTTGTGTTCTCTCTCTCTCTCAAATAAAAAAAAATCAAGTCATGTTACCCGATTAAATTCGCCTAGAATTCTCAATATACTATGAGCTAATAATAACATAAAGACTAGGAAACTATTTAAGCAATGAGATAAGCCAGACCATGCAGCATCAGTGATTAATGTACAACCGTGATTAATACAGGTAGGGGGACCTGAGTTGAATTCCATCAATGCACTCAATGTAGGCATTAACTGGTACACTACAATGTTAACAGTCCTGTTGAAGATATAAAAGTTTTCCCTTAATAAATTGATAGGCCCAGAATGAGTTTGATTTTAAACTATAAAGCTCTTTAACTTTATGTTTAAAAAAATTATTTATTTAAGGTTTTCTACAGTTAGCCTAGTTCCTTCCTCAACCACTTTTGTGAGGTCTACACACACAAACACACACACATATACACACATTCCCATTCCCCCATCCCACCCTCATTTCTGCCAGGAATTGTATACTGCACTAATTACAATAACAATTCTGCAACAAGGGTGGTTGTTTGTTTACAATTCTAATTTGTAGTAAAGAAGGGAGAAGTCAGCAGCTTCTCTAGGTAAAGTGAAGAGCTACTCAGCTACTTCTCAGAGCTGGAAATGTGTGTCTGTAAGAAGCTGAAAAGAATTGAAACATCAAGCGAGTATTTCCCTGTTCTCATTCAGTCTGAAACCAATATAGAATTGGAAACCTTGCTTCACGCTTCCTTACCCCAGTACCTGCAAAACTCACATAGCACCCTATAATTCAAACAGAGAATGAGATGGCCTGGGGGCGTTGTGTGAACGAGTCAGGAGCCAGGCAAGGCAGACTGAATTCAAGCTTCTCTGATCCTGATGACAACCGTTAGCTTCCACTATTTCTGACTTTTCTATGCTTGCTATCTAATTATGTCACATCTTGAAAATGCAGCAAGAGAAAATTCCATTTCAGCTCTAATAATAGAAATGGGTAATATTTACCACTTTAACAGATTGTGCTGTGTTGTGAATGAAGGCTGACTCTTCAGTCACATTATATAGATGAAGTTGCTTCAGCAATAGTGGAACATATGGGAATTAGAAAACTAAGTAGACTATGGGAGTGACGTGATTTTAAGAAAGTAATTTAATCTAAATCATGGAGTTAAATGGAAATCTTATCCATAAAAAATTGTATGTTGGTAAAGCAACTAAATGTCTAAGTGGGGGGGGAAGGCAATTTTAAAATGTTATTTTAAAGTATATTAGTGGCACTGAATCCTACTCTATTGAAAAATCAGATCATTTTCCAAAACAAAAGTTTAGACTATAAACTTAGTAATAGCAATATGCAGCATTAGGGGAAAATAGAAGGAAATGCCAAGATGTCCTTGAGCCACCAATGAAAACAAAATGACTGAATAAACCATCTATATAAACTATAACCAATATAGGAGAGAACAAGGAACTCTTGATGAAGATTCAAATAATGATGTCTAAAGAAAAATAGTGCATATTCTCTATATGAGGTTTCTCCTTATTTTAATTCCACCAATCCTGCAATTTCAGATTTCCACCATGGTCAGCAATGACTGTCACTGGCAAACCCCACCACTGTTCCCCTAGGAAGCCACATGTAGATACTCACCTGGAGAAAATGAGGAATGCTTTCAGCACATTGAAAACCATCCACTTTTTCCTGGGTCACAGTTAAAGACAGACAAACAAAATAACAAAATAACAAAATCAACTAGAGCAAAATGTAACAGTCTTTGCTGAGGGGAATGGGGGTGGGAATGAGCCTAAGTGTTTTAAGATGTAGCCAATTTGCAGCAAATAAACTTCTTGTGATACCAGTAGACCTTAAGAATTGAGAGAATATTCTCTGGGAAAAAAAGCAATACATTATGTTCTGTGTTAATTAGTACCTGACAAACACTTATGGTGCCATTATATACCTTAACAGTTGGGTGGGGGCTAGCTAGGTAACACTTGCTTTCCCTGCATTTCTGGGGTATAATACAGGCAATACCTTATTATACTGTACTTCAATTTATTGAACTTTGCAGATATTGTGCTTTTTACAAATTGAAGGTTTGTGGCAAACCTGCATCAAGCAAGTCTATTGGCACCATTTGTCTAGGAGTATTTGCTCACTGTGTAGATAAGTCACATTTTGGTAATGCTCACAATATTTCAAACTTTTTCACTATTATATTTGTTATGGCTATCTGTGATTAGTAATCTTCAATGTTATTATTGTCATTATTTTAGAGTGCCATGAACCATGCCACGTAAGAAGGCAAACTTAATCTGTATAGGTATGTGTTCTAACTGTTCCACTGGCCATTCCCCTGTCTCTCTCCCTCTCCTCAGGCCTCCCTATACCCTGAGACACAATAACATTAAAATCGGGACAGTTAATAACCCTACAATGGACTCTAAGTGTTCAAGTGAAAAGAAAGAGTCCCATGTCTCTCACTTGAAATCAAAACTAGAAATGATTAAGCTGACTAAGGAAGGCATGTTAGAAAACCAAGATAGGATAAAAGCTAAGCCTTTTGTACCAAACAGCCAAGTTGCGAATGCAAAGCAAAAGTTCTTGAAGGAAATTAAAAGTGCTACTGTATTAAACACACAAATGTAAGAAAGCAAAACAGCCTTATTGCTGACAGGGAGAAAAATTTAGTGGTCTGGGTAACAGATCAAATCAGCCACAACATTCCCTTCAACCAAAGCCCAATCCAGAGCAAGGCCCTAAGTCTCTTCACTTCTATGAAGGCTGAGAGAGGTGAGGAAGCTGCACAAGAAAAGTCTGAAGCCAGAAGAGGGTGGTTCATGAGGTTTGAGGAAAGAAGCCACCTCCATAATATAAAAAGTGTAAGATGAAGAAGCAGAAAGTGCTGGTGTGGAAGCTGCAACAACTTATCCAGAAGATCTAGCCAAGATAATGAATGAAGGTGGCTACACTAAACAACAGATTTTCAATGTAGGTGAAAAGACAGAAGATGCCTTCTAGGACTTTCATAGCTAGAGAGGAGAAGTCAATGCCTAGCTTCAAAGCTTCAAAGAACAGGCTGATGCTCTTGTCAGGGGTTAATGCAGCTGGTAATTTGAAGTTAATGCCAATACTCATTTATTATTCCAAAAATCTTAGGGGGCCCTTAAGAGTGATGCTAAATCTACTCTGCCTGTACTCTAGAAATAGAACAACAAAGCCTGGATAACATCACATCTGTTTACGACACAGTTTCCTGAATATTTAAAACCCACTGTTGAGACCTACTGTTCAGGAAAAAAAAAATTTTCTTTCAAAATATTACTCCTTTACAATGCACCAGGTCACCCAAGAGCTCTGATAGAGAATGACAACAGATTAAGGTTGTTTTCTTGTCTCCTAATACAATATCCATTCTGCAGCACATGGATAAAGAATAATCCTGACTTTCAAGTCTTATTATTTGAGAAATAAATTTTGTAAGGCTATAGCTGCCATGGATAGTGATTCCTCTGACAGATTTGGGCAAAGTCAAGTGAAAACTTTCTGGAAAGGATCAACCATTCTAGATGCCACTAAGAACATTCATGATTCATGGGAAAAAGTAAAGTATCAACATGAGCAAGAGTGTGGAAGAAATTCATTCCAACCCTCATGGATGACTTTGAGGCATTCAAGACTTCAGTGGAGGAAGTAACTGAAGATGTGGTGGAAATAGCAAGAGAACTAGAATTAGAACTGGAGCCTGGAGTTGTGACTAAATTACGGCAATCTCATGATAAAACTTGAAAGGATGAGGAGTTGCTTTTTATGGATGAACAAAGAAAGTAGTTTTTTGAGATGGAATCTACTCCAGGTGAAGATGCTGTGAAGATTGTTGAAATGACATCAAAGGATTTAGAATATTACATAAATTTAGTTGATAAAGCAATGGCAGGGTTTGAGAGGGTTGACTTCAATTTGAAAGATGTTCTACTATAGGTAAAATGCTGTCAAATAGCATCACATGCTACAGAGAATTGATTCATGAAAATAAGAGTCCATCAATGT
The DNA here is from genome assembly GCF_029215605.1 of Mirounga angustirostris. Lineage (NCBI taxonomy): Eukaryota > Metazoa > Chordata > Mammalia > Carnivora > Phocidae > Mirounga > Mirounga angustirostris. Next base: position 77,727,028 of record NW_026991716.1, on the reverse strand, counting down.
GGCAAACTTTACTGTTGTCTTATCTTAGGAAATTGCACAGCCACTTCAACCTTCAGCAACCACTACCCTGACTGGCTAGACCTTTCACCAGCAAAAAGATAATGGATGACTCACTGAAAACTCAGATGATGGTTAGCATTTCTTAGCAACAAAGTATTTTTTAGTTAAGGTATGCACATTTTTTAGACATAATACAATTGCACACTTAATAGACTACAATATAGTGTAAATATGACTTTTATATGCACTGGGAAGTCAAAAAATTCATTTCACGTGCTTCACTGCTGTATTCACTTTATTGCAGTGCTCTGGAACCAAACTCATAATATCTCCAAGTTATGCCTGTATAGTGAACAATAAAACTGCCTTATTATGAAATCTTAGGAGTGTTGGCCACCATGATACCCAGAGGCATTTCAGGAGAAAATTTATAAATGTCTAAATCAAAATTTGTGAATGTATACATAATTTTGAAAACTTGCATATTTTATTTTTTTGTTATTGTTGTAGCACAGCTCACACACAATGTTACATTAGTTTCAGGTGTACAACATAGTGATTTGACAACCCTATGTTATGCTACACTCACAAGTATAGCTACCATCTCTTACCATTCAACACTATCACAACCATTGACTATATCCCCTATGCTATACCTTTCATCCTCATGACTTATTCATTCCATAACTGGAAGCTTGTATCTCCCACTCAGTTCACCTATTTTGCCCAACCCACCAACCACCACCACCTGCCTGACAACCACCAGTTTGTTCCCTGTATTTATGGGTCTGTTTTGGCTTTTTGTTTATCTATTTGTTCATTTGTTTTATTAGTTTCCACATATAAGTAAAATCATATGGTATTTGTCTTTCTCTGACTTATTTCACTTAGCATAATTCCCTCTTGGTCCATCAACATTGTCACAAATGGCAAATGGCATGATCTCATTCTTTTTTATGGCTGAGTAATATTCCTGTGTGTGTGTGTGCATGTGTGTGTGTGTGTATACATCTCACATATTCTTTAGCCATTCATCTATTGACAGATAAATTTAAGTTGCCTCTAATGTTGGCCATTGCAAATAATGCTGCAATAAACATACAGATGCATATATCTTTTTGAATTAGTCTCTTCATTTTCTTTGTGTAAATACTCAGTAGAGGAATTACTGTGTCATATGGTATTTCTATTTTTAATTTTTTGAGGAACCTCCATACTGTTTTCCACAGTGGCTGTACCAATATATATTTCCCCCAAAGGTGCACAAGGGTTCCTTTTGCTCCACAGCCTTCCCAACACTTGTTATTTCTTGTCTTTTCAATGGTAGTCATTCTGATAGATGTAAGGTGATACCTCCTTATGGTTTTAATTTGCATTTCCCTGATAATTAGTGATTTTCAGCATCTTTTTATATGTCTGTTGGCCATCTGTATATCTTCTTTGAAAAAATATTTATTCAGATAATCTGCCTATTTTTAATCAGATTATTTGTTTTGGTGTCAAGTTGTATAAGTTCTTTATAGATTTGAATATTAACTCCTTATTATATATATATATATCATTTACAGCTATCTTCTCCCATTTGGTAGGTTGCTTTTTCATTTTGCTGAATATTTCCTTCACTGTGCAAAAGCTTTTTATTGTGGTGTAGTCCTGATAGTTTATTTTTGCTTTTGTTTCTCTTGCCTGATGAAACATATCTAGAAAAATGTTGCTAAGGGCAATGTCCAAAAATTACTTGCCTATATTTTCTTCTAGGAGTTTTGTGGTTTCAGGTCTCATATGTAGATCTTTAATTTATTTTGAGTTTATTTTTGTGCATGGTGTAAGAAAGTAGTCCAGTTTCATCCTTTTACATGTTGCTCTCCAGTTTTCTTAGCACCATTTATTGAAGAGACTCTCTTTCCCCCCACTGTATACTCTTCCTTCGTTTGTTGCAGATTAATTGACCATATAAGCATGGGTTTATTTCTAGGTTCTCTATTCTGTTCCATTGATTTACATGGCTATTTTTGTGCCAATAATATAGTTTTGTCTACTATAGTTCTGCAATGTATCTTGAAATCTGCGATAGTGAAATTCCAGCTTTGTTCTTCTTTCTCAAGATTGCTTTGGCTATCCACGTTCCTTTATGGTTCCACACAAATTTTAGGATTGTTTGTTCCAGTTCTGCAAGAAATACTATTGTATTCTGACAGGGATTGCACTTTAGCTCTAGATTGAGTAGTATGGATTTTTTTTTAATTTTTTATTTAAATTAAACTTAGTTAACATATAGTGTATTATTAGTTTCAGGGGTAGAATTTAGTGATTCATTAGTTGCATATAACACCCAGTGCTCATTACATCAAGTGCCCTCCTTAATGCCTGTCACTCAATTACCCCATTCCCCACACACCTCCCCTTCATCCACCCTCATTTTTTCTCTATAGTTAAGAAGAGTCTTTTAAGGTTTGCCTCCCTTTCTGTTTTCATCTTATTTTATTTTTCTTTCCCTCCCCTATGTTCATCTGTTTTGTTTCTTAAACTCCACATATGAATGAAATCATACAGTATTTGTCTTTCTCTGACTGACTTCTTTTGCTTGGCATCATACCCTCTAGTTCCATCCACTTCATTACAAATGGCAAGATTTCATTCTTTTTGATGGCTGAGTAACAAAACTAAACCTTCTAATCCATGAGCATGAGATATCTTTCCATTTGTGTCATCTTTAATTTCTTTCATCAAAGTTTTATGGTTTTCAGAGTACAGGTCTTTTATCTCCTTGGTTAAATTTATTCCTAGGTTTTTTATTGTTTTCAGTGTAATTGTAAATGGAATTGTTTTCTTAATTTCTCTTTCTGCTACTTCATTATTAGTGTTTAGAAGCACAACAGATTTCTGTGTATTAATTTTGTATCTTGCAACTTTACTGAATTCATTTATTACTTCTAATAGTTTTTTTGGTGGAGTCTTTAGCTTTTCTATATACAGTATGACATCATCTGCAAATAGCAACAGTTTTACTACTTCCTTCCTAATTCAAATACATTTTACTTATTTTTCTTTCCTGATTCCTATAGCTAGGACTTCCAGTACTATGTTGAATAAAAGTGTAAGAGTGGACATCTTTTTCTTAAAGCTCTCAGTTTTTCACTATTGAGTATAATGTTAGCTGTGGGTTTGTCATTTCTGGGCTTTCTCATGTTGAGGTATGTTCCCACTAAACCTACTTTGTTTTTATCATGAACAGATGTTGAATTTTGTCAATGCTTTCTCTGCATCTATTAAGATAATCATGGCATTTTTATCCTTCATTCTGTTAATGTGGTGTATCACAATGATTGATTTGGAAATATTGAACCATCCTCATATCCTTGGAATAAACCCCACCTGATCGTGGTGAATGATCCTTTTAATGTGTTGTTGAATGAGGTTTGTTAACATTTTATTAAGGATTTTTGCATCTATATTCATCAGGGATATTGGCCTGTGACACTACACCTTTTTTGTAGTGTCTTGTCTGGTTTTGGTATCAGGGTAATGATGGCCTTGTAGAATATGTTTTGAAACTTTCCTTCCTCTTCTACTTTTTGGAATAGTTTGAGGAAAGTAGATTTTAATGTTTGGTAGAATTCACCAGTGAATCCATCTGGTTCAGAGTTTTTTGATTACCAATTCAATTTCATTACTAATAAATGATTTGTTCAGATTTTCTATTTCTTCCTCATTGTGTTTTAAAAGATTGCATGTTTCTAGGAATTTATCCATTTCTTCTACGTTGTCCAATTTGTTGGCATATAATTTTTGTAGTACTCTCTTATGATCTTTTGTACCTCTGTGGCGCTAATTGTTATTTCTCTTCTCCTCTTTCATTTCTGATTTTATTTATTTGGGTCCTCTCTTTTACTTCATGAGTCTGGCTAAAGGCTTATCAATTTAATTGATTTTTTCAAAGAACCAGCTCTTGGTTTTATTGAATTTTTCTACTGTTCTCTTTTTAGTCTCTATTTCATTTATTTCCACTCTGATCTTTTTTGTTTTAAGATTTTATTTATTTGACAGAGAGAGACACAAGAGAAAGAACACAAGCAGGGGGAGTGGGAGGGTGAGAAGCAGACTCCTGGCTGAGCAGGGAACCCGATGCGGGGCTCGATCCCAGGACCCTGGGATCATGACCTGAGCCGAAGGCAGATGCTTAATGACTGAGCCACCCAGGCGCCCCTCCACTCTGATCTTTATTATTTCCTTCCTGCGACTAACTCCAGGCTTTGTTTGTTGTCCTTTTTCTAGTTCCGTTAGGTGTAAGTTTAGATTGTTTATTTGAAATTTTTGTCATTTCTTGAGGTAGGCCTGTATCACTATAAATTTCCCTCTTAGAAATGTTTTCATTCCATCTCAGAGATTTTGGACCATTGTGTTTTCATCTTCATTTGTTTCCATGTATTTTTTTATTTCCTCTTTCATTTCTTCATTGACTTACTTGTTGTTTAGTAAAATGTTATTTAGCCTCCAAGTGTTGAGTATTTTCTAATTTTTTTCCTGTGGTTGATTTTTTTTTAGTTTCATATCATGGTTGGAAATGATGCTTGATATGATCTCAATCTTCTTAAAATTATTGAGACTTGTTTTGTGACCTAATATGTGATGTGGAGAATATTTCATGTGCACTTGAAAAGAATGTGTTGTTGTTTTCGGAGGGAATATTCTGCATACATCTGTTAAGTCCATCTGGTCTAATGTGCCATTCAATGACGCTGTTTCCTTATCGATTGTCTGCCTGGATGATCTATCCATTGATGTAAAGTGTTAAAGTCCCCTAATATTATTGTATTACTGTCAATTTCTCCCTTTATGTCTGTTAATATTTTTTTATGGATTTAGGTGCTCCAATGTTGGATGCATAGATATTTATAATTGTTACATCCTCTTGTTGGATTGATCCCTCTATCATTATGTAATGCCCTTGTCTCTTGTTGCAGTCTTTGTTTTAAAGTGTATTTTGTTTGAGCAGAATAGAGAACCTAGAAATGGACTCACAGCTATTTGGTTAATTAATCTTCGACAAAGCAGGAAAGCATTTCCAATGGAAAAAAGAGGGTCTCTTCAAAAAATGGTGTTGGGAAAACTGGACAGCCACATGCAGAATGAAACTGGACCACTTTCTTACACCATACACACACACACACAAAAATTCAACATGGATGAAAGACCTAAATATAAGACAGGAAACCATAAAAATCCTAGAGGAGAACACAGGCAGCAACCTCTGTGACTTCAACTGCAGCAACTTCTTGCCAGACACGTCTCCAAAGGTAAGGGAAACAAAGGCAAAAAGAAACTATTGGGACTTCATCAAGATAAAAGGCTTTTGCACAGCAAAGGAAACAGTCAACAAAACCAAAAGACAACTGACAGAATGGAAGAAGATACTTGCAAATGTCTTATCAGATAAAGGGCTAGTATCCAAAATTTCTAAAGAACTTATTAAACTCAACACCCAAAGAACAAATAATCCAATCAAGAACTGGGCAGAAGACAAGAACAGACATTTCTCCAAAAAAAAGACATACAAATGGCTAACAGACACGAAAAATGCTCAATATCACTCATCATTAGGGAAATACAAATCAAAACCACAATGAGATGCCACTTCACTTCTGTCAAAATGGATAAAATTAACAACTCAGGAAACAACAGGTGTTGGCAAGGATGTGGAGATGGGAGGACCCTCTTATACCATTGGTGGGAATGCAAGCTGGTACAGCCACTCTGGAAAACAGTATGGAGGTTCCTCAAAGAGTTCAAAATAAAACTACCCTGTGATCCAGCAATTGCACTCCTAGGTATTTATCCAAAGGATACAAAAATACTGTTTCAAAGGGGCACATGCACCCTAATGTTTATAGCAGCACTATTAACAATAGCAAAATTATGAAATTATGGAAAGAGCCCACATGTCCATCAACTGATGAATGGATAAAGAAGATATGGTGTATATTATATACATATATATATAGGAAGGAAAAATAAAATAGGATAAAAACAGAAAGGGAGGCAAACCATAACAGACTCTTAAGTGTAGAGAACAAACTGAGGGTGGATGGAGGGGAGGTGGGTAAGGGGATGGGTTAAATGGGTGATGGGCGTTAAAGAGGACACTCATTGTGATGAGCACCAGGTGTTACATGTAAGTGATTCATCATACATGTAACCTGAAACCAGGTTTATATTTTACATCTTTTTATTTTGTGAGTTCCCTTAACTAATTTTTTTATATAATCAATTTTGTCCTTTAACCTTCATGCTAACATTATAAGCAATTGCTCTACCACTTTTACTGTATGTTTGCTTTTACTCGTGAAATTTTTCCTTTTATAAATTTTCTTGCTTTAATTATGGCCTCTTCTTTTCCATTTAAAGAAATCCCTTCAGCATTAGTGGTGGTGAAGTCCTTTATCTTTTATCTGGGAAACTCTTTATCTCTCCTTCAATTCTGAATGATAACCTTGCCAGGTAGAATATTCACGGTTGCAGGTTTTTTTCCTCTCAGCCCCTTGAATATATCATGCCACTCCCCACTGACCTGTAAAGTTGCTGCTGAAAAATCAGCCGATAGCCTTATGGGATTTCCCTTGTACATAACTAGTTACTTCTCTCTTGCTGCTTTTAAAATTCTCTTTTTTAATCTTTGACATTTTATTTACTCAGTGTAGACCTCCGTGGTTTCATCTTGTTTGGAACTCTGTTCTTCCTGAACATGGATGTCTGTTTTCTTCTGCAGGTTAGGAAAGTTTTCAGCTATTATATCTTCAAATAAGTTTTCTGCTCCTTTCTCTCTCTCCTCTCCTTTCCAGACCCTTATAATACCAATGTTTGTTTGCTTGATGTTGTCCAAGAGATCCCTTAAACTATACTCATTATTTTTTCCTTTTTTTTCTTTTTGCTGTTCAACTTGGGTGCTTTTCATTACCCTATCTTCCTGATAGCTTTCAGATTGATCCATTCTTCTGCATCCTCTAATCTACTGCTGATTCCCTCTAGTATATTTTTCATTTCAGTTATTGTAGCCTTCAACTCTGATTGATTCTTTTTATATTTTCTATCTCTTTGTTGAAGTTCTCACTGAGTTCATCCATTCTTCTCTTCAGTCCAACCAGCATCTTTATGGTAGAAACCAGGAAAGAAAGAAAGGCGGAGATAATACAGATTAAACTGTTAAACTGTTTCATTATTTTGCCTATAATTTTGGTTTGATGTAGCAGCCATGAGAATTCATGATGCAGACATTCCTATTAGTGAAATTGATCCAGGGCCCCAGCTGCTGTTCTATGAAATCCTTCTGAGCCTTTGCCCCATGGCTGTACCTCCCACGTGCAGCAGGGCTACTCAGGCAGATGAGTTCCTGGTTCAGGTTGATTGGTTATCTCTGTTTTATTTAGTTCTTTTTCTGAGGTTTTGTCTTGTTCTTTTGTTCAGAGCATATTCTTCTGTCTCATTTTGCTTGACTTTCTGTGATTATTTCTATGAATCAGATGGATCAGCTATTTCTCCTAAACTTGAAGGAATGGTCTCATGTGTCATCCCCTGTGTAGACTGTGTGTGCCTGTGACTTTGGCTGACTGGCTAGACCTGTGGCTGGCATGGGCTGGGGATTCCAGAGCACTCCATGCTGGAGCTGCCCTGGTGAGATGGTTGGAACTGAAGTGGGCAGGGGCCAGGGTGGTCCTAAGGCTCTCCACACAGAAGGCACCCACCCTAGCAAGACAGCTGAAACTGAAATGGATGCAAGTCAGGGTGTCTCAGGGTGTTACTATTGTGAATATCAGATCTTTTCTAGGAACAAATCATTTTCCAGGAGTAGAAGGTATTTCAAAGGCTTTAATTGAATGTCTAAGAGGAGTAGGGAAGAAACAACACTCTATAATGAAATAGAGATGTGGTGAAGAAAGAAAGGTGGTGATAATACAGATTAAACTGTTTCATAATTTTGCCCATAATTTTGGTTTGATGTAGCAGCCACGAGAATTCATGATGCAGACATGCTATTGGTGAAATTGATCTAGCGCCCCAGCTGCTCTTCTATGAAATCCTTCTGAGCCTTTGCCCCATGGCTGTACCTCCTACATGTGCATCAGGGCTACTCAGGCAGATGAGTTCCTGGTTCCTGGGACGTGTAAGACTCCTTTGTCTTCCAACTTGGGCTCAAGGCCTTGATGAACCTTCCTCAGACTGCACAGCAGGTTAGGATGCTTCTGCCAACCTTTTCGCTCTCTTTCACTCAAAGTCAGGTTTGCTTCATGATCTAATGATTCTCTCAGCCTTTTCAAACACCCTCTCTGGTTTCCTTTCATAGCCATCTCCCCTAATAAAATTCTTGGATATTAAATTCCATCTTGCTCTCTGCCAGAAAAAAAGTGCATGGTGACCTAAAAGGCTGAAAGGATTTCTGTGCTTCCTATAAGTCCTATTTTACCTCATACTCATGTCCTCCAGAGGTTCTCTCTATCTTTCTCCAGAAAAACTGCATGGACTTTTAAAAATTTATGTTGGTGAATTTCACCACCTTGTGAACTACTCACACTTACTTGAAGACAATTTTTTAGAACACTTTGAAAAAACGTTTTAACCAGAATGAGACAGTTCATGCAGAGAGATAGTTTATGCAGTCAAATAAATACTCATCAAATGCTGGAAGCCAGGTCTTGGTTTGGGGTTCCTTATTTTTAATATTTTAAAGCATATAAATCAAGTGAAACTCTCTCTTTCATCCTAGCTTCCACACTTTAAACTTAGGAAAATGAGGTTTATCATGGTATTCTGTAGGTTATAAATAGCATAGTACTTGTCTATTTAAGGCATATTTGGCAGTATGTGATATCTAGACAATTTGGCATTTAAATTTCAACTATGGTGCATTTAAAATATGCAAGATGACATAAGCCATAAGCTGGGCTTCTAAACTCTGGCTTTTTTATGATTGATATTTAAAATAATGTATCAAGAGGTTAATACCCCATTGAAAATGTCTCTGTGTCTCTTTTACACACAATTGGCTTGATTGTTATGACTGTCAAAATAAATTAGAAAAGAATTCAGCCAATGGTGCCTTTAGATACAGCTTTAAATATCTCTACAATAGATGAAAAATGAAAAGGTTAAACTAGAAAACTTCTAAGGTTTCTTCCAGGTTTAATAACTTAGGATTCTATAATTTTGTGGTTTAATGCAGTCAGGTATATTTCGAGTTCTCCCTCCCTGATGATAAGTTCCTTTTACTTTATGTTCCTTTACATAGTTTAGGGAATTTCCTTCTCTAAACATTTTCAGCAACCATGACAATTCCAGGTCTAATACATGAGCATTGTTGGGTCACTTCTGTAACTAACATCACTGAGTCAGATGATCAAGAACCATAGCACTGTCTCTGAGAAGGAACAGATCTCTTTTGCCCTTATTCTCCTTTCTGTTGCTGCTTTAGGGGGATAATGATGGAAAAATTACTCTAAAAACATCCAACTTTAGCATTTTAGCATACTCTAAAAGCAATCCAACACAACCTTCCCTAAAGATCATACTTTCTACAACCAAACGTTACTTGCAAAAAGTGTCTTCTGAATGGTTCTAAACCATTGAACAGGGTCAATTAGCCATGCTTAGCCATCAAAATCCCTCAAAGCCATGAAAGCACAACTAGATTCAAACTTGAACTTGAATGATGAGAGAGTAAAGAACCATGGTTTGAGTAGGAAAAGCCAACACCATCCCTTTTCCAAACAAAAATAAAGGAGAACCAATTAGATATTTGCTGTTATTACTCAAAGAAACTATGAATAATATCATTAATATTCTTGTTATCTAGGGTGCCTACATTTTATATTTTAGTATCATTTAAATTATACATATATATTTTTATGCATAAATACATGCACACATGCATATTCATATATAAACTCTGACACATCTATTCTCTAACTGTTGTTCTTCCTGTCCTGTATTTTAGTCCCATAACAAAAAAAAAAAAAACTTCAGGAAACTCTTACCATGAGAATTTTAGAAACCTAACCCTTACAGATGAAACGGGATTTCTGAATTGTAAATACCTATAAATGCAGAAAAAGATTTTTTCTTCTTGTCAGAGTCCTCAAATTCTATTCAAGGTTACTGGTTTCAACTCTATACACATAGTTGTTTTATAAAAATTGAATTAAAACAAACCACTGCTCACTATTCTCTCAATAAAAAATTGCAACTTAAAAATTAATTCAATTAAATTTGATAGCAAGATGTTAATAGTCCAAATATTCTATAATATGTAACATTTTTTGCATTTGTCCAAGATGGCGGAGGAGTAGGAGACTTTAGTTTTGTCTGGTCCCAGGAATTCAGCTAGATAGCTATCAAACCATTCTGAATATCTATGAACTCAACCGGAGATCAAAGAAAAGAGCTGCAATTCTACAAATAGAAAAGCAACCACTTTCTGCAAGGTTGGAGGTATGGAGAAGTGAATCCAAGGTGATATATTGGAAAATAAACCTCGGGGGGAGGGAGCTTCCCTAAGCTGGCTACCTGAAAGTGATATAGCAGTGGAGCACAAAATCAGAACTTTTAGAAACCTGCTCTGGTGAAGGTTGTCCCTGCCTGAAAGATGCTCAGGTGGCAAAGCAAGGTGGAATACTAGGTGCATACAGTGAGCCCTCAGGATCCCCAGGTCACAGAAAGAACAGGGGTGCCTGAGTGTGGCAGAGTTCTCGGGCATCAGAGCCAGGAAACTGGCTGCAATTCAGGGAGCCAGGAATGGGCTTTCAGCTCCATGTTGCCATAAACCAAAAGCTGAGGCATGGTCCAGCGACCGCTCCCCAAGCAGCGGCCCAGCAAGCTGCAGCACCATGGAGAGACACCCCCCCCTTCCTCCCCCTGAAGGCGCGGCATGGGTGTGCACTGCAGGAGTCTGAATGGTTTGGAGACTTGAAGCCGGGTCACATGTCTGAGATAGAAATGCTCAGTCACAAGCTGAGTGAGCACAGTGTGGTGGGAGACCAAGGAGACAGTAGTGATTGACTGTTATTCCCTGAGGGCACACTGAGAAGTGGGGGGGCATAAGCTTTCGACTTCAGGGCTGGAGATTTGGAGACCACCATTTTCATTCTCATCCCCTAAAGTGGCTGGGAAAGTCTTCAGAGAACAAAAGCCATGTAAAGCAATCCAGAGTGGATCCTCTCACTTAGCCTGGCCCCCTGGCAAGGACGGTGCAGTTCTGTCCGGGACAAAGACACCTGTGAATCAGTGCAAGAGGACCCTCCCCCAGAAGATCAGCAAGAACATCCGGCTAAGACCAAATTTACTGATCACATAGAATGGCAAAACTCCAGCACTAGGGGAAAATAGTATATAGAATTAATGGTTTTTTCTCATGATTCTTTAGTCTTTCAATTTTAATTTTTTTCTCTTTCCTTTTCAACCAATTTCTTATTGTCTCAACTCTTTAAGCCTTTTTTAAGCCTTTTTTAATTTTCATTTTTACACTTATATTCTATCCTTTCATTATATTTAATTTTATATAAATTTTATATATAGATATTTTATTATATTATATATATATATATATAGGTTTTGGGTCTCTTCTGATTTCTTTAGTGTATATTTCTCTGGGGTTGTTGTTGCCATTTTAGTATTTTGTTCTCTCATTCATCTATTCTTCTCTGGACAGAATGACAAGACAGAAAAACTCACCTCAAAAAAGAGAACAAGAGGCAGTACTGACTACCAGGGACCTAATTAGTATGGATATAAGTAACATGTCAGAACTAGAGTTCAGAATAATGATTATAAATATACTAGCTGGACTTGAAAAGAGCATAGAAGACACTAGAGAATCCCTCTCTGGAGAAATAAAAGAACTAAAATCTAATCAAGTCAAAATCAAAAAGGCTATTAATGAGATGCAATAAAAAATGGAGGCTCAAACTGCTAGGAGAAATGAAGCAAAAGAGAGAATCAGTGATAATAGAAGACAAAATTATGGAGAATAAAGAAGCTGAGAAAAAGAGAGATAAACAACTACTGGGTAATGAGGGGAGAATTAGAGAGATAATTAATATCATAAAGCAAAACAATACTAGAATAATTGGGATCCCAGAAGAAGAGGAAAGAGAATGGGGGGAGGGGGGTATATTGGAGCAAATTATAGCTGAGAACTTCCCTAATCTGGGGAAGGGAACAGCCATTCAACTCCAGGAGGCACAGAGAACACCCCTCAAAAATCAATAAAAACAGGTCAACACCTTGACATATAATAGTGAAGCTTGCAAATCTCAGAGACAGAGAAAATCCTGAAAGCAGCTTGGGACAAGAGGTCTGTAACATACAAGGGTAGCAATATTAGAAACATTAGAAACATATAAGGTAGAAACATACAAGGGTAGCAGGCTATCCACAGAGATCTGGCAGGGCAGAAAGGACTAGCATGATATATTCAGAGTGCTACATGAGAAAAATATGCAGCCAAGAACACTTTATACAGCAAGGCTATCATTCAAAATAGATGGAGAGATATAAAGTTGCCAGGACAAACAGAAACTAAAAGAATTTGTGATCACTAAACCATCCCTGCAAGAAATATTAAATATTAAAGCGAAGAGAGAGCCCAAAAGTAACATAGAGCAGAAAGGAACAGACACAATATACAGAAACAGTCACTTTACAGGTAATACAATGGCACTAAATTCATATCTTTCATTAGTTACTCTGAATATAAATGGGCTAAATGCCCCAATCAAGAGACACAGGGATCAGATTGGATAAAAAGGCAAGACCCATTGATATGTTGTCTGCAAGAGTCTCATTTTAACCCAAAAATACCTCCAGATTGAAAGTAAGGGGGTGCAAAACAATTTATCATCCTGATGGACATCAAAAGAAAGCTGGAGTACCAATCCTTCTATCAGACAAATTAGATTTTATTTATTTATTTATTTTTATTTTTTTTAATTATTATGTTATGTTAATCACCATACATTACACCATTAGTTGGTTTTTTTTTTTAAAGATTTTATTTATTTGTTTGAGAGAGAGAATGAGATAGAGAGAGCATGAGAGGGGGGAGGGTCAGAGGGAGAAGCAGACTCCCTGCCGAGCAGGGAGCCCGATGCGGGACTCGATCCTGGGACTCCAGGATCATGATCTGAGCCGAAGGCAGTCGCTTAACCAACTGAGCCACCCAGGCGCCCTACACCATTAGTTTTTGATGTAGTGTTCTATGATTCATTGTTCGCATATAACACCCAGTGCTCCATGCAGAACATGCCCTCTTTAATACCCATCACCAGGCTAACCCATTCCCCCACCTCCTCCCCTCTAGAACTCTCAGTTTGTTTCTCAGAGTCCATAGTCTCTCATGGTTCTTCTCTCCCTCCGATTTCCCCCCCTTCATTCTTCCCCTCCTGCTATCTTCTTTTTCTTTTTCTTTTTTTTAACATATAATGTATTATTTGTTTCAGAGGTACAGGTCTGTGATTCAACAGTCTTACACAATTCACTGTGCTCACCATAGCACATACCCTCTCCAATGTCTTTCACCCAGCCACCTCATCCCTCCCACCCCTCACCACTCCAGCAACCCTCAGTTTGTTTCCTGAGATTAAGAATTCCTCATATCAGTGAGGTCATATGATACAGATCTTTCTCTGCTACCAATCCTTCTATCAGACAAATTAGATTTTTAACCAAAGACTGTGATAAGAGATGAGGAAGGACACTATGTCATAATTAAAGGGTCTATCCAACAAGAAGATCTAACAATTGTAAATATTTATGTCCCTAACATGGGAGCAGCCAATTATATAAACCAATTAAAAACAAAATTAAAGAAACACATTGATGATAATACAATAATAGTAGGGGGTTTTAACACTCCACTCACTGCAATGGACAGATCACCTAAGCAGAAGATAAACAAGAAAATAAGGGCTTTGAATGACACACTGGACCAGATGGACTTCACAGATATGTTCAGAACATTCCATCCCAAAGCAACAGAATACATAGTCTTCTCAGGTGAACATGGAACATTCTCCAAAATGGATCACATACTGGGTCACAAATCAGGTCTCAACTGATACCAAAAGATTGGGATCATTCCCTATGTATTTTCAAACCACAAAGCTTTGAAACTTGAATTCAATCCCAGAAATTTGGAAAGAAGTCAAATACATGGAGGTTAAAGAGCATCCTACTAAAGAATGAATGGGTCAACCAGGAAATTAAAAAGAATTTTAAAAATTCATGGAAACAAATGAAAATGAAAACACAACTGTTCAAAACCTTTGGGATTCAGCAAAGGTTCCTAAGAGGGAAGTATATAACAATACAAGCCTTTCTCAAGAAACAAGAAAGATCTCAAATACACAACCTAACCTTACACCTAAAGGAGCTGGAGAAAGAACAACAAATAAAGCCTAAACCCAGCAAGAGAAGATAATTAATAAATATTAGAGTAGAAAGCAATGAAATAGAAACAAAAGAACAGTAGAACAGATCAATGAAACTAGAAGCTGGTTCTTTGAAAGAATAAATAAGATCAATATACCCCTGGCTAGACTTATCAAAAAGAAAAGAGAAAAGACCCAAATAAATAAAATCATGAATGAAAGAGGAGAGATCACAACCAACACCAAAGAAATACAAACAATTATAAGAACATATTATCAGCAATTACATGCCAACAAATTAGGCAATCTGGAAGAAATGATGCATTCCTAGAAACATATAAACTACCAAAACTGAAACAGGAAGAAATAGAAAACCTGAACAGACCCATAACCAGCAAGGAAATTGAAGCAGTAATCAAAAATCTCCCAGGGTGCCTGGGTGGCTCAGTTGGTTGAGCGACTGCCTTCGGCTCAGGTCATGGTCCTGGAGTCCTGGGATCGAGTCCCACATCGGGCTCCCGGCTCAGCGGGGAGCCTGCTTCTCCCTCGGGCCCTCTCCCCTCTCATGCTGTTTCTCTCTCTCTCTCTCTCTCAAATAAATAAATAAATAAAATCTTTAAAAAAAAAATCTCCCAACAAACAAGAGTCCAGGGCAGGATGGCTTCCCAGGGGAATTCTACCAAACATTTAAAGAAGAACTAATACCTATTCTTCTGAAACTGTTTCAAAAAATAGCAATGGAAGGAAAACTTCCAAACTCTATGAGGCCAGCATTACCTTGATCCTAAAAGCAGACAAAGACCCAACCAAAAAGGAGAATATCCCTGAGGAACATGGATGCAAAAATTCTCACCAAAATACTAGTCAATAGGATCCAACAGTACATTAAAAGGATTATTTACCCTGACCAAGTGGGATTTTATTCCTGGACTGTAAGGGTGTTTCAACATGTGCAAATCAATCAATGTGATACACCACATTAATAAAAGAAAGGACAAGAACCATATGATCCTCTCAAAAGATGCAGAAAAAGCAGTTGACAAAGTACAGCATCCTTTCTTGATTAAAACTCTTCACAGTGTAGGGATAGAGGGAACATACCTCAGTATCATAAAAGCCATCTATGAAAAGCCCACAGCGAATATCATTCTCAATGGGGAAAAACTGAGAGCTTTTTCCCTAAGGTCAGGAACATGACAGGAATGTCCACTCTCACCACTGTTGTTCATCATAGTACTACAAGTCCTAGCCTCAGCAATCAGACAATAAAAAGAAATAAAAGGCGTCCAAATTGGCAAAGACTAAGTCAAACTCACTCTTCAGAGATGACATGATACTCTATGTGGAAAACCCAAAGACTCCACCCCAAAATTGCTAGAACTTATACAGGAATTCAGTAAAGTGGCAGGATATAAAATCAATGCACAGAAATCAGTTGCATTTCTATACACTAACAATGAGACAAAAGAAAGAGAAATTAAAGAGTCAATCCCACTTACAATTGCCCCCAAAACCATAAGATACCTAGGAATAAAACTAACCAAAGAGGCAAAGGATCTGTACTTACAAAACTATAGAACACGCATGAAAAAAATTGAGGAAGACATGAAGAAATGGAAAAACGTTCTGTGCTCATGGATTGGAAGAATAAATATTGTTAAAATATCTATGCTACCTAGAGCAATCTATATATTCACTGCAATACCTATCAAAATACCATCAACTTTTTTCACAGAGCTGGAACAAACAATCCTAAAATTTGTATGGAACCAGAAAAGACTCCAAATAGCCAAAGGAAGGTTGAAAAAGAAAACCAAAGCTGGTAGCATCACAATCCCAGACTTGAAGTTCTGTTACAAAGCTGTAATCATCAAGACAGTATGGTACTGGCATAAAAACAGACACATAGATCAATGGCACAGAACAGAGAACCCAGAAATGGACCCTCAATTCTATGGTCAACTAATCTTCGACAAAGCAGGAAAGAATATCCAATGGAAAAAAGACATTCTCTTCAACAAATGGTGTTGGGAAAATTGGACAGCCACATGCAGAAGAATGAAACTGGACCATTTTCTTACACCATGCACAAAAATAGACTCAAAATGGATGAAAGACCTCAATGTGAGACAGGAATCCATCAAAATCCTAGAGGAGAAAACAGGAAGTAACCTCTTCGATCTCGGCCACAGCAACTTCTTGCTTGACATATCTCCAAAGGCAAGGGAAATAAAGGCAAAAATGAACTATTGGGACTTCATCAAGATAAAAAGCTTTTGCACAGCAAAGGAAAGAGTCAACCAAACCAAGACAACTGACAGAATGGGAGAAGATATTTGCAAATGACATATCAGATAAAGGGCTAGTATCCAAAATCTATAAAGAAGTTATCAAACTCAATACCCAAAGAACAAATAATCCAATCAAGAACTCGGCAGAAGACATGAACAGACATTTCTCCAAAGAAGACATCCAAATGGCCAACATGAAAAAGTGCTCAACATCACTCATCATCAGGGAAATATAAATTGAAACTACAATGAGATACCACCTCTTACCAGTCAGAATGGCTAAAATGAACAAGTCAGAAAACAAGAGATGTTGGCTGGCGAGCATGCAGAGAAAAAGGAACCCTCTTACACTGCTGGTGGAAATGCAAGCTGATGCAGCCATTCGGAAAATAGCATGGAGGTTTCTTGGGGAGTTAAAAATAGAGCTACCCTATTACCCAGCAATTGCACTACAGGGTATTTACCCCAAAGATACAAATGTAGTGAACGGAAGGGGCAGCTGTTTATAGCCGCAGTGTCCACAGTAGCCATACTATGGAAGGTGCACAGATATCTGTTGACAGATGAATGGATAAAGAAGATGTGGTATTTATATACAATGGAATACTACTCGGCCATCAAAAATAAAAAAAGGAAATCTTGCCATTTGCAATAATGAGGATGGAACTAGAGGGTATGATGCTAAGTGAAATAAGTCAATAAGAGAAAGACAATTATCATATGATCTCAATCATATGTGGAATTTAAGAAACAAAATAGAGAATCATATAGGAAGGGAGGGAAAAAGATAGGGAGGAAGACTAGGAAGATATGCAATGGGTCAAAACAAGGAATAGGTAAACACCTTAACATTTTTACTATTGCCTTCATTTAAATAAATATGTTAGTTTTAACTATGAAGTATTTCAAACATATAGAAAAGTACAGATTATAATACAGTTAATCCTTGAAACTTGGTAAAGAGTAACAACCCCTGCACAGTCAAAAATCCACGTATAACTTTTGACTCCCCCAAAACTTAACTACTTTAGCCTACTCTTGACCGGAAGCCTTACTGATAACATAAATAGTTGATTAACACATATTTTGCATGTTATATGTTTTATACACTGTATTCTTACAATAAAGTAAGCTAGAGAAAAGAAAATGTTATTTAAAAAATCATAAGGAAGAGAAAATACACACAGTGCTATACTATATTTATTGAAAAAAAAATCTGCATAAAGGTGGACCCACACAGTTCAAACTTGTGCTGTTCAAGGGTATAACAAAACACAAAACCCTTCCCCCACAATTTAACAAATGTTGATATTTGGCAATATTTGAATTTTTAATTTTTTTTTAAATTTTATTTGACAGAGAGAGAACTCAAGCATAAGCAGGGGGAGTGGCAGAGGGAGAGGGAGAAGCAGGCTCCCCACCAAGCAGGGAGCCCAATGCAGGGCTCGATCCCAGGACCCCCAGGATCATGATCTGAGCCAAAGGGATGCTTAACCAACTGAGCCACCCAGGCATGCCAATATATGGCAATATTTGCCTCAGATATTTACAAAATAAAATGTAGGAAATACAAATAAATAAAGACACAAATAAGATGTTAGAGATACCATTCCTTATCTCACTAGGAGAATCACAGATGCTGACATGTACCCTTCCAGTCCATTTTTTTTAACTGTTAGAGTTTACTAAATTCTGTTTAATTTATTCATTTCCTTATTCTTGAACAATTATGTTGCTTCCAATTTTTGCTAATACAACAAGGCTGCACTGACAGTTTTGAGAATGCCTTTTCATTTCAGAGTTCAACCACAATATGTAAATTAAAAGTAGAATTGCTATCTTGTAGTGTATACATATTTTCTTTCTTTTTTATTATTATGTTATGTTAGTCATGTGTATACACTTTTTCAAGTCCATCCACCTTATTAAAGTACTCTCCAAAGTAGATGGACCCAGACACAGCCATTGCAGTACACTGAGCTCTATAGAGACAGCACCAGCCTAAGTGAGACCCAGACAGGCACTGGGCGACTCTGTGCCTCACTGAGGAAAATAATTAAACATGGGCAGAGGAGATCTGAAGAAGCCAAGAGGCAAAATGTCATCATGTGCAAATTTGCCGAGAGGAGAACAAGAAGAAGCATCCAGATGCTTCAGTCAACTTCTCAGAGTTTTCTATTAAGTGCTCAGAGAGGTGGAAGACCATGTCTGCTAAAGAGAAAGGAAAATTTGAAGACATGGCAAAGGTGGACAAGGAGAGAAAGAGAAAGAGAAAACTTACATCCCCCCTAGAGGGGAAACAAAAAAGTTGTTCAAGCATCCCAGTGCACCAGAGGCCCTCGTCGACCTTTTTCTTGTTTTGTGCTGAGTATCACCCAAAAATCAGAGAACATCCTGGCCTATCCATTGGTGACATTGCAAAGAAATTGGGAGATATGTGGGATAACACTGCTGCAGATGGCAAGCAGCCTTATGAAAAGAAGGCTGCCAAGCTGAAGGAAAAATATGCAAAGGATATTGTTGCATATCGAGCTAAAGTAAAGTCTGATGTGGCAAAAAAGGGAGTTGTCAAGGCTGAAAAAAAGCAAGAAAAAGAAGGAAGAGGAGAAAGACAAGGAAGATGAAGATGAAGAAGATGATGAATAAGTTGGTTCTAGCAGTTTTTTCTTCTCTATAAAGCATTTAACCCCCTTACACAACTCACTCATTTTAAAGAAAAAAATTGAAATGTAAAAACAAAATAAAACAAAAACAAAGTAGCTGCACCAATGTATCATAAGACCAGCAGTTTTTGAAAGTTCTTATGTTCTCATATTATTGCCAAAATATCATATGATCAGAGTTTTTAAGTTTTAGCAATCTACTTTTTATGAAATGTTGTCCCATTTCAAGTTTCATCACCTCTAATGATCAGTGAGAATTTGCAACTTTTTATATATTTAATGGTCTTAAAATTTTCTTCTGTTAATTAACTCTCCATATCCTTTGTCACTTTCTATGGAAATAGTTCCCTTTTATTGCTTTTAGGGTTTTATTTAATATATATTTTGCTTATTAATCCTTTATTGGTTGCTTGGATTACAGATATTTTCACCCAGTAAGGGGCTTATCTTTTTTATTTTATGGCCTTTTCTGTACAGAACTTTTTTATTTTAAATAGCTAAAGTTATCAATCTTTTTAAGCTTTGTGCTTCTCGAGTCTTGTGGAAGAGTTCTTTTCCTAACTTCCAACATCATAGTTATTTTTGTTACTTTTTTACATTTTTCAATTTGTTTTTAATACATTTAGGATTTATTTTTGTGTATGGTGGGAGGTAGTCTTACAAATTGATTTTTCCTATATGATTAGTCAATTGTCTCACCATCATCTATTATTTTATCTTTCACCATTGAATTCCACTGTTAATTTTTCATATACACATATGGCTGTTTCTAGGCTCCCTGTTCTGTTTACACTGATATATTTTTGTATCCTTCTGCCAGTACAACACATTTTAATTACTGTATCTTTATAACAACTCTTAATAAATGATAGAGTAACTTCATTCTCTTTAATCTTCTTCTAATATTTTCTTTTAGTTATTCTTGGACCTTTAATTCATCCATAGAAATGTTTGAAACAGCTTTGCAAGTTCTAAGAAGATTTAAGATTTAGGCTGAACTAGCTTTGCTTTACTAGATTATTTTGGGGAGAATCAAAATTTTAAAATATTGAGAGTTCCTGTCCAAAAACATGGTATTATTCTCTATTTATTTAGATCTTCATATATATTCCTCAATTATATTTTATAAATTTTTCTACAAGTCATATGTATATTATGTTAAATTTAATCTCACATATTTATAGTTTTGTGGCTAAGACAATGGAGTATTTTATTATTTATTTATTTATTTATTTATTTACTTTTAAGTAGGCTCCAAGCCCAGCCTAGAGCCCAATGCAGGGCTTGAACTTCAACCCTAATATCAAGACCTGAGCTGAAATCAAGAGTCAGATGCTTAACTGACTGAACCACCCAGGCACCACATAGGATGTTCAAAATTACATTTCTAAACCAGTGTTTATAAACAGTTTTGTAGACAATATCCTTGATGAACTCTCTGATTACTTCTACTAATTTGTAAGTAGAATCTCTTAAATTTCTTATGTATATAATCACATCATCTGTGACACTGGCAATTTGGTTTCTTATTTTTCCTTTCCCCATATCTCTTATTTATTTTCCATGTCATATTGAGCTCGCTAGGACCTCCAGTACAATGCTAAATACAAGTGCTGAGAGCAGGCATCCTAAATTATTTCTGACTTTAAGAGAATGCTTTTAAATCATTCACCATTAAGTGTGAACTTCACATTAACTTTTACATAGACATCCATTTATTTATTCAGTTTTTTAAGATTTGTTAACCTGAGATGAGCATATTTTTTCTCTGTTGATATATTAATGTGGTAAATTACATTAGATTTTATAAAGTTAAAACATCTCTGTAATCCTAGAATAAACCTTACTGGTATTTATTGAATTCTGAAAAGTTTTCAGTTGGTCTCTATTCAAATATTGTCTCTTTTCCCATTCTTTCTATTTTCTTTCTGGAAATATATAAAATCTCTATATTTATAGATGATATATTTATAGCTATATAGATATACATGTAGATGACATAGAAAGAAAAAGAAAGAGAATTGCTATTAGATGTATGTTGGATCACATAATTTGATTGCAGCTATTCTTTTGTACTTTCTTTTTAATATTTCATTTCCTATCTCTTTACTACATCCTAGACAATTTCCTCAGGGCTATCTTTAAAGTCTTTTTTTTTTTCTTTTTTTTTTTTTCTTCTCTTCTTTCATTATCTCTTAATCAGAACCTAACCAGATATTTGATCCACCCACTTAAGTCTTAATTAATGACTACATTTTGTAATTTCTAAACATTTTATTTTTTTCAATCTACATCTAATATTCTTTTTTCATAGAGCCCTACTATTTCTTTATGGTTTTTATTACTTCCTTTAATACTTTGTTCATTTTAATCATTTTCAAATTATTTCTTTCTCTCATATTCTTGGGATGCTTATTTTTCTCTGTTAATATATTATTCAGGATCTACTCTGGAGACAGAAACCATATCAGTAATTTGAATAGAGACTATTTAATATAAATAATTATTAATTAGTAAAGGCAGTTAACAGCAAACCAGGATAAAAGAAGACTCTAAAGAATACACAAACAGCAAAAATAGGGAAGAGCTATTACCTTTAGAGTTGAGGTAGCTACCTAAGGAAGAAGCAACTTTGGGAAAGGACCCCAACCACCCCTACCCCCACCCCATCAAAGCTGAGATCCACACCTGGCCTTGGAGAGTGTGTAATTAGAGCCTACTGGGTGGCAGGGATTTCTGGGATCATATTGATCAGAGCTCTTTCACACAAAAGATGCCAGATGTCCACTGAGATGCCAGCAACATTTGCTCTGGGATACCATAGACCAGAGCTGCTCTAATGGAAGCTGCCTGCTAGGGTATGGGCAGGTCTCAGATGGTATGTAGAAAACTGCACATTGGGGTGCAAAAGAAACTCAATGGAGAGTTAACTCTACTGGGTCTTCCACATACCATTGATAGCTGGGCCTTAGGAGGGAAAAAAAAGAGTCCAAAACTGGGAAGAAAAGCCTCATCCTCCACTATGCCTTGCAGGACCCCTCCAGCATTGCATCAGCTGACAAAGGGTCCAGTTCCATTATCAAAAATCAAGACGAGATAGATTTGGGTCTGAGAATCAATAAGTTCACAACTAGCTGTCTTAGTCAAGTTCATTAACTCCTAATTTAATATAAACCCCATAACAGTTCTATGAAATCAACAATACCCCCATTGTACAGGAAAGAAAACTGAGGTTTACAGAAGTGAGGTAATTGTCTACAGCCATCCATCTAGTAAATAGTCAAAATAAGACTGGATTCTGACAATGTGATTCCAGAACCCTCTCTTAACCCACTGCACTTTGCCTTCAGATTCACCTGAGTAATGCCAATTGGGAAACTGTTACAGATGTCCTGCCCTGGGCTGAAAAGGCAGCAATGAGAATAACTAGGAGACATTTCAGAATAAGATTTGACACTTCTTAGACCAACTAAATGTAATAGTTACTCTAGGATTCCAGGATAATCTCAACTTCAAACGTTCTATCCTATGACCCATAAGGGCATTTGCATTTTACAGAAATACGTTCAGAAAATAAGGCCCTTGTTGGGCGCCTGGGTGGCTCAGTTGGTTAAGCGACTGCCTTCGGCTCAGGTCATGATCCTGGAGTCCCTGGATCGAGTCCTGCATCGGGCTCCCTGCTCGGCAGGGAGTCTGCTTCTCCCTCTGACCCTCCCCCCTCTCATGTGCTTGCTCTCTCTCATTCTCTCTCTCTCAAATAAATAAATAAAATCTTAAAAAAAAATAAAAAATAAAATAAAATAAAATAAAGAAAATAAGGCCCTTGTAAATCTAAGGTATACATAAAAGTCAAAAAATAAATCCTGAGAGTAGCATAAAACAAACTCTAGTATTCATCTAATATGATTTTACATAAGATTTATAGCCAATAATTAAGTTTATATGGAACAGTAACACAAATACACATACACACACATGTATACACCCTCCAGTACAATATTCTTAGGTCTCAGTTTGTTTTTACATATGCTATAAATATTCTTAAGTTAGTTGAAAATAGAACATGTGCACAACTTTATATAAATGTGGACTCTTGTTCAAGTTGTTCTTTGCCTAGCTTTTCTCAGTCTTTTTTGGCTTTTAGTGTCAAAAGATCAATATACAATAATAAAGGCATTTGAGAGGATGTCTAATTGGAGTTTATTTATACTCTAGACACCCTCTCAATCACTTTTATTATTGTATATTGATCTTTTGACAGTAAAAGAAAGAACAAACTCAAGACATCACCTCTTCCGAGGTATCCACATCCTAATCCCAAGAATTTGTGAGTATATCATGTTACATGGCAAGGGGGAATTAGGGTTCCAGATAGAATTAAGATGAGTAATCATCTACCTTGAGATGGGGAGATTATTCTGGATTACTCAGGTGAGCTCAATGTAATTACAAGGGCCCTTATAAGTAAAAGAGGGAGACAAGAGAGTCAGAGTCAGAGAGTTAACAATGTGAGAAAGACAAATTCTCCCCTGGAGTCTCTAAAAAGGAACACAGCCTTGCACACACCTTGATTTTAGCTTGAGACTCATTTTAAATTTCTGACCTCCAGATCTGTAAATAATAAATTGTTGTTATTGTAGCCACTAACTTTGTAGTCATTTGTTATAGCAACCATAGGAAACTAACACATCCTGCCCCATCATCTGAATCAAAGGAATTTTAGATTTAAAATCCTGAAATCTCTGTTCAAATAATAATCATAGAAATGAATTAATTGATCTTACTTATTGGGTCACACATCCATAGCCTGCTCACATTCTAAGGCCTCCTTTTTGATTTTCTCTTGTCTGTATGCAAATTGTCCCCCCACCCCGGTCTAAGCCCTGCAGTTTCACATTTGAATTGCTATTTTAAGATAATAATGTCTTATTCACTCATTCAATTATTCGGTCAACAAGCATTTATACCTCTAGCTGGACCTCAGACACCTATATATAACTCATGCCCAACAGATGTTTCAACTTACTATGTCCAAAACCAAATTCCTGATTTTCCTACCCAATCCACAACTTCTAGTCTTCTTCACTTCAGTTGATGCAAAATCCATTCTTCTACTTGTTCAGGCCAAAATGCTTGGAGTCATCCTTGACTCCTCTCTTTCCCTCACATTTCCCATCCAATCCATCAGCATATCCTGCCTGCTGTACATTCAAAATGTGTACACTACTCACCACCTTCATGATCACCACCCATTCAAGCTACTATTTTCTCTTGCCTTAGAGCCTCTAACTGGTCTCTGGCTTTACTCCCTTCAGTCTATTTTCCACACAGCAGCCAGGCCAATCACACTAAAAACATAAGTCTGACCCCTTCTCTCCTCTGCTCAAAAATTCCCATCTTTCCCATCTCACTTGGAGTAACAAAAACCCTGCTCCCTCCTCTGCTGTCCATTATCATTTCTATGATACTTTGCAGTAGTCACTCAGCTCTAGGAACAAGTCACACTGCTGCCTCAGGGACACTGTTTGCTGCTCCCTCCACATGACTCATTCCCTCAGTGAGGCCTTTCTTGCCCACTTTATGTATAAAAGCAAACCATTCACCCCTCAACCCTTGTCCTGCTGCTTGATATGCAACTGTACCCATTTTATTTTTCTCCATAGTACTCATCACTATCTGACAGATTATATATTTACTTGATTTGTTTATTGTCCAATTCCCCTCAACCCCACTAAAATATAAACTCCACGAAAGCAGAAACCATTTTTTCACTGTTTACCCTCAGCACCTGGAATTGTACCTAGCACATAATAAGCACATATACAAATATTTTTTGAATAAGTAAATGACCTGTTCCCGGTCCTAGGGATATGAAGATGAATGAAACACAATATTTGACGTTGAGGAATTCAGTCTAGAGCAGCACTGTTCAACAGAACTTTCTGTGATGATGCACTGTTGAATATGGCAGCCACTAGCAAATGTGGCTACTATGACTGAGGAAATGAATTTTTATTGTATTTTATTTTAATTATTTTAAATTTAAAAGGTCACATGGGGCTAGTGGCTACCATATTGGACAATACAGGTGTAGAGGAGAGAGATACATTAGCATAATACTGGTAAGAATGCAATGTAACTAGTGTCACAGTAGAGACATGCAATAAAATGCTGTCTGAACCCAGAGAAGAGAGCCGCTAATTCTGCCTGAGTTTAGTTTTCTCCAATAGACACTCCAAGAGCACTTACTGCTTTTCTCTTACATCATTTTGCATCGTAATTATTATTTATTTATAATTATTTACTTGATGTCAATCTTCCTTACTAAAGTATGAGAGCTAGGGCTGTGATCATCCTTAGCTACTGACAGAATTCTTTGTACATAGTAGGTAAACAATAAGAACTGGTTTGACTGACCAGCGAGATAGTTATGGGAGCCTTCTTGAGGAGGTGACATTTGAGTTGGATCTTAAAGGATGAGTAGGAGTTTGCTAGGCCAGAGCCAAGATAAGGTAGAAGGGATGGTAGGCAGGGAAAACAACATGTGCAAAGGCCAATAATGGGAGTTCTAGCACTTTCATTAGTGCGATAAGGAGCTCAGTGTGGTTGTAATGCATATATAATGATAGATGTACTCACTTCTTACTGCTTGACAGTTCAAGTCAACAATTTCGTTAGTAAGAAAATCCCAAATCCAGTATGAAATTAAGAGTTGGGCAATTGTTTAATGAATTGTTAAAGTAGACTTAGAGTTTTTCAAATCTTTAGCCCATAATAGCCCTGTATAAGTATAGACTAAAAATTCTCTAACTTTTTCATGATTTAGAATATTATGATATTTCAGTTTATGGGGACCTTAGAGATTATTTAACTGATGCCTTCTTTGCTCAGATGAGGAAATTAAGACTCAGAACACAGTTAATTAATGCAGAGGTGGGACCATAATCCAGATGTTTTAGCTTCCAATCCAGAGTCATTACCAACACATGGCAATTACACAACCACTTTTCATCCTCTCACTCTGACACAAAGCAAGATACTGGTCCCACAATATGTCCATTAATAACCTCTGATCAACTTTTAAAACATACAAGGAAAAGACTCAGTCATAAATTCTCTGTCTATGTATGAGAAGAACCATCAAGGCTGCCCAATACAAACAAACAACAATTTTAAGTCTCAAGAAATAGTAACAAACTTCGAGTTATTTTAGTAATGAAGTGTGAAATGAATTACTATTTTTGCAAGCACAACAGGATGAAAGTTCTTTGTAATATGTTAAAATGAATATTGCACTACAAGTCTGGTTTCCCATCCTGATTCAACCATTCTCTAGCTGGATTACCGAGAGCAACTAATTTAACCTCTGTGAGCCCCCCATTTCTTAATTTCTAAAATGTGGGTGTTTGATTTCCAAGGTCCTTTCCAACTCTGGTTTTCATGTGATTTTGCTGAGTTGGAAAGAGAGAAAAAGCAACAGAACAAATTCCCACTTGGATAGATGTTCATTTATGCTGTTTCTGGGCAGCCAAACCAACAATCTTAACAAAATTTGATATCATTGGTATCTGTCAATCTGTACATCTATCAGACTATATATAAGTCACATGACCCAAAACGAGCACCAGTATTACATCCTTTTCAGTATTCTGCACTTGATGTGTGATCCAGAAATGTTGTTGACTTTGTTGTCCCAACATCTTACCCACTTGGTACCAGCACTCCAAGGTTCAAGATTCATTCTGAGCATTTCCCAGGAGTCTTACTTTGCAAGCTTCATTACTAAGCTACCACCAATTTTTTACATTAAAAATATATTGGGGCACCTGGGTGGCTCAGTCGCTTAAGCAACTGCCTTCGGCTCGGGCCCTGGTCTCAGGGTCCTGGGATCGAGCCCCGCATCGGGCTCCCTGCTCCGCGGGAAGCCTGCTTCTCCCTCTCCCACTCCCCCTGCTTGCGTTCCCTCTCTCTCTGTCAAATAAATAAATAAAATCTTTAAAAAAAAAAAAAATATATATATATATATATAGACTTCCCCAGGTACAGGTTGAATAGAGGATGTGCTTTATTTATTTTTGTATTATCTTCCTTTAAAATCTCTGAAGGTCCTAAAAAACAAGGACTAATTTATAACAAACAAGAAAAAATAGAAATAGTTTATTGCTATGGAAGCAGTTTGTCTTACTTGTGATATGCATATATGTGGGTCCCCAAACAGAATCACGATGTTTACCTTTGTTTCCACCACTGAAATATAAAATTTATGTATTTTTCATTTCAGTTCCACCTTTCATGAGCAAATACAAATAAAATTTTTCTTTTGTCTATTTCTTTTAACACACATGATGTTGATCCCTATTTTCTTGAGCTCTCTTAGATACATACCTAAGAATTCAGTGTGTCTCTTAGAATATGAGAAAAATCTCCTGCAAGAACAATTAAGAACAGATGGTTAAAAACTTTAAAGTAGTGTTTGCATAAAAAGATCATCTTACTTTGACACTGTTGAGTTTTATATTACTTTTAATTGTTTTCCCTGAAAAGAGTACCCCTCCCTTAACCAAAAGATAACAAGAAAAGGCATATTTTTTTACTGAAAATGAAACAATTCCTAGCAAAGGCACTATGGGGAAGAAAGTAACACAAAAAGGAATATGGTACACTGTAAATAAAGGTGTCCATCCGCTCAAATGTATAAGAAACTTACACTAAATCTAAAAGACTTTAGCCACCTCATTTTCCCAGAACCCAGAACAAACCTGAAGTAACCCAAAAGCCTCTGCACCAATATCATGGGCTTATTAAAAAATAATAATAATAATACAAAGCAGAGTTCATTGACTTATTCTCTTCTATAAATCAAGTTTGTTAGTTTGGTTATCTTATGTTCCCACTGCACTTCTGTCCTGTTCTGATTTATAGATGGGAAGTTGGATAACAGATTAGCAGCTTGTGAACAAGGTGATGGAAACAGGGAGAAACTATTTAAAGCAGACATAAATACTAAAGGAGGAATCAATCTTCAACTAGAAAAAATCAACAATCTGGTCATTACAAAAGTGATTGATAAAAAACAAATTCAAAAAATACAAATGGCCCCTTCAGTAGAGGCAGCCCTGCGTGATCCTGTTTCATTTCACGCAGAAATCTGTCACTCAGACCACAGTTGATTGGACTATGGCTGATCATGTGATATAAATGCAACCAAAAGTCAGCTGAGCAGTGAGCTTCAGGATGACCTGGTATGAAAAGATTTGCCAGACACAAAGAAAGGTCCAATAAGATTCTTAACATAAACAAAGTTCCAATCAGATTCTATTTCTAATAATTTGATTTGGAAATGAAGCTTTAAAATGTTCTAAGATCCATAAGCAGCTAAAAGCAAACTGGAGTCATAAAGAAATCAAAGATATTAGGAAGCACAAACCAAGAGTGAGCGAAAGCTGTGATGTTGATAAAATGGATAAAAGAGTGAAGCAATGATTTATTAGATGAGAAGAAATGAGACATAGATTAAACAAGAGAAGATAAATGGAGAATCTACTTTCAGAATCCCTAGAACTACCTTAGATCTACTTCTAATCTTGTGCTATTTTCCTGTTCTTGGATTTCTGTGACCCTCTCTCTCTTTTATTTATTCTTCAAAAAGTCCTTAATCACTTAAGATAGCCTGGAAATGTCTTTATTCCTTGAAATCAGAAATGCCTAATATGTCCTTTGTCCATAAACTTGGGGGTTTTATTTTCTCATTGATATGTTAAAAATTCTTTACATATCAAGTCTATAAATCTATAATATATGTTTATCATTTGGCTTTTAACAAAATAGTAGGCAGCAGCCAGTTTCTGAGCAGTTACTATGTTCCATGCACTTAAAAACCACTTTATGGGAATTATCTCATTGAGTCCTCAAAATAACCATATGATGAAAAAAGTTTGACACCAACAGTTTGACAGATTTGCTTAAAGTCACTGAGCTAATGAAAGAAGAGTAGAAATAAAATTCAGGCAAGCATCACCATTCCTTATTATTATTATTAATTTTGGTAACATACGCATAACATAAAATTTACCATATTAACCATTTTTAAGGGTACAATTTGGTGACATTAAGTACAGTCATACTGTTGTGCAACGATCAGCACCATGATCTCCAGAATTCTTTCATCTTACAAAACTGAAACTGTGCCCCTTAAACAGTAACTCCCCATTCCCCTCATTCCCACCCAGCCCCTGGCAACCATTCTATTTTCGATCCCTCTGAATCTGACTACTCTGGCTATCTCATAATATACACAGTATTGTGCTTTTGTAACTGGCTTATTTCACCTACATACATAGTGTCCTCAGTGTTCATCCATGTTGTAGCATGTGTCAGAATTTCCTTCCATTTTAAGGATTAATAATATTCCAAAGTATACACCACACTTTATCTGTTCATCTGTCGATGGATACTTGGGTTGCTTCCACCCCTTGGATATTGTGAATAATGCTGCTATGTATAGATATATCTCTATAAGTCCTTGCTTTCAATTCTTTTGGATATATGCCAGAAGTAAAATTGCAGGATCATATGGTAATTCTATTTTTAATTGGGGGGGGTAACTGCCATACTGTTTTTCATAGCAGCTGCAACATTTTACACTTCCACCAATAGTCAACCCACAAAGGTTCTAATTTCTTCACATACTTACCAACATTTGTTATTTTCTGTGTTTGTTTGTTTGTTTATAGTAACCATCCATTCTTCTTTTAATTTATGTGTTTGGAGTGTGTCTAAAATTCAGAAGTTCTAAAATTTTTATGTAGATAAATCATCAATCTTTAAGGTTTAAATATCTTGCTTCAAAACCTTTCCCCATCCCAAGATTATATAAATATTAATTTCTATTACATTTTCTAGGACTTTTTTAATCCATCTGGGATTAATCATGTGAAGTAGAAGCTAAACATTAATTCTTTGGTCTTAATGATTAGATAATTGTCCCAATGTCATTTTTAATAATCTATTCTTTCTCAACTCGTTTGAAATTCTGCATTTATTATGGGCTAAGTAATTATATGTAGAAATAAATTTCTAAACTACTTATTCTGTTTCAATACCATATTTTTTTATTTTATTTTGTTATGTTAATCACCAAATCACCATGCATTACATCATTAGTTTTTGATATAGTGTTCCATGATTCATTGTTTTCGTATAATACCCAGTGCTCCATTCAATAGTGCCCTCTTTAATACCCATCACCAGGCTAACCCATCCCCCCACCCCCCTCAACATTGTTGATTATTATAGCTTTATAATGCATTAAAGTACCTGGTCGGACCAGTCTCTCTTCATTACTCTTGTTTATCTAAAATATTCTAGGCTATCCTCACATGAGAGGTTTATACAGGTGTAAAACAGTACCACCTAACTTAATTTCATATCAAAGATATCACCACATTACAGAATAATACAATATAAATAATGTTCACAATGATGACTCCAAAAACTATCACAAAAACTAAGTGTGCTTAACAGCATTGCCAGAATTAAAGCAAAAAAGAATATGATGCATTTTAGTAAGGTTTATATAAAATAATAGCATTATAAAATAAAATTTCAGATCTTCAAAAACCATGAAACAGAGAGAATACTAATATTATACATGTGCAATTAAAAAAATAATAATCCTGTAGGCACAGGGATGCACTGGTGGATATCAAGCCAAAATATAATTAGCACTTAGGGGTCATTAACGCATCTTTTCCCAAGACATGAGATCAAATCCTTCAAGGACTGTTGTACTTCCTTTCTCATCAAATCATCTGGAATCATTATATTCTTCCAACTATGACTTCTCTCCACTCTCATTCATATGATTGTTAATTAGTTCTTCCAGGTTGATAGCTATGATGACCTTCCTAATTTCAAAGAACATGCCCCTCACTCATTTATAGTCTCTCTTTCCTGAATCACTTCCTGAAGATGACTAAACTGTCACAGAACTTGCATTATAACATCCAACAAGACATTCTTCCTTCGTCTCTTTGCCACAGGTCTAGCATTATCATTTGCACATCATTTGTCAACCATGGTGAGTCAAAAAATGTTTTCCAAAACACAGATGGCATAAATAGAGGCCACAGAGGAAACTACACAAATTGTAGACATATTTATCTCAAGAAAGCATGGTAGATGGCTCATTAACCAAGAACATTTGCAGTACAAGGCACTAACATCAATTTTCGGTGTATTCAGCAAAGAATCCAACACAGCAGGTTTCATTGACACAGAAGCTAAAGGAGCACGTTGAGCACAGAAATATATATTTTAACAACATGCTGTGGCCTGGAAAGGGCAAGACTGACAGCAGGGTGATGGCAACATTTTAGAAAGTAATGGAAACCTGAATCAAGTCAATGGCAGCAGGAATGTAGAGGAAGGCATGACGTCTGGTTAAATATGAAGAGTAAGGCAGAAGTTTTCTTAGATAACTCCCAAGATTATTCTTGAGTTTCTTCCACATATTAGTTTGGTAAATGTTTATTAAATGAATGAATGAATGAGTGATTTGTTTAGAATCATATTTAGTGTTATTCAAAGGGGGGTGTCTACAGACAAGATGTCAAACTATAGTTTGTTATTGATCCATAACAAGATAAGGAGTTCACTCCAGAAGGTAAGTTAGTTAGGTCACAAATCATATTGTTTAATTCAGCAGATATTTTTATTGTTTCTGTGAAGGATACAGTACATTGATTCACATTCTGGCATAACCTCTTAATTTCATTAGGAGCTAGAACTTTAAAAAACACATGATCTGGATCCTAAATAACAGGCAACTAAATTTGAATCCCTGGGAATCCAGAGGTGGTAACATCGTCTGACAATGTCTATGGGATCAGTGGTAAACAAAGAAGCTCTTAATCCCAGGGAAGGGTCTAGGACAGAATTCCGGAGATCACTATGATCGTTTTGAGGAATGATTCATTTGACTAATATATGGGCATACTTGCAAAAGAGTTCTTGCCTTGAGCTCAGGGAAATGCCTATGCTGATATTTCTGAGACCTATGGCTGGATTAATAACTATAGTAATTGCCCAAAAAAAGGTAAATTGGACCCCATAAGCTAATGGTTGTTTAAAACATCTCACTTCCTGAGCTGCAAGTATCAAAAAATCATATATAAAAAAATTGGTTTGGCCATCTGCAGAACTTTTCCATGTGGTTTGTGAATATGAAATGGATTTCAGAAAGTCATTGTTCAATTAGTATGCTTCCAGCTGCATGTATATAAAATCCTAAATCAAACCAGCTCCCCCAAAGAAGGAACTTTCTTGCTCACATAAATGAAAGTCTAGAGGTAGGCTAGGCTTAGGCCTTGACTTAATACAATGACTCTAGCCCCATTCCCCTGCATTGCTCTAGGTTCTTCTCTTCTCCATGGGGACTTCACCCTTAGATTGGCAGAAAAGTAATTACAAGCATTCTGACCTTACACCCTTACTCTTTCTATGGTTCCCTCTGAAACATGGGTAAGTTTTTTCCAGAAGTGTCCCTCCCTCAAATCTCCCTTCATGTCCCATTTGCCCAAATTGGAATATGCACAAATTCTTGGACCAATCCCTCTAGCTGAGGAAATGACATGCCTACTTAAGTCTGGCATCCTAAAACAGACACTGGCTTGGGAGTAAGGCTTTACTGTGATTTTCTTAGACTAATTAGGGTTCATCATTCTAGTTGAGGTCAGTGCCCCAAACCTCCTGCCTGCTGTGAAATGGATGACTCAACCCCTACACTCAATACAAGGTCCAACACAAACCTCATTAAGGAACAGACAACCTACAGTGTAAACTAATAAAGACAAACAGTAATTTAGAATGTTATAACATGAAGAATGTCACAAGGAATGTTTTTGATAATAGATATTTCCAAAAGAAAAATACTGCCTAAAGAGAATTGGGAGACTGTCAGTGTGTCTGAGCCTAACAGTGACCAAAGAAAATTATGTTGTGATTCTAGAAGATGGATTCCAGTAATTTAGGCAGAAATAACCGTAGGGTAAAGAAGGATTAACTCCAAGTTATATTAGCCTGAGGAGACTTCCCTTGGGCAAAACCTAATCTCTTTGCTGTAAATTCTATGCTCACCAGGCAAACTTCTGAATTATTATTTGTCCTTCTGAGTGCCTGACCCCCACAGAAAGGAAGTGCCTGCTGAAGAAATGCTCCTGATTTTAAAAACCAGTACTATTTCCCATGGTAAGTGGGCACTGTGGCTTATAAATCATTCTCTTTTGTATTTTGTTAGAGAGATCTATCCTGCAAAGCCTGATCACCTTGGCAAAATAATAAAAGTGAGATCTCAAAAAGGAAAAGCTGAGGCCCAGACCAGGACTACAATGTCTCCATCAAGGTGTAATCCACAAGGCCTGGCCTAAATCTGCCATTAACATCTCCCTTACATGGGAACTCTAATATCTGAGCAGCCCAACAGAAAATCCACCAAGCAGTCCACTGTCCTTTAATTGAATAGAGGGCTCTGAGAGAGGGGCTTAAGTATAGGGGTTATGAGCCAAGTCTTTAGAATAAATGAGATCTGGGGATACCTTCTGGGTCCTCCTACCAACTGTGTGATCTTGAGCAAGTCATTTAACCTCCAAGACCCAGTAGCCCCAATTGTCAAATGGTGAATACTTCAGAGTTGTTATAATGATTAAAGGAATAAAGTTCACAAAGTGCCTGGTGCAAGATTAATAGGTTTTATTGTTGTTGCTGTCTTAGTATTGTGGCCCTGTGTCAATATTATGCTCTCTGGGTTTGACCAAATGGTATATGCTAATCTTGCTCTATACAGTGATCCACAATAAGAGTTCAGTAAATGTGGCTGAGTGACCCAAATGGAGAAAATGGGAGAGAAATGTAATCTGAGACACCAATGTAATTTGTAACATGACATCTTGATCCAGATTAAATCAGTGTGAAGCCCCAGCATGGGTAAAGTCTGATTGTTGTCTGCTTCTTAATCAGCTGGTATTAAAGTATCTATCTTATTTATTTCTGAATTGTTTTTAAAAAAACAACTAGAAAATACCACAGAACACTAATTTACAAGAATAAAATGTCTGGAGACTGTGTTATATGAGGAATAAAGAAATTAGAGTATATTTAATCTAGAAACAAGAAACCAGGAGAGAAAAAGCGGGAAATGTCAGCCTTCCTCAAATATTTGAAGGACTGTCATGTAGAAGAGGGAATAGAGAAAGTCTATGTACTTTTTATTTGTCTGTCTTCCCTGTTAGACTAACAAATTTGAGAGAAGAGAATGCATTTCATCCATCACTGTATTCCCAGAAATTGGCTTGGTTCTGGCAAAGCAAGTACTCAAGAAGTGTTTGTTGACTGAATAAGAAGATAGATGGATGGAAGTATGATGAGATGAATGGATGATGGGATGGAGAGAGGGACAGATGGATAGATATTATTTAAATCATTATGTTAATGTCAGTATGAACATTAGAGAAGTGGAAGCTGAAGCTCTAAAATAGTAAAGGATTTTCTCAAGGTCACTCAGCTAATTTGTGTGAATGCTGACTACACCACAGCAGCCATGATATCTAGTTCAGTATTCTTTCTACTACATATTCTTTCAACTTCCTTTCATTCAAATCTGGTAGAACTGAGAGTATCAGGATGAAAATATAATCCTAACGTAGGACTCTGTTATGGGCTGCACTGTGCCCCCTAAGTACATATGCATAAATTCTAACCCCCACTACCTCAGAATGCAACTGCATTTTGAGATAGAGCCCTTAAAGAGGTAATTCAGTTAAAAGGAGGTCACTGGGGCTGGCTCTAATCCAATATGACTGATGTCCTCATACGAGATACATAGAGGTAAGACCATGTGGAGACAACTCAAGCTAACAAGAGGGAGTGGGTAAAAGGGGTGAAGGTAGTCAAAGGTACAAACTTCCACTTATAAGATAAAATAAGTTCTGGAGATATAATGTATAGCATGATGACCACCGTTAATAAATCGTATTGTATATTTGTAAACTGCTAAGAGAATAATCTTAAAAGTCCTCATTATAAGAAAAAAATTGTAACTTGCGAAGTGATGGAGGTTGACTAAACTTATTGTGGTGATCATTATATACCAAATCACTATGTTATATACCTAAAACTAATACAATGTTGCATGTCAATCTTATCTCAATAAAACTGGAGGAAAAGAATTAATTTTGTCACATACATATCTGTAATTATCTCTTCCTGCATCTCATTGCCTTTTGAAGCAATCATCAAGCAATCACGATAAATCTCTTAAAAATAAATAAATAGATAATTGATGATTCTACTCCATTCTAGAGCCATCAGACTCTAAGGATGTTATTTTTTTAAATATGTACAAGATTTTTTAGTAAGGTTACTGCAATGTTTTGCCCCCTAAGGAAAACTGAAATTTGAATTATAAGACAGAAATCTGACCTCTATAAATTCATCTTCAGCATCTCTACCAATTTGATTCATAGATTTTTAAAAAATGAGAGAGGTCCACAGAAGAAACAACCCTGCTGACATCTTTATCTTGGATTTCTAGACTCCAGAACGGTGAAGAAATAAGTTACGGCAACCATAGCAAACTCAGGGCCCTTTCCTCATATAATGTATGTTCAATCTATTTAATTCAGCAGTTTTGTATTAAAGCACTGAAGAAGGTTCTTTGCCTGGTTTGCATATAGAGGCCTATAGCTACTGCTGCCATGGACATTATAGACACTTTGGTATGTCCTCATTACAACACTGCATCTCTATCACTTGAGTCTCAAAATAATCCCTGTAACATTAAGATACTTAGGACAAGGGGCGCCTGGGTGGCTCAGTAGTTAAGCGTCTGCCTTCAGCTCAGGTCATTATCCTGGGGTCCTCGGATCGAGCCCCGCATCGGGCTCCCTGCTCCTTGGGAAGCCTGCTTCTCCCTTTCCCACTCCCCCTGCTTGTGTTCCCTCTCTCGCTTTGTCTCTCTCTGTCAAATAAATAAATAGAATCTTAAAAAAAATTTTTTTTTTAAAAGATACTTAGGACATTAAGGCTTAGACTGATTTAGTGACCAATATATTCAAAGACACAAAACTAGTATGTAGTACAATAGCCAACAATAGCCAAACTATGGAAAGAGCCCAGATGTCCATCGACAGATAAATGGATAAAGAAAATGTGATATATACATATAGATAGATAGATAGATAGATATAGATATAGATATATATACACACACAATGGAATATTAGCCATCAAAAAGAATGAAATCTTGCCATTTGCAACAACGTGGATGGAACTAGAGGATATTAGGCTAAGCGAAATAAGTCAGTCAGAGAAAGACAAATACCATATGATTTCACTCATATGTGGAATTTAAAAAACAAAACAGATGAACATAGGGGAAGGGAAGGAAAAATAAAATAAGATGAAAACAGAGGGGAAGGCAAACCATAAGAGACTCTTAACTATAGGGAACAAACTGAGG
Source organism: Mirounga angustirostris (assembly GCF_029215605.1). NCBI lineage: Eukaryota > Metazoa > Chordata > Mammalia > Carnivora > Phocidae > Mirounga > Mirounga angustirostris. The sequence continues at coordinate 77,690,145 of NW_026991716.1, read as the reverse complement.
GTTGCTGGAGGGGAGATGGGTGGGAGGATGGGGTAATTGGGTGATGGGCATTAAGGAGGGCACTTGACACTAAATTCTACCCCTGAAACTTATAATATGCTATATGTTAACTAAATTGAATTTAAATTAAAAAATTTTAAAAACTAGTATGTATAACGCCACACAATTCAAAGGCAAGTCTTCTGAACCCCTCACTCTAAGTAAATAGCAGCAAATGTTTATCAAGTACATACTATGTTCCAGCACTATGTTATGTGCTTTACATCCATTACCTTATTTAGTCCCTATAACAAACACATGAGCTAAGTGCTATCATCAATCTCCATTCTGTAGATAAGGGAACTGAGAATTCTACAGGCAAAGTAACTTTCCTATGATTTTATATATATATATGAGCTTGAGTTTGAACCCAAGCCACCTCCCTCCAGAGCCTGCATATTTAACCACTGCACCTTACCACCTCTAATTCATATCAGCCTTCTCTTTATTAACCTCCTCCACATGTCAGCCTGGCATAATGCTTGCTCTCTTCAGCAAATACTCCAGCTGTTGCTAAAATATCCATCCTCCATGCCTCCCACTTTGCAGAGCAGGTGCACAGGGCCCACCTCTGGAGTAAGGAACTCTCTGCCTTCTAAATGCCGTGGGTGACCTGGGGCTTGACATTTGATGTCATGACTGACAGTCTCCAATTAAACCATTTTAGAGGCAGGAGGGGTTTGATGCTACTGTATTTTTTCAGTCTGAGCATTTGGTGGCTTTCCTCCTTGATTCGGGATCACAGCCAATGTAAAAACTGAAATCCTTTCTGACAACGTTTGCTGAATTGCCACAGTGTATTAGTCCAGATCCCCGTGGACTGCCTTTCTCTTTGTGCCAGCTTGTCACAGTAGAAGCAGCAAGGAGAGTGACCTAGTGCTTTTAGTCTAGACATACAGTCATCAGAGGCCCTCAGGTCTCTGGGCAAATTTACAAGCTTTTGAGACAAGGGCTTGTCTGATAACAAAACCAACACCTGATAATTGACACCCTAAAGATAGAGAGCTCTGCAAAGAAATGTAGAACTGACAGTTTTCTCAGCATGTCATACTATTTCACCCTGTCTACTTTTGTTTGATTTGATGATGTCAGCCTCATATCCAGAGCCCTCTTTCTAAAAGATGTAGATTGTCCTCTTTGGCTCCAGGAGTGCCCTCACAGGGCCCTCCCCCAAACCCAGAAAAGGTATGCTCCCACCCTCCATTCCTCCATTGCCTTTTGGAGCTACATCTGATCTCATCAGCCACCCCTGGAAGGTTGGTAGGAAAATCCTGCAGCTCTCACCACCAAGACCCACCATACATGTCTAGGAAGAGGTCTGCAAAAGGAACCAGCAGTCAAATATGGATCTTTGTTTCTGAGATCTCGATGTTCAGATTTCCATTCAGGGACAGAGAGAGCTGCTATAAACAGGGAAGGGGCAGAGTAGGCATGAACACGAGTTTAATAAATGAGTTTAATAAGTTCTGTACCTCCCAAAATAAGGAAAACTGAAGCTAAATGAAGGTCAAGAATCCTTCTCTCTGTCTCTGTCTCTCTCTCTCTCTCTCTCTCTCTCATACATGCACACACACACACACACACACAGCCTCTGAAACCATCCATTTTATTTATAGAGTTCCTGGAATGCTGGATGATGTGGCAAGGTGTGAATTCCTTATAAAACGCAAGCAGCTTGTGCAAGAAACAGTTGCAGACCATTCTACCCAGTCACTCTGGCTGCACTGCAAGCCCGGGCTCGAGAACTAAAAATCTATCTCAGATAATTGACATTTATTTGATTGAAACAGCAGGGTGCCCTCCATCACCATGGGAGGAGACCATATGGAAGAACAGTGCGAGTGGAGATAATGTTTGTCTACTGAGTGTGCCAATGTGTTTAGAGATTATTCACAGGACTCTGGGGACTCCAGTATGATAATGTTTCAGCCAAATTAGAATCAGATTAATTGCTCTAATCTAATGGAAAGACAATGTTTATCAAATTATTGCTCTTTTCACCACATGATATTGCAGTGTCATTATTCTTTGGGTTTAAGAAAGGAAATGAAAAGACTCTTGTAACACATCTGCTCAAGAGTTATATGATAGTGCTTTTCCCACTACACACAGGACTGTAATGCAGTTGGCAATTCTGTGAAGTAACCAATAAATTAAAGTTAAAGATCTGTAGTGGATAAATCTGCTGGAGTCCTATGATATCAGTTCATATTTTGATAAGACAATCTAAAGTCAATTAGCTTTTTCCAGATTTGAGAGATTTTGTTCTTCATATTATGTAGGGAGTGTTTTCCTCTATAAATGGGCAAGTGCTTTTTTGAAAAACCCTAAGTGGCACTTACAACAAAATTCTAACACTCCTTTTCAAAATATCAAAATCAGCCCAATTTCTCAAGACCCATAGAGGAAATGGGGCTCTTATCAACTCATAGCTTATAACTCTCTATGGATGTGGAGGAGAGGGTGCAATCATCTAAGGCCCTAAGTCACAAAGGACCATCAGCTCCTCAGCACTAAAGCAGTTGCCCAACTTATTGCCCCACTCTGATCCATCATTTGCATACCTGGGAATTCTCAGAGGCTTCAAACATCAACCAGGGGTCACTTCAGAGAGGTAGAGAGAGTCACACATGAACCTGGGGCTTCAAAGAAAGGCACTGGTAATCAGTCGGTGCTTCCCAACACCTACTAGGCTGCACGCCCAACTCCAACAGGGAATTTGGGAGGAGTTACAGAAGGATTTTTCTGCCATCCATATCTCCATAGGGGACCCTGTTGGTCCCTGCAGAGCAGAGAGGAAGGATCAAGTGGCACGATTTGTATGTTCACTCTTGTGTGTACACTGATTATTTCAAAATAATAGCAGCATAAAGCCCTCAAATGTTCATGAAGGCTGTGGGGAGGTAACTGTCAGGTTTCTGCTGGGCCACATGCCAAGTCCAATCCATTGCCTTTTCTTTTAGAGCTAGTGCCCTTTGCAGAAGGATCTTAGCAAATGGGACCAGATAGAGCAAAAGATGGAAATTCTTTTCTTTATCATCAATTCTACATTTATATGATACTTCTAATAAGAGGCAGAAATCTTAACTTCACCTCCCTTCTGTGGTTGGCTCATCATATTTAGTGCTTACAAAACATTGTATCATTAATATGGAGGTCCTTTTAGTTATCTATCTCTCCCCCCAAAATAGTTTGTTATATTCTCCAATTGAAAAAGGCACAGTCAAAAAATGATATAATCACCAGGGCTGAATCAAGATTCAGGTCCAGATTTTAATTTATGCCATTGTTAACTTCTCACTTGTACCTTAAAGTCATTCCTAGGACTTGACATTTTTTTTAAAAAGCATGATTAGACTATCATTACTGAGTTGGTCTAAACAATGTCCCATATGTCATTATAGACCACATTTGTGGGGTGTCGAGACAAGGTTAGGCATATGTGAATAGAGTCAATTGCTCTCTATCTGTCCAAGTTCAAATCTTGCTGTGATTTTCATGTTGCTGCCTCAACAATGGGCTCCCCTTGGTTAAAAAGAGTTATTCTTGAGAAATAAATGAAGAATATCGTAGTTGTATTGATGCCTATGAAAACAGTGTATGCTTTCCAAGACAAAGCACAAAGCTGTAGATCTTCATTAATTACAATGCATTGGAACAAAAGCAAATGCAACCACTATAATTAACAATGCAATGCCTATAACCCCTGTCTAAATGCTTTCATTTCACTATAATTTAGCAGTAAGAGCCTGAGAAATTATTTTAATCCTTATTTTTGCAATTCATTTTGAAAAGGTTGTGGGACTCAGTCTGAGGCATATTCATACATTCATTTACATTTTTATTTTAAATGGCTTCATTATCAAACTTCTTGAAGCCCTACCCTATCATTTAGAACTGAATTCCAAAACTTTCTTGTAAACCAAGTATTTGTAGTAACATCTGTGGGATTGGTACAAATATTGTAATATGATGGGTATATATTTTACCACTTTAGGTGGGAAAAATAAGTTCATTCTTAACTGAATCAAAGGATTACTTCAGCAATATATTCAAGTAGTTATCAACTTGGGTAACTTATAACAAACATGGAAGAACAAGCTGCCAATACACAAATATTTACCTAATGCTTATAATGTATACACGTTCAATACAAGTAATATGTCACACTGGCCCACAAGTTAGAAAGGTAAAATAAATAGTAATGAAAAAATTTAGAGAACAGTTACATGCTGATTTAAGTAGTTCTGACTGTCACCACAATAGCAATCCAAGAGAGAGAAATCAGTATTAGAAAAAGTGAAAAACTACCTGTATAGAGAAAGCAGCACTGACATTACCTTAATGGCTAAATATGATTCCAATAGATGGAGAGAAGAGTAAAAAGAATAACAAAAGCAAAACACAAGGAAGAGCAAGAGTAAAAGGCCCACTTGCTGACAGAGGAAATACTTAAGAATAATCAAGAACAATGTTGAAAAAATAGTGAAAGAGAATAATCCATAGGAAATGTCAAAAACAAGCAAATGGACCTAACTTGGTACAATAGGAAATGATGGAAGCAATGAGGGAGAGTGATAGCTGTGGGAACTTGGTAGCTGGATTATTTGGAAAAAGGAGACCCTGCAATTAAAAAGGTAAAACAAGGAGCTGACATAGAGAATGTAGAGAAGAGGCCATGTCAAAAAGGGTAGGAAGGGCAAAGACACCGTTGGGAACCAGGCTGAATTGTGGGAAAGTTCACAGGAGGCAGAGGCACAGAGAAGGGAGAGGAACAGATGCCACACCAGGCACCCCAGGCACAGAGGACCCACACTGAGATGAATCCCCATAAGACTGGCTTTGAAAACCAGAGGGGTTTAACTTCACAAGTTCCTCACAATCAGTGGGGCTTAACAACTGGAACTTTAAGAATCAGTGGGCTCCAATCTGAGAGAGTCAGCAGGGCAGACTCCCTGCCCTTAAAGAGACAATATAACAGCCTCACTGAGATATAGCAGAGAAGTGGCAGTTTGAAAACACCTAGTGTATATGGCAGGGAGATTTATTTACTAATCTCTGAGCATGCGCTGGAGGGGAGGGATCTTTGGAAGACTTCTTCAAGAGGAAAAGAGCTGGTGGTGCCATTTCCCTCCCTGGCCTCCCAGTCTAGATATATGGGCATGTGTGGGAATCAGTGCAGCACAAACACTCTTCATCTAGCTTGCTAACAGCCACCCCCACCAACCCCCAAATTCTCCTGCAGAGCCACCCTCTCGAACCTGCCCTCCACAAGAGTTCTCCAGAGTTGCTCCAGGTCTCCTCCCACAGCACAAACCTTGCTAACATCCCACCCCATGTTCTCCTGCCAGCCTGTCCCCTCCAACCCAGCTTAGGCAGGAGTCCATCCAAAGCAGCACCACAAGTGTGGCAGTGTGCAAACAGCCCCAACAGGGGCCAGCACCACTCCAAAGTTACTCCTGTTCCAGGGAGAGGAAAAGATAACCACACATACCAGTTCAATTGTGGCCCCAGCAGTTGGCTGGGACAGACATCTGGTCTGACTGCAGGTTTTGTCCACCAATGAAAGTTTCTCAGGGGAAAACACAGGGAGTGCACCCTGCAGTTCTGAGCAACTGCAGTTCTAGCAAATGCCTGGTCTGACCCAACTCAAGCCCAAGGAGGCCCCAAACCGACCCATAAACAACACAGGAACCAAACCCTACACATGACAGGAAAAGAGAGCCACTGAAAACAACTGGACTGAAAGCAAATGCTGCTCATCCACAGCAGTAGGGCACACACAGGAGCTACCCCTGAAGCACTAGGTTCTGGTGAACAGGGGACTCTGCAATGCAGGGCACTACAGGACCTCTTCTTCATCAGGCCACTACTTTCAAGAGCATGAGATGTAGCTGACTTTCCTAACACATAGATACAGACACAAAGAATTAGAAAAAATGAGGAAACAGAGGAATATGTCCCAAATGAAAGCACAGGGTAGAGAGAGACAAATCAAGAAACAGACCCTTAATTATAGAGAACAAACCGATGTTTATCAGAGGGGAGGGGGTGAGAGGATGTGTTCAATAAATGATGAGAATTAAGGCGTACACTTGTCATGAAGAGCACAGGGTGATGTATGGAAGTGTTGAATTACTGTATGGTACACATGAAATTAATATAACACTGTATGTTAACTAACTGGAATTAAAATAAATCAGAAAGGGAAGGAAGGAAGGAAGGAAGGAAGGAAGGAAGGAAGGAAGGAAGGAAGGAAGGGAGGGAGGGAGGGAGGGAGGGAGGGAGGGAGGGAGGGAGGGAGGGAGGGAGGGAGGGAGGAAGGAAAGAAAGAAAGAAAGAAAGAAAGAAAGAAAGAAAGAAAGAAAGAAAGAAAGAAAGAAAAAGAAAGAAAGAAAAAGAAAGGACAGGACAAAATCACAGTAAGATAGCTAAATTAAAGTAATGGTCATAAAGATACTCACTGGACTTGAGAAAAGAGTAGAGGATTTCAGTGAGACCCCCAACAAAGAGTTAGAAAATACAAAAAAGAACCAATCAGAGATGAAGAACTCAATAACTGAAATTAAAAATACACTGGAGGGAATAAATAATAGACTAGAGGAAGCAAAAGGACAGATCAGTGACTAGAGGACAGAGTAATGGAAAGCAATCAAGCTGACCAGGGGAAAAAATAATAATAATAAATGAGACTAGAGTAAGAAAATTCAGGAACACCATCAAGCATAATAACATTCACATTATAGGGATCCCAGAAGGAAAAGAGAGAGAAAAGGGGGCAGATACTTTACTTGAAGAAATAAAGCTGAAAATTTTCTGAATCTGGGGAATGAAACAGAAATCTAAATTCAGGAAGCAAAGAGAGCCCCCAAGAAAATCAACCCAAGGAGGGCCACATCAATATACAAAGTAATTAAAATGGCAAAAAGTAATGAAGAAGAGAGTTTTAAAAGCAGCAAGAGGAAAGAAAACAGTTACATACAAGGGAAACATTGTAAGGTTATCAGCTGATTTTGCAGACTGGAAGGGAATGTCATGATATATTCAAAGTGCTGAAAGAAAAAAAAACCTGCAGCCAAGAATACTTTATCCAGCAAGGCTATCATCCAGAATAGAAAAAGAGATAGTTTCCCAGACAAACAAAAGTTAAAGGAATTCATCACCACTGAACCAGCCTTATAAGAAATGTCAAAGAGGATTCTTTTAGTGGAAAGTAGAGACTATAAGCAGGAGTAAGAAAAGTAGGAACAACAAAAGCAATAAAATTAAGCATATCTATAAAAAAGCAGTCAAGGGTTTCACAAAATAAAACGATGTAAAGTATGACACTATATACTGAAGATGGGGGAGGAGTAAAACTTTAGTGCTTATAGAATGGGTTCAAACTTAAGCGACCATCAACTTAATGTAGACTACTATATGCCTAAGATGTTATATATATGCCAAATGGTAACCACAAATCAAAACCCATTAATAGATATGCAAAAAATAAAGAGAAAGGAATCCAAGTATATCACTAAAGAAAGCCAGAAAACAGAGAGAGAAGAAAGCAAGAGAAGAAAGGAACAGAGAACTAAAAAACAACCATAAAACAAGGAACAAAATGGCAGTAAGTATATACCTATCAATAATTACTTTGAATGTAAATGAACTAAATGCTACAATCAAAAACAGGGTGACAGAATGGTTAAAAAAAAAAAAAGACCCATCTATAAGCTGCCTACAAGAGACTCATTTTATATCTAAAGACACATGCAAATTGAAAATGAAGGGATGGAAAAGCATTTATCATGCAAATGGAAGTGAAAAGAAAGATGGAGTAGCAAAACATATATTGGACAAAAGAGACTTTAAAACAAAGACTGGGTGGCTCAGTCGTTAAGCATCTGCCTTTGGCTCATGTCATGATCCCAGGGTCCTGGGATCGAGCCCCACATCAGACTCCCTGCTCTGTGGAAGGCCTGCTTCTCCCTTTCCCACTTCCCCTGCTTGTGTTCCCTCTCTCGCTGTGTCTCTCTCTGTCAAATAAATAAATAAAATCTTTAAAAAAAAAATCAAAGACTGTCACAAGAGAAAAAGAAGGACACTACATAATCATAAAGGGAACAATCCAACAAGAAGATATAACAAGTATAAATATTCATGCACCCAACATGGGAGCACCCAAATACATAAAACAGTTAATAACAAACATAAGGGAAGTCATCAATAGTAATACAGTAATAGTAAGGGACTTTAACACCACTTACATCAATGGGCAGATCACCCAAAATCCACAAGGAAAGAGTGTATTTGAATGACACATTGGACCAGATGGATCTAACAGATTCATTCAGAACTTTCCATCTTAAACAGCAGAATATACAATCTTTTCAAGTGCACATGCAACATTGTCCAGAATAGATTACGTTAGGCAAAAAAAAGTCTCAGCAAATTCAAAAAGATTGAAATCATAACATGCATCTTTTCTAACCACAACACTATGAAACTAGAAATCAGCCATAAGAAAAAATCTGGAAAGAACATAAATACATGGAGGTTAAACAACATGCTACTAAACAATGAATGGATCAGCCAAGAAATCAAAGAAGAATTAAAGACAAAAGAAGAAAACATGGAGACAAATAAAAATGAAAACACAACTGTCCAAAATATTTGGGATGCAGCAAAAGTGGTTCTAAGAGGGAAGTTTATAGCAATACGCCTACCACAAGAAACAAAAAAAGTCTCAAATAAACAAGTTAACCTTACACTTAACTCCTTAAAGGAGTTAGAAAAGAACAAACAAAACCCAAATCCAGTAGAAGGAAAGAAATAATAAAGATTAGATCAGAATAAAAAAAAATAGAAACTGAAAAAATAATAGAGCGAATCAAAGAACCAGAAGCTGGTTCTTTGGAAAAAATCAACAAAATTTATCAACTTTTAGCCAAACTCATGAAAAGAAACAGAAAAGACTCAAATAAATAAAAACAGAAATGAAAGAGGAGAAAAAACAGCCAACACCACAGAAATACAAATAAATATAAAAGAATATTATGAAAAATTATATGCCAACAACTGGACAACCTAGAAGAAATGGATAAATTCTTAGACACATATAACCTCCCCAAACTGAATCAGGAAGAAATAGAATATTTGAACAGATACGAGCAATGAAATGGAATCAGTAATCAAAAAACTCCCAACAAAGAAAAGTACAGGACAAGATGGCTTCACAGGTAAATTTTACTTAACATTTAAGAAGAGTTAATATCTATTCTTCTCAAACTATTCCAAAAAAATAGAAAAGGAGGGATTATCTTCCAAATTCATCCTATGAGGCCAGCATTACCCTGATACCAACACCAGATAAAGATACCACAAAAAAAGAGAACTATAGGCCAATATCTCTGATGAACCTAGACACAAAAATCCTCAACTACTAGCAAACCAAATCCAACAATATATTTTTTTAAAAAATCATTCATCACTATTAAGTGGGATTTTTTTCCCAGGATGCAAGGGTGACTCAGTATTCACAAATCAACCAACATGATACATCACATCAATAAGAGAAAGAATATGATCATTTCAATAGATACAAAAAAAAAAAAAAACCATTTAACAAAGTACAACATCCATTCATGATAAAAACTCTCAACTACATTGGTTTAGAAGGAACCTACTTCAACATAATAATGGTCATTTATGAAAAATCCACAGCTAACATCATGCTCAACGGGGAAAAACTGAGAACTTTGCCCATAAGGTCAGAAGGATGTCCACTTTCACCACTTTTAATAGACATAAGCCCCGAAGTCCTAGCCACAGCAATCAGACAACAAAAAAGAATTAAAAAGCATCCAAATCCATAAGGAAGAAGTAAAACATTCACTATTTGCAGATGACATACTTTATATAGAAAACCCAAAAGACTCTACCAAAAAACTGCTAGAAAGGGTAAATGAATTCAGTAAAGTCACAGGATACGAAATCAATCCACAGAAATCTGTTTCATTTCTATACACTAATAATGAAGCAGCAGAAAGAGAAATTAAGAAAACAATCCCATTTATAATTGCACCAAAAATACTGGGATGCCTAGGAATAAACTTAACCAAAGAGATAAAGACCTGTACTCTGAAAACTATAAAACACTGATGATAGAAATTGAAGATGACACAAATAAATGGAAAAACATTCCATGCTCATGAATTAAAAGAACAAATATTATTAAAATGTCTATACTACCCAAAACAATCTAAAGATTCAATGCAATCCCTATCAAAATACCAACAGCATTTTTCACAGAACTAGAACAAACAATCCTAAAATTTGTGTGGAACTACAAAAGACCCTGAATAGCCAAAGCAATCTTGAAAATAAAATCTTGAAAAATAAAAATAAAACTGAAGTTATCACAATTCCAGACTTAAAGTTATATTATAAAGCTGTAGTAATCAAAACAGTATGGTACTGGCAAAAAACCAGACACACAGATAAAGAGAACAGAATAGAGAGCCCAGAAATAAACCCACACTTATCTGGTCAATTAATCTTGAACAAAGGAAGGGAGAAAATACAATGGAAAATAGATAGTTTCTTCAAAAACAGTGCTGGGGAAACTGAACACTACATGCAAAAGAATGAGTCTGGACCACTTTCTTACACCATACACACAAAAAAAACTTAAAATGGATTAAGAACCTAAATGTGAGACCTGAAACCATAAAAATCCTAGAAGAGAGCACAGGCATTAATTTCTCTGACATTGGCCATAGCAATATTTTTCTAGATATACCTCCTGAGGCACGGGAAACAAAAGCAAAGATAAACTATTGAACTGCATCAAAATAAAAAGCTTTTGCACAGCAGCAGGGGCACCTGGCTAGCTCAGTCAATAGAGTATGAGACTCTTGATCTCGGGGTCTTGAGTTAAAGCCCCACATTTTGGGGGAGAGATTACATTTAAAAAATAAATAAATAAAATCTTTAATAAAAAAAGGTTCTGCACAGCAAACAATCAACAAAACTAAAAGACAACCTACTGAATGAGAGAAGATAATTGCAAATGATATGTCTGACAAGGGGTTAATATCCAAAATATTTAAGGAACATATACAACTCAAAACCCCAAAAAAACAAATAATACAATTAAAAATGGGCAGAAGACATGCACAGACATTTCTCCAAAGACATCCAGGTGGCTGACAGGTACATGAAAAGATGCTCTACGTCACTCATCACTAGGAAAATGCAAATCAAACCACAACGAGATATCATCTCACACCTGTTGGAATGGCTAAAATCAAAAACACAAGAAACAAGTGTTGGCAAAGATGTAGAGAAACGGAAACCCTTGTGTACTGTTGGTGGGGAGGGGGGAAGTAGGTGAAGGGGATTAAGAGTATACTTGTCATCATGAGCACTGAGTAATGTATACAATTGTTGAATCACTATATTGTACACCTGAAACTAATATATCACTATATGTTAATTATACCAGAATTTTTAAATTTAGGACTTCAGGAAGGATAGTGGTATTGGACTTCCATACAAGCAAAGTAGGAAATCATACAAGCTACTGATTTTCAAAGGTCCCTATTCATTGTGGGTGATGTCTAAGATTTAGAGCCTTCATTGTTTTAATGCAGAGCTTGATTCCACTTTAAAGAAACTTGAGTTGCAGTAATAGGACTGGGCAATGTGATAAACTATTATCAGATATTCCTACCTCAGGGAGAATAAGTTTAAAGGTTTTTGCATTTTTGTTTTTTGAGAGAGTTTTGATTAGAGGAAGAAAAATAGACTGGTGGCACTTTCAATTTGAGGTAACAGGAAACAGACACCAGTGGGAATTTTCAGAGTCCAAAACTCTTCGCTTGAGGGTCCCAAAAACAAACTTCACAAGCGTCAGTTTTCCCCACTGGGTAGGAAAAATGGACATGCAGAAAACATGAAAAACATTTTGAAATAAAAGGACAAAGTAAATGTAGATTGCATGAAGGAGATGGGGAATGTGAAACATAACTTCAAAGTTATTTGAAGACTAATATTAGTGGGATCCCTAACAGAAATAAAGTAGTTAGGAGGAGCTAAGATGGTGGAGTAATAAGATCCTAGGCCTGGTCCCTCGAACTCAGGTAGATCAATACCAAATCATTCTGAATACTCAAGAAATCAATCTGAGGACTGACAGAACAAACTGCACAATAAGGGAGAGAAAAGGCCACATTGTGGAAGGTAGGAGGTGCAGAGACATGATTTGGGGGAGACACAGATCACAGGTGCCATCGAGGGGAGAGTTATCTGGTCACAGAGAGGTGAGAAAGAGAGAGGCGCACACAGGGGATCACACAAGGAAAACACTTCCCCAAAGCCATTGACTTGGGAAAGGAGAAGGACTGATTTTCCTGAGATTTTACAACCAGACGGCTCAAAGATTGGAGTTTCAGAGGTCTGCAACATGGCAGGTGTGGAAGTTGGTGGGCACTGCAGTGCTCCTTGGAGAAGGAAAGCAGAGAGCCTGGGGGGCAGAAAGCACAATTTGAGGATCCTCTGGGGCACACTGGGAGAGAGAGTTCACCCTTCTTGGAGTGCATCTGAGAGAGGTGGCATTGCTGCTCCAGAGCAAGCAGGCACCATTTCTCTCCCCTGCCCCTCAGCAGAAACTAACTTCAGTGAGCAACACAGTGCCAACAGTGGCAGCATAAACCACTTACACCAAGCCCCGCGCACCTTGTGCTTTGTAGGTGCTGCTTTTCTCTGGCAAGAATGCCTGAGTAGCAGCACAGCGGGCCCCTCCTCCAAAAGACCAGCACAAATCCTCCACAGGCATCAAGTCTACTGACCACAGAGTGCTGCAAAGTTTCAGTGCTAGTGGAGATTGCATCAGGTCTCTTTTAACGAATAGACCGAAGCACACCTAGTTAAAATTTGCCACACTCTGCACAAGGTTGAAACACTCCCAACTGCAAGCAAGGAGAAACTCTGCAAAAGACTGACCTGAGGAAAAGAACAGCCAAAACAATGCAGCAGAGTGCACACAGCATACACCAGAGACACCTCCTGAAGCACCAGGCCCTATAAAGTCATTACTCTCAGGAGCAGAAAACATAATAGGCTTTCCTAACGCACAGAAGACAGAGACCTAGACAAAAATGCCAAGGTGGAGGAATTCATCCCAAAAGAAAGAACAAAACAAGGATACAGCGAGGGATCTAATGGAAACAAATATAAGTAATATGCTTGATCCAGAATTTAAAGCAACAATCATAAGGATACTAGCTGGCCTTGAGAAAAGCATAGAAGAAAAGCAGGGAGTCCCTTACTGCAGAGATAAAAGACCTGAAAACTAGTCAGGCAGAAATAAAAAATGCTATAACCGAGATGTGAAACCAATTGAGTGTAATGACCACAAAGACAGAAGAAGCAGAGGAACGAATAAGTGATATAGAAGGTAAAATTATGGAAAATAATGCTGAAAAAAAGAGGTAAAGAAAAATATTTGATCATAAATGTAGACTTAGGGAACTCAGCAACTCCATATAGTATAATAACATTCATATCATAGGAGTCCCAGAAGAAGAGAGGGAAAAGGGGGCAGAAGGCTTATCTGAGCAAATTATAGCTGAAAACTTCCCTAATCTGGGGAAGGAAACAGACATCGAAATCCCTGAGGCACAAAGAATTCCCATCAAAATCAACAAAAGCAGGCCACCACCAGGACATATTGTAGTTAAATTTGCAAAATACAGAGATAAAGAAAAAATCCTAGGAGGAGGTAAGATGGCAGAAGAGTGAGAGGACCCTGAGCTTGTCTCGTCCCTTGAACACAACTAGATAGTTATCAAATTATTCTGAACACCCAAGAAGTCAATCAGAGGTCTAAGAGAACAAAACCTGAGAATCTATAAGTAAAAAGCAACCACCTTTTGGAAGGTAGGAGGTGCAGAAGTTCACTTGGGGGAGACATAGCTGTGGATGTGGCGATAAGGGAGGCTGCTTATGGAGGCTATTGAAAAATATTAGAAGCGGTAGAGCACAAAATCTGAACTTTTAAATTCACTACTGTGGGAGATGTGCCTAGATTAAAGGTGCTCAGATGGTGAAGAGAGGCAGAATCCCAGGAGTGACAGGGTGCTCTGAGGATCCCCTGGGTGGCAGAGAGAAAGGTGCAGTGCTGTTCCCAGGCATACGAGGCCGGAAGCCAGCAGAGAGCAGCAGGTCTTGGTGCCAGCCTTCTGCTGTAACCGTGAACTGCCTCACGGTCATGCACCACTTTCCTGGGACAGGCCAGCAAACATAGCAAGACCGTCCATGAAATTTGGAGTTTTGAAACTAGGTCAGGTGCCTGAGATAAAAAGGCTCAGACAAGGGTAGGGTGAACACAGGGTTCAGATGGAAACCAGGGGGAAAAATAGGGTAATTGACTGCTTTTCTGTGAGGGCTCACTGAAAAGTAGGGGCACGAACTTTCAGCTCCAAGGCTAGAGAGCAGGGTGCAACCATTTTCATCCCACCCACGGGTGCTGAAAGACTTCGGGGAGCAAAATAGCACCATCTAGTGGAAGCCAGAGCGCGGACACCAAGCCCCACCCCACTGTGTCCTGAATAAACAATTCTACTGAAACAAGTCATCCTGAGAATCACTGCAGCAAGCCCCTCCCCCAGAAGATCAGCACAAACAACCAGCTCATACCAACTTTATTGATCATATAGTGCTGCAAAGCTTTCACTAGGGGAAATAAGATCAAGCTTCCTTTTTACTTCTATTCTTTATTTCTTTTATTTTTATTATTTTTTCACTTATTTTCTTATATTTTCCAATTCCTTTTTAAATATTTTATTAATTTTTTTAAATTTTTATTTATTTTTATATGTATTTTTATTTTTTGTCTACTTTCATTTTATTGTATTTAATTTAATTTAATTTTTAAAATTTGGAATCTAGATTCTTTTAACAAGCAAACCAAAACACACCCAGAATCTAGCTGGTGTTTTGGGGAGTTTTTTGGTTTCTTGTTTTGTGTTTTTGTTTTTCTTGAGTTTTTTGTTGTTGTTGTTTCTTGCTTTGTTTTTGTTTTTTGTTTATTTTTGTTTTGTTTTTGTTCTTTTTTCTCTTTCTCCTTTTTGCTTCTGGACAAAATGACGAGACAGAGGAATTCACCTCAAAAGAAAGAACACAAGGTAGAACTCACGGCCAGGAATTTAATCAATACAGACATGAGTAAGATGTCTGAACTAGAATTTAAAACAATGATTATTAGTATACTAGCTGGGCTTGAAAAAAGCATAGAAGACACTAGAGAATCCCTTACTACAGAGATAAAAGAACCAAAATCTATTCAGGTTGAAAATTAAAATGCCATAGCAGAGATGCAAACACAAATGGAGGCCATATAAATGAAAATGGACAAGGCAGAGGAGTGAATCAGTGATAAAGAAAATAAAATTATGGAAAATAATGAAGCCAAAATGAAGAGGGAAAGTAAAGTAATGGACCACCAAGGTAGATTTAGACAACTCAGTGACTTAGTAAAATGTAATAACATTCATATCTTAGGCGTCCCAGAAGATGAAGAGAGAAACAAAGGGGAAAAAGGTTTATTCAAACAAATTACAGCTGAAAACTTCCCTAATCTGGGAAAGGACACAGACATCAAAATCCAAGAAGCACAGAGAACTCCCATTAAATTAAAAAAAAAAAAAAAGCTGGCCATCACCAAGGCATATCATAGTCAAATTCACCAAATACACAGACAAGGAACGAATACTGAAAGCAACTAGGGAAAAAGGTCCTTAACCTACAAGGGAAGACAGATCAGGTTGGCAGCAGATCTGTCACAGAGACTTGGCAGGCCAGAAAGGAGTGTAAGGAAACATTCAATGTGCTGAATGGGAAAAATATGCAGCCAGATTTCTCCATCCAGCAAGGCTGTCATTCAAAATAGAAGGTGAGATAGAGTTTCCCAGACAAAAACTAAAGGAGGCCATGACCACAAAACCAGCCCTGCAAGAAAGAATGACTCAAGCAGGAAATTAAAGAATAAAAAAATATATGGAAGCAATGCAAATGAAAAGCACGACATGAAAATGAAAATGAAAGCACAACAGCCCAAAACCTTTGAGGTGCAGCAAAAGTGGTCATAAGAGGGAATCATATAGTAATATAGGCCTACCTCAAAAAAAAACAAGAAAAATCTCAAATACACAACCTAAATTTACACCTAAAAGAGCTAGTAAAAGAACAACAAATGAAGCTTAAAGCCAGCAAAAGAAGGGAAATAATAAAGCAGAAATAAATGATATAGAAACAAAACAAAACAAACAAACAAAAAAACAGTAGAACAGATCAATGAAACCAGGAGCTGGTTCTTTGAAAGAATTAATAAAATTGATAAACCCCTAACCAGATTTATCAAAAAGAAGAGAACAGACCCAAATAAATAAAATCACGGAGAGGAGAGATCACAACCAACACCACAGAAACACAAACAATTATAAGAGAATATTATGAAAAATTATATGCCAACAAATTGGAAGAAGTAGATAAATTCCTAGAAACATATTAACTACCAAAACTGAAACAGGAATAGAAAACATGAACAGACTGATAACCAACAAAGAAGTTGAATCAGTAATCAAAAATCTCCCAGCAAACAAAAGTCTTGTGCCAGATGGCTTCCCAGAGGAAGCCATCTTTCTCTGTTTGACTTATTTCGCTCAGCATAATACCCTCCAGTTCCATGCACGTCGTTGCAAATGGCAAGATCTCATTCCTTTTGATGGCTGCATAATATTCCATTGTATATATATACCACATCTTCTTTATCCATTCATCTGTCGATGGACATCTTGGCTCTTTCCACAGTTTGGCTATTGTGGACATTGCTGCTATAAACATCGGGGTGCACGTACCCTTTCAGATCCCTACTTTTGTATCTTTGGGGTAAATACCCAGTAGTGCAACTGCTGGACCATATGGTAGCTCTATTTTCAACTTTTTGAGGAAACTCCATACTGTTTTTCCAGAGTGGCTGCACCAGCTTGCATTCCCACCAACAGTGTAGGAGGGTTCCCCTTTCTCCACATCCCCGCCAACATCTGTCGTTTCCTGACTTGTTAATTTTGGCCATTCTGACTGGTGTGAGGTGGTATCTCATTGAGGTTTTGATTTGGATTTCCCTCATGCCGAGCAATGTTGAGCACTTTTTCATGTGTCTGTTGGCCATTTGGATGTCTTCTTTGGAAAAATGTCTGTTCATATCTTCTGCCCATTTCTTGATTGGATTCTTTGTTCTTTGGGTGTTGAGTTTGATGAGTTCTTTATAGATTTTGGATACTAGCCCTTTATCTGATATGTCATTTGCAAATATCTTCTCCCTTTCTGTCGGTTGTCTTTTGGTTTTGTTGACTGTTTCTTTTGCTTTGCAAAAGCTTTTTATCTTGATGAAGTCCCAATAGTTCATTTTTGCCCTTGCTTCCCTTGCCTTTGGCAATGTTTCTAGGAAGAAGTTGCTGCGGCTGAGGTCAAAGAAGTTGCTGCCTGTGTTCTCCTTTAGGATTTTGATGGACTCCTGTCTCACATTGAGGTCTTTCAACCATTTGGAGTCTATTTTTGTGTGTGGTGTAAGGAAATGGTCCAGTTTCATTCTTCTGCATGTGGCTATCCAATTTTCCCAACACCATTTGTTGAAGAGACTGTCTTTTTTCCATTGGACATTCTTTCCTGCTTTGTCAAAGATGAGTTGAGCATAGAGTTGAGGGTCCATTTCTGGGCTCTCTATTCTGTTCCATTGATCTATGTGTCTGTTTTTGTGCCAGTACCATGCTGTCTTGATGATGACAGCTTTGTAATAGAGCTGGAAGTCCAGAATTGTGATGCTGCTGGCTTTGCTTTTCTTTTTCAACATTCCTCTGGCTATGCGGGGTCTTTTCTGGTTCCATACAAATTTTAGGATTATTTGTTTCATTTCTTTGAAAAAAGTGGATGGTATTTTGATGGGGATTGCATTGAATGTGTAGATTGCTCTAGGTAGCATTGACATCTTCACAATATTTGTTCTTCCAATCCACCACTCTCACCATTGTTATTTAAAGTCATACTGGAGGGCGCCTGGGTGGCTCAGTTGGTTGAGCGACTGCCTTCAGCTCAGGTCATGATCCTGGAGTCCCTGGATCGGGTCCGGCATCGGGCTCCCTGCTCTGCGGGGAGTCTGCCTCTCCCTCTGACCCTCCCCCCTCTCATGTGCTCTCTCTCATTCTCTCTCTCTCAAATAAATAAATAAAATCTTTAAAAATAAATAAATAAAGTCATACTGGAAGTGCTAGTCTCAGCAATCAGACAACAAAAAGAAATAAAAGGCATCCAAATTAGCAAGGAAGAAGTCAAACTTTCACAATTTGCAGACAACATGATACTCTGGAGAAAACCTGAAGACACCACCAAAAAATTGCTAGAACTCATAAATGAATTCAGCAGTGGCAGGATATAAAAGCAATGTTCAGAAATCTGTGGCATTTCTATATACCAATAATGAAGCAGCAGAAAGAGAAATCAAGGAATTGATCCCATTTGCAATTATACCAAAAACCATAAGATACCTAGGAATAAACCTAATCAAAGAGGTAAAAGATCTGTACTCTGAAAACTATAGAACATTGATGAAAGAAATTGAAGAGGACACAAATAAATGGAAAAATATTCCATGCTCATGGATTAGAATAATAAATAATGTTAAAATGTCTATACTACCCAAAGTAATCTACACATTTAATGCAATCCCCATCAAAACACCACCAGCATTTTTCACAGAGCTAGAACAAACAATCCTAAAATTTGTATGGAACCACAAAAGACCCTGAATAGCCAAAGCTACCTTGGAAAAGAAATGCAAAGCTGGAGGCATCACAATTCCATACTTAAAGTTATATTACAAAGCTGTAGTGATCAAGACAGTATGGTACTGGCATAAAAACAGACACATAGATCAAAGGAACAGAATAGAAAACCCAGAAATGGCCCCACAACTGTACAGTCAACTAATCTCCAACAAAGCAGGAGAGAATATCCAATGGAAAAAAGACAATCTCTTCAAAAATTGTGTGGGGAAAACTGGACAGCAACATGCAAAAAAAAAATGAAACTAGACCACTTTCTTACACCACACACAAAAATAGACTCAAAATGGATGAAAGACCTTAATGTGAGGCAGGAAACTATCAAAATACAGGCAGCAACCTCTTTGACCTCAGCTGTAGCAACTTCTTCTTAGACATGTCTCTGGAGGCAAAGGAAACAAAAGCAAAAATGAACAATTGGGACTTCATCAAAATTAAAAGCTTCTGCACAGTGAAGAGACAATCAACAAAACTAAAAGGCAACCTTTGGAATGGGAAAAGATATTTGCAAATGACATATTGGATAAAGGGTTAGTATCCAAAATCTATAAAGAACTCATCAAACTCAACACTCAGAAAACAAATAATCCAGTTAAGAAATTGGCAGTAGACATGAATAGACATTCTTCCAAAGAAGATACCTAGATGGCTAACAGACACACGAAAAGACACTCAACATCACTCATCATCAGGGAAATACAAATCAAAACTACAATGAGATACCATCTCACACCTGTCAGAATGGTTAAAATTAACAACATAGGAAAAGAAGTGTTGGGGAGGATGCAGAGAAAGGGGAACTCTCTTACACTGTTGGTGGTAATGCAAGCTGGTGCAGCCACTGGAAAAACAGTATGGAGGTTCCTTGAAAAGTTAAAAATAGAACTACCCTATAATCCAGCAATTGCACTACTAGGTATTTAACCAAAGGATTCAAAAATACTGATTTGAAGGACATTTGCACCCCATATTTATAGCAGCATTATCAATAATAGCCAAATTATGGAAAGAGTCCAACTATGCATAGACTGCTGAATGGATAAATAAGATGTGGTATATATATGTATACACACACACACACACACACACACACATATACAGAATGGAATATTACTCAGCCATCAAAAAGAATGCAATCTTGCCATTTGTATTGATGTGGATGGAGCTAGAGTGTATTATGCTAAGCAAAAAAAGTCAGTCAGAGAAAGACAAATATCACATGATTTCACTCATATGTGGAATTTAAGAAATGAAAAAGATGAATACAGGGGGAAAAAGAGATAGGCATACCATAATAGACTCCTAACTATAGAGAACAAACTGAGGGTTGCTGGAGGGGAGGTAGGCAAGCGTTGGTTAAATGAATGATGGGTATTAAGGAGGACACTTGCTGTGATGAGCACTGGGTGTTGTATGTAAGTGTACTACTGAAACTAATATTACACTGTATGTTAACTAACTGGAATTTATTGTATCACACTGATTGATTTGCAGATGTTGAGCCAACCTTGCAGCCCAGGAATAAATCCCACTTGGTCATGGTGAATAATCCTTTTAATGTACTATTGGCTCCTATTGGCTAGTATTTTGGTGAGAATTTTTGCATCCATGTTCATCAAGGATATTGGTCTATAATTCTCCTTTTTGATGGGGTCTTTGGTTTTGGGATCAAGGTAATGGTGGCCTCATAAAACAAGTTTGAAAGTTTTCCTTCCATTTCTATTTTTTGGAACAGTTTCAGAAGAATAGGTATTAATTCTTCTTTAAATGTTTGGTGGAATTCCCTTGGGAATCCATCTGGCCCTGGGCTTTTGTTTATTGAGAGATTTTTTTATTACTGCTTCAATTTCCTTAGTGGTTATAGGTGTTCAGATTTTCTGTTTCTTCCTGGTTCAGTTTTGGTAGTTTATACATCTCCAGGAATGCATCCATTTCTTCCAGATTATCTAATTTGCTGCCATATAGTTGCTCATAATATGTTCTTATAATTGTTTGTATTTCTTTGGTGTTGATTGTGATCTCTCCTCTTTCATTCATGATTTTATTTATTTGGGTCATTTCTCTTTTCTTTTTGATAAGTCTGGTCAGGAGTTTATCAACCTTGTTAATTCTTTCAAAGAACCAGCTCCTAGTTTCGTTGATCTGTTCTACTGTTTTTTTGGTTTCTATTTCATTGATTTCTGCTCTGATCTTTATTATTTCTCTTCTCCTGCTGGGTTTAGGCTTTCTTTGCTGTTCTTTCTCCAGCTCCTTTAGGTGTAGGGTTAGGTTGTGTACTTGAGACCTTTCTTGTTTCTTGAGAAAAACTTGTATTGCTATATACTTTCCTCTAAGACTGCCTTTGCTGCATCCCAAAGATTTTGAACAGTTGTGTTTTCACTCTCATTTGTTTCCATTAATTTTTTAAATTCTTCTTTAATTTCCTGGTTGACCCATTCATTCTTTAGTAGGATGCTCTTTAGCCTCCATGTATTTGAGTTCTTTCCAACTTTCCTCTTGTGATTGAGTTCTAGTTTCAAAGCATTGTGGTCTGAAAATAGGCAGGGAATGATCCCAATCTTTTGGTACCAGTTGAGACCTGATTTGTGACCTAGAATGTGATTGATTCTGGAGAATGTTCCATGGGCACTAGAGAAGAATGTGTATTCTGTTGCTTTGGGATGGAATGTTCTGAATATATCTGAGGAATTCTTAATCTCAAGAAACAAACTGAGGGTTGCTGGAGTGGTGGGGGGTGGGAGGGATGGGGTGGCTGGGTGATAGACATTGGGGAGGGTATGTGCTATGGTGAGCACTGTGAATTGTGTTAGACTGTTGAATCACAGACCTGTACCTCTGAAACAAATAATACATATATGTTAAAAAAAAAAAAAAAAAAAGATAGCAGGAAGGGGAAAATGAAGGGGGAGAAATCGGAGGGGGAGACGAACCATGAGAGACTATGGACTCTGAGAAACAAACTGAGGGTTCTAGAGGGGAGGGAGGTGGGGGGATGGGTTAGCCTGGTGATGGGCACCTTTAATAGAGGGCACACACTGCATGGAGCACTGGGTGTTATACGCAAACAATGAATCATGAAACACTACATCAAAAACTAATGATGTAATGTATGGTGATTAACATAACATAATAAAAAAAAGAACTTACTGGAATTTAAACAAATACTTAAAAAATAAAAAAAAAGAAAGAAAGCAGTTATAAGAACCCGTTTTAGAGGTAAGTGAAAGCCTTCGATTTTCCTTTCAAGTACTCTAATACTGCAGACAGTTGACAATGTGTAATTGTAGCAAGGGCAAAAAGAGATGACTAATACAGACTTGGAAGTCATTCAACATAGAAGTGCTAACTGAAGTCAAGAGACATACATGTAGGGAGCAGAGAGCAGAGAACATGACTTTGGCTTTGGCTTTGCTTTGGCAAACAGGAAATGGAATGGGATTAAAGAGTGGTATAGGAACTAGCAAAGGATACAGGAAAAGAGCAGGAAAAGAAAACAGGAAAGCACATTGCTATAGAAGTCAATGAGAAGAGGTTTTTAAAAATCAGTAGTCAGCATTATCAAATGTCTAAAGAAGTCAAAGTAGATAAGAACTGAGGAAAGTTCATAGATCTGGAAAGAAAGAAATCCTTAGTAATCTTTGAGAAATTTAATGTACTGGGATAATACAAATATAAAACAGACATCAAGTGATTAAGTGTTAAGATGTCATGGAAAAGAATGATTTGGGCAGAAGAGAAACAGAGAAATGGTAAGTAATGATGTCCCAGTATACAAAGGAGGCTATAATCAGAGCGAAGAACTTGCTGACTTTGAGTTTCAAAGGCAGAATGAGATGGGATGGAGGGTAAGCAATGAGGCAGTTACTGTCAACAAAATGAAAACCTAGAGTTAGATCTCAGTGGTTTCATTTTGGTAAGATTGATCAGGGATCATAATAAAGTCCTGAGGAGTGGACAATATTAGAAAATATGAGGACTGCAGAAATAGGTGAGAATTTGCCCAAACCTCATGTTTCCTGAGCTGATTGGCTGTGTTTAATCCAGATACTATGTCTGTGCTATATGGTAGTATATGGTCTATAGTGAAGAAGCAGGAGTGATGGCCAGAAGGAGACTGCCCAGTATACTCCCTGTGTCCCTTCCTCCAGCCTTTAGAACCTGTTCTCAGTGACACAGACAAAAGCCACAGAGCACCCCACAGTGTTTGATGCCCACTACTTAAAGAATGGGAGGAAATACGCTGGTTTGGGAGAACTGGCAGGGCAGAGGGAATGAAGGTAAAGACCTACTTCTCTCAGTGTGTGTGATGGCATCTAACAATCTGATACACAGACTAGTGGTTAGTGAGTTCTCTCCAAAACCTTGCTGGGACAGGGTCAGGTTGGGAGGAAGATCAGAATAAAAATAAATTGCCATATTACTATCCACTGAAGGATATTTAGCTGTTAACTATCCTAGGCCAACATTTCCAGAAGAGACTTCCATTAAAAGCTAGTTCAATGTGACATTAACAGAAATCCCATGAAAAGGGTTCCAAGGTCAGATAATTTTAAGAACTACTGAATTAAATAAAATTGAATGGGCTTCTTTACTGCAGGATTTCTCAGAGCCTTCAATATGTTAATGTGGTACTGTAAATCTCCAAGACAGAGTCCTCATTTCCCAAATCTCTGTGATCATAAAATGCTTTTTTTCATGGAACAACTAGAATGAGGAATTCTGCAGTAGAGCCCATTGATAATAACTCTGGTACCTACAGTCTCACAGTTGGTGTCCTCATCTACCCTTGAAGGATGAAAATCAGTAGGCATAGATCCAATATAGTCAGTGGGGAGTTTTTATCTCTTCCCGGGAGAGTTATATAGGGTAATATCTGAGGGCCTGCCAAAATATATCAGACCTACTGATCACCATACACTCCTACTGATCCATGAGGGGGATGAACAATCATCCAAGAGAAGACCCAGGGAGCATCCTTAGAGCAGATAGCAACTACACTAACACTCATCTAACTGTGAACATTTTGGCACCCTTCATTCCTTCAAATCTTCACACAATCTTAGGAGTATCAAGGATGGGAACTATTTTTTTTTAAAGATTTTATTTATTTACTTGACACAGAGAGAGAGAGAGAGGGAGAGAGCAAGCAGAAGCAGGGGGAGCAGCAGGCAGAGGCAGAAGTAGGCTCCCCGCTGAGCAGGGAGCCCGATGCAGGACTCGATCCCAGGATCCTGGGATCACGACCTGAGCTGAAGGCAGACGCTTAACCGACTGAGCCACCCAGGCATCCCAGAATGGGAACTATTAACCCTACTTATAAATTTTTAAAAAACAAAAACTGAAGTTCATAAAAGTTAAGGTACTTTTTCAAGGTCATTAAGCTTGTAATTAGAAAAACCAGGACTCAAACCAAAGTCTTCTAATTTTGAGGGCAATAGATTTCCACTGCGCTAGGAAAACAAATAGCTTGAGGACACAATAGTGTTTTTTAAGTTTTACAAATAGCAGTCAGAATTTGGGAAGAGGGAGGGATAATAATAGGAGAATATTTTGCTTTGCAGATGATGGCAAAGGGTAGAGATTTTATTCCTGGGCCCTGGCATCAAATTCCAGAACGACATAACCTTGACAATTGATAGGTATTTTCTCAAGGAGAGGAAATAATCTGTTTTCTAGAAACTAATAAATTAAGACTCAAAGTAAAGGGAGATTTTAAAAATGCAGGTAAGTTGTTACATAATGTTACTGTGGTAACTTACTACAGTAGTAATAAGCAGTTACATTGAAGAACAGAAAGCACAAAAGAGGGAAAAATAAAAGGAACAATGCCAGAACTGACCAGTAATTCTCAAAATTAGTATCTCATTGTCTGAATACCAAGGGCCAGGATATTGGATAATAAAGTGTTTATCCATGAGCAGTTTAAAAGCTTACACATTTGTGGAAGACACAAAATTCAAAGGATGGCTGCTTAAAAGAATCATGATCTAAGTTCTTGAGAAGTTGAAAAGGAATTACTACATCTAAAAAATAAAACCTAACAGGGGAAAATGTGATTCTTTTGGACATAGAATCAGCAAGTTCATGATAGGAGTATGTATCTAAGTAGCAATCTGTATCAAAAAAGAACAATGGGGGCACCTGTGTGGCTCAGTCCATTAAGAAGTAGACTCTTGGTTTTGGCTCAGGTCATGATCTTGCAGTTGTGGGATCGAGGCCCTCATTGGGCCCTGCACTCAGCACAGAGTCTGCTTCAGATTTTTTCTCCCTCTCCCTCCAGCTCCCTCAGTCTCTTCTCTCTCAAATAAAATCTTTTAAAAAGTAAAATTAAAAAGAACAATGGATTTTAGCTTATAGCACATTCTATGTGCATCAACAGCACAATATGGCCACAGAAAAGCTATTATAGACTATATTTGTCACTGTGATTAACACTTTAAGCTGCCAAAAATCTTAGTGTTTAAAATAATAAAATTGTATTTCACAGTCATGCTAAGTCTGATGATGGGTTGAATCGTTCTTCTGTACAGCTCTCAACAATCTGGTAACTCAGGCAGGACCTAGGGCTCCTTCCACTTTTTGGCTATGTCATCTGAATTACATGACACTCAAGGTGAGGCCTTAGTACTATATTCTTATGGATCAAACTTAGAGGTAGGTGGCTTATCATTTCCATTCATATCCCATTGGGAAGAATTAATCACATGACTACCTTTAGATGCACAGGGCAAGGAGATGTTCATAAATGTATATCTATTGCATGAGCACTAACAATCTCTGCCACATAAACTCTAAAAATATTTAGCAAAATATAGCATGTAGAATGAGAGAGGTAACTGTCAGTTTTCTCTGGAGCTTCTGATCCGGCCTCATCCAGCACTCAGATACTCAGTTTTAGTCATGGGCCTCATACTCTAAAAACGATTCTAAAACACTGAACCATGTTCCAAGGAGGACAACAGAATAGTGAGGGCAAAGTATTATCATTTGGGGAATAGCTATAGGAAATAGAGATAGTTAACCTACTGATGGGTCCAAGGAGATACAGTAGCTATCTTCCAGCATAAAAATGACTGTCATTTAAAAGAAATGTTAAAGCTCTACTTCAAGGTCCCATGGGATAGAATTTAGCAAGTTTTATAAAAGTGAGATCTGGTCAAGGACAGAATGAACTGTGTCTGCATGTCATTCTCCCTTTGCTGGAAATGTTCAAGCAGACCTTGAATCATTAGTTGCTGATCACCCAGATAAATTTGATTTTCATTATTCACGGATTCTGTATTTGTGAATTTGCCTACTTGCCAAAAGTTATCTGTAACCCCAAAATCAATACTCTTGTATTTCTGCAGTAATTTACAGACATAAGCAGAGAAGCAAAAATTTGAGTTCTCAACATGCATGTTCCCAGCTGAGGTCAAACACTGCCTTCTTGTTTCAGTTCTTGTATTATTTTTCTTTTAAGATTTTATTTATTTATTTGACAGAGAGAGAGAGCACGAGCAGGGGATGAGGGAGAAGTAGGCTCCCCACTGAGCAGGGAGCCTGATGCAGTGCTCAATCCCAGGACCCTGGGATCATGACCGGAGCCAAAGGCAGACACTTAACTGACTGAGCCACCCAGGTGCCCCTCAACTCTCGTATTATAAACTAGACTCATTTGCAGTCTAGTTAATGACATGTTTTTCACCTTTGTGTGCTTTTTTGTTGGTGATTTCACTGCTTAAATTAGCCCCCAAATGTAGTGCTGAAGTACTGTCTGGTATTCCTAAGCACAAGAATGTTCCTTACAGAGAAAATAGGTGCATTAGATAATTTTCATTCAGGCCTGAGTTATCCATGAGTTCAATCTTAATGAATCAACAGTATATATTAAATAAGGTGTCTTTAAACAGAAACACATATAAAACAAAGTTATATATTGATCATTTGATGAAATTACTGTGAACAGAGGCTCACAGGAACCTAACCCTTTATTTCACCTAGAAGCAATGGTTTAATACTGGCTAATTCAATGTTCATGATGACTGTATAGAACATATCTACCGCAAACAGTGAGAATTAACTTTACAGATTAAAAATAATAATCATCATCTTAACTGACAGTTACTGCACACTTATCAAGTGACATGAACTACAGCAGGCACTCTATAAGGATTATCTTCTTTAATTTCTATAATAATCCCATTAAGACCATTAGTTTATCCCTTTTACAAATGAGTAAATAGAGATTTATATTTACCTAGGGCCTCAGAATTCAAACTCTGACAGCCTGACTCAAAAATTTGTAACCTTAATCCCTGCACAGTATGGAGTGTCACTACTTTTCCCACCCTGAACTGGTAAGATGTGACTTTTGTGTGAATCACAAACAACTCATGCCTGAATCCTTCCGAGTTTATTATCTCATTTCATCTCCTTTTTATGAAAAAAAAATCATATAATAATCCTATGGGAGGTTATTTTTGCATTAGATGTATATAAAAACTGGGAGCCCATATACATTGCATTGCTTTCCAAGCCTCAGATGTACAACACCCATCAGCCCTTTAATAGCTCATTGGTGAGAAGACCAAGTGATATTGCCAAACATCCCTCCTTGCAGACCAAAAGAAACAGCACTCATTGCTTACTCCACAACATTATCTCCTTCTACCCCTAGTCCTGCCTGCAGCCAGAAGGAAAGAGAAAGGGACTGAAACATACCATATCAGCCCTGTTTCCAGGTCCCTAGATCACTGAGGGCAGGGCTCTCCCTATGTTCTGTTGTTTCGTTGTTCTGGGAACCCTGAGTAAGGGATGGCTATGTAACCAGAATGTTGAATAGGCAGTATTCATGAAATATAATTAGCAAGTGTATATATATATATATTTTTTTTTTTTTTTTTTTTTTTTGCTTTCTATCCCATATTTAAATTTTTTTCAGTGGAGGAAAGTTCTTCTGCCCCGAGATGCTATCTTGGGCAGTACCATACATTTTCAGTTCACAGTCAGATTACAAAATGCCCCTAGAGATATTAGGTCACAAGAAGAGGCTCAATTTGGCAATCAGAACATCTGGTCCTATCTCTCCCTTCTTGTGCCTGCCTGACACTTCCAAAGCCTCATCTTACTCTACTGCCATGGCTATAGTAGGGGAAGGTAAGAGAGGGAGGGAGAAACAAAGGTTTTATTTGGTAACATTGCAAGACAGCTTCACATTTTCTGCACCTATCAAGTGTTTAAAGCACTTATTTTTGAGGCACATTTGAGAGTTCCTTGGGGATTCTCAAGCATTGTGATCCTCTGTTGCCACTTCTCAGACTCAGGCAATGCATCTCCAATATGGCTGGTCACCTGATTCCTTCTGCAGCTGCAAGGGCTCCATCAGTGACCAAAGGCTTGTTCTGTCTTCTGGGGTGCCATCATTTCTCTAATTAGCACTATTGAACAGGACTGAAGATGACCACCACATCAACTCTCTCTCATGCATAATTCACATCATGAAAAATTCCTGCAAATTCTTTATCTGAACAAATTCAGGGTATATAGGCTAATCCCAAGGTATCAAAAACAACTCACTACTCCAGTGCCAAAGCAGCTGGGCAGCACATCCATCATATTCTAGATTCACCATGCAGAAGACAGGCACTTGTCCATGGTACCTGACTAACTGCACAGGACACATATTAAGATCTCTAAGTAGTCTTGTTGAAGGCCAGAAGCAAGAGGCAGGCACCTTCTAACCCTCTCCCTTGATGATAGAGGGGTAAAAGCTCACAAGTCATCCAGCACCTTTCTCCAAAGAAATCCTTTACAAAAAAATCCCTGTCTACAAACATCAACCTTCTTAACTGTTTTCTATACTCAAAGTGAGTAAAGGATTGAAAAGTCATAAAGCCAGGTTTTAAGCACCTACTTTGAAATTCCAAACAGATGCTCTGTCTCACAACTCATTCTGGTGTCTAATATCGATCATATCTTGGTACCTTAGTTAAGATTCCAATTTAACATTTTGTATGTTTATATATTTCTTTTTCCCAAGACATAAAATGTATTTTCCAACCACTCAAGAATTTGGAAGGCATGGTTCTATGTGGATGCCATGCTGTAAGCCATTTGCAGCTACACAGAGTAGTCTTTAAATTTTTAAATTTGTTTTGTCTTCTAAATTCACACAATTACAGTAATAGGAAAAATTATGAAATAAGGCAATAAACTTTTTACATAATTATTTCTTAAAGAGATAATGAAAATTCTTCTCTCAAAAGTAAACCTGCAGGCTTAACAAGGGATGAAGTCCCTTATGTATTGGGTACATAGTCTGCAAAATAAATGAGCACAGCACTTTTATCCAAAATGGCTATTAAATTTTGCCTCGGTAGGTATTGTTTTGACAACTTCTATTTCTCAGGGACCAACTCCATTTTTTTCTCTCCTTGTTTCAAGGTCAATGGTTAGTTCTTTATCTTCATATGCTTACATTAAAAAAAAATTCATTAAGGCTTAAAAAGGGCATAACTCCTCAAGCAACTCTTAACCTAGAGTCATTTCTCATTTTTTTAATTCTTCTTCCTCTTTTTTTTAATATGGAGTCAGAGCTAATAATTCTTCCTCTTAAATCTTCAGTTTTAACAGGGTCACAAAAAGCATTTGCCCTGACTCTTGCAGAACACAACTATTCTTTCCACATTGAGGTGCTTAAGTCACTTCAGTCCTCTCCTTGTACCTAAAGCACATTATTCTCCAACCTAAAGGGTAAAGCCCCTGGAGTTATCAAAGAACTTCAGAGGGCATCTAGATACTAATGAGGCTGGACAAGACTTCATGAGGCTTAGAGTGCCTGCCTATTATGAAGATGTTTGGATAGTATTATTTAAATCCAGCTAAGTTACTTATTTGAATACACACACAGTAAAAACCTTAGGGGAATACATAAAGTGTCTAGACACAAAGCCACAAAATATAATCCCAAAGACAAATTTAACTTGATCATGTCACCTGCCTCCCATTTAATAGTTTGTGGTTTGTTTTTCAGTACTCAGAGCAGTGGTCTCCAAAATAAGACATGTGAGTGCAGGGGATAAACAAGTTGAGCCATCAGGGTGTGGGAGTAAAATGTTACAACTTCCATTTTTAGGTACCTAAAATGTAAGAAAGTCATTAAGGATTTCTAATATTTAAGATATGCACTGATTTCAAGGATTTGACAGTGGAGCCCTCAATCATCCATTTACTTGAGCACATTACAACACACTTCAGTTTACATATTCCACGCAAAATGGATT
Source organism: Mirounga angustirostris (assembly GCF_029215605.1). Classification (NCBI taxonomy): domain Eukaryota; kingdom Metazoa; phylum Chordata; class Mammalia; order Carnivora; family Phocidae; genus Mirounga; species Mirounga angustirostris. The sequence continues at coordinate 77,659,958 of NW_026991716.1, read as the reverse complement.
TACAGGTTATATGGAATACTTTTACTAGAGTAACCATCACAAGATGGACAAATGGTTCATAGGTCTTTCAAAGAAGCCTGTGGATTAAAGAAAATACTAATAAATCTAATGAATAATGACAAGACATAAAATGACAAGACAAACTTTTCTCCCATTCCCAGTTTGAACTCTCAGTCACCACAACAGGAGGTGAAAGCAATAATAAGATAATCAGAACTATTACTGACATGTCTTAACTTACAAAAAATAAGTACAAAATCTGTTCCTTCTAGGTAAACGTGACAGTGTAAGAAAGAGAGAGGAAACAACTTCTTTCCAGGGGAAACCTGGCTTTGGAGAGCATTCTGAAAACAAATGTTTAGAATACTTTCTTCTGTATATGATTTTTGCTGGAAATGGTATGTATCATCTTCAAAAACTGCCAAATCTAGATATTTAAACTCACAATTTCCTAAACTGTTTAAAAAACCCCAGGTGAACAGTTTCAGTGGCATGAACACATTGTATAAAATATGAAAACAAAGCACTTTCAGATTCACTTACATATTGACAAGCAATCGACACCAGGGGAGGTATAAACATACCTGATGAATTAAAACAAAAACTTTTGTATAACTGGTGGATAGTGTTGAAAAATAATTATCATAATTTGTAAGTGAAACCAACAATGTATTCTTTCATTTGAATCCATGTATCTTTCTGAGTTATCATTTTCACTTTAATGGTATCATTTGTGATACCATTAAAACTGCATATTAAAGAAAACTAATCTTGAAATGATAACTTCAAACAGCGGTATCAGTGTTAAGCCAAGATTTTCAAATATAATTAAGCATATTCTTTAATATCACTCTCATTAGACATCATCATTATTATAAGACAGCCAAAAGGTATTATGAGTCATTAATAACTAAAACAAAAATTAGTCTAAATATTCATTTTATTTTCAGTTACCTTTTTAAAATTTCCATATTTGTACATTTTATAATGTACACAGTATAGTACTAATAGAGTTCTCCAGACAGATAATTTATGGAAAATAAATGTATGAACAAATGCTCAAATTTTTTTACTGAGAGATGTACAAGCAAAGCAGAAACCACAGGCTTAGAAACTAAAGTTCAGGCTTTCTGGTCTGGCACAGGCTTCTCATTCTAGCTGCCTCCTTTCCTGTCGATTTTCCCCCACTGTCCCCATGATCACCAGCACCATGTTTTGGTCAGTCTGACTAGCTATCTCCTAAACACACCAAGCTCTCTCATATGTCTGTGTCTCAGCCTAGAATGTTTTGTCCTCTCTTGTCCATTACAGAATTCCAACTTTTCCTTTAAGATCTAGACCAAATGTCACCTCTCCTGCAGAAATTTGCTCCACTCCCCTAAGCATATGTCAGCAAAGAGATCTGGTATGTGGGGAAAGATAATAAAAGGGGGCGTGGTAGCTTTGACTCTCAGTTCTGTCACTTGAAATCTAGATATGAGGAAGTTACTGAAACTTATTATCTTCAATTTCCTCTTCTGTGAAACAGAGATTCTGCATAGCCTTGTAGCAAGGGTTGCCAGACGTTTTCTATAGTAGGCCAGATAGTAAATACTTTTGGCTTTGCAGACAGAAGAGTCTGTCTTGTGACTACTCAATTCTGCCCTCATAGCACAAAAGTTGATATAGATAATACATAAACAAATCGCATGGCTGTTTTCTAATAAAGCATTACTGACAAAAGTGATTAATGGACCCGATTTGGTTCATGGACTAGAGTTTGCTAATCTCTGCTTATAGAACTGTGGTGAAGATAGAAAGAAACACAGAATGCAAGTAGAGCAGCTGGCATATGGTGGGTACTTAGTTTATTTTGTTCTAGGTTTGGGGAAACATCAGGATACAAAAACAAACATGATCCCTGCAGTCATGTAGTGGGGGGAAGATGGATATTAAACGATCACACAAATGATATAAATAAACCCACCCCACCCCCAACACCCACCAAACCTCAGTTGCTCAGACTTAAGTGGATCACTGTCATCAGAAGTGTCCTCTGTTGCCTTCTTTTATTTGTCATCATTCTATGAAGAAAATATAGATGGTGGTACGAGAGTGTGTAGCATGCCCTTTGGAAATGACACTACAACCTCAGCAATGAGTTAACCATGTGAAGGAAGAGAAGAGAGAGAGAGAAGTGTGTTCCAGGCAGAAACCAACATGTGCAAAGGCTCTGAGGAGGAAAACAGTATGGACCATTTTGCAAAACAAGAGGAAAGCAGAGTTGGGGGTGGGGGGGAGTTTGCAGATCAAGCTGGACAGACAGGGAGGGCTCAAGAGACCTTATAGGACATGTAAAGTTTTGGAGATTTAATTCTAAGTCCCAAAAGGAAGCCTTGAATATTCTTCAATGACCACATTTGTATATCCAACATATAGATGTCAGTATGATTATTATTATGTAATTATTAATAAGGTAGCAAAAATATTATGTGAACCGTTAATGACTAAAAACACCTTTGAAAATAATCCCTCCTTCAAAGTCTCCCCTAAAACCCCTTTGGACTGTGCCCTCTGTTTCCTTCTGGACTGATTCAAGCCACTAAGAAAGTTGTTTCAGTCCCAAGTGAAACATGTGGCTCAAGGTGGAGCACAGGACATCCTCTCTACCTCTGAGGATGCTGCATGGCAGAAGTCAGGGGGGAAGTGAGCAGCACTCAGTGACTCACAGCCTCTAGAGCACCAGGAGCTGACTCTGGCCCTAATGCCATGGGCAGCACTGGGAGGTGGTATTCTGCACCACATGACTTCACAAGTAAGCAGTGAATCTCAAGTGAGGCCCAGAACAAGGAACATAGGGTGCTGCATGTGAGCTCAAGGGAGGCACCTTCTCTGTCCTCTCCAAACCAGGTATTTACAGAAACAATTGGCTAGGTCTTTGAGGCGGGGAGCAAGGAGTCTTGTGGAAGCAGGTGAAATACAAGCCACGAAAATGTGGTTCATAGTACCAGCTGTACTTCAGTTCTGCTAATGGAAAAAAACAAACACCGGGGTTAAGGCATAGAAGAAGAGGATGAAGAATGAAAAGTAAATGGAAAAGATGAGAAAGAAAGGAAAAGGGACTAACAGACACAAAGAGGAGTACTCATGGTCTTCTCTGCATGAGTGTTACGAAGAGGGAAGAATAACAAAGGGGACCAGACAGCGGCATGGGATACCAAAAGACAAAACCCCAAATGGGGATAGAAACAGAAACTGAAAGGGGCAGATAAAGATGGACAGACAGAGCCCAAGAGGGACAAAATAAGCTCAATATATTTCTGAAGTGCTTTTTTCAAGATAAATTTTTGTCACATCTTGCTGTTTATGAACATGAGTAAGTTGTTGCCTGTTATCACTGACCTTCATAATTCTGATTACCAACTCAGCAATTAACTAGTATTCCCCAGACTGTCTTAACTCTGCACTAGAGGAGATAGCCACAACAGGTCCCTGGGTGGAGGAAGAGGGGTGAGAACCTGCCGAAGGGGAAATGACCATCCTTCTGCAGAACAATGATGTCTCATAGGCTTCTTGCCTGTGGTTCTAAAAAATAATAATCATACCATACATTAAATTTAAAAAATACTCTCATTTGCAACAGAGCAACAGCTTTCCTCCACTTGCCATCCTGCAAACTTAGGGCAGAGTTGGGTTAAGTTACATAGCAAATATCACTCAGACTACTAAGGCACAGAGGTGGGAGGTGGATGCCCTTGGCCTGGCCAAGCCACAGGCTCATTCTCACCCACCTTATCTCCTCAGTAACAAGGTAGAAGGTCTGATGCCTTGCAGGACATAAGCCTGGAAACATTTGTTCTTCTGAACCCTCATTTCAGAACAACTTATTTGATTCCAGTTTCAGGCAATGAGATTAGCAGATGGTTTCTCCAACACAAAGCTAAGATCTTGGCAACCCTTTCAAGCACTATTTTTAGGTTCTTCTCTGCCAACCACCCTCCCCACCCCCGCCTCACCCCCCGCCCCCCCCACACACACACACAAGAGCAAGAGGAATTTGAGGCAGAGAGAGAGTATAGCCTAAACAAAAAAACTTCAATGGAGAAGCTAACACAGAGATCCTAAATCACTGAGCACCCTTCCTCCTCAGGCTCAATCATACTTAAAATATCCAATACTGAGCCCCCAAGCCATTGTGCTTCTTATCCCTCAGAGAATGAAACAGTTCCACTATGATGAGAAAGATGTAGTTACAGGCTAATAATGTATAAATATCCTAAGTATGGAATCATCGCATAATTATCCAAATTATGAATTGAGAAAAATTACCCATTTATCCTATCAATAATGAGAAATTTGCATTTTTGTCTTTATCCACAGAGATGCACCATAGTGCCTTTTTGTTTCTTCAGGGGGAAAAAAGTAAGAAATTAGGGCTATGGTCAATATTTGCTCATATGAAGCAATGATGCTAATACAGTTGCTCTGAAACTAGGACAGTTCCAGGATGAATATCATGAAACGCCAGTAGAAAATGTGAATGGACTTAGGGTCCAAGTGAGAGGTATGTTGATGCAAGCTGATACCAGAGCATCAAACTAGGTCACTGGCCTCTTGACAGACAACATTCTAATGCAGCTCCAATCAGCATTCAGTCTGGAAAATGTCATTGGTTACTATCTAGCATTCCTGAAAAGTATTTAAAATCTTGTTCTTGTCTTCATTTCCATTGGAGTGGGGATGCAAATGAGTTCATGTGAAAGAAAACTATAGTTGGCAAAGCCAGGTTGAGCCAGGAGACTTCATCACTGGCCCTCCATGCCAGATGCCAAAGCCACCACCCAGCAAACACTAGGCACCAGAGATACCACAAGGCATTTTCCTGGCCCTCTTAACCTAGTTTCCCAGGCAGGGATGAAACTGGTGTCTAAAGGGAGAGGTGAAAACTACAGTACAGAACATACAGAAGAGTCTTAAGATACACAACAAGGGACGGGTGTGTATATGGAGGGAGTGGGGTAAACACAGCTCTTCTTACATGTCTGTTAACTTAAATACAGCATCAGGAGACTTCCCCCAGCTTCCTGAAGAAAAAAAAAGATGCATCATTTGTCCCTTGGCCCTTTCATAAGTAGAAAGCAGATTACAGGAATGAGTGAGTCACAGCTCTCCTCCCTTCTGCCTGGGAGGGCCACAGGATTTACATATTAGCTCATCTACTCCTCAGTAACAGCTACATGAGGCAATCACTATCAATAGCCCGATTGTACAGAATGGGAAACATGGACTTCGAGAAATTAAGCAGCTTACCCAAGTCATTCAGCTAGTAAGTGGCAGAGAGCAGACCAAAATGCAGATGTTTCTGATTTCACAACCACGTTTCTTAACTTCTGTCTATACTGCAACACAGAAGTGATTCTGCAATGAGGGAACAGCAGTTAAGGTACATCAGTACCACTGAACTTTGATGAGTATGAGACCTAGTGTGTTTCTTGATTACAATGACACTGTTAAACTCGGCCATAACAGAGAATTACTTTTTATTTCTAAATGAGAAAACTCTCCTGTTTTCCTCTACTCACCTCGTCACTTCTAACACCAAATGTGTGGTTTTTCCACGCCAAGCAATTCTGGCACAAACTTCCTGGAATTAGTACAGACCCCACAAGTTAAGAGCTCAGTCCCAGGAAATTGCCCCCTCTTGCCGCTTCAAACACCAACTGCAAGTCCAGGTTGCAGGTGTGCTTCTAATTAAGTGGCTATAAATAGGAGTTTCCCACACCTCCTCCTCAGGTTTGATAATTTGCTAGAACAACTCACAGAACTCAGGAAAGCACTTTATTTACTATTACCTGTTTATTATAAGATACAACTCTGGAACGGCCAAATGGAAGCGATACATAGAGCAGGGTCTTGGGGGAGTTGGGGGTTGCACAAAGATTCCATGCCCTCTCTGGATGCACCACCTTCCCAGCACCCCCACATGTTCCCCAACCTGGAAGCTCTCCAAATTCCTTCAGTTAGGATATTTATGGAAGCTTCATTACATAGGCATGATTGATTAAATCACTGGTCATTAGTATTTAGTCAAACTCCAGCCCCTCTCCCCTCCCCAGAGGTCAAGGAGTGGGGCTGAAACCTCCAACATTTTAAAGATTTGGTTGGTTCCCCCTGGCAACCAGCCTCCATTCAGAGATTATCCAGGAGCCCCCCAGCCACTAGTCATCTCATTAGCATACAAAAAGACACTTGTCACTTCAGAGATTCCAAGGGTTTTAAGAACTATAGGCCAGGAAATGAGGGCAGAGGCCAAACACATATTTCTTACTATGTCACAGTTCATTTGTTTGTTTTGCAGAAAATCCATGGTGTTGGGGTTAAGTTAATGTATATTAAATTCTTTTTAAAAATCAAGTCCTTGGGTGCCTGGGTGTTAGAAGTGATGAGGTGAGTAGAGGAAAACAGGAGAGTTTTCTCATTTAGAAATAAAAAGTCCTTGGGTGCCAAGCTCAGTCGGTTAAGCATCTGCCTTCAGCTCAGGTCATGATCCCAGGGTTCCCTCTGCCTCTCCCTCTCTCTGTCTCTCATGAATAAATAAATAAAATCTTTTAAAAAACTCAAGTCTTTGACCTAAAAGAGCCTCATGTTAATACACAATGGGTTTAAGCTGGGAATTGTGTTCATGATTAAGATTCCTTTTGCAAGAAACTAAGCCTGAACACAGAAGTTGCTGTTACTAAAAGTCACATTGCTAACAGTTTTATAAGTCCTCTGAAAATGATCAAGTTGACTTAGAAGATAAAGATTTGCCAGAAAGATGTTCTTGGCAATGCACAGTTCCTTGTTGAAATGAGATACAAGAGGAAACATGAAAATGCAAAGTTCATGGGAATATAATTTATTTAATGGACAAGATCAACTTATTTGGGATAATAAAGTTAAAAGAATGTGTTTCCAGGCAGTAGCTCCCTGTTATATGCTATTACAGAGCAAATTGTTAGTTACCAGACATACTTCCTTGAAAAGAGTCAGTATGCTCTCCCAGAATCATTGACATAACCTCAGTTTTAACAGTCCAAGTATATGGTTTCTATTCACAATTACAGACTCTCAGAGATACCCATGTACTCCACATCTATGTCTCTGGAAGAAAAAAAACCTCTTATTAAATTGATTTGCCCTTTGTCACTGTCACAGATATGTTTTCCCTGTTTTGACAGGTAGTTGTAATTCTATTAGCAGCCCATCGACTTCCCTGTGAAATTGATCTGTGTTGGGCTGGCTGGATCTTCTTAAACTGACTGATTTATTGCTTCTGCCTGTTTTTAGAAAAAGAGAGCATGTGCATCTCACAAGTAAGCTAAGGAGTCAAGGAGCAGGAGAGGAAGGAGAGAAAAAGAGACACTCCTCTGCCACTACAGAGTATAAAGTATCTAAACAATATTTGAAAACAAATCGTTTTTAGCCTCACTGTTGGCTGTTTCTGTGACAGGTGAGCTGTGACCTTTTTGTCAGCTGCCTAGCTAAGATGCCTGTGATGCCAGCCATATAAATGACTGTCAATTTCCCTTATTAATTTATCTTGCTGTCTCATGTATAAACTAGAAGAAATTGCTCACTTTGAATGTCCTCAATGTCGATCTATCATGTTTACCTAATTTTGATCTTGTACATCACATCTCACAGTAACCAGACAGCAAATAGCTGCCTCCAGGTGCCCCTGTCTCTGCCTGAAATCTTGCCCATTGAAAGGAAAGCACTCAAGCCAATTTGCAGGAGATAACAGTTTGCCAGAGGTCAGAGCCAGAAATCACCACTGCATTTTGTTTAAAGAACCACATCAGAAAAGAAAGAAAGGAAAGAAGGGAAGGGAAAGGAAGGGGCAGGGGGGATAGGGAAGGGAAAGGAAGGGAAGGGAAGGGAAAACTAAATAAACACCTTAAGTTTTTAAGGTCTTAAAGTTCCATCCCAAGATTTATAATGGAATCAGATAATGCTAAATTAAAATAGTATGTGTAAAGACCAGGCAACCTGAAAATAAGTTGATTTTCCTGGTACTAAAGAAAAAAAATATGGCACAGTTACATTCCATTTCAAACTGAAAATTATTCTAAATATTCTAGTGTTAACTTCATGAACATAAATATGAATATTAACACCTCACGAGTACCATTTGTAATTTCATCCTTGAGCAATATAGTGAAGAGGCTAATTCTAAGCAAAATTATTACTAGAAAATACAGTTAAGTAGGAAAATTCCACTTCTGCACCCTTTCTTCCCCATTTACGTATCTCCTATATGTTTAGGGGCTTTCAACAGAGATACTCAACTCACTCTTACCTTCCAGGATAACACTGGAGCTTTCTCCATCTTCTTTACCCAAACCTTTTCAGATGTTAGGCCAGCAAAGTGATGAAGTAATGTTTATATAAATGATAAACTAACAAGATTTAGTGTATTAACTCTCCCAGATTTTGCATTTTTACTGGAAATTTTTATAAACACAATACTTTAATCAAAAATAGAGACTGATGATGAGAACCCTCAGCACCACTGAAGACAGAGCAGTGGATGGGGGATATTTGTCAGCAGATGTACCTTTCAACAACCTTCAAATGACACCCCTAGAATGTGCCGTTTCTAAAATGCAAACAATAACTCTTCTATCCCACAGAGCCCTGTAGACACTGCAGTCCCGTGTTGTGCTATGTTGTCAGCTTGGTTAAGCTGAGACACCCTGAAGCTTCCAGATTAAAGTTGGCCAAAACAGGAATTTGTATAAGACTGGAAGACAGAAATGAAGCGGCAAACTTTACTCTTGGGAGGTGGTTACAGTTAGACATGTTAGCAAAGAGATGCAGAGGAGCCTGGTAGGTCCCAGCTTATCCTTACTCTCGTCTGCTCTGTGCCCTGCTCTCCTTGACAACAGATGGCCCTGCTGGCCAACAGTGGCCCCAGGCTCAGCTATAGACCCTCAGAGGAGATAGCCACACAAAGCAACAGATTCCCAAAGACTTTTCCATGGTCTGACTTTGGCAGCTTGATGAGCTAGGCTTCTCAGATCAGGCAACACAGATTTCCCTGCAAGCTCTGACTTGTCTATCTTGGCCAGTGCTTCAGGCATACTGGTTAGTAACTCCTTCTCATATCCTCCAACTCCTTTTCAGGATTGTACTTCCTCAGTTCCTCCCATATTTGTGTCAGGTCTAAGCCCTATAAAAAATCTCCTATTCCCCAAATACTCATAGCGCCCCTGGTTCCTAACTAACCTGACTGATACAGTCCCCTGCAAAGGATCTTTATAGAGGCATATCCTACACATGCGAGGCTGTGCACATATGCCAGATTCACAGCCACAAGGTATTGTCTATCACCGAGTACCATAATCAAACTTAAACCTATATTATGTCTGAATCTCTGATATGTGTTGTATGAAATGAAATTTACAATTTGTCTTTTAAAATTGTTTACTTTTTCATTTTTAAAGCTGAGCCTGATTTTCAATATGTACTCTCTATGCATCAGCTAAATTAAGGAGGTTACAGACTCAAGTTTCAAAAACAAATTACTAATGGAGTGATAATCAACAACCATCTTGAAACCCCAAGCTAAATAGATTGTATTATACCATTTGTCCTCTTAAGTAGGGTCCTAGGTCATGATTATTTAGTTTCTGATCAATATTAGTCCTAAGTCAGAGGTTGAAATATTTTAGATCTCAGGACACAGAGTACATAGGACAAATACAGATCCCAGAGTGTGTCCTATCTAAAATTTGAACAAGGTGGGAGGAGGGGAGGGTCACTTTATTTTGTTTCATTGTGGTAAGAACACTTAACATGATATTTATCCTCAACAGATTTTTAAGTGTGCAATACAGTATTGTTATCTATAGGTACAGTGTTGTACAGAAGATCTCTAGAACTTATTTATCTTGCATAACTAAGAAGCACAGACCACCAAGGTCAGATAGCATCCCCAAGAAACCAGTGTTTAGCTTATGGCCTCCGGTGTCTTTTTTTTTTTAGATTTTATTTATTTGTCAGAGCGAGAGAGAGTATAAGCAGAGGGAGCTGCAGGCAGAGGGAGAAGCAGGCTCCCCTGCTGAGCAAGGAGCCCTACACGGGACTCAATCCCAGGACCCTGGGATCGTAACCTGAGCCAAAGGCAGATGCTTAACCAACTGAACCACCCAGGCGTCCCTCCGGGTGTCTTGATAACAGAGTTGACTTAAGTTGGAGTCATATCTAATAATAATGTGCTATCCATTCACAATTGCTATTAAAATTTAAAATGACATGCATAGATACTAATTTCTAATTATTTATTTTAAACTTGGATATGCTTGTGATGGAGAAAGAAGGGGCTTGAGAGAAGGGTAGGAAGGAGACCGATGCAGTAAGAACAATGGGAGATTCACAAAGAAAAGTAGAAAATCACGCACTGAATAGTAAACAGATGGAATGGAGGTACAAAGAGATAATCAGGAAGACTGGAGTTGTAGGAAAAGTAAGAGAGGAATTTACATGTACACATGTATACACATGCTGATTATAAAATATAAGGGCCAAGGGAATTGGGAGGTAAACATTGGAAGGGATAGACTGGTCAGACTATTAATGCTGCCTTTGGGTCTGATGCTCACAACTGAGCCAATCAGATTTGGTCAGGCAGGCTCACATACTGCAATGGAAAGGTGACCTATGAAAGTGACATGTGCTCTAAGACCCCTCTTAAAGGAACCTGCTTCTGACATTTAGCATGATGATAACAAAGTAGGACTTTAGAAGGGAGAAACACAAACTTCTTTAATGAATTTTGCCCCCACTTACTGTATGGATTGAAGGGGGGAAAAAAATCAGAGAACTGCATCAATATATACCACAATCAGAGAACTCTAGCTACAATTTTTTTTCTTCATAGTGGACTAACTTTTAAAATCCTATCTTTAAAACCATTGAGGCTAGAAAAATAACTATAACATGCAGAGAGTTTCTTCTTTGCCTTTAATCTCAAGTGCTGATAAAGTGCTCAAAATTGTACAAGTCATACAGACAAGTACAATACCTGCCTCTGAAAAAAGCGTTTTCCAGAACATCACGAAAGAGCACAAATAAAAGAAGCAAACTTCTCTGAAGTTACTTGGGTGTCAGATTACATCTGTAAAATCAAAATTATATCACAATATTCTTGTCTGATTTTTAATTTGCTTCAAGCCAAATAAATATGAATAATGAGAAAGAAATCTCAGCCTAGAAGTGATAACATTATAAACCATATAAAGGACACTTGGTTGGTTTCTGTCATAAAATTCCATCATAAAAATCACACCTGCATGAAAAAAGTTTTTGCCAGTTTCTGTATTTTCCCCTCAAAATAGCCATCTCTGCCAAAGGACATTCAGTTCGATGCCTGGAACTATCAGTTATTAGGCCTTGTCAGCAGTCAGAAATCATTCAGATATATTTCCTGCACCCTTCCGAAGCTATAAATAAAAGTTGTACACTAGCACCTACTGAACAAAAGGATTTGGGCTTAAATGACAGCAGTCAGGATTTAGGTTAGATAGAAATAAATATTTTGTGATGAGGGAAGTTAAGATATTGGGAAGGGTCATATTGAGAGAGACTAGAGCCCCCCCCAAAATGATTTGGAAACAAGATGTATTTTTCTCCAGGATCCCACAAATCAAGAACTCAGGTATATAATAACAACAACAAAAAAAGATTGTATCTATTATTGCTCCATAGATTTTCAAATCCTACAATTCTATGATTAAATCAGAAAAGCAACATGGGGAAACTTAGTCCTCATCCTCATTCTTTTATAAAATGTGAATCCTTTCACATCTTTATCACCATTTTCCCATTAATCAAAATCACCCATGAATGGGGTTATTAACAAGCTTGATAATAGAAATCCAAGAATAATATAGAAAGATCTCCAGACTTCAGGTCAAGAGACCTCAGTTCCAGTTTCAACACCACTCTACTAGCTGTGTGATCTTGTTAAAAAAAAAAATCAATTAACTGCTCTGATCCTCATATTATTCATGAGTAAAATAACTTTTGCCTTACCTATATCACAGGCTTGCCATAAGGATCATATCCAATAATGTCTATGAAGTGCTTTGTAAGCTATAAAACATAAATCATGTGATGGTGTCACTATCACTATATGACAAGTGGCTGTACAATCACATCCAAATCACAGAAAAGCAGATTGTGCTCAGTTAATAAGAACATATAATGCAGATTCAGTGAATAGTAAGCAAATACCAGCAGGATAGGGGCAGGAAACAAAAACCAACTGAAATGTTTACCCAAGTTGTTATTGAACAGATGGAAACCACAAGGTCTCTGCCATACTTCATATTCTCTGGGTCTCCTGTGTTTAGGAAACAGATTTGTCCCTTTCAGCTTTTCAATCCTTGATACAGTTTTCCACCACCTTTGCTACACTGAGATTCACTGTGTTAAAGCCTACTGACATCCAGCTCTCAGGAGTCTAGACACTTGTTCAACCTTAGGGAATATAGAATATGAAACATGATTCTCTGTCTTAGGTCCATGAGGGTTTACATTTAAGTTATGAATATAGGTTGGTCTACCTTTGCCCTGTGGTGCACTCTTAATCTGGAAGGCTTTAAACTTTTTGAAGGCAGTGACATGGCAAAATAAAGTCTCTTAAAATTAGGAGATAACCAAAAACCAAGAGATAGCAGAGAAACTCAAATAGAAATTCATATAGAATCACACAGTATTTCTGTAACACACTTGTCATAATAATTAAAATTATTTCAAGGTGCCTTGCAAAATATGAAAGTACTAAATAATGATTGCAAAACCAGGTGAGTGTTTGATGACGGATATGGAAAAAAGATGAGGTGTGGCAGATAAGTTCTCTTTTCTTTTGAAATATAATGTAATAGAAATAAATTGTGAAGTTCAAAGAGGCATTCAAATTTCAAAACTCTGCTAACTATTACCTATTGGCAGACCCAGGTACTTTACAGCCATTTTGTGGCTGCTTTCTTCACAAAATTCATGGAATCTCTTTTAAATTTTGTTAAGACAATATATAACTTGAAATTGCACTAACTGTCTCCAGTAGCCAAAAGTGGCATCTTTAAATAGGATATGGTTTCTGCTCTCTTTTATGGTGCATGGATGCTTTTATGATGCATGGATGATTCAATACCTAAATGCACAATTTCTATTGATAATACCTGAACCCATTTAGCCCAAATTAGCAACTGCATGTAAGTACACCAAAAATAATTCTCGAGTTAATTTTCTATTTAAGAGACTGTTTAGGCTCTTCTGTCCATTCTGGTGTATGATTTTTAATAACTTTACAGATTATCCCTCCAATAGAGTTCTGGCTTTGTTATTTTGCCTTGCTCTTTTAAACATTGAGGTTATAGTCTATGCCTTGTTTTGAAAAATGTGTGTGCTCCTGAAAGCTAATAAACCAATGTGTATTTACAATGTGTTAGGTTTCATACTCTGTTAGGCAGTAACAGACACAGAAGATGGTCCCCACCCAGGAATCAGCCAAAAATCAAGACAATGGATAATTGAGTGCTAAGTTGTGCCATAGAATACAAATATTCTTGCAAATCAGAGGAAAAAAGAACTCTAAGGAATGGAATGGTTCAGTATAATCTTCCTGGAGGAGAGGATTTGAGCTGATCTTTGGAAGATAATTTAGGATTCAGGGAAAAGGTACTGGATTTTCAAGTTGGGAAAAGTCTTTGACTGACTGGAAATAAGGGATGATGTTAAAATGAAGGATAAATTTGGCTAGGCAGAAAAGTCATTTTACAGAATCTTGATAACTTGACAAAGAAGTCAGGCTTGATGCAATAAGCCAAAGGAAGCCATTAGGCTACTTCATGAAAAAGGATGTAACATGAAAGATTAGTGTTTAAGGAAGCTTCAGGTAACAATTATATGCATAGGATTGAATGGAGATGACACCAAAAGCTGGGATACCAGTTTGGAGGCACTTATATATACCTGGATGGTAGTATCAGAATCAGAAAAAAAGGTACAGGACTGAATACCTGCAAGAGAATTCACTGATTATCTATTTTTTCAGATGTGGAAACTAGGGTTAGGAAGATTATATGGCTTGTACAATCAGTCATCTTCCCAGTTAGTGGCAGCCAGGACTGAAACCTAGATTTCTGAACACCTAGAAAATGGGAGAAATTTTGAAGAAAGAAATTGCAGGACTTGATTATAGGCAAATTTGGCCATAACTATAAAGACGGAAAGCATAAAGCTTACCTCTGGTTTAGAGTCTAGAGGTAAGTGGTATGGTTTAGCAGTGCTATACAATTAACCATGAGGGAAATAAGAAAACTAGGTGGGACAAAGCTGAGGAGTTAGAATTTTATTATGTTGAATTTTAGATGATAGTAGAATATCTAGGTGGACACATCTTACAACAGTTGAAAATAAGGAACTGTTCAGGACTCACAGCACCCTTTTACAGCTCCTGCTCAGACCTCTCTCCAGACTTCCAGTATCATCATATATCCAACCACTCATCTGATACTGGCACCTGCAGTTTATATTAGCCCAAACTGAATTCATTGTCTTAATTCTCTCTCTTGGTTAGTACCATTATCCTTGCTGTTCATTCACTGGAAAAATATTTATTGTCACTCAAGTCAGAAACCTGAGATTCATCTTCATCTCCTCCTTTTACCTCACTGACTACAGCCAATCAATGACCAAATCTTCAGTGATTTTTTTTCCTCCTTCCTATCTGTCCATCTTTACTACTGCCATCTTGGTTTAGACACTTGTCAACTCATGCCTGGTTTATGGCAATAGTCTCCTAACTGGTTCCATTGTCTGCTCTGAATCTCATTTTAGCCTTACTCCATATGATTACTAGAATGGTCGTCTAAAAAGCAAGTCAGATCATTATGTTACTTCTTTACTTATAATTCTTTAATTACTATTCTCATAATCTTTATGGAGTTTAAGGTCTCATAATCTTATCCTTGTTTCCTTCTTAAGAGTTTCAAACGATGGAAATATATGGAATTGTCTGATTATCTGGTTTACATCTCAGTAGCTTTGACTGGGTAACTCTTCTTGGATTGTTCTTCTCTCCACATCTCCCCTACTCATATTTTCCACCCCTCCTAGCTACTAAACAATTACCCCTATTTCAAAACTGAACTAAAAATTACCTTCTCTATATAAACTTCACTGATATTCCCTTACTCAGTAGAACTGAAGAGCTTCTCCTTTATATCTCCTTTGTACATAACCCATAGTATTTTATTGCAAATATAGTCGAATGTCTCTATCTTCATCTAGATTGGATGGCCTTTGAGAGCAAAAACCATATCCTATTCAACACTATATCTCCTAAAAGAGTGCCTGGTTAACAGTATGTACTTTATAAAGGTCTGCATTTATGCATTATATAGACACCTGCGATATAGACACACTTGAATGAGACTGGAAGTGGAAAATACCCAAACGGATTGCTTCAGAGAACTAGAGACAGTTAAGGTCTAAAAACAGCTAAAGAGGCCATTAAAAAAGAAAAGAGAAGGAATGATAAGTACTTTCCAAAAAGCCAAGGAAGAAAATAGTTTTAAGGAAAAAATGGGAGGAAATCATTTAAAGGGAATTAAAAATATTAAAAGATATTTATAAGGCTATATTTCTGATATTTATTAAAAAGATTTATGATTGCACAAACAATGAATCATGGAACACTACATCTAAAACTAATGATGTAATGTGTGGGGATTAACATAACAATAAAAAAAATTAAAAAAAAAAAAGATTTATGATTAATATAGCATTGAAAAACAAAACAATCCAAATCTCCAAAAAAGGGCACATCCTGACATACTGATTTGATAGAACATATGATGCCAAAGGGTTAAATATGAAATACAGGCAGATAAATGCTCATGTAAAACAATGCTAAATAAAAAGTAGCAGATAATGCTGCACAACCCATCGATTACAAGCATATAAAGATCTATGAACTTAAAATACTACAGATGAATTTTTTTAAGATTTATTTATTTCAGAAGGAGAGAGAGCACATGCACACAAGTACAAGTGGCTGGGGGCAGAGGTAGAGAATCTTCAAGCAGACTCCCCACAGAACTCGACATGGAGCTGACCTCACAACCCATGAGATCATGACCTGAGCTGAAACCAAGAGTTGGATGCTCAAACAACTGAGCCATCCAGGCACTCCAACACTGCAGATGAATTAACATTGTTACTGCACTAAAGCAGAGGAATTAAACAGATTATTTCTGAGATATTTATGTTTCATTTAAAAGTTTAATTTTTTAAATAATGGGTGTTCTCAATATTGAACTCAATTAAAAAGGCCAGTTAATTATAAATAAAATCATGTCTTACCTGGGCTTGATAGTTCCTACTCAAAAGTATATAATACTGAGTCCTTTTATAAAGAAACAATGCATAACAAAAATTATCAAGTCATGATGTCTTTGCTTTATAAGTTCAAATTATTATTTTAAACAAGGCATACTTGCACTAACTAATATAAAGTTATTTTATGTTTGTGATGGCCCTCTCTTTAAAACATGAATAACTGAGATTTGACTTTACCAGTCTGTTTCCTAGATTAAAGTTTCCAAAAGTTCTTTATAAGTCAATTGCATACTAAGTCAAACAATAAATATATATGGAAGACCCAATTGTTAGGAGTAAGAGTGTTCAGGACACCAGGTCCCTTTATTCCTAACCACCTACATAGGGCCATAATTACTTCCTTGGGATATCATAAGATAAGCTTGGGTGTAGAAAATAGGTTGAAATAGGAGAGCCAAATTAAAATGCCCTAGGCAGGGTGCCTGGGTGGCTCAGATGGCTAAGCATCTGCCTTCGGCTCAGGTCATGATCCCAGGGTCCTGGGATCAAGTCCCGCATCGGGCTCTCTGCTCAGCAGGGAGCCTGCTTCTCCCTCTGCCTCTCTATCTGTGTCTCTTATGAATAAATAAATAAAATCTTAAAAAAAATAAAAAATAAATAAAAAATTAAAAAATGCCCCAGGCAGGCAAGGTAAATTAATGAGTTGAATCAAGCTTAAGAGCACATGCCCATCCATAAGAGAACAGTAGCTACTCAATTCCATGACAGGTTGCTCTAAAGAAATGCCAGCTCAGTGTTGCCACAGCTTCACATTGAGCAAGAGAAGGAAGAAATCCAGATTTATCTGTAAAATCTCCCAATATAAATGTCTCTTGAGTGAATGATGATATTAGAGAATAATTGGGGCCTACAGTCCTGGCTGGGCCTAATTATTGCAGGTCATACATTGAAGGTCATAGCTTGAAAGTTTTATTTCACTTATTCGGTGTTTTTATAAATGTTGAGTTTCTGCTCCATTCCAGGCACTGAGCTAGGCAAATGATTAACAGGAGTTATTAAGGTTACAAGCCTATGGTCACTGTCCTGAAAAAAGTTTACAGAGGAAACCTGGGAGGCCCAGTCAGAAACCAAAAGGAGAACTAGCGTGTGCTATAGAATAGAAGCCAAGAAACTGTAGAATTCCAGTGAAATAAGGACTGAACAATGTTAGAATTGAAAATTAGAAGTATGGGTGATGTTAGAGAGAAACATTTTGATAAGTGCTAGGAACACAGATGCAAGAGCATAGAATAGAGACATAAACCCAATGAGAGGGATTAAAGGCAGCAAATATGAAACACTCTTTTGAGAAGTTTTTTAAAAAGGAGAAAAAAATCAACTGTACAGTGGCTGTAGCATAACATGAAGGAAGGGTTTAAAAATACCTCTGAAACAAATAATACATTATATGTTAAAAAAAAAAAAAAGAAGATAGTAGGAAGGGAAAAATGAAGGGGGGAGATCGGAGGGGGAGACGAACCATGAGAGACTATGGACTCTGAGAAACAAACTGAGGATTCTAGAGGGGAGGAGGTTGGGGGGTTGGGTTAGCCTGGTGATGGGTATTAAAGAGGGCACATATTGAATGGAGCAAACAATGAATCATGGAACACTACATCAAAAACCAATGATGTAATATGTGGTGATTAACATAACATAATAATAAAAAAATAATAAAATATAAAAAAACTAACGATGTATGGTGATTAACATAATATAATAAAATAAAATAAAATAAAATTTTAAAAAACACCAAAAACTATATTCACAGGCAAACTAAAAAAAAAGAATCTTTAAGGATGATAAAAACTTAAGCAGCTTTGTAATCTAAGGGGTAGTCCCCATTACAGGGCAAGAGGTTTAAATACAGTGGATGTTTAAGATTCAGGAGAGAGAATGGAAGACTGAGAGAGGGGAAGTTTCTAGGGGATGCAAAAGGGGCTGCATCAGGGTCCAGCTAAAAGGAATTGGTGTTAAGCAGTATGAGGGAATTCTTATGAGAATAGAAAGAAATAGGAATTGGGTAAAGATGAAAGCAAGTATGGGGGCTACATGGTGGGAATGGTGGGAGCAATAAAAGGATCTTAATTTTTCTCAATATAAACCTCTTCTCTGGGGAGTTGTGTCAGACTGCATATAAACCTCAAAGACTTCTCTTTATCCAAAGGCCCATGCATCCTAGTCCACAATCACTTTCCCCAAGCCCAGACCTTGAGGTTGGCATCATAGAGCTTATCATTTCAATGGCAGGAGAGGAAAGAAACAAAGAA
The DNA here is from genome assembly GCF_029215605.1 of Mirounga angustirostris. Classification (NCBI taxonomy): domain Eukaryota; kingdom Metazoa; phylum Chordata; class Mammalia; order Carnivora; family Phocidae; genus Mirounga; species Mirounga angustirostris. The sequence goes on along the minus strand of NW_026991716.1, from coordinate 77,641,278 downwards.
TAAACTTTCATTTCTTCTGCTCCCAAAGTAAAATTTGTCTGACACCTAAGCTGGGTTTCTTTTTCTGACTGGCCATCCAAGAGTACCAGTATTTGTACAAGTCATCCCCAAACCCCATCTGCTGAGTGTGGAAAAGGAAGAGAGTGCCTCTAGAAGAAGTTTTTTGTTTTGTTTTTTTTTAAGATTTTATTTATTTATTTGAGAGAGAGAGAGACAGATAGTGACAGAGATAGCGAGAGAGAGCACAAGTGGGGAGGAGAGGGAGAAGCAGGCTCCTGCCAAGCAGGGAGCCCAATGCAGGGCTCGGTCCTAGGACCCTGGGATCATGACCTGAACCAAAGCAGACACTTAACCAACTGAGCCACCCAGGTGCCCCTAGAAGGAAGTTTTCAAAGAGATCCAGGAGAAGAAGTATTGTCCAGTTCCAGCACTTTCCATATCCTGTATATTGCTTCTACTAAAGTTTGGCCTATTAAGTGGAAGTCTTGGTGGAATTTTATTTTGCCCCAGCCTATCAGAATACCTTTTCTCTAGCAAAGGAACCAAGTCTTAACATACCTATATGAAATAGCTCATTTCAAAACATCTTCTGAAATAAAATAACCTCCAAATCTAGAAAATCATAGCATCAAATGAACATTTGAAAATTAAAAGAAAACTAGATTTAGAAATTTAAAAACTAAATGTTTAAAAAAAACTGGAAAATATGCATGGGAATTAATCAAAGAAAGAAATTGGTGTATATACACAAAAATAAACTCAAAATGGATGAAAGACCTAAATGTGAGACAGGAATCTATCAAAATCCTAGAGAACACAGACAGTAACCTTTTTGACCTTGGCCACAGCAACTTCTTGCTAGACACATCTCCAAAGGCAAGGGAAACAAAAGCAAAAATGAACTATCAGACTTCATCAGGATAAAAAACTTTTGCACAGCAAAGGAAACAATCAACAAAACTAAAAGGCAACCTGTGGGATGGGAGAAGATATTCAAAATGACATATCAGATAAAGGGCTTTATAGATTTGGATATAAAGTCTATAAAGAACTTATCAAACTCAACATCCAAAAACCAAAAATTCCAGTCAAGAAATGGGCAGAAGACATGAACAGACATTTCTCCAAAGAAGAGATACAAATGGTAACAGATACATGAGAAAATGCTCAACATCACTCATCATCACTCATCATCAGTGAAATACAAATCAAAACCACAATGAGGTATCACCTCACACTAGTCAGAATGACTAAAATTAACAACTCAGGAAACGACAGATGTTGGCAAGGATGTGGAGAAAGGGGCCCTCTTACACTGTTGGTGGGAATTCATACTGGTGCAGCCACTCTGGAAAACAGTATGGTGGTTCCCCAAAAAGTTGAAAATAGAACTACCCTAGGATCTAGCAATCACACTTCTAGGTATTTATCCAAAGGATACAAAAATGGTGATTCAAAGGGGCACATGCATCCAAATGTTTATAGCAGCCATGTCCCCAGTAGCCAAAGTATGGAAAGGACCCAGATGTCTACCACAGAAGAATGGATAAAGATGTGGTGTGTGTACACACACACACACACACACACACACACACACACACAATGGAATAGTACTCAGCCATCAAAAAGAGTAAAATCTTGCCATTTGCAACAACATGGATGGAATTAGAGGGTATTATGCTAAGTGAAATTAGTCAGAGAAAGACAAATACCATATGATCTCACTCATATGTGGAATTTAATAAACAAAACAGATGAACATAGGGAAAGGGAAGGAAAAATAAAATAAGATGAAAATTGAGGGGCAGGCAAACCATAAGAGATGCTGAACTCTAGCAAACAAACTTAGGGTTACTGGAGGGGTGGTGGGTGGGAGGATTGGGAACTGGGTGATGAGCATTAGGGAGGGCACTTCATATAATGAGCACTAGGTGTTATATGCAACTGATGAATCACTAAATTCTACCCATGAAAATAGTAATATAGTATATATGAACTAAATTGAATTTAAATTAAAATATTTAAAAAATAAGGATGGTTGTATATAAATGCTGACATCAGAGATAAATGTGATAAAGTTCACTAAAATATTAGAAATGTAATTAAATAAAACTTGTTTTTAAGAGGCATGTTCAATAGCAACATATTTTATGGATAGTCTCAATAAATGAACATAATAAAAAGTAAAAAAAAAAATTGGTGTAGAGAACACACGACCTCAGGAAAAAAATTAATTAAAAAATGCCCCAAACAGAATAAATTTAAATGACTATTTAATGAGAGATGCTGTAAAAGGCAGAATAGGGGCAGAATAGGGGTGACTCAGTTAAGAGTCTGCCTTCGGCTCAGGTCATGATCTCAGGGTCCTGGGATCAATTCCCACACTGGGCTCCACACTCAGCGGGAAATCTGCTTCTCCCTCTGCCCCTCCCCCCTGCTCATTTTCTCTCTCTCCTTCTCAAATAAAAAGAAAAAGAAAAGAAAAAGGCAGAATAACAACCAAGAGAATGAAAATAAGATAAAGGAAGAAGTGAAAGAGTTCAGAGAAAAATATTTAAAATGGAAAAACAGGAACAGGAAGTCCAACATACATGTAATTGGAATCCCAGAATTAAAAAAACACAAAATAAAACAGAACTAAAATTTAAAAACATAATCAAGGAAAATATTCTAGAAATGAGAGATAACAAATTTTACATATTTAAAGGTATACATGAGAAAACTAGATAAGACAGTCCTAGTAAAACTGCTAGAGTCCATAAACAAACAAGAAAAAATCTTAGGACCTACAGACAAAAAGATCAAATTAGTTATAATAGGAAGAAAATTTGACTGGTATGAGACTTCTCAAGAGCAATATAAAAAGCAAGGCAACAGTGGAACAACATTGTCCAGAAATTTTTAAAAGAGTAAGGAATTTTATATCCACCCAAGTTACCCTTTAAAGCAGTTTTAAATGTGCAGAAATTCAAAGAATAGTGTACACATGTGCCCTTCTTAAGGAATAAAATAGAGAATGATCTTTATTTAACCAAAAGAGTACTGGGGAAACCAGCAAAGGCACTCTGGTGAACATTAAATATACTTAACTGTGGAGCTCAAGAGGGACATTGGTCAGAAAGCAACATATAAACATTGTATATAACAAAGTAGAATAAATGCAACTAATGGGAGGATAAAGAAGAAGAAAAGTGGAAAATAGAATAAAGTCATTATACAGGTAATAAGTGGGAGTGAAAAAATCACTTTAAAATTGACAAAAGAGATTGTAAATAAGTAAGAAAGACAGAGATTCAGTGAAGTATAAAAAGTATAAACACAATGGTAATAAACAGAAAAACACAAATTTTCTTAAATACCAAAAGAAACTTTTTTAAAGTAGCAAAAATGCACACATGTTAGAAAAAGAAATATAGTAAATATGACATAATACAGTAATTATGGTATAAAATAATATGACACAGTCAGCACCAAACATCATAACAATAAATGTGAATTAGCTTGACATGCTTATTAAAATTTCAAATTGGTTCATAAAACAAAACCCAACTATTCTGTATACAGGAGATACATCTAATACAGTAATTTTAAAATGTTAAATATAAAGGTATGGGCATAGATGTAGAAGGCAATTGGAAACAATAAGAAAGCAGAGTTTGTAATCCTATTATAATGCACAATTCAAATCAAAAAGCAATAAACAAGAAAAATAAAAACACTATGAAATTCCAAAAGCCAGAATTCACAAAGAAAGTAGAATATTTATGAATACCTATGTCCCAAGTAACACATACATATGCAAATCAAAAATGATTGGTGTAGAGAGAAATAGATAAAAATTTACAAATAATATTTGTATTTGAAAATTTGAAAATTTACAAATACTTAACAACTCTTAGTACAGAACCAGTCAAATGGAAAAACATAAACAAGGACATAGAAGATCTAAAAAATATAATCAATAGAGTATGTCTTATAAATACACATGAAATACAACACTAACCGTGAAAATAAAAAATACTTTCTTTCAGGATGGTCATGAAAAATTCATCAAAAGTGGTAATATGTTAGGTGACAAAGAAAACATTATAAAATTGCATAGAGTATAAACATCACAAATAACACACACTGATCAAAATACAATAAAATTAGAAGTGAAAAATGTAATGAAAAATCAAAAAGGCCTTTCAACTTAGATTTTTTAATTGTATTCAAAAAGTCTTTGAAAAAGTGAAAAAATATAAACAGAAATTACCAAAATTGTGAATAATATTAAAAATGAAAACACTACATGTCAAAGAGTCTGTTGGATATATTTATGGCAGTGATGAAGAGAAAATCCATAGCCTTAAACATCTCTATTCATTAAAATGAAACAATTAAAATACGTAAATTAAATTTCCAAATCAAAAAGTTATAAAAAAGCAACAAAGTAAACCAGAAGTAAGGACTAAAAAGGAAGATAAAGGTAAAAGTGGAAATAAATAATGCAGAGAATTTTTTTTAAAGATTTTATTTATTTATCTGAGAGAGAATGAGAGAGAGCACAAGCGAGGGGAGGAGCAGAGGGAGAGAGAGGCGCAGACTCCCCACTGAGCAGTGAGCCCAATGCAGGACTCACTCCCAAGACCCTGAGATCATGACCTGAGCTGAAGGCAGACGCTTAACTGACTGAGGCACCCAGGTGCCCAATGTAGAGAATTTTTTAAAATCAAAATTTAAAAAACAATATCCTGATTCTTTGATAAAAATTAACAAATTAGACAAACCACTCCTTAATTTAAAAGGGAAAAAGCACAGGGGCACCTGGGTGGCACAGTCAGTCAAGCAGCCAACTCTTGGTTTCCTCTTCCATCATGATCTCAGGGTTATAAGATCAAGCTTCACATTGGGCTCCACACTGAGTGGAGTCTGCTTGAGATTCTCTCTCCCTCTCCCTCTGCCTCTCCCACTCATGCTCTCTCTCTCTCTCTCTCTTGCTCTAAAATAAAGAAGGAAGAAATAACTATTGATAAAAGAATGGCTTTGCATATCCCTGTGTAAATAAATGTGCAAACTGGGAAGTTTCTTAGAAAAATACAGTGTATCAAAATTGATTCCAACTGAGATAAAAAGTTTAATAGACATTTCTATAGAAGAAATAGGTATCTGGGAATTCCACACCAAAAAAAAAACTTTTAAGTAAACAGGCATGATGGTTTTACTGGCAATGCTACCAAACTTTTAGAAACCAGACAGTCCCAAAGTTATATAAATTATTTCTAAGAAAAAAAGTAAAAATAAAAAAAAACACTTTAAATTCCATTTATAACAAAATCACTTAAAAAGAATATTAAAGGCCAATATCACCTAAAATATCGATGCAAAATCCTAAGCAAAATATTAGTCAACAGATTCTAATACTGCTTAAAGAAAATAATATAGCATGACTAAATGGGATTTATACAAGGAATATAATGATTTCTGATATTAGAAAATCTATTAACATAATTCACCATATTAATAGTTCTAAGGAGAAAAATAATATATTTCTCCCTATAAATGCTAAACACAACTTAGAAAATTTAACATGATTCCTAATAGAAACTCTTGAGAAAATAAGAACAGAAGGATATTTCCTCAATATGGTAAAGTATATATCATTTTAAAGTCTGCATCTTAATGACTAAAAACCAGAGGCATTAACATTAAGGTTGAGAAGAAGGTAAAGATGCCCACTATCTCTACTGCCATTTGATATTGTGCTGGAGTGTTAGCAAACACTATTTGACAAGAGAAAAAAATTAGAGGCGTAAGAATTAGAAAGGAGAAGGAAGGGAAGGAGGAGGAGGAGAGAAGGACAACAATGTCTCCTTACAGGTGACATTTCTTATATTTCAGCTTTATTGAGGTACAATTAACATAAAATTGTAAAATACTTAAAATGTACATCATGGTGGCTTGATATATGTATGCACTGAGAGACGAGCCCCCCATCAGGTTAATTAATGCATTAATCATCTCACATATTTACCTTTTTTGCAGGGGGGAGAGTTGCAAACATTTAAGTTCTTCTCTCTTAGCCAATTTCGATCATATATGACAGCATTATTGACTATAATTACAATGTTTTACATTAGATCCTCAGAACTTACTCATAGCTAAGTTTGTACCCTTTTGCCAACCTCTCCATATTTCACTGATACTTCAGCCCCTGGCAAACACTTTTCTACTTTCTGTGTCTATGAGTATGATTTTCTTTTTTTTTAGATTTCACATATAAATGATACTACACAATATTTGTTATTTTCTATCTGGCTGATTTCACTTAGCATAATGCGCTCAAGGTCCATCCATACTGTTGCAAATGACAGAATTTCCTTCATTTGCATGGCTAACTCCATTGTATATATATATAATATATCTTCTTTATTCTTATGGATATCCTTATCCTTTGTTGATGGACACTTAGGTCATTTCCATATCTTGGCTATTATGAATACTTCAATGAACATGACAGTGCAGATATCTTTTCAAGATCCTGTTTTCATTTCCTTTGAATAGATACCTAAAAATGGAATTGCAGTATCATATGATAGCTCTATTTTTTTAAAAAATCTCCATACTTCTTTCCACAGTGGCTGCACCAATTTACATTCCCACCAAAAGTGTACAAGGGTTCCCTTTTCTCCACATCCTCATCAACACTTGTTATCTCTTGTCTTTTTGATGCTGGTCATTCTAACAAGTATGAGGTGTTACCTTATTATGGTTTTGATTTGCATTTCCCTAATGATTAGCGATGTTGATTACCTTTTCACATACCTGTTGGCCATCTGTATGTCTTCTTTGGAAAAAATGTGTATTCAGTTCCTCTGCTGATTTTTTTTTTTTTTTAAGAGAGGAAGAGGGGAGGGGCACAGGGAGAGGAAGAGAGAGAGAGACTCTTACGCAGGCTCCACGCCCAGCACAGAGACTAGGCTCAAACTCACACCCCTGACATGGGGCTCAATCTCACAACCCTGAGATCATGACCTGAGCCAAAATCAAGAGTCAGATGCTTAACTGACTAAGCCACCCAAGGATCCCTCTCTGCTGATTTTTTAATCAGATTGTTTGGGTTTTTTCCTATTGAGGTGGATATTAATCCCTTATTGGATATAAGATTTGCAAATGTTTTCTCCCATTCTGGAGACCACCTTGTCATTTTGTTATGGTTTCCTTTGCTGTACAGAAGCTTTTTAGTTTGATGTAGTCCCACTTATTTATTTTTTGTTGTTGTTGTTACTTTTGCTTTTGGGGTTTAATCCAAAAACTCATTACCAAGAAAGATGTCAAGAGGCTTACCCTCTATATTTCATTATAGGAGTTTTATGGTTTCAAGTCTAATGTTCAAGTCTTTTTTTTTTTTAAGATTTTATTTATTTGACAGTGAGAGAGGGAACACAAGCAGGGGGAGTGGGAGAGGGAGAAGCAGGCTTCCTGCCGAGCAGGGAGCCCAATGTGGGGCTCGATCCCAGAACCCTGGGATCATGACCTGAGCTGAAGGCAGACACTTAACGACTGAGCCACCCAGGCGCCCCTCAAGTCTTTAATCCATTTTGAGTTGATCTTTGTGTATGGTGTAAGAGGGGGTCCAGTTTCATTCTTTAGCATGTGGCTGTCCAGTCTCCCAGCACCATTTATTGAGACTTTCTGTTTGCCATTGTATATACTTGGAACTCTTGTCAAAAATAAGTTAACCATGTATGCGTAGGTTTATATCTGGGCTTTCTATTCTGCTCCATTGATCTATGTGTCTGTTTTTATGCTAAAACCATCCTGTTTTGATTACTATAGCTTTGAAATATAGTTTGAATCCCTCTATTGAATTATTCAATATAGTTATATTCTTCAGCTCTGTGATTTCTCTCTGGTACTTTCGTATATTTTCTACGTCTTTGTTGAAATTCTCACTCTGTTTATGCATTGTTCTCTTGACCTCAGTGAGCAGCTTTGTGACCATTATTTTCAATTCTTTATCAGGGACATCACTTGTCTCCATTTCATTAAGGTCTGGAGTTTTTTCTTATTCTTTTGTTTGGAACATATTCCTCTATTTCTTCATTTTTCTTAACTCTTTGTGTTGGATTTGGTGCATTAGATAAAGCTTCCACCTTTTTGTCTTGATGGAGTGCTCTGTATGGTAGAGGAAATTTATCTTTCAGCCTAGCCCTAGCTCTTGGTTTTCTCTCAAACCTTTGTGATTGTCCAAGTTGCCTTCTTTGTTCTTAATGGCTACCAGTAGTTGAGGCTATGCCCAAACCTGTCCATGTACCAAAGGGCAGGGTATCAGTCAGCATCTAGATGCAGGCTGATGGGAAGCCAGACACTCAGGCAGCAGCTTTTAAAGTATGCAAGTAGACCTCTTCCATGAAAAGAAAGACAGGGAGCTGGGTGTTTCTGTCTGTTCCCTGTGTACTAAGTCCTAGGGGAATAGCCAGTTAAGAACGGTTTCTTTTTTTGCTATAGTTCTAGGGGGCCTGAGAACATAAGCCCCACTGGCCATCACAGCCAGATGATCAAGGGGTACATCCTCTGGGTGGCAGCCACAAAAGCCAGGGCATCAGACATGTGTATAAGCTCCTTCCAGGGAGGTATCAGCAACCTGGAGTAGACCAGAGGGAAGACATAGAGAGGACACCTACTAGCCTCCCAGGTCTCAGGGGAAGATCACAATCAGCACTAAAAGTGTGCCAAATTAGAATCCTGACCCTCAGACAGCCCACTTTTAAAGTAAATAAATAGGCTTCTTTCAGAGGAAGATTGGGAGATGGTATTTCTGTCTGCTCCCTCTGTGCTGAGCCCTGAGGGGAATAGCCACACTGACTCCTCTTGAGTCCGTTAAGAACTGTTTTTTAGCTCACTATAGTCTTGTAGCTCTCATGGATGAAAGCCTTTGGCTTTCAGAACTAGATGTTTTAGGGCCCCATCCCCAGGTGGAAGACTTAAAAATTGGGGTGCTAGATGTTGAATCCAAACCCTTTGTACCTCAGGGAGAAGCTGGGAGTTGAGTTCCTTCCTGACTATATGTCACTTTGCTGGAAGTGGGGCTTACGGTAAGAGTTTGTCTCAGCCTTTCCTATCTATTTTAATGTGTATATTTTCTTATTTGCCAATATGTAGTATTTACTCCACTAATTTCTGGATTTCTTTCAGAGGGATTTTCTCCATTTATAGCTATAGATTCAGTGTGTCTGTGGGAAGAGGTGATTTCAGGAGCCTCCTAAATTGCCACCTTGAACCGGAACTCACAGAGAACATTTTAATACATCTAGAAACTCCTAGAGAATCAATGATAAAACTATCTCAAGAAATTAAAGAATTAATCAAGATAGGAATATACAGAACTAACATGTAAAAATCAGCAACCTTCATATACACAAATAATAAATAGAAGATACGATGGAAGAGAAAAACCCATTTACAACAGCAACAAAAAAGATAAAATACTTAGGAAAAAACTTAACAAGAAATGTTCAAAATGAATATGTGAGTAAAACTATATGAATAAACTATAAAACATTCCTAAGTGTAAAGATACTCTTTATTCTTGGTTAGGACATTTCAGCATCATCACAATGTCAGTTCTCCCTTAAAGTTAATTTACAAATTTAATACCATCCCAATAAAAATACTTACAAGTTCCTTTCTAGAGCTAAATAAGATAACACCAGAGTTCATATGGAAAAATAAACATGAGGCAACCTACAGAATGGGAGAAGATATTTGCAAGTGACATATCTGATAAAAGGTTAGCATCCAAAATATATAAAGAACTTAAAAAATTCACTACCCCAAAAATGAATAATCCAATTAAAAAATGGGCAGAAGGCATGAATAGATATTTCTCCAAAGAAGACATACAGATGGACAACAGACACATGAAAAGATGCTCAACATCACTGATCATCAGGGAAGTGCAAATCAAACTACACTGAGATATCACCTCACATCTGTCAGAATGGTTAAAATCACAACACAAGAAAAAACAGGTGTTAGCAAAGATGTGGAGAATAAGGAACCCTCTTGTACTGTTGGTGGGAATGCAAACTGATGCAGCCACTCTGGAAAACAGTATGGAGATTTCTCAAAAAGTTAAAAATAGAACTACCCTATGATCCAGCAATCACACTAATAGGTATTTACCCAAAGAATACAAAAATACTGATTCAAAGCAATACATGCACTCCAATGTTTATAGCAGCAATACTTAAAATAGCTAAATTATGGAAATAGCCCAAGTGTTCATTGACTGATGAATGGATAAAGAAGATGTGGTTTACATAGACAATGGAATATTACTCAGCCATAAAAGGAATGAAATCTTTCCATTTATAATGACATGAATGGAGCTAGAGAGTATTATACTAAGTGAAATAAGTGAGTCAGAGAAAGACAAATATCATATGATTTCACTTATATGTGGAATCTAAGAAACAAATGAGCAAAGGGGGAAAAAAAGAGAAATAGAGAGGCAAACCTCTCTTAAGAAACAGACTCTTAACTGTAGAGAACAAACTGATGATTACCAAAAGGGAGGTGGGTTGGGGAATAGCTTAAATAGTGATGAGGACTAAGGAGTGCACTTATCATGATGAGCACCAGGTGATGAATGGAAGTGTTGAATCACTCTATTGTACACCTGAAACTAAAATTATACTGGATATTAACTAACTGGAATTTAAATAACATTTTTTTCAGATTTATTTATTTATTTATTAGAGAGAGAGAGCACGAGTAGGGGGGAGGGGCAAAGGGAGAGGGAGAAAGAGAATCTCCAGCAGACTCCCTGGTGAGCCCAGGGCCCCATGTAAGCCTTGATCCCAGGACCAAGATCATGACCGGGCCAAAATCGAGTTGGATGCTTAAGTGATTGAGCCACCCAGATGCCTCTAAATAAAAACTTTTTTAAAAAGGAAAAGAAACATGAAAGAATACTAAGAAAACACAGAAAAAGAAAAGTTAGGAGACAGCACTGTCCCTAACAGATATTAAAACATACCATAGAATAGTATACTACTGATGCATGGATAGACAGACCAATTGACAGAAATAAGTGATCTAAACTGTATTTTAGATAAATAATATAAGCCCACCATGTGAGAAATAGAGAACTAACCAAAATTACTTTTGAACACTGGGTAGTGAATAAAAGAATTGCAAACAAATCTGGATCTCATCTTAGTAGGTTTGTTTTTGTGGTCGTAAATATATGAATTCTTAAACAAGTTGATGTGCATTGAAGGGTTAAGCAAATGAGTAAATGTGTTGATGTGGCCAGAGCCAGAGTTCTCCTATAGAAGAGACATGCAAATATGGAAGACAGAAAAGCAAGTAAAGAACTTTGTCCTGCTCAGCAGGGAGCCTGCTTCTCCCTCTGTCTCTCCTGCTTGTGCTCACTCTCTCTGTCTGTCAAATAAATAGATAAAATCTTAAAAAAAAAAAAAAAAAGAACTTTGTGAATTTAAATTGAAATTAGAGTTATCAGTATGAGCTCATGATTTCTAATATATAAACACACACACACAAGTTATACCCACTAAACGGGCCTCAGAGCCATGAGCACATTTAACATCTCATCTTGGTTTCTAAATGTCATTCCCTACTAATAGGACAAGAGCTCCTTGCAGAAATGCTGATTCCAGGTCTGTGGCAGGAGAAGTTTAAGACCAGCCTTAAATATCTTTTTATGCCAAAAAGTAAAAAAAAACACTCAAAAAATGACAGAAGCATATCAGAAAAACGTAAAACCAGCTTAAAGGGCCTCCCACTGACCAATTCTGGGGCAATTTGAGCATGAAAATAAAACAGTAAGAATTATAACCCAATGAATAAAATAGGAATCCATGAGTTCATACTGATACTAAATGACAATAATGATGATAGATGGTAGGTAGATACATACATATATAAACTTTTCTCCTATCTTTAATATTTTTCAATATTAATTTCATTGATTACTAATAATAATAAATTTTAGATCCTTCTATTTCTTTGAAATGTCTGCCCATGTTGTTTCTTTTCATTTTGATTGGAGTTTCAGTATCTTTTGTAAGACTATTAGCTCTCTCTCTCTTTCATATATACCTATATGATGGCAAAACTTTACCATATTTATTGCAACTATTTCTCCTAATTTGTCATTTTTAATAAACAAACTTTTCAGTCTAAAAACTCCTTCTGACAATATATGCACATTAAGAAAAATACTTATTGTGTTGTGTTCCTTCCAACACATTCCTTAACTTTTTCTCACAAAAATAAAATAAAATGTCACCCAAAATCCCCAGAAGGCACCACTAATGCCAAAATGGAAGAGGAAAGGAAAGAGACAGAAAAGAGGAAGCCAAACTGTGAGGGTTAATGAGAGAGGAGTCATATCCCCTCCGTTGTGCCTTAAACCATTCAATTGCAATTGGGAAGGACATCAGAAGACAAAAACGTGATCTTCTTCCACAGAGAAATTACTTTCTTAGATTTGAAACCTTTCCAATGGAAAATTTCCTGTTGCCCAGAAGCACCTTTCTAATTAATGATCTTTAGTTTCTTAGGTAAGCTCATGCTGCCCAAATCCCTTCTCAGCTTATAAGGGAAGAGGCATTTAAGGAGTGAATTGTGAGCTGAAAGAACAGGAGAGTTACACAAAGGAAATACACTGACAGCTGGAGTCCATGCATCCCACTCTTACGCTTGGAGCCCATGAAGGGCTACAAGGATCTTTGTCCCCTGACTCGGTGGAGAGGAGTGTGTGCTGACTCAAAGCTCTGGCACATTCTTGAAAAATCACTGCACAGTTAACTTCTAAATTACTGAGGACAATTGTAGAGATCGATAGAAAACACCAACCTCTAAAGACATTTCCTACAGCATAATTTGAAGAAGTAGAATACATGAAGCAGTGAGCCACAGAAAATCAGTTCTTAGCACTAATTAGAAATTTTTCTAAGCTTTCTCTCTCAGGAAAATCAGTTCACCAGATAAAGGGCCAATTTGAAACATGGTTGGTTGACAAATTATCATTTGGGCTGAAAAAAATTACAGCCAGATATTTGAACCAACATTCTAAATAAAATTGTGAGACTGATTAATTACTTACTGTTAATAAAATTGTAATGGAAATTGATTATTCACTAGGAGTTAAAAGCTGTTTTCCACATATCAGAATGAAGGCAGCCTATGAAGCAGAAAAAATAAAACACCAACTAGAGTATCTCGTTTAATCACAAAGGGGAGAAAGAAGCCTAATACTGTGTCTCCAGAAACATAACTTCTTCCCTTAAACTTTGATTTTATAACATTTACTTGCAACAACTTAATAAAGCTTACCTCATGATTAACTATTAATCTCAACTAGGAAAGCAATCTTTTTCTTTTATAGCTTGATCCTCCTTGACCTAGAGTCACAGAGATGCCACAAAGCACTATAAATGTATATCTATGTGTGTGAGTGTGTGTATATGTCTGTGGGGGGTGGTTTCGAAGTAAATCATTTAGAGGTGATTTCTCCTCTTCCTGAAATAGAAATTCCTGCTTAACTTCCACTTAAATCCACCCACCTCATTTGATTTTTGTATGTGTGGTTCAACTGTTTACACTGATGCGTTGTCTGAATTACAGTAACCTGAGAATACACCTGCCAAAAGGTTGTTTTAAATAGAAGAAAATAAACTCTCCTTGATTAGATCAATTGGACCATGTTTTCTCCTCAAAGGGATACAATCTTATAGAAAGGTGGCCAGGGTGTTAGCCAACGATCATCTTTCTTTAAATGAAAGTCACAATTTCTTTCCTGACTGGTTTGATCAATCACTACAAATAATTCTATTAGCCTCTTCCCCATGTGCAGATTCAAAATGTGTATAATTTGGATCTATTGTCTTTCATTTCATTCCTTCTATATGGCCAGGTCACATCCTATACATAATTCCTTCATATTATCTTAAATATTCCCTTCTCCTATATTGCAAAACTTAAATTTAGGTCCATTGTTTGATTGTCCTTTTTTCCAGTTATGAATTCACTCTATCTTCTCATTCGTATGAGACCAATTAGGTATTATCGATGATATATTTTGCTAAATTTTTAATACTTGTTATAGTAAAATGTGTAAATACAAAAACAGAGGACAAATGAACAAATAGGAATTGTAAATATATGTTAGGACCAACTAAATATCAGCAAGAGTACATAGTTATATTCTAAAGTCATATGAAGATTTTCCTGCTAAACACTAGACAGACCAGAATATTAACATATGATATTAATATATTGTAATTTATCACATAATTAAATATGTTTGCTGTAGGAAAAATTAGGAAAATACAGATATGCCTAATGAAAATAAAAATCTCCCACAATTCCACTGCCTGAGATAACCACTGTTAACACTGGTATACATCCTTTCTGGTTTTCCCCATTCTCACATATGTCGTTTTTTCTAACATACTATATAGCCTGTTTTGTAATGTGATTTCTATGTCAATAAATACACAACTGAAATATCATTCTTTATGGTTGCATTTTATGAATACCCCAATTTGGTTACCCAAACCTTAAAAGATTTTTAGATTCTATATCTAGATCCATTTTTGCATATAATTTTTACTTACTAATTGCTTTATGATAGTTAATGCATACTAACCAGGCTCCACTTAAAGTCTACTATTATATCAAAACATCAGCAAAAATATTTGGCTCTTAGAGAAAACCATGCATCATAATGTGAAATCCAGCTAAATTTTTTATTGAACTACAGCATTTAGTTCCTTGGGCTCATCTGCTATCAATTAGGGTGATAAGCAGGCACTCAAAAGCTAGCTTTTCAATTATGTTTTCTACCTTTCAACTGAAATGTTCCTGTCATTGCATATCGTGTAGTAACTCTGAAAAGGCTTCATCTTAGCAACCAAGTGATAACTTTAAAATCAAGAATCTGAACCAATTAATTCCTAACATTAATTACTTCTTTTAAAACAAAAGGCACTTTAAAGTAAGTGACTGCAAATATACTTTTTAATCCCACTAACAGTCCTTATCTCTTTTCCCCCAGCTCACAATTCTGTTGACAACTCATGCTCAGACTCAAATCATCATTCAAATCATAATTAAAGCATAATTCTGAGCTCTCTTTGTACATGCTAATTCCACAACCACCAGATGTAAAAGCCACACAGAAATTCCTATAGAGTATTATTAGCTTGCAAGGAGCAGAATTAAGATGCATAAAAGTATCTTCTGTAGCAAGTAAATATTTTGGTTTTAATTACATTATTACCTTACTTTATGCAACTAATTACTATGATTTATTGTATAATTGACTCTCAGAAAAAAATATTACCAGAGCAGTTCTTCAGCCTTAAACTGAAGATAGTATATACTAATGACTTTGCCTATACCTTCAGTTCCCTTAGAAATATAATGTAAAATATTTTTTGTAATAGGTTGGATAAATCTCTTTTCTATTCTCCCATTCATATATAAAGTTATCATATACTACAGCTATTTGCTGATTTATTTCTCTGTAAATCACAGGGCAATTTAAAAGAAAAGCATATTTTCAAGCCAACGACAATGTATTAATCTCTTTATTCCCTAGAACCTAGCCCAGAACTTGAAATTTAGCAGGTGCTCAGTTAGCTTTATTAAATAAATTAATGAATTAATCATTTAAAGTATTCCTTTAACTTAATGTCATAAAAGCATTATTATTATATACTAGCTGGTATCTATTTCAGCTTTACAGATTAAAACCTGAAGCCATTAGAGCAAAAGACTGAACATTAGAAATAATAACAGTTTGCTGTAGATTGAAAACAAGTGAACTCATTCTGAGACTCCGCAGTCATTCATAAGCCTCTTGAGCTGCCTGCCCTCTTGCAGTTTATGACCTCAGCCAAGCCTTTCTAGTGAAATAAAGCCTGTTGTTCACTCTGGGTCCATCCATTGTTCTCTCTGTAATTTGTACCAAATTTTAAAGGTTATAAATACTTGCAGTGAAGCATAGTTGCTGAGCTGCATTCATTCACACTTAGGTGCTTTTTTTTTTTTTTAACTACAAAACCAGGGACTGGCATTTACTTACTTCATAATAACCTAATCATATGTAACTTTGAACTCAGGATGTTCTTCAAATGCCATGATTTATTATGTCCTCCTTGGTCACATAATAGTCAACCTTGCCAAATTCAACTAGGCCAACCTCATTCTCCTCGGAGTAGTAGCTAGCAATAAAAAGTGAAGAGTTATTTCTTGCTTGAAATTCTATATGCCTGAATTCTTTTCAGATTAAAAAAAAACCTGGTAAATTATGTTGCAAATGACAATGAGTGAACATAAGCATAGTTAAATACATAAATTTTCTCTGCCTACTACTTATATTTCCTTGTTGCTATGCTTTTTGTTTAATATTTCTTGGACTAATGTGCCCTCTAATGGTTAAAATAAAAATACAATTAGAACCATAAGAGAAATGCCAACATATTAAATCCAAGGAACAATTCTATTTAAAAGATAGTTCTTTGACTCAAACCTATGTCTTCAAGGCTAAAATGGATATGCCTTTAATAAAGAACAAGATGACTATGCATTTTATTTGTTCTGTACAATAGACAAGGCAAATGAGGTACAGCAAACAGAACTTTGTCAAAAAATTTAAATGTTAGTTCCCATGAAAAGGCATAAAGTATTTTTAATAATGTCTATAATTAAGTCTTGCATGCATTGAAGTTGACAATGGATTCGGATTATGCCTATTCTAATATTATAATTTAAGAAAGATACTACTCCAAAACAGATTATTTGGGTCCTTCCTTCATTTTTATTTCATTAACCTAAAATGAAAGCCTGCCCCAGCCTCTAAAAAAAATATAAACGTATGTACATAAAAAGAGTTAAATAGCTGTGCTATTTGTTCACAATTTACCCTCAGTGTTTGTGCTTTCTCATTTGTGGTTCAGCTGTAATGTCAGAAAGTAATGGAAATTCAGTAATTACCCAGTTAATGCGACCAATGGCCATAGTCCACTGAGCTAAGGCAGGAATTCAGGGAGAAATTGCTTGAATGATTTAGCTTGGCTTACTAAGTTCAGGAAAGTTATTGTAGTTTTACAACACAATTTATTTGTAAAAGATTTTGGTCAAGACAGAAAAACATATATACAGAAAATATATTTAATTCTATCTAAACAATAGAATTACATCAAAGGCATAAAGAAAGAATATCATGCTTAAAGATTTTCTGCCTTGCTTAACTATATATTATTAATACTTCAAATAATTTGCTTCTTATCAAAACATGATAGTATGTCCATAACTGGAATTTTCAAGCTTCCTTCCAATTGTTGATGCACTTAAAAAAAAAAAGATAGCCTTCCTATTGTATACATGGGGTAACTGTCATTGAGGTGAACTGACCTACCAAATACCGCACAAAAACCGTGACAAAAGCAAGATTAGAATTTAGAATTATTTATGCAGTTTGCTGATTTTGGCTGGTGCTTTGTGTGTATCAGAGGAATGTGTTATTTTGTTAGAGAAAAAAATTACATTTTCCTGAATTAGATTACAGCGTTCTATATCCTATTCACATGATTTTTTTTTTTTTAAGTGAATACAAAACTACTGAAAGGGCTACAGACTAAGAGACCCTGTTTCTGTTTGTGCTCCCAAGTGAACTTGAACAAGACCTGAAAAATTCTGATCCTCAGTTGCTCACCCTATGAAGGAGACTGAATTACATAACCTCTGATTTCTCTACTAATTTAAAACCAGAGCGCTTTTTAAAATAGTGCACATGAAAAAAATATGCAAGCATTTTATAAATATAATCTAAAATTCAGGATTTTATTTAGTTTTTTTAAGATATTATGATTTTTTTTCTTTCAGATTTTCATCTTTGTACTTGACCATTTTGCAAAAATACTCAATAATATTCAAACAGATTAGGATAGGAGAAAATATCCAGTGAATGCCCTTTTAAACTATAACCACTGAGACTTAATATAAGTGATTCTATTATCATCTGCCCTTATTTATGTTGCTTTTGATACGTTACTTATTGTTTGTTTTGTTTTGCTTTTTGGCTCTTATATTTTGAAGACAGGAATTATTTTCTCCTCATGGAATCATTATATAATAAAAGGATACTCAGTAAGATTAACCAACACAATCAAGATTAAGTTTGGCAGTTGAATGAATAAAACAACTGAGACCAGTTGAGTAAATTGTCAATAAAAGAGGTGAATGAATGTATTCTCATATTCTTAAATAAACTTAGAAACAATATGTCAAAGGCTTTAAAAGTATATATAATAAATATATATTTGCACCAAAATCAATTTGATAATAAATGATTAGAACCAAAGGTATCTTGGTTGAAAAGAATGGAAATAACTGTCTGAAACATCAATACAACCCAGAGTGCCTGGGTGGCTCAGTCCATTAAGTGTCTCACTCTTGATTTCGGTTGAGGTCATGATCTCAGGATTGTGGGATCAAGTCCCACGTGGAGCCCCAAGACGGGTTCCACACTCAGCACGGAGTCTGCTTGTCCCTCGCCCTCTCTGTCTCCCCCATGATCGTGCTCTCCCTCTCTCTCTCTAATAAATAAAATTTTAACAAAAATTTTTTTTTTAATTAAAAAAATAAAATAGGGCGCCTGGGTGGCTCAGTCGTTAAGCGCCTGCCTTCGGCTCAGGTCATGATCCCAGCGTTCTGGGATCGAGCCCCGCATCGGGCTCCCCGCTCAGCGGGAAGCCTGCCTCTCCCTCTTCCACTCCCCCTGCTTGTGTTCCTCTCTCACTGTGTCTCTCTCTGTCAAATAAATAAATAAAATCTTAAAAAAAAAAAAATTAAAAAAAAATATCAACACAACCCACATTAGAACTGGCAGTATATCGCTCCCAATGCTTGAATCTCATAATTTCCTACTATAAAGAAGGCTGGAAATCAAGGAATAATGGATCCAGTGGTTTCTGTGATTTCTCACACAAACGCAGCATTGTGGAACCTCCTTGTGGTTTTCAGCAGTTTAGTGGTAGCCAGGATTGGAGGCTGTGCCAAGGATCCTCAGTGCATTGACTGAAAACCTCCCTTTGTCCCTGTTTTCACCAGCTTTCTTTCATTCTTTTTTTCCCTGGAAGCAAGAGCAAGTCGTTCCCTTCTACCAACAAAAACCGAAGCCCAGGTTGTGTATATAGCTCATGTATAGACAAAAGAATAGTCAGGAGTCTCCATTCCCTGTCTTTATTCCTCATCTAAGTCAGATATTCCTTTTGCCTCTGATTGCCCTGGGTCCACCGTGTGGTTATCATTCCTGCTTCCTTGAAGCATGCGTTAAGATCCACACCTTAGAAAGCACACCAAGGGTCATCCATAACTGCAGTCTCATTCTATAATTTCTGATTTATAATACCAGGTGTTTTTATTGGTCTCTAAGCAACCACTTCACAACCTCCTACCCTGGATTTCCAATTTTTTATGGCCCCTCGGATTGCAAACCTCTGAGATCTGCTCAGCCCTTCAAAAACTATTGCATTCAAGACCTGCCTCCACAACCATCAGTGCTGGATGCACGAGAGGCAAAATAAAGTGATGATTAAGACATAAACTTTGGAGCCAAAATACCTGACTTTGCATCCCACCTCTTTTAGTAGTAGCTTTGTGGCTTTGGGCAAGTAATTTAACCTCTCTAGACCTCAGTTTCCTCATCTATGAAATAGGAACGAGAATAGCTACCTCAAAGAGTTATCATGAGGCTTAATCATGTTTTTGCAAATAAAATACTCATAATATTGCTTGGTACATAATAAGTGATAAAAAATGTTAGCTATTGGGCGCCTGGGTGGCTCAGTCAGTTAAGCGACTGCCTTCGGTTCAGGTCATGATCCTGGAGTCCCGGGATCAAGTCCTGCATCGGACTCCCTGCTCAGCGGGGAGTCTGCTTCTCCCTCTGACCCTCCTCCCTCTCGTGCTCTCTGTCTCTCATTCTCTCTCTCTCAAATAAATAAAATCTTTAAAAAAAAATGTTAGCTATTATTAGAATAGCCAATTTAACTTTTTCCTTGGTCATAATGGCAGAACAATAAAAAAAACAAATTAATTTTAATGATTCAATCTTAGCTTCTATTTTTTATAATAAAGGTGCTCATAAATCCTAGTTCCCCAGTTTATACTTGTCATCCTGGGGTAATTATTAATAGCAACCTCTTTTATTTTCAGTGTCCAGATTTGGACAATAAAGTATATAACCACCCTAATTATAATATAGAATACTCAGTGGTTCTCCTGTACAATTAGGAGAATGAATTAGATGGCCTCTGAAGTTAAGTAAAATATGAGGGTTTTCATTAAAATATATAGGTTATAAATGAAAAGAAATATTTGAATGTTTTATAAATAAAGTCTAAAATATTACAAAATGCTATTAACTTTGGTTAAGATGACATACTTTGATGGCTTTTTTCTTTTTTAATAGAGTTTGAACTTACACATGGAGAGCTACTTTCATTTCACTTGTTCAAAAAGCATGAGAACCTCTCTGGAACTATGCCCTCCCTTCCCTTTAATTTTTCCTCTCCTTTTCCCTACTTAGTTTCACTCCCTGTTCTCCCACTAGATACAAATTGGAATGGGGAGTGGGCAAGAAGAAAGAGGGTTTTACCTCTCTCCTTAAACTCAACTGTTAAATCGGGGTTCTCAAAGAAGCTGGCCAGTCTCTAACCCAACCCTGGTAAGTAATCACTCCTAAACAAATATTAACTGAACTTCCTTAAATATAGGGAAGGAAAAAACAGATTTGTAAGCATCGTCTGTCGCTGCATGATATCTACAGAATGACAATATCGAACCTAAGAAGTACTAACATCTTCATTTAGTTCATTACTAACATTTTAAAGTACTGAAAGCCAGAAATATCTACTGGAGGATAACAGGACTTTTAAAGGTTAGATTAAAATACAACATATGGGAATTGTTTTTATTTCTTATCTTTTTTTCATCATACAGAGTAGCTTTTCCAATTTGAATATTATACTATTTATGTCCATCTTTAATCACATTGTTTTGTTATAAGCCCCATTGATTGATAAAAAAAATTTAGGCCAAATAGATATTACTTATAAAGGATATACTGCAATCAATACTACTTACTTAAAAAGTTGATTGATTATATAAACATAGCTCACAATTATGAAAAACAGAGATTTTTATATACCTCAGTAGACATGCAAAATTTAATCTTAAATATGAATCACACTATAATTGCTTGATTGTTGCAATGAGCTGAAAGAAAAAAAAAAAACACAAGGATCCTGTGGAGAACAAGAAATTGTGAAAGCAATCATAGAGGGAAATAATTGTTACATTTATGATTCTTTCAATTATGGATTATGGAGACGACTACACAGCAACCTCTTCAGTTTCAAGACAGCATGGTGTTTTATATAATAAGGCTCTGAATAAAGCAACTATTATCAATAGTGTTTGCAACTTAATTGGCTACCTTTGAAGCTAAAGAGTTCTTTTTGCTTTCTAACTTTGATTCCCAGCTATATTTTAAAACATTTAGCATTTTGTCCAGCTGTTTAACTTCCATTTATGTTCTTAGGTTCTCTAGAGGATAGTACATATACATTTTACTAGAGCTGAGAAACATTTTCACTAGGGAGGAATAAGCACAGAATCTGTTAAGCATCCATAAATTTGTGTGTTTATCCAACAACATGCCTACTCTACACCTCTACCCTATTATAATTACATTTAATTTTAAAAGGAACATTACCTTAAACCACAAGTAGAATTTATTAAGTTCTCAAATAAAGCCAGCCTCTAATGCCTAGCGCATTTGCCAGAATAGTATTTTTTTTTTAAAGATTTTTTTTTTATTTATTTATTTGACAGAGAGAGAGATAGCAAGAGCAGGAACAGAAGCAAGGCGGAGTGGGAGAGGGAGAAGCAGGCTTCCCGTGGAGCAGGGAGCCCGATGTGGGACTCGATCCCAGGACCCTGGGACCATGACCTGAGCCAAAGGCAGACGCTTAACGACTGAGCCACCCAGGCGCCCACCAGAATAGTATTAAGAAGGATGCTTTCCCCATTTAAACGTTTCTATAGAAGAGGCCTTGCCTTAAATAGGCTTCGGCCTGATACAGGCTGATGTTCTCCAAGGTATCTGTACCAAGAGAAATGCCAGTTAATGAGGATGGCAGTTTGAGAAATGACAGTTTCACTGCCCTGGTTTAATCAACCAAAAAAAAAAAAGAGTCTTGGTGTAGCCAAAAAAGGGGAAGGCTTATTAATGTAATACTGTAAGTCAGGAAGAAAAGAGGGCAAAAATGTACACCTCACTATTAAAAGTAGAGATCAAGAATTATATGACCTAAAAATCTTGGAAGGTTAAATTTGGGAGAGAGAAACATTCATCTCAGGCTAATTTCAATAATCTGTCCCATTTGATTTTCCTATAGTGAGGTCTCAGCTATTATATGACAACATCCTCTTTAACTTATGCCATTGAAAATAATTGTTTATTTGATGTCTGTTAAGTGTCTTTTGATCAGTAATACTGATGCAGAAAGTGTAAGAGAGTGTATTATTAGAGATAACAATATATAAAGAGCAATATACTGATTCACAAAGTGAGCTTTCCACATCATGATATTACCTCAAATAACTCAGTATTTTGACTCATTCCTCTAAGACTATTGTCTGTTTTTCCTGGATAATCTGTGCTTATATAAAAACATTTGGAAGGAAGTAAATGCAGTTCTGGGCCATAAGGTCCTAGTCCTGGTTCCCACTTCATCAGTCCCTGCAGGAAAGGAGTCCTTCTGTCCCTCACACAGTTCCTCCTGCTCTTGGCCCTACACCCCGCTGGCCCTGAACAAAGGTATGTTATAATTTCAGGCATTGAAAAGCTCCCAAAATACCTCCCCAAGAAATCCAGTACTGATAAATTCCCACTTTTGTGGCTTTTCCTGTACCTCAAAGGACTGATTCCAGAAAGCCCTTCTTAAAATACAAATATGTTACCAGAAGACCTAACACTTTATCATCCACTATGATAGCAACACCAACTTGTAATTTCATAAGCTCTTTGTTAGAAAAGGCATTGAAAAAATGAGGTTAGTATTCATTCATTCAAACATATATTGTCAATCTACCACAGCTAGACTAATGGCTGGGATTTCAAGATAAATAAGACAGTATCCCTACCATCAGGGAGTTTATTGTCTAGTGGAGAAGATGGATATATATACAATCATTTTACTGCATATATTAGATGAGTCTTAATAAAGAATCATTTTTAACAAAAAACAGAAACTCAATTGGACAAGTTAAATAAAGAATATACTAGCATAAATAGCTAAGAGTTTCTAAAAGGCAACTACAGTCTCAAGAGGGACTCCAATAAGAACTGATAAACCAATGAGAAACCAAGACAGCTCCCAACTTGTTCTCTTTCTTAGCACATCTTTCATATGTGCTTTTTCCTGCAATTGCTCCCATTTTCCTACCTTTTCCCATAGATCAACTTTCTTGCCTTGGCCATATGACCACATCAACCCTTGAGACCATAAGACCTTACTCATCCAACATGCATAGCCAACTAATTCACTCTCTATCCCCATATCAATACTTGGAAAGAGAATCTGACTTAATCCTACCCTGGTCCAAGGACAGAGTCTCCTAAAAGGAAGTGTGGGAATGAGGAGGAAATAACTGCCACTTTTAATTCAATAAGGTAAATTACAAGGTGAGCCTTGAAGGAAAGGCAGGCATCTTTCAGAGAAACAAAGGAAAAAATGCAATCCAAGCAGACAGACTGTCATGTTCAAAGGTATGGATGGAGCAAAGCAGCCCTTTTAAAGACACATGTACAAAGATCCATGGTCAGGTAGCAATTGATGCTGGGAAGATAGTCATGGACCAGATAACAAAGTACTTTTTATGCTCTGCTAAGGAGTATGATTTTTATCTGAGAGCCAATGCAAGTGGGGTGTCAAAATTTTTAACCAGAGGAGAGACAAAAGCAGACCTGTGTTTTAAGAAAAAAATAAATAAAACAAAACAAAAACTCTAACAGCAGGTGAAGGATGGGCTACAAGAAGATCTAAATGTACCAGTCAAGAAGCTATTGCAGGGGCGCCTGGGTGGTTCAATCTTTAAGCATCTGCCTTCAGCTCAGGTCATGATCCCAGGGTCCTGGGCTCCCTGCTCGGCAGGAAGCCTGCTTCTCCCTCTCCCACTCCCCTGCTTGTGTTCCTGCTCACTGTCTCTCTCTCTGTGTCAAATAAATAAATAAAATAAATTTTTAAAAAAGAAGCTATTGCAGTAATTCAGATAAGAGATGATACAGTCTCAAAATAAGACCGTGGCAAAGAGGATATAGAGGAGTGAAAGGATTCAAAAATATTATGAAAGCCGAATCTAAAGTTCAGAAAAGCAAAGAATAACAAGCTTTGACCCACAGAAGAGAATGAAAGTCTAAACCAAACCCAAGGCAGGTGCTAAACGGTGTAAGACACACAGGAAAAAGAACACACTGGAAGAAAGGATGGGCACAGAAGACACACTTTGCATTCTTTCCGATCTTTCCTTGGGGGTAGCTTTTCCTATGACCTCTGAATATTTTAACCTAAATAAATAAATGCAGACTCTAAATCTTCAGGATGTAAGCACAGGGAGCAACAAAATAATTGGTAATCAAATCTTAATCAAAAGCATACTCTAGTTATCCTGTCATTTTATTACAACGTCTGTCAATTCAGCCTATCACACGGAAGGACAAGAATTCACTCCTGGTGAAGCCTAAACTCACGGGTGCTGGGCCTTGTTTCATTACGTATTTCATTAGAAGTTTTCATGGTGTTGTTTTCCTTTCAATTCCAAGAATAAAAAGTAAAAAATGAGAAATGCGAACTTCTCAGATGATCCTATGACTTTGAAGCCACATATCTGAATATATGACCTCTTGCTTTTGCATTTAGAAGCCCTGGGGAGCAACATCATCAGACTGATTACGAATGCATATATTTTCATAAGAATATGAATCTCAGCCAGCTCAGCACAGGACACTGAAGTGACTAAGTATCAAATTAAAGATTATTCTTTTTTGTGTGGAATTCACTCCAGCAAGAAATTGAACAAGGGGATTTAAAATCCAAAAACAGTAGGACCCACCTCCTGAGACATTATTAATTATTAGTGGGCCCAGTCTTCCAGTTTCTTATCTCCCTATACACCCAATGCTCCCATTGCTTTAAATTATTATCATTATTTGTTAAATGCCTTCAATGTGCTTGGTACCCTGGCAGGCACAGAAAAAAAAGGTACCATATCTGCCCAGGGGCTTTCTACCTAAATTGCACAGATATAATTTAAGTTTGAAAATGGGTTGTAGTTGTCAGTTACAGTCTTTTCCAAAAGCTTAGAGGCAACAGAACAAAACTAAAAGTATATAAGTTCCTGCTCATCCCTTTTTCCCCCTTGGGCCTTCTTTATATTCCACAGCCTGGTCTACTAACCCAGAAAACAGTATCGTGGAAACGTGCCACAGGTCAGAGAAGCCATCAAGAGCTCAGAGAAGATTATCAACACTTAGAAACAATCTTGTGTGTCTGACTTCTCACCCCGCTCCCTGCTGTCCTGATCTGAGGGTGGGCTGCAGGGTGAGGGAACCTGCTGGGCAGCTTGTATTCAGAAGAGAGGTGAGTGGAGAGTAGAGGCCCAGACCTGACTTTTTCTTCCTTATCCTTGACTTTCCCCACCCAGTCCAAGCTGCGACATTGCCAGCAGTGCCCACACCTGCTCCAAGTCTTCACCATCCTCTCAGAAGCCTTGTCCTTCCCTGATGTCTACTCCAACTCCTGTGACAAATTACTAAAGTGAAGTCTGAAACTTAGCCTCTGATTTAGATCCTTCTCTATATATTTTTCATTCCATAAAAATTAGTTGTATAAAAAGAAAGAAAAAATGGGGATACACTCACACCTCTAGCTGCCCCCTCCTTTCCCATCATTACTAATAAAAACAATCCTTTTTAAAAATAAAAAATGCTGTGTTTGCCTCAAGGTCAGATGGGTCACAGGGCAAAAGCAGTGAATCGGGGCTCTATTCCACCATGGGATGAAGAAAAACACACAAAAAACCATAGGAAACAGATGTGGAAAAGGAAAGCAGACAGACCAACACTTGGACCAGTGAAGAAAACAACAGGATTGGTGGATGGGAGGGGCTATTAGGAAATGGTCTAAGGCTCTGGAGAGTGACTGGGAGTTTACTAAAAAGTTTCCCACCCTATAACCCCACTGCCACTGCAGTCACCACCAAACCGATAACATCCCCCAAGCCCCACCCCAGCTTCCACTAGTGGCCTTGGGATCTACCACCAATGGTTTGGCATTCGGAAATTCCCTTTTTCCACCATCCAGCAGAGAAGAAAGGGAGGAGCTCTTCCTGATTGCACAGAACCATGAAGTTCAATGACTGAAAGTCATTTCCTGATACATCATTACACATAGTGAATTATCTAAATTCGAAAACATGTTTTTCCTTTAAAATACATATTCCTTGAAGGCAAAGCTCTTATCTGAGCATAAATAAAGTGACCAGTGCATGTGTATACATTTCCAAAGGATAAGCACTCATATATCCACAGCATTATTGCCTACCGGCTTTATCCTCTGCTTTAATTCCCAGAGCCAGTTCCTCAGTCATTGCAACCCAGTAAAGTACCACCAATTATGCCCTCTTCTACAACTAACAATGTCCAATTCTGCCACCTCCTCTGGCCTTCTCTTTTCTGTTTCTTATCTGTATTCATTCTGTCCTACATTCCCTCCTGCATGCATGTGTTACACAAACATTCACTATTGATATAAAAATTATTCATTGAATGCCTACTATGTACAAGACATTATGCTGAGTACAAAGCATTGGAGTACCTGGAGTTTTAGCATTCCATTCATGTCTTCTCTAACCCACCAATTTCTAAAATGTCAACCAGTGTTAGTCCACTGATGCAATATGAACCTGAGTCCTTATTCCTCATACTCCTGGTATTTGTCTAGAGATTGTTGAAGGCATGCATAGTTCTTTTCTTACTGATCCTTGGTAGTCTTATTAGGTAGACCACAAAAACCCTCGCTCATTTTTTGAGAAGGAACCTCAGTTGTTCAATCATTTAAATAAATGAAATTGCCTTCAATAGATAGTTCTGTGTTTTACAGAGATTATATAAAAGTAACCTTTTAAATGGTTATGTTCAGGGTGCCTGGGTGGCTCAGTTGGTTAAGTGACTGCCTTCGACTCAGGTCATGATCCTGGAGTCCCGGGATCGAGTCCCACATCAGGCTCCCTGCTCAGCTTCTCCCTCTGACCCTCCTCCCTCTCATGCTCTCTGTTTCTCATTCTCTCTCTCGCAAATAAATAAAATCTTTTAAAAAAAAAATTTTTTTTAAATAAATAAATAAATGGTTATGTTCAGAGGTAATTCTGAGGAGATAAAGGGAACAAAAGGAGATGAAAACTATAATAAAATTAAAATAACTAAAATCCTGAAAGTAAGAGGTATAACTGCCATGTGTACTTGAAAATACAGATTTTTGGAGGGGGGTAGGGAATTGAAGCAGAGGTGAGTTTTCACTTGACAAAAAAATTTACAGTATCACTTTCCAATATGAATAAAGTATGGTTCAATTAGTAAAAATAGAATACACATGCTTATTTTCTGGTATATATGGATATAGTAAATCTGCAGTTTTTATAACACTTTACTCAACATAAGTTTGTTAAATAATGTATGCCCACCTTCTCAATTTTTAGCTCCTACTTCATCTTCAAAACCTTGCCAAATATCTACAAAAATAAGAATAACCAGGTGAGAGGCATATTCTAAGAACAGGTTAAATGATTTAAGATTGGATCAGTCCTCTGCTTCTTCTCAGCCACCCAGACAAAAGCTGATATATGATTGTCAGATCTGGAATCCATAAATGTCATAAGCACAAAGCTGGATAATCCATATCAGTGTGCAGGGGTTGGGGGAAGGTGTGAAAAACAGAGGATAGAGAGGCAGAGAGATTACATTTAAAGAAAAAATTTTATAATCATAGTTTCTAAATGTTGGTTAAAGGAACATTTTAATCTTATTATAATGTATTTTTCCTACTTTCTACACTGCCCAAATCCTTTCTATTCAAATTACTGCTTAAATGTTATTCTTCCTTGCTAGTAAATTCCTTTTTCTCCATCTTTTCTATAGATTTTTACATTTCTCCAGATTTTCTTATCCTTGCTTCTTTTCCCCTTTTCATTAGTCTACATAGTAATGTATTCTTCTCTCAACCATTTTCTCATTTTTTTTCTCATGTTAAATCTGGTTTGTTTACAATCAGATCTATAGATAACATTAGTAGCTAATACAGGATGCTACAAATAAGTATAAGAACAAAAGTATCATTCTAGTTTTAAATTTCTTTGTAAATCAACTTTTTGTTTTTCTCAAGGCTTTCTACCTTATTTTCTTTTTATTGTTAGAAGCATCTTTACTTAGTTAAATGTATAAATGTGAATCAGTGTTTCCAACAAGAGCCCAAACCCCAAGCTAGAAACCCAGAGAATTCAGGGTCTGTAAAAATTTGCCAGTGCCTCCACTTTTTGATGAGAACAGATTTGGGTCTGGATGAAGTCACCGATGTGTCTCTGAAGAAACAAATGTCAGCACGACCTATTAAAGTCAACCCTGAGCTAGGTAGCAACAATGAGCTGGGGATTAGCATTGACAGCTCCCTTAATGTGATTCTTTTGGACAGGGATTAATTTAATGTGTTGCTGTCAAATGAAACAAAAAACGAGATGGATTTACTAATGACTCTATTCTATACCACACACTTTTCCACCCCTGATCTATGTCAGAATGAATCTGACAGCAAAAGAAAATAATTTTTAAGATGAAAAGGAAGAAGACATTGCCTTCTTGACAAACTTCCAAGAAAGGAGTTTTACTGGGCTCCCAAGAGGGAGGATGAGCATAGGGTGGGGGGCCAAGTGAAGGGAGACAATGGGAACAGTTGGCCACCACTCCAACAGAAGCAGCGCACAAGGGCGGGGACCTGGTGTTGGTCCCATGCTTTGGCGCAAACTTACAAGATGCCCTAAACTTCTCCAGGCCTCTTTTATCTCCTGGGTGAAAGTAAAAGGTTGTATGTGCTAGGAGGCTTCTAAAACTCCTCTTACTTCTAAACTGCTAAACTCTGAAAGAGAGGGACCCCAAAACCAACTGGGAGCATTAGCCTTGCAAAGACAACCCTGCACTGAGGCTGTGACAGAGAGGGGGCGAATCAAAGAGCGAAGGTTGATCTTTTAGCAAAACGGTTTGCCTGACTTCAAATGCTAAAGCCTCCTTAAAATAATTTGGATTCTTCTTTGTTCTCCCTAACAAAGAAACTTTAATTCGCAGTTCTCTGCGAAGAAAGACAATGCAGACAAGCCATTTTCAGGTGAAAGGTGTCTCGTCAATTAATAATCATTGAATAATCACTAAGAATTGGCAGGAGCTATTCATCAAATGGGACGCTCATAACATGAAACTGCATTGACTTACAATACAAACTGGGCATTATTCTTCCTTGTGATTGTTTTGTTTTTACCTCCTATGAGGTGCACAGGTCTCTACTCACGTATCTGTGTATACTCTTGTAAGTTACCATGAGGCTAGTAAATACCCCTGGCTTCCCTGTGTCTGAGTCTGGTCTTATTGACAGGTACGCTCCACCACAGCGTGAGCCCAGGCGCTGGGAAACACTGCCCTCGGAGCCCTGCCTGAGGCGTGTCGTTAATTCGGCACCACCCCGAGCGGCGCCCGTCCGTAGCCCACCAGTCGGTGGGTCCAGGTGGGGGTGGAAGTGCAGGCCGCTAGAGAGAAAGCGGGGACACCCCGCGATGGTTTGATTGGGGGACCCAAGTGCAGAACGATAAGAACCTGGATGCGACGGTGAGCGGAGGGATGGGACGCCCCTCCCCTTGCAGGAGCCCAGTGCCGCTCGCCCTCGCTCCTCTGCCCAGACTCCGGCTGGGGAGAGGATGGCTAGAGATGCCCCCGGGCTGCGCCCCTGAAAAGCGCCCTTGCTTCGGGAGTTATTGACCGCTCCCCGCCCGGCCCCCTCCGCTGCTCGCTCCTGGAGCGGCGACTCCAGCACGGCGGGTTCTGCGCTTTGCCCGCCCTGCGCGCCCTTTTCCCTGGACCGCTGGCACGATCCGACCAGACCCTGGATCCGGGGGGAGGAGGAGTGAGAATCCTGCCTCTGGTATTTAACTCGGTGACCTTGAACAGTTATCTAGCCTCTTAAGGTCGATGTTTTCCACCCGTTAAACGGGACCAAAGATGCCTTCTCCGCGGGCTGAGAGGCTGAGAGAAACGAGAGGACCTATGCGCAGCCTCGAACTCCTAGTGCCCTGCCCCGTCTTCGTTCAATTCCGCTTCTTCCTCCTTTATGTTCTCCTTCTCTCTTCCCTGGCTTTTGCTGTCATTTTTGATCCCGTGTTTTCCCTTGATTTTGTCTTCCCAATCTCTCCCAGAATCCTTTCACTTCTCTTTTCTTTTTCTTCCATATTCATTATTGTAGCCAACAAATTCATCAAAGATTTGTTTCCACTTCCTAGACTCTAGGATTCCCAAGGCAAATCCCTATCATCTCCATTGGCGTGCTCCCCGGGCCACCCCAAACAATCAGGCAGTCAAGGAAGAGCTCTGCTTACTATGTAAACGGGGTCTCAAGATACACGTCCCCTCGCCCCACTTCCAACCAGTAATTTTCTGCTATGCAGGACCGCTGAGACCAGTGCTGCCCTAAAGGCAAGTGCCACGATGGCATCTTTGTCATTGTGTCCCCTCTGCCAAACCCAGAAATCTATGCAAGGGCTCAACAACGACACAAGCTACCAGCAGGCAGAACCGGGAAGCTGAAACTGGAACCCAGTCTTGTACTGACTTGCCTTGATTTCTTACTACAGAGAAAAACATATATGATGTTCCATATTCATATATGAACATATTTTTCAAATCTTCAAATAAGCTGAATGATAAAGTGTAAAAAGAAATAGCACAAGATCTACTCAAGTGTTTTTGTTGTCTTTTTCTAAGCCATGTTCTGTAATTTTTAGCTATAGAACTGAGGTTTAAGATCAAGGTCTTTATTGAGATTGGTTAGAAGAGGGAGAAAATTGAATTGCCTAAAAATGAGGAGTTACATTTATACTCATTTATTGAAACATTTTAAATATGTCTGATAATGCTATTTTTTGTAACAACAAAAACTGCTACCATACACTATCATAGTATATATAGCATAAAAAGTATAAATAAAATACCAAAAACTATAACCAAAGTTTGTATATGAACTTTTTTAAAAAAAAACAAAAACCAAAGGGGAAAAACTCTTCTAAAGAAGGCTAAGTAGAGAATTTTTAGTTGCTTGCCATTTACCTCAAGCCTAAAAGTATCAAGTTTCCCTTAAAATTATTTCTCATTTTTATTAGAATCTAATTGTAGATCACCTATAAAATGTTGGGGGAAGGAAGACAAGTGGAGAAATACCAATTCTGTGCTTAGATTTTTGAAAGAGTAAAAGAACCACAGTACCACCTTGTGGGGAACTGAGATTTTTTTTCATCTATATTATGGCTGTTTTATTTCCCTTCACTATATAGTCACATACACACACATACAAATTTCAAATAAAAATAAAACCATTTATAGCACAGAACAAAAACTTGGGCCTATGTGAATAAATTATGATACTATGCCTTCTCTATTATTTTAAACACACTAGCATGTTTATGTCAAAATAACTTTCAAGTTTTATTAACAAAGTAGCATAACAATATATGGCATTAAGAAATTTTGCTTCTAATACTAATCCCAGAAATCAAATGTTAGGCATGAAACACTAAATATAAAATTATGTACACATCCCAAAAGAAGAATAATTCTTTCAAAATTGGTTTAAATTTCGCTATTAAATAGTACTTATGCCTTTTAAATTTAATTTCTTTGTTCAGTTGCTTGGACTTGAAAGAGGGATATTCTTAGACAAATACAAAATAACGTTTTACTTTTTAAAGCTGTTTGTTTCATTACATTTAAGATTGGCAAAGAAGCCAGACATGTATAGAACCTATATTTGTTAGTTTAACAACTCTTCTAGTCATTTAGCGGATATAAAAAGGGCATAGATCATAAAGCTTGCATTTTAAGATTATAAGACTCCAAAGCCAAGAAATGCAAAATAAAAACTGTGTCTCTTCTATTATACATCTGGAACTATCTTACATGACATGAATGTCTCCTGCTTCTAAACGTGTTTTCTGCAAGGCAAGAGAAAATTCTGGGGTTACCTATAGGCATTCTTTATTCTCTGTGCTTTAGAATCACAGAGCTAGTATATCCCTCTGACCTTCAGGAAGGACTAAATCAAAAGCATCCCGGGAAGAGAACAGTGTATTTCAAACTGTGTTCGGCAAGCCCTAGGGTCTGTGAAAAGATTATAAGGGGAGGGGAATACCAACAGAGCCCCTCACTCCCAGGTTCCACCAACTGACTCTGATTTCATCATTTTCACTCTGATTTTCATCATTTAAACAACAGGCTCCATGGCTTTAAAAATGTTAGAAAATCACTAACCTAACCTAACCTATTTTGTAAGAGATCAGTAAAGAACTGCTACAGGAAATGTCCTGATGCTTCCTGCACATTTATTAACTAA
The DNA here is from genome assembly GCF_029215605.1 of Mirounga angustirostris. Taxonomy (NCBI): domain Eukaryota; kingdom Metazoa; phylum Chordata; class Mammalia; order Carnivora; family Phocidae; genus Mirounga; species Mirounga angustirostris. The sequence goes on along the minus strand of NW_026991716.1, from coordinate 77,608,495 downwards.
TGCATTTTAGGAGCAGTCCACCATGTTTCCATATAAAGCATTCTTTTTCTTTAAAAAATAGTTCATACAAAATGAACTAAAATTTAAAACAGTTTGGCTGTTTTAAAAAATTTTCAATTAAAACATAAGTATATTAAAAAAAAAAAAAAATCTCTGTATCACCACCTCAACCCACTCACTTCTCAAAGAACAACACAATTAACAATTTGGTTTGAACCCTCCCAGACACTTTATCTCTGTGAGCACAGATACAAATATATGTGGATACACACACACACACACAGTGTTTGTTTAAAAAAAAAACAACAGGATTTTATCATCTGTGTTTTCACCCTAAATAATATAATAAAGAATATCTTTCTGTGTCAGTACCTACAGAACCACCTCATTTCTTATAATTGACTCCATCTTATAATTGACACCATATATACTTAATTTCATCTCAAATGTTGAATATTTGGATTTTTGTTTGTATATCATGTATTTCCACTTGCTCTTCCCTGTATCCAAAATGTTTCCTACACTCCACCTGGCCAACACCTACACATACAAGTTTCAGTTCTTTATGTTACCTCAGAGTAACCACACTACCAACCTCTAAGAAGCAACAATTTCAAAATTTTAAGACATAGTTTCTCAATACAACATACTTATCTTCTCTACCTGAACATTTTAAACACAATAATACAGGGTTTTTTTAAAGCATATTAATTTCTTCACATGAAAACAATAAACCTATATCCTTTTTAGATTTTCCTACTACCTCAAGAATGGGATTTATGGCTCTTTAGAGAGCAATCTGGCTGCACCTATCAATATTTAAAATGTGGATGTCTGTTCTCATGAAAGAGTGGGAAGAAGAAAAGGAAGAAGGAGGAGGAGTGGGGGAGGGGGTGGGAAGGGGGAGGAGAAAGAGACAACAACCCAGGGAGGGTATATGATACTGGGATAAATCTGCACTGGATAAAAAAAAATCATATAGTATGTGTATCATTATTAATTTTGATAAATAGTAATAGGAAAATTACATTATGATAAACTATTTTAACATTGGGTTTTCTTCTCAAAGAGCTGCAAAATGTTACAAAACCTCTCATTCTTCTTTACCTTTTAAACCCAATCTTTGGTGGTATATTTCTAAAACATCCCACATATTTTTTTTTTAAGATTTTATTTATTTATTTGACAGAGAGAGACACAGCGAGAGAGGGAACACAAGCAGGGGGAGTGGGAGAGGGAGAGGTAGGCTTCCCACCCTGGGATCATGACCTGAGCGGAAGGCAGACGCTTAACAACTGAGCCACCCAGGCGCCCCTGTTCTCTTTTTTAAAAAAAAAAAAAATATATCTCAACATAAAGACAAGCCACTTTTATGTCTAATGAATCTTTGAAATTGGTAAATCATTGCTTTCATCTCATTTAATGATTATAGTCTTTGTCCTAAATTTATTATTAAGATACTTAGGCCTTTGTTTTTACCAGCTCATTCATTTTTCTACTGTTCATTCATTTTTCAAATAAAGATAAAATATAATTGGATATTCAACTATTAAATAAATACCACTACTTGGATAAAACCAAGGAGATAGGCGAAGCTAAATTTTTGGTTGATTTCTAAATCATTGCTGATAAGATGGTGTATAAGAGTCCAAATTCAATGTGCAGAGGTAGTTCAGGTGTGTCAATGTTTAAATGTCTTAAGTCTTCACTTTAATACATGAAAAGGAATGTATGTAAGCTAAAGGCCAACATAAAACATAAAGTGTTTTCCATGGTATTACAGGAGTAACAACTAGAAAAAAGGTGTACCCTTCTCAGTGGTTTAGTTTTCAAGGATATCATTTGTAATAGTAGCAGCAGACACCAAGATAAAGCTAAGCTATGAACCCACAGAAAATTCAGACATGTCTGAGTATATATATCTAGAAGAGAAGTGGGATTTGGTTACCAAAGGTCTATTTCTAAAAGAGACCGGGGATGCTCCTGGGAAATACATCTTTAGTTCAGCAGAGACTTTAGGAGTACCAATTTAAACCAAGTGAGGGTAATAAGCTACTGTTAACACAGAGAGATGATTTCGGTCATGTTAGCAAGATTATATATGACATGTATGGAGACTTTTTTTTTTTAAGACTTTTATTTATTTGACAGAGAGAGACACAGTGAGAGAGGGAACACAAGCAGGGGGAGTGGGAGAGGGAGAAGCAGGCTTCCCGCTGAGCAGGGAGCCCGATGCGGGTCGATCCCAGGACCCCGGGACCATGACCTGAGCCGAAGGCAGACGCCTATCGACTGAGCCACCCAGGAGCCCCTGTATGGAGACTTCTTAAAAGCACTGGTAAGAATTTAAGAGACCAGAATGACCTTGGAGTGGCCTGGGGCAAGGGGTGAGGGGAGGATGGAGGGAGGTGATAACCATAGAAATACTGTTCCCTTTCTATTAAAGTGAACTTGTAACCCTTTATCCTATCTTTATTCTGTATCTGGTGTCAGATGAGATACCCTGAGACAATGTGAGTTAGATAACACAACACTAGGCCCCAACCGATGAAATTCATTATGAAGCATTATGTGCCAAGTTTTTTCTTTCAAGTTTTGATTGATTTTTAATTTTTGGAAGCAGAATTTTTATTTGAATCATGAGAAGAGCAAATAACTACTAAAGAAAGATTATTTAAGGGCTCATTAATGACCCTAACTTGTATAAGCTGATGTCTCCAAACTATGATAGGGAAAAAATAAAAACAAACAAACAAACAAAACCCAAAAAACAGAACAGCCCTGGCCTTTGAACTGGTAAGGGTGTAAGGGAATTTACACAGATGATGGCAATGTTTTATACCTGAATAGGGTTTGGATTATATAGGGGTATTCATTTGTCAAAACCCAGCAAATGGATACTAAAGATTTGGACATTTATTATATGTAAAACTTACCTCAAAAGAAAAAAAATGTAAAAAAATACTGAACTCCGGTTAATGATATGAATGTTGAAGCACTTAAAGGAAAATGTACCAATGTCTACAATTACTTTCACCAGTGAATACATCAAAAGTTAAGATATATTAATAGGTGGATAAAGGGCTAAATAGAGATGTAATAAAACAAGTAAAAATGTTAATGTTAGACTCTAGGTGGTAAATATTTGGGTTTCACAGTAAAATATTTTCAAGTTTGCTGTACATTTGAAAACTTTCATAATGAAACATCAGGAAGAAAAATTAATACCTTGGCTCTAAGAAGGTTTGAAGTCTAAAAGGGATCAGAGTAGGCTGATAGGATCTGTTTATACCCCATCTAAAACAACCAGTATAGAATGGGAATAGGAAAGAGCAGTATGTCAGCTCATATCATTTCTACTGCCTCCAATTCCCCCGGCATCTCCCAGCACCTCAGATTATTTTGATTCCCCCACCTTTGCCTGGTTATTCAGCCATTCTGTGTGTCAGGCAGTCAGTATGTAAGTAGTTACAGCTGTCCTCCACACCACCTCCAACTCACACAAACATCACACTCCAAACAAACAAGTTTAGAAGCTGACACACTCGCCCATATTCCCAGTCTCATCACTGGCTTCCATGTTGTTGCCTGAACCTCTTTAGCCCACAGTCAGGTTTGGGATTCAGTGCTCCCATAATGACCAAATTACCCTGCCCCTTTCAATTCCAACTCTGAAAAACTCTAGTTGAAAGGGCGGGGTTTCTGTTTTGGTTCCAGTTATCTCATCAGGTTTCTGTGGTCACTCTCCCAGTTTGGTGCCTGCAGCCCAGCCTATCACATAAATAGATGATGACTGCTATACCAGAATGACCTCTAGGATAAGCAGCTTAAAGAAGAGGACTACAAAGGATCCTTGACTTGGAAAGCATGAGGCTCAAAGAAGGGTTAAGACAGTAAAAGCTACATCTAAAGAGGCTGGGGTCAAGCCACATAGTTATGCAATAAATATATATAAGTCCCTACAATGTGTTGGGCACTATGCCAGGCACTGAGTAATTCAGTGGTGAACAAAACAAATATAGTCTCTGACCTCACAGAGAGGGAGAGGTAAATAAACACTAAAAAAAATATATATATATAGATACATATTAAGTTTATTATAAATACTATGAAAAAAGAGATCAAATATTAAGGAGCCCCACTTTAGGCTGGGTGGGGAGGGAATGTCTCTCTGAAGAAGTGTCATTTAAGCTGTGACCATGTGAAGCGTCAGGGGAAGAGACAGACAAGATGGAGAGAAGATGTGACTGTTTGTGAGAAAGATGAATGTTCAAGGGAGGAAAGAAAGCTTGTTTGCCTAGAGCAGCATGAGTAAGGAAGTGTAAGTTCTTGGATAAGGTTTTAGACAAGTGAACATGGACCAGATCCATGCAGTACTGGTAAGCTTGTTAAGGCCTCTAGATTTTATTTAAGTACAGTGGGAAACCACTGGGTTTTAGGCAGAGGAATTAAGTCTTCCTGAGTGCCACCTGCCCCCAAAATGGCTCCAGTTCTGGGTACCAAGTCTTCTGAAATAACACAAGAATGTCAGCTCAGAGAGTTCAGAGACTTTTATCTGTATTGCTCATTGCTCTATTCCCATGCCTAAAATAGCAGGAACTTGGTATACAATTGTTGAATAAACAGTGTATCTCTAAGGATAATAGGTCTTCTTTATGATTGCAGATTCAGGTCATACTCAGTTTCAGTAGCTCTGCTCTCCTTTAAGCATCTAACTATGGTTTCAACATCATAGACTCTTCTTATTGCTTCACAGAAAAGAAAGCTTAACTCTAGCATATATCCCAAGAGCCAAAAGATTTTTAAAATATAAGTCCATTTATTTGGTGTTTTTATCACAAAAGTCTTGCTGGAGGAAGGAGAACAATGGCTTCATATAGTGTATATAGTATTACAAAACCTACTGTTGCAAGTTAGAAAAAATGCAAGTAGTTCAGGGGTAGAACTCCAGACACCTCTGAACCCAGATGCTCAGGCATTGTCATTAGGATCCCGTCTCTTTCCATCCATGCTCCAATTCCCTTACAGGCTTTGTTCTCAAGCAAGGTCTCCCCAAATGGTCATAGGAATAGTTAGTAGTAGCTCTGGATATACAAACTACCAGTCTAGCAATCCTAGCAGAAAGAGAATGCCTCTTTCCCATAGTTCTAGCCAAAGTCTATTGGTTCTGATTAGCCTGATTTGGTTTACATATCTACTCCTGAACCAATCACTGTGACCAAAGGGAGGTATTTTCTTTGTGGCCACACCTAGATGGTTTTCCCACCATTGAAAGTTGGGGGCGGAGGGCGGGGGGGAGTAGTCAACCTCACCTGAAACCCAAGTACAGAGAGGGGTCATTCTCCAAAGGAGAACTAAGATGCTAATGCCAGAAGAAAGGGAAGTATTAGGTGGACATGTAAAAAGCCAACTACAGAGTGTTAAGAATCACTTCTATGTGCAAAAAATATTAAAGGCAGAGAATGACTAATAATTATTTTTTTCAAAGGAACACACATATTATATGAGTACAAACCTTTAAATAACAGACTCTATGTGTATAAACTTCCTGCTATTTCCTCAAGGTTCAGCTGAGTGCAAATTTCAGGTGAACACTCCAAACAATGCATACACTTGAAAAAAAAACCACAGCTTTTAATTTATAAATGTTTACCCTGACATGTGACAGGAAAGCAATAACCATTTACAAGAATTTTATGCATTTCTAAGGAAGTTTTAACTTAATATTTTTTAAATGAAGCTAAAATGTGAAAAGCTAAATGTGACACTTATTTCAAACTACTATATGCTATTCTGCATAGTATTAAGAATTACTTGTGTTTTGAACCACTTATTTACTTAATAAAAATGTATTCAGCTGTAAGCATTTTTATACTTTATCAAAAACTTTAAAAAAATCTTAAGTGTAAATATGGCTGAACCAAATATGATAACATTGAAAAATGCTAATTGCAGTAAGACATTACTGGAATAATAAAGACCTCAAAATGGAGTCTACAGTAATGAAGTCGTTCTTGAAAGAGAATTCTTGAAAGAGAAGAATGTCTGAAACTGAAGAGGAAAAAAAAGGACTGATTAAGTAGACCTACCAAATATGCAAAATCAGTAAGCAGCAATCAATATGGAAAGCATAACAGAGGAAATGTATTACAACTTTGAGTCTTGCAATGCAAGTACTAGGGAAAAGTATTAAACACATTGAGTAAAACCAATAATTTATTAACAACTATTAAGATTTGTAAGAATAGTATGTAAACAACAAAATAAGCTCAACTTTAAGTTTCCATAAAAGGGTGGAGAGTTAAGACTAAGTAATCAAAAAAAAAAAAAAGACTAATCAATAATCTTATTAATTGCTGTATCTCTAAAGCCTCGTAGAGTACCTGACACATAGTGGATGTTCAATGTATTTTGTTCAATTAAAAAAAATGGCGTATGTAATCATTCCATTCAGTTGCTTCCATTAATTAAAGTGAACAATTTGGTGGATCATTTGGTGAATCCAATACAGCATTTACTTGAATGTGAATTTACAGTCAAATATACCCAGTAAGATTCTGCCAGTCATATATTGGGGTATGTAAGTTTTCAGTCCTGAAAAAGTAAAAAAAAAAAAAAAATCGTACCTACTATTTGAATTTTGTAGACTTGCATGGCTTCAACCAAGATTCTATCTTTATTGTTTAGAGAATACCAAGTTCTTAGTTGGGTTTCCCCTAAAGGCAAATCCTGAGACAAGGATTGAGTGCACATGGTTTATTTGAAATAGTGACCTTGACAGGGAAATGAGAACATTTTACAGAAAAGGAAAGGCAGCTAATACACGGTGCATAAGCCAAATACCACAGTGGACACCGTAGGAAAGCTCTAGAATTATTCCAGTAAAGGGGTGAAGAGCCTCGTGTTTTATCCCTCTATACCATGTTCACTGGGGTAAGGGCCATTACCTAAGGAATATTACTTTTCATGCATTTTCAGACCACCCAAGCATGTCAACAAAGTGAGTTTTGGTAACCCAAAGTTAGCCCCAACAAAGATGTAATAGCTGGACCTTAAAAATCAAGTTGGTATGCTTGGAAATACTAAAAGAATCTGGGAGGGTATGACTATGGCACTCATAGTGTCTTCTACAACAGGCAAGAAATGGCAATTGGTATGTGTAACTGAAGAGGCTCTAGAATAAAAAGAGAAGATATGAAAATAAAACTCTTCATAGCACCATGCTAACTAGCCTTTAAGGACACTATAGTATAGTAGCTACTACTGTCTATACTCAGTAAATCACTGCTGCTTGATGGAGGAGTGGATTAATGATTTAGTACTGAGCTATCCAGGAAGAGATACACCACAACACTACACACAGCCATAGCAGCCCACTTGCAGTGAGCTCTCAATTTTATTTTTTAATGTTTACTTTTGACCACCTAGCTAAGAGGGGACGGCTTTGACGTAGGACTTTTTCTTCTAAGAGATAGTTAGTTATATACATTATTTTAGCCATAAAATATCAAAAATAAAAATAGATTAAACCCCAACAATTTCTCCTAATATAAACACAATTATAAAGTCAATTAAAAATCTAAAGTAAAAAAAGCATCTTGAAAGAAGTGTTGTCATTTAACTTCTTATTCTCTACACGTCCTAAATCTCCCACATTCTTTCTCAAAATATAATGGCATTTCAAGACTAAATTTTTAACCCAGATTTCACATCTTATTACAGTCCTCCAGCTAAATTTTGCTGCTTTCAGAAATCTTTTGTATGTCGGGCGCCTGGGTGGCTCAGTTGGTTAAGCAACTGCCTTCGGCTCAGGTCATGGTCCTGGAGTCCCGGGATCGAGTCCCGCATCGGGCTCCCTGCTCCGCGGGGAGTCTGCTTCTCCCTCTGTCTCTCACTCTCTCTCTCTCAAATAAATAAATAAAATCTTTAAAAAAAAAAAAAAAGAAATCTTTTGTATGTCAGTTCAATATGCTTCAACTGGAGCTGAATTATCAATTTTGATGATATGCATTTTTTTTTTTTTTTTGGTAAATTAAGCTAGAGACTCAGGAAATAACGTATTCTTTGTTTTCCAAAGGGGATCAGTCTGAGGTTTATTAAAGTTGATAATGAGTCTTTTAGAAAAAGCAGAAATCAATTCTGAGCAAGAAAGTTAAGGTAAGCAATATTATATGAAATTGAAACCAAAGATGACTCCATTTTTGTTAGTTTAATAAAGACCATACGTCAATTCAAATATGCTATTGTCTCTCTTTTAATGAAGATAGCTTATATTGATTAATAAACTTTTGAATTGTCTGGATATATGAGACGGTATAAAACTTACTCTCATTTAGATTGATCAAGAGTTGCTTCATTAGATTTCAGAATGAAATTTCCCTTTAGGCTGTGAATCCAGTTTGATCAGGATAATGACATACTAACCTTAAGCAAGTACCATTTATCAAGGAAACACAAGTATTTACTAGGAAAGTTTTTAAAAATTAAAGATTTAAAACCCTAACATAAACTGAATGATAATATTTTTCATCATCTCCAAATTACAAATTTCTACATAATGGCCATGCAGTAAAACAACATTATATTTGATATACTCATTACAGTATGACCATATTCCTAAACATCCCTGAAGATTCATTCTTAATGATTAATTGAACTTGCACTCTTTAAAATGTTTTACTCTGCTTAAATTTCAACTTTTATTTCTTCTCCCTGAAACCAAAGAATCTCACCACACCACCACCAAGTTTTAAGCATAGTTGGCCTTACATCCATAAATGATCAGATAAGAAAAGAAATACTATTAGAAAAATCATAGTGATGCAATCCTAAAGTATAATTATCTCATCAAATAAATAAACAGAAAAGGCTCCACATTTTTCCAGAGAAGGCCCATATTCAAAAAACATCCTGCAAACAAATAAGGTTACAATTAACCTATTTTTAAGGGATCCCAATATACCAAAAGCAATTTGATCATCTGATAGTTCAATACGCAAAAGCCTAGAACTGGATTGTTAGCAGCTACAAGTAGTAGTAGAATCTAATTCAATAGCTCCATAGAAGCTAGGACCAGTAATATGGCTCTAAACTTTCAGGTAAATAGGTTTTGGTGATTTTACAAAGAACCTCAAGGGTCCATTAAAATGAGAAATCTTTCTACAGTTACAATGCCAGTTACTGTCTTTATAAAAGTATTCAGAGAATGTTGGTAAAATGATTTCATAGGACACTGGTGAGTTCATCACAACCGCACCATAATCTTTAAATACACCACCCCTTTCAAGCTTCTTTGGTTAATCTACTCTATTATTAGAGTCCCCCGCTTTAACTAGGCTCCCTTTCTTCAGCCCCTCACTCAGAAGGACCATACTATAGTACTGGCTTTTAGTTCTTTTGGTCACTAGTGGTTTTGACAAGCAGGAATCTAAAGCCTAATCAGCCTCTGAGTGAACCAATAAAATTGATTTACTGAATTTATAAAACCAAAGATTTCAACCAAGATCAATGTGTCCTCACCAAGGTGAATTGTTCCATAGATGCTACTGGAAACAGCCTTCAACTGTGGCCAAAAGATATGTATTATAAATCAGAACAGAATCACTAACATCAACTTTCTTATTTTCAACAATAGAAAAATAGGCCCAAGATTAAAGTTGTATAATTTTTAGTTCTTCAAAATGAATTATTAAAATACATGCTATTACCTATATGTGACCTTAACTGTTCTCAACTCCAACCAGGCTGGGAAATAGAAACTAAGGCTGCCTCAGTCACATTTTAGACCTACCTGATCAGATTCTCCAGGAGTAATACTCACTGATAGAACTGTAGGCTGTGGCTAACTTTTGTTGTCACATCATGTCATCTACTTCTGTTCCTCTATCTAGTATTTCATTCATACTAACATTGCTGAACACCACATATTTTCTAGGCACTGTACTACATACTTTCACATACCATTTCATATACATTAAGATTTAGAGATGGATTGACATTTTAATATTTAACAACTTTGATATGATTCATATTCCTAACAACATGAACAAAATGTTGTAATATTAATAGGAATATAGCATAACTTACAAGGTAACTCATTTAGCTCAATATTGACAGTGTGGTCAGTCAGGCTTCAAATAATAAAAAAATATTGGATTATTTCTTTAACAATTCAAGCTAAAGCTCCCGGCATGAATTTAATAATCCATGCTAAAATTGCACTACAAGTAGGAAATTCCATTTAAAGAATAATCGTCATAATTACATTTCCTGAATTTTTCTAATATTTCCAGTATTTCTCCAACTATCTGAGCTTTAAATATTGATTTCCCAAACTTATCAAATATGACAGAACAAGTGAATATTGAATATCAAGCTAAAACACCACTGGGGGATGATTTTCGTTTAGACTTATTTCCCTTAACTTTCTGAATGCCTCTGGGCATAATTGAAAGACCCTGTTTCTTTTCCTGTACCATGTGTTAAAGTTTAAGCACGTTACATAATTGAATTGATTAACAATTTTTAGAAGATTAATTAGCATCCCAACAGAAATTTAACAGAACTTTTCATTAATACCTTAATCTTGATAGTACCAATTTTCCTCTCAGAACACTATGAATTCCCAGAGATGGCTTCTAAATACAGATCCTCTATTTACTTAATGGAGATTTGCACCACTGAGAGTAGCTCTGTGGGGTGCTGGGGAACTCAGAGGAAGATGTGAAATGGGCTGTTTACGAATAAGAATGCAAAGTAGGCCCTCTCAGCCTTGCAGGTTTCAAGCACTATATATCCCTTATCCTGATTGCAACTTCAGCAGAGTGGAGTGGTTTGTTTGTTGAAATAATGAACAGTAGATGGCATTCATTTTAGTGGAAAGTTTTAATTTGTGATTCCCTGAGGCTGTGTGAAATAAAACACCCTTATTTATTCCCATAAATGAAGTCAACTTGTTTCTGGAATTTCTTCTGATAGACCATCTAAGAACACTAATTTGACATATTAGTCTGTGAAATAAAATACTTAATGAATGCACTTTTGTAGTGAAGAGCAGTACTTCTATGAAGATTATTTTTATTTCTGAAGTATATTCTTATCTGATTAAGTTTTTGCTTTTAAAAACGAATGCTAAAATATATCATGATGTTTAAGCTTGCCTCAGAAGCTCAAAAAATAAAAATCTGCCTATTCTGTTTGATTCTACATCTGTTTTATTTATTTATTTATTTATTTAAGTAAGTTCTATGTCCAATATAGGGCTTGAACTCAGGACCCTGAGATCAAGAGTCTCATGCTCTACTGGCTGAGTCAGTCAGGCACCCCTGATTTTATATCTATTTTAGTTAAAATATCAGTTATTTCTGAAAGCAATCATTAGCATCACAGTAACATTTCAATTTCAATAAGCAATTTAAATGCATTAAATAGTAATGAGTATTTGGAAAGAAGAGGAACTAAAGTTATCCTTGCAAAATCTAGAAAGTGAAATATCTTAAAAATGAATAATTTTAAGATTGGAGAAAGATTTAAATTGACCAGGATAACAAAGCATTTTCAAAACTCTCAAATACTTAAGAAATCTCCATGATAAACATGTGATTAAATCATTCCTTATACCTGAAATAAATTAAACAGTATTTACTTAGAATTAAAGATACTCATTTACATTTTAGAAAATTTTTAAATGTCTACTACATTTCAGGTGCTGTTCTAAATCCTGAGACAGTGGTGAGCACAATGCTTATAATCCCTGTCCCAAGTGGAACTAACATCCAGTGAGCAGGAATGGGGAGGGGTGGGAGGACAGAAAGTAAACAAGGACGCAAATAATTAAATAAGATGATGTCAGATAGGTAAAGGGCTAGAAATGAAACTGAGTAATGGATAGAAAGTGAAGGGGTATGTTGCTGAAGGGAGGCTAACATCACTACCTCTGGGATGGTGACTGAGTTGAGACATTGTGGGAAATTTGGGAAATTGCAAATCCAAGTTGAGAACAGCTTACCTGTAGACTAGTATGTAGGAATAGAAACCTAACACACAAAAAACAGACCTTCTCCTAATATTTGTGGGTCCAGGGCAAGAATACAAATAAAGGATCACATACTACATGTCTAAATATTTGTAAGTTCTAACTCAAGACAACAAGCTGGTAAAGGAAATATATTCCATCCTCCTACTTTGATGATATTACCTTCACCAGAATGTGGTAATATGAGCAAAGCCTGTGTTCAGCTCCTGACCTAGACCCCTCTTCTCCTATTTTGGACTCAAGTCCATACTGCAAGGAATCTTACACACCCACATGTGGACACCTCATGTTTAACTTCCTGGAAGTATTGAGCACTGAAACATCCTTTTATCTTGGTTCCCACAACATCATAATTTTTAGTTTTCCACAGATTTCTTTAACAATTCCTCTGCATCCACCCACACCTTAAATATTTTATTCCTTAAGGCTCTGTTTTAAGTCCTATTCTTTCTCACTTGACACACCTTCCCTAGGTGACCTTATTCATTTCCATGACTTAAATTATTGTCAGCAGGCCAGGATCTGTTTCCCTAGTGCCATGTTTTTCCCTAAGACTGTCTGTTTGATAATTCCACTTAGAAGTCTCTCAGGTACCTCTAGCTCAATATGTCTAAAACTGATTTCTTTATTTTCTCCCCCAACCTTGTCCTAGTCTTCTCTGCTTCTGTAAATAGCATCCTTCCTATCCAAGTTGTACAAGTGAAAAGTTTGGGAATCATTCTTTATTTTGCTCTTTTCTTTCCCTCTTTCCTCCACATCCAGTCAATCACTAATTCCACCCATTCCATTTCCTCAGTATCTCTCAAATCTATCCATCTATCTATAACTCTTATGGCCACTATCTATACTGTTCAAACTACTTATTTCTTGCTTTACCTACTTTAACAGCCTCTTAGTGCTTCTTCAAATTTTTCATGTAGAGAATAACACTGTAAGATACTCTAAGATGAACTGTGAAGAATTTGGAGGTATCTATTTGGGGCTTAATAAAAGAATGTAATTGCTTTTCTCAAAATAAACAAAACATTAGAGATGATATTAAGCATTGAATTTATATAAATATCAAATATTTTTCAAAATTTTAATAGGAATTTTTAATATATTTTCCTTCATAAATTTCACTTTTTAATATAAGATTTTCTGCTTAAAATGCCCACTATCAATTCCTGATCAAGACCTTTAAGGATGTTCCCTTCAAACTCTTGATAGTCATCATCAAAGAGAAACTTTATTCTCTTTGATGAAAAGAAATGAAAAAAATGTTTAAATATTTTTAGAACCATTTTAAAATTTGCAACAGTTGAAATATTTAAGACTCTAACAGCTCTTCCTCTTCTTTAAATGCAAATGTAATGTTCAAATTTCTTGTGATAATATGAATGAATTTTGAAACCAGTTGAACTTTTTCTTATCAAATATTCAAAAACAACAGAGATTCTATCTGTAGGACATAAAGGCACCATCAAGGCAGTTGCCTTGCAGCCAGCTTAGCTGAGGGAGTAAAAACTAAAACGTTAGCTACAAACAGAAGTGTCCATTATATGTAATGTCGAGAATGCTTTGGAACTGTACCCGCCTCTACTCCCCCCCTCCCCTTCACAGGCCTAACTTTACCATCCACATTATGGGCATCTGAAACACAAACCCCTTCAGCAGCCCCATGGGCTGCAAAAGACCTAGGATAAAGATGTAGGGAGTAGCAAATATGGAATAAATTCAAATATTTGAGAAATACATGAATTTGGGGAGCTGCTCTCCAGCTGTGTCATTGAATTGCTAAGGAGTTGGCTATCCTTCATGTATTGCAGTTTTGAATATTTGAACAGAAAACTATTTCTGAACTTCCTGGAAAGAATAATGTTTGATCAGGTTGGGCTAGTTTGGTTCTAGAACAGGCAGTAAAGATAATACTTTCTAGATATACAGCTCAACCAGAATAGACATATGAATAATGAACATTTGTTGGTTGCCAAACAAACAAACATTCCCTGCTTTGCTCCTCCTAGGGGTCTTCAGATTTTTCTTCTGGTTGGGAGTTCCTCCTTCTCAAAGCCCATGATTCCTGGAGTCCTCAGTCTAAGTTATACAAGATATTTTCAACCTCAAACCTCCTGTCTCCTATTGCTCACTCAAGGTACAGTTGCCAAGGGCTTTTTGAAAATGGAAGTTCCTTGCTCTTCTGAAATAGCTACCAAAAGAGACACTCTCTGTCATTGTACTGGAGAGTGTGTATGTCACATGAAAAGCGAAACTGCTTGAGCCTACATTCTCAATGGGGGTGAAAATTGGGGAGAGAAAAAAAAATCTTACTCTTTTTATGTATAAAGCATAAAACAGGCATAAAGTCCATAAACAGATATGTACCATATCTGTGGTATTAAAACTGGGGCGGGGGGCGCATTGAGAAAAAAAATCTTAAAAGGCTCTTAGGGAAGCAATAAAGAAAAAAGGGTTGAGAAACACTGTTCTAGAGCAATGGCAAATACCACAAAAGGCAGAAGACAATAATGAAAACTAAATTATTGATATCATTACGTTTATGAATCAGTTTATGACACCTAAAATCTGTCCTAGCTCTTGACTTTCCACTTAACTAGGCAAATAAATTCCTTTTAATGTTTAAGCCATTATGTGTTGAGCTCCTGTTATTCATAACAAACGTCATATTAACTGACAAAATATGGAACTCGTTATCTGATGTATTATACATGCCGATGCAACAGAATATTAAAGTGGAACTATTTTAGTCTGTTTCTGCTAAGTCTCCATGAAAATAGGTGCCAGATATCCTCATATCCAAAATGAGCCAAGTAAGATGAGAATCCCACTTAAAACATTCAAAAAGATAGTGGGAAATTGATATCAAAACTCTTGGTCCTCATCCCATGTATAGTGCAGAAGAGTTAAAATTGAAGACAGGGTTGAAGGTTAAAGAGTAGTTATTAAGACACTGACACGAGGGTAGTTGGTGGAGAGTGCTCAAATTGGGAGGGACTTCATGAAGACTCTTTAAAAGCCTTGTTTGTATCTCTGGAAATTTGTGTAGACACAACAGACTGGTAACCAAAGTTTAAATTGTGAGGTTCAACCTTCCATTCTTAACTCATTAAAGTTAAAGAAGTTAAAGGGAATACAAAGTAAAAGTTAAGGTGAATTAAGATAAGTTCAGCCCCCTTCCTTCATTTCTCTGGATTCAAACTGAATTACTTAGGAATCTTTGATTGCAAATGACAAAAATACAACTTGACTCAGCTTAAATGAAAACTGGGAATTGACATAATCAAATCACAGGAGGTGAACTGGACTTTGGGGATGACTGCATCCAGACATGAATAATGCTGGGACTTTATCACAAGCTAGTGAAAAGGTTCCAGGCAGACCTCCCTGCCTGCCTCCCCGCCCCCCCCCAAAAAAAGCAGTCTGCAAGCACATTGGGGAACTGACTTTAGTATCAGTCTCATAAGTCCTAATCAATGGATAAAATATAGAAGCAGAAATATTGGAGATTTCAAAATCATGTAGGAAGTTCACTTTGAAATGCATCCAACAAAAAAATGATAGAAGTATGTGTGCATGGGTAAATAGATGGACAAATATAGAATAAAGCAAGTATAGTAAAATGTTAATGTTAGAATCTTGATGGTAAGTATATAGGAGTTCACTGTAAAATTCTTTCAACTTTCCTGTGTTTGATTTTTTTTCTAACAATGTTGGGGGCGGGGAGAGGAAGTCAAACAGAATAGCATCATGGCTGTAAGGATTAGTCCCTTGCCAGCAGGATATTAGTTCTAAACTGAAGGTACAGAAAACAGACCTTACACTCCAGGCAAAGGGAGAACTAGCAAAAGCTATTCATTTAACCAGAACATGGAACAAACATTTCTTGTGCTTCCACTTGGTAGACCCACTGAATTAAGATCAAGGTGTTAACGCAGTAATGACCTGCAGAGTGATAGCATGAGGTAAGAGGTGACCATCTTAATTTGAGAAATCCAGAAATGACAGGTGAAAATGAAAGTTATCCTATTGACTTAATCTGCTTCTGTTTAGTTATTAGTGCACTAAACATCATTTTAAATGTTGAAATAAAGCCCTGATTTCGCACTTGGACAAATGAGTAGATGGAGTGTATCCTTCAGAGATAGAAAATGCACACGGAAAAACATTTGTAGTGGCTAACATTTGCATTTGCTTTTGAAATCTTGAGTTTAGGTGCTTAAGTTACACCTAAATAGAGATGTTCAATAGGCTGGGAATTCAGGTAATATTTGAGCATTGGGAGATTGGAAGTCATCATAAAAGTGGTCTAGGTATTCAAGACACTGTGTATCATCCAGAGTGTATATGGAGAAGAAATTCTTTCATTCTTTTTATAGCTATTCACCAAACTATCATTATTACCAGAACTACAAAAAAATGACCGATGTTTTTCAGTTCAAAACTTAATTTCCAAATCCAATGACCCATTTGCTATCCCAAATGTGTTTAACTTACTTCTGTACAGCATTTATTGGGTTGGCTACTCTTTAATTGGAAAGCTCTCCCCCAGTGATATTCCCATCACCATTCCTCTCACTTCCCCCTGACTGTTCCTTTTCTGTCTCTTACCCTATGAGTCTTAGAATTTGACATTTATAGGGTTTCATCTTTGGTCCTTAAGCCTTCATTTTTAACTCCAATTTCCCAGTTAGGCTTTGGTTCAAATCGACTAAATAAAGTTTAAAGGCTAGTTTAAAACTAAAAATGGTATTGATAGCACAACACTATTCACCTTGGAGCTACACTGACCTAGCTTCTACTAGCCTGTGAGGTTCATAATCTTTTTCATCTCTCTGAGCTTATTTTCTCATGTCCTTAAAATGGTAGCCAAAATATTTAATTTGCAAGGATACTGATGATTAAATTATAAACGTAAAGCACCTGAGTGCTCCGCACTCTATAAGTACAATTAATACAACCCACAACTTCAAATGAATACAAGTTATGCCAAGTTATAAATATCTACCTTACCTAATATTAACTTCTGTTCGTGTGCACTCAGCCTACACAGTGTTATTCAGGTTACATGCGTTGACTCGCTCTGTATTATTCTCTTTAGAATCTCTTATAGCATCAGGGACTGGCTCAAAGTAACAGTAGCAACTGCTTCCTTCCATACACCGCATTGAGGGAAACACATTTCCCAAGGCTTCTTAAATAGTTCAGTTTAGCTTAGAGGTTAAACTAAAAAGCTTCGTCACAAAAACTTAGTCCAACACTAGCCCATCCGTCCGCAGGTCTCTGAGACAAAAGGGAGCGGAGCCCTAACACAGTTTACCAGAGTTGAAACCTTAGTTTTTATCTTTCCCGCTGGTCTCTGAACGACCAACCGCATTAATATTTCGTCCTACTCCGCGCCACTTCCGTTCGCGCATTTTAATTACGTCAGCGCATCAGCTCTCGCGGTATCACCCGATGCTGAGGCCCTTTAATAAAGATCTCGCGAAATTTGTTCTGCAGTTCCAAGCCCGCCACTCACTCTCACCCACCCCACCCCCAATCTGTCCTTCCTTTCCCTGTCTCAGTCACAAAATTCTCCCCTCCCCTTTCTTGAGCTCACAGCCCTCCTCCAATTTCCGATTTCAGGCCGGAACCGGAAGTTCAGTGGGCGGGGCCCGGCGGCGGAAAACGCAGCGGAGCCGGAGCCGGGACTCGGCTGTGGCCGCTGTCCCTGTACCCGCCACGGATAGCCGTGGCTTCAGTCTGAAGGTCGGTCCGGAGGCGGGTGGGCGCGGGGCTCCCCCGGAGTGTCCGGGTGGCAGCCTCCCCAGGCCCCCCGGGCTTCGCGAGGGATCATGTCTACAGCCTCCGCTGCTTCCTCCTCTTCTTCGTCTTCGGCTGGTGAGATGATCGAAGCCCCCTCCCAAGTCCTCAACTTTGAAGAGATCGACTACAAGGAGATCGAGGTGGAAGAGGTGAGTGAGGCCCGGCACGGGGGCACCGGAACCGGCCTTTGCGTGGTCCCGACTCTTAAGGTGCCTCCCCCGGCCCGTCTGATTCTCTGGGCCCCGTCGGGTCCACCCGGGAGTCTCCACACAGGCTAGGTATAGAGGGGACTTTGCCTTCAGATGCTCTGGGAAAGCTTACTTTTTCCTCGCTTCGGCACTTTTGTGTTTGGTCCGGTGCCTGGAGTTCGATCGTCTGAAACAGCAGGATGAACTGGTGAGATGGTGTGGTCCACCAGTTCTTAAATACATGTATGTAGTCAATTCATCGAAGACCGTGGTCGTTTTGGAGTTGCAGTTCACTGAGATTTGGTGTTCTTAAGGGCCAGCGATTGTATTATGTTCGACTTATAGCTCAGTGCCTGGTACGTAATGTGTGTTCAATAAGTGCTTGATAAATAAATATATCATCATGTCTAAATGAAATGTTTCCCAACTTCTGAGTGGTTCTGTTTCGCCGATTCTATAGAACAGTAGTCATAGTATTAAATGGTCTGCCTTCAGTTGGACTAATTTGGATAAATTTTACCATTAGTAATGTAAACTACGATGAAAAAATGTTTCAAGGTAGCATATTCCGAAGAGAGAATGATTTCGGTGACAACCACAATATAACACCAAACCAGAAATCGCTCTTAGAAAATCCAAATCATTCTTTATTCTGTATTAAGTTATCTTAGAGAAAGATAGTAATGTGCTTTTAACATGTTGTTTGTTTTCATATATACAGAGTAGATTGGTTCTAAGGACCACAAAATTTAGAAAAGTAAAAACTATATATATTTTAAAGATACACTTTAGAAAGTGTTAAAGCTTTAGTTGAACATAGTATCAGTTACCATTTATTCTTCATTTTAAAAATTTATTAAATATTTTGCAGTATATATGCCATAAAGAATACTGTGTATCCTATGTTATAGACTTTCAATGAGTTATCTCTACTCTAAAAATCCAAAATTATTTTTAGGCAGTGGCAAGCTAAAGTGGTGAGATAATTATCATTCAACAAATAATTTTTTTTTCTATGCATGTTTTGGGAGAAAATGGATTCCTTAATCATATCTTCTTATGGCATAAAGTAATCATTGAGAACAGCCTCATTTTACAAGGTAGCATAAACAAGGCCTTTGGAGTTAGAAGGTTCAATATATCAGGTATACTACTTATTAGCAGTGTGATTTGAAGCAAGTTTCCTAACTAATCCCTTTGAGCATTATAGCTTTATTCCTTAACTATAAAACAGGGATAATAATTTCTATTTAATTTTATCTGTATACTTCCTTATTAGGCAATAAAATCAAAACACCCAACATGGTACCTGACACTTACTACTAGAAAACTGAGTTCCAGAGAGGAACAGTGACCCTCTTTAAGGTCACATGGCTAAAAGAAGGACCCGTATTTTGGAAAGAGGAGGGAATTTTTTTTTTTTTAAAGATTTTATTTATTTATTCATAAGAGACAGAGAGAGAGAGAGGCAGAGGGAGAAGCAGGCTCCCTGCCAAGCAGGGAGCCCGATGTGGGACTCGATCCCAGGACCCTGGGATCATGACCTGAGCCGAAGGCAGACGCTTAACCATCTGAGCCACCCAGGCGCCCAAGAGGAGGGAATTTATTTGCGTGTATGGGATGTGTGTTTTCTATTGAGGCTATGATAAATTCCTTTTTCAGAAGTGGATAGTTGATCCGCTTTCATGGCTAACTTTCTTTTTTAAGAAAAATTCAATGAGTCAGTATAGAAGAATTGCAGTTTTTAAATAAGCATTTACGTCTACTCTGTGGCAAACTGCTGTACTTGTAGACTACAAATTGTTATATAATAATAACTTGTACTACTAAATGCTTTCACAGACTTAAATCATTTGATTCTTACAACCTTCATTTTCTCACACTACTTTCTAAAGCATTTTACATTATTGCCTTTTGGAAGAATGGAAGTTACTGAGGGGACATTCATCATTTTACTGCTCTTTGCAGAAAGCTGTTTAACTTCTGATGAAGTTTTATGTTTCTAAAGATTTTTCTTTCAGTTTAGATATTGTTTCAACCTTTCTTTATTAGTATACTTAGGACATTCCTGAGGAGTAAATTTTTGTTTTCAGATGAAAATTTCTAAAATTAGCTGGTTATTTAGTTTAGTTTTCATTTTTTAATACCCCATTTATTTTCACTTTAAAGATTGAATTTGGACCTTTCTAATGTTGAAAACATTACATAATTCCCATTACATTTACTTGCACACATTAAAACAGTGTTATATAATCCAGAGTACTATAGGCACTCAGTTAATAACTAGTTCTCAACTTAGATTTTGCTTCTAGATTAAAATCAAAAATAAGAGAACAAAGAAAATGACCAGAAACAAAAAGTATTTTACATTGCTTTTAGTATTTTAAATAGTACAAATACATTGTCTATAAATAAAATTATATTCTGTATTTCTTAAATAACAATGTAATTGAAGCAGCATTATATTGATTCAGTTAGAAATTGTGTAAGAAAAATACTCCAACCACAGACCAAATATGCAGTCATTTAGTAGATATTTTAGTGCATCTTTTTAAGGCATCAGCTGATTGTAATCCTTACATTCCTAATCTTATGACTCAGTAATACCAGGGCTGCACTTCCTAAATTCAGTTCTGATATCAAATTATGTGAGGTCTCAGCCTCAGAAACCAGAGACCTCAAATTATGTGAGGTCGCAGCCTCAGAAACCTTAAAAACTTTTTTTTTAAGCCACCTAGTTTTTACCATTCTGGAAGAGAATGTTAGAATAAATTGTGAGGTATGTACATTGAAGACTAGGTTGCAAAAAATGGTAAAGGCAGTGTGATGTGGTAAAAAGTGTATTGGGCTGGGTATTTTAAAAAATTGAATGTCATACTGATTCTACCATAATATTTTCTGTAGCCTTGAGCAGGTAACCTAGTTTTTCTGGGTGTCTGACTTCTCATGTGAAATGAAGGATTAAACATGATCATTTAAGGTCTCTTCCAGTTCTAAAATGAAAACACATTCATTATTTTCAGTATTTTTGTTCTGTTTCCACAGTAAGCTCTACATGATCTCTTGTGGAATGTAGTTGGTGACCAACCAACCCTGGTTAGGCAGGACAAATATCCCCATTTTACAGATATTGACAAATGGTCATAGAGTTTGATTTACTAGAAACCTCATGTCTAAGTAAATGGTAAAGCTGGGAATCGAATTTGAGATTTCTCACTCATGAGTTAGTTGCTCTTTCTTCTAGATATACAGTGTTGCTCTAGTTCTTTTTGAAGCACTCTGACCAAACCTTATTCTGGGAATGGAGAAACAAAATACTGATTTTCTTTACAGTGGTTGGTCCTACACATTTAATGAGCATTCTCTTCTGTGTAGAATACAGCTAAGATACTGTGGAAGATGAATAGAAGAATGCTAGGATTCTCTTGAAATGTTTGACTTATTGTGAGACTAGAATAAACACAGAACAGTTAATAATTAACATTTTCAGAACCATGAATTTAAAACTGTGGCTATAGATAACCGAGCACTGAAGCCATAATTTGAAAGTAGGGTTAAGCACAGAAGACTTCATTGAATGGAAAGTAGTTTGAAACCAGATTTTGAATAAGGTAAGCATCATAGATTGGTAAAGGCACAAAGGTGAATTGTCTTTGCACTTGTTCCTCTGCCTAGAATTCTCTTCCCCCAAGAACTTCACAGGGCTGGCTCCTCTCACCAAGTCCCACCTCAAATGTTTATTCCTTAGGGAAACTTGCCCTGAGTAACCTAGATCTTCGTCAGTTCTGTTGTTATCCTTTGTGGCACTTAACCAGTAAGCAAAATTGTGTATCCCCCAGCAAAATGTAAGGTGCCTTATTCACACACTTGTAAACACCAATGTGTAGAGAACCTAGTTTTTCTATAAATATTTGTTGAATGAGTAGTTGAAGTTATCACTGCATAATCATGTGGATTTAGTGCTCATCCAGTTCTTTTATACTGCATGTGATAAAACCAGAGGTTGCAGTAAGTATGTGATTTGGCTAAGGCAGCATTTAAACTAGAAATCTGATTCTCTATCCAAATGTTGATTCCGTTATACTCCATTATACCTAGCAAATAAGTTTGTTTAGCAGGGGTTTTAAAAATGCTGTAAAGGGTAGATGCTATAAGTAAACCATGTATTAGTGTGCTTTCACTAAAATCCTAAAAAGACCCTCTTTGGCGTGGCTGCTTTTTAAAAGGGAGACCCACAGTGCTGACATAAAGTGTAATATGAGCAAGGCACATATAATCACTACAGTATTTATATGTTGTTAAGCTTCATTATAGAGACCCAAACGTTTTGTTTTAAAGGGAAATGTAGAAAGAACTTTGGCAATGATGTATATTTTGTAGTTTTAGAAGTATATGGGCAACTGATAATGGAGAAAAACCTTGTTTATAGTGGCCTGAAAAAAAAACTGAGTCTATAAATGTGTTAGTATTTAATTGTGGATATCCAGAATTATTAATAAACTCTTCCATATGAAACTTAATGATCATTGGTTTCATTAGAAATCTGAAATTGGGGCGCCTGGGTGGCTCAGTCGGTTAAGCGACTGCCTTCGGCTCAGGTCATGATCCCAGGGTCCTGGGATCGAGTCCCACATCGGGCTCCCTGCTCTGCATGGAGCCTGCTTCTCCCTCTCCCACTCCCCCTGCTTGTGTTCCCTCTCTCGCTGTGTCTCTGTCAAATAAATAAATAAAATCTTTAAAAAAAAAAAAAAAGCTGAAATTGTTAGCAGTGAAGAGATAAGCACACTATAACTTATATTGTGTGTGTGTGGCTTAAAAGATGACATGGGCATATTATTTGAAAGAAAGGCCTACTAACTGGGTCAGATGTCTATGGCAGGTTTTAAAACACTGCGTGAAAATTCAAAAGTAAGTTTGAATAATCAAAGCTTTACTTTTATGTTATCAACCCTGTCTTGTCAGCAGATGGGAGTTCTGCTCTGCCACAGTTTATTAATAGATATTGAAGTTCTAAGTTCTGAAATAGTTGGAGGCTCTAAGTTCTAATGAATAAACGTAAGGTCTATGCTTGTTCTGTCATGTTCCATATTTCTAGCCAGAGCAGTGGCAGCATAGCCAGGGTCCATTCACATAGTCCACCAAGCAGGGCCAAATCAAAGTGACAACAACTATAGTCACTGAACTAAAAATAACATGAATTGGGGACAATTAAGAAGAATTATTTCATAGTAAATTAAGAGCATATGGGCATCCTTTTCCATTTTGTATAACTTAGGTGGGTTTTTTGTTCATTTGTTTTTATTTTTTAAAGATTTATTTGTTTGAGAGAGCGAGAATGAGAGAGAGAGACAGAGTACATGAGAGGGGGGAGGGTTAGAGGGAGAAGCAGGCTCCTCGCCGAGCAGGGAGCCTGATGTGTGGCTCGATCCAGGGACTCCAGGATCATGACCTGAGCTGAAGGCAGTCGCTTAACCAACTGAGCCACCCAGGCGCTCTGTTCATTTGTTTTTAATAACATGACTTGGATGAAGGAATAGTCTTTCATCCTAAAGAAATTAGTTATTAAAGGAGTTGCTTTCTTTAAACACACACACAGAATGAATTCTGATTTTGATATTTATGTTTTTTAATATTAATTGCATGGAAATATTCACACTTTCATATTCTTCTGTTCCATTTTTTACTTAAAAATTACATTTAAATCTGCTTTACTATATGAAACTAAAGTTTTGGACCCAGAACCTAGAAGACTACACCACAGGGGGAAAGATGCATATCATAAGCGAATTAATCTAACAACATTTTAATTTAGAAAACATTCATAAATTTAGGAGGAAATATTTCTAAATTAACTTCCCTTTTAAAACCAAAGTCCTCTTTGCATTCCTCTGTTCTATTTTTACAGATGAGGGATTGTGAAAAATATCTAATATTTATTTCTGGGTTTGCCATTTTGTATGGATGTGTGTGATGGGGGAGATAACTTGTAATTTGGATGTGTGCCCTTTTTTACACACTTGCTGAAAATTGGTCTTTGGGGAAAGCAGTCATCCAAAATAATTGTTAATGATAATGTGTCAAAGAAACTTATGTTATTTGGATATGAATGCAATCCAAAAAGCATATTTGATTTGTCAACTTGAATTAGAAATTTGGTAGTAAGTAAAAAGTGACTTCCTTTCCTTGTTTTGTAATTTGAATATTAGGTTTTTCATTGTTTACCTCAGTTGCCAATGTGTATCAGTTTGACATCTATGCCACTCATTTATACTGACCTACTGTATGTCAAGAAAAACATTGGGTTGCTCACAAGAATTCCCCTTTTCCTTTCTTCATGCCCAAGATGGCCTCTTAGTGCTCTGGACAACTTTCATAGATAATATCAACTGGTCTCTGTGATGGCTTCCACCAGAGTATTTTGTTTCACTGTTAATTATGTTTTTAATATAACCTAAAGTTGTTCTCAAACCAGAATCACTTGAAGAGCTTATTAAAACACAGATTGCTGGACCCTACCCTCAGACTCAGTACTTCTGGGTTGGAACCTTAGAATTTATATTTCTCACAAATACCCAAGTGATGCTGATGCTTTTGATCCAGAGACCACACTTTGAGAGCCATTGAATTAATGCTTTTGCTGTTTTTGCATTTGCTTTCTTTTTAGAAGTCTTCCCTTGGCTTCTTGTGACACTCTTCTGGTTTGCCTGCTACATTATTGACTGTTCCTTCCCAGTTTTTGCTGGTTCTATCTCCTCTGTGTTCTAAGATGTTGAAGTTCTTCAGAACTCAGTTCCGAGGCCCCATTATTTAGATACTATTTTTTTGGTAATCTGACCCAGTTGATTGACTAGAAATAACCAACTAAATGCTGTTATTTAGTTGCTAAATGTGTTATCTTAAAAAAAAAAAAATCTGCTTGCTCCATTCTTTTTTTCCTTCATTAAGCTGTTGCCTAATCTAGACATTATCCTTGATTCATCCCTTCTTTCCACCCATCCTGCTGTGTGCAGACCATCAGCAAGCTCTTTGTTTTTTTTCTTTTTAATTTGAGACAGAGAGAGAGAAAGAAGCATAAGTGGAGAAGGAGGAGCAGAGGGAGAGGGAGAAGCAAACTCTCCACTGAGCAAGGAGCCTGATGAGGGGCTCAATCCCAGGACCCTGAGATCATGACCTGAGCTGAAGGCAGGCGCTTAACCACCTGAGCCACTCAGGTGCTCACGAGCTCATTTAACCCTAACTATCAAACATATCCCAGATCTGCCCATTTTTCTGCACTACCATCAGTCTTGTCCTCACAGCTACTCTCTCTTGCTTAAGCTGCGATAATAGCCTCCTATCTAGTCTCTCGATGTATTCTAGCTTCCCTACAATCCATTTTTCATGTAAGAGCTAGAATGATTTTTTTAATAAAAATCATATCACATCTTTCCTTCTTAAATTCCTCCTGTTGCTTCCCATTGCACTTAGACTGAAATCCAAACTCCTTTTTGTGATGCAGAGAGCCATTCAGGATCCAGACTGTGCCTGTCTCTTCAGGCTTATCTTGCATCACTCTTCCCTTCTCCCACTATGCACTGCCCCCACCAAACCCTCCAAGTGTTTCTCTAGGTCATCACTAAAATGTTACCTTTCTCAGTGCAGCTTTACAGGACTACCCTGTTTAAAATTGGCAGGGTGGGTAGTGCATACATGTGTGTACACACAAGATTTTTCTCCTTTTCTTCTTAGCACACTTGTTATTTACTAAAATATATGTGTTTTCTTGTATATCTTGCTTCCTCTTGGTTTGTCTCTCTCCACAAGAATATAAGCAGTAGGAACAAGGATTATGGTTTATTTCATTCACTTCTGTATCTTGAGTGTCTAGGATACCACCTAGTCTATAGATGGAGTTCAAATATTGTTGAATAGGGAGTGAGGGATTATTTCCACCCTTCTTTAGGGCCTTCACATTACTTGTTTCTTCTTCTTTGATTGGTTCCTTGTATCATTCAGATATCAAGTTAGTAACCTTCTCAGATGGCCTTGCATACTGTCCATCCCAAAGTTTCCACTAGTCTCTTTGTCCTGTCATCCTCATTTTTTGTTTTCTACATGGCATTTTTTTGCAATCTGATATTTTTCTCATTCATCTTTTTGTCTATTGACTGTCTTCCCCCCCCCACCTCCCTTCATTAAAAGCACATTCCATGTAGATCAGAGCCTTTGTCTTATTTATTGCTGTATCTCTGGTATCCTAAATCATAGCTGGATATAGTAGACATTCAAAAACTACTGGTGTAAGGAGTAAACAAATGAAGTTCATTATTCTCTTGGCATGAACCTCACCTTTACCCATTTTGAAAGGAGAACTTAACCTATTTCTCTCTTGTTTACTGACTAGGCCTTCCCCCTTGGCTTTCATTGATTCTCCAAAACTCAGCTGAGCTCTGCATTTAGCTCCCTGTGTTTGAGTTATCTACCATCCCACAGCCTGTGATGATAGGTTCCAACAGTTTGCTCTACAATAGCCTCCTTCCAACAGTTCAGAAAACTCTAATTTTCAGTTGCCTCACTTTTCTCTTGGCAAGAGTTTTTTGTATCATTTCCATGTTCTCTTGGGGCTGAGAGAACCTGAGTAGGGCCTCCCTTTGTCTGTCTCCCTTGCGTTCTCAATCATCTGTAGCTTCCCTTGTTAGCTAAGCTGCATGAGGCTGCCCTCTCTTAGGGATCTCTTTGAGAAGTGGGAGGGATAAGTCCTTTCCGCCCTCAAATCCCTAAACCTATCCTGAATCCCTAAGCCTATCCCTGAAGGGGAGGGGGTGTTTCTTCAGCCACTATCACAGACTCACCTTTGGCTCACTTCAGCTGTTAAGTATTTAAAAAATTATTTTAACACTGTTGTTTTGTCTTATTATTTCTCTCTCTCACAAGGTTAGTTCTTTATCTTTATTTCTTGTTACTCTTAATGTCTCTACATTTATGCCTTTTGAGAAAATGGGAGGTTTTTTTTATACTGCATTCTGAATGACCAAATAGTATATTTCTTATATATATTTGGCCTTTTTCACAGTTCCTGGCCCACAGTTCCCCAAACCCTCAGAAGTTCCTAAGTGAAGAGAGATATAAAAATGTTTCTCTCTCTATCTCTCTCTCTCTTTCTGTTATGTTAATGAGGCTACTTTTGAACCCTACCAAAGGATGGGAGCTGGTGCTAGGAGAACCTACTTTGTGATTAGAAGGTTGGAACTTTCAGTTCCATCCCCCTGACCTCCAAGGAGGGGAGAGGAGATAAAAGGAGAGAGGCTGGAGGTCAGATCACTTGCCAGTGACCAGAGATTTAATCAATCATACCTGTCTAATGAAGCCTCTATAAAAATCCAAAAGAACAGTGTTTAGAGAACTTCCAGGTTGGTGAACACGTAGAGGTGCTAGGAGAGTGGCTTGCCTGGAGAGCTCACGGAAGCTCTGCACCCTTTCCGCATACCTTACCCTATGGTTCTCTTCATCTGGCGGTTCCCGAGTTATATCCTTTGATAATAAACTGGTAATCTAGTAAGTAAAATGTTTGAGTTTTATGAGCCATTCTGGCAAATTAAGTGACCCCAAGGAGGGAGTCATTGGAACCTCCAATCTGTAACCATTGATTAGAAGCACAAGTGACACCTGGGCTTGTGACTGGCATCTGAAGTTTGTGGGAGGAAGGGGCAGTCTTATAGAACTGAGCCCTTAACCTGCAGGATCTGATGCTATGTCCAGGTAGATAGTGTCAGAATTGAACTGAATTATAAGATACGCAGCTGGTATCTGAGCATTGCTTGGTGGTGTGGAGAAAGTCCCCTTCATTCACTGGAATTGGCGATCAGAATCATTAGATACACAGAAATTTAATTCTTTAAGCATTGACTCTGTGCTTCTAACGTCACTCCTTTGAATTTATAGCAGTTATTTTTTTTTATCATGCATTTCAGTTTATGTATACAACCTTTAGATATCTTATACTTTCTTTACTATCATTTTGTATCTGTTGTTTCACTATATATGTGAAGTATCTTATAGCCCTAACATGAGTGGAGGCTTCTTAAAGCCATGGGCCCTCATCTTACATGTATATGCCTGTTTTATATTTCAAAGTATTCCCAAAAATTGCTTCCTTAAGCAAATGGAGGAAAGTTTATCATATCCTCATTTGTCCACATTATGTTCCCATGATTTTAAGTTGAAAATTCAGACTCAGCCATTATCTCAGCACTAGATGGCACTTGTGGATCACAACTAGTCATATAATACCTAACAGTTTTTATGACAAGTGAATGATCCACAAATGTAATGTTTGGAATTCCTGCATGGACGTTCCTGAGAATAGGAAAATGAAACAGGAGGAGACCTACTAAGTACCAGTTGCTGTGAGGTATTTTTAAATACATGGTTGAAGAATATTTTAAATTCATAATCGTTATCTCATAGTAATATCAATAGATAGTCTGGTCTCCATCCATACCTTCTTAGCCTAATGTTGCCATAAAGTTGAAATTTGTTTTAGGACCTGTTTGCTATTCATTATGGCTAATTGTGAGAGAAATGAGTAATATAGCTCCTTACACTGATTCATACCTAACTCTAAGCACTTATTCTTTTGTAGGATTTAAGAGAATGCATGGTTTTGGCTTTCTTATGAACCCTATAAATATCACGGAGGACACTGTAAGCATCTCCCTTTTACTGTTGAGAAAACAGAAGCGCAGAGATGTTAATCTCCCCAGCATTAATAGCTAATAGGTAGACAGAACCTATATTCAAACTCAAGTCTGTTGGGGTTTAGAGCCCAGATGTGCTCTTTCCCTTACTCTGGTGGTGCCAGGTTTAGCCAGTACCCATTCATGTTAAAGTAACTGGATGACTAGTGCAAATGACTGATGTTGGTTTCTTTCTCTTACAAGAGGTATAACTCACCACCCAAAAACAACCCAATTAAAAAATGGGCCAAACACACGAACAGACATTTCTCCAAAGAAGACATACAGATGGCCAAACAGACACATGAAAATATGATCAACATCACTCATCATCAGAGAAATCAGATATAATGAGATATCACCTCACATCTGTCAGAGTAGCTAAAATCAAAAACAACAAGAAAGACCAAGTATTGGTGAGGATGTGGAGAAAAAGGAACCCTCATGCACTGTTGGTGGGAATGCAAACTGGTATAGCCACTGTGGAAAACAGTACAGAAGTTCTTTAAAAAGTTAAAAATAGAACTACCCTGTGATCCAGTAATTGCACTACTGGGTATTTACCCAAAAAATATGAAAAACTAATTCAAAGGGATACATGCCCCCCCCCAGGTTTATTGCAGCATTATTTACAATAGCCAAGATATGGAAGTAGCCTAAGTGTCTATCGACTGACAAATGGATAAAGATGATGTGGTGTGTGTACGTGTACACACACACACACACACACAGGAATATTATTCAGCCATAAAAAAGAATGAAATCTTGCCATTTGCAACAACCTGGATATAGCCAGAGAGTATTCTGCCAAGCTAATCAGTCAAAGACAAATACCATATGGTTTCACTCATATGTGGAATTTAAGAAACAAAACAAACGAACCAAGGAAAAATAAAAAGACATACCAAGAAACAGACTTTTTTTTTTTTTTTTTTTTAAGATTTTTATTTATTTGACAGAGAGAGAGACAGCGAGACGGAACACAAGCAGGGGGAGTAGGAGAAGCAGGCTTCCCGCCGAGCAGGGAGCCAGATGCGGGGCTCGATCCCATGACCCTGGGATCATGACCTGAGCCGAAGGCAGATGCTTAACGACTGAGCCACCCAGGCGCCCCCAAGAAACATACTCTTAACTGTAGAGAACAAACATGGTTACCAGAGGGGATGGGTGAAATAGGTGACAGAGATTAAAGAGTACACTTACCATGATGAGCACTGAATAATGTGTAGGATTGTTGAATCACTGTATTGTACACGTGAAACTAATATAACAGTGTATGTTAACTATTCTGGAATTAAAATTAAAAACTTAAAAAAATACTTAGAGATGACAAAATAAAATAGAGAAGCATGTGTTAATGCATGAAAAGTGCATAGACTAGTACCTGGTACATGGTTAACCATTTGGGTAGTTTTATACATTATTTAACATGAGAAATATCCATACTGCTTTGTGTAATGTATGAAATAGAATTTGAGCTATGGCTAGAGTAGCCATACATCCCAGTTTCAAGCTACTGTCCTGGTAGTTATTAGCACTTTCTTCTTACTCTAAAAAGAGTTCTGATGTAAATATACCCAGCTTTGTTACAGAAGAGCTTTGTGCCCAGGGATTTGTTCTTGTAAGTTTGTCTAAAGTGAAAATTTCTCCGAGGAAAGATAACTGGTACTTTTCTGACATAGAATAGAGATATATGTGTGTATATTAGGATCCTTAACATTCTGGTGTTAAACTGTCTGGCATCAAACTGCTCTTTACTAATATAGCCTTGGACAAGTTAGTTTACTTTAAAACTAGGTTACTTTATCTGTAAAATAAGAATAGCATTAGTACCTATCTCCTGTGGTTGTGTAAATGAGGTAATGTATCTAAAGAGAGAGGTAGATATTTCACTTAAGGAAAAAACATTGACACAAAGTACTTAGATACATTGGAAGCTGAAAAATTGGAGTAGATGACACTTAACTAAGATCCTTTACAGTTATAAAAATCTAATGATTTTGTTTTACAAGGATCAAAGCTGTTCTTTTGTTGATTTTATTTTACGGCAAATTTCAAACATATGTGAAAGTAGAAAACATAGTGTGAGAGAGCAATGAACCCATGAGGTACCCATCACTTAGCTGTCAATAGTAATACAACATATGGCCAATCTTTACTTTAGAACTTTCAAAAATAACTTTAATGAGATATTTTACATATCATAAAATTCATTCACTTGACCTGTTTAGCCATTTGTACAAATTTACCAAGTTATGCAGCTATCACCATAAATCAGTTTTCAGACATTTTCATCCCCTTAATTAATATTCATCCTACCCATTTACAGTTAATCCCAGTTTTCACTGTCAGTACCAAGCAACCACTGATCTACTTTCTGTTTCTATGGATTTGCCTTTTCATGTCAATGGAATCATACAATATGTGGTTTCTTATGTCTAGCTTCTTTCACTTAGCATAGTGTGTTCATCCATATTGTAGCATGTATCAATTAGTAGTTCATTTCTTTCTCTTGACGAATGTATTCTGTTGTATAGGTGCTACCATGTTTTGTTTGCCTTCACAGTGGCCAGTCTTTTATCATCTGTATTTTTATCCTTTCACCTCCATTTCATATCCCTACTGAATTATTCAAAAGCTGTTTTTAAATAGCTTAAAAACATTGATTATATGTTCTTGCTTTTTATATTTATTTTCCCAAACATCATCTTTCTATCCTCTCCCTCATCTTGTCTGTTTTAATTTGTTTCCTTGCTCCAAGAGTCTTTGTTGTTTGTTGTTTGGTTTTACCTGACAGTGAAGAGCTGTCTAAACCATAAACTTTCAAAAAGATAGAGATAAGTTCATTTCATTATTTCTTCACTTTAATGAAACTTTATACTTGCTCGGTGGCAAATCCAGATAGTGGTGATTTCTAAATCTTTTAATAAGTCTTTCACGTCAGCTTCAGTGTTTATATGTTGGGCAGGATCTATTTATTTCTGATTCTCATGGGTATTTTTGTTTTTTGTTTTGTTTTAACTCAGGTTGTTGGAAGAGGAGCCTTTGGAGTGGTTTGCAAAGCTAAGTGGAGAGCAAAAGATGTTGCTATTAAACAAATAGAAAGTGAATCTGAGAGGAAAGCTTTTATTGTAGAGGTAAGTTGAATTGTTGTTTCTAATATATAATTCTTTACCTAAGATACTCTGTGAATTTAATATTATGAAAAAGTTGTTTCCCAGTTGTCATTTCTCTGTATACTTGAACCTCAGCAATTTGGTTGAACCAAAGATAATGCTGTAGAAACATTTTTCATTCACACTCTTAATTCTGATTAAAAATTGGGGGGGGAAGACTCTTAACTACATAAATGAATTCATCCCTGAATTAAAATACAGTCTCATCCGTGTAATTCAGATCTATTTCAAGGCATAGGATTTAAATTTTAAAATAGAAAGGAAATGGTATTCTCTCCCATTATCTAAAATTAAGAAGGGAAATTTTATGCATTCATTTTTGACTGAATATTTTTAGAAATTCAAATGAGATCACTTTACAGGGAAATAATTTTAAATTTAATTTTTTTCTCATTTAGCATGAAAATCTAGAACTCTGTTCTCTTACGGATTTGATGATGAAGGAGAATTCAATAATCAATAGTAATTGTATTGTCAGATTTATTCTTTATTAATTTTATACTATTTTGTATATTAGATGACGGCAGTTCCTTAAATTTGTGGGTTTTTTTCCTCATTGGCCAATGGATAAGTGGTCTTTACCTTACAAACCTTTCTGAATTTATATCTGTGATTGTATTTAATTATAACTTGCAAATATACTTTATGATATTTTTAAATGTATAACATGGAGAATGAAAACTTAGGATACGATAAAGTGGATTTTTGTAATTAATTGAATGAGTTGAGAAATGCTGATAGTTTGGGGTCCTCATGAAGAAAAGATGATCTCTGGTACAGTGCTCCAAGAGTGGCCTCAGCCTTGCCTTATTCATGATTTTTGTTTATGGTTTAGATAAGGTCTAAAAGTGCATTGGCACTTTCACAAAACTAGCTAAAAGCATATGTGTTAAATGCTAAGAATTAGGAGTCAAAAAGATTATAATAGCTTGGATGAAAAAATTTTATCGAGGTTATATGTACAGGTAATTCAGATTCTCAAATAGTTCTCCACATAGTCTTATTTTAAAAACTTTAATCCCCTAGACCTCCTCCCATCAAGTTTTCTGCTTCTCAGAGGCAACTACTTTGAGTTCATCCCTTAGTTTTGTTTGGTGTCCCCTAATCCAGAGACTCTTTGTTATATCAAAGAATCAACCTCTAATTGTTGGGATGATAAAGAGGCAGTCACTAAACTGAAGTCAGGAAGGGAGAGAATCTGGTCTGCCTTTCAGCTAATCTCTCTGTTCCTTTGTTGGCTTATTTGCATAGGTACCTGGTACTACCACCAGTCCCAACCCTTTGGAGGTTTTATGAGCTTAATCTAGTTTCTGCTCACTTCTGCTCATTTTTTTTAAGTCTGCTGTGTCAGTTATTGCTAGTCATTTGCTTTCCAACTTCCAAAAATGTGTGCTGTTTTCTCATTTCACATTCTCTTTATTCTTCTGAATTTGTGCCTTGAAAAAATGCCTTTAATATCTTGGTGGGATTTGGGGAAGGAGCAGAAATAAATGCTTACATAAGCTGCTATCCGAACCTCAGTGCTAAACCTTTAGAAGATGAAATATAATAAATATATGTTTGTGTATAATAAATGAATATAATAAATAGCGATATTAATTGTTGTGTTAGGACTGAAAATACACAAATGTTCACTGTAGAGAAATACAGCTTTCTAGTAGCATATAGTAAAAAGGTTTACTTTAGTGGACTTCATATGAGCCAGCAGTATAGTGTGGATAATAGAGAAGAAGAGGAAGAGAGGGGAAAAGAGAGGAGAAGAAAGAGAGTAAGGTGCAGTTTGGAGGGACACATTAATAGAAGTTTCAAGTGTAGAGCAAGAGAGACACAGTACAGCCAAACCTCTCACTGACCTTGGTGTGATTCTTTGGATTGGGGAGGACTATTTGCATAGGTACCTGGTACTACCACAAGGAAGTAGGGAATACAGCTAGGAAAATACCCTAGTAATTACTGCAGCAGTTCATGTTGGAAGAATTACTAAGGCAGTGATCGTGGGAATGGACAGAAGGCAGTTAATTCAAGAGATGGGAGAAGGACGTAGAGAAGACAATACACATATGCAGAAAGAGTGCAGATTTTAAGTCAGATGGACCAAAGTTCAAAGCCTGGCGGTAGCTGTAGGATATTTAGCCACTCACTTAACCCTCTCTGAGCCTTATCTTAAAGGTCCGTTTTTCTTAAAGGTAGAAATGACAGTACCGCTCTTGCAGAGTTGTGAGAATTAAACAGAATCTATCAAGTGCCCACCAGGGCCTGGCACAGAGTTAGGTAGACTGTGCAGCCATAGCTCTGAAGGTGATGACAGTGACATAGATTCTTCTGCCTTGGATAACTAAGTTCAGTGCCATCTCTGGGACGGTGTCCTAATGTTTCTTGTTAAAGTTTATTTTTTCTTATTTGTACTTATCGTGGCTTGTTCATAACTCCTGTTACAGCACTTTGCATTTGGGCTTAATTATTTATTTACATGCCTGTCTCCCAAGTAAAGTGTGAGAGCTCTAGGGCAGGGAATCTTTGCCATTCTGGGCAGCCATTTATACCACAGTGCCTGCTACATAGGAAATAATGATGGTTGAATGATTAAACTGATGTTTTGTACACCCTGAAATTGTAATGATGTAATGTAATCAGGTCCTCAAAAGCTAGCATCTTTTAAAAGAAACCTTAATTTGTTACAGCTTCGACAGTTATCCCGTGTGAACCATCCTAATATTGTAAAGCTATATGGAGCCTGCTTGAATCCCGTAAGTTTGTCACTTTTTCATTGTCACCTCTTTATAAGCATTGACATAGTAAATGTTTGCAGGTGTGTAGTTTATGAAACTATTTTGATCTGTTTTGTTATTTTTTTAAAAAATTAGATTTTATATATTTGTTTCTAGTCTGTTAGCAGCACAGTGTATTGGAGGGGAGTTATCTTGGGAGGTCTTATCCAATAACCTCATCTTATGAGGCTTATGATGTTCTGCGACAGCATCTACTCAGCACTGGAGAAAGTTCTCAGAGGACTTGCAATTATGTTTTTACATACACCCCCACTCTTAGACAGTGGGCCCCTACAAGACAAGGCCTTAGATCATAGATCCCCTTCTTTTTCCATTAGTACCATTCACATAGTGGGGACCAAAAGAATAATTTTTAATGCATTTATAAAATTAAAGATTGAACTCAGTTATCTCTCAAGTCACCTAAGATGTTACAGCCCTGTGGTTAATTATTATACTGACATATGTTTCTTTTAGGTGTGTCTTGTGATGGAATATGCTGAAGGGGGCTCTTTATATAATGGTGAGTGTCATTAGACCTGTCTTTATCTAGCAGAGTAAAATCATTGAAAAGCTTTTAATACACACCGTTAGTTACTTAATGTTCTTCACAGTTTACCTTCAGAATCTCAAAAGGAGGTAATTTAAAAAAAATCTAAAATTAGAAATGAAAAAATGAGATGCTACAACATTAGTATGTGAAATTTAGAAGTCTAAGTATATCAATCTTTTCAATTGATGGTACTTTTCATGATGTTAAAAGCATTTAAGTGAAGTAAAATTTGCTTTTTAAATAGATTTTTAAATCTCTTCATACTTTTAATGTTTTTCTTTTTGCCCTCTCTTAGCTTTGAGCCTCCTCATTTGAGAACTCTTTAGCCATACTTTCTTCCATTTCATTTTGCTTAAATTGCTGTCTTTACAAAAAATAAAATTGTGAAAACTGACTTCACAAAACATTTTAATTATAACAATGAAAGAAACTAGGTCATTTAGTTATTTTTATAGAACAGAACTAACTTTTTCACTCTTAAGAAACACCAGCCATATAGTAAATATATTAATTGTTGCCTTTATATGAAATAAATGGTTGCATTTTATTTTTTAAATTAACATTTTACTTAAATTTTTATTTATATTTACTGCTCATGTGTTCATCATTGTTAATGGGTATCTCTAATACTCCATTGTCTTACTTGGTTGAACTATTTCTAGTTTTTAGCTATTGTAGAAAGCATAATTGTAAACATCTTGATACACTTTGTTTTATTTCTTTTTGTACTACTCTGTATCTCTCCTACAGTAGCATGCCATCACATTGCTTATAATTTATATTATTGTGTGAAAGACTGTCAATGTGGAAAAGTGTGGTAATTCATATTAATTTTGCTAGAGTGTATGTATAACATTTAATAGAAGTACTATTACATTTTAGGTACTTATGTGGTAGTTACCCATTTGAAATTATTAGATATTTCCATCTTTGTATTTAGGAAAGAATTAAAAGCAGGACTGTTGGGAGCATGTGTAGAAAAATACCCAGTCATGTGTTCCAGTAGTGCTCACATTCACCTTGTGTCTTTTGTTATATGCAATAAAGTTCTTTTTAGTTTGTGCCTTTCTTTTGCAGTGCTGCATGGTGCTGAACCATTGCCATATTACACTGCTGCCCATGCAATGAGTTGGTGTTTACAGTGTTCCCAAGGAGTGGCTTATCTTCACAGCATGCAACCCAAAGCTCTAATTCACAGGGACCTGAAACCACCAAAGTAAGTTCTAATAGTGTGGTGTCTATCTCTCTCTCCCCCACACCCCCCAGCCCCCCGCCCACTTCCTAATTCAAGCTAATTGTTGCACTTGACTTTCTCTTTTCTCTTCCCTTTTGGCTTGTTTGAGAGTGTTTATTTTTAACTCACCTTCATTTTTAGTCATTTATCTAAGCTTGCATTTTAAAATGTTGTCTTTAGTAGGATTTTAATTTTAGTCAGATTTTTATTTTAATAACTCCTGCTGTAGATTAGCATACTTCTACAATTGGTTAGCCTATAAATCTTATTTTGTGCCTGCTGTATATATTGTTGCCCCCAGACAGTTCCGTAAGAGCAGAAACAAATTTGTCTTATTCCCCACTATGTTCCTAATAGCTAGTACAATGTCCACATGTAGTAGACATTCTTTACAGAATGGTTAAAATTTACAGAGTGGTTATTATTTGCCATTTTAGAGGAAGGCAAAAGGATATTTCCGGCATCTGGGTAGAAATTGAAATATTCTGGATTTCCTCATATTTAGGATCCTAGGACTTTGAAAGAACTTCAAAACTTCCTAAATAAGTACTTTAAAAGGCTGAAACTTTGGGGGTTTTTTTGTTTGCATAGGTACTCAATTAAAGGAAACATACATGTGGTATTGTCCCCTTTTCTCTCTGATTTTATTTCTTCTTTATCCACTTGTGACAGTAAAAAAAAAAAGTCCACATGCCATTCTCTCTCTCCCCACTCCCCCATCACCACATCAGTCCTCATATAAGAGGTTTCCCGTAGGTAATCAGTCTCAAGTATTGCATTCTCTTGATACAGGTAGCTTTAAAGTATCCCTTCTGGGTACATCTTGTCACTCTCATGTCTAATCTGATACATTCTACATAGGTTTCAGCTCTTGGAATGACTGTTCTCACTAGTGTACCTTATTTCTACTCTCAGACTTAAACTGATTTCTCTTTCCCCAGGTCCCTGGTCAAATAATGTTTAAGACCCAGGTTCATGACACTTTTATTTTTTTAACTTGACTCCTTGAGGCTATTGCCTTAGCTACCTATCTTGGCTAGTGAAGAAGAAATCACTTTGTCTTTTTTTCCTTTTTATGAAGATTCAGTCCTCTTTTGCTCCTCTTAATAACACACAGCTGAATTATCAAAACAAATTCATGAGAATCATAGCTCTTATCCAGCAACAAAGTGACCAGTAGCATCAGGTACAAAGCATCTTTTTCCTGGAAGAGCCAGAAACTATCAGATGGGACTCTCAGAAGTATCCTTTTTCTTCTGCATTATGTCATATCTTGGCTTTGGAATAACTGACTATTGTTAAACGATATACATGAAAATATCTCACAAAAGGAGGTCTCATAGTGGCATATAAAGAAGGCACCTGATGATTTGGTTGGGTATTTTACATAATATCAACTTGTGCTTGTGCCCCTATTTTATTCATCTTTTGCAGGTTCATTCGCATGTACTTCGGAAATAAAAGTGTGTTTTTGGTCCCAGCCTTGTGAACGTAAGCCTACAAAGACCATTTAGGTTCATATTTCAGTGAGCCTTAAATGTCATGCTCATGGCTGGTGACCTATTAAAATCTTAGTGAAGGAGTACTAATTATGAAATAGTAATAATATAAAAGTCATTCAGAAAATTATCTTGAATCTACCAAGATGAAACAAGGAAAACCAGTTACAGTTCTTTTCTTGGGTAAAGAGTAGTTAGAGCTGGAACAAGAACAGTAAAACGAAATTTTTTGTTGAAGTGCATATAAAGGTAAATTGCATTTAGCATTCTTTACACTTTTTTTTTTTTTCTTTAAGATTTTATTTATTTATTTGACAGAGACAGACAGCGAGAGAGGGAACACAGGCAGGGGGAGTGGGAGAGGGAAAAGCAGGCTTTTCAGGGAGCCCGATGCGGGGCTGAGCAGGGAGCCCAATGCAGGGCTCGATCCCAGGATCCTGGGATCATGACCTGAGCCGAAGGCAGACGCTTAACGACTGAGCCACCCAGATGGCCCTAGCATTCTTTCCACTTCAGTTATCATAGGAGTATTTGTCACATTATGGAGATGTGTATAGCAGTTTATCTGGTTTATCCTAGTCATGTTGGACTAAAAAGAAACAAATTTCTAAATAATCTCTCCAGTTAGCATTTTAGTATAAAATTATATACAAAGAATTTATTAAAATTTTAATTTCAATGGACCCCATATACCGCTGTTGAATATTACTACAGTGTGATGGTACAACTTATCTTTATTTCTGTTTGTCATCAAGAGGAAAACCTAAATAAGGGTATCATACTTGGTGATTGTAAGGACTATTTTTTTCCTTCTTCCTTATAGGTTTATTTTACTTTTTTTTAATTATATGTTGTTATTTTCAAATAATATATGTTCGTGATTAAAAACAAATTCAAATAGTTAGAAAAATATAAAGCAAGTCTTCCCTGCCTCCTATTCCTCAGAGGTAACCACTATTTTGTTTTGTTTTTTAACCATGTATGGGTTATACTGTATATAATGTTGCTTTTTTTTCACTTACATGGACATCTTTTCATATCACTGTATTCAAATACTTACCTCTTTATTTTTTTAACCTCTTTATTTTTAATAGATAAATAATACTCCCTATTACCTGTTAAGTAAGTACTTGAAACTATTCTTGGTCTTATAAGCAATCTTAGACTTGGAAGACTTGATTTATAGAGCTGTTTTTAGAAAATACAATGCTACTGAATCATTTTATGTTTCGAGAATCTGAAAAGTTTTTAATGCCCTAAGTTGGTGCTTCTCAAACTTTCCTACCCCCCAGAACAAAGTTATGATATAATACAACCTCAGCAGTTCTAAGACTAGGTACAGAGCCCAAATAACCCTCCTTTAGGAATGTTGCATGTAAATTTTGCATTCAACTTCATATATTATGTAATTTGTTTTAAAGTCAATGTTAAGATGTTGAAAATACTTAAAACTTAGTAAAAGTGATGGCCCAGGGAGAACTGCTAGCTTTAACCTAGGACTCTGTAGGCTTCCTGCCACTTATCCTGGCATACACTGATACAGTGCCAAGGTTTCATAACCTAGTTTGAAAAGCACATAAAGTTAAGCCATGCTATCTATGCATTTAAATCCTAACAATATGTGTTTGTTGGTAGAGATTGTATAGAAATGTGGCTTTGATTCTTAGGCTCACATGGTAAGAATTTTGACACTCAGCATTATGGCGAACCAGATCAACTGAAAAACCATCCTACAACAAACACCCAGAGATACTGCATATGACAACAAATATCCTTTTACATGATTAGGTGATTTTACAAGAAAATAAGGGAAATCACCAGGGCAAAAAAATGGAAAGCACTGAATCCTGAGAGAATTTAATCCAAGCATGGAAGCTAAGGGACTCTACTGTCTTTATCAAAAATGTAGAGCCCCCATGTTAATGGCTCTTGTGTAA
This sequence comes from Mirounga angustirostris, assembly GCF_029215605.1. Classification (NCBI taxonomy): domain Eukaryota; kingdom Metazoa; phylum Chordata; class Mammalia; order Carnivora; family Phocidae; genus Mirounga; species Mirounga angustirostris. The sequence continues at coordinate 77,568,586 of NW_026991716.1, read as the reverse complement.
TTGGAGATAGGTCCTTTGTTCTGCACCAGGTGAAGTAGCAGAACTGAGATCTCCATAAATTTAGGATCCCTGGAGGGAACAACTTAAAAGAGGGCTAGAGGGGCACCTGGGTGGCTCAGATGGTTAAGTGTCTGCCTTCCGCTCAGGTCATGATCCCAGGGGCCTGGGATCGAGCCCTGCATCAGGCTCCCTGCTCAGTGCAGAGCCTGCTTATCCCTCTCCCTCTGCTTGTGCTCTCTGGCTCTCTCTCTCTCTCTCTCTCTCTCTCTCTCTCTGTCAAATAAATAAAATCTTTAAAAAAAAAGTGGGCTAGAAACATTATCAGTTTTCTGACTTGGCAAACATTTATTTCTTAACAGAGGCCTCCCCACATGTTGTTGTGAGTTTGAATTTGCCCTACTTGCACAATCAAGAAAAATCCCAACAAAACAGATTAAAAAGGTTTGGGATTGGTAGGGTCCCAGGGCATCTAATAGTAAGTGAAACTCCATTTTAAAGTCCTGTGTTTTCAGTTCAGGCCTTTAATTATTCCAGATTAAAATCAATCAGATAGAAAGCCACAATAAAAATTACCACATCCGTAAGGGTCCAAGTTACCATGAGTAAAAGTCAGCAGAAATAACACAAAGCAGAATTAAGCCCTCAAATATTAAGACTCCCGTTATTTGGAATTATCAATATGGAATATAATGTAAATATGCTTATATTATTTACTAAAAAGAAGAATTAAAATGTGCAAGGAATAAACTATTTAAAATGGCCAAAAGAATGAAATACAACATTTAGGAATAATTAAAAATTTTAAACAGCAGATCTGAAATAGGTGACAAGAGAATTGATGAGCTGTGAGATAGATCTGTAGTTACCTAGAATGCAACACAAACAAATAAATGAGAAAAATGATAGGTTAAGGATCACAGGGAAAGGAAAGACAGGACAGACAACACAGAACTCCAGTAGAAGAAAATAGGATGGAGAGAGTTTATAATTCAAGAGGGATTGGCCAGGGATTTTCTGAACAAAGGTATGATTTCTAAACAGGATAAATGAAAAGAAGTCTACCCTATGACACACCTTAGGATACAGAACAACAAAAACAAAAGGGAGATTTTTAAATCAGCTAATCAGAAAAGAGATTATCTACAAAGGATTGACAGACAAGTATAGTTTCCAGCACCATTAGTGGAAGCTAGAAAACTGGAATCATAACTTCACAGAGCTGAGAGAAAATAGTGTACTGGCCCTAAATTAGTTTTTAAGGAGGAGGGTGTGAGTTAAAGATGTTTTGAAACAAAACCCGAGAGAATTCACTATAAATGGACCTTAATTGAAGGTATTTGGGGAAGAAAGAAAATGATTACATAAGACAAGTATAAGATTCAAGAAGGAATGGTGAAACAAAATAAACATACATTAAAATAAATGTTGGCTATATAAAACAAAAATCCTTTTTGCGTGTAAGAGAAGGTGGTTGAAGGGGATTCAAAATAAAGAATTATTTCTACTTGTTTACAGAAAACAAGTAGAATTACTTCTTGTTTACACATGACTATAAGCTTTTTAGGTAATCATATAGAAAGTGTTTTATGCATTTATTTTTAAATGTTTAATTAACTCTTTAATAAGCCAATAAAATTGTCTTTTACTTTCATAGTTCTTTTTACACTTTTAAAATGCCTTATATTGATTTCAGTTTTTTTAGGAGTAATAAGTTACATTGGGATATAAAAAACTAAGACTGAGTATCAGTTTCTTTAAAGGAATCATAATAGGAATATTACTTGTTTTAACACCAGCTGCTGTAGCTAATACTGGGCTTATCACAGTAGAAATTTATTGCTCATGCATGTGAAATCCAAAACAGGTGTTCCTGTTTGGCAGATGATCTTCCATATTGTCATTCAGGGACCCAGTTAAGCTCCCTCCGTCTTGTACTTCTGCCATCCTCCAGGACTTTGGGAACTTACGTATTCAGCCAGCAGATAAAGAGAATGGAGATCACATACGAGAGGTTTTTTGAGCCAGGCCTAGAAGTGCCCCTCCCGCTACCCACATATCAGTGGCCACAACTCAGTCTTAGGTATAATTACCTACAAGACAGGTTGGGAAATGTCTTGTATGCCCCAGAGGAAGAAGGGGATGGCTTTTATGAGCAACTGGCCAGTCCCAGTCACCCAGAGTATTTACCACTCTAACCACAGGTTAGAACCACACACTGCTCTTTGCCAGTTAAACATCCCCCAAGGCTCTTGTAGTCACCATCCAGTTCACCATCCAGGATGAACATCTCAGGATGACATGTGGTCCTCCAGCTGGTCTGGATGTGGCCTCTCATAGTTTGGAAACAAATGAATTAAAAGGACAAGTTATCTGTCACCTCTCTCCCAACTCACACAATACATAATAGCAGAAAGACAGGACAATCAGTGAAAGTTTCCACTGGGAACAGGGAAGCATGGAGGCATACAGCAGTTACTGGTCTGTAGGGTTGACTTCTTGGCATTGTCTGGTCCCTCTGCCCTGGATTTATGAGAGGGGTCTTGATCAGACCTTCCTTTGGCCCTTGAAAAGGAACTCCCTTATCCATTGCTCATGACTCCAAGCTTCACCCTTTTGTAGGTTTCTCTTTGTGCATTCTTCATACCATGTCAGATGTGGGTATTGGCATATACTCTCCTCCAAAGCTGTGCGGTTTTCACAGCTGCACCTTGCTTAGGTAGATCTGGGGTCCTGAGGATTGTTGTAAGACTCAAAACAGTCAAAAGTCTTTTAATTAGAAATTTGTGGTTCCTTTGGCAATATTAATTTCCTCAAAAGTAGGCTTGTGATCTCCCTGGTTCCAATCAGTTTCATGTGCCTATGACTATTACCAGAATTCATTCTTAGACAAAATCTTGAACCTGGTATATTTGATTTCTGGCCACATTGCCTTTTCTCAACTGAACAGAGGCACCGTGAAATCATCAAGTGTAGGTGGGAAGTACTTTCTCTTAATTTGTTCTTTGGTGCAGTACTGAGTCTTAAGGGCCTTTGTCAGTCTTATTTCCTGCTATTTGGTGTTTAGAAGCAGTCAGTTTTTCCAGTCCTTCAAGGCCACAAATTATCATGGGAGACAAATTTTACCAGATGTTTTGCCATGTCATTACATGGATCTCTCTTTCCAGCCTCCAGTTTTAGCGTTCTTGTTCCCTACTGCTAAGCTAATATCAAATATATTAGATTTTTGTTATAACAGCATCCACTTCTATACCAATTTCTTACATTGGTTAGAGTGGCAGTGTTATAATAGGTAAGCTCTGAAATCTCATGGCTTTACAAAATACAAGTTTATTTTTTTTACTCATATGAAGTCCATTTTTTTACTCATATGAGTTTCTCACATGGTGGCTCAGGATCCCAGGCTCCTTGTAGTTTCAAAATCCTCTGCATTCAGTGGCATATGAGGAAAGGAAAAGGAATATATGTATGTGGGAGATTTTTATGGCCAGGCTTGAAAGTGAAGTACATCACTTCTACCTACAACCCATTGGCTAGAATGGTCATATAGCCATCTAACTACTCAGAAGTCTGGAAAGGGTAATCTTTTATGCCCAGGAGGGAAAGGAAATGGGGTCAGTGAACAGCTAACCAGTCTGGCAACAGTAGGCTAAAGACTTATCTCTGTTCACCATAAGGTTAATAAGAACAAAACAGGTTTGCAAACATTTGGACCATGATCCACAATAAGAAATACTTCACAGTCTATCATGTGTGCATATTAATGTGTATAAAACAACACACATCAAACAGTATTTAATTTTACTAATTGTGATGCACTTTGATATTTTCTATTCTATTTTTTTAAATGCTGTTATAGTCTACTGAATGAGTTTTGTGACTTAGGTTTCCAGATCTCTGATCTAGATTTTTATGATTTAAATTTTATGACTAGGTTTCTGCCTGCAGCTTGAAAAACACTGCAATAGGTAGATTGAGTTTAGGGGACAAGTGATTTACGAAGGTATTGATATCCATTTACTTCCATTTTAGGACACATAATGTTGACCTACTAGGACTTTTTTAAACCCTATGTTTTATTTTGGCCCAGGGAGATGTATGGTCAGGAAAGATTATGGAGATAGAGATGGAGACATCAAAATGTGGATCTAGCAGTCTCCCTAAGAGAACTAGGTTAAGGTCATTTATTTTTTGCTAATATTCCTGTGAACCATTGAGCTATTTGGGTGACCAGGAAGCATTTGACAAAAGTTGAATGATGACATTTTGCTTAACCACAAATGTCTCTTCTTTTATTGTAGATATCAAGTATTGGTCTTACAACCTTTGTTTTTGTTTTTTGTAAATAGCTTGCTGCTGGTTGCAGGCGGGACAGTATTAAAAATCTGTGACTTTGGTACAGCCTGTGATATTCAGACTCATATGACCAATAACAAGGGGAGTGCTGCTTGGATGGCACCTGAAGTTTTTGAAGGTAAATGACAAAAGCATGTTGTGATTGATAATCTGCCTTCTTAACTCCATGTACATCCAGTGTGTGTTTATGGCTTTATCCTGTTTCAGTGGTTTTATTTCTGCATAGTACATACTAGAAAGAGGATATACAGTTGACCCTTGAACAATGCTGAGGTTAGTGGAGCTGACTGTACCATGCAGTTGGAAATCCACATGTAACTTTTGACTCCCCCAAACCTAACTACTAATAGACAACTGTTGACCAGAAGCATTAGTGATAACATAAACGATCTTTTAACACATATTTTATAGATGTATTACTGTATTCTTACAATAAAATAAACTGAAAAAAATGTTTTTAAGAAAATAGTAAGGGAACTACATTTATAGTATTGTACTGTATTTCTCAAAAAAAAATGTGCATTTAAGTGGACCCTCTGCATTTCAAATCAGTATTCACAGGTCAACTGTATTAAAGTTTAATAAGGAGGTAGTAAATAAGTACAGCCCTAGACTTAAATCTCATAGCAGGATTTGTATTGTGTCACATAGCAGTGTCCTATGCAAGTTCAAGTGTATGTACAATCAAGCCTTATTTTCACATTCCACCTATTACAGCTGTAAAACGTGCCTATTTTTAACCCTAAAATCAGTATTCATGGTGCTTTCATAGTTATTTGCAGGCATGTACAGAGCAGGGGAAAATTTTGAGTCATCCAACACATGTTCCCAGCTGAGGAACAAGACAACACACTGCCTTCTTATTTCAGCTCTCATACTGTGTCATTTTAATGATCTACTTAGTACCCTGTTTGTTTGTTTGTTTTTCACTTTTTATGGGCTTTTTGTTGGTGATTTCACTGTTTAAGATGGTCTCCAAGGGCAGCATTGAAGTGCTTTCTAGTATTCCTAAGTATAACAAGACTGTGATATATCTTAACAGAGAAAATACATGTGCTAGCTAATCTTTATTCAAGCATGAGTTATAGTGGTGTTCCATGAGTTCAATGTTAATGACCCTATAATATATATTAAATAAGGTGTCTTAAACAGAAACACATATAAAACAAGGTTATGTACTGATCAGTTGACACTAAGAGGTTCACAGGAACATAACCCTGATTGCCCCTACGAGCAAATGACTGCATTCACTAGTCCAGTCTTCACAGAAACTTTATAGAACATAAATACCAAGAATAACTGTGCTTTGTATTGGTTTCCTAGCAATTAAAAATTGACAGTGTAAATGAGCATGCCTTAGAAGGAATGCAAGTTATTTGGCAGAAATACAATACTAAGAAAGACAAAGGATAAGCTTATGTTTAATTTTTTTTACATCTCCATATCTCACTCAAGTTCTAAAAGAATGATCCACAAATTTCATAATAGTTTTCTATATGAAAACATCAAATTATCTTTTAAGTGAGAAAAGTTGAACTGAAGATGTGTGATTTGTATGTTAGGAAGTATGACTGTCCATAAAATTCAGATATGTTTAGTAATCAGATTCTGATGATGGCTTATTTCTTTTATTTTTGATGAATTTAAAGTTTTTTTGTTTCTTTGTTTTTAGCCACCTGCGAGAAAAATTTGCCATGCAGTTGGTCACTTGAGTGGAGCTGTTTTGCCATAAAATTCAATTAAAAAATGAATGAAACCAGCAAATGTTAAATTATACAAAATTAAATAATGCTTCCTGTTTTTAAGTTCATATACAGAATACATTGGTTTAAAACTGTTTTTTTTTTAAGATTTTATTTGACAGAGAGAGAGTGCGTGCATGCACGCACAAGCAGGGGGAGTGGCAGGCAGAGGGAGAATCAGGCTCCCCATGGAGCAGGGAGCCTGATGTGGGACTCGATCCCAGAACCATAGGATGGTGACCTGAGCTGGTCAGACACTTAAGCAACTGAGCCACCCAGGCACCCCTAAAACAATTCATTTAAAATGCCTCTCTGTGAGTCAAAATCACATAGTATTACTGTAGTGTAAAGAGCAAAAAGGTTTATTTTATACAAAAGAGGCCAGAAATAAAGGTTACTTTTAAAATTTAGAGTAATAAAGTTCATACTATAAGACTATGCCGATTTCTTCATTTCTGAAAGATGTCAGCCCCTATAACCCAAATTCGATTGTAATATCATTTTCATGCTTACAGTGCACTGCTTAGTGCCTGTGTGGTACACATGCTAAGTACATGTGTGATTATCACTATAATCATTCATACAGTGGGTTTGGGGGGTTTGGGGGTTTTTTTTGGCTCTTTATTGTACTGATTCACCCAATTTAGTGATCCTGTAAATTTTGCAGCATAATTTGTTTACTATAAATTTGTTATCCATAATTTTCATTGCTTATAACTTTTAAGTTTGCAAATTAAGAATTTTTTTTTTTTAAGATTTTATTTATTTATTTGACAGAGAGACACAGCAAGAGAGGGAACACAAGCAGGGGGAGTGGGAGAGGGGTGAAGCAGGCCTCCCGCGGAGCAGGGAGCCTGATGTGGGGCTCGATCCCAGGACCCTGGGATCATGACCTGAGCCGAAGGCAGACGCTTAACGACTGAGCCACCCAGGCACCCCGCAAATTAAGAATTTTATCTTGCCAGATATTGAAAAGAAAGTCTTGTCATTAAATTAGAAATCTCTTCTGCAGTGATAGTAGAGTAGTTCTATCAAGAGAATGAATGGGGGAAGAAAATTTAAGATTTAAAAATCACAGAAAGGGAAGTACAAATGTTTCATATTCTGCCCCATGGAAAGTGTAAGTCAGAATAAATAAAAGAGAAATCATGTGCCTCTCGACGAAAAGGTAGAAAATGACCGACTTTCTAAAGTTAATCATTAATACTTAATTCATAAATAAGTGTTTTGTTGCAGAGACTTAAGGTACTTTAGAAAGTAATTTCTCAGGCGCCTGGGTGGCTCAGTTGGTTAAGCAACTGCCTTCGGCTCAGGTCATGATCCCAGGGTCCTGGGATCGAGTCCCACATCGGGCTCCCGGCTCGGCAGGAAGCCTGCTTCTCCCTCTCCCACTCCCCCTGCTTGTGTTCCTGCTCTCGCTGTCTCTGTCTCTGTCAAATAAATAAATAAAATCTTTAAAAAAAAAAAAAAAAGTAAGTAATTTCTCAGCTCTACATGCTGTATCTTCCTGTTTTTGTACACAGTGCTCATTCTTAAAAATTTGTGTAGGCATTTGTTCCTGTAATTCATGTGGAAAAGAATCTTAAAATTATACCACCTTTTTCTCTAGGTAGCAATTACAGTGAAAAATGTGATGTCTTCAGCTGGGGTATTATCCTTTGGGAAGTAATAACACGTCGGAAACCCTTTGATGAGATTGGTGGCCCAGCTTTCCGTATTATGTGGGCTGTTCATAACGGTTCGTAAAAAGAAATTTTTCTTTAATATATTTTCTGTATTTTCTGTCTGGACAATTGTATCTACCTTAAACAAGACCATTTATCCCTAACATTAAAATGTCCAGTTCTTTGTTACCAGAATACTTTGCTGTCATCAATCACCTACCCTCCCCCCTCGCCCCCAAAATCAGGTAGGGTAGGGCTGAGAGTGGTCCTGTCGTTTGCCCAAGGCTGAGGAGGTCTGCTGATCCTGCTAGTTAGGGAAAGGCCATCAGTAGACAGCCAGAGCCAGCTACCTAGGTTGGCTTTCTCTAGGGGATAGGAAGCCTCAGATTGGACTCCGTGGAGAAAATAAAATTTAAAAAATAAATAAAATCTTTCTCAAGGTTCTTAAGGTTAATTGAGGAGGTATAGCCTTTTCTCCTGAGGGAGCAAAGAAGAAGAAGAATTGTTAGTTCAGCTATTCATAAAGGCAAAACACAGAGTGCTTCACATATGCTTTCTTTTTATCTTTTCATTCATCCTTATAAGGAGTGTACTGTAACTGCTTCATTTAACAATTTTACAGAAACCAAGACTTAGAGAGGGAAAGGAAGTTGTCCAAGGTCATCAGATTAGTAAGTGGTATTGCTGGGATTCCCATCCAGATCTTTGACTCCCAGTGTCCATATTTTTAAGTTATATTGACTTACGAACTCAATGTCCTTTATCCCTCCTGCTTCTTTTAAACATGTAGTTGTATGTTTCTAACCACTCAGGATGTTAGAATACATGTTCTTCATTAATCAAGTTATTTCACATTTGATTTGGGAAAATAAACTCTTCATGGAGGGAAATTGCTTAACCTTCCTAATTTTTATATCATTCTCTATTATTTAATTTCTATCAGTTGGTTATAATCATTCTGATTATGGCATTTTAATACACTATTCCACAGATCATACAAATACCTGCCTAACTAGGTGATTCATAGACTTGTCAAACAGTCCCATCATCTGAGTAATCCTAAGTGGTTTTTTTTGTTTGTTTCCTGTACTACCTTTCATTTTACTACCTTTAATGTCATTGTAGAGAATGCTAGAGCATTGACTAAGACAGTGTGTTTTGTTTTTCTGTCAATTGTCAGTAAATAATCGACTGTTAGTGAAGTACAAAATAAAAGAACTAACTTGTTAGTTGGTAGAATTACAAAGATTTCATTATATTTGAGGCTTTCTTTAAGTTAGGGGCCTCACTATATTAGTCTTGTTAATTACACAAAAGTTGACAGTTTTCAGTTGGGGAAGTGATGGATTCACAGCAGCCAAAAAGGTCTGCCATTGACGAAAGAGTCATTTAGAGGTCAGTGAGTATAACACCATAGTTGTGACTTTTCCAATATGGAAGGTGATTCTTCAAATACATTTGAAATTTTTACAGTGAATCTGAAAATCTAGTTCAAGTAAGATTACCTCAAACCATCATTTTATTTTACTTAATAAAGCACCCACTAAGCCATTATTATTTGTTAAAAGAACAGTGTTTAGAACAAATGAGATACTATTTCTCAGTCTTATTTTTACTATAATGAATATAAAAATTTTAATTTGACTTCGCAAAAGGTGTAACCATCCCCTTTATGAAAATGTAATGTAAACCTAATAGACCAAAAAAAAGTACTTTTATTATTCCAAAATAAATCTTAAATTACAAGATCTATAAAATAAATACTGTATTGGAAATACATATAAAAAGCTTACACCATTCTTTGGGTAAATACATTCTTTCCCCCCCTCCTCTAATTTTCAATTATAGGTACTCGACCACCACTGATCAAAAATTTACCTAAGCCCATTGAGAGCCTGATGACTCGTTGTTGGTCTAAAGATCCTTCTCAGCGCCCTTCAATGGAGGAAATTGTGAAAATAATGACTCACTTGATGCGGGTATAATCCTTCTTTTGAGGGGCTTTGGATTTAGGGGAATTTGATATATACTGAGTTTGAATGGGGTTTTAAAGTGAAAAGACATTATTGCTATTTTTTGCTTTATACTTTTCTGTATTGTCCTAATTAGAGTGGGCATTTATTACTCATAATCAGAGGAGGAAACGTTATTTTGGGGGGTAAAATCTAGTTCTTTAGAATGGAAAGATAGCTAGACTAGGTTTCTGAACTTGCTTTTTCCTCCTGCTTAACTTAGTGGACAGATGTGTTTTGGGGCCTGTTGCCCCATCTGTAATGTGAGAGAAGCTAAATTAGATGTCTTTATACAGGACTTAGGTATTTTCTGACTCTAATACTTGCCAAACTAAATTTTAAATTTTCTTGAGTACAGATCTTCATTAGGCAGTCGTTTATGCAAGGCAATAGAATGGTTGTATTCCCAGACACGTTTATTTAATGATTTTTACCTTCTGTTGTTTCACTGCATATTTTTAGCTTTTTATTTACCATTAAAAAGTTAAACTTCTAGGATTTATAGATAGAATTTTTTAATTTAGAAAAACCCTTTCAAATGATTATTAAAATTTCTTAGTCTATAAACAAACACTTTTAGAATTATTTGAATAATTTTTTTAAAATTTTTTGTTATGTTAATTTTAGGCTTCTAGTTTTTGGTGCATTAACAAAATCTCCCAAGTGGTACTTTGACTTTAAAAGTTCACATACTTATGAAAGTGCATGAATTTTAGAACAGTAGAACAATTTTGCTCAGTAGAAGAACCTTTCAGTCTCCTTAAATATAGACTTCCTAAATGGCCAAAGATTTGTTTATTCTATTGAAAATTATTTAGGGAAACCAAGATTGAACTAATCTGATTAAAACTTACCATCATATGTGGGTACCAGCTATATTTAGAATCCTAGGCCCTAAAGATGTGCCCATAAGAAAACAACTTCATCTCCATAGTGAGATACCCTAAAACATTGGGATATATAAATTGTTCAAATTATAATTATACTTATATGTGCTTTGTCTGATTTGAAAAGAAAGCCTTTATTTTTTTCCCTAAATTCTAATTTTTGTCCAGCAAAAGTTTCCAATATTGTATCTCCGTTTTATAGAGGAACAGCCATAATCTATCTTTGATATTCAAAATATTGGTTCTAACAATTATTCTATGGCATACCAGGCTCAGTTGTCAGACTGACAATAACTTCTGCAATTTGGAAGTTTGTATCAGTGCTATGAGAGAACATAAATCCATTTTACATAATTACAAGGAATACTATTATATTTGATTGTTCCTCTAGAAAAATAAAGCTGTTTTCTTGAGGACTATCTAGGCTCTGTGTAAAATAGATACTTAAGTACATACACAGCATTGATCACAGTTGAAATTTAGGAGTAGCACATTATCATCATCTTTGTAAAATCAAAAACTTAAGGCATCTGTGAATTGTGTAAGACTCATGAATCACACAGACCTGTACCTCTGAAACAAATAATACATTGTATGTTAAAAAAAAAAAAAAAAAGAAGATAGTAGGAAGGGAAAAATGAAGGGGGGGGAAATCGGAGGGGGAGACGAACCATGAGAGACTATGGACTCTGAGAAACAAACTGAGGGTTCTAGAGGGGAGGGGGTGGGAGGATGGGTTAGCCCGGTAATGGGTATTAAAGAGGGCACGTACTGAATGGAGCACTGGGTGTTATACGCAAACAATGAATCATGGAACACTACATCAAAAACTAATGATGTAATGTGTGGTGATTAACATAATAAAATTAAAAAAAAAACTTAAGGCGTATACTGAGTTTAGCCATCATAAATTCAGTATATGCCTTAGGGAAAATAAAGCACCATCTCTGCTACTTTCACATCCCAGGACAAGTAAATAATGTGTATTCTTCAAGTTAATTCTTGCAGGATTTATTTTGTATTAAAGAAATTTTAAATTGTGATTTCCTTTTTCATATATAGTACTTTCCAGGAGCAGATGAGCCATTACAGTATCCTTGTCAGTATTCAGATGAAGGACAGAGCAACTCTGCCACCAGTACAGGTAAGTGGGTAGATTGCAAGAGTAATAACCCTAATTTTTTGTGTGTCTTTTCCCATGAAATTATAATCAAGAGGCAATGAATGATGTCTCCATTTGCATTTTAATTTCTTTATTTCGTATGATTGACTGCAATTTGGGTTTCCAGGTGCATCATTCTTCATGAAGGTACCCAGATTAAAGAGTTACTAAAGACCTGCTTCCAAGTCTTAGAATTCTTGCATAGTTAAATATAAAAAGATATGGGATATTGTATTGCTGGGAATGTCATTCTTTTTTTTAAAAAAGATTTTATTTATTCATTTGCGAGAGAGACAGAGAACAAGCAGGGGGAGAGGCAGAGGGAGAGGGAGAAGCAGACTCCCTGCTGAGCAGGGAGCCTGATGCGGGACTCGATCCCAGGACCCTGGGATCATGACCTGAGCCAAAGGCAGACACTTAACCGACTGAGCCACCCAGGCGCCCTGGGAATGTCATTCTTTATTTGAAAAATAAAATCGTTTTTTACACAGATACGGGTAGATCACATAATATTAGGAGTCATTGTAAATGTAAAAAACAGCATATTTCTTCATCATGAACACTCTACTTTATGGTCTTTGTAAAAGAGTCTATAGAAACTCTTATTTAAGAACTCTTATTTTTAGTTCAAAGTTCATTAGTTTTCTAAATACAGAGTAGTAGGGCGCCTGGGTGGCTCAGTCATTAAGCAACTGCCTTCGGCTCAGGTCGGGCTCCCTGCTCGGCGGGAAGCCTGCTTCTCCCTCTCCAACCCCCCCTTGCTTGTGTTCCCTCTCTCACTGTGTCTCTCTCTGCCAAATAAATAAATAAAATCTTTTAAAAAATAAATAAATAAATAGATAAATAAATACAGAGTAGTAGTGGAATCTGTAGTTTGTGCTCATCAAAAAGCAGAAATAAGTCTCTAAGAAAAATTGTGCTTTTCAAAATATATGGCATTTTAAGCATTCATTATTAATTTAATTACAACTAAAAGGTACATGTGTACCTGTATACGTACACATATATTTATCTGGTACTTAAAATTTTATTTTTACTGACAAATATTTTTGCTCATCTGTTTCCCCCGCCTCAAAAATAATTACATTTATTTTAAGCTGATTTAATAGTTACTCCCAAATTCTATTTTTACTGAAAATCTTTAAGTTGCTCTGAATTCTAAAGTGAACTTCTCCATTATTTGTTTCTACCACCACCTCCAAACTGTTTAAGTATGGTGACCTTCAGGCCTTTGATCCTTCCATCTTTTCACTGAGCCACAGTTCTCAGATCTTTGCTTTCATCCTCCCTTCATTTAATTCCAGGTAGTTATTATAATTTCTTGTCTTAGACTTATTTGGCTAAACCACAAGTGGTTAAATCTGACACTTGGCTTGCCCTTGCCTGTACCAGTGCAGCTGAATGTGGCTGGAAACAACACATGTTTACTCTCTTCAAATGCCTTAGTGATTTAGTGATGCTGGATGGTTGTACTATAGTTTAGTCTATCTCCTCTCGCCTGATAACTTAATTTTATACTTTAGCCTCTCTCCTCAAACTGCAAATATCTCCTCTTCACTCCTCACTTTCCGCTGATCCTATTTGCCTATTTCTTAGAAAAATTGGAGCGATCAGAAGATAGCTTCCAGAAGCTCCCCTACTCCATCTGCCCATCTACCTGTATCTGTGCCCATCTGCTCTCCATTCTTTTCTGTTACTATGGCTGAGCTCTCCATGCTCCTCACCAGAGGCAAGTTTGTCTCCTTGTGCACTGTATCCCACCTGCTCTTCCCAGCAGTTCTTCCCTCAGTCTCTTGCATCATCAGCCTTTCTATTGGAATCATTCCCAGGGTATATATAGTCTGTATTTGCATCCTCTTAGCTTCTCTCTTCCTCATTCTCTCTAGTGCCCAGTCCATTCAGGCTTTTATTATACCACTACTCCAGCATTGCTCTTGTCAAGGTCACCAGTTGTCTCCACATGACTAAATTGAAATGATTTTCAGCTCTCATTATTTTTAAGATTTATTTATTTGAGAGGGAGGGAGGGAGAGCATGCACAAGTAGGGCAGGGCAGGGGGGCAGAGGGAGACAGAAAAAGAATCTTAAGCAGACTCCCTGATGAGCACAGAGCCTGACTTGGGGCTCAATCTCATGACCCTGAGATCATGACCGGAGCCAAAACCAAGATCTTGTCGGACGCTTCACCAGCTGCGCCACCGAAGCGCCCCTAGTTATCATCTTTTTTGGCTTTCAGTAACATTTGACACAGTTCATTACTTTCTTTTTATATGTAGCACTTTCTTTAGTTGGTCTCTAGGATACCATACTAGCCTGGGTTTCCATCTTCTATCTCTGGCCACTTTCTCTGATAGTTTCCTTTGCTGGTAATTTTTTTTATCTTCCCAACCTATTCATGTCAGCATGCTTAGGGCTCAGTCATTAAGGCTCTTTTGCTTATCTCTCTACACTCATTTCCTCAGTAATCTTATCTAATATCATAACTCTGTATACTTCTATTTGCTGATACTTTGCTCACACCTGACCTGAACCTCGTACTCCTGTATCCAGCTACTTACTTGATATCTAATAGGAACTCAAACTTACTATTTTCCAAAAACTAAGCTCCTGACATTCCCCTCAAACTTAATTCTCCCATGGTCTTCCTCATCTTAATTAAGGATTTAATCCCTAAACTGTGATTTACTAGCTGAGGCTGAAAACCTTACAGTCATCCTTGACTATTCGGAGACTAAACATTTTGGTTCCCTTTTTGTACTATCCTTAAATTTCATTTAAAATGAGTTTGGATATCTTCATTGGCTCAAAAAGTCTTATTTTGTTTCTATTCATGTCTTGTTAGTTTTGGAAAGAATTTAAGTTACATATTATTGAATGAAGCATCTGTATTATTCCCAACCTATAATCATAAATATTTCTGCTTTCCTAGGCTCCTTCATGGACATCGCTTCTACAAATACCAGTAATAAAAGTGACACTAATATGGAGCAAGTTCCTGCCACAAATGATACTATTAAACGCTTAGAATCAAAATTGTTGAAAAATCAGGCAAAGCAACAGGTTTGTTTTGTTACTAAAAGTAAAATCATATGATGACCTTACTAGTAGTCATAACTTTATACTAACTGAAATTATTTGTCATCTTCCATTATACAAGTGCTGAATCTTGTTCCTAAAGCAGACAGAATAGAGACATAAAATGAGATTTTCCTACTGTTTATCACCAAATTATTTTCCCTCCTGATGATTGCTGCCTTTGCCACAGTGCAGCTCCTTCCCTGTGATGTTCCCTAACTTTAATGTTGATGATTAAAAATGTAAAATGCTAAAAAACAAAAAAGTAAAATGGTTATTTCTTGGTTCTATTACCCCGTTAAAGGAGTTTGTCCTAAGTCTATCATTTCGTATTGTTCAGATATATTATATTTTTGCTGTTGTTGATTTAAAAGTATTTTAAGTGATTTTATTCATCTTACCTGAGGCATTTAGGTTAACTAATAATTGTAGCCTTTAACTCCCAACTCCAGTGACTGCCCTTTCCTAAAGGCAGCGTCTGTAGCTTTCTCTCCCTTACCGCTGCAGCTCCCTCTCCCTAAAACTTCCCTTTTCTTTCAGAACAGAATCCATTAAGAATCTCAGGTGATATCTTCCTCCTCCTAGGCTGCCCAGGATTTTTCAATTTAAAGAGCTTCAGTAATTCAAATTGACCTATAATTTTAACAGAGTGAATCGGGACGTTTAAGCTTGGGAGCTTCCCGTGGGAGCAGTGTGGAGAGCTTGCCCCCAACCTCTGAGGGCAAGAGGATGAGTGCTGACATGTCTGAAATAGAAGCCAGGATTGCTGCGACCACAGGTAAAAAGGAAATAAAAATCTGAAGAGGAGTAGAAAGAGTAGTTTTGTTTCAGTAGTGGGAATGTCAGGTTTTTTATGTCATAAATTTTTTTAAAGCAGGAAGTAGGCTTACAATATACTTTCTAAGCTTCTAGCAAATAATTTGTATGTTTTTCTCCAGTTCCATAAATAAAGCAGGTATGACTTGTAAAATTATTTGGATCATAAAATATATTTTTATCAAATGTAATTCTTTCAGCTCAAACGTGAACTGAAAATTTAAGTGGGAAATTGAAATTTTGCCAAAACCAGAATGTTGTAGAGGATTTTTAGTGTTTCTACTAGAATTTGTGCTGACTTCAAATAATAGCAAATATTTTGTTTTGAAATTAGCAGAAAAATGTACTCTAGATCCAAATATGATTTGGCCTTACTGTCTGCCCCTCTTCCTTCCAGTAGCAAAAATAGCTAAGTTGGGTGTAGCTAGTTCTTTTAATTGTTATATAAAATATCATGGTAATTTTATTCAATCTTGAAAAAGCCAGCATTTGAATTCCATTTTTTCAGTTCTTAAAATGATTAATTACAGAAGGACTGGTTAGCACAAAAACAATTACAGTTGACCCTTGAACATCGCCCGGGTTCAGGGCATCAACCCACCATGCAGTTGAAAATCCACATGCTGGCTTAGTCAGTCGAGCGTCTGACAGGGAATCTGCTTGAGATTCTCACTCTCCCTCTCTCTCTGCCCCTCCCCCGACTTGTTCTCTCTAAATAAATAAATAAGTCAAACCTAAAAAAATTAAAGAAAGGAAGGAAGAAAAAAAGAAAGAGGAAGGAAGGAAAGAGAAAGAACATCAATCAGTCAATCCAGGGGCGCCTGGGTGACTCAGTTAAGTGTCTGCCTTCAGCTCAGGTCATGATGTCAGGGTCCTGGGATCAAGCCCCGTGTCAGGCTCTCTGCTCATTGGAGAGCCTGCTTCTCCCTCTGCTCACCTCCCCCCCACCCTCATGCTCTCTTGCTCCCTTTCTCTCGCTTTGTTTCAAATAAAGAAAATCTTAAAAAAAAAAGAAAGAAAATCCATATGTAACTTTTGACTCCCCCAGAACTTAACTACTACTGTTGATCTGAAGCCTTACCAATAACAAATAGTTAACACATGTTTTGTATATTATATGTATTATATACCGTATTCTTACAATAAAGTAAACTAGAGAAAAGAAAATGTTATTAAGAATATTGTAGGGAAACTAGGGGCACCTGGGTGGCTCAGTCGGTTAAGTGTCTGCCTTTGGCTCAGGTCCTGGGATCCAGCCCCACATCTGGCTCCCTGCTCAGCAGGGAGTCCGCGTCTCCCTCTCCCGCTGCTGCTCCCCCTGCTTATACTGTCTCTCTCTCAAATAAATAAAATCTTTAAAAAAAAAAAAAAAAGAATATTATAAGGAAAACACATTTGCAGTACTATACTGTATTTTTTTTTAAATCACATATAATTGGACCCACGCAATTGAAACCCATATTGTTCAAGGGTCAATTGTATATGTTTTATTACCTGAGTGAACATGTAACCTTCTTTCTAACCAGGTTTGAGCTTAGTAATGCTGGTTTGTTTTCTTTCCATTTCTTCCAGGGGTAGAGGGGAGCTAATTATAAAAGTAAATACATTTCTTTTATGGAAAATGTGAAAATGGAAACAACCAAAAAAAACCAGTTTTCCATAATTCTCCCACTTAAGAGATAAACACTTAACAATTTTGTGTATTTACCTCTGGTCTCTTAACCATATATGTGTATACATGTGTATTTTCATGTATATTAGTATATATATTTTTTAACTTAGCTAACCAGGTTTGTTTGGGGTTTTTTTTTTGTTTTTTTTTTTTAAGGTCTTTTTTCTCATTCATTTGTTGTTTTTCTTTTTTTCTAAATAGAAATTCTCATTTTTTGTGGAGCTCTTTTCAGAAGTTTTCCAGAGGACCAACATATTGTACTTGTCTTCATCTACTAATGAACACTGATTATATCAGCACTAGAATCAGCTAGCTATAACAGAATATTCAAAGTAGCAGTGTCTTTAACACATAAGCTTTCTTGTTCACACATAAAGAAATTTGAAGGTAGGCTCTATGATCATTAGGCAACTGAGCTCCTCTGTTTCTGGGTCACAATCCTATTGTGTGGCTTCCATCCTTAAGGTAACTTTGTGCTCCAGAATAGCTATCATAATTGCAGTTGTCACATCCACAGTCCAGGCAGCAAGAAAGGAAAATTAGGGGAAGGCCAAAAGGCCCATGCCCAAGCTCTTTCAAGGATCTTTACCAGAAGTTCCCCCTAACAACTTCCATATAGATGCCTTTGGCCATAGTAATATGGTCAAATGACCACACCTGGCTGCAAGGGAAAAAAGGATCTGTGATCTTTTATCTGGGGACATTGCTGTCCTGAGTAAAGTCAGGGTTCTGTTGCTAGAAAGAGGGGAAGAATAGAGATTGGCAGGGGACTGGAAGTCTTTAGCACACAGATGGATCTTTATAAATGATCAAGTTGAATGGAGCTCATCAGCCACTAACAAGCCCTCCTGGTCTCTGAGTCGCAAGTGTTTTCCTGTGGAGTGAGGGCATCTCAGTGTAGTGGCAGATGAATAGTGCACACGGTGACATATCTTCACACTTGGGGAACCTTTCCACTTTAAGGGTATCATTCAAGTTAGATGTGCTAAATAATGCTTACTACTCTAAAATAAGAAGTGGTGTTATAACAGTTTTATATCTTTGCTAGTGTCAATTTTCTAGTCAGGTACTGGTTTATAATTATTCCTTACAGAAGTGATATTTCACTAGGTTAAAAACAACCACACATTTAAATTATCCCACCCTCTCTAAATGTAGAACAGATGCCATTGAACATCACTGAATTTTATACAATTCAGATTTTTTTTATGAATTGTCTTTGAAAAACTCATATTCTCCAGCTTTTAATACTGTTCACATTTAATGGAAATGTACCTTGAACTTTGGAAACTATAGTAAATATTCAGTTTAATAGAAGTATGTGTAAATACTTATTTTAAAAAGCATATACATTTCACACTTTGATTCAATAATTATCATATGATCACAAATTTTATTTATAGCACACTTCAAGAAACACCTAATTTGAACATATATTCCTGTGTTTGTGTGATTAAAACAAATATGGCAGCTTATTTCGTTTTAACTCCTCTCTCCCTTCCCACTTTCATCCTAGCCCTTCATTGCTTATCAGCGATTTCACTTAGGTAGATTGTTTCTCTGAACATGTTTGAAATTTAGCTTCCTCATTACCCTGTGGCTTTGTTTGTCTCTGTCCTTTTTATTTTTTTTCCTGCTAATTAAAACCAGTATGTGAGACATCTTTATTGATATTTTTCTCCTAAATCACGCCTTTTCTAAGCATGGATGAAAAGTTAGATAGTTCTGCATGCCATTCTGCATGAAGTATTTTTAACATAACTATTTGAAAAGTATTCTGTTTTTGTAGTTAATCGTTTTCTGTGTTACTGTTTGTGGTTGTTTGCATGTATACTGTATATATATGTTTTTGCAGCCTATTCCAAGCCTAAACGGGGCCACCGTAAAACTGCTTCATTTGGCAACATTCTGGATGTCCCTGAGATCGTCATATCAGGTATCATAGACCACCTGAGTTGGTCTAATAGCTATGGGACCGGAATAATGATCCCTGGTACTTATAAAATGCTTCTTGCTCCAATTTGTTTAGGACATAAAAAGAGATACCTTGCATGCAGAGATTAGGAAGACAGATTGAAAACTATACATTTATATATACTGAAGCAGACTTGACAGGATACCTTAAATCTCCAAAAATGAGGGTAGAATAGAAGGCAAAGTAAACCTTTTCCCAGAAGGGAGAATACTAGCCTAGAATTTTACCAACTTCCTCCCTGCTTTTAAGTGAGCAGATGAGCTGAACCAAGACTTTATTTGCACCCAGCAGAAAGAGGAAACAACTATTTAAAAATATTTGTTGACCTTGGCTCCTTTCCTTCCTTAGTTTCTACTTCTGGGGTTCCCTCTAGGCTTCCTCTCCAAGCCTCTTTCTGTTGGTAGCAAGTGAAATTTGAAGTTGAAAAAAGAGAATTGCTAAATACCATTTTGCCTTAACTAGAAAATAGAAACAAAACTAAATGAGATTTGCTGTTTTGCATGGTATCTTGCCAAAGAATCATGGTCAATTCTGATTCTTGTATGTTACCAAGAGAATCTTCTTGCAGATTACATGTTTTTATACCTAACTCACACATGGTACTTCAGTCTTAATTGGTAAATTCCTTTTATTTGTTATAGTAATAATTTCATAGATGACTCTAAATCACCATATTAGGCAGAAGCTTAAATGGCATATGTGACCTTCATTATCGGTTAATATATGTCATCAAAATTATCATTTATTTCTCCATCTGCTTTGGGTTTTCCTCCACCTCTTCCCCAAAAAGAAATACACAGTTTTTCCCACACACATTCATGGGTGTGATTTGGGTAAATTCCTCAGCACTCTATACACTGCCTGTGATTGTGCTTTTAGCATAGTATTGTATCGTAGTTGAATACCTAGAGGTCATTTTCTCCTCTAGTAAAATGAAAACAGAATAGACCATGTCTTTGTTACTTGCGGTTGACAGTATCAGCAGTTATCTGACAGTGCCTCACACATAGTGTTTAATAAATATGTACCTATTAAATGAACAAACTATTATTACCTCCCATGGCCAGGAACTAGGATACATATAAAATCTGTATAAATTATAAATATGCATAAAACATAAATAATATAATTCTTAGGCATTTTATCTGTAGAAAACCATTTTATATTAAAGTAATTTTTATTCTTTCAAAGTGCTTTATTCTATAACATCATCACTATTGCTGTTCAGAGAAAAGAGTTAACCCATTTCTCACATAGTAATTTCATTTATTAAGTCATTTTACCTCCATGCTGAAAGGTACAGTGTTTAAGAGAATAATATTTTGACTAAAGAAGTGGGAACACTTAAACATGCATACTGTTAAGTGTGATTACTTTCAATGTTTGAGTAAATCAGGAGAATTTAGGCAAATGGCAGTATAATCTTAATCCTTGTCTATGAGTAAGCATTAAGAACACATACACACACATGTACTGAATGCTGTAGCCAGTACTGTACAAAATAATGAGGGACAGAAAAGAGAAAGAATAGTCTTAATGGTTCTCAACCAGGATGAATTTGCCCTCCAGGGGATATTTGGCAACATCTGGAAACACGTTTGGTTGTCACAAGTGGCAGGTGGCACATATATGGTGGGCAGGAGCCCGGGATGCTGCTGAACATCCTACAGTGTACCAGACAATCTTCCAAAAGCCAAGAATTACCCAGCCTTAGATGTCAAGAGTACCGATGTTGAGAAACCCTGCTTAGATGCTCTTGTGTGGCCTATAAAGTAGTTCAGAGTACACATTCTTAACTGACCTCTATAGCAGTCTTATAAATGGGTTACCAGATAAAATTATGGCTATTTTACGAATGAGGAACTTAGATCTAATGGGTTTTGAGTGGTTTTCCCAGAGGCCACATAGCCAGGATCCCAACCTAGATCTGACTCCCAAGTCACGTCCATTTTCTCCTCTTTTGTTGGCGTCAGAGAAGATAGAGTAATTCTGCCTTGCTCCTCTTTAGTGTTCACATTAAAGAGAGCTCTTTGGCCAGAAGACCCTCTCTTGACACTGGGTCCTTATTGGAGTCAGGAAACCTTAAGTCTGCTCTTAATTGCCAGAGCAACAATGCTATTCAAATAGAAATGGTATTCAATAACACATTTTATTAAATATTCTTGGTGACTTCCCCCCCAGATATCCAAACATTAACCTCATCAGTTTTGCTTTCTTTAATAAAAGAATACAAGCACTGAAATTAACAACAGTTGGACATAAAAGCCAGACATTAATGTGTTCTTAAGTTGTATTTTTAAAAATTAAATTAAATATAAAAATATAACCCATACTTTGAGAATATTTCAAATGGTCTTACGTGGCCATTTTAAATTATAAAGGAAGATGATACTTAATTCCCAAAATTTCTTAGTACCTTTTAGAATTTGTTTCTTCAAAGTCCCATTTCCCACAAGTTCTGTGGTATTACAGAACCTCTTGATATACCCAAACAGGTACTCATTAATATTGGATCCCATTTGTAAGCATTTTTTTAAATATAGCAATTTTTTTTTATCTTATCTGTAATGAATAAGTATTTTGAATAATACTTTCCTTTGGCCAAGTCCAGTATACTGGGTCTAATATACTTCTTGGAATGAACTGCCTCTTGTAATAAAAAAGAGTGTTCCTTTAAGCATCACAAAACTTTTATGTGTACTTATTGGCAATGTACAAATATATCTTTTTGAAGGTGTGTCTTGCTTGAATTTTTAAAAATTTACCAAGTTGTTTAAATTGTAAAATGACTGAAATGCCTAATCTAGTCACAGGTGGACAAATTCAAGTCTTGTTTTTTGCTTGCTCTTTGCACTGTTTTATATTCTGCCATCATTCAGATGAGGAAGAGCAAGCAATCTAAGGCTTACAATGACATTCATTAATGTAATAGTCACTCAAGTCATGCAAAAATAGACCCTTTAATACCTCAGGAGTTCCTATGGATCAAGCTACACAATTTTTTATACCTCTTGTACATTGACGCTGGCTCTGAAGAAGTATTGGCAAAGTTTGCTGCTGATGACTCCCTTCTGCTTTTCACTGCCCACAAAGAGTGGCTATAGATCAATCTGGCTTTTTATTACAAAGCAACACGTAGTTAATAGCAGATTGCCAGTAGAGTATGACATTTTGCTAATTCTTCGTTTGTGGAGAGGGCCCTGTCAAGTAACAGGGTTCCATCTAAGCAAAGTAAATGTAAATGTAGAGGTTTCTTGCTCAGGATTTAAACTGTTTGACCTACCATTTTCTAATCTATTTGTTTATTGAACATGATAAACTGATAAACTGAAATGAACTTTGAGAAGAGGAAATAGACTTTCTTAAATATTTTCCAAGTTTTAAAAGCATAATCATTTCTCCCTTTTAGCCAGTTCCTTTTAATTTGTTTTACTTTTATTTAAAGAAAAGGTGAATGAGTGGCATATTATTAGATTGCTTTAAATTTACTAATTTTTTTCCTCCAAAATTTTAATAAGAATACAATTTTTGTTTATTTGGTTCTTCTACTTGGATTTTCTTGACTTTCTCAAATTCGTTTTGTTATATCCAGGCTTCCAAGGTTCTGTTTTTTCCCCCATCTTCATCTCATATACTCAAATGAAATAGGGATTATGAATTATGAAACTATATAATACATTCTGATAGTATTTACTGGTGTTAGAATAGCTAAATTTTACATTTCTTTCAAAAATCCCAATATAAAAGATAAACAGGTAAAATGTCAAAAATTAACAAAACAGGAGCAACAGCCTTTTCCCGTTTAAAGCATGGAGTAAGAGACTGAGTAGTTAATGCAGATTTTGTTCATGGCTTTAGTTTCAGTAATCGAAAAAGATTAGCAGTTCTGCTCTGGAGTCCTTGTGTGAATAGTTACAGCACTTAAGGAAATCAACTGCAATAATAATGCATTTTGAAATCCACTGAAAAGTTACTATCAAATACATACATATATACCACCTGTAAAAGATTTAATGGAAACATTAGTCTTCTGTAGTTCCTGACTTTCTAAAATGAAATTCCTTACACACAGTTTAGACCAGATTGATTACTATCCTAAAATGATACATATTTCCAAATATTGCAAAAGTAAATTTTTCCAAATACTGATATTGTAGGACTACTGTAATTATATTATAAACACATCTTTAAAAAAATAACCTACAAAGTTTTATAGAATATTTATGTTTAAACAGTTTTTTTGCTGTTATACTCAGTTCTGAATTTCTTAGTTCAGACTAAATTATAATGCTTGAGTTCATTTAAAACACTTGAAAATTCTCATTTATTCCGTAGATAAAAATTGCCTTAATGTGCTTCTATTTGAGAGCCTTGAACAGTGGTGCTTTAGTATACCTTTTGTAAGGCTAAAATAATATGGCATAGCATTTTAAAATCATAGAATGCTTTAACCAAAGATGATTTTCCATCTTACATACAGTTCTTAAGGATATAATAAATAATAAAGATTGAATATGCAAATGTTTTATAGTCAGTCATATAAAATGTTTTTGCCCAGCTCCCTGAAGAGCCTGAATTTAACTGCTATTTTTTGTTTGTAATACTGTTCTTTTTTTTTTTCTTTTTTTATTGTTATGTTAATCACCATACATTACATCATTAGTTTTTTATATAGTGTTCCATGATTCATTGTTTGCGTAGAACACCCAGTGCTCCATGCAGAACATGGCCTCTTCAATACCCATCACCAGGCTAAGCCATCCCATCACCCCCCTCACCCCAGAACCCCCAGCTTGCCTCTCAGAGTCCATCGTCTCTCATGGTTTATCTCCCCCTCCGATTTTGTAATACTGTTCTTAAAGCTGAAAGAAACTTCAGGTGTCCTTACGATTTCAGCTGCAGTTAGATATCTTAACTGAGAAATATTTAATGAATATTCACTTTTAATTTCAGTCAGACACATTTAGCTCTATATTAGTTGTTTTCAAGAGTATGATGAGTAGTTAAATAGAGTAAGTGGAGTATGGGAGAGCCCAAGCATATTTAACAAAAATAGATGGGTAGTTGAGTTTCTCATATTTAAGTCTTTTCCTCCTTCGAAGTTTCAAATACCTGAAGTAATTGGCAAAGAGATTGGGCTGGTGGGGGGGCAGTGCAGTGAGGGCTTTGTAGAATGCTGGACAGCTGGAGGCTGCAATACTGTTCAGAGACACTTGGGCACTATTTGGCTTTCTCCTGTCAGGACAAGAATATAACCTTTTAATACTATATTTGGTTCAAGAACCAGTAGATACTATTTATAAACATTACTTTAACTGTAAGTACATAAATTACTGGTGCAGTTTTTCCCCCTGAATAGTGCAGTGCTGGTGTGAAGAGACAGATAAGAAGGAAACTTTCCTAGATCTGGCAAGTTCCTACCTTGGACACATTGTGTCATTAGCAGCTATAAACCTTTGAATTAGGGACTCTGAGGCCCAAGGAGAGCTATGCTGAAATATTTCTGTTTCTGCTGTGTGTAGCCACCTCACCTTACTAAAATTCTGTATTTGTGGCTAATTAAATAGGGAAGTTCATCTAACCAACATTAAAGAGAATGTTTAGTAGTCTTTACATATCGTAGCCTATCAAGATCACATTTTGCAGTCGAAAAAGCTGAACTCTAACCTAATGAAAGCTAGTTTGTTAGAAAACAAAACATCAATAATAATTACTTTCCTTTGATAGGAGGAAAAAAAAACTCACCCTGAAGGGCCTTCTAAGGAATGAGGTAGGATTTGTTGAAATAAATAAAAGAATATGAAATTTGTGGCAGCCTAAATGAGAACATATATTTTTTAAATTGCACAGTTTACTATGAAGCAGTGATATAATACTACAGTGTATAGTGCTGTACAAATTTTTTTAATCTTACGTATTTTACACATGAAGAAAACACAATTTTTAATATTTTTAATATTAAAAATTTTAATATCCAGTTTTTTATATTAAAAATATTATTTTAAGGAATATTTTAATAATATTTTATTTTCTATATAATTTGTATTAATATTTCTATATAATATATTAATATTCATTGATATTATTTTAAGGAATATTTTAATATTCAAAACTTATGAATCTCAAATTTTCCAATATTTGTTAAGAGATGTCTCTAGGAAAATGTAGTGTTGGTTTTTACATGAAAAGAGTCTTCAGGAAGTTTGGAAAATAGAAAAATAAGTAATAAAAATGAGCTTACTTAAACCAATAAGAAAAGCCACAGGAGTGACTAGGAAGGACTCTTCAAATACCAGTTCAGTAAATAAGTTGTACTTAAAAGAGCAGCTTTTTGAAGAGATGGATTCTGTTTTTGTGACATTATTGTAAGAACAATTGAATTGGCCTATAAGCTGCTATTTTAACCATACTTTTCTTTTTGGAGGGAAAGGGGCTATGTGGGGGGTTATGATGGGCTAGAGATACAGTATATTCCTTTTGTTGCTCTTAGAGAAGTTGTTCTAAAAAATATCACTTGTTCCCTATTGTAAGTTTTGAAAGCTCCAGAATTTATTACAAAATGAAATACTCAGGACGTCATTTGCAGGTTTCACATTCCTTGATCAGGCATCTGTAGACGTCGTATTGGCCCTTGATTCTACTTTTTTCATTTACACTACCATGTGTAGTATAGGTATGCACATATCAAAGAACCATGAAAAAATGTAAAATAAGTGAGTTTCTAAAGTATTCACTTGCAAAAAAAGTTCAGACTCAAGCTGAATTTACTGAGAACACACCCAGTAATTTTCATTTGCAATAATAGGAGTTTTATTTTTTTTTACATTCACATTTCTAAATTATGACTTAAAACTTAATATTGGAGCAACAAGTATTTGTTGATTGCAGTCCTTTTTTGCTTTGTCTAAACTATTTGCCAGATGGTTTCTGCCATGGTTATGCTAATTAAAATGCATTGCCTAATATTGCTTGCTTTGATTCATGTTGTAGCTTGAAGATTTCTCATTTTATGGCATTTGTTAACTGTGTCACCTCTTATTTACCCTACTTCCTTAAAAGTTTTTATTCCCCTTCCTTCTACCCCCTTAGATTTTAGTGTTTTTGTTGTTATTGCAGTGGTGATGTAATGATTTTTAGACACATGTGCTGGGTGGTTCCCCAGATTCACAAATGTTGCTAATCTGAAAAGAGAATTCCAGACACTTTTATAAGCCTGTCTCATCTAAGCTAATTTTAGAATGATTGTGTTGAATGAAGTGTGCCTAAAATTGCTTATTAGTCATGGTGGT
The DNA here is from genome assembly GCF_029215605.1 of Mirounga angustirostris. Classification (NCBI taxonomy): domain Eukaryota; kingdom Metazoa; phylum Chordata; class Mammalia; order Carnivora; family Phocidae; genus Mirounga; species Mirounga angustirostris. The sequence continues at coordinate 77,541,939 of NW_026991716.1, read as the reverse complement.
AGGGATCTTTTTGTTCTCAGGAAACAGCGATAGTTAAAAATTTTCATAAAAGTATCTTAGTGTGCCTGATTCAACAAATGTGTGTTATTTGTGTTATTTTAATTTGTATCCAAAAGCTGGAACTTGCGGGGCGCCTGGGTGGCTCAGTCCATTAAGCATCTGCCTTTAGCACACGTCATGATCCCAGAGTCCTGGGATCGAGTCCCACATTGGGCTCCCTGCTCCGCAGGGGGCCTGCTTCTCCTTCCTCTGCCGCTCCCTCTGCTTGTGCTCTCTCTCACTCTCTCTCTCTCCAATAAATAAAATCTTTAAAAAAAAAAAAGTTGGAACTTGGAATGAAATGAAACTTGAAGTAAATTTGAGCTAAAATTATGCAGAGAATTCTAAAACATAGCTTAAAATGAAGAAAAGCGATGATGTCTTATAAATTTGAGTGTGGCTATAAACTTGAATTTTTATATTTACTGCACGTATTACTGCATTAAACATTATTCTGTTGTAAGGTCCTTTGAGTTTACATACAAAATAATAATGGGGTCACATGGATTAAGATGCTAAGGTATATTGCTGATTGGTTTAAAATAAGATCTGAGGATTATAGAAATATAAAATTTTAAGAGTGAATTGTCTGCTAATCGGGCCAAAACTGTTAGAGTGCATGTTCTGAGTGCTACCTACTAGTTGAAAAATTATATAATACAGCTTTCAGAGTCAAAAGAATTTTGAGTATTGTATCAGCTGTTTCTCACAATATTTTGGTGTTTCCTTTTAGACAGCTGATCTCTCATCTTAGAAGATACCATACAACCAATTCTGTGCCCAAATAAAAGTACTGAGTGATACTCCTGCTTAATTCATTCTATTTTGCTTATATTTATAGAAATTTTTTGTAAACTGATTTTTAGATTAAATTATTATTAGCATTGATGTTCCTAAAGCAGGATTAACACAATAGCCCATTTCAGCAAGCTGTACATTTGAGAATGGAATGAGAGTCATTCATCTTCAGTAGGAAATTAAAATAGTTGTTCACCAGTAATAATTTACTAGATTCTGACAAAAACTAATGGGATTAAGTAAGTGTGACTCAGTATAATAAATTTAAGCCTAAGCATCCTTTTAGGCCCTGAATGAACCAAGGTACTGTTGTTGGTTAAAGGCAGTCATGTCATACTACCTGCTGGCTAGTTGTCTTGCTGAAGAAACTGTAACGTAAGGCCCTTGAAATAGATGCCATCATCAGCCCCAGCCCACAAATATTCATCTATTTAAATACATGACAGAAGATGGTGCAAGAGAGTTCAACAGCTATTCATGTGGGGTAGGAGTAGGACCTACTTTGCTGTAGGCCAGCAACTTTTGAGTTAAAATTCTGCAGCTGTTTTCTCTTCCTTTCCTTACAACATTCTCTTCTTCTTCTTCTTTTTTTTTTTTTTTTAAACAATAAACTGACTTAACTATTTTTCCCACAAACATTTTGTGTAGATCCAAGGAGGAACAAATTCCGGCCTCCTACTGTAGCAGTAACAACCTTGTTGTCTGTCTGAAGAGATCTCAGTATTCTACTTTTTTTTATCTTTTAAAAGGCAACGGACAGCCAAGACGTAGATCCATCCAAGACTTGACTGTTACTGGAACAGAACCTGGTCAGGTAAGACTTAACATTTGAATTCCCTGTCTTTGAAGAATAATAAGGGGCAGAAATCAAGAATTAACTATAACATATATACTCTGCAGAATTAGTTTCATGAGTTGACCTAAAATTGTGGTAGAGGAGTTCATTGGCATTTGAATTTAAATACTTTGGAAAAAAAGTATAGATGCCATTATTAGTTTAACTTGAAGGATAATTTATTATGGTAGGTTGATTAATTCAGTAGTGCTCCATGTGCATTACATGGTTTTTATATATGATTTAATAAAGAAATATCAACTTTGTAATTTAACAATTTGTTGTTATCCTTATCCTCTAAAGTGAATCCTTAGTGCTGCCTCCTTTTTACTAATGAGGTAAAGAAAAAATTTTTTACTAATTATTTTACTGATTACTAATATTTACTAATAAATATTTTCCCAAGAAAATGTCACTCCTGTGGCATCACATAAGGCACTAACATACCTAGATGTCTCTAACATCTTTTAATTTGTCATATCTTATTGGATTTATATTTTTGTGAAATATGCTTAAGACAATATTTACTAAGCAGATGGATAAATTCTGGAAAGGCTTCTATCACAGTTGCTAAGGTTTTCTTCATCTTATATTTCTGGATGTTCTTCTAAACTCCTCTTATCTCTTTATCACTTTCTTTATAAATGATCCAGACAGTGTTATAATTTTAGCCATTACTGACTAGTACAGAGTTTTAACAAGTATATAGAAGTAGAAGTTCAGCCAGTGTTTTTTTTTCTGTTATTCAGATCAATATACTGGACGTATATAATTCATATGATATCTTTAAAATGAATGAGAACTAATTGTGAGGTATTTGTTGATTTATTTTCACTTGTGTTGCAATAAGTGTTATGAGTATAGCATACATCTGAAGTAATAAAAATGTCACATTATGGTCCATATTCATGTAAAATTATAGGATTATGTATTAGAAACAGTGATTTAATTTATGATAAAATGTACTAGTACTTTTAGAAAGGTGTTTTATTATTTCATATTTAAAAAAATTTTTTTTAACTTATTTTATTTGAGAGAGCACAAGCAGGGGGCATGGCAGAGGGAGAGGCAGAAGCAGGGAGCCTGACACCGGGGCTCCATCCAAGGACCCCAGGATCATGACCTGAGCTGAAGGCAGATGCTTAACCAACTGAGCCACCCAGGCGCCCCCCCTTTTTTAAATAATATTTTAAATTTTAGAGAATCTTTGTAGTTGTTAATAAAAATTTGAAAGCCTTTTATAGCTATCACCTTAACAAAAAGCACTTGAAATATTTATGATAAATATCCTTGATCTTCATTTATATCTGGATATATTTTTATTTCTCACAATGCCTATACATTCACTCAAATGCATACACACACATACATACATTATACGTATAAATTTATTATATATGGTATTAAGTAACCCTAAATCTGAAGGTATTATAAATGAATACAGTCATTTTATTTCATTTATTTTAATGGCTTTTTCAGCATATCTGCTTTTGTGAAGCCCCGGAACTTTTGAATGAAATTTCCCACTTTCTTCACCTCAAATACTTCAAGTGTTAATGAGGGCATTTAGTAACAGATAGTTTAGCATCTGGTATTTGCTTTGATTCCTTAGAGGCTTGATGAGCTCAGCCTTTTTAACACTGTTTACTATTGCCATTGATATTCCAGTTATGAGAAACTCTAGCCAAGTGTTCTCCCTTTGACTGGGAATGCAAACCTGCTCTAAGGCAGTTCAGAAACATCTGCTAGTGCAAGTGCTTTTCTTTGTACTCTGTAGTAAAGGCATTGCTGTCATTCAGGACTGACTTCACTGTACCAGCCTTCCTTATTTCATCACAAATTCTGTATTACTTGAGATTATGATTTTAATTTGTAATACCTTCCGTAGGAAAACATTGCAACTGAGGCAGACTGTGGTTGTGTGACAGTCATTTGCATGAATTGTCATGGACTACTACAAAAGATTCGGAGTGAGGGGGAATTTGGTGTGGCAGTACAACCTTTTCTAAAACAGGTGATAGATAGCCATTGTGTAGCCAGTTTTTAACACTGATCCACCCTTTCAAAATTACTTAAGTATTATAAACTTAAAATGCCAATTTGGGATGAGGATGGTAAATAGTAATTCTAATACACTGAGAAAACATTTTCCTTCTGAAAGTGTTAAGATAAATGACCATTAAATCTTTTTAATACTCATGAAAATAACATTTGAGAAAGAAAATTATGCATAGTATGGATTTTCAAAATTGAAGGTATAGTTCTTTTTAAGGTCTGGCTAAGCAATGATAAAACAGATGTATGGGGTTTTTTTTTTTTTTTTTTGGTTGGTTGGTTGGTTTTGGCCATGGAAATTGAGAAAGAACATAAAGAAAAGAATTTGCCCACCCAGTACAGTCATCAGAGGAAGAGCGAAAACTTACTAATGAAACTTAATAATACATCTCATAGAGGAAAGTGAACTGATTGGAGTTTATACTTTGGCTCTTGATTCAAGACTGACCTTAAAATCACTTAGACTTTATATCTTTAAAATTAGGTTGTTTTTTTGGTTTTTTTAAAGATTTTATTTATTTATTTGAGAGAGAATGAGAGAGAGCACATGAGAGGGAGGAGGGTCAGAGGGAGAAGCAGACTCCCTGCCGAGCAGGGAGCCCGATGCGGGACTCGATCCAGGGACTCCAGGATCATGACCTGAGCCGAAGGCAGTCGCTTAACCAACTGAGCCACCCAGGCACCCAAATTAGGTTGTTTTTATACTGCCATTGCTATTGAGCGGAAGAGTGAATGAAGCAAACATCTGAATTAACAGTAGTTGTGATTTGTCTGAAATATTGCATCCTTACAACATACAACTCACTTTTAAATTAATTCAGGTTTTTATTAAGCCAGGAAGCTTATTAAGCACACGTAGTGAATCTGGCCTCTTAGGTATTTTGAAAACATACTGAGAAAGAAAAAAGTTGCCCCAGGATGTCCAGGAACTGATCTGACGCTGAGGCCTCAAGTACTGTTAGAAGCTGGACATAAACAATTTCTCAGAACACCAATAGACAAGATTATACTGAGACCATGATGAAATGAGACAAAACAAGAACATTTTATAATGTCTCAGCACAGACAAAACAGGGTCATTGTGCCACACACAAAATACCAGACATTTCCTTTTCCCAGCTGATGCGAGTGACTGCTTCTTTACCAGCTGCAGCTTTATCCTTATCCGAGTTTATCTTCCCTGGAGAATTGCCTCTGTTTTCTGGCAGTAGCCAATCTAGAGTGAACCCCTCCTTCCTTAGAACCTCCCCAAAATCATTCAACAAAAGCTCCAAATCTACAGTAAGCTCTAAAATCTTTTCAGAGAGACCCCACATTATCCCATAGCGAGCACTCTGCTTCACTGCAATGAGTGTTAAACTCATCTCATCCCACTATGGGTATGTTCCTGGTGGTCTTTGGCTAGGGAGCATTGACAGTGCCAAGAAGGCCCAGCTTCCCCTGATGTATTTGAGCACACCAGACTTAGGCCCAGATCAATTAGAGAATTGCAGTAATATCTGTTGTGCACCAACGTTGTGCCAGTCAGGCCTTTATTTTTTTAATTTTTTTAAAAGATTTTTATTCATTCGAGAGAGAAAGCATGCAAGAACAGGAGCAGGGGGCAGGCAGAGGGAGAGGGAGAAGCAGACTCCTTGATGAGCAGGGAGCCCAATGCGGGACTCGATCCCAGGACCCTGGGATCATGACCTGAGCGGAAGGCAGACGCTTAACCAGCTGAGCTACCCAGGCGCCCCACTAATATATGTTATTTAAATCATAACCCTGTAAATTTGGTACTTTTATTTTCCTCATTTGCAGATGAATAAACTGAGGGTTAGAGAAACTTTCCAAAGTCATCTTCCCTTGTACTACCAGTAATTGCTATAACCAAGTTATTAATCCAGATCTGATTCCAAAGCACACAAACTACACTCTGTCATTCTGTGTTGCGTGTGAAACTGAGTGTATTGCATGCTAAAGTAGTCCTAGATCTCTTCAATTTCAAGTGTTTTGACTTCTGATAGTCTGCATCATCATTAAGTATTTAGGTAGTTTTCAATGATGATGAGTTTTGCTGTATCATATTATTGAGCAAGGCTAATTCACCTTGATAATAAATTTCCATAGATGGCTGCACAGGTTTATTTTTTATACATCTGGGTAGCCTTTCTGTGTTTCACTAAAATTACACATTTTCGTGTATGTCTGCATGCCCCTTCTGGAGTTGTATCCAATATAGATCTGTTTTCAGGATGTCTCTTGGGGGGTAGGGGGGAGACACAGCAGTCAGTGAAAAATCACAACTGCAAGATAGATGATGTGATTATGATTGTTTAGAAAACGAGGCATACTATATTTTTAAATGGACTTTAGAATCTACTTTTATTAGTCAGATATGTGACTCTAGGTGAGTTCTTTAATTTCCCTGAGCTTCAGCAATCTTATGTACCAGTGGGGACCGTAACACCCACTCCTTGGGGTTCTTAGAACATGTAAAAGTACCAGACACACTGTAGATGCTTAGTAATGTATACCTGCCTCCCCGTAGTGTACCTCCCAAGGTTCTTACTACTTCCTTGCTCTCATTATAGTTTATTACCATCCAGAAACAAAAGTAGCACTGGGAAAGAAGTAAAATCCCTTTGGCATTCGGTTCCTGTATTATAAGACAAGTTTGTGTTAGGGATCATAGAAAATATTGGCCTTAAAGGCTTTTTATATATCAGTTGTTATTTATTTAAGGGATATGATTTATTATACTACTACTTCTGTCTGTCCTCAGTCTGCACCTCCTTCAGTATAAATAATTTTCTGTTAAAGCTCTAAATCAGAGGCTTATATAATAGTTTTAAAAAATTCCTGGTTCATAGTATACCTTTCTGTGGAGAACTTAAAAACCATGTAAGAATAATAAAATTCTAAAATTTCCTTATAATAAACTATAGTGAAGCTAGAATTAGATTGATCCTATACCTTCAGATTAGAAAGAATGTTTTCAGTATTACCTGTCATGTATAGACTTAATTGAATTATCTGTGACTATCATAAGGGAGGAAGTACCCTTATAGATGCACATCACTAACTTGATACCCGTTTTTTTTTAATGTTTGCATTATTCAGATGTTACTTCAGCAAAATTATCATATAAATCAACATTTAATCTCTGTGTTTTGTGCTTGTATAATTTTAGCAACTGAAGGTTTTAAATAGCTTTTAAATGTCAGTATAAGTGGTTAGCACTGGCCATAAATCTTTTACTTATGAAAATATTTTCCCAGTCATTCAGGTGAGACATAAAAAGCAAAGCTTTATTTTTGTCTGTAAAATAACTCCCAATTCCTTTTTATAAATATAGAGATAAAGTTCTGGGCAAAGTCCAGTTCTGTTTCATGTCTACCGATGGTTAATTTGCCCTCTGGTTTAAATTTGGCTTAGTATTCTTCTGCCTTAAATTTCAGTGTGGCTTTTCTGTACTCTTTGTAACCACTTTCATATCCAACCTTGTGGTAAGTCAAGTTTCTCTATCTCTCTTAAACTTTACAATTTGTATAAGAATAGAATAAAGTAATTGTAAATGTCTTGAAGGAGCAACCCAAATGAGGTTTTTTTGTTGTTTTTTTTTTTACGTAGCTTGACATTTATTCTTTTCTTTTAATTTTATTTTATTACGTTATGTTAATCACCATACATTACATCATTAGTTTTTGATGTAGTGTTCCATGATTCATTGTTTGCGTATAACACCCAGTGCTCCATTCAATACGTGCCCTCTTTAATACCCATCACCAGGCCAACCCAACTCCCCACCCCCTCCCCTCGAAAACCCTCAGTTTGTTTCTCAGAGTCCATAGTCTCTCATGGTTCGTCTCCCCCTCCCAGTTTTGAGAGCATACATGATCATAAGAATTTGACCAATGATTTTTTTTTAAATAGCTACTATAAAATAAAACTTCTTCCGTAGTAGTTTGCAAGCAGTAACATAAATTTAAACCATAAACGAGTTTGATTTTTTTTCTTAATTGTCAAATATTACCTGATCCGCTTATTTATACCCTAATTTTTCAGGTGTTCAAGAAATTTGATTATGGCTTGTTTTTAAATATTTCTTTAGCTTTTTTTTTTAGCATATTGTTACTTAATCAAAAAACCAATTTCTTGAAATATGAAGACTTATTTAGTTAATTTATGGATGTAAATTTAGCTCATGATGGCTTTTCTTGTAGTTTTAAGGAAAAACTAGTTTTGAAACTTGACTTAAAAATATTAGCCTTGGGGCGCCTAGGTGGCTCAGTTAGGTAAACATCTGACTCTTGATTTCAGCTCAGGTCATGATCTCAGGGTTGTGAGATCCAGCCCCATAATCAGGCTCTAAGTTAGGCATAGAGCCTGCTTAAGATCTCTCTCTGCCACTCCCTCTCTTCCTTCCCCCCTCCCTCTCTTAAAAAAAAAAAAAAAACGAAGAAGAAGAAGGTTTAAAGGACTCGGGAATAATGTCATAGTATCTGTACTTTTTTTTGCCAAGGGTAGCATCATCTGAAAGTAAGAGTTAAGAATTTCATCACTGGTTCTTTCTGGTACATATTCTTTCTTGTATACAAAAGGTAAATAAGCCAAGCACCAGTCTTATATCTGAGTGCTAAGAGTTTATGTTACATTTTATTCAATGAGTATTTATTTTACAGTTATTATATATTCAGTAATTTCCTAAATACTGGAGAGTATAATATAAAAGTACACATGATCTCTGCCCTTAGTATATTACAATATTTTTGAGGAATAACAAACATTGAGAGTAATATAAACTATTACAGTATCAGGTTGAGGTTTATGTAGTAGCAGACTATAGATACAGCCAAAAGGAAAAAAGTATCTTTGTGATAGGGTTTAGTCACTATGTTTTATTAAAAGAACTGTGATTTTGATCTTGAGAGGGAACTGTTAGGTGCTGCAAGTTCATTCATATATTCCCATCTTAGATTTACAGCCTAATAATCAGCCATTTAGTGAACATTTTTATTGTGTCAAAAAACACTTTGGGTACTTCATTTCATTTGATTTTTTTACAAACTGATGAGGCAGGTAATACTGTCCTCATTTTACTTATTGAGGCTTAGAGGTTAAATAACTTACATAAAGCCACACTGCTAATAAATAGCAGACAAGAGATTCAAATTCTGGATTGTATTGTTTCTAGTGCCGGACTTCTTAACTATTACTACTGCTCAACCACACTTGATAAATGAGGAACTTAAGACTCCAAAAGGCAACTTATTCAAGTTCACACAGCCAAAAATGGCAGAACTGAGATTTAAACCCAGGTCTCCACAAAGTATTAGACTAAATCGTGTGAATTTGCTGATACTCAACTGTTCTGATGTATAAAAAGGTCAGTTTCATATAGTTCAGTTGTCATACTTGCTCTTTGCACTAGACCATATAATCCTTGAGTGAATATGGGGTCTAGATTAAAAGCAAGAAGAGAAAGAGGGGCATAAGGAATTGTCAGAGGAGAGATAATCTGGATAGGTAAGGTAACACCTGCCAATGGAGGGTCAGGAATGCCAGGGTGGGACTTTCAGGAATGATCCATTAAACAACCAGTAAATGAACATTTGTATTCTACAAACTGCTGCTAGAATAAAGCAGTCTTCAAACACAGGGTCTGGCTTTGTGCCCAAAGAACCAAGGATGTAGCAAGAATGAACATATGATATTGAAGGGAATCTCAGCAGGGCCCTAAAGGATGAAGAAGAATTAGGAAGGAGGAGAGAAGACAGAATGAGCATTGTTATACACAGGGCACCTTTCTAAGCGTGGCATGAATAAACTAAGGTTTTATTTTATTTTATTTTTTTTTAATAAACTAAGGTTTTAGAAAGACCAGTCAGATATGGAGTTGAAAATTGTTTATGGTGTAGGAAAGCTTTTTGGAATTTCTGAAGCAATTTCAATAGGTACCCAAGATGAAAGTAATTTCCATCAGTCTTTTCTTCACAATTATATTATGATTAATTTCCGAAATTGTTATAAAAGTGCCTTTTACTTTTTAGTATCCTCAATCCATTGTGAGTTTTCAAGGCTTAAAATAATAGAACTCTGGCAGTGAGTGGATAAAATACTAAAAGTTACCACATCTTTAACCCAGCCCCACCCTCTCTCTAGATAAAGAAAGCAAGACTTCTTGAAGTAAACTAAATCAGACATTGTACCATAATTAGAACTCACATCTGCTAATTTCTACTCAAGGGAACTTTCTACTACTATTGCCCCTCATTTTACTTGATGCAGTCTTTGAGTGTTTCTGTTGAAGACTTCTTTGAATTTATGTACTTTTTATATTCTTAATTCCATATTCTTTTTTGAGTCTCCTACAGAGTATTCAGTAACACTTTAAGAAAAAAAAGGTGCTTTTTTTAAGAAAGAATCTTACAAAATCCATTTAACTCATATGTCCTTTGAGAGTTTTTAATATATGAAATATTAATACATAGATAAGAGTATATGTAATATGTAAGTTATGAAGCCTGATAATAAAACGAACACTCATGAATCTGTCCACCCAGCTTAAGAAATGGAACATGATCAATTCCCATGAGTCTCCCTGTGTGCTTCTTGCCTGTGACCTCTGTCATCCACCAGCCTACAGTGCCATTTTCTGTGCTACCACATTTCTAGACTTTTTATAAATACCATTTCTCTGGTTAAGAAACTATCTTCTCTTAAATGGAATTCAAGTTTGTTAAATGTAGTTTCATAAATGGCTGTTAAATGTTGTCAGATGCTTTTTTATGCATCTATTGAGATTTTTCTCCTTTAATCTGTTAATATGATGAATTGGATTAATAGAATTCCTAGCATCCTCAACTTTTCAAATTATCTTTATTGTTTTTACACTGCCAAATTCCGTTTGCTAATATAATATTTAGGACTTTGACTTTTGCATCTGTTTTCATCAGTGAAGTTGGCTAGCAGTTTTTCTTATTCTGTTCTTGTTTCTTAATCAGGTTTACTGCCTTTACAGAATGAGTCAGGAAGTGTTTCTTTTTTCCAGAGTAATTTCTTTAAATTGGAAAGTGTTTTATAGAACTCACCTGTAAAATTCTCTGGGCTTGGTATTTTCTATAATGTGTAGAAACTTCAGTGATTTAGGGGCGCCTGGGTGGCTCAGTCAGTTAAGCGGCTGCCTTCGGCTTGGGTCATGATTCCAGGGTCCTGGGATCGAGCCCCATGTCAGGCTCCCTGCTCAGCGGGGAGTCTGCTTCTCCCTTTGCCTCTGCCTCTCCCCCTGTTTGTGCTCTCTCTCTGTCAAATAAAGAAATAAAATCTTAAAAAAAAGAAAAAGAAACTTTAGTGATTTATATATTTTTTGGAATTTGTCTATTTCACTTTATGAATTTTTTGTTTTATTTTTAATTTACTAACCACTAAATTATAGTATTTTCTCATTCTTATTTTGTTATTTTTGAGGGGAGGCTGATGACTTTGTTCCTTTTCTAATTTTATAAGTTAAATCCCTATCTTGTAAATTGTCACTGCTTCTAATTTTTTTCATCTAAATACTTGGAATTAAGTATATTTTCTCCAAGTGCCTCTGCAGTTGCATCCCACAGGTTTTACTGAGTTTCATGGTAAAAATCAGTTCAAATACTTTCTCATTTCCACTTTGTTCTCTTTGAACAATGAGTTATTTAGAAGTGTTTTTAAATGTCCAAATATATGAGACTTTTAAGGTTAATTTTGAGTCAATACAAAAATATATGGTTTATATAATACTATATTTTTTTTAACTTTTTTGAGATTTGCCTTATAGCTAATACATGATCAGTTTTCATAAATGTTCCATGGTGCTTAAAAAGAATGCATATTCTCCAGTTTTTAGGTATAGGGTTCATTGATATGTTTAGATCAAGCTTGCTTCTTACGGAGTTCAGGTTTTACTGGTGTGGTATTTTGTTTTTTTGGTCTGCTTATATTGTTTACAGAGGAGTATTAAAATACTGCACTATGGTAGTGAATATGTCCCTTTCTCCTTGCAGTTTTATTGCTGTATCTGTTTGGAAGCTATGTATTGATATAGCGTATCTTGTAATAGGTAGAGCATATAAATTTTGAATTGTTGTTACATAATGAATTGATCACTAATCATTTTATCTCTTTCTCTAGTAATTTTTTTTTAACCCGAAAATGTATTCTCTCTCATATTAATATAGCTACATAACTTTATTTTGGGTAGGTTTGACTATCTTTTTTCATCCTTTAACTTCCTGTTTACTCTGTGAACTAGGTCTGTCTCTTAAAAGAGCATTTAATCCAGCCTGACAGTCTGATTTTTTAAATATCTTAACTGAATAATTTAATCCATTTATATTATGGTTACTGATAAATGTGTTCCTTCTTATTTTATGTTTTCTCTTATTTCCCTTTTTGCTCCTTTTTTGCCTTCCTTTGAATTGAACAAATATATTTCTCATTCCATTATTTGTCTTTCTAATTTGGGAATCATATATATTATTACTTTTAGTAACTACCTGTGAAATTTTAACACTCATACTCAACCTAAAGTTAATATCTTTACCCTCATCTTCAACAATATAAGGATTTTTAAATCAGTGTTTCTCTTGCTTATGCTATTGTTATTCAGGCTGTAATACTGTCTTATTTATTTGTTTGCTTGGTAGTTTTGTAAATTAGTCATGTTTCCATTGTTTAATATTTTCTGTGTATAGATTCATCCTTATGTTTACCAGTATTCCTGATTGCAACTTGGCCCTTCAATCAGGGAAAATTTTTTCTTATCCCTAAAGTACATGCTTCAGAAATTGTTATGATAAGAGCTTATGGATGGTAGAATCCATTTTTGCTCGTCTAAGATTGTTATTTTGACCTTATTTTGACCTCATTCTTTACGTTTTTGTTGGCTAAACAATTCTAGGATGGTAGTTATTTTCTTTTAGCAGTTTAAAGATATTCCAATTTCTTCTGGCTCCCTTTTTGCTATTGAGAACCTAACTGGTATGGTTTTGTGGGTAATCTGTCTTTGGCTGCTTTCTGCCATCTTCTATTTGTCTTTGTTTTCTAGAATTTGACTATAATATGATCCATGTTTAATTCATTATTGTAGTTTTTCTGTTATTTTTCTGCTTGGGATTGGTTGTGGTTAAGATTTTTTGTATCGTCCAGCAATTATGGAAATATTTTATGAATTCACAGTGGATAACATTTCTCCCCTCCATCCAGAGCCACTCCCAACACAGACAAATTTATTTGCTATCTGCTTTTATAGGATAGATCTTTCTTCCTAGTTCACTATTCCCCCAAGACTGAAGCCTTTCTTAGGTTTTAGCTTTAAGCACAGCAGTTCTCCACTCTCATTCCCATCTACAAACGCCCAAGACTTTATGCCTATTCCTCTGAGTGCAGAATGTAGTCAAAACAAAAGCTCTAAATCATTGGTGTTCAGTTGAAATTCCCAGGGCTAACAGTTTAAGCACTTCCTGGACTCCTAATCCTTTATTTCTGGTCTCAGAGCATTTCTCTTACTTTCTTGAAAGCTCATCAAATTTTAAGAGGTATTATGCATGAGTGCATATAAATTTTATATGTGTGTGTATACATATATGCATACACACGTTGTGTGTGTGTGTGTGTGTGTGTGTATAAAAATCTTAGAGGATTTATTTATTTTTTGCAAGAGTATTTCCGGACCTCTAGTGAAAGAAATGGAAGGCTATCCTTTGCTTTGTAATAAAAATTTTCTCTTATCTTTTTTTTTTTTCACTTTTAAAAATCACGTTTTGTTCCTCCAATCACTTCTTCCTATAGGTAAGCAGTAGGTCATCCAGTCCTAGCGTCAGAATGATCACTACCTCAGGACCAACTTCAGAAAAGCCAACTCGAAGTCATCCATGGACTCCTGATGATTCCACAGGTGACCAGTGTATTTCCTCACTATAATTAAGAAGTTGAATTCATCATATTTGTTTTCATTTATTTGTGTCATGACTCTGATCTTTATAAAGGCAGGCATTTTACAGTAGTTTAGATTTTCATATTAATAAAATCAAATATTTAGCAATAAACTTAAAGATGAGTTTTTGAGTACTGAGATAGATTGTCTTGCCTTCTGCATTTTTTCCCCCCAGATACTAAACATGTGTATTAAAGATGGTTTGGTTTGGGGTCACTACAGACAGGAAGATACTGTATTCTTGATACTTAAGTCTCTGATTTTCCTATTTTTGGTCCATCCTACGGATGATAGTAGTAAAGTTCATTATCTCTTAGATAACTAAAATCAGAATGATAAAAATAATCATCATAATCTCAGTCTTTTGTTTTAAAGACACAAGATACCATGTACTTCAGTGAAAAAAAAAGTTTCTCACCATTAACTTTTTGAATCATTTTTAACTGGTAGGGAGACTTCATTTCAGTTACATAAATTTCTGTTAACAGACCTTAAAAGGCCTGTTAAATTACAACTCCCTAACATGAATGACTAACTGGTCAAAATACTAGTATTAAAATCTAGTGATGGAATAGTTTTATTATGGGCAAACAGGAAATTACATGCCATGGTGGAATTAACTTTCCCTTAGCATTAAGAGAATTTCCTGAATACTTATCAGTATGGTTCTGTAAAATTTATTATTTATATGTTAATATGTCAGGGAAAGATGATCTCTTAGACCTTGGAAGATTAAACCATTTGGGATTTTATTTAAGATCAACTGTGTTATTAATAGTGGCAATTAAATTGAAATTAAAAAGCTTTCTCCCTTTACAAACTAAAACACTACTTATAAGTATTTACAGATATCTGGCATGACTTAGTCAAGTCCATAATTTAATTTAAAAAATTAACTGAGTAGCTTTTCCCAGTTTCACGTAAGATACAACTATGTTTAGCCAGCGGTGTACTCTCTAGTTTTAGTAAGTTTAAATTTAGTGGTGGCAAAAAACTCCTCCAAGTTTCAGCCCTAGCATAGCCCAACCTAAGATTGTCCAGAACACTACTCAGCACATATACAGAATTCATCACAATGTGCTTTCTCCTCAGAGGTAGATAGGGAAACGCTCTTGACAGATTTGATCATTAACATTCAGGTAAGATTAGCTCTTTTTGGTTCTTCAACCCTCTAGTGAGGGAGTACTTGCCCTGACATTACAGCATTTGCTGAGACCTAGTGCTCAGCTTGGCAGGGCCTCCTGACTTCAGCCTAGACTAGTCTAGCCATGCCAGTCAACGTAATTATGAATTCGTGAAAGTAAAATAAAAATTCTCTTATGTCCTTCTCACTTAACTGCTGTTTTTTTTTCGACTTCATGTGTTCTTCCAGCCTTTCAACCCCAATCTCATTTTTTTATTTTCCGGGACCTAAAATACCAATAGCTAGAAATCATGCCTAGGTCCAAAATTCAACTGAATTTTGCCTTTGCCTTAAAATACGGCAAGTATGTGGTTATCATTTTTAGATAATTTTGAATATAGTTTTAGAAGTTGAGACTGGTTCAAGCTTATATTTAATGAAGTTCAGCTTTGTACTGTTTCTAAGAAAAGTACTGATAATCAAGCTACTACAATAAATTACAGGGAAGAGATATTGGTAAAGCCTTTTTCTTTGAAGGCCCCCTGATTCAGGAAAAAATTAGAAGTGCATACATAAGTTTAAATAACCTAATTAATTAGGTAGTTTTATTTTAAAAGAGGAGGGATTTCTGTGCATTTTCAGAGAAAAATAAAAAGCATATCAATTTAATAATCATAGCATATAATGAGTGTTCTTGGATTTCTATTTATAATATACTGTGGATAAAAAAAGACATACATACCCAAAAGCAGTTAGTGAGAGGGATAACTAGACATAGTAGAGGGAGCCACAGAGAGGGAAAAACCCACCAAAGAGTTTTTCTTATTTGCAAAGATAGAAGTATAAGACATGGCCCACTGCTTACAGTCTTATTAGAGTCATAATACTGACACATTAAAAATAAAAATAAACTCATCATGCTTTATGTAATAAATTTAAGAAACTGCTAAATTTGCAGTGCATAGCTGAGTGTTTTAATAGTTAATAGAACAATCCTTGGATTTTTTTTTTCCATTCCCTGAATACTGTGAAACACTGATATACTTAATTTTAAAATACATATCAGAGGGGCACCTGGGTGGCTCAGTCGGTTAAGCATCTGCCTTTAGCTCAGGTCATGATGCCAGGATCAAGCCCGGCATTGGGCTCCCTGCTCTGCAGGAAGCCTGCTTCTCCCTCTCCCACTCCCCCTGGTTGTGTGCGCTCTCTCACTTACTCTTTCTCTCTCTCAAACAAATAAATGAAATCTTAAAAAAAATAAATAAATAAAAATAAAATACATATCAGATACAGGGTGTTTATTTAATAAGATCTATCAAGTGTGAGAGATTTAAGAAAGAGTAATAAGAAAAATGTTGAAAGAGTTAAGATACTTAATTTTTCCTATAAAGTCAGGAGGCATAAATGTTAATCCCATGTGACTCATGCAAGTTGTTATGTCAGTTTATCTCTTTTGAAATACAAACAAAAGCTGTCTGTTCAAATACTTTGGTAAAATCGACTGGTTGGTTGATTTAACCCATTTAACTGTTCCACGCATGACATTGAGCTACAGTTTCCATACTCTTCATTACACCTGTGTTCAGTATACTCCCCTCAAAAGCATCTTTCATTTTCTGCAGTGATTCTCATTAGGAGAGGTGGGAAGGGGTTCACACTAGAATCTATATATAAATTGAAGATAATCCAATGGAAGAGAATGTGTCTCTTCTCCCCCCCCCCTTTTTTTCATTAAAGGACACTAATGTTCAGGGAATTGACACAGCATTATAGTAAACAGCATGATCAAGGAAAGAAAGAGATAGGAGGTTTGAATAGGTAGGGTCAGTGAAGACTGAATTTGAAGTATAAAGGTCCCATACCACTGTTTTGGGTTTTGTTTTCTTTCAGGATTTTATTTAAATTCAAGTTGGTTAACATATAATGTAGTATTAGTCTCAGCGGTAGATGTTTTTGTTTTTAATTGAACAAGAGCTTATACCCTTTAATGTACGAGAGTATGGTTGCATTCTGATTATCTGGTGATTGGATATTCTCTTTTTACCTTTAGAATTCAGAAATAGACTTTCTTCATTACCAATAGCAATAATTTTAATGTATTATTTACTTTAGGAAAAAAATGCCAATATTCATGCATGCTCTCTTGCTTTTTGCTTGTAATTATTTATGATAGAAAATAAAATACATACTTGAATTCCAGATACCAATGGATCAGATAACTCTATCCCAATGGCTTATCTTACACTGGATCACCAACTACAGGTAAAAGAGTACTTTCTCCGTGAATGTTTACTTTTTCCTTAGAAAAAGTTTAGAGAATCTATCTAGAAAGCAGACAGTTATGTTCATATCTGTCATCATATATTTATTTATGCTTTTAGTTGGCCTCCTTAAACTTTCTAAAATCAAGTTAAAATGATTCGTTCAGGTAAGTTAATGAAATCTAAAATTGGTAAAATCATATGTTCTTAACAGTTGTCTTAGAATACTTTCATATCTTTGTTTAAGAATGCCAAGAATGGGTGAGGGAGGCACCTGGGTGGCTCAGTTGGTTAAGCGTCCAACTCTTGATTTTGGCTCAGGTCATGATCTGAGGGTCATGAGATCAAGCCCCACATCGGGCTTTCCACTGGGTGTGGAGCCTGCTTGAGATTCTCTCTCTCACAAAAAAAAAAAAAGGAATGCCAAGAATAGCATTTTTGCTCTTTAATTTTAGTGCTATAGTATAAAATTTACGTGAGCTCATTTCTACTTAATAGATTTCATGATAACTAATGTTCATAGTGACTGAAAATATAAGTAATACACTTCAGTGTCTCCTCATGAGTATGAGAGCCATAAACTTCTTTTTTGTATAATATGGTTTGACAACCTGAAATGTAAAGCCAGAGGCCAGTGATACTCTGGTCATGATTCTCTGTAATAGCAAAAGTGTTAAAACAGCAAGGTGAATTTAAGCTCTGAGTTAACTCTGACAAAAGGACACTGAAGGGGCGCCTGGGTGGCTCAGTTGGTTAAGCGACTGCCTTCGGCTCAGGTCATGATCCTGGAGTCCCGGGATCGAGTCCCGCATCGGGCTCCCTGCTCGGCAGGGAGTCTGCTTCTCCCTCTGACCCGCCCCCCTCTCATGTGCTCTTTCTCTCATTCTCTCTGTCAAATAAATAAATAAAATCTTTAAAAAAAAAAGGACACTGAAATTTTCTAGGCCATGGTTTAACACTTATTTTTAAAAGACCATTGCTTTAGTGCTATAAAAACATATCACAGTCACTGTCTTAACTCTCAGCTTGATATTAAGATTTGATTTAATTATGTGTTAACAGTCCTGATTTATTTTCAGCCTCTAGCACCGTGCCCAAACTCCAAAGAATCTATGGCAGTGTTTGAACAGCATTGTAAAATGGCACAAGAATATATGAAAGTTCAAACAGAAATTGCATTGTTATTACAGAGAAAGTAAGTTATCTTTTATGAATAAAAGACATTAGTATTTTGAGTTTAAAATATGTTAAGGTGAAATATTGTTGGGAGACATGAAAACTTTGTAATTTTTAGAACTAATCGTTAAGCATACAGTTTACCCTTGAACAGCTTGGGGCTTGGGGTGCTGAACCCCCACTCATTCAAAAATCCACATGTAACTTTTGACTCCCCAAAAATGCTAATAGCCTACTGTTGACCAGAATTCTTACCAATAACATAAACAGTCAGTTAACACATATTTTATATGTTATATGTATTATGTACTGTATTCTTAGAATAAAGTAAGCTAGAGAAAAAGTTTTATTAAGGAAATCCTAAGGAAAAGAAAATACATTTACAGTACTGTACAAAAATCCCTCTATAAGTGGATCCATGTAGTTCAGACCCATGTTGTTCCAGGGTCAGCTGTATTTCCAAGTTGGAGGTTTTATGTGTATTCATCTTTAAGTTTGAAGCAACCTTTGGCTATTTTTCATGTAAAACTCAACCCTTTGACTACATATATTAAAATTAGGGAAAATAAACTGTGTTATATAAACATGTTTTATGTTCTAAGAATTTTAAAGCTAAAAGCTGTTTAGATTTATAGTTATAAAGATTTATTATTTCCTTGGACATAGACAAAATAATCTGATTTACTAATATTCAGCTGTGCTTTATCTTAAAAGTATTTTATAGATATATTTTTTCTAGGTATATGTTTAGGAGAGTAGAATTACTTTATTTTATACCTGTGAGTGTTTTTCTGGGGAGTTTTATATTCACATGTGTTTTTCTGAGAGTTATAAAGAGGCTGCCTTCCTCCTCCCTTTTTTAAGAAAGCCAATTTTCATGCTCCTTTATTTGAAATTCTTAAAAAACAGAGCAAAAACTTCAGTTTTCTTAAGCATGATCCTCATGAAATTTTATACCTCTGAAGCTGAATTATTGTGGTAACTGAAATGAAGTGCTATAGGACAAAATCATGGCAACTATATGTATACATGGTAATAGGATTCCCTCTGTTAATTTTAATCTAAATAAATGAAAATTTCTTGGTTCCTGAAGTAATTTGTGGGAAGTTTTGTTTGTTTGTACTTAAAAAAAAAAAAAAAAACAACTCCTTAACAGTTTACTGTTAAAGTGATTTCAACTCAGTACTTTAAAGGCTATATAGGAAATAAATATTAGAGTCTGTAAATTGTGAAGCTAATTGTGGAACTGTTGACACTTTATGTTAAAAAAAAAACAAAACACCTCTTTCTTTTAAATATTTAATCTGTACTTTTTTCATATTTGTTCATTTGAAAGAGGAGTTCTTTGCTGGAAAAAATAAATGATGGATTGAGGGAATGTGATAACTTTGACAGTTTTATTCAGTTTTAAATACTTTAAATGAGAAATATGAGAAAATCATCTAGAGGCTTTTCATTAATTATTCAGTTATATCCAGTAACTTCACTTTAGGAATAAGTATTGAACATATCCCAAAGTTTATCAGGCTATAAAAGTCTCTAATGGTCTTTCTTGAAAATGTTCAGAAAAGTGAGTAACTCATTTGAAAGTGGTACTTTGTATTGTTCTCACTTTTAAAATCGGAAATAGATTTAAGTTGATAGCATCTATTTTAATTAGCTTGCACATGTTTTATGAAGCCCCCACTTTGCACTGTAGTTAAAGAAGACTGGGACTTCAAAACATGAATAAAAAGTTCGAGAGTTAAAAGTGGAATGTGAATGAATGATAAAACATCATGTTATTTTCCTGTGGTCAGAGCCCTTCCCCAGGCTTTTTTCTTCTTCCTGCACAAAAGGGATACCAAATAAAATGTTTTGAAACTTTTATTATACCATTTTATCTGCATTCACTAATTGTCTAATAAGTACAGTTACTTACAAAAAGATTTTGGTGTTTGTATGGGTACACAGAAGAGTGAGTGATAGTTTCCATTCTAGCCTACAAGTGTGTTTGAGTAGTGTATGTAAGATGCATAATGATCAACCCAGAATAAAAGTCCTAATAAGTTGAGCTCATCAGTTACTAAGGTATGAATTTTTCTATCATGTACAATATTTTATTATGTGGTACTTGTTTTTAGGCAAGAACTAGTTGCAGAACTGGACCAGGATGAAAAGGACCAGCAAAATACATCTCGTCTGGTACAGGAACATAAAAAGCTTTTAGATGAAAACAAAAGTCTTTCTACTTATTACCAGCAATGCAAAAAACAACTAGAGGTCATCAGAAGTCAGCAGCAAAAACGACAAGGCACTTCATGATTCTCTGGGACCTTTAAATTTTAAAATATGCAAAGAAAGACTTTTTTTTTTTTTTTTTTTAAAGCAAACAAAAGCCCTTATAATGACAATTCATGAGTGTTAGCTTTTGGGCGTGTTCTGAATGCCAACTGCCTATATTTGCTGCATTTTGTTTCATCGTTTATTTTCTTTTTCTCATGGTGGACATGCAATTCAACTGTCTCCTTGCATAACATGGGGGCATCTGTGACTTGAATAAGCAGCAGTTCTCAACTTCAGAACAGATGCAGTGAACCATGGCTGTATATGCATGCTCATTGTGTGAAGGCTAGCCTAACAAAAACGGGGTATCAAACTAGCTGCTATGTGCAAACATTGTCTTTTTTCCGAGGTGGAACCTCAAGAATGATTTTGTTCTTGTATCTCATCTCAAAAAACAATTTTTTTTCCAAAAGATGGTATATACCAAGTTAAAGACAGGGTATTATAAATCTAGAATAATCAGTGGTACATTAATAGAAATGCAGAACATTTAGGGATAGTTGCAGGTGAGGGCTCTGATGCCAGCATCCTTCAATCAGTACTGAACTTAGTTCCATCCGTAAAATATTGAAAGGTAAGTGGCGGCTGCTGTATTTAATAAAAGCATATTTCATTGGACTAAAATTTGACTATGATACACTGAACAAAATGGAACCCTTTTTTTTAAGATAAAAAGATTTTTAATTTTGTGATTGCGTGTATGTGTTGAAACTGTAAAGATTTTATCACTCTAATAATATTATCTCTTAAATGAAATTAAAAGGTAAATGAACACGATCCAGCTTAAATGATCATTCCTTCCTGCAATGATTATTGGATTGTTTTAGTGTATATTTGAAAAACTAAAGAGAAATAATGGAAAATGGAAATAATTGCTCCAGCTAAAAGGCTTGGGCTTAGATTTCTTTTATGATACCAAAAGTAAAAAACCTGGCAAATCAGGAGAAGTTAGTAAGGAAATTAAAAAAGTAAATATAAATTCTTCAAGTATACTATTTATCAACATTGGAAAATTGATTTTCCTTGCAAGCCCATCCTAGAATGCCTGCTGCCTTTCAACACTTTCAAGGGAATTTCGACACTTATAAAGAGAAAATTTATATTGTTAACAATAACTTTGCTACCAACTTACTTTGAAAATAAAAGTAATAAAAAAACTTCATTGAAATAATAGACTATATAAGCTCTATTTTTTCAGTTGGTATTAAAATAAATCACATTTTGATACCAGTACAAGGTGTCTTTTAAACAAGGATGTCATCAACCTCATTTTTTATAGCATTAATGTTTTATGAAGAGAAAATTAAAAATGAAAGCATAATTGCTGTGATTATTAGAATTATATCATGATTGTATTGTAGTTTTGCTCTGTTTCAGATAAGCAAGTTGATCTAAGAAGTTATCAAAACTATTCTTAAAAATGCTAAAGCAGGTAACTTTTTCTTCTGTTATTTTTTTCCTCCTCCCACTGAGTTTTATAATGTATTCCTGTGTATACAAGCAATAAAGGTAAAAGACAGTTTGTACTAAACTGTGTCATTTTTAGCTTCCTCAGAATCTATTATTAGAAAGTTTTCAGTAAATAAATGTCTACCATTACTTTATTTAAATAAAAGAAGGGCTATCATTCCCAAATAATTTGATTACATAATTGGAAGTATGCTGGTCTCAACACATCAGTAGTAAAATAAAATTGGCATAAAAAATAACTGTAGACTAAGGAAAGGTATAACTCATTCATAACATTGCTGCTTGTGATATGTATGTATCACTCCACCAAAAGGGACCTAGTCACTGTTCATAGACTTTTCTGATTATCTCAGAGCATGAGATATTCAAGTGTGGATGCTAATGCTCGACCTTTCCATTAGGATTTAATTTAGCATTATAGATTTCAGATTTTATTCCTAGTCATTAACGTGTTTTTGGTATGTATTACATACTTAAAGGGAAAATATTATTATTACATGTAATCACTTCATAAAAATCTCCAATAGGAAAATGGAAGAAAATAGTAGTGTTAAGTCATGGTGCCAAGTGCAAAAAAAGGCTGTTGAGCACTTGCTGGTTTGTTTACAGTAAGTTCCGGGGATTCTCATACTGTATCCTAGACACTGAGTGTACTTCAGCCTACCTGGTTTTAAAGTAGTTGTGTTGCAAAGATCATACTTTTTAAGTCCTGATTATCTTTAATGGGAGAAAAGGGCAGCAGGGATAATTAAAATCCACAGCCAGTTTTATCCAGCATCCTCACCCATCAAACCTTCAAACAGATTTTAACAAGGAGCCAAATTTTTCATTTGTAAAAAAGTTTTACTTTTTATTCTAACCCTCATTTTTGGGTAGAAATGGTGAACCAGACAAGCAAGTGGATTAAAGGCCCTCATGTAAGAAATTCACAAACAATCCCTAATTACATTTCATTTTTTCCTCGAGGGAAAGATAACAAAGTCTAGAGAGAGACACTCCTTAGCATTAAAAATAACTTTTTTTGAATCAAATGAAAATCATTTAACATTACTTTATAGGATTACCGCCTGTTGAAGAGATTTGCTTAAAAGTTGTTTACAAATGTTTGACTCTTTTACTCAACCATTTTAGAGTATTTAATATGTGTTTTTTCCTCCCAAGTTTCTTCCGTGTTCCTAGTTTCAGCTCCTGCTTGTAGCCAGATATCACAGGCCTTGCCTGTGAAACACTTTTCTTTCTGTAAGTGTGTGGTTTTCAGCAGTCAGCTCCTCTCTTCAAATGGTAGGAAGTTCTACTTCTGTCATTCGGAACATTTTATGTAAAACAATGTAATGCAGAAATCCTTGTGCATACTGTATACTTGAAGGAAGCTTTTTAGATTTATTTTTGTTTGTAATAAAATTCAGATTGTTATTCTAAACTTGTTTATAAAAATGGTTAATGATTTATATCAGCAAATGAACTATGAGGTATTCTGCTGTAGCAGTGTGTTTACCTTACACAAAATCAAATAAAAACTGAAAAGTGAGTATTCTTAAAATACTCAGCACAGTTGTAACGTAATCATGGTTTTTGAGAGGCTAAATGACAGGCCAATTAACATATCCATCTATAACAATTCACTTTTTTTTGTTAAATGGGTACTCTTCACAGTTTCATTAAATAATGATTTATATGAAGTACAACATGGTATATACATTACTGAGTGATTCTTCTCATTAGAAAACTGATTTCCTGTAATATACTACATTACGTTAAGTATTTCATTCCTTTATCAACCTCCTAGCCTCCCAACCATCACATATGCACACACACATACACTCACAAACTCGACCTTCACTTTAGTAAATCAGCCCATTCATCATTCACTCATTCCTTTAACAAATATTTATTGAGCACCTATTACTTAAGTGAAGCTCCTGTGGCTAATGCCAAGTTACATGTTCTCTTTAGTCACATGGTAGTTAGCTCGTATTTCCATTTCACAGATGGAAAATTAGGCTCCTAAAGGTTAAGACTTGTTCCTGAGTCTGCTTTTCACCCATCATCTGTTTTAGGCAGAATCTCATGCAAGGGGACTCTGTGGCCACTATCAGCCCATGATGTGAAAGGAACATGAGAAATGCAAATGATGGGGGGAAGATATGAGGTCACTTGCAGGCACAGAGACTTTGTGACCACTCTATAGATCACAACAAAGCCAACACTGAGACCCACACATGTCTTCTAAACCCAAGTCTGTGCTCTAAACCACTCTGCCATACTGTAATGTAAAACTTGCTGAGTGCTTCAGCTTTCACATCCATTTATTTGATGAGTGGGGTGTCTTCTTCACTCTTCTACTCCCCTCAGCTGAAAAACAGGCTAAAAATGGAAATACAAATAATGATATTGTGAGGCTTGGCCTAGAAAGAAGACTTGTTCTCCACTCTCAGGAAAGGCTTACTCCAGGCTTTTTCATTTTTGGTTTGTTTTTAGTATTTTTGTTTTTACCTTTTTGTTTTGTTTTGTTTTAATTGGGATACAATTTTTATACAAGAAACTGCATCCATTTAATGATGTTTAATGCAGTTTATTGAGTTTTGACATGCTCTTAGACTCGGGAAGCCATCCAACAAACAAAATACATACTGAACATTTCCTTCCCCCCCTCCCCAAGGTCCCCTATGCTCCTTTGCAGTCCTTCCCTCCCTTTACTCCATGCCCCACAGTGCTTTCTAACAATAAAAATTTGTTTGCATGTTCTACAGTTTTAAACAATGAAATCATTCAGTATGTACTTTTATTTTTAAGCTTTTTTCTCCCTCTTGAATAGTTGTTTTAATTCCTTTGACAGGAATTTTAATTAAACCATTCCTAGTGATACTTGAGAATCTTCCAGTATCAGTCTTCAAGAGAAAATGGGTTTGAAGAGGCAATCGATGCATCTATTGTGGCCAGCTTGTGTCGTGTCATCTTCTGAAACACTTAAGATCACTTAATTTTTACAGAACCCTAATACTTTGCTTACAAAATCCCTTAGGTTGTTTGTTAAAGTAAGCCTGTTCCTCTCTGCATTTAGGTGTTAGAAATGCAACACGGACGTGGACAATAGCATATTGGTAGGTTCATGGTAGTTTTCAGCAAATACGGTTGATCAGTGTAACTTTTTAAAAGTTCTTTTCATTTTCATTTAGATTGCGACTGCTGTTTTGCTTGCTCACAAACCTGGGAAACTATATTTTAAGTAACCAAACAGTCTTCTGTATATAGTATTTGATATGGATATCTCCTACCGATGCTGTCGGTGGTCCTGTCTGCTATAGAGGTGCCCATGGAAATAAGATTACACTGGTAGTTCATGTACTGCTTACTGCCAGGGCCTGTGTTCCTTTTCTCTTAGTAATTAGTAACTGCTCTCAGAGTTTCTCATCCCTACTGCCATGAGGTCCCACCAAAACTGAGTTTGTGAAATGAACTGCGCTTCATGTCAGTTCTCAGTGAAGTCTTTGAGAATCAAGTGCTTGTTTAACTTTGTCTGAGTTTCCTGGTGCACTTTTAAAGGTTTTATTTATTTGAGAGAGAGAGAGTGCATAAGAGGGAGGGCGAAGTGAGGAGGGGCAGAAGGAGAAGGGGAAGCGGACTCCCCGCTGAGCAAGGAGCCCGAGGTGGGGAAGGCAGACGCTTAACCATCTGAGCCACCCAGGCACCTCCATGGTGCTTTTATATTTCCAAGTAATGAAATGCATTTTTTATCCTGTAGTTTAGTGGTCAGTGATCTCTTATAGATGCCATATGACATCAGGATAATTGCTTTGAATACACCAGAAATCACTGAGGAAATGCTGGATATTTATCTTCTGAAAAACAAAAGTAATGTACAAAATGCAGTTAACTCCTCAGGCTTGTTTTTTGTTTCTCCTTGTGAATACCTCTTCTTTAGTTATTATAGGAAAAACTGCATTAATCATTGATTGATAAATTTACTAAATTCAAATTAGAGCCTGAAAAAACCTGAAAATGGGTGTAACTTTTTTTATGGTTGAAGAAAAAATGGTGATATTACGTCACACACCTTTTTGACTTTTAATCCATTTCCTACAAAGATACTACCTAATATCCATCTAAAATGTCATGAGCATATTACTTGCAAAAATCGATACCACTCTTGTTTCTTCCATGAGAACCTTTTAACAGAAACTGTTTCTTTGAGGATTGGAAACATGTCTTTATTCTCTAAGCTGCATATGAAATTGATAAGCTATATGCTTACAATCTATTTCAGTACATTTGGGCTATTATATATTAGTACATTGCCTCACAATGTATATACTTTAATAGTCTTAAAAATTCATACTAAAACTCATGTCTTGGGGCGCCTGGGTGGCTCAGTTGGTTAGGCGACTGCCTTCGGCTCAGGTCATGATCTCGGGGTCCTGGGATCGAGTCCCGCATCGGGTTCCCTGCTCAGTGCAGAGCCTGCTTCTCCCTCTCCCTCTGCCACTCCCTCTGCTTGTGCTCTTCTGTCTATCTCTCTGTCAAATAAATAAATAAAATCTTTAAAAAAAAACCTCATGTCTGACTATGTAATTCTGTCTTCCCATTCATGATTCCACATTTTATGTACAGGAGACTTTAGGAAGTGGTACAAAGTTCCTTGGCCTAAGCTGAGTATTTCTTCCCTTTTTACTTTCTTTTGCAGCCATATCAGAAAAGTCTCTAGTCTCTGTGCTCCGTGTACCCTGTGATTCATAAGGACATAAGTTTGGCTGCTGCCCAGAATAATAGCTTAAACAAGATAGCAGTTTTTTCTTTCTCACAGAAAAAGTTTAAAGTAATATAGTAGCTTTGCTCATTTGCCTCATAGCCAAAGAGGAGAGGGAAAGGGCAAAAGCAGCAAAGGTGCTCTCACTCACGCTCTCATCCATTTGCCAGAACTTCGGCACATGCATTTACCCTACCTGCAGGGAGGCTGCGAATGTCTGTATAAATGGACAGCCATATGCATAACTAGAAGGTAGGAATTCAGTTACAAAAGAAGGATCAAAAAGATTTAGAGGACAAGTAGCCTTCACCACACCCTCATAAGGAAACTAGACCACGGCCGCCTCTCTGTCCTCTGTCCTCCCCTCTCTCCGTAATATGGGAAGTAGGCAAAGCTGGCCCCTCACAAGAATGCACAGTAGTGTCAAAATCCAATCAGTATGGTGTGCTTAAAGATTTCCCTGTATTTGTAATTGGTGCAGCTTAAAAAACTAAACCTTCAAAATGTGAAGTTAGAGCACTAGTAAAATGGACAGCAGTTCAAACCCAGTTCTTCTTAGCTTCAAGGCTTACAAAAATCTCCTTTTTAACTAGTTTAGAACTTAGAATACATTTTCTGATAGACTTAATAAAGGGGAGGAGAACTAGGTTCCTAAGCATTATTTTATAAAAGTCGATTTGATCTTTAATGGATATGAAATAATGTCATTGAATGGAATAGTTCCAACAAAGACTGTGAGAAAACAAAAGTGATGTGGTTGTTGTCTTCAGATATTGACATTGTAGTAATTTTTCCCTTTTAAAAGTTCTTTACCTTTTTACTGTTTTCTGCACAGTAAAAATTAAAACCAGAAGGACACCACCTTACACATCACTCTAACCATGTTTCTTTGTCAGGAACTCAGGGCCCTTTGCCCTGGGCACAACCATTGGAGCCCTTGCATGAATCCCACAGGGGCAGGAACTTCCTTT
This sequence comes from Mirounga angustirostris, assembly GCF_029215605.1. NCBI lineage: Eukaryota > Metazoa > Chordata > Mammalia > Carnivora > Phocidae > Mirounga > Mirounga angustirostris. The sequence continues at coordinate 77,514,193 of NW_026991716.1, read as the reverse complement.
CTGTACTGGCCCCAACCTGGATCCTTGCAGGTAGGGGTGGACCCAAAGGGTGGGGATTCCAAAGGTTCGCCTATGGATTTTGGTGAGGATGAAGCACAGTCTCAACAAGAGGAGTAAAAAAAATAAGAACTTGAATGGCTTTAAATTGTTTTCTTATTAATACACATTCTAGGGACCCCAGCCTCTGAAATTCTGCTTCACAATGACAGGCTATTATTCAGGGATATAAACTTTTTTTTCCAGTTCCTGAAGTGATTCTGTTACACTGGCAGATTGTAGAATTACCTACACCATAGAGCAGGTAGAAGGAGTATTGCCATTGTAAATTTTCTAGATTCTAACCCATCTAGTGTTGTGAAAGCTAAGAGAAAGAGTATGATATTGTGATGTATAATAAATCTATATTCTCTCTTCCTGTTCTGGCACACAGCTGGAATTTCTTAGGTGGTGAGAACAATAAAGATGTCTTGCTTTGTTAATGAGGTGATTTTTTGGAAAGCCCCTAGGTGGTGGGGATGGAAGTTGGTTGCCAGGGAGGCCAACTACCTGGTTAGAAGGTGGTAACTTTCTTTCATCCCCCCGCCCCCCACTTCAGGGGGGAAAGGAGGGCTGGAGATGGAATTCAGTCACCAAAGGCCAGTATTTTAATTGGTCATGCCTGTGTAATGGAGCTCCCATAAAAACCCCAAAAGAACAGGATTCAGGTTGCTCCTGGGTTGGTAAACACATGAAGATTGGAGAAGAGTGATGCACACGGAAGGCATGGAAACTCTGCGCCTTTTCCAAATACCTTGCCCTGTGCATCTGTTCCATTCAGCTGTTCCTGGGTTATATTCTTTTATAACAAACTGGTGATCTAGTAAGTAAAATGTTTCTCCCAAGTTCTATGAGCCACTCCAGCAATTAATCAAATCCAAGGAAGAGATTGTTGAGACCTCTGATTTATATAGCCAGTCAGGTCAGAAGAACAGATGACAACTTGGACTTGGAATTGGCACCTGAAATGGGGTCAGGAGGTAGTCTTGTAGGACTGAACCCTTCACCTGTGGAATCTCATACTTACTGTATCTGAGTAGACAGTGTCAGAATGGAGTTGAATTATAGGACACCCAGCTGGTGTCAAATGGCTTGGTTTGGGGGGGAAACACCCACACATTATAACTGGAGTCAGAATCATGAATGAGTCAGTGAAAGATAAAATCTACCATTTCCCTGAGATTCACAAAACATAGGAGCATGGAGGTAAGGATAAGATTAGGAAAGATGCAGAGCTAGAGCTTCAAAAACTATAGGAGGGCAACTCAGACAGTCTTCAGGTAAGTAGAGCCTGGGAGAGAGACTGCCTTTGTATACAAGGAGTGATACCTAAACATCAGAACTTCAAGAAGTTTTGAATATACAAACTTTGTCTTTTCCACCACTCCCATCTCTGTGGAGGAAGCATAGAAAATAAAGGTGATGGGTGCCTGGGTAGCTCAGTTAAGCATCTGCCTTCAGCTCAGGTCATGACCCCAGTGTCCTGGGATCAAGCCCCGCATCAGGCTCCCTGCTCAGCGGGGAGCCTGCTTCTTGCTCTGCCTGCTGCTCTGCCTACTTATGCTCTCTCTCTCGTCAAATAAATCTTTAAAAAAAAAGTAAAGGTGAAATCAGAAATCATTTTACAGGTATACTGCTATACAGTGTTTATCACAGCACTGAGTTGTTTTTAAGATTTTATTTGAGAGAGCAAAGGGAGGAGCAGAGGGAGAGGGACAAGCAGACTCCAAGCTGAGGGCAGAGCCCAATGTGGGGCTTGATGCAGGGCTCAGTCCCAGGACCCCAAGATCATGACCAGAGCCAAAACCAAGAGTCAGACACTCAACTGACTGAGTCACCCAGGCACCCCAGCATTGAGCTTTTAAAAAGCAATCTAAATAGCCATTAATCCGTGTTAAGTAAATCATAGTAGATCTACACCAGGTAATACTATATGTCCATTAAAAAGTATTATGAAACTGAATAAAGGAAACCTCATTTAAAATGGGAGGGGCACTTGGCAGGCTCAGTCAGTGGAGCATGCAACTCTCAATATCAGGGTTGTGAGTTCAAGCCCCATGTTGGGTGTAGAGATTACTTAAAATCTTAAAAAAATAAAAAATAGAGTCAGGAGGCCAGAAGGGGGAGTTTTCGTTCACTCATCGCCAGTGCAGACCCCAAAAGGAAGAGACATACCTTGTATTCCCAATTGGAAGAAACCTCCTTGACTACTCCAGCAGAAGGAAGAAAAGATTTCTCCATGCCCAACAACTAGCCCAGCCAATAAGAAAATACCACAATTCAGCCAATGAGAAACCCTCACCACCCTGAGCTCTCACTTTACCCCAGTAGACTTTGGTTCAAAATAGCCCCTCCCAACTTCCTCCTTTTCTCTAAATAAAGTACCGTTCCTCTCCTTTGATCTGGTTTGGCTATGGTTTGCCATAGCTTACATGTTCTGAATTGCAATTCCTCTGCTATTTCCAACTCCATTTTGCTGGTAAAATAACTTTTAAGGTTGACAGTGTGATATAGTTCTACACTTGATAATATAAATCTGTCTGAATTGAGTGCTTCAAAATATTAAAAGATTGACACGTGAAGTAGTGTTTATAACAAAAATGCAACATTTTAAAAAAATCAGTGTAATTCAACTGTACAGTTCTATCAGTAGATGCCTAAAGGACATTTGATAATATTTACAAATAAGGATAAAAATGGAATTTCCCAAACTTGATAAAGATAACACATTTAAACCAACAGCATATTAAATAGTTAAATGACTATCATTTTCACTAAATCTGAAACATTTTAATTAAAATCTGACCGCAAAGGTGCACTGTCATTCAACACTTTTTTTTAAGTTCTAGCTGATGAAAAGACCCCAAAACAATAATGAATATAAACACTGGAAATAAAGAAACAAGATTATCTTTACTTGCAGAATGTAAAATTATATCAAAAGCCCACAAGACTACTTAAATTCTAAAAATTAGGGAATTTGCTAGAGTGACTGTGATATGTATCAAAATTAGTTTTTTCTCTATAAACAATCAGAAGTAGAAATTAGATTTTTTTTTTTACTCCAACTGAAATGGCAATAATACTATAAAATACCAAAGAAAACATTTAACAGGAAATAGGGCTGATGAACACCATAGCCTTAATAAATAATATAAAACAAGACATGAACTTAACATTTTCCAAAATGAGAAAACAACATAAAAATTGTTATGTAGGGGCGCCTGGGTGGCTCAGTCGTTAAGCGTCTGCCTTCGGCTCAGGTCATAATCCCAGGGTCCTGGGATCGAGCCCCGCATCAGGCTCCCTGCTCCGCGGGAAGCCTGCTTCTCCCTCTCCCACTACCCCTGCTTGTGTTCCTGCTCTCGCTCTCTCTCTCTGTCAAATAAAATCTTTAAAAAAATAAATAAAAAATTGTTATGTAGCTACATATATGTATAGAGTATTTGTTTAATGTAATTTCAGTCAGAAACCCAGTGGAGTTGGGAGTAGGTTTGTTTTGAACTGGACAAAGTGATTTTAAAGTTCTTAGGAGACAGATGCTCAACAGTTAATGTATAATTTTCATGCAAATTGCACATACTTGGGTGTACAATTTGATAAGTTTGCAAGACGTATACATCTGTGAAACCACCACAGTCACAATACTGAGACTTTCCCCAATTCCAAAAGTTTCCTTGTACCACTTGATAATGCATCTGTCCTCCACTCCCTTTCCCAGACAACCGCTAATCTGCTTTCTATAACTAATTATTTGGCATTTTCTAGAATTTAATCCTATAGAATTTAATCTCTTTTGGTTGGTTTTTTACTCAGCATAATGATTTTGATATTCACCTAAGTTGCTGCATATATGAATAGTTTGTCCTTTTATTGTTTTTCAGCAGTGTTATATAGATGCAGCAAAGTTTGGTGATGCATTCAACTACTGATGGATATTTGGGGTTTCCAGTTTTTGACTCTTAACAAATAAAGCTCCTGGGGCACCTGGGTGGCTCAGTTGGTTAAGCGACTGCCTTCGGCTCAGGTCATGATCCTGGAGTCCCAGGATCGAGTCCCGCATCGGGCTCCCTGTTCGGCGGGGAGTCTGCTTCTCCCTCTCCCTCTCCCACTCCCCGTTTGTGTTCCCTCTCTCGTTTGTGTTCCCTCTCTCGCTGTGTCTTTCTCTGTCAAATAAATAAATAAAATCTTTAAAAAAAATAAATAAATAAATAAAGCTCCTATGAACATTTGTGTGCAAGTCTTCACATAGACATGTGTCTTCATTTCTTTGGGGTAAATACTTGGAAGTGGAACAGCTGAGTTTTATGGTAGGTATATATTTAACTTGTTAAGAAACTGCCAAACTTCTCCAGAGCAGCTATATAATTCTGCGTTCCCACCAGCGGTACTAGAGCAGTATCAGAATTACAGTTGCTCCACATCCTTGTCAACATTTGGTGTGATCAATCTAATTTTAGCCATCCTAATAGGTGTGTAGTGGTAACCTACAGCAGTTTTAATTTGAATGTTTCCCTGACAGCTAATGATTTTCAGCATATTGGCATGTGCTTAGACGGCTTTCGTATCATTTATTTTGTATAGTGTCAAAATCCTTTGTCCATTTTTTAATTGGGTTATTTCTCTTAATATTGAGTTGTAAGATTTCTATATACTTTTGTTACAGTTTTTTGTCTGATATTTGTGCTGTGAATGTTTTGTCCCAGTCTCTGGCTTGCCTTTTTCATTTTCTTAATCATATTTGTCAAAGAGAAAAAGCTTTTTGTTTTTTCCTACGAAATTGTTTAATATTCTTTATCCAAGTGTAATTAACATACAGTGTAATGTTACACTGTTACGTTACTCTACAGTGTTATGTATTAGTTTCAGGTATACAATATAATGATTGAACAATTCTGTGTATTTCTCAGTGCTCATCAAGGTAGGTATACTCCTAGTCCCTTTCATCTATTTCTCTCATCCTTTCACCCATCTCCCCTCTGGCAACCACCAGTTTATTCTCTGTATTTAAAAGCCTTTTTCATTGTCTCTTTTTCTTTATTCATTTGTTTCGATTCTAAAATTCCACATATGAGTGAAATCATATGGTATTTTTCTTTCTGTGACTTTATTTCACTTAGCATTATACACTCTAGGTGAAATTCCCTGAATTAATCTGCATGATAGACCCCCACCCTTCCCCCATAGGAAAGTGACCTTGCCTGAAATAATCCTTTTTTTTTTTTTTTTTTGTAATTACTTCCTTGCCCATATCCCATTCTGGCTATAAAAGCCTTCCATTTTGTACAGCTCCTCAGAGCTCCTTTCTATTTGCTAGATGTGATGTTGCTCAATTCATGAATTGCTGAATAAAGCCAATTAGATCTTCAGATCTACTCACTTGAAAGTGGTTTTTAACAGGGCAAATAGAAGAAGTGGACTGAGAGCGAGAGGGGGGGCATAAGTTGTTCATTTTGCCAGAAGATACATTGGATTTTAAAACTAAATGCACATACCTCCTTAAAAAATAAAATGCATCTTTAAAATGCATATACGAAGTCAGGCAAATTGTCAATTTACTTGCGGAGGTGTCTTCTGCTTCTTTGCTCTGAAGCTCCTGCCCCCAGCCTGTGGTCAGGCCGCCATGGCTGTGCTATACAATCAAGACCCTTAATGAGCTGACCCAGCAGGCGGAAGTGGAGGAGGCGTCAGCATTTCAGGGCTTCTGTGGCCCTCTAGTTAGCAGAGCCAAGTTCTGAGGAGTTTTAATTAAGTTCAAATTAGGAATGAAGGAGGGGAGGAATTGGGAGAAGAGGAAAACCCTATCCCTTGTTCCAGCTTGCCTTGTCATACATTATTGCTTACATAGCAATGATCAGCCCTGCTCAGCTACCACCAGGGAAATTATCATATGTAAATAAGAAACTCGGGATTACAAAAGGTCCTTGCATGTTCAAAGTGATTAATGTTCAACTTAATCTTCAGGGATTAGTATTTATGCCAAGTTAATAACTGAAAGGATATTCTGTAAATGACTCATTTAGTCATAGCATATACTTAGGGTTTTACACAAATAATCACTACAATTTATGGTGATTAGAGTATTAAGTTCAATTTCCACTTATGTTTGGAGGCAGCTGTTTCTCTCAGCGTCCCTCAGGTTTAATACAGCAAGACTTAAAATGGGTCATATGTTGTATCAGGCAACGTTACCCTGCCATTTTATCGGAGAGAGACTCTTTCCATTATGCTGGTCTTACAAGCACATCTCTTGTGCAGAGGAGCAATAATTTGGCCCAAATCCAGGACTCTCCCTACATTCTTAAAGATCTATGGGGGGGCTTGGCTTTTACATTCATTCACAGAACATGATTCCTAAATCAAGGTAACATTTTTAAAAGCACTGTAAAGAATTTATGTTAATGTCGTTACTGTAAACGAGAGGACTTAGAATCTTTCCTGAAAAGAGTCAACAAATACACATTCAGTTCTCTTTCCCGTCCCAATATTTTGATTCATTCTGTCTAATCATCAACATCTTAAGTATATGTGACAGAAGAAATTAATTTGCCCTAGCGGGGAATGGGGAAGGTAACATTAACAATACCGAGATAATAGGCGTGTAGAATTGGATCTAGGCCGGGCGCCTGGGTGGCTCAGTCGTTAAGCATCTGCCTTCGGCTCCGGTCCTGATCCCAGGGTCCTGGGATCGAGCCCCGCATTGGGGTCCCTGCTCTGCGGGAAGCCAGCTTCTCCCTCTCCCACTCCCCCTGCTTGTGTTCCCTCTCTCACGCTCTCTCTCTCTCTCTGTCAAATAAATAAATAAAATCTTAAAAAAAAAAAAAAAAAAAAAGAATTGGATCTAGGCCATCCTCTGTACTCGGCATGGAAACTGGCTGGGCCTCCTGACTCCCAACAGTAAGGTGGCATCTAACCAGGCCCAGAACCAGTCTTTTTCCTCCAAGGAATTGCTTTTCCTTCACACAGTCAGCTATAACCCTCTCGTTTTCAGGCTCCAAAGCAAAGCTCATTGATGACTGCACCTCCTTCCCCAGGTCCAGGAGCAATTTGATAGATGGTGATCTAGGAGAAAGTGGAAATGTACTTGTTACCATTGCATCTATAGGTGGCATGCCTAGCCTGGAATCACAAATAATAAAAACTGGAGATTGTCATGTCAGTGAATAGTCTGACCTTGTCCTCGCTACTGTGGTTCTTTTCTTTTTCCTTCTTTATATATTTAGGAAAAAAAAAATCACTAAAAAAACAAGACGGCTATCCACCAAAGGAAAGTGAAGAAGTATATCCACATGTTCTTGAAATCAGTTTGTAGGGGATAGTCCTATGAGATGAAATGTCACATTTTAATAGATAATAATATGCCCCATTCCTACCAGCCAGCAGAATAAGAGAATTTGGAACAAAGGTGGTAAAGGAAATCTTTAACATATTTAATACTTCTAAGCCCCATTTGACTATTTTTAAGTATAAAATAAGACATCTTACCCAAAAATAACCAAAGCACTGTGTCTCAGTAGGAACAAGTTTTATTCTTTCATTTTAATGAACCTGACTGTTGCTCGTACGTGGAACAGTCTGCTGAAACAGACTACTTTTGCATTGCGGACCAACCACCTCCGCATTTGTCACTGTGACAGGCTGTTATTTAAGGGAAATGGCAGGTTGTTCAGATCCTAAGTGAAGTTCTAAGGAACAATTATAGCAATGTTTAAACATTTCAGGCAGCAGAACTGGCTCAGGTACTAGCTTGTTTAGGCAAGGAAAAATATAAAAGCTGATTTCCTGTATGTTTCAATCTATCAACCTACCCAAAGAATACGTGCTTCCTTTCTGTTCCTTTTAGGATAGTCACGGGGACGCCTGGGTGGCTCAGTTGGTTAAGAGTTCGACTCTTGATTTCAGCTCAGGTCATGATCTCAGGGTTGTGAGGTCGAGCCCGCATGTGACTCCACACTGGGCACTGGTATGGAACCTGCTTAAGATTCTCTCTGCCTCTCTCCCTCTGCCACTCCCCCCACCCCCCCAAAAAAGTCACTTTTGTTAATAGCACGTAGTTTTAACTGTGATAGTTGGCATAGCTAATGTTGGAAAAAGTAGACTCATCTGAGGCTTCCTAAGTATGAGAATAAGCTAAAGTAGCTTTAAAACTAAAGTATCTCTCTTCAGTATTTTCTCTAGTCTTTTGTCACGACCCCAAGTGGTTGACAGTTTTGGCAAGGCCTGAATAGAAGCACAGCAGGAAACCCCCTTTATCCACTTTAAAGGAATGAGTAAGCAAAGTTAAAGGACATTTCATCGCTAGTAAAGGTATATGATCATGAAAAGGACCCAACTCCTTTGGTTCCTGGTTTCAGTCTGATCACACAGGCACAAAGGTGCTTTGCTTTGTCTATGCAAAGTTTCTGTCTACATACGTATTCTGTTGATGGGAGTTTGCTCACAACTGTCTAAGATGAGTGTCTCAGTGAGATGGTTCCTCATTGATTTTTGAATTCACCTTCATTTCTTTCCCTCAAGGAAGACAATACAACTTGAAGCTTTCCTTGTGTGCTTCAGATCAAAAACCTTATTGGGGTGCAGAGAGATGTAGGATTCATTATGTGTGGCTGCAATGTACTCTGAAAAACGGCTAGTTGCAATTTGTTCTCTTCTAGATGGTTATAGACCAATTCATTATGCTGTGCTCTTGTGTTTTCCCTCTTTCCCTCCTCATTTATTAGTCTTTGTCACCATTTACAGACTGCAGTAATCACAGAAGATCAATTTAAAAAGAAAAGAATATTCTTGATTATCTAAAAACGATTATCTTTGCAGGCCTTCATCAGGTTAGTTACATTAGGTATGCTATAAATGCCTATAAATTTTATGAAGCCTTATTCATCTGATACAACTACTTTTAAAAATATGTAATTTTAAAAAACATTTATTTTAAAAATGTAAATCACTTTTTTGTAAATCAAGAAATTCATATTCTTATGCAGAATCTTTTAGCAAATGCACAAATACAAATCTGTAATTCCCACCACCCTACAGCAACCTGTGTCCCCATAGACCACTGTACCTTCAGTGCATGACTTCCCACTGTTCTGTCTCCACTTCTGCCTCCTCCTTCTTCAAACTTAGATTTTCAAATTACAGTTATCTATTCTCATTAAACATGCCGAACAATTCACAATTACATAAAAAAGGTAATAATCTGTTAAGAGTATCCTTCCCTACTGTTTTCAAAATACATGCAGGCTTTTTTCTTTTGCTTTAAATTTTTTTTACCAAACAGCATTTTATATTTGCTATTTCATGTAGCAATAGATCACGGACATCAATCCAGATCAGCATATATAGACTTAATTCAGTCCTTTAAAAAAACTACATAATTTAATCTTTTCCCTATTAGTAGACATTTTTGAGGTTTAGGGTATTTTTTTAATTAAATATTTTTGGTCATTATGCAGTATTTGAAGTAACTTCTTTGTATATATCCTTCTATACAGGTGCTCTTAATCCTTAGATTCCTCAAAAGGAAGGTTCTATCCAAGAATATGATTTCACTTTTTATAGAGGCTCCCAGACTATTCTGGAATAAGTTTAACAGAACATGAGAAATAATAAGTATTGGTGAGGATGTGGAGAAAAAGGAACCCCTTGTTATGCATAGTTGGTGAGAATGTAAACTGGTATAGCTACTGTGGGAAACAGTACGGAGGTTCCTCAAAAAATTAAAAATAGAATTCCCCTATGATTCAATAATTCTGCTACTGGATATTTACCCAAAGAAAATGAAAACATTAATTCAAAAAGATATATGCACCCATATATTTATTGCAGCATTATTTACAATAGCCAAGATATGGAAGCAGCCTAAGTGTCCATTGGTAGGTGAATGGATAAAGAAAATGTGGTGTATACACACACACACACACACAATGAAATATTACTCAGCCATAAAAAGGAATGAAGGCTTGCCATTTGCCACAACATGGATGGACCTAAAGTGGCTAAACAAGCCCTGAAATGCTGATGCCTCCTCCACTTCCACCTGCTGGGTCAGCTCATTAAGGGTCTTGATTGTATAGCACAGCCATGGCGGCCTGACCACAGGCTGGGGGCAGGAGCTTCAGAGCAAAGAAGCAGAAGACACCTCCGCAAGTAAATTGACAATTTGCCTGACTTCGTATATGCATTTTAAAGATGCATTTTATTTTTTAAGGAGGTATGTGCATTTAGTTTTAAAATCCAATGTATCTTCTGGCAAAATGAACAACTTATGCCCCCCCTCTCGCTCTCAGTCCACTTCTTCTATTTGCCCTGTTAAAAACCACTTTCAAGTGAGTAGATCTGAAGATCTAATTGGCTTTATTCAGCAATTCATGAATTGAGCAACATCACATCTAGCAAATAGAAAGGAGCTCTGAGGAGCTGTACAAAATGGAAGGCTTTTATAGCCAGAATGGGATATGGGCAAGGAAGTCATTACAAAAAAAAAAAGGATTATTTCAGGCAAGGTCAGTTTTCTTTTTTTTTTTTTCAAGATGGATTTATTTATTTTAGACCAAGAGAGCACGAGCGGGGGGGGGGGGGGGAGGAGGGGCAAAGGGAGAGGAAGAGAAATCCTCAAGCAGACTCCCTGCAGAGCAGGAAGCCTGATTCAGGACTCGATCCCAAGACCCTGAGATTATGACCCGAGCCAAAATCAAGAGGGGGACGCCCAGCTGACTGAGCCACCCAGGCGCCCCAGCCACTTTCCTTTGGGGGAAGGGCAGGATTCTATCATGCAGATTAACTCACTAGTGTTGATAAGGATATTTCAGATGGGTTCCAAATTCCATTCCTGAAGGAGGCTAGAACTTCAGTTAGGTATTAAGTCTTGGTCTCCTGGAATGGGGATTAGTACAGGTGACTCCATTTGGGGCCTGTTGTTTCTTTTTAACAACTCAATACTTGTAAATAATATGTACTGCTATTACGAATTTTGCATGCCAAAATTTTGACCTCATATTATGGTAGTGGAAGGTTTAGCCGGTTTGTGCACACCTCTCCTATTTTCCTTGCCCTTTCATCCCAAGGTCACAATCTTAGATTAAATCAGTCAATATTGCATTATGACTAGATAACTAGCATTCACAGCCGAGCCAAGTAAAATGACCATAATTATATGGCCTTTCTCTTAAAACCATTTGTTTCTCCTAGTATCTTTTTTCATTTGTCTATAGATTTATCACCTTATTTTGGTCAATTTTATGGTTTTATTAACACAATGCGACATGTGCAGAAGCTGTCCATTCATTTTCTTTGATGCAAGCCTGGCATTGGGATTGGTGACTGATGGCCAGCTGAACTGTTCTTTCCACAATGGCTTTAGGGTTCTTGGAGGAGATACTGTGAGCAATCTCTGTACAGTAAGATTTGTTGCACATTTGCAGCACTTCAGGCTGCTTGACAGTGTGGATGAGGAAGTCCCGGAAGCCACTGGGCAGCATGTCCTTTGTTTTCTTGTTGCTCCCATAACCAGTGTTGGGCATCAAGATGTGGCCCTTGAATCTTCTACCTCTGGGTTCCCACCAGCTGTGCTTGATTTTGATATATCACTAACTGGTGCCAGATGGTCCTCTTTTTAACGAACTTGGGCTTCACCAGAGTGAAGTAGGAGATATGGCTGCCACCTCTGCAGGCTGCACCAAGGAAGAGCTAGATTTATCACCTTTAAAAAAAAATGCTCCAACAGATTTATCACCCACACCTATTAATAATTTTTCATATTCTCAAACACAGTTGCAGATCCATTTCCTCTCTGGAGCCATCATTCTGCAGACCCAGTACAATTTCCCGAGCTCCCATACAGACTTGGTACTCTCCAGGCCAGGGCTGAGCTGTCATCCTGTGACTTCCCTTTGGTGCTTTCTTGGGCTGGATCCCTGTTTCCTGGACGTCATGTCTTTCTTTTTTGTGGTTTACTCCCTCATTTTGCTAAAGTGTATCATCCAGCAACTTCTTCAGAAAAGGCACAAGTGAGGTAAACTTTTTGATTGGTTAATTTGTCTGAACATGTCTTTATTCTACTCTAGATGCTCAGTGGCCCCTACATTTCTCCCCAAGGTGTACCCAGTTCTGTAGTATGTTTGTCCCCTGAAGACTGAGCACCTCCAGGTAAGAAGACCCTAAAATGGCCTTCTTGCTCAACTGTTTTCTAGGCCATTTTAGACTGGGAGAACTGATCTTTTCAGTTTTCAAGTCTCTACCCTTTTAGCATATAAGGAAATTCATGCCTCACAGTTACATACTTTTTGTTTTTATTATTATATCCTTAGGCCTTTTCTATCCAAGGACATAGATTGGGATGAGGAGAGGCAGAAGTCATAAGTGAAAACTCAACTGCCTGAAATTGACTCTCCTTCGCCCATGAGAGTTGGGCAGTTTTCCAAGACAAGGAATGTCGGGTAGTATTCTCTCAAGCTGCCATCTGTCCAGCTGTTGGTGCCTCACCTCACTATGGGCTACCAGTTGTGGAGCAAGGCTCACGTGCCCTAGCATCTGACCCTGAAGAATAAGGATTGGTCAATCTCAGAGGGATGAATTGTCCATGAGAAAATCAATACCATTTTTACCTAAAAGGAGCCGAAGCAATTTAATATTCTTCTGATAAGGGAGAGGGAAGGGGCATCTAGGGTGCTGCTCAAATTAAGGGGAAAAGGAGAAAAAAAAATTTACATTAGACAAAAGATTTATGTAAAAAAGATTTCCAGTAATCATTATCTTTACCACCCTTCTCTCTTGCCTCTGTGGAGGCTAGAAACAAGAGATTTGCATTTTGAACTTCTGTTACAGGTTGGGGTGGGTGAATAACCTACATATGGCCAGTGGGCAGTGGGGGAAAGACTGCTCCTGTAAAAGCCTTCCAGACAGGCCTAGAAGGAAGCAGGCTTTTGCTTCCATCTGTCCTTCCTGCTTAAGACACCATGAGGACCTAATACATGGAACCATCTTGTGATGATGGTGACAAAAAGCCCACATATAAGGGCGATGGAGCAGAGGATGGGAATGACCTTGACAAGCTGCCTGCCAACCCTGAGATCACTCTCTCCAGACTTCTTATTAATAAGCAATAAATGTCCCTACACAGGAAGCCACAGGAACTTGGGTTTTTGGCCACTTGGAGCAGATAGCTTACCTAACTGATACCACCAATCAGGGAGAGCTCTTTCCTACTACCACATCCCTGCCATGGTCCATGTGACTTGACTCAGTCCTGTCCACACCCTGGGAGTGTGGGCCACTCAGGGACTCAATGTAAGGTCCCCTTACTGCTCCTCCGGCTGAGCTTATGCCCTCATAGAATGACATCTTCCCTTTAGGGCTGGAGTCCTGCCTTGATCTTGCCCATTGCAGGCCCTAATCCCATCAACACCATCAAATATGTTAGCTGATCCAACTCAGGTTGTCCAATTCCCTACCTATCCAACATCCAAATATGGTCTATTCCCAGAGGTCCCATCCTGTAACCCATGATACCCTGCTGGAACTTTCCAAGGTCAGCTGCTTGCCTAAATGGCCAGTTACCTTCCACTGGTCACCTTCCTCTCTGGGCACCAGGCTCCACCTACCTGGCTGAACCGCCTTCCTGACCTTCAGGGGAGTTTGCTGATCCTTCCTCTGCCAATCCTTGCCCAACCCCAAGGAGGTGTCTGGCTCCATGTCCTGCCCCTGAGTAACACATGTGCCAAGCAGATGGAATCTAGGCCATCAATATCCTCTACAGGTGGCTGGTCTGCATTTTAATCTCTTATTCTATTACCCATTGTATTGAAGTTATGAACTGCTTCTACTTTCTGAGGCAAGCAGGGCATAAATGCTCCCTAAATGTTAATCGGAAAGTTGATAGAGTCAAAAAGTAGCAATGGCTCAGTCATGTTGATTTTGCTCAGCTAAAGAAAAAAGTCACCTTTTCTTGAGCTAAGCAAAGAAGTATTTTGCATTTCAAAGTTTTCCTCAGAATGTCTTAGATTTTAGATTTTCTTATCAATTAAGTCTTTAAAATGAAAATTAAGTTAAAGTTATCAGGAATGTTATTTCTTTTTTCTTTCGGTAGAGGATGATTTTTCAGTCTAGGCATTCAAGAGAATTTTTTTTTTTTAAAGATTTTATTTATTTATTTGACAGAGAGACACAGCGAGAGAGGGAACACAGGCAGGGGGAGTGGGAGAGGGAGAAGCAGGCTTCCCGCCGAGCAGGGAGCCCGATGCGGGCTCGATCCCAGGACCCTGGGACCATGACCTGAGCTGAAGGCAGACGCTTAACCGACTGAGCCCCCCAGGCGCCCCTCAAGAGAATATTTTTTATCAGTTTAATAAATGGGAGGGTACCATGACAACCAAACCAAGGTCCCTAGGGCTGTTGTAGCTTCAGAAAGACGTGTTCTGTGGTCGGTGGATTGCCGGAGTTCACTACACAGACAGCAGCCCGCTTTTCCCAAGTTCGCTCTCTCCAGCCCGTCCCCACTCAGCACAGAAAGGGGAAAGGACCAGGTGGAGTTGTGCAGACAGGAGCTCCCAGCTGCCGTAGCACACATAGCCACCCCTCTCTGTTTCCCCTTCCTGAGAAGTTATTTGTTGCTGCTGCAAACTCCAGCCACTGTTTAAGTGTATTATAAGTATTAACTTGTCTAGTGTTCACAAAAACTCTGAGGTAAGTACCATTAGTATCCCTAGTTTACAAAGGAGGGCACAAAAGCATGCAGAGGTGAAATAATTTGCTTGAGGTTACCCTGCTAGTGCATGGCAGAGGTGGGGCTCAGGACAAGCTGCTTGGGCTCTTAACATTACGCTGAAGTCTGAACGGCACTCGGGGAAATAATAGGTGAATGTTTTCCAGAAATGGATAATGTCCTGACTAACAATGAAATGAATGTATCTTTAAAATGGGCTCTTCAAGAGTAAAAACTTGACCAGTACTTGCAACATGAGGGTTAAATGTCCATTAGAACAATATGTCTTTATTTAAAGGTCAGTTATTTATGAATTGCTAGTCTTCAGATTAAAGAGCTAGAAGTGTCATGAAAAAGGAAGGAAAATGTACTGAAGAGTGTGTCGGCATTATGAACAAAAGCGATGGTGAGAGGCTTGTTCACCACTGAGAAGTCTGCAGAACTAAAATGTGATTGATACTGTCTAAGGAATTCAGATTCCACTCTGAAAAGTGGAAAGAGGCAAGCATTTCGACAAGGGACAGAATCTGTGGGAGGGTGGGAATGGAGATCTTTAGAGAAAAAAAAAGAAGTGATGTTAAGCAAGAATTCAAAACAGACCTCTGGGGGAGCCACCTTGAGTTCTGACTCACTTCTCGTGAAAGAATTCATCTACCACAGTGGATGGTGCAAGGCACCAGGACAAGGAGTTCCTGCCTGGAGGCATTCATGGGTTAATGGAAAAAATCAAGTCGGGTAAAACAGGCAAAGGCCGCCCATTGTGGTATGTGCCATCACAGAATTAGGTCAGAGGGCTGGAGGGAGCTCCCAAGGCGGGCCCTATAGTAGTCTGGGGCCAGGACCCTATGAGCCTTAGCTGCATACTGCAGGTTGAAGAAAAGTTGGCCAGGCAGATATTATGGGGAAATGTTTCAGGATAGGAGCATAATGTCCAATGGCCTGGAGTGAAAGAGACTATGGTACCTCTTGAGTACCGAGGGCTGTTCCATATGGCTGCAGCAGAGGCTGTGGGGTGAGCAGGGTGAGGTGAGCCAGGGGAACTGGGAAAGGATAAGGTCCTGATGACAGATGTGTCCCTGGAGGGATATGGACCAAATTGGCAGCCCCAGGGAGCCTTAGTCCAAGTTGCTTTTGTGCATTGCATTCTTCCTACATCCCAGCTCTGCTCTTTTTCCCCTGTCATCCATTCCTGCAGAAATCGAAAGTCATAACATGCAGGCTACTGTGACTGTCCCTGGTTTAAAACCCTTCAGATTTCCCATGGTATTTGGGGTAAGATCTGAGACACTTGATGTGTCTACAAATCCTTACCTCATCCTGCCATAGCCTTCCCCTTCAGCTCCATCCGCACCCACTTCTTGCCAGTGGCATCTTCTCACAACCTGCTCCCAGCTAATTCTTGCTCAGCTGGGACCTAAAGGTCCCAGCTTCAACTGTGCTTCCTCAGGGACGCCTGGGTGGCTCAGTCAGTTAATTGTCTGCCTTCAGATCTTGTTATGATCTCAGGGTCCTGGGATCGAGTCCTGCATCGGGCTCCTTGCTCAGCGGGGAGTCTGCTTCTCCCTTAAAATAAAATCTTAAAAACAAAAAAAAACAAACTGTGCTTCCTCAGAGAATCCTTCCTTGATCCCAATCTAAAATTGGCTCCTTTGTTATATTTTGGGGGGTTTTTTTGAGGTGAAATTCACATAATGGAAAATTAACGATTTTAAAGCACACAATTCAGTGCCATTTACTACATTCACAATGTTGCACAACCACCACCTGTAGTTTCAAAACATTTTTTTTAGGTTTTATTCATTTATTTGACAGAGAAAGAGCACACAAGCAGGGGGAGCGGCAGGCAGAGGGAGAAGCAGGCTCTCCGCGGAGCAGGGAGCCAGATGTGGGGCTCGATCCCAGGACCCTGGGATCGTGACCTGAGCTGAAGGCAGACGCTTAATGACTGAGCCACCCAGGCGCCCCTAGTTTCAAAACATTTTCATCACCACAAAAGAAAACCCTGTACCCATTACCAGTTACTCCCTATTCTTCTCTCCTCCCAGCTGCAGGCAACCATCCGTTTTCTGTCTGTATGTTTTTACCTATTCTGGATATTTCATATAAAAAGAATTGTAGGATAGGTAACATTTTGTGCCTCGCTTCTGTGAAGCAACTTCGTATGACTAAGTAACTTTCCACTGTTGTATAGATACCACCGTGTTTTGTTTCTCCATTCCTCCCCCAATGAACATTTGGGTGGTTTCTATCTTTTGGCTTTTGTAAATAATGCTGCTTGAACAGTTGTGTACAGGTATTTGAGTACCTGTTTTCAATTCTTTTAGGTATATACCTAGGAGTGGAATTGCTAGTCATATGGTAATTTTATGCTTAACTTTTTGAGAAACTGTCAAACTGTTTTCCACAGTGGCTGTATGCTTTTTTTTTTTTTTTTTTTTTTAATGATCCTATTTATCTCTCTCTTTTTCTTACCTACCTTACAAACTCTGTAAATGTCCTGGCTGTATCTGATTTATTTACTCTTGTGTCCCCAAAAATATTGGTTGGCTGCACAAAGAAGTGAGTGAATGTGACAAAACTGATTCACAGTTTAAACATCACTCAGGGTACAGGTGATGGATGTGTGACAGAAAGCAGGGGCTGGCTGCGTTCATCAGGAGCCTGACTAGACCCAAAGACCAGATGAGAGACCCTCCTCCAACTTGTCATCACTGCATGTGCAGAGCACAGCCCAGCACACTGCATTATACCTGTTTGCTTGCTTGACGTCTTCCCCCATCTGTCTGTGAGTTCTTTAGGGCAGCCACCACCAAGTTTTTCTCCATTGCCAGTTGGTTACACGGTAGATCCTCAACCACTGTGTGATGAATGAATGAATGAATGAATGTGAATGGAGAAACAGATACTAACTATATGATCTTAGGCAAGATACTTAACCTTTTAAGTCTTTGTTTCAGTGGTAAAATGGAGACAGTGATGGTCTCTGCCTCATAGGATTCCTGTGAAGAGTGAAAGAAATGAAGCCACCAAGGCTCTTGGCACCGGGCTGCCCGTGGCCAGCACGCACAAATGGCATCATGCCCTCTTTATGACTGCAGGCATGATTAGAACAAATGAGCTTAAGGTGAAGGAGCAAGATTTCAGCCTAAAAGACAGGACAGTCTAATGTAAACTTTACGAGAGCAGGACCACGTCCATGTTGTTCCCTTTGGTGTCTCCAGTGCCTGACACAGGGCCAAGACAAACCCTTGGCTGAATGTGTAGAAAGTGAGACTGATCAAAGGTGGAGTGGGCAGCCTGGGAGGTAGAGAGCTCCTCATCAGTGGGAGTAATCAGGCGAACAATGTCCACCTGTCAGAGATACCTGTCAGAGATACTGTCCTACTTTGGTAGGACAACAGAGGAGTTGGCCACAGAGATCCCTTGCGATTCTGGGATAATTTGTGTTCTTCGATTATCCTGGTGAGACAGCAAACTCCTCCCAGGCAAGACTTGGGAATGAAATAATATCTCTAGAGGTAAGGGCTACCGAACATAGTACTTCTATCATCTTTCATGGGAAAAGGGAAGCATTTTAAATGCTTCAAAACTGAAGATGACGAAAGAAAGTGAAATTTGGAATTTTCTTGGGAGTCTGAGTTTAAGGATGAGCCCTCATAGGAGCCCAAATCTCAAAAAGATATCTGTACTCACATGTTCATTGCATCATTATTCCCAGTAACCAAAGCATGGAAACAACCTAAATGTCTATTGGCAAATGAATGGATAAAGAAAATGGGTGTGTGTGTGTGTGTAAAATAGAATATTATTCAGCCTTGAAAAAGAAGGAAATTCTGCCATTTGCAACAACATGGATGAAACTGAAGGACATTCTGCTAAGTGAAATAAGCCAGACATAGACAAATACTTCATGATCTCACTTGTATGTGGAATCTAAAATAGTCAAACTCGGGGCGCCTGGATGGCTCAGTCATTTGAGCATCTGCCTTTGGCTCAGGTCATGATCTCAGGGTCCTGGGATCGAGCCCCGCGTCGGTCTCCCTGCTCCACAGGAAGCCTGCTTCTCCCTCTCCCACTCCCCCTGCTTGTGTTCCCTCTCTCGCTGTCTCCCTCTCTGTCAAATAAATAAATAAAATCTTAAAAAAATCAAATCAAATAAAAAATAAAATAGTCAAACTCATAGAAGCAGAAAGTAGGATTGTGGATGCCAGCGCCTTAGGGGAAATGGGGGAAATGAAGAGAGGTTTGTTAAAGGGTACAACTTTCAGGTATAAGATGAGTAAGTTCTGGAGATCTAATGTACAGCATGGTGACTACAGTTAATATGTATTGTGTACTTAAAATTTGCTAAGAGGGTAGATCTTAAGAGTTCTCACCACACCAAAAAAAAAAAAGCACCAGCAGATGGCAACTATGTGGTGGTAGATGGGTTAATTAGCTTGATTGTGGTGATCATACCATAATACACACATGTATCAAAACCTCAAGTTGTACACCTTAAATATACACAATTTTTTATCTTTCAATTATACCTCAAAAAAGTTGGGGGGAAAAGCTAGGAGCCTAAGACTCTCAGATAATTATGTTTTGCTTAATACGCGTTTCTTCAGCAATTGCAGAAACTTTTGTATTTTCCAATTGGAAAACTCTAAATGATATTTTCATTGTGGTAAAATATACATAACACAAAATTTACATTTTAACCATTTTACCATTTTTAAGCATACAGTTCAGTAGCATTAAGTACACTTGCATTGTTATACAAACTTACCACCATCCATCTCCAGAACTTTTTCATCATCCCAATCTAAATATTTTTAAATACTAATATTTTGCCTAAGAAAGTTGGAGGTAAGCTGTTGATTAGCAATTAGCTTTTTTTTTAAAAAAAAAAAAAAAAGAAAACCCACAGAATGTTATTTTTCCAGTATAATCACGTGAAGTTGCTTTCACATGAAATAAAGTAGCTGAATTTCTTGAATAGAAGAGGTGCTTTTGAGAGATTTTCTA
Organism: Mirounga angustirostris; assembly: GCF_029215605.1. Taxonomy (NCBI): domain Eukaryota; kingdom Metazoa; phylum Chordata; class Mammalia; order Carnivora; family Phocidae; genus Mirounga; species Mirounga angustirostris. The sequence goes on along the minus strand of NW_026991716.1, from coordinate 77,494,449 downwards.
CGTATATAAATTGATTTAAATGTCATTTGTTTGAGGGTTCAGAAAGATTAAAAACCATATAGATTTCATGCATACCAGTCACCGTGGTCAATAAAAACTCTCAAAACCTTCTATTCCAAGAGTCAATAAATGAAGCTTTACAAGCATGGATGCTACCGGAGAAGTGAAAATCACCAGCCTCAAGTAATTTGGTTACTTGCTTTATTTGCACCTGTTTGAACTACAGTTGCTTTCACAGCAGGGATGTAATAAGTCCACCTGCCCACATCAGAATCTCATAGATAAGACATGAAATCCATTAATAAGAAGTCATTTCTGACAGCAGAGGTAGTTTCTGTTTCCTCTTCAGCTGACCTCGCAGGGCATCCCCAAGCTGTTGTGTGTGCTGGGCTCCGCTGCTGGGGGTCGGTGCCCGGGCGGGCCAGCCCACGACAGCTCCCCGCAAGAGTGCGCAGCAGGCCCAATCAGACCGATTATAACCAGCTTCATTTTGTTTTAGTTTACTTCCTCCATTTGATTGAAACAGAACCACCAAATTCAAAAGATTCCTGAACAGCAAAGGTGAATGAAACAAACAGCTAATAACACCATTTCAAAAGCAACTGCCTGGATAAGCCTGTAATAGAATTTCCCACTTTACAACTCTGAAGATGAACAAGGCAAGTTACCATGGAAACAAATACTCTCTTTAAAGAGAGACAGTCTCCTCTCTTAGTCTGATCTCTTTCCAGAAGGGAGGAGGGGACGGGATGGGGCGGGGAAGGCAGGCCAAGGTCTTCAAGGAGAACAATGAAGTTTTCTTCTCATTATTGAAATTTTACCTATGAAATTTGCTTGGAGGGTCAGTCAGCTCAAGACTATTTCATTCTCTTGGCTGTACTATTAAAAAAAAAACAAAACAAAACCTCAAGTCAGGTATTTTAAGATACTTAAGGAAAATGACATTTTATTGATATTTTCTTTAAATTTTTTGCTTCATTCAGTTAGTGACACATGTTGGTGACAAGTGAAAACTGGCAATATGTGACATAAAAGGCAAAGAGATCTCACTTTTCCTGGTCTTCTCATTCCCAGCACACACTCTTTGAGGTAACACTCTGTTGGCCATTTTTTTTCTGCCTCTGCCTTGTTCGTGTATATATACATTTAAAAGATTATATACAAACAAAAGACCCAAATAACCCAATTTAAAAATGGGCAAAGAACTTAAATATCTCTTTCTCCAAAGAAAATATACAAAGGACAAGTAAGCACATGAAAAGATGCTCAACAATAATAATAATTAGGAAAATGAAAATGAGATACCACGATGAGAAACCACTTTACACCTACTAGGATGGCTCTTATAAAATAATAAAGAATAAAACTACAAAATAATAAGTACTGTTGAAGATGTGGAGAAATTGGAACCCTTTTGCACTGCTGGTGGGAATGTAAAATGGTACAGTCTATGAAAAACAGTATGATACTTCCTCAGAAAATTAACAATTACCATATGATCCCCAAATTCCACTTCCAGGTATGTACCCCAAAGAATTGAAAACAGGCACTTGAACATATATTTGCACACCTCTATTCATAGCAACGTTATTTACAACCACATTATTATTTTTTTTTAATTGAAGTGTAGCTGACACACAATGTTACCCTAGTTTCAGGTGTATATCCTAGTGACTCAACAAGTGTGTACATTACATGACAATGTCATTATTTACAGTAAGTAGAAGCAACCCAAGTGTCCACTGACAGATGAGTGGATAAACAAAATGTGGTACGCACATACAGTGGAAGATTATTCACCCTTAAAAAGGAAGGAAATGCCAACACATGCTACCATACAGTTGAACTCATGAGAAATTATGCTAAGTGATGTAAGCCAGTCCTAAGAGGACAAATACTGTATGATTCCATTTATATGAGGTGCCTAAAATAGTCAAATTCATAGAGACAGAAAGTAGAAGGGTGGCTGTTAGGGGCCGAGGGAGGTGGGATGTTAGTTTTAACGGGGTACAGCTTCCCTTTGGGAAGATGGAAAAAGTTTTGGAGATGGATAGTGGTAATGACTGTACAACAATATGCATATTTGTACACTTAAAAATGGTTAAGATGGGGGCACCTGGGTGGCTCAGTCAGTTGGGCGGCTGCCTTTGGCTCAGGTCATGGTCCCAGAGTCCTGGGATCAAGCCCCGCATCGGGCTCCCTGCTCGGCGGGAAGCCTGCTTCTCCCTCTCCCACTCCCCCTGCTTGTGTTCCCTCTCTCACTGTGTCTCTCTCTGTCAAATAAATAAATAAAATCTCAAAAAAAAAATGGTTAAGATGGAAATGTGTCAGTTATATTTTTAAAAGTTCAAAAAATGGTTAATATAGTAAATTTTATGTTTTGTATATTTTAACACAACAATTTTTTTAAGCTACGTGTCTCTGTACAAGGGTGTTTTTGAGTCTATAGCAGACCTTTGGACAACACAGGTTTCAGCTGTGCAGTTTCACTTACACGCGGATTTTTTTCTATCAATACAGTATAGTACTGTGCATGTATTTTCTCCTCCTTGTGATTTTCTTAACATTTCCTTTCTCTAACTTATTTTTTATAAGAATACAGTATGTAATATCTATAAAACATACAAAGTATGTGTTAATCGACTGTTTATGTTATCAGTAAGGTTTCTGGTCATCAGTAGGCAATTAGTAGTTAAGTAGGTAAGTTTTGGGAGAGTCAAAAATTATATATGGGTTTTCAACTCTGTGGTGGGTGGGGTGGCACCCCTAACCCCCTGCATTGTTCAAAGGTCTACGATACAGAGAGATAGATGTACAGGAACTTCATTTTTGCTCTTGATTGCTTACTTTTACTAAAAGAGAATGATATTACACACATATTCCTCATATAACAAACCCCAACTCTTTTTTTTTTTAAAGATTTATTTATTTATTTGACAGAGAGAGACACAGCGAGAGAGGGAACACAAGCAGGGGGAGTGGGAGAGGGAGAAGCAGGCTTCCCACCGAGCAGGGAGCCCGATGTGGGGCTCGATCTCAGGACCCTGGGATCATGACCCGAGCCAAAGGCAGATGCTCAACGTCTGAGCCACCCAGGCGCCCCTAACAAACCCCAACTCTTAATAATATAAAGCAGTCATTTAATTTTGCTTAGAATTAGGGATTCTATGAATCAGGAATTTGACCCAGGCACAGAAGGGACAGCTGTCTCTTCTCCGTGGTGTCTGAGGCCTCTGGAAAGAGTCAAAGGCTGGAGATTGGATCATCTGGAGGCTTCTTCACTTACACGTCTGACAGTTGATATTGGGTCCTCATTTGGACTGTCAACTAGGACATCTACGTCTGGACTCTCTACATGGGCTGCTTCCTTGAACTTCATCATAGCATGGCCGCTGAATTCAAGGGGTGGTATCCCAAGAAAGCAGAGCAGAAGTATATGACATTGTTATAATCTAGCCTCAAAGGTCACATTGCATCCCTTCTGCTATACTCAGTTGGTTGAGGCCATTACAGAGATCTGGCCAGGTTCAAGGGGAAGAGCTCAGTGGGAGGAGCGTTAGATTCTTTGGAAGAGGAGTCTGTGGGAGGGACGGCGGTGTTATGGCCATCTTTGGAAAATACAGTCTGCCACAACACATTCATTAGTTTGCAGCTTGCTTTTACAGCATTTCAGTGACATCCCCAAAAGCCCCTAAAGATATAATTCTTCAATTTTTCTCATTTATAATTACAAAATTACTTTTAAATTCCAAAAGTAATATAAACAGAGTAACAAAACTTGGAAAACATGACAGAAAAATCTATCCACGATCCCCCACCTTCAACCAATCACTGTAATTATTTTTCGTCTTTTCAGTCCATGGTTTTCTTAAAATGTACACAGAGTTTTGTGTTCCTTTTTTATTTTCCCTTAGCATTAAGCCCCCAAATTCACATTCCAGTACTAAGTTATCTTCTTTATCTTCCTAGTGTGGACAAAGCAAAAATAAGAGGTGGGTACACCATGGGATAAAGTCCTCAGCTCAAACCTTTTGCTTAGCCCAATCCTACCTCAAACTCCCTAGAAAAATCACACCAAAGTTTCAAGTCTTTGATCTTCTTTAATGAACATAAAGCAGAGACATACCACACTGACTCTGGAAAAGTAATGGCAGGAGTGCCTCTGGCCACAGTTACGTAAGGAGCAGGCCAGTGACTGGCCGGGCGTGGAGTTCCAGCACGCAAGCTTGCACTCACTTTTCTGCTACAAAAGCTTGGCTTTGGGATATCGACAAATACGTGGAGCTAGCGTATTAAAGATTGGCAAAGCCCATATCTATCTCCCAAACACTGCTCCAAACAATCACTCCTTGTCACTGGCCTGCTGTGAAATGAGAAAAAATAATGACAATGTGAGTGTTTCATAAAGCTAAATGTATTCCATTTTTTAAAAGCCGGGCTTTCTTCTGGGATCATTTATTTAAATGTCAACATTTATTTTCTTTTATGACATAATTCTGATCATGGATGTTCTTAGCATTTCTAGTTAGCAGAACAAATCTGGCAATTCTAAACTTAGTCATCCTTACACTTAAGTTTCAACAATTTTACTTCTCTGTGACATCCCAAAGTCTAGGAAACACTGATCCGGTCCCGACTGCCTCCTTACAAAGAACCTTCAGGTTTGGTGTATAATGTTTGTCAAAAGGGATGACCTTCTGAGGTAGGGGGAAAGACTGGTTGACACGAAAGGAGGATCCAGAATGCCAAATCCTGCCTGTTGACAGTCCAGTTGTGTGCATGGAGCGCCTCAGTTATGCTCAGAGTTTCTTCTCTCAGCCATCAAGTCCTGTCAGTTCTGCCACCTTCTCCCCACAGGACGAGGAGGGGGGAAAGGCTTCATCGTGCCAAGTGCAGAACGCCGTGTCAGTGCTGAGTGTCTGATTGTGCTATGTGCTGTCCTCCATGGAGATTTCCCTCACAATGGCTGCTCAGCAGGTCCTGCCTGCAATGGCTGGTGGAAAAGTGTGAGGAGGGATACTCGAACATTCCAAGTATTTCCCTGGGAGTTCTTAATTTCAACAAGAAGAATATTCTCTAATTAAAATGCCACTGCAGAATTTTTTTTTAACAAATTGCCGTCTAATTTCTCTTTGATCTGCTTTTTCCACTTGGGTTGCAAGGTTTTACAGAATTTTCCCCAAACGCTTTGAGTCTGCAGTAATTTTATTTCACTCTGATTAAACTTCAAAGGACAAAATGCCAAGCCAGTAGAACAATCTAAGCTTTTTACCACGTCACGTATGCAATAAGCATTTTCAGGGCATCCCTACAATGCGCCTGACATTATGTTAGGTGTTGGAGACACGAAGAGGAATAAATATGACCTGGTCCTTGTGCTCACTGGGTTCACTGTTTCCAGGACGTGATCAAGCCATAAACAGAACACTGTAATGCCATGTGGTGGTAATAGAGATGCCATCACACAGCCTTTGTGTAAAGGGCCTCCTGAGAGCAAAATGGCGGTGCTGGCTGAACTATTCAATCATTTTTTTTTTTTTTTAAGTAATCTCTACACCCAACGTGGGGCTTGAACTCACAGCCCCGAGACCAAGAGGTGCATGCTCCATTGACTGAGCCAGCTAGGCGCCCCCGAGCTGACACTTTAAATGAAACTTAAAGGAAGACTAAAATTCAGCCAAACAAGGGCATGAAGGCATTCCAGGCAGAAGAGACAACATAAGCTCAGGTCCAGGAGTAGGAAATGGCATGGCCCCTGGTGTGTGTGTGCATGTGTGTGTGTAATGTATGCCCATGTACATGTTTGCGTCTGTGTATATGTGTCTGCCTTTGCATGTGTGATTGTGTTTCCATGATCGGAAAGGCCTGGAGTAGGTATGGCCTGGGAGACTTGACTGAACGGCAGTGGGGACAAGCAAGTTAATCTGAAGCAAGCTAGCAGCCTCCTGGATTACTTGTGGGTCTTGGAGAAAGAGATTCAAAGGTTTGCTTTAGACAACCTAGAAAGAAGACAAAACTGACTCCTACACAGATAAATTTGACTTTAATGCTTGTTTTTTTTTTTTTTTTTTTTTTTTTTTTTTTTTTTTAAAGATTTTTTTTATTTTATTTTATTTTATTTATTTATTTGAGACAGAGAGAATGAGAGAGAGAGAGCACATGAGAGGGGGGAGGGTCAGAGGCAGAAGCAGGCTCCCTGCCGAGCAGGGAGCCCGATGCGGGACTCGATCCAGGGACTCCAGGATCATGACCTGAGCCGAAGGCAGTCGCTTAACCAACTGAGCCACCCAGGCGCCCTTTAATGCTTGTTTTGAACACACCTATTGGAGGCTTTGTAGAAACCAGTGCTCAGCCCTGGAATGAAGAACCCAAGTTCTCCTGTAGAAGTGATTTGCGGGGCCCTCGTCTTCTGGGGGCCAATCCAGGACTTCTCAAGGCTCAATGTCCATGTGAATCACCGGAGATCTTGTTAAGATACAGATTCTGACTCAGGGGCCCAGGACTCTGCATTTCTAACAAGCTCCAAGGTGATGCCGATGCTGCTGACCATGGAGCAGACTTTGAGTAGCAAGATCTGATGCATATGTTGTCGCAGTCTCGATCACCTGCCAACCTAGACGGACCATAGGGCACGCACGACCCTCAAATCACTAGTCAGTGGTGCAGGGTCTGCCAGAGGCCCATGTTTGGATCCCCCATCTACCTGGGACACAGGGCCCCATCCAGCAGGAGTCCAGGCCCTCAGGTCTGGCTCCACAAACCTAGAAGTGAAGGGTGAAAGTGGGAACTAAGGAGGTAGGAATGGTGGTATGGGGCTGGCACATGCTCTGAAAATGGGCCCAGATACCTCCTGTGACAGGCATTTAGATACTAAGGGGCACAAAAAGGAAGGAGGAGCTCAGGCAAGGGCCCAGGTAAAGCCTCAGAGTCCAGGTACTTAGCACTGCCTATGTGCCCGCGACCAAATTTACGCTTTACGCAGATGTCACATTTCATCTTCATCCAAAGCCTTCACAAGGCAGACTATAAATCCCTGCTAACAAATGAGGAACTTGAAGTGCAGGGCAATTCAGTGCATCACGCAACCTCCCAGCAGACACACCGTGGAGCCACAGTTCACACCCAGGTCTGCACGATCCGAAAGCCCAAGGCTTTCAGGTACCACACACTGTCCACTGTCCTTCATAATGATGAATGAGATCCAGGGTCTGTGCCTGCACCTAAGGTATGCTAGGGTAGGGACCCTTGATATATTTGAATCCAAAGCAAGCGATGTCAGCCGTGAATAGGAGGAAGCAGGTCAGAAGAAGCTGGCATCTGAAGGAGACCTGGTATCTGCAACTGAACCACTCTTGGAAAAAGAGTCCTGGCCCTCTTGGTGCTGAAGGTCATGTGCCTCCATGTAGACCAGCCAGGGGTAAGAGCCTTCATGGTCTTGGCATATGCCCAGGTAGACAAACTGGTTGGTAGGCATCTTAAAGCCAGCTTGAATAGAAACTTTGGCAGAAATGGAATATTTATCTGAGAAGAAAGGAGACAGAGCTCTAAATGGGAAGACCATATAATATGACAGAATGTCTTGAACATAGTAAGCCATCAGTCATTGGGAGCTGCTATTACTATTATTGTTGTTGTCGTGGGGTGCTATGTCAGCCAGAGAGATACTAGGAACATTCCCAGGCATAATTCAATATAAAAGATTCCCACGAAGCCAAAGCCTAAATGAGTCCAGCCAAGTGACCAAACAAACCAGTTGAAGCTTCTTAAAGTACTGTGGAGGAGCATGCGCTCACCACACTGTGTATCACACACATGAGGATAGCAGGATGCTGTGGGCATGTGGGCACTGCTTATGCCCGCTTGTTCCTCCTCGATCTCACAGTTCAAACACTCTGTTTCTAGATGCCAGGAGCCTTCCTATAGAAAGAGCCTCAGCCTGGAGTTGAAAGACCCACTCTGCTCCTCACTGCCATCCTCAGTGTCCTCACAGGTGGAGCCAATCCCCGCTGTGCTGCCTACTGCAGGACCAAGTGAGATGAAGTATGTGAAAGGAGCTAAACAACCCCACGGAGCCCTCCACGCATAGAAGCAATGACATTACTCCGCAGGTGTCTTGCCATTCTATTCTAATTTGGGAACTTACTCTTTATTAAAATCTTATTACTCTACCCTCTGTGTTTCCTCTAAACTGCCTCAAATCCTTTGAGGAAGCAGGAAGCATTTACTTGCATACACACCTCCATACAATGAAAGTCTATGTGGAACCTAAAAGCGAAATTCCATGTTTAAATCTAAACGCACCTACAGGTATATAGATACATGGATGTATGCATACAGGCACACATATATTTCTAAATCTAGATATATAATTTCTCCTCTGTACTAAACTCAAAGGACCACTTGTTAAAGCAGGTGAGACATTTGTACAATTAGTCTAAAAGATTATTATTTAAAAACAAATAGCTTGGAGCGGACGACTGGAAATCATTCCTTGCTGCAACTCCAGTGAAGGAGGCTGTCTAATTCTTGGGAAATTTAGACATTCTGCTAGTAATTTAGCACAAAAATGGGCCTGGCTCAACCTGCTCTTCACATTTTGGTAATTTAAAAGGACATAACGGAATTTTATTTTAATGGTAATTGCAAACTCATGCAGAAAATGTAAATGCACATTTCATGATTAGCTTACAGCATAAACTATGGCTTCTATTAATGTATTCCAATTTGTAATTCTTTTCACAGTATGAGATTTGAAAGCTGTGATTAAAATTAATTAGGTTAAGTAAAGTTTATCCCCCCTGAGCACTGCTATTGGGAAAAAGCAAGAGGAAAATGCGAACTACATCTGGCACTGCAGGAAGCTGTATCTTCACAAGAAGTCGGCTGACTTCTTTTCTCCCCACAGAGGTTGCATGCTGCTTATTTGGCATATCTCAAGCACCATGTATCTCCTCAAGGAGCTAATTGAACCATTAAACTATTCTTTGCTGGCTCACAAAAACCACAAAGACTGTGACTACATCATCTTCAAATAAGGGTATTAGGTAGATCCATCAATTGTTTAAACACAATAAATCAAGGGGGGGAAACACGTACATCTGGTAAACCTAAGGTAATGGTGGCTACACAGAATTCAGTACCGTAATTGCTGTGAAAAAAGGTGCCAAATGAGGGACCAGCAATGAAGATAATGACTAATTAATACCTGTATGGAGCTCTCTAATTTGCACATTGTCTTAAATATTACCTCACTTGATCTCCTCAACTATCCTGACAAGGAATCCTTACCGTTGTCCCATTTCACAGATGAGGGTACTGATGCTCAGTGAGGTGCCCAGGATCAAAAAGTGCTGGAGATTAGACCCAGTTCTAATCCTACACTCCTATGGTTCAGCTCTACAGCTACTCAACAAAACAAAACAAAACTTTTAACCTATGTCTGGCCTATGTTTTCACAATGGATTGAAAGTCATTACTCAGTCTCATATATAAGATGTGGGACATGTGGCCTCCAACCTGCAGGCAGGTGCAGTCTAGGGGATGAGTGCAAATTCACTGTCCTGTGCTACAGGTTAGAGGCAGCAGACTATCACGGGAAGTTTATAAACCAGCTTCGATTTTTATATTTGTAAATATTCCCTTGTGAGCATATGCAACACTTGATAAGTTTTAAAAATTAGCTAAAAGTATGTTTACAGACTATTAACTCTTAGGAAGGATTTTTGAACCTATTACTTCAATACCCTCCCAAATTTTATGTTTTGGGGACTCAGCATGTTCTGGAGTAAAACTCTGGCTTAATTGTCACTGAATTGAAGAGAAGACCACCCACAGAGGACAAGGCCATGTGAATATTGTTTGATATTTTAAGGTAGCTAATACAAGGGAATAGTCCCACATTCTGAAACCAACAAGTGTCCAGAGATAAAGAATATTTCCCTGAAATTCAGGAATTAAATGAAGGACTGATTTTTTTTTAAATGACAGTTAAATTAAAAAAGAACAAACAGCATGTGCTTAGAAGTTGGAGAACACAGTCGGTGGGTACTGTTCTCAGACCTTTCCCTTCTCCAGATAAAAATGTCCATTTTCCATCTTCTAGAACCATAATAATCAGGGGTAAAGGGGATCTTGGAGAGTATTTTGTCCAGTCCCCACCTTTCACAGCAAGAAAACAAGTTCAGAGATTCACATGGACTCTAAAGTCCTGGCTTTGCCCTGCCTTCTACGAATCAGACTAAATCTATTTAATAGAAACCCCTTCCAGTAAACCCTTCCCAGTACAGGCAATATTCAGGGGTGGGAGAAACTTTTCAGCAAGCTCTGAATGCTGCACTTTGGGTCCAGCATTCCCATCTCCCAGTCAGCAAAGGCAAACTGACTTGGGGAAGGAAGTAAATAAAGGTTACAGTTTCCAGCTTTGAGCTCGGACGTCACATTGTCACAATTTTATAGAACTGGCAACTCCGAACAAATGACCTCACTAAGCTTGAGTTTCCTTTTTAAATAATAGAATCAACTCATAATGCTTTTGTGAGGAACAAATGCAACAGTTTTATAAAAGCAATCCATAAATGTTAACTGATTTTATATTAATACTATTATCCAATTTGACTATTCTGAATTTGTACCATGAGTCTGGGGATTTAGAAATAGGCAACCCCTACCTCTAATGGGATACGTGCCCTTGAGGGCATTACGTCAGCTCTCCCAGCCTCAGCTTCCTTATGCAACGGGGTGCTCACTTACCTCTCAGGATTGCTTTGGGTATTAAATGATACAGTGTATGTAAATGAACCATTAGTGCTTGTACCCAGTAGATGCTGTAGAGCTGTTCATCTGTACTTAAGCAAATCATGACAAGAGTCCTTTCAGGAGAATCAGGAAATCCTGTGACACAGGGCAAGAAGGTTAGTGGCCTGTGTCCGGGATTCTCCATCATGCATGGCCACACTCTTCTGAGACACCCTGAGGCAGGTGTATTTTAGAATTGTGGTTCCTCCCCAAACCTTGATAATTTTCCTGGCAAATGTCCCCCTCAATTTGAGTTTATGTGGCGGCTTCAGGAAAGGATCTGCTCTGTATGCTCAACTTCTCTTATCTAAGCCAGCTCTTGAGATATAACCTCCCTATGCCTGGACTACAGCTCTTACAGCCAGAGAAAGGGGCCAGACCCACCCAGACCTGGGGTACCCAAAAGGGGCTGTATTCAGTCTAGGGCATAAGGGTGATGATACATTATGTATTAATTTCTCACCCTTTTAGGTTACCTATTTTTGCAAATGTTTTATAATATACATGATACACACACACACACACACACAAATATTTGTAGTTAGGCATATGCTTAAAATGATTTTACAGATAGGCATGCACAATCAAGCAATTTGGGAGACCTCTGCCTGGAGGTCAGCTGGGGCACAGGACCCACTCACAGCCACAGCCAGCCCCACGGAAAATGAGAGGCAGGGGACTGAGCTTAGGAGAGCTTTGCAGAATCCTGGGAAGATTTCAGAGATCAAAGAGGGGCTGACCCAGGCAGGAAGTTGTTCTGAGGATGTCTCCACCCAGGTCACACAGGAATGCCCAGGGCCAGGGCTGAGGCTGGGGAAGACAAGCAGAGCCCTTGGTCTCCACCTGCAGGGGCCACCAATCGGCATAAACTCTGTATGTTCTGTCTGCTGTCAACCCACCTCAAGAGTGTGTATTGCCCTTTAAATGAAGTTTTATCCTGGTAAATGGGTGACTGTGAATGGCAGGGGTATCCACTGACTTTTTTTATTATGAACTCTCTCCATGAGCACATCTTGGGTTGGATCTTGCCCAGTTTTTATTTGGTTTCTATTTTTTACTTTCAGCACTATCAAGGGAGGGGGGTCTCCACTTCCTGGGGAAGAAGAAGAGATTGGCTGGTTGGTTTTACTGAAGGGTGGATGTGGGCATCGGGGCTTGGAGAGGCAGAATCCAGGTGAAATGGGGGAGCCCAATGTTAGAGGAGAACATCATGCAATTTATAAAGGGGCTTCACACTTGAGCCTCACAGCCACCTAAACCCTGCTGTTGTTAACTTCCACTTTCCTAAGAGAAAATGGAAGGTTTAAGACACTTGTCCAAAGGAGCTAGTGACTCAAATGAACTCAAATGACTCCCAGGCTGGTCTTTTGGCTCTACCTTGAATCTCAGTGTTTCAGTGCTTTGGGGGGGTGATGGGATTAAATTAAACCTGGGATTAACTTGCAAAGCTGTGAATAAAATGTTCATCTTACAAAATTTCCATGAGGAAGATACTGGCTCTATGTAGTAACTGCACAGCTGGGTCTGACTGTCGGGTCCGGAATCCTCCCCAGACCTGGTCTAACTTCTTGTGACCACTAGGTGGCAGTACAAGCAAGCCTTCCAGGGAGGCCTTACCATCCACTCTCTGTGGCAATGACAAGTGAGGGGTTTCCTAATCAGGCTGGGCTTAGTCAACCCACAACTCCAGTGTCGTGGTATCAGTTTCAGTGTGTTTGGTTATCTGGAGTTTTCTCTGAGTTCTCCAACCTTACCAGAGGCTGCATAGTTTTGCTGGGGGAGATACCAGCAATGGGACTTTCTACTGAATTAAGTACAGTGAATAAGGGAAGAGCTTAACTGGACTCCCCACCCTTCGAATACCAAGTAGTTGCCATCCCTGGGAGTAAGCAGGGCTGCCTGGAATCCTAGAAGGAGATATCCCAGGTCTCCTGCACTGTGCTGCAGAACCAAATCCTCAGGCTGCTTAACGTCCCAGTCACTTTGGGTGATGTGACCAGCTACGGAGGAAGCCCCGTTCAAAGGAAATCAGAGACTCAGAGGTCGCAATTTACAGGGAGCAAATTTCTTCCGGAACATTGTGTGTAGCATTCACATGGCAACGAAGGGCATCTTTTGGGGTGAACCAGGCTGTCTGGTCCTAGAAAGGAGCACCCAGCACTAAAATTAATTATATGATTAATACTTGTTAATGCATATGGAGCACACAGTGAGTACTCCATTACGCACTTAACGTAGATCACCTCACTTACTCTGTGACTGAGAGGTGTACACTCTTACTACCCTGACCTCCAGGACACTGAGGGGTGGAGTTGAAACTATTTGCCCACGCCCTAGAATTAGAGTCCAGGTCTCCCTGATTGAAAGCCTGTACTTATCTCAAGATAGTTGTGAGACATCCTTTAGCAGTGCATGGTGTCTCACCCAACCTCTGCCACAGAAAGGGGGCATGCCACAGTGCCTCAGATTCTATTGCAGAATGTTTTGGTGAGTAAGAGCAAGATGCCAAGATGGAGGGCCTGGACCAGGGCTACAGGCATGGAGTCAGTTCCTGCAGTCTTGTCTCAGCAGAGGTTCATGCAGGTGGGCTCGCCCCAAAGGCCGGGGAGGCTTAGCAGTGATCCATTTTGATTCTGACAAGCAAAGGAAGACCGAGGCAGTCCAGACGATCAGGCAGGTGGCTCAGCAACACAGCCAGCATATGTGTGGTTATTCCTATGTACTCATCCAGCACACACTTTCGCTTTTTGTGTGTGTGAGAGAGAGAGAGAGCATGAGCAGGGCAAGGGGCAGAGGAAGTGGTAGAGAGAGAAGCAGACTGCCCGCTGAACCAGCCTGAGGTGGGGCTTGATCCCAGGACCCTGAGATCATGACTTGAGCCAAAGGCAGACGCTTAACCAGCTGAGCCACCCAGACGCCCCTGGACATACGCTTCTTAGTTTTAGCAAATCTGGTTTGATCAAGTGGCAATCACCGCTTCTCTTTTGTGCCTCTGGATGGAAATCCTTAGGTCTTAGGGTCAATTTGGAGATAAGATAGTGAGAACCCAAGGATCTTGATTTCACTCATGGAAACAATCCTGGAATTGCAAATCTTCCTCAAGGTTTATTTCCCAAATGTTTGTTCATGATGACCCTTTCCTTGGTTGGCATCAAAATGAAAACAAAAGGATAATGTGGCCAGTTTTCCATAAAGCTACATTTCTTAGATTTAGAGGACGATCCCTAATGTTTAGATTCTGTCTTTCCTGTTTGTGGTTAAAATGTTTCCCTTAGGAAACAGTGGAAGTTTATTTGTATCTTAAGCCCTAAGCAGGGCTCCCCTTTTCTTTTTCTCTTTAAAAAATTTTACAGATTAAAATCTGGGAACCCCAGCTCTGGGTAGTCCTCAAACTTCCTTCCCCTGAGCACACTGGGAGTGTTTCATATACTGCCATCTAGTGGTCATCCTAGCACACACTCACAGACTCCTCTCTGAACATAAATGGTAGGCATGTGAACACATGGGTGTGTGTGTGTGTGTGTGTGTGTGTGTGTGTGTGTTCAATTAGGTGCCGACAAGCAGAGATGTGTTAGCATGGAAAAATGCAGGTTTTGAAAACCGTGTAGAAATATTCGGAGTGAACAGACCTCCTACTCCAAACCCATGTGGGCAGAATTGAAAGCAGGTGTGTGGGATTAGCACTCTGTATTTTTTCCAACATCCACCACCGAAAGGGTAGCAGTACAGAAACGTTTGTGCTCTGGAGTGCTATCAGCTAATAGGACTGCCTATGAGAAGTTGTAGAGGAAAAGTTTGCAAGACTAAACTTGAACCAAATGTGTTCACAATTTAACTCATATCTTTTGAACAACAGAGACATCCCTTCAAACTCTGGGAAGACCCATCAACCTTTCAAAAATGGGTAAATATGTATTTCTGCAAGAGCCCAGTGTCCTTAGGGCAGGGGGGATGTGGGTTTGCAAATATCAGACAGTCTTCATCTTTTGAGTGACCTGCATTTGGACCTGGCCTGTCCTCTAGCAGCTGGTGTATCCCACTCGTGTCCTCCATGGCCACCTGCAGCCTCTGGAGCTCTCTATCCTCAGCCTCCCATTGACCTCCTCCTCTGAGCTTGCTGCTTATCCACTAGACAAAGTGGACTCCCTTTCAGACTGCAAGAGAGAGAGAGACAGAGACAGAGAAGGGGAAAATGGGAGAAATGCAAAAAGCCCCAAGTCTAAGTCACACAGGTGATGACTATTGGACCCTTCGAAGGCCTACATCTGCACAACTGTATGGTACTCTGTAACTCAGCTGAGTTGTCCTGAAATGAGTCCTGGAAATTCAGGTTCCGGACACCAGTGCACGAGCAGGCAGTCTGTAACTTGCTAACAGGTGGACTCCGAAGTGTCACGTGTATGTCGGCTCTATTTGAAATTTGAAATACATTTACACATAAAACCAATAAGCTACAGGGCTTAGGTTCCCGGGCTGGCTCAGGAAACCCATTTAACCTGTTCTGTGCTTCTGAGCTACACTTCAGAACCCCCTTAAGCCACCTGAGCTTTCCCTGAGCGGGGCGCGTGGATGGGGATGGGAGGGTCTGCAGAGCCTCGACATGGAATCTCTTCCTAATTCTCAGTAGAAATTCTTAGCACATCAGAAGAGTACCTGGGGGGACGGGGAGGAGAGGGGCTAGAAATAAAGAAATAAATCTGAATATAATTAATCACTGTTGCCACGGGGAATGTGTTCAAAGACTTCTTAGAGAAGACTGCAGCCAATAGCTCAAGGGGGAAACTGCGAGGATACACACAGAATTGTTACCGTGCCCGTGCTCCTCTGGGCTCTGGACACCTAGGGCCGACTTTTGCTCCTTTCAGTTTCCTCCTCGACTGTCTGCCTTCCGGGCTGTGTGCTCCTAGACAGCTCTGCGCCCCTTGGGTCTGGCTCTCGCTAGGTGATCGTTGAGCATCTACCAGCAGGCATCATCTGTTTCTCCCATTCGTTCCATGTATATATATTCAGTGCCTGCTGTGATGTAGGTGTGTGTTAGGTACTGGGGTCAAGACGGAGCAGGGGAGATGGGGTTCCTGCCTTTGTAGCATGTGGCAGGCCACACGATGGGTCCACCAAAGCTGTCTTCATCCTGACCCATGGAAGCTGTGAGTGTGTTGTTGGCAGAAGGGACTCAGCAGAAGTGACAAAGTTAAGGATCTTAAGATGGGGAGGCCATTCTGAATTATCCAGTTGGGTCCAGTGTAATCATAAAGGTTCTTATGAGAGGTCACAGTAATGCAGGGCCACAAGCCGAGGAAAACTGGCGGTCTTTCGAAGCTGGAAAAGGCAGGAAACAGATTCTCCTCCCCGGGGCCTCCGGGAGGCACACAGCCCTACGCCACCTTGCAATTGCCCCAGTGAAACTGATTTCGGACTTCTGACCTCCCAAACAATAAGATAATAAATTTGCATTGTGCTTAAAGCCACTCAGTTTATGGTCCTTTGTTACAGCAACAATGGGAAATGAATACAAGCTGAATATAGCTGTAGCTTATTAAACATTTTGCAGAATGCTTAACAGACATTAAAAAAGTAATCCTAATAAATTGTGATAATAGAGGGAAGTAGAGAGTGTTGATTAGCTCATTCACCTTATTAACTCTTTAGATTGGCTTAAAAATTCATTCTTCTCTTTGCCAATCAGAGGATCTCTCTGAGGCTGTACCTTTCTTGGGCAGCAGGAATTCACTCTGGAACTTCCGTGTCAAGTCCTGAAGCTTGAAATGCTTATAAAACCATTTGGTGGATGAATCCCTCCCTATAAGGACAACAACTTTCACATAGAAGGAATATTATTCCTTAATAGACAATCAAGTTCAACTTGGTTTTCTGGTCACGGCACCCTTAAAAAATAGAGAGGAGATCTTATTTGCACCCCATTTCTCCAGGGGGAAACTGAGGCTTGGGTCTGATCAAGTTTACTTTGCCACCCAGGATCAAGAATATGAGCTCAAGGGGTGCCCAGCTGGCTCAGTCAGTAGAACATGCAACTCTTGATCTCGGAGTTATAAGTTTGAGCCCCACATTGGGTGTAGACATTACTTAAAAATAAAATCTTAAAAAACAAAAAAAAGAATATGAGCTCAGCTCTTTTGACACTTCAACCAAGGGCTTTCCCTTGGCCTCTGCTCATTATTTCCCAAGGCATTAAGAAAAAAGAAGGCATTAAACACGCAGCAGGAGGGATATGGTCGACTAGCTTGCTACCAGGAGAGGAGAGGAATTCTGGAGAAAGACTAGTAATCAGAATCTATGGAATAAGAAAGCCTCCAGTTTTTAAATTAAAACTTGGGGGAAAATTTGACAATTGGAGGAGTTTCATTTTGAAACTCATTTAACCCGAAAAGTCAAAACGAAACTCCAGAGGTGTGAACCCACAACAATCAAAATAAAAACAAGTTTTCACAAGCCCATTGCAAAGCTAAATATAGATTTTTCAGATAGACCCACTCACCTCCAAATTCGTGACTTTAGAACTATTTCAAACATTATTTTACAAAAGAGTGTCAATCAAAAGAAAAGTAGTTTTGTGTGGGAGGTGGAGTAAAGCCGGGCGTGTATGTGTGTATGTGTGGGGGGAGTGCTGCTCTGTTTTGTGCCCCCCCCCCACCAAACTGTCAAGATGTTTTTAAATACCATTTGTGGTCACCTGCACTGGTAATATTTTCTAACTGTGGGCAAAAGAAGCTGACTAAAGGTTTGTGCGTTTGCTCTAAGAGGAAACTGTCAAATGCCGGTGTCTCAGTGTTGTCTGACCTGGTTTGCAGGTGCACTTGTAGGAAGCTGTGTTCTGACCCAGGGAAGAGCGTAATTAAAACTGGAAACCAAAGACCTCCAGCTGCCGCAGGAAACACGGCATAAGGCCCCATCCTTTCTCTGCTCATCCCACCTTACCTCCGTGCCTAGGAGGAAGAGGGAGGGGGACTGACAAGTGGGCCTGGAGTCACCTGTGGCCTGAGGGTTACCCCGGAAAGATGGCCTCTCAGGATCCTCCACATGTGGTGAGGGCTTTGAACCCGGAGGTTTGAACTGCTGAGCAATTTCTCATTAAGACGTGAACACCGGAGTGTCATCTGGAGCTTTCGGCTTTTATTTGTGGTGGGCTGTTTTCCTGCCACGGTTGTTGTGGTTTACCGTCTACTGGAGTGTTCAAAACTGCTTTGCAGAATCCAGTGGCTTTGCTTCAGATTTGGTACCTCTCATGCCCCGCCCCTCCTCGGCCCCCAGTGACCTGTCCTCCTGTGCGTCTCCTTCCTAGGCCTTGCTGTGCCCCCAGGGGAGAAGAATCACCCAGGGAACAGGCACCAGCATTTTCAGAACTTCAGCATAGTGTGTATTTCCAGGAATGGTAATTTAGCTTTCCAGACTGCTGTGTAAAAGATGATTTCCCAAAATGGACAACGAAAGTCAGTCATAAAACCATGTGGTCCAAGAAAGGAATTATTAAATCAAAAGCCTTAGAATTTTGTGACCTATGCCTATGAATTTATGCTAAGGAAATAATCATAAATATGTAAAAATGTTACAAAAATAAAGTCATAGGGATATTTATGAGGAGCTTTTCATAACACAAAACTGGAAAAATCTAAATAGCAAATAGGTTATTGATTGAATATGTTATAGCCATATTATTGCCATAATGAATAGCTAGCATTTATTGAATGCTTACTATGTTCTAGGTGTGGTGCTAATTGCTTTATGTGTGTTATTACATTTAATCCTTAAAACACTCAGGAACTTACACATAGAAAGGTAAAAGTCCTTATCCATGAACATGGTGCTCATATAATGAGATAAATAGTGGCCCCCAGCAATTCATGTTCATTCGGAACCTCAGAAGGTGACCTTATTTAGAAATGGGATTTTTGCAGAGGTAAGTAATTAGGGATCTCAAGATGAAGTCATCCTGGCTTCATCAATGACTGGTATCCTTATATGAGAAAGGAGAGAGCAGTTTGAGACACGTAGAGACACAGGGTAGAAGTCTACATGAGGATGGAGGCAGAGATTGGAGTCCTGCATCTACAAGCTGAGGAAGGCCAAGGGTTGCTTGGCAGCCACCAGAAGCTAGGAGAGAGAGGGAGGCAACAGATTCTCCCTCAGAGCTCCAGAAGGAACCAACCTTGCCGACACTTTGATTTTAGACTTCTGGACTTCTGAACTAAGAGACAATAAATTTCTGCTCTTTTAAGCCACCCAGTTTGTGGTCATTGGTTATGGCAGCCACAGGAAGTGAATACAGATAGCATTATCTGTATTCAAGGGATTTGAACCCAGGCTGACTCCAGGACCAGAGCTCTGTGCTATGGAGCCTCTAAAAGCAGGGCTTCGAATTGTACACATAATGTCACATTTGTGTAAGAAATTTGAATATATGCATAGAAAAGAACTGGAAGAATATACAGCAAAACGCTTATTTCTGGGTAGAAAGAATCCAGATGGATTTTAATTTCCTTCTTTTTGCTTATCTGCTTTTTCTTTTTTCAGCATTGAAGTGCAATACTTTTCGGAGTAAGATACACACTGAAGTCTGTAGGAGTAAAGGGGCGTCATGTTGCAACTTACTCTCAAACGGTTCAGACAAAAACTAAGAAATATGTATACACGCGGAGAGAAAATGATAGAGCACATGTGTGAACATGGTAACCATTGGAGAATCTGGGTGAATGGTACATGGGAATTCTTTGCACTATTCTCGCAACTTTTCAGAAATTCTGAAATTATTTCAAAATGTAAAACTTACCACTCCCCCCACAGAAGAGTCCTAACATGGAAGACACTCAAAGTTGAAAGAGAAGAAACTTTGTATACATGAATGTCAAGACACTGCCAACCTGAATATTCTAAGAATCAGAAAAGTTTGAGGAATAAAAGCAAGTATTTGTGTTACAGCAAATATGACTCTCAAAGGAAAAACAAATGCAGAGAGGCAGAGAGAGAGAGAAAGAAGAGACAGAAGAAAATAATACCTAAAAGAAGTCTCTGGTGAATGAGAGCTGTAGGGCGAGGACATAACTATGTGCTATTTTCTGCACACACTCGACATGGAGTGATTTCGGGCCAAGCTGACAAGGAGTTGGAAGAGAAGGGTTCCCCCGACCTGCATGGAAAGAGCGAGACCTACGGCATCTTTATAGTCCCATTAAGTTCTTGTGGCAGCCTGAAGTCACTGGTTACTCATTCCCCAGAGGGTGAACGTTAATGATAACTATACAGATCACATTTTAAAAATGATATGGATAGATAAGCTAGAAAAAGATTTCATAGCCTTTTGAAAATGTGAAATTATTACCAGGCCACTTGATATTTTTGTTTTAGGAGGACAGAAATTTTAACTTTGTGCCAACTTTAAAGCTCACTTCCAACCAACGTCTCTAGTTTACCATCTGGACAAATACAGGGAACAGTATGTCCATAATTTTGACTTATCTAAAGGGAAAGAAAGTCACATCGCTAAATCGCATTATTTCAGATGAGCCATTCCTCTGTCACTGATTTCTGTAAAAATCTGTGACCACTACAAAAAATAACCCAGTGTTATTGGCGTGGTTTTACTTGTGTGCTAGATATTGTGCAACTGAGTTAGTTCTCCTCCATTCAAAGAACTGCTTGTTCCTTTCATTCCAAGGTTGGTGAGGGGCAGGGCTGGCATGAATGGGTCTTGCTTTGGAGTAGCCGCGCCCTCTCCAATGGCACAGATAAATATATGGCTTGGCAAACGCATATTGAATAGATTATGTGCACTTTAAGTGAGTCAAAGAATAATAGGTCCATTTTTATTCCATTCTCAAGTTGTTTCATGTTCAGCATTCCTTCGTCACAGAGGTTGGCTAATTCTTCCAATTTGCAGTGCCAAGTAATTTGTGCAGAGTGATTCCAAAAATGTTTTCATTTCTAGGTTCCTACAAGGCAATTCTACTTCACAAAGCCTCTCAGTAGCCATTTGGAGGGAAAGGGTCCCACAGAGAGCACGGGGAGAGGCGGTCCTGCCATCAGACGTGCGGACTGGGAATGTCCCTGGAGGTGCAGAGAGTAGCACGAGATATGGGCTGCCTAGGATGCCACCCACGGACCATTCAAGTAGAATCACCAGCCAGTGGGAGGGTGTCTGGGTGGGAGGTTTGTTGTGTGTATATATATTTTTCCTAATATATTTAAAACTAGTTTGAAGAATGAATGGGAAGATTCCCTTTTTAGCCTCTCCTTTATGGAAAGAAAAGCAGTTCCTTGGTAAAATTCCAGGCCGTCAGCCCCACCTCCACTCTAAGTTCTTTGAACCCTTTCCTACCACATTCATTAACATTTTCTGCTTTGAGCCATTATCATGGTGTACAAAGAATGTGTCCCTTTGAGTCCTAAACCCGTCCTTTTAAACTGGAATAGTCTGCCAAAGAAGAGCCAAGGCTCTTCTTATTTTTTTGGGTAACAGCCCTAGTGCTTACACACGTATGCATGCAGCATGACCCGTTGATGACAATGAACCCCAAGTCTAAGAGAGTTTTTAAATCCCTTAGGTTGGTCTGCCTTCAAAGGTAAGTATCTGAGGAACTGGTGACATTGATTAGGACACTTCATCCATCCTGGACCACCAGACTCAATCCTGAGCAAAGGACAGAAACCATTCACTAATGAGTTTTTCTTTGACCTGATGACAAAGCTAAAGCCTTCTTTCTGGAAACCATACTAAAAAAGAGCTTTCCTTATCGAAGATGCCTAATGTTTTCGTGGGGTTGGTTGAGACGGGGTTCTCATGTTTGAGCTCAGTGCACTTAATTCTATGGACATTTCTTGGGTCTGTGTTCATCTACCTTATGAAGGAGGTGAGAACCAAGTTCTTGCGATTCTAACAACACACAATGATTATGTACATTGTGTCTGATGAGTTTTAATTTTTCCATGTCCAGAAGAAGAAATCTAGAGTCAGAAAGATGGTTTTCCTGAAGGTTTACACACTGAGTTCATGATGCTTGGGGCAAAGTTCTCCCACAGGCTTCTTGTTTCTTAGGGCCCTCACCTAGTAGTGGTGACTCTGGACCTGCAGTCCATGCTTACATGGTCACCAGGTGAGCATAAGTGTCTTAGGTTTAGGGTGCTGGCTCTCAAACTCCCGTGTGCATGAGAATCAACCAGGGAAAGGCAGTTAAAAATGTGGGTTTTGGGCCTTTCCAATCAGGGCCCAGAGGAATGGCTCCTGTGAAAAAGGGTGGTGAGAAGAAGAAGAGCCGTTCTGCCATCAACAAGGTAGTGACCAGAGAATACACCATCAACATTCACAAGCGCATCCATGGAGTTGGTTTCAAGAAGCGTGCCCCTTGGGCACTCAAAGACATCCGGAAATTTGCCATTAAGGAGATGGGAACTCCAGATGTGTGCATTGACACCAGGCTCAACAAAGCTGTCTGGGCCAAAGGAATAAGGAATGTTCCATACCGTATCCATGTGCGGTTGTCCAGAAAACGTAACGAGGATGAAGATTCACCAAACAAGCTCTACACACTGGTTACCTATGTACCTGTCACCACTTTCAAAAATCTACAGACACTTAATGTGGATGAGAACTAATTGCTGATTGTCAAATAAAGGTATAAAACCGCAAAAAAAAAAAAATGTGGGTTTTGGAACCCCTCCATGGGCATCAATTCTGCAGGCGAGGGAGAATGTCCATCTTAAACAAATACTCTGAGTGATTCTGCAAGCAGTTTGCAATGAGAAACACTGTCCTATAAACCCTAGCGAAGAATATTTAGACATGTGCCTCAAGTCATAGTTTTTTGGTTTTCAGATTTCCCACTCAAAATTCTATCATTTCAAATATTTTTCCTAATAAAAAACCTTCAGGACATGAAGAGATACTCAACGTCATTAGTCATTAGGGAAATGCACTTGAAAATTATAAGGAGATATTACTACATACCCACTGGAACAGCCCTGATCAAAAAGATGACAATACCAAATGTAGACAGAGGACATCAAGAAACTGGAACCCTCGGGTATTGCTGATTGGAATGTAAAATGGTAAAAACACTTTGGAAACAGTTGGTGGTTTCTTAACAAGTTAAACATATACTTATGGTCCAGTGATTCCATTCCTAGGTATGTACCCAAGAGAAATAAAAATGTATGTGCACACAAAGACTTATAGGACGTGAATGCTCATGGCAGCCTTATTCATAATCACCCTAAACTGGAAACAATCCAAATGTCCCTCTACTGTTGAATGGATAAACAAAATGTGATATATAATACACATGTACCTCATCACATGTGTAATGTGATATATAATACAATGGAATATTATTCAATATTAAAAAAAGAACGAGCTACTAATATGTGGTACAATATAGACGAACCTCAAAAACATTATGTGAAATGAAATAAGCCAGACACAAAAGACGACAAATCATATGATTCCATTTAGATAAAATTTCTGGAAAGGGCAAATCTTAGAGATGGAAAACAGATCATTAGCTGCCTGGGGCTGGGAGTGGGATTGACTGTGCACGGGCAGAAGGGAACATTTTGGCAAGACGGAAGTGTTCTAAAACTGGATTGGGAAAATGACTGCAAAACTCTCTAAAATTACTTTAAAAATCATTATACTCCATAGGTGCAGGGGATGAATTTTAAGGTATGTAATTATACCTCCAAAAAAGGTGTTTAAAGGAACAACAGGGTCTCAAAAATGGCAATAGAATGGCACATGAGTGACTAAATTAACCAATCGAAAACACTTCGACGTATCCAGGAGAAGGTGTTCAAAGAAGCGTCCACGTACATACGACTAAGTGCCTTCCGTGCTTCTTCTCATTCGTAGGTGGCGTTTTCTTCTCAGCCTTCCCGGGCTTATCCCCGACTTTCCAGCTGAGAGTGCTCTCAGCCTTTCTCTGCCTTCACCACCACTAGATTCTTCCGATTAGGCTAGCTAATGGGCCATTCCAGCCATTTAGCTTTCTTAACAGGCAGAAAGGAGCGACCACCGCTCCCTCTGACTCATCTGCTTTCTTTTCCATGTGGCAGGAGAAGAAAAAAAGAGTTTTCAGGCCCATCATCTGTCTCTGTGTCAGCAATTCGATGGTTCCCTTAGCAACCATCGCTTTTATTGCCGGCTCTCCGATACACACTGCCTTCTCAACGAGCTTGGAACCACAGAATATCTTGGTGCGTGCCAGGAGCACTTTTCAACAAAGGCCAGTCTCTCCTCTGGAGCAAACTATTTTTATACCAATACTCAAACAAAACATACAGTTTTTAGACACAGGTGATAATGGGGACAGTGCTGAGGAAATGGTGCCTCTTAGGCTCATTTGCCCTCCACTCAGACAGGAGGACGTGCAGCCGGGGACTCTGCTCTCCTCCTGGCCCGGGGAAGGCATGGGTCACAAGGGAAATCAGAGGCCCAGGAGAGGGAGACTCACACCGGGTGGTAGCCATCCAGTGACCTTCCTTTGCTGATGGAAGGATTGAGGCATTATTTTTGCATTCGAAGAAGTGTTCCAGATTTACCATTTTTCCATCTGTCTCCTTATGGGTGCTTACTACCCTTAGTGTATTTCTACATCGAGGTGAAAGCTAAAACCAAGGGTTAGCTCAGAACTGTGGTTTCCCTTATTATTCCACCAATTATGTATTTTCCAAAAGGATCTCTAATTTTTTTTTAAAAAGGACATGTTTCATATGTTGGCCACTGTGCAAGAAGCAAGGGTGTCTCAGACGATGGAGATCGTGTGAATGTTCTCTCAAGAAAACATGTCCCAAAAACCCGAGAGAGATTTGGAGTTTTCTCATAATTCCCTCTCACAGGTCCATCCGGGGGACTAGAATCACTCAGTAGCATGTTGGTAGTTTCTTCTCTAATTCGTTAAGAGTGAAGAGGTATTTTATCACCATTTGAGAACACGGTGGCTTTTCAACATTTCAGAACACCTGTCCTACAAACAGGTGACGCCAAATATTTTTAACGAACCTCTGCTGAATATTATGTGCACCAGGGGTTGGGTATATTACTTACAAGATTTTGGTATGTGCCTTATTTTAATACAGGCACATATTTGGGAGTAAACTTCTTTTACTTCACCTTATCCTTTAAATCAGTTCTGCTCCTCATTCAGGCAGGTCTTCCTTCATATTAGCCTGAGAAGGAAATTTTCCTGTATAGAGATTACTTTTTAACAACTGCTAACACAGGAGCTATTGACTCAGTGGGCTTGTGAAAAAGGAGAAGATCCTGTGGTGTATTTTATGACCTCCGAGGAGAGAGACTCATGGTCTGGAAGCATGTTCTCCTGCCGCTGCTGGGAAGCTCAACTTTGTGGCATGGGTGTCCCCACAGCAGTCCTTCGAGGTGTTTTGAGAGGATTTATATTTAGGCCAATCCACTCCCTCAGGGTTTCCCAAAATGATACTAAATCACCAAGAAAGAGAAACTCAAACCACAAGTTAAGGTTCTGAGTCTACTCAGAAGACCTCAAGGATAAAATTTTCAGGCACTTTAACACAAATATCCTAAGGGTAAACACCACCAACCTTCCCCACACACGAGAAAGATGGAGAACGCTTTAGTCTTCGGTTCAGCAAGGGCGAAGGGAGTCCTAACAACTCAGAGCTAGCCTAGGAGGAGTCGATCACATTTGGTTTTACTGTGACAAAGGAAGAAGAGAAGTTAGTCTTGGTTCCTCTCTCCTGAGTAAGAACTGTCACTTTGAGATGTAGGCAGGCAAAATCCGTTGTCACTGAGCTGCTGAGGAATAGGGTTTTTCTCTTTGACGTCTCTGGGCCTCAGCCTCCTCGCCTGCCGGGAGAGCCGGGCGGGAGGAAGGCCCTCCAAGGCTCCTCCATAGCTGTTAGAGCTGTTTGCATCTACTTGCCTCCGGAAGGGGGCTGTGTAATTCCGTGATTTTCAGCGTGTCTGGCCCAGCTGCCTGGACCTTCTCGGGGGCCCTTTGATTTACCCTGGGAACCGAGCAGCTTCAACTCACTCCCCACACAGTCTAGTCTGGGCTAAGGGGTGGTGTGCCCAGACACGGAGAGGGGGAATAGAAAAGGGGGCAATCAAAATAGGAAAAGTAATATAAAGACCACATTTGTGAATGGTACATAAATTTATGAATACATGCAGACATTAAATTATATTAAAAGATTTCAAAAATGCCGGTTCTCAGGGGCCTTTCTCACCCCCATCAAAGTCCAAGTCAGGTATTAAAGGGAAGAAGGAAAAAATGTACACAGACATGTACAGGTAAATATATGCATGTATAAAAGTCTGCGTTCTAGGAAAGAGTCAAAGGACTGAGGTAGCCCAGAGCATAGCCCTCTGGGTCTCCAAGGTGATTCTCTTCGGCAGGAAGTGACCCTGTCAACATCCTGCTCTGTCTCGTGGGGCCTGTCATACATCCTGTTCCTGGCGGTGAGGCTTGCCTGCCACAGACTCGCTTTCTAGGCTGGATGACCAAGGGGGCATCTCCTAACTGCAGTTTCTATGTCAAGTCATGGGGCAGTTTACCTCAGGAATGGGCATGTTTCCAGGCCTAGTCTCACACATTCAGGTTCCCTGGTCCCTGCACAAGAACCACATGCTAACAACCCGTATGTCCGGTGGAAATCTTCCCTGTGTTAAAGTCTGGTAGGAGAGTCTAAAGCTCCTCTTCTCTCAAAGCTGGCCCATCGTTTTGCAAAAGATTCTATTAGTCCTAAGGTTTCTTTTTCTTTTCTTTCTTTCTTTAAGGTTTTCATTTATTTATTTGAGAGACAGCGAAAGCAAGAGAGATCACAGAGAGAGAAGGAGAAGCAGACTCACCTCTGAATGGAGAGCCTGATGTGGGGCTTGATCCCAGGACCCTGGATCATGACCTGAACTGAAGGCAGACGCTTAACTGACTAAGCCACCCAGGCGCCCCTAGTCCTAAGGTTTCTGATACTCATTCAGGAAACAGAAACAGGAATCCCCCCATGCTCTTATCTCTAGTTTTGTCACTCATTCCTTTCCCTGGCCCATCAAAAACAGGTCAGAACCAAGATGATTCCCATGCTAGGTAGAGGGGTCAGGCTGTGCCTTGGAGTCATTTTCTGAAGGAATGAATGGATGACAACTAATGTAATACTGATGTTCATTGTAGAAAATGGGTTTCTGGGCTAGGGGGTGGTGTCCCCAGACACGGAGAGGGGGAATAGAAAAGGGGGCAATCAAAATAGGAAAAGTAATACAAAGACCACATTTGTGAATGGTACATAAATTTATGAATACATGCATACATTAAGTTATATTAAAAGATTTCAAAAATGCAGAATAGTCTAGGAAAAAGGAAATAAAACCTATAACTTTGCTTCCCAGAAAGAACTCTTGCTCACATTATGGTATATCTCACTGTTTGTTTGTTACATTCATGTAATCTAAGCTTCAGTTTTGTGACCTGTTCTCTTTCCAGTTAGTAATATCTATCACAGACCATTTTCGTGTCTAGTAGCTGAGAGCCTGAGGCAGCGCTGAGCTCTTTACATCATTCCAGTAACCGCCAGTGTGATTCGTCACTTATTTTATGACCTATCATGCAGCACCTGGTTTGGATCTGGCTTGAGTGATGGACTCACTTAGTCTTCAGAATCATGGCCTGTTGGAACCAGAAGGGACCATGAGTGATCTTGGAAGTCAAACCCCTCATTTCACAGGTGAGCAAACTGAGGTCTGAATCAGACGGAGCCAAACATAGGACCGGATCCGCATGTCCCACTCCTGGTCTATTTCCCCAGTGCCATGGCCACAAGCGTGAAAAGGCTTCCCTTTCAGCAAACAGCCCAGCAGAGGAGTCAAGGTGGGAAAGGTGTGCAGGCTCTCCAGGATTTCACTTGGTGGTGGTCGCAGCCTCCCCAGCAGGAGAGGCCATGGCTGGTGCCGCATGAGGGGTGGCCGGGGGCCAGGGGTACAGCGGATCCACAGCCCGGCTGCTCTCACACACTCCAGAGAAGATCCGCTACTGCCTCACGTGTTGGAGTGCAGCTCAGCTTCCGGTCCGCAGAGTCGGGCCACTTCTCACCACCTCCTCCACCCCTGTCCTGTTCAGAGCCACCTTCTGTCTCCTGCATGACTGCAGTCGTTCTTTACAGGGCCGTCGGCTTCTACCCTGCCCACCACAGCTCCCACGCCAATCTCCTGCTCCAGCCAGTGAGATCCCTTCAACACCTAGAACTATGCTCAAATCCTGCGTGGCTTTCTATCCGACTTCGAGTAAAAGCCGACGTTCCCACTATGTCCACAGGACCCCTCGCCACCTGTTTGCCTCTCTGTCTTCCTTTCCTCTCCACCCACTGGACTCCTGCCTCCTCGATCTTCCTCACACTTGTCTTGAAGTCATCGTATTTGCTGTTCCCTCTGCCTGGAAAGCTCTTCCCCACACACGGTCTTTGTTGGCATTCTCATCTGCTTTGGGTTTTGGCTCAAACATCACATTCTCAGGGTGTATATGTGTGTGTGTTGGGGGGAGGGAGCTTTTCCTGAGAATTTTAAATGGGAGCTCTAAGAATTTTAAATGCTTTCCTTCTAGAAATCCCTGCTCCCTTTTTCCTGATTTAATTTTCCTTACTCCTTATCACTATGTGACTTACCATATATACCCCTTCTTTTTCCCATCCAAGTACTAACCAGGCCCAACCCTGCTTAGCTTCAGAGATCAGACGAGATTGGGCACATTCACGGTGGTATGGCTGTAGACTATACCCCTTCTTTTTATTGTCTGTCTCCCTCCACTAGAAACTAGCAAGCTCTAGGAAGCCTGAGATTTTCGGCTGTTTGTGTAATTAATCAAGGTCCTTCTGTTGCAAGTCATAGAGACCAACTGCAGCTAGCTTAAAGGAAAGGGTGGCCATTTACTCCAAAGACTTGTGAAACCCAAGGGTAGGAGGGAAGCCTGGCCTCAAGAAGGGGTTGGGACTCAGAGGGAAAGCTCTTGTTCTCCTGTTTACCTCTCCCTGTAAGTCGTGCTTCTTTCTTCTCTTGGTCCGTGCTGGCTTTTCCTGCTTCTCTAGACCATGTAACAGAATATGACCACCCTGCAGCTCCCCTTTATTAGTCAACTACTATTTGTTGGATAGAGTATGTGCCAAGCACCGGTCCAGGTACTCAGGTTGCATCAGTGAACAAAGCAGACCCCTATGCTCCCAGAGTTTACATTCTAGCAGGAGATGGAGTGCAAACGTAACCAACGAGCACATACTCCAGCACGTAAGATGCAAAGAACGTGGAGAAAGAAAAGGAGAGCAGAGGAAGGGGGTTGGGGAACCCAGGGCATGGGGTGGGGAAGGCAAGATGCAATTTTGAATATTCATCAGAGTTGACCCCAGTGAGAAGATAAGATACGAGGGAAGATCTCCAATCATCTTAGAGTGAGTTGGAAACCCACTTTTAAATCCACAAAGGAGAAATCGAAAGGCAGGGTCACAAAAAATGAGCATGGCTTCTGGAGGCCAACTGCTGAGAATGAGATGGTGAAGTGAAGGTCATCTCCAGAGAAGGGGAAATGACCTTGAGCTGGATAGACATCTCCAAACGCATCTGCCACGGAAGGGACTTAGGGACCCTCTGTTCATGCCGCTGGGGTGCCTGTGTTTACAGTTAAAACAGAAATCCCAATCTAATTGAGTTGTTCAGGCAACCTCACCTGTTGGAGGTCTGTGGTTAAACCAGTCCCCCCCATTCTGCCACATTTGTGGCAAGGTAGTGTGCGCTGCTCATTTCCTGCTGAATTGCCCAAAAACAAGAAGACAGAGATGGTGATATCACAAAGAAACTTGCTGAATGCAAACTGAGAAAATAATGTGCCTCATCCCCAACTGTCAAACATGTTTCTGCCTCCTGGGGAAAGGCTGCCCATTTTTAGGACAAGCAGGCCCGTTTCTCTTCTCTACCCTAAGGATTTTTCTCCTTGAAAGAGCAAAAAGTCACAAAGAATTAAAGGAGTGAGGGGAAATAAGATACGAGACATACTGGAAGATATAATAGTAGAAGCCATGAGATCCAGGTTATTTCCTTCTGAGGGAGACAAAAATAGAAATGGAAAATTTGATAAACCCCAAGTCATCTGCTGCTTTGCAAGAAAAGCCTAAGAGATTTTTAAGCCTGGAGGGCTGCCTCAGAGGACCCTCCTCAGATATTTACAGCCTTATCTGAATTGTTAGCTTTGGAAAAGGAGACAAGTAATATTTATAAATTTATGAATTTAGAAACCTCAGAGTCCCATTATTAGAACCAAGTAATGTAGGAATTTTCTAGAGTTTAAAGGCAGAATGTAGTTCATCTCTGGCTGTGAAATCATGGCAGAGCTCCAGGTTGACTTCGAGTATAGAGATTCCCCACCATGCCCCCCAATCTACCAGCATTTGTAGGCAGTGGAGACTGAGTCCCTAGTACATGGGACTCCTTGCCAATGGATGAAGTTGCCACCGGTAAGGTAGAGAGTTGGCAGAACCAAAGAATTGCCTTTGTTTGCAGTGGCCAAAAGAAGAATAAGTGTACATTTGTGGCTCTCAGTCCCTGCGGGTCTTTTATGGGGGCTGACTGCCGAAGTCATCCAAGCCTGACAAGTAAGCAAGTGGGTCACCTGAAAGAAAGTCCTGATTCTGGCTTGCGCCAATCCAAAGAAGCCAGAGGCTACTGGGATCTCCTTGGCAGACAGAAGAGGCATTGTCCCTAAGTTACCTTTGATCCTCTGCCTCCTCAGAGGAAGCAACCGATGCAAACAAAACTTGAGTATTGGCAAGAGTCAGAATCAGGAAAATGTTTTCTAATTAACCTTTGAGTCTCAAGAGAATTCTAAGCACTGACTAGCCTGCAGATGCAGGCTTTTATTATAGTTACCTGGGCTTCCATGGTTTGAAATAGATGCCCCAGAGACTCCCTCCACCCCCATCTCCCTTCTAACTGTTCAAGGGGACCTCACAGCAAGGACTTCAAAAGTGTCTGAGAGAATTCCAAGGCCATTAGAGGCTGGTCTCTAAAGCTTGAGAATGTTGGCTTTATAAACCCCATAGAAAAATGTCCCCATGGGTTTTCTAGAGCAGAAGGAAAGCCTCACCATTGCAGTGGGCTCCTCTTTTTACAGAAAGTTCCATCTACGGAGCTGCCAGAGGTTAGTTTCTCCGCTGCATGTTGGCACATCTCCTGTAAATCAGACTTGAAAAAGAAAGGCTTACTCTGCCTTGTGCATATGCGGGGCCAGCACGGAGTCCCAGGGCGAGCTGACTGCTCGGGCTCAGTTACCAACATCACTCGGCAGATGTCCTCAACATCAGGATGACTTTTTTTTTTCACTTGAGTGACTTCAAGAAGTTGGAAGAGGGCAGCAAGTGGGTAATAGATGCAGCCTGCTATAAAAAGAATGTGTGGTGATTATGAAAAATCTGTATTCCTTCATGTGTGTGGATCACTCGAGGCCGGTCTTGATCCAGGTATGGAGGCAGTGCCTGCTTTGGGAAGAGCATAAGCTTTAGAGCCATATAGACTTACTGTTCACTAACTGCATCACTTCTTAGTATGTAGCCTTGGGCAAACCATTTGCCCTCTCCAGTCTTGGGGAGCCTATTTTCTTATCTCTGAAATAGGGAGAGTGATTTTCCCCTTGCAGGGAGGATTACTGTAACTAGAAAAATCAGCTAGCACAATGCCTGGCACCCAGTAAGTCAGTAAATGATAGTTATAGCTGCTATTATCATTTTTAATATAAACAATGACAGTAAAGCTAATTTTAAAAACTGAATGATTTGGAGAGGTATATTAAGACACCTTCCCTGGGGGGCCTGGCTGGTTCAGTTGGTAGAGCATGTGATTCTTGATCTCGGGGCCTGAGTTCAAGCCCCATGTTGGGCATGAAGCTTACTTAAAAAAAAAAAAAAAAGACTCCTTCACTAATGCCAGGGATGTTAAAGGAATAGGCCTATGGATATACAAAATATGGCAGTTGGCATTGGCTGGCCATTCCTACCCTCTTGCCTCCCTGTTCCTTTACTGTGGAGGCAAAGAAATCTCCCTGGCAGCAAAAGATTTCCGTAAGACACAGTTCTGGCCAATGAGATGTGAGCAATGATGTTTCTTCCTGATAAAGACATGACTAGCGCCACTCTTCCTTTCCTTCCTCCTGCCTTGAACGTGAACGTGATGCTTGGAGCAGAGACAGCCATATTGTAGCCATGAAGCAACAAGCCACATGGTAATGACGTCTGGAGAACAAGAAGAAGATTTTCAGGTCTCATTGGCATTATTCAGCTGCTGCACTAGTCCTGGGTTACCTATTTGCAGACTTCTTAGTTTTGGAAGAAAAATACTCTTCAAATTGTTTAAGTGACTCAGATCAGTTTTTTATTGTCTATTGCTGAAAACATTCTTATCTGATAAAGAGCTTTGTGATAAGCTTCTGAAATACCTTGCTGACGTAGCAGAAAAATCCACAATCACTTTGACTTCCTAGTCAAACTTTCAGAAGCGTAAGCTTTTAGGCATTAAAAAATCCTAAATATTTTAATGAAAATGAACATATATCTATGAATGTATGACACATACTTATATAGTAGCTTATGAAAGCTGAGAGGTTTGCTTTGGATGCAATTCTCGACTTCTAGAGTGCATATGTACAGCATAATCACAGTGGATCTCTCTCTCTTTTTTAAAAAAGATTTTATTTATTTATTTGAGAGAGCGATTGAGAGAGCATGAGCTGCAGGGAGAGGGAGGGAGAATCTGAAGCAGACTCTTCACAGAGCCCAAT
This sequence comes from Mirounga angustirostris, assembly GCF_029215605.1. Classification (NCBI taxonomy): domain Eukaryota; kingdom Metazoa; phylum Chordata; class Mammalia; order Carnivora; family Phocidae; genus Mirounga; species Mirounga angustirostris. The sequence continues at coordinate 77,461,867 of NW_026991716.1, read as the reverse complement.
GCGGGGCTCGATCTCACAAGCTCGAGATCATGACCTGAGCCAAAACCAAGACTCAACCACTTAACTGACTGAGCTACCCAGGCATTGACTAAGCCACCCAGGTGCCCCTCAGCAGATCTCTTTAAACTGCCCAATGCCTGGGCTCCAATCCTGGAGATAGGCCCTCGGATGAGGTCAGAGCATCACAAAGTTTTAAAGCTGCACAGATGCCTGTGAGGGAGAGGGCCGAGGGAGAACTACACTAGAACGTTCCTTCCTTAGCAGAGAGCTAAGTTTAGCAAATCCGCCAAGAGTCAGACTGGGAAGGTAAAATAGCCCTTTGAGCAGCATGGCATAGCTCTACTATTTAATACAACAGAATCACTACACATAATTTTTTAAAAAGTTGTCAGGCTCCATAAAACCCAGGATTTATACGCAACCCTCTACTGTAAGTGACCCGGACTTCCTCTTTAATTTTCTATAACATTTGGTGTGGATAAGCCAGCATTCAGTGTGCATTGGGACCAGAAATACCAGAACCACTGCATTATGGCCTTATTTCAATAACTTGGATGACGATGTTAGAAACTCAAAAGATAGTAGGGGTTCATCAGCTAAGCCTCACATACGCACATGTGGACAGGCTGGAGTTCCCTGAGGAGAAGACAGCCAGCTAACTCCTCATCTTTGGAAATGTTGCTATAATGTGATATAAAGTGCCCACATGGTAAGATCGGAATCGCTCACATTGCTGACCCAACATGTTTACTTTGAATTTGTAATTTTTCAAATTATATGTAGTTACTTTGTCAGTATTACATATTTGCTTAAATTTGCTGTATAGATTTTTAAATGAGATATTTACGTGCATAAATAAATATGCATAAGGTCTTGAGTTTTTTGTTTTTGTTTTTAGCCAGCAGCAAAATGTTTGTTTTATGAGCCAGATCTGTTAGCCTATCAATTAAGCTTCTATTCTAGTCTACTTGGTGGCAGTCATTGCTAAATAATCTTAGGTTCATATAGAGAGTACTGTGTTAATTCCTTAATCAACCACCTTTGAGAAATAATTGCTGGAGTTCACATTGTAGTATCTGTTGAAGCAATTTTACAGGGGCCCATCCTCACATCGCATTTTTAGTTTTCACTAGTAATAATAATGGTATAGCTTTAATGACGCCTAACTATATACCACTGTGCTGTATTCTTTATGGGAATTATTTTATTTAATCTTCAACTCCATGAGGGAGGATAATATTATCATGACCATTTCACAGATAAGCAAACTGAGTTTGGGAAGTTAAACTACTTGTCTGAAGCCCAAGGCCCATGGCTGATAGAGCCAGTCTTTGAACCTAGGTAATTTTTATTTTTATTTTTTTTAACCTAGGTACATTTTTAAATTAAAAGAAAAAAAAAACTTGTTATGAACCTAGTTAATTTTATACCAAAGTCCACCCTCTTAACCATATATCATCCACACTTGTCAACCGTATTTTTCTTTGGGGCATGTTGGAAGGACTTTTTTAACAATTCTATTATAAGTCACCATCAACAAACCCTTCAGTCATGTTTTGCTGCAACATCAACTTTAAAAATCTTTTCAAAAACAGATAAGGCCATGGGTCTGTGTTGTTCTGTGTTCTGTGGTCGCTCTAGCTGCTAAGTCATTTCCACCGATGCTGCTGTGATGGAATGAGCCTGAGCTTTAGAGTCAGATGCAGGCCAGACATTTGATCTCTTTCAGCTACACTGTGCACATCTCTAAAGGGATGGTATTCATGCCTCCTTCTCATCCCCCGGGGTTATGCTGCTGGCTACACGAGACAGTGCAGGTAAGAAGCGCTGTCGGAACTATGGGGACACATCCGTATTTTGTAACTTTCCTTCAACACATCTCTCCTGACTAGTTGCACTCCGATTCAAGACCACAAGTCTCCAGTGACCTTCAGCACTGCCTGGGAGCCCTGCCTGCTCTCCATGTGTTTGCTGTCCCGTTCTTCTAAGTGACGGTTGAGCATCTTCTCTCTTCACACCTTCTCCACCCCAGTGTTTGCTGGTGACCTTGCCTCACACTTCCCCAAGAAAACTGGAGTGACCAGAAAGATCTCCTCTCACGTCACCACCAAAACCCCCACCCTAGGTCCTCAACAGCTCAGGAGTCCCACTCTCCTAAGACCGACTGCCCCCCAGCTCCCATCTTCCCTCACCCGTCTCACTCAGGGACTTTGTGCCTCCAATTTTTCCTTCTTTTCAGCATCATCCATTTCACACTGTCTACCAGAGTGTGATCTTGTACTTCCCGTATTATAAATAGAGACAGAAAAAAAAAATCCTTTCTTGGCCCCATATTCCCACACAGCCACGACCCCATTTCTCTGCTCTCCTTCACAGCAAAACTTCCTGACGTGGTTTCTTATGGCCACTGCCTCCACCCCTCCCCTCACACACCCTCCTCAGCCTACCTGTTCTGGGTTCCAGCTCCGCGGTGCTTCATGCTGCAGAAGCCGACGTGCATTCCCGGCCCTCCTCATACTCAGCCTCTCAGCAGAAGTCCACAGAGCTCACCACTCTTAACACACTCTCCGGGTTCTGCTTCCCACTTGCCAGCTGCCTCTTGTACAGCTCTTTCACTAAATTTGGTCCATTTTTCTGACCTGTGAGTGTCAGAGTGGCCTAGGGTTTATGCAATGAGCCCTTCTCTTCCAGGTCTGCACCCACTCTCTCAGTGGTCTCATCCAGTGTTGTGACTTTTCTAGTGTGGCTCATCTACACTACCTGCCACTCCCCGCACCAACTATTTGGGTGATTTAGCATTGCCACATAGACATTAGGCAAGCCTCTCAATTTAGGGCCAATCCCAATTCTTGATTTTCCCTTCCAAAGATTCTCCACCCGTCTTCTCTCTCTCGGTAAATGATACCCTAGTGGCATCACCAACTGGTGCCATTAAAAGGTACCATTTGCTGATGACAAAAAATCTGGAAATTACGCTTGATAACTTTCTTTGCATCATCCCTACGTCCAAACCATCAGCAGAACTTCTTCAGTCTATCTCTAAAATGTAGCCTGAATCTATCCATTTCTCCCCATCCCTCTGGTGACACACTTTGGAAGAAGTCAGCCTCACCTCTCCTGTGGAATACTTCAGTAGCCTCCTAACTGGTCTCCTTGCTTTGTTCAATCCTTTCTGTGGCTTAGATTGCCCTATGTGATCTAGGCCCCTGCCTGCTTCTCAGATCTCACACCCTATCATTTTTTCTCACGTACCCAGCTTGAACCCATCAGGGTGTCTTTCTGTCCCTGAAACATACCAAGCTCATGGTCAGCTTAGAGCCTGGAAACTGTTTCTCCGCCCGGAATCCTCTTCCATTCAACTTGGCATATTTGGCTCTTCCTTGACATTCAGACATTGGCTTCAAGGTCACTTCCTCAAGGAAGGCTTCCATGACCGCCTCAGTCTCTTTCTTTCTCCTCCACCCTCCCCAGTAGTAATTCTATGCAGACCACCTACCACTCCATGTTTTTCTTGTTTATCTTATGCCCCCACTGAACTGTCAGCCCGAGAACAGGTATTTTGTCATATTCACAGCTGTATCCTTCATGCTTAGAGTAGTGCCGGCTTAATAAATAGTTGTTGAACAAAGCGGAGGGTTTGTTATGTATTTTGATAATTCTGTATACTCCTCCCAATAGAGAGTATCTTCCTCTCACCAGTCGTGACCACTTTTTCCTATAGAGCTCCAGAGTTTTCTGTCCTGGGGATCATTCTGGTTCTATTCAGAACAATAGATATTTTGTTTCAGTTCCTTCTTTTCTAGTGTGCCAAAGCTCATTAAGCCCCTTCCCCATTAGGACCCTTGGGGACCAAGGCAGTTACTAAGAGGACAATGGGCATTATGTGCTCTTACACTTCCCAGAAATGATGCTGCATCTCTTCAATGGCAAGGCCTCCGTCTGTAGTGATTATTTTTATCCTCGTTGTTTTGACACGACTGATGAAATATCTTCGTCTGCCAATTCCTGAGAGCCTTGCTGCAACAATGGTCCTACGTTGGGGGCTGGAAGAGAAGCTTGATCCTGCTGTCTTCTGCCAACTCTGAGTGGGGTCTCAGATTTGCCATTTGAGTTCTCTGTGGCCACAGCCTCCCTTTGAATCGAGAGTGGCTCTTTCAACTTTGTGAGTGAAGCGCGGGGCCTGCAGAATCAGAAACCTGGGCCTCTGTCCTGCTGGTAACCAGTCTTCCCAATTTCCTGTGTTAGTCACATTCGTGAGCTGCGGTGAAACTCTGAGGACAAGGTGCTGTAAAAGAGATGCGATCTGATCCATAAAATTCGTACCTGTCGTCATCCTTCGTCCACTCCAGGAGGCCTGTCATTAGGACTGCCCTTCAAAGTTGTCCCCGAATGCTCAGGAATATTGTATCTCCCCGCTGGGCCACACAAAGGGAGGAAGGGAGAGATGTGCGCTGACATGGAAACCAAGCCTCTCCCGGTGTCCGCGATCCCCGAGAGGTCGTGCCGCTCGCTGCAGCTTCGCGGGAACAGGTGTGCGTGGTGAGGGGCTGCTGCTCTGAGGCACCGCTGGGCAGATGGATTCATTACGCCACCTAATGAAAAGCAGGGATTCGCTGTGGCCTGAGGGAAGGAGGTAGAGGCATAAAGATGACATAGGCACTTGGCATGTGTGCACGCAGAGCTGTGCAGAAGGGAAAATGACGGGATGGTCCAGGTGACAAGATGCGCGTGCTTCTCTCAGAGCTGCCAAGACAGGTTCACGTCCATGCTGACCACCGCGTGGGAGCTGGCGTGACCAGCAGCTTCGAGGTGGCATGACCATCAGTACTCACTGCCAACTTAACAACCCCAAACTGAAACAATGGATGGAAATAGGCTGCAGTGGACTGAGAAGGGTATGGTGTGGTGGTATCTTGTTTCCTATTAATGGCCAGCTAGTGACCTTGGGCATTTGAATTAACCGCCTGAGCCTCAACTTACTCATCTATAAAATGAAGGTAATAATAGTACCCATCTCATATGGTTAACGTGAGGGTTAAATGTTAACATAGACGAAAACCCTTAACACCACGCCTGCTATAGGGTAAGCCTTCAATAAATGTTAGGTATGATTGCTATTTTCATTTAATCATTAGGCACCTCAATTGCATTGCTGCTGATTTAATAAAATTGAAATCCTTTCTTTTTTTAAAAATTTTTTTAGATTTATTTATTTATTTGAAAGAGAGCATAGGGGTGGAGGGGGCAGAGGGAAAGGGACAGAGAGTCTTTTTTTTTTTAAAGATTTTATTTATTTATTTGAGAGAGAGCACATGAGAGGGGGGAGGGTCAGAGGGAGAAGCAGACTCCCCGCCGAGCAGGGAGCCCGATGCGGGACTCGATCCCGGGACTCCAGGATCATGACCTGAGCCGAAGGCAGTCACTTAACCAACTGAGCCACCCAGGCGCCCGGGACAGAGAGTCTTAAGCAGACTCCATGCTGAGAGTAGAGCCTGACATGGAGCTTGACATGGAGCTTGACCGGCCCCACGACCCTGAGACCATGACCTGAGCCGAAAACAAGAGTTGGACGCCTAACCAACTGAGCCACCCAGGAGCCCCAAATTGAAATCCTTTCTGAAGCTTACAAAGCCTTACGTGAACTGGCCCCTGCTTATCTCAGTTTTCACCCCATATCACTGTTTCTTGACTACTCCGTTGAACTATACCAGAAGTCTTTTTGTCCCTGAAACACACCAAACTCATTCTCATCTTAACATCTTTCTATAGATTAGAAAACAAGCCTATATGCCATGTTTATTTGCTTAGCAAGGAGTGTAATAGTTAATATAACTAAGCCTGAACTCCAAGTACAGGGTCCAAGAGAATATACTGATGAAAGGAAGTAAACTTGTTTAATGTAGCACACCTTGGGTCTCAGTGCCTATAAGTGGGAAATCAGTTCTATAACGTTGACAGACCAAGCACAATGCTTATGATCCCTTGGACATAAAGAGAACTATATCTGGATAACCAGTTGGTTAGCCCTATTTTGCCAATGAGAAAATTGAGTTTTAGAGAGGGTAACCTTGCCAGAAACAGCTTGTAACTAATGGGGCTGGGTCTTGAACCCACACCTGACTTTAAGAATTCTTCTCTTTATAATCCTCTACTGGCATAGAGATTTTCAATATCGGTTCTCTCATTATCTTGGAGGGATATCAGATCCTATTCTACCCATGGAAAGAGCTTTCTAACCAGGAGAGGCCATTCAGAAAGCCAACAGTGAATCATGATACATATCCTGAAACATTGGTCTAATACAACTTGCCTCCCCAGAAAAATGGTTTAGAGAGCCAACCTGGCTCACCTCTCCCCGACAGGTCCTTTGGTTCTCCTGGCACTGGATCTGCTTCCTGAAAACACAGCTCCCCTGACCCTCAGCAGCCTCAGGGCCTAGGACCCAACTTTCCATTCAGAGTCCCTTCTTCTGTCTTTTTCTCTCTTCACCTCTTGGCACACACTTTCTTCCTTTACCAAAGATCTCCTAATAGCCACTATATCCCTTGCTACTTAAAATAGAATTCTTGGCATCCCCCAGGGGCTTGTTAGAAATGCAGAATCTCAAGACTTCTAACTTGTGAATCTGAATCTGAATTTTAAAAAGATCTTCAGATGATTCGTAGCCAGTTAGGGCTTGAGAAACACTGATCTTGCCCATTTCTGGACAAAGCCTCCACCAATTCCAAAGGTAATAAATTAACCCCATTGGATCTGTCACTCTGATTTCCCAGCCCCTGAACAATCTGAACATCTGCCTCCAGAAGCCCAAATCAGCATTGTTAGCAGTTTCAACTGACTCCTCTGTTGCTTCTTCCGTAAGCCCAATGTTTCACCCCAGAGGCAATTAATTGGATTTTCTGAACAAGAGCAAAAGCGAGATGAGAGACCATTCCTTATAATATTGAGGGTGTTAGTCACATGTCAACTGACGTGAGCCTCAGTCATTATTGTTGAGTGATATGTCATAGGTAGATATGAATTCAGTACACTGTCCTATGAGAGAGGAGTATGGAGATTTCCATTTAGGAAATAGACACAGCAAGCAGGGAGGTGGATCATAAGCTTTTCTTGCTAATGATGCATAATTTTGTCCAGCCCTTGAAGTTCAATGGCTGGCACAATAATCTATTTTAAAACAAAGTTAAAATGTATTTGTATTTGCTGTATTTGTTGCATAAAGATATTTCCAGGAAGGTTAAATGTATATTGTTCCAGACTGCAATTAGAGTCCGTAAGTTTCTTACTCCTGGACGTGTACATGGTCTACAAGTAATAGTAGTAGCTGATAATAACAACAGCAATCACAATGACCAAAGTCACAATTTATTTATAAATGCCATTGCCAGATATTAAGAGTCAGGTATTATTTGTATTTTTACCTTCCAGAAAACCAAGGCCAGCAACGATAAGACAGTCGTGATTGAACGTCAGAAACAGTTCAACCAGTCAAGCCACTCTCCGCCCACCCCTCAATACACACACACGCAGTAATATTAAATTTGGGTTCACTGCTAGGTGGGCTAAAAATAAAATAACTTCAGTCAAATGCAACCACATTAGAGATTTCACACCGAAAAAGTCACTTTCAGAAAAGGAATGTGCTGAAAGGTCAGATGGAAATTTCCCCTTTCCCACCCCCAAGAGCTCAAAGAGTGAATAAATATATCCTTCTGCTCTTGGGGCCAGGCGCTTCGAGAAGGTGGCTGTGGGCAAGACTGATTACTCCTCTGATCTACAGAAACTGTTTTAAGAAGAAACATGAAAATAAGTGCAAGGATTCGGGGAGGTGGGAGTTAGGTGATTTTCCACACTATCTGAGGTCGAGTGCAGATGACAAAATTTGTTTCCTATATAAATCTCAAGTCAATTTTCTAAAATAGAAAAAAGGAGGGGGTTGCTTGAACTGACTCTCTGGGCCTGCTGGATTTTTCTGTTCTCTTTGTTTGCATTACCTGTCCAAGTTAACCTCTCATCATTCAGCAAAAGTGAGGAGAAAAATTAGACAACGTCTCTAACACAGCCACTAATAATCAGAAAGTCCGCATTTTTCTAATGTTCATTCACTTTTCCTCGGTAACTTTGACTTTGTTAATAAAGCTTAGGCAATAAAATTGTACTTGAGGTAAATATTAAACTAGATCAACCCACCAGTGGGCAGCCATTCCTTTCCAGGAAATGAAGTGAGTAATTAGAAAAATGTAGAAACATTTTCCATAGTCCTTGCTTCCTGCTCTACCTTTTTTTCTTTCTTGTTTAATTTCCTCACACAAAGTACTTTTTATGATGCTAGTTCTTAATGAGGAGCCTTATCTCTTGCTCTGAAATAATTGACCAGGTGAAGGGTGTTCTCTGTTTTAATTCTCCTCCTTGGAACATTGCTTTTGTCTTTTTCCCTTTTTCTATTCTCTCTTTCGAAGGAGTTGACTGAACATCTCAAATTCGTTATGTTAATGTAGAGTAATAAGAATATGTGTTCAAATTGTTTCATTCTGCCATCTTGAATGTTTCCAAATGGCCATTTATCTATAATTTAATATTAAAAGCTTTATTTTTTTAAAGATTTTATTTATTTATTTGACAGAGAGAGATACAGCGAGAGAGGGAACACAAGCAGGGGGAGTGGAAGAGGGAGAAGCAGGATTCCCACAGAGCAGGGAGCCCAATGTGGGGCCTGATCCCAGGACCCCAGGATCATGACCTGAGCCGAAGGCAGACGCTTAACGACTGAGCCACCCAGGCGCCCGAATATTAAAAGCTTTAAATATAAGATTAACCCAAATGAGTTCTATGGAGAGAAAAGCATCAGCTTACTCAAAGGAGTCGGTTCTACTTTTTATTCCAGCTGAACATTCATTGCCTTCCCCCCTTCTCTGCTTTGATATTTCCATCTCCACAGGATGGATATTAACTGTTTGAAGAAACAGACTTAGGTATTTCATTTCTGTAGCTTTACACTAACCCAACAATGCAATTTATGGCATTTACAAGGAGACTTCCATGTTCTAATCAATTGTAGCTCTTCTGCTCTGAGTAGCAGCACCAGGCATTATATTTCCCATGAGCCTTTGATTAACACAACACCAATGCTCCCAACAGAAACTGAAAAAGCAGCAAAGACATAAAGCTTGCTTTTTCCAGCACTGATATCATGCTGGTCTAGCAGTAAGGAACAGATAGAAAGTGCACAGAGAAGTTGGCTATGAACACATGGCTGGTTCTTTGAGACTGATCTGCGTTTTCCACTTGAGGGCTTTTAAGCACTCAGAATGGAATGCAGTATCTCAAAGCATTCCATGCAACGAACTGTGCTCTTAAAGAAGACTGGCCTGGAAGAGCTTTACCCTTCAAAATAAAGCTGGAGCTGGTGGTCTGTGAGGGACCATCTCTGTGCTCTGAAAGAACTTTGCCCAAGGTATGTCAGGAAAGAAATTCGAAATAGCCAGCAAACATCAAGAGTCACTGCTGTTGTTTCATAATTAAAAAAAAAAAAAAATGTTAAAAACCTCAACGTCACACAATTTGGAGGCTAGAAATGTCCTGACCATAGAAACCAACACATTTACAAAATAATCTGGCCATTCAAAATAAGCTTTTGGTAGCTCAAAGAAACAAGCTCAAATTCAGATTTGAACACTGTTTTTTCCAAAATTCAACCCGAAATTGTTTTTCATTTGATTCTACTTTTCAAAGAAGAGTATGGGATTTAAAAATTTACCCTTCAAGCTCTGCATTAACACAAAGTAATATATTTTACTAAACTACATAAAAACTACATATAATCAAGAACTATATACAAAGCTCAAGTGCCGTATCTAGGTTATTATCTGTTTTTGCTTGATTACATGTTTCTGGTCCAAGCATTTAGTGCCTGTTGCCAAAGCACAGGTGGAGAATAGGTATGCTTCCCTATGTGCCAGAAGGAGAAGGTCCTTGGACTTAAGCGCAGGGGAGACCAAGGCCAGTGAAACATAAGGCATGAAAAAAAAGGGACACTGGGAAAGACAGATGCCCAACTTTAAAGCATAGAGCCATACTCAATGTACAGACTTTATTTTAGGATAGGGCTTTAAAATAATAATGAAACCTGTATCATTACAAGTCAGGAGCCGCAATCCCTCCATCCATACTAAATCAGATCAATCATCTTCATGAACTCATTACCATTCATTGCTATTTTTCTGTCTTTCTCTCCCCCCATGCTCTTCCATCTCCCCCCAAGTCTTCCTGCTTTTTCCTTTGCTTCACCCTGTCTTCCTATTCTAAGGCCAATACTTACTACTACATTAAACCTGAACACTGCACTATTGCCTAGTCTGTCCGCCTGCCTCTACCCTTTGTTCTTATCCTACCTTCGATCATTGAGCTATTTCCTAAAACTCCATTTTTTCATCATGTTGGCACTATGGATGACAACCAGCAATGGCTTCCTATTGTCCAGACTTTTCAGCCTAGTGTTCTAGAACTCCCCTCCATCCAGCACCACCCTCATTCCTACAGCAAAATTCTCCACCACTCCCTCTGGGGGAACAGTCTCCCCTGTCACATTCAGATTCTGAGTGGTCACCTCTGGCGGGCGGGAGGAGAAAAGACACCAGATTCATTGGAAAGGGGTCGAGCTGGTACCTGGAGCTGGGAAAAAGCAGGTATTCCTTGGATTTAAGATCCATCAGATGACTGCTCTGCAAAGACCAAGAGTAGGAGATCCCTACCTCCCAGACTGGAAACAGGAATTCAAGGGGGTGTTCTATTTGCCTTCTGTTTAGGACATGGAACAGGCTTAGCGCACATGGCTCCATTGCCCACAGGCTCCAGGGAAGTCAAGTTTGATGTTAGCTCAGCTGCCAACCCAGAATCACCACTTGAGCATCACCTCCTTAAATGATAAATTGAATATATATTAGGTAAACTTCTTCGGATGCAAGTCAGGTGCCTTGAACCTCTGGGAAGCATTCTCTGACCTTACGTCCTGCCCATATGACCTCCTCTAAGCTCCCTTAGCATCCCTCGTTATCTAAATCATAGTTCTTAGCTGAGACAGTCATCTGTTTCCTTGCCTGTTTCCTCCATGAAAGAGCTCTCTGAGAGCTCATCACACAGTGCCTGGTACATGGAGCAGCTCAATGAATGAAACCAAGCAGTTCTGGAAGGAAAATTCATGGGAAGAGTAGGTGGATTGGAAGCTTTTCTTGTGGGAAGGAGATTGTCTTACACATCTTGCCTCGGCAGAGCCCAGCTCTGGACTGCACGCAAAGGCGTCACTTGCCTAGTGAGTCAGTGACTGATAAGCTAATGCTGTTTTTCATACTCTAGTGTTCTTTTCATTTCTTTCTCAGATTAAGTGTGAAAGGCCAACACCGTTACTACTATAACTCTGAGAGCTTTCTTTTTAAAACTAATGGTTAAAATTACGCCGATCAGATTTTCACATGTGCAGCTTTAGTGCAACTCTCTCTCTTTTTTAAAGATTTTATTTATTTATTTGAGAGAGAGAATGAGATAGAGAGAGAGAGCATGAGAGGGGGGAGGGCCAGAGAGAGAGGCAGACTCCCTGCTGAGCAGGGAGCCCGACGTGGGACTCGATCCCGGGACTCCAGGATCATGACCTGAGCCGAAGGCAGTCGCTTAACCAACTGAGCCACCCAGGCGCCCTAGTGCAACTCTCTTATTGTGCAAATAGATATTCTAACATTCTATATCACGGTGCACATGACTCTGGAGCATTTGCAAGGTTGTCTGTGACTTGATTTCCAGATGGGGTGACAGCAGCTCAGCTACCCTGATTGGATATATTGCTGGCGAGAGGGAGGGGCTTGCAGTTGCCTTTTTGTGGCCACAGCCTCTCTCTGATGCACACGTACTCTAATTCAGAGCACCGCTTCGGCTGCCGGTTGGGGAAATCTGGCCTGCAGGTCTGACTTCAAAAACAAGAAAGAGACCTCCTAATTCTGGTTTCCACTTTGGCCTTAACTAGCTCCTATTGTGCTCCATATGGCAGGACATGTGTTTCTCAGTGCACAAATTTGAAACATCTGAAAATAATATTTTCCTGATTGTGCAGCCACTGGGGATGAGGCAGCATTTTCTGAGCAAAAGCTTGAGTCAGTGGTGAACCGAAGAGGCACATCAGAAGGACAATGGCCACCACTCACCATGGCTCATCTCAAATCCAAGAACAACATACAAGTCTAAGGGGAGGGAAGGGTAGCAGAGTATCGTCAGCTGCCACCCACAGTCCTCCCCACAGGCCCACAGACACATTTCCCTGCCCCGACTGTGAGCCTCAAAACAAAATAGAACAAACCCACACATACATGCAAAACAAACAAAAAAACAGTATTGCAATATACATATTTTACTACACTAATTTTTGTGATCTTATCTGTGTATTTCACAAAGGATTTTTTGGCCCAGGAGAGTCCCGTGTGCATTGTGGAGGACAAAGGAGAACACCCTTCCCATAAATTACCCTGGATGGGGCTTAAGACAACAGGCCCAAAATGGAGCTGCTTATGCTCAGCTCCATGTCACCAAACTGAGATTTAATTTACAGTTTCGTCTCTGCCAGAAGCAGAACCTTAAACCAGCCACTCAGGAATTGCCTGACCAGCACCAGTGAAGTCATCTGCGTGCTAGACCCCTGCCATCTCCTCAAAGAAAGTAACCTCGTAAGAACCAAGCCGCTTTTTCCCAGTATAACTTCCTTGTTTCTGCCCCCTTCTGCCTATGAAAGTCTTTCATTTTGTACAGCTCCTCAAAGCTCCTTTCTAGCCACTAGATTGGATACTGCCCTGTTCAAATGGATTTTTGCTCCAATAAACTCTTAAAATTTTTTACTATGCCTCGGTTTGTTTTAACAGGCTGCCCCAGGCCTGGCTAGAACCAGGGACAATGGACAGCTCCGATGAGAAAGTGTTACCGTTTTGTGATGACGTGGTCTTGTAATTCCTTGAGATGCAGGAGGCAGAATTGGTTGGCAAGGAGACAGAAGGCCTCAGGTGGGAGATATTTGAAGGCTTAGGGTTATGAAAGGGTAAAAGGCAGAGAGAACCCTGGGAAAGCCCAAGATGGCCCGGTTACTAATGGGTGCGGAGCCGGCAGCTGAACAAAGCGTCCTATAACAGACCTGGGATGAAGGGAGCCTTGCCTTAGAATTCCTAATCCAGGGAACTCTGTAGAGTCAGCGTGCAGCCACTCCTGAAAGACAGGTGTCAAGTAAGCCAAGAGAGCTGCTCAGGGTACAAACGGGAAGACAGAAAGTGAAGGAAAGAGAAAAGGGAGAAAGGAAAGAAGAAAAGGAAGAAGGAAGGAAAGGAAGAGGAGAAAGGGAAGGAGGGAGGTGATATGGGGAAGGCCTAAAAAGAAGGTCAAATTCCAAATTCTACTTCAGGTACAGAGCAAGGGCACTGTGTCCTCTCTCATCTAAAGTACCACCTGACACTTCAGATCCCCTTTTTCTACTTCAGTTTTCTTAAAACTACATATTTCTCTTACTTCCCTCATTTTCTTCCTCCCCGACTAGAACGTTCGCTCCATGAAGGTAGGGAATCGTATTTATTTTGTTCCCTGTGCTATATCGTCTAAAGTGTTGGAAAAATTGCTCTCATTGCAGGCTGACTCTCCTGCCCTTGAGCTGATGATGATGGTACAATCAATCAGGTGCAGGAGAGGTGAGCAGGAAACTTCCGGGAGCCTGGACTTGTGAGAAGGCTCCTCTCCCCAAAGGAGGCAGTTGTATGTGCTCCCATAGCAGCCTTGGCCAAGCTCAGACGGAACAGTGCTCCACGTGTTGTCATTCAGTCCCATAGCAACCCCATGAGGCAAGCACCATTTTTTTTTTTTTTAAGTAGGCTCCAAAGGGCTTGAACTCACGACCCTGAGATCAAGACCTGAGCTGAAGTCAGGAGTCAGACACAACTGACTGAGCCACCCAAGCGCCCCAAGGCAAGCACCATTTCTAACTTTATATTTTATATCAAATAACCAGGAGGCAGAAAGCTAAAAAATTAGGTTGATCCATATGAAATTGTCATTTTAGTACATTTTAGTAATTTTAATAAAAATTACCAAATATTGGCATTACCATATGGTCTCACCCAAATGTTTGCCCAAGAGAATATATTCTTAAGCAGAAACATGCAGATACAAATGCATGTCTGTCTGACTCCAGAGCCCAAGTTCAAGGGCAAAGCCATTCCTGGTAGAAGGACACCACAGGGAAACCATGTCAATAGATCCATTAGAATACTCCCACAATGAGGCCTAGGAGAGAGAAGAGAGGATTGGAAATCGCCTGTGAGAGCTATAGCCATATGGTCTTCCCAAAATACCTCCATTTTAAAACGAAAGCTCCTTATTCAGCCTTAAAAAGGAATGAATTCTGACACATGCTACAACAGGGATGAACCTTGAAGACATTATGCTAAGTAAAACAAGCTAGACATAAAAGGACAAACAGTGTATGATTCCACTTACATGAGGCACCCAGAGTAGTCGACTTCATACAGACAGAAAGTAGAACAGTGATTGCCAGGGGCTGGGGGTAAGGGGGGGGCGGGCATAGGGAGTTAGTGTTTAATGTGGAGAGAGTCTCAGTTCGGGAAAGATAAAAATGTTCTGAAGATGGATGGTGGTGATGGTTGCCCAACAATGTGAATGTAGTTAATGCCACTGAATTGTTCACTTAAAAATGGTTAAAATGGGGCTGCCTGGCTGGCTCCGGCGGGCGACTCTTGATCCTGGGATTGTGGGTTTGGGCCCCACGTTGGGTGTAGAGATGACTTAAAAATAAAATCTTTTTAAAAAATGGTCAAAATGTACACTTTGTGTTGTGTATATTTCATCACAGTGGAAAAGAAGAAGGCAGAAGCTCTTGCTTCAGTTTGGACCTGCTCCGTTATAAGCATTGTTGGATACTTGGCTGCTGAAAGACCGAGACTATTTTGCAAGTCTCTGCCTTGAGGATGGAAAGCGTACACGTGTATACAAATCTATTTGTGTGCACTCTGTGCAAATACTACTATTAATAAAGACAGCTAACATTTACTGAGCACCCATCTCGTGCCAGACTCTGATTAGATTCTGCACATGTATGAATGCATCCGAAGTTCACAGGAGCCCCACAAGGCAGGTATTTGATGATCTCCGTTTTGTTTCAAATGCTCTCTCCTTTGGCAGTTGCCTTTTTTCCAACTATGTTGGGGATTTCCTGGAGAGCTCCAAGAACAAAAGACTAGAATGAAAATTGGTTAGAAGCAGAAGCTTGGAACAAGCCCTAATTCAGGTCCTCAATAAGTTTTTGTTAAGTGAATAACCACATGACTCAAGAAGAGTTCCTCAGGTTTTCTGGTTATATTCCTTAATGTTTGTGTCACCCGAGCTTTAAATATGGGGAAGTGAAAGAAAAAAAAAAACATATCACGATGAAAATTTCTGCCAAAATGCATTCTGATATTTTTACAAAGTAGAAATGTGACTAACTATAGCCTACAAAAGCTGGCTATATTTAGAAATGGCCTTTTTTTTTTCTGTTTCTTTCACCAAAGTGCAGTATCATAAAAAAGGTCTCAGTCTTTCAGATGAAGGAAATTTTATGCGATGGTTTTGTGTCATCTGGTTGTTGTTTCTATGGGTGACATTACTGCCCCCTGGCTACCCTCAGCCCAAGCTCCTTAGAAGCAGGACTCACTATAGTTTGACCAGAGATATTTTTATTTCCTTCTGACACGACTGGAACTGGGTATAGGATAGTCAGCTAACAGTTCTCTCTAATTGTCGCACCTACTGCACAGAAAGGGAGGCGGTCGGGGGGGGGGGGAATGATTGAAGCTCCAGTCACAATCCTCCTGGAAAAGGTGGGATGTCTGTCATCTCTTCAAGAGTGAAGCAGCGTATCTTGCACTTTCAAAGCCCGTTGTTTTGCAAGAAGTCTTAGGTGAAAACAATGAGACAAAAGCATGCTTTGTGAAAGACAATGACATCCATTCAAATGCCTCTCATTATACTCTCCTATTTTGCAGAGCCTTGTATCCAGAATTATCCCATTCTATTAACTTGTCTGGTATAGTCTCAAAAAAAAAAAAAAAGCTTTTTTTTTTTCTTAAATGTTGGGGGTGGCAAAAAAATTAAAGCAAAGAGGCATCTCTTTCAATTCATTCAGGCACAGAGTCACTAGTTAGAGAGATTGTTTCTAGTCAGAGTCCCCTTCAGCTCTTCATGGGAGGAGCTCCAATCTTCCCAGAAACACACATTCCCAAGTGCATGCTTGAGGTTTACAATTACTTCTCTACAAATGAAGTGGCCTCACAATAGGAGACAAAGGGAAATGTCCTTCTCTTTCTTTTCTTTTCTTTCCTTCTTTTTTTTGGCTTTTGATTTCTTTGTACTTGTTGCATATGATTACATGATTTGTTGCAAAAATCCCGGAAACTGGGGAGGAAAACAGCTTCTTAGGTCTCTGATCCACTCCCGTTCTGTCTCCTTCAGTACATTCCTTGGGGATTAATTCCATCAGATCTTAAATACGGTGAAGGAAGTCATGCCCCCCACTTCCCAAGGAGCTGAGCCCACAATTTATGAGATTTTGTTGGTCAGGACATTTAGACTTTTGGTCTGTGGTTCAAGCTTATTGCAATTCAAGTTCACAGGGCTCAGGGTGTGAAGGAAATGGATGGCAGGAAGGTGATCTCAGGGCAAAGATGACATAAGAGGGAGAGAATGGTGGAGGAACTGGCCAATATCTGAGCAGGGGTCCTGGGTCAGGGAGAGGAGAGTGGATGTTCCAAGGCTTCCTGGGTCAGGAATGGGGAGATCAGGGCCCTGGCTGCAACCTTTGGGATGCACCTGCCAGTGGGCATCCCTATCAGACTGAGGAGCTCTGCATGCAAGGCCCTTTAAAACTGCATTGGGAAAGGCACCTGGCCGGCTCAGTTGGTAGAGCATGCAACCCTTGATCTCAGGGTTGTGAGTTCGAGCCCACGTTGGACTCGATTTAAAAGATTACTTTTAAAAAAAACTGCATCAGCAGGAACAAACATAACCAATCAACCACCAGAAAACAGGACAATCTACTGTGCTTCATGAGAAAAGGTCAAGGCTGAGGAGTGTACCCTGGTCCTATCCATCGTGGGCAGTAATTTCCTCTTATAGTTGCATCTTTTCACTTAATCAGTTAAAGGCTTCTATTTACCTATGCAATCACTGTGCCCCTGGTTTCATCAGCCTGCAGAAAACAAAAGAGGTCATACATACAATTAGGCCTAAATTACAAGAGCTTCGATCTCCCATTGCTCCTAGCAATAATTCCAGGCTTTTCCAGAGTAGCTGTCTCTCTTTCAGCACTTCTCCAGAGCTCCTTATTAAATGTATTTATGAACTCGTCTTCATCATCACCCTCTTGCAGTGGCTGCAGTAATAAGGACAAAGGCCTCCGTCTGTTTCCCTAATCACTGTCCCACTCTATCAGCCGGCCAGCATTCCACGGACATGAAGCCAGAAGCCCACGCTTGCTGGAGCTCCAGGCTGAAGACCCTAGCAGTCCAACTGTAAGGCTTGACCAAGCCACCTGTCCGCTGACCCTCATGCCTGGGTGTCACCACCAACATAAACACAGAGCTATCTGCCTTCACCTACCCCAGGGTAGACCCTTTGACGATTTGCCCAGGCTCCTGTGGTTCTTGGTGGCAAGAGGGTAGATGCTCCTTCCTGTTATTCTTGCCAAAGTTGACCCACAGCAATGCTGGTTGGCCCCAGATATCACAGTATTTTGATGAATATCACAGCTCTTTCAATAGCCATGTTTGTAGCCATTTTCTTCAAAGCTGTCCCATGGTGACAGGAAGTTGCCTCAGCAGGGTTGCTAGTATCCTTCCCCAGCTCAGCACTTCCCAGCGAAGACACCAACCCTGATATTGAGTCCAGCTCACCTCTTCCCTATGGTGAACTTCTTCCAGAGGCCCTATTATCCTCTTCCTCAAACTTTGGTCTGGGACACCTCAGACTATTGGTCATGGTTTTATGTCATCACTTCTCTTTTGTGGAGCCAAGGAATAGGCCCCTCTATCCCTGTGTAAATTTATGGAAGGACAGGGCTACATAAAACCTCAAATATAAATGACTATGTTGAGGGAGAGATAATGCTTTTAGCATCTGAACCCCAGACGCTGAGTTAGGTCATATTATCCTGGAATGAAAACGACTAAATCAGATTCTCTTTGTGTCCACTCAGACTATGGTTATCAAATGTCTACATCATTCATTCATCCACTCATTTATCCAACATTTATCAGACACCTGCTATGTGCCCTCACACTGCACTAGGCTTTGGAAACCCAAAGATGAATAAAACAAGGTACAGGGAAAAGACAGATGAGAAAAGACAGATAAATAAGTTATTGACAATATAATGTTGTGATATTGTCTGTGATAAGACTATTCCATTCTTTTTTTTTTTTAAGATTTATTTATTTGTTTTGAGAGAGAGAGAAAGAGCACAAGTGGGGAAGGGCAGAGGGAGAGAGAGCCTTAAGCAGACTCTGTACTGAGTGCGGAGCCCTACGTGGGGCTTGATCTCAGGACACTGAGATCATGACCTGATCTGAAACCAAGAGTTGGAGACTTAACCGACTGTGCCACCCAGGCACCTCAGGCTATTCCATTCTGTGAAGAGCAGAAAAGCAAATGTTCCTTCTGTCTGGCAGAATCAGGGATCTCAGAGTCTACTCCTTCGAGTAGAAGATATTTAGGCTGGGTGAGGCAGGGAAGTGTAAGGAATTCCAGAGGGAACTGACAATGCACATTGGCCCAGAGGCATGGGATTTCATTGCTTACTTGAGGAACTATTGGAATTAGGTGTGGTTGGGGTATATGGGCAAAAAAGAGACTGGAATAGCAGAAAATGAAGCTGGTTACATTGGAGCAGGTTACAAAGGGCTTAGTACGCCCTTCTAAAAACCTGTAATTCTGTTCACTTCAGAAAACATTCATGAAGCACTTACTAGATATCTGGCATTCTTTTGAGCACCTATCCTTCAGGAGGTAAAATCACGTTGGGAGACCACCTTATAGAGACCCTATGATGCTAGGACAGGGACAAACATAGGGTGCTCTGGGGCACACAGATTGGAGGGAGAAGGGGTGGGGCGTGTCTGGGATAGGCTTCCTGGAAGCTTTACTGCTGAATTAATCTTTTTTTTTTCTCTTAAAGTAATCTCTATGGCCAATGTGGGGCTCAATCTCATGACCCAGAGATCAAGAGTTGCATGTTCCACCGGCTGAGCCAGCCAGGCGCCCCCACTGCTGAATTAATCTTGAAGGATTAGTGGGTATAACCTAGCAAAGAAAAGGGAGGAAAAACTTTCCAGCAGATGGAATAAACACAGCGAGCAAAGGCAAAGGGACACCAAATAGCATCATTTGTTGTTTTTATTTATTTTTGAGGAAGAGATGATAGGAAGCAGCTCAGTGCTACTGAAATATGGAGTGAGAGGCTAGAACAAGCAGGAAGTGAGGATGGGAAGATAAGGAAGAGCTAGGACACCGAGGGCCTGCTATGCCAAGCTAAGACCTTTCAACTTTGTCTTCTAGGAAATAGAGAGCTATGGAAAAGTCTAGTGCAGGGGAATGATATGACCAATTTTGCATTTCCTGTCGTTCCAGTGCCAGTGCAGGTCAGGACAAATCTGGAGGCAAGGAGACAAGGCTATTGAAATATCCAGGCAAGAGATGCTGGAGCCCGGAAGGAAGGGGACAAAGGGGGAGGTGACTTGATTATTTGCATAGGTATCTTCTATTGAGCTAACTTCTGACACTATTATGCTAAATGTGACACTTTAGGTTCTTATCTGTTGTTAGAGCTTATCTCCTAGACAGAAAAAAAATTACTCCTTTAAGAATCAGTCTAGACCCATGGTCATAGCAGCATTATTCACAATAACCAAAGATAGGAATTACCTAAGTGTCCATCAACAGATGAATGGATTAAAAAAAAGTGGTTTATACCCACAAATGGAATATTAGACAGCCTTAAAAAGTTAGGAATTTCTGACACATGCTAAAACAGGGATGAACGTAGAAGACATTATGCTAAGCAAATAAACCAGACATAAAAGGACAAACTGTGTATGATTCCGCTTATGTAAGGTACTTAGAGTAGTCAACTTCATAAAGACAGAAGGGAAAATGGTGGCTGCCAGGGACTGGGGGAGAGGAGCAAATGGGAAGTTAACTTTCTAATAGGTACAGAGTTTCAAATGGGGAAGATGAAAATTTTCTCGAGATGGATGGTGGTAATGGTTGCATAACAATGTGAATTTTCTTAATGCCCCTGCCACTGTATACTTAAAATGGTTAAAATAGTAAATTCTGTGTTTTGTATACTTTACCACAATTTTTAAAAAGAACACTGATAGAAGATAAGGCTGTGCAATATTTATGGTAGGTATCGATGTTTTCCAAATAAGAATTAAGAGGTAGATCTGTAGGAACTAGATTTGTAGACATGAAGAAATGTAAGCAGTAGAATGATCTATAATTGAGTAGTCCAATCCATGGCAAAATCTTTTTGAAACCAAGACTGATCTTTGTATTATACCTTGAATTGTAAGATTTACTGACTGTAAAATGTAAACCTTGAACCAATTCTTAAAAAAAAAAAAAGTCTAGACCAGCCTACCATTGGTAAATAAAGTTTTATTGGTACTGCTTCACACCCACTGGTGTTACGTTTTGCCTGCGGCTTCTTCTGCTCTACCTCAGCAGAACTGAGTTCTTACCACAGAGACCGTCTGACCTACAAAGCCAAAAATGTTTATTCTATAGAAAAAGTTCGCTGAGCCCTGTTCTAAATTTTTGAATAGGGAGTGTCTATTAGATAACAGCAGGTATCAGTGTTAAATTCGTGGTTATTGCTGAGAATGTTCTTGTTCTTAGAACAGGAGTGCTGAAGATTTATGGGGGAATGTTCAAATGGTGGGTGATAGATGGACAGACTGACAGACTGAACGTGGCAAAAAGTAACACTTAGTGAGTCTTGCTGAAAGGTAGAAAGGTGTTCATTGTATTATTCTTGCAACTCTTCTAAAGTTTGACATTTGTCAAAATAAAAATGGAAGAAAACAAAAAAAGAACAAATGTGCCCTTAGCACTCAGTTCCTTCCAGTTCTCTGCAGTTTCTTGGACACTGGTTATTTTCTGACTTTACATGATTGCCAGTTAGAATAAAGTGTCTACATCAGGGATAAGATCATGCCCTCCCTGACCTGCAAAGGGGGTATGCCAAGCAGTTACAACGCATTAGTTCCTGATTCTTTTTGGTGTTAATTTTTCTCCCTTTGGATAATTGTATTTTGGACTCTCCACATGCTGCGCAGGCAATGCCAACAAATCCTCTTGTGGATGAAGCTGTAAAAATAGCAAATATGCAGCCAATTTCTCTACTCGTATGTCTATAGTCACACAGAAATGGAATAATTCTCCCCATGATCTACTTGTCACTTTGAGTCTCTACTTACCCAATGTTGGACCTGATTTTTCTGCTGTTTCTTGCTTTAAGATCTAAGAGTTGACCCCATAGCTCACAAGTTAATTAGGAATATACCACATGTACCCAGAAAGAAATACTTGAAAACAATTATCAAGGAACATGGAGTTTCATACTCTGCCTCAACAATTCCACACCTTGAAATACGTCTGAAAGAAATCTTCAACACACGTTACAAACTGATATGCACGGGATGTGTTTCTTTGCAGTTGTTGATGGTGGGGAATGGAAGGTAATCTGAAAATCAGTGGGAGACTGAATATATAAAATGTGATAAATGCCCACCATGGAGTGCTTTGCATCCTTAAGAAGCATTCAGTGGATATGTGCATAGCAAAAAACAGTGCTTGGTGAAACAAATGTGAGAAACAGAGTGATAGATAGTAATATAATGGCATTTATGGAAATCAGAAGTACATTCACACAAGACACTAGCACACATTTTATAAGAACATTTAAAGCTACGTAATACACATTAAATACTTTAGAATGGTTGCTAGTGGAAAAGGGGACCGGGATGGAAAGGAATATGTGATTAAATTAAACATCTTTATTTTTATTTTTTTTTTTATTTATTTGAAGAGAGAGACATAGCGAGAGAGGGAACACAAACAGGGGGAGTGGGAGAGGGAGAAGCAGCCTTCCTGCCAAGCAAGGAGCCCGATGTGGGGCTCGATCCCAGGACCCTGGGATCATGACCTGAGCCGAAGGCAGACGCTTAACAACTGAGCCACCCAGGTGCCCCTAAACATCTTTATATTCTTAAAAAGAGAGAAGGACCTTGCAGCACCAATGACGATGTTCAAGGAAAAGAAAAAATAAAAGAAGGACCAAGTAGCAATAATAAACATATATGTAATGACTGCATGAAGCCAAGAAGTAATCAGAGGGAGTGGTTTATCAGGAAATTCCTGGAAAAGGTGATTTTTAGGTACAGAGCTTCATTCCTCACCCAATGCCACCCCTACCCCCGTAAGATTTCTATGAATCCCACAAAATAGCTGGCACCATCACACAAACTAATAATACTTAATGATAACACTACGAATATTTTGAACATTCAAAATACAGTGCCAAAATACAATCCTAAATCATTTAGATGAATTACTTAAGTCAACCTCCACAAAACTCTTACGAGATAAGGATGATTATCATCCTATTTCACAGACGAAGAAACTGAGACATCAATTAATCTGTCCCAGGTTACATAACTAGAATGTGGCAAAACAAGAGTGATAACACTTCCTGTGGGGCTCCACGGACTGTGCTGTTAGCATCTTCTTTGGAGATGACACATGGCAGACACTCAAAAAATGCCATGATGCACGACGGACACTCACCAAAAAATGCTCACTTAGTGCCAAACCAAGGAACGCACTACTTCTTCTTTTTTTTTTTTTTTTAAGCTTTTATTTATTTATTTGACAGAGAGAGGGCGAGAGAGGGAACACAAGCAGGGGGAGTGGGAGAGGGAGAAGCAGGCTTCCCGCGGAGCAGGGAGCCCGATGCGGGGCTCGATCCCAGGACCCTGGGATCATGACCTGAGCCGAAGGCAGACGCCCAACGACTGAGCCACCCAGGCGCCCGGAACGCACTACTTCTTTTAGAGTTTCTTTCCCAATTTGGAACCACCACACAAGTGGTAGCCAAAAAAACGCCTGCTCATTGACATGCTTATTACAACAGGTATCCCCAGTCCTGGTTGTGTCTCAGTTTACCCACTTATTTAACGAATTTTAATTTGATTGAGAATCTACAGTGTGCCAGGCACTGTCCTAAGTGCTGAGGATACAGCAAGGAACAGCACAGGCAAGGTTCCTTCTTTCATGGAGTCACAGGGTGGAGGAGGGACACTGAAAACTGGCATGAAAATGAACAAGAAAAGTTTCTGAAAACTGCTCAGAAATGAAGAGTTACCGATAAAGTCCTATGAAGAGAATAAAACAGGGCTGTGTGCTGGAACATGACTCGGGGCTGTTTAAATTGGCTGGTCAGGGGCGCCTGGGTGGCCTAGTCGTTAAGCATCTGCCTTCGGCTCAGGTCATGATCCCAGGGTCCTGGGATCGAGCCCCGCATCGGGCTCCCTGCTCCGCAGGAAGCCTGCTTCTCCCTCTCCTACTCCCCCTGCTTGTGTTCCCTCTCTCGCTGTCTCTCTCTCTCTCTGTCAAATAAAAAATTAAATCTTTAAAAATAAATAAATAAAAATAAATTGGCTGGTCAGGGACAAACTCCCTGAGGAGGTGATGTTCAAGCGGAGATTTGAATGACAGTGATCAGCCATGAGACACTGAGGAAAAAAGTGTATGAGGTGCGCTATGAGACAATGCCAAGTCTTCAGGCAGGAAGCAGTTTGGCATGTTCGGGGAACAGAGAAAAGTGGTGTGGTGAAGGGTGGAAAGGAGAAGGGGAAGCGGCAAAGATAGAACTGAAGAGAAAGGCAGAGCGTAACTCCTGATGGACTTTGTAGGTTAGAGTGAGGAGCTGTGATGTCATTCCAATCATGATGAGAAGTTATTGAAGAGTTTGGCAAGGAGTATTATGATGTGACTTTAATTTTCCCTCTCTCTTTTTTAAAGATTGTATTTATTTGAGAGAGGGAGAGAGAAGAGAGCACAAGCAGAGGGAGCAGCAGAGGAAGAGGGAGAAGCAGGCTGCTCCGCACTGAGCAGACAGCCCCACGTGGAGCTCAATCCCAGGACCCCAGGACCATGACCCGAGCCGAAGGCAGACACTTAACCGACTGAGCCACCCAGGTGCCCCTGACTTTAATTTCCATAAGACCACTTGGTTCTGGGTGGAGAACAGACTATCAGGGCAAGAGTGGGGACTTGTTAAGAAGTCCAAGCAGGCTTCTGTTCTGGCTATGAAAGAGACGCTGGTATTGTACTTATCTTCCTACCATAAACAGCTATAAACTCCAAACAAATATATACACCATCTCTTTTCAAGCACCGGACAGCATCCAGTGCAGACATGCACACAAGGTGCATCTGACATTCACTGTGTTTTTCTCCCCTAAAAGCAGTTTCAAACTGGCACACAAAAATAGAGCTCAAGTAGCAAATGGCGGTGGTCTCATTGGGAAAAGAAAACAAAGATGGACATTTAAGGCTGCTAAAATGGCCAGAATTTGAGAGGTAGAGTACTGGAAAGGACAAGACTTCCCACACATAAAAATAGCCTTCAAAATTTGGGTAACAATCTCTCATGTTCTCAGTTACATTTGTGATGGTTAATTTTGTGTCAACTCAACTGAGCCACAGTACCCAGATATTTTGTTAAACACCAGTGTAGATATAGTTTTGAAGATCTGGGGGGGCGATGAGATACACTGGTATTCAGACTTGGAGTAAAGCAGATTACACTCCATAATGTGGGTGGGCCTCAGTCAATTAGTTGAAGGGCTTAAGAGAAAACAGGCCAAGATCCCCTACAGAAAAGAGGATTCTGCCCTCAGACTACCTTCAGACGTGAATTTCACCATCAACTCCTCCCTGGGTCTCCAGCCTGCTGGCCTGCTCTGTAGAGTTTGGACTTGCCAGCCCCCAGTTACATGAGCCAATTCATTAAACTCTCTTTCTCTCTCTCTCCCCCCCCCCCCCACACATATTCTATTGGTTCTGTTTCCCTGGAGAATACTGACTAATACTCCTATCAAGCTGTTCATGAATAAGGTAGCAGGTATGTAGTAAGTCTAGAGAGCAACTGGTTCTGTTGGAGCAGAGAGATGGAAGGAAGTATTAAAGATTTTTTTAGGTAAAGAATGGAAATAAAAGATTATTCAAATGGTTGAACCATATGGAAACTGTAGGAAGTTTTAGGGAAACCAATCCATAAAGTTCAAAGAAAATGAAGCAAATGAAAAACTGAGGAATTATTAACTCAAAATAAAAGGATGCAACTTTCTGAACAATGGTTGCATAGTCATAAAATGGGAACACGATGGATTTAATTAACAGTTGTAATTCAAACACAGAGGGTAAAGGGGCTGTATGAAAGCTAAAACTCTCATCTACATAGTAAATCAAAAGATAATTAAGAGTATCAAGAGATAACAATATATATGTGTCAGTTAAGGGAAATATATGGGTACATATCAAAAGAAATAGCTAAAAGTATTTAATACAGTTGCCTCTGTAGAGTGAGATGAGTCTGTATAGGGTATGGGGCAGCATTTCGTTATAACCGCTTAGTCTTATTTGACTTTTTAAACTACACACATGTATTACTTTGTTAAAACAAAACAAAACACACAACAAAGCTAGTATGCACCAAACCATGAAGGATGTTGAAAGGCAGAGGACAATACAACAAATGAGTCACAGCCTTGAAAACATCAGAGAAACTCCCTCTTCCTCCTACTTTTACGTCCCCAAATTTCAGAGGATTTATCGTTCATTCAATAGGTAATAAAAAGCTTTGAGACCAATAGTCCCAATTTTTTTACAAGATTTATTTACTTATTTGAGAGAGAGAGGGAGAGTGCTGGTGGGTGGAGGGGCCAAGGGAGAGGGAGAGAGAGAATCTCAAGCAGACTCCCCACTGAGCACAGAGCCTGATGATGTGAGGCTCAATCTCATGACCCTGAGACCATGACCTGAGCCTAAATCAAGAGTCCGACACTTAACCAACTGAGCCACCCAGGCGCCCCCCAAGAGTCCTAATTTTAAAAGAAGGTTGGAAAATGTGTAAAGTCAAAAAGCATGTTTGCTTGCTATTTGGATATTTATCAAAAAAAAGAAAGTAGTGTGTTCACAAGAACCCACACTTAAAGAATTCTTGATTAGTTCAAATCACTAACTACCAACAGAATTAAATTCAATGATGACAGATGAAGATTAGCAAACGTAGGTAGGAAGAAATGATACCCACATAAAATACAGAAATGACTGTCTTAAGAATGACTGGTGGACATCTTGGATAACTTTATAAATGAAAAACAAATTGACTAAAATAAAAATTCAACTTTTTAAACCTTTTTAAAAGAAGCATGTACAAAGAACACAAGATGATGGAGGAAATTGCCCATGGCTTATGTGACAATTATGTGAAGCTAACTAGGCCTGGTATGCATCAGATTCTGACACACATGCATCGCTTGCCCTGAACTGTTGTCTTAGCCAACGTCAGGGGAATAGCTATAAATTTTCCCGTTTTTATTGCTAATATTTATGACTATTCTCCTAATTCTTCTGTCCCCAACCTCCCTGCCATTATTTCCTCCAGTAATATCTAATTACAGCACTTGATTTAAGGAGATGCTGGCAAATTTGAGGAAAGATGACAAGATTATAACATTTGGTAAATAATTCCTAAGAGAAAAACTAAGAGAGTTTGGTCTATTAAGTCAGAAGTAAGATAACAAAGATTTTTTTTTCTTCAGTTTGTATCTGGACCAACGAAAGAACATAGATACATGATCAGTGGACATAAAACTAGAAGTCACTAATTTTCAATGAATTAATTTTTGCTGATTTGCCCATGTACTAATTTCCCAGACTGGGTTCCCAATGACTTCCTAATAAATTAGTCCTAATGAAATCAAACAAATTCTGAAAGGAACCAGCCTTCTCTCTCCTCGGATTATCCCTAGGTCTCTAAAGACAGTTGGCAGAGCAAAATAATAAAGTTACTTTAAAGATTTAATCTGTACTAACCGGCTCAAATATTATTAGTTTTCAAATATTACATTTCCCTGAACAAATAATGTGTACTTTCTTGCCAGTGACCTGGTACTAACTCCATCTTCAAACTTAGCTATGCAGGCATGACCTTGAACTAGAAAGGCAACGTTCATATTTTCCCCATCTTCACTTTTATAAAATTCCTCAATTTTCTTCAGTAGTACTTAAAAAAACCAGACTCTGTCTCTACGTAGTGAAAGAGTAGAGTATTGTAGTTTCCTAGAAATTTAAAGTTTTGTATATTGCAGGCACCATTCATTAAACTATGTATGAATTTTAGAACTTTAATTAGACATAAGTATTTATCAAAGAAATTGGAGGAGGGTAAGGAATAGGAAGAAGAAACAAATAGGCAAAAGTATATGACCACTTGAATTAGGACCATAGCAGTAGAAATGAAAATGGAAAGCATTCAGTATATGTCTTGGAAGTAAATGAGTAATAATGGGTAGGGTAGGAGAGGACAGCAACTGAGGAGGCAGGATGGTTCTTCAGTTTTTAGCTTAAACGACATGAGATTACATTTACTGGGATGTGTGGACTAGGGTCAGGTATGAGGATGTGACCATTCCTTTTTTTTTTTTTTTAAGATTTTATTTTTTTATTTGAGAGAGAGAGAGCATGCACGCACAAGCATGAGGTGGGGTTGGGGGTCCACAAGACAGGCAGAGGGAGAAGCAGACTCCTCGTTGAGCAGGAAGCCCTATGCGGGGCTTGATTCAAGGACCCTGGGATCACGACCTGAGCCAAAGGCATACGTTCAACTGACTGAGCCACCCAGGCGCCCAGGATGGGACTATTCTAATTTCGTGGGCATTTTAATTTTGAGCTGCCTGGTGGAATTCCTAATGAAGATGTCAGGTAGGGTGTTAGATTCATGACTTTGAAGTTTCTGGGCAAGGTCAGGGTACAGGTGCAGACTGGGAATCATGGGCACATAGATAGTATTTAAAGTCTGAGGGCCCAGTGAAAATACCTTGGGACAGAGAGTAAATATAGTTAGCCTGAAGACCGAACACTCAGACATGTCACAGCTTAGGGGTTTTACAAAGAAGAGACAGCAAATGAAACTAAAAAGGTGTGAATAGAGAGGAGGAACACCAAGACTATAAGGATGTCACAGAAACCGAGAAAAGAAACTAACATAAGCTGCTAAAATATGGTGTAAATGAGAAAAGAAAATGATCTCCTGTTTGGTTATGTGAGGGTCAGGAGGTTGTGGGTGACCTTGCCAAGAACCTTGACATAAGTCCATGGATCAGTGGGGACAGAAGTTTGAATGGACAGTGAGGAAGTGAAAATCGTGTCTGAAGTCTAATCTTTCAAGAAGTTTTGCTGGGAGAGGAAGCCCAGAAGTGGTATGGCAGTGAGAGGGGAATGGGAGCTCAAGAAGTCGGCTCTGTTGAGGCTGTCAGTTTTACTTTTCACTGCGGAAACTTTCTTATTTAACATATGCAAAACCAGAGGATAAAATTATGTCCCCTCATGAATTCACCACTCAACACTGAAAGTATCCTTTTTTTGCTTGTTTTTTATGGCTTATTTCTTCTATTGCCCCATTTTTAATTTTTTTAAGGTTAAGATGTAATTTACATTTAGTAAAATTCACCCTTTTGGATATACAGTTCTGAGTTTGTATAATGCATACATCCATATAACCACTACCGAAATCAAGATACAGAATGGTTCTACCATCTCCACATTGTCCCTCCTCTGCTTCTTCCACCCATAGTCCCTGGCAACCTGGTCTGTTTCCTGTCACTATAGTTTGCCTTTCCAGAGTGTCATATAAATGGAACCCTACGGAATTTAGCTCTTGCCTGGTTTCTTTCACCAAACACAATGCATGTAAGATTTATCCATGTTGTTGCATATATTAGTAGACTGTTCTGTTTTATTGCTGAATAGTATTCCACTGTATGGATATACCGCAGTTTGCTTACCCACTCAACAGTTGAAGGACATTTGGTTTATTGCTAGTTTTTGGCTGTGATGAATAAGCCTCTATAAATATTCATGTACAGGTTTTGGGGTGAACATAAATTTTCATCTCTCTGGTCAGTATATAAGAGTAGGATTTCTGGGCCTATGGTAAGTATATTTTTAAATTTATAAGAACCTGCCAAACTATTTTCCAAAGTGGTTTACAATTTTATAATCCCAACAGTCATGAATGAGAATTCTGATGCTCAGCAGTCTCTCCAGCTTTGGTGATGTCATGAAAAAATAATAATTTTGCCCATTTTAATACATATGCTTGTAGTGGTATCACATTGTGATTTAATGTGCAATTCTCTAACACCTAATGATGTTGAGCATCTTTCAAGAGCTTTTTTTTTTTTTTTTTGGCTTGGTGAGGCATCTGTTCAAATCTTTAACCCATCACTTGTTTTGTTGATTGCTTCCTTATTATCAAGTTCTGAAACTTTTAAAAAAAATATTGTATTTATTTATTTGGGAGAGAGAGCACACTTGGGGTGGGGAGGGAAAAGCAGACTCCCTGCTGGGCAGGGAGCCCGATGCAGGGCTCGATGCCAGGATCCAGAGATCATGACCTGAGCCTAAGGCAGACGCTCAACTGAGCCACCCAGGTGCCCTCTGAGATTTTTTAAAACTATATTCTGGATACAAGTCCTTTGAAAGATATATGTTTTGCAAATAATTTCTCCTGATATGTGGCTTATCTTTTCATTCTCTTAACAGTGTCTTTCATAGAGAAGAAGTTCTCGATTTTGGCAAAATCCAATGTATCGATATTTTCTTTCACAAATCATGCTTTTGGTGTCATATCAAAAAATCGTTACCAAAACTAAGGTCACAAAGATTTCTTTCTATGTATTCTAGGTCTGTACTTTTTAGGTATTAAATTTATATCTATGATCCATTTTCAGCTAATCTTTGCATAAGGTATGTAGTACGGGTCATGGTTTTTGTTCTTGTTTTTTGTTTTTGCATATGATGTTCAATTGTTCCAGCAGCATTTGTTGAAGAGTTTATCTTTTCTTCCTTAAATTTCCTTTGCACCTTTGTAAAAAAAAATCAATTGACCATATATGTGTGTGTCTGTTTCTGGTCCCCCTGTACTGTTCCATTATCTATCTATGTACCCTTCAACCAGTTTGACACTCTCTTAAAGACTGCAGTTTTATACCAAGTTTGGAAATAAGAAAGTATGGATACTCTGTTCTTTTTTAAAAATTGTTTTAGCAACTCTTTAGTTCCCTGGTTTTTCCATATGGATTTTAAAATGAGCTTGTTAATTAAAAAAAGAAAAACCCTACAGATTTTGATGGGCATTGAATTGAATCTCTAACAGCCCTATGACCTACACTTGAGGACTGTTCCTGAGTCATAAGGATGGTGACCCAATGAACCAGAGCTTTTCTGGGATGCTTTGGAGATAGTGGCACGTCCTGAAGGATGCCAGGTCACTAGAAGGCATGAGGTACTTGAGGGTTTTGGTAGCTGAGTTCACAGATGAAAGGCAATGCTCCTGGTAGAAAATTGTACTATGGTTGCTTTCATTCTACTGTCCAGTGTGGACCTGAATCACGATTTGGAAAAGGGAAATATTTAAATCAATCCTGGATGGGAAGACAATGTTAACTGAGAGGGAACAAAGTAGATAAATTGCCCAAAAGGAAGAAGAAAGGATGAAGACATGGGAAAACGAAGAATTCAGGAATGAAGTAAATAGAAATACATGGAGGAACTTAAATAGGGGGGAAAAAAACCAAGAGAAAATAGATCAAACCATTGAAACCAACTGAGTTTGACAAAGAGAAAGTGCAGTAAAGGGAGTAGGAAAAGAAAAAAAATACAGACAATGTGCTGTATGTTTTTTATTGGTCTGCTTTATATGAAGATTTTCTACCAAAATATTCAACATACACAATCATGAATTACATGCTGTATATAGAAATAAATAAAAAAAAACACAGCCTTCAAATAAATGGTCACTGTATTTTACTTATAGTCAACAATGTTCCATGATAGAGACAAATGGAATATGGTATTTAAACACTCTTTGAATGCAAGAAACAACAAATGTTCTTTGACACATATGGAAGAGATACTAGTGTGTTACTCATATGGGTATATGATTTTAACTTTCTGCTTTGTTTTAGTTCTGGGACATTAGTATTGTCCTTAATGTACTCTTGCATGTCAGTAGGGAAATACAAGCTGTTCGAGAATTAATTATGAGAAATTAGAGGGAGTGGGTTATATGGAGTGGTGCCTATTTTTAGCGTCTCAACCCTGAAACTACACATCTGATATTTCAAAATGAATATCAAATACAATTCTCTTGGATGCTTGCCTCAGCTGCTGTCTCACATGTGATCAATTTGGCCACAGCTCTGCTCCCAGCATGTCTTTACATGACAGTTTTTTTCTCCTTGTTTCCAAGCATCACCTACTTCCCCAGTCTCACTAGACCCCTCTAGGCGTATTGTGGTCTGGCCCTTACCTCACGGCCCTATAATTATGTTGTGTGAGGAAGCAGGTTGGAAAGGATGGCAATCGTAGACACGTCTGCCAGTAGATGAGTGAAAATGTGCCTTCACTTGCCTTATGCACTGGGAATACCACTGATGGAAAATAAATAAACATAGATCTTTACACACACACACACAAACACACACATGACCTCTGTCATGCTATAAGGGCAGCCAGACCCATGTGATCTATCACACGGGTGTCAGCTCCCCCACTTTCTAGTGCCTGAAGGAAGATTTAAGTTCAGTACTCAAATGCAACCAGAAGTCATCGCTCTGAAATCTAAGTGAAATGCACCTATTTTCCTCCTGTCTCCATTTATCAAGATTATCTGGAAATTTCCAACTGTTTCTATTTATATATCTTTGTCCTGTACTTTATCATTTTGTGAAGTTTCCCTAATCACCAGGCAACAGCTCCACATATTGCTGTAGCTTGAACAGTCCCTTCTAGCAAGATGATGTTGTCACATTAATGATCCTATGACCTTTAGGAGTAAGGAATATATAATCATCAACTGTTTCCCTTAGAAACATTGTTCCCTTCCACCATAAAGAAAAATCTAACATTCACATATTGAGTGGAAAGTAATGGAAACCACATCCTAAGCTTAGAGAAAAACTGCCCTGCATTTGTGGCTATAATGTCTAAAGTTATCCATTAAATGTATCCTTAAAGCCCTCTGTGACTGCAGTGGACTAATCAGCATGCTTTCTGAAAACAAATTGGTGTAATTTCCAGTAAATAGGGTAGATTTAGCTGACAAGTTCAGGCCACCTTCCTGCGAAGAACCCGTAATAGGGCTGGATGAACTATAGCAAAAATGATTTATTTAATGTATAGTTGAGCTCAAACTAAAGAAATACCATTTCCAGGGGCTAAAAAAGAAGCACTCACCCAAAACTACAGTGACAAGAACTGAAGTGTAGAGGACCGTGTAGCCAACAGACCCAAGCATGGGCCTTCAAGGCTTGAGGCTAATGTTTTATTTTTTTTAAGATTTTATTTATTTATTTATTTGACAGAGAGAGAGGTGAGAGAGAGCACAAGAAAGGGAAACAGCAGAGGAAGAGGGAGAGGGAGAAGCAGGCTTCCCACTGAGTAGGGAGCCCCATGTGGGACTCAATCCCAGGACCCTGAGATCATGACCTGAGCCAAAGGCAGACACTTAACTGACTGAGCCACCCAGGCACCCCTCAAGACTAATGTTTTAGTATCTTTACAGGAACACAAGAGTCAATCCTCAGACCACCAAGAAGCAAGGTGCAGGAACAGAGCACCACTTTTCTACAAGTCACGTGGGCAGTAGGACCCTGGTCAGCTCCATCCGCACATCTGAAGAAGCATCTCCCAGGTGCTAGGTGAAGAGAATCAACCGTGAATAGTCAGAAACCTAAGTCATTGGCTGTGGTATCTGAATTTGCAATACCAGCATGGCATAGGAATTGGCAAAAACTGGTCCAGGGCAGACAAGAATCCTGACATGAAGACAGTCCAGCTCAGATGAGGCTTCCACAGAAAAGAACCAGAGAGTGGCTTGTCCACAGTAAAATGTTACACCCACAGAAGGAAACAAAGTGCCATAAGGAAGAGTCAGGCCATGCAGAACCAGGAACCTAAGGTAATAGAACAATGTGGAAAGGCCTATATAAGAAATATGATTAAGATATTTGAATGAGTCTGTGGGTGGTATAGAAAGCAAGCAGTATTCACCTGTGATGAACTATGAGGGGACGGACATGACTGGAGAAGAAGCACCAGGTGGAGTGACGTCCAGACATCTGAGGAATATGCAAGATGTACTTACAAGGACTGTGGCGAAGTATCATTGATTCACTGAAGAGAGAAAAGACAGGCTCAGATTTATTAATCAACAACTTAGGGCAAAATATAAGGGTTAGGGGGTCTCCTTAACAGAGACTCTTATTCCCTGCAGCCAGAGGGCAAATGCAATTGAAAAAAGGGCACAGGGCTTACGAGTGGCAGAACTTCAGAGAAGGCTGAACTCTCAGCCTAGCCTGGTCTCCTCTGCCACCCTCAGGGCCCTGATGGGGAATGAGAGGGATCCTGAGAGTCGGGATGAGATATCTGGGTAGGTTCTGTTGGAAACCTTAAAGCTCTAAGTTCTCCTGAATGCTTTGGAATCACAGAAATATAGATGCCCCCTCCTTCTTTCTTAAAAACTATGCAGAGTCCTCAAATAAAGCAGGAGCCTTACAAGACAATGCTTGCCCTCCAGGATCCTCTCCCACCTCTTTTCTTGGCTACTGGATCTGTAGTTAGGATTAAATCTCAGCATAACCAAACTAGGGACAAGGGCTTGCTAAGGGAGGAGAGAGATGATGAGCCAATGCTGCTGCAGGACTGATTAACAAGAATGGCAGGAACGGGGGAGTATGCAAGGAGAGGATCCTCAGGGTGCAGGATCAAGATGGATGAAACATAAATATGGGAGAGTTTATTGACATAGGGACATTCTGGGGCACCTGGGTGGCTCAGGTGGCTGGGTGTCTGCCTTCAGCTCGGGTCATGATCCCAGGGTCCTGGGATTGAATCCTGCATCGGGCTCCCGGCTCCAGTGGGGGGGGGGGCTGTTTTTCCTTCTGCCTGTGCACTCTCTCTCTCTCTCTGTCAAATAAATAAATAAAACCTTTAAAAAAAGACATAGGGACATTCTTCCATGACACATAATTTAACACCCTGCTAAAGGCCCCAAGTGACAGTTCTAGCACTCTGCTTAGATGCCTCTGAAATCTTAGAAAGAGTGATGACACACATTAAATGAGCTGGAGATGCAAGTACTCTAGTGGTAAACTGTGGAGAAAGGGGTCAAAAGGCTCAGAGAAGTAGGCATGTTAGAATGGGTCTGACTCCAGCTGCTGATCATTGTGTGATCAGTGCAACCTGCAGGACACTCCATTTACCAAGAAGAAAAAGGGCATACCGGTGAGGAGAGGCCAGCATCACTGAGAAACTCAAGATGGGCTGCCCTCTGTGCACAGAATGGACACAGAAGATGCCACTTCACATCTTGGCCCCCTAGTAGCAATGGAAGTAACAGGATCCCAGAATAGCAGAGGCCAAATGGCAACATTTACCCATCAAAAGCAAGATGGGCAAAATTTCCCTAACAAGTAGCAGGAATGGAATCACAGCCATGGAGCCTGATCCATGGGGATCTATGAAGATGGCCCACAGAACATGATGTTCCCAGGAACAATATAGATGGGCAACCAAGGGCATATTCAAAAGAGATCAAGAATAGATAAGTAGAAGACTAGGGTCAACCAGGCCAGTGGAGAAACATGATCCCCTTCCCATTGCCCAGATCAGAACCAGTTCTATGACCCAGTGCCCACTGAATGAAGAAGAGCCAGGTTCCCATAAGGAAGGGCCTTACTCCACCCTGGAAACTCTAGAGATTCCTCCGTCTTCTGCCACAATACCTATGTCCACCTGAGAAGGTAAACGTATATTAGAGAAAGGGGAATACTCAAAGGACCATCGTGGCCCTCCTTTAGAGTAGAAGGAAATAGGGGTCAGGTAATAAATGGGGTCCTGGCGCTGGGCCATCTCACAGTGTGTTGAATAGGTGCAGAGAAACATCTAGTCGTCATTTCCTTGGTTTCCAAATATATATTTGGAATGGACTTCCTTAGGAGTGGGCAGAAATCTCACATTCATTTTCTGATGTTGAAATTAAGTGCTCTTGGGGTATAAAAAGCCAAGTAGAAGCCCTGAAACTGTCCCTTGGCCACAATGGTAAATCAAAACAATATCAGCACTGGAAGGGACGACAGATACCACTGTTGCCTCAAAAACTTAGAGGATTCAGGGGTAGGGCTCCTTGTTATATGTCCCGTTTAATTCACCACCGTCCCTGCAAAAACTGATTGGCTGACTGCACCTGACAGTAAACCACTACCACTTCACCAAGTGGTTACCCTAATTGCAGCTTCTGTACCAAATGCAGTATCATTGCTAGAGCAGGTGGACACAGCCTCACGTACCTGGAATGAGGTCGCTGGTTTGGTATGAAGGAGGATCAGAAACAATCTGCACTCACATGAGATAGACAAGAGTATATATGTATGGCCTTAACCCAGGGCAGTGTTAACTATTCTGGTCTCTGTCATAATATAGTCTAAAGGTACTATGTTAGGTGATGTGGAAGCTGCCAGCCTTGAGAGCAGGAAAGGGCTCAGCAGCAGGCTCAGGCTGCGGGACAAACAGGGGCAACGTGGCCTAAAAGATCATTTGTTGCTCAGAGGTGTGTGTGGAAGAGAAAGACAATGTGTGGAGCCTCCAGCAAGTGCAAACGGGAGACTCTCGGGAGCAAGGCCACCAGTCTACAGCACAGAATCCTAGACCATTTGGAAAGTAGCTCCTGCCATGCTCCTGGGCTGTGTGGAAACTGGTGTCTGACCATGCACTGGAAGCCCGGTAACATCAGACGTAATGAGCCCTAAAATTGCAACACGGAAATGATATATCTGGGATCAGGGTCAGGAGGGTCCAGAGGTCACAAGTATGCTACATGACATTTTCCTCTGTCACAGTTCTACCTCATGGTGTCCTTTGGGGAAGGGGTCACCTATGAATAGTTTATAGAGAAGAAACACCCTGAACTTGGTCCACGGTGGATTGGTTTGGTATGTTGGTACAAGCTGAAAATGGAACACTTCTGCACTACAGCTCAACTCAGGGTGTCTTGGAGGGACAGTGATGAGGGGAAATCCCTCTGATGAATAGATTCAGATAATGCACTTCATCATCCACTTTGTTTTTTTTTTTTTTAAGATTTATTTATTTATTTATTTGAGAGAGAGCAAAAAGGGGAGGGCGGTAGAGGCAGAGGGAGAAGCAGGCTCCCCACTGAGCAGGGAGCCCCACATGGGGCTCGATCCCAGGACCCTGGGATCACGACCTGAGCTGAAGGCAGACACTTAACTGACTGAGCCACTCAGGTGCCCCTCATCATCCACTTTGTATGGGAAGAGAAGTGACCTAAGACAAAAGTATTTATGAATTCATTGGCAGTGGCAGATGGCTAAGCTGATTAGTCAGGGTCCTGAAAGGAATATGATGAAAATAATGGCCTAAGGAAGACTGAGGGAGAGACACGTAGAGAGGCACAAAGAATGAGATCATCAACTTCTGTTCAAGAAAAAAACACTGCAAAACAAGAGACAACCAGTAAGTTAGAGGAAATATTTGCAAATCATTATCCCAAAAACCCTTGGAAAATCCTGCCTTGAATACCAAGGCTGTCAGACATTTGCAATCTTATAATTCTTCCTTCTTCTGGAAGGAGATAAAACACTGGCACTAGCATTTCTAGAAGCACCGTACACAAAGCCCTCACTATTTCATCCCAGGAGAGAATTCATATAAAATGCAAGCAGAGGAAGACCAGGGGCATGTCATTCTCACATCTCATTCTTTATTCAGAAATACACTGTATGCTTGCTCCTTTATACAGCTTCTATGAAGAAAAACCCACTTCTCAGTGCCCCTAATAATGATAGAACAGTTACAATTGGATTTCAGCTCTGTCAATCATTCTGACATAAAGAGTGTATCTGGACACCTTCCTTAACTATGAAACAGTTGCAAGTTCACATATACAGAGTGGCAACCTTTCTTTTAGTCCATCTCTCTCTCTCTCTCTCTCTCTCTCTCTCTCTCTCTTTCTGAGCAAGAAAGTACGTGGGAGTGGGGGTGGGGGGAGCAGAGGGAGAGGGAGAGGAAGAATCTCAAGCAGACTTCCCACTGACTGGGTAACCCGATGCAGGGCTCGATCTCACTACCCTGAGACTATGACCTGAGCCAAAAGCAAGAGTCAGTCACTTAACCACCTGAGCCACCCAGGCTCCCCTTAGTCCATCCCTTTTAAGATTGGGTGGGGAGGGGGTGGCTCTTAACCATAGAGACTTTTGAAATACAAAGGGAACTTTAGCAGCAGAAGCTGAGAAAAGAGGGTTGTTAATAGCTATTATGATCTAATATTATCTTGGTTAGAAAACAAAAAGAGATTTGTTTGAAAACCTTTGGGTTGACTTTTGTCCCTTGTGTTAATTTATATCTCACTGCTTTGCCAAGAACCAACTAATTAATTTGTGTCTAATTTCATCCCTGCTCTTGCCAAGTAATCCTAAAATATCCATATAACCAACAAAATATCACTGCCCAGAGTATTTGAAGCTCTCTTACAAAAAAAAGGAAAAAAGAAAACTCAAAAGAGAAAATTTTTAAAAAATTCACAGAACAAGAAAACCTGAATGGTCAAAACACACAGAGAGAGGTTTTCACCTTCAATAGTAATCAGAGAACTGCAAATTAAGACAGAGGCAAAATGTTAGTTATACATTACTGAGTATTGGCAAGGTTGTGAGGGAATGAGAACTCTCACAAAGTTCTGATAGGTGTGTAATCACTTTGGAGAGCCATTTGGTAATGGCCAGAAAGTTGAAGACTTACATACCATACATAAACTAGAAATACTATTACTCAAGTGCACAAGAAGACATACACACTAATATTTTTAGTCACACTGTTGTCATAGAAGAAAAAATTGGAAGCCACCTAAATGTCCATCATTTGGGGAACAGAAACATAATTATGATACATACCTAGATGGAACACTATAATGTGATTTTAAAAATGAACAAATTCGTTCTACGAGCATCAAAACAGGTAAATCTTAGAAACACAGTGTTGAGTGAAAACAACAAAATACTATTTATGTAAACATTTTAAATACTCCAAACAGCACTATATGGTGTGCTGTTTGTGAATCCATACATATGCCATAGATATGAAAGCATGGACAAGGAACAATTTTAAGAGAATGGTTAGTCCTGGGGAGGAGGAAAAAGTAGATTTCAATTTTATCTGTAACTTTTTTACATTTAAAAAAAATATATGAAGCAAATATAGCAAAATCCTAACAGTTGAGTGGTGGATACCTTTATGATTGCTTAAAATGTTTTGTCATGTAAAAATTAAAAATTCAATCAATTATGAACATTAAACATCTAATTTAAAAACCATTTCTCTCTCTCTCTCTCTCTCTCTCTCACACACACACACACACACACACACACGCAGGGGCAGACACCCACACTTCCGGATTTACCAACATAAATCAGCAGGCTAAAGGGTTTCTCAGAGACTCCCCTCAGCATTAAGGATGCTAATTGCTACCGTAGCAGTTACTGGAAGATCAAAGAACCGCCCACAGAGCAGAGCTGTGTTTCATCTTCCACAGACCAAACACTAATACTGCCCATCCCCCACCATCCATCGCCTCCTCTCAAGCTGCCACATTGGACCAATTCCCTTTCCTTTTCCCCACATGCTCTCCCCCACCCCTAAAATATCTCTGTGCCAAAAATAAATACCCAGAAAAATGCTTGCAGAATGAATGGAGAAAGGTAACTTCACTATCATTATGTTTCCCTTCTAATTACCATGGTTTGTCTAAGGATGCACTTGTTTGTTTCTGTGGTAGCGATTCAGAAACTCAGCACGGGCACCCTCCCCAGTCTGTCTCCCAGGAGCTGGGGAAGGAATATTATGGCCTTGTCATCCTTCTGGCACCCAAGGCCCTGGGCACAAACCACATGTCACCATCCCATTACCCTGCCCCCAATCCTTGTGTGCTGTGTGAAGTCAATGGGCTTTCACTCAGGAGAGCTCCACATGTTTCTGGAAAGCAGGGCTATGAGAAAGGTCTCCCTTTGCATCGCTTCCCTAGGGCAAGGCATCCCCCTTCGGAGGCTGGCACAATAACAGAAGGGGCCTTCTCTGATGCATTGCAAAGTGGAGTTGGCATGACCAGGGAGATTCGATCACCCTCACGGTGACAATATGTCTGACCTTAAGTGGATGAACGAAGGAGTGCTCACAGTCTAGGGGGCTCCAGCAAAGTTGTCCCAAGTTCCATAAAGAGGAAAAATCAGATGAGACTAAGTAGCAGGCCAAGGAGCCCCTCAGAGTAGAGTGAAGAGCTCGGGAGTCTCAGAGGACAGGCTCGCTGGGGAGCCCTGTCAAGATACTGTGAATGCAGCATCTCTGGTGCATCAGGGGCCCCCTACTAAAGATGGACACCCCACACACCGCAATAGGCAGCTTGAGTCTTCACTAAGACACTAGGTGGCGCCAAACTGGGTCCCACTGTCATACAGGGGTCGCTTCCTCCCTGCCCCCTGGACAAGGGCCTCCTTTCCACCTGCCAACCCAGGAGTCAGACACAGCTCTTCTAGCCTCGGACACTAATGGAAAGTAGGGGGCTCACTCCACATTCACACCTGATCCCTGCCCCAGGCTCCTGGAGTCAGCTGAGCCCTGTTCCTCAGCAGCCCTGCCTCCAGCATGAGTCCTGGCACACATGTTCTCAGGCTTCTTCAGCACACTGTTTCCTCACTCTGTGTCTTCCCTACACAGATTTCAACATCTGTCTTCCTTCCTTCCTTCCTTCCTTCCTCCCTCCCTCTTTCTTTCTTTCTTTCTTTCTTCTTTCTTTCTCTCTCTCTCTTTCTTTCTCTTCCTTCCTTCCTTCCTTTCTTTTTCTTTTTCTCTTCTCTTTTCTTTTCTTTCATAGGAAAGACCAAGGCTCAAAGGTGAAAGAGAGGAAAGAGGCTGTGGTTGAGTTGACATGTGAGACCCCCTTAAAGGGAAAGGCCGGATTACAGGGAGGCACTTTTCCAGGAGGGCTCTGAGTTAGTCCCGTTACCATGACAGCTGTCCCTCAGTTATATATTCAGGCTGGTAACCTGAGGAATGTTGGTGGTAGCTGAATAACTTGCAAATTGAACAAAGAAAGTCCCTTTTCCCTAGCTAGCATTCACTTTTGGCCCCTAACCCTCAGGCCAAATATGAACTATTCAGCTCTGCGGCGAACACACCACAAATGTCACTGTCACCATGCTTGTGCTCAAGCTGCATTTAGCTGGGGTGCCCTTCCTTCCTCCACTTCTCTCGCCTTGGTTTTCTTTTTTTTTTTTAACTAAAGATTTGTTCATTTATTTTTTTAGAGAGAGGGAGAGACAGTGAGAGAGAGGGAGAGAGAATCCCAAGCAGACTACATGCCGAGTGCAATGCAGGGCCCGGTCCCAGGACCCTGAGATCACGACCCGAGCCAAAACCAAGAGTTGGACACTCAACTGACTGTACCACCCAGGCACCATGGCCTTAGTTCTTAAAATATTACCCATCCTTCAGGGCCCAACATGCTACCTCCAACATGAAGCTTTCCTTGATTGCCTCAGTTCTGAGTGATTTTTCTCTCCTGAGTTCCCATGGCCATTTCTATTTGCATTATGATTCCTACCATATCACATGGTGTGAGGCAGCCATTTGTGTGGGTCTTAGGTCACAGTGTCTTCCAAGTGGCTAAATCCCTGGGCATTTTTAACTGTCATCTTACTTGATCTCTTAATAGTATTTAATACTCTTGAATATACCCTCCCTCTTGGACTATTCATCCCTTTGGTATCCATATAGACCTCTGGGGGTTTGCCTGCCTGGCTTCTTCTCTGTCTTCTTCAGGTAACAGCACCTTGATTTTTATTTTGAGGAACTTTCCATCCATGAGGTGTGTGTAGGACTGATGCCAACCCCCAGCTCAGAGATGACCATATAACCTTAAGCCATGCCAACAATAATGATATCCAATGTTCCTGCTGGAACCAATAAAAGAGAGATGTTTTCTTTACCTTAGGTAGGATGTAAAGCTGAAGCTTCTGCTAGTGACCTGATCATGCCACCACATGGAATAACCCACTTGGAAAAAAAAGCTTATTAACCAGAAGGCAGAAATAAGACATGAAGAGAGGGGCAGGTTCTCAAGGATCTGTTTGAGCACGTGGATCCGGGCATGTCTGACCAGTCCTAAGTTTAGGTTGTAAGAGCCAACAAATTCTTCCAAATCTTCTCATTCTTGTTGTTCTTCTTCTTGTTCTCTTGTTCTTGTTCTCCTTCTTCTCCTCTTTTTCCTCCTTCTTTTTGGTTTGTTTGTTTGTATCAATTGAAGATGGATTTCAGTAATATACATTTGAAAGAGTTCGAATTCAGCCTCTAGGGTACTATACTCTCCTGGCTTTCCTCCCTCCTGGTTGTCTCTTCTCAATCTCCTTTGCTGACTAATCCTTCTCTATTCAGACTTTAAATATCATAATTCATCTAAGACTGGTCCTCGTCCCCCTTTACTCTTTCTGCCTCCTGCGGCAAGCTCAGCCACACCTATGGCTTTAATCGCCATGTCATATTTATAGCTTTCACCCAGGTCTGGCTTAGAACTCCAAATATATATTCATCTGCCTACTCACTGTATCTACTTGAACGCCTCTAAGCTATCGTAGGCTGGTCACATCTAACCTGAATTAGGATCTTTTCTCCCCACATAGCTCTCCTCCTCTGTTCTTATCACAGCAAACAGCACAAGACAAAAACCTAGGGTCATCTACTCCATTCTCCACACTTCACCCAGGTGAGCTTTTTAACAAAAACAAGATCATGACTCTTCTGCACAAATGCTTCCACGACCTTCCCATGGGATATGTCCAAAATCAGAACATGGATCCCAAGGCCCTGCCCAGTGTGGTTCCTGCCCACTTCATCTCTCAGACCTCTCCTCCTTCTTCCTGAGCTCCCTCACCTGTCTCTTATCACTTCCTTGAAAGGGGCATGCTCACCCCCTCTGAGCCTTGGCCTTACTCTTCCTAGCTTCAACTCCCCCTCTTCACCCAGTTTCCTCCAAATCATCCTCAGATCTCAGATAGAAGGTCCAGGAAGCCTCGCCTTACTCCTCCAGACTACACTGTCACAGCACCTAGCAACTACCCTTCATCATATTCAACAACTTCCGTGTGATTCTTTAATATCTGTGTCTCCCATGAGACTAAGCTTCAGGGGGACAAAGACCATGTTCATTTTTCTAATTCCTGTTTCCTTAGCACTTAGGCCTGCTGTATAATGGGCAGTGGGCATCCATGAATATTTGTAGGATAAAGTGATTGATACTTGATGTCTCCTGCTAAGTGGATAAGCATGCAAGGGAGCAACATCGCTAGTGATGAGAAAAGAGAATGGAAAAGGGAACTTCCAAGGGAAATAGCATCCCAATGGGTACA
Organism: Mirounga angustirostris; assembly: GCF_029215605.1. Classification (NCBI taxonomy): domain Eukaryota; kingdom Metazoa; phylum Chordata; class Mammalia; order Carnivora; family Phocidae; genus Mirounga; species Mirounga angustirostris. Next base: position 77,418,971 of record NW_026991716.1, on the reverse strand, counting down.
CAGAAGCCTGGAGAGCAGCAGGGTGAGACCATGCCTAACTTAAAACCACACTGATAAGGGGAAGTGGGATGAGACATAATCATGGGGCAGTGCGTTCGTAGATAGCTATTTGCTTGGCTGGGCTGTTCAGTTGAGAATGGAGTGGAAAGTCCCAGGTGATATTTTATAACACAGATGAATTTTGAGGATAAGCACTTATAATCTAAGCAAAGAGTGTCTAACATGTGTGATATGTATCACATATTAAATTAAGATGTGGTGTGGGTTCATTGCGGATAATTCTGTTGTGTAATCTTAAGATGTGTGGTGTTCAAACTTTAGTTGTGTGTTAAAACTTTAGAAGGAAATGTGACCTAGCACTGTTAGAAAATTAATAAGGCAGAAGCAGAGAAGCCTCACTCTCTGTGCCAGGAGACTCTTATGTGTTACCAAACAGTACATGCCACCTGGTAGGGATGTAAAGAACAAAATAAAAGGTTCATTTTAAAAAGTCTAGTAAGGGGTGCCTGGGTGGCTCAGTCGGATGAGCGGCTCCCTTCAGATCAGATCATGGTCCTGGGGTCCTAGGATCGAGCCCCGCGTCCGGCTCCCTGCTTGGTGGAGAGCCTGCTTCTCTCTCTCCCTCTGCCTGCCACTCTGCCTACGTGTGCTCTCTATCTCTCTGTCAAATAAATAAATAAAATCTTAAAAAAATAAAAAGTCTAATAAATATTTCTTGGACATTTAATTTATGCCACTTCTGCTACTTCCTGTCTATGATCTCATTTAACTTCTTTGTGTATCAATAAAATTGGGATGATAGGTTTGCTAGGGAGATTAAATAGGTAATAATACATTGAAGTTCTTAAAAACAGCGCCTGGTCCCATATAAATAATCAAGAAGTTAGCTACTATTAATTTGTAATGTTTTATTGTAACTACATCCTGGGCCTTTTCTAGGAAATGAGGCTCCAGTTGTGAAGAAGACAGACAAGATAGGACTCTTGTGAAACTTCTGTTCCTGTTAAGGTAGAGACAAATTAGTAAGCAAACTAACAAACAAGATCATTTCGAAGAAGGATAGATGCAAAGAAGGATGATGGAGCGGAGTGTTCCTGAGGGCAGAGGCCACTTTCAAAAGGGCAGTCAGGAAAGTCCTCTTTGAGGAGGTGACAGCTGAGCTCAAGGCCTGACTGGTGGGAGACATGCGAAGAATCCTAACAAGGGCATTCCAGGCCAGATGCACAGCAAGTACAAAGGCCCTGAGGCAGAACTCAGTGTTAGTTGAAGTGTTAGAGGTAGGAAAGTGCAGTGTGGCTGGAACACGGTAAGAGAGGAAGAAAGTGGTGTGAGATGAGATCAGAGGCAATGAGATGGAAAACACCATCAGCACCAGGCTGGACTGGCCAAAGAGCAAAGGATCAGAATCTTGATGGGACATTCCTGCTAGTGGGAGACTACAGTTCAGCAGTGTGACCCCGAGGAAAGGGCCCAGGAGTCAGAGCCCTGAGCATAGAAGAAAGAAGAGCTGGTGTTGAGGCAGAGCCTTACCTTAGGACCCAGCCTCAGAGCAACGGTGACTTCAAAAAGGCAGGCTCTCTCTGATGGCAATTAATGTCTCCCCCACTCACTGTGGCAAATACAGCCAGTAGCCTAGTGATGCCCATTCTCTCTTTCTTTCTTGTTGGCAGAAGCTTGATTTTGTTCATGGCAGCAATAGGCCATCTCCGAGTGAAATAGCGTTAGTCTAACCAACCGAAACAAGTCTACAAATTGAAGCCTGTGGTAAAAGAGGCTCCCAGGACCCCAGCCCTAGGGAAGCTTCTCACACTTAAGAGAGGTGTGAGAACCCCATACCCAGCCTGGACACAGAGAACTGAAACTAGCTCTTACTGTCTACACTCATGTGACTTCGCTCTCCTCCTGTCTTCGTTAGTATGATTATACTTTTCCAGGGCTGTCTCATCTGAACTTCAACAGAAGATTCACAAACTCTTCAGTGGAAAGCATCAGCAGTTTTCAGCCTAAGATTCTGTCATCCCTCCTCTCAGAATCCTTACCTTGCTGTTTCCACCAACCTTACCTTTCACCAACTTACAATTCTCAATAAATTCTGATGTCACCTTCCCTGCTCTGAGGCACTTCCCAAGCTCTGCTGAGGTATGTTCTCCTTGGCCATGGTGACTAATACATTCTGTTTCGTCTTATCAAGGGGTTTTGTTGGTAATGTTTAGGGAGCTAGCCTTTGGCAGGTCTGTCCATCAACACAAACTTTACCCAATCTTGTCTATAAGCTAACACGCACAAGTTATACATCTATTTCAAAAGCTAAAGATTTCCGAGAAGATCAAAGAGACCTGACTTAAAGGAGTCCATGTGGATAAATATGCATCAACTTTTGGATGTTCCTCTGAAATTTGTTTGAATGCTTTTTACCAGAAAATTCAATTATACATCTAGTGCAATTTCTAGTTCTCAGAGACCAGATGCCACAAGTCCTTTTTTAAAAAGTATTTTTCCTACAATCATTAATCATATAGGCTCTTGTCTTTCCTAAATCAGGAAAAATAACAACTGCTAACAAAGAAAAGATACCACAAAATTAATTGATCTTTATTATTTCCTCTTCTATTTTCTATTGCTATTAGGATCAGTAAGCATGATAACATCCTAATATTTTTTAAAAGATTTATTTATTTATTTGAGAGAGAGCGAGCACGGAGGAGAGGGGAGGGAGAGGGAGAGAGAGAAAAACTCAAGCAGACACTGCACTGAGTGCAGAGCCCCTCATGGAGCTCGATCCCATAACCCTGAGATCATGACCGGAGCTGAAATCAAGAGTTGGACGTTTAACCGACTGAGCCCCCCAGATGCCATAACATCCTAATATTTTTAAATCATGTCTATATTTGGAGCTCTGCAAAATGGTTCATTATTATTATTATTATTATTATTATAAATATATATTGTTATTCTTTCATTGATAACTCTTCATTAAATTGGTTGATTTTATAGACCAGGTTCCACGGTCAATGGACTCAGCTGGTTTTACATTTCTTTGCAAAATGTCAGGTGAAAACAAAAAATTCAAGAGATAAGTCTTGACAACTGTTTGGTGAGGTACAACAAACACATCTTTGAGTGTTTTACCCCATGAAGCAGACTCGTGAGTGGGAGCTTGGGGTGCAGGAGAAAGAACGGGAGCCTGGGGGCTGAGTTACAGTCCTGGGTCTCTCGCTAACCAGCAGTCAGGACACAGGCAAAGGGGATAAGCACTCCCTCTAATCTCAACACCTCAGTGAACCAGCTACTGCTTAATGTGCATCTTACTGAAGAGAAAGACGTAGGCACAGAGAAGTTACATAATAAGGTCACACAGCCTCGTAAATCCTAGAACCAGAATTCAAGCTGAGCCCATGTGTCACAGCCTCTACAAAGTAACACCTGTTAGTGACAGTGATCTGGCGGTGGCAGAGGACAATGAGAGAAAGTCAAATGAGCAAGGTCTGGGTGGGCTCTGGGGAGCTGGAAGGTAGGCTGGGAGGCTCATGTTACACATTGCAACAAACTCCAGGCCAAATATAAGGAGCAGAGATAAGAGCCTCCCTTGTTTCCAGTTGTGAGACTTGGGCCAGACCCAGCAGCTGCCGCGCTCCCGCCGCAGACTCATATTGGACATCCAGTGTCAAGAAGGTCTTGTTAATAATGCAGGTACGTAACACAAGCAGGATGTCAGCTTTGAAGAGACACCTGCCACCACGCAGCTCCCCTGGCTGAACACAGGCAGAGGAGAGATTACAGAAGATACCCAAGATGCTAGGGGAGCTGAAGGCAGCCAGCTACCAAGAGAGTAGGCTGTGGATTCCATCAGGACGTAGTGAAGAATGAAGTCCACAGAGAATACAGAGCTGAGGACATGAGGATGGGGCAGAAGCCAAGAGACTATGGAGAAATGTCAGTCAGAAATGGGCCACTTACTGCAATGAACAGAGAGAGAAAGGCAGAATGGTGAAGAGCAGGAAGCAAATACCAGGGAAGGGTCATGAAGAACAGAGTGTGAAAACAGATGAGCAGGGATCACAAGAGGTGATTCTCTTGAGGGGAAAAAAAATTAGCTGCAGACGAAGGGTCACTAGGTCAGGAAAGATTTCCCACGTGGGGTCTGCTGATGCATGACATGGTTCTGACATGACACATTCACATGATTACTGGGGAACACTCCTGGGCCCCTACTGGAAATATGATTGGGTGCCTTTGTTCCCAATAACACTGGCCTGAAGACCATGATGATTTTACTCACCACTGTATTTCCAGGACCCAGCACAATGCCTGGGATGTGCTATGAGCTCAAGTAATATTTCTTGAGTAAAACATTCCTTGAATAAAAAGAGAAAGGAAGGAAAGAACGAAGGAAGGGGAAGCTGAGACCCAAGGGCAGCAAGCTATGCCTGGCTAGCCGAACTGACCATCTTTAGGAAGGATACATGGCAAAGGGCCTTCTCTCCCGACACACTCACACACGGCAGTCCCAGGCCACCTGTTCAAACCCAAAGAGGGCCTAACAACCCAGGGTGGGCATAGCGAAGCACTAAGGAGGTTTTCGGGAGCTGGTACCCCACCCCCAATCCCCCTGGGTCATCCGGTGATACACTAGGTCAGTCTCTGCTGTCTCTATGGTTCTCCATGGTTGGCGCAGAGTTCACCTCTGGACCTTGGGAGTCTTTAAAACACAAGCCAACCAGTGAGCTGGTTTAAAACACACTCATAAGTTCTTCACTGCTCAGTGAACCCAATACCACAGCAGGAACTCGATGGGGCCTCCCTCTCTTCGGACAGATATTGCCCTTGTTCTCCACATTGGAATACCTCTGGTATTATGGTCCAGGGGAAGAAGTTGGGGGCGGATGTTTGTACCTTGTATTTCAGTCAAGTTAGGGTAGTTTATGCTATAATAACAACCCCAAAAGCTCAGTGACTAAAAACAAGGTGTAAGGGCGCCTGGTTGGCTCAGCTGTTAGGCGTCTGCCTTCGGCTTACGTCATGATCCTAGGGTCCTGAGATCGAGCCCTGCATCAGGCTCCCTGCTTGGCAGGGAGCCGGCTTCTCCCTCTCCCACTCCCCCCTGCTTGTGTTCCCTCTCTCGCTGTGTCTTTCTCTGTCAAATAAATAAAATCTTAAAAAAAAAAAAAAAGGTGTAATTCTCACTCATACTACCTATCCATCACGGACGAGCTAAAGGTTTGACTCTACATTGTCCTGTCTCTGGGATCCAGGCAAACAGAAGGAAAGAGAACAGCAGAGGTTCTCCATTGGCATTTCGATTCTTCAGTCTGGAAGTCACACACATCGCTTCCACTCAGAGTCGTTGGCTGGAATTGTTACCTGGCCTCCCATGGCCACGAGGGTGCTGGGAATCCAATCCCACCACTGGTTGGGAAGACAGAGAGCTGGAAACAGTGACCCCAGTCTGGAGCTGAGCCTTGGAGGTATGGCCCAATTAATCCTCAACCCCTTCTCTTCGGCAAAGTGCTAAGGACTGGGTACCCTCCACTGAGGAAGTGCCTGGTGGCATAGCCTGGAGGAGTAGAGGTCCTTCCCAGTCAAGTCTGATGCACAGGGGATCCCTGTTCCATACTTTCACAATCAGGACTCTCACCTGTTCTGCAGTCTCTGCTCTCTGGACACAGGGACAGCCCTAATGAGGACAGTATCAAGGCGGCCCTGCTGTCCTCCCACAACCCCAGCCAGGGGAGGATGGTCTTCTCCACAGTGGACTCCCATTAAAGGTCCAGTGGGGATAGCAAAGTGGCTGGTTTGAGGATTCATTTTTTTTTTTTTTAAATAATATAAAAGCGTTCTCCTGCCTCACTTTAGGAATGAAGCAACCAGATTCATAAGTAAACAGTCCACATATAAAAACTGCCATTTGTATTGCTTGCTATCCTGGCTTTAAGGGGGGCGGGGGCAGGAGGGACAGGGGAGAGGAGGCAGGAAGCAAAGGGAGGTGTTGAGGAGAGAAGCAAAACCCGGCAGAGGAAGAAGGTTCTGGGGCACAGACTGTGGAGAGCAGGGGATAGGGAGAAAAAGAAGGTGAATGAAGAGACAATCTGAGGGGGGAATATCAGAGAGAAGTTGCTGTTATCATATCTTTCTCCAGGGCATCCCAGCTCTTTGAAAAGCTGATTTGCTATTTGCCAACTGTTCTGTCTCTTCTAAAGTGCACCGGGGGTTTATGACTGCCTGGGCAGCAGGCACCTGAATCAAGAGGAGGACAAACATGGCCCCTGGGCTGAGGACACCACCCCTGGGAGAAACCCATCATGCAAGGAAGCCACAGAGAACTTAAGTCTTCAAAGAAGAGGGCACCGGAGGCAGACCTTTGGAAATCAGCCATCACACAGTGGCCATGTGCACGGCCTCTTCCTATCCCAGGTGAAAGAGGGACAGTGGAGTAAAACAAAGAACTAGAGGGTCTTAAAAATATAAAATTCAGCTTCATCTAATTTTTGGTCACCTCAAAAGAGTGAACCAGGTGACTTCTGCCGGTTGTTGAAGAGCTGTGAGCCACTCCCTGCCCAGGTTCTGGAACCTTCTAGAACCTGCATAACCAATATGGGCCCCTGAAATGAGTGGAGAAAGTAGAAATCTCAAACTATCTTAAAAAAAAAAATGATACCATGTCCTTCGCTTGTGTTCACTGCCCCCGCCAGGGCCGGCCGGCCACCTCCACAGCTCCTGCTGCACTGGCCCTAACCAGGCCACCCGGTGCCTGACTTCCACCTGGCTCTAGGCCCAGTGACAGCCATCGGAAAGAATCAGGCTCCATCAAGCCGATGCTGCCCTGGGGAACTGGGACTATTCCCGCTGGGGGACTCCCTGGTGGCCGTCTCTCTCTGAGCAGGGGACGCGGGCCAGCTGTTGAAACACCGCGGCCCAGGGAAGATGCTGGACTCTCCGGAGAAGACAGCCCGGGGGCGGGTGGCCCGGAAGGGAGCCGGCAGGGGTGAGGCGGCCGCTGGGTGGCTGGGGAATGCCGCACCGCAGGCTGAGCTGTCCTCGTGGCGGTGGAGATCTTGATAAGGTGGCGAGCGCGCCCACGGGCCACGCACCCACGGAGGGCCGGCGCGGGGCACGCTGTCATTGCCCAAGCCAGCAGGCCTTCGGGACATTTAGTGACCACGGATGCCGGATCCCATCACACTTTCTCGGCCAGCTCCTGATTCCCCATGTGTTGTCACTTTTTTTCCCCTTCTTCTTCATAACTTGATTGAATGGATCTCACAACTGGGGTTTTTCACCAGCGGGTCTCCAAAACAGATATTGAGATGAGCAATTTCATTTGTTCATCTTTTCATTTACTGAATAAATATTTATCGAGTGCCTGCTGTATCCCTGGCACTGTCCTTGGTGGTCGGGAGATTCTCATATTTGTTTTCCGAGTTGTCGTGGTTGCGATTTGGACAGTACTTGCCATACTTTTCCAAGTATGGGGGGGTGCGGAATGTAATATTTGGACTTCACAGTGGGGCAAACAGGAGGTGATCCCTGCCTGGAGGAGGCTGCCTGGCTCCTGGGAGCTGAGGGATTGGGATGCCAGTCCACAAGAGGGATACTCAGCCTTAGAGCTGGGCTTTTGTGTTTCTGTGTGTGTGTGTGTTTTAATGAGGTGCAAGGTGCTGTCTCTAATCTGGGTTTGGCAATCTCCTCAGATGCCCTCAAGGGAAATCTTCCCTCCTTTGGCCATTTCTCTCTCTCTCTCTTTTTTTTTTTTTTTTTTTTTTAGTTTTGAGGGCTTGTCAGAAGAGAGTTTGTACAGAGAAATGCTGGCCATCGGGTTAGCCACATCATGAAAGTAATTATTTAGGATAATTTTCTCTGTAATTGGGAATCCCAAGTCTTTTAAAGTATAGGTATTTAAACTCAAGTTAATGTTTTTCATAATAATTAATACAGGATATTTAGAAAATTGACCAGAATGGATATCCCCAAACTCTTGGTCCTCCTGGCCAGAAAAGTCTCCCTCTGACTGGTAAGACCGGGAAAGCAGCTCTTTCAGAGAGTTTGCACATCATAAATTCCCAGAGCTAGGAAGTTTTTCCAATTGAACCTTAGGGGTTCCCAAGATACGCCTCAGGGGCTGCTAGGAATGGGCACCTCTTACTCTTCTCATGCTTCACTCATCCAGAGAAGACCCATGATAATATTCTTTATATATATTAGTTTTCCTTTCTTGAGAGATCTCGTTTGAAGAGAAGGTTCCTATATTAACAGAAAGAGAGAGAGAGACACCAAACCAGTATTCACCAGAGGAGGAGACCAAGGCCCAGGAAGGCCACAAGCCTTACCAGAATCATACAGTTTCACAGAGCTAGCTAGCCCTGGAGTGCAGGTGGACTCCTCATTGCACATCCAAAGCTAGTTTCTCTGTTTCACTAAAGATGCCAAGGACTTTAATTTTGCTTACATGTTTTTAGAGGGCATGTAATACACTCATCTTTGACTTACCTTTTGTTTAGCTTCTTTTGAATTTCTATTGGATCTCCACTGCTTTTGCTTTATTTAATAGAGAGATTCTTGAGGGAGAAAGCCCCAGTTAAATATTTTTATCTGGCTGAAGATAAAGACACTCCTGTTATGCCAAAGCTTAGGTGATGAAGCCCATCCGTCACATCCCTGTGGTCTCCTTGTTGGGTGGGGGGATGTAGGAGGTGGCAGCACAGAGAGGTGGCTGCAGCGGGCACTGATACAACCCCCACCCTCCTCCGCAAGATATTAGAAGAAGATAACCTCTGTGGGTGGGAAGAGGAGGCAGATGCTTGGGCTAAACCAACACACATAATGACAATGTCTCATCGAAACAAATTATTTCCTTTTCGGCATCACTTTAGCAGTCAGCGTTTCCATTATTGCCCAGCTTTATCTTCCTGTCAGCATAAATAATACCATCACGAGGTAAAATGTGCATGATATCCACAGAAATGCATACCGTCAAGAGGATGCAGGGCCATAGACTTGCCCTCACATTCCCCCCATTTCCTCCCGCTCGGTGCTTACATTCTGGTGCCTGGCAACGCTATGCATGATGCGGTAGAACACACAGGGGGGTAGGCAAGAGGTGATAGCCCAGGGGAATCCCCAGCAAAAGGGCAGATCTGCCAAGGACTGTTATCAGATGAGGTGGAGGGGTGTAAGGTGACTCAGACACTGTGAAAAGCTTTGTTCATTTATAGCCATACTTCCCTTTATCAGAAAGCACACCCTTGAAATGCTGTGTCTAAACAAAGTTCTGCAAATGAAGCCCTGTCTTTTTTTAAAGATTTTTATCTATTTATTTTAGAGAGACAGAAAGAGAGAGAGAGGGCACATGAGCAGGGGGAGGGGCAGAGGGGGAGAGAGAAAATCTCAAACAGACTCTGCACTGAGCGCGGAGCCCGACGTGAGGCTCAATCTCACCACCCTAAGATCATGACCTGAGCCAAAATCAAGAGTCAGACTCTTTAACCGACTGAGCCACCTGGCCCCCCACCCTGTCCCCTACAAATGAAGTCCTGTCTTAAATGGGTTGGAGAAGCTTGCTATTCAAATGATTCCTATAAAGTCTCCTTTATCTATCAAAGACTTCATCCATTCATTTATTTGTTCATTCATTCATTCATTCATTCATTCAACAAATACATATTTCTTCAGGACTTTGAGCAGGGCACTAGGTCAGGCATTGGAAACATGGTGTGGGGGTGGAGCTAAGACATTTACTTGTGTTTATGGGCTTCAGATCATTACACAACAAATACAAGACAAATATAGGGGTGCTAACTGATCTTCCACAAAAATGGATCTTCAAAGATAATTGCTTCGAGCAGACTATGACTAAATAGAATTAGGTTCGTGGGACAGCTGCCCCTCCTCCCTTATTCACACACCTGCCATCCATGTCAGCTTGTTCTTATAGGGCAGGATCTCCTACCTCTTCCCCCCTTAGTTTTGCTTTGATCCAAATCTTTTTTTGTAGCCTATTTGAAGTACAGTATGATCTGTTCAGCTTGGATCCCAAGCATATCTGGGAAAACCGTCTTATGAAGGGAGAGCAGGAGGTAAGAGCACCAAGACTGTGAACAAAGATCATTAGAGACATGTCGTTCATGCCAAGTCTCTCTGTGTTTACAGTCAGGTACCTAAGAGTGAAGAGGGAGCGATCAGCAGAAGGCTGAAAGATCAAATACCAAGGCTGATCTAGCTACTGCTGCTGAGGAGTGTCTGATCTGATCTGCAGAAATCAACACTGAGGGCCTAATATGATACCATTCCTTGAGGTGACCAACCAGCCACTTGGTGGCAAGCTGATTATGTCATGTCCTTGCCTTCCTGGGGTGGGGGCGGGGCAGTAATTTGTCCTTACTGAGATTGATCTGTATTCCCAGCATGGGTGTGCCTTCCCTGTCTACAATGCCCTGGCCAGCCCCGTGGTCTGAGAGCTCCCAGAGTGGCTGATTTGTTGACATGAGATCACACATCACATCACCTCAGACCTAGGGACCCACTTGACAGCAAGAAGGTGCCATGATGGCCTATGACCTCAGGATCCATTATACTTTCACACATGACACGTTCTGGAGGCTGCCAGCTTGGTAGTGTCAGAAAGGTCTCTAAAGGGCCCAGCGAAGGGGCCAGGTTTAGAATAAAGTCATCATTTAAGATGCATAGTATACGTTGGATACTTTGAATACACGGCAGACATGGCCACTCATCACTTATCTAAGTGACCTGATCAGGGAATTTGTGCTCCCTCTTCCTTAGAGACACAATAACCAGAGGCAATCAGAGCTTGACAAAAATGTAACCAGAGGCTCAGATTCTCAGAGGGGAATTCAGGGTCACCCCACTGAGCAAGCAGCCTAGACCAGCAAAACTGCCTCCACTGTGGCCTCGGGGCCACATCCGGGACTGTAGCCTGTCCCATCTGCCCTCCTGCTGTGAATCTTTTTTTTTTTCTTTTTTAAAAGAAATGTAGAGGAAAACCAGGTGAGTGTGAGGTGGGCCACCACCTTGAAGCATCGGTGGCAGGCTAGAGTGAATTTAATATGGAATATGAGTGGATTTGAAAAATGTAGGTGGTAGACTATAGCAGGTGTCCGTACCAGACCCACAGGCCCTCAGCACCCACTGCCCCTGTGCACATCCCCTGCCTTTTACTGTGAGGACCCGCAGCTGAGAGCTTGGACTGGACTTAGGAGTGTGCTTGGCCCGTGCAGAGGGCAGGCCAGAGGTGCTAGGGAATGGATGCACCTGAAACTCGCCTCTGTAAAGTATAGCAAGTGGTTGACTGGGAAGGGGGCTTGAAAAACATAGACAGAGAAACCTAGACTTGCCTAGTGTCCAGAAAAGGCCTCTCTGAGCCCTGAAGGATGCACAGGAGTCCGCTAGACAAAGGGGTAGAAGAAGGGCATTGGTAGGCACATCGGTATGGATGGAAGCCATGCTACATACAAGGAAATGGCAGGAATAAGGAACAGGAGAAACAAGAGAAAGGGACAGGGGTCACACCATGAAGGGTCTTGGGATCCATGTTTTGGAATCTCAGCTATTTCATAAGAGCAACAGAAATCCACAGGAGCATTTTTCACAGATGACATGATCCAACTTACATGTTGGGACAGCACTCTGGCTGTCATATAGAGAACAGTTTGAAGGGAACAAGACCAGGATGTCCCCTTGGCATTTGGATATATGAGTCTGGTGTTCAGGGATGTGATGTGACCCATGATACAGTAATTAAAGCCCACTGTAGAGGGCTGTCCCAAGGGGAATATAAGCAATGAGAAGAGCAGACTGCCCAGGCCTGAGCTCCTGAGCTTAAAAAGAAGACCAAGGAAGGTAGATGGAAAACTACAATAAGATGGTACCTAGGGAACCCTCAGGAAGACAGTAGCAAATACTGGTCAGAGGATATGCAAGAGAGGTCTGATCCATGACTCCTGGCAGAGTAAAATCACACAACATTTTAGCAAAATAACTGGTCATGTATATCAAGAACCATAACTCAACTCCTGGGAATTTGTTCAGATGAAATAATTCAAGTGGAGAAAAAAACCTTATACAACTATGATGATATTTTTTATAATGGCAAAAAAAAAGTAAAAAATCTTCAATGCCTCTGATAGAAAATTGAATCAGTAAATTATAAGATATAAGCTTAAGAAATATTTGCAGTCATTAAATATTACAATTATGACTGCCATGAAGCAATATTAAAACATATATAAAATAACATTAAATGAAAAAGCAAAATGCAAAATTCTGTACAACAAATAAGTATGCATATGGATAAAGATCGGAAGAACATGGAAAGTGTAAATACTTCAAATGTTACAGAAGAAGGATTGTGAATTTTTTTTATTATTCCCAGTATTACTGTTACACTGTTTCTAGACAATTAATTGCAATCTGGAGAAAGAGCGTACCATGTAGCAACTTTATAATAAGTAGAACAACCTACTACACTGCCAAACAGCTCACTGTCTGAGTAAGGACGAGAGAACCAAAGATAAATTTTGCCACCTATAACAGGGTTTTGTGGAAGTATTTATTACTTTCTGGACGGAAGAGGGTCAGACACCTTAATATATACTCAGTGCTCATGTAAAGAGAATAAATGTCCAAAAAGCCCTTAGCATGAAAACTGTTTATTCTTAGAAGCTCTGAAAATAAATGGAAATCCAGTTAAATGCAGCATAATATTCATAATGGATTCTACACACTGTCTCATTTACAGGGAAGGGAGCAAGGGAATTAACATTTTTTGAGTGCCAACATATGCCAGGAGCGCTGCTCGTCACTCATACGGGCCCAGGGAGCGTGAGGACGCCTGCATCATCAATTACATTCTCGAGTCAACAAGCATCAAGTTCCACGGTCTGTTCCTGCTTTGTTCTCCCCTCTCAGCTCCCCATTGGGGAATTAAGTGAATTTCAGTGACCATCTGCACAACCCGCGCAAGGCCGCCTAACCTAGCGGAGACATGTCTTTGTTTCCCCAACTTACCTAAATTTCAAAGTCAGGATTGTATTGCCACCTCTTTCTTCCCTTTGTATTTAAACTCCTCCTTTTTCTCATCTTTGGGCTGCCATTATGGTTCTGAAATTCGCTCATGTGTGAGCCTACAGCTGAATCTCTGTTGTGTAATGTTCCTTTATTCTCGTACTTAATCTTCTTTTCATCTCACCCACGTAGAGCATTTGAGCTCCGGGCCCACGACGACGATGTTATAGAATGTCGGGCACTCCCTTCTAGCTGACTCTAAGGAGGATTTCATTTCATCCCCTGACAGTCACATCCTGGGCTTATTCACTTTTCTAATACCTTTATTAGAATGTTTATAAGATGACGTGCTTTTAATTGTTTTCTTCACCCTGAAGATACAGACAGTAAGTTTCTCTAATGGGCTTTGCAACTTCCATCCTTTATTTTTATTGCTAATGGACTCTCCAGTAATATAAAATGACTGATGAGCAGAGTCAGAGAAAAGCAGAAAAATCAATACCTGTCCAGACTCCACATTAGTTAAAAGCAGGTGAGGAGCTGGGGCTGGCAGACAACAGAATTTCCCCTGGCTCCCAAGTACGTGGAGGGAGGAGTAACTACCTCAGATGGGCTGCGAAACTTTCCACGAAAGAGACTTTTGATAAACACAAGGTGCTGGAACAAGAGAATACTGAAATAGTTTGGGTAGTTCTTATAAATCTATAAGAACTCTGTCCAGTAGGGGGCAGTGGTGCACGCTCACACTGCCCCGGGCGCGACCACATTTCTGTTGCCTCTCCAGGCTTCTCTCCCCACCTTCCAGCAGTGACTCTGGCAAAATCAAAAGCGCACCCTTGGTCAGACATGGTCGTTGTTAGCAAAGCCTCGAAGCTGCAGGTTCACATTTGATAAGCAAGGTTCTACATAACAAACAGACTAAGCATTGTACACGTATCATCTCATTTAGTCTTGTCAACAGCCCTATAATATGGGTACTGGTATTATCATCATCATCTCCATTTACAGATGAGGAAAAGGAGATTAACCTGTCCAAAGGCACCCTGCCGGTGGTTAGAGCTGACATTGGAACTGGTTCTACTCTATAATCCAAGAGCTTAGCCACCATGCTATACCAGCGGCAGGCCTTATTATCTGTACCATTCACATGTATTGTTTGTTGTCTTACTCTAAGAAAATTCTTGACAGCAGGGGCCATAAGCCACCCATCCTTCTGTCATCTGCAGCTAGCAGAGGGCTTTGCATATGGTAGGTGCTCAATAAATAAGTCTGACTGACTTACCGTTCAAAATGTTTTCCTGTGTCTTTTTCTGGTATTGTGATATGTGGAGTAGGTTAAGTATCCTCCCCAGTTTAACTTCATTTACAATCTAAGATAAGTAAGCAGCAATGACACAGATGACTCTGTTGAGAACATAGACAAATGAGAAATAAACTTGCACTAAGACCTAACTGGATGTAGTATTTAGGTTATAAATATAAATCAAGGGCAAAAATCTAAGAAAATTCTCTCTGCCTGCTTCTTTAACCTTCCCACTCTGCTACTCACCGGTTTCTTGAAACCTTCCATTAAAGTTCAAATTAGTGACAACTTTGGGTCATTGTCTTCAGAATTTTCTGCTAGCTGCCACCTTCAGGGCAGGGTGAGTTTGAGTGGGTTTCTGCACCCAGCCTTCCCTTTCAAGATTTCAGCCAACCACTCATCTCCTAGTATCTCTTTGGGTTTAATGCTACACACCCCAGAACACTCGCCTCATCACCATTCCTTTCAAAGGCAATGAGACTAAAGTGCTGACTATCTGTGATTTCTTATCCTTGGAAGACTATATAGATGTGTACATTTTAATGTGTCTACATGTCATCCCTTTTATCATCTTTATTACTAGCAGGGCTTTTATGCCAATTAACTAATACAATGCTATTTCCTTAAAAAGTACCTTATGGCTAACTAAGGTAATCATGGATAGAATTAGGACACATTTTTATACTTTAAAGAATTAAAGAACACTATATTATAATGACACCTAGAAATAGTAAAGAGTTTAAGAGTAAAGAATTAAATTATGGTTTTCAAACTGGCTCACAGAATTTCTCAGAGATTCTAGAGCTCTGTAGGAGGAACTTTAATGTTGTGTTTTATTTCATGAAAAATTAATATAAGTATATTCTGGATTATATTTACCTATAAGAGGTTGTAGAGCATAGTGCTTAAGAGCCTGGTTTTGAAACAGACTGCCTGGATTTACATCTTGGCTTTGTCCATTACTAGCTGTGTGATTTTGGAAATTCTCAACACTTCGGCTTCCTCATCTGTATGATGCGGCTACTTCATAAGAGTAGTAAGGGTTACATGAATTCAAACACATAAAGCACTTGGAACAGTGTTTCATACATAGTAAGCACTTTATAAATGTTAGTCATTATTTTAATTATTACCAAGAAATGCCATATGACTTCAAGGTTTGTGTTTGCCTGTGTATTTATAATCACATAGTCATTAAGTAATACTATTTGAACTTCAGAGCTGAGAGAGAAGAGCCTGGACACATAAATGTGTCCAAACTAAGTGAAATTTTTCAAATGCTATCACAATATGCTATATAATAATGGATTTTTAGGAGTTTGAATGGAAAAGAGTAGGAGAATTGAGTCACTCCCCAAAGCTCATACTGGTAGAATTGAGTCACTCCCCAAAGCTCACACTGGTAGAGAAATACTGAATTCAAAAGAATGTATATCATGGTGGACAACACCATATTCGTATGGCAAGAGGCATTTTACTGTCAGTAAAACCTCATCTGTCAATATTAAATTAACATTATGAATTTAAATTTTCTTTGTTTAGTTTTATTTCTACTTAATTTGTAAACTGCTTTTTTTAAAGATTGTATTTATTTATTGGAGAAAAACAGAGAGGGAGGGAGGGAGAGCACAGAGGGAGAGTGAGAGGGAAAAACAGACTCCCCACTGAGCAGAGGCAAGGTTCAATCCCAGGACCCTGAGATCATGACCTGAGCCCAAGGCAGACGCTTAACTGACTGAGCCAACCAGGTGCCCCTGTAAATTACTTTTAAGAACTATATGAGAACTTTAAGCATGAGTTTATATCTCCTTTTTGTTTTAAATATTTAAGTAACATTATTTTAGATTAATACTGATACTCCAGAGGATTTTTTTCTTTGAAAATTTTTCTTTGAAAGGATCCTAAATTACTCAAGTTTAAAAGCACTGTACTAATTGCCACAGCCTTT
This sequence comes from Mirounga angustirostris, assembly GCF_029215605.1. Taxonomy (NCBI): domain Eukaryota; kingdom Metazoa; phylum Chordata; class Mammalia; order Carnivora; family Phocidae; genus Mirounga; species Mirounga angustirostris. The sequence continues at coordinate 77,402,706 of NW_026991716.1, read as the reverse complement.
CCCTTTGGTTTGGTTGGTAGACAGACCATCAATGAACCAAGCTCATTTAGGTCCAAGTTCTGCTCTGCCCCTAACATTGCCTCCTACTCATATGAAATTTGAAGCATATATATCCCTGCTAATATACTGAGGCTATTCCCTTATTATTATTTAGTTATTTAACTTCAAAGAAATTTAAATATTTGAAAATGTTCCCGTTACTTAGAATAGCTTGTCTTACACACTATATATTCATTCAAATACGCAAACTTATACAAAAAAAAAAATAGCAAACAGCAGCACCGTAGAGTGTGGTCCTAAAGAAATAATAAGTAGTCTACACACCCAGCAGCCTCTGCTTTTCGGGAGGCGAATTCAGCTAGGAAGACCCCAATACAAACTTGACCTCCAGCTCCAAGTAATGTGAGTATTCAGCCAGAGTTGAGCTGAGGTAAGAAGTCCAAGGTCATGGCCGCTCTGGGTCTTTCTTCATGCCTCACAACTTTGCTCCACTTAGAAGGCCGCCAACAGTATAACGCAATGGGGCCACCTCTGCCTTTTAGTGTCTTTGTGCTTTTACTAATGCTCCTACCATGCATGCATACCAAGTGTTCTGGTGATGCAGAGGAAGAATTGTATTTACAGAGGCCTTGAAGTTTTAATTAACTGGTCTAAATTGTTGAATAAATGCCTGTGTCCCTAGGGATCAAATCCCAGTTGAATAAGAGGAAAGAAGCTAAGTGCATCGACTGAGACAAATTCCTAGGAGTGATGTCTAATTAGTGGCTCTTTCTTTACCCAAGTAGCAAAGGACTATTGATGTCACCATAAAATTTAAGTTTTCATGAAATCGTGAGGAAGGTAGCTGTGTGATCAGTCATTTTCAACATGAAGAATACAAGCCAGGGGTGACATTCAAATTAGTTCACAACTGAGAGGGAAAGGGGGGGTCAGACAATCAGGCCAGTTTCCCTGAAGACCCCAGCTGCACCAGGTGATAACCTTCTGGGTGCTACATCATAGGGGTGGTCCAGGCGGTCCCAGAGGAGGGTAAAGGAGGAACACCCAAGGGACTCAGAGCATAGCTATTTACCAGACAGTGGAAAAATACTACACTATTTTACAATAACTATCGCTAGACTAACGTGTGCTGGCAAGGCATCGGCCTGAATTTACCACTCCCTGTGTCCCCAGCTGTAAGAGAGTGACTTGGCGAAGCAAAGAGGCTTGTGGTAGGCCTCGGCTTCTAGGTTGGGAGTTAAGACACCTGCTCATCCTCCATCTAGGCATGGGGACAGGAGAGCTTTCAACACTAGGCAACTTTGACTAATTGATTAAAGGTGAAGAAGGCGGCCTCAACACAGATGTTAGATTTCTGCTGAAGTGCCATAGTCCTGGGCCGGTGGTGGATTTTAAACTGCATTTCCAATGTAGAGTTAGGCTTTCTGTGAAGGTTTCCTCTTATGTGTGAATCAAATTCCAAAGCATTCGCTTTGTGGATTTTTTTATGCATGCTCTCTAGCTAATAGCAAGCCAGTCACAAAAAATGAATGCTCATTGATGAGTGGAGGAGGAAAACCAGTGTTTTTCTGGGGTAGTTTAAATTTGCTGCAGGCCTAGAAGCATAAGGCTCGTTCCCCTCTCTTGCCAACAGCAGCCATTTTGGGTCTGGGTGTAAAGGGAGCAGTAAGTGTGCTCGTACAGAGGAGACGCCAAGGTAAGCTTCCGTATGAAAGAGAAGTCGGGGCTTTTATGAATGAGAGCTTGGGTGTTCCAGAGATAATTGCTTTTTGATCTGAATGATTGAAAGAAATGATTTTCCTAAACCAACCTTGCAAATAATTCAGTCAGTCAGGGCACACTTCCTTTCATGTGCCATGGTTCACCCATCAATCCCACTGGCTCCTATCCTTCCCACATGGACTCGGTGTCCTGCACAAAACAGCCCAGGCCGGCTTCCATACTGAGATCGAGTCACAACAAAGGAGAACATACAAGCTCTCACCAATGCTGAAGTTGCGGACTAAAATGATCATTATTCCAAATCCCTTGTCACCTATATAGTTTTCAGTCTAGGCAAAATTATTATGCTTTTTAACGAAGTTCTTCAAGTCCTGTTATTTAAAGCAGTCATCCAAGCTTGTCGTTTAATGGAAACTGTGTGTAGGAAATTGCCAAGATGGAGACTTCTGATCAAGCAGCCCTTTTAACCAGAGGAAGGGAAGCGAAGCAAATTCTCCCTGTCTCCATCTTGTGAGTTCTCTGGGGAGGGTTTGTTAAGAATACCACCCTGCCCTCCCTACACCCACTCCCTGGGAGGGAAGGAGGAGAACACAGCTCAGAACTGATGTCTAAACCCAGGTCTAAGAATAGCCTGGACCAGATCTTCCTGGTGATGGTAAGTGTTGATGTTTATGATCCCAGAAACAGGTTTAATTGTCTTCTGGAAAATGGGTGGTCTTGTGTTGAAAAACAGGATGAAATCACAACTGTCTCCTGCCCTTATCTGGGTGTGGCTTTGCCAAAAGATGTGTGCGTGCTAATTAGCAGTCCTCATCCCCGCTTTGTGAAGGTGAGTGAGGGGGCCCACTCAATGGCACTGGGAGGTGGGAATGAGAAGCAGGGGCCACCCCTCCCTTCTGTGATAGCTAAGGTGCCCAGCAGCAAGGGTTCCCTTGAGCACCAAGCTCCAGCAGAGATGTTGTATGTTTCGACATCCTTCACTAATGGCCCCACACGGCATGCCACTAGAAAAAATCCCTGTAGGTTTTTCCTCTGATGGCAGTTTTGAAAGGAGAGAAAGAGAAATAAATGTTGAGTGAATGCCTCTTCTATACTGAGCAGAGGTATATAATCTTCCCCAAAGCTATTATATTTTCCAGATGAGGAAACTGAGATTTCAGAGAGAGAGAGAGAGAGAGAGAAGATCCATCAGGAAAAACAGATTAGGATAGAGGGGAGGAAGGGACCCCCACCAACACCCCTCCCAAAGCAAAAACAAAAATCAACTCTTGAGGTCCAGGCAATTTACACCAGATCAAAAGTACTATTTTCCTCATAGCACCAACCAAATCTGTAGGCTGGCAAATAGAAGGTTGCTTCTCAAGCCCTCTGCCGGTCCTCTTCTTTATTCCGTAGATTTGAGTCCTAAAGGGAACTTACGGCTGTCACTGTCCTTTTGGTTTGGCTGTCACCAGTCTTGCTCCTTCCTGACACCTCACTGGGAGACCTCTGTCTTGTCTCTTTTCCCTCCTTAATCACAGGTCCCCTCAGCCCACGAAACCCAACCCCCAGCTGATGACTTGCCAGCCTACAACTTTTTTCTCCACCTCAGTCTGTAAAGCCAGGACAATAATCTGAACCCTCACACCTAGAGATTTGGCATGTTAACTTGTTAATGGTTTGGCAAACATTAATCCCTCCATAAAGGCTGATAGAAATCCCTGTCTTCCCTCCCTATTCTTTCTCTCTCTCTCTTTTTTTTTTTTTTAACTCAAGCAAAAATCTTCTTGCCTACTAGAAATCTGATATTTTCTTTACAGTAACTATAAAATTTAGCAACTTGGATGCACTGGGGAAAAAAGTAAACTGCATATGTCCCTGCTTCTCTTTTTATCTAACCAACAGTATAATGTTATTGGGACACAGACGTCTGCTCTGTATAAGTGATTGTCATATAGAGCTTGGCATCCCTCATCTATCACGCTGCCCTCTGTGCATTTACAGGGCTTTGAATAATGAAACTTTGGGGGCTGCATACGTTCTTGTTGTCCAAGTTCATTTCACAGCACATGGATTAAAATGGATCTTTAATATGTCATCCAGGTTAATGTCAGGGAGCAAGTGTGAGGGGCTAACGAAGGTGTTTCAGGAGATGGGAGACTGGCCAAGTGGTGCCATGTTCCCCTGGGGCTCTCCCTGAACAATTCCACCCCAATCTTAGAAACACACACTTTTCCATCCAAACCTCATTTGAGTCAAGGCTGTCAGTCATTCCCAACCCAGCAGTGGCTTCATAAAATGCATAAAGGGTAATTACAGAAAGACTCCCCACATGTATTTTCACATGTAATCTTACCCTAGGACTTGAACCCAGGCTCCTACTTCAACTGTTTCCTACCTGCCTTTAAACTAGCAAACACAATAGAACCTAACTGCTTGGAGGGAGAGAAGGAAGCAGGGGGTGGAGGTAGGAAAGAGGACGTTCAGACTAGCATAACCCTGATCTTGAAGATTATTATAAATCCGTGAGCACTGTTGAAACAATTAGATCACTTGATTGGCCTTAACATTCCAAATCCCATAAATTAGCCTGGTGGGTGCCTCATTCTGTTAAGCAAGGCCTTATATTGTTCCAATACCAACATCTGGCGAAAGGAGAACAGACCGATTTTAATGTTAGCTGTAAGAAATTATACCTGTTCCAGTCCTTGTGACAACCTCTATAATAGATATGTAGAAGCGTGGCTTTTTGTCACTAACGCTATTTTTAAAAATTACCTTTGCTTTAGACAGAACAGAAATAAAACTTTCAAAAGTTTCAAAAGTTGTTTTCTTCCTCAAAATTTGAAAGTGGATATTTTCAAATGGTAAATTTCATTCAAAATAGTTGTTTTTCAAACACTATCTTTTACAAGTTGCAAATGCTACTACTTCTGAGATGCAAATACTCACACGGCACGCAGTACCATGCGATCTACCACTATAACACTAAAACAAATAAAGCATATGACCCCTGATTCTTTCTAACTCTCCTGAATTATAAAGCCAAATAGACAAATAAGCACATATATCAATCATTGAATCCATAAAATGAAAAAGATATATGTCAAGTTCATTATTAATTCTCACCTGTATCTCAAGAAAGATAGATGGGAGACAGATACACAGAAGGGGGGGGGAGGGAGGAAGAGAAGGCAAGAGAGAGAAGCAGAAAGTGAAAAATCAACCACCAGGGAGCCAGAGTGGGGTGACAGCTAAGGAATGGCTCCGAGGAGGGCGGCACCTGTCTCCATTTTGACTCCAGGTGGGCAGAAGCAGCAATGGGCTCTCACAAGATGGTTGATGATGTAAGAATGATCAACCTGAAAATAATGCTAACCACGCGCCAGGCACTCTTAACATATTAAATGCTTTAATCCTCCCAACAACCTTATGAGATTTAAACTCATTTTCAGATGAGGAAATTAAGACACAAGAAGGCTAAGTAACTTGCACAAGGTCTGCCGCCAGAAAACGGCAGAGTCAGAATTAGGATGCAGCACGCAGGCTCCAAGAGTCCATTGCCCTCAGCAGTACGCTGTACTCCTTTGCAGGCACACTAGAACTTACCATGTTAGTGTCACCCCATCACACCAGTCCCCTGAGAGGCTCTGCCTTTATCCTAAAGACATTGCCACTGCTCAGCCTTTGGGTCACTCCTGTACCCGTGATACATTCCTTTGACTCTTCAGTGGTGGCCAATCTTTAACTTCTTGAGAGTGGATTTGATTTCTGGGAACTGCCAAAAATCAGAGCCATGCGTGGTGAATGAGGTGAAATCAGGACAATAATGTTTTAGATGGCAAACAACGGATGATGAAGCAATACAACAAGCTTCCTCGGGCCACCTGGGAATGCTTTGATAGAACCGGAAGAGGAATTCCATGCATCCTACAGGTAATTGTTCGTCACCAAAATGTGCATGCAAGGATCATCTGGACCTTTCTGAGAAGTTTGCTTATTTCAGTCAGTCAAGTCCAGACTCTGCCACGTCTCACCATGTTTAAGGAGACTTTCCACTTAATTATAGTATTTATCTTCGGTATAGTCTTTTGTAACTTCAGCTTTCCCACAAAGGCATCTAGAGCATTCTTGTCTTTCTTGATAAGCAGAAAATGTCATAGGTATAATGACTCTGTGGGACTGAAACAGGGATCCTGATCTTTTAATGAGAGATCAACCAAAAAGAGGTAAAATGATTGCACTGGCCAGACTTTATAGGCTGCAGTACTCTGGGAATTCCCAAATCCATGGGGTTAGTATTGCTGACTCCAGGACTTGAATTTATTAGTTCATGCCGAGTTAATTAGGATGAGGGAAACTGAGTTACACTAACTATACACATTAAAAACTGATGTATAAACCAGAACAGACATTTATGTATTTGCCATGAGGGGACTTTCCTTCCCCTAACTATATAACCTATTGTGACCAAACACACTGTATTTCTCCAGTGTGTTGAAACTGATTTCTCCCTTTCTGGAGTTCAAGAAGACCCTTGATCATTTCTCACTACACCATCACGTCAGACAGTGGATATTACAATGGATTAGGTTACTAATCTTACATTAGGATATTTGCATTATCCATTTCTTTGCATTATCCTCTATGTTTGGTCAACTTAAAGGGACCGGCCATTTCCCAGCCCATCTACAACTCACTTCTTCTTCTTCTTTTTTTTTTTTTTAAGATTTTATTTATTTATTTGGCAGAGAGAGAGATAGGGAGAGAGGGAACACAAGCAGGGGGAGTGGGAGAGGGAGAAGCAGGCTTCCCGCGGAGCAGGGAGCCCGATGCGGGGCTCGATCCCAGGACCCTGGGATCATGACCTGAGCCGAAGACAGACGCTTAACGACTGAGCCACCCAGGCGCCCCTACAACTCACTTCTTGACTTGGGCAACCACGTAGAGTTTCTCAGTTAATGACCTATGTTCCTTACTTGGTGTCTTAGAATTCAATTATATAGTACTAGGTTTGCATTCAATAAAAGCAAAATGTTTAACTTCCCCTTCCTCGCTAATAATAATAACAATAATAGCTGACACTTGTTGAGTTCCTACTATTACCCAGGCTCTGCTCTAAGCACTTTGCAGGTATTAACTCGCTGAACTCTCACAACTACCCTAAGAGGTAGCTTCCAGTATTATCCACATCTCACAGATGAGGAAACTGACCTGAGAAGTAACTTTCTCAGAGTCAAAAGGTTAGTAAATAACAGAGCTAAGATGCAAATGCAGTTGGATGCCCACACTCTTAACCACAACACTAAATTACCCTCTTAGCCTCGGTGCTACTTGGGTGTTATGACTGTCAAAAATGAAAAAAAAAAAAAAAAAAAAAAAAGGAAGCAGCTGTTTTTCTCACTTGCTCTGACTCTAGCTAACTGTTTTTGACTTTTTTGCATTTTATCCATGCAGAACAAAGCTATATTTGTAATTAAACTCCAGATAAATAAGTGTCTGTTTTTAGCAGGGCTAAAAATTTGAGAAGGTTTAGCTGAAGCTGGTAAGATATTTAAAATCAATGACGCCCTAGACGGAATCTAAAGATCCTTTCCTGTGTTATCAAAACCTAAGGACAGCCATAGATTTTTGCATTCTGCATTTTCCTAGTTGTTTCCTTATGGACACTCTCCTCCCACCCCAACCCCACTTCTTGAGGCCAGCAACACCTGGGCATGAGAACAGGGGGTGTGATGGCTGCGGGCAGGACCAGTGGCTAGATGAGAAAATAGATCATGGAAATGTCGGGCAGCTGTGATTATCGTCCACTTCTGACCGCAAAACCTTAGGGAGCTCATGTAATTGTTCTACCTTCGTTTCTCTTGGAAATGGCATCAGTATCTTTCACTTCTGCCCACCTTATGGGGGAGTTTTGAGACTACGGAGACAATGTTTAAAAAAGTGTTTTGTCCTCTTTAGAATGTATAATCCAAATAGAATCCAAATTCGTTGTATGTTTTCTGCCGCTGTATACCTGTGTGAGACTGTTTTTAAGCTAGTTTCTTTTCACCTACTTATAGCAGCAGGTAGATTTGGAATGCCTGACTTTTGCACAGCCTTAAAAAACATTCTGAACCAAAAGCAAATGCTCTGAGTCGATGATAGCTGAGGGGGAGTGGAGAGGACTGGCGGTGAAGTCAGAATGCTTGGGTTTGGGTCCTGAGTTCAGGCCCTGCCATCCGAGTTGGGTGCAACTGAGGAAGTCACTCATCCTCTCGGGGGCTCAGTTTCTCCATCTGTAAAATACGAGCTCCAGTTTGGAGTTCTGGTGGCTCCATAGAGGAATGGATAGGAAAGGGGTATCATAGTTGCCCAAATCTAACTCCCACTCTACCTTTTTCCTGGTTTAGGGTTGTAAATGCATCCTATGTCATCTGGTTGGACTCTTCCATTTTACATGTCAGAAACTAAGGCTGAGGGGGGTCAGATGACTTCTCTAGGGTCTTGACCCCTAACTCCTGTTCTCATCCCTCTCTCCTTTCCCTGGGTGCTGAGCGGCTTCTTCTAACATAGGGTGCAGGGCACATCTGTGGACAAGCAGCTCCTGAAGGGATGGAGAGAGAGTGGACACCATTTCAGGACGCCAGTCAGCTTGCACCTCAAGTGCGTTCTCTGTGTAAAAAAGAAAACGCTATGCTCAGACGTCAGCCAGAGCTTGGAAGAAAGAGTCAGCTAGGGCGCCTGGGTGGCTCAGCTGGTTAAGCGACTGCCTTCAGCTCAGGTCATGATCCTGCAGTCCTGGGTTTGAGTCCTGCATCGGGCTCCCTGCTCAGCAGTAAGTCTGCTTCTCCCTCTGACCCTCCCCCCTCTCATGCTCTCTCTATCTCATTCTCTCTCTCAAATAAATAAATAAAATCTTCAAAAAAAAAAAAAAAAAAAGAAAGTCACCCATTAAAGTAATCTGCACACACCTCAGTGAGTAAATATAGTCATCCACATAGGAACCAGGTAGGAACAAAACAACAGGTGCTTTGAAAGGATGACAAAATGTATTTGTACCAGGGCCATGCCAAAGCCATTTCCAAGCCAACAGGAAGGGCATTTATTATTTTCATTTAACATTTATTAAATAGTGTTGCAGAGCAGGCTCTCCTAATCTGAGACCCTTTTGGCTGTGTGCATAAAGCTTTTCAGATACCTGCAATTTCTTCCTCTTACTTACAAAGATGCTTATTGAACTACAGGAGATAAGTAAACATCAGGAGAGGTCTCATAGGAAACCTGATGAATGGTTCAAGTCTCTCCCTGGTGGAAGCGATCAGACACCTGACCTTCAGTACATCTCAAAATATTGCAGCAGAGGAATTAAGCTCTTAAATGTTCATACTACTGCTAGGCAGAGAGCAGCAGAAAAGCTTCAGGGTTGGAAGAAACATTATGATGTGGTCTAGATGTCTGGGAATCTCGTTAAAATGCAGATTCTAGTTCAGTCAGTCTGTGGGTGGATGCTGAGATTTTGCATTTCTAACAAGCTCCCAGGTGATGTTGGCTGGAGAGAAAAGAGAATGCTTAACACAATATTCCTTGAATAGCGTCATTTCAGGCCTGCGGGGCAGGTTGGTGGGAGACCCATCTGGGGGTGGGGAGTTGAGCCTTTTCTAGCATCCCAGTCACTTTTAAATATTCTGACTTCAGAATATATGTCTTTTGAGTCCTCTACCTGAAATAACCAAAAACAAATATTTGCGTGTAATTTTATAGACATTTCAGCCAACTTCCAAGTGCAGAATTTTAACTGAATAGGACTGCAATCATCATAGTTTAAGCAACGTGGCATTTCCTGTAGTACTTAGCACAATGCCTTGCTCAAAGTAAACCCCTGGATAAACACGTTTTGGCTGAAGGGGCTGAAGGAGAGGGTAAGTAGACCTATATTCATATCTCTGAAGGGTATGATGATTGGAAAAACACTACTTTTTGATTGGTTCTTATAGGAAAATCACAAAATAAACTGGATAATTCATTATCCAAGAAACCAATTGGTTTCTTGTAATGAAATTCAGCCTTAAACTTTACCAGGTAGCTCTTAGAGTTAGCTTCTGTTCCACATGGAGAAATTCTGATTGTAGGGGGTTCGTACCGCAACCAGTATGTCACCTACAACCATCAAAATTCTCAAACTCTAAATAAGGTCTTCACAAGGCAGTTGATCCAGTGTGACAGGATATCAACAATACCAACAAATATGAAAATGCACTGACCCTTAGAGGGCTGTACAAATCACTGAATAAATGATAGGGAGTCATTTTGATTATGAACACATTTATTTCAATTTTCCTTTTTTTCACTGAATATTTGTTATATGTTAAATTCAAAACACCCTCTTTTCCAACTGAAGAGATAGCTTCTATTTAAGATACAAAACATTTTAAACCACAAACCCTTTTATTAAACATTGAATGAAATGAGTTAGGTTGAGCCCAACAGAAGGTGACCCTAGAGTTTTAAAAATGGAATTGTCTTGCATACAGCTCTGTCGCTAAGATCTCTACACATTTTTTTCTAATCAGCTTTACTGAGGTATGATTTAAAGTGTGCAGCTTGATGAGTCTGATGAACGTATATGAATTGTGACAAACATGCTTGCCGCTACAACAATGAAACAATTTGTTTCATTCCCCAAAGTTCCTTCATTCCCTTTCATAGTCAATACCTACCCCACTCCCAAACCCGCCCTCTTGACAACTACTCCGTTTTATGTCACTATGGTTTTGCCCTTTCTAGATTTTTACATACGTGGAATGACATAATATATAGTCTCTTTTTGTCCAGCTTCTTTCGCTTAGCATGTTGCTTTTAAGATTCAGCCACGTTGTTGTATTATCAGTAGTTTGTTCCCTTTTTATTGCTAAGGAATATTCCATTGTTTCGGTATATCACAATTTGTTTATCCATTTAGCAGTGGATGGACATTTGCCTTGTTTCTGATTTGGGGCCATTGTGAACAATACTTCTATGTGTCTTCGCGTTGGACATAGCTTTCACATCCCATGAGTTAATACCTAGAAGTAGGATTGGTGAATCATACATAAGTGGATGCTTAACTTCGTAAGAAATTGCCAGACTGCTTTTCTGCAAGTGGCTGCATCATTTTGCATCTCCACCAACTATTAATCGGAGTCCTAGCTGCTCTACATCTTCACCAACACTCGGTGTTGTCAGTTCTTTCCATTTTTGCCATTTTCGTGCAATATCCTTACTTTATTTCTTAAAGATTTATTTCTTTATTTTAGAGAGAGAGAGAGAGAGAGAGAGAGCAGAGGGAGAGGGAGAAAAACTCAAGCAGATTCCCGCTGAGCGCAGAGCCAGACGCGGGGCCCCATCCCAGGACCCGGAGATCACGACCCAGGCCAAAACCAAGAGTCAGTTGCTCAACCGACTGCACCACCCGGGGGGCCCCTCTCCTTATTTTAATTTGCATTTTCCTAATGACAAATGATGTTGAGTATCTTTTTTGTGCCGACTGGCTGTTTGTGTGTCTTCTTTAATTCACAATTGTTTATAATGTTTTTAGAGTAAAGGTGATCCCACTATAAAGACTGATGAACTAAGGCCAAGAAAAGAAAATGTAAACTCCCACCCTTATGCCACAGAGCATACTAAGGGGAGACAATATCCTCAAGGAAGAAATGAGAGGTTTTATTAAACAGAATTAGGAAAACCGGTACAAGTGAATTTTCATAAGTTTTTATATTTGAGAGTCTAGCTAGATAGAGGATAGATTTTTTAACATAACAGAGAAATTTTCATATGAGAAAGGAAAATTAAATCCTAAATTAAATCCTAAATTATATGAGGAGACAGTCCCTTAAAATGTTAAATCATAATTTAAAAAAAAAATCCCAGCTTTGGGTCAGACTTTCTATATGAAGTGAACATAGTATGGTGGTTTAGAGTGTTGGCTCAAAAGTCAGATCGTCTGGATCCAAATCCTGGCTCCATGATGCGTGTGCTGGTAAGCCAAGTTATTGAGCTCTCTGACTCTAATGTCTTTATGTATAAGACGAAAATAATAATAGCTACCACAAAGGCCTGTTGAGATAACACATGTGAAATGTTTCGAAAGATGTCTGGCTTGTATTAAACGCTCAATAAATATTAGTCATTGTTATTATTACATGGGCACTTAAAAGCATGATACTGCAATAGATACACATAAAAGACTTTGAGTTAAAAACATATATATACAATTTCCTCTATAAATAGACCTTTACAAGATTGACACTTGGGACCAATCCAGGTCACCACTGGTTGGAATGAAGTCTGTTTTCCACCTCAAAACACATTTAACAAGGACCCATTTCTGCAAAATCATCCCAGGTAGTATGCTAGGTAAATTGTCTTCCTTTTAAAAGGAAGGCATCACTTCTTCCAGCACCAAGAAAGGAAGGGCTGAGGGTATCGTTACCTAAAATCAAACTCATAATTTGATTCTTTTCCACCCAAACAATTGGCCAGTGTCCCCTAAACAGTTTATTTCTAACACATTCTGGATATAAGGCTGATCACTTGCTAGAACAGCAGCTTCTAACCTATAGCTCTATTAAGGTAAAACAAATAGATAAAAATAATCATAATATTTTAAAAGCACCAGTAGTTTGATGTTATATTTAATATTTTAGTAATCACTTTAGTATCTACCTACTTGTGAAAAATAGCACACATATATGTAGGACAGTTATTTGTTAAATCAACCAAAAATGCTTGGTGAGGACCCTTGCAAATTACTCCAAGTGCCCTCAATGTCTGAAGCTCCCACGGGGGCAGAACACACATGCAGATTTTCTCAATTTGGCTCTCCTGAGATGATTCTCCCATGATGTGTTCAACGATACTCTCTCACACTAAGATCAGAACAATTTTTCCAAGTGTTTTGCAGCTTTCATATAGAATGGGTAAAATTGAGACATCATTGTAAAGGCCTCCAAGTCCAGAAGAGATGTCCACTTTCTTCAACGACATAAATGTCGATCCTGTTTTTGACCGTGGTTTCTGGAATCTTTCTAATACTTCCATCAGGACCTCTTCTGTTACTGGCCCTGCTTTCCATGTGGATGCAGACTGAAGAGACAGTTCTTACTTACTCAATGAAGGCACTCCAAGTGCTGGGCTTTGTCCCCCCCCCCAGCCTGACAAAGATGAGACTTCTTTTCCCTAGAGATCACAGGTGTGTCTCTACAGGTTTGCAGCCCTTCTGAACGCCTCAGAGTACCTCTGGCTGGGTGACGTTCCACCCATTTCTCTCCTCTTCATGAACCGATGGAACGCCGGTAACATTAAACACAGGCAGTGAATTATTCTTAAGCAGCAAAGACCAACTGGTGGCTCACCTTTTTAGTGAATTCCAAAAATCTGGAGTCATTTGAGTCCAAAGGGGAAACTTGTGAGAGAGGGGGGCGGGGGAGCAGTGAGAAAATAGAAGCAACAAAAATATGCCTTCAGTGTTCTCACTGCTCATTAGACTAGCACTGAACCAGTACTCATATGGCCTGAATAACTGATACTTTTTATAAGTAACTGAAGAGCTATAAAAAGTTTAACATTTAAGAAAACAACAAACAGCTGTGGCGAATGAGCAAGAAAAAGTCTAAAGAAAGAGCCTGTCCGGGTGGCAGGAGGTCACACTGCTTCATGAGGAAGTGCTAAAACATCGCTAACATTTTGCCACATCAGTGTGTTTTCCTGGCTGGTCATACTACTCTTTCTTTCACCTCAGCCCCACTCCCCTATCAAACAGAAGAACAAATGCATGTCACCAGAATATTTCCTGAAAACAACATTTCATTTCTATGCATCTATGTGTTTGGCAGTGGAAACATGAGGGGTTCCTGATCAACAGAGTGAACAAAGACCCTCTGCATTCAGGCTGAGCCTCACTGCCCTGGGACCCCTGGGCTTGGTTCACGAGCGCCTTGAGGTGCCGCACAGCTGCCCTTCCCTTTAACGGAAAATGCCATCTGCAGGTCCCATAGCTAGCAAAAGGCAGCAGTAGTCCTCCCTATTTCCTCTGGTAATTGTCCATAAACTCGATAATGAGGCAATTGCCAGTGGGAAGCAGTATGGTAAAGTGATCAAATTTATGGGCTTGGGGCTCTGAATTCCAACTCCAATACTTACTCCTGGATGATCCTGAGCAAATTAACTAACCTCTCTGCACCTTAGTTTCCTTAATAGCAAATAGTAAGTCAAAGAAAATTATCTTCTCCTGGCCTTAGGCAGGCTTTTTAGACAATGCTTTAGAATGACTTTGAGAGGCACATGGCCATCTTTCCTAATTTTTAAGCTTTAGGTAACTTTTCTTAGCAGTGCCTAATAAGTATTAGTTGGGACAAATAAAGTGGATGGGGAAAAGTAGGTCCAGATCCAACCATATCAAAAATTATATTAAATGTAAGTGGATTAAACACTTTTAATTAAAAGGCAGAGATGGTCAGAATGAATACAAAGCAAAATCCAGCCATATACTAGGCAATATAAGAGATATACTTTAAAGATAAAGATTCAGATAGGTTGAAATGAAGTGGATGGGAAAATATATGTCATGCAAACAGTAAACATATGGAGGCTGGAGTGGCTATAATAATATTAGATAAAGTAGACTTCATTACAGAGTTTGCCAAAGGAAAAGAGGGACTTTTCATAATTCAGTAGAAAGACATGACAATCACAAATGTATATGCACCTAATAACAGAGCTTAAAATACATGAAACAAAATAGAGTAAATGAGAAATAGACAATTCTATATAATCATAGTTGGAGATTTTAACACCCAGCAATTGATAGAATAACTAGGCCAAAAAAAACCCAAAACATTAAAATGTAGAAGACTTAAACAATATTATTATAAATATCAGCTACAATTTTCTCTTTCTTTGATTCAGCATTTCAGATACTTGCAAAGCTCCCAGTTCTTTCTCCCTACCCCCAGCAAGGAAGCCACCCAGGCCATTGTCCCACTTCGCAGGAGAAGCTTCTGAATGCTACAAGGTGGCTACATCTTTTTTTTTTTCTTCCTTAGCCTGTTTTATATGAACCAACTCTAGAATCGCCAGTCTGTTCCTACAGCCATCCTGCCATCTGCTAGGCTTGATAGCCATTGCTGGAGTTCTCAGAATGTTCCCTAAAATAGTTGCAGTGTTGCCACAGGAGATGTCTAACCATCATATTTCATACATGTGGTGTAGGACAAGACCTCCGCATGAGAATACTGGAGGTCACATGGAATATTAAAATCCTTTGACAGTGTCCATAGCAAAAGAATTTATGCTTTAACTCTGCCCCTTATGTGAACTCTAAACAAATATAGTCCTCATTTTTCTTTATATCTATTAGCAACTGCTCAGATATGATGGAAGACTGTATCTGAAGGAAAAAATAAATGACAAAAAAAATTGTCCTTCTGAAGAATGTAAAGGATCAGTTTGCTCCTTAGAAATATTTTCTCCTGCCTCCTTTCTGCCCAAGGCTGTATAGTTACATTGCAGGATTCCATTCCATGCAATGTCTGTGGAATGAGATGTATGTGATCCAAAGCCCAGGTGGATTGGGCAAAGGCTTCCCTAAATAAGCAATTTCTTTTTCATTCACTTGAAGACATGGACCTCAGGTACATAGTTTCAATTAAGAAGTCTGCATGCAGAGGCATAGACATTTTCAAGGTTTGTGGATTCCATATGTTGGCATCTCCAACCAACATAAATCTCTTTCCCAGAATTCCATTCATCCTGACTGCCTTTGCCATGTGGTGGCCATGATGGAAGGAAGAAAATCTAGGGAGTATGGATGTGGGACAGGATGGAACCTTTGCAATGCCTTCCTTTAAGACCCATGATTTAAATCGTCCCTGCAGGCACAGGCTATGGCAACAAAGGATCATGGCGTTAATGGAGGCCTTTTCTAAATAGCAAGGGCTTCTCATCTCAGGATGCCCTCCCAACACAGCAGCAGCTCCCAGAGGAAAAGAGTCTACTGCTTTTCAAACCCATTCACCTCTAACCCCATTCGCAACTTGGTGTTCTCCCCTTAAAGAACATTCTTAGCCCTTCTCCTCCCAAATGGCAGTACCCGAAGAAGCCCAGTCAGCTACAGAAGACCAGACCATTGTTAACAAGATCTTTTCCTCCTCACCTGGACTCTTCCCCCATGATACGCCCTATTAAAAAGGAACAGAATTATAACATTTTCTCCTCCTTCAACAGAGTATTTTATTCTTTGCTGACCAGGAGAATCCAGCTCATTCCATGATTAGTCTTTTCAATGGCCTGGGAGGGCAAATAGGTGACAGGCATGAGGGGAAAGCACTTCCATGAACACATTTTTTTTTTTTTTTTTTTTTACTGGAACTTGTCCTATTGCAAAGCTCTTCTGCCAGATTCCATTAGGAAATTGCAAGCAGATTCATATACCCAAGTGTTCCTCTCTCTGCTACTCATAAATATATAGACATCACATGGCAGGGAGGGGGAAGAGGCTGACTCTCTCGCATGGCATACTCTTGCACAGCAGACGTGTAGGCAAATGCAAATACTGAACACGGTAGTTCGTGCATATGTGCATATGAATATATATCATGTTATTACTCCTCAGCAATGAGATTCCAAGCTACCAGAGAGGGGAGGGAAAGTCATAATCAATACAGCTGCACTTCAGAATGTCAATTGAAGGCAGACAATGATAAGAAGATGGGAAGGCTGTCCCTAGCAACATGAAAATAAGAGCCAGGACCACCTAAGGATTGATTAGGGACTGGGCCAAATTCCAGCCCTAAACTCATCACAAATTATGCTAAGAGCTCCCTAGGGAAGGCTCCAATTGGCATTTTTGAGCCACACATCCTTTTCTTTTGATACAGACATCAGGACTGGCTAGGAGATGATTGGAGAATAAAAAACTCAAGCAAAAAAATGAATTCGGGAAAAAATGTTCTCCCATCCAAATGCTTTCAACTTTCCTGAGAAATCCTTCAGCTTCTTTAAAACAAGTCAGGATTATTATTCCACTTTGCCATTCAAGTCCCTAATGAAGGGCCAAGCCAGTGTGCAAAAAGGTAAAGAGAATAGTAGATGAAAACGTCAGCAGACAGGTAGGAAGGCTGCAGCATGGCGGAGCCTTCCAGCTGGAATTGTAAGGAAAACAAACCCAAAAAAATCTATTTTTCAGGGAATACACTAAGATTTTTTTTCTTTATTCCTCCAGGAACACTTAGGTCTTGGGTATTTTGTTTGTTTGTTTGTTTTGGGTTTTGTTGTTGTTGTTTTTTGTAGACAGAGACATATACTTAATCACACACATATTGTATGAAAGAAAAATGCATAGACCTTCTAGACCCCAAAATATAGAGCAACGGTTCCAATTTTCATTACCAGAAATAACTAGAGGAAATGAGAAGCAGGTGTGGGAAGGCTTCCCTGAGCGATGCCAGGCTTCATTTTAATTCGGTCGTGTATGGCCTGCCGCTACCTCCCGGCCTTGCTGCGAGCACACTCAGAGGTCAGGCTATTAAAATCAATGAAATATGCTCAAATTCCTTTCTCTTAGACCCCAGCCCTATGTTGCTTGCCCACGGAACACTTCACTGACTTGTGGCAGAAGCAACACTCCCTCTCTGCAGTAGGAAATATACTTTCTTCTTAGATGACATGAAATGTTTAAGGCCTAAGCTTTGGGGGGTCTCCGAATTAATCAAAGAGAGCTGCTCATATACAAAACATGAAACTACTTTTGGGTGGGTGGTAGAAATCTAAAATAAGTTCCATATTTCTTCTACTGGTAAACTACATCTTAACGGCGTATGGAGTATGTGGTTTGTTGGTATCAGTAACTGTGCATATCATGTAAATATCTGATAATGTGCTTTGTTTGAGGACCACAACCTGGAGAGAAGGAAGGCTGAGATAGAGCCAAGGATCTACCTTTCTTTTTCCTTATCATAAATAATCCACATTTGCTTCTTTTATGTCCGTTGGGTGGCTCTTTCACTTCTTTGAAGACTTAGAATTGACCACAAATTAAAGAAATCATGAGCATCTGCTTTTAATAAATATACCAGAGACCAGTGCCCACAGAGAAAGAATAATAGTTACTTCATTGGACAGGATTCTGTCTGAAGTGCTTGTTGTAGGATAATTCTTTGTTAGTTTATGACCTCGCTCTGGAATTATCATATATGGTACTTTCAGTAGAGAAAGGAGGGTCAGGAAATGGGTTTCAGCCCTGGTTCTGCCACTTCTGGGTTGCTGACCTTTGACAAGTGACCTAATCTCTACAAAACTTAATTTCCTTATCGGTAGAATGAGAGGTTGAACTAGATGATTTCCAAGGTCACCTTCTGCTATAAAATTTTATGATTCCAAATCTCTAGCCTTCTTGGAAAAAGCGTATCTGGCTGTGCTTGTGTGAATTTGTTACACTTAGCACTATAATGAGCTAAAAAGACCTTAAAGTGACAGACTAATACAACTGACAATAAAAGGGTAGCGATGATCCTACTGACTGAATTTGCTCACAATTCATGTTCATGTAAGGAATGGAGACACAATAGTGGTGTTTAGCTATGGTAGATTGTTTGGGACCAGGCCCCAGCCAGAGAAGCTTCCACAAAGAAAGGTCAGAACCTCAACTTTAGTGCTTAAACTCACCTCCCCAGTGACTTCACCCACCGGCTGTCCCAAGAATGCAGGATCTCCCTTACTAAGCCTCTAATCCAATCAGGAGGCAGGCTGTTACTTCCCATGTCGGTACGTAGAGCTCAGGGATGGACAGAAATGAATCCCTAATGAAAGAAAGGGTCATCACATTGGCTGGTCAGGTACTTTCATAGCCAGTATGCTCTTGTCTCTCTCTTTTTTTTAAAGATGTATTTATTTATTTGAGAGAGAGGGAGAGTGGCGGGCAGGGGCCAAGGGAGAGGGAGAGAGAAACTCTAAACAGATCCCATGCTGAGCGCAGAGCCTGATTTGGGGCTCGATCTCACAACCTTGAGATCACGACCTGAGCCAAAATCAAGAGTCAGACACTTAAACGACTGCGCCACTGAGGCACCCCCAATATTCTCTTCTTTTATGCAGAGATAAACTGCCTCCCTCTGGAAGTCTGACACCTTCCTAGGACCTAGAACTCACCCAGAACTCCATTTATTCTTGGATCTATGTTTCTGCTCATCTTGCTCTTTAACTATAGCGACACAAGTGTCCCTCTCTCCCTTGACTTTTTATGTTCACTCTCATTTACATGATGGACTTCTAAGTGTTGGAAATAGCACCAACATAAATATGCACACCATACTCATAGGGATGTGGGTGTACGTGGATGTGCTCACACAGGTGCATGTCCCCTTTGCAAGGATTGTTGTAAAAAAAAAACGTTTGTTGGCAACCTCAAAACTAAAGTCTTGAAGTTTTAGATACCAAATTTGTCTTCTTTTATGATTTTGTTAAATTAAAATTTCATGTTTTGCACTATTGTTAATGGGGGGACATCTGTGTGGTACTTGCATTCATAAATGCAAGTGTATTTACATGGCATTGTACCCAGATGATTCAAAAGGTATTTGTTCAGCCGAAATACTCTTTTTTAAAAAAAGATTTTATTTATTTATTTGACAGAGAGAGACACAGCGACAGAGGGAACACAGCAGGAGGAGTGGGTGAGGGAGAAGCAGGCTTCCCGCTGAGCAGGGAGCCCAATGCAGGGCTCAATCCAGGACCCTGGGACCATGACCTGAGCCAAAGGCAGACGCTTAATCGACTGAGCCACCCAGGCGCCCCTCAGCCAAAATATTCTGTTTTGGGTTAAAGAATTGGTCTCATTTTAAATAATTATTCCTTATTTATTGAAACATATTCAAACTTTTTAAAGATGCTCAACTTTTCTTCCAGATTTAACAGAGACTAAGATCGACTACCAAAGAATTTTAAATGAATCCATTATTTTTAAAATAAATTATCTCTGGCTGATAGATAGGTAACTGTTATGGGTTGAAATTTGTCCCCTTCTCCCAAATTCCTATGTCTGAGTCCTAACCCCCTGTACCTCAGAATGTTATCTTATTTGGAATAAGGTCACTGCAGATGTAATTGGCTGAGATGAAATCATGCAAGAGCAGGGTGGGGCCCTCATCTAATATGACTTGTGTCCTTATTAAAAGGGGAAACTTGGAGACAGATACACACAGAAAGAAAGCCATGTGAAGGTGAAGGCAGGGATCAGGGTGATGCTTCTACAAGCTAAGGGACATCACAGTGCAGCAGACACCGGACGCTAGGAGAGAGGAATGGAACAGATTTTCCCTCTCAGCCCTCAGAGAGAAACAACCCTGCCAACACCTTGATCTTGGACTTCCGGCCTCCAGAACTGTGGGACAATACATTGTCTGTTGTTTAAGCCACTCCATTTGTAGTACTTTATTGTGTCAGCCCTAGAAAACTAAAACAACCAAATTTGGAAATTTTCTCCTCTAGGCTTTTCTTTAAATTACCAAGATCAAATACCTCTAACAATTTGTGTAAGCCTGATTTGCTCATTCTACTAACTACACACACACACACACACAATTACATGACCACGCCCAAACAGAGAGACATGTGTCTGGACTCAGCTCCATTGAGGGTGGTTTTGGGAATGCCCCAGAGACCATGTTGTAACAGTAGACGTCAACGGGGATGGTGTTTTCTTACTCTCAGTCTTGAATAAGTAAAGGATGAAGAAAAAAAAAAGCACACTTGCGTATTCACTGGTTTAGGCCCAGTCATGATTTCTTTAAAGACGCTGCCAATAGATTTTAGTCATTCTCTGGCAAAGGTTTCTCTTCAACCGCAAACACTACATAGTTGCTGAATGAGTCACCACCTTGAGTAATCTAATTCCTTGACCAGTACACGCCTGCTGCCTACGGCACACAAGGTCTCTGGTTGTGCATTTTGTTGTGCTCCATTCTCCGGAACTTCTTTAATGCTTTCTTAAGGGTAGGGCTGAGGATCCACTATGAATCCCTAGAAAGGATGAATCTTGCTTACTCAGCAGCGTGTGAACTGGCTGGTCATCAAGAACCAAAATGTTAACTTTTATTAAGCTTGCTCATACACTGAGCTAAGCTGGATGTGGCATTTTTACTGCCAAAAAAAAAAAAAAAGCAGTAAATAGGAATTTTAAAACCTTTTTCCCCCAAACCAGGAGACTTCTTTTTTTAAAAAAAAAGAATCCAGGGGGAAAACAAGAGGAAAGAAGCAGAATGATGTTCCAGGAAGGACAGTGGAGCCGAGGGGGGCCCCCCCGACACACACATACATCCCTCAGCAGCCAGACTCACACAGAGACTAAATCTGCATCCCTGGACACGTCGAATTTACTGAATTTACCAAACATTCTGGGCATTTATTCTTTAGGAAGAATGTACTAAAACTACCACCAAAGAGTTATTTCTATCAGTAAAGTTGAAAGCACATAAACCTGTGAGCTTCTTTTTTGCATGATTTTTTAAAAAGTGTGCCCTAGAGATATTCTTCCTATCAATATGTTTTAACCACAAGATGTTTTGTTCTTTAACGGGGAAATTTTTTTTTTCTCCCATGCTGGCGTGCTGGTAGATTGAACCATTTTGAATATTTGTAACATTTTCTTCTAAGGAGAACTTTTTTATTAGTATCTGGCCAGCTCTTCTTGAGTCCCTTTCTCTTTTGTTTTCAATCACTTATCTCATTTTTGTTGTTCTTCTGTGAATGGGTACCAATACCATGAAAAGAGAAATTGGAGAAATGAAACCATCAACAAAATGATAAGCCAATCTACTGAATGCAGAAAACATTTGCAAATCATATATCTGATAAGGGATTAATATCCAAAATACATAAAGAAATCCTATAATTTAATAGCAAAAAAAAAAAACCAAAAACCCAAACAATCCAATTAAAAAATGGGCAGAGGATCTGAGTAGACACTTTTCCAAAGAAGACATACAAATGACCAACAGGTGCATGAAAAGATGCTCAAAATCATTAATCATCAGGGAAATGCAACCTCACACCTGGTAGAATGGATATTATCAAAAAGATAAGAAATATCAAATGCTGACGAGGATGTGAAAAAAAAAGGAATACTTGTGCACTGTTGGGAATGTAAATTGGTGCAGCCATTCTACCAAACAGTATGGAGATTCCTCAACAAATTAAAAATAGAAATACTATATGATCCAGCAATTATACTTCTGAGTATCCAAGAAAATGGAAACACTAACTTGAAAAGATACATACACCCCCATGTTTATTGCAGCATTATTTACAATAGCCAAGACATGGAAACAATCTTAGTGCCCCCTGATGGATAAATGGATAAAGAAAATGTGGTACATATATACAATGGAATATTATTCAGTCATAAAAAAGAGTGAAATCTTGCCATTTGCAACAAGGATGGGTCCTAAGGCATTATGTTAACTGAAATAAGTCAGACAATGGAAGACAAATACCATATGAACTCACTTATATATGGAATCTTAAAAAAAAAAAAAAGCTCATAGATACAGAGAACAGATTGGTGGTTGCCAAAAGCAGAGGTAGGGGGGTAGGTAAAATTGGTGAGGGGATCAAACAATACAAACTTCCGGTTATAAGATAAATAAGTCATTGTAATGTAATGTACAGCATGGTAACTATAGTTATTAATAGCGTACTGCATATTTGAAAATTGCTAAGAGAGTAGATCTTAAAAGTTTTCATCACAAAAATAAGTCTCTTAACTATGTGTGGTGATAGATGTGAACTAGACTTATTGTGGTGATCATTTCACAATATATACAAATATCAAATCATTGTGCTGTACACCTGAAACTAATATAAGGTTGTAGGTCAATTATACCTCAATTAAAAAAAGAAATGGAAGAAAAGTTTTAAAAATTCATTTCAACTATGCTGTCCTATTCCATAACCTCCCCAAATGCAAAGAGAGAAAGACACGTCTTAAGTTTATGCACTGGCTGGGGATGTTTTCAGAACAAGTTGACGAGTGGCTATTTAATAGTATTATTCATAACTTACATTTGCATGCAATACACAGTTCTCAAAAAACCAACTTCATCCTCAAAACAACCTTGAGAACCTGACATATTACCATTGAGGAAACAGAAGCCCCCAGGTTATATGGAAGGTGGTGGAGCCAAGGACCCTTGGCTTAGTTCTCTTTGTTCTCCATCCTGTTAAGGCTGGAGACAGGACAGGTAACTCAGCCACCTGCCACAAAGAATTCTCTAGTTAACTTACCATTAGACTTCCCTTTGCTGAGGACAGCAAAATGAGCCACAAAGCTTCTCTGAGCTTTTGTTTTCTTGTGTGCAAAATAAGGACAATGCCCCCCCATCCCCATAGGATAGGTAAAACTAAATAAGGCCAGTGAAAGAAAGTTACTAAATCATAAAGTGTTATACAGATCCCTCCTTCAGAAGCTGTATCACACTTATGTGCTGTTTGACCTCAGGCAAGGTTCTTAATATTTCTAAGGCTCACCTTCCTTATCAATGAAACAAGGCTACTGCCAGAACCTTGCCCATAAAATGCTACTGAAGACTAAAGGAGATAATCCGTGCCAAGCATTTAGCACCCTGGTCAGTGCATGGACACAGCAAGTCCTCAATAAATGTCGTTAGGAAAGCCATTCATGTTTGATCCCAGCCTTTTCCCAGCACGAGTATAAGCAGGCAAGCAAAACCCAAAGGAGTCCAGGGATTCCATATTATAAACCTGTCTGTCCAGGCTCTTTGCTCCCACGGCAGTTTCAACTCTATACTCTCAAAATACATTTTTGGGAGAGCTCCACTTATCCTTAGTTTTGCGAAGGTACCGTTTTTGGTCCACAGCAAATATTTAGCCATTGAACATGGTTTGCCTCCTTTTATTCCTACTGCATGAGATTCTAGGATTTGGTTGGAGAATATGCACATTACACCCATCCTGATGTCTAGGGAACAAAACAGACCTACTCCACACCTCAGTGTTCCTCCCAAAAGAGGGGCAGTACCACAGTGCCCCTTCAAAAGATATGCGGTAGTTATGGAACCCAGTTTTACAAACACACACAAGAGCAAATCACTTTATGTACTAACTAGGAGAAGTCAGTTCTAGATGTCAAGGAGTAAAGGAATGTAAAAACCAGCAAAATGCCTGACATGTGTAATTGGCACTTAAGACAAGCCGGGATAGACGAGAACAGTAACAAGGTATCTTCCAGATTGGATTGGTGTCTGATCATAGCTTTGAAGAATGTTTTAACAGGAAATGAAGAATAAACATCAGCACAAACTAATCTTAAAATCTCATCAGTCTCTGGTTATGAACACTACTTCTTAATTTAATCAGCTAACTACATTTTTCTGTAACTTAGATCATCTGAATTTATAAATCTTTGCATATTGCCTGAGGGTCATATAAATTACACCTATCAGCCCTCACTTGAATGGTAACTGTTTACCAATGTGCTGGTATGGTTGTGGCGTCTGGGCCAGTTCCTCAGACTTGCTTTTAGGATATGTCAAAACCCTGAAAAGTCTCAGTGACTTTAAGAGAGGAGAAACACCTCAACTTGGGGAAGGTGGATGCATACGGAGGGGTCCTAAAATGCTTGACCATGTCTTGTTCCTTAACATTTCAGAAGTAAATTTGTTCATCATTCTCAAACATTTTATTTTCCTCCTAATTTTTTCCTCTGGGAGGTCTTGCAGGGTCGGTGATTCAGATCTTGGACTTCCTACCCTATCAGCTTCTTTCTTTCTTTTTTTTTTTTTTTCCAGAACTTAAATGTTCAAACATGTTACTTCCTATCGTATGGGAAATGCATTCAATCAATGAACATTTATTAAGAGACTGCTACCCAAAAGGCATTATATAGGGCAGTGCAGTTGATACCATAAACCCCTAGTCATCTGCAAACTCTACTGAGAGCTATAGAATGTTCCCGTGGCTCTGGAAAACAAACAAAAACAAAAAAACCAAGCCTTTCACCAGGGCCTCTTACCTTTCCCTCAATTCTCTCTCTAGTCCAGTTTTTCTTTCTTCCCCCCCCCCCCACCCCCATGTCTGTTGGTGTCTTTGACTTAAGCCTTCCTCTTCCACTGTTCAATGCTGTCATCCCCTCATCGTGCTGGGCTTCCCCCACATGACACCTTGTAAACAGCCACCTCCCTGAAATACACAGAAGTATTTCTTTTGCAACGTAGGTAATTCTGCCATATAGCATTTAAAGAGTTTGACACGATCATACTTACATTTTGTATTTTTAACTTAATTCTCTAGGTAGAAGATATCTCCTTTTAAGAATATCAAACAGTGGGGCACCTGGGTGGCTCAGTCTGCCTTCAGTTCAGGTCATGATCCCAGGGTCCTGGGATCGAGCCCCGCATCGGGCTTCCTGCCCCACAGGAAGCCTGCATCTCCCTCTCCCCCTCCCCCTGCTTGTGCTCCCTCTCCCCCTGTCTCTCTCTGTCAAATAAATAAATAAAATCTTTAAAAAAAATTTTTGAAGGGGCGCCTGGGTGGCTCAGTTGGTTAAGCGACTGCCTTCGGCTCAGGTCATGATCCTGGAGTCCCGGGATCGAGTCCCGCATCCCGGGCTCCCTGCTCGGCAGGGAGTCTGCTTCTCCCTCTGACCCTCCTCCCTCTCATGCTCTCTGTCTCTCATTCTCTCTGTCTCAAATAAATAAATAAAATCTTTTAAAAAAAAATTTTTTTTGAAAAAAAAAAATTTTTGAAGAAAGCCCATAAAGGCCCTTTACCTTTGAGTATGCATGAATCTGACCCAAATGAAAACATGAGGAAAAGAAAATTATATAATTATCAGAAAGTCCTCCCTGTTTTCGGATGTACACATTTCTGGAAAAATCAAGAAACAGAGGGTTGGGGCACCTGGGTGGCTCAGTCGGTTAAGCGACTGCCTTCGGCTCAGGTCATGATCCTGGAGTCCCTCATCGGGCTCCCTGCTCAGCAGGGAGTCTGCTTCTCCCTCTGACCCTCCCCCCTCTCATGCTCTCTCTCTCTCTCTCTCTCGTTCTCTCTAATAAATAAAATAAAATATTAAAAAAAAAAAAGAGGGGCGCCTGGGTGGCTCAGATGGTTAAGCGTCTGCCTTCGGCTCAGGTCATGATCCCAGGGTCCTGGGATTGAGCCCCGCATCGGGCTCCCTGCTAGGCGGGGAGCCTGCTTCTCCCTCTGCCTCTCTCCCTGCTCATGCTCTCTCTCTCTCTCTCTGTATCTCTGTGTCTCAAATGAATAAATAAAATCTTTAAAAAAAAAAAAAGAAACAGAGGGTTAAGGAGGAGATGAGCCAAGCCCAGGGTGTATACCCATTCTGTGGCATCCCCCCAGGTACTGTGGCTCTGGGTGCTTTGTCTCTAACGGAGAGAGACAAGGGTACCATTGCTGCTGCTTTCACCACCGAGAATAGCCACATTCTTTATTTTTATATCCCAGTATAATCTCTTTATTCAAGGCCTACATTGCAGAAGGTCTCAATTTGAAACGCGGTTCTTGGAAAAGCCCGTCTAGTAACCAGGAAGCAGGCCGAGGGCGCATGGGAGTTTGAACCACGCTCACGTCGCTGTGTGATGCTCTGACCCGTGGCACCTGGCCAGTCGGCGTCCTCCTCTGCTCGAGGCCAACTTGGAGGCAGTGGCTGGGCTCTAGAGTGGTGGGGACGGGCAGACTCTAGACCCTGACCGACAGCAGGCCCAACCCCAGCTCCATCACTTACTAATGTGACTTTGGGCCAGTTACTCCACTTCCCTGTGCCTCAGTTTCCTCCCTGTGAGATGGGGAAAACAACAGAACCTGCTTCTTGGGGCCCTCGCAGGGGTTAAGTAAGTTAGTATGTACAGGGTTCGTAGAGCTTACATGTTAGGCATGTAGTAAGCACTGAGTGCGTGTTTACTGTTATGATAACCAAGACTCCAGGGGAGATCCAGTTAAGGGCAGAATGGTCTCCTTTATCTGGACAGAAACCATGAAATACCAGCATTCAATATACTTAAATCTCGAGTCACCTAATTCCAGATCCTGAAGACGGGCTTCTAAAAAGGCACAATTCTTAGTAACACTGGAACCAACAAATAAAACAGAAGTAACACCACCACATACGGGATTCCATGGAGCCACTTCAAGGCAAAAAAGGAACTGACCCAACGGGAAAAGGGTTGTGACACTGCCTTCGAGTACCTGCCTTTCTGGACTTGGGTGTGTATGTGTTTCAGAAAATGGCCCCATTAAGACAGACAGACTTTCTCCCCAGATTCCTGGGTTCAGAGAAACCCACAGTTCACCAAGGCAGTTTGCTCAACTCTAATTAGGAATCTGATTGCTGGTTGGCCTTGCACAAAGGACTTTTAATTAGGGCTGAGAACGCTTAGAAAAATCCACTTGGCAAGTAGACTCCCTCCCTCTATCTCTTTTTTAACATCTTGCCAAGATCATAAGGAAAGGGAGAGCTTAATTACAGTTGGTGTATATATCTTTAAGAAAAAAAATACATTAAGTGCTTTAAAATAGGCTCTCTTGGCTCTGTGATCACAAGGATTTTACTCACTTCTTATCCCTGATTGGTCTCATTCTCAGTTACAGATGAATCAGACACATTTTGAGCAGCTTTAAGATTTGCTTTTCATCCAAAGCCAAGTAGGCAAATGGCAGTGAATTCACAAGCTTTTCCAAATGATCTCATAGGTTCCTCTGGCTCCACTGTGGGGGCCGTTTGCACTCGGCAACGCTGTTATCTTAAACACCCCCGGCCTCCCTGGGTCCAAGGAGAGGCCACAGCATAGGACCCGGCTAGGCACTCCGTTTTCTCGAAGGCAAGCTTCAGTCCCTTAGCGTGTCCACGTGGCAGCCGTGAATTGGAAAAGGAGAATAAAATGAGCACACGAAGGACCCTGAGCCAGAAAGGTGGGCCCGGGGGAGGGTGGGGTGGACACCGAGCCTTGGAGGTGGAACCCGTCCTTAAATCCTTCCCTAGACCGTGGTCGTGTCTCAGGGCCTCACTCTCATTAAGTCTCCCCGCCTGAACACAGGTGACACACACTCCCCTTCAGTCCACGTGAACCCAGCCCTGGCAGCCAGCAACTTTTTAATTATTTATATGAACGATCTGATCGTACATGGAGTGGCTGAGCCCAGTGTAACAGGTGCTCCAGGCGACTCTGTGAAGCTCAGATCGGCCACTCAGATGCACAAGATTTTCCGACTGAAGTTTGCCTTTTACTGCTCCTTTAGTCTCTGCCTTTATTTCTCAAGTCTTTGTGCCTCGGTGCTAAGGATCCCTTTCATCTAATCTCAGGAACCCGAAACTCTGCTATGGAATTACATTTCTTCACTTACTATTTATGTTTGATGCAAAAATAAGAAACCAGGTAGAAGCAGAAGACTCTGCCACTTATGTCTGAAAGGGATACGTCGATCATCCTGGAGCCCCATCCAGTTCTTTCACACGTTTTCAACGTGATGCTTCTGTGCAGACTCTTGAGTTTGGCTCGGTGGCACTGTGTTAAAATTCAGGCACATCCCTCTCTGGTGAGCTTGTGCAGCTTGTGGGTCACTAGGGATTTTAAAGTCATCCGCCTTTTGACCAAGACGATTGGTGAGGGGTAGCAGAGCCAAGCTGCTTTGAAATCGTTCCCACCGCCTGGGAATATATGGCGGCTGCCCGAGTGCTTTTCCCACACAAGCACCTTGCTCAGGTCACTCTGTTCCGCGGTAGCAGCCGCAACAAACACACTTGATGATCTTATGGTGAAACGTCATTGGGCTGAAAACTTGTTAATATCACAGACAATACTGGAGGGAGAACAGCTTTCTAATTCAAGCCAGGTGAATTTCCAAGCTATTTGGCCGATTTCTCGCACCATATGTATGCCTCTCCCGTTACACTGTTTTTACCCCGTCTTGCGAGAGATCAGGCATCTATTGATCACCGTGATGTTCTACGTGCTATTAAAAATAATCAAGTTTATGTGTTACCTTCTTTCCCAACCGCCAAGACGCTCCCCAGTACTTAGCATGAGCTCTTCTGATGAGCTAGAGAGGGAAATATCATTATCCTTGTTTTACAGATGGAGAAATCTGAAGCACAGGGAGACTGTTTTGCCTAAGGTGAAAGTGTTGTTTTAATCCTAGACTTTTATTTTTATCTCTTCAAATTTCTTCCCGAGGGTGGTAATGAGCTCGGAGAATTCATCAGGACGAAACCTCGTCTGAAGACTTGTTTATAAAATTATTTCAATAAAAGTCGCAATCAGATTGGCCAGGGTGGGCCTTCAAACCGAGTGGCTTCCCTAATGAGCACACTCATCAGGGCAGCACAATCTTGTTACCAGCCAGCTTCTCCCACACTTGTCAAGGCGGAGGGGGGGGTGTCAGGGGCGGCTGGTGTAAGTTTATTAGTAATAAAGACCAAAGCCCTAGGAGCTTTTATACGAGAATCTGGTTTCTTTTTCATTTGTTTAATTATTTTAAAAGTTAGGTTGGAAAGTGTTTGTGGAGCAGCTCATAATGTGACTTCAGAGAGGGAAGGCTTGGCACATCCCATTCATTAGCTCTGAGGCTGCTTCATGTCGGACTTCCCTCAGTTAGGTGTTCTCTCCTAATTTCTCTTCCTGTGTTAGTGCTGTTTGCCCCTCTGATTCCAATCCGCCTCCCCTACTCACATCACACCGAAGTTACTTAGACAAAAGACGGAATCTTCAAAGTAAAAAGGAATCCAGAAGGAACCCAGAGCTTCTGGATACTCAGGGACCTAGAAGCCACCATGCATGGGTATTGGTTGGCAGAGGGTGTCTTGCACATATGCGGTGTTTTGAAACATAGGTCCTCTGGTTCTTTACACTAGGACAGCGCCACTGAAGACAGGGAGCCAAACTTTGAACCATTGTGGGGGTAGGCTGTCAAAAGGCCCCTCACTCCCAGGTGGGAAAGTGCTTCTCAGTCCAAAAAATCCACCATTGCCCAAAATACATCCCATACCTACACACCAAGTTGACTCAGTTGCTCCTAGGCCTCCACTGAAATGGGAAGAAGGCAAAGTAAGGGAGGGCTTACGACTAACTGCCTTCCCTAATGGAAGCTCAGATTGTTAGATAGACCTTCTACTTCCCATTTGACAGCTGCATTTGGTGCAAATGGAGAGAAATGTAATTCATTTCCATTCACCTTTGTTATTTTTAGAACATTCATTGCTTTCCAATAAAATTTCTGATTGCAAATGATAAAGCAATAAACGTTTATTGTCAAGAATTTAGATAAAACAAAGCAAAAAGGGGGCACCTGGGTGGCTCAGCCGGTTAAGTGTCTGCCTTTGGCTCAGGTCATGATCTCAGAGTCCTGGGATCGAGCCCCGTGTCTGGCTCCTTGCTCCGCGGGGAGTCTGCTTCTCCCTATGCCTCTCCCCACCACTTGTGCTCTCTCCCCCTCAAATAAATAAATAAAATCTTTAAAAAAGGTATTGGGAAGAAAATTACATCATCCATAATTACATCACCTAGATAGTAAGTGTGAACATTTGGCCTAGGCCCTACCAATCATAAATAGATGCTTCTTTTTTCGTTTAAAATCAGCATAGAGTTTATGCCCCACTTTTCCTTTCCATTTGACATTATTTCTTGAACATTCTTCTATGCCCTTAAGTAGTCTTTGAAAATATGATTTTTATCAACCACATAAATTGCACTGTTTGGTGTACTATGATTTATGTGCCCATTTCCCTAATGTTGGACATCAAAGGTTGTTCTAATTTTTAGTTACCATAAAAAAATTGTGTAATGCCCATCCCTTTATAGTACATTTCTTTATTTTTGGAAAGATAGATTCCTCAAATGAAACTAATAATTCAAAGCCTATTAACATTTTGAAAATTCTTAGTATCTGTTTTCAATTTGCTTTCTTTTTAAAAAAAATTTTTAAAGTTTTAATTTTACTTCCAATTAGCTAACATACAGTGTAATATTAGTTTCAGGTGTACAATATAGTGATTCAACACTTTCATACATCACCCAGTGCTCATCACAAGTGCCCTCCTTATACCCTATCACCTATTTCACCCATCCCCTTACCCACCTCCCCTCTGGTAACCACCAGTTTGTTCTCTATAATTAAGAGTCTGTTTCCTGATTTGTCCCTCTCTCATTTTTTCCCTTTGCTTGTTTCTTTTGTTTCTTAAATTCTACATATGAGTAAAAGCATATGGTACTTGTCTCTGATTGACTTATTTCACTTAGCATTATACTCTCTAGCTCCATCCATGTCATTGCAAATGGAAAGATTTCATTCTTTTTAATGGCTGAGCAATATTCTATTGTATATATATACCACATCTTCTTTATCCATTCATCAGTTGATGGACACTTGGGCCATCTCCCTAATTTGGCTATAACTAACCATTTATCAGATACTGCTGCTATAAACATCGGGGTGCATATATCCCTTCTAATTGGTATTTTTGTATTCTTGGGGTAAATATCCAGTAGTGTGACTGCTGGATCATAGGGTAGCTCTATTTTGAACTTTCTGAGGAACCTACATACTGTTTTCCACAGTGGCTGCACCAGTTCGCATTCCCACCAATAGTGCATGAGGGCTCCTTTTTCTTCACATCCTCACCAACACTTATTGTTTCTTCTGTTGTTGATTTTAGCCATTCTGACAGGTGTGAGGTGAGATCTCATTGTAGTTTTGATTTGCATTTCCTTCATGATCAGTGATGTTGAGCATCTTTTCATGTGTCTGTTGGCCATCTGCATGTCTTCTTTGGAGAAATGTCTGTTCTCTTCTGTCCATTTTTGACTGGATTATTTGTTTCTTGGGTGTTGAGTTTTATAAGTTCTTTATATATTTTGGATACTAACCATTTATCAGATACGTCATTTGCAAATATCTTCTCCCATTCCCTAGGTTGCCTTCAAAAATTTGTTTTCTAAAAGGACTGTATCAATTATATCCTGATTGTTATGTATAACTGTACCCTTTGAACTGAATCTTTGCTACACTAATTTTTTTAAAAATCTTACCAGTTGGATAGATGTTTACATCTCTTAATGGCATATTGATATTAATTTGTACTTTTTGATAACTAGCTATTCTTAATAGCTTTATTGAAGTATAACTTACATACCATAAAATCTCCTTGTAAGTGCACAATTCAGAGATTCTTAGTAAATGTATAGAGTTGTGTAACTATGACCAATTTTAAACAATTTTAGGACATTTTCCAATTTTAGAACAGTCCCCATAATCGCCCCAAATTCCCTGAAGCCCATTTGTAGTCAATCCCTGTTCCCCTCCAGTCCTCAGGCAACCACTGATATGCTTTCTGTCTCTAGAGATTTGTCTTTTCGGGACATTTCATAGAAATGGAATTATATATAGTGCTTTGTGCCCAACTCTTCACTTACCATACAGTTTTTTAGTTTTATCCACATTTTAGCATGTTATAATAGTATATATTTAATTCATTTTTACTTAATATTTACTTCATTTTTACTGATGAATTCTGTAGTGTGGATGTATCACATTTGTTTATTTTTTCAACAGTTGGCGGACACTTGGGGCTCTTTTGAATAATGCTACTATAACATTTGCATACAAGTCATTGTGTGGATATGTTTCATGTCTCTTGGCAGATTCTAGGAGTGAAATTGCTGGGTCCTCTAGTTTTTTAAATGTCCATCAAGTGATGAATAAATAAGCAAAATCAGATAGATCTCAAATTTTACTTATGTTCCTGAATGGTTTACAAAACACAGAAATCGTGTTTTCAGAAACTTCTAAGGAATTATTTGGTAAGCCGTCTGGACCTGAAGAGTTCTTGAAAGGAGCGTCTTGATAACTTTGTCAATTCCTTCTCAAGGTTATTGATTTTTTCATATGTATAATTTATTTAGTCAATTTTAGCAATTTCTCCCAGAAAATCTTCCATTTATCACTATTCTCACATGTATCAACATACCATATTATCTTACTCCATTTAAATCTTCTTTGTAATATGTTCATATCCCTTTTCCATTTCTAATATTATTTGTATGTATTTCCTCTGCTCCTGGATTTGAATAATGAAAAGTATTTCCACTTTGTTAGCCTTTAAAAATATTTAAAGCACTTGTATTAATCCATTATGCTTTATCTTCTAATTTGTAAATTGTTATATTTATCTTTCTTATCTATTTCTGCTTGTTTGGATTTTCATCAAGTTGGACTTTCCTCATTTTATAGTCATGTACTTAGTTTATTTTCATTATGTCTAGTTTACTAATGACAATGGTTAAGGCCTTCAACATACTCCTTTGTACTCCGTGGCCATATTCCACGAACAGTTATATATAATATTGTGATTTTTATTACTTTCTAAAAAGTTTGCAATTATGGTTTTGATTTTCTTTTTTTATAAAATTTTAATAAAGAGTTTTTAAATTTCTAAGTAATTGAAAGTTTAAATTTGTTTATTCTTATTTAAACTTGGGTATTTTTTTTCTAGTTTTGTTGTATTTTAGATAAAAGTTTTCTTTGTGGCCTTATATATTATTTGTTTTGCTCAGGGTTTCAAATAATAGCTTTTAGGAAGGTTTATTCTTTGTTGTTAGAGGAAAAATAATTTATTTTTTATTTTTTAATAATTATAGTACTTCAAATTTCAGCATGCTTTTCTCCTCTTTTTTGATTGTCAAAATTTAGGTCTCCTGAAGACAACTGTTTTTCTGTCCATTTCTCCTTCTGTCAATTTTTATTCTTTCTATTTAATGTTATGCTTTTATCACTGTGATATTTTCATTTGGTCTTGTATCTTATATCAACATAAAAATGCCAAAATGAATCTTTTATCCTGAAGGCTGCTTTATGACAAATGCTACTTTATTATTTTATTACTGTCATTCATGTTTTCATTTCATTTGCATCTGCTTGATAAAGATTTGGCCATGGTTTTATTCTTTTAACTGCTTAGAGTTAATTTTAACATTTATTGATATTTTTCCTAATTTCCAAGTGAATTCGTGTTCATGACAGAAATTCTGGCAACTATAGGAAAACACACACACACAAAATCATCCACCATCCAGTAGCTGGAGTTTTCTCTTTTTTCTTTCCCTTCTTTTTAAATTTTCTTTGATATGTTCAAAGAAAGCCAGAAGAGCCTACACTGGGGCCTACAGGTCACGGGCCAATTAAACCAGAAACGGGATCATTTCACAGTCCAGAGCATGGGGAGACAAAGTTCTCAAGAAACTAGCTCTCGTTTCTGTTTCATTTCTTGAAATTCAAAAACAGCAAATCACACTCCTCTCTTGTCTACCGTGGGGCTGGAGAAATAAAATGATTAGATTGCCAGGGATTCAAAGCAAGAATGGCATGAATCTGCTGTGGTCAGAAGCCCAGGCATCTCCCTTGAGTCTGGACTTCAGAGAAGGTGATTCCAGTGACTGTCACTGAGAAGCAAAACCTAGGCTTCCCCATAGGCCCGGGGTGTGTGTCAGGCTCTGTGTGTGTGTGTGTGTGTGTGTGTGTGTGTAGGGGGTCACAGCAGTAGAGAGGGTTTGGCAGCAGCCCAGAGGTCCCACTGAGGGAAAGCAGATAGTCTACACAGCTGAGTCCATTTTCTTTAGGAGGTCAGGGAAACTGGTCTGAGAGCTGCCTCAAGTCAGGTTCTAGCTGAAAAGTCAGGTCCAAGAGCTTAAGCCAAAATGTATCCTCTGTCAAAGGGTCAGAAAATAGGCTCTCCAAGGAAAGGTTAAAAGGATCGAACCCTTTAACATAAAATAAGAAAAGATTAAGTGGCTGCTTAATTAATACCATCAAACAATGAGGATTTCTTTTTAAAGAGACTGATGAGTGGTTTTCCACTATCTATCGAGGACAGAAAGGGTGAAATGCAGTCTATTTAAAACAATGGAGAGATCGAGGAGTTTCTTAACCCCCAGATTTAACAACATGGGCCCGTCTT
Source organism: Mirounga angustirostris (assembly GCF_029215605.1). Lineage (NCBI taxonomy): Eukaryota > Metazoa > Chordata > Mammalia > Carnivora > Phocidae > Mirounga > Mirounga angustirostris. Next base: position 77,368,013 of record NW_026991716.1, on the reverse strand, counting down.
CAGCAGTAGATTATAGAATTTCGATCCCCAGGGATCTTTGAAGAGAGAGAAATAGCCATCCAGAATGCAGGGCCAGGAACCATTGGAAAAGGACACAGGCCTCTGGGTGGGGCAGACCTGGGCTGGAATTCCAGCTCTGCACAATCCCCGAAAGACGACTTAACCTTTTTATTCTTAGTTTCCTTACCTGTAAAATGGGCATAATGATACCTGTATCACAGATTTTGTTGGATTAAATCAAATGACAACCTATATAAATCTCCTAGCCCAGTACTTGGCACATAGTAGGTGCTCAACAAATGTCACTTCTTCCCCCTTTTCAACTGTCATTTGACAAGCAGTTAATCTTCCACATTCTTTGACCACTAAAGAGAATACTAATTTAATTCCACCCATTGAAGATTTATCGAGAACCTCCTTTATGTAAGGCGCTAGGGAGGATATTTGGTGTTTCTTAGCTTCCCAGCATCCATTCACCCTACCTTTGGTATGTCTCCAATTTTTATGTATGGGTCCATCCCACCTACCAGCCCTCTTGATGTGGTTTTGCTGGGGTTTACTAGGCGACACCTGACCTAGGCATTGCTAGTCAAAGCATCTTGAACAGCTCTGCCCAAAGTGATGGTTTAGGAAAGGGAACACGACCCAGTCAGAGCCAGTGAAACTCAAGGAGTTTTGCTTAAGCTCACTGGAGAGCCGGCCCTCTCTTCTCCCAAGAGCCTGGGAGGCTGGAGCTAGTGCAAACCATTTAATCCCCTCAGGAGCCTGAGAATAAAAACGTGTAGAGGAGAGCTGAGTTTAGAAACAGGGAGAAGCCAGTGCAATCCCAGGACTTTCTATTTATGTGACCCAATAAATCCCACATTCTATGTAAGCCAGTTGAGTTTGGTTTTATGTTGCCAAAAGGATCCAAAGTGATATATGCTGTGTAGGACATGCAAAAAAAATAAGATCAAAAAACTTATAAATTATAAATAAGATGTTTACACAAGTAATAATGGGATAGAGCAAAGTATTTACTATATGCTATTTATCCAGGGCTTACCACATGCTGGACACTGCACAAGATTCTTTGCTTTGCACATATTGTTTTGTTTAATCCTCAAACAGTTATTTTTATGGAACTAGTAGCATTTGACTTTGAACTTGAGAGATGGGTAGAAATTGGGCAGGCATGAGAGGAGGGTAAAGAGGGTAAGTGGAAAGAGGAACAAATGGAGACAGGAAAATGCAGGGACAGTCAGCAAGTGGCTGGCAGTCCCATTCACTGGGACCTGGAGGGCACAAGGACAGTAGTAGGACATAAGCCTGGAAAGACCCTTTGAGATCAATGCATTGAATTATAAGCACACTCTCCAAGGCAAGGAATTTGTGTTCTTTTTTTCTTTTTAAGATTTTATTTATTTATTTAACAGAGAGAGACACAGCGAGAGAGGGAACACAAGCAGGGGGAGTGGGAGAGGGAGAAGCAGGCTTCCCACTGAACAGGGAGCCAATGTGGGGCTCGATCCCAGGACCCTGGGATTATGACCTGAGCCGAAGGCAGATGCTCAACTAACTGAGCCACCCAGGTGTCCCTAGGGAAAATATTCTTATCATGCAGGAAAGTGAAAATAATTTCAGAGGTGAATATAGAAGGGGAAATAATTAATGTTTAAGTATTCATAATTTTTGCCCATCCCTAATTTTTTTTTAAAGATTTTATTTATTTATTCGACAGAGAGAGAGAGAGAGAGATCACAAGCAGGGGGAGCGGCAGAGGGAGAGGGAGAAGCAGGCTCCCCGTTGAACAGAGAGCCCGATGTGGGGGTCGATCCCAGGACCCCGGGATCATGACCTGAGCCGAACTGACTGAGCCACCCAGGAGCCCTGCCCATCCCTAACTTTTATAGCATGACTCCTCCTTCTGGGTCAGCAGCCAGGTGCTCTCAATTGTGCAGAGCCTAGGTCAAGAGAAACACACAACAAAACTTTAAAAACCTGAAAGGGTAAGTTCGTCTACAGAAAGAAGGATTTGGGCGATGGGCAGGGAAGAGAGACAGCAAGCCTGAGTGTTGAAGCTTGAGGGTTGGAATCTGAAGAGAGAGGGAGAGTCTCTCAGAAAGCCGTTGCACTCCACGTGAGGGTGGCAGGGAAAGAGAGGGCTTTTCTAATGTCATGGTGTGTGCTTTCTTGAAAGAAAAAGCAAAGACTTAAGGCACATTTTTGTAACGGCTTTTTTCACTTCCAGGTTGCAGAAGCTGGAATTTACTATCATTAGGAGGAAGAGCTTGAGTTGGTGAGGACTGGCTGATGGTGGGGAAGAGGAAAAGCATTTTGTGTTCAGTTTGAAGGAAGACACAGGATGGATCTGCCCAGGGAATGTGCTGGAACCAGCCTACCTTAAGAAGAGCCACCAAATAAAGAAAAAGAAAAGTGAGAATAAAAGGTGTGGATATGTCAAAACCCACGATGGATTCCTCCGGAAGTTTAAGAATTTTCATCTGATCTAGCAATTCTATACCTCTAAAGTACAGACCCAGAAGATTAGAAGCAGGAACTCAAACACGTACTTGCACACTGGTGTTTGTAGCAGCATTATTCACAAATGGCAGAGAGTAGGAACGACCCAAATGACCATCAATGGACGAATGAACAAACCAAACGTGATATATACATACAACAGGATATTATTTGGTCTTAACAAGGAAGGAACTTCTGACACATGTTACAATACGGAAAAACCTTAAAAATACACTAAGTGAAACTAGCCAGACACACCGGAGAAATAGCGTATGCTTCCACTTATATGAGGCACCTAAAACAGACAAATTCATAGAGAAAGAAAGCCTAACAGAGGTTACCAGGGCCTGAAGGGGAGGGGATGAGAAGGTGTTATTCAATGGGTAGAGTTTCTGTTTGGGATGATGAAAAAGTTCTAGAAATGGATAACAGTGATGGTTGCACAACATTGTGAATATATTTAATGCCACTGAACTGTACACTTAAAAATTATTAAAATGGCAACGTTTGTGTTATGTGTGTTTCACCTCCATTTTTAACAAGCCACATGTGATGTAAGGTTTCAACCCTAGACTAAGGAGTGGGCATTTACCTTCTGTCCCCAGACCACAAGTCTTGATCAGAAGGGAGGATTATCAAAATTCTGTTCTAAGAAGGCTAATCAATAGCCATGCAGTAGAGAAGATTGGCCCAATGCCAAGCCCTGGTCTAGGTTAAGAATTCTCAAACCAGTGAGGAGGTGGTAACTTTATGAGCTAGACAACGGGAGGATCGGGGATTTTGTGATTATTTGATGGGGAGAGAGGCTTTGGGAGAGCCAGGCAGTTTTCATGATTTCAGCTCTTTCTGCCTTACAAAGTATTTGCTACAGTGGTTGGTTTCTATTTTTTAATAAGCCAAGAATTTCCTTCCTAATATTACCTAAGTTTACTTTTCTCAACTGCTGCCATAAATAGAGCTCATCAACCACGAAGTCTTTAGAAAATTGTCAAACTCAGCCAATAAATAGTACTCAACCATATGGAAAAAAGTGGGCAATCATGACTCAGGCAAAGTGACTATGTTTTTCTGAATGGAAAAAAAAAAAATTCCTCAATTTGATTTTAACCAAGAATGTTACTGAATGAAACTCAGATCTGTAAATCATTTTTTTCATTCCTATAATGTTTCCTATTGCATAACTATATGCTTTGATAAAGAGACATGTCAAACTCTCAGCTGATTGATATCAAAGCCACTTTGCAGCCTGTTTTTCAGGATCTCCTTTCACTTTTTATGTTTCCATAACCCTGCTATTCCAATAATATTTTTATTTCAATTTATTTTCATTCTTTACACAAAATCCAAAACAAAGTAGACACTTATGTAAAAACCTGAATTCCACGGTTTGCTGCTCCCTGAGATACAGCTTAGGTATGTTTTATTATCCAAGGGGCCCTGATACCTCTTAACCACAAATGAAGTTAAAGCAACTGCCCTGTTTACCCCACTTGCCCACCCAGCATCACACACTAGCAGAGCAGAGCCTTCAGATACTGGGACAAGAGGGAGGTACGTTTAATAATGAGAAGGTCTGACATGACCAGGTGGGTGCTGAAGACATCAGCCTGGTGGGTGCTGCAGTGGGAGGCTCTGAGCAGCCCCCAGAAACAGAAAGACAGAGAAGAGAGGATGGGGGTGTTGGAACTGGTATGAAGCATGAAGCTTGCTAAAAACCACCTTGGCCTTCATCAGCCCAGGTGTTACAGGCATAAGGGAAATCTAGCTGTGCTGAAGCAGAGATCAATCTGACAGCTGGAGACAGGTGATCTTCCTCTCCAAAGCATCTACTCACATCCACGGATCTACATGGAACTTTTAAGACGCCTGAACCTTGTCCATTTCAGGTATATACAGATATATTCATTCCACAAATATTATCGAGTGCTTCCTACTGTGCCAGACACTATGCAAAATCCTGGGGCTAGAGCTGTGACGAGTCCTGCACTCCAGGTGCTTACAGTCTTTTTTTTTTTTTTTAAGATTTTATTTATTTATTTGAGAGAGAGAGAATGAGAGACAGCATGAGAGGGAGGAGAGTCAGAGGGAGAAGCAGACTCCCTGCCGAGCAGAGAGCCCGATGCGGGACTCGATCCCGGGACTCCAGGATCATGACCTGAGCCGAAGGCAGTCGCTTAACCAACTGAGCCACCCAGGCGCCCCGGTGCTTACAGTCTTAATGGAGGAGAGACCACAATAGATAGAATAACACATAAACAAGATAGTTAACGACTGTGATAGCTACAACGAAGGGAAAGAATGAGAGTGAGGAAGTAAGTAGAAACTAAGGAAGGTTGCTTCAGAGAGGGTGTTCAAGGACGTCCTAGGAAGGGGGTAACATCTGAGCTTAATCATCAAGGAGGAGGCTGGCTGGCCCTGTTGGAGTTGGAGGGAGCATCCCAGAGGAACTCAAGCGCAAGGCCTGGGAGCACGTGTTCATGATAGAGAACTGAAGGTGGAATGGCTGGAGGTGTTGACCATGACATAACATGGTTTGCTGAGCTGGCAGGAGCTAGATCTTGCAGGGCTGGTAGACCATGAGGGTGGTCGGAAGCCACTGAAGAGTCTTAAACAGGAGAATGACATGATTTTATTTATGTTTTTACAAGTTCACTCTGGCTGCTGGGAGGAGAATAGAGGCGAAAGTGGAAGTAGATTAGTTAGGAAGTCACAATGATAATGCAGATAAGTGATGACAGCAGCTTAGACCAGGGAAGTGGTCCTCGGAGTGGGGTCCCTGGACCAGCAGCAGCAGTATCACCTGGCAACTTGTTAGAAATGCAAATTCTCAGGCCCTAGCCCAGCCCCACTGAATCAGAATAGGTTGGCCTATTTATTATGCTCTGGACATGCATTATGCGTCCCACCCTTCCCTCCTCTGCCCCAGTCTAGAATCCTCTCCTCTTCCCTTTCTCTCCAAATCCTTCCCATCCCTCAAGACTCACTTCTCTCCCCACCTCTCTTGAAAAATCCTCTTTGAACTTCCCAACGCACAATGATTTCTCCCTCCTCTAAATCTTTAAAACCCCTAATGTCTATGCCAATCATCTGATACTCATCAGGCACTGCCTGGTATGACTTGTTTCCTCTTCTTGGGCTTGTGCCTTATCACATCAACCAGATTATAAACCCATTTAGAACAGACACCACACTCTACACAGTGATTCCACTGCTGTGATTAACCCAACAATCTTGTGTATTCTAGACTAGATCATGGAGCATGATGAAGAACATGATGGAAACACAGATAAGTGAGGATATAATAAATAGGTCCCATTGTCTTCCCCATCCATTTGGCATCTCTCTATACCCCATGGACCTCCCCCAATCCAAAACGGCTGCTCCACTGTGAGAAAAGCAAGATATGGCCTGATAAGTCTCTCCCATATGAGAACTTGCCCTAAGAGACACAGAGACTGTTGTCAGTTAGTGGTGGTTACAGGAGCTTGGAGATCACCATGTAGAGTTGGACTGGCAGCTGAGCTGGATGAAGTAAACAAGATGAGTATGCAGAGGATGCTGGCTTGGATGAGAGGTCAACAGAGGAGATTTTCGGAGACAGAGATAGTGCAGCTCTAGGAAACGGAGAGAGAGGCTTAGCTCTTAGTGGCCTTCTAGTTCTCAGGTCCAGTCTTCTGCTAAGCAGGGTCTGGTTGTGTGTCTGATCCATGAGATCCCCCTTTAACATTTCTGTAAATTGGGGCTAGCCTGAGTGGCTTTCTGTTTTTTGCCTTCAAAGGAACTTCGACTAGAGAAGAGGCAGCACAGGCTGATAATAATTCTCACCCTCCATTCTTTATATTAATCCCAGGCTCCAACAGGGTCCTGGCCTTTCCCTTCTCCTAGTGCTGTCACAGCAAAGCGTGACTACTGAATTCCGAGCATGGAAAACCAAGAATCAATTGCTCAAATGCTGTCAAAAAGTGACATTCAAGTTTGAGTGACAATGATGTCTTTGGTCCTGTCCTTATCCACTTTTCTATTTTTGGTTCTGCTCCTGCTCTCTGCAATTACAATGCTTAGTGCTTAAGCAGTTGCCAGGAGTTATTTAACAAGTACTTCGCCCTTCTTTGAAGATGATGCTTTAATCCTGAGCTTATATCCTTCTCTCAGTGACAGAGACTTCAGAATGTGCCATTTCACAAAACGCCACGTCTCTTTTGGTGTTTTCTTTGAATGATGGGCTTGGGCCCATTGATTGATCCTCGAAATTGGAGCCTGTCAGAAAGAAATTTCCCCAAACCCCAGTGTCTTCAGCAAGTCACTCTCCATCTATAAAATGGGGCTCACCTGGCCAAACTTTCTCAAGGATGCCAAGAAATAAATCAATATAATGGATGGAAAGTGCTTTGTAAATAAATCCCAAATAGTATTATTATTCTAATTGCCAGTGCCCGTTCATCTTCAGATATATGAATCAAGGTATACGTTCATGTACAAAGGACAACTACCCAGCACTCAGAGCTGGGTGGGAGTGCAGAGGGTTACTCTGGGTCTTCTAAATGATGGCTATCTGGTGGGCATGCTATAGCAGCAACTCACGCATGTATACATATTTCCTTAATATGTGAATTTTTTTACATTAAGCGCAAATTATATCTCCCATTGGAAACCTATGTGTGAATTAGGGATCAATCAAGGTTGGAAAAAAAATGGGGAGGCAGGCATCAGGGAAAGAGTTTAAGCAAATTAGAAAAATATCACCCTTATCCAAAGAACTTAATGAAAGTTTGTATGAATCTTTCTCCAAAGTGTACCTTCATCTTTCATTCTTCAGCATCCAGAATATGTTGCCGGGGGTTACAGATCAAGTCTCCCAGAAACAGACTGGGGTGCAGGAAGTTTATTGGGGAGCACTTTAGGAACCCCATCTGTGGGAGAGCGAAGCAAGCTGGACTGAGCAGGAAGAGAAGCTGGATGGCGTTCAATCACAACAAAAGCCTCAGCGGACCCCATACAGGCATTCTTAAGCTGGGATGACCCGGCAGAATTGTCCCAAGTGAAGCCAAGAGGCAGGACCTTTGTATCCCCACCTGTCAATCATCAGACTCAGGCTGCCCCCAGGAAGGGGGGAAAACAGCTCTTCATCCAAAGGCAATTTCTGGGAGGGGTTACTGGGCTGCAGGCAGTCAACCGTCACCCCCAGCAGCTTGGGTGAATGAGTGCCCCAGTCCTGAAGGAGGGGAAGGAAAGCGTCCATCTGACCAGGTCAGAGCTACCATTATGGTTTGGGGTTTTTTTTATGTGTCAATGAAATAAATGACTAATAAGTCATTCCATGAAGAAAAGGTGCTTTTCACATCAGTGTTCCTTTCATTCCAATAGCTCATTATAGGGGCAGGAACATAGCCAAAATAAACTGGTATCTTACTAACAGGACCAACAGAAGAAACTGTGGTCAGCTGCAGGAAAGCGCCAGACACTACCCAGCACCGCGACCCAAGCCCAACAACACACTATACCACTGACTCCTGAAACCACAGACCTGAATCCCCTGTCACAGTCATTTAATTCCCAAAGTGAGGTCTCTGCCTGAGCCCAGAGGAAAGGATTATTTTTTTTTTCAAGCTTGCCATCACCCTTAATGCATATACCTAGAACTGATGGCACTATTATTTCAAAAAGGCTTATGGCTATTAAACTGAAATTAAAAGGATTATCAGAAACAACTTGGAGAATTAAAAGATCAAAAATACCATCTAGAATATGTGCAATTTCCCCCATTTAAGTGATAAGATGTGGTAAAAACTTACCTACACACAGTTTTGTTTTTTGTTTTTTTTTTTAAGATTTTACTTATTCATTTGAGACACAGAGTTAGAGAGAGAGCATGAGCAGGGGGAGAGGCAGAGGCAGAGGGAGAGGGAGAAGCAGGCTCCCCGCTGAGCCAGGAGCCCGATGTGGGGCTCGATCCCAGGACCCTGGGATCACGACCTGAGCTGAAGGCAGACACTTAACCATCTGAGCCACCCAGGCGCCCCACCTACACACAGTTTTGCAGGATGAAATCCTTCCAGGTTTTCCTCAAACATTTCTAGATATTTATTCCTTAGAACATTTTTATAAAACTTAACTCAAATACATTGCAAAATACCTTGTTTTTTATCAAAGCTGTGTTTTTCTTACAAGTTCAAAGGAAGGGCATTCTCTCTCACCTGATGAAATGTACAAGCGGCAGCTCTATGGTCTCTGTCCTGTCTTGCTGATTACCTTAGCTCAGAAATTTTTCAGTTCAAGAAGATGTATTCACTTCCTGGTTAATTTAAAGATCGTATTCTATGATTTCAGTCTACCCATAATGGACAATGTGTCCAGGCTATTATCTCAGGAGAATCACCATTTAAGTTCCTCCTGGATGCTCAATTCTTCTTTGTCCATTTGCTAGGATTTTTATCTTCAACCAGGAAAAAAATGTACATTGTCCTACATTAATAATTTGGCAGATTATAAACAACCATTGTTCCTTTCTTTTTTGATGTTCTTCAGATTTTTTAAATGACTTTAACAAGTACTTTGGGTGTCCCTGACCCTTTCCAGCTTATCACTGTCATATTGTACCTAACTGATAGACAAATAAGTATTTATTTTATGCCTGGGTATGAAACCAGTCTCTATCGGTACTCGGTATGGATAGATTCTCACCAGCATGAGAGGCTATATAAATTACTGGCTAATAGGCATGGATTCTTCAGCTAGATTGCCTGCCTACAGATCACACCTCTGTCACTTAGCTCTAGAAAAATCACAACTTCTCTGTGCCTCAGCTTCCCCATTTATAAAATGAGAATATCTACTCATAGGGTTACTGTTAGAATTACTTCAATTAAAAGCAATGTCTAACACATAAGTGACATATATATATATACACATACATATGCTAGTACTATTATTGTTATACTATTTTTACAAAAAACCCAACAATACACATTTAAAATTGTTACCACTTATACAGCTAAATTATGTCATTTTTAAAAATAACAGCACAAAATTCATTCTGGCTTAATCATTCTCTTCTGTTATGAGATCATGCTCTATAAGTCACATCCACAGGCGCCAAAAACATGATACCCAAGGTAGTTAAAATATCCATTCATTTATTCCTAGGCACGTCTCTGAGCAAAGCATTGAACTGGGTGCTAGTACTCCAGGTACCATTAGGACGTGGGTCCTGCCCTCGGAGCACTGTTCCTCCCAGAGGTCCACAAACACTGGCCCTTCACGGAGGTGGACAGTGGCATTTCCAGTACATCATCTTATCTCGTATTTATTCTCAAGCAATCATTGTTAGCGGATGCCCTCATACCCTGAGCATGAAGCTTCCTTTCAGGTAACTGAAAGTTTAAGAAGGATATATATTGCACATTAGAAAGTGAAAGGAGCTTCCAAAGAAAGGAGTTAGCAGATGCGATAGTATTTTTCTACAAAATCATTGTGATCTCCCTACCAATATCTATTTCTAGGCAAGTGCTATATTAATATACCACTTTCCGCACATCTACCACTAAAGAGAACTGACAGAGCTAGTCTTTTTCCCTTTCCCTGTCATTCCTTGGATAACATGGTTTGCTTCACAAAATTACTTGTTTAGTTTGATGGCTCACTAGTGTCATCAATAAAGTTTACTGGGTATATTACTAATTAAGTCACATGCATTAATTGTATGCTTACTGTGGGATGCTACACAATACATAGGAAATTTTAAAATACCAAAAAAGGTATTAACCAAATTTTAAAATTAAAAAAAAATACAGAAGTCATGAGAGCATATTTGAATTAACCAGGGAAAACTTTAAAGAGGTGAATGTGAAGCCAGAAAAATTACCTACGTGGACTAGTGATAGCAGAGAAGGGGCGGTGGTATCCAACAAGGCACAGAGGAAGGAATTAGAAAATCTGTGCTGTGGTCTCCCTGTGATAAACCCCACACACACCCCACACACCTCTACTTTCCCAAAACTCATGTTTGTCTGAGGGCAGAGATAAACTGGTCAATGAACTTGACAGATGTTTGTAGACTCTCGGTCGGCCACGTGGCTGAACAGGATCCCCCAACTTCTGTGATCCCAGGTGAGGATGACCTTCTTAAGTTTCTCTAGGTGACTTAAGTTGGACATCAGGGATCCCTGTGAACCCCAGTGGCGCTCTACGCATCGGAGGAGAGTTTTGGGTCCTGGAAATCATCTGCCATTGGCCACTGAGTAGTCGATGGTGATTCCCTACACTCTTATTGCCTGGGGAATGTTTCCTAACACAATACAGAAAGTATTTTCAAGGCTGCCCAATCCAGAAATCTGATCCAAGTAGCTCCTGAGGGGCATTAAAACTGCCCTCCTGTGGCCACAGTATGAGAAAGAACCCAGATGCCAGAGAAACCACACACTGAGAGGACCCAGGTTAGGAAAGCAGAGAGCCAAACATCCTGCTCCAGTGCTCACCATTAGCAAAGACCAAGGACTCTCTGGTAGCAATGAAGGGAGTCAAGAAGCAAATGTCTGAAAGGACAGGCAGACAAGCCAAGGAGAAGAACGACATGGACACATCTGAATATTGGACAGGACCAGCGAGGCTTCCAGCAATTTCTGTGTGATGAGAGACTAAAGCCTGACATTGAAATCCACACCTTTGTTCAATCTTAGGACAGAGAGCAAGGTCAAGCTTTTTTAACAAATTCTTTGGTCTTCATAAAACTTCTACTTTAAACATCTTTCTACGGTATCGTTATTTATACATACCTGGACCTAGTGGTCACTACCTTTAGAGTTAAGTTGCCAGGATCTGGAGCAAAGCAAACAAAACAGGAATGCCCTCTCCCTTTCTCCACCCTTAGGAACTGTCCTAAGAGAATTATTTGTGTTACAGTGTGCCACATCACATGGGGCACATACCTGGAGATGAATCATGTCCCTCTTCAAGGTGGTCTGGGTGAGCCTTTCAAGGACATTCTGTGCAGCTGAAACTTCTCTAATCCTAAACTGTGGATCCAGGGCCATGCCAGCCAATCTGGTGTGGGAAGACGGAGAAATCCACTTACCTTGATATTCTCCAGCTTTTCTAACTTGAACTTGATTTGTTCATTCATTCATTCGTTCGTTCGTTCATTCCACTGGCTCATATATAGCACTCACTAAGGGCCCAGGACTGCTCTAAGCACTTTATGGATTAACCCATTTAATCTACCCCACACACCATCAGTTGGGTGGCTTCTGCACCCCTCCCCCTCTACACAGAAACCATCCCTTGCCCTTCAGGTGTGTCTACTTCTTTATTTGTTTATGCCTTTTATGCGATCATGTGTAATGCTCTTATTTATGTGTTTGTGTCATTCTGAGCTGGATTACTGGCTTTAATAGGCAAGAACTCGACGCTGACACTTAGCCAAATGCTATGACTTGTAGAGACTTTGACGTTTCTCGCCTCCCTGGCAAACTGTGGAGGAGGGTGTCACTCGCTGATGTTGTAGCTTCCTCTTAGGAGCTTACCCTTCAGGCTTCCTGAGGAAAAAACAGCTTGCTCCCCCTTCCTCTTTTCTGGGGTATCTGTCTATACATGTACTGTATACCACATGAACTGAGGCTTCCGTGCCCCACCCCCACTCAGGTATCTCCGCATTGCTGGGTATCCCTGGAAAGACATCATTTTTCCTGCCAAATTGCAAGACTCTGTGTCTGAGGGCCAGAGCCCTAGCAATTTCCTTCCACACCCAGGCCTGGCTCTGTCACACTTGGCCCGACCATGGCAGTGAGACTCTTTATGGAGTGCTTAGTGCAGCACTCTGGCAATTAGGGGCTTGACAAATGCTTTTTCATGATGCTGAAGCTGAGGATCAGAGGAACAAAATTTTCCCTGGAACAAAGGGGCATATTGTGTGTGAATTCACCTTTTATGATGGCTGTCTGGCCACTGGACCCCTGTGTGCCCAGCATGCAGGGAAGCAACACCATGAACATGGACACAGGACTGGGCATGCAGAGACCAGGGCCATGGCGCCAAGCCCTTTAGCACCAGAATGTCTCTACTGCACACAGAAACAAGAAGACCCTAAATTAATAACTAAGTTAGGGACATATGAACTGACACAAAGAATTTGGAACTCACAAACTGGCATGAGAAAAAACCCATAGATTCCAAGCTCAATAGCAAGTATATATTAAAAAACACTAATTAGCAGGCAAAATGCAGGTTCATGAAACAAAGCTCTAAAGAAAGTGAAGAAGGATGGAGAGTGGGGGGCGCTGGGGCGGGGAAACAATTTCCCTAGTAAGAATGATGAGAGAATGCTTGCTCAAGGGCAAATTTTATGGAAAATCATGATCCAGTGCTAACAGAGGGAGAAACCTTTCCAAAGAGTTAATGGAGCAGTTAGAGAAATTCAGGTTCAGTAAATCATGAGGACTGGGAGTATTGATCTGAACATTCTGGTGGGTGAAAATATGAAGCTGAGCTGCTGACCAAACTATATAATAGAACAGCTCTTCAAAAGTGGCTGGGGATTTTAGTTGCTGAGTTGATGCTGGAGTCTTGCCCACTGAGCTCTCCCTCCCAAGAATTTCTCTTAAGAAATTCTGCCCACTCTAACCCGGAGGTTAGTTGCCTCTCCCACTCACATAACTGCACCTCTCATCTCTGATGATCCCAAATCCACAACCTCCAGCCCAACCTCTCATCTGATCTCTGGTGGGTATTTCCAGATCTCTCCATGACAGGGCTACTTAAGCAACCTGCGATCATAGCTACTTAGATACTCATCATCTCAATGCCCTCACAGCCATAACCAATGAGAAAACAAAACAAAGCAAGCAAACTCACCACAAAACCATCCAAATTGTGTTCCCTGCCCTCCAGCCTTGAACACCTGGGGACACCTGCGATTCCTCCCATGTCTTCAGCTCCTCTACCCAATTTGCCAATAATAACAGCATTTAACCTTGGCCAGTTATTCAACTTTCTCTAATTCTGTTTCCTCATCTGGAGAATGCGAATAATAAAGATTGACATGAGGACTGAACAAGGCCATGTATGTCAAGTGTCAGAATGACACTTGGTTCCACATGAGCTGTCATTTTTACCAGTACTGGCGTTACGTTAAAATATTTCTTCACCTCCTTCCACTGTAGGTTCCAGCAGCATCACACTGAGGCCTTTATTGCCTCAGCCCTACAATAGAATCCCAAACATTTAGAGCTAGGAGACTCCTCAGGGAAATGAAGTACTCAATCTAGGGTATTTTCACTTCTCTACACTGGCTCCTCTCAGCCTTGTGAATGCCATAGCTCTCGCCCTGCTCTTCTCCAGGGCCAGTGTCTCCCTTTCTAAATACTCAGTCTACATCAGCCCCTGTTCAAGAACCTACAGTGGTTCCCCGGGGTATGGCTATCCCCAGGGAGTGTGAGCCCCAGGCAACTGTATTTTGCAGGTGCATCTGTGTATCAGCAATTTTACTGGAAAATGAACCCATGTGAGGTATAGTGATTTACTGATGAAGATTTGGAATAATGGGTATTTATTTATTGCCCAATGTGAATGTTCTTATCTTCTTCATCCCCTGTGAATGAGCGTTACCCCAAATCAGCATGTCAGCACCACTCTACAGGTCCAGTGTCATGCAATATTACAAAAGAAATAACTTGCGGGCCAGTGTCAGTGGGAATGTATGCTGACCAAGCTGCTCTCTTGAATTAGGCCCCACTTTGGCTCTAAAACAGTACATAAGTATGAGTTCCAGAACTCCTCTAAATATCTGGTCAACCTTACAGGCTGGATAAAGAGTAGCAGCGAAGGACTTCAAGGAACAGCATCCAAATCACAAGGACTTGTGAGGTGTAGGGATCCAAGACAGGGGTCTTGCCCATGGCTAAGAGCAGTACTACCTCATCAGGTGGTTAATAGATTTAGATGCTCTGGAAGAGTACCTCAGAGCCACTTTTCTTAGCTTTATGAAGATGTCTGGCCAATTGCATTATATGTTAAATAACTAGGAACTTGGACGCATTAAAAATTAATAGAAAATTGTATGAATAATGAATCTGTGGCAGTGTATAAAATGATCATACATTACCTCCAGTTAGGCAATGAATCCTTGAAATGGTATGAGCTATGTGACCTGACAGTCTTTTCACTGGTGGCCTGAGGAAAACAGGAACAAAGGAGAGAGTAAATAAAATCTGGGTGAAGGACATTCAGCTGTCCAAGTTACTTTTGCTTATAAAGCAACGTGCCCAAGTGTCTACCCGACCCCTTCTTTCTCAGAGACCTGCCACACACAGCCCTGAGCCCCTGAGCCTAAATTGCAGGTGGTGAGGCTAATCCCACCTCCTAGGTGGTGAGGCTGATCCCAGACCCCTTCGGATGCAAGCAAAGTAGGTTTGGTCAGCCATCCTGGAGCCAGGCTGGCCAGGGCTGTGATTGTGGGAACTGCACTGATCTGGTCTGGGCCACAGAGGGTCAGGTATAGGAAGAACCTAAAATAAGGCAGTGTCTACCAACCTCCCACCTCTACCCCTAACTGCCCCCCTCCCCAAGACTGCTTTGGGACTTCCAAAGAGAAATATTATAATCCATGTCCATCTCCAGCCTCATGAGGTCATTTTCCAAAGGTTAAAGGCTTCATAGTTTCCTGTGTCTCCTCATTCTGCCAGTATCCAATTACTAGGTTCTCTCTTACTCTGTCTCTTTCACACACACACACACAGACACACACACACACGCACACGCGCACACACACACGCACACACAGAGCGTTGGCACATTCTGGCTTGCGGAGTTTTAGATAATATGTTGGCTCAACAAGAGAAAAAAAATGA
The DNA here is from genome assembly GCF_029215605.1 of Mirounga angustirostris. Taxonomy (NCBI): domain Eukaryota; kingdom Metazoa; phylum Chordata; class Mammalia; order Carnivora; family Phocidae; genus Mirounga; species Mirounga angustirostris. The sequence continues at coordinate 77,352,672 of NW_026991716.1, read as the reverse complement.
GCATTTCCTGGCAAATTGAAGACAAGCAGAGCCTGGTAACACAGGTGATGGGGCGGACATTTACAAAGTCTGCCTCCCTACACTGCTTCTTTGATGCAATTCTTTTTGTGCCCTAAAGGAATTTCATGGTAATGAAATCTGTACTCAAAAATCAAGCCTTCCTAACTAGAGATACCTTGGGACTATTTGCTCTCTGCAGGGTAGCCGTGTGCGGCATGACCCTGTTTCTGAGTGTGCATGGGAGACAGTGGGTAGGGGGGAAGGGGGATGTTGCTATCAATGTATGATCTGAGCCTGCTTTGAAAGCCGATCCCAAGGGATAAAATAAGATATGGAACTAATCTGATGAGACACTAAAATCTTCTGACCTGTCTTATCTAACAGAATTCTGGTGCTTGTTTTTCATTATAAAGATCTGGGGTAATAACTTTATTTAGTGCTTGCATTTTTTCCCCCTGGATTTCTAGTAGAAAGTCAAAGACACTGATTTACAAACAGAGGTTTCTTAAGTACTATTTTTAGAACAATGCTGTATACCAGATTTATAAGGGGGTTAGGGGGGAGAAACTACAGTCACTTTTGAGCAAAGTAGCATTTCACTGCATAATAATGAAGTACTAATTGCTCTTTGTCATCACTTTTTATGCAAATTGCCCCTGGAGCATTTGCCCAACATGCATTTTACATTTTAACAAAGAAAGTGGAGTCTTGATAAACAAGAATCGTATACCCAAGCAAAAATAAAAATATCAGCTATAAAATAAAACTGCTTAAGGTGCATTCTCTAAGGATATAAATTTTTCTATTATATCTTCCCCATTATTAGATCTATTTGACCAGTAAGATTCCTTTGAATCTAAAATAACAGTTTATGTGTTAGGCAAAAAAAAAAAAATAAGTTTGTATGCCAAACATGCACATTTTACTCATCCTACAATTTACAGTGGAAGTTAGATGTGAACTCATGTACCCAACAGAATTTAAATAGATCAGGTCAAAAATCCAGATTGGCAAAGGAATCAAATTGTGTCAAGGCATTTTTCAAAGGCGCAAATCTCACTATTTCAGAGGTTTCAGTTATTCTAATGGATTCCCATTTTCATAGAGACAGTCATCAGCATTATCAAAAAAGAAACATGATTTGCGTATCAGAAATAGGTACAGAGTTTGAAACATACCTTCAGGACGTGTGTGTTCAAAATCTGGTCTGGAGAGTGTTACTGGTTGCTATCATACTAACACCAGGCAATAGGGGGAAAAAAGAGAAATGTGATTTATAAGTTTTCTGGGACCTTCAGAGAAATCTAAAATTCAAACCTGGCCTTCCAGGTCATTATGAAGATATATTTGTGGAGGAAAGAGGATAGAACATATTTTATTTAACAGTCTGTTAGCTTGATCTATACCATTTAAATATTTAAACATATGGTACGTGGGCCTCCATTTGTACTCTTGCCCCAGGCCCCACAAATGTTAGGGGAAGGTCTGCCTCTAAGAGCCACTCCCCTGCTTCCAACTCACAAGCTTCAATCAAATCTGTACATGTTCATTCTAAAAATGGAATGCAATTGGCTTTAAAGGCAGCTGATCTTGAGGGCCGTAACCTATGCTATTCAGTAAATCCACACTTTGCAAATAGAAAAATACAATGTGTGACAAGGTGCTATTTATGGAGCAATAGATGATTTCTTCCCAAATGCAGAGAAATGGACTGTTGCCTTATTAAATGACCATTGTAGAGTGTTATTTCCAAAGTAGGATAATTCCTGGAATAATAATAATTATACTGTGAAGCCTATTTAATTCTAGACTTCAAAGCCGTTTACAGTCCTAAAGTTATTAGTCCACAGTCCCTTCTTCTGAGCTGGATCCATAAGGTGTTATCCATTCACTTTTATAAGCACACACGCTCAGACCCAGAAGAGTATTGCCTGCGGTCCTTGAATGAGTCAAGGAGCAAGTGGAGTGAGGAATCCTCACTCATAGGCCCAGATTCCCTCCATTAGACCACCTGATTATGAGATGAAATACTGGTAAACATGAGCTTCTGTGCCCAGGAAATGCACTGTGAAGGTCATAATGAATTACTTATGCTATGTAGTGTATGTATAAATCATATTAAAACATGCTGAATAGTACATTATCATGCTTCTATTTTGCATTACAAAAGTAACTAATGTAAGCTGCAAAGTGTACTTTTAATCCATTATTCATTTTCAAAAGTAGTCAGACCACTATTCAAGTACAATAAAAGGCTACCAGTATAAGCAAACCTGCTTTTCAATTTATGAAGATGAAAGAGCAAGATTTTAAAATCAATTTCAAATTAGGCAAGCTGTATTTATCAAAACACATCAAATCTATGCATTCCTAGCTCAGAGGGAGAAATTATTATGAACCCTAATTTTCCCGCCAAAAGATTATATTTCTTAAGTCTGGACTCAATATAATTACTTTTACTATGTGTGATTCTCTGATATTATTTGTTTTACTTTACTTTTAATGTTTACAGCGAATCAAAAGCTATTTTTAGTTTTCTTTCTCATTTAGGTTGAGTTATCTACATTCTGGTTTTCCACAGCACTACCTGGGGAAACAAATTTTCCCCAGCATACAAGCAAACAATTTGGATGGACTTATCAGCCCTGAGCACCCCATCTGAAGTACCCCTCAAAGGTCCTTCTAGTTAGCGTTCAGTATCTAGAAGCCGTAAAAGAAAAGATTGATACAAATTGATACAAAATCAACAGTAGCATAAGATACAAGTGACAAACTAAGAAAATGTTTGCAATCTAAATCATAGTGGGTCAAGCCCTTTAATGTTCAGTGAGTCTTAACAAATTGAGAAAAGTCCAAAAGCCCAATAGAAACTGAACAAATGATGTGAACATAAAATTCACAGAGAGAGCAATACAAATGGTTCTTACAACATACAAAAAGATGTGCAGGGGTGCCTGGCTGCCTCTGTTGGTGGAGTATGTGACTCTTGATCTCAGCGCTGTGAGTTCAAGCCCCACACTGGGTGTAGAGATTACTTAAAAAATGAAATCTTGAGGGGAGCCTGGGTGGCTCAGTCAGTTAAGTAACCTACTCTGATCTCCGGGTTGTAGGATCGAGCCCTGTGTCGGGATCCATGCTGGGCAAGGGGCCTGCTTAAGATTCTCTCTCTCCCTCCCTCTCTCTCTCTAATGAAAAAAAAAAAGTTAAAAAACATAATAATAAAATAAAACCTTGAAAAAAAAAAGATGTGCAACCTCATGCACACAGAGCAATTCAAATTAAAGCTAAATGATGATACCACTTCAAATTGGCAAACATTTCTCAAAGTTCGATAATATAATTGTTACCAGGGCTGTGCGGAAACAGTCACTTACAGATGCTAGTGGGACTGCAAATTAGAATAAGTCACATGGATGGCAACATGGCCATCCCTATCAAAGTGACATGCTTGGACCCGTATTCCCACTTCTGGGACTTTACCCCACAGACAGCTATACCAGCACACTTAATGAAATAATATATATATATATATATATATATATATATATATATATATATATATATATATATATATATATACATACACAAGGTTATTCACTGCAGTATTATTGCAGTAATAGCAAAAATTTGGAAACAACCCAAGTGCATGTGATGGTTAATTTTATGTGTCAGCTTGACTGGGCCACAGAGTGCCCACCCAAACATGATTCTGGGTGTTTCTGTGAGGGTGTTTTGGGATGAGATTAACACTTAAATTGGTATACTGAGTAAAGCAGATTGCCCTCCCTGTTGTGGGTGGGCCTCATCCAGTTACCTGAAAAAAATGAAAAGGCTGACCCTCACCTACTCTCCCCTCCCTGCAATAAGAGACAGTCAGCTTTTTCCTGCCTTTGAACTGAAATATCTGCTCTTTCTGGGTCTCAAGCCTGCCAGCCCTCAGACTGGAACTACACCATCAGCTCTCCTGGGTCTGCAGCTTGCCAACTCACTCTGCAGATCTTCGGACTTTGTCAGCCTCCATAATCACATTAGCCAATTCACACACACACACACACACACACACACACACACATGCACACACGGTTTGGGGGTTTGTTTCTCTGGAGAACCCCAATACAATAGAGAATTGATTAAATAAACTATGATATGCATACTAGGAATAGTACTCAGATATAGAAAAACAAATGGAGATGATCTATATGTGATCTCCAGGACATACTAAGTGAGTAACAGTAATACGCAAAACAAGATATATTATATGCTAACCTTTGCGTGAAAGGAGGGATAAGGATATATATTTGTAATTGTTTATATTGAAAAGAAACACAAAAGTAAATAAATAAAATTATTCTACTGGGGATCAAAGTGAACCAGGATAAGCAAATGAGTAGTTTTTCAATCCTTTTGGTTTTTAAGTCATGTGAATATACTACTTATCAAAAAAAAAATTTAAAGTTACAAATTGATAATAGTGTTTTTCTATCATATCACCCTAATTTATTTCTTCTATGGCACTATTATTGTCTGAGGTTTTCTTGTTTAGTTATTGGTTTCCTTATTTCCTTCTCTCTAGAACAGGGTCAGCAAATTATAGCCCAAGGGCCAAATCCAACCCACTTCTTATTTTGTAAATGAAGTTTTAGCAGTAAACAGCCCTGCCCATTCATTTATATATTCATAAGGCTGCTTTTATGGTAGAGCTGCCAGGCTGAATAGCTGTGACTGAGACCACATGACCCATGAAGTCTAAAATATTTACTATCTGGCCCTTTACAAAAAACGTTTACTGACCCTTGTTCTAGAATGTGAACTCCTTCCAAATCAAATGTAAAGGCAGAAAGCTTATTCGGTCTTCACTGTATCCTTCAGAATACTGTCTAGAGCCTAGTAGGTGCTCATCAATTCTGTCACAGGTTGGGTTTCCAGGGAAATGAACTCTGAGAGGGAGATAGCAGGTGGGAGGTTTCTTAGGGAGTGTTCCTGGGATTTACCTGAGGAATGGGAAGGAGCAGGGCTGGGCAGAGGGAGAAGTCAAGCCTTGGTGCAGTCTCAATGGAATGACTCCCCTGAACTGGCAGGGAGTTCTGAAAACAGGGTGATCCTTCAGAGCTCTCCAAATGAGTTGAGAGAGCTGGGCCTTTATACTCCCACTTGGATCTGTCATTGGATGGGGGCCAAGCCAGGAAGGAGGTGTGACCTTGAGGGAAGCAGCTATCTTCAGCCAACACTAATCCTGGAGCACCACCACCAGTAAGGGCTGTCTTCCAGCAGCATTCCCAAAAGCTGGGGTAATAAGTCTCTAATGGGGGGTGGGGAGAGTGGGGACCCACAACATAGCATCCATCACAAGGACTAACTAAATACATGTGTTTGTATGCATCTGCTCCAGTGATCATTCCACCTCGCAATACCATTCAGATTTCATTGTCATAATCTTTCTTTGGGCTTTTCAGTACGTCTTAGTTTGCACACTCTCAGAAGCAGACTCCGAGACAACCACAGGGGTGTAAGTAGTTTTTTTGTGAGATGCAGGAAACACCAGTAGAAGAAGGGAGACATCAGACAGGGAAGGTAAGGTGGTTAATCCACCGCCCATGGCAATGTATACAAGTGCTGTTCAAAGTGGGATTCCGGGAAGAGTGCCCATCCGGGAACTGTTTGCCACTGAGTTTACAAAGGACGGTTGTTCTCAATTCCATTTCATCCTCATCCTTGGTTTCTGAGCAGAATTGGGTAGAATTGTTTTTCTGCTCACTCAAAATCATTAACTTAAAGTGAAGAGCCAATGCCTGGATGCAAAAGTTATGCGGGTGCCTAAGTGCTATAGAGCAGCTTGGTATAAAAATCCCTCCCCTTTGTTTCCTTCTCTCGTAAGGGAACCTAAACACCAGTTTAGACATTATCAAACGCAAGGTGCAGGCTTGCTTTTTCTAACAACTTCTCCGCTCTAGGAGTGGCTGACCTGCAGTTTGTTTCATTTCCCTTACTCTCCTATCATCACCATCAACACAAGGAAAACTGAAAGAGAAATACCCACCTAGAACATTTCACCCATTCAGGAGATTGCAACCACACGACCATGCTTTTCAATAAGAGGACAGTAATTTTCACATTTTTCCAGGAAGGGTAAAATATTTCCCATCACAAACTTAAGTTTTCTAGCCTTTGAATCTAGAGATTCTGGATTAAAACAACAGTTCCTATGGGAACAAAGTATCAGTTTCTCTTAGCAACCACTGCAGCTTTTATAACATTGATAAACTTGGTTTCAACATGTAACTACTTTCACTGAGAGTTTAATGTTACTGTAAAACCCAGCCTACCATAGTGTGATTAAAAAAATACATTTTAAGCAGGATACAGAATTATATACAAATAGTGATAAGTATGTACAAAATAACATGTACAAAACACAAAAAGATGTCAAAGAAATAAACTAAAATACTAAATTTTTTTCCTCATGTCCATACTTTCTAAATTTTTGCTTTGTGCACAAAACAACTCTAGTGCCAAAAAAAAAAAAAAGTAACTCTAAACACAACATAATTGGATTTTAAATTAGAGATACAGAATGGAAGTATTATATGGAACTCTAAGCTGGCTGGCGTCAGACTGTTCTCTTCTCGTTCTGGCTTCATGACTACATCACTGGATGGCAAAGCCCACGTCACTTCACCACTGGCCTGCATGCTCTTCCCATGAAAAATGATGTCTAAGCTTCTTTTGAACCCTAAAATTTAATGATTTTATAATTTTCCTTTCCTGCAATAATATTATGTTGGGGGATGACCCAATATTGGAGCAGTTCATAGACTTTGGAGAGCATGAAAACCATCAGGAAATAAAAAATAAGAAGCATAGGTGAGGATGTGGAACAAAGGGAACCCTCCCGCACTGGGGTGGGAACGTAAATTGGTGCAAGCACGTGAAAAGCAGTATGAAGCTTCCTCAAAAAAATTAAAAATAGAAGTATCATATAATCCAGTATTTCTGCTTGTGGGCATGTATCTGAAGGAAATAAAATCTGGAAGAGATAGCTGCCCCTCCATGTCCATTGTAGCATCATTTACTCTAGCCAAGATCTGGAAACAACCTGAGTGCCCGCTGGCAAACGAATGGATAAAGAAAATGTGATATATATACACAGTTAACCCTTGAATAACACAGGCTTGAGCTGTGTGTCACTTATATGTGGATTTTTTTTTATAGTACAATACTGGAAATGTATTTTCTCTTCCTTATGATTTTCTTAATAACATTTTCTTTTCTCTAGCTTACTTTAGTATAAAAATACAGTACAGAATACACACAACATACAAAATATGTATTAATCAACTGTTTATGTCATCTATAAGGCTTCTGGTCAACAGTAGCCTTAGTCCCTACAACAATATCAACAGATGATATATATATCTCAGCTTTTACTGGGAACTTTCTTCTCCCATGAATATGAAACTAGGACCCACTGATAAGCAAAAAAGAAAAGGCCTCATAGAGGAGTTGCTTCTTGAAGATAAGGAAATTTTAAAAAAATTCAAAACAGAAATGTTTTTACTAGCTGTTTATTATAAAAAGACAGGGTTTGATTTAATAACCAGAAGAAAGCAGTTCAAGGGTTGTATGGTGCTAGAGTTTTGATGCAGGGTTGGAGTGGGGGAGGTGTTCCTATCTTGGTGCTTATATTGTTCGACATGGGTTCTCTTTAAATGCATCATAGGTTTAAGGAAATACAAGGTATGAAATTCAGAATGCGTAAAACATAAAGTGGGGCATAATGAAACACATTTCAAGTGCATTCCTACCTTTACAAAAAGATTATGTACATAAACTTTGAAATAGGAATGTTCCCTTCAGCATTTAAGATATCATTAGTTTGGTAATAATATATTTCTTGATATGGGTGCTGGTTCTATGGGTGTGTTCACTTTGTGAAAATTCGTTGAGGTGTGAACTTATGATTTGTGCCCTTTACAACAAGTATGTTATAATTTAGTAAAAACTTTACCTCAAAATTCATTCATTACAAATAATCCAATGTGCATACAGGGATGTAAGTCTGCTATACCTTTCGTAGATGGCATGCTAGAAAACTGAGTGAGGGGAAAAAGGACAGGATAGAACCAGTTTCTATGAGTTCAAATGAGGCCACGGGAGGTAAGAAGGAAGACTAAGTCAAGGGAAAGTGTAACTGAATGTTAACAAAATGGCATGGCCATGTAAGATGGCCGTTTTTAGGGTTAAGTCAAATGTCAGAGCAGACCATTTTTCTTAGTCTCCCTTTTTAAAGAAGACTAATAAATAAAGATACAGATTTGGGCCATGAAGGTTAAAGTAAAAGCGATGTAATTTCCCCTGCCACAAGATTGGAACTCCATTTCCAAGAGAAGTAGTGTGAAATCATGGAAGTCAGGATTTGAATACTGAGCTTGCCACTTGCTAGCTGCTTGACGCTGGGCATATTTAACCCCTCTGAGTTTATTCGTCTATAGAAAAGAGATAATGAAGCCTACTTTATGGGGTTTTGTGAAAATTAAGCAAATAATAAATATGAAGTACTGGTCTGGTGTTTACCTCAAATAACAGTAATTATTATTGTTCCTACCCCAAGATGAGAAATTCTGAGGAAAAATTGTGTTTCCATTTGGAATTATTTAAATTTTTTAAAGGCAAAACTGAATGTCTTGGTCAAAAACCACTTTATTTTCCCATGGTAGCCCTAAAAACATTTTCAGGACCAATATATGATTTCTACATGCTGAAAGAGTGTGATTTGGCATTTTTCCCTTCTAGTTTTTGAGAATGATGTGGAACACGTAGGCTTCAAAGTAGGTACTGACTGTTGGCGCTTAAGCTCTTGGCAGTTAATATAAACCCCGGATTTACATGGCCTTCAATTTCCTTTACAACAGTTGCCTAAGTAGGATTTATCACCCTTGTCCTAGCGCACACAGGAGGATAGACAAGGTGAAAAGAACAATCAAGCTGGTTAGCCTGTCTTAATGTTAAAATGCTTTTGAGCGGGGACTAGTTTTAATTTTTACACCCAAATCAAAATATGAGGATGCTGTGTGTGGACAGGTTTCATCACAGATCTTAATTTTAGTTGTGTATACTTAAATAAATATCTAAGAATTTGGGGTGGGTTTTTTTTTTTTTTCCTGTAAATTACCTCTATGGCAATCATACGCTTTCTGGTTAGCATCAAATAGGTCTATATCTATACAAACTTTGTTAACATAAGCAGAAATCTCTGAACATAAAGACCCTTTAAAATCACACTGGAGTCCAGATTACCCACAAATGCAAGGAGGTTCAAGGGTTGAGCGACACCGTCTCCTTCATTTGCCCTGTTGCTGTGATGGTTGAGACTCGGTGAACCGGAACAAAATTGACAAGGGGCAAACTTGCCATTTCAAGTCTCCCAGATTAAATTGAAGTCTTGTTTTTAATTTCATTTCCTTTTTTATTTAAAAAAAGAACTTGTTATTCACATTTTGAAATTACACTAAAATGTAAGTTAACCGTCCCAGCACTGCCTCTCTGCCTGATTGCTCACTGGATAAAACACAAGTGTATATTCAAAAATAGCCTCGGTGTAGGCAGCTCAACACAGCCAGTAACGTTGGCTGAGAAGGGCTCTAAGGAACGAAATAACCAGAATCTGGGAATCCCCTACCCAGTGCTATACAAAAAATCACCAAAATTTTTATGCTCAAGTCCACTGCAGGTACTGGAAAACAGTGGCAGGAGTTTAATCTCTATTTTAAGAGGAAAGTATTGGAGAGATGGAATTAGTCTTTGATCTGAGCAAAGATTCAAAGCTAATAGTTCTCTGGCTGCTAACCTTGACTCTATTAAGGAGTCTCTGTCATTCTCAGCAAGTCTTTGGGACTCAATTTCGCCATCTAATAATACAAGCATTCTTTAATAATCTTCTGTAATTGCAGTACCCTTGAAAACTTGTGTGAACTGAATTGTGGAAAATAAAATTAGAAGCTTTGAATATATTAGAAAAAAATCAGTATTTTAAGAAACCTTGAGATGGATCCTTCAGTCAAGTAAAGAATCCTTTTATACCCTATTTTTTAAAATAAATTCAATTTTTAGCTTCATAGTCTTTAAAACTAGAGCACGTTTTAAAAAGGCAAGTATATGATTTTTACCGCATTATGTAATGGGTTGGGCCTAAGGGTTCCCTACCCCTTAGCCGCTAAGGAGGTTTCTGAATGTTCACCTTGTTCCAACTCAGCTCCTCAGCTGCAGTACCAGGTGGGAGAGCGGGGTGGCCATGGAGGGCTGTGTTGTTGAAATATGACTCTTCAGGCAATAAAAAAACCCCTCTGTGTTCTTGGGAGGATTAAGGGAGTGGGAAGAGACAAGCTGAGAGATGGAAGGTAAGGAGAAGAGGTAAGACTAGGGCTGGTGAAGGAGTTTAGAACAGAACTGATAGAAAGCTTGACATGTTTGAGAAACGAAAAGATGAGCACGATGGAAAGGTGGCGAATGAAGGGGAGAATGATAGCAAGTTGGGGAGAGGGGCAAGGGCAGGTTATGCCAGGTGTTGTAGACCATGACATGACATTGAATTGTACTCTCACCTCAGCGGGAAGCCATGAAGGGGTTTTGAACAGCAGGGTAACATGATACAATCACGCTGAAGAAAATCATCTTACTGCCATGGGAAGATAGACTGGAAGCAGGCACCAGTGGGAGCAAAGAGAATGTTTAGGAGCCATTGTACTTGCAGAGCTCAGGTGGGAGAGTCCACAGCCTGAACCAAGGTGGACAGAGTGCAAATGCAGACAAGCACAGATCCAAAATAAATTTTGAAGACCGACTGTCAAATGTGACTGGAAGAGAGAATACAGGGAAGTGAGGGGGAGGGAGGGATCAGGGACGACTCTGGAACTCTCCAGGTCTCTGGAACGAATGACCGAGTGTCATTTGCTGTCCTCTTATTTTTCCACAGTCTTTTGGATATAATCTCCTTATTCCTCTTATTTCAGCTGTAACTGTATTCATGATTCTCTCTCTCTCTCTGCAGCTCTAACCCCTGTCCTGAATCCCAGATCCACATTTCCAATACCTGCTGTACGTCGAATGCAAATCTCCTTCCTCTCCACTCTCAATTCCCAAACTCGGGAAATAACATTGTTTTTAAATTTCATCTCCCTCTCTGTTGCTACCCAGTGCCAAATCAATTTCCAAGAACTGAGAGTTTGCCTCCCAAACTACCATTAGTTCTATACCCTTCTCTTTTCCCGTCTTCATTCAGGCCCCTCCCCTCCTGCCTAGACTATTGTTAGAGTCTCCTATCTCATCCCCTGGCCAGCTGCTCCTCTTCAGTGCCTTTCACAAAAACTGAGCTCCTATCAGAATTAGACACATCCCAGCTCAAGAAAAGCACCCCAATGAAACTGTGGTGGACATTGGCTCTTTTTGTCTGCCCAGTACCCCTCTTTCTTTCAAGATGGGAATGTGCCAATCATGGTTTTTATCTCCCTTTCCTAAATGATGGGTCCATAGCATGGGCACATGACCAAGGGGGTATGTTTTAAAAAAAAGGCTCGATATATGGACCCTAGAAGAGAAAGTGTTGTTACCCCTGCCAAGAAATGCCAAACAGTAAGGACCGTGTGAGCCTGAAGCTGTTGGTGACCACCTTTCCCTTCACAGAGAGAGCACTTGCTTGAGGATGAGAACAACAAAGAGACCAGTGGCGCTGCGAGAGAGCCCGAGACCATATCATCAGAGTCTGGGGCTAGCAGTGCCCTTTCCAGTTACACAAGCCAAATGGATATTATAAGAATGGTGGCAAAGAAGGGAAATGTAAATCATTCCAACCCACTGTCCTTATTGTAGTGAGTCAATGTTTCATTTTACCTAATCCTGTCCTTTGCCTTTGTGGTTGCCCTCTTCCAATGCCATCTGCCCCAGCCCTGTGCCTCTATTCAAGCTGAGAGGGGGCTGTGTTTTTCCTATACCTCCCAGCCCGCAGGGGAACATCTGTGTAAGCAGCCATCATGGACCCTCTCTGCCCAGCCCAAGCATACCAAACGAACTGGAGTTTGGGGAAGTTCATGCACTTACTTTGCTGACTTCACCCTCTCAATCATCAAACTGCCACCCACTTGGTGTTTCCCAGTGGATTATTTCAACCCTAAATAGAACTAATTAACTATAAAACATATTGAGCCTTGTGCAATACAAAACATGGCACTACTATCCCACAGAGTTGGTTACAAAATGTAGCCCCATTTATCTGAGATCAAAAGCAAGAGCATTATCACACACACACACACCACTCCACAAAACTTTGAGTTAGTAAGGTTTTGATTATCTGGTATCTTTTACAACGGAATACAGAGTGTGTCTATTCAGCTAAAGAACAGCAACTGCTTTGATATGTTCATGATTTTGAATAAACCAATAACAGAACAATTTTATTGCATTTGATGATACATTTGGGGCCAGATTCTCTCTGTACCTTCCTCTTTGGGTGAACATAGGATACCTTTGGATCAGCAATGACTCAGACCATGACAGTTACTGTTTTGGAATACCAAATATGACATCAGTGGCCCCATGGCATTAATGCACCTACCAAAATGGCCCATTTTTCTCTTTGGAAGTAATTTCAGCAGTGATGGGCTACAACTGAGTAATTTCTGATAAGCAATTAGTACATATCAACTCAAGGCTTGTTATTCAAGGTTTTATACTGTTAGTAGAGCTATAGCAGAGGTTACCTATTAAAAAGCATCTGTGAAAAACTTCTGCTATTATTGTGGAAGCGGTGTGCAATATTCAAATGGAGGCAATTCAACCATTTAAATAAATGTGTTTTTAATCATAGAATGTCACTGTTCTACAGACCTGTTTTTCCTATTAACGTGTTGGAGATAATGTTAATGAGATTTAGTTAGTGTTTAAGAGCAGTTGAAGTCTTATTATGAAAGGCAGCATAAAAGGACACAGCAGTATTCTTCTGAAGCTGTGAATCATTATTTATCTGTGTGAAATTTTATGGCACTGAAATCTACATGGGGATCATCTAAGTGACAAAAACACAGACTTAGATAACAACACAGGATGTCCCCCTAAAACTCTTCTCCTCTGCATTACTTTTCATATCCTGAGAAGAAGAAAGAAGAAGAAGAAAAAAGAAGAAAGAAGAATGAAGAAGAAGAAGAAAAAGAAGAAGAAGAAGAAACACACCAGAGTTGAAAGTTTTAATGTATGTAGGGGAGGGGGGAGCTGGGTTCCAAGTTGATATCTCAAAGAAGAGCTCATTTTAAAAATATGAATGTATTTGAGATATTGATCACTGTGTTTACCCACCAAGAGCACCTATAAAGAGAGAATGATCTACACACATAGGTTGCTGGAGGGTAAAGGCCCTGGTGACCAGGATTTGTTCCTTATGACATCTTTCCCTTCTCTCCATCCACCCTCCCCACCAACTTGGTAGGCCCCTGGCACATCCAAGGCAGCCAATCTGTTGCCAGGCCATCAACCTGTGCTAAAAGATAAGTCAGGCCAATTGGATTTCTTCTCTCACAAATTTGAGCTAAGAAAGACCTTGCACATAAGAAAATAGACAATAGGAGCTTAAGCTGAAAAGATGCACATAAGGTGTCCTGAGGAAGAGTCAGAACCTTGAAAAGGGCAACATTTACTCCTGCAATTATTAGGCAACAGAAATTATGAGCCTACGGGGGTATCTTGGCTGGGCTCCAAGCTGAGACTCAGATAGGCGTGTGTGTGAAGTAGGAGGAGCCTCAGAGATCCTCTGCCTGTTCACAGAATGTGTGAGGACCCTCAGTAAGCATCTGACAACATCCCCTGGTTTTGCTGGGGTTGCACATGCTCAAGCATGTCTGACCAGCCAAGGAAGGACAGATGGAGAATAACGGAGGCTACATTGCAGGCAGCGATCTCAGAATCTGAGTGGAAAAAAAAACAACTCATAAGCAATGGAGAAATCCAGTTGGGTGGGCTGGAAAAAGACATGAGAGTTTGGGTACTGGGAAAAAAGGAGTGGTTTTAGGTCCAGTGTGAGGCTCTCCTTCACAATCTCCCTTCCCCCCTCTGGAGGGGTATACATAATACAAAGGAAATAGCTGCATTGTTTGCCATGGTACACACCCATCTCTGAATTGCCTAGACCAGAGGAGGCTAGAAGAAGAAGGCATTTCACTAGGAGAGAGCAGCACACAAATGAGTAAGTAGATGTCTTGGGGGACACAGGGGTTGAGGCTGGTCAGCTCCGCTGTGGAGCAGCTTGGGCATGCCACTGCAATGTTTTAGGGAGGGCTAAAGTGGCAGCCAGAGGGCAGAGCCGAGAAGTTGTGATGGTCAATTTTATGTGTCAACTTAATTGGGCCCAGGGATGCCCAGGTAGCTGGTTAAAACATCATTTCTGGGTGTGTCTGAGAGGATGTTTCTGGAAGAGGTTAGAATTTGAATCAGTAGACTGAGTAAAGAAGATCGGCCTTCCCAGTGTGTGTGGATACTATCCAGGCCCTTGAGGGCCTGGATAGAACAAAAAGGTGGAGGAAGGAAGAAGTTGCTGTATCTCCCCCTGGAGCTGGGACAGCCATCTTTCCTGCCCCTGGCCATCAGAGCTCCTGGTTCTTGGACCTTCATATGCTAACTGAATTATACCACAGGCTTGCCCAGTTTTCCAACTCACAGACAATAGATTGTAGAACCTCTCAGCTTCCATAACCAGGTGAGCAAATTCCTAGAATAAATCTCTCTCTCTCTCTCTCTCTCTCTCTCAATATCTCCTATTGGTCCAGTTTTGCTGGAGAACCCTAACTAATACAGGAACTAAATAAGCCACACATACCCTGAGAAGGGACAGAGCTGAGATTTTGCCACTTGACAAGTGGTAACCATTAACACAATGAATCCAGGACAAATTACTCAAGGAAACTCCTGCTTGTAGGGGTGAGGGGACATCAGGATTTCCTGAGTTAGCAGAGAAAGCTGGTTAGTAGTGAGGAGACTGGAGCAGGACACTCAGAGAAAAGCAGAGCCCTTGAGAGACTGACCCTAAGACTATTGACAGCTTCGAAATTCTAGTTTCAAATTGAGTCCATATGTTTCTTTTTTTTTTTTTTAAAGATTCTATTTATTTATTTGAGAGAGAGAATGAGAGACGGAGAGCATGAGAGGGAGGAGGGTCAGAGGGAGAAGCAGACTCCCTGCTGAGCAGGGAGCCCGATGTGGGACTCGATCCCGGGACTCCAGGATCATGACCTGAGCCAAAGGCAGTCGCGCAACCAACTGAGCCACCCAGGCGCCCTGAGTCCATATGTTTCTTAAAGTAACTTCTCCCACCCCTTTCTTGCACTGCCTTGAATGGGTCTCTATTTCTTGCAAGTGAAAAAAATATAATTAAGCAACAAAATTAAAAGATTCAAGGAAGAACTAACTCCATCTCTACTTCGACCTCCAGGAAATCACCAAGTTGCTGGTGTTTGCATGTGTGACTGGTGCTCTTTTTTTTTTTTTTTTTTTGTCCTGTGTCCCTTCCTTCCCTATCTTTGGGCCTGTCCTGATAACTGGTTCACGCTCTGCTTCAGCTGGCATGTGCCATCCTGCTCACTTTTGATCTGAATCAAGTTTTACATGGGCCCCAGAGCTGAGAAAAGTATATCTAATCAAGCACTCTTAATGCTCAAGACGCTTTGCTGGTTGCTGTCATACTTGTCATCTCATTGAATCTTTTGTGACTACCCAAGTAGAGTTACAATCATAGTTTTATCAACGAAGAAACAGGATCATCAAAGTTAAATGAGGTGTTTAGGAAGTTACAGAGCAGAAGTTAGAACACAGGACTTCAGGACACCGCAGCTGGTGCTGGTTGTACCAGAGAGAGAGTCTCAATGTAATTTCAGGAGTGAGAGGATCTAGGTTGACCACGGAGCACTTACACCTACATGCTGTGGACTGCATGTTGCATTACCAAGGTGGTGCTCCTGGGAGTGGGAGAGGGGAGGAGAAAAAAGAGGTAAAAATGCTGCAGAGAAGAACTACACAGGAAGTGGAAGAACAGGAGAAGCAAAGAAGCAAAAGAAGACTAGCAGATAAGGTGGCAGCTAAGTGGGCAAGGTTCCATAGAGATGACAGTGGGAGTGGAGGATATGGAAGCCCTTTAAAGAGAATGACAATCTCATTTTCCACCTCCCCACCGTAAAGCTACCTGCCAACAATGCTGATCTGGTCCCTATTCCCTACTCTCACCGAAATAAAAGGCACAACCAAAATGAGAACAAAGTAAGGCATCAAATCTAAGAGCCGGTTGAGTCTCGAAAGCATTCTTTGGCATTTTGTCAGCAATAGAGTATGAGTTTCCATTTTTAATTTTGGGAAATTTCACATTGCACAATTTACTATTTCCCCCACAGCTGCCAGTACTATTTGCCATCCATTTGGTATCTGGACCAAACCCAAGCATTTACTGGCAGAAGCTGCTTTTACTGGTTCAGGCAGCATTGTATATTGGTTAGGAGAACAGGCCCTGGAGTCAGTCTTCATGAGTTCAAATCCTGCCTCTGATACTCGATGGGGATGCAACTTTAGGAAAGCACTCCTCTCCTCTGTGCCAAGTTTCCCACTTCACAGGGTGGTTGTGAAGATAAAACATAGTAACCAAGGCTCTTGGTTTGCCCAGGACTGAAGAGCTTTCCCAGGATGTTCCATTTTCAGTGCCCAAACTGGGAAGGTCCTAGGCATACTGGAATGAGTTGGTCACCCAAGGATAAAATAAAATATTGCAGGCAAAGCACTAAGAACAGTGGGTGCTAAACAAATGTTAGCCACTGATTTGTAAGCCCACTGAGAATGTGACTATTGTAATGGTCACTGTTTCCCCTGGGGGTCTGGGACTAGGGTCCCAGTTTTTTCTGAAAGGCAAAACCACTTCTATTTCTCCAAAACCCTGGAATCACTGGGAACAGGGCAAAGATGAGGATCGTGTGCCTGTGACGCCAGTGAAGTCTGTGCACAGAGGGAGGAAGAGCCAGACTCCGGCTTCCTCGTTGGTCATGGAATCATGCCAGAAGTCCCCCTTCCTTTCTCTAAAGACCTCCCCAGTCTAGGATGGGTCCACCTGAGCCATGCTGGCCATCTGGCTGGTCTGCACTGTAGGTCTCTAGACAGAGCTTGATCACTGAGAGAAGACTTCTGATCTTTGGAGTCAGATTTCCCTTCAGGACACCCTGAGTCTCTCCAGGAGTTCCAACTGCATTTCTGAAGGATGAAAGGGCCAACCCTGCACACTCTGATCTGGCATCCTGGGAGGTTCCATTTCTTGCAAATTCCTTAAGCATTTTATCCCTCAGGGGCTTATGACTTTCCTCGCTGCCTGGTCTCAGATATAGGGGAGAACGGTGTACGTAGGAGGCACTTTAGTGCAGAGCTTAAGGAATTAGTGATTCTAGACTGCCTAGGTGTGATCATGGGCAGCTTATCCTCTTTAAACCTCAGCTCCTACGTTTGCAAAGTTGAGATAATGATTGCTAGGATGTAGTAAGCACTTACTATGTGCTAAGCAACTGACAAAATATCTTTTTTTTTAAAGATTTATTAATTTATTTTAGAGAGCAAGAATGAGCATGAGGGGTAGGGACAGAGGGAGAGGAGAGAGAGTCTCAGGCAGAATCTGCACTGAGTGTGGAGCCCTACATGGGGCTCAATCTCAGGACCCTGAGATCACAACCTGAGCTGAAACCAAGAGTCTGACGCTTAACCGACTACCCCACCCAGGTGGCCCTATGATATTTTAATGAATGCGTATGACAAACCAAAGAAGTATGCATCTTAGGGATCCCATATTATAGGAATCAGGCACACACAGATGAGGTAACTTGTTCAAAGTCATACAGCTTGCAAGTGGCAGAATCAGATTCAAAAGAAGTCTACTCCAGAACTTAGACTTTCAACAAAGTATATTCTGCCCACCTCACTGAATTGCTATGAGAAATAAAGTAACATATACAAAGATATAGCATATAGTAAGCAGTAAGTAAATATTAGGTAATTTTTTTAAAGGGAGGAGGGCTCAAAAGACAGTCAAGGAGGGCTCAAAAGTCAGTATACTCTTTATTCACATATAAAAATAGACAGTAAGTCTACCAAACCAGCCTGACACTATTAGAAAAAGTTAACAAGTATTTATTTAACATGTACTTAGTGACTACTGATACACAAAGGCCTTGGGGGTACAGCTGTGGGCAAAACCTGACACTGTTTCTACACTCCTGAAGCTTCTAGCCCATAGAGAGATAAAAATTGAACAAATCATTCCACTCCAAATAGAAAAAAATAAATGAACAATCAAAAAAATAAAGAAAGAAAATAATTCTATTTAGGGGCACCTGGGTGGCTCAGTTGGTTAAGCGACTGCCTTCGGCTCAGGTCATAATCCTGGAGCCCCAGGATCGAGTCCCGCATCGGGCTCCCTGCTCAGCAGGGAGTCTGCTTCTCCCTCTGACCCTCCCCCCCTCTCATGTGCTCTCTCTCTCTCTCATTCTCGCTCTCTCAAATAAATAAATAAATAAATAAATCTTAAAAAAAAAGAAAATAATTCTATTTAGAATATCATCAAAAGAATAAAATACTTAGGAATAAACTTAACCAAGGAGGCAAAGACTTGTACACTTGAAAACTATAAAATATTGCTGAAAGAAATTAAAGAGGACACAAATAAGTGGAAAGGCATTCTGTGTTCATGGACTGAAAGACTTAATGTTGTTAAGATGTCAATACTACTTAAAGTGATAGCAGATTTAATGCAATTCCTATCAAAATCCCAATGGTAGTTTTTGCAGAAATAGAAAAATCCATCCTAAAATTCATATGGAATCTCAAGGAACCTCGAAGAGCCAAAACAATCTTGAAAAAGAAGAACAAAGTTGGAGGTCTTACCCTTCCTGATTTTAAAACTTACTACAGGGCGCCTGGGTGGCTCAGTTGGTTAGGCGACTGCCTTCGGCTCGGGTCATGATCCCAGGGTCCTGGGATCGAGTCCCACATCGGGCTCCCGGCTCAGCGGGGAGCCTGCTTCTCCCTCTGACCCTCTCCCCTCTCATGCTGTTTCTCTCCTGCTCACTCTCTAATAAATAAATAATTAAAAAAAAAAAACTTACTACAAAGCCACAGTAACCAAAACAATGTTGTACTATCATGAATACAGACATATACACCAACGGAATAAAATAGAGAGCCCAGAAATGAATCCTTGTGCATATGGTTAAATGATATTTGACAATGATGCCAATACAATTCAATGGGGAAAGGACAGTTTTTTAATAGTGTTGGGAAAACTGGATATCCACATGCAAAAGAATGAACTTGAATCCTTACCTTACACCATATATAAAAATTAATTCAAAATGGATCAAAGACCTAAACATAAGAGCTAAAACTATAAAACTCTTAGAAGAAAACATAGGGGAAAGCTCGTTGACACTGAACTTGGCAATGATTTCCTGGATATGACACCAGCAGCAGAGCCAACAAAAGTTTTAAAAAACAGACAAATTGGGCTACCTCAAAATTTAAAACTTTTGTGCCTCAAGGGACGTAATCAACGGAGAGAAAAAGCAACCTACAGAATAGGAGAAAATATTTGCGAATTACGCATGTGATAAGGAGTTAATATCCAGAATATATGAAGAACTCCTACAACTCAACAACAAAAAACCCCAAATAACCTGATCAAAAAAAAAAAAAATGGGCAAAGGACTTGAATAGACATTTCTCCACAAAAGATATACTAATGCCAACAAGTACATGAAAAAAGTGCTCAACATCACTAATCATTAGGGAAATGCAAATCAAAACCACAATGAGTTACCACGTCACACCCATTAGTATGGCTACTATCAAAACACAGAAACAAAAATAAATGTTCGTGAGGATGTGGAAAAACTGGTACCTAGAATAGTCAAATTCATAGAGACAGAAAGTAGAAGAGTGGCTGCCAGGGGCTGAACGTAGGGGACATTGGGGAGCTGCTGTTTAATGGGTCTAGAGTTTCCATTTTATGGGATGAAAAGAGTTCTGGAGATTGGTCGCACAACAATGTGAATGTACGTAACACTACTGTACATTTAAAAATGATTAAGATGGTAAATTTTATGTTATATGTGTTGTACTATAATCTTTAAAATAAATTTAAAAAGGAAAGGGGAATATAATTGTAATTGTAATGAATGCTGCAAAGGATGAAGGTCCAAGGTTCATATAGAGTGGATCTGACCTGGGGAGTGGTGAGGGAACTTTCACTTAGTTGATAGCAAGATGAGTAAGAATTTTCTGGGGAAGAGGCAAAGAAAACAGTATATACAAAGTCCTTGTGAGGTGAGACACTTTCATTTACTTGGGATGCTTCTGTTAATTATCAACTAAGTACAAACACTTGTTTTTACCTGGTTATTTCTCTTTCTCTTTTTTAAAAAATATAACCTACAAAGATCACACAAATCCTTAATGAATCCTCAGTATGTTGAGCACCAACACTTTGAATCAAGTAACAGTCAAGAGAGGTATTTTCATGTTTCCTTTACCCCTTTCTCCCTTTCCCTGAAGCCACTGCTGGGGCTGAGGGCTGAGGAGACGTCAGCAGGGAGCTGCCCCACATGGAAGGAGATTGAAGAGATAGGACAACTACATTTAACCTGTAATCCTGAACCAGATCTTGGGCCAGAAAGCAAAAAGAGATATTGTTGGGACCGTTGGTGAAATTTGAATAGGGTCTCTGGATCAGATGGCAGTCTCATGTCGATGCTAACCTCCTGATTTGGCTGTTATATATATTGTGGTTACATAGAACAGTGTCATTGCCTTTTGAAAATATGTTCTGAAGTATTTAGGGGTTGGTGGACATCCCGTTGAAAACTTTCTTTAAATATTCAGAATAAGAATAATGACGACCATGTATGTAGATAGAGAAGAAAGGGAGTACACAAATGTGTTACAATATTAACAACTGGGGTATCTGGGTGAAGGTGATATGGGAGTTCTGTGTATTACTCTGGCAACTTTTCCAAAAGTTTGAAATTATTTCAAGATAAGTCATTTTTCAAATCCATTGTCTATGATTGAAACGAGCCCACAGGCGAGGCAGTAAGTAACAGAGGTGAGATCAGAAATGAAGACACACATTTAATCTATCACTGAATCTGAAAAAGAAAAGTTTGAGAGAAAAGAATTTTTGGTGTTCATTTAGCTCTCTCCAGAATGAAGTATGCTATCCTCCCATAACCCACTAGTGGTTATAATAAATTAATAATTAAGCATTCTGATTTAGCATCCGCTTTGGGTAGCATGAATTGGTCATCAAGTCTGGGAATACAGGTCCTTTCTCTGAATCATGGCCTTGCACCAATCCCGAGACACATTATATACCCACCCACCTCCCTGACACCGCTCTTCTCGGCTTCAGAAAGTTGAGGATGGAGGAAACCTACCAATAGGATCTTGCTTGCGATGACGACAGACCTGGGCAAAGCTGTAAATCTAGAGGGTGCTGAAGTGAAACTGGAACAAACAGTACGCCTTGATGTTTTCATCCAACTGCAAGATCACCAAAGGCCTGATTCAAGTCCGGGCACGAGTCACTGGGTTTCCGCACGCACCTACCACCTGAAACACATTGAACTCAGCTTCTCGGTGTGTGGTGCTGTGGAAGATCTATGTGGGAAACATCTTGGGCAAATGAAGACAGATGAGGCCCAAATCTCCGCCATTCACACAGGCACTGTGGCTGCTGTATACCCGTGGGGACAGGACAGCTGTGCTGACCAACACATAGCTGTTACCAGTGTTCAGGTTGGATGCCCTTGTGTAATTCTATCACATAAACAGGTTTTTGTTGTTTTTTTTTTTAATAGATTAGAAACTGTAAATAGAGTTAGTGAACTCAGGTCTGTGCTCCTCAAAGAATCATTAGCTGGGTTGAGAAAAACAATTCCGCTTCAACGACATTTTTGTTAGAATAACATCATCAAGACTCTCTTTTCACGTCGTTTGGAAATTGTCAGATTATTTCGGTCTCCAGCCAAACTTTTTCAAGTTTCTTTGAGTAAAGATGTGTTGAATGTCCAGCCACCTTTTCTCCTCCCTGAATCCTTCCCAGCCTTGACATTTGACTCAAATTTGCCTTCTCTGTGAAACCTTTCCTGGCTGCTCGAGCCCTCATAAATTTTTTTCCCCTCTTAACACCTACAACACTTAAGTTCTTATTAGAATTTAATTACACATGTCTTGAATTTTATAACTTTTATTGGCTTTCTTTATTAGAGAAGTAATACATTTATATTAGAGAAAAAAATTTAAAAACCAGGTAGGCACAAAGAAAAACCACTCATAAGCTCTTCATCTTGAGAGAACCACTTTAACACTGAATATCCTTCCAGACTTTTTTCTATTCATGCTTAGACAGTTTTTCCACTTCTGGGATCATACTGTGTCACAAATTGTTTTTTAAAAGTACTAATAAAACATTAAAATGCCAATATACATACTTCCTTCCTCAACATAATTTTTGATGAATCTGCAGTACTCCATTTTATAGATGAACCACAATCTGGCCAGTTTTCTGCTGTAAGGCATTTACATTTTTCCATTTTGTTTTTGCTATCATACATTAAAAAAATCTTTCTGGGGGTGCCTGGGTGGCTCAGTCGTTAGGCGTCTGCCTTCGGCTCGGGTCATGATCCCAGGGTCCTGAGATTGAGCCCCGCATCAGGCTCCCTGCTCAGCAGGAAGCCTGCTTCTCCCTCTCCCACTCCCCCTGCTTATGTTTCCTCTCTTGCTGTGTCTCTCTCTGTCAAATAAATAAATAAAATCTTTTTTTTTTAAAGGTTTTATTTATTTATTTGAGACAGAGAGAATGAGAGAGACAGAGAGCACATGAGAGGGGGGATGGTCAGAGGGAGAAGCAGGCTCCCTGCCAAGCAGGGAGCCCGATGTGGGACTCGATCCAGGGACTCCAGGATCATGACCTGAGCCGAAGGCAGTCGCTTAGCCAACTGAGCCACCCAGGTGCCCCATAAATAAAATCTTAAAAATAAAAAATAAAAATCTTTCTGTATATTCTTAATATTTACATTAATATAAATTCCAGTAAGTAGAATTTCTATGTAACTATTTTTAAGTATTATTGATTAAACACTTTAAATAATAAAAAATAATAAAATTAATTAACTATAAAATCATCGCAGTATGTCAATTGTTTCATTGACTACCTGCCTAGATTTTTTTAAGTTCATTGAGGATAAGATCCAATGTTTTCCAATTTCTCATCTCTCATCAGCACAACCGACACTCAGTTGTGCATGTTAGAGAATTATTTTATTTCACTTAAATTTTTAGATAAGAGTGGCGTCAGTGCTTTATTGTAGAAGCAGCTCTTGGGCTAGTCACTACAGATAGTGACGTAAGCACATCCCCTCCTCTTAAGGACTATTTCCAAAGTCCTTCTTAAGAACTGAGGTGATTTTAGGGGGGAGATAAAGATAAGAGGAATGGTTCATTACAAAGAAAAAAGGTTGCCAGTCAAATTTGACAATAGCTAGAGTAAAATTTTTGCACGATCCTAGTTACTCTGGAAAATTACAATGCTCTCCAGTTTGGAACACACTGATTATTTTTCAAAACTTGTGTGAGATTTTATACAATGAGAAATAACTCTTCTTGACAGTGGCATGTCCACCCAGGCTCGAGTGGTGACCCTCAGATTTCCTCTGTGTTACATCACCTTGTGCTAGACCACACCTTTCCTCTCTCCTCCCCCTTCTACACTTTTCCCTCCTCCACCATCAGTTGATCATCTGGCTTCAGAATCACTCACACAGGGACAGTTCACATTTCCCACCACCACAGTCCAGCCTCCCCACACCCCACAACCTGAGCTGCCGTCTCTCCCATTGATAGGGATGAACAGGCCCTACCCAACTCAAGAACCCTACCAACTTCCCTCCAGAAGTTATCCCCTCTCTCTGTGCATCAACAGTTTCCCCTCTAGCCTGGATTATTCTCTCCAATGAGCTCTCATTTCTCCCATTGCCCGCCACTCACTTCCCCATCTTCACTTTCCCAGCACAGCGAGGGAGTGGTCCATACCCACCGCCTCTACTTCCTCTCCTCCCACGCTTTCTCCAATCCACTCCAGCCAGGGGTGGTCCCTACCACTCCCCTCTATCAAAGACACCAATACCCTCCAGGTGACCAAGTTGAAAAGTCAGCAGTCTTGGCATAACTGAAGACTCCCTGATTCTCAAAATATTCTCTTTCACTTGGCTCCAATTCTTTCTCTCCTTTCCCTCATTGGCTGCTATTTCTCAGTCACTTTGGCCAGATCTCCTTCATCTTCTTCATCCGCTGAACTCTAAATGTTGGGAGTGCCCCAGGTCTCAATCCTCAGACCTCTTCTCTTTTCTCTTCTCTACTTATGTTTCCAGATTCTCTAAGCTGATTGACACACAGATTTCTGTCTCTAGTCCAGACCTCTCTCCTGAAGGCTAGGTTCTCATGTCTCATTGCCTACTCAACTTTTCCACTTAGATGTCTGGTGGGCCTCTAAAATTTACTACATCCAAACCCAAATACTTGAGCTTTCCTTCCATACCTGCTCCTCCTATAGCCTTCCCTGTCTTACTAAATGGAGTATCCATTAATCAACTGTTCATGCCCAAATCCAGAATTCCCTTTGGCTCCTCTTTACCTCACATCCCACAACTGAATAATCAGTAAATCCTGTCTGGTTTAATTTGAATATACATCTAGATTCCATTTATAGTCATCATTGTAGTCCAAATTACCATCACCTCTCTCTTAGCCTATCTCAATAACCTCAATAGCCTCCTAATAGTTTGTGCTTCCATACTCGTCCTCCCCTTCCACTTCACAAACAGAATGATCTCTTAGGAGTCAGGGCCAGTCATGCCCTTTCTCTGCAGAAATCCCTAAAAATGTCTTCTCGTTTCACCAAACTATAACCCTACTGGCTATCCCTCTGGCCTCATCTCTTGTTACTTTCCTTCCTATTCTTCTGTATCAGGCATAGTAGCTTCTTTGCTATCCCTGGAGCATGCCAAGTCCTCTCTACCTCAGGGCCTTTGCACTTGCTCTTCTCCATATCTGAAAAGCTTTTCCTCAGGATAGCTTCAGAACTTGCCCCTCACTTCATTCATATGTCTGCTCAGGTATTCTCATCAGGGACTCCTTCCTTGCTCCCACCACCCTATTTAAGAATGGCTCCACCCCTATCACTTCTGAGCTCCTTTACATACTCTATTTTCTTTTACAACACTCTTCACCCCCAGATATTATAACATACAACTTGATATTATATAATATTAACTATACAAATATTATTGTATATAGTTATATGTATATTTATATATTACACACACACACAGACACACACACACAGGCTCATTGTCTGTCTCCCTCTCCCACCCCCATCTCATCACTAGAATAAGAATTCAACATCCCAGCTTGTAGAACAGTGCCTACCACGTAATAGGTAGCCCCAAAATTGTTGAACAAATTGCCAAAGTTATTCAAATTTCATCAGTTCTCCCAAGTGTCACCTGTGCAGTGTTGAGCTGGAGTTTTATGGTTTAGATACACTTTGAAACATCAGATTTTGAAATAATAAACCCTACTCACAATTCTGAGGAATTTGCCCAATGAGTAGAACTCAGTTTCTTCTTAACAGAACTTCCTTTAATACATTTGTTCCTCCTGGTTTTGGCATTCTCCCTCTCTAAACATCTCACTCTGTTCTCTCTCACTGGACATTAACTTTGTCCTGCTATATCTTGTTCAAGGTACCACATTTAAAATTCTGCCTACTGTTCTGCCTAAGGGAAACTATTATATCTTCTCAACATCATCAGATCCTCTAATTGGGTGCTGGAGAGCAAGAAAATCAAGGACTTGTGAACTGCTCATTTCTTCTGTCTTCCTTTGCTCATTTTTTGTTTCCTGAATAATTCTCCCTATCTTATTTTACAAAATCAAGGAGATTTATAGAAATAATGTTTACTGACTTCAACGCTATGGTTCAAAGTTATTATCCCTGGAAATCATATCCTGCTTAGAAATGTATCACAGATGAACCCATATTCTGGATCAGTGCACACATGTAATTATATAGAAAAAAAGGTATGTCAGAAAAGGTTGAACGTTGCAGACATGGGAAATCAACTGACCTCTACTTAAGTTACTGCCATGAATACACAGAGAGAAGACCCTGCATCTGTTTCACATTGTAAATGCCTGAAGTGTCCAGAGCAGCACCATAAACCCAGGGAGTGGCCAGCAAATACTCACTATAAGGGTGCTAAGGCCGTCCATAGCCTAACCTCTGAGGTAGTACTGTTAAGAGAGTCCGGTACTAATTTCATATAATTCTGAATATGTTTTTATAGGCTTTAAATCAAGTAACCTACTTCTAACCACTGAAAAGGAAATAACTAACTCCTTACTAGGCTTCAAGCTCCTCAAAGGCAACGGTTTTGTCTTATTCACAGCCACAGAGCCACGTGATTGCAGTACTGGACAGGACTTTAGAGGTCAACTAGTTCTAATCCAACCACCTTGAATGACTAGGTAATACGACCTATCACAGTTTCGTTTGGTTTTTTCATCTCTAATCACTGTCCCATCTCATACATGAGAATTTCAAACGAAGCAAACTGCAGTCTGAGTCTTTGGCAAGTAGACTAATTGAAATGACCTAATAGCCTTTGTTGGACCCATCTGGGACCAGAAGCAAGGTGGCAGTACCGTTCCTCTCCTCCCCCCTCCGCATCCCACACCGATGTGCCCAACTCCTCACAGCTGGGCAATCATGGCTGGCTCGTAAAGAAACGAATTTGCATGGCCCTCACAGGGATCTTCTCAAGCCTGGCTCTAGGAAAACATCGACTGGTGCTATTAAAACGCACAAAGTTATCACACTGGCGCTCATGTACTTACAGGAATGAGGAATGCAGAAACATCACCATCCACAAGACTAAGAACTGGCCCTGCCAGGGCAGACCGGAGATCGGTCTTCTCGGTCCTGGCCAGGGCACCAGACAGGAACCTCAGAAGCAGGGTGTTTTGTCAACA
This sequence comes from Mirounga angustirostris, assembly GCF_029215605.1. Lineage (NCBI taxonomy): Eukaryota > Metazoa > Chordata > Mammalia > Carnivora > Phocidae > Mirounga > Mirounga angustirostris. The sequence goes on along the minus strand of NW_026991716.1, from coordinate 77,325,531 downwards.
ACAACGGCACCAGACCCAAAGTCAGGAGACTGAGACCTGCTCCAAGCTCTGAGGCTTCTCTTCATCTGAAAACCGTAAAAGTTAGCAGACAGAAACTCTCCATGTGGTTCCAGACCTACAAGAGAGGCCCTGCAATGCTGTTAGGAAAATCAGCTTGGCCCCTTCAGCTTCCTTTCGTCCATCTCTTAGCTTTCCACACAGACGGTCAAAATGGGGCCTTTTAAAACTCTGCCTCAAAAGAAGGTGGTTCAGAGTAACACTTTGGCTGATATCACAAGACTCCCAGGGCAATGCTTCACTGCTTCCTCAGCATATGCCAGTGCCCATTTTACAGGGGGAGATTTATGATCCTTCCCTCAGTAGAGCGAGCCCAAGTTTTATAATATTCATTAAAAATCAGCACCACATGTAATAATATGGAATACTGCCGGGACACAAGGGGGCCAAGTTATAGGTGTTCAGGGAACGGGGCAGAATTCCTTGGCCTTGGCAAGGGTAACGTTGCAGGCGCTAGCACTGCACCAACACAACCGTCTTTTATTGCAATGTTCGTTCAGTCCAAGTCCTAATTACTTTCTGTGAAATCCTCACCACCATCAAGCTTTCTTCTGACAGGGCAGCCACACGATGGCCTTCAAGTACAGCAGCAACACCCGGGCAGCCTCCAGAGTAAGAGGCAGGGGAGAGCCTGGAACACAGTAGGAGTTGGGGCTGAAGCTGAGAGCGAGGCTCTTCATTTACACTTCGCAACTGCTCTCAACCCTTCTAAAACAAGTCGTGAGGGCTCACGGACTCGCTCAGTGCGACGGGCCGAGGCCCTCGGGTGAAGGATTCAGACGTCAACACAGCTGGTGGGTCGGAAGCTACTCTTCCTCTCCCCGCCCCCACTCATGGGGGACCCGGTTAGCTTTGTGGGGGCCCGTGGAGCATCTTTTCCCGCCCCTCCTGGGAAACGCTAGACAACCCAAGAATCCCAGGTCTCGACATCTGGCTCCTCTTCCTGGGGGGGGGTTGGGTCCTGGGCTCTGCACCCCTCCCCACGTGCCACACCAGCCCTCACCACTCCCCCCTCCACACCACAAGCCCCCAACCCTTGCCTTTCACGGCCCTTGCGAGTCCCGAACAAGGCCGGACCCAGCCAGGCGGTCAGCCGGGCCGGTAGCAGGGGGATCTCCCCGCCGCGCGGCTGCACAAAGCGGGGAGTGCAGCGGCGGCTGAGGCGCGCCCCCTCCCGCGAGCCGGCCGAGCGCGCGCGCCCGCCCCCGCCCCTCGCCCCCCACCCCAGCCCCCGGAGCGCCATTCGCGGAGCGGCTTACGCTAGTCGCCAGGCGTACGGCGCCCCAGCGGCCGGGGAGGTGCGCTGCCCGGCTCCCGTAAAGTTATTGTGAATGGGGAGCGGGTGACGTCAGCGCCGAATGTCAACAATGTAGCGATTGAGAGTGTGGGCGTTCCGGGGAGAGCGCGAGCCGCGCGGCGCGGAGCAAACAGCGCCGAGCCGCCGCCGCCTCAGCAGCAGCAGCAGCGACCGTGCACACCCGGGCTGCGGTCTCAGCAGCGCTAACGTGAGCGCCCGCCGCCGCCCTCGCCACCCCGCCTGCCTACTCCCGCTGCCGCCGGGCTCTCGCTTTCTCTCCGGCCTCCCCTCGACCCTTCCCCTCCCCCTACCCGGCACACACGGGGGGCTGGGAGCGAGCTGCCATGTGATGCGCGTCCTCTCGGTGAGCTTTTGGTGACCCCCGAACCGCCCACCGCGCCGGCTCCCTGGAGGGGGCTGCAGGCTGGGAAGACGCTGGGAAGAGGAGGCGGAAAAGGACGCAAAGTTCTCTGGCGAGGTGAGTCCCCGACCCCGGGTTCCGGGCCCCGGCGCCGGGCGGGGCGGCGGGGCAAGTTTGCGGGGGGCGCGGGAGCGCGGGGCAGGCGGGGAGGCGTGGGGAAGCGGCGCGGGAAGGGAGCTGCGGCCGCCCGGCGCGCAGCCGCCCGTCGAGCGCCCGGCCCGCTTTTATGGCATTTTCTAGGAACGGGAAGGGGGTGGGAGCCGAGCCGGCGGACGCGCCACGGCGAATATGCGCTCTTTCGCCAGGCTGTTTACGGCAGGCGAGGCGGCATTGTATTTTGCTCGCGTCGACGGGTGTTTTGGAACAGCAGGGGGAGGAGGAGCAGAGGGTAATAAGTCAGGCGTGGGGAGGGCAGGCTGGAGGGAGGCGCGCGTCCGCGCGAGCCGGAGCAGCTGTCAGACCCACGGCCCTGTTCCCGGCCCCCAGCCCGCGATCCCAGCGCCAGGCCCGGCGGCCTCCTCCTTGCCCGCGGCGTCCGCGCCTGGGGCTGTTCCGCAGGGACTGCGGCCGCCGAGCCTTCGCGCTCAGCTGTCAGTCGCCGCTGGGTGGCTAGGACCTCCGCGACTGGCGCGGCATCAAAGCCCAAGTTTAGGGTCCCGGGAAGAGGCAAGCTGGGGGCCTCGCAGCGCAGACCGCGGGAAGCGCGCTGGGTGGAATCCCTCCTAGAGAATGACCGCGTTATCGGAATGCGTCCCTGGGAGCTCGAACCGCGGGGGCTCGTGCCTTCCGACTGGGAAACCTTGCACCTTCCTCCCCCCAAGATTCTACATGAAATCAAAGTGCAACACACACACACACACACACACACACACACACACCCTCTTTTTCCTCCCCACACTTCAGTCTCCAAGCTCCACCTAGGAGAGGAGTTTATCGAGGAGACGCCTCTCCACCTCCCCGCGCCAAGGCTCCCTGTGATCGCTCCGTACTCCTCTCACGGGTGGGTGTGCTCAGTAGCCCAGTGCGGTTGGAGAGGGCGGCGGGCGGCGCTCATGGACTACCCCAGCTGCCCGCGAGAGGGGACTCGAGTGAGCATCTCGTCCACCTCAGTCTGGCCGAGGATTTGCAGGAACTCTAACCGTGGGAGGAAGCAGGCAGGGCCGAGTGTATGCCTGTGAAAGGGGCCGCGCACCCTTGGCTTCGGGGGTTGTGGACGTGCCGGGTATTCCCGGCACCTTCTCGCGTGTAGGCGAGTTTGACAACTTGCGGGAAGTTCCGGTGTAGGCGCTGTTCCGATGGTTTTGTCTGTGGCCGGAGAAGGCGCGCCTCCCAGCTCTCGCGCCCGGTCACCGCGGTCGCTGCGACCAGTGGCCCCCGAGAAAGGGGAGGGACGAGGGCGCCCCACCCCCTACTGAGCCGCAGACTCCCGGCGGGCCCGCGGGTTCCTCAGTTTTCACCTTCACTGTCTAGGGCTGCAGGCGCACTCTGTGTGTAAATTTCATCTGTTGAGCGTATTTAACTAAAAAGGGTAATTACTTCAGATGAAAATCCCTGTCTGCCTAGTGGGAACCTTGGCGGAGATGATGCCTAATGAGATATTTTGCTTTTGTCTGTTTAGAGTAAAATTAGAGATGTTAACTCTGATAACGGTTTTCTCAGATCATTAAAATGTAACATGTAGGAAAGGCATGTCGAGCCGCGAAGCTCTAGCTGACGTGAAAGAAGCTGCGCGTGAAAGGCTGCCACTCTCACCGCGGAGAGGGCTATTTTGGTAAGGCAGCGGGCGTCTTGCTGAAAATGTGAGATGGCCCCACCCTGGTTCTCTGGCAGCTTCCGAGTAAATGGCATTTTTCATTCTTGCAGGTAGTAATAAACGTGAGTCAAAGTGACATCTTGTTAGAATTAGTCTTTAGTCTGTAAGAGAGATTGCTAAATTACAGTGTTGCGTTCAAACTGCTCCAGTCTGTCAGCATTTCCATTATAAATTCAGGTTTTCAGGAGTTTATAATTTCACCACAAAACTTGTGGTGGCTCAAGTGTTTTTCCCTTCCAGTGTTTTGGTTTAGACAATACACTGATTGCCCAATTCTGCCCTACTTGTTGTTCCTGAAACTTGGAATGTCATACACGGGGGGGGGGGGGGGGGGGGGGGATCCCCCAAAATGGAATACACGACCATGAAATGAAGTACTTTTGTTAGAACACACTTTATTTATGCAGAGCAATATTTTCATTTTGGATTTTGGAAGGCTTTAGGTTTGACATTTAGTAATCTTAAGTGTGTTGAGTTAATTCCTCTGGTATCTGTTGATTCTGCAGGTGGATCGAAATATCAGTTCGTATTGTATATGCCAGGATTACACGGAAAAGCATTCTCTTCATACATGTGTATGTCTGAACTCTCAGCTAAATTATGAATACCCGTTTTAGTTACTTTTCTGTTCTTTGTAGATTGAATGTGAGGATCTGCCATAGAGAAAGGAGTAAGGCAGAAAGGGAGGGAGGGAATCAGAACAACCCACTCTCCCCCTCCCCAATTCACTTTTCAGTATCACTAATGCCTGGGAGGAAACCATTTATTCTCTTTCTATTGAATCATGCCTTTGACTCAGTGTCTTCAGACAAGTCCCTTCCAGTGGCTCAACCTCTGGCTGCTGTATGAGGGGCTTAATTATTTGCAAACTGCCTTGAAATCCCTGGATGAAAGGCACTGCATAAGTGCAAAGTATTGTTATTCAGATATGGAATTTAATGATCCATTACAGTTCATCAGGAAATGCACTTTGCAGTGATGGTAGGAAACGTTTCCACCTGATAGAGGGTAATAATAACTGCTTAAAAGTAGGTTCAGATTACAGATGAGACAATTAACTCTAGCCATGTGCTCTTCAATTTGTTGCAATTCATTTTGTGATCAAAGTGAGTCGCAGAGAGCCAGATGGTCAGGTTCATGTTCAAATCTCTCCTAGGCCAGCCCTTCACTTCTGGGCCCACTGTCTGCACGCCGTCGGGACTTATTCATTAGCGCTTGTGAGCTGTTCTGCAGAATGTATGATCGGGGACTCCTGTGATGCCAACAAAAGGGCTCAGGCCTATCTATATTGTTGGGAGCAGTTTAATTTTACTTGGATTAACTCACGCTTAGTGTCTCTGGTATGGATCCAGCCTTAACAAGGGAGGAAAGAGATCCTAGAGGCTCTCTAGCTCAGCTGTGTGGCGCTTTCATTCCCCTACCTTTTGTACCTCAGATTTCAGGCAGTATGGTATCTGGCTTGTTGCAAATGCTGGCTTCGTTGCTGAATGAATGACAGAATACTTAGAGAAATAAATACCCTTCCTGTTTTGCAGAGGGGGTGTGGTGTACGACCAGCTTTGTGGGCATGTGCTTGCTCTGTTGCATCCTCCTCCCCTGCTCAGAAGGATCTCACACTTGGTTGAATCTTCTGTTGTTAATCGTCTTGAAATCCTTAATAATTCTTGAATTCAGAGCCCTTCATTTTCATTTTTCACTCTCCTGGTAAGGAGGGGGGCGTAGCATGAAGGGGCAGGCGACCACTACTTTGTCTCGGCTTCTTGTCATGGACTGTTGCCAGGTAGGAATGGGTGGGAATACTGGCTTTGTGTTACCATGTCATCTGATTTATCCAAGAGGAGCTGTTTATCTGGACTTTTACATGGAATTCTTAATTTTTAAATATTAGCTCAAAATTTTTTAAATGTTGGATGAAATACACAGTTGCTAGACCTGGCCTGCAGGCAGCCTGTCTTCTACCACTGAACCGGCTAAAACATCTTACTGTTTAATTTTTCTGTATATGGCTATTTTCTGAGTGCCTGGCACATAGTAGATGATCTATGAGTCTCCACCAAATAAATGGTTGTAGCCATCCAAAAAGTTGCAAGATGCAAGAAAAACAGAACTTGAAATCCACACTGAGTCCCCCTCAGGGATTGATAACTTTCTTTTTGAGAGAGAATGCAACATGAAAGGCCAGAGACTTAATACCATGGGCACCATGTAATCCTCTGCAGGTACATAATCCCATTGCTTTTGAATAACCTTGTTCTCTATGTAGTTGTTATTGACCAGATGGGGTAACTTGGCTATTTATTGCCTGAGGACCTACATGAGAAATTGACATTTGAAAACATCCACTAAAATAATAGCTATGATTTGTTGAATGCTCCTTATGTGCCAGAAACAGTGTTAACTAATTTACCTGTACATATCTCATTGACTCCTCAAAGCAACCCTGTGAAGTAGGCATCGTGCCCATTCTACAGAAGAGGAATTTTCTCATTTTATGTTGCAAAGAATTTCATCTGGATGCAGTGTGTGTTTTCTTGACTGCCTAAAGGTTTTTCCCCATCCTGTATACACAGTCCAGCCCTGAGTCAGTGACTAGGTGTGAGGTGGGGACCATAGTAAACAGAGGACATGGTTCCTACTGTCCTGTACAGGGAACAGAAAACAATACTAGATGCAACATCTTTGTCAAAACCTACGTTTATACAGCAAACACTGCATCTGCCTCTCTGTTCCTCCCCTTTTCCTAACTGGATGTTAAAGAAGCTCCAGTGACATAGGACCCTACCAGAGGCACTGGAGGATTGGAAGCCAGGGCTGGTTGTAAAAATTTGCATTTTGGGGGAAAAGAAGATAAACTTCTGGCTCCACTGGAGCCACGTTAGGCAAAGCAGCAGCAAGTCCTTGGGAATGACAGAAAATCACTCCTGTTTTGTCAGTGACAGCATATGACCTAGTCCTGGCCCATCTTTAAATTTTATGTAAATATTTACAAATTGTTCTTCTCCAAACTGAAACCTGCTGTGAACTAAATATTTTGTAAATTCAGATAGATTGCCCACAATATCCTTTTTTTTTTTTTTTGGTCTAAGACATTTCATAGAAAAGTAGTTTTCTTTGCCAATTCAGCATTTTTTTCTTTTATTTTTTCCCCTTTTCTTTTCTCTTTCTTTTTAATTTCAGATGTCAGTCTACCTAAAACTGAAACCTAATCTTACCATCAGCATGCTGCTCAGCTTCCCTAATGCTGGAAGTATCCTCAGAATCACTTCTCTGTCCTTTTCAAGGACCATTTCTTTTCTAAAGAATATGGAAATTGAACCTTGTCCGACTAGTGGCACTACTTCACAAATAAGGCAGGAATTTTGCCTTTGTTTTTCCTTTTTTCCAAAATAATAAATCTCCCCGATCTGAAAGCATTTCACGTACTCGTTCATTGTAGTCATTGGAATTACAGCCAAAATGTCTCTCAGTCTTCCCCAGTGACTTCATAATCGTCATTTCTCTAGCATATTCCCCTGGTTAACTTCTCTTTTGTTCCTTAGCCTGATAATAAATTGTCCTTTGGTTCTGAGATGTGTCATTTTCCTCCCTGACCTTTTGTGTGTCTCCTGAAGGCTGTAGGACACACTGCAGATGCCCCTGAGAGCTGGTGCTTGGTTGAGAGCGAGCTCCTGTCTTTGTGTCAGCTTTCATCTTTTCCTTCCCCAAGCATTTAAATCTCCACTGTCCAGTGCTCCCAGGCTTCTCGTAATTGTTTTCATTTGTTCCTGAGCCTGCAGCTAGCATGGGACAAACTCCAGGTTCATTTCAGAAGAAATCTTTTTGAGTTTCCTGGTCCTCCATCAATTGTAGTCTTGCATATCCTTCTCTTCTCTCTCCCCGGTCACTTTCCGCAGATGCTTCTGGAGTTTCCTCGGGACTCTCCATGAGTCTTGCTCAGAAGGCTTGGACTTTCACTTAGGAGTTTAAAGTTGGGAGAGGCCCAGGGTGGTTATTCCCATTCTATAAGTATGAAAACAAGGGGAAGGTGCATACTCAGCAAGTTTCCTTAGGATCCCAGTATCCACACACTATTAGCAGTTTTTATTTTCTTCCCATTCTGTATTTTCCTAAGTGAAAAACCACGTGGATGCAACTAAATGGGCCCAAGTGTTCAGAAGTGCCAGTCTTTAGAGATAGATGCCTCATTCATTCCATAAATAAACATATACTGAACATCTCTTATGTGGCAGGCATGGTGTTAGGTGATCATAGTGTTCATGGGGAGCAAACCCAGTCCTGGTCCCTGTCCTAGTGAAGAACGACATCAAGTAGGAGAGATGACAGGGCACCCGGGTGGCTCAGTCAGTTAAGCATCTAACTCTTCTCTGCTCATGATCTCAGGGTGGTGAGGTCAGCCTGCATCAGGCTCCGTGCTCAGCGGGGAGACAGAGCTTGCTTGAGATCCTCTCCCTCTCCTTCGGCCCCTCCCCCTGCTCGTGCTCTCTCTCAAATAAATAAATAAATCTTAAAAAAAAAAGTAGAGATGACATTAATTAGGTAGTGACAGATCACCCACTGCATGTTCTGTGAAGGAAGGTATTCCATGCAGCAGAGGGAATGGGGGGATTCCACCAGATTGGGAAGTTGGGGTAGCTCTCCCTGAGAAATTAATGGAGTGAGCTGCCATCAGGGCCTATCTGAAATTTGGGGCTTGCGGTTTCCTCATAGCCTCCTAATCCTATTAATTCACTACTATCTTTGGCCCTTTGGAGTATTGCATAAACCATGATATAACCCTTGGGGCCATTTTGGCAAATAATGGTTCCTGTATACAGAGTCCAGAATTGATTTATTTACCTGTGTCTTTAGAACCTGATAAAAACAGAATTGTTAATTGCCAAGAATACTGTTCATTTTCATACTTGGAAAGAAATTCAAGGTAGCATTTTTATTTTGAACCTATTTAGGGTCATTTTGACATTTAAATGATTAGAAGTTACACAGACATCCTTCCCAGTTGGCAGGTATGTGTGTGACCTAGGCAAGGATCGTTAGTGAAAATGTGACTCCAGCTTCTGTATGAAACCCCTGCTTAGCTCAGAGCAGGAAGGTTTCCAGCCTCTGAAGACCAAGAAGGATTATTTAGACTATTCTTAGCACAATTTAGGAGTTTTGACAGTATTTATTTTATTTTAAGGCATTTTTTTAAAAGATTGATTTATTTATTTTAGAGAGAGAGAGAATGAGCAGGGGGAGGGGCAGAGTCAGAGGGAGAGAGAGAATCCACAAGCAGATTCCCCGCTGAGCGCAGAGTCTGACTTGGGCCTTGATCCGAGGGCCCTGAGATTATGACCTGAGCCAAAACCAAGAGTTGGTGGCTCAGTCCGTTGAGTATCTATTTAAAACAAACTACTATATTGTATGCTAAAACTCTTTTTCTTTGATAATAGCTAACCTATGTTGGGAGCTTCCTCTGTGTGTTACTCATATTAACTCATTTAATCCTTGTAACAACCCAGAACTAGGTGTGATCATTAGAAGCTAAGGCACAGATGTCACCCAGCTAATGAGGGGTAGAGCTGGGATTGGAAACTAGGTGTCTTATGCTAGAGCCTCTTCCCTTAACCACCATGCTTTTCTGTGCCCCCACCCACTCTCCCCTCCCCCTGCCTTTCCTTTTTGCTCTCTAGCAGTTCTCAGAAGTGGAAATATAGGCCAACTCACTCAGCAATATTGGATTATTTTGTTGATGTCTCTCTGAAAGATAAAATTGAAAAATAATGTGCCAGTGAACTCGAATGAATATATCTTCTGTCTCTCATATGATTCATTTTCTAGTAATTTCATTCCTCAGGTTTAATTGTCCATTTGGGGATCAGAGAACAGAAGTGGTGACATAAAGACCAAAGAAGAGCTAGATAAAGAACATGAATCCCATGGCTCTGTCCCCAGGATTTTCTTGTAGTTCAAGCTTCTACCTTTTGTTAAGTAAAGACTTTGTTTTTAGCTTTTTTTTTTTTTTTTTTTTTTTTTTAATGAGGTAGGAAAGGTGAAAGAAACCATTCCTATACTAGGTAGATTATTCTACTGAGGTGGAAGAATTTCATGCGGAACCAATTCCATTAGAGCTCCTAATTAGAAATATTATCTACTAGTAACAGATAAAAGCAGGTAACCTTTGCTCTCATTCTGGTCAATTTCAGGAAGAGATTATCTTGCCAGATTAGCATGTTGCAACTCTCAACTGGGGATTTGAATGGTTTTAAAGGACTCAGCGAGGCAGTTGGTTTGGCAGTGACCCTGATTATCTCAGGTTTGCAGGGTCACTGTTGAGAATGCTGACTCAGCTCTGCCCTGGGACGGACATCCAAGTTGTCTTCCTTAGTCAAGAGGCATTATTCTTGGGAGCTGCTAGAACATCAAGCATACATTTGAAGCCCAATTTGGAAAATGATCTAGTATATGAATGTATTGTGCTTATTTTTCAGTATTTAGTTCAAATTTTGGAGGTGGCTAAATGAGGAGATGCTTAGTGTGTCACTGTTGGAGGTTTTAAGTGATTAAAAAAATCAAGCAGATGAGTGCATAAAGATTTCTATGCAAACAATGATGAGCTTAAATTAAAGCTGCTGATTTCGTGTGAGAATTACTTGCATTGATTTGCAGAATATATGGGTTCAAGATTCCATATTATGCAAATGAATGAGCCCTGAAGAGTCAAACTGGAAAAAAAAAATGAAATTAACTATAAAGATATTATTACCCATTCAGCAAGAAGAAAATGTAGACATACTTAGAGTTAACCCTTACTTCTCATCCATCTCCTCGGGAAGATCAGTGTCAGGGATGATGATCTTTTCTGCAGTTGTAAAGCTAGGCAAGGTTTGCTATCAGTTCTTCACTATCTTCTTTCCCATTCTTCTGCACTCTGCGGCCTTTCAGCCACCAGTGCCCTTAACTAGTCCCCTGGTTCCCTTTCAAAACCAATCTCAGAAAGGGATTTTATGAAACCAATTTTACTAGGATGTAAACAACAGCATTTCTAGTATCATTACTTCTTTCTGAAGCATCAGCATATTAATAGGAGACAAAGCCAAAGAAGTGAAATTCTGTAGATGGAAATGTTAAGATTTCACACACTCGTAAACCGGTTGTTGGAGGACATTTCTGAGTGAAGGGAGGGCTGTTTATAAATCCAACCCTGGATAGAGGATATACATAAGCAGAGGATAAAAACCACTGTAATATTAAAAATGAAAAGGGCCGATGATTTTTAATGTTATAATAATTATATTTGTCAGTGAATACCACCTTCCTTCTGCGAAACACTGGATCTGATCACACAAACCTGTGTGACAAGATGGTGTGTTATTTGACATTTCAACAGAGCTTCAAGGAAAAGCCACTTGGTTTATAATTAGGAATTTTTGTTATTTTAGTAGCAGTGAACCCAAAATACTCTATTATCCTTAAGTGTTCAATTTTAGGAGAAAAAAAAAGCAGTGGACCCCACTCAACTGCCTCCCTACCCTATTTTGTTACTAAAACTTGAGTTGATACATTTACAAATCGACATGCCCTAAGCTATTAGCATGGTGCTGACATCTGGATGTTCGGAGAAGTTGACTGACTAATGAAGCCGTGTTTATTTTAGATAGACATGCTGCCTGCTAAGAACCCAGTTGTGGAGTCTCAACTGCCTTGCCTAGCACCCCTTCCCCAAGGCAAACTACTCCAGCAACCATGCTATGTTGAGTTGATGGCGCCATCTAGTGCCTATCTGTGGAACTGTCCTGCTGGACATTTCCTTTGCTGTATAGGTCGGATCACTGAGCAGCTGGGTGGAAGAGGAACCTTTTCTGGGAGTTCACCGTCTAGTGGGGGACCTTTCTCTAATTCCTACCCCTCCTCTGTCTTCGTTGTTTAGTTATACCTCCGTGCCTTCTTTTCTCCCTGAGTCCATTTCCTTCTGTTCCTCAATCACTAGTATCCCCTTTTTGTAGCCATTCTCCCTTCTATTTTTCTCTTCCAATTATTGGTCATTTTTTTTTTTAAGCCAAAAAAAAAAAAAAAATCAGTGCTCACAACTGATAAATATAAAGATTTTTTAAATGTTACATTATGCCAAAATAAGAGAATGCCTTGCATTTTAAAGTGAAATTAATCATTTAAACCATGTTAAAAGAACCAGAGTGAAACCAAAGACCAAATCCAAAAGTCTTATTTAGAAGGCTGTCCCCTTATCTTCCTCTAATTGATGCTTCCTCAAACACAGTCAATCAGGAGGCTTTTTTCGTTTTTAATTGGTTTTGGAACTATTGTTATAGTACTATTTTCTCTTTTTAAGTTGCAAATTTAACCTCTCACTTGTATTTTACCTTCGAGACAGTTTCATGGACTGTCCTGGAACACTGTCTCACTAGCATGGTATAGTCTCTATGGGAAAATGCATTCTGAGTTCCAGAAAACCAGTTTTCCTGTAGATTTTTGGGTCCTGTATTAGATGAGAGACCAGAGATGAAAGACGTGTAGGACAAACGTGAGATGTAATTATAACATTGTGGGATCTGAATTAGTGTACAGGTTTAAGTCTCCCACATCAAACAGTGAATTTTAAATTTCCACTATTTTGTTAAGCATCTTGATATTGTGGGTATGAAAGTAAGTCCCCTCTGAAAAACAGGAACTGTGCTGGTCTGTTACCAGTTTTTGTGGTCAGTAGGGCAACTATTTTGATTTTTCAGAAGGCAGGAAAAGCAGTTAAATCCAGTTAAAATTAAAACCAGTTAAAAGTAACTGGCTTGTAAGATTTGAATGCAGCTGTTCCACACATCACAACACTGAGAGTGAGCTGTTTGTTTATCACCACTATTCATTATTATGATCGTTGCTCCTTTTGGAGCAGTGGCGTATAGATTATTTGTATTTTTGGTCTAACCTTGGAAAATAGAAGGGTCGAGAGGTTCCTGTTTGCTAATTTGCATGTACCTTGTTTTGATTTTTGCTGGGTAGGTGTGTGCACCTTATGTATGCAAGAGTAATTTAGCATGTCAGCAGTTTCCTACCAGAATCGCTTGCTGACTCACGAAGCTGATGCGGCACTCAGCTGGCCGCACTGTAAACTGCCCACAGTACCATGCTGCCCTTGCAGAGCACCCGGGCAGGTGAACGACAGGCAGGCTGTTTTCAGATCTGCAGTCACTGCTGAGCTGGGTTCCCTTCTTCCAGCAGCCAGTCAGAGCCTTCCGGTTGCAGGGTAGAATATTGGGCATCTTTCTACCTTTGCAGAGACTGCGTAAGAACCATGGCACTTCTGGGACTCTCTCAGGAGAATGGATTTTTTGCTTCATTTAAATTTTCTGGGGATCTTTAAGGGGAGAAGGGTAAGGGGATGATATTAAGGGGAAAGGTATATGCTGTTATTTCTTCCTTAGCACTAAAAGGAACTCTCATAAACCTTTAACATAGGTTTTCTTGGTGTAACTGAAACCTGACCTAGTTCTCCCTCCGGGAAGGAGCATGTGCCTTGAGTGGGGAAGTAGGGGAGTGGGTGCTCAGTGGCTAGCCTGACATGGTTTTGTGTGGTTCGAGCCCTTAAGTGATGACAGAGTTTGTATATATCTGTTGCATGTTATTAAGGTTATAAAACAAAACAAAACAAAAAAACAACAACCTGACCTCAGGTCATTTTAAATCTGGTGTGTGTTTTCAAAGATGGTTTCACTGTTTGTTTTTGGAGTTCAGTTCTGCTTATTTTCATCGGAAAGTGTGAAATGTTACTTTTTTGAGGTTTCTAAATAAACTTCCTTTTATAGATACAAGTTGATCAAATCATCCTAACCTGTCTTGAGAAGGATGAATAACTTGAGATCAGCTGGGGAAGGGAAGCTTTGCACATCCTTGAGTTCTCCTTTTTTTTCTTTCTTTCTTTCTTTCTTTCTTTCTTTCTTTCTTTCTTTCTTTCTCTTTTCTTCTCTTCTCTTCTCTTCTCTTCTCTTCTCTTCTCTTCTCTTCTCTTCTCTTCTCTTTTCTTTTTAGCTTCAGTAAGCATTCTGATGCAGCTTTGACCAGTAATAAAGAAAAAGCCAAGCCACAGTGACTGTGTGTAACATGATGTTGATGGAAGTTCTTGGTTTCCGCCGATACAAATGACTCATCAGTATCAATAGAATTGTGACTTCTAATAATAACACAGTGCAAGACCTTCACAACATGTGGTTTTAGCCCTAGCTGTTAGTGAAAGGTTGGAAAATATTAGTTTGAGCTTTTTTTTTTTTTTTCTGATCTCATGATTTCACCCAAGTATAAAGTTGTTTTTTGTAGGTGTGATGATCACACTATTGTTTTTTCATCTTAGTGTTTTTAGTTTCATTATGACCAAGTAGCCAAAGTCAGATCATTTCATCGTTTAGAAATCTGTGTAGTAAGCATCTCCTGTCAGGGGCTGTGTTTTGAGGGAAATGTGGCCGAAAAGCAAATCCTCTCTGAACAGAGAAAGGAAAAAACCGGTACCTACTACAGTCCACAGAGCTGCTTGCCTCCTACACAGCGTCTACTATGGAGGGCTGTGGTATTGCTGACTAGCCCTATTGCCCTGTGAGTCATTGTCAAAGGATTCCAAGAGGAAGGTTAACAGAAAATGCGAGTCAGAGGAAACAGCCAAGTGGAGAAGGGGCACTTATCGCAGGAGGAAGGGCCTGGCCTCATTTCCATGGCCAGGGGGCTGCCTGGGAGACCCTGAACATCATGGGGAGGTCCCAGCTGTGTTCACACAGTACAGCCTATTGACTTGCATCTGTGTATGTGAGCGTTCTTGTTTTCCTGTTTAGTTTTGCTTTGTTTCGCCTGTAGTTTGGCCAGACCGTTCAGGATCATTATCTTGACCACAGCAGTCTGACCCAAGAGCCTTTCCTTTTTGCATTTTGTAACGCAGGCAGCTGAATTTCTAAAATTTCTAGTTTTTTCTTTCTAAACGTCATCTTTAGAAATGTTCCGTCGTTTGTTTCCTAGTTACTTTTGCTGTGTTAGCCTTGATCTGGGAAATAAACGCTTAAGAAGCAACACACCGGTAGAATTTTACTAGCTCAAATTTTGTGTCCGTCTTGCCTCTTTCATACTTCATTTTAGACAGATTTTTTTTTTTTTTTTTTTTTTGTCTCCTGCCATCTTCTCAGCATTTGGGGATTTTAATACTAATACCTCCCTGTTAACGCTTTTACCCTTGTGTCTTGATATCCTGTGGAGTTTCCTTTTGGGCCTCTTTTACTTTCCCTCTTGGCAAGTATTTGCCTTTCTTTCTCTCTGTGAGCACTCACCTCTTCTCACTTGTTCTCTTAGATTCCATTTGCTCCTGCCTGATGCCCATGCCCCTTTCTCACACCGTTCTTGTACAGACCCTGGCATGCACACACACATGAAATGCATAATTACATACTTACATGCACGCCCACGTGTGCACACATGCACCTACACGCTCCTCCTCTCTGACCCTGGTCTCTTGCTTGCAGAGACCCCTGCAGTGGCCTCAGCTGCTGCTGTTGTTCTTCCTTGCCAGCAGCCTGTTTCTGGAAAGGGATGTTCAGGTGGGAAGGAAATCAGCAGGGGAGCCAGAACTGGCTTCCTCCCTGCTACTGAGAATGCATCCTGGGAAGGAGGCTGGATTTTGAGGAACCAGGAAGAGGCCCAAGGGAGGCCCCAGGTTTAGAAGCCAGGCCGGAGATAGGCTAGGCTCAGGGAAATGGGCAAAGGAAGATAAGAGGTTGAGATGGCTCTGCCACCCAACTATAATTTTGAGAATCCCGATGGTGTTGGAAATGCCTCTGGATGGGGTGGGGTAGCTGAGAGAATTAAGGGGAGGAAGAGGCCCAGAACCCAGAGTGTGAAAGAGGACTGGAATATTGGAATTGCCATCTGGCTGTTAATATGCTTGTACGGCCTGGTCGGTCTGTGGGAACAGGCAGGAGAGTGCGTGGGACCCACAGTAAGGAGTAGCTCTCCCTCTGCAGCCTCAGGCTCTCTCCCATCCCTGAAGGGAGGCCTTCCCTCACACCCGGTGGAGCGCAGGGACCGCCTTCCTTCTCAGGTGCCTCACCCCTTTCCTTTCCTTCCTTTTCTCCAAAGATTTTATCACCTTCTGACATCCTATATGTGTGGCTTGCTTGTTTATTGTCTCTCTCCCTCACTATGACATAAGCTCAGGGGCTATTGTTTCCTGGGGTCACTGTGGTAGTCTCAGTACCTGGGAAAGTGTCTGGCACTCGGGGTGTTCAATAAATATGTATTTGTTGAATGAATGAATGAATGAATGAACTCATTGACTTCCCCTCTTTAAAAATCATCTATGCTTCTTGCTGCCTCCTTGGCAGAACATTTAAAGCTTCTCATAACCATCCCCACCTCCCACTTCAGGTGTCTTTTTTTTTTTTTTTTTACCAGTGTTTCCTTCGTGTGGAACTTCAGTTAAATGCCTCTTAAGCCAACTTATGTTTTTATTTTGTACAGTTTCCTAATGTATGAGTTATGTATGTTGACTCAAGTTTTTAAAAATTTTCCTAAAATTACTTCTTAGACAAATCAGTACTTATTGAGAACTTGCTCTTTGTGGAGAATCTGTTAGGCACAGGATATGATTTGTGGGATTCAATATCAGTATAAAATATGGTCCCTGTCTATAGGGAAGTTGTTTTATCTTGGAAATGACACATATAAACATGAAGCATTTGAAGTACAGTGCATGATAATATGTGATCAAGGGCCGGAATGAATAATAGAGGTAAGTGTGGTAGGAGTTGGAGAAAAGAGTCAGCAAGGATTGGAGGACTGGGAAACTTTAAAAGGAGGAGCTGGATCTGTATATGTCCTGAAAATATTTGGGAATTTGCTGAAATGGTCTTTAATTCCCTAGTTGGTACCTTCAGGATTTTATAGATGTCAGGTTTATGAGCTTTATTGTCCATATCGATATCCCTTTCTTTAAAGATTTTTTTTTTTTTTTTTTTTGACACACAGAGAGAGATAGTGAGAGCAGGAACACAAGCAGGGGGAGTGGCAGAGGGAGAAGCAGGCTCACCGCTGAGCAGGGAGCCCGATGCGGGGCTCGATCCCAGGACCTTGGGATCATGACCCGAGCAGAAGGCAGGCGCTTAACGACTGAGCCACTCAGACGCCCCTTGATATCCCTTTCTTGACCATTCTTAAGATGTAATGAATGGGGGTGCCTGGGTGGCTCAGTCGGTTAAGTATCTGACTCTTGGTTTCAGCTCAGGTCATGATCTCATGGGTTGTGAGTTTGAGCCCTACATCAGGCTCTGAGCTCAGCAGGGAGTCTGTTTGAAGATTCTCTTCTCTTCCCCTCCCCCATTCATGTACATGCATGCTCTCTCTCTCTCTAAAATAAATCAGTAAATCTTTTTTTAAAAAGATGTAATGAAGGGAGGAATATGAAGGATTCTAAATGCAAACATGCAAAATTCTCATATAATAGTACAAGAAGTTTAAAATGTATGAGGAGGGCGCCTGGGTGGCTCAGTTGGTTAAGCGACTGCCTTCGGCTCAGGTCACGATCCTGGAGTCCCAGGATCGAGTCCCGCATCGGGCTCCCTGCTCAGCAGGGAGTCTGCCTCTCCCTCTGACCCTCCCCCTTCTCATGTACTGCCCCCCCACCCAAATAAAAATAAATAAAATCTTAAAAAAATAAATAAATAAAATAAAATGTATGAGGAGTCCGTACCTTTCACTGAAAAAAATGTGCATAGAACTTCTGTTCGCTAACACAGACCTTTTGGGAAAGGTGGGAGAATAGAATCCCAAGCTTACCTTGTCCCACAGACACACTGAGGCAACAACTACATTATGCAGCTAACTCTGAAAACAACCTGAAGACTGGCAGAATGTATCTTCCACAACTAACTGTAGAGAAGAGGCCACATCAAAAAGGGTAGGAGGGGTAGAAATGTGGTTAGGAACCAAACCCTTGGCACAACTAACTACAAACAGGAGGGATGACATAAGCAAGGGGGATCAGACTTCACACTGGCCACCCCTGGCCCAGGACCTGCACTGGACAGATAAGTCCCTCATAACATCTAGCTTCAAAAATCAGCAGGCTTAACTCTGGGAGCTTTTTTTTTTTTTTTTAAGATTTTATTTATTTATTTGACAGAGACACAGCGAGAAAGGGAACACAAGCAGGGGGAGTGGGAGAGGGAGAAGCAGGCTCCCCACTGAGCAGGGAGCCCGATGCGGAGCTTGATCCCAGGACCCCAGGATCATGACCTGAGCTGAAGGCAGACGCTTAAGGACTGAGCCACCCAGGCACCCTCTGAGAGCTTTTAAAAATCAGCAGGCTTAACTCCGGGAGAACCGAAGGGTGATAGGAAATGGAGTCCCTGCCCTTCAAGAGCCAGAATGTTAAATAACTCAGCCTGAGACATAGCACAGAAGTAGCAGTTTGAAAGCCCCAGCGATATACTTGAAGGAGGTTTATTGATTAATCTCAGAATGTGTGCCAGAGGGGCAGGGATCTGCAGGAGATTTCTCTGGAAACAAAAGTGCTAGCAGGCACCATTTTTCTAGCCCTTCTTCAGCCTAGGTAACCAGACACTTGTAGGAGCCAACCAGTTCTAACATTGTCCATCTACCTTGCTAGCACCGTGAGCCCCACCCTGGCATTCTCCTGCAGACCTGCCCCACCCAGCCTATCTACTTCAGCAGGCGTCCCTCCAAAGTGGCTACTGCTTCATCACACCTGGTAGGCAGCCCCAGCTGAGATTGATGCCTTTCCAAAGTGACTGCTGCCTTGGGAAGGAGGGAGATAACCCCACACCCCAGCAGGCCTATAGTTCCTGCAGCCAAGCCTCTTAGCTGGCTGTGCAGGGAGCAAGCCCTGCCCTTCAGTGTGCCTGCAGCTGTAGCAGAGAGGCTAACTGCATACAGGCTGAGTGCCAGCTCTGTCCACCAGTGAGCCCACAGCCGCCACAGCCAAGCCTCTTAACAGTCAGGGAGAAAACCCTGTGCAGTGTATCCACAGTGGGAAAAGCAAGTCATTACAGCCAGCTGGGCTGAAAGCAGCTCAACCTCAACAGGAGGGAACATTCAGTCCACACAGGGGCCACTTTTAGAGCACCTCGTTCTGATGATGGGGCGGGGGGGATTTGCTACAGGGCACCATAGGACCTCTTTTAGACAAGGAGAGTAGTTGACCTACCTAATACATAGAAACAAATGCAGAGAGTTAGAGGAAATGAGACAAAGGAATATGTCCCAAATGAAAGAACAAGACAAAGTCACAGTACAAGAGCTGAATGAAACAGAGATAAGCAATATGCCTCATAAAGAGTTCAAAGTAATTGTCATAAAGATAGTCCCTGGATTGAGAAAAGATTGGGTGAACTCAGAACTTCAACACAGAGACAGAAAATATAAAAAAGAATCAATCAGAGCTGAAGAATTCAATAACTGAAATGAGAAATTACTCTAGAGGAAATTAATAACAGATTAGAGGATGCAGGAAAACAAATCAGCAATCTGGAAGAAGGGTAATGGAAAGCAACCCAGCTGAACAGCAAAAAGAAAAAGGAATAATAAAAAATGAGAAAAGGTTAAGGGAACTCTCTAACATCATCAAGTGTAATAGCATTCACATTATAGGGATTCCAGAAGAAGAAGAGAGAGAGAAGGGGACAGAAAACTTATTTGAAGAAATAAGAGCTGAAAACTTTCCTAATCTGAGGAAGGAAACAGACATCCAGGTCCAGGAAGCACAGATATTCCCTAATGAGATGAATTCAAGGAGGTCCACACCAAGACACATAATAATTAAAATGGTTAAAAGTAATGATAAGGAGAGAATCTTAAAAGCAGCAAGAGAAAAGTTACATTCAAGAGAAACCCTATAGTGCTCTTGGCTGATTTTTCAACACAAGCTTTAAAGGCTAGAAGAGAGTGGTATGACATATATTCAAAGTCCTGAAAGGAAAAAAACCTACACAACCAAGAATACTCTACTTGGTAAGGCTATCATTCAGAATTGAAGGAGTGATAGTTTCCCATACAAACAAAAGAGTTCATTACCACTGAACCAGTCTGATAAGAATGTTAAAGGGAATTCTTTAAGTGGAAAGAAAAGGCCATAACTAGAAGTAAGAAAATTAACTTACTATCAATAAGGAAATATATCAGAAAGGAAATATGTAGTAAAGGTGGTGGATTAATTACTTATAAAGTCAGTATGGAGATTAAAACATAAAATTAGTAAAATCAATTATATCTACAAAAATTAATCAGGGAATATGCAAATTAAAAAGATGTAAAATATGACATATACATAAAACATGGAGGAGGAGGAGAAAATGTAGTGCTTTAGAATGTGTTTGAACTTAAATGATCATCAGTTTAATATAGACTGCTATACACATAGGATGTTATATGTGAACCCAATGGTAACCACAAATCAAAACCCTATAATAAATGCACAAAAAATAAAGAGAAAGGAATCCAAGCATAACACTAAAGATGGCCATCAAACCACAAGGGAAGAGAGCGAGAGAAGAAAAAACAGAAAAGAACTACAAAAACAGCCAGAAGGGGCGCCTGGGTGGCTCAGTCGTTAAGCATCTGCCTTCGGCTCAGGTCATGATCCCGGGGTCCTGGGATCAAGCCCCGCATCGGGCTCCCTGCTAGGCGGAAGCCTGCTTCTCCCTCTCTCATTCCCCCCCCAACTTGTGTTCCCTCTCTTGCTGTGTCTCTCTCTGTCAAATAAATAAAATAAAATCTTAAAAAGAAAACCAAAAAGCAGCCAGAAAACAATGAACAAAATGGCAGTAAGTACATACCTATCAGTAATTACTTTAAATGTAAATGGACTAAGTGCTCCAATCAGAAGAATGGATGACTGAATGGTTAAAAAACAAAACAACAACAACAAAAAAGACCCATCTATATGCTGTCTACAAGAGACTCACTTCAGACCTAAAGACAGACTAAAAGTAAAGGGCTGGGAAGAGATAGTCCATGCAAATAGAAGGAAAAAAAAGCCAAGGTAGCAGTAAGACAAAATAGACTTTAAAATAAAAACTGTAGCAAGAGACAAGAAGGGTATTATATAATGATAAAGGGATCCATCCAACAAGAGGATGTAACAATTGTAAATAACTATGTATCCAACAAAGGAGCACCTAAATATATAAGGCAAATATTAACAGACATAAAGGGAGAAATTGACAGTAATAGAATAATAGTAGGGGATTTTAACACCCCAGTGGAGAGATCATCATCAGTGGACAGTTCATTCAGACAGAAAAGCAATAAAGAAACAATGGCTTTGAATGACACATTAGATGGACTTAACAGATATATTCAGAACATTCAAGTGCCCTGGAACATTCTCCAAGATAGATCACATGTTAGGCCACAAAATAAGTCTCAATAAATTTAAGAAGACTGAAATCATACCAAGCATCTTTTCTGACCACAATGGTATGAAACTAGAAAGCAATTACAAGAAAAAAATCTGGAAAAAACACAAACATGGGAGGCTAAACAGCATGCTATTAAACAACAAATGGATCAATGAAGAAATCAAAGAGGAAATAAAAAAATATCAAAAACTAATGATGTACTATATGTTGGCTAACTGAATTCAAATTAAAAAAAAAAAAAATACATGGAGACAAATGAAAGTGAAAGCACAATAGTCCAAAATCTTTGGGATGCAGCAAAAGCAGTTCTAAGATGGAAGTTTATAATGATACAAAAACCTACCTCAGGAAACAGGAAAAATCTCAAATGAGCAATCTACCTTATAACTAAAGAAACTAGAAAAAGAACAAACAAAGCTCAAGATTAGTAGAAGGAAGGAAATAATAAAGATCAGAGCAGAAATAAATGAAATAGAAACTAAAAAAAAAAAAAAATAGAAAAGATAAATGAAACCGAGAGCTGGTTCTGTGAAAAGATAAGCAAAATTGATAAACCTTTAGCCAAACTCATCAAAAAAAAAAAAAAAAAGAGAGAGGACTCAAATAAGTAAAATCAGAAATGAAGGAGGAAAAATAACAACTGACACCACAGAAATACAAAGAATTATGAGAGAATACTATAAGAAATTTTATGCCAACAAATTGGACAACCTAAAAGAAATGAATAAATTCCTAGAAACCTCCAATCTTCCAAAACTAAATCAGGAAGAAATAGAAAATATGAACAGACCAATTACTAGTAACAAAGCTGAATTGGTATTAAAAAAAACTCCTAACAAATAAGACTCCAGGACCAGGTGACTTCACAGGTGAATTCTACCAAACATTTAAAGAAGAGTTCATGTCTGTTCTTCTCAAACTATTCCAAAAAACAGAAGAGGAAAGGAAATTTCCAGATTCATTCTACAAAGCATTACCCTGATACCAAAACCAAAGACATGACAAAAAAGGAAAATTACGCATCAGTATTCCTGATGAACATAGATGCAAAATTCCTCACCAAAACATTGGCAAATTGAATTTAAAAAATACGGTAAAAGGATCATTCACTGTGATCAAGTGGAACTTATTCCTGGGATACAAAGGTTGTTAAATATTCACAAGTCAGTCAACGTGATACATCGCATTAACAAGAGGAAGGCTAAAAACCATATGATTATCGCAGAAGATGCAGAAAAAAGCATTTGATTAAATTCAACATTTGTTCTTGATAAAATCTCTAAACAAAATGGGCTTAGGGGAACTACTTTGACACAATTAAGACCATATATGAAAAATCCATAGCTAACAGCATATTTAATGGTGAAAAACTGAAAGTATTTCCTTTAAGACCAAGAACAAGACAATGATATCCACTCTTACCACTTTTATCCAACACAGTGCTATAAGTCCTAGCTGCAACAGTCAGACAAGAAGAAGAAATAAAAGGTATCCAGATTGGTGAGGAAGAAGTAAAACTCATCATTTGCAGATGATATGATACCATAGATAGAAAAGACTAAAGACTCCACCCAAAAAACCCCAAAACTGTTAGAACTAATAAGTGAATTTAATAAAGTTGCAGGAATAAAAATATACAGAAATCTGTTGTGTTTCTGTACACTGATAATAAAGTAGCAGAGAGGGAAATTAAGAAAACAATCCCATTACAGTTGCACCAAAAAAAACAAACAGACTTAGGAATAAATTTAACCAAGGAGGTGAAAGACCTATCCTCTGAAAACTATAAACATTGATGAAAGAACTCGAAGACAACACAAACAAATGGAAAGACATGCCATGCTCATCAACTGGAAGAATTAATATTGTTAAAATGTCCATACTGCCCAAAGCAATCTACAGATTTAATGCAATCCCTACCAAAATACCAATAGCATTTTCCATAGAACTAGAACAATTAATCCTAAAATTCATATGGAACCACAAAAAATTGAGTAGCTAATGCAATCTTTTTTTTTTTTTTTAAGATTTTTTGTTTATTTTTTAACAGAGAGAGAGACAGCGAGAGAGGGAACACAAGCAGGGAGAGTGGGAGAGGGAGAAGCAGGCTTCCCGCCAAGCAGGGAGCCCGGTGTGGGACTCGATTCCAGGACCCTGGGATCATGACCTGAGCCGAAGGCAGACACTTAATGAATGAGCCACCCAGGCGCCCCAAGCTAATGCAATCTTGAGAAAAAAAGAACAAAGCTAGAGGTATCACAACCCTAGATTTCAAGATACACTGCAAAGCTGTAATAATCGAAACAATATGGAAAGGGCACAAAAATGGACACATAGATCAATGGAACAAGATAAAGAGCCCAGAAACAACCCACACTTACATAATCAATTAATCTATGATAAAGGGGGCGCCTGGGTGGCTCAGTCGTTAAGCGTCTGCCTTCGGCTCAGGTCATGATCCCAGGGTCCTGCGATCAAGTCCCACATCGGGCTCCCTGTTCGGCGGGAAGCCTGCTTCTCCCTCTCCCACTCCCCCTGCTTGTGTTCCTGCTCTCGCTATCTCTCTCTCTGTCAAATAAATAAATAAAATCTTAAAAAAAAAATCTATGATAAAGGAAGCAAAAATACACAATGTAGGAAAAGACAGTCTCTTCAATAAATGATGCTGGGAAAACTGGACGGCTACATGTAAAAGAATGAAACTGGACCACTTTCTTACACCATACACAAAAATAAACTAAAAATGGACTAAAGACCTAAATGTGAGACCTAAAACCATAAAACTCCTAGAAGAAAACATAGGCAGTAGACTCTTGGATATCAGCCTTAGCAACATATTAATGGATATTTCTCCTGAAGCAAGGGAAACAAAAGTAAAAATAAACTATTGGGACTAAATCAAAAGAAACAAACAAAAAACTTTTGCATAGCAAAGAACACCACCAACAAAACAAAAAGGCAAACTACTGAATGGGAGAAGATATTTGCAAATGATATATTTGATAAGGGGTTACTATCTAAAACATATAAAGAATTTATACAACTCAACACCAAAAAACAACCAATTCAGTTAAAAAATGGGCAGAGACAGGGGTGCCTGGCTGGCTCAGCCAGAAAGGCATGCGACTCTTGATCTCAGGGTTATGAGTTTGAGCCCCATGTGGGATGTAGAGATTACTTGAATAAACAAAAACTTAAAAGGGTGCCTGGGTGGCTCAACTGGTTAAGCGTCTGCCTCCAGCTCAGGTCATGATCTTGGGGTCTTGGAATCAAGCCCTGAGTCCGGCTCCCTGCTCAGTGGGGAACCTGCTTCTCCCTTTCCCTCTGCCCCTTCCCCCTGCTTGTTCTCTCTCTCTCTCTTTCAAATAAATAAAAAAAATCTTTTTTAAAAAATAAAAACTTAAAAAGGGCAGAGGACCTGAGTAGATATTTTTTCCTCAGACATATAGATGTCTAGCAGACATATGAAAAGATGCTCTGCATCACTGATCATCAGGGAACTGCAAACCACAACCATAATGAGACATCACCTCATACCAGCCAGAATGGTTAGTATCAAAAAAACAAGAAATAACAAGTGTTGGCTCGGACGTGGAGAAAAAGGAAAAAGGAACCACTAGTGCTGTTGGTGAGAATGTGAATTGTTGTAACTACTGTGGAATACAGTTTGGAGACTCCTCAAAAAATTAAAAATAGAAATACCATATGATCCAGTCATTTCACTACTAGGTGTTTACCCAAAGAAAATGAAAACTCTAATTCAAAAAAATATATGCACCCCTATGTTTAATGTGGCATTATTTAAAATAGCCAAGATTTAAAAGCAACTCAAGTGTCTGTCAATAGATGAATGGATAAAGAAGATGTGGTATAGATACACGATGGAATATTATTCAGCCATAAAAAAGAATAAAACCTTGCCATTTGCAATAACATGGATGGACCTTGAGGGTATTATGCAAAGTGAAATTAATTAGAGAAAGACAAATACTGTATGATTTCACTTATGTGTGGAATCTAAAAAGCAAAACAAAAGAATAAACAAAAAACTAAACAGACCCTTAAATACAGAGAACAAACTGGTAGTTGCCAGAGGGGATGTGGGGGAGGGGATGGGTGAAATAGCTGAAGGGCATTAAGAGGTACAAACTTCCAGTTATAAAATAAATAAGACGTAGAGGTGAAAAGTACAACATAGGGAATGAAGTCAGGAATACCGTGATACTGTTCTATTGTGACAGATAGTGACTACACTTACGGTGATGATTGAGTAATGTGCAGAATTGTTGAACCGCTATGCACGCCTGAAACTGATACAATGTATATCAACTATACTTCAATTAAAAAAAAATGAAACATGAAAAAATAAGCTCAAACTAGTTGATGATATGTGTGGCACATATATATGGGACTGGTCCAGCATATGTAAAGAACACATGAATCAATGAGAAAAACCCAGATAACCCAATTTAAAAAATACTGTACATTATATATTTAAACAAGCATTTTACAAAAGAAACCCAAATGGTTAGTTTAATAATCAAACACATGTAAATTAAAATTATAGTAACATACTGTACACATTCTTTGGGTTGGCAGAAATTTAAAAGTCTGACAATACCATGTGCTAACAAGGATGTGGATGAATGGGAGATCTTGTATATAGCTGATAGGAGTATAATTTGATACAATTACATTGGAAAACAGCTTATTACCTAACCAGCTCAACCTGCTAATAACTTATAACCCAGCAGTCTTAGTCCTAGGTATACATTTAGGAAAAACTCTTACTCATGTGCTGCAAGAAACACAAGACAAGAATGTTGAAAGAAGCATTGTTTATAGAAGGAAGAACTGGCAACAACCCAAGTGCCCATCAACATTGGATTGAATCCACTCATTTTGCTATATATATATAGGCACCGGGATACTATTTGGCAGTGAGAAATGAACTAATAGCACCACATAGAGGAGAGCGTGTAGAGAGACCTTCCTTGGTGGTTCAAGTCAAGGATTCTGCCGGGTTTCAAAAGCAGTTTTGGCCACTTAAGATTTTGTGATCTTGGGCAGGTTTTCTTAAGCTCAGTTTCTTCATCTGTACATTGGGGAAAATGATAGTGTCTATCTGACGGGGTTGTGAGGAGGATTAAATGAGTTAATATTTGTGGCATGCTTAGGAAAATGATTGGCATGTCCTAAGTTCTGTGTATTTGTTAAACAAGTAAGAAATGCATGTATCACTATGGATGAGTCTTACAAACATAATGTTGAATAAAATAAGTGAGACACAGGAGAATATGTACAGTATGATTCCATTTTTGTAAAGTTCAAAAGCATGTAAAACTAAATACATCATTTAGGGATGCATATATAGATGGTGAAACTATGAAGAAAATTCAGGGAATGATTGTCACAAAAACCATCAATATAGCCATTACCTACAGAGATGAAGGAGTGGGCCATGATGGGGAAGGGCTCACTAGGGGCTTCCAAGGCCCTGGCAATGGTTTTATTTTCCAAACTCAATAGTGGTCCCCAGGATGTTCTTTTTTATAATAAATTCTTTAAACTGTATGTATTTTTTGTATATGTGTATATGTATGACATATTAGTAAATTTTAAAAAGAATTTTGTGAGTTGTTATTTTTTGAAAATATTTTTTATTTGGTCCGTTATTTTAAAATTACCTCAGAGAATGCAAAACCCAAAGCAGCATAATGATCTTTTACAGGAATAAATGCAAATTCCTATATCTGGTTTTAAAAAAAATAAGTTGTTCAGGTACAGAATTCATACACCTGCTCAGTACCAGTTTCTCCACAAGACTGTGAGCTGCCAGTGCAGTATGGTTCTTTGGTTCTTACGGAAGATGACATCACTTTAGAACCATGTTAAGAGAGCTGTCCTGTTTAATTGGGCAATGTTGCGGTTCTGCTCAACTGTTCTTAGTCCTGGTTGTCCTATAGAATACTATGCCTGAGCCTGGGTGGCTCAGCCGTTAAGCGTCTGCCTTCAGCTCAGGTCATGATCTCAGGGTCCTGGGATTGAGCCCCGCATCGGGCTCCCTGCTCCGCGGGAAGCCTGCTTTTCCCTCTCCCACTCCCCCTGCTTGTGTTCCCTCTCTCGCTGTGTCTCTCTCTGTCAAATAAATAAAATCTTAAAAAAAAAAAAAAAAAAGAATACTGTGCCTGATCCAAGGGATTAATTTGAGGAAGATATTGACCATAGTGGGAGTGTCCCCTGTAATCAAGATGTTTAAGGCTTCAGAATGTGGCCAGTTCTAAGAGTGGCTAAGAAAGTGGGGATGGGGACGCTTGGGTGGCTCAGTTGGTTAAGCAACTGCCTTCAGCTCAGGTTATCATCCCAGGATCCTGGGATCGAGCCCCATGTCTGTCGGGCTCTCTGCTTAGCGGGGAGTCTGCTTCTCCCTCTCCTTCTATCTGCCGCTCTGCCTGCTTGTGCTTTCTCTCTGTGTCAAATGAATAAATAAAATCTTTAAAAAAAATAAAAAATATATTAAAAAAAGAAAGTGGGGATGTTTAACATGGAAAAGAGGAGATGGAGGGAGAAAAAGGGTGTCTTTCATCATTAGGAGAGGAAGCAGACCTTCTCCATTGCTCTCTCCACAAGGCACATTCCTGAAGTGTCTACTGTGGAAGCAAATTTCAGCTTCTGGTCACGGGAGATGCCCACGCAGAGTCTGTGGGAACTTCCATAGGTTTCATTAGAGCCTGGCTACCTGACACGCGGTCCCGGGACCAGCAGCAGCAGTACCAACTGGAACTTGTTAGAATGCAGAGTCTCCTGCTCACACCTACTGAATCACAGTCTGTGTCACATACGCATTAAGGTTTGAGAGGCACTAGGCTAAGTGTTTCTAAGACCCCTCTTCATAATTCTTTTTTTTTTTTTTAAAGATTTTATTTATTTATTTGAGACCGACTGAGCCACCCAGGCACCCCCCCTCTTCATAATTCTTAAGATTCAGTGATTTTATTTAGTAAACTGCCTACTCAACTAAAAATTACCACTTTATATGTGACATTATTAGTTAAAAATGCCTGGCTATAGTTAATAATACTCTATTATATATTTGAACGTTGCTAAGAGAGTAGATCTTAAAAGTTCTCATCACAAGGGGCACCTGAGTGGCTCAGTCGGTTAAGCATCCCAACTCCTGATTTTGGCTCAGGTCATGATCTCGGGATTGTGAGATTGAGTCCTGTGTGGAGCCTGCTTGAGATTCTCTCTCACCCTTCCTCTGCTTCTCCCACCCCTGCTCGCTCACACACACTCTCTCTCTCTCAAAGTTCTCATCACAAGAAAAAGCAAAATCCATGGTGATGGATATTAACTAGACTTATTGTTGTGATCATTTCACAATATATACAAAAATCGAGCCAGTATGTTATACACCTGAAACTAATGTTATATGTTGATTACATCTTAATTTTTAAATGTTTTAAAAAAATAAAATACCTGAATATTATAACAAGTATTTGTTGCTGAATTAGTTTGAAATGGGTTTGTCCATTTTTCTCCTAAAGCAAAAGTTAGGTTGCTATGTTTTGGGGCAGCTTATAACAATTAAAACATAAGTGTTTTTTCTTTTTAATACATAGGATTAGATTCTTGCTTTAAAAATCGTTTTTTCAAGTTTTTCTTCTGTATTCATTAAAGATGTCCAGATTAGGTTAAGGTTCTGAATACCTGTTAAGAATGCTCAAAAGAGACATTTAAATAATAAAACATCTCATAATACATTGATTTTATACCTGTTTTTGCTTGTGAGTAATATTCCACATTTTGACCTTATGGGAACTTTTGAAGTCTGAATATTTTATAGTGATTCTCCACAGTACCTCTTATCTTTGAGAATCTAGATCTGAGATTAGGCAAGTAAAATACTTTTACCTTTTTTACCTCAAAAGACCATGACTAACTGAAGCTACCTCTTTTTTTCCTTAAATATTTTGCTACTTACCCTTTTAACTGCTGAAGTTCAAGTGGAATCCGTGATTCATTTCATCTTTTCCCCTTTATGTCATTAGTCATATATTCTTTTGATGTCCATAGTAAAACTAACACTTAACATGATAGTCATAAAATTCCAAAATAAAGTTCTTAAATGACTTACAATCAGATATAAAGTGTGCTGCATTGTATGGCACAAACGAATGGGAAAACATTCTCATGAGTACAAGATGTTCTTTAAGGCCGTGGAACCATGAGTTATTTGGTTTAAGCACATATTTCCACATCTATTTTCTTTTGGCATTTAGGAGAAGGAAACTATACTTTGATAGCTGGGTTAGATATTTGGTGTATGTATGTTATCTACATAATGTATGACAAATGGCTCTACAAAATGATAAAATACTATAGACATTTTAATAACTTTTGTTATTAAACAAAAGTTTTTGTTTAATATGTTTAATAAAAGTTTTGTGTTTTAATTTTTGTTTACCAAGGTTTCCCCTCCTTTTATAGGACTGGCCATTGGGAAAAAAAATTGGAATTCCACCTTGGTGAGATTCTTCAAGTTTTGATTTCTTTTTTTTTTTTAATTTTTTTTTTTTAAGATTATATTTATTTGCGAGAGAGAGAATGAGAGACAGAGAGCACGAGAGGGAAGCAGGTCAGAGGGAGAAGCAGACTCCCTGCCGAGCAGGGAGCCCGATGCGGGACTCGATCCCGGGACTCCAGGATCATGATCTGAGCCAAAGGCAGTCGCTCAACCAACTGAGCCACCCAGGCGCCCCAGAGAGTTTTAGAGATGAGATGCCACTGACAGAACCCACTTACTCTAAGAAGAAATCCCAGGCTGCACCTTTGCCCTACTTTCAGAGATGCCTGCTTTCCTGACCCCACAAAAAGAGCATTGGTGTAGCACGCGTTTATTTAGTATCTACAGTGTACAGAGCATTGAGGGGGATTAAAATAAATATCACACAGGTTTCTGCCTTTAGGAAAAAATATAGCCTACTGGGGAGGCAACATGAACATGTGACTTGTTAAATCATGGTATGAGAGATAAATAGCTGTTGAGTGCTCTTATCTAAGAACTGTCACGAACGGATGGTAGAGGCACTAAATGGAAAAAGGAAGAAAGGTGACCATGGCCTAGAGGGGTGTCCTACAGGAGTTGTGATTTAACTGAAGGATGGGTAGGATCCCAATAGGCAGAGGGAACGCGGCATGGTCAGTTAGGAAGGAGGGGGTAGAACGGAAATAAAAGGGTAAAGATAGGAAAGCACAAGACAGTTAAGAGATCATTGAGAAGAAGAGGTAAGCCCGATAGAGGACTTAGGAGGGTAAGGTGTAAGTAGAATAAATGTTCTATATCTTTAATTGTTAGGAAGTTCTTTAAATAGCAAAATTGGTGATACTATATTACCAGTTACATTTACTGACATTTGTATACAATCTTATCACATAAAAGAATTCTTGGATAAGTATAATACAATTTAATATTCAGGCAACAGTAATAAACGTTTGTATATCTTTCTTGCTAAAAATGCACTGTTATGTCTTTTGACATTTGCTGTTCATTTTATAGAAGTGAAAGCCAGAGAAGACGAGATGGCATAATTAATAGTAATATCTTGAATTTGAATCCAGCTTTTTAGCTCCATTTTACTATGCTGAGCTACTCTAATTTTCACATCTGTAGATCTATTTCTTGAGAGAAGAAGCTAGTTTTATTTAATTTTAAATTCAATTATACATTGAGAAAAGTGCACATATTATGTACACTCATTATACTGATGAATTTTCATAGTGAACATTGATAGAATCAGCTCCCAGGTTAAGATACAGAACATTACAAATACTTCCCCAGAAATCTCTTATGTTCCCTTTTGGTGACTACCCTACCTATGGTGACCACTGCTCTGACTTTTATTTTTAAAAATTTTTTTAAAGATTTATTTATTTTAGAGAGAGAGAGAGAGTACACACAGGGGGAGGAGCAGAGGGGGAGAGAGAGAAAGAATCTCAAGTAGGGCTCCATGCTCAGCGGGACTCAGGGCTCGAGCTCACAACCCTGAGATCATGATCTGAGCTGAAATAAAAGTTGGACACTTAACCAACTGAGCCACCCAGGCGCCCCCACTACTCTAACTTTTAAAAGCATAGATTTGCTTTGACTGCTTTTGAACTTCGTATAAATGAAGTCATATGGCATGTACTGTTTTGTGTCTGCCTTCTTTCATTCAATAATAGGTCTGTGAAATACATTCATATTGTTGTATATAAGGGCCAATTTTTGATTCTCGGTGCTGTATAATATTCCATTGTGTGAATGTGCCACTATTTATTCATTTGTGTGGTTCTTAGTTTTTTTTTGCCATTATGAATAGCAGTGCCATTGAACATTCCAGAACATGTCTGTGGATGAACACACATTTGCACTTCTGTTGGGCATATATGTAAGAGTAGAATCACAAAGGCAGCTTAATTATTGTCTTGTAGATGGGGCTGAAATTTGGCTTTGGGCTACTCTTTTGAAGGGAAGTAAAAACTTCAGACTTTGATACTCAAATATTACATAAAAATAAATAAGAAGGCAGCCATTACAGAAGGATCCAAGGTAGAGGAATTTACTGCCTTAACATTTTTGGAAGGGGGAATGAAGAGAAGATAGTAAACTCTTTCATCTAGATAGAGTTTGAAAGGGTTAAGATACTGAAATACTGAATTTGTATCACTTCAGGTTTCTCATAGGGTTTAATTTTTTTCTCCAAGAGATATTCTGGCAGATAATGGCAGAAAATTAAGATGAGATTGTTAGTAGGACACCATTATCCTAGGATATAATAAGGGATGAATAACTGGTGTTGTATTTATTGGGGGATGAGGAAATGAAGGGGATAAATGATAGGAAATTATATCCCAAAATCCATAATGATAGCTATAGATCTCAACATTTTACTGAGCTTTCCTCCACCCTTCTTTCTTTTGTTTAGGGTAATCTGCTGGCAGTCAAATTTGCATTCTTGCAAAGAAGGCAATTGCAGCTTTCACTAACCTGTTTTTAGAAAAAAATGTTAAGGCAGACATTTATCCAGAAGCATCCTGTGTGAAGGAAGTGTAGTTCTAGGATTTGCCAACACAGAAGACTTTAGTGTCTACCTCCGCAGCTTATTAGCATTGATGACCCTGGGATCATGACCTGAGCCGAAGGGAGATGCCTAACCAACTGAGCCACTCAGGCATCTCTAAACTTATTTTAGAATGGAGAATACGGAATTAACTTAGGAGATACCTCTTAGAGACTTAAAGCTCTCTGCAGGTATTGCTATGGTGGGCATCTTTGCTATTATATAAAGCCCCTCCTTGTTATTGTGATGTCAATGAAGTGTGATTACTCCCACCTTCAAATACTGGGCATATTTGGGCGCCTGGGTGGCTCAGTTGGTTGGGCGACTGCCTTCGGCTCAGGTCATGGTCCCAGAGTCCTGGGATTGAGTCCCACATCAGGCTCCCTGCTCAGCGGGGAGCCTGCTTCTCCCTCTGATCCTCTCCCCTCTCGTGCTGTTTCTCTCTCTCTCTCTCAAATAAATAAATAAATAAAATCTTTAAAAAAAAAATACTGGGCATATTTTTGGGTTATGGGTATGTTTAAAAGTGACACTTTTCTTTAATGCCCGTGATGATTTCTTTAGGATTTCTAAGTTACTGGTCAGAATTTGAGCCTATTCAGTTTTTCTTCTCACTTTTCAAATTACATATAAGATGAGAGCATGGGGGAATCACATTATTTTCAAATCATACGTGAAGAGCAGGTGTGTTCTCTCATGATTTACAGTGCAGGTGCATTTTAAGTTAACTGCTTAGAATGGCGATTAAAAATTATTCAAGTGGAACAAAGCAAAGTTTTAAAAATGACTTACAAACAGTTGCTCTTATTTTTTTTTCCTGTTTTCTCTCCACCTGACTTAAGTAATATGATTTCTGAACCAGGCCCCTCAAAGAACACTGCTCCAAACCTATGAATTACATTCTCTCAATAAAATCCAGCCCTTCAT
This sequence comes from Mirounga angustirostris, assembly GCF_029215605.1. Taxonomy (NCBI): domain Eukaryota; kingdom Metazoa; phylum Chordata; class Mammalia; order Carnivora; family Phocidae; genus Mirounga; species Mirounga angustirostris. The sequence goes on along the minus strand of NW_026991716.1, from coordinate 77,292,518 downwards.
TTGTAGGACAATGTGGGCTCACAGGGCTGTCGGTCTTCTCCTCGTCTAGCCCAATTCTAAGGCAGGAAACAGTCCTCCTAACTTTTGGACCCAGTGACATATTTCCATTTGTCATTGAACACTAGGGGGAGGAGAATTACATCCCCAAAGTACCCCCACTGAACCTCTACCCTCTACCAGAGGATTTGCTGCTTCAGCCTTTTAAATGCCTCAAGTATTTGATATTAAGATGGTGCACTTGTGTAGCCAGTTATCAGGGTTGTGTGGGTGTGTGGAGAGGGGTCTCCCCTTAGCTCAGCTTCAGGTCTTGGTGACAGAATCTAAATAACGCAGGTTACTCATCACGAGTTGAAGATTTTCCCCCGTCACATTGATGCTTTTGATATAATTTTATACGTTGGCTGATTATGTGTGCGTACTTTGTGGCTGCCAAGATGCAGCTGGAAAGTGTGTGGGGGTTGTCTGCTTCCTCTGAGGCTGCTACAGGTGGTCAGGTGGGGGCGGCCGTGATAAAGGTACAGCACCCACTTCCGGCAGCTTGTCTTATGAGTGCTGTAACCCACTGCGTGAACCCAAGTCGCACTTCAGCCCCATTCTCTCCTTGGGACTTCATCTTTCACTGCTTCTCATTTGCCTGCTGAAGGTTTATGACTAAGGTTGTGGTTAAAAATTCCCTTTTTAGGTATGAAAAATCTTTCAAATTACTTAGTGTTGCAATTCCTTTTTTTCTTTCACTGTGGACTTTCTGGATTTTGTAAATGAGTCCTTAAAAAAAAAAAATCTCAATATCCTATAAGGGAGAAAGGTTAAGCGGATAATGTATTCCCTCATTAGAGCAAAAATAAAATCAGTTTATGTTCTTGGCAGATTGAGTATGTTAAAATGCGTTTTATGATGGAAGCACTGCCAGTTATTTAGAGCAGATACGGAAAAGTCCATTTCAGAATACTGTCACAGAATCATTAGACTTGGAAGGTGTTCATTTATTTGGCCTGCCATTTACCTACTTGCCTTTTTAATTTCTGCATAGCACTGTCCTTGGAGCTGGGAGAAATGAGAGCTGCCCTTGGGCGGTGTGTAGTCTCACTGGAAGGGAAAAAGCATTTATTAAGATGCCCAATGAGGTGATAGGAGCTTTACATGATCTTATTCCATCTTTGAGAAAACCTTATAAATGAGGTTATACTATAGCTTTTTCAGAGATAGAAGCTGACCATCAGAGACATTAATCACTGACTTAGGGGGACCCATAGTAAAGGGTCAGGCCTCTAGCACCAACACCAGTGCTGTCTCCAGTGTGTGGGCTGTCTCTCACACTTGGTAATTTAGAGAACAACTTGATTTAGAGATATCCAATAAATATTGTAGAATCCAGAGGCCAGAAGGAGGGGGTGTAGCTGGAGTAATCAGAGAAGACCCACCAGCTGGGTGGGAGTTAGATCTGAGCCTTGACAGTAGGTAGAATTTGTATAGAACGGCCAGGTGGAGAAGGGGTCGCTCATGCAGTATCAGCTGGATGAGGGCAGGGGTGATAATGAAGAGAGAACGGGCACATACTGTGGAGGCCAGTCTACCTGGGAGCCATCAAAATTTGACAGTAAATGAGCACTTTCTGTGCTAGGCACTATTCCACGTTCTTCACGTCTTTAATCCTATCTTCACAGCAACCCTCTGAGGGAGATATTATTACCAACTCTATTTTTGGGATGAGGAAACTGAGGCACACAGCCATTAAGTGGTAGCACTGGCGTTCAAAGCCCAGCCATCAGTCCCCAGAGCCTGAGCTCTTGGTGACTCTGCTCTGCTTACCCTTCATTACTAGAGAGGCAGGTGGTTTTATGGGGTGATGGTGAGGGTTCTTGAATTGCTGGGGACAGTGATGGGAAGATCAAAATGGTGGCAGCATGTTGGCCAATTTGGAAAGAGGAGACACTGAGAAAGAAGAGGAGATGCAGTTACTCTGAGATGAGCAGGGTCTGGTCAGGGCAAGTGGGTATTAAGAGACAGAGGTGAGATTTAAAAAATCAACGGGCTTTGGATGATTGGAATTGAAGAAGAGGAAGACTCTTAATATTTGGAGCCTTGGTGGCTGGGAAGACAATTCTGCTGCTGAAGAAATGAATGAGGTCAAGACAGAAGCTCTTTTGTCCAGGGAATAGCAAAAGGGGAAGAAACGAAGATTTGTGAATGGGTTGAATATGCAGTAGAGGCCCCACATGCTAAAAAAATGATTCGATGGAGAGTTGAAAATAAGGGAGAGGAGTCCAAGGGAAATTCTAGGGAGTTATCTACAGGAAGAGAGAGTTGATGCGTGGGGGATAGATGATTTCTCAAAGAGAAAGAAACCCAGGGCCTTGAAAAGGGCTCTTAGTCAAACAGAGGAAGGAGAAGGAGGAGCAGGGAAACATGAAGGAAACAGAAGCAGCAGCTAACCAGGGGAGAGCGGATTGTTAAAAGAGAAAATAAAAAGTTGCTGAACAGTGTCAGATGCTGCAAAGAGGTGAAGAGGAACAAAGAGTGAAAAGGGGGCCTAAAATCTGACACCTAAAATCTGGGACTAAAGGGGAAGACCTTTAGTACCCTGTACAGTAGATGTGGTGAAATGGGCTGGTGAAATCCAATTGGACTAACGACTTCGGTATTGCTGAGTTCTTCCTCAGAGGACCCTTTCTAAGCACTAAATTTACAGGTAGTTCAGTGCCAAGCAGAGTGGGAGCTTTGTAAAAATGCCACTTGGTTGCCTGATACTGCATTTTATTATACTAATCTGTGTGATCTAACACACTTCGTCTTTAGTACATTCATTCACGTAGCTCTGTTTCTGACTGTGGAGATATTCAATCAGTCAGCACCTACTGAAGGCATCGTTTTGGGGCCAAGTTGGTGAACCCTTGAAGCAGAACAGGTGAAACAGAAGACCATCAGCTTGGAATCACACTTAAAAGTTCACACAGCTTCCCCACCCCCCACATGCCGCGCTGGTTGGGGTGGTGGGCTTCGTTATCTCTAAGGCTCTTTTGAATACACAGGGGGTTACAAGGGATCCAAACAGTATTCCAGCCCTGCCATCTACATACAGCGCTTCTCTTCGTTTTAGGGCTCCTTTGTCATGTAAAGTCCAACTGACGTGAAAATAACCTAAATTTTTTTCCCAACTTCTCAGAAATCCTCAAAGTACCAAAATGTGTCACAGATCTTCCAATGTCTGCTCACCTTTTGGCGAGAATCCAGGATTGCCTTATTTCAGCCCCGCAGCTGTGAGTGGTAAAGCATTTTATCCACCACAGTGGTACTCTGTGTTATTTATGCTGAAGCTGCCAGATTTGGAAATGCACCTCACTTGAACACTCGTTTGAAAACTTTAGAGAGAAGAAATTTGCATTGACAGATCATCGTATTTTTTTATTTTAGCTTTTGGCTACAAGCCCATTTGGTTCTTTATTCTTCTAGCCAGGTTTTCTTGGTGACTATAACTTGGTGCACTCTGATTTTAAAAAATATGGCTCTGTCAGGAAAACTCAGAAGACATGGTTCCTAGTTGGTGGTAAGTTCTTTTCTCTCCCCCTAGCATAGAGTATTGGTAAGTGAAACTTAAAATAGTGTCAGCTCAGGAAAGTCAGACCCCCCACTTCCCACCTCCTTGGGCCCCTGGCTTCTCTTTCTTACTACTTGTCTTTTCTCATCTGTAGATGCATCTTGACTCAGAAGTATGAGAGGTGAGAAAAATGAAAGTCAAGTTAACTTTGTTTTTTTAATCTATAGCTTTGGCAAAAGATAAAGTGTCTTTGGTTGAACTCTTGTCAGTTGGTTTCTAAAGTTGTCTGGGGTTTCATTTACTCTCCACTTCTCTTCGTCTTCACTTATAAATACAATCTAGACTTCATTGTTCTCACAAGAGAACCAGCTTGGTCATTTACTTAACATACTTAAAAATCTGTTCGGATTACCAGAAGGTTTTCTCCTAATCTATTTGGGATCATAGTATAAGAGTTTGAATGTATTAACATCGTCCAAACATGTTTAACACAATTTAATCTTTCATTATCAAAGTTCCTAAATATATTACTATGTTTTATCATTTTGAACATTGACTTTCATTGTTTAAAATTGTGCATCTGGGTGTTATGCACAAACAATGAATCATGGAACACTACATCTAAAACTAATGATGTAATGTGTGGGGATTAACATAAGAATAAAAATAAATAAATAAATAGATAAAATTGTGCGTCTCTCTCTGCTTTGTTAGAATCACGGACTGATGATTTTATAAAATACAATAAAATTCATTATTAGAAAAATGAAATTAAAAAGACATAAAAACATTTGCCTGATTAATTTTTTAAATTATTATAGTCAATGGACATAAAATCACTCTGGCAAAATGCTAGAAAAGTTTCTGTGCCGGGACTGGGGCTGATATATAGATCCCAATGTGAGTTGCATTTTCTGGAGAGAATATAGACTATTCAGGAGGCCAAAGAGGAGTCTCTGCTAACTTTAGTACATATCCTTGAAGTAGGTTTTTGGGGAACTGTCACCTTCATATTCTTGCATATATGTTTATCACTCATAAAAGCCAAATACAGAAAAAAAAATCTTGTTCATTTAAACTTTTCTGCTTTTAGAAATATCACAGGACAATACATGATTGCTATAATACTTCAAACAATATAAAGGTGAATATGGAAAAAGTTCATTGTCTTTTTCCACATTTCTCAGATGTTTCTTTACTCTCTATATAATATATAGAGGAATAAACACACACACACACACACACACACAAGGTATTTTCCCCTCCTATAAAAATGGAATCATAAGCAGTTCTCTGCAATTTATTTTTTTACTTTATATTTTCTCATATTTTTCCTTATCAACAATTATAAATCTAATACCTCTTTTTAAAAAAGATTTATATATTTTGGGGGGGGGCAGGGGCAGAGGGAGAGAGAATCTCAAGCAGACTCCCTGCTGAACAAGGAGCATGACACAGGGCTCCATCTCATGACCCTGAGATTACGACCTGAGCTGACACCAAGAGTCAGACACTTAACTGACTGCCCCCTAAGACCTCTTTTTGATATAAATCTAATGCCTCCTACAGTTACAGCTGTACCATAATTTATTCAATTATTCCTCAGTTGATGGGCATTCAGGAGCATTCTGGGTTTTTATCATTCCTAACATCACTGCAGTTAAAACTTATGTACATATATTCTTTTTTTTTTAAAAGATTTTATTTATTTATTTGACAGAGAGACATAGCGAGAGAGGGAACACAAGCAGGGGGGTAGTGGGAGAGGGAGAAGCAGGCTTCCCACTGAGCAGGGAGCCCATTGCGGGGCTTGATCCCAGGACTCTGAGACCATGACCCGAGCCGAAGGCAGATGCTCAATGACTGAGCCACCCAGGCTCCCCCATATATTCTTATGTATCTACTTTGATATTTGAAGGATAGATTCCTAAAAGCTGAGTCAAAGATAATGCAGGTGACATTCCAAAAAAGTTGCATCACTGTGGATTCCCACCAGCAAAATATAAAGTACCTGGTTGCCTCACAGCAGCTAGATATTTGGGAATTTTTTAAAATTTTCCCACTCTGATGGATGAAAAGTGATTCCTAGTTGTTTTAGTTTTAATATCCCTGATAACCAGAGAGATTGCCTCTTTTCATATGTTTAAGGACCTGCTGGATCTTTCTATTTGATTTTGAAGGAACAAACCACAGTAGATTTAATTTGTTTAGGTCTTTTAAGTACCATTTTTTCCATATGTGGTATACTCAATGATTGGGGTTTCTGTTTTAGTGGGATGGAGAAGAAAGGAAGATGACAAGGTTGTAGTGTTGCGTTTTGTTTTTTTTAAGATGGCTCAGTTCTCATTTTCTTTCTCTGACATTTTTTTCTTCAAGATCAACTTACAGGAAATCCGTCTCTATTTGCGTATAATGTAAAAAGAGCCCAGGGTGGGGCATCTTTATGGCTTGACATACTGTATATCATTATTCAGGACTGCCCCAGAAATGTGTATTCACGTATGTACATTTTTTGGTTGAGGTAAATTCACATTACATGAGACTAATCCTCTTAAAATATATAGTTTAATGTGCAACCATCATCTCTATTTAATTGCAAAACATTTCCATTACCCTAAAGGAAACCCTGTACCCATTAAGGAGTCACTCTCCATTTCCCTCATTTCTCACCCTGGAAACCACTAATCTGCTTTTTACTCCTATGGATTTACCTTTTCTGAATATTTCATATAAGTGGAATCATACGTGACTTTTTGTGTCTGGGATCTTTCATTTAGCATAATGTTTTTGAGGCTCATCCATATTATAGCATGTACATGTACTTCAGTCCTTCATATGACTGGATGATATTCCATTTTGTGCCACAAATAAACCACAATTTGTTTACCCGTTCATCAGTTCATAGACATTTTGGTAGTTTCCACCTTTTGGCTATTGTGAATAATCACACATGTAAATTTAGGCTTTAAGTTAGTCATACAGGGCGAGGTATGAAGGACAAGAAGGGCAGCTGAGAAGAGCCTTCTAGCGGGTCTTCTAGAGCTTTCCTCTCTCTTGGTGATTTGTCTTTAGAAGGCTGGGTCAGTTTTGGGGTCAGATTGGGAATTTGTGTTCATTTAGCTTTAAGAGCTGGATTAAATTGGAACACAAAGCCCCCCTCCCCCACTCACATGCTCTGGATTTTAAAAGGAACTTAACTTCCTATTCAAGGACATGGTTGCTTAATTTTCCCCCTTGGGGCTCTGCATCCCTCTGTCCTTAGTGGGTACAGTGACTAGGAGGCAATATTCATAGCTCTTCCTTCTATGGTGCTTACCTCTGTCTCCAGCATCTGGCTTAGAGCCGTGGAATGTGACCAGAGGGAGGAATTGTGCCTATGTTTTACTTGGTATAAGTGGATTCAGTTCCCAGGTCAGCAATCTTGATTGAGTTATGTACCTCCCAGCTTTCTCCCCTGTAACATCAGGTTACTGATACTTACATCATAGGGTTGTAGAGAGAGTGAAGCAGGGTAATACCTAAAGAGCAGTGTTACGTTGCTACATGGTAGTGTTTGATAAGTGTTCATTTCCCCCTCTCAGAGATTCTTTGTCCTTTCCTGTCCAGTGCCCATAACATGACCTACTCCACAGTGCTGTGGTAAGAATAAAATGAGGTAATAATAATAAGCACAGCAAGATTACTAGCACCATGCCTGCCATGTAAGTAAATACTCAGTATAGGTAGACAGAAAGGTTGTCTTACCTTGCAATTAGTAGTTCTCATTTAGAAAATGCCAGCTAGTTGATTACTATGCTCTAAGTGGTAAAGATTTCACCTGAGTATATTGAGTTCTGAAGCTTTGTGTTTATTACCATAAACATATCAGGCTAATTAAAAGACAATCATGGGGCGCCTGGGTGGCTCAGTTGATTAAGTGACTGCCTTCGGCTCAGGTCATGATCCTGGAGTCCCCAGATCGAGTCCCACATCGGGCTCCCTGCTCTGCAGGGAGTCTGCTCCTCCCTCTGACCCTCCCCCCTCTCATGTGCTCTCTGTCTCTCTCATTCTCTCTGTCTCAAATAAATAAATAAAATCTTTAAAAAAAAAATAAAAATAAAAAAATAAAATAAAAGACAATCATGTTCAGGATAGATAGACTGTAGCTAAGATTCTGATGTATGAGTTAGGAATTTAACATCATATTAGCACAAGTATATTTTAAAAAGTTATGTTCATATCACATTGTTGCATCCCAGAGAAAATATGTGGACAGTGTAAAATCTCTCTTTTGGAATCTGACCTAAGATTTTAGGGCAAATGGGAAGTGATTTTAGAAAAAAACAGTTGAAGAAGAAACTCCTTCACCATCCTACTCTTAACTGTGTTAACAAGCATACTCAGTGAGGACAAAGTAGATCACCCCAACATGCCTGATGCAAGGAAATGTTTAAAATGTTTTCTTGTCATAGGTGCCAGTATAATTGCAGGAGGAAAACAGTTCATGTTTTATCAGAAATGAAGCATACCTTTAGTTAGTCTTTTGTTTTTCTGACTGAATCTATACTGACTATAATAATAGCAAATCTCTTGTGTAAGATTTGCACATAAATATTTGAAAAAGCATTTTAGACTCAGCTACAATTTTGGAAGCCTTTAAGAATATTTAAGACACTTATATTTTTAAATTAACAGGTCTAACATGCAGAATCTACTTGCAAACCCTCATTGATCTCCCAGGTATTTCCAGGTGGGTGCTTGGGAGAAGGTAAGCAAAGCAGGATCTCACTGGGAAGTAGAGACCAGGAGACCCTAGGGGGCTAGCTTTTGGGGACTTCTGGAGGGAAATGCTTGGATTGTGGATTGTTCAGTATGCCTCTCCACCTCCATCCCAGATTCAAATCACAGCCACTTCCGGGATGTGCAAACAGATAATCAGATGTGTCTTTTGTTAGTCCTTATTACAGTCTTTATTGCAAGGTCCCTTAAGTTTTAGACTTGTGATGCTAAAAAATTGCATTTACAATTCAAAAAGCTGGAACTCATTAAGTAAAGTTATTCTTTTAAAACTTTTTTCTTTTTCTTTTGAAAAGTTCAAACCTAGAGGGAAGATGACAGAATAATATAAGGAACATTTCCATACCCTAAGTTTGCATTCACCAGTTATTAACATTTGTTGTTTTTTCTCCTTGTATGTAGTTTTATGTATGTGTGTTGGGGAAAGGGGTTCACTTTTTCAGAACCATTTGAAAGTAAGTTGCAGACCTCATGACATACTTCAACATCATCTCTGAACTTAAGAACATTTTCCAAGGGGCGCCTGGTGGCTCAGTCAGTTAAGTGTCCAACTCTTGGTTTCAGCCCAGGTCATGGTCCTCGGGGTCGTGGGATCGAGCCCTGCGTCAGGCTCTGTGCTCAGCACAGAGTCTGCTTGTCCCTCTCCCTCTGCTCCTCCCCCTGCTCATGCTCTCTCTCTCAAATAAATAAATAAAATCTTGGGGCGCCTGGATGGCTCAGTCGTTAAGTGTCTGCCTTCTGCTCAGGTCATGTTCCCAGCGTCCTGGGATCGAGCCCCACATCAGGCTCCCTGCTCAGCAGGAAGCCTGCTTCTCCCTTTCCCACTCCCCCTGCTTGTGTTCCCTCTCTCGCTGTGTCTCTCTCTGTCAAAAAAAAAACCTTAAAAATAAATAAATAAATAAATAAAATCCTTTAAAACAAAAAAGAACATTTTCCAATATAACCCCACTACTATTACAAAGTAATTCTTAATTGAAAACTAAAAGAGGGCAAAGAGTAAAAAGGACAGAGATTGAACAGTGCTGGGGTTAAACTTGAAAAGTGTAAAAATAAAGGGAGATAATTAGAAATCCTGTTTGTTAAAGGATAAATTTTGTATATAGCAGTGAACCACCCAAATGATGCAGATTTTCCCCAAATATTTATTTAATTCAAGTAGTTTCTCCTGGTGCTTGAAAGTCACTGAGTGCTTTGGCCAGGCTTATAAGCTTTTCAGCCTATAAATGCATTTTTTTTTAGTGTCATCAATTTAAAACCTGAGAGGTCACATCTACCTAGACTTGTGGTTATGAGCAAATTTTCAAGGGAATTTGCTGGTGTCATTGCATTGAGAACATGTGACCTTCAGTGATTAAGGTCAGAAATGTTTATTAATGGGTAGTTGGAGAAACATGGGAGTGCTTTCCTGACATTTCATTTAGGTTTGAGTAAAAGTGATCTATTAGCATCCATTTTGAGGACGAATTTTACTGGCCTGGCCAAATGTTAAGCTTGATGTCACCACAGACATTTGTAGGTTTAGGCCTCAGGAGTCAGCTCCAGGAAAAATGCTACTCTTACAAAGCTGAACAGCAGGGACTGTGTCAAGTGGATGGTATACATAAGCATCACTGGTTTGTGTGTTTTGAAACAAAGATATATATTTTCTTGATACCATTAGCTCATAGAACGTTAAATAAATTAAAAGCTTTCTTTGGACTGTTTCCCTGAAAACATCCATCTTTGACAGGATTTAGTATTTTATAAGAATTATGTCTGAGGATTTATTTTTCAAATTTTAAAAAAGCTATTTTACTAAGTTTTGGGATGGGAACCATATTAAGCTGTCTCTCTGAATAAGCACATCATGCATCATCATGTCAAGAAAAAGTGTGTTTCCTTTAACAGCAGGATATGTCATAGAGGTTGTTTGACCCATGATTTTTTATGAAAAGCTCCATTTTCAGTAAACTCTTGTTTACCAAGCTCATTGAATGTGATAGCTGGCCTCAAACTGATCAGGCTGGAGGGAGATGCATTCCAGAGAGTCTGAAACGGTGTATTTTATCTTTCATTTCATTTTTCCTTTTACTCTTTTAGTACTCAGTGGCCATGGAGTTTTCTAATTTTGAATTCTTATTTACATATCAAATTTATAAGCTATGACTTTAAGAATAATTTTTGTGCTGTGTTCTGTAAGCAAATTACAACAGCATTTAATGTAAAATGCATGTGTAGTTTCTTGTGTATCAAAGCCATGCTTTTCCTTTGCCTAGCTAAACCGTCTCCTGTTTCCAATTTGTTAGAAAGTTCTGTGTGAAACGTGAACTCTAGTTTACACAGTTCCCAAGAATGAATGCATGTCCCTTGGGATAATAGCCCTTGAGCTATCTTTGCAGCAGTCTTATGTAGAGTATCTGAATCTTTCTCCTCTAATGCCAAGTACTCACTTTTTACATGTAAATTGAAGATGTCACTACTTGAACTTGGCCACCACTGCGTGCCTGTAATGTTGATTGGCATCATGAGGGTTTTTGGCCACTCTGAAAATTTTGTTTTTAAGAGACAAATTTTATCCAGCCAAAGTCAAGATGGAAGATTAGATTTGTTCATCATTCGTTCTTTCAGTCAGTAAACATTCATTAAGTGCCTATTTTGTGTCAGTGCTGTTCAAAAAGGAACAGGATAAAATTGCTACCCTGGAATCATGTGTTGGGTGCCATGAACAGGTACTACTAACCTTATAAGAGCCCTTGAATAGTCTGGGATGGAGTTGAGGGATGATAAGGGGCCCCACACAAAGGTGAGTTAGTAAAGACATCACTGAACCAATGAATCCAACACTGATTATTGAAAAATGTATAGAAAATTCCCCTAGTACGACAAGGGTGATGGAAAGCTCCTGCGTTGGGTTCTGGGATACCTTATGCTTAGGTTTTCTTCCTCCCTGAGGAGCTTCCAGAGGGAAGGAGGGATGAGGAGTGTTAAACACTTCAGAGAGGTTGAGAAAAGATTCAGGATTTGTCAGTTTGTAGCTTCATGTAATCGTAAGTAAGGGCAATTGATGAGCAATGAAAAATAAAAAATGAGGCAGTCTACTTGCACCTTTCTTGCAAGAAACTTAGATATGAAGGGAAGAAGAACAAGAGGGTCAAGGAATATTTTTTTTTATCCTAGTTTTTAAGGTTGAAAATCTTGAGTACGTTTACATGGTAGAGGATAGATAGAATCCAGAAGAGGCAAAGAAAAGGAGGACACATATCAGCTGGAACACATGGAGAGATTAGCTTTGGACCAGAGAAAGAACAACTCTTCTTAACAGACAGGAGCAGAGGAAAAAAGGCAAGGTATGGATATGGATAAAAAGAAGGAGGAAAAGGAATGTAGGACTTGCAAGTTTGCAGAGTGTGGTATCCGTGAGTATGAACTGCTCACATCTGCAGTTGGGAACAGCAGGGTCCAGCTGCTGCCCCTCTGGAGCCACTTCTATGTGGGCACTCGGGCCACACTTTGCCCCCTGCCTCCTCCCGGTCAGTGACTGAGCACAGTTGGGGTCTCCTATTGGAACTCCATTCCTGTGGGATGCAGGCTTTTTCTAGTGGGCCACACTGGCTTGAGAAATCCCATTGTCTGGACCAGACCCTTCTTGAAACTGTGTGGCAGTCTGAGACTTCCTATCCATTCCTCCTTCCTTCTCTCTCTCTCTCCATCCATAGCTGTGGTCTGAAAGACCTCCCAGATTCTCTTGCTCCCTCCCCTAATAAACCTTTTGTATTTCTAATCCTGTCTTGGTGCCTACTTCTCAGTAGACCCTAACTAATGCAAAAAAACATGGTCAGAATTTGTGTATTATTAAGGTCATTCTTAGCTCCTGTAAAGATAATCCCTCAACTCTCACTGGTTTAAAACAAGGGAAGTTTCTTCCTTATTGGCATAATGTTCAGAATGGGTGTTAGTGAGCGATAGGTGGTGGCATTCCTCCTGGTAGTCTTTCAGGAAGCCACATTACTTCCATTTTGTACTTTCTCCATTTTCAGTGCATGGCTTCCACAGTTACCGTGCTTGTCTGTGTCACATCAAAAGAGGAGGAAAGAACATGGAGGATCACACACAGAAGGTTTTTATGCATCAGGCCTGGAAATTAGCATAATCACTTTTGCTCACACGTCAGTGGTAGAACTCAGTCATATTTCACCACGGCTGGGAAACGTGCCATGACCTACTTGTGTGCCAGCAAGAGGAGGATAGAAGCTGGGTGGAATACCCTCTGTAGGAAATGGGAGGACAAGCTTAGTAGGGGGACAGGGACCTGGATGTACTAAATCCTGCAATTATGTAATTTTTTTTTTCCCCTAGCAACTTCAACACAGCTTCACAATGAATAACTCGTGAAAGAGCGGAGAAAATTGGTGGTTGGGTTCATTCAGAGTTTGGAGGTTCTACTCTTACTTCAAAACAGAATAGTTTTAAAAGGAAGGATAGGGCAAGTTTCCATTGGTAAATGTCTTTTCAGAATTTCCATACATTTTGGATGGATATGAGAAAGTCCTAGTCACAACATATGGTACCCTGTGGGTTGCTGGCTTTAGGTCCTGTACCTGGACAACTAGCCAGGATTTGCTTCTTCCTTCATGTCGGATCCTTCTGAAGCTAAGCACTCAGTCATAGAGTATGACTTACAGAAAAAGGAAGATTATGTTTCAGACCCTGTGAAACTACTGATCCTTCTGATGAACCATTTATCTCCTACCTTTCTCTAGCCTGGATGAAGGAACCCTGCTTTCAGCAAGTAACCTTACCTACCTGCTCTTCTGAGAGTATGCAGTACTTGTTGGAGTTTTTGCCTTTGCAGATTATGCTCATTGTGTCCCCTTTCCTTCAAGGTGACTTTCTTCTCCATCCCTCCTTTCTTCCCTTTTATCTTTGATGGTCAAAATCTTGGCCCTTCTATCCTCTCTGACCCAGTTCAAATGACACCTCCTTCACCGTTTCTTCATATTTACCACAGCTGAACACCTCTTCTTTACTTGGCCTCCTTGGGTGTTGCTTTCAAAACCGTTCAGGTGTCACTTGGATGCCTTGTAGAAACTTGTATGTGAATCTTTCACCTACTGGATTTAAAACTCATTGATGATAGGACTGTGAATTTCAGAATGATTTGATAATCATCTAGCTGTATTCGAGGGACAAGACAAACTTTAGGTCCCCTTACTCCTCCACCATCTTACCTCCTCAGGACTGTGGATTTCTAGTACCACCTACCCCTAGCACAGTGTCTTGCATAGAGTAAAATTTTAATAAATAATTGTTGGAGGGGGAGATGAACCATGAGAGACTATGGACTCCGAGAAACAAACTGAGGGTTCTAGAGGGGAGGGGGGTGGGGGGATGGGTTAGCCTGGTGATGGGTATTAAAGAGGGCATGTTCTGCATGGAGCACTGGGTGTTATATGCAAACAATGAATCATGAAACACTACATCAAAAACTAATGATGTAATGTATGGTGATTAACGTAACATAATAATAAAACAAAACAAAACATCATGCTAAATAAAAGAAGCCAAACACACACACACACACAAATTGTTGAATGAAAATGAATACATTTTGCTGATTGTGGAGAGGCAATAGTAGAAGAATAGTGAGGTTCCATTTGGAAAATCAGTCTTGTGTGGCCACAAATCACATGAGGATTATAAAAGTTTAAAAAAAAAACCAAAAACCTCAGATAATAGAAGGCGGGGAATGCTCTATAGTGATTTCTTTTATCTCTAATGGTATCGTAGGGATATAGTTTACATTATTATGGGGGCTAAAAAGGTAGGCATATTAGGGCTGTGGAGTCTATAAAGGCTATATCCAATCATCTGATGTTGAAAAAGTCAATTGATTGGGAACCCACGATTTTTACAATCAAGTTATTTTGGAGTGTTGGAGGCAAATTGAGATTTTGGTTGACCATAGGGAGTATATGGTATATTAACACTCAGGAGACTCATTTTGAGTTTGCAACATTGCAATACCTCCCCAGGCCTTTTGGAATATATGTAAAATTACTTGTAAGGGGAAGATAATGAATTGACAGGAGACCTCTTTATACAGCTAGAATATTTCACTGTTACTTTTCTATAAATCCCCTAACAGATTGGTATTTGTTGTCACAGTTTTTTTTTTTAATTGTTTTTGCTGTTTGTAGTTGTTTATTATAGGATAAAAGTCCCAGAGGAAATATTTCTTAAATACAAGGTACATATTCTAAATATAGGATATAGATCATTCAGTATAATACTCCTTTTCTGCCCTAGGTCCTTTAATTTTCCTAAAACCAAACATATTGTCAGTTCAAAGAGGTGGAGAACAGTTAATTAAATCTCCCTTCCTCTACTCAGTTTGCAGGGCCTTACACCATTAGGTGATCCAGGGTTTTATACACATGAGATTATGTTATCACGGCTCCCTAGAGCAACAGGTCAGTCCACTTCATTTTATTAGTCTGCTTTAATATATTGGTTTTCTTTATATTTAGTGAATATTTTCAAGTAATTCTGAGAAGATCTAAGACACACACTCAGTTATTTTTTCATGAATAAATTATGCTCTGTACTTAATTGAGTCTGTCTGTAGGGAGCATTTATTTCTATTCACCGACTATTTGCCACACTCTATGCTAGATATTCAGATTATTGTCTATTGATTTGCTTTTCTGTCTGTTTTTTTCTAAAATGTCTTATCTTTTTGGTTTTATTTCTGGCCCTAGAGTTCTTTTACTTAAGCTCTTTTAGCTGGTTGTGATTTGTTGCCAAATCACCTGCGTTTGAATTTTTATAAATGGATGTACATATTTTGGAAACTGTTTTTTTAGGATGATAGACAAAAAGAAAGATCTATTGCATTATTGTGTACAGAAGGTCTTTGGAATGAGAAATCTTTGTATATTAAGTGCAACTTGTACCATGATAGCTGTTAAAAAACAGTTTGGCAGTGATGTTTTTATTTATTTCTATATACACATTGTGTTTGACCAGAGAAGTCCTTTATGCTGACCAGGGCTTCTGTGTGGCTGATTTTAGGTCAAATGTGAAATATATGGTGTAACTACTGCTGTGTTTTCTCTTTCCAATAGACGTGGCCTCATCCATGAGATGTATTTAAAATGCTTTGACATCCTTACCTCAGCTTGGGTAGAAAAGAGCTCCACAATATATGACGAAGAAAATTTGTCGATGCAGCCCTCGGCCCATTCTTGGTGCTTGATTTCATGAAGAGTGTGGCACTTTCCCCCATGTAATTAGACCGTTAGACTGGGGCAAGACCTTGTACGCCTTCAAGTTCAACACTACCCAGTGCAGATGCTTTGTCCAAGGGATCCTGTGTGGTCAGTGAGTCTAATTATCAATTATCAATTCACAGGGCAAATCTTCAGTTATTTAGATAAAGACGGAACAGTGACTTCTTTAAATCTTTAAGTCTTTAAGTCTTCTTTTTCCAAGCTGATTGTGTTCAGTTCCCTTCAGTATTCCTCATAGGATAGTTCCTTCATCATCCTGGTCCCCCTTCTCTTCACACTGTCTGGTTTATGAGAAGGTGCCTTAAAATGTAGTGGGCAAAATTCAAGGCTATTCTCCGTGAATAGTTTGACTAGAGCCAACTATGGTGAGAGTTGGACATCTCTGGCCTTAAGAACAGTACCTTTATTAATGCAACTCAAGAGGGCATTTTGGCAGCCCTGTCACATTGTCTTATTGAATCAGGAAGCTGCCAGGCCCTATGGATTGACTGTGCAGAATCTTACATTGAATCCTAGTAAACTTGACCAAATTCATTTGGTCTACTTTTAACCTTGCAAGATTTTTGGAATCCTATTTCTGTTGTTCCTGTTATGGTGTTTTATATCAATATGTTTTCTGGATCTTTGTTTCAGTCACTGATGAAAATGAGCTAAGTACAGACGTCTCTCCAGGATGATAGCCACTTCCTTTTGCTTTAGGTAGAGTCTGACTGTTCTATCATCTGTGACTGGGAAAGTGGAATAGGAAAGCCAGAAGAAAGCATGCTGTCTGTTAGCATTGTCTCATATATTTTAGGAGACCTAAAACTATCAAAGGAAACAAAATGGTGTTCACTGGAGCCTAGTTATAACCTTTCCTCTTGGGACACATAGCTGTGGATTAAGGGTGAGTGGTTGTAAGTCTTGGTTTGCCCAGGGGTATGCCAGTTGACTCCTCTGTCCTGGATTAATTGATAATATCCTCTTTTGCTCGTGAAGTGTCCCATTTAGACAATACAGTATGTATTCACCCTAAAGCTCTGCCTTAGCTGAGTCTTTTTATTAATGTGTGGTATTTTTTAACTGCCTCTCTTTGGTTTGTGTCAGAGGCCTTCTCATGTTCCGAGTAATTTTGATTGTATCAGGTAATGTTATAAAGTCTTCATCAAATGAGGGGGAAAAAGCTGCTTGACACCAAATAATGTTGATCTTTGTATTATTAAATAAGAATACCTGGTAGTCTTGAAACCTGTGCCTCACCTTAATTTGGGCTTTAAAATACTGTGATGTTTATGTTTGTTTTGTTCAGTTTTGTTACAACGTAGTGTTGCTCAGACCGTAGTTGAAAGTTTGATGCCCAAGCACAAAGTACTTGAACATAATAGATTCTAAATAAATTATCTCCTTTCTTCCCTTGTTCCCCTTTCTTCCTTCTCTCTGTCCTTCCAAAATCTATGGATCGTACTTTCTCACATCTGGAAAAACAGGCCAGAGAGTACCTCCTACATCACCACTGTCACCGTCCTCTTTTGGGACAGACTTAGACCATGTGTCTTCATATCACTCTGAAAGCCTTCTATAAATTACAGAACAAAACTAACTGCCCATTAAAATGCCAACAATTGTTATAAAGGTCCCCACCTGGGAAAGTTTTTCTCACATGCTGTGAGGTGTGTTGCACTGAGGGGAAGTTGCGTCTTCATTAGTTACCCATGACTTCGTCCAGGTGTCACCTTCTAACTTAGGAAGAGAGAGGGCCACCTAGCACAAAATATCCTGGTGACACATTTGGTTTTTAAGGGAGAAAAATTCTGAAACCGAAAGGGTTTTCTTTTTTTATATGGCTAGCAAAACAGTGTTGATTAAGTCAAGTCAAGCAGGTGCTGGGTATGTGCTAAACTATTTAATGGTTTTCAGAGTACTGAAGGGCTATTTTTAAATGTTTCTATATTATTCTCAGCCAAGCTGCTGGATGAAAAGTACAAAGCGCTAAAAATATTTACAGTTTTAGTAATGTCTCTTTTAAAAGAAACCATCCTGTGTGATTTTTTTTTTCCATTTGTAGGAAAAGAATATTATGGCTTAGAGAGAAGTGGTCGAAAGCAGTTTGTTCAGTGCTTAGGTTTTTAGGAAAAACAGCTATCAAAAGAGCAGGAAGTTGGGTTACAAATCATCAAGATTTTAAAAGCCAAATCAAGAAGGAAAACAGGTGATAGCGATTACTTGTACTATTACTGTACTGTTATTACTATTTTTGTACTATGAACTGCAGTTCCAATTAAAAACGGTATTGCTTTTCAACATTTTTATATGGAATTGGGAGACAAGTTACTGGTGTCACATCGCTTGGGTTTGTATCTCAGCTCCATCCCGTGGATATTTGATCTTGGACATGTTGCTTAACCTCTCTGGGCCTCAGTGAACTCTTCTGTAAAATAGAGATAATAATAGTGCCTGCCTTCTAAGGTTTTTGTGAAGGTCAATGCAGTTCTGTTCAGGGTAGAACCTAATACATGGTAAGTACTCAGTACATATTGGCTGTGTTCATTTTTGTCCTTTTAAAATTTAAGGTTCGTTTTTTTGTTGTGAAAAACACATAAAATTTACCCTCTTAACCATTTTTAAGTGTATAGTTCTATGGTGGTAACTATATTTATGTTGTTGTGTAACAGTTCCCTAAACATTTTCATCTTGCAAAACTGAATTGTTTATTATTTTTTATTTTTTAAAAAGATTTATTTATTTGAGAGAGAGAGAGCAAGAGTGGGGGGGGGGGGGACAGAGGGATAGAAGCAGACTCCTCGCTGAGTGTGGAGCCCTACACAGGGCTCGATCTCATGAACCTGAGATCATGACCTGAACCGAAACCAAGACTCAGCCAGCTGAGCCATCCAGGTGTTCCTGAAATGGTTATTATTTTTTAAAAAGCTGATTTTCCTTCATAGTCAATTCCACTCTAAACTCCTACCCTGATGGTGTGAGCATAACTTGAGAATGCGTACCATTAGGGTAGGAGTTTATTTATTTATTTAATTTAAAAAAAAAGATTTTTATTTTATTTATTTATTTGTCAGAGGGAGAGAGAGAACACAAGCAGGGGGAGCGGCAGGGCAGAGGGAGAAGCAGGCCCCCCACTGAGCAAGGAACCCAATGCGGGACTTGATCCCAGGACGCTGGGATCATGACCTGAGCCAAAGGCAGACACTTAACTGACTGAACTACCCAGGTGTCCCAGGGTAGGAGTTTAGACTGTCCTCTTGACTACTCTACTGTACCATGAGTGCTGAGAGCCATGCCCAGCCTGTAGCAGGGGCTCCATTAATGTTTTTTGGGTGGATGGATGGATGGATGGATGGATGGGTGGATGGAGAACAGTGAGGCTTCATTTAACATAGTAGAGGTGTTTTTGAAAAACTATTTTTTAAACACTAAATCCACTTTTAAGTGATCTTAAATATGCATGGAAAACTGACTCTTTTCATAAGGTGAAGCAATTTTTAAAACAACTATTTTCTTAATTATTTGTAAAAATTCTTCTTTTGGCAGGTTCAACTTTTCTTAAACTGGGAAAAACAGTACACTTAGTGTAGACATAGTGAAATGAAAAAAGATATGTTAAAATGATTTTGTCTAAAATTTGAACAGGATTTACTCTACATTTTGTAGCATTTTTATTCTCTCTCAGATCTGGCCACCAGACCTACTTTTTCCTTAGGCATATGTGAGTCATCTTGTTCTTTCATTTAGAAGTCAAAGGTTCGGGTCTAGATCAGTATTTACCAAAATTGGTAGAACAGTACCTTTCCACTGAGAGTACGCATCACCTTTTTTTGGGTCTTTTAAAAGAAGGTCAGCCAAACATCATCTAGAAATGGCCCATACTCTGTGGGTGGGGAGAAAGGAAGGAAGAACATGTCTCTCACTTAAAAACCTACCACCTATGAAATAAATTATAGTCTTGCTCTGTGCAGTTTTCATTTAAATGACCTATTCTGTTGTAAAATGTAAATTTTTGATAAGGTTTATTTGCTTCTGGATGAAATACTTAGTGTTACTTTTTATTGCTCAACCTTAGATTTTATTTTTATGACATATTAAAATGTTCCAAAGAATATTCTATTTCATGTGTAAGTATTACCATGAGATAGTAGGTACAAAATGCAGCTTACACAGAGGTTCACTTCCTTCTCCCAAGCAATGGGGACCCTGTATTGCCATGGACTTCACAGTCCTGGGGGGCGGGGGCAGGGAACATGTAGAAGACCATGCCACCTGTCCAGATTTTTATTGGCCTCATTCCCAACACAGAGCCTGGCTGTAACCAAAAGCAAGAGTGCCTCTTTCCTTTCAGCTGATATTTGGCAGTCCTTCACTCTGTTCCCATGGCAGAGACAGCTGTCCCATCTTCCAAAATGTGGCATCTTGAGTCATTTCCATTATGATTCTGGCCTGTCACTTGAAAAGTGATAAAGAAAAAATGATCTTACCTAGTCACTCTTCCCCATGCCACAAGCAGAGTTTACCTCTGAATCAGAGACCGTAAGTCTTCTGAAAGTTCTCTGTTGTTTCTGAGTTATTAATATTTTTGTATTCCTTTGATAGCAGGAAAGTGTGTAAAAAGTGTGTAAAATCTTCCCGATTTTTTGGGAAACTCCCTTTCGATTCCATACCTAAAGAGGAACAAAAACCAAATAAAAGGCAGTTCCATGGTCTGGACCCTGAGCACGATGGTAGTGCAGGAGTCAGCTCACGCTACCCCTCATCTGCCCTACCGTGGTTCCAGTCACACACACAATCCAGCCTCCTCCTTGGGGCTCACAGGGTTCTGCTGACCCAGCCCCAGCCAGGCTCATCAGCCACTCTGACCAGAGGGCAGGCTCTTCCTGGTGCTGCTGCTTCTGCCTGAAATGCTCTCCCTCACACTTTTCATTTTGCTAACTTAGCTCATCCTTCAGTCTTACCTTAATATCACTTCCTCAGAAGCCTTTCCTGATCTCCACGCTTAATGAGCACCCCCTACTTGTTCCTAGTTTCCTGTCTCCTTTCTTTCCTAGCCCTTATTAGAATTTTAATTACATATTTATCTCTGGGTTTGTTTATTCAATGGTTTTCTCTCTCATTCGACAGTAAGTCCCATCAGGATCATAGCTGTTTTGTCTGCTCTTTGTAAGACCCACTCAGGTAGATGATGGTGAATAGGAAGATTTCAGACTGAAAAGTAGGTAGAGGCTATACTTTAGAGGAATGAAACTTCTTGAAGTTCAGAAAAGACTGATTTTAATTACCTTAATGTAATGATACTAATATTGCTGTCCAGTAGCCCTTAATAATTTAGTACTTGCCTTAAATACATTGCATGCCTGATGCACCATAACAGTCCTCTCCTAATGAGAATTAAAATTTGCATACTTTTAAACAATGTCCATGTTCTTGTCATAATAGGATGCAGGTCAATAATTTATTCATGGTCTTTAGTCTTTATCAAAAAGTAAAAATAGGAGAAACATTTTTTATAGTAACCTGACATTTGAAGTCTTTTCACATTTGTAATATTAAAAACTTGACCTAAATTGATGAATAGGCTTTATATGTATATTTAAAGGAAACTTTCATAGAACATTAATGTTAGCTTTCTCTTGAATACTTCCATATGCTATATCTAACAATTTCAGTGTAAATTTTCATTTTCCTGATCAAATTCTATTTAACTGCCACATTGGTGTTCAAGCAAAAGTAGCCTGCTTTATGGAGTATCTGTGTTCCTAAAAAGTTTGTTATGAAATATGATTTTATAAATCAGATTGTACTATGATATACTTGATCATCTTTTACTTAAAATAATCCTTCAGTAAATCCATTTATATCATCTAGTTCATTTTTATAAATATGAATTTTAATAAGTACCCATTTTTCTTGAATTGCAGGGTAACCCTGAAAATAATAAACTAAATAAATGATTTTTATTCAATCTGTATTTTTTAAGAGCATGGGTTACTTTGTTTCAGGTGAACGTGTTAGTTAATATACTGGGGCTGCATCAGCCAATAGGGGGGGATTGGGGGAGGCAGAGGGAACTTGACACTGACATAACTGGTTTTTTCTTTTGTGTGAAAACTTGTTGAAATCTGTCCTCAAGAATTCTGAGTAGCAATTGAAGGATGAACCTGAGGTTTTCAGATTACTTGCAAGAAACTGTTTTCAGTGGAGACAGTAAAAGTAGGACAATTATATTTACATTGCGTATTTCATTATAACTTTTAGAAATTGATCATCTCCATTGTACACATTATACAAATAAAAGTACAGCGCTTTACTCTGCTTGATACCTATTCTGTGAACTTGTTTAAAGGGCGAGAGCTATATGGTAGAAGCAGAGAAAAACAGTAAAACGGAAACCCAGAGTTTATGTACATTTAAGATTAATTGTTAACTTAGTGGTTCCTGGCACGTGTATCATTCTACATTGAGTAAAGGATCAGAGTCTGTTCATTCTATTCCAACAATAATCACTCAGACTCAGCCTACCAATTTATCACTCCAATTTAACTTCTGTCACCCCCTTCCCACTTCTCTTTCCTTGATGGCTTCTTTAGCTGTCATCTGTTCTACCTCTTTGTGCCTCGTTATTCTCTTACTGCCAGCCTCCTGTCATGGAATGAGAATCTGGGCCTGGAGGCCCTTGAAACAGATTCCTGGAGAGCAAGACTAGAGCCTTTTCTCAATTCTATTTCCACCTCCAAAAAAAATTTTTTTTTTTAAGCTCTATGCCCGATATGGGGCTTGAGCTCACAACCCCAGGATCAAGAGTTGCATGCTCTACTGACTAAGCCAGCCAGGCACCCCTAAAAAACCTTTTTTAAATCCAAGTACTAAAGATTTTTAAAATTTGGACTTCTCTTATTTCAGATTTAAATTATTTCTAGTCACCTCACAGCTAGGTCTGAAGTTCATCTGCATAGGAATGGAGGTAACTAAACTAGCAAATGATGTAAATGAAGATCTGAAGGGTATATTTCCTTAACTTCAGAGGACAAATTACTTTCATCCAGTTCAGAAATGCCCACTTATCTTTAAAAATGAATTATATTTTATGGAGGAGTTTGCAATGCTTAAGCAATTGTTTTTAGCAGTTTATTAAAAAAATCACCGAAACCTATTGTTAAAGCAAAACTTAGATAGTAGTGCCCCCTGATCCATGGTTTTGCTTTCCAGTTTCAGATACCTGGAAGCAGATGATCCTCCTGACATATCCTATCATCAGAAGGTGAGGAGTAGCCTGACGCTACATCACAATGCTTGCGTCATTCACCTCACTTCATCTCCTCATGGAGGCATTTTATCATCTCACATCCTTTCAAGACGGGTCCGCACAAAGGATATTTTGAGAGAAGAGAGAGACCACATTCCCATAATTTTTATTACAGCATATTGTTGTAATTATTCTATTTTATTTTTAGTTATTGCTATTAATCTCTTCCTGTACCTAACTTACAAATTGGAATTTATCATAGGTATCATATATATAGGAAAAGACGTAGTATTTGTTCAGTACTGTCTGTGGTTTCGGCCATTCACTGGGGGTCTTGGAATGCATTCCCAGAGGATACTGCTTTAGGCTGTATTTATTCTTCATGGTTGTTGCTTGTTTAATTTCAGCAGATTAAGGAAGATTACCTGGAGCTAGAAAGACCTATGAGAGTAGATGAGGGCTTAGAGGAGATAGGAATAGCTTCTCTGGAGGAGTCAAATGCAGCTGGTGAACATGGGATGTGCCAGACAGTGGTCCCCATAACATTTGTGCCCAAAGCACACATACAGGGACATGTTTTTGTGTTTGTGCATGTATGTGTATGTGTGTGTGTTGGGGGGGCAACTGTATACGTCATGGAGACCCCAGAAGCCACTGATACTAGTCTGTCCAAGTAGGCAGCAATGTCTGTCCACAAGAATTTTGGACCCAGCCATTATCCAGGGGCTCTGGGTCAGGGCAGCCATTCCTGAGAGGGAGATGGGAGGGATCACAGCAGAGCCCCTGTTTGACTTTCTTGATCTTCAATTTCCGATTCTGTAAAAAGGAAGCAATAATATTAATTACCTTATAGGGTTATTTTCAAAACTAACTGAAAAGATATATATGAAGACCTTAGAATAGCATCTGGTGCGTAGTCAGTAGGTATTTAGAAAATGTTAATTTTTACGTGAAAGCAATGAAAGTGTATCTTATTCTATTTACAAGAAAGTAATAAAACAATATTTCTTTTTAAATGTCCTATAACAAATTTTCAGTTATTCAGTCATTTCAGTTATTCCAATTCAATGACATTTTACTACATTTTAGGTAGATGACTTCTAGAGGTGGATTTTTTTGTTTGTTTTGTTTGTGGGGGATGGGGTACTGTAGTAAATGTTTCAATGCGAAGAACTATTTAAATGCTGAGAAAAGGGGCGCCTGGGTGGCTCGGTCAGTTAAGCATCTGCCTTTGGCTCAGTCATGATCTCAGGGTCCTGGTATCGAGCCCCTCATCAGGCTCTCTGCTCAGCAGGGAGTCGTCTTCTCCCTCTTACTCTCCCTCTGCGCTCTCTCTCTCTCTCAAATAAATAAATAATCTTAAAAAAAAAAAATAAATGCTGAGAAAAGAAATTTGCTTTTGGGGAACCAATCCTTATTTTTGCTAAATTCATGGAGTTCCCCAGTGGTGCCAAACTTTAAAGTTCATGGGAAAGGGATGCAGTAATTACTCTGTAATAATAGGGTAGGTGTAGAAATAAGAGATGAACGTTATGTAAAGACCATAATACTAATCAGAAAATGTCTCCAATGAAAAGATAATGTTTTCTTCTGTTAACAGGGAAAAATTTGTGTGCTCTAAAACCAAAACAGAAACAAAAACAACAGCTCAACCATCCAAGTGGTTTTTGCCATCTTGATCATTAAACGTTTTCTCCAAAGTCTCAACTACAGTTTATTAATGTTTCATTGAAAGTGACACCAACACAAATTAGTTTAAAAGTCAAATGGAATTATTGACATCACAAAAATCACAATTGCCCTCTTAAGAATTGCATAAGATTTAATAACTCTAAGGGATTTTAAAGACAGTCTTCATGACTAGTTAACATTTTTTGAGGCTCTCGAAGTCGAGTAATTTGCCCAAAGTTATTCGCTGGGACTGCTCAATTTTTCAGTCAAATTATCTTAAATGTTCGATCATACTCTGACAGTTAACTGTCCTTCACTTAGATAGGTCACAGGTAATGTTCTGGGACTGTTTCTTAGTCACATTGTATAGATAGAATAAGATACACTTTGGTAGAAGGATTTTTAAATGTTACTGGCAATAGATTGGTTCAGCCACTTTGGGAGACAGTTACATAAGCTTAACCATACAGTTCAACAATTGCATTTCTAGTTATTTACCCAAATGAGTAGAAAACTTATGTCCACACAAAAACCTGCACATGAATGTTTATAGCAACTTATTCATAATTGCCAGAAACTAGAAGGACACTGAGAGGTGTCCTTCAGTAGATAAATGGTAAGTTGTGGCACATCCATACAATGGAATATTATTCAGCACTAAAACGAAGACAGGAAGAGCTATCAAGACCTGGAGGAAACTTCAATGCATATTGTTAATGAAAGATTAAAAAAAATAAGAAATAAATTAATTAATTAATTTAAAAAAAGCCTGAAAAGGCTACACACTGTATGATTCCAACTACAGGAAAGGCAAAACTATAAAGACAATAAAAAGAGCAGTGGTTTCCATAGGCAGGGTGAGCATAGCGGATTTTTAGGGCAGGGATACTATGTTGTATAATATTGTAATGGTGGATAAATGATATTATGCCTTTATCACCCTGTAGAGCTGTGTAATACAAAGAGTGAATGCTGATGTAAACTGTGCATTTTAGGTAGTAAAAATGTATCAATATTGATTCATTAATTATAACCAGTGTACCATATTAATGCAAGTTGTTAAGAACAGGAGAAACTGACAAGAGGGGATCTTTCTGCTCAGTTTTTCTATAAACCTAAAACTGCTCCAAAAAATAAAGTCTATTAATGAAAATACCAAGGAAATTTTTAAAAGTCTGTAATCAGATACAGCAGAATAACATCCCCAAACACACACACAAAAAAACCCTGGGTATAACTTCTTCTGTTATATAATCTGCCCCTACCTTGTATCTTTAGTTGTTTTAAAATTTTTTTTCATTTATCTTACATGTTATCTCATCAACCTGTAGCTAGTAGGTTAAAAAAATAAAAAGTGAGTTTGGCAATTCTCTGTGGCACATAAATGTTTCAAGCTATGAGGGGCAGGTAGAGAGCAGGAGAGCTGCCCAGCCTGTGAGTGATAGGTTCTCATCTTCCCGCCCACATCCTACCCCCTTTTCCTTTCACCCTAGCTTTAGCTTTAGCTGGGTCTCACCTGGCTTTGGACAGCAGACAAAAAACTGAGGGTGAAGATGGGGCCGGTAACTATTGTGCTTTTAGCATTGTGCTAAATGATTTATTTTCATATATTTGTTTAAGCTTCACAGCAATTCCCTTTTGTAGATGAGACCACTGGAGGAGAGAAGATCCATACCCCACACAGTCTAACTGCAGCTGACCGCTTGAATGTGTATGATTCCCTGTCCCAACCTGCCCCCAGCAACCATCTGGGGGATGGGTGGGAAGGGGAGCCATTTGGAGAAGTTGGTCCCAGTCTAGGTGCCATTTAAGTGATCAAACAGCAGGACTTGGTTGGTTTTAGCTGTGATAGGTAAAACCACCCCATGGACCAGCAACTGCCACTGAGAAGTGTCTTACAGAGAAGAGTGATAGGAGTTCAAATGTAATACCTATTTGGCTTTGGAAATAGCATTATATTACTCTAGTGGGAGTTAGCAGATTTAGCTTCTTAATTATGTTTGGCTGGAAGCAATACTAACATTTGGTTGTCTTCTGTAGCCTGCAGATGTTTGTGATGCCGAAGATAGGGCCTTAGTTCCTGGCAGGGTAAAGCTAATGTAGTAGTCCGTGTTCATTCTAGCTAATCCACAGAGCAGATAATCTACATGCTGAGGATTAATAGTTGATTTTGTGTAGACCCTGGTTTTGAAAGTCAACTTGCTTTCTTATTTTGTGGTGAATATGTAAGACTTTTGTACTACATATCCTCTTATTTAATTTGTGATTTTTGTACGGCTCTATTATAGTGTGCAGCGGGGAACCACAATTACTTTTTCTTGTGTTCTTTTTCTTAATATAAGAATTTGTAAGGCCGACAGTAGCAGAGTATTTAAAAAATTCTAACTAAATATTGTGGATTTAATCCTAGACCAAAGGAAAATATTTTCCAAATGTTTGAAAAATTCATTGTTACATAAATTATATTTAAAATTCATATCATTTAAATTAAAATTTTTGGATACAGTTAGTTTACCTCCTTGAAGCATAAAACATTCTTCATTGATCTTAGAATTACTTTACAATCTACTTAACATTTTTTATGAAGGTAAAGTAAACTTTTAAAAGGACTAGTGTGTTTTAAACTTTTTAATATTTAATAAAAATTATAGTATTAAAGGGACACCTGGGTGGCTCAGTCGGTTAAGCATCTGACTATGGCTTATGTCGTGGTCTGGGGTCCTGAGATTGAGGTCCATGTTGAGCCCTATGCTGGGCTCCCTGCTCAGCGGGGAGTCTGTTTCTCCCTCTCCCTCTGCCCCTCCCCCCGATTCGTGTTCTCTCTCACTCTCTCTCTCTCCCTGATAAATAAATAAGATCTTTAAAAAAAAACTGTAGTATTAAAAAACATGATATTTTTTCATTTACTCCAAAATATTTTGAATTAAACTTCTTTCTGGACTAGCACATAACTAGTACAAATAGAACTTTTTAAGGTTAAGACATACTGTGACCTGTAAGATTAATTTTTGTGTCTTTATTTTACTCAGCAAGTTTAATGTAGTAGTAGAGGTTTGCTCTGGGGTTGATTCATTTATTTCTTTTTCTAGTCATCCCACTATTTTTTTTAAGTAGGCACCACACCCAAGTGGAGCCCAACATGGGGTTTGAACTCATGACCCTGAGATCAAGACCTGAGTTGAAATCAAGAGTCGGATGCTTAACCAACTGAGCCACCCAGGAGCCCCAGTCATCCCACTATTTGACTAATTTTTATATGGTGGGTTTTTTTTTAATTTTTAAATTGTCAGAATATATCTATATCTATCTCTCTCTGTGTGTTTTTTACATATATTTATAATAGAGAAACAAACATGTCGTTTGATCCTACCAGAGATAAGCATCATCTCTCAGTCATATAAAGATAAGGTCCATCTCTTAGTCATATAGGTAAAATTTATGTCTTAGTCGTATTAGATAGAAACATGTGCTTATTTCTAGAGATTATTGAAATATGTACATTCATACATATATGTAGTTTTTAAAGCAAAAAGAGAATTATAAATCATTTTCTAGAGTGGCTTTGTCCCTTTAATGTCTCATCAGGACCTTGCTGTAATTCTAGAGCCCAGCACCTGGCCCAGGTTCACTCATGACATTTTCAGTTGATCTTTCTCTTGTTTCCTTTCCTAGTTGACCTTCAAAACAGAAAGTTCATAGCCTCTTCTCAGATGTTAATGTGATTTACTTCTTATGTCTAGAAGTCAGGATTGTTGCAGAACTCATGTTTTAAAGGGATTGGGGTTCCTGGTTTAATGCCAGGGCTGATGGTCCCTGCTAACAGAAAATTAAGTCCCCAACCCTAATTTTAAAGATTACTGGGTTTGTGATTCATGGACATCTTAGATCCCAGGTCAAGCAGTTGTTAGGCTTGTTCCTGGCATGCCCTATATGTTTTGGGTTGTCTATTGATTATAACCCAAGTATCATTATAGCATTGATCAGCAAACATCCCAGTGGCTTTTAGTCTGAAAAATTTAGGGCAACAACTACCTTGCTGTTCCTTATGCTTTAAAGACAGTATTTGAAAGGAAGAAAAAATAAAATAAGATGAAAATTGAGAAGCAGGCAAACCATAAGAGATGCTGAACTCTAGGAAACAAATGGAGGAGGATTGCTGGAGGGGAGGTGGGTGGGGAGAAAGGGATAATTGGGTGATGGGCATTAAGGAGGGCACTTGATATAATGAGCACTGGGTGTTATATGCAACTGATGAATCACTAAGTTCTACCTCTGAAATTAACAAAAAATAAATAAAAAAATTTAAAAAGGCAGTATTTGAGTAAGTGGTTGTTATACTTGGCAATCCTGATCTTTATATGACAATGTATATGTTTTCTTAATTTTTAAAATAGGAAGAGCAGTGTGTGCATTATGAGGTTCTAAGGCTCCCAGCAAGTACATAATTAAATATAAATAAAAAGGAGACACCTGGTGAGCTCCACATATGGCAATATCACAACTCTTACTTCCTCAAGGGGGGCACTTACTGTTGTTTCTCACATTATGGGAAAGAGCCATCTTACCGTAGAAAAGTGAGATACAAGTATTAGTTTAATTAAAAGCAATTTACCAGAGTTGTCTAGTTAGTTGGCCTGGAGCACATTAGCACCAACGGTTTGAAAGCCATCATGAGCCTCTCTCAAGGAAGACCAACCTGGTTTTCTTAGATTCCTGTCTTTATGCCTTTACAAAGCACTCTCACTTCAGCTTCTTCCCAGTATGAAACAGTGGAGAGGCAGAGAAAGGCTTTTAAAAAAATCAGCTTATTAAGAAGATTTTTTTTCTTTATAGATATTAGTAAACTAAAAGTAGAACTAGTTTAATTTTTTAAATATAATTTTAGGTGGACATCAGCAGTTGTACTGTTGTATGTATGTATATGCAAATACTCTACAAAATTTAATATTTTATCAAAAGGCACAACTCCAAACAAGAAACCTACCAACTTGTTTCTATGGTAACCACTACTGAAATGTGTCTAGCCAGTGTGTGTCTTCCCATAATTTTTCTCTGAGAGTTTCAGGGAGTTCATTAAATATACTTTTCTAACAGATAGGTAGATGTACAAATGCATAGATAGATGGATAGATAGGTAGATAGATATAGAGATACAGATAGTATTTTTTTTCAATGGGGATTTCAGACTGTTGTAAAATTCCTTTAGCTTCATATAGAATATGGCTTCATTCTTATGCATGAATATCTTTGGCTAAGACACAAGTCCATTGTTTTATAAATTTAGTTTCAGCTAATAATGGATCCAGGTAAGTACTGATTTCTAAAAAGGGTATTGGGGCGCCTGGGTGGCTCAGTCGTTAAGTGTCTGCCTTCGGCTCAGGTCATGATCCCAGGGTCCTGGGATCGAGCCCTGCATCGGGCTCCCTGCTCAGCGGGGAGCCTGCTTGTCCCTCTCCCGCTCCCCCTGCTTGTGTTCCCTCTCTCGCTGTGTCTCTCTCTGTCAAATAAATAAATAAAATCTTAAAACAAAACCAAAAACAAATAAAAAGGATGTTGATCTTGCTTCCTAAATGTTTTCTGGTATTTATATCTGGAACAGTGGGATTCAGCACATGTTGATTTCTAGAATGACCAGTGTCCCTTTAAAATTAAAATTCATTTGGCTCTCCCTACAAGATCCTGCATGGAATGTTTGAAGTTCTCCTTTGTCCCTTTTGCACCATTGTCTTTGATATCCACCAGGCCGTGAGTCTCTGCCCTGGTGGAGTTCTGACCTGGATTTAATAAACCCCCTTTGTGGCTCTACTTTCTTGTCAAAGGTTATATGTGGTAAGTACAATGGAAATCATAACTTATTTATGTAGAGATCTCAGTATTTCCCAACAGGTTCATTCAGAAAAGCTGACTACAGTCTAACCAGTAGTACAGAAGGGATTCCATTGCATTTTATATTTAATATAAAATAAACAGTTGGTTTGTTGTGAGAATTTCCCCATCTCTCTCAAGGCTTGTACCATCACAAAACAAATAGAAATGGTCAGATACTCTTCTCGTGTTGTAAAATGAATGCTCACTGAAAGTATTAATGTTATGGCAGGGCTTGTGGCATTTGTCTAGTTAAATTCAAAGGGAAAACATTTTAAAGTGGCAGGAAATAGGTGCTAAGGAAATAAAACTACACTGGGGGAATTTCAATTAGCCCGCAAGGATGACAGAGAAGCCAGGATATCTCTGAGCCTATTAAATCATGATTGGTCATCATAACTTCTAATTGTTTAGGGAGGAGGAATGAATATTTAATTTAACGGCCCTTTTCTATATTTTCAAGTTCTCCTAGGCTCCTAAAATGAGGGTGTCGGTGCCCCTGGGTCACGGAGGATGGCTTTACGTAGTTTCACAGATGCCATTCACATAGCGCAGGCAGGCATAGTGCACGGATTTAATCTGTAGTCTCTGTTACTTCAAGAAGTAGCTGACCAGTGACAGGCCTCCCATTCTGTCCAGTGGAACTGAAAGGGAATCACTTCACAGAATACAGTCTCTCCCATTTTGTGGAATCCCAGAATCACCCTTTTTTCCCCCCTCCTTTGTTCCTTCTGTATACAGGCTTTACCGTTTCTCTTCCAAGTAAACACAATAACCTCTTCTTTACTGGCTTCCCAGTTCCACATATGGCCCCTGGTTCATCTGGCCAACCAGGATGATCTTTCTAAAGGCAAAATTGAATCTTGTCATGACTTGACTTAAAGACTTTCTAAGACTTCTCTTCTTTAGCAGAACACATTCCTTGGCAAAGCATCTAATACCCCAGAGGGTCTAGGACCTGCCTATCTTTCCCACCTCGACTCCCTCTGTGCTCTAGACAAACCTTTGGTTTCTCAAATGCTTTGTGCTGAATGCATGAATTCTTTTTGGGTTTCCCCCTGCAGGCCTAAGCTCTCCTCATGCCTCAGGTACACCTCTGTCCTCGCACACAGTTTTCTGATGGTTAATTGACTCCCCTGCCTCTCTAGACTCTAAACAGCTTGAGGACTGTTTCTTGCTTGTGTTTGTTTATCCAGCTTCTAACTAGCACCTGCTCAGTAATAGTTAATGGTATGAATGAATGAATGAATGAGTGCATGAGTGAGTGAGTGAGTGATTACATCACACAGGAAGCACGGGTGAAGGAGAAGCTGCATTTAATTAGTACATAAGATAAGCTTGAATTGAAGTTAATACAGATTTCAACAAGAGTGAGCCTGGCTGGTTGTTCAGGGTGGGCTTCATAAGGACATAGCCATGGGAGATAGCATGGGAACAAAATCAGTTCTATTAGTTATCCTAGAGAGATGTGACTCGCAAGAATTGGCTCATCATTGCATTTGTGGCAAGTTGATTCAGAACCGAGATGTTATTGTCATCTGTGACACGGAGGTAAAGGGAAATCGGGCAGCACAATGGATATGGCTCATTTGCTCAGGCCACATCTTCTTGGTCAGTAAGTCCACTCAGGGGGCCAAATATTAGAGCTTGTTAAGTTCGAATATGAGCAATTGAATTCTTTCTAATTGTCCTTGAGGGATTTTCTATCAAGCTGGATTATCGAGAAGAATAATTCTTTTCTTAATGAAGGAAATTCCTCGCTAGATGAGTGACTTTCACACAGTCCTCTGCAACAATCAGAACAGCTCTTTGTAATAATAATATCATGTACTGAATGTTTACGTGTTAGGACCTGTTCTAAATGCTTTCTCTACATAAACTCAATCCTCACGACCCTGTGATGTAGTTACTATTATTAGCCTATTTTTACAGACTACAAAACCGAGAACGAAGATGTTAAGCAGTTCATCTGGAGGGACCGTGTGAAGGGAGCTGGGATTTGAACTCAAGCAGTCGGACTCCAGCGCTCATGCTGACCTGCCTTTCTAGGCAGGCACCCAGCGTTTCTTGTGTTTGATGAATTCTGTTACTTAAAATTTAATTTTCATTGTGCTCTCTGTCTAAAATAAATCTTTTTAAAAAATTCAATTCTCATTGCGACTCTTACACGTAGGGTGTATTAACCAAGACTTTTTTGGATTCAAGCAACAGGCTAACTGAAGCAGAGAAGATTTAACCGTGTCCTGTAACTGAGCTGTCTTTGGGTCATGTGACTGGCTACGATGCTTGGCGCCCCAGCTGGTGCGGAGGAGCGGCTCCTCACATAGGAAGGGGAGCCAGTGATGGACAAACAAAAGTCACACGAGGAAGTGGAAGTTTAGAGAGGTTAAGTGACTTGCCCAAGGGCACTCAGCTAATGAATGGCAAAGGCGGAATTTGGAACTCGGCTGCCTGCCTCCGTAACCATTCTGTGTCGGCCTTGATTTGTGTGAACCGGAGGCAGATTGCACATCCTTCTGCCACTTCTTCAGGGGGCTATGGCGTCATTGACCAAGATGTCTCTTTCTTTGCTTCATTTAGTTCTAAGGACACACTGTGGTCACCTTCTGTGCATCTGGCTGTTTCCCAAATGTAGTTTGCACTGCTTTATTTAATCTTAAATGGTTGTTTTGGGATAGTTATGTAAACAGTTAAATTCACTAATACCTTCACTACTTTCCACTTCAGAGAATGAACTTTCCTGACCAGGCCCCAAATTCTAGAGAAATCTTTACTGAAACCCTGTGACCAGACCAGAGCTTTTTCAGGCTAAGGTTTTATGCAAAACATGGGCTTTCATGGAAAATTGGGTTCTTGCTCACTTGGGTCAGTTCATGGAAATGTTCATCAGCTCCAGCAGCAGGTCACAGATGTCACACAGGCACAGAAGGTTAGCTGTGTTCTCCCTGTCACCTTGCAGTCCTACGGTACAGATCCTTAGTAGGGAGAATGGTCCTTGGAAGACGGCCTATACTTTGCCCTTCTGAATCTGTTTATGAGGAAATGACAGTATTTGCAGCATGTGCAACACCACTGAAGCTCTGATCCTTGGTGTGTTTCTTTTCTACGTGTATTCATCTCTACATCAAAAACAGAGAAAGCCACAGGAAATTGTTGCCTGTATTTCCAGGAAATGTGCCTACCTCACCAGCTCCCCAGGCCACACAGCCCAAAAGACCCCAGTGCAGGCATTGGAATCATCGATGAAAGTGGTGATAAGGAACGAGGGAGCGTTCTCATTCTGCAGCTCTGCCAGCAAAAGCCCAAAGAAGACAGGCCCTTCAGACTAACAGGAAAACTCCAAATCGGGTCCTTTAAACACTCAGTTCCTGAACATGTAAATGCTATGCGTGAAGTGAGGTAGAATCCCAAACCAGACCATTGGCCAGTCCTCGCTCTTTCGGCTCAGCTGTGGCACCTCCTGCCTGGCCCTCAAGACTGTGGCTGGCACCCTCTCTGATCATTACAGAAATGAAGTCATCCTGGGAAATTTTTCACATTAGCATAATGATGATGATAATAATAATAGCTAATATTTATTGAGAGTTGAGCAGGGCTAGCAACCTGAGTACATAGGCAGATAGAAGCAAACAAGAGCCATCCAACTAGGCTGGAGATTTGTACCCAGAGCAGGCTTTGGTGTATATCTCTTGTGTATATCTCTTCCACTCTTACGTGGGAAAAGGGATTGGATGGTAGTCCAATAAATACCACAGGGAATGTATGTGTCTTCTGGGTGCTGGTCAGTACCATGAGGGTAAGTCTCCCCACTCTCCTGAAAAAAGGTGGCTTCTTACCTCTCATGGTCCAGCTTCCTAGTATAGCTCTCTTCTCTATTTTAGCTTATCATATTGTATTAAAACAAGTATGAGAAATTGATGTTCTTTCAACTTCCCCGTGAACTGAAACAAATTTTCATTTAAGCGTGAAATCTTCCATCTCACAGATCAAAGAGATGCTCTGGAAGAAAAGCACCCATAAATATTTGAGGCTTAATGTAGGCTATTTAATAATACCCCACATTATGGCAAAAAAATATAATTTGACTCCAAAGATATACCCTATTAAGGCTGATAACAAAAAGTAGGAAAATGAGGCTAGAAATTAATAAAACATATCAAGAAAACCATTTCTAGACTTGCTAGAAACGGGCCATAAATGTGGTTTTGAAACTTCTGGCAGCTATTATGAAGATGGAAAAAGGAGTATAGTGGAAATTCAGTTTTAAAACCCAAAAGGAGAAAAGTTCTCCTGGAATTTTAGCAGAAAAATAATTTGTCACTCTACACAGGTGTTGGTTGATGTTGCTCTATAGCTCTTGGCATGCAGGCTTCTGTATACTTCTCTACATTCTGCTTATTTTTAGGATTAAAAAACCCCACATAGTGTGATTTATCATATGTCTACTTCTGGATTATTTCAGGACTCATAATCTGGCTTATGCATTATCTGTATCTTCGTTTCTCTTTCCTTCTCAGCCTGCTGTTCATCTCCTGGATATTTCTCATTAGCATTCTGATAAATGATAAGCAGGGGAAAATAAAGATAAACAACTCTAGCAATCAGTTTTGCTATTTACAGAGGTGATGTTAATGCTTTTTTAGCTGGTGGGAATTTCAGGAGAGATCTGTCTGCATCAACCTACTAACAGAACTCCTGACTGTCTTAGAGTTCAGCCTGACCCACCCTGTGGGTGCTTAGGGAGCCCCTTTTGGGCCACAAGGTGAGGGCCAACAGGCAGAGACACCTGCAGAGGTAAGTTTGACTTCATTCTACTCAAGATGGAGGGCACTCCTGGGGAATTGATATAGAATGTGAAAATAGTGGAACTTGTATTTGTTTGCTGGGGCTACCATAACAAAGTCCCACAGACAGTGTGGCTTAAACAACAAAAATTTATTTTTTTCAGCAGTTCTTGGCGGCTCTTCCGAGGGCCTCAGTCCTTGGCTTGTTGATGGCTAAAGATCACATGATTTTCCCTTTGTGTGTGTCTTTGTTAATCTCCTCTTCTTTAAAAAAAAAATTAAGGATTTATTTTTTTACTTGAGAGAGAGAGTGGGAGGTGTAGGGGGAGAGGGAGAGAGAATCTCCAACAGACTCCCCACTGAGCGCAGAGCCCAATGTGGGGCTCAGTCTGAGGTCATGACCTGAGTTGAAACCAAGAGTTGGACACTCAACTGACTAAACCACTCAGGTGCCTCTAATCTCCTCTTTTTATAAGACTACTCATCATATTGGATTAGGGCCTACCCGAGTGACCTCATTTAACTTGAAATATCTCTTTAAAGTCTCTGTCTCCAAATACAGACACATTCTGAAGTATGGAGGGTTAGGATTTCAACATACGAATTTGGGGGGGACACAATTGAGCCCATAGCAAAACTGTTGATTAAAACAAGATGTTTGAATTACCTGGATTTCAATGATAAGTATTTCTTTTTTCTCCAGTTATAAGGAATTGAAAGTCTTGCAAGGCACCCTTGTTGTATATTTACGGCCTTGAAAGGCTTGGATCACAGGATGTGTGTGCGCGCGCGCGCCTGTTTGTGTGTGTGTGTGTCTTTTGGATCAAATATACAATGTCTATTGAAAGTTTGAAGATCATTGTGTTTCCTCCTGTTCAGAAATAATAATGCATAGCTTTCACTAGAGTTCTTTTCATTTCCAAGGCTCTCTTAAATATTGACTAATTAAGTAAAAATAGAGGAAGCCTGGCTAAATAGCCTCTCTTTGAGGACCAGCCCAATGGACTTAGAATACACAGTGATTTTCTGTATCTTTGAAAACAGAAGCAACTAGAAATCTTTTATTATTGGCTATAATAGCAAATGACATCCCTTATTATGCTTGGCAGCTGACATACCAAATTGCATTTTAGTCGGTTGTTATACATGAAATAGTAGGATATGAATCGACTAAAAATGAGAATTTACAGCCCTGGGACATGGGATATCTGACATCTAGGGGTTGCCATGACAACTCATCAGGATGTTGCTTTGTAATCTTTTGGATTAAGTTCTAGCCCAGGGTCACTGGATTGGAATTGGAGGGGGGATTGGTGACAGGATGTGAATGTTGTACCTTTCCTAAACGGTATTGAATTTGCAGTTTGGTCCTGTTGCTAAGATCAAGTAGAAATGACATTGAGGGAATGCTTAAATTCTTCAGAATCTAGACAAGGTCACATTTGTCAGTGAGAATATTTAGATGGAGTGGTCTGAAACTCAGCAGCTGAAAGACAGGATTTCCTGTCCTAGGTTGGTGGATAAAAAACGTGCAAGTATCCTTTAATAAATGCACACCCCTGAACAGTTATATGCAGATGAAAATTTGGGAAATTAAACCCTCTTTATAATCGTCTTGTGTTTTAAAATTGGAACTGAACATCCCCAAGAAAACAGTTTGGCCACAAAGAAAACCACGGCTGGTTTCTAGTGTTCCATATCCTCCATCTCAGCCGGAAATGGCCTGCAGGGTGTGGAATTTGGACCAGGGAAGGGAATTGGGCAGAGTAAGGAAGGAAGCGGTTGGAAAACAGGGCAACACTTTCCTCATCTCACGTTGGCTCTGACCGCACGTACCATATCTCCTCTATGATGATACACCTCCCAGACATGTTCCTCACCAGAGATGGTCAATGGAGGGAATGTGGAAACTAAAGAGCTCTGCTCCCAAGTCTGATTCCAGTTCTGCCACTAACAGTGTGATCTGGGACAAAACACATGTCAACTCTGGGTTGCTCTAGGAAGGGAGGGTGTTGAGTTTCCCCAGGATGTCAAGTTCTGCTGTTTATCATCATGTGGGGCAGCCAGTCCAGGTCTCCACATTTCTCTTCTTTGCCATTAAGCCCACATTTCCATCATTACTTGGCAGTAGAACAACCCCTCCATGGCTAGTGGGACCTCTTAATGATGAAGACAGAACAAAAGAATTCCTCCCCATCCCCATAGTTTTTTAGGTCTTATAATTGTGGCTTTCTGCCATGCAATGGAGAGAGGATGAAATCTTCCTCTCTTCCAGTTCCAGTGTTTTCCCATGATGACCACCGTCAGCATCAGCTTAGCTAGCATCTACTGAGTGTTTCTGCATGGAGACAGTGCTATGCAACTTATATACATCGTACCATTTAATCCTTATGACAAATACACCCATGTACCTGTATGTATGTGATATCTATAAAATTGAGCGTTTGCTATGTACCAAGTGTTAACGCCAGATACTCACAATGATCCAGTGAAGTGGATTAATGGATTGTCAGTTAAGCCCCACAACAGATGTCTTATCCATTAGCTCCGTTTTTGCAAATAAGGAAACTGAGCCATAGCTGGTAACTGGTGGAGCAGGGATTTGAGTCCAAGTTGTATGGCCTCAGACTCCTTTCTCATAAACTCTGTGCTGGTGGTTCTCCACATTCCTATGGCATAACCGTCACCTGGGAGGGGGGAGCTTTTAAAATATATGGATCCAGGGGTTCCTCGGCAAACCAGTCAGGATGTTTGGGATTACAGCTTGCATTAGGCTAAAAGGCACCCAAGGTAGATAACACCTCAGATAGAACACTAGGTTATTTGGTTGGGCAGTGGCCTGTGGCCCCACGGCCAGCAGGTGGCTGGCATAGGCCTTGCATCTAGGCTGCTTACTGTAAAGCCGAATACCTTGACAGCACAATGGTCTACATTCCAGTTATTAGTGTTGTCAACGGAGCTTAGCCACCATCATGCCCAGTTTCCCTTTCCTAGTCTAAAACCCAAGGCCACAAGTTCATCGAGGGTCTTCTAAAGACTGTGTCTTCTTATTTGAACCAAAGTAATGATGTTCCACTTGAAAGTGTCAAAGTTTACTTTGACTCATCGCCATTATCACCTTTCCTGTAAGTTATTTTGTACTTTCCTCATTGAGCAAAATCTTTACCACCAGAGTCTAGGACAGTGGTTCCAAAACTGTGATGCATATTGGGATCACCTGGGAATCTTTAAGAACTATGGCTGCCTGGCTCCCACCCCAGACATTCTGATTTTATTGGTATGGGATGCGACCTGGGCAGTGGGAGTCTTAAAAAAGCTCTGCAGGTGATTCTGATATGCAGCCAAGTTTGAACCACTGGTTTCAGACTTGGTCTGACTTGCGTTCACAGGCGTGTTGACTGTGGAATCTCCTCTGTGGACTGAACTTACTTTTCATCTCTCTGACAGTGCCTCACCACCGTCTCCTGCATTTTAGCTAGCATGATCAGTTTGCAGTAAATTCCACTCAGCTCACTACCCGACCTGGAATTCTACCTCAATGTCAAATAACGGTTTCTCCCCACAGGGTGTTCTTCTGCTTAGGTGCTTGGAGTGATACTGGTGACATGTCTCTGAGATATCTTTGTAAGGTTCTCAGCCTCACTGGACTCTTCTCTTGACTGTGTGATATGTCTCTTTGTCTCTCTCTCTCTCTCTTTTTTAAAGATTTTGTTTATTTGACAGAGAGACACAGCGAGAGAGGGGACACAAGCAGGGGGAGTGGGAGAGGGAGAAGCAGGCTTCCCGCGGAGCAGGGAGCCCGATCCGGGGCTCGATCCCAGGACCCCGGGATCATGACCTGAGCTGAAGGCAGATGCTTAATGACTGAGTCATCCAGTTGCCCCTCTTCGTCTCTTTTTAAATTGTTTTACCTTTTAAAACATTTTCGTGATTTCAATCCATGTTGCCTTTTTCTTCCAGGAGCAAAATAAGCACCTCTTCCACATAATGCTTTATAATAGTAAGTCACTTGTGGGTCTTTTCCCCAAACAGTTAAGCGTCAGATTGACTACAGACCGACAACAGCTGACATGCCCTGTGGTGCTTAACAGTTGATAAAATCTTACATATAGCAATCTGGTGGAAAGTTGGAGATCACATAGGGAAGGACTGACTCAGACTGTGTCCTCAGAGAGTTTAGAGAAGTTTGATTACTTTAACCAATTGGAAACCGTAGTGGGATTGTAAAAGCATACTAAAGTAGAAGGGTAAATTTGTTGGCAAGTTTGCAAATGTACTTAATCTCGAAATTCATTGTGCAGGTTGTACAGAGTCTTAAACTGAGATTTTTAAGATGAGAGAGATGTCGTTTGGTGGGTAAGAGAGAGGGGCAGTTTGCAAGCCGAGTAACTTGCGGCAACAACTGGGAGCTAGAGGATGGAGCGCTGGTCGCCACGGGGCCAGCTAGCGAGGCAGGTGTGAAAGGTACAAACTAGGTATGGCAGGTAATGAGGCGGAGCTAGCTGTGTGAGATTTAATAGCAAGAAGACTTAGGAAGACCTAAAAAATATGTGTATCTGTGTATATTAGAAGACGTTCTGTTTTACTTTGTGCAATTGTTGAAGTCCAGTTGGTCTGCAATTGTGCTGCTATTACAGCTCGCCGAACAAGACTGGTAGTTTGTGTTGGTTTTTACACTTTCCTTGAGGGTAAAGCTTTTGAAATGAGCTTTGCTCCTGTAGGTTTAAAAATGTTCTCATTGCGATGTGTGTATCATGCTGTTGTCACCCCCAAGGGAAGAAAAGGAGGTTGGGACGCCTCTCTTTTGCAAGGGAAGGGTCAGAGCAGGCAGGGGGCTGTCATGGTTGTTTCCCTTTGTTCGGGAATTAGACCATGTGAGCAAGGGGTTCCACCCCTCATTTTGTGAGCTGTTTTCCTCCGAGATTTCCTAATTTTTCCCATGACGTTTCAGCCTGTTTCTTCACAAGATTGTAAGGCCTGAAAGACCTCATTGTTTTACGGGAGTGCAAGCTCCTGCACATTCGCTGATCCGGCCGGCTGGGGTCTGGGTGTGGGTGGGACGCGGCTGAGGGCTGATGCAGACTGGACAGTGTGTGGAGCACGTATCCCGGATAGCAGCAAACACTTTTTGTTTATCAGGGGTATATTATAGAGCGACTTTTTCTTCATAGACGGTGCTATACTTCTAACATATTTTTCACAAACTACAATCTGCCCCGACTGACAGAAATAGGGCCATTCTTTTAGGCTAAGGGAAGTTTCTTAACAGCAAATCAGATTGAAATTTCACTTCATCTTTGGATAAATGCAAACTTTTGTTCTTGTAATGCATACTCCTTGATGGCCTGCGCCAGATTTCTGTGAGCTCTTGGAGGCGCAGCCCTGCACATTCTCCAGGGCAAATCCCAGTCAGTGCATGCTTTGAAGGGTCCAAAGTATTAATTATAGTAAAAGGAAAAAAGCGA
This sequence comes from Mirounga angustirostris, assembly GCF_029215605.1. NCBI lineage: Eukaryota > Metazoa > Chordata > Mammalia > Carnivora > Phocidae > Mirounga > Mirounga angustirostris. The sequence continues at coordinate 77,251,926 of NW_026991716.1, read as the reverse complement.
TAGCAGAGGAACCCCAGCTAAAAGGTAAATAGGTTTATTGAGTAAAGGCAGTTGGGGTTTAATGCTGAGGTTATTTTTTAAATGAAGTTTATGTATTGTCTTAATGCTAACTTCTGAGGAATTGAGATCTGTATTTGATTAACAGTAATATGCCAGCAGAACACACTACGTTTATATCTGAAGTCACATTAACACTTTCAGATTTACACAATTCCCCACCATTTTTAGGTGTTCTCAGTGGTAGCAGGGACATTGGGACCTAAAGTCAGTGTTGGGAGCAGGTTGCACACATCCCTTCACAACTCCTGTTTCAGTGAGTCATGTTGGCAGCTTGAAATCCACTGTGGTGGGAGTATTTACACCAAGGACATCAGCAAACACTACGAATGGGAGCTCTCCACTGTCAGTGACCATATTTCAACATGGAACCGCGCACCACTGCCCAAAGAGGAATGTAGAAGTTAAGGAGTCTTGGGGCACCTGGGTGGCTCAGGTGACTCTTAATTTCCACTGAGGTCCTGATCTCAGAGTTGTGATACTTTAAAAAAAAAAAAAAAGAAGAAGAAGAAGAAGTTAAGGAGTCTTCTCCTGAGGCAAATAATGTAGTGTTTCTACTCAGCACAACAGCCAACATGAACCTTTTAAAATATAAACCAGGCCATGTGGCTCCTCTCCCCCAAACCCCCCCCACAAGGCTCCCCATTTCACTTGGAGTAAAAGCCTCGCTGTGGCCTAAAAGCTGTCCGTGCTCTGGTTGCCCTCCAGCTCTCTTTCCTCACCTCCGCCAGTGTCCTTCTGGCACTCGTGACCAGACCCCGATCTTACCCCTGTTTCTGTAGAATGTCCTAGGCCTGCTTCTAGTCTAGGGCCCTCCCTCTTCCTAGGGCCGTGGTCCTCAGACTTAGTGTGCATCAGAATCTTCTGGAGCACTGGTTAAGACAGACTGTCACCCACCCCTCCCCACGGTTTTGAGCCAGTGAAAAGTTTTCAGGGGATGCTGATGGTCCTGGGACCGCACTTTGAGACCCACTGCTTCAACCCATCTCTTGGTTTACCTCTCACCTCCTTCAAGTCACTGACCCACTTTCACCTCCTCACCTCCCCTGACCATCCTATTTAAAATTGCAGCCTTTCTTCTCCATTCCATTTCCCTTTTTTTATTGTACCTGTCACTTTATAACAAAAATAACTTATTTATTATGTTTCTTATTTGTGTTTGAAGTCTGTCTCCCCACCGCTGCTCCCCTTCCCCCCCCAAGACTCTAAATTCCATAAAGGTAGGGGTTTTGTCTGTTTTCTTCACTGGTGTAGCTCAAATTTTAGAACAGTGCCTGGCACATAGTAGGTGCTCAGTGAATATTGTTGAGAGAATCAGTGAATGAACAACATTGAGAAGTGAATAATGTATGTCAGATTTGGGTCCCAGCCGCTTTAATTTGAACTCACCAGAGAATCTTAAAACGGTTTCTTTCAGGATTGCTTCTCAGCTTTAGTGCTTTTAGGATAATGAGGAGTGGTATCTGCTCTTGGCTAAAGTTTAGGAATGCCCCGATGAACCTTAAATAGTAGGTGCACCAAATTGTTGCTCTTAGATTTACATCTTAACCTTGGGGGCCGTAAGCCAGTAGTTTTCAAAAACTCTGGTCTGCAGAAGTTTCCTGGAGATACTTGAGGGGCTCTGCAAATGTTTAATTTGCATTTCATTTTTAATATATTTTAAACAATTTTGTATAATCATAATAAAAGCACATGCATACTTAAACATGTTGTATATGAAATTTTAACACATTGGGACCACCAAGGCATTGAATTGGACTATCAAGTTAATCTTAAATTAAGTGTTTTCTGCTGTTTGGGCTTATATATTTGAACTTCTTATAAGTTAGTCATTGATAAGGAAGTTCAGTACCAGTGCTTTTCAGATTCCAGCCTGATCATGAATTGAACAAGCAAATTCCTCTTGTTAAACATATTTAGCCCACTCAATTCTATGCCGGGCAAAGCTTGCGGGGGGTGTGGGGTTCTCTGTTGGGTGTAGCTTTCTGCGTAGATTAATGGCCAGTTATATAGTAAGTAAACAAAGCGCACATCACTTAATGACATATATTCTGTCTTAGGGTTTTGTATACCCACTCTACATTTTAGATGCTCCTTGACTGTTAAATCAAGTAGTTGTCAGATTATCTTTAGTGTTAAAATTTGAAATAAAAAAATCTTAACTACTGCATCTTTCCCAAGCTTTTGGGGTTTTGAGGCATATTGTGAGATATGAATTGCTAAAATGAATTGCTAAAGAACTGTTACCATTTTCAGTATAACTGTCCCTTGCTGTTTCAATTCATTCATTTCCAGAATATGGATACAGAAATTTCCCACAGTGAGTTCCCATAGAAAAGAATACAGTGTTATTTGTGTCAATTAGGTTTCTAAGTTTCATAGACAAGTAATAAGACTAGCAGATAGCAAAACATTTATCTGAAAATTTGTCTGAATCTGTTTGGTCCCTGAGTTTATAGAGCAGGGATTCAGACAGCAAGTGATACCTGTAGTTACCTGTGAACATCAGGATTTTCTTAACACATTGCCACCAAATACAAACACAGAAATAAATCATATGCTACATCAGTTTTAAAAGTCAGTTATTTCTGGGACACCTGGGAGGCTCAGTCGTTAAGCGTCTGCCTTCGGCTCAGGTCATGATCCCAGGGTCCTGGGATCGAGCCCCCAATCGGGCTCCCTGCTCAGCGGGAGGCCTGCTTCTCCCTCTCCCACTCCCCCTGCTTGTACTCTCTCTCTCTCTGACAAATAAATAAAATCTTTTAAAAGTCAGTTATTTCTTTTTCTTGCCTAATTGCTCTGGGTAGGACTTCCAATACAATGTTGAATGAAATTGCCAACAGTGGTCATCTCTGTCTTGTTCTTAATCTTAGAGGAAAAGCTTTCAGCTTTTCACCATTGGATATGATGTTGGCTGTGGGCTTATCATATATGGTCTTTATTGTGTAGAGGTACATTCCCTCTGTATCTGCTTTGTTGAGAGTTTTTATCATAAACAGATGTTGAATTTTATCAAATGCTTTTCTGCATCTATTGAGATGATCATATGATTTTTATCCTTCATTTTGTTAATGTGTATCACATTGACTGATTTGTGGATATTAAACCATTCTTACATCCCTGGCGTAAATCCCACGTGATTGTAGTATATGATCCTTTTACTCTGTTGTTGAATTCAGTTTGCTAATATTTTGTTGAGGATTTTTGTGTCTATGTTCATCGGGGATATTGGCCTATAATAATCTTTTTTTGTGGCATCCTTGTCTGGTTTTGGTATCAGGGCCTCTTAAAATATGTTTGGAAGAGTTCCTCCCTCTTCTGTTTTTTGGAAGAGTTTGAGAAGGATCTATATTCTTCTTTGAATGTTGGTAGAATTCACCAGTGAAACAGTCTGGTCCCGGACTTTTGTTTTTTGGGAGGTTTTTGATTACTGATTCAATCTCCTTGCTAGTAATTGGACTGTTCAGATTTTCTGTATCATCATGATTCAGTCTTGGTAGGTGGTATGTTTCTAGGAATTTATCCATTTCTTCTAGGTTGTCCAACTTGTTGATGTATAATTGTTCAGTGTAGTCTCTTATGATTCTTTATATTTCTGTGTTATCAGTTGTAACATTTCCTCTTTCATTTCTGATTTTATTTGAGTGTGCGCTGTCTCTCTCTCTCTCTCTTTCTCTTTGGTGAGTCTAGCTAAAGGTTTGTTGATTTTGTCTGTCCTTTGAAAGAACCAGCTCTTGGTGACATTTATCTTTTCTATTGTCCTTTCAGTCTCTCTTTCATTTATTTATTTCTGCTCTAATATTTGTTATTTCCTTTCTTCTACCTAACTTTGGGCTTCGTTTGTTCTTCTTTTTCTGTTTTCTTGAGGTGTAATGTTAGGTTGTTTATTTGAAATGTTTATTGTTTCTTGAGGTAGGCATTTATCACTGTGAACATCCCTCTTGGAACTGCTTTTGCTGCATCCCATAAATTTTGATTTGGTACATTTCCATTTTCATTTGTCTCAAGGTATTTTTAAATTTTCTTTTGATTTTAAGAAGACCCATTGGTTTTCACTAGCATGTTGTTTAACCTCCACATATCTGTGATTTTTCCAATTTTATTCATGTAATTAATTTCTAGTTTCATACCATTGTGGTTGGAAAAGACGCTTAATAAGATTTCAGTTCTCTTAAGTTTATTTACGGCCTAACATATGATCTGTCTCAGAAAATGTTCCATATGTATTTGAGAAGAATGTGTAGTCTTTTGCTTTTGGATGGAATGTTCTGTAAATATCTGTTAAGTACATCTGATCTTACACGTCATTTAAGGTCAATGTTTCTTTATTGATTTTCTGTCTGGATGATCCATCCATTGATGTAAGTGAGGCATTGAAGTCCCCTACTATCATTGTATTTCTCCCTTTAGGCCTGTTAATATTTGCTTCATGTGTTTAGTTGCTTCTATGTTGGATGCATCAATATTTACAAATGTTTTATCTTCTTGTTGGATTGAGCCCTTATGTAACACCTTTTTTTGGTCTCATTACAGTTTTTGACTTAAAGTCCATTTTGTCTGATATAACTATAGCTACTCCAGTTTCCTTTTGGTTTCCATTTGTATGAATATCTTTTTCCATCTCTTCATTTTCAGTCTATGTGTATCCTTACATCTAAAGAGTGTCTCTTATAGGCAGCATATAGATAGGTCTCATTTTGTTATTCATTCAGCTACTCTTTCTCTTGATTGGGTAATTCAGTTCATTTACATTTAAGAACATAGTATTAGAAGTCCAAGCCAGAGCAGTCAGGCAAGAAAAAGAAAAGAAAAGAGGCATCCAAACTGGAAAGGAACAAGTAAAACTGTCATTATTTGCAGATGACATGACACTGTATATAAAAAACCCCAAACAATCCATCAAAAAGCAGTATATAGATTCAATGTAATCCCTATCAAAATTCCAGTGTTATTTTTCACAGAAATAGAACAGACAATCCTAAAATTTGTTTGGAACCACAAAAGACCCTGAATAGCCAAAGCAATCTTGAGAAAGAAGAACAAAGCTGGAGGCATTCTGCTTCCTAATTTCAAACTACATTACAAAGCTATAGTAATCAAAAGAGTATGGTATTGGAGTAAAAACAGATAGATCAGTGGAGCAGAATAGAAAGCCCAGAAATTGACCATTTATATTTGGTCAATTAATTTACAATAAAGGAGCCAAGGATATACAATGGAGAGAGGATAGTCTATTCAATAAATGGTGTTGGGAAAATTGGAAAGCTGCATGCAAAAGAATGAAACTGGACCCCTATCTTATACCACACACAAAAATTAACTTGAAATGGATTAAAGACATAAATGAAAGACCTGAAATCGTAAAACTCCTAGAAGAAAACATAGACAGTAAGCTCCTTGGCTTTGGTCTTGATGATGATTTTTTGAACCTGACAGCAAAAGCAAAGGCAACAAAAGCAAAAATAAATAAGTGAGGCTACTTCAAACTAAAAAGTTTGGTACAGCAGAAGAAACACCAACAAAATGAAAAGGCAACCTACTGAAAGGGGAAAATAATTTGCAAGTCCTATATTTGATAAGGGCTAATATTCAAGATATATAAAGAACTCGTGCAATTCAGTAGCAAAAAAAAAAAAAACCAAAACAACGCACAAAAACGAAAAACAATCTGATTTAAAAAGGGGCAGAAGATCTGAATAGACATTTTTTCAAAGAAGACATATAGATAGGGACACCTGGGTGGCTCAGTCATTGAGCGTCTGCCTTCAGCTCAGGTTATGATCCCAAGGTCCTGGGATTGAGCCCCGCGTCGGGCTCCCTGCTCTGCGGGAAGCCTGCTTCTCCCTCTCCCACTCCGCCTGCTTGTGTTCCCTCTCTCGCTGTGTCTCTCTCTGTCAAATAAATAAATTAAATTAAATTAAAGAAAAGAAGACATGGGGTGCCTGGGTGGCTCAGTCGTTAAATGTCTGCCTTCAGCTCAGGTCATGATCGCAGGGTCCTGGGATCAAGCCCCACATCGGGAAGCCTGCTTCTCCTTCTCCCACTCCGCCTGCTTGTGTTCCCTCTCTCGCTGTGTCTCTCTCTGTCAAATAAATAAATTAAATTAAATTTAAAAAAAAGAAGACATGGGGTGCCTGGGTGGCTCAGTCGTTAAGTGTCTGCCTTCAGCTCAGGTCATGATCCCAGGGTCCTGGGATCAAGCCCCACATCGGGAAGCCTGCTTCTCCCTCTCCCACTCCCCCTGCTTGTGTTCCCTCTCTCACTGTCTCTTTCTCTGTCAAATAAATAAATAAAATCTTTTAAAAAAAAAAGAAGACATATAGATAGCCAATAGGTACATGGAAAGATGTTCAACGTCATTAATTGTCAGGGAAATGGAAATGAAAACTACAATGAGATGTCACCTCATACCTGTTAGAATGTCTGTTAAATCAAAAAGACAAGAAATAACAAGTGTTGACAAGGATGTAGAGAAAAGGGAACCCTTAGATACTGTGGGTAGGAATGTAAATCGGTGCAACCACTGTGGAAAATCATATGGCGGTTCCTCAAAAAATTAAAAATAGAACTACTTTATTATCTGGCAATTCCACTTCTGGATATTTATCTGAAGAAAACAAAAACATGAATTTGAAAGATATGTGTACCACCATGTACATTGCAGCAGCATTTAAAATAGCCAAGATATGAAAACAACCTAAGTGCCTATTGATAGATGAATGAATAAAGAAATTGTTACTTATATATATGCATATAAAATATATTTTCAGTGGAATATTATTCAGCCATAAAAAATACAATCTTACCATTTGCAACAACATGGGTGGACCTCAAGGGCATTATGCTAGGTGAAATAAGTCAGGCAAAGAAAAATACCAAATGGTCTCTCTTACATGTGGAATCTTAAAAAAAACATACAAATAAGCTCCTGATAGGTACAGAGAACAGATTGGTGGTTGTAAGAGCCAGGATGGGTAAAATGGGTGAACTGTTTTCTTGAATCAAAAAAATTTGATAGTTGATATGCCTACTACTATCTGAAAGCCCCACTCCCTGCTATCTCTAAAGTTCCACTGAATCTACTGTAGGAAATAGTTATGTTATACTTTATGGAACATTTTGTAGACCTCCTTTCACATCCTTCTGATAATATACTTAGCACTTCCTTGTAGCTTGTTGTTTGTCTCCCACACTATATCTGAGCCCCTTGAAGGGAAGAACTGTGTCTCATTCATGATAGTTGCTGGCGTTACCTAGCTCATGGTGGGTGCTCAGCACATGTTTATTAAATGACATTGCTTTCCACAGCAGAGGGAAGCAAGCTTGAAAGGAACAACACAACCTCATCTTAAATACACAGTAACTTTACACTAAGCACAAATTTTAGCACTAAAAATCTATTTGACAGTTGCATGATTTTTTCCTCCTTTATCTCTCATATACAATCATTTGTAGTTTTATGAATTCTTTTTTTTTTTAAGATTTTATTTATTTACTTGTCAGAGAGAAAGAGGCAGGCAGAAGGAGAAGTAGGTTCCCCACTGGGCAAGGAGCCTGATACGGGACTCGATCCCAGGACCCCGGGATCATGACCCGAGTCGAAGGCAGACGCCCAACCAACTGAGCCACCCAGGTGTCCCTTATGAATTCTTTCTAGAAATGTTTTTTGATTCTGACCCTTCCATGCCATCCTACTGCCATGCCATGCCTGGTCTCAAGTGTCATCCTTCTCTTCCCTTGCTTGGACTATGGAAACAGCCTGCAAGCCTCTCCCAGACCTAGTCTTCTATCTACTTCTCCACACTGTTGCTGTCCCCAGCAAGTCCTTTGGCCTACACTCCCTGTAGGATAAGGGGTAAACCTGTGCTCTCCAATAGAGTATCCACTAGCCACGTGTGTCTGTTGAGCTCTTAAAATGTGGCTAGTCCAAATTGGGATGTTATAGATAAAAATCCCACACCCTATTTTAAAGACCTAGTGAGAAAAAAAATGTAAAATATCTCATTAATCATTTTTATATTGATTACATGTTGAAATGGTTATATTTGCGATAAACTGGTCTAAATAATGTATCATCAAAATTAAATTCTATTTCTTTTTATTTTTTTAATGTGGATATTGGAAAATTTGAAATTATGTGTATGGTTCACCTTATATGTCTTTTGGTCAGTGCTAGTCTTTTTTTTTTTTTTTTTTTAAGATTTTATTTATTTACTCATGAGAGACAGAGGCAGAGGGAGAAGCAGGCTCCCAAGGAGCAGGGAGCCCGATGTGGGACTCGATCCCAGGACCCTGGTATCATGACCTGAGCCCAAAGTAGACACTTAACCATCTGAGCCACCAGGCGCCCTGGTCAGTGTTAATCTTAACTGTATCATGACATTTCAAGTTTCTTATAACCTGGCCTCAGACACCTCTTTAGCCTTGTGCCCCAGCCCTTCCTGACCTCTTTAGAATTTCTCGTAACCCCCAGATCTCACCAAACCTATTTATACTTGTGAGTTGTTTGTTTTTTTTGTTTTTTTTTTGCTTTTCATATACTCTTCCTTCTTCCTGAAATGTCCTTCCCTTTCTTTGTTAGCTCTAAAAATCTTACTCATATTTTTAGGACCTGATTTAATTGTCCCATGCTGGTGAAGTTATGCCCCGTTTCCTCAGAGAGAATTAGCCAATTCTCCCCATCACAGGCTCTTGATGCCTCTATTATTATGCTTACATTGCTGTGGTGCCATGATATGTCTTCTTAACTAGGCTTCTCAAGGGAAAAGGCGCAGTTTATTCCTGTGATGACCCATGAGGGCAGTATCTGGTGTGTACTAGGCATTTAATCGACATTTATTAAATTAATGTATGAATTAATGTAATCCTACTGCTGTACACACTGCTCTTTTTACATATATCCAGCCTTGATCATCTGAACCATTGGCCATGGAAAAAATTGGATGTTGAGGTGGACAGCGCTGGACTTCTCAGCCATGACCCCAATTTCAGACTTTTATATTCAATAAAATGGCCTCTTCATCTTCACTGGTTGACTTACAGTAATTAAAAAATTATATATCTGAACTTATGAAATCTATGGATGAGAGTACAGACTGAGAGTATAAAATGAGAGTATAAGTGACACTTTTACTATTTTGTATACAGGGATTTCATATAAGATTTTTTCAATTGAAGATTCTACTTCTAAACAAGATTGAAAGTCACTGTTCTAATCCTAAATTTCATTTCCGTTTCCATCCCAAATGTTTCCTAGTTTCTGGTGTCATGAGTGTTCATACAGCATAAGACTTCTCAACTCTGGCTGCATGATAGATACAACTGGGAAGCTTTCAAAAGTACTGATGCCCAGGCCCACCCCCAGGGATCCTGCTGTAATTGGGCTGGGGGAGGAGCGCCTAGTTACCAGTATTTATGAATAGCATAAATATCTTGTGATAAGGTGATTCCACAAGTGCTTAAAGAGCTAGGTACACTATAAAAATGTTGAAGTTTTTAGGTGATCATTTTTCTTTCCTTTTATTAACGATATTGTGAGTAAAGGTAACATGATGGGGGCGCCTGGGTGGCTCAGTCGGTTAAGCGTCTGCCTTCGGCTCAGGTCATGATCCCAGGGTCCTGGGATCGAGCCCCGCATCGGGCTCCCTGCTCCGCGGGAAGCCTGCTTCTCCCTCTCCCACTCCCCCTGCTTGTGTTCCCTCTCTCGCTGTGTCTCTCTCTGTCAAATAAATAAATAAAATCTTTAAAAAAAAAAAAAAGTAACGTGATGTTATTCTTAATGTAGGATTTCAGGGTCAAAACAAAATCTAATTAAGCCTAACTTCTGTAGACAATTTCCTAAGTTGTCTGAAATTAAAATTTCCCATTTCTCTAAAACCTACATGCAGCAGAACTTTAATGTCCCTTACTGGTAGAAATAGCTAACAAAAGATCTATTTTAGATCATGGAAAGGGGACTGACAAGGGCAGTGGGTGTAAAAGTTTGCACAGGTAGTGGCCTTCCTGGCGTGCTTGTTAGCCTGAATAAACACTTCTCCCATGACAGAACCTCCATAGCCCTCCATGTTGATAAAATCTGACATTCTGCTTAATCACTTTTTAATGATACTGTTCCTTTTGTTCTTGGTATGTGAGAAACCAGTGCTTTTTTTTTAAGGTGTGGGAAAGAATTAGCTTGAATTTCCTAATTCTGTAAAAACAGGCTGGTAAGGCACGTATAATTCTTGTGGGGACAGGAGAAAAAATTACTAATTTCTGTTTATCACAGGTCTTTCCATATATTTTTAAAAAGTTACAAAGTTCCTGAAATTTTGAAAAGAAGAAAATCCAGGATCAGTGCTCTGGCACTTGGTAAGAAAATCCCACGAACTCTTGATAGCATGTTCCATGATTTATACTATTAAAATGCAGATGTAAATTAGCATACGTTTTGCAAATTATCGATTTGTTGAAATGGCTGGCTCTCAAAGAAAGGAAGAAAGGAAGAAAAAAAGAAAGAAAAAAAGAAAAGGGAAAGAAAGAAAGAAAGGAAGGAAGGAAGAAACACACACACACTTGGGATGGAATCCTTTAGGGCATAAAAAGGAATAGAATCCTTTATTTAGTTAACTTCGTTATTTGCAGCCGGTATGTCATCTGTGAGAGACTGATGTCATGCAGATTGAATGCAGAGGCAAACGTGTGTGTGTGTGTGTGCGTGTGTGTGTTCGTGCGCACCCTTGCGTGTGCTTTAAAGCCCCACTCCCAGAATATGAAGTGAGTGTGAAGGGCACCACAACAACCCCTGGATCTGTCAAGAATGTACCTATTTTTAACAAACTGGATCAAGTGTCAGCGCTCAATAGGAGATGAAGAAGGGGGTAGAGACTGTGTTCTTCAGATTCAGCGGATGGTAAACGGCCCTCTGGCATGTTTACAATACAGCTGTGCGTTCTTAATGACTCTGCTGCTACCACGTCAGGTAAAGTTTTCTTTGCACGTGATGAATGGCAGAGAATTCTTTAGCAGAGGGAACCAAAGGGTCTGGGAGGAGGAAAAAGGGAAGGGAAGAACGGAAAAGAGAGAGAAAAAGAAACACGCAGCTCCAGAGGGAGATAGTCTGTGCTTTGCAGTTGCTTGTGTGGATAGAAACCAGATGGTAAGCTGGAACACCCGCTTGGCTATCCGAGGAGCCAAACATATGGTTAATGGTCGGGAGAAATAGCTTTCAGAGCCAGGGCTTTGCTGACTGCTTCATATTACAGATTGTTACAGTGTGTCATTACATTGCCAACCTAAGTGCTTAATACCCACTGCGGGCACTGGGCATACACTTACAAGAAGGACTTTTAGCTTTTTGCTGGCTCTGAATGCAGAAGTGACATCATAGGGAGGCTTAAAATGTCTGGTGTTGGGAGGTAGGGAGAAGAGTAATTCTGTAGTGGAAACAACATTTTTTTTTTTTTTTGCAAGCCAAGCCTTCACTCCACTGAACTCTCCTGTTTTTCTGAGAACCTTTTTATACAGGAATCTCTCTCTCTTTCTCTCTCTCTCTCAGACACACACATACACACACACACGTTCTGAAACAGAAATCTAAAACACAGGCCATGCCCCCCTCCCTCCTCCAGTGGATCTGACAGCCCCCTTTCACCTGGAAGCCACATCGCCGAGCTCACAGGGCCTGCATTTGAAGTTTCTGTTTGGGGAGCTTTGGGCAACAGCAGGCCTGTGTTATCTAAGGAACTGCTGAGCCCATTCATCTGCTTTTCACGGCCCGCTTCCTTTTATTTTTAGCCAAATCCGTCAGGCCTGACAGGCGGGTAATTCGAGCCAGAGAAAGGGCAGAGCTCCAGGTCCTTTCCACAAAGCAATTCTTCTCCTCCCTCCTGGGAGGGCTCCAGACTTGGCCTGCTTCAGGCAGATGGATTTGTTGAGTCATGTGAGATCATTTACACAAAAACACAGTGAGGCAGTGGAAATTTAAAAAAAAGAGAGAGAGAGAGAGGGTGGGGGAAGAGGAAAGAGGAGGGAAGCCAGGGGGAGGGTGTGCTGCGTGGCTGCTGGAGAGCATAGGAATTTTGCAGCAAGGCAGCTAGACTGAGGAATGCTGTAGATTCATTTGTGTATAAGGTAATGTCTAGTTTACACAGCGGGGTGGAGCCAGGCCGGGGAGGCTCCTCAAACTATTCGCCTGTATTTAAAAGCAGAACGGGGCGTGGGGAAACTTTTTTTTTTATTTTTAAAGCAACACCCACCAAACAAAGACCACACTGTTGACAGCATTGGGTTCCAGTAGCAGTAAACTACCAAGAATGGTTTAGAGAAAATGAGTTTGCTCTGTGATGTAATACAAGTTTGCTTTGTCCTGACTCCAGCATGACTGAGGCAACAGGGGAGGAAGGAGAGGAAAATTGAAACAGGACTCTTGGTTAATGGTTTCCAGAAATTATTTAGCAGGACTTGAGTGGAGAGAGGAAAGTGGGATAATGTGGAGAATTACTTCGAGGTATACCATAATTGAGGCAGGTAAAATAAAGTCATTACTATGGCTTCCTTGCTCAAGAGGAATTGAGCAATGATTTTGAAATGCCATGGAAGGTAGCATTTTTCCCTACCACAGTATTCCTTTTCCTCTGGCTTCTGGAACATTAAAAAAAAAAAAAAAAAAGCCCAACTCTTGCATCATAGTAAACAGTATTAACAGTTCGTGAATCAGTTTTGTTTACTTTTTATACCACAAGCCTCTAAAACAGTCCATTAAAAAATTGTCTTCTGCTCATTCATGAAATTCTTTTTGTTCTTCAAATGTGCTTCACATGCATTAGCTGTGCTTGGAAGCAGATTTTTCCTTCTTTTGCTGGACTAAAAGAGTTCAGGAGAGAATAATGACTGGGTTATCTTAACCATATGTTCTTATACCCGATGTAGTGAGAGTATGCTATGTGGAGGAAAGGGAATATTTTGAGATAGGTTCAGAAAATTAAAAATGGGAGAATTTCAAAATATGCACCATGATTACTCTCATTGTGACACATTTCTGCAATTCTGCATTTATTTAGAGCTCTACTACGCACCTGTTTTCCTCAGTCTCCCTGGAATGTAGGTCAGCATCACTACGGTTTCTCATACTTGTTGATATTGTAGAAGTTGAAACATTTTGCCATTTTTTCCAGACCTACATATACTCAGTTTATATATATATGGTTTTAATAATCATAGAACATAGCTCATAAATTCCTTCTATGAATACTCACCACGGAGTTATGATAGTAAACATTCAGATCACACCTTTACCTAGAATAACACAGCACTCACAGTGGTGCTGAAAAGAATCTAGTCGAACCGCTCCACTGTTTTCCAGGTAGTTCTAATGATCTAACTCTGCATTGGTAAAAGGTAGTTTTCATTTATTTTACTCGAAGAGAGAATTGGTAAATTTTTGTGGGTGTTAATTGTGCACATTTTGACTATAGGATATCAACATTAGCGTTATGTGATTGAGAGTTGTCATTATTTTGGATGACCCTGACTGCTTACCTGTGCTAGAAATAACAGCATCTACAGTGAAGACTTATATATATAGCGATGACTAGATTTTCCTTAAGACTCCACATGAGCGCTATAATATTTTTGATATTAAAAAAAAGCATATTTGTCACAGAAATTTAGTTAACATCTTATAACTAAACATGTATGTACGTTACTTAGATAAATTTAGTCACTGTAAACATCTATATGATCTGGGATTTTGTTTTTATTTTGAAATGGAAGCTTTTTTGTTTTCAAACTCATTAAAAACTGAAAAACGTTTCTGTGACGAAAAAAAAGATTCGTCATTATTTTAAACCTATCCACATTCTTGAGTGTTCCCTCTCCATCAGGGTTTCTCAAACTCAGCACTGTTGGCATTTTGGACTAAATAATTCTTTATTATGGGGGCTGTTTTGTGCATGGTAGGATATTTTAACAGCATCCCTGGCCTCTACCCACTAGATGCCAGTAGCAGTCTCCCCCAGTCATGATAAAAAGAAAAGAAAAAAAAAAGTCTCCATGCATCGTGAATGTCCCCTGGGGGGCAAAGTCACCCTGGCTCAGAACCACTGCTGTATTCTTATTTTGGTTTGGAAATTCACTCTTTTTCTCATGAGCTGGGCACTCAGTTACTTCTGAGATTGAATTCAAGGGTATAAAGTAACATTTTCCCTCCTGTCCTTTATCCCAGAAGTGGGAACCCCAAGTTAGGTAAAGTTTTCCAAGGCTCAAGCAAGGGTGTTTTGGGGGAAGGGTTTTCCTCCCAGAAGACCTGGAGCCTTGTCACACAGAGCAGTCTCTCTCTCTCAGGATGCTGGCCTTAGCAGGTGGAACCCTTCAAGGCCGCGCAGCGACTTTCCCAGAGCCGGTCAAGAGGAAGTGGCCCCACCGACTGAGCTTGGGGATGTTGACACAAGAAGAAAGGGAACTTCTCTGCAGGGACCGGAGCAGAGAGCCTAGGCCACAAGTTCAGTGGCTCTCTGCAGGCTCCCTGCCTTCATATCCAGCCCCAGAAAGAGGGAAAGGCGGCGACAACAGCTCTTTCTTCGGAGCAAAGCAGACATCCTCCCCATCCCGGTGGCTGTGGTCTCAGAAGCTGGAACTCTCATTAAGCAGGGAATGTGGAGCTCTCCGCAGGGTGAGGCAGGCATAAATTTCCTCTGTTTGTTTTGTGAGGACTAGTGTCGACTGCTGTAATGAGATCAGAGGATCCTCCAGGGATGAGGCCTCCAGGTCGGCTGCTGGAGCCGTTTTCTGCGGCTGTTCTCTTGGCTGCTTTTGAAGGAGGCCGTGACTCCACAGGACTCGGTTATGAGGCAGGGAGGCGGTTGTGCCCTTGTTTCATTCCTTGCCCTCTTGCCTCTCCGAGGCTACCAGAACGTCCGCGTGCAGTCGTCCAGCTCTAAATCATGGAAGGAGGACAGCCCTGGTCGTGTGCGGAAAGAGCAGTCGCGTACTGGGAGGTGATCGCTTCCTTGCGAAGCTGCCTGCGCGGGGGATGCGTGGCTACCCTTAGGCTCTTCCTCACCCAATGTCGCTCTGCTGTGGGATGAGTTAGGGTGTGAGTCACAACAAGGTAGCATATGCTCCAAAGAACAGATTTCTGGCTCTAGCCTGACTTATAGCCAAATGGCCATCTATGGGACCCTAAATACGGCAGAATCGACTTTAGGGAACCCCAAACTGGATATTTCCGGCAGAATACTGTAGACTGAGCTGGTGCAGCCCGACCCACTTCTAGCCCCCTATGCGCACCCCATCCACCCAGAACAGTCCTTAGGTATGTTGGATAATAGTGAGAACTTACAAGGGAAATTCCCATGTGCCAGAAGACATTCATGCCACAGGCCTGTGAGTGACCCAGACCTGGCCGTAGGCTCTAGAGTCTAAGGGCTGTGATAGTTCTACTCCCATGGGAACTGTTTGCCAAAGGGGCAGGTAGAATTCCCTCTAGAGTCTGTGTCAGGCTTTGAGTGTGTGTGTTTGGGATATGGTGATGGGAGATGGAAACGCAAGGTTACATCGTTTGAAGAGCTATAAGGGTCTGCGGTTCCACTACCTGCGTAGTACAGGAACTTCTGCTGTTTTGACATAGACACTAAGCTGGTTTGAGAGCACTGAAAGCTGTAGGGCTCTGGTAGAAGTGAACACTAGACCCCTCTGGACAGGTTAACCACCCAGGACGTTGTGGTTCCCTCAACGAGAACAAGCCACAAGAAGGAGAAGCTGGTAGTGGGAAGTACAGAATTAGAGCCTCAGGAAAGCAGAGATTAACAAACAGTGAATCCCCGAGACTGCTTTTGACAAGGGCCCATCCTGCCAATTTGAGCTTTCTTCTGAGGATTAATGAAAGTCTCCTCCCAGAGGAACAAGGCATTACACCCAATCTGGCTTACTAAGCATATGAGTTTCAGTTGTAAGCACTAGCCCCCAGTAAGGCAGTCGCCCCTCATTACACTTGTCCTCAAGGTGTTCTTGAGAATATTTAAATTCCTTCCTTGGAAACCTTTTTTGGAGAGATAGCTGGCCCCTTTGAGCTTCTGTAAAGAGATACCTTTCTAGCTATTTCTCTTGTCATTGGTTCCTTTTCAGTGGGTCATTCTGAAGTAACCCGCTAACTAGGTTTTCTGTTAAATTATTTTAGCTTCTCAGCAAATCACAGGAAATGTGTTTGCCTGAATTGTTAAGCAAATTCCTCAAGGGAGAAGGAAGCTGGGATCGTTTGAAGGTCTCTGGGATTTCTCTTTAAAATCAAAGAAACCCGGGAGTAGTCAGGCATGGTTGGTAAAGCGTCTTAGATGAATACAAGTTGGCCTTCTCAACCATAGTGGACAAATGGATAGGGGATTGCCTGGGTCTCTGGGCCGCCACCAAGTACACCCCATGCAGTGAAATGCAGTGTTGGCAAACATGAACTTAGGATGCTAAAGCGAAAGCAGGCTCCTTTATTTATTAATAGGGTGATGAAATCTCTTACGTTTAATTTTTTTCTGCTGAGGCACACACAGGGCCCCCCAAAGTACCCTCTTGACCTAAAAGCAATGCCATACGTCTCAAGAGAAAATTCTTCAGTATTTTATTCTTAATTTGGACCTGGTTTTCTTCTTTTAGTCTAAAAATATTCTGGCCAAATGAGGAGTAGATATACATATTGACGTTAAAGCATCAGAAGAAGATAAGTGGAAATAGGCTCAATTGGTGCCGGACTTAAGGAAGATCTTCCTGAACGTTTGTCCTAGTGAGGGCTGTTATAACAGAACACCACAGACCGAGTGGCTTAAACGACGGTTTATTTCTCACAGTGCTGGAAGCTGGGAAGTCCAAGATCAAGGTGCCAGCCCATTTGGTCCTAGTGAGAGATCTCTTGCAGAGGGTTGACTTCCTGGTATATCGCACACAGCAGGGGGATGGGGAGAGATAAAGAGTGCACATACATGCAAGTTCTCTCGTGTCTCTTCTCACAATGGCACTGATCCCATCATGAGAGCTCCACCCTCATGACCTCATCTAAACCTAATTACCTCCCCAAAGCCCTGTCTCTTAATACCAGCACATTGGGAATTAGGCAATATATGAATTGGGGGGCGGCGGTATAAACATTCAGTCCTTAACAACATTATGTAACAACATTATAATTAAATTTTGCATATGTTGAAAGCCTATTGTGTGTAGAGCATTGGGACAGGTGCTGGCTCTTTGGTCATAAAACAGATATCTTCCCTTAGAATACTTAGAATCCAGTAGGATGGTTGAGAGGTAAACTCCTATGTGTGATTACAAGCAGAATGAGGTGGTGCTGAATAGTGATGGGAAACGGGAGGGGAAGGGCCTCATGTCTTTTTAACACCATGCATTGAATTCTTTCTTCATATTATTCCATTTAATCTTCAAAACAATCTTAGGACATACAAAGAATTTGCCCCAATTTTATGGATAAAGGAGGAAGGACTCACACGGAGGGTTACTAACTTGCTGAAATCACATGCGAAGAGGCAGAGTTGATACTCAGGTGGAGCAGCTTGGTTCCTAAGTCCTACTTGGCCCACTCTCCTGGAGGGCATGCTGCCCCCAGTGAAGCCACAGTGGTACAGCCCTGGAGGGGTCAGGAGACAGATTGGGAGCCTCCAGCCCTGGAGATTTAAAGAAACATTCCCCGGACTTAAATGAAAAGTGTATGATAGAAGATACAAAGCCAACCAAATCCAACCCCTATGGGATTTCCAAAATGCCAACATAAATTGCCAACATTAAACAAGCTCATGATTTTACATTGTCTCTCCATTTTCCGGCTTTCTTGAATATCAGAAGTTCTGGGAAATTGTGCCTTGTTCCTACTTTCCTGGAGGTGAGTAGCAGACCCTCCAGGCCTCTCTACTTCACATTGTCTTCTCTGGCCTGACCATTCCTTCATCTTATTCTTTCTTGACTCCCGTAGGCATCGGAATCTGTGTCCCCTGGTTTACATAGTCACCCAGGCAGGAGGAGTAGGCTGAGCCAGGTAACCCCTTGGGAGTTCTATATCCTGCCTTTAATTAAGATATTCCTAAATTACTGAGTAACTAAAAAATGACCCTTTATAGGGTGATAGCCCTGAATCTAAACACTAGATATCCTATGTATGATTTCATAAAGTAGAGGAAACCCTTGACGCGTGTGCGAAGTAATCCTCTTGAAGGCGATGGACATGCTATCACTTGGCATTCTTACTGCACCTCATCTGTCTCCCCGGGCACTGTTTTCATGCTACCAGCAGTGTCTCTCTTTTTTATAACTTATAATCCTCTCATTTCCTCTTCCTTATCACCATTTCTTGTAGAACCATTGGTCACATGCTAGTCGAAATTTCAGTACATTATCAAATTGTGTAGCCTATCCTTGGGGAAGAAAGCCTCTCGCGATGCTTGATGGGAAGATGCTCTCATTCTTCTGACTTGGGCTGTTTGTTTTCCATGGCATACTGTGAAAGCAGGGCATGGGGGCAAGGCAGGATGGCAAATGTTGTTCCGTCTCTTGGGGCAAAACCATGTTATGGCATGTTTGCTGCCTACATGTGAGGATGGCAAGAACACCAGGGTCCTGAAGAACCAGAGACATATGTTAGCTGTGACTTTGAGGATGGAGAGGGGCCTGCGGGGAGCTCCTCAGGGAGCTCTGCTCTGATTCCTCTGCTGCTTCTTCAGAAAGAAAGGAAGGAGCCAGCCATGTGGGAGGTTATGTGTGCCTGTGGGGAAGGGGACAGGGGTCCGTTTGTTGCTCTACCTTTGGATCCTTTAACCCCAGCACCATGCTCCTTATTGTGCAAGAGAGAGATTGAACTGTCTGTAATAAAATGGTCTTAAATTTATCCAGTCTTGTACAAGGATTCCATCCAATTGAAGGTTGTTAAGATTTTACTCCAGAGACATGTAAATTATTCCAACTCATAAAAACAGAGGTGGGAGAGTATTAGGGATATATCTCTCATCTGTTTGTCTGATTTCCCAAGCTCCTAAGTCCTAGATTTAGAGAATTTCCTCTAAACTTTTGTCATCGTGTCTTTTCCCTTTTCTCTCCAAACCCTGTTTGTCTCTTTATGACTTTGCTTAATCCTTCCTCACAAATTCTTGGGTCCTCATGCTTGAGCCCCCTACCTACCTAGGCGGCTGGATTTGGTGGTAGGAGAGACGTAACAAGAGGCCATTTCACAGACTGACGTCAGAGTTCGTTATATCTAAAAGCCATGAGACCATTAACCTTATAGTGACGCGCTTGCTCCTAGGGGCCTGTTTCCCATAGGAGTGCCTGAGCAGCACAGCTTTGCCTTATATGACAGGAGTCTTCTAGAATGAACATCTTGGGAGGGGGTGGGGGAGTTGAAGTGGGGAGAAAAGCCCAGCTCATCATACTCCATTCTGTATCGGCAGTATTAGTTGCATATTCAAGGGCTAAAAAATAGCACTACGCGCACACACACACACACAGCCCATTGACACGTTTAAGAGTGTCGAGAGTGGGACGCCTGGGTGGCTCAGTCGGTTAAGCGTCTGCTTTCGGCTCAGGTCATGATCCCAGGGTCCTGGGATCGAGTCCCGCATCAGGCTCCCTGCTCCGCGGGGAGCCTGCTTCTCCCTCTGCCTCTGTCTCTCTGTCTCTCATGAATAAATAAATAAAATCTTAAAAAAAA
This sequence comes from Mirounga angustirostris, assembly GCF_029215605.1. Classification (NCBI taxonomy): domain Eukaryota; kingdom Metazoa; phylum Chordata; class Mammalia; order Carnivora; family Phocidae; genus Mirounga; species Mirounga angustirostris. Next base: position 77,232,194 of record NW_026991716.1, on the reverse strand, counting down.
AAAAAAAGAGTGTCAAGAGTAAGAATAAATACTTTAAAGAGCACTCTCGTGAGAGTAGGGAGACTAGAGTAAAGTTGGCTTATGCTGTTCTCACCCTACCTCTGTCGCACATTATCAGTGATCCAGGGAAAATAGATTTTTTTCTGTGGCAGGTGGAGGCTGATGGTAAATAAACAGTGGAGAAACAGGTAAGCCCGGTCTTAACTTTACTCCGGCTCCACTTGCTGACACCCAGAGAAGCTGTAGGATGTGGTGGTGTCACCAGGAGCCCGAGTCTCTCCGTGTCTCTTCTGTTAGTGAGGACCTGGCTGGTGAGGGGCACTTGTCTGCATCACTGAACCTGTCTCTAGGTGTCTTGGTTTGCTTACTGCGCTTTCATTTTCTTCTCTCTTTGTAGCCTTCACTTTTTCTGTCATTCTCTTTTTGATTTCTTCTTGCCTTGTCTCTACTTTTCTGCTTACTCACCCTTCTAGCCACCTAGAAAGACGAATTACATTTCATTAACCTTTCCAAAGCCTAAGGTTGACCACAGGCTTGTTGCCCATTGAGCCAACTCTGTTAGGATCAACTGAGTGGAAGTCACACGTTAGCTTCTGGGATTGACTTTCTCCAGGCACCCTTTGAAGGTATCTGTACTTGCCTTTTGTTTAGTATCAGAGGAATCCAACTTTGCGAATGATTAAAAAGAAACACTGAAAAATAGAATAAAGAAGAAAACTCCCTTAATTCCACCATGGTAATGCATGTATCTTTTCCCCTAATGCTTTATATTTAAGACGTAATCTCCTTTTTTAAGCTGTGGATTTCTCTAAACTTCTAAATGGAATTGGCTGTAAAACAACCAGGTTCTCTCTGTTTCAAAGGAAATTTAAAGTACTTGATAGAACAAGGCCAGTCTTTTTGGTTGCTGGCCAAAGCAAACTGACCCAATTTCTAAAACTGTCATCTGTTTGCTGAGGTGTTTTTCGTTAATGATGGGTGTGTGTGTGTGTGTGTGTGTGTGTGTGTGTGTGTGTGTGTGGTGTTATCAGGAGAGGTATTTTACTTGTAGGCTTCGTACATATTTTAATTCTGTAGTATCTTGAAATGAAGCCACCTGAAGCCCAGGGTCTACTGCCTATGACAGCATGACTAAGAAGAATTCTTTTACTTCTCTCAATCTGGTTTCCTGATTTAAAAAACTACCACTCAGATCCGTATCAGTACTAACTGAGAGTATTAATATAGAAGTGCGTTGTGCAATTTTGAGCACTATACAGCTGTAAGATAGTCTTAACAATATTTTTCTAAAAGATTTACCATCCTGGGTATTAAAAGATTTTCCTTTTTTAAAAAACCCCAAAGGCAGTCTGCAATGATTATCAATATTGTGTTGAAGATTGTACGTTAAGAGTCCACATCATCCTAGGCTCTGTGAGAGCAAAGAAAAAAATCGACTGATAGTATTTATTAAGAACTTTCTATGTGATTAATATTTCCCTCAAAGAGTTTGTATTTTGACTTTGTTGTAGAACCGATGTATGTGAAAATAATGTTAAGAATACTTGGGATGGTGGGGGGCCCAGGGGAGGCTCCATAATGACTTTAGTGCTGACTGCATACCCAAGTTCTGAGGGAATGGGGACTGTGTCATGATTGGAACTGGGTGGAATTTCCTTGGGGAAATTATGTTCAAGAATCCTTGTCTGTTTATTATTCTTGTGCCCACCTTTCCTGTGTTGATACCAGTGTATACATTTTAATGGAATTGTGACATCAGGCATCTGTGCAAGGCATTTGGATACGTCTCCAGGTAAGGTACTGGGCTGTAGGCTTTAAGTGGATTGAATTACATGTATTAAATAGGAAACAGCATGTATAGGGTTCTCCTTTGAAACAGAAATGTATTAGCATCTGCTTCCGGAATTCAAAAAGCAAAAGTTACATGCATAATTTTCTTTCAGTCATTATAAGATTGGTTAGAATTAGATACTGAATTTTCTTGACTTTGAAGCCGCAACCGATGACCCAGGCACACAAGACATCGAGTACATCAGGCACTGACGGGTATTTGGATGTATTTAGGCTACAAAGTCAGAATTCCGGGGTCTCTCCATGCTCTGCATCATTCTTAAAATATGTTATTGCTATGACTGAATGTGGTATTTTCTTTGGAATCTATGCGTCTCAAATAGCCAGGGGGTTATCTGCAATTTCCTCTCCCTATCTTCTGATTTGTACAAGGAATTTAGTAATACTATGTTCACAAAATAATAATGTGCGTGGAGTAGGAGTTTATCTTTTGAAAATATAAATTACAAAGCCATTTTCTTAATGGTGAAAGATGTTAATGTGGGGAATATAGCCTCGGACTTCTCTGTGTTCTCGATTCGGCAGACATGCCAGGACCTCTGGTCATTCACCCCCAGCCAAAGCCTGAGTGCTAAGAACTAAAGGTGATTATGATTAGTGGGATTATGGCTACTTTTTTCTTTTCCTATTGAACATTTTCTGTATCATTATTATATTATTATTAAAAAGAATATATATTTAAAAGCACTGCCATTCCATTTAAACCTGTAATTCTAGTCTTTATGGAAAGGTTCAGATATAAAAATCCTTCCTAGATGCAACCAGAAAAAGTAACACAGAAAAAAAGGTGATTATAAGGAACCTTACAATGTTTGGTTCTCCTCTCAAATTCACCCATAAACATCTTCCAGAGAAAAGACTATAAATCTAATTAAGTGGTTGAAGATATTTTCTTTCTTTATTTTTCTTTAATATTTGATACATCAAGAACTCTGGAGCCATTTTACTCTAAAATGTCATTCGAGTAAATCAAAAAGCCTCCCTAAATAATCCATCTGAGGGGATGTTGAATCATCTGGTTCATTTGGCTCATGGAAAACTGACCTCCTGAATTCCCTTCTGGTAGGAGCTCTATGGAAGGTCCTATCTATTAAGCCCTGACAGTGGTGTAGTCAGTCTTCAGCAAATGCCTGTCTCTTCCTTGTAGGTGGCAGGGAAGGCACTGAGATCAGCACAGAGTAAGTACTGCTCACATGCCAGATCCTCTCCCTTCCCAAGGAGGCCAAAGCCTGAGCGGGAAACTTTTAAATAAGTGACCTGTCTGGCTTATTGATCACTATGTCCTCAGTACCCTGCACTTAGTAAGGACTGAGGAAATAGTTACTGAATGAATGTTCTTGTTCTGCTGTGTCGGTAGTCATTCTGAGCATGTGATATCCAGCTTTTCCTTGGCCACTGGCATGTCTAGTGTCTGTGATCTCAAGACTTCTGATTTGAATCTCTAGACCTGGACTGTCCGGTAGGATAGCCACCAACCACATGTGGCTATTTACATTTAAATTTAATTAAAATTACATAAAATTTAAAATTCAGCCCTTAGTTGCACTAGCCACATCTCAAGTGATCAGTAGCCACATGTGGCTAGGAGCTACCATATTGAATAGTGCAGGCATGGAGCATTGCCATCATGGCAGAAAGTTCCACTGGACACAGGACTACTCTGTGTCTTCCTGAGCGCCAGCTGATGGATATCCTCTTTGTGTTTGCAGTGCAGCTGTCTGCTTCAGGAAGTGAGGTCTACAGCAACGAGGAGAATCTTCAAGAGCTGCCTCGCACTGTGACATGTCTGAGCCCTTACTCCAGTCCCTGCAGCATGAACAAGGTAAGAGATACTTTGGGGAGTCAGCCTTTGTGTCTTCTTTATGGGACCATGATTTTTCTGGGTACATAATGCCTTTCCACAGTGTGAGGAGGTTGCTTCTCCTGCCACAAGCATTCCAGAGGTTGGAGAGCTGTGTTACCCCAGCGAGTAGTGTTTATAGGCAGGGTCCCAAGAGGTGGTGGCCACACTGTGGTTGTAATAATCTTCCAGATGTGTCACTATGTTTGTCAGAGGCTTCTGAGTGGCTGAAATACTGGTTGTTAATATAACTGCCTTGGCATAAATATTGGAAGATTGAGTCTCTGGAGCCAGACTACCTGGGTTTAAATATCAGCTCTTCCATATGCTAGCTTTGATGACCTTGGGCAAGTGGCTTAACTTTTCTGTGCCTCAGTTTCCTCATCTGTAAAATGCTGATGATAACAGTACTTGCCTCACAGGGTTGTTAAAAGGATGAACATGAGAGAATATGTGCACCAGTGTTTAATATAGTACCTATCTATATTACAAGTATTTGATAAATATTTGCTGTTGTTTTTGATGTTGAGGACACTGTTGTCCCTTAGAAGTTGTTGCAGGAGAACCTTAGGTGCATCTGCAACATTTCCATTTATTCCTTGATTGACTCAGCAAGTAGTAATTGATTACCAGATGGGCACTCAAGGATGAACAATGAATGAGGCTTAGGTTTTGTCTGCAGCAGGTGACAGGCTTAGGGATAGTGTGGCTAGTGTTTTAATGAGATATGTACCAGAAACTCTGGAAGCACAGAAGCAATAGCCAACTTTGGGAGATATGGAAAGGACTTTAGAGTAGGTGACATTTTGAGTCAGATCCTGAATGATAAATGGTCATTTCTTAGACACAGAAGTAGGGCAGGGCATTCCAGGTAAAGGAAACAGGCTATGTTTAGGCACAAAGCATATGAGAAAGTCTGGCATGTTTAGAGAACAAAGAACTTGGTACAGCAGGATATCTCAACACTGTTAACAATTTGAGCTGAGTAATTCTTTGTAGTGAGAGGCTGTCTTCCACATTGAAGGATATTCAATAGCATCCCCTTTCCCCCACTTCAGTCCTGACAACCAAAAACTTTCTCCCACATTGGCCAGTGTCCCTTAGGGGAACAAAAATATCCCCTGCTGAGAACCACTGCACTGGGGGAAGGTGGTAGATATGAGCCCAGAGAACGAGGTAAGGGTCCAATTCTGAGAGCCACTGAAGGATCTAATACAAGGGAGAGACATTTCCAGAGGCCTACAAGAAGAGGTAAATTATCACATTAGCCATGGGTTGTGGTGGAGTTAGCACTTTGAGACAGTGTGGTCTTCAAAAAGTATTATGGAATCCCTTTAAATGGGCTTTAAGAAAACCCATTTAGTTTGTTGAGAGTCTTTTACTAAGAACCCCTTCCCAGTGATGATTTTTCTGATGGCCATTTGTCTGGCCTTCTCGGGGTGTCTGCTTTACCCCCACTGGAAGAGACCAGAAAATAATAAGCAATTGTTTCTGAGAGATTTTCATTTGGCCAAGAGAAGGAAACCTTGTTCTGACCACCCCACCACCACCACCACCACTGGCTTAAATACTTAGCTTTAAGCAATCTTTGAGAGTCTTTGTGAGTTTCTGGAATACTGGAAAAGTACGGAGGTATTCCACCCCAAGGTCATGACTGGAGGGTGGGGAAGAGAGGAGTTGCCTCGCTGTGGTCATTGCAAACCTTGGCATCTGTTAGTTAGAGTTTGGTGTCCTGAAACTCGAAGACAACTCTTGGGAAATCTGAATGGCAGGCACAGTTTGCTATGACAGCCCAGCCCGAAGTTTCTCCAGGGCAACTGAAGACCTGATGTCAGGGTTTGGCTCTTGATAACGCAGCTGGGAACCAGATTCCGCAGACATTTCAAGTGTTTCAGTAGGTGTGTCTGTTGCTTGGGAAGGTGTGTTTTGCCTACGTGGCCCAATGAGTGCTTTATTTTATGTTATTTTAATTTAAAGTAGTGATTAAGCATGATGTGTAACCTTCATAGGTCAGCATTTTTCTTATGGTTTTCTTGGCATAAGACAAAGAATAGATCACCCTCTGGGGAGGAAATAGATCTCGGCGTAAATAAAACCAGACAATCATCTCATCAATTAGGACACGTAAGTTAGAATGTTGGAAATATTTTTGTGGGTGTGATTGATTTTCTAAGTAGATTTGTTCCTAGAAAGTTGGAGACTTTTGAATTGTGCGCTTTCCACTTCCTTGGACATACGCTGTCATAACTCTCCTTCCTTCCCAAACCCCAGCTCGCTTATGGGACACTTTAACTGGGGAGGTGTCAAGATGCAGGGTGGCACAGTATTCTAGGGTCCGGTGTGATTCCTGTGAAGCAATGGGGCGATTCTGATTGCTGTGAGGCACTGACATCTCTCTTTGGGGTTATTTAGAGATGACATCTCTAGAAAACAACCGGAAGGACCCCCATGGCACAAGGGCTTGACCGTTTGACCAATTTAACCAGGCTAACCTGATAGTCAGTGAACTGCTGTCCACCAAGTAGGGGCTTCATTCCTCATATTCTTGAACCTCTATCTGTGGCAGAGTTTGGGGTCACAGCAGGAAGGGGTGCAGTTCCAGGCCTCACACAGCTAGCACACTGGTGCATTTGTATATAAATAAGATTTCTACAGAGCGGATATCCTCACGTTTATTCACCTTTTTAGTATTATAAACAGGCTTGAATGGTTGTTCATTTGGGGCTTTATGTTCTAGCCTTGCATGTTAAAGAGATTGTGGGTGCACAGGTTTCCCCAGGGTTCTCCTTCTCCCTGGCTCTCGTGCACACTTGGAGACCCATCTTTGCAGTTTCCATACTCTCCTTAGATCTTTTTGCAAGCGCTGACTTTCCGATCTTTATGTTGATCCAAAACTTTATAATCAGGATTTAACTTTAAATTTATCAAAAGTTTTTGTCCTCTCTACTTTCTCAGGCATTCTCTTTTTTTTTTTTTTTTTTTTTTTTTAAGATTTTATTTATTTGACAGAGAGAGACATAGCAAGAGAGGGAACACAAGCAGGGGGAGTGGGAGAGGGACAAGCAGGCTTCCCGCTGAGCAGGGAGCCCGATGCGGGGCTCAGTCCCAGGATCCTGGGATCATGACCTGAGCCGAAGGCAGACGCTTAACGACTGAGCCACCCAGGCGCCCCTCAGGCATTCTCTTGTTAATATGTATAAAGATAGATTATATGACACAAATTATTGCTAGTAAGAAGGGTTCATGTTTTATATCTGTGTTACTTATCTATTATCATGCTGTAAAGAAAGGATTTTAGTGTGTTACTTAAAAATCATAGCCAAATTGGAGGCACGTTGGACAGGATGGGATTTTGTAGAGGCCAGGGGGGCAGGAGGATGTGTATTCGGTACACACCACCTTGTAAGTTCACAGAGCCACACTCACAGGAACGGTGTTCCTCTCTTGAAAGCACCCTCTTCCTAGCAGCAGCCTTGGAATTACGATCTTAAACTCTTTCCCTTGTGGTCATCATTTTCATGAAGGCATATCACATGCTGTTGTCTACCTTGAATTTATGAGGACACTCCATCTGATGGAAAAATCCTCGATGTCTCCATTATTATACAGAATGCTCCCCTCCCCCACACAGTGAAAAGGAACCTTCTTGAGAATTGTTTCTTCCTTCTTATGTTCAAATAAAGCCAGATCTGATCGCTGTTGCTCCGGACAAATGCCATAGCATCAAATGAAGTAGAGCTGTGCCTCTTATCTCTCTTGGTGGGTGGATGCTACTGTTTTGCTTAATATCTACCCAGCAGAACTTTTTCTCTGAATATTTTACTGTGCCAGGTTTGAGGCAGTTTCACCTTTACACTCAGGTCAATATCTTTAGAGTCAACTAAAGAGTAAAACTGAAATTTAGTTTCTGCCTTCATTTAGAGTTTTTCTTACTTGGCACCTCCTTAATATGAAGCAGTGAAGTTCAGAACTCATTACCCCCAGCTCTCCACCTGGCATACACACGACTCTACTTGATTAAACATCAGCTTCTCCAACACACACTTACCAAGTGCGTACCATGTACCACACACTGCGCTTGTAGAACATCAGTGAACAAAATAAAGGTCTTTGTCATCCAGAGCTTCTGTTTTGGCCAAGGTAAGGAGAGTCATCTTATTTCAGAGGTTTACTATTTAAACATACACCTAACATTAAAACTTTTGCCATTTTAAATTTCTTTCACTTGAAGAGCAAGTTGAGAGAGCTACTGGATGCAATGTAGGGAATCGGTGAATAATAAACATAGATCTCTCTCTTCCCCTCTCTAGGACACTCTTGAAGGTTTCACCAAATGACTCATCTATATTCAAGGAGTCTCCACTCTCGTTTTTCTGCAGGCAGTGGCCTAGTCCCCCTTGTGACAGACTTGGAAGAAATATTGCACACATCAAAAACTAGTGACATGGAAGAAAATGCAAATAAAAATTAAATGATCTTGGAATAAGGAAGGCCTTATTAATTTCTAGTGGCAGAAATGATAAAGGAAGAGAATGTATTTGACTATAACCTCAAAATTTCTTTCCACCAAAAGGTGGTCTGAACTACTCTAAAGACAAAAGACACACCAGGGCAGTATTCCCAACATGTACGACAGAGAGTTAACTTAGCTAATTTAGTAAGAATTCTTACAAATTAATAAGATAAAGATGATCACTCTAATAGAAAAGGGGCAAAGAACAGAAAGATAAAACCAATAAATGAAGAAATATAATCAGTAAATGACAAATAAGAAAATGTTCAACCTCAGCAGTTATCAAAGAAATGCAAATTAAAACAATAAGGTGGCATTTTCTACCTATACTATTGATGAGGATTTGTAAAATGTACTCGGCGAAGGTAGGAAAGAGACTATCAGGATCTCTCAGACACAGTGGAAGAACACATTTCTCAAGGGAATTTAAACAATGTGTATCAAAGATTCAAAAATACACACATGTTTGACTCAGAAATTCCATTTCTAGAACAGTTACTCAAAGACAGTTGCCATGGGTGGGTACAAAAATTGAGCCAAGGTGTCCATCGCATATTATGATAATAGCAATTTTTAGAAGGTAATAATTGTAGTATACAACCATACAATAAAAACACCAGGGAGGGATGGAGGAATATTTAATGTCATAAAAAGGTGTTTTAAGTACATTGTGGAGAAGGCAAGTTACATAACAATATGTACAGTTTGGTCATTATTTCCTTTTTCAAAAAACATACATGTCTGCACATACACATCAAAATGTTAAGAGCATTATCTTCTTTTTGCTTGTATGTTCTAAATTTCTTTAGCAATGCACATTCTTTTGTACTAAAAATAATATATAAAAAAGACACCAGGTTATATTTAAGATACGAACTTCACTGTATTTTTAGATATACATGATAGGATGTTGCCCAGAATGTTAGCAGTGGTTTTCCTAGAGGATGGATACATGGTATGTATTTGTTTTTCTTATGTTAAAAAATACTTTTCTGTATTTTCAACTTTCCCACAATAAGTATTTATATATGTGATTAACAATCAGAAAAAAAGCAAGTATTTTAAAATAAATACCACTTTAGCTGTTTTGCATTTGAGGTACAACTGGATAAAGATATTTAGTGGACAGATAGAAAAAGAGAGCCCTTGGTCAAAACAGAGATTTAAACATGGGAGTGATTCTATGTGACATATTACCAGGAAGGAGCTTTTTAATGTGCTAATGGTTTGGGGGCAGGGGTAAGTAGAGCAATACTCTAGAAAATGATACTGTCCTTTGATTCAGTGACTCAAAACTTTTAAATGGAATGACATCCTGTTACTCAATAGGTGTCATTTCTTCATCCAGCTGTTCAAAAGACTTTGCTGATGTATACACATTTAGACCAGTGCTTCTCGAACTATGGTTTGGGAATGCCTGGGGAGCCCACTCATAGGCCACCTTCAAGGTCAAGACTACGTTCATAATAATATTAAGACTTTTTTTTTTTTTTGCCTTTTCCACTCTCTCTTGAGTAAACAGTACAGTTTTTCAAGAGGCTACATGGCATCCCGTGAAAAAAATCCAAAATGCCTCAGTTTTAATTTTTAAGATGGCAAACATTGGTAGAAATAATTGACGTAAACAAAAGCTCTTTTGGGTCTGCAGTAATATTTGAGCATGTCCTGAGATAGGAGTTTGAGAAGCAGTGAGCTAGACCGTGCCTATGTCCTGTGTCTGGCAGTCCTTACTCTAGGAAGAAGCTGGACCCGGAGCTCGGAGCAGTGAGTGCTCTGGACAATATAGCACATCTGTTCTCACCTACAAAACTGCACTTAGTCCTTATTTAAAAACAAAAGCCACAAAACCATTTTATAGAGTTTGTGAGACTAAATGGAACATTGTTGGCACAAGGCCGGGGTACCACCCGTGTTACATGTAAGTCAAATTCTGCTAAATGTGGGGTGTACAGAAATGGCAAAACTGGACCTCCATTCTCTTCCGTGTTCATCACACTAGGAAATTCAGTGAATTTTTGGGAAGAAAACAGGAATATAATTCCCTTCTGAGAGGTATGGGAGTACAAACTTAAATGTAATGTAGTAGATGTTTGATTTGGTATGAAGCAGGGAGAAGACAAATTTAAAAGAATTAACTGAATATGTTTAGACTTAGTTGTCTTTAAAATGTACGCACGAGGGGGTGCCTGGGTGGCTCAGTCAGTTAAGCAGCTGCCTTCGGCTCAGGTCATGATCCCAGGGTTCTGGGATCGAGTCCCATGTCAGGCTCCCTGCTCAGCACGGAGTCTGCTTCTCCCTCTGCCCCTCACCCCGCTCGTGCTCGCTTGCTCTCACTCTCTCTCTCGCTAATAAATAAATAAATAAATAAAATCTTTTAAAATAAAATAAAATAAAAAGTATGCACGTATACAACTCGTTTGTGCCAGTAAATACAGATAAAACATACAGGCTATTTGAGAAATGCTTCCTACTTTATGTGGAATTATCTCTTGATAATTTCTAGTCATTTCTACCATGGAAACAACATCAATGCTTTTATTTCAGTACCAAGGTCTCTCCCCCTTTCTGCTTCACAGAAACACAGTTCAGTTGGTCTCTGGGGTGCACAGCTCAACTCTGAATCTCAGAGAAGCTCATGGTGGAGCAGGGGTCAGTGCCTACTTCTCTGAGAAAGTCTTCATGGTGCAGGGTGTAAGTTGAAAGCCTGAACCTTTCTGTCCCGAGAAGTGGAGCATCAGATGAATAACGCACTGGATTCATGTGGATGTGACAGGGCCTTGACTTGAGGGTGGCGGTTGTCAGGGGCCTGACCTAACAGCTCCCAATCTTGTCAGAAAAAAGGAAGGAGAATCTGAACAGGTAGGAGGCAAATTAAGGCTTTGGAGTAGAAAGGCTGGACTTTTGGTTTAAGACCATAATGGCCCCACAGCAGGAGAAGAGATATGTTTTGACATGCCAGTAATATAATTTCAAGTCTGAGAGGCCTCGTTTTGAATCATGATAAGTCCTTTGAAATGTGGCCATAGCCACTGACCATAAAATAGGTTTCACTTGAAGGAAAGAGGACATTCAGTTTCACCTTGGTTTTTTCAGTGTTACCTCACACACATTGTGATTGTTGGTTTGGGAATCTTGTCTGTCCTTATTTCTTGCAGATTTAAAGAATACGCCTAGTATTTTCTTGATTCAAACAAGTTTTGCTTTTTTTTTTTTTTTTTTAATTGATGAACTGCCCCATGCCAGCCTTCATGTGGAGCTTTAATTAAATGTTGACTGAACTGGTGGGTTCTCGTTCTGCATCACCATGTCTGCATCACTAAGCCCACACAAGCCCATGGCATAATTAGACAGGTCCTTTGGGCACGTGATGTATGCTGTGACCCCTTTCTTTGATTCTGGTGCTGGCCGGGTCCCTGTAACAAAGAGGCCAGTGGATTCTGGCCTTTGTGACTCATGCAGCAGAACGCTTCTGTCTTCTAAGCCCTAACCCTGCCCTTTTTCTCTCAATTAGTAGGTCTTAATGGATACAATTAGGTTACATCCTATTTAGTTAATTGGTGATTGGAAACATGACTATTTAGGTACTTAATCTGTGGCTTGTCCATCTTTAGAATACTAACAAATAACTTGATTTGCCCGATTTTGTGAACATATCATCTCAAACGATGGTATTGCTGTGTATAAGGGGAAATGCATAACTGAGAGTTAATTCCAACCCAGCTAATTAATTTGACTACCTAATACTTTAAATTGCCCCTTTCCCCCTCCTTTTCTTATGGTACGGTGGTCTTCTAGTACGTAGCTCTTTGCTAGTATTCTTTCCAGCTTCCTTTTATCTTTTGTCTCTGTAAAATAATCCTAACATTGCTTTCTATGTTTTCAGAAAACATTGTACTTTTGAATATATTTGCATTGTTGGCTTCATTCTTTTTTTTTTTTTTTAAGATTTTATTTATTTATTTAAGAGAGACAGAGTGCGTGCAGGGAGAGGAGCAGAGGGGAAAGAGAGGGAAAGAATCCCAAGCAGACTCTGCGCTGAGCACAGAGCCCCTAAGCGGGGCTCGATCCCACAACGCTGAGATCATGACCCGAGCCAAAACGAAGAGTCGGATGCTCAGCCGACTGAGCTTCCCAGACACCCCATTTGCTTCATTCTTAAAAACCTCATACTGTGTGATAAAATTAATAAATGTACTAGAGGAGGAGAGATACCTATTTTAGAGTATATAAAACTACATAATTTTGCGGACAGTCCTCAGTTAATGTTCAGAAGACATATTTCTAGTTCCTCATAAATGACAATGTTTCAGTTTAAATGAAAACATTTAGATTTTATTAATCACAGCTTGTATCTTCTTCTAGTCTATTTATTTTTCTTTTTTTGTATGGAATAGTTTTGTAACTTCTTACCACCCTCAGATTTTAGTAAAGTGTCATTATCCTGAGGGGCTAGTCTCAATTAGATATAAGTATAAGCAATTAATTAAGATAACTAACCCTAGCCAGGTAAAGTGTCATCACATGTCACAGTGATCAAGGGGCACCTGTTAATTAGAACATTGTGGTAGCAATGAGTTTTGGAGGAAAACAAAGATTGGTTGAAATTAGCAATATCTGCACATCTTGTTTTTTCTTAAATCCAACCCATAAACAATTTGTTGTGACAGCTCTAGGCTGGGATTATGGCATTTTGGATGGGGTCTGATTATAGCTAAAAATAGACGTGTATTAAAGATCAAAAGAGGAATATTAAACAATTGAAATTTTGTGAAAGACTGACGCTGTTTCATTGTAATAATTTCCCCAAAGGCACATTAGTAATGCTGCTAAATACAGACTTTAATAGTGTGTACTTTAGAGGCCTGATACACAAAGGAATAATGTATAAAACATTCATTATGGAAAATTGCTACCTTTTTTATTTAATAAGAAATCTGTTGAAACAAAACTATTGCACTGCTTATGGCATTATGTTCCTGGGTATTAGCAGGCTGAAGATTGCTACCATCTTTTACATGTTTCTCCTTACCTATTCTAATCAGGTTGCAATTGTATTTACTTATTTGTTCCATGAATGAAAATGGGGGTTAAAAAAAACTATTTGCATTGGATGGACACTTGTCCCATTACCTATGTAATCTTGGGCAAGCACCTTAACATCAGACTCCATTTCTTCATTTGCACACTGGGGATCCGTCTACTTACCTGGGAAGGTCATGGTGGGAGAAGTTAAATGTTGACGAGGTGGAGGCTCCACATAATAGGCACTCGGTAAATGCTTCCTATTATGATTACTTTCTACATCTGTTTCTCTTTATACTGCTTGTTTCTATGGATGACAGTTGTGGGGGGAGCGGGAAGGGGGCGAGAGTAAGGAAAAGCAATGAAAAAGAAGCCTCTGTATGCAGCTCTGTCGCCAAGCCTTGCATCGGATTTCAATTTGATTCTAATGTGGTGCTGCTGCTGAGAGCCATGCTGTTGAAAAAGAGAGAAGAGTAAGAAGCAGATGCTTTGGGAAGAACAGTGGGGCATTTATCTCTTTTAATGAGATAACATCACTAGAGTGACAGAGTGCAGTGAATCGATACTCGAAATGGACTGGTGCTATCTTCCCAAAGTGCGCCGATTGTTATACCTCTCAGCCTTAGAATCTGCTGAATCACGAGTTCTGTCTTATCTGTTACTGGAGCCACCGACTTTGATCTCGCAGAACGGATCCACACCTTAGTGATCTCCACAGGAGAAGGAAAATGGACTAATTGGATAAATGAGAAAAATCCAGGGTGATTTATAAGTTGCCCTGTAATCAAGGAACCTCAGAGAAAGGAGGTTGGGTTTCTTTTTTTCCTTTGGCTTTAAATGGCTGCACATCCTAACCCTCGTCCCCTCCACCCGCTCTTCTTGCTCTCTGTCCGCTTCTTGGTGTAATGTCAGAAACACTAATCATGTCAGACCATGACACTGAGAGCCTGACATTCACAACAAAGAGACAAGAAGGAGAGAGAGTAAGAGAGACCTCAGAAGGGGAAGGTGAGGAAAAGCAGTAGGGCAAGTATTTTTTCTTGCACATAAAATCTGTAGCTGCAAAACCACCAATGTTCTGGATATAGCACATCCAAGGAAAATTAAGGAAGGAGCGAGGTGAATTCTGATGGAGATAAAATTGGGCTTGGAAGATTTTGTGCTACTATTTTTTCCCCTCTTAGATTTCAGTGTGTAGCCTACATTATAGTCACTGTGGCTATGATTTCTTCTCACCAAGGGGGAAAAAAAAAAACACGCCGTTAAAATTTTTTTTTTTCCCCTTTCCCTACCCCAGTTTTTCTCTTTGAAACAAAGCAAAGTTAAGCACAGATCTTAGCAGGAAGCGTGTGCTCTCTAAGGTTTTCCATTGACCAGATTCCCATAGTTTAATCTGAGCAGTAGCTGCTTCAGGAAAGAAGTCATCTGTAAGATGTTTTCTGACTGTGACAAAGCTGACTTGGGGACTGTTCAGTGTCATCCCTCGACTGCCTTGCCTTGGCCTCCCCAGCACGCGCCAGCTGCAGGAAATGTTTATTTTTTTTTTTAAGATTTTATTTATTTATTTGACAGAGACACAGCAAGAGAGGGAACACAAGCAGGGGGAGTGGGAGAGGGAGAAGCAGACTTCCTGTGGAGCAGGGAGCCCGATTCAGGGCTCAATCCCAGGACCCTGGGACCATGACCTGAGCCGAAGGCAGATGCCCAAAGACTGAGCCACTTTATGTTACTGCAATTTGGAGGGCTGACTCTGGCCAGGTCTTCCAAATACCTTTGAGGTTTCTCTCTCCCTCGGGCACTTTCTCCATTTGGAATTGTTCTGATGAGTGGTCACAGGTCTCCGTCTTGAATCAGTCATGACCTGGAAACCTGCCGCCACATCTTACATGTGTTTGGAATCCAGATGCTGTGATCTAAATTGAGCTCTGAGCCCAGGCTGAATCATCCTAGCTTTTCTGTAAACACGAGAACCCAGCTGCAAGCTCAGCTTTTGAGGTATTTTGAATTAAAACTTTGTATCATTTTTTTAAAGATTTTATTTATTTATTTGACAGAGAGAGACACAGAGAGAGAGGGAGCACAAGCAGGGGGAGTGGGAGAGGGAGAAGCAGGCTCCCCGCTTAGCAGGGAGCCAGCCCAGTGTGGGCTCGATCCCAGGACCCTGGGATCATGACCTGAGCCGAAGGCAGACACTTACGACTGAGTCACCCAGGCGCCCCTAAAACTCTGTGTTCTTAGCTAGGATATCCTTTTACTTTTTCATCACACAAGGGAAAAAAAATTAAAAACTGGAAAATGATGTATTGATTCCATGTTATTTACCTTATCATAAATGAAGTACATTTTTTGTCTATATTTGAGAGCAGAAAATGATGGTTACATAGTGACTTCTCTTCAGATTGATTACAAATAGTATTGAGAACTTTGGAAAAAACTGAGACCTCATTTTACAACATTCTTGTCCTCAGTACCCAAGTAAAACTTTATACACTTGGGCCACTTGGGAGGAATGCCCCTCTGAATTTACAAAATTAAAAAAAAATTAAGTAAATTATAGCATAATTTAAACTATGTATAGCAACCTTGACATTGTGGCTTACTTAAAATTCTTGAGGAAATTCTACTTCTACTGGCAGAGGAGAGTAAATTTGTACCCTGGGGAGGATTTGGGGGAATTACCCTAAAATATCTTCTTGTAAACTCATTTTTTTGAAGTTCCTTTTTATCCTAAAAATGTACATGGATTTTATACTGTTCTCTGTGATGTGTCCATGTGTTGTTTTTTTTTTTTTTTTCATGTAAGGTAACTTTAAAAATTACTTGCCAGTTAAATTACTTAGTTAAATATTATATCAGATAATTTAGTTGTTATAATGAATAGGTCCTTAAAATTCAGTGGTTTGACACAATCACATGTCACAGTGATCAAGGGGCACCTGTTTCCTTTCTTGCTAAAGTATCAATCCGGTGTAGATCTTTCTGGTCAGTGAATTGCTTTTATTCGGCAGTTATTCAGAAATCCTGAACTCAGGCTCCCTCCGGCTTCCAGCTTTACCATCTATATTAGGTTTCTAGGATGCTGTAACAGTACTACAAACTGGGTACCTTAGAAAACAGAAATTTATTGTCTCACAGCTCTGGAGGCTAGGAGTCCCAAGATCAAAGTTGAGCAGGACTGGTTCTTTCTGAGGATCAGTTGTCCAGGTCTCTCTCCTCGGCTTGCAGATGGCTGTCTTCTCCCTGTGTCCCTTCCTACTGTCCTCCCTCTGTTCCTGCTATGTCCAAATTTCCCCCTTTTTATAAGGACACCAGTTATATTGAATTAAGGCTCACCCTATTCCAGTATGACCTTATCTTAACTAATGACATCTGTAATGATCCTATTTCTGAATTAAGGTCACTTTCTGAGGTATTGATGGTTAGGACTTCCACCATATGAATGTGGGGTGGGGGACACAGTTCAACCCATAATGTTGTCTTTTGAGGCTTTTCATTGTCTGCATCTGGCTGCTGGAAGAGATAGAGCATAAAGAAAGAACATTTACGGGGGCGCCTGGGTGGCTCAGTCGTTAAGCATCTGCCTTCGGCTCAGGTCATGATCCTGGGGTCCTGGGATCGAGCCCGCACTGGGCTCCCTACTCAGCGGGGAGCCTGCTTCTCCCTCTCCCACTCCCCCTGCTTGTGTTCCCTCTCTCTCTGTGTCTCTCTCTGTCAAATAAATAAATAAAATCTTTAAAAAAAAAAAGAAAGAACATTTACTTCTTAATCACCATAGCCCTGAAGTGACTCAGCATCTTTTCTCTTCATATTCCATTGATGAGAACTAGTCGCATGGCTCCACCTGAATGCAAGGGACTTGGGAAATGTCCCTGGATGACTGTGCTAAGTGTCTCCAGGCACATACGTATGCACACGAGCCATCGCAGCTTTCTAGGAAAAGATGTCATCTGTGTCCCATTTCTTCCAGTGATCCTGAGCAAGCCCATCATAGGGCACTGAAAGAGGTTTTAAGAGTATCCAAGTTTGAAAATTCCATTCTGCCATGGCTAGGAATGCTTTTCAACTAAGGGTCCAAGTATTTATATGTAAATGAGTGCCTAAGGCTTACTGTTTTGTTTTCTTAAGAATCGAATAGGTTCTCCAGGGAATTTTACTTACACTATTAATGGGCACCTTTTTTTTTCTTATGAAACTAGTGAAATCCAAATTAATGAGGCTTTACTCTTGGCCAAAAATTTAGTTTGTGGTTAGAATGATTTCCTACAGTACAGTGACTTTTTGCTGTTGTTGTTACATGTTCTGTTATTACTGAAAAAATGATATGCATCCAAGAAGAGAAAAAAGGATATTGTGAGTGTAGAGGACAATTATATAACCTGCTGTGCTTATCTCAAATGGCTAGACTTTAGTATTTAATTATAAAAGTCTTGTCTCTCCTATCAGGTTAGTCATTATTTCGAAAGTTGAACGTGGGTTTTATAAGTGACTAAGTAATTGCTTTGTATGTTCCTTTTCAATTACAGTAAGAAGTCATGAATTTTCTACATTTAGAACTGCTAAAAATTATTTAGATTTGCCTGTTGAATAGGTTTTTTCTAAAAAAGGACTCGGGAAAAAATTTCCACTGTAAATTTTTGGCTTCTCAAAGTAATTTGTAAAAAATGTCCCATGAAAAAGATACTGATAGCAATTTAAAAAGGATAAGTAGAGTGCAATCTGAAAACTTGGTAGGTAGTGTGAAAACACATTAATACTACTGAACCATAATATTTAATTTAGGCTTTTAGTCATGAAGTTCCATGTCAAGAAACCATTCTCTTGCTGTTTTATTATTCTGATACCTTAAAACACTGATGTTATCTAAAGACTTAAAACCTGTCAGTGGTAACAATAGATTTCCTTTTGGTCAAAAACTTGACAGTGGTACTTTAGTAAAGATAATTATTTGAACGATGGCCTTTTAATCTTTAGTGGTTATATTTTTTAATATGTCAAAATAGACTAAAACAAGTATTGGAGTCATTTTAAGAATGAATTAAATCCTCATTCATTTAGATGTTATGAATTCAGATTTGGAGAAGGGTCTAGGATGAAGTGTATCCTTTGTCAATTTTTGATAACTAATCATTATTTTAATTTGTTACCATTTTATTGAGTGCCTAATGTTTGCCAGATATTGCATTAGCTCCTTTTATAATAGACTATGTTATTGCTAATTTTCACAGCCAATTTTCAAGAGTTGATATTATTCCTACTTTATAGATGGGGGACCTCAGAGATAAGTTTAAGTAATGAGACCAGTATCACATGTCTAGATATAGAAGATCCAGTATCTGAATTCAAATCTTACTCCAAAACACATGCACATTTTCATTCGGTCACATTGCCTTGTAGGAGAATATTTGTTGAAGTGAATTTAAAATAGATTAGATGCATTTGCTAAAAGCTAAAAGTAAAATGCAACATCCCAGAATGAATGCTTTAGTTCTTAAAAAAAAAAAAAAAAGCCATTTGCAAATGAATAAACTAATGTAGTAGTTGGAAATTAGTTCCATCTATTCATTAAAGCAGGTCTCTAGAACTTGCTAACACTTTAGTAGACTACCACTTCCTAAATAAATGAGCAGTCTATGTATGATTCAGAATACTTCTTAAACATCCATTATCTGACTAACGGAGTTCTTTAGAACTCAAGTTAGGTTCCTGAAAACTAGTTTCTAATTCATGCTCTCACACTTGCCCCCTTTCTGAATGTGCCAGGTTATGCGGGTTTTATTGATTTGCTGAGGCAAACACAGAAAAAGGCAGCCTTGAACCATGGGTGGGCCTGGCCTGAGGGCAAGATAAAGAAAACCTGCCTATTTTCCAGTGAGAAGCTCAGCTAGAACCCTAAGATAAAAGAAAGGTATATACCTCTGAAAATATGTCACCTTTTCACCTTTCCTAGCAACATGATAAGCCAGACTTCTGATGAAAAGGATGATTTATAGTTTTGAGGGGTATCTATATCATTCTCAGTTTCATGCCATTTATTCTGTTCATGGTTTCTGCTGTGTGACTGTGGCCAAGTCACATCACCTGTTTGAAACTTGGTGTCTCCATATGTATAAGGAAGCAGTGGGAGTAGATGAGGAGTTGTCAGCCTCATGTCTTAGCCTAGGGTGGCTTCAGAGGGTGTCTGTAAAATGCTAGGAATTGAGTCCCATATTTTGTACGCATATGCATTTTTCTGGAGAGAGTGCTTCATGGCTTATTACGTCAGATTCTCCGGGGCGTCCACACAAAGAAATCTGTAGGCCAGATTCTGTCTGAGGTCTAAAGGGACTGTAGCACTCTAGTTTTCTATAAATTTTATTGTGCACAGGCTGTCGTGGACAGTGTAGCTGAGAAAATGAGTGCATTCTGTCTTCTTCCTACAGTATGACACGTAAGGGAAACGTGGAGTGTTTTTATTGTGGACGGTGGCTTCTCTGTCCTCTAAGGTGAACCTTCTGTGTATAGCAAATGTGCAATAAATATTTGTGGATGATGACAAAATTCTATTATTAGCGGAAGAAGAGTCAATTCGTTAGAAGTGAGTTACGTTTGGGTGTTGAATGAACGTGTTTTTCAGGCCTGGACATTTTTTTGTAGTTCTCTGCAGTGGTAGTTTAAAGAACCACTTAAAATAGCACTTTCTTATTTGGAATCTCAGGTAGTTGGAATGTTAGTGCGTGAGGGACGTGCCGCCTGATTAGATTGATTCCCACGGTGAGGAAGCAGAGGCCCAGAGGTGCGATGCTTCGGTTCTTTTGCTGTCGTACCTTCAGTGTGTAAGTGCGCTGTCCCTCCAGACTGCCTTCTCATACGTGTCGTGGCTCAGCAGATTAACTTGCCTGAGCCAAGAGCCCTCTTGCTCAGCAAATAAACAGGGGAGAACAAGAAAAGCACTCTAGCACCTCCCCCTAGGGTAGGGAAGAGAAAGACTTAAATAGCCTCCCTGTCCAGCAGTATAGTTTGAATCTAATGTAAGTCCACTGTTGAATGTGACTCACGCATTCAGTGTGCTGAAACAACATCCCGCTCCCTCCAGAGCATCCCAGTTCCATTAAAGCAAACGAAACCACCATTTCTTGGATGCTTAGATATCCCTTCCAAAAAATCAAGGATATTTACTTCTCTCAAAAAATTGCATTTCTTTTTTTCTGTTGGCAGATTTTAAAAATTTGCGTTTGGCTCCTTAACATGAATGTCTACGTGTATGTGCATTGCCACCATTTACTCTCCCAACCTGTTTGAAATTTGGTTCTGTGTTCTTTGGAAACTTTGTTAAATGAGAATAATCATGGTAGGCCACAATAATATTAATTTGTCTTCGAAGTTGCTGTGAACAATCACATTAAGATTTATTTTCTGGGCCAGGGTGTCTGAGTGGCTCAGTTGGTTAAGCGACTGCATTCAGCTCAGGTCATGATCCTGGAGTCCCGGGATCGAGTCCCGCATTGGGCTTCCCGCTCAGCAGGGAGTCTGCTTCTCTCTCTCTGACCCTCCCCCCTCTCATGTGCTCTCTCTCTCTCTCAAATAAATAAATAAATAAAATCTTTTAAAAAAACAAAAACAAACAAAGATTTATTTTCCGGGCCAAGCTTGCAATTCAAAGTCAAAAGCAGGCAAAATGTTCACAGCTAGGCTGATTTTATTTTGGAATAAAATAGCATTATTTGTTAATTAACGCTAAAAACATACTCAGAGAGCCTCCTTTTGTTGTGTTATTTTTTTCATTTTAGGACCACCACTTCTGTTATAGCTATTTAACATGAAATTTTCATGACGATAAATCACTTTTTGGAGTTGTCTGAGCTGGATTGGCAGTATGAAGTAACTCTGTCAGATTTTTCAATATGAACAGAAAAGGAACAGTACAAAATATTTTTAACTATATTCTTTGATTTAGTTTCCTAGGATAGGTTTACAAATTATCAGTGCCTCTTTTAGTCATGAATGAGTACACAATATGGCACATGGTTTTGTACCATGTATATTTATGTATGTATTTTTAATAGATATAAATAAATTAGTGCCCAGGTACCAAATAATGAACACCCTCAAAATTTGAATTTCAAGGAACAGTGGCAGAAAATATCATCACTAGAAACCGAAACTCTCAAACATCAACATAAAAATGGCTGAGATTAGCTATGTGTAAAATTCCCAGAAGGTAATCCACACTTAGACAAACCAACAAAAATCAAAATAAATGTTCAATAATGTTAGCCAAGCTTAATGCTTTCGAGATTATAACATGTTAATATCAGAAGCAGACAGTTGGGGCATCTGAAAATTGTAGAGTTGGGGCATCTGAAAATTGTAGAGATGTCCCTGATTATTGTAGACCAATTGGCAGCTAGTGGCAAAATGTATTGCCAATCCATTTTAAGTCCACAAGGTTGAATGACACCAACTTACAATCACTTGGTTCCTTGCCAGCACTTCTGAACTTAATGTTTTCCCAGCAGTGAGAGCCCTAGCCTCAGCAGTGAGGATTGGGCTTTGCGTTCCTCTGGCTGTGTGACCTTGGCCAAGGCCCTCAGCCTCTCTGTGCTACAGCCTCCTCAGCTCGAACACATACACAAAAGATACTTCGAAGGCTTGTCGTGAGAGTTCAATGAAACCACTAATGTGAAAGTGCCTAGGACAGGTCCTGACCCATGGTAGGCTCTCAGTAGATGTTTTCATTAAATAATAGTAATAAGCTTGCCCCAGTATTATGTTCTTCTGGGAAGTTCTGTTTTTCAGTGTAGATTGATAAGTAAGCATTCCAAGTAATCTGTCAGTCTGGCTTTTATGACAATGGGTAGAACGAACAGTCTTTATGTGAACAGACACAAACAATTTCTCTTTTGTGCAAACCTGAGACCTCAGTGGGCCTGGCCTCCCTGTGACTTGTGAGTTGCAGGAGGAAACCACCCCCAGAAGAGACCGTGTAAAGCCCTCGGCTGACCTCCTCCGCTTAATTCCCACAAAATGGATGTTAGTCCCTGTCAAGAGTTTTGTAGATTGGGTTGAAAAGTTACGTGCGTGTGTGTATGTGTATGTGTGTGTGTGTGTGTGTGTTTTAAATAGGACCAAAAAACTAAATATATGCATGTACTGTAGCAAATGAAAGAAATATGAATCCCACTCACAATATATTTTTCAGATGCTGTTAACCGGATTTATTTTTACTTTGACAGATACTTCCGTTTAGGGGGTGCTTTCCACAGACAGATTGTATTGTGCAATAGAAAATTCGGTAAATTTTGCCTCTAGATTTCCTCCAGATCTCTCAGGTGACCACACCCAAGCCTCAGTATTGCCATGTTCTCAATAAGAGACATGAGTTATTACTTCAGTAAATAATCTTAGTTTCCCTCAGGAGATTTTTGTTGTCAGAATTTGTCATCTTTTTTAAATAGGACATAATGCTTAATATAGGGGAAGACCAACTATGTACATGCAACAGACTCAAAAGTGGTGCAATTATATTTTTATCTCACTTTTGATTTCCAACTTCATTAGGTCCCTACAAGTCACCATGTCTTTAATGATTAAGAATTTGCACACCGGGCATCATGAGACCTGGGTTCAAATCCCAGCTCTGCCACAGAGGAGCTATGAGATCTTGGACAAGCTCCCTAGTGTCTTTCTTCCTAAACCTATCATCTCTAAAATACTGATGGAAACACCTACCTCCTAGGGCTTCTTTGAGGATTATGTTAGATCATGCGCATATAAATGTAACATTCAGCATCTGGTAAAAACTTGATAAATATTAGCCATTATGATGGGGATGAGGGAGGAGCCGTGGCAGAGTTCTCAAAAGTGACTTTTCTGTTTCAATTTAATAAGCACCTGGGATTTCACGTTTGCCTGCTTGTCTATTTCATGATAACCTTGAAAGGAATTGACTCATTTGGGCCAAATTTGATACAGTGTATTTTAAACTTCTAGTAAGAATATCAACTCCAAATCCTGACAGTCATTTGTATCTTCTTGCAGCTACTACACTGAAAAAATAAAAAGCTACTGTTTATAGACAGCAAGGTATATCAGGAGAGTGACCTCAAATGTTACAGTAACCTTGGTTATGTTTTGCAGGAATCATTAGGAAGGGCTTTGGAAGGGGGAGGGTCTAGGAAACACTGGAAATGGAAGCTTCTTTGTTTATGGCTCCAGTGTTTTTGTTTTGTTTTGCTTTGTTTTTTAAACATTTATTTATTTGACAGAGAGAGACACAGCAAGAGAGGGAACACAAGCAGGGGGAGTGGGAGAGGGAGAAGCAGGCCTCCCGCTGAGCCAGGGAGCCCGATGTGGGGCTCGACCCCAGGACTCTGGGATCATGACCTGAGCCGAAGGCAGATGCCCAACGACTGAGCCACGCAGGCGCCCCTCCTGTGTTTTTTATACAGGTGGTTTGACTTAGTTCTGTTTGGACTTGGTTTTGTTTCTTAAGTGGAAAAACTCTTTTGTGTCTCTATTTTATATTAATTCCAGGGGCTGAGTCAGTGCTGAGTCCAGTAGTTGAATTAATATTGAAATCAAACTCTAAACTAATCCTTAGGATTATATCCATTATGTAACACTGAAGTGGGCTTGAACAGAGAAAATTCCAGTACTGTTTCTCTCTCCACTTTAAATATAGTAGAGGCCAGTCTTCTCTATGAATGTACATGCTGCGTAAGAAGTAGGTTTTTTTAAGAGGTTTTAAATTTGGAGAAAGGATATATGTTCTTGTTCTGTGTCCCTGTCCAGGCATTAGTAACACTAAGGAATTTTCCAAGCTGGCTACCAGAGTGAATAAAAACCAGGTGCATTTGTATAATCGTCATAAAAATTATATTCTATCTACATTTTTAATTGAGTCAAACACTGCACAGAATTAGACACAGCCTTTGCTGTCTAGGAGTTTAAGTGTAAGACAAGATACTAATGTGTGTGTACATGAAGACAAATTCATGTTAACATTTTATAAGCATTATGGATGGTTCTATTTTGTGCCTTTGCAGCCTTCCTCAACCTAGGTGACTCATTCACGAATTATCCATGTCTGTTCATTCATGAGATAAATTTTTTAAATTAAAGAACTTGTATTTTTCTATTAGTTTCTGTAACTAATGCAAGTTCATTTTAGAAAAATTAAAAAGGGAAGTATAAAGAAAAAACAAAAATCACATATAATCCCATCACCTAGAGAAGACTTGTCCAGTGGCATTTTTAATGTATCTTTTAAAATGTATCTGTATATTTTATATAACTGAGATCTACATATGCAGTTTTGCTTTGTGCTATTTTCACTTACCATATCTTTGCATGTTTTCTATTATTTTTTAAAGCATAAGTTTAGCAGTGTTATGATTAAGTATAATTTGAAAGTTGAGAATCCAGCTTCTCGTCCCCTAAAATGGTCATTTAATGTATAACAAGTTAAAGGATCAATCTAACTGTTCACCAGCCCATCCAGACCTGTTTCCGAAACAGAGCTATTGTTCACCTAAAGTGGAAACTCACCCGGCTCTGCATATTTCCTCGGGCTGGGTTGCTGTTCCGTGTCTATCTTTCCTCATTGACTTATCAGGCTCCATGCACACATGCACACTTGTTTATAGCAGCAGTCTTCCTGATATGCAGTCACGGCGTGGGTTTTGGAAAACTGCCCAGCTACATACCATTCATACCGGCTAACATTCAGCTTCTGGTAGCTAATTGGGTACTCTTAACTCCTTCGATCTCTGAAGAGCTCACCCTGTAGTGCCACCAACCACAGAACTAACACACCCACTAATTTTCTGGGTGTTTATATTCGCACACGCAGATGAATAGTGGCATATTGGCCCAAGCACAGTGAAAGGATTGGGGTCAACTTGTAAAAATCACTAACTCTCTGTTTGCCACCCCCTTAGCCATACCATAAACAACTGCTTGAGTTCATACGCCTTTAAGCTTAAGATCATGCTTCTTGAAGCACCTTGGAAGCAGATGGGGTCTGAAGGGGCTTCTAGGAGTGACAGAGACCACTTCCCACCTCCCAGAGAACGGATGTGCCCCCTGGTCTGGGGTTCACCCCTCGTCTTAGGAAGAGTTGCTTCAAGATCCCTAAAGTCACCTTTTCAAAAAACTTCATCTGGTCCTTCCACTTTCCCCCAGAAACCTGCTGTTCTTCATAGCTCTTCTGTTTCTTGTGGAGAATGAGCATCAAAAGAGAAAGCCCAGTCTGGCTAAGTAGTAGGGAGAGAATAAGAAGAGGCAGATGGAGGGAGGTTATGCAAAGTAGTAAGATTGCATATGAATATTGGATGAGGTTCAAAATCTTTCCATTATCTCTGTGAACACTCACCTTTTTTTTTTCCAGAAAAGACTTTTACTCCCTTACATCAAACAACCTTCCTTATATGCAGGAATCGAAAGAGGAAATATTCACAATAACAGCATACCAGGAAGGGGGAGCCCAGATAAAGAGGAGATGTTAAAGTGACATTCGTTCTATTTACAAATATCTCCACTGAGCATGTTTCAGTGGTTAATCAGAGCTTTCTTGGCTGGCACTTTCTAAAATGATATCATTATCTTGCTTGCTGTTTCAGCAGTTCCAGAAATACCTTGCCTGTGGGTCAGGGTACTTGGTTTCATATAAACAACTCATAAGAACCCTTTATAATTTCAGAAAGACAGGTAAAAAGAGAAGAAACAGCTATGCAAGTTGGGGGGGTAGGGGGGCAGGGGGAGAGAAGTTGGCAACATTCCTCTCCCAATACAGATACTGCGAGAAGGCGTCTTATGATTAAAATAGTTTGTTTTCCCTCAAACCACACTGAATTTAGTTTCTCAGGAGACGAAGGCACCTTTGCAAATCCTGTGGGAGACCATGAGGTACAGGCTTAATTGCTTCATGGGTGATGTGAAGTCATGGAATGAAAACTAGCCATCACTCATTAACTAGTTCGGCTTAGTAAACTTTGACAGCTAGCAAAACTCAGCCAAACATCCTTGATTATAGGCAGCTCACAGAGCCCCAGGAGCTGGTTAGGATGAATTGTAGAGTAGAATGAGTTAACTTCACTACATCACTTTCCTCTGTTTGAACTTAGCCTCCTCAAATCTAAGAATGACTGAAAATGGATTAACCAAATGTTTTTCCTGCTTTCAATGATGGCATTTTCTTCACAGCGATGACCATTTTCTTCACTGGGATACTGTTCACTTTTATTGACAAGAATTATTCACTTTTGTTAAAACCTTCTGGCTTGCTTAAGTCTATTTATGCTATGTAATAAGAGAGAGAGGCATTATTAGGTATGTTTGAATTTCACAGATCTTCTCGCAGCAGGGACCGACAGCATTGTCAGGTATGGACATGTGATCAAGTCAAAACTCAACATGATGATCGGCTGCAAAATCAATATCAACATAAACAAACTTCAGGTTAATTGATTTGCTATTTGCTCCATACCACAGATCAGATGATGTCTCTGAAAGCAGATACATTCAAAGTGCTATACAAATGTCAGCCATTATCATTTCTATATATAATCTCACACTTAGGGGGCACCTGGCTGGCTTAGTTGGTAGAGCATGCTACTCTTGATCTGGGAGTTGTGAGTTCGAGTCCAACACTGGGTGTAGAAATGACTTTAAAAAAATTAAAAAGTCATATGGGCGCCTGGGTGGCTCAGTTGGTTAAGCGACTGCCTTCGGCTCAGGTCATGATCCCGGAGTCCTGGGATCGAGTCCCACATCGGGCTCCCGGCTCAGCGGGGAGCCTGCTTCTCCCTTTGACCCTATCCCCTCTCATGCTGTTTCTGTCTCTCTCTCTCTCTCTCTCAAATAAATAAATAAATAAAATCTTTAAAAAAAAATTAAAAAGTCATAATCTCCCATTTAGGAGGTAAAGGTTGGCCTGAATTGATGAAGAGGCATTCTAAATGTGTATACATACACATGCAAACACACACACACACACACACACACTTCATATTCCAGGTGTAGTTTCACATCTAAAGCCAACATTTGAAAGGATTTGGGGAACTTTGAGTAGTTGGTCCTGCTGTTGCTGAGCTGTGAAAAGGCAAGAATGAAGATACACCTGTATGAGTTGTATCATCTTCCCTACTAGAGATTTTATTAGATATTATTTAAAGGCAAGGGATTCTTGGCCCTGTGCATAGAAGATTACCTGTCAATCTCACAGTTCCACAGAATCGATATTTTATTGAAGGCCTTTGATGTGCCAAGCACCACGCTAGCTACTAGGGCAAGTGAGGGTGAGAAATGGTACAGAGATAAATAAGACACTGCACTCTAATGGGAAAGTCAGCATCTAACCCCATAATCAAAGCAGAGCTAAGAACTGCTGAGAGATGCCTCTCCTAACCAGTGTGGGTGTGCAGAGGGTGAAGCAGTTCTGCCTAGGAAAGACAGGAGACCCTTGATGGAGAAGGTGACATTTGAACTACATCTTGAAAAAGTGAGGAGGAGTTTCCCAGGCAGAGAAAAAGAGGAAGGGCATTCCAGGTGGAGGGAATGGTGTGTGACAGGCTTAGAGGAAAGAAGTGCATGGTTTGTTTAGAGATAATCAACATGTTTCCACCTTTTACTGATTTAAGACAGGGGAAAAAGGTGTCTTTGATTCAGAGATGAACAGATCCATAAGAATTTCATAGCAGTGGTGATTAAAATTATGTATCTGTGAAACAGAGGGCTGCCATCAGCATCAACCAGAAGACTTGTGACTAGGCTCTGTCTACAATATCAACCATGCTGCACTGGAAATGAGAAGTTTGAAGGACAAACAATTGCTTTTGGGTTTTTTTTAAGATTTTATTTATTTATTTGACAGAGAGAGTGTGCGCAAGCATGGGGAGCAGCAGGCAGAGGGAGAAGCAGGCTCCCCGTTGAGCAGGGAGCCCGATGCGGGACTCGATCCCAGGATCCTGGAATCATGACCTGAGCTGAAGGCAGATGCTTAACCGACTGAGCCACCCAGGTGCCCCAAAACAATTGTTTTGAAAAGAGCTCCAGAGGTCCACGAGTCATGGTCTGGAGCCCCATCTTAAAGCTGCCAATCACAGGCCTGGTGAATCTTGCCAGTGTGATCCACAGTCATGGTAGTTCAGAGTGTAATCGCCCTGCTAGCTGTTGGGGTTAGAGTGGTTCAAAGCCCAGGCTCATGGTCAGAGAGACTTAGGTACAAGTTCTGGCTCTCCTCCTGTTTACTTAGTATGGGATGCAGGGCAAGTTTCTTTCCTTTATAAAAAAAAATGTAATGATATATATCTATATATATTTTCCATAAGTTTTCTTAAGATTTTCTAGAAGTGCTTTAAGTGTGATGATAGCATATATACTTTTAGTTCCCCCATACTCCCCCCCTTTTTTTTTAACTTTTTCCTTTCTGCCTGGGTCACTTCTCTTCCCCCCCCCTTTTCCCACTTTAACTGCCCAGGTAGCCTTCCATATTTTTTCTTTTTTATATAATCAATTATGTAAGTGTAGAAACATATAAACACACATACACACACACACACACACACTCCGGCACACAAGTTGGGGGGGGCGAGATTGTTACTTTGTTTTATAATTTGAAAACATGTTATATGGGGTATTCCCAAAGCATCAGTGCAGTTTTAAGTTAATAACTTCAGAATCATAATTGCTATACACTTATAAAAGAAACACTTGAGTAATTATATTTATTTTACACTTATTTAATACATTTGTAAATTTTGAATAGCACATTTTATTCTTAAATTTTTGTGCACAACAGCTTCTGTTATGTTGAATTTTAATAAGAAACATCAGCATTTTAAAATGTTCAATGATTAACCTCTCAAATGTTTTTTTTTTTTTTAAGATTTTATTTATTTATTCATGAGAGACAGAGAGAGAGAGAGGCAGAGGGAGAAGCAGGCTCCCAAGGAGCAGGGAGCCCGATGCGGGACTCGATCCCAGGACCCTGAGATCATGACCTGAGCCCAAGGCAGACGCTTAACCATCTGAGCCACCCAGGCACCCTCAAATGTTGTTTTTGTAATATATAGCATTTATACTTCCGAAATCACTAAAGTTTAAAAATGCACTAAGATGTTTGGGACTCTCTATTACATTTCTTTTTATATCTTGCATTCCTTAAAAAGACCTTGTTGAAATCTCTCCATTCAACTGACAAAGCTCTAGTTCATTCTTTTTAGTGGCTTCATAATTTTCTATAGAATAATTATTATAATTTATTTCATAGTTTATTGATGAATATTTACCTTGGTCACTTTTTTTTCATGCCATTGTCAACATTGTAGTCATAATCTTTGTACATGTCCCTGCAAACAAGTACTGGTAATTCTTAGCATTGGTTTCAAGGAATGGAATTGCAGGAATAAAGAGTAGATGTAATTTTAATTTTTTTTTTTTTTAGAGGAGTGGGGAGACGGAGAGAGAGAGACTCTTAAGCAGACTCCATGCCCAGTGCAGAGCCTGATATGGGGCTCGATCCCACAACCCTGAGATCCATGACCTGAGCTAAAATCAAGAGTCAGATACTTAACTGACTGAGCCACCCAGACACCCTGGTGTAATTTTAATTTTAATGAATGTGGTTGTAAATGGCTTTAGTTGATTAATTTAAAAAATGCCTTAGGTTGTACAGTTAGAGTACAGTTGACCTTTGAACAGCATGGGGATTAGGGGCACCACCCTCTCCCCCGTGCAGGAAAAAATCCATGTGTAACTTCTGACTCACCAAAAACTTTACTAATAGCCTACTGTTAATTTGGAAGCCTTACCAATAACATAAGCAGTTGATGAACACATATTTTGTACGTTATATATATTATGTGCTGTATTCTTAAAGTAAGCCAGAGAAGAGAAAATCTTACTAAGAAAATCATAAGGAAGAGAAAATAAATTTATAGTAGTGTATTTATAAAAAAAAAAAATCCATGTATAAATGGACCCACAAAGTTCAAACCCGTGTTGTTCAAGGGCCAACTGTATTTGAAAATTCACATGCATTATCTTACTTGATGTTCACAATGACCTTTGAGGTGGGCAGAGTAGATATTATTGTTCCCACTTTACTGATGAGAAAATGGAGGCACAGAGAAGTGGTTTTTCAGAGTTACCCAGGTAGAAAGTTCTTGACTACCGTCTAGAACCAAGTCCCATCCTGAAGAAGCGCCTTACAGTCTTTCTTTATAAACCTACATTTTTGGTTTTGATAAATCCGTCAGGTGAAAATCTTCTAAGTTGATTGAATTAAGAAAAGGATACCTTTGGTTAGTTATGCCACCAGGAGAGGGCAGTAGTTGAAATACATTTATTTTCCTAAATATTTGCACCCCAGGCCCTTTCAAGGGACATACTTTTATTATTTTTTGGACATTTATAATATCTTGATTTTAGCTTAGGGTTACTTGCTTGATCATTGAAATCTTTATTAAGATTTGATGGTTACATTTCATCAATGATCAACTTCTCCTGATACTTAAAAAAAAAAAAAATTAGCACACAATAGAGAGTATTTCAAGGGTTGTGAACGAATGAACATTGTTTCCTTGGTGCCCTTAAAGAACTTCTGTGTTACATATTCTGAGTCTGACTGTTCAAATTCCAGTTTTGTAAACTGAACTGACTGTGATTTGGGGCACTTCACATAGAACGCAGTTTCCTTATCTGTAAAATAGGGGAGAATATACCTACCTCCTAAGGCTATTTTAGGGAGCTGTAAATGTACACCATTTATCACAGCATGTAGCTCCGAACAGGGCTTGGTACATGCATGGGCATGTGTGGTCCAGCCTTGCTACAAAGCCAGGCTGACTGACCCTGCTTTATAAAAACATGTTAGAGTTTAATAATGTCTCCCAGGAACACAAGGGGTGGGATGTGTTTTTGAAAAGTATCTATACCATTTCCAGAATATCAGTCAGCAGCTCTGCATTTTGTGCTCAAATCAAGTATTGGTACAGTGTAACTCCTTAAGTAGAAGTGAAATTACAGGAAGGCTCACGGCCTTTCTAGGTACCATTTTTTGAGTGACAACTGTATAAACCACAGTGAATACTTTTGTTCCTGCAAGGGTTTGATTGAGAGGAACAGCAAAAAGAATTTTAGTTTCTCTTCCTCCAAGTGAACGTTGTTTTCTTAGCTGTCTTTTTTGGGAGATGGGAAGGAGTGGTTACTTAAAACCAGTCGTGTATGTAAATAGGAGTGACAGGTGTAGTTAGCTTTTACTATCTAGCTAATAGACAAGCCCCCCAAAATATGGCTCAGGAGACATCTGGGAACAAACAGATTCTTCCCTTCAAAAATGTTAAGAATCTTTTTGTTTCTAGCGGGAACAGCTGTAGAATATAGCTGTGTGTTTGTAACGTGATGTCTGATTGAGGGATGATGTTTAAATGTAGTACATTCATATCCAACATGTCATTTTAGATAATAGTAAGGTGGTGAGGTAAGTGGAATGAAGCCAGGAAATTCAGAGTTGCAGCTGACATTTCATCCTCTTCGAGGTTTGTGAAAAGGCCACAGCTAACTTTGCATTTCCCCAGGAAGGAGGGTGGAGGTTCTGTTGGTATCACACCCTGCACATTATTCAAACACAAGGTTGTTCATTTTCTCTTCTGTGCACAGTCGTTACAAGAAGTGTGTCTTTGGCCACCTGCATGCTGGCGAGCTATTACTCTGGTCCACGGCGCTTGGAGAAAGGGAGAGTACAGGTGCCTGCTCTGGGCTGAGAACAAAAGTGGACATTGTCCTGACCCTATCCAAAATGGCTTCTGGCATTCTTTCTACAGACACAGTTTTTCAACAAAGGAGGAGGTGTTTCAAGGCCAGGAACTAGAAAGAATACGTAGATTTGTGATCCAGAAGACTTTCTTAACAGCTGTAGTGTTGTGAGACTGTCATATGAAATCTGTTAAGTGTGAAATCCTCCCCAGCGAGGACCGCGAGGTCCAGAGAAAACCTGGGACAGCTCTGAGTTACCGTTAATCGGTGGTAGAAGCCGAGAATCATGGGGTTCTGAGGGCTCCTGCAGTACTCTGCATAAACTTTACAGCTTCTAACCCAGAGCATAAGTGGGGTGAGCTTTCACATGACCTGTTTCACATTTTATGCATTACATTTCACCAGAGGTACAAGATGTTACTGTAGGCAGTGGAGTCCAAGAGACCCAAGTTCTAACTGGAATTCCACCACTTACTAACTGGAAGATCCTGGGGATGTTAATCTCTAAATCTCAGTTGACTTGCTCGATAAAAAACGGTAATGATAGATAGTTCATTGAATTGTTGTGGCAATTCAGGGTGGTCACGTGCAAAGTTTGGTACAAAGCCTAGCATACAGTGGGTGCTCAACGGACCATAGCTCTTATATGGGCCAGGTACTGTGCTGTGCACAATGGAGACATAAAAGAAAATAAGATACCATCCCTGCACTCAAGTAGCTTGCAGTGTAGCTAGCAAGACAGACATGCAGATGAAGACAGATGAATAAAGCAGTGTGCATTTAGTGAAATGATAGCAGTGAGGTACGTAAGGAATGCAGACTAGGGTGATTTGGGAAGCCTTCAGAATGGAGATGTTTCACAGATTTTTGAAGATGAATAATAATTTTGAGGCAGGCAGGAGTTTTTCAAGAAGAGAAAAGAGCATGCAGTATGCTAATGTATGGACCCATGAAATAATAATTTAACATTAACATGTTAATATTGACATAGAGATGCAATTGGTTTGCAGGGCTGTGGTCTAAAGTATACACACAGAAAAGCCAGAAAGGGGGCCATACTCTAAATGGCTTGGAGGCTATTCTCTGTGAGTATGGGTCAATACTGTAAGATTTTTTAAGCTGGAAAATAATAATGTTCTGTAAAGAGTGCTCTGTGGACAAGTGGAAGATAAATTGGAGAAGAGGAAGCATGAGGGCTGGTGTAAGATAATGAGAGCATTGGGTCTGGCTTGGGTGACTGGACCTGTCACCCAAGACTGATTTGAGATACTTTGTATAGGGTATCCAGATGGCTGGATCATCACTATCGTTTTAATTATATTGTCAGCTTTAAAACATTTTATGAGAGAGGAATATATTTTCAACTTTTTCTGACATAGATCAGTCCATCATGTTTGCCTGAGCAAAATTGCTCTTTCCAAGAATTACCTTTTAAACAAAGGGATTACAGGGATGCCTGGGTGGCTCAGTCAGTTAAGCGTCTGCCTTCGGCTCAGGTCATGATCTCAGTCAGGGTCCTGGGATCAAGCCCCACATCAGGCTCCCTGCTCAGCGGGAAGTCTGCTTCTCCCTTTCCCTCTGCCTCTGCCCCTGACTTGTGTTCTCGCTCTCTCTCTCTCAAATAAGTAAATAAAATCTTTAAAAAAAAATAAAATAAACAAATGGATTAGGTCTTTACACGGAGAAGTTGCTTTTGATGTAAGAATTCAAGCTTTTGGGCATTTCTTAGTGACTGTTCTTTCCTTATCGTTCGTTCTTCTGTTGTTTTTCATTTGTCTAATGTAGGTAGTTATGAAAACACAGTGATTTTGCTATGTACCTTTAAAACCTATCAAGAAAATGGTGATCACTTCACAATATATACAAATATCAAAACATTACACTGTATACCTGAAACTAATATAATGTATGTTAATTATACCTCAATTAAAAATAAAAATAAAATAGCCAATCCAGAAAATAAAAACTCTACCAAGAGAGTTTCTTATGATTTCAATGTATTAGGAAAATCATTGTATGATGAAGACTCTAAGCTTTTCTATAGTGAGTAAAAAAAAATAACAAATATTAATCTTAAAATTTAGATATAGAAAAATTACTTCCTACATGCTTGTGTTTTCCAACTTGAAATAGTATTACAATACTTTATTCTTTTTTAAGATTTTATTTATTTATTTGAGAGAGAAAGAGAGAGCACAAGCAAGGAGGAGAGGGAGAAGCAGGCTCCCCACTGAGCAGGGAGCCCAACGTGGAGCTTGATCCCCGGACCCTGGAACCATGACCTGAGCCAAAGGCAGATGCCCAACCGACTGAGCCACCCAGGGTCCCCACTTATTACCATACCTTAAAGTATACATTTTTACAAAGTTTGACAAGGTTCATTTACTTCTTTAAATTAAGAAGTACACCCTTCATACAGAAGGGAATATACAGCTTACTGGCAGATTTTAAACAATAAAGTAAGGAGGCATCCACATTTCTTCTACTCATCTCAAGATCATTATCACTATTCTTGAGACTCAGATATATCTCTCTCCTAGATCACATTCTCCTCTCAACTACTTTCCTGGATTTTGAGATAATCATTCTCTTGCCTTTGCTTAGTTTTACTACATATGTATATATCCCTAAACAATATACAATATTATTTTAACCTTTATATAAATAGAATTATACTCACTATTTTGTGACCTGCTCCTGCCAAAACATTATGTTCTGAGATTCATCCATATTGATGTGTATAACTTTGTTCATTCTCTCGCTGTGTGTCTCTCTCTGTCAAATAAATAAATAAAATCTTAAAAAAAAAAAAAAAAGAGAGAGAGAGACTTAAACCAGCTTTGGACTCAGCAACAAAGCAAGAAGAAATTTATCATGTCACCTTCATCTTTGATAACTGTAATAGGAGTATGTTACAAGTATTACAGATGGAATTATAATAAAACTATGACTATGTTTAAAAAAAAGATTTTTCTCATCTATGGCTATCTAAAATGGAATTATGAAAGGCCTTTAAGAATTAGTCACTCATGGGGTGTCTGGGTGGTGCGGACGTTTAAGTGCCTGACTCCTGATGTGGACTCAGTTCCTGATCTCAGGGTTGTGAGATCGAGCCCTGCATTGGACTCCACGCTCAGCACCAACAGTGCTTGAGATTCTCTCTCCCTCTCCCTCTGCCCCTCCTGCTCATGCTCTCTCTCCCTCTCTCTCTCAAATAAATAAATAAATCTTTAAAAGAAAGAAAAGAATTAGCCACTCATTCACTTACTTTTCGGCAAGTACTTGTTGAGACCCTCCATTTTGCCAGGCTGTTTTAGGTGGTGGGGGTATATCAGTGATTAAAGTAGACAAAAATTTCTACCCTTGTTGAGCTTACATTCTAGTTGGAGGAGAGAGAGACAATTAACAAGATACATAGGCAAAGTATGTGGTATGTTAAAAGGTGGTAAGTGCTGTAGGGAGTAATTAGGCAGATAAAGGAGGACTGGAAGATCTTATTCTTCATTTTTGAAAGACTGTATTTAAGACTGTTAGGACCATTCCAATTAAAGTTCATGCAAAAATTACTTTAAACATTCTACTCCTACAGCATGGTTAATTCTAACTTAAATTTGTAAAGGTTAAGTTGAAATTGACATATACAGTTATAGACATTCCTAGATTAGAAAAATAAGTTGTTGAGGCGCCTGGGTGGCTCAGTCATTAAGTGTCTGCCTTCAGTTCAGGTCATGATCCCAGGGTCCTGGGATCGAGCCCCGCATCGGGCTCCCTGCTCAGCAGGAAGCCTGCTTCTCCCTCTCCCACTCTCCCTGCTTGTGTTCCCTCTCTCGCTGTCTCTCTGTCAAATAAATAAATAAAATCTTTAAAAAAAAAAAAAAAAGAAAGAAAAATAAGTTGTTTTTTAATAATTCCTTAGGCACTGTAGTAAGAAAATAAATGAATAGAAAATATTGACTACTATCTTGCTATAGCAGGAGGGGAAGAATGCAGCGGGGGAAATCGGAGGGAGAGACGAACCATGAGAGACTATGGGCTCTGAAAAACAAACTGAGGGTTCTAGAGGGGAGGGGGTGGGGGGATGGGTTAGCCTGGTGATGGGTATTAAAGAGGGCACGTACTGAATGGAGCACTGGGTGTTTTACGCAAACAATGAATCATGGAACACTACATCAAAAACTAATGATGTAATGTATGGTGATTAACATAATGTAATAAAAAAATAAAAAGAAAATACTGACTACAATAAAACTTCAACACCAAAACTTAAAATCCTTCTGTTTTAAAAACAGCTTTAAACTGGAAAATTTTCCTTTGTCCCCACCAACCCTCATAAGGGATAAAACAAACAAAACACTCACCAACAACTAATTACAAAGGAAGCTAAATATCTGTTATACTACTCAGTTGGTTCTGAAAGTACCAATTGGTGAAGTTATAAAAGGCCATTCATTTCTTTAGTGCAAAAACTGACAAACAGGGCAGAAGTAACCAGAAGGGAACAGAGAGTAGTAGAGACCTTTATGGACAGTGGCAGTGGATGCTGGGATAAATAGCAGTGGGCACTTTTAAAAGGAGCACCATTATTTCAGAGACTGAAGCTCTGTAGACCAAGAGCAAAGGACCATTTGCAGCTCCGTTCCCTCAAGGGCATGACCATGCTCTGTTATAGGCACATCAGCTGAGGGACAGAGTGTCTATTGTTAAACAATTGTAGTGACTACCTGCAGGAAGTAGGGTGAATGTCTAGGTCAGTGTCCTCACATCAGTGACTTCATCGATCCTATCTGTGTAAGTATCAGAGGAGGGTTCAGAATAGTAAGAGTTATTGCAGAGGGTTATTCAGGAGTGAGTTTTCTATCAATAAGGCGTCAGCCAGGGTTTTCCTTTTTTTTTAAGGTCTTGTCTTGTTATAATACCTTGGAGGGTTTTTTTATTGAGGTAAAATTGGTATATAGCATATTAGTTTTAAATGTGCAACATAATAATTCAATTTTTGTATACACTACAAAGTGGTCACCACAATAAGTCTAGTCACCATTTGTCACCATGTAACTGACCCCCTTCACCCATTTCACCTACCCCCCAGTTTCTTCCCTGTGATAACTACCTGTCTGTTCTCTGTATCTATGAGTTTTATTTTGTTTATTCATTTGTTTTGTTTTTTAGATTCCACATATAAGTGAAATCATATAGTATTTGTCTTTGTCCGACTTACTTCACTTAGCATAGAGCCTTCAATGTCTATCCATGTTGTCTCAAATGACAAGATTTCCTTCTTTTTATGGCTGAATAATATTCCATTATATATGTATATATACATATCATATCTTCTTCATCCATTCATCCATTTAATGGACACCTAGGTTATTTCCAATCAAGACTTTGAATTTCCAATATTGTTTATGCCTAGACTTTTCTAAAAGTAGAAAATTGAGGAGAACAGAATATCCATCTTTCTTTAGGACAAAAAACTTTTCACAGTGAGGAGAAACAGCCATATATGAAACAGGAAGGGCTCCTCACCAGATACCTAATCAGCTGGAGCATTGATTTTGGAATTCTTAGCCTCCAGAATAGTAAGAGATAAATGTTTGGTGTTTAAACCGAAGGGGAAAAAACTTCTAAAAATATGTATATCATTTTAATGGTTTTTCTCATTGTAAAAAATAACAGATGTTTATTGGGAAAAGGTTCAGAAAATCTTTTTTTTTAAAGAATCACCCGTAACCCGAGAGAAAGCAGCTGTTAATAATGTTATATATCTGCAGTTCCCAAGCTGTGTGCCAAGGTGCTCTGGGGCACCACAGCAAATTCATGAGGTTGCTGCAGATTATTTTCCATCAAGGGAAACACATCTGTCCAACAGCATTGGAGGTAATTCACAGTTTCAAATTAAGATCATACTACATTCCTTTTGATGACATCACATCTTTGCAAAAGTGGGTTTTCAATGGTTGCTACGTTTTTAATGGTCAAAAGTGAGTACAATGTGAAAACCAACATGAAACAGGAAACGAGGGAAATGGTGTTCAATCTGATTCCAAGATCTGAAGTTATGCATTGCCCAACAGGTGCACACGTTCTATTAATAAGTTATTAGGAGGTTATTTAAGAAGGAAAAAAGAGTACTTTTCTTCTAATTTGTGTGTGTGTCAATTTTTTTTCAAATTGCTTCTAAGTCATTAAGACATAAATACTTAAGTTGTTTGGACCTAACTAGTTAACAGACAGCACTGTTAGATATTTGTTTTGGCCTGGAGGCACTGTCAAAAAAATTACTGAGACTGTAATAGCTTCCAGAATTGTTTGGGAATCTCTAACATATATCCTTCCAGAATTTTTCCTATGTATATCATATGTATTTTTAGAACCCTTTATTTTTCACTTAACAATATATGGTGGAAATCTTTGTGTTTTATTTATTTTTTATTTGACAGAGAGCACACAAGCAGGAGGAGCGTCAGGCAGAGGGAGAGGGAGAAGCAGGCTTCCCGCTGAATGGGGAGCCCAATGCAGGGCTCGATCCCAGGACCCTGGGATCATGACCTAAGTTGAAGGCAGATGCTTAACCGACTGAGCCACCCAGGCGCCCCAATCTTTGTGTTTTAATTAATGTTGGTCTACATCATTATTTTACGTTTTTAGTGGCAGAATAGTTTCCTGTTGTTTGACTCTATTACGTTATTAACCAATCCCCTAGATTGCTAGAAGTTTAGCAAAACTTTATTTTCATAATCAATAGTACCGTCAACCTCTTTGCACACCTCCTTCTTTTACATAGCCAACGATTTCCTTAGGCTAGATTCCTAGATAGCAATTTGCTGGGTCAAAGATATTCAGAGAGAGAGTGCACCAAATTGTCCTTTCAAAGAGACTCAAAGAGATTGCACTAATTTCATTCTATGAACAGTTTGTAAGAATACCTCAGCAAAAAGAAGTGAAGGATTGGAGAACTCCCACACCTGTGAACCTGTCAAACACCCCCAACCATTGAATAAACTTAGTGCCAGTGAGAAAGCTGGGGAAGTCCGTACTGGCCCAGAGCTCTTGGGAGCCTCTACAGGCTGAAGTTCCAGCTAAAGTCATAGGTAGCTGATAGCAACATCGAAGCAGATACCCACTTAGAGAACAGAAAAACCATTTGTCAGGAAACTTCTTTAGCCTTTGGTTCCTAACTAGTTTTTCAAAACAACACTGTACTCCCCCAGAAAGTCGTCCTATACTGCGTAGCTTTCACCCTGCCTCTGTAAAGAGAGGCAAATGATCAAAATAGAAGTTGACATCAGAATATTTTTGAGATAGGACGCCTTGGTGGCTCAGTCGGTTAAGCATCTGCCTTTGGCTCAGGTCATGATCCCTGAGTCCTGGGATCCAAGTCCCACATCAGGCTCCCTGCTCAGCGGGAAGCCTGCTTCTCCCTCTGCCTGTAGCTCCCCCTGCTCATGCTCTCTCTCTCTCTCAAATAAATAAAATCTTTAAAAAAAAAAGAGTATTTTTGAGAGGACAGATTTGGGGGTCAAATGGGATCCTTCCTGTTACATGGTCCTCAGCACATGTATTTTCATCTGTGACCTCATATGTATCACATTTTGAACTACATTCCATTTATACATATGAGCTGGTATTTTCAAGTATAAGTTATCAAGAAAAAAAGGTATATTATGTGCTTAGGTTCTGATCATGGAGACTCAAACATACATGGTATGTTTTGGAAATATTTTTATTTTAAGAAAACTCTGGAGCCCCTCAGCTCTCTGGAAAATGAAGCTGTATGGAAAGGCTCATTCCTGAGTTATCATGAATGGCTAAGATTTTTTGTAATTTCACATGTAATTATGTAATGTGTATTACAGTAGGTAATATGTATTACTTTCTGTGTGTGAGGGTATTACTTTTTTAAAAAATGTAGACACCTTTGATCTTGATTTATAAAATTTTTAAACAACTCAATTTTATAATTTTTTAAGATTATTTATTTATTTGAGAGAGAGTGAGACAGAGAGAGCGTGCACAGAGGGAGAGGGAGAAGCAGAGTCCTTGCCGAGAAGAGAGCCTGATGAGGAGCTCGATCCCAGGACCCCGAGATCATGACCTGAGCTGAAGGCAGACACTTAACTGACTGAGCCACCCAGGCATCCCTTAATTTTATAAACAGTCTTATTA
The DNA here is from genome assembly GCF_029215605.1 of Mirounga angustirostris. Classification (NCBI taxonomy): domain Eukaryota; kingdom Metazoa; phylum Chordata; class Mammalia; order Carnivora; family Phocidae; genus Mirounga; species Mirounga angustirostris. The sequence goes on along the minus strand of NW_026991716.1, from coordinate 77,192,070 downwards.
AAACAGCACTCCAGATTAAAGTTGTTTGAAAAATTGGTGCTTAGCTGATTCTGAAAAGGTGAATGGGTTCTTCCAGGCATTCACAACTTAACTCTTTTCAAAATTGAAGTAAAAATTTGTGAGACAAGATGTTAAGCAGGATAATCCTGCTTAAGGCAGAAAATCTCAGAAATTTTGGTATAGAAATATTAAATCTGTATTGTAAATACTTATTGCTTCATTGCCTTTACCTGTTGCTTTTAACATATAGCACTAAAAAGCCATTTTCACTTATATCAGAAGAAGTAAAAAGGCCGCTGTGATATGTTTATCAAACAATTGCAGCATGGAGGCCCTTCCCTTCTTTTGTAGATGGAGAATATCTGTTGGAAGTCTCCATGTGACCCTCTGCTTCCACCAGATACTTCCTTTTAAATCCCCCCTAGAGAATTCTCCCAAAGCCTGGTGTGTATGTATGTCATCTTTTGAGAAGTTGATTACATTAAGAGAGAGGCGACTTTCTGCCTTTATTTGTGACTGGCATACTTAAGAAAAATAAGCTTTTTGGGAACTTAGAATTTGGAGGTCATATCAGTAACTTTTATTTAAACAACATGGTGATCTTTCATTCCTTTTTGTTATTTTTTAAAGATTTTATTTATTTATTTGAGAGAGAGAAGGAGAGGGAGGGAGCAGGAGCAGGGGGAGGGGCTAAGGGAGAGGAAGAAGCAGACTCCGCACTGAGCAGGGAGCCCAACACAGGGCTCCATCCCAGGACTCTCCGATCATGACCTGAGCAGAAGGCAGACGCTTAACCGACTGAGCCACCCAGGCACCCCTATTTTTTTAAAAAAAAAAAAAACAACTACAGATCTGCTTTCAGAGCACTGGACATGTTTACAGATTTAAGAAACGTGCCAAAAAGTATACTGTGGTTATGTAACACTCATCTGTCATGCCCAGAGCACTTTTGCTTCAAAATAAAAGAATGGGCAGCATCAATGATGTGTGGATAGGTCCTTAACCCTCCAGGTTCTAAGTACAGCATACCATGATCATTCTTTGCTTTCTTGTCCCAAGGAAATGAAAATCCATATTAACAGACAGATCTCTGGTCTCTGAATTTTTTGAGATAATGAGGAATATTATTTCTTTTAACCAACACCATTTTTACCAGATCTTCACCAAATTAATAAAAATTCTGATCGATAAGAGCTTCAGTAACTTAAATAAATCCACACTACACTCATTCATTCATTCAGCAAACATTTATTGAGTTTCACCAGTTCTGGGTTCCTGAGGTGAGCAAGACCGATATGGTCACTACCCTTAAGAAGTCTGTGATGGAATCAGGAAGCTTTTGAGAAAGCCAGTGTCTGAAAATTAATGAGGCAGTGCTGTAGTAGGGATTCAGGAAATCTTTTGGGGCAGCGTCCCTGAGCTGAGCCCCAGGCTCAGAGAAGCTTCCCTAAGGAGCTCCTGGTTGGTCTGAATCTTAAAGGGTGAGTAGAAGTTAGAGTACTCATACTATGAAATCCAAGTGAGTAAATTTATCTGGCCAGATGCTTCACTTCTTCCAGTACACATTTTCAGACCTGTAACCACCACCCAGATGCTAATTGTTACCATTGCCTAGTTGCACAATGCCTTCAAATGGTTTCAGAGTGATCCATGAGTGGTTGGCACTCTGGTCCACTAACCATTACTGGATTTTCATCTGTTGCTTCTAGCAATTGAAGGGTGAGATTTTAATCATTCTGATCTTTTTTTTTTTTTAAAGATTTTATTTATTTGACACAGAGAGAGAGAGACAGCTAGAGAGGGGAACACAAGCAGGGGGAGTGGGAGAGGGAGAAGCAGACTCCCGGCTGAGCAGGGAGCCCGATGCGGGGCTCGACCCCAGGACCCTGGGATCATGACCTGAGCCGAAGGCAGACGCTCAATGACTGAGCCACCCAGGTGCCCCCCCCCTTTTTTTTTAGAATAATGCCAATGTTACCTAGATTTAACTTGATTGGTTTTTGAGTCAGCCCTCAGATGACTTTTTAATCATTTGGATAACTGTGCTAATCATGATGCTTTGTAAATGAGCACATGTGTACTTTATTGTTTGTATTTACTAAAAATAAATTCAGAAGTTGGTCATCTGTGATTTGGGGTAAATCATGAGTGATGGTATCAGTCTTTCCATTTGTAAGTTTTGATTAACAGTAGCTATAATTTACCTACCAAGGATTAAATATTTAACATTTATGGAATCCTTGTGTTTCCTCAGAAAATTATCATTATTAGGAGCATTGATATGATTTGCAAATCATTAGTACTGATCACAGATGAATACAGCTGCAGAAAAGATCACATTTTCATACAAATCATGTCCCGAAATTTCATTGTAGGTTTTTTGGGGACACAGCCCTCAAAGATATTTATTTTGTTTCCTCCCAGTTAGGACCATCCCATTGTCAAAGGGCTATGTGATAATTTGTCCTGTTCTGGTGAACTGAACTCCTGAGAACAGAAATCCTCTAAGGACCAATAAGTTGTTTGATTCAAGACTCCAACTTAGATGTTACCTCCCTGAGGTTCCTTTGTCTCAAGAGAGACCAAGTCTGAAGAACTGTAATCTGGCTGGAAATCTTTTTGGAATGCTGCACAGAAGCTTCAAATAAAGAGGTGGTGTTTGTCTAGGTATACTGACACTATATTTTTTAAAAGTCTGCAGTATAAAATTCCCATTGAATTTATTTTTAGCTTGAGTCTACTCTGCTAGTAAAAATAAGGCTATTTTTGTAAGTGCTGCTTCTAGTTCTTACATCCACATCTTAAAAGAATTCACAGAAAACAGTCCATAATGATAACTGGGTGCAATGCCCAGATTGTTGCAGAATTGTGTTTTAAATGAATCTTTCTATGATGGCTGCATTTCAGCTGTACCACAGGGTTCAGCTCACATGATACCTCCCCACCACCACCACACACATACAAATGGGCTCATCATCCCTCACTTAAAAGTACTTGACTTATTTAATTTGTGTATTTGTCCAGTGTGTGTATTCTGACTGCTCTTTATGCATTGTCTGCAGCACTGAATAAATATCTATGATGACGGGCTCCTTGAAGAGGCGACGGACTGTTCTTTTAGGGAGTTGTGTGTTTCTATGGCAACTCCTTTTCTAAAACTTTGCATTTTATCCACATACATTTTACAGATACCAAAAACAAGCTTCTGTTTAATTTAGAGAAGCTTTGAGTTTTGAAGAAGAGGAAACTAGCTCATCTGCAGATGTCAAGAGCACGTACACTTTTGTTTGAAGGCTCGTCGAAAAAAAATGATTCTTTTTGTGCCAGACACTTAACCAAAGACCCAACATTCCATTAGGATAACGTTTTATTGTCAATTTTTCATGCTTCTTAGGGTAAAAGTCACAATATATAATGTAATTTGATAAAAAGGAACAAAGTAGCCAGCGTGTGTGTGTTCAGTCTGTCTCCATCTCTGTCCCCTTCCCAGCGATGTACGTTACAATGTTGCTAGCTCACTGAATTCAATTTGCTTTCACCATCCATTTCCTTTTCTCTGTGTTACTACAGTATGTATAGGTTCTCAGTTACAGCTACATCTGATGTAGAGAAAATAGGTTATGTCCCTATTTTGAAAGGAAGACCGTCTCCATGGTTCACTGCTTTGTGTTTGTTAGCAGTGGGATTCTGGAAGAGACATGGGCTCTATTCCTGAATGATAAAATACATGTATAAGGGCCATTTCCTAAGCTTGTAGATAATTCAAAGTAATTTGTGGAGTCTGTGAGGTCTGTGTGTATGAGTTTTACTTGGCTTTTAGTTATCTGTGCTTTTAGGGTGTTTTGTTTCTTTTCTTATACTTTTGTGTATTTTCACTCTTTTTTTTTCTTTCTGAAACACAGATTCAGTTTTCTTAAAATCAAATCAACTGTGTGGCTGGTGCCGTTTTGCTTTTTCCACATGTGTTCATTGTTCTGTGGCCTTGTTTTGTTTACTGTTTTTGCGGACCTGATTTGCCATGGTCCATGCCTTTCATTCTGCTAGACCACGTAGCTGATTTCTCAGTGGAAAAAGACTGCCTTTTCACTGGGTAATTAGTTATCTCATTTCCAAAGGGCCAAGTTTCTCTGAGATGACTTTGTCACACTTTAAATGTCTGCTTTGGAGGACAAGAATCCTTTTAGTTAGATGCTCATCCATGTAGTAGAAGATATGCATGGTTAGTCACCATGGAAATTCTTAAGTATTTGAAGGGCAAAAGATGGTTAATTAGACCATTTATACTCAGCTATTGAGAGATTATGAGTTCATTTATAGTGATAAGAAACCGGAGAAAGAGGCAATATTTTTTGGCCCCCTAAGGAAGTGGTAGTGTTGTTTATTCCTCAAAGGTATTTTCATTTGCTGAGAGAGGACTCTGTGGCACTTTACCTTGAGTAATTTCTGTGTCATCTCTTGGTAAGTAAGCAAGCCACACCCCAAAAAGCACAGAAGTAGACTGAATTTTGCAGTCTCACTCTTGTTACCTCCCCAAAGGTGTGAGGCCGGGGCCGGGGTAAGATTGCCCCTCCAGCGGGGTCTCTCTATTCATTGTGCTTCTGGGTCTTCCTGCAGCCCCTAGCTCAAGCACCGTATCTTGTCACCGTATACCAGGAACCCCTGTCCAGGTCCCCGATCCCATTCAACCCTGTCTCAGAGTCACAGCCTCTCTCTACATCCTTTTCCTAGCCCCGCCTCTTTCATGAATTCCTTCCTTTCCCAATCAGTTACAACTGTGAGGTGTCATCTTTCAACCCAGGTTCCAAGTCTACCTACCCGTGCCTTGCCTCCCCAGCCCCACACCCAGCTTTCTTCCTGTGGTATACTCTTACCTGAAGTGACCAGAAGTATTCATTTTGAAAGGACAGGGAATGGCCATTTGACATTCTCAGAGCATCTGTGCACTAGGACATTTTAGAGCCCTGTTTTGTGTCAAACTCAATGTGAGCAAAAAGGTCTAAGATTTTAAAAGTTTAAAAATACGCATTTGTTAATATTTTCTTCCAGTGTATATAACTCATAGAGTCTGGCTCCTATGAACCTCCTCAGCTTCCTTTTGCTCCTCGCTTACCCTCCCTGTGTGTCCTCCATCTGGGGATGGTTTTTGGGTGTGCCATATGCCTTCCTTTCACTTGGCCACTCCCTTTGCTCCCTCGGTCTGAAATGTTTCTCCATCCCCCGAACCCAACAGCTCCAGGGTCCCTTCTTCAGGGCCTCCTCATCTCCCCCTCATTAACCCAAATCCCCCAGTTCTGCTTTTAGGGCACCACGTACCTTTTCAGCATAGCACTTAGGGCAGTTGCTGTTTTCTTGTTATTTTTGTGGTTATTTCATTAATGCCTGTCTTGCCCATTAATCTCTAAACTCCCATGGGCAGGGGGTTCCTTTTTTCCATGTTTCCAGTGACCAGTACAGGAATGGACACATCCGAGGTGCTCAGTGAATATTGTTGAGCGACCATCTGTAGTTATCTCTGGGGCCCACCTGGCCCAAGCTTCAACCCCAGTTCTTGATCCAGGGGGTGAATTTTTGGTTAGTCTAGGCAAATCAAAATAGACAGAAATATGGCAAGAAGTTGGGTCCTTAATAATGTTGCTGAGGTGCTGTAAATAAACTGGTCCTGGGACAGTCCTACCTCCAGGCAACTCTGTTGTGTGAGATAATAAACTCTCTTATTTGTTTAGGTCAATTCAGTCTTCTGTTCCTGAAAATATCCTGAAACAGAATGTCATGAATGAATGAACACATGAATCAATGAACGACTTAATCTCACGTCTTCACAAGTCCCTTTGTAATTTGGTTTTCTCTCTCCATTTCTATAAAGCGTTGGGCTACTAGTAAAGATGTTGACCAGTACTGAACCCGGTGCTGAAATCCAAAATAACTCTTACATGTTTTGAAAATTGTTTCCTTCTTTTTTTAAAAAAAAGATTTTATTTATTTATTTGAGAGAGAGAGCACGCACAAGCTGGGGGGAGAGGCAGAGGAAGAAGGAGAAGCAGACTCCCACTGAGCAGGGAGCCCGATGAGGGACTCAATCCCAGGACCCTGAGATCATGACCTGAGCCGAAGGCAGCCGCTTAACCGACTGAGCCACCCAGGCGCCCCCAAAATTGTTTCCTTCTACTAAATGCCCCATACTCTGAACTTGAACTCACATTCTTCTTCACCTCTCACCTTTTGGCTCTGCACTTTGTGCATAACTTTTTGGGGCAAGCTCTTCTCTGAGGAGGTTGAGAGTCAGATTAAGTCATACCCAGCAATTTCCTGTTTGTGAGCCTTGAAGCTCTTGAAGACTGCGGGCAGGTTTGACAGAACCTGTAGGTGTTTTCAGACGCTGAGCTGATTCATCCCCTTTGGTTGCTAATGCTCCACAGCTACCATACCATCTCTTCTCTCTGGATACTGCACAATTTCTCTTTGTGTGGGGATAAAATTCTCAAGACCTGCCCACTCCATGCATTCTATATCTTTTCTGCATTTTGGTGAGTTGTGTTCTGGATCCCTCCTCCATTATTATGGAATAGTTTCTATGTAAGAGTGGAGTTTTGTTTGTTTCTTAGCTTTTTTTTTTTGCTCAGGCAGAACTTTGAATGATCCCTATAAATCTAGGCTACGTGTCTGCTGCCTTTGTTTTTCATAGACCTCCACCATAACTAAGAAATGCAGGGTCTTAAATAAATATCATCTGAAGTGCCTACTTGTTTGGTAGCAGAAACGTCAGAGTTCCCTCTCATTATTTACTTGATCTCCCGGCACTTTGGCCGTGAAGACCAGGCAATCACTCCTTTCTCTAAAACTCTCTCCTAGTAATAAACCACAGGAGGTAGGCAGCTAGTTAAGCAATCTTTCAGAGTAATAATTTTAGCCATGCCATGTGAAAAAAGTACTGAATTTGTACTTGCTTTCTTAAACCAAGCTAGGAATGATCCACTTTGGCCTACCACCCTGGGCAAGTAACACACTCTCCTAGGTTCAGAAAATAATCCTACCTGCCTCAAGGTAGAGTGAGATACTGTGAAAGCATTTCTTATGCCCAGGGGAGTGCCACACAAAAGTATTAATATTATAAAGTTACCAAAGACAAACCCTTGTGAGGTGTCTTTTCCCACTGCTCAGTACTTAGCTCAGTTTCCCTCCTTACACCCAAAGATATGCAGGAGCAGGTCATCCACTTGGACCCACATATGCTGGGATCATTTCCCCCAGAACCTTTAGAGAGAATCACCTCCTTCTTCTGATAGCAGAACTGGCCCACTGAATTTGATTTATTTTTTTTTATTTTTTTTTATTTTTTTAAAGATTTTATTTATTTATTTGAGAGAGAGAATGAGAGAGAGAGAGCACGAGAGGGGGGAGGGTCAGAGGGAGAAGCAGACTCCCCGCTGAGCAGGGAGCCCGATGCGGGACTGGAGCCCGATGCGGGACTCAATCCCGGGACTCCAGGATCATGACCCGAGCTGAAGGCAGTCGCTCAACCAACTGAGCCATCCAGGTGCCCAGAATTTGATTTATTTTTAACTTTGGTGATTTCTATTGGAAAATATATACTAGTTATAGTTACCAGTGAGGCACTTCATTGTTCTCTGAGAAAGGGGCTTTATCCAGTATTGACAGCTCATCCATGTCTTGTTCTGATTCATCAGCCAGCATTTTTGCACACCCAGTGTGTTCCACACATTGTTCTAGATGCACGGGATACATCTGTGAACAAAACATACAGAAATTCCTGCCCTCTTGGAGCTTATATCCTATTGGGGGAGAACAGAAAATAGGCACTAAACAAATAGGCAAGTTATCGTATGTTAGAAGATGAAAACTGCTTTAAAAAGAAGAAAAAAGTAGAGCAAGGTAAGAGGAACATCAGTTTGGGAAGGGGGGAGAGGTTGCAGTTTTAAATTAGGTGGTCAGAGTAGGCCTCCTGTATTTCTAGTCTGTTGTTGTTGCAGGGTTGTAATGATTTCATATTGCAAATGAATCATCTGCATAAATTAAAGATTGCTGAAGTGAGTGCAGTTCAGCTGAAGGCTAAATCTAAGTGCTAAATGCTTGAGAAAGCATGGCAAGGTGCACTAGGCCCGTCTGGCATTCTCAGGTTATCTATTCTTGGTTTAGTTTCCTTTTCCAAAAATAATATTTATTTTATATAGTCTTCAAATGGAGCATGTTTCTAACACCTACTGCCATGTGTTTATAGTTAAATATAACTAACTGTCTTTCTTCTAAGACCAAGAGGTTCATCCAGAAGGTTTCCCTTTAAAAGTCCTAAGAGGGCTCCCCTAGTTGGCTTTCCAGCCCATAACAGTGATGGAATTTGCAACCCTCCTGGTCCAGCCATGTGGGAAAACCTAACGTTGTGGGTAATTTTCCCCTTTAAACACGTGTTTTGTGTTTTGGTAGTGGTTGTTTGGGGCTTTTGTGTCTTAGGCATGGAGTTTATTATATCCATATAAATTACAGATCACAGACAACCCTTCTCAGAACAGCCTTGTAGTATGATCTCCTTGCCAGTGCCCCTTTCCCTATGTCTGCTCTGTTCCTGAGGCATAGATGAGCTTCCTGCAAGTTCTGGGGTTTTGTATGTATGTACCCTTTTCCTCCCTGGCTCATCTGTCCTCCCCTTTTCTGCATGCTGCCTTTGTTTTCTCCCTGAAGTAGCTGAGCCTTGGGAGGAGCCGGCATGGCTTTTCCCATTGTCTGAGCCTATAGACTAAAGGCTCTCAGTGGGTCTCTCTCCACGGGCAGAACCATGTCAAAATAACCCTTGTTTTACCTCCTGTCCAGAACTGACTAGGATGATGCTATTCAAAAGGTAGTCTGGAGCTAGGGCCATCAGAATGAATACATTCCAAGCATTGACAGATGTCCTTTCAATATCCTAGGCAGGTTCTTCACCTATCATTCCCCATCACTCACTAGATTCAAAGTGTGGTGATCCCAAGTAACAAGGCTAGGGCACTTGGAGAGAAGGTCCTGAAGAGGGGATGGGCAGCTACCCTGGCTCCCTGCAAGATCTTCAGGCTCCGAACCGGCCACTCATTATTCTGAATTGTGCAGTGCACTTGTCACTTCCTAGGGTAGGGTGACCCTGAGAAAGTCACATACTCTCATTAGGCCCGTTTCTTCATTTGTAAAGGGAGATTAGTCTCCAAATGACCTTCAGCATTGCTTCTACTTCTTATGTTCTGATATTCTTCAAGACATGATTTACTGCCCTTCTCCTAAAAGTTGATCTTTTTGATGTGGTTGGGCTCTTCCACTTCTATACCCTTTATCCTTATCTAATTGTCCCCCATGAGTTTATTTTATTCATTTCACTGTTACTCCTCCCCTGTATGCTTTATAACTCACATTCTCCCAACTTGTAGCACATTTCTTCCACTGGAACCTGTGATTGTACTCTGCAAATGGCTCTGGTGATTTCCTCCCGCACTCCCACCTGAACTACTGCTTTTGTATTGGCATCTCTGAGTGAGGAGGTGGGCTGTTGGGAAAAACATGTTGTAGCCTGATGTCTCTTATTTTAAAAGAGACAGAGAATGGAATTATGTGTTCTTTCTAGGCTGTATAGCATCCATTGACCACAATCAAAATAGATCAATATCCAAGCAGTAAAAAAGGCAGTATATGTGAATTTTCTCATAATATTAATCCTAACACAAAAGCAGTTACAACACTTTAAACATAAATTGCATAGTCTGTACCGTGATTTTTTTCCAAAGTTGTCAACCTTGAGGGGGAAAATATACGCCAGTGGTTAAGCAAGCATTATTTTCTCTAAATTCCATAACATGAAGGGAGTGTTAGTTTTCATTTGCTCAATGCCTTGTGCCTGCCTGGGAATTTTGAAATGATAGATTCAGGGGTGCCTGGGGGGCTCAGGCAGTTGAGTGTCTGACTCTTGGTTTCATCTCAGGTCATGATCTTGGGGTCATGAAATTGAGCCCCACATGGGGCTCTGCTCTCAGTGAGGTGTCTTCCTCTCTCACTCTCCCTCTGCCCCTGCCACTGCCCCCAGCTCGTGCAGGCTCTCTCTCTAAATATATAAATAAATACATCTTTAAAAAAGTTCTTTTTTAAAGAAATGGTAGATTTATCTGTGGTATAATGATAAAGTTCCACAATAAGAATATCAACATGGAAAGAGATTGGTATAAATACATTAAAGCACATGGATTTTAAAGATAAATCCTCTGTCAGGTTGCTTTTCACTTAATTGCCACAATCTAAAATTTCTCTGTTAGTATTTCTTTTCTAACTGTTACCAGTATGATAAATATTGTTCTTTGTATACATAGTATAATTTGCTTCAGGACAATTTAATAACCTTAAATTATAGGAATTGTATCCCTACTGCTTATTTATTTGGATATAACTCACCCAACAAGATCTCACATAATTTATTTTGAAGAGTAGATACTTAGAATTAGGATTATTCCTATTTAATTGGAAAAGAATCTTTACCTTAGAGGTAAAATGGCTTACCCCAAAGTCACATGAGGAATGAGAGACTAGAACCAGAAGTCACTTCTTTGGCACATGATTCATGTCTTTGATTATGAATTGATACCAGTATTTTATGTGAATGTCCATGCTCCAGAAAATTATTTTATATATACCTGTAATAAATACTTGTCATTCAGAAAATATTGAAACCAATTCTTCCATCTTTATATAGGGGCATACTTAATGATGTATGTATTGATGAGGTTCCATCTTATTTTTAAAGACTTCTAAGAAGGAAGATTTCATGACTTCCTTCATTAATCCACCCTAGTGTTTAATTAGATTTGATGCCAGAACACTCTTATCTAACTTAAATCTCTCAATCTGTAGCCTAAGTCTATTTTTTCTCACACTGCCTAGGATATTAAAAGCAACTAATCACCATTATTCATAATAATATTCATAAAGTCCTCCATATATTTGAAATGTGAGTACTGTAACTGACAGTAAACATAACTCTCAAATATCAGTATAATTTAAAATAGAGAAGAGGGACCAGCTTATAATAACTGTAGATGACATAGTAGTATTTAGTTTTGATGAATGAATAATACTGTTAACTAATATTCAGCAGACTAAATGAAAAGCATTCATCTATTAACTCATTCACTTAAATATTTATTAGGCACCTACTTTGATATTGTGCTGTGTTCAGAAGTACAAAAATGGATACATCATAGAGTTGAGAAAATGTCAATGCAAGGGATTTTTTAAAAAGTAGAACTTACTAGGTATATTTCTCAGAAATGTGAAGATGAACCATGAGAGACTATGGACTCCAGGAATCAAAACTGAGGGTTACAGAAGGGAAGGGGGGTGAGGGAATGGGTTAGCCCAGTGATGGTATTAAGGAGTATTAAGGAGGGCTCATATTGCATGGAGCACTGGGTGTTATACACAAACAATGAATCATGGAACACTACATCAAAAACTAATGGTGTACTGTATGGTAACTAACATAACATAATAAAAAAATTATAAAAATAAATAAAATTTTCTTCCTTTATGGCAAAAAAAAAAAAGAAAGAAATATGAAGCTAGAATAGCCTAATCTTAAAGAGATAATTCTGTGTCCCATCTAATGTCTCTATGGTATTTATAACCGTATCTGGAGGCAGGGTTGAAAAAAATAGTCTAATTGTTAGAGCATTGCTGTTTATTTTTACAGCTGCCCTGTTACTAAAATCTGTAATAGGCATCAAAATTCTAGTATGTGTGGTCCCTAAGCCCTTCACCTGGAAGCCCCTTCATTTTGGCATTAATGTAGAAGAGTATGTGTATTTGGACATGTGCAAGCATCATCCAGCATAGGACTACAAGAGGTTTATCACTAGAAATAAATTACAGAGTCTTACAGCATGAAAATGATATGCCTGGGAATGCAGAACACAGGGTTACCTTCTGCCTCCTTTCTTTATCATAGACAGCAGAGGCGGAAAGGAGAAAGAGATTTATTCTGAAGCCATTTGATGCTGACCAAGCAATTTATAACAGATGAAATGCTGATGTATTGCTGCAAAGAAAATAATGGGTGTTCTTGCTAAAATGCCATTAGTAACTTTATTGTTTAAAGTGCAAATTATATTCAGCAATTTTTTAGTCCCCTTCTGAGGTGAAGTTGAAGTAATTCAATGTAGGCTTTGAGCAGAAAAAAGGACAAAGTAATTAGCAAGTCATAAAGGAATTCATTCACCAAGGTTGGCTGATATTTGAATTCTCTGAACTTATATAAAGACAGAAAAAATGGCATTCAAGAAATACAAGATGACATAAGTATTTGTTTAAAACAGAAGAGTTCTAAGAAAGCTCATAGCAGAGCACTCTGCAGAGTTAAGAATACACCTTCTGTTGGTGCCCACTGTATGCACAAGACGTTGTGCTAGTCACCAAAGGGAGAAAAAAACTGAAAAACATGGTCCCTGCCCTTAGGGACCTTGCTGTTTGATGACAGGAGTGAGATAATTCAAAATAGTTTAAATACATAACCAGAATGGATCAGAATTTTAGGAAAGGTACACATGAAGTGATTCCAAAAGGACAAGATGACATCCAGAAGATACCATTTGAGGTCAGTTTTAAGAGATGCCTAAGATTTCTGTAGCCACAGTTTGGGTTATAAAGCAGTTCCAGGCTGAGAGAATGCCCAAAAGTGGAATGATCTGTGCTGATGAACATTCAGTAGGATCTTCGATGTGTAAGTTATTGTAGGGTGACCATAAATTCCAGTTTGCCTAGGATGATCATCCCTGGTTTCACCTGTTGTCCAGTCTAATTATTAATAGCATCTGCTGCCACTCTTAAAAGTATCCCAGTTAGGGGCACCTGGGTGGCTCAGTTGGTTAGGCGTCAGGCTCTTGATTTCAACTCAGGTCTTGATCACAGGGTCATGAGATCAAGCCCCGCGTCAGGCTGGGAATCTGCTTGAGATTCTCTTTCTCCCTCTGCCCCCGCCCCTGCCCCCACATGTGCTCTCTTTCTCTGTCTCTCTGTCTCTCTCAAATAAATAAATGAATCTTGAAAAAAAGATATCCCAGTTAAATGGTAAATTGTACAGTGGCTGTGGTGGCTGTGAAAATGTACCACTTTGCTCTCCTGCTGTTGGGAGCAAAACTGACTGACATCCCCAGCGGCAACCTTTCTGGACCCACCACGCTTTGGCACCACAGCTACGCTTCCCCTGCTCCCAGCCAGTGATTGTGCACAATGAAGGTGCTAAGGCATGTCCATTCCAGCAAGACAGGGGAGCCTCCACTGACCAGCTTTGGCTCAAGAACTCTCCACTTGCACAGCGAGACCTTTCTTGGAACTGTGCTGCATTCTGAGATGCTTCCCACCCTGTCCCCTTTCCTCCCTCCTCTGCTCCACAGGGTTGGACCTACATCTTAGTCTACATGTTTTCTCGGTCCACTCCTGCTCCCTTCTCCAAGAAACCTCTTGCATATCTAATCCCATGGTAGTGTCTGCTTTCCAGGAGACCTGAACTAACACAGTGGCCCTAGTTATTGATAAGTGTTAGATATTAAATAAGGATAAGATTAGAAAGAAAAATTGGAACCATCTTGTAGGTGACTTTGAAAACTGCTTTGAAGAATTTGGCTGTAATTCAGTGGACTCCATTGAGGGTTTATCTGCTACAAAATAAAATTTTTAAGTATTTGATCCTGCTGATGTTGGAGAAGGGTAGTTGAAATAGAGCAGTTAGGAGGGTACGGCAGTTGTCCGGTAAGAACCTAAATGAGTATATAGCATCTCTGATGACAGACTCTGCCATGGGTATGAGAGGCACGGCACAGGAAAGGTCTGTGGGTTTGATATGGTAGGAGAGAGATGAAATAGAGATCATTTGATCACTCTGTGCCTCAGTTTCCTCATCTGTGTTATGGGAAAAATAACAAGCCCTACATCACTCGTGGAATCATAGTGAGTAGTAGATGAGCTGATACATTTAAAAAGTTTAGAACAGTGCCTGGCACGTAAGAACTCGGTAAGTGGTTCTGAGTTGTGTGGCAGCATTGCTTGGTAGCTCTTGCTGCAGTTGTGGAAATGTTTTATGTCTGTGCTGTCCAGTACCGTGGCTACGAACCATCTGAGGCTATTGAGCACCTGTAATGTGGCTAGTGTGACTGAGGAACACAATGGTTAGCTTCACTCAATTTAAATTTTCATGAATAGTCACATGTGTGGCTAGTAGCTATCATTTACGAGTACACCAAAGCTAAAAGTACTAAAGAACTAACATGCAGAGGGTTGCAACATGATATTCTTCTATTTTTAAAAAAGTCTGTTTTACTAATAGGACTTACTTTGAACTAAACCTGTAGGCTTGGTTGCCAATCACTATAGTCAGGGATAACTGCAGAGAAGCCTGTGGTCCTAATCAGATTAGACCCTTCTGAGATGATCAGAGCAATAAGAAAAGGATGAGAAGACCTAATGTTTCCACTAAGCCTATAATGAGGAAAGTACTTTAGGGCTTGAAGGAGAGTGATCATGTCTTGGTTTCTACAATAGGTGGTTAAGATCTTCCATTTAATGGCATCTGTACTTGTCTGCTGCCCATGTCCCAGGCCAAAAGAGAGAAGGTATGGTAGTATGAAGGTATGTTCTCCTCCAAATAATAGCCAGGCTAGCACTGCTGTTATATATATACAAGGTCACTGCTAAGGCTGCAACTGCGCACTTCTGGTGATTCAAGGACAACTCTAATGGGACCCCTGAGGGATGTTTTGGAAGGACAGGAGCACAGGTGTCTTGATATCTGTCAGGGCAGGATTAAAAGACATTCAGGTGTCTATATATCCAGAAATAGGATTTTTGAAATACCACTCTTTCTTTCCATCCCATTGCCATGGTCAGGGAGAGCTGGCCTTTTTGAGTTTCATGAGTATATCACTTTGAATGGTTAGTTTGTGCTGGCCGTACTGTGGGCATCCCCCATGTTACTGACTTACCAATTGAGACTGATGCAATTGCACCTCCAGCTGCCGCAGTTAATAAGTAGCACGTATAGGGGCCCCCGGGTGGCTTAGTCGGTTAAGTGTCCGACTCTTGATTTGGGCTCAGGTCATGATCTCAGGGTTGTGATATCAAGCCCTGCATCAGGCTGCCCACTGGGCATGGAGCCTACTTAAGATCCTCTTGCTCCTTCTCCCCCTGCCCCCACCCCCACCCCCACCCCCACCCCCACCCCGCTCTCGTGCACAGGTGCTAAAAAGGGGAAGGACTTGGGAGTCCATCCTGAGAGCAAATCATAGCTCTGTTACTTGCCACATCTTTGACCAGTGCAAGTTACTTGAACTTCAGTGTCCTGATCTATAAAATGGGAGTACTGGTATTTTCTGACTTATTTAGAGGATTACATGAATTAACATGAGCCATTTACATGGAGGTGCTGAAAAAATGTTAGTTCCCTGCTCCTTACACTATCTCCTAATTTCCTTAATTTCCCATTTATTATTGTTCCAAAACCAAGCATCTCCTGAGACTCTCAACTCTCTTGAACACCCCGTCCCCTCCCAAATCATACATGCTTATCCCTTCTGTTGTATTTACCTCTTCAGCCCTGCTGGAGCAACCTTTCAGCAGCCTGTTTTCCCTCTCTTGCCGTGACTGCCTTAATTCCTTTCCTGAGCGTTTCTGAGGTCAGAAGCCTCCTGTTCTGTATGTATGTTTGGTTTCTCATCTGTCAAATTAAGATGGTGACTCAGGGAGCTCAAGGCCCTTACAGCCCTGGTATTTGATAGGTTTCTGTACACAAGACCACCCCCTGATTTTGTTCCTTTAAAAAAGTTTTTTATTGGTTTTTCTCTTTATCAAAAAATACTATATGTTATTAAAGATATTTTCAAAAAGAAGCATATAAGAAAAAAATTAAAGCACTCATAATATTGCCATCGCTACTGTGTGCATCCTGAATGTATCTTACAATCCTAAGTGTGGATGGGGGTGTCTGTGTGTGAAACAAAAACTTAATCATTACACTCCCACTTTTTGGTAACATCCTTCTTAAATGTTGTTATTTCTTGAATAGTTTCTTGTCACTAAACATCCCTCTACAGCATCATTTCAAGTGCCTGTCTAGAATGCCACATATGGATGTATTCTGATTTATCACTGGGCATTGAGATTGTTTCTGCTTTTTTCCACTACTATAAACAAGGCAGAAGATTATAAAGAGAGCAGCAAGTAGCAACCTCACACATACAACTTTTCCCACATCCTTGAAATGGGATTACCAGACCAAAGGGATGAACATTTTCAAAGTTTTGGTAACATATTGTCAAATTACTCTCCTGGAATGATGAATCTATCTCCTCCCCTCAGGGCACATAAAGCTTTGAACACCTGGTTCCTGATGGGAACAGTAGTTCTACTTGGGGGCTAAAAAATGAAAGGAAAAGAGAGAGGGAGAGAAAAAAAAAAAAAAAGCACTTTTCTCTACTCATGTGTGGATCCGGTTCCAATTTTCCTGTGTTTTTAAACTCTCCTTGAATAGGGTGTCTCCCTGGCTCAGGCGGGATTCTTCTTATTTATTGGCTGTGTTAGCTTCCTCTGCCTCGTCTAAATTACCACCTTTAAATCAATGCACTGTTTCTCAGAAGTGTTGACCCTCTGGGAAGAACCTTTTCTGTACCTCTGTCTCATCAAACTGGAGAATCTCATCTGTGTCTCTTTCTTTAATCTCATCTCATTTTGCAACAATATTTTCTCTTTTCTCGGTTGTTGGCCTTTTGATTTAATGCTTTAATTTGGCACGTAGGTTCTTTGTATCGCCGTTCTGGTAAATTCATGCCATTCTAGATGGAATATTTCATGAAAAAAATACTTTTGAAATACTGTTTTGTGAAAGATGTCTCACAGACTCAAAGGATTAACCATTATATTTATTTTGCAGAAATGAAAAGATAAAAAGCTGAGCCCTTGTGGAAACTACACGGCTCGATTCTTGCACTCCCCAGTGCTCAGGAGAAAATTGCCATTTCTCCTCTCGAACAGGACGAGGACAAGCACAATTGTTGCTTTTTCGAATCGACCGTCTGGGACATAGGTTGTTGTTTCAGTAGGTTGCTCACGCCACATTTCGTGATTTTTTTAGGGCTGTGAATACATATGCTCCCTAGCGGAGGGGTCTGAGGGTCTGTGGGAAGCGACTTGCAGAGACGCACATGCTCCCTCTGGACAATGAGGCTGCAGTTAGAGCCTGGGAGCCGGGACGCCCGTGAGCAGCTGAGCAGCCGAAGTGGGAAACGAACGGCTCTCGCCGTGTCCTGTTTCAGCAGCTTGTGGGGAGGCTTATGGTATAGTGATGTGACAAGCTGTGAACAGCAGATCAGAGGGAAAAAACGTGAGGTAATTTAATTGAGGAGCTTGGTGAGAGGACAGCTGAAGAGCAGAGAGCAGAGACGTGGCAGAGAAAGGGCATCTGAGGGATGGGATCAATTACGAAATAGCATTCTGAGGACAGGGTGAAAAGGGTGCTTCCTCACTTCTCTGGCAGTTTGGGTCAGTTTCCTACCCTCACATGCTTTGCAAAAAGGGAAATAATTTATTTTTATTACTGCCCCATTCTTGTTACGGCAATTTTTAATATCACATAAAACACGCCACCCATTTCTATGTAAGAGACTAACTTCCTCTTTTTTCTGGGTTTGGTATTTACTATTTCTGCCATACTCTACCCTTTCGGGAAAAATTCTTTTTTTTTTTTTTTTTTCTTTTTCTTTTAAAGGCACAGTAGAAGCGTGAGACTGGGAACAAGCTGTAGTGTGTTTGCTTTGACTTCTATCTTTTGATATAAAGCCTTATTATTTCTTCCACTGTCATTGCCTTAGAGTCTTGAAATTTTTAAATCTTCATTCCCAAAACACTTTTTTGAACTCATTTTGTACATTGTTCCTTATTTTTCCCTCTCAGATTATAAGACAAGTGGTGAACTGAACATGATCCAGTCTTCTGGTAAATCTCAATGTAGTATCCATCCCAGGTGCTTAAGAAACAACAAAGAGAACTCAAAAATGGTTTACCTGAAAATATTCAAGTATTTAATTGTTCAAGTTGAAATAATTCATCTACTAATTTTTCAGTTTTCTCTTTCTTTCTGTGTTGAGACCACTTGCCTCTTTATTAATGGCCATCTAGTTTAGAACAAGGTCTTGGAAGTGTTGGCCATCAGCTTTGGAACATGGGGTAGTCAAAGCCATTTTAGACACTTCTGTCTTTATATCTCATTCTAGAAAACTTTCACACCATGTCAGTGACAGAATCAGTGCCTCAGTGTAAAACCATGCACTTTAGTGTTTGAGGGTAGATACCATTGGAAAACAAGGATCACCGACCCCTCTTCCCCCCACCACACACACACAGTCATGACCTGGGTCAGTATATATATGGTTTAGTGTTGAACACAGTGTTATAGCATCACTTCTGTGTTTCTGTAAGTCCTTGGTCATTTATACATACTGTTTCCAGCATACTAAAATTTAACCCCAAAACCACTGTCCCTAAAAAAAATTTAATCTTTTTAAAAAATCCTTTACCTTTCAGTTTTTTTGGAATTCTCTGTGTACCTAAGTCTAGAATTTAATGTAAAACTTTTAAAGCAAAGTTTTAACTTCAAACTCTTATTCAGGTATAATTTGTTCCTGATTCCACAGGTAAAAATTTGTTGGAAGTCAAAGAGAAAAGGTCACAAAATGACTTAGCCAGTTGCTCAAGGACATTGTCATTTTCCACCTGTTTCTCCCCAGCTGCCTTCTACACCCTATCTTTTTTCCTCGCTTAAACCCAGCTGTTTTCCCTCTCGATGCAAATCCATTGTGTCCTTTGGGAAGATGATATCCCTCTTTCTTGGGGTTACCATTCCTTGCAGGTGAGTAGATCAAAAGGTCCAGATTAGTCAGAGGGAGACTTAATGATGAAGTCATATATTTTAATATGAATGATTTGATTTAAAGTCCTAGCACATCAGTCATATTTAGGAGAATGTCACTCTGCCATTTTTAAAGGATATATCTGCAGGAAGAGACCTCTAGGGACCTTCAGGGAACCTTGTCGAGCATATTTCCATCATTCTGAGGGAGCTCTGATTGTGTTTTAAGTGTCTTGCACTTAAGTTTTTTGTGTGAACTAGTTTTGTAAAAAGCTGACTGCGTGCTAGTTTTTAAACACCTTTTTTTCTCTCCATTCCCCAGCCTCCACATCTTCCTAAGTTTATCTCCTAATGCTTTCTATCACCCAAGCACTTAAACAAGATTGCAGACATTTTCATCTAAGCTAGTAGCTGTTAATTACCTATCTTTGTCTGTGTTTTAGCACTTAATACTATTTTGACAGGGGTTGCATACTCTGTCTTTCTGGAATTTTTTAAGTGCTCTTATGAGTAATTTGAGAAATTCCAAGTATAGATTAGATGAGCTGTTCTTTCCCTTGCTGCATTTTTTATTTTATTTTAGAAACATTTAAAGAGGACCCACTGTGTGTCAGGCAGCATGCTCTCGTCACTCCCACATACATTGTCTGATTTAATCTCTTCTTCCCCTGAATCTGCAGCTTGAATCACCACTGTAACTTCAGTGTGTGTTGGGTTTGGGACTGGGGGGTGGGGGGGGGGGGCAAGCGCTTGAGGGAGCAGCGGAGAGAGGTGGTGATCTCTGGGTGGTACACCCATTTTTTATGGGTGATTCCATCTACAAGAGTGTTGCTACTCTGATCTTTATTTGTAGGTTGGTGAAAATTCTGGCTGGTTACTGGCAGCAGTGCTTTAAAATCAAGGATGATAGCTCTCTGGGAGGTTTCAACATGAGCTTGTTTCTATTTCTTTTCAAAAGCCTGTGTTTGCTCACCTGCATTGTAGGTGAATAGAAGACTCAATTCACCAAATGGAGCATGTCAGGAAGACTTACTGATTTATTTATCATGCTTCTAGAGTGTTTGTTAGAAATTGGTTTTATTACTTTCCTCAGTGGGGCTTACTCACCTAGTCAGCATTTAAATCTCTCAGGCCTGTCATTCCAGAACAGTGGTATCCCCCTAACCTGAGGAGCGAAACCTGCCCCAGGTGCGGCAGGCCCAGCCAGGATCTCCCTTTCCTGGCCAGCACTGCTTTCCTCCTTTGGGGCCAGACCCATGTTTGCTAGCAGCTGCCGGTGCCTTACTTGCCTCAGGGATAATGGTCATTCCCTTCCAGTTCTTCTCTTGGCACCCACATTTTCATTTTTCTCTCCTTCCTTCCTTCTTCTTTCCTTCCTCCCTCCCTTCCTTCCTCCAGTCCTTCAACATTTATTGAGTGCCTACTGAATACGTAGCACTGTACAAAGTCCTAGGAATCCACAACTAAACACATATACCTTTCTTTGTGTTGTACGCCAGTGACAAATGGGTTTTTTTCCCCAAAAGGTAAGCCATAGGCATAATTTTTTTAATGAAGGGGAAAATATCTTTGGATGAATCCTCTCCGTATTTCCAAATAGAATTGCTCACAAAGTCATTATAGGTGAGTATTTTCTAGAATGAAGATTTTTGGAGACATCATTCATCAATCCAATGTTTAGTAAATGCTTGGTATGCCAAGCTCTTTGCCAGACACACAAAATATAAAGGTGAAGGAGACATGGTTCCCTTTTCTTCAAAGACTCACATTGTACAGAGGAGAGAGTTGGGTGAAGTGTGTATTAAAGCTATAGCATATCACTGGAGGCATGCTGGGGAGTGAGAGATCGTGAGCATTGAGAAAGGTGGGACAGAGGTTTAGTTCACTGCTGTATCCAAAGTGCCTGAAGTAGTGCCTGACACACAGTAGGCTCTTAGTAAGTATTTGTTGATCAACCAGTGGTGTTAACCTTCAGTCAGGGCTTATTAAAGGGAATGACATTTCAGCTGCTCAATAAAGGATGGGAAAAAACACCGTTAGGAGGAGAAGCACCTTCTAGACAGTGTGGGCAACGGCAGGGGACATGAAAGTCCCTGGGGGCTCACAGGAGCAGCATCAGGTTGCTGCAGAGGGAAGTGTTGGAGAGGTGAATCCAAGAGGCACAGGTGGGGCCAGCTGGATCGAAGGCTTTGGCCTTTTTCCTGTTGGTCAACAGGGCAGGGAGATGTCAATCATTTTTTAAGCTGGAACATTATATCAGATCTAGGTTTAGAAGGGCCCTCTGGCTGCCCTGCCTTGCCTACAAGGTCCTGTCAGGTAGGGAGAAACTGGGGAGGGTTGAGGAGGGGTCCAGTGGCAGCAGTCTGTGTGGGAAGAAACTGAAAGGAATGGCTGGTATATTCCATGTCAAAGATGAGGCCAGCAGGAGGCAAGGAAGACCGCCACTTATAAAGGATTCACATTCCCCCATTTAGTAGCTATACAAACTTATGCAAGTCACTTCATCTCCCAGGGCCTCGGTTTCTGCCTCTGTAAAACAGACGCAGCTGTATGTACCTGGCAAGATTGTTGTGACAACTGACTGAGCACTGGGTGTGGCCCCTGGCATGCAATAATGACCAGCATTTATCAAACTCATACCAAGTGCTCTACACGTATGGACTTACTACTTAGGCCTCACAACAACCTTCTGAAATAGAAACCATCATCATCCTCATCCCACAGACGAGGAGACTGAGGCACAGAGAGAGTAAGTCACTCGCCCAAGGTAGCACACCTGAGAATGGGCGGAGGTGGGATGTGGACCAGGCAGGCAGCCTGCAGAGGCTGCCTGCTTCACAGCAGGCTGCATGGCCTCCAGATGCTACTGACTGGCATTACCCTTCGTTTTACCATCTCAGTCTTACTCCCTGGCTCCCTGGCCATCAGAACTTCATGGGGAGTAGGAAAGAAGGGGTGACCTTTCTGATTGTCTCTCCTCACATAAAACTGACCTTTCTCTGTCACTGACTCATTCCCTCTGGACTGTCTCCAGGCATGGAAACCAATCTGATAAATGAGTCTGCTGTGAAGGGGTGTGGGGCTGGTAGTAGATGAATGAGTTACCTTTCCAGAAAACACATCTCCATTTTAACTAACTTGCAGCTCTCTGTCACCTGAAAGAGTGGCAAATTTCAGACCAATCAGGAATTGTTTTTGAGCTGAAATCACACCCCCTGGCTGGCTTAGCCCGTCTCTGCTCATGCCCCATGTGTTATTTATATAATGTTTCTTCTTTTGCTTCTTTTTTATTTTTAATACTATTTTCCAATTTTGACATTCTCATTCATTGAGGAAACTTTAGAAAATAAAGAGAAGCAAACAGAAGAGAGTTTAAATCTCCCAGAGTAATCTCTTTATCAGCAGTAACCATTGCAGACAGTATTACAGAGATTGTCCTTCTAGTCTTTTTTTTTCCTCTGTGTGTACATGAAATACATCTGAATATAAGGCAAGAAATGGGTTTTGTTTGGCCACTACTACCCATTATAAAAATGGGTGTCATCTTATGATCAAATTCATATGAATTTTCTCGATAATGGGCATTCTATCATTTTATTTTGAACAACAAAGTACTGTTTGGGCAAGGACTCCTTATTTTGAAATCATCTCAGTCCGTAAAAGTTTTAGGTCCTAGTAGAAAGAAGTCACCTGATGGACTTGCTCTAAAAATAGATGATAAAAGTCAGCAGAAATTTAGCCATTCTACTTGAAAGCATGACCTCACACCCTAGATTGGATGCCATCAAAAACAAGTCTTTTTAAAGAGCACTTTTTCATGTGTCTGTTGGCCATTTGTATGTCTTCTTTGGAGAAATGTCTGTTCACGTCTTCTGCCCATTTCTTGACTGGGTTATTAGTTTTTTGAGTGTTGAGTTTGAGAAGTTCTTTATAGATCTTGGATACCAGCCCTTTATCTGTAGTGTCATTTGCAAATATCTTATAAACTACTGTAAGTAGTTGCATAGTGAAGATCACATACAGATCAAATCATAACACCAGCTTTCTTAATATGATGTGAATGGTTATTTCTCACTTGGGATCAACTTTTCAGTGGCAACATCATACAAAGTCAGAGATTCCGTCTCAGTCATGGGTGTTAGGTGACTCAAAGGGATTCTAACAATGATGAAAACTCTGAAGATGAACGTGAAACATCTGGATAGAATTTTTTTGTAAAATACGATTCCAAAAACATTTACAAATCGATCTATTATTTTGTATGAATGTAATTTGAAACATGAAAATGAAGTAAATATCATAAGATAATTATTTCATCACATTCCTGAAGGTCTATAAATTCAAGTTAGCAAACCTATTTGATTTTTTTGTTTTTGTACTCTCATTAGTAAAATAAGAGATCTTTTATTTAAGGCTGCCTTAATTTGGGTGTGCATGGTAATATAGGTACTTTGGTTTTTAAATAAAAAACAGGATCACACTGTATGTTTTGTTTTGTAACCTGTTTTTTATACTTTATAGAATTATGACTTTTCCATGACTTAATTTTCTTAACTATATCATTTGCAATTGCTACATTAGAATGAATGGACCAGCATTTACTTAACCAGTCCTCTTTCATTAGGTATTGAAGAGATTTGTTTCCCACTTACTGTTTTAAATAACTTTGATGAATGTCTGCATGGATAAGTCTCTGGGTATATCCATGGCTATTTTTCTTAAGTCAAATTTCTAGAAATAGATTTGCTAGGTCAGAGCCTTGCAGAATTTTAAGGTATTTAATATAAATTTCCAGATTGTATGAATCAGTAATACTTTCCTCACATCTTAGGGAATTATTCAATTATTGTCCCCTTGTGGCAGTGTCTTAATTAATTCTGAGTAACTCTTTAGCAAGATAATTTTATTGCTGTCCAAGATGTTTGTTCTGTCTCCCTCCTTCCTCATCCTTCGTGCCACTGGATTAGTATTTAATACAGGTTAGAGGGTTTCATGTCTGTTGCGTTGTCCAAACCTATTGACTGAAAATGTTTGCTACCACTGAGCTCAGTGAGGTGTCTCTACAGCACCGTGTGATATATTATCCCTTCCCTGTGAATGACATTAAATCGTTTGAAGACATCACTGAGTCTTTGACATAGAGAATCTATATGATTTTTCTTAAATTCCGTAGAATACTATTACAGTACTTCACTACAATAGTGCTTTTTATGTTTCTATCTGTTGTGTGTGTTGCTAATCTCCATATTATACGGCCTCAGTAAATAAGGGAGCCTGCAAAGCCTTCAGTATGTCAGAGAGACCACCTGTTAGTCCCCAAAATCCCTTCTCCTTGCTCAACAATTAACAGATTCCCTTGTATAGTAGATTTGCTAGCCAGAAAGCCACAAGGCTGCTAGCTAAAAGGCATGTTCCCCAGGCTCCCTGCCCATGTGGTTATAGCATAGCCAATGAGATGTAGAGAGAAGTGTGTGTGTGTGTGTGTGTGTGTGTGTTCCAGGAAGTCTTAAAAGGGAAAGGCCACACCATTCTTCACCCCTTGCTCCATCTTATTCCCTGGAACCCAAGTGTGATGGCTGGAGCACCAGCACCATTTTGGACTTGGAGGAGGAGGACCACATGATAGGGCTGATAGAAAACAGAAAAGAGCTTTGGTCCTGATGAATGAGAAACATTCATACAGTCCCAGACTGCTTGCCTCTGACTTCTTTTATAGGAAGGAGAAATAAACTTTGTTATTTAAGCCTCCGTCTGGCTTAATCCTGTCTAAACAACGATCTTAACAATTTTATGGCCTCCTATTTTCCTGTGTTCTTTCCTAAATTCATTTTCTTTTTCCTATCTCATAAACGAAAAGTGATTTCTTCACAGAGTCAGAGGATCCTCACCAGTGTGAAAGTACAGCAGGTGATGTTCATATGGAAAATAAGGATATCATCAGAACACTGTTACACAATCACGTTTCCCATGTTCATTTACAAATACCATCTGAGACCTATTGGTTTCTTGAGTATCCCTTCCCTTACCCACCCTTTCTCCCAGAAAAAAAAAGGAGGGATGTTCATACACAGAACCGATAGCAATCTCTGCTCTGTGAGCAAGTTGGTCAGGCAGCGGCATCCTGGAGCATGGGGTAGTGGTTTGTAACTGCCGGCCCCACACGGGAAGCCGGAGCACCTTCACGGGACCTTCACTGAGGATGGGAGCAAGCTGCAAGGCTGCATTTCTCTACCTCTACCCTCACTTTTTTTTCTTCCTAACGGTATTTGTATTTGTTAGGGTTTTTTGTTTTTTTTTTTAAGATCTATTTATTTATTTATTTGACAGAGAGAGACACAGCAAGAGAGGGAACATAAGCAGGGGGGAGAGGGAGAGGGAGAAGCAGACTTCCCACCGAGCAGGGAGCCCGACGTGGGGCTCGATCCCAGGACCCTGGGGATCATGACCTGAGCCGAAGGCAGATGCTTAATGACTGAGCCACCCAGGCACCCCTCTATTTGTTAGGTTTATCCAGCTCTCTCACCAAACAGCTTGAGGCACAAAGCATTTTACATGAAACATTAAATACTATAAAACTGAATCATGAGCAACTTGGCAAGGAATAAATAAGAGGACAGAGAGAAGAGAGAAGGGGTGGAGAAAGACATAACATCAAACAATTCCAGATTTCAGCCATGGACGTATAGAATTGCTGCCAACAGACTTTTTTATGTTGTGATTAGCAATAAAGGCCTTTGGTGCCTCTTTTTCAATGAGGTCACCTTAAGAGCAGATGGGGAAATAGAGTGGACATATCCTGTCTATTCACCTTGTTCAAGTTTGTGTAGGGGAAGCTGATGGAGCAGAAAGGGTATTCCTTCAAAATGCAAACCTGCTGCCCCTTTCTGGCTCATCCTACTTGAAGTTGACAGGATTCACTTTACGCCATCATTCTTCCCTCGCTTTCTTATTACTAAGTCATGTGGTGTATCAATTAATACAGACATTGAAGTGGGTTATGGGTATTGTGTCTATATGTCTTAGTTGAGCTTATATGTTTCATTTGC
Organism: Mirounga angustirostris; assembly: GCF_029215605.1. Lineage (NCBI taxonomy): Eukaryota > Metazoa > Chordata > Mammalia > Carnivora > Phocidae > Mirounga > Mirounga angustirostris. The sequence goes on along the minus strand of NW_026991716.1, from coordinate 77,166,111 downwards.
TGACGGAGCTATTGAGGGTTATTATTTAGTGGCAAGGAATTGGTGGAGCTGGAGGGGTGATCTAAAAAATGCTTCCTTCGTTTAATATGTTCTAGCTCCTAGGAAGTGTCCTCTAGTGTATTTAGTGAATTCACCTCAATTATTCATATTGGCATGTAGTCTCCAAGCTATGGTAGTGATTTTTCAAGGATTTTTCAAGGGAAAGACTTACATAGATCTTTTTTTTTTTTTTCCTGCCCATTATTATACTTGTTTGTATGTCCCTGGTGATTTATACTGATTCTCACCACCCCGTTCATGTCTGTGTTTCTCCCATTTGTCTCTTTGATGAAATCTAGAATGAGCCTTTGGTTATAAGAAAGCATATTCTGGGCTTCATTACATATGTATATATGCAGTATGAGTAGACATTGTAACATCATAGAGTATTAGGGGCTGGAGAATCTAAGAAGGCATCACCACCTCTTACATTTTATAGTCACCTCTCAGGGAGATGAAATCGTGTGCCCTGGCCACACAGAACAGATTTAAGCCTAGACCCATTCGCCCTTCCCACTGTCCTACACTTCCTGGCTTTGCAAGACAACAGCCAAGCTTACTAGAAATCTGGGCATCAAGTCCTTCCTGGTTTAGAATTGTCTTGGAGTAAATCATCCTGATTGGGAAGAGCACCAGAGAATTATAGAATCCCACAGGCTTCTCAAAGATAATTCTGTTTAAACTGTTCTCAGTAAAAGCCACATTAAAATGTCCAACAAATCATAGAAAAATGAGCTCATGGAGTAGCATTCAACCACAAAACTTGAATAAGAATTTGTTTGTCCAGAGACGGAACTATGTAGAAGATATTTTCAGAAGTGTGGCAAGTGGTAAAAATTGGGAGAAGATACTGGAGCCTACTTCAGTTTGCAGTGTTTTTCCAGAAGAGAACAGAGAAGGGGTTCAGATCCAGTTCTACTTGCCCCGCCCTGATTTTCAGTTTTCTCAGAATTTGTTCTTTGAAGTTCAAACTAGTAGATTTGTGGCATCTTTAAACCGTTGAAAGCCATCATATTTCCCTCAAACACACGTGCTTTTCCTCACTACAGCAGAAACATCTGAACGTCCCACTGGGGTATTTGCAAAGAGTGGGGTTTACCTCTCAGAGAGCATAGAGTTCAGAGCAGTGGCCCGGTGTCATTTACTTCACTTGCCTTGCAGTGGAAGAGGAGATGAATAAAATGTTAGTGTGAGTGTTCCTTAGGTGATACCGTGTCTTGGGTGTGAAAATGTCCAGTGGAGGCCAGACATGCCTAGACCCCTTTGTGACTGTGGCACGTTGTTCTCTTCCTGGCTTCATCCACACACACGTTTTGTGTGCTGGACAGCATGAGGGTCCTGGGATGAGTCGGCATACCAGAACAGCCTCACTTTCAGAAGGGGGTTAGTCACTCTGCAAGTTCCTTTTGAAAATGGGAATCTGGTCTAGGTTTTTGCATATTTGTCAGCTCCTCACATAAGGCCAAGTCTTCCTCACACACTAGCTTCCCTATATCCCGTTTCTTTAGAGGACGCATAAAAAATATATTAACATAGTTCAACATGCATTTTTGTTGTAGGGCCTAGCTGTGGAGTTCACATTCAGAGACCTCTTTCTTCTGCTGTTTATTGCTCCTTTAGAACTAATTTTGTTACTTCGTTTAAAAAAACAAATCTTAATCTCTGGATTTTTATAACAGACTAGCGCTGGTTATATTGTCAGTTAATCTGTTAATTATGATAAGCTTTGCTTAATTTTACCACAGAGATGTCCCCTCTCCTTCCTATTTACATAGCCATCTTCTGTATCATCTTGTTTAGGGGGAGGGGAGGAGTGGGTCAGAGAAGGAACATTTCTAGGGTGCTTCTATGTGTTAGGCATTTTATACATTGAATCCCTAGCAGAACAAAGCGATGAAGTAAGAATTGCCATCCCCATTTTACAGATGTGGTAAATGAGGCCAAAAAGAGTTAAATTATTTGTCTAAGTTACTACAGCTGTTAATTGCGATTGTGACCAGGATTTGAAACCAAATCTGTCTGACTCCAAAGCCAGGCTCTTTCCACACGGCCACCTAACAGTTCACATAACCATAACCTACTTTACAGTTCTATTTTTCTGTAATAGAACTAATCCTGAAAATTAAAAAAGAGAGGGAGAGAGAAGAAAAGAAAAGGGAAGAAGATAGGTACCTCTGGAAGTGAAGAAACACAGCCTTAGGAACAGCAGAACCTAGTGTGGAGTTACAGCTTGGGGTCGGGGTTATGCTTGCAGGACTGACTGGCCACAGGAAGGGAGGCCCCTTTTTGCAGGTGATGTCTGTGGAAGAGTAACTAGTCTTCAGGAAGTTCAGGAAGCTTGGGCTAAGTGATGAGAGAGAAGAGAAGTGACAGAACGGTGGAAAGTAAGGAGCAACCAGGATGGAAAGTGGGGAGGATCTGCTAGCAGTGGTAAAGATGAGAAATGCTAGTTCAGGGGTGCAGACCCAGCAGCAGGGGAAGAGGTGGGAGCCTGTCCTGGAGCCGCACATCATCAGTGCTCCACTGGCCCTGAGATCTGAGTGGGCACATAAAGGCTTAGTGAGTGAGGGATTAAGTGAGAGAAGGGTTGATGTGAGAGAATCAAGGCTTCTAGTAATCTCGACCATAGCAATTAATCCTCTGTTTTAAAAGGTTGTGACCAGGGGCGCCTGGGTGGCTCAGTTGGTTAAGCGACTGCCTTCGGCTCAGGTCATGATCCTGGAGTCCCGGGATCGAGTCCCGCATCGGGCTCCCTGCTCGGCGGGGAGTCTGCTTCTCCCTCTGACCCTCCCCCCTCTCATGTGCTCTCTCTCTCTTTCTCTCTCTCAAATAAATAAATAAATAAATAATCTTTAATAAATAAATAAATAAATAAATAAAAGGTTGTGACCAGAATTCTGATCAACATCAAACATTCAATAAAACTCGGGGGGCGGGATTTGTAGCCTGGGGTCATTGGTACAGAAGCGTCATCATTTTCTGGACTCCTGTTGTAGATTTCTAAGATGTGAGAGATAACTGGGTGGGTATAGAGGTGACGGGAAGGAACAGAGCTTCACAGTGTTTATGATGAAGACAGCGGAGATTCTGTTTTAGTCGGCCGTGTTGGGTTGAAGGACAATGACAGCAACTGTAAAGGAAAGTTTTGTAGGATGAGAAAACCATTTTGAAGGAAGGCAAGGCTGCTTTGGTAGTCTTCATTCCTTAATTTCATTCTCATTTTTGCACAAAGGTAGTCGCAGCATGCTATCTGATGAGCAATAGTGTGCAAGGGCATGCTCTCCATTGGGAGAGAAGCAGACAAATGGTTAAAAATAAGGGTGCTGTTGAAATTATTCTAAAAGTGTAAATCTCAGGACCTGACAAGGTCTGTATCTATTTATTGCACGTTTCTTACCATCTGTTCTCTGTCCACCCTACCATATATCCCAATAACTGATTGTTACAAATCCAAGGCCCCAAGTCTCTACGGGACTCTCCCAGCCAGGTTGATGGGAAGGAATTGGCCCGCCCTTTTCTTCTCCCTCCAGAACCTTGACGAAAGCAAATACCAGTTGTTTGCACAGGACTTCAGTTCCACCAGAGCACACAACTCTCAATTGAGACATAAACACCAACTCATCTGGCAACCCACTCCCATTCCTTTTAGTTAAGAAGATCTGGGCTCTGTCATGTAAAAAGCTTCACTCCAGAGGCCACCATTCTGGAGAAGGTTGCCGTTCCAGTTACTCTCCTATGCACTGCCTATCCTGATGCATAATTATTACTATCCCAGAGAAATGGGACCTCAGAGCCCTGAGCACTTGAACTGATCCCAGCTCCGCCAGTTCCAGGTTACTCCTGTCTCACTGAACCCCATCCACCAGGAAAGACTCCTACCTATCCATCCTTTTGTCGAAGAACTGCTCTCTCATCTCTCTCCATGCCCAGACTGATAATAACCCCCAACAGGGCAGTGATGTGCATCATAAGAAAAAAAAAAAAACTTTTTACAATATGAAATATTTCTAAATAAAAATGGGTAAAAAGTAAAGGCATGTATTTAAAGCACTTAAGGGAAAAATGAATTTCTGTAGAGGACATACTGTATCTCCTCCTCTCTCTACCTTACATACTGAATTATATCTCAATCCCAGAGTTATTACCAGGTTTAACATGGGTGAGGGTGTTTGGCAGTGTTGCAGGTTTGCTTACAGCAGATGTACTTAATTCAGGGTTTATTCAGTTTTGTGTGTCATCTGCCCGGGGGGGCCAGTTATGTCTCTGCTGAGTTTACTCTTATATGTCATTTAGGTTCCCTTCCTGATTTCTCCTCATGACAGAGATAAAAAGAAGACCTTACTTATTGCAATTGCTACATGGGTTGTAAAGGAGGAGGAGAAGGACAAAGGATGGGGTGGGCAGAAATGATACAAAGAAGTAGAAAACGTAATCTTCTGGGAGCCATGATAAGTCAGTCTAATTGAAGAGACAAATTAACCAGTTTATATTTGAATAGCAATAAAAGCAATAAATACTATAAAAGAGGTCACAAGGAGCTACATTACTTATCACTAAATGAGCAATCTGGGTCAGGGCTACACGTTCTCCTCTAGTGGCCAGAGCTATCTTCCCAGGGGAAATGTGCCTTGGTGGATAGCCAGACAGAATGAAGAAGGGGAAAAGGTTGTGTGCAAGGGCATAGATGGGGGGGGAGGGAGGGCGGGGCGGGATGAGGGCAAAAGTGGAGAATAAGATTGGTGAGGCAAGTTGGTTACCAAATTGTTGAGGGCCATGAATACAAGCTGAGTTTTTAACTTGCCCCCCATAAGCCCTAGAAGGCCACTGTGGTGACTTGGTGATGGTGTCCTTGCCAGATTGGTGGGGGCAGAAACCAGAGGCACAGCACCATCAGGAAGTTCTTGTGGAGGGGCCTGGAAGAGGACCCTGAACAAAATGGTGACGGTAGGAGTAGAGAATAGAGATAATGATATCAAAGGCGTCATCAGGAAGACTTTAGTGAGTACTGAATGTGAATATTGATAGAGTCAGGACTGAACAAAAGAAATAGAAATCACAGAAGACCCAAGGGCTTTAAGCCTGGATACCCAAAAGAATGGTTGGTGGACATAGGAAGGTAAAAAGTGTGGCTAGAATATAAGCTACCCTTGTCCTAATGCTTCCATTAGATTTGCTAGAAAAAAATTATGCAGGGGCTCTGATTAGCTCTATTGCATGCTGGAGGAATAATGTATTGCCTTAGGCAAAAATAGACAAAATCAGGTTGACCTACATAACAGTATACATACCTGTCCACCCATTGCTTACAACTGGAAGTCACGGCCACTTGGCAGAAGAATATGGTTTACCCTCTTTGACTGGGTGAGGTGTCTAGGATTTAGATAACCCTCTCTTACCACCTACTTCTATTGCCTCCATTCTTGCTGCTAAGTTGTGGTAGCATGTTTTCATTTGCTTTTTATTAGCTAGAAATGTGCCTAGATATTATCTAGGCACAAGATAATGAAACAAGCCTGGATGTGGTCATGTCATCAACAGCAAGGGTAACAGCCCTCTTGACCTCTTGGCAAGAATGTGTAATGCAGGGAGAAGCAGTCTCTGAAGCTCTATTTCCTTTTAATTTAGGAAAGCAATCACTTTTGTTGGCCGGTGTCAGAATAATGAGCTTAATTTTTCAGTTGTGAGTGAAAGCAGCCTGCTCTGTGTACGTGGACTTGGCATTCTCTTTTGTGTGGCTGCTGGCCCACTGACCTCATCATTTGGGTTCCCTGCTCTTGTAGTGGAACCAACACCACAAAAGTGAAATGCTGTATTTTCCACAGACTCACGCTACATGTGATTATTTGTTTACAATGACATAATGCTTTAAACTTTAGTTCAACCCTCCCAAAAATGGTCACAAATGTGGTGGTTTGAAGGATGAGCTCATGTGTAGAAAAAGGATTGAGACTCTCCATAACAAAGGGTGAGATTAATAACCACAGACAGTCCTTCTGGAGCTCACCTATCTATTCAAAAGTATTCACTGAGATTGAGGCCATTAGAAGAAGAAAGTTTAGTACCCTGATGGTTGCCCCTGGGTCTCAGCAGGTTGGTGTCTTTGAAATACTTTGGGAGAAGCTACTGCATTTTGGAATGGTTACAAAATGAGGAGTCAACTGCACAAAGGTGACCCTTTCTTTTGAACCCAGTCTGCAGTGTACAAAGGCGTATGTGCAATCACCAGTAAGAAAATGGCACCCCATACTCTCGTTCAGCAGCTGACACACAGGTCTTGAAGCAGGCTGTGAATGCAGAAAGGGTCACCTACTCTGAATTCACTGAACGTTACCATTTGTCATCCGCATTACAGAAGTTATCTTCATGTGTTGTTTTTTAGGGTCAAACTTCATTATTACCAGTAAATGCCAGCCTGGTAACCTGCTTCCACTCCCTTTGCCCCAGTCATCATCCTGAGAACCTTCTCCTGGCTTGGTCAGGTCGGGCTAGCTCGTACCTGCATGAAGGGCAATCTTCTGTTCTCAGGAACTGCTCTTCCCATTGAAAGACCATATTAACAGGAATAACTAACACTTAACAGTTTATGCTTCCAAAACCATTTTTTCTTTCTCATGTGTATTACCTTATTCAGGACTCACAAACAACTCTGTGAACCAAGTAGTGTCAGATTAATTTAATAGATGGGAAAACTAAAGTCAAGAGAGATTTACGCAGGTCACAAGTGGGGCCAGGGTTCTAGCCAGATCTGTCTGTGTTCTGATTTCGTGTTCTTCTTACTCCACCACATTCACATGAGAAAAGCCTTTTCCCTTTGCAGTGTGGCCTGTAGCCCTTTTCGCGTTCCACTGTGGTAAACCAGGGAGTGCTGGCCTGTGCTGGCTGTTCGCAATAGATGGTTTACACTGGGACGAAACCGCGGGAGGCAGTAGAAGGGCACTTGGTCCAGACTCAGTTGACTCTCCATTCCAGTTCTGCACCTTTTATTAGCTGTTACAGCTTTAAGTGAGTTACCTACCCTCTTTAAGCCTCGGTCCCCACCTTGGTAAACAAGCGAGAGCAAAAGCCGTCGTTCTCGGGGTTATTGAGTGTTGGATGAGACCACGTATGTAAAAGTATGTAACATGATGCCCAGCACCAGGGGAAGGCTCCGTCAATGTTAGTGCTATGTCTCTGTCACCGTCACTGGCAGGACCAATACTTGTTAACACATGGCTTTCGAGGCCAGGTTGGCTCTCCTGTTGGCTGCTGATGAACACCTGAATACTGGGCTCGGGGCTCTCTGGGTAAAGCAGATCCCAGATTTTAAGGGCACTCCGCTATCCCTTCGTACCTCGGTGTTTAAAGCCTTCTCAGTGCATCCTGTCACACTGGCAGGAATTCGACCAGCTCAGGGTGCACTCTCACAACCCCTCAGCACCCTGGGAGGATGACTACCCTACAGCACCAGTCATTTGTATCTAGATATGAATCCTCTCCTCTGACACCAAAAAAAAAGGGGGAATTTGGTGATGAAGAAGGAGAGGGAACTATGAGCCAGGGAGGGGGTGAGTGCAAAGCTGGAAAGCTCTCCCAGCACCCATGGGTCATGGCCAGTTTGAGTGGAGATGGAGGGGTTGGTGTGGAAAATGTCCACGGGAAGTTAGAGAATTTGCCTGATTCACAGTTTTACTCCAGGTCAGCGCTATGCTATTTTCAATAGTTATTTAAATATAGCCTTCCTAAAGAAAGCTCTCGTGCTGCCCAATTTTGACATGAATGGCAACTTCTGATCCCAGGAAGCAGGGCTACAATGTTAAATAGTAATCTTCATTTTCCAAGGCATGTGGCTTCTCATGGAGAGGACGCTCTGCTCAACAGGGAATCTCCAAACACAATACCTTCTCTACACAGCACAGCACAGAGCAGAGCTGAGCCCCAGTGAGTTTGTATAACATCTTCGAGAAAAGGTCAAATATTTGCTATCCCACCTGGCTTCTTTTTTTTTTTTTTTAACTGTAATTATCTCAAGTGTCTTGAGATCATTAAATAAGACTGCATTCTTTCCGATTTTTTAGTATAAATCTTGGCGGAGCAAGCAAGTCGTACCTTTCCAGCTTCCCCGAAGCCATAGTGAGTAAAGGATTGTTGTTTTAAAAGGAATAAGGTAATGAATGATTTGTGTCTTGTGAAAGCTGCTATACTAGCAACTTTTTGCTGCTGAGGAGGTATATAAACAGCTCTACTCTGCTTCCCACCCTGGTGCCTGAGGCTTGCCCTAGAGGGAAGTACTCTTGAAGGAAAAACAACCACCGTGACCAGTTGTAGCTGTGGCTGGGTAAGAGGCTCACCACCTCCCTTCCCCTCAACACTGGGGTCCACCTTCTTCTCACGCCCAAAGCCATGAACCCCAGAACCGGAAATCTCACCTGCAGGATGGCTTTCACGATCTCAGGCACGTTTCACGTTCTCTCTTAGGAGCAGCTTTGATGCGTCTGGGCTGGAAAAGAGGGGAAGTGTGTTACTTTTTTTATCTAACAACTTATAACTGTGTCAACACATAAGACAGTCTGTCAAAGCTTTCTGCTGGTGTTGCTGCTGTGAATTAATTTTGAGCCTCACTTGTGAGCAGTAAACACTTTGGCAGTGTGAACAACTCTTTGTGCAGTAGGAGTTGTCAACAGCTTGCTGTCCCCGCTCTTAGGGGGGAAGGAAACAAAAGATGCCCCCTCCCTGACAGGTCAGGTTGGCTGGGGGTGGTGAGGAGCAGAAATTTGCTGCCACGCCCATTTCGTGATTTTGCCCTTTCTTTTGACCACTCCACGGTTAACTTTTCAGTCAGACTGGATGGTGGCCTTAATGTGGTTTAGGTAGATACCACCGGGCATTTGGCTACTTCTTACTATTTTAGAATTGGTTCTAGAGTATATGGTCCACATCACTCTTAAAGAAAGATTTCACCACTGGGGCGCCTGGGTGGTGCAGTTGGGTTAAGCATCCAACTCTTGGTTTTGGCTCAGGTCATGATCTCAGGGTCCCAAGACCTGGCCCCAAGTCGGGCTCTGTGCTGGGTGCAGGTCTGCTTGAGATTCTCTCTCCTTCTCCTTCTGCCCCTCCCTCTCGTGCTCTCTCTCTCTCTCTCTCTCAAATAAATAAATAAATCTTAAAAAAAAAAAGGATATTACCATTAAGAGTCAGACACAAAGACACACCACATGTGTGCCAAACACAGTGACATGAGAGAGATACTTCTATTTCTTCTACTACTTTGATTACTGTGAGGTTGAATATTCATTTGGACTTTATTCACACAGTTAAAACAGTCCACTCACGTCACTCAGGTTGAGATACACACACATACAGAGTTGATCTTTGAACAACATGGGTTTGAACTGCTAGGGTCCATATATGTGTGGGTGTTCTTGTTTTTGTTTTTTTGATAAATGCAGTACAGTACTATAAATGTATTTTCTCTCCCTTATGATTGTCTTAATAATGTTTTCTTTTCTCTGGCTTCACTGTAAGAATATAGCATATAATATGCAAAATATGTGTAAATTGACTCTTTGTGTTATTGGTAAGTCTTCCAGTCAACAGGAGGCTATTAGTTAAGTTTTTGGGGAGTTGAAAGTTACACCTAGATTTTCAACTATGCAGGGGGGGTCAGCATCCCCACACTGTTCAAGGGTCAACTATGTATGTATCTATCTATATGGATAGATCGATAGATTCATTTTCACTTTTCTGTCTCTTTTTGCTTAAAGGTCTCCATTCTTTCTCCTCTCTGCATCCCTATCCAAATATTAAAGTCTACAAGTCCCCATACCTGTGGGGGACCCAAGGCCTCCCCTCCCTGCTGCTTCATATCTGACAGTAGCACTGAGCAGTATCTTATAACATTGCAACAATGAGCTTCCTTGACTCTGACCCACATTTTTAAGATGTGTTCCAGAGTTTCCAATCCCTTTAAAACTGTAAGAATCTATTGTGCATAACATTCCTATTCTAGCAGCTACTGAAATCTATCTTAGCCTGCATGTTCCCCAAGGTTTGTGTGCTTTGTATGTTTACATAGGATCTGCTCTAAAAGGTCATGCTTATCTTTTTATTCTAAAATTCCTTTCTTCAGGATTTTTAATGAGGCCTCCTTATAACATCCTGAAGTGTGTTGAATAAGACTTTGTTCAGCCTGTTCACATCCTGCACACTGCGAAGTGGAGGCTGGAGACTTTCTCTCTCCCGTGTCTTCACCATTTCTCTGCAGCCCTCCCTCCTTGGCACCCGGTACAGTGCTCTTGCCATATGGGGAAAATGCTTGGTAAACGAAGGTGACTGATTTGTCTCCATTCGCAAATGAAGTTGCAACAACAGAGGATGGCAGGGGTGGATGAGGTGGGTTGTCACCCCTTCAGCATCATCCTCAGTTTGAAAGATTTCCAAGGGTCCTATGAGAAGACCCTGCCACTAGTTAGGTAGAGAGGGTCTGTATGCAGGGTGTTGAGCCCTTGAAGGATGTCTCTGTGTCAGAGCAGGCCTGAGGTCACTCAGGGACCATAAGGACTGCATCCATCCTGTAGAATGAGGCATGGGAAGCATGTGCTATTGAAGACCCCAAAGTCCAGCCAGTATACTACATCTGACCCCCATTTTGTTCAGTTGGTTCTGAGATGTGAACCAGTTTTATACCCGCTGAACTGAATTCAACTGTTCTTTCCTAAAAAGTGAACATTGGGCGATGGTAGTTCTTTTCCAGAGGCAAATGCACCGTTTCTCCTGCCTGCCCAGTAGGGAGGTGAGCTCTCCCCTTCCCAACTGTAAAAGATGTATTAGAAAAGAATCCATATCATGCCAGACTCCAAAGAGTTAACTAATGATGTTTTTAAAATGGGAATCATCATGAAATGTATGTAACATAAAAGGCAAATGCAAAATACTTAAATGACAGGTGGCATCAGTTGAAAAGGATGAGGGGGCTGATCCCAGAGCTGTGATCATACACAGCTGCATTAATTTGCCTAATCACTGGATTGCTGTAACCAGTGTCTATAAATAAACACACAAACTAATCTTTTGATTATCCTTTTTTATGGCACATTTTCTTCTCCCTTCCTTCTTTTTTTCTTCTTCGTGTCTTTTCATTGTGATTAAACTGTATTTCTAAACTGTGTAATTCTGCAGATTCTTATCTACAACTGTTATTTTAAACAACCAAAATCACTCTGGACAGTTCACAAGGAGAGAAAGACAGATGGCCAATAAATGTATGAAAAGATATTCAGCTTTTTGATGGGTTTTAGGGAAAAAATGCAGGAAAATAATATCAATGAACTGCCATGTTTAAGTATCAGATAAGCAAAGGTTAAAATCATGAGGACAACTGCTGTGTTGGGAAAGGTGTGAGGCAGCCAGCATTGGTGTGACCGTCTGTAGGCACACACACTGGTGCAGTATCTTGGGAAGGAATCCTGGAATTACAAATACGCCCATCATCTTCAAGGGATTTACCCAAAAATAATAACAAAACAGAAAGATGTATTCTCAGGATTCTTATGTCAGTGTTGTTTGCGTAGTGAAAAAAAAAAAGGCAAATAGAAATGATCATCAAAAGGGGACCGATTAAATAAATTCTGGTACATAAAAGAGTACCATGCATCCATTAAGAAAGATCAGTAAAGAGGTGCCTCGGTGGCTCAATCCATTGAGTGTCGGGCTCTTGGTTTTGGCTCAGGTCATGATCTCAGAGTCATGAGATCGAGCCCAGTGTCAGGCTCCTGGGCTCCGCGCTTAGTGTAGAATCTGCTTGGGATTCTCTCTCCCTCTGCCTCCCCCTTTGCCCCTCCCCCACTCACATGGGCATGCTTGCTCTCTCTCTCTCAAATAAATAAATAAAATCTTAAAAAAAGGAAGATCAGTATAGCTCTATATTGCCAAGGACAGATGTTTACAGTATCTTCATGTGTGAAAAAAGCAAGTTACAGAAAAGGAATGTAGTATGTTTGAATTATATTAAACCAATGCTTCTCAAGTGCCTGTATGCAAATGTAGATTCCTACTCAGGAGGACCTGGGTAAGACCTGAGATTTGGAACTGTTAGCTGTTTCCCCAGTATTGCCAGTGCTGCTGGTCTGTGGACCAGAGTTTGAGATGCGAGGTTCAACTGTACACATACGTGCATGTACAAATAAATATGCTCAGAATATGTGCATGGAAGATTCCACAACATGATGAATCTGGATGATTTTGCTTTCATCTTTGTGCTTTTCTGTATATATGCATCTATATCAGCTTTACATAAGCAGTGGAAATGGTTTTTGAATAATAACTAGCCTGTTAAAAACATGTCTTTTCAAAAGAAGTTGACTTCAGATTTGTTTCTGAAGCGTTTAAGGAAGAGGCAGACCACTCAGGATAGTCATTTTTAAGGAGGATGGATCATCAGAATCACATGGGAACTTTTGAAAAACACAGGTTCTTGAGCCTGATCCCAAGAGATTCTGATTCAACTATCCTTAAATGGAGAAATCAGCATTTTTTTTTTTTTTTTTTAAAGTTCTCCAGGTGATTCTGACACAGACAAGGTTTGGCCGCTGATCCAGCTTCAGATTCTTATACATCAGATTTGGGGCCCATGTGTACACTTGGAGGAGGTTTCTACCCTCTGTCCCTTCTCTCCTCAGAATTGTCATGCTTTGGAGGCTAGGGGGATGATACTTGTTTCCACACATAAGACTTCTATTTTCAATAGATGTTTCTTGAGGTTTTCCGCCAGTCTCCTGATATGCTGTCCTACCTAGCCTTCCATATTACTTTCCTAGGGCTACTGGAAAAAATCACCACAAATTTGGTGGCTTAAAACAACAAGTTTATTCTCTCACAGCTCTGGAGGCCAGAAGTTTCAAATCAAGGTGTCCCACTTTTCTCCTGAGGCTTTGGGGGAGCTTCTATCCTTGCGTCTTCCAGCTCCTGGGGCTTGCATGGTGTACGGCACATACCTCCAACTCAGCCTCCGTCTTCACATGACTTTCTCCTCTGTGTCTTCTCTTGTCTCTTATAAGGACACTTGTCATTGGATATAAGGCCCACACTACTAATCCAGGATAATTTCATCTCAGAATCCTCAACTTAATTATATCTGGAAAGACCCTTCTTTCAAATAAGGTCACATTACACCTTCTGGGAATTAGGACTAAGATGTATCTTCTTTGGCGGCCATGGTTCAACAACCATTCTGAAGTAAAGCAGAACATTCTAGATGTAGCATTTTATTTTGATCTGAGGTTGAGTTTTTTGTTTTCTTTCCCCTTTTTTAGGTATAGCTCTAGCAAGTTCTTCCATGAAAAAAAATGAATGGTTGCCATGGGCAGTCAGTGTCTATACTAGCAATGTAGCTGCACTATGGAGCTTAGGATTCTATCCTGGGGGGTGGGACCCTTCCTGTCCAGCAATCTTCCAGCTATCAGAGGGCCTGGGAGAGCCAGGAACACCCAACATTCTCTCTGATCACATTCATACTTCTTGCCTGTGTGCTGGTGGAGATATGATCTAACATTCATTCTTTCCAGGCTCTCCTGCAATGCAGAAATTAAAGACATGTTTACTGAGGAGTATAACTAATGGCTCAGTAGAAATTTTAGAGAAATATCAGCATAAGTCTATTGGTTGTGTTTGACTAGACTTTGGACGGGTTCAGGGCCAGCCTTCCCCACCCCAGCCTGCAGGGAGAAGGATAAAGTAAAGGCTAACATGAGTCTAGCCATGTATCCCATCTTACTGCTTTCAAGCAGTCCCTTCCTGTAAACCTTTTTTTGGTTGTAGTTACTGTTCTGGGAAGGGAGGGTGAAGAAGTGTGTTTGATACCGAGACTGACACAAACCTGTCTTTCTTGGTGTTTGACTGACTCGATTCTTGTTCGGTACATGCTACAGGTTTCTCACAGTGTATTTTCATTTGAGGAGGAGGTTTCTCAAAATTGCTTTGCCAGTGTCTGGTCATGCACAACCCCTGGGCATCCCCAGCGAAATGCTTTGAGTCACAGTTTCTTTAAGGTCCAGGTAGAGATGTGCATTTGACCCATGATGTGCTTTGCCTGGACTTGTGTCATTTCCCAAAATGTGCAGGAGGAGAACCAGATGAATAAAAGGAAACCTTTTCACTCATGCTAGGGTTCTACTGCCCCAGAGTCAACCTGTACATGAGAAAGGTCCAGCTTTTGTTACTTGGGAGATTTATGTTAATTGAAACTCAGTTAACCCATTCTTACAAATAAGGTATCCTCACACCAGAAATAGTGAGGCAAAAGGCAAAGTTACTATGTAGGCAACACATTTTTATGTGAGTGAAAATATTTGACTTTCTTTTCTTTCCTTAAAATACACAAAGGCTGTTTGCTCCAGATATCTGAAACTTATATTTATACATAACATAAATAAACATATATATCTATATGTTTTTAATTAAATAATGTTTTAATTAAATAAGCAGTGAATAACCATTGAGAAAAGTTAGACGACTAAAAATCAGAGCAAAAAAGAAGAAACTCCATATTCCTAGAGATTCCCCGGGGTCATGTCTTGTTGTACAGTCTCTTTTAGCTAACCTGACTAGGACCAGATATTTTCTGGATAACTGAAAAATCAGCTAAAGGGTGAATCATTTTTTTAAAAAAGATACTGCATGGCCTAAATACCATATTTAATGAAAGGCTACAAATGCAGTTATTTGCCACTCTTTTGATGTGAGCCCAAGGCCTTTTCTTGGACTTTGGGTCCACTGGTTGTAATTCTGTGTCATCTTTCATGCACATTATTGCCATTTTCAGTCTCTTTAAATTGAAAGAATTTTTAAAGATATTTGCAACACGATCTGAGTGCAAAACCATTTAAAATTTTTATTATTTCCCCCATCTTTCACAGTTATCTTACTTATATCTAATTCACTAACAAATTTCCTTCAGCAACTTGCTTTTCATGTCTTTTATTTCACTAAATTTTCAGACAAATAACTATTTTTATTTTAACCCTCATATTTCATCGGCCAACACAATATTTAATTAAATTATGTAATTATCATAACAAATGCAGCTGACATTAACAGTTTAAGCATGCAGTTTCCCAGATGCAGGTCCATCCGTTAAGAGAGTTTCTATGGGATATATTCTGAACCCCTCAAGAAACTCATAGGTAAAAATCAGTCTTAAAAGCAAGTGGTTTTAAAATTGTTGGAAGGGTTCTGCCAAACATAGGGGCCCACTTAGGGATATTAAGTTCTTCACCAAGACTCAAGATATTGAAGGAGGCTTGTAATCATGCAAATATTCGGCTCCTTCTAAAGATATTGTGAAAGAGGCAAGCCTTGCTCTGAGAAAATTGAACTTAAGAGAACGGGTTTTATTAATAGTCTATTCCGATAAGGCAGCGATTTTTTTTTCCTTCTAATTTCAAATTTATACAACATAATGAGTGCTTACAGAGTTTGATCCTTACTAAGGTAGAGAAAGCAGGTGTTTATTCCTGTTCTATGATAAAGAGACCAAAAGATTGTCCACTCCATGAAAATGGTGCCTACCACGGAATTATATTGTGATGTTTGGTTCACATTCCTTGCCATCTTTGTGGTCCTCCTTCCCCCTCCCCATATTTAAGGCACTAGTGAGGTCTTACCGAATGAGCTCTGCGAGGGGCATGTCTCTTATTCATCGGTATCCCCGATACCTGGAAAAGGTGAATGAAAGGATAGGAGAGACAGGTCACAGCTTGCAAAAGGTAAAGTGGTTAGAGTCCGGTCTTCTAACTCTTCATCTTACGTCTTTCTATTACATCAGGACCTCCTAGTGTATTGCTGGCTTTCATGGGTCCTTAATGTTCCCCAGACCTGACCAAGACCCATTTATCTAGTCAGAGTATGACAAATAATATAAACCAAGATGAGCAACTGCCTAATTTTGACAGACTTTGTGTTTCAATGATGGGCAAATCATATGTGTTATCACACGCACATCTGGGAGTTTTTATTTTGGGTCTCCAAAATTATCTGGAAATGTCCAAGTTAGTGGTTTCCTTTTCAAGGTGAATGAACATTATATTTTAAGAGATTGCTTTTGCCAGTAACCAAGAACTTCTAAATATTTGTTTTATTTAAAGCAGTTTACCCACAAAGAATCTTCAGTAAATGTTAATTATATCTTTCTAGCAACTTTTGCAGTTATTGGATAATATCAAATTCTGAATATTTTCAATAAATAATTGCTTTTCCATCTGCTGGATAATATTATATATTTTTAGAAGGTTGTTTCTGCAGCTGCTCATCTATTCTGTATATCCAAATTTCAGGCTTTTTGATTTAAATTGATGGCTCAGTAAGCCTACATCACAAATCCAGTGGTAGGTTGGACTATCATTAAGTGTTTCTATAATGTGTACCATATTTTAAATAATGAATTTTGGACATTCATGTGTTTAAGTTGGTTTTTGGTATGTGTGGATTATTCTTATTTATATTCTTCATTAAGTCTTCATATTTTAGTTGTTGACTGAAACTAACATAATTAAGTAAAGGCAGTAAGGGCTGGGCCCACAGGAGAAACCTGGGAGGATCCTGACTTAATCACCATCATTAGATGTGCATCACAGGTACAAATTCAGGTTCTACAGTGTGTCCATGAAAACTCTCAAATGTCATATGGATGTGCAGGTTTTTAAGTGTCACATAAAGTCTTACATGCAAATCAAGTCTTCACATTTTGTATGAGTCACGTCACATGTTTGTACAAAGGAGAATGGAAGATAAAAATGCAATATTTAATTTCAGTAAAATGTTCTGAACATTTGCTATGGACCTGGGACTAGGCTCAGATACTTCATACGTATTATTTCCTTTACTCCTCACAAAAGCCCTATCTGGCAAGTACTGTTATCCCCATTTTATAGTACTGGAATTAGAGGAGTAAAGTGACTTTTTCTAGATCCCTTGTAGGCACTAAATGGCTGAGCTTGGAACCAAACCCAGGTCTGGGTGAGGCCCAAGAGCCCACACTCTTAACTATGTTCTGCTGCTACCTGTTTGGATACCTACAAAGAAGAACAAATGATCCTTTGTTCATTCCACTTTTACTTTAGATACTTACAGTGATCCTTCCTGTTGCCAGCTTTTCTTAAGAGTGCACATTGGAATTCCTTGACTAAGGCTTTTCCACTCATCAAGTGGGTTTCTCTTGAATTAATGAGAACTTAATTGTAGCTCATGTGTACTGGTCATGGATTTGCCTGTATTAACAGTAGGTAAATGCAGACACAGTGAAATTAGTTAACAAAACTCCTATCAACTAGTAGGGCTAACTCTTCCATGGGAATAAACTCCCCCAATGAGACTAGTGATGTACTTAGATGCAATAACATGGGGTTCCAGAAAGCTGTTTTAATCACTGAAGAGTAATTTTTCCTGACCTACGATCTAGTTGCTTAAAAGAGTTATTTACTCATGGAATACCATGGTTCTTTCATCGTGTTCTTTCTCCATAGAGCAGGAAAGGCTAGTCAGTAGCAAAGAAAGTCAACTGTGTGAAGCCACCGTCCTTATTCCCTTAGTAGAAATAGTAGATGGTTCTCCTTCAGGTTCCTTGGTTAGCATTATACTCCTGGAAAATGTCCACAGGAGATAGCTTTGCTTTAAAACTTATTAGCTTGAATTTTAATTGCTCTAAGGAACTTTACATTGTCCATTAGACTTAACTGTCCTTAAACATAGCCACATGTAAATGGAACAATAATGAAGCACAAAACAAAACTATTATAGTCAATAATAAACACAAAAGAGCACTTTAATGTGTAACTTTAGATGCTTGTAAACATGGGATAAAATAGAAGAAAGTGAAGTGAAAAAGACTTTAGAAGAAAAGAGACTAAACTTAGATAAGATAAAGAACGACTGTCCATTCACGCTTGGTGTGTGAAACACAAAATGGAGAGATGTATGTTGATCCAAAATACAGGTAAAGACTAGAAAGGTAAAACAGGAAGGCTGAAAATGAAGTTCAGGAATTGGGAACTAAAGACATTAAAGCAGAGAGGAAAAATCAAAGCCAGTCACATCACACATTTTAGAATTCTCTTTTGTCTGTCTCTTTAGTTCATTTGTTCATTAATTCTGTAATTGTTATTGAGTACCCGTTGTGTCTTAGGTGGCATGTCAGGTGCTAGGCCACAGTGATGGACTGGAGATCATAGTCCTTGCCCCTGAGGAGCTTACAGTTGAGCCGAGGAGACACATAAATGAGGAGTTGTCCTAGAAATGACAAAGTCTGTGATTTCTGAAGTGTATGGCTAAACTGTAGCATTACGGAAGAGGTATACCTAACCAAGATAGAGAGGACCAGCAAAGGTTCCCAGAGGAAGCGCTCTCTCCGTCTTACAGCTAAAGGGTGAGTTAGCCAGGTGAAGGGAGCAGGAAGAAGAGGAATGACTGCATGAATCCTGAGGAGACAATGCCTGATGCTTTCAGAGAACTGAAGTTCAAGATAGCTGGGGCATAGAATGGGGTAGAAGGAGTGGTGAAAGATGGGGCTGGAGAGGGAATGGCATCCTGATCATGAGCAGCCTGGAAACCAGATTCGACCTTTATCCTAAAATGGGTAGGAAGCAGGGAAGTGACATGATCAGGTTTCCATGTTGAAAGATGGACCTACACTGTAGAAGATGGCCCAGAGAGTGAAAGACTGGTGGCAGGGAGACTAGCTTAGGAACTGATGAGAAACGGTGAGAGCTCAGGCTCTTCATACCTTGCTCCATCTGCAGAAATGGAGTCAAGATGGCAGACATTCATAGAGTGATAATGGCATCGATGACTTGTTCAGGAAGGCAAAGTATTATCATTCACCGCTTGATATTCCCTTACACGTACATGATGTTTTGCCCTGTGCAGAGGGCTTTCCTGCATAGCGTCATACCACCCATTGTTCCTCGTGATGCTTGCACCCATGCAGCAAATATGAATTAATCACCTGCTATATTCCAAGTATTATCCTAGGTGGTAGGGATACAGTGTAGTGCAAGAAACAAGACTCCTGTTCTTGTGGAAACTCACATTTTGTTTCAAGACTGTATGAAATCCTATTAATAAAATAATTTCAGAGAGTGAAGAATGAAGGTAGTAAAATGGAGCACTGTGATGAGGGTGATGTATAGGGAAGTGTGTATAAGAAGGTCAGGTAGTACTTGACATGGAACTAGGACCTGAATGAAGAGAAGGACCTTAGCATGCTAAGACCTGAGAGAAGGGCCTTCTAGGCTGGGGCAAAAGAAAGTGCAAAAATGCCAAAGCAGACAGGTTATGGATTCCTTGATCCATATGGGCCCACAAGCTAAAGTGGCTGGAGAAGGGGGAAGAAAAGAAGGACAGATACAAATGAGGAAGAAGCCAGGGCGGGGCACAGCAGGCCTGAGTAAGGACCTCGGACTCTATGCTAGGAACAGTACAAGTCTAAAGGAAAGGTTTCAGGCAACAGAGTGAGGTAGGGAGGGTAGGAACAAGAACTCTATTTGGGCCATGTTGTGTTTGAGATGCATGTTGGATATACAGTTCAGATGCTGAGGGGGTAACTGGAAATTAAGGACAAAGAGCAAGATATAATACATGTGGGAGCCCTCAGCATACAAGTAACAAAAGCCATAGGCCTGGGACTGAGTGTAGTTAGAGAGGAGAAAAAGTCCAAGGTCGGAGGCCTGGAACACACGAACATTTAGAGGGGGAGCCAGCCAAGGAGACTGGGAAGGAGTCACAGATGAGGCAGGTGAGAAGGCAAGACCATGTGATGCCATGGAAGCCATGGGAAGAAATCATCTCATGGAGGAAGTGAATAGCTGAGTCAGATGATGCTGAGAAGTCATGACAGATGAGAAGAGAGAATTGAGCATACAATTGGGAAAATGGAATCATTGGTGACCGTGATCAAAGCAGTTTCTCGAAGTAACACACAACCTACTTACAGCAGGTTAAGGAGAGAATGAGAAAAGAGCAGCAAGTCTAGACAACTCGAGGGTCTTCCTTTGAAACAGAGGCAGAGAAAGAGAATGGTACTTGGAGAGGTCAATGAATCAAGAAGGGATCATAAAATGGGAGATATTCAACATGTTTGCAAGCCAGTGGTCCAGGAGAGAAGGAGAAATTGATGTTACGAGGTGAGCGAGGACAAATGCAGGAACAAATTGCTTGAGTGAAGAAGAAGAGATAGGATCCAGAGCTCAAGAATAGTGTTGATTCCTGATAGGGGGAGGAAGAGTAAACAGGAAGCCCAAGCATGGGGCAGATCATTCCTATGTCCCTAATATAAAGGTTAACACTAGAAAACAGTAAAAACTAAGACATTTCTTGGGGGGCCTCCCTAAGAGATGAGACAGGGTCTAGGTTCCACATTTGTTTGAGTTTTTTTTTTGCACTTGTTTGGGTTTTTTTTTCCCACTTGTCTGGAGAGATGGCAGACATTTTCTACTGCCCCCATCCTTTGGTTCTCTTCCTCCAGGCTATGGGAAGCAGAGTGCCCACCTAACAACCAGGTTATGGATTGGATTGGCCCCCTCTCTCTGATCTCCAGTAGTCAGGCTGTCTCCCAAAAGCCTGGGGGCACAGTGGGGGTTGGACAAAGAGTACATTGTGATTTCTTGGTTGTTTGCTTTCAGTAATAAGCCGTAGGAGGGTACCCCAGTGTCCACCCATCTGACTGGACACCTCGATCTCTCTTTGTATGCCAATTATAAGAGAAAACAGCTCTGGGGTTGAAATGTTTCCTTCTTCCCTTTGAGACTGTAGGGATTGGCAGCTGGAACAGGTAAGTTAGGGCTCTATTCCATTCCAAGCAAATGCTGTCCGTCTTCCTAGGAGGATATTTTAAATATTATTATTGTTAATGATAATGAGTATCAATCATTCCCTTAAGTAGCTCAGGTTGGTGATACATGACTAACTCGGTGTCATCTCAAGACATCCCCCAGGTGAAGGGGTAATTTCAGAAAAAAAAGGAAGTGAACTGTGTCTGGTTTCATTATGAGGCTGGAACTTGTATCAGTCCTCACACCCCATGGGCAGAACACTGAAAATCCTGAAATATGTTTCATCATTAAACATCCTTTTATCTTAGATAGTTCTCAGTAGGAGAAATAAATAAATACAGTAAATATTTATTCCGAGTTTCCTCTCGGAATTGACGGAGCAGAATTCAACACAGCATACACACTGAGCCAGTTCCTAAACGGTATTGTTTACTGAGTGAGTTTTCACCCTGACTGCCCACTGTTTTGTAAGCCTAGTACAATTCATGATAAAAAAAAATTTCTTGGGCACTGTTCTCTTTCATGTTTTCCTTTGCCACTGAGTATATAAACAGAAGAAAGAAGAAAAAACTAGGAACTCAACCTGGAAGAGCTGACATTTAATAACAGAAATAAGTGTCAAGACCTTATGGTTGTATCCCCCCCAAAAAAAAAATTAGCCTCACAAATAGAGAAT
Organism: Mirounga angustirostris; assembly: GCF_029215605.1. Taxonomy (NCBI): domain Eukaryota; kingdom Metazoa; phylum Chordata; class Mammalia; order Carnivora; family Phocidae; genus Mirounga; species Mirounga angustirostris. The sequence continues at coordinate 77,144,601 of NW_026991716.1, read as the reverse complement.
GTGGAAAATAAAAAGTAGTAGCAATATACGAAAAGTCATTAGGGTTTAATTTCTACAAGCTCAGTCCTAGTCATTGATGTGATGGAGCTGCCCACAATGTTAATGAAATAATGATCTGCACTGTGGGACTAAGAAGTTAATAGATAACTCTGTGTGCCCCTCACTATTAAAATTATGCTGTATTTGAGGTCACATTTTGATGGGTAAGTTGGCAAATGCATTGTTGCCTATTCTGTGGTGTTAAACTTAAATTGTTATTTTTCAACTTAGAGCTTAAGCTTTCTAAGGACAATGGCCCGAGACAATGATAGTGAGAGAACTTGAAAACATGTCCCAAGTGAAATCTGAAGGAACTGGAAACAAATTTTCAGAGAAAAGACTTGGGGTGAAAAGAGATGGAGCCATGGTTGCTTCCTAACCCATGTAATCCTTCCTCTGGTTTCTCTGGAGGGCAGATCAGTGTTTTTAAGATACAAGGAGGCAGGGGGCGCCTAGGTGGCTCAGTTGGTTAGGCGACTGCCTTCGGCTCAGGTCATGATCCTGGAGTCCCGGGATCGAGTCCCGCATCGGGCTCCCTGCTCGGCAGGGGGTCTGCTTCTCCCTCTGACCCTCCAGCCTCTCATGCTCTCTCTATCTCATTCTTTCTCTCAAATAAATAAATAAAATCTTAAAAAAAAAAAAAAAGATACAAGGAGGCATATTTGCCTTAGAGAGAACTCCCTAATGATATATGCAATGATATTGTGCATATACTTCTCCAAAATGGACTTGGCTGCTTAAGAGTTAGTACCTTTCTTCTCATTGGAGGTACTTAATCAGAATCAGCCACTTGGTGGTCAAGTCCTTGAGGGTGGGTTGTGCTAGACAACCTCCCAAATGCTTCTCGCCCTGCTGTGGTATTTATCAATATTTATTTCATGCAGAGTGTGGAGTTGCTTTTCATTAATCATCTACTTGATTAAAATAATGAGGTATTAAAGCCAAATAAGAAGAGGGGGCCAGTTCTCCAGAGCTGCTGCTGTTGGTGCCTGAGGATAATTTTATGGAACAAATATCTTTGGAATAGTCTAGTGTTTCTGAAACTTCAGTTTCGAAATGGGAAAAGGTCTTTTTCTGGTCAGTCCTTACCTCGAGGAAGAAAAGAGAAATGTGCTGACCACACATCAGGGCCAGTGGGCCTCTGACCTATCTTCTTTCCTCTGAAGATCAGCTGCTTTGGAGGGAATAGGTGGCCTAAAGTTGATGCAAGAAGTTTATTAACTCCAAGAGAAAGTGTTGGTGCAATCTATGGTTATAATGCATGATACATCTTAATTACTTTGTGGCTTAGAGCCCCAAATTTTGGAATTTAAAATCTAAAGATGAGGTCTTTTAAAGCAGATTTTGATGACTAAAATGAGGAAACTTACCCCATCCTTTGCTTTTCTTCTTGTTCAGTTGGTAACAGTAGAATTGCCACCCCCATCAACAGATAAAAGGACTGAAAAACAGGAAGCAACATGAAATGGTTTTAAATTACTTCGGGAAACTCCTAAAAGTGGGTGTAATGTGTGTGGGCCTTTAAAATGAATCATATGTATGCATTTGATGTACAGCTACTTAATTATTTCTTATAGGTCATCCTAACGTTCATTGGTATTTTTCTTTACCTCGCTACATTTGGTCCTTCCTCGACATGGCTAACTGCTTGTTGGTTTGGTTCCCACGGGTACCACTGAGTTGTTCAAACTAGCCACTGATAAATGTGTTACAGAATAGGGATGAAATAAAGAAATCACAAGAGATGAAAAACTCAGCGATTTAAAAAAAATAATAAGGGGACGCCTGGGGGGCTCAGTCATTAAGCGTCTGCCTTCGGCTCGGGTCATGACCCCAGGGTCCTGGGATTGAGCCCCGCATCGGGCTCCCTGCTCCCGGGAAGCTTGCTTCTCCCTCTTCCGCTCCCCCTGCTTGTGTTCCCTCTCTCACTGTGTGTCTCTCTCTGTCAAATAAATAAATAAAATCTTAAAAAAAAAAATAAGATTTGCTTAGTTAGCCCACAGCAAGAGCCTGATGTATTTGGCTGCAGAGCAGCTAGATTGGAAAAGATTTGGCTAAATTCTTTCAGTACAGTCTACTCAGAACAACAGTGAAGGAAAATTTTGTTGTGTAAACGCAGTGATATTCTAAAAGCCCCTCGAAGCCACCTCCACTTCCTTAAAATAATGCACTATTATTGACCCCCAGAGGGTCAGTCATTGTCTGCAACACTGGCATGTGTAATCTGCAAGCTCCCAGACCTCAGTGGCCACCAGGAAGGCCTGGCCCTAACGTTTGTGCGGCTGGGAGCAAGGAGGGGCACAAGTGAAACTCATGTGCTATATGTTTAAACATGAAAATATTATAAATCAAGGTAACAAACTAGTTGCATGAAATACGTTCTGTACAGCTACCTTGACACGATGACCTTTCAGAAGGTCAGGTTTGGATTTAGAATTCTGAGGCTCCTTGGAGTTCCAAGCTAGAACATGGTGGTGTAGGGAGAACCAGTGTCCACCCTGTCCCTTCTTTCCTGCCCCCTCTCCTCCCATTCCCCCACTCCACCCCACACTGCAGGGGCCTCAGTGCATGCATGTGGACAACCCAGCCTCAACTCTAAGGGCCAGAGCTCGTGTATCCTCCGAGAGAAGCATCATGGCATCGTGTTTCTGGGCATGGCAGAAACAGGTGCAGTATTGATGTTTCAGTAGAGCATTTTGCCGATTTTGCCGGAATCTTCTTGTTCAGCCTCTGTTCCTGTTCCATTCGGCATGCCCCCACCTCTCCATAAACATTTAGAGCTCTCATTTGGGACCTGGATTTAAAAACTGCTCTCTTAGGGTCCATTACTCAGCCCCTCCTTTTGCCCTCTCCAGAATAAGTCATCTTCTTGATAAAATTGGGAAGGATTGTTACATTTCGGGGGGAAATAATATCACAGGATCCTTGATCCCTGAGGACTGTATATCAAAAATCCTGTGGCATGTGTGGTCCCTCCTTTGACCCTTTCTCAATCATTGACCAGGCCCCCTCACTTCTCTATACCTCCTTGTCCTCATCTATAAAAAAGGGAGAATAATTAATGCTTGTTTCTGACTACTTCAAATAGATGCTTTCAGGACAGATTTCGAAGTACGTCCATAAGGGGTAATCAGATATCCCATGAAGCCCCCTTCCCGTAGAACTTCATTTAACAATCCAAGAGCTTTTTTATTTTACCAAGAAATATGATTCAGATTTCCCTAAGTTGACAGAAAAGCATGAAATCTGTTTCTAACAGATGTTCCCCATGATCCCCCAAATGTAAACATGTTTGCAAGACGATAGTGAGACAACCTGTTTACACAAGGAAGTACTTAAAAAAGCAAACACAAAAGCATCATCACCCAGAGCAGTCATTGTGATCAAAGTGCCGTCAATTATTAGGGTGTAAAGGGAACTGATGACTCAACTTAGCACCACCGCGGTCTCCAGATTTCAGTTTCATAACAGAGTTTCTTTTCAGGAATATTCTTCATTTACACACAAATCCGATTTTCTTTCTAAATGTTTCTCGATTTTTGTCAAACCGAAATACCAGGATCCCTTCAAAAGATGACTCCGATACGCAGATTATGCTCAGAGGAGCATCACACGGACACGTTTTGCCTTGGAGAGCTGGGGCTTTTACTCCCTGGGATCTTGGTGCCTGAGAGGCGGGACAAGGTCTTCTATATAGCCAACTTCTAGCTGTCTGCTCTTACACCTCCCCACTTAGTCAGACGCTGCATAGAAATTCTCAGACTGCATAGTGGTAGAAAATAACTTTCTGAATCAATCAAAGTGTGGTATTTTGATCCTTTCACATGCCCGGGTATTCTGGGCAAATGCATACTTAAATCAGTGACTCATGGATCAAGATGCAAAATAGGTCTCTGAATGCTGGCTGGCTGAAAATCAGTTTTTAAACCTGAAGCAAATATAGTCTAATAAAAGATATATATCATTTGTGCCAAGTTTAGCAGTTTTGGGGAGAGTAACCACCACTGTCCCTCCAAGAAATGTACATTGGGAGTCTGCTCTGAGGTATAAAGGTGTAGGTAAGAAATATCTACATGAAAACCCATAAGAAGTCTCTGCTGATAGGGAAGGTTCTTTTTAAAGGTTCATTCGAAACTCCATTAGGATGTGGTTTCCCATTGAAACAAAACTGTAAACTCTGTTACTTTGAGAATGGTGAGGCTAGACCCTGTAGCATCTGTACCTAATGATGTCCATTCCAATAGACCTAATGGGATAGGCTGAGAACTGACCTGTCTTTATAACACGTCTTTGTGGAAAATAGGTTTATGTTTCACAATGTATCCTGGAGTTCTAGGAACTTATCTTTTCAAATTATTGTATGGTCTGTCGAAGAGTAGGAATGCCACTAAGACTATAACCCAGAAGCAGGAACATCACCCAGTGCCAAGGGAGGAGGGACTAGAAGCATGGACCTTTTTTTTTGCAGTGCAATTTAAGTGTTGAGTTTATGTGCTGGGATCTACCTGTGCTTTGGAATACTTAAAAATATTTTAGACTGCGATCCACAAAAAAGGAGGAAAAGAGAGCTAACAAACAAGTTCAGCCAAGGTTGCAAGATAGAAGGTCAATATACAAAAATCAGTTTTATTTCTATACACTAGCAACAAAAGACTCTGAAAATGAAATTAAGAAAACAATTCCATTTACAATTGCACCAGGAAGAATAAGATACTCATTAATTTAACAAAAGAAGTGCAAGACTTATACACAAAACTACAGAATACTATGGAAAGAAATTAAGAACTAAATAAATGGAAAGACATCCAATGTTCATAAATCAGAAGACTTAGTTTTGTTAAAATGGCAATGCTACCCAAGCTGATCAGCATGCATATTCAATGTAATCCCTATCAAAATCCCAGCTTAGCTTTTTTTGCAGAAATTGATGGGCTAATTTAAAAAATTAAAATTCATATGGAAATGCAAAGGAGCCAAAATAGCTGAAACAGTCTTGAAAAAGAACAAAGTTGGAGGGGCGCCTGGGTGGCTCAGTTGGTTAAGTGTCTGCCTTTGGCTCAGGTCATGATCCCAGGGTCCTGGGATGGAGTCCTGCATCAGGCGCCCTGCTCGGCAGGGAGCCTGCTTCTCCCTCTGCCTGCTGCTCTGCCCACTTGTGCTCTCTCTCTGTCAAATAAATAAATAAAATCTTAAAAAAAAAAAAAAAAAACAAAGTTGGAGAACTCTCCTTCTGATTTCAAAACATCCAACAAAGTTACAGTAATCAAGACCGTGTAGTCATAGGACAATGGAATAGAATTAAGAGTCCAGAAATAAATCCTTATGTTTGTGGTCAAAGTTTTTCAATAAGGGTGCCAGGAATATTTGATAGGGAAAGAATAGTCTTTTCAACAAATGGTGCTGGGACAAATGGATTCACACACAAAAGAATGAAATTGAATACCTTACACTATATAGAAAAATTTACTCAAAATAGATCATAAAACTAAATGTAAGAGCTCTTACTAAATGCAAACTAAATGTAAAACTCTTAGAAGAAAACAGGAATAAATCTTTGTGACCTTAGACTAGGCAATTTTTTTAGATGTGACACCAAAAGCATAAAAGACAAAAGAAAAAACAGATAAATGGAACTTAATAAAATCAAAAGCTGCTGTGTTTCAAAGGAAACCATTAAGAAAGTGAAAAAATAATCCACAGAATGGGAGAAGATATTTGCAAATTGTATATTGGATCAATGATTGGTATCAGAATATATAAAGAATTCTTACAATGTAACATTCAAAACACATATGACCCAATTAAATAATGGGCAAAGCATTAAAATTGGCATTTCTCCAACAAACACAAATGACCAACAAATTCATGAAAACATGCTCAAAACCATTAGTCACTGGGGAAATGCAAATCAAAAGCACAATGAGATGCCACTTTACCCCCACTAGGATGGCTAAAGACAGAAAGATAATAATAAGTGTTGGTGGGAATGTGGAGAAATCCAAACCATTGTGCACTGCTGGTGGGATTGGAACATGGTGCAGCCATTTTGAAAAACAGTTTGGCAGTTCCTCAAAATGTTAAATACAGAGTTACCACATGACCCAATGTATTGGTCAGGGTTCTCCAGAGAAGCAGAACCAATAGGATGTGTGTGTGTGCATGTGTGTGTGTGTATATATATATATATAGAGAGAGAGAGAGAGAGAGAGAGGGAGAGAGATTTATTTTAAAGAATTGTCTCATAATTGTGGAGACTGGAAAGTCCAAAGGCTGCAGGTAGGCTGGCAGGCTGAAGACCTAGGGAAGAGCTGATGTTGCAGAGCAAGTCTAAAGGCAGTCAGCTGTCAGAATTCCCTCTTCCTTGGGAGAGATCAGGGTTTTTTTTCTTAAGGCCTTCAACTGATTAGATAAGGCCCACCCACATTATGGGAAGAGGATCTGCTTTACTCAAATTTAGTGATTTAAATATTAATCTCATCTAAAAAATACCACCACGGCAATATTAAAATATGCTTGACTTAATATTGGGTACCATTGCCTAGCCAAATTGGTCCAAAAAAATTAGTCATCACACAGTAATTCCTCTGCCAGGTATATATCCAAGAGAATTGAAAACGTATGTCCACATATATCCAACTATAGTTAAGTGCTCTTACCAGCATTACTCATAATAGCCCAAAATGAAAACAACTAAAATGTCCACTAACTGATAAACAGATAAACAATAGGATATATATTTGCAGTGGATTATTATTCAGCCATAAAAAGGAAATACTGATACATACGACAATGTGGATGAACTTTGAAAACATTGCACTAAGTAAAAGAAGCCAGGTAGAAAAAGCCACATAGTAACTGATTCCATTTACATGAAATGCACAGAATAAGCAAATCCAAAGAGAAAGTTGGTAAGTGGTTGCCAAGGGCTGAGGGGAAGGGGGAAATGAAGAATAACCACTAATGGGGGTAGGGTTTCTTTTAGGGGTGATGAAATATTCTGAAATTAGACAGTAGCGATGGTTGCACAACTCTGTAAATGTACTAAAAGTCATTGACTTATACACTTTAAAACTGTGGATTTCATGGTATATGAATTATATTTCAATAAACCTGTTAAAAAGATACTTAAGACTCCAAGCATATGTGGTCCCAGCTACCTAATAGAAAGAAGCTGGGGTTGCTTCTAAAATGCAGAATGTATGCTGAACCCCATAAAAGAAGAGTTGAGGGGGGGATGCGAACCACCATCTCCCAGGCATATTTTGTGTCTCAGGAACTGTGTCTATAATCAGCTCATTTAATCATTCTTTAAAAAAAAAAAAAAAAAAAAAAAAGGCCTTGCAAATTAGTTGTTATCATCCCTATTATTTTCTATTGGGAAACTGAGCCTTTATTTAAATTAGTGGCCAAAGTCAGTCAGCTAGCTAGTTGGGACTGGACTCGGATCTGTCTGACTTCAGGCTCACTGTCATCCTACTGCACCACACTGCTCCTGGTGGAGAAGCCCTTTCCCCGGCTGGACAGAGACCATAGGGACTGCTGCTCAGCATGCTGGGCTGGTTGTTCCCAGGAGCAGAAGGGATGAAAGGCTGAAGGATGCTTTTGGAGAAAAAGCAAAGGAATTAAATACAAAATGGAGATTGTTACTTTTATGGTAAAGAAAACAGTCAGGTCTAATTTTTTTCATTATAAGAGTGCCACAAAGGGCCAACAAAGAAAGTGACAGGGAGAGAAAGGGGACAGCAGGATCCATGAGAGCAAAAGGAAGAACAGAACCCAGGAACATGAGGGTAGAGCAGACTCGTCATGGACCACTGAGAGAAAAGAGTGTCCCCCTGGGCGCCTGGGTGGCTCAGTTGGTTAAGCGACTGCCTTCGGCTCAGGTCATGATCCTGGAGTCCCAGGATCGAGTCCCACATTGGGCTACCTGCTCAGCAGGGAGTCTGCTTCTCCCTCTCCCGCTCCCCCCTCTTGTGCTCTCTCTCTCTCACTCTCTCTCTCAAATAAATAAATAAAATCTTTAAAAAAAAAAGAAGAAAGAAAGAAAGAAAGAAAAGAGTGTCCCCAGAGCAGTCAGCTGACTTGGTGAGAGACGTAGCCGTGTCGATGGTGAGTTTGACCAGAAGCCAGGTGGGAATGTTTCTGAAGCCAAAATAAAAGTCCTTTTCACCTCGAGACTAAAGTGTTACCAAAGGAGGTCACCCTGGGATGCTCTAGGGACCCAGTACTGAGGCTGTAGACAAAGTGAACTCTTTTGGAGTTCATTTCTAGCTAGGGTCTGTGGATTCATAGGGGATTCCTGGAACCCCTCCCAAAATGTGGAAATATGTTGTATGTATGCATCTTTTTCTGGGGAGAAAGTCATCGGGTTGTTAAAGGACCTATGGCAGGAGGAGGTTTTAAAAAATTAGTTTAGATGTTCTCTGAAAGTGCCAGGCTAATTTTCTGGCTGTGTGATAGATTGTGTTAAATGGTCTGGCACTCCTAATTTTTGGAATAAAAATGAATTCTTAGTGAATGATCTCACTGCCTGCAGTGCTGTCTGAGTCTGTCCTGGCATTTGATAGAACTTGTTAGGGGATTAGGTAAGACAGGATGTTGGTACATTTGAGGTCATTAAACCAAGAAAGGAAGGAAAAAAAAAAGAAAGAAATCTTGCTAAATATATTGTGGAATTGAACTAAATGCTGAATAGCTGAGGGACGTTCTTTGTGCTCTGTGCCAACACTTTTAAACCCTGCTTAGAAACAGACTGGAGCGGCAGAGACAGCTCCATCTAGATGCAGCACGTTGGTAAATGCCTGTCTTTCCAAGAAATACTGTTTTACTTGTCCTTTTATGGAGGAGGCATGGAAGGCTGTGATTTCCTGGGTTGCATAACATTTTTGTAAGCAGATACAACTAGTATAGAACCTCAAGAAACAACAAAGGCTACCTTTTCACCCGGCGACCAGCTTTCTCAGAGTTCTGGTTTCAAGACTGGGAGAATAATGGAGAATATGTCACAGAGAACCTACTATATATGAAAGGTTTTGTTAGATGAAATATAACCCCCAAAATTTATTTTCTGTCTTTTCCTTCTTTTGGGGGGGGGCATTCTTGAGTCTCATTTTGAATTTACTATGCAGAAAACACTTTTTTTTTTTTTAAAGTAATCTCCACGCCCAACGTGGAGACCAACTCAGGGCTTGAACTCACAACCCTGAGATCAAGACCTGAGCTGGGATGAGTTTGTGCTTAACCAACTGAGCCACCCAGGTGCCCCAGAAAATGCTCTTCAAAATGTATTGGATGAGTCATGGTGATGGTTGCACAGCAAAATTAATGTACTTAATTCCACTGAACTGTACACTTCAAGATGATTAAAATGTAACTTTTATGTTTTATATGTTTTACTGCACTAAAAATACATATTGGATGATACAGAAGGAAAACCATTTACCTTTTGAGATGGGCATTCCAAGTATCTTTATGTGTTAAATATAAGCCCTTTCCTCTGTGTGATATGAGTGTATAAATAATAGGCGAAAGCATATGGTCCCAACCCTGCGCCTCACTCGCCAGCCGTGGGACCTGAGACGTGTATCCAACACAGATGATAAGCCCTCCCTAAATGCTGCTTTCCCCTTCCCATGCTCTCCTCACACCAGTTTCCTCATCAGTAGAAGGAAGAGGTGGATGAGAAACTATGGACTCTGAGAAACAAACTGAGGGTTCTAGAGGGGAGGGGGTGGGGGGTTGGGTTAGCCTGGTGATGGGTATTAAAGAGGGCACATTCTGCATGGAGCACTGGGTGTTATGCACAAACAATGAATCATGGAACACTACATCAAAAGCTAATGATGTAATGTATGGTGATTAACATAACATATTAAAATAAAATTTTTAAAAAAGGAGGAGGTGGAATTCTGTGATCTCCAAGGTCCTTTTAGCCCTGCTGATCCCTGCTTTGTGAAACAGACAAACAAACAAAAATAGGTCAAATCCATCGGGACAACCGCTGTCCCCTGTGTTTACACACAGCAGCTTCTGCCACTTCTGACTTTCGCTGTCCTCGGCTCCCTATTTTTTTCTTTTCCTCAGCCTGCAAAGAATCATCATAAGCTTAGAAAGGGGAATGAGAAGGAGAGAGGATTGAGGTGGCCCAAGACAGAGGGCTGGGGGTGAGGGGCCTCGCGGTGGGCATCAGGATGGGTGCTGTGCCTACGCTGCAGCAAGACTGGAGTTGGCTCTGATCGTGCCGCGCGGCTGTGGGTACTGTGGGATTCAGAGCCACAGCCCCAGATTCCCTGAAGGGTGTATGACCACTGCAAGATTCAGCACAATTGATTTTTACACGAGGCCGATGGTGGCAGGAACGTACAGACTGTAGATCCAGAGAGAGAAGCTGAGTTTGTCCTGTGAGGAAAAAGCGGCAGGAAGCAGAGTGTGTGCAGGGGGAGAAGAGGATTATGAGGGTGCAGGTGGCAGCCGGAGGGGATGGTGAAGGCAGGTGTATGGCCAGAGTCTCCAGTCAACCCCCGTTGAGCTGGAAGCAGATGAGATCTGGCTGGAATAAACCAAAGCATAGATACAACTATGTGCTGAGTCTCGTGAGTCCTCCTAGCAAGTCATCCAACCTGGGGTGATCCTGGGGACTTTCAGTGCCAAGCGGGAACTGAAAACACAGAAGCCAGTTACCATGACAATAGCAGTGGACCAGGTGAGAAATGATGGTGACTTAGGGGAGTAGAGATGGAGAGGGGTAGACAGACTGGAGTTAGAAGTTGAAGGTAGAATCAACAGCACTTGCTGATGGATTAGATGTTAGGAAGGGAGAGAGGAAAAGCTAAGAAACCTATTCTGTTAGTTTTTTAGCTGGAACAAGTGGGTCAATGGTATTGCCTTTTCCTAAAAAGGTTTATCATGCCCCTCTTGAAGAACATATGCCTCACCTGTCTTCAGGGTCCTTGGCCAAACTTGTTGCAGCCCTCAGACCTGCAGTGAGCTCTATGTGGACCTCGCCAGCCTCGCTTGGGGACAGCCCACCAGCACCTTGCCTTGTGTGAGAACTGCTTGGCACCCACACCTGTGCAGCTTGGAAGTCAAGGGGCACCTGCCCCTGACAGATGAGGGCAACAGGCACTTGCAGCTCCCAAAAGGGGTAGGACTTTGCAGGTTTTTCTGGCTGATAAATGAGCACAGGCAGAGCTGAAGTTCTCAGATAAGGGGAAGGAAGCAAATAGCCCAGACCAAGTATGGAACCTGGGAGAAGTCAAGGCAATGTTGGCCCATCCAAGTTCTCAAGAGACTGCCCTTCACTAAGTTGACAGGCAGCCCCAACAGGCATACACATTTGCATTCTTGCACATGAACTTAGTCATTGACTGTGTGATTTCATGGATGATCTCTGACATAAGGATGGAAAATATGGTACTTGAACCCTAAATGGCACATCAGAGCCTGCTTCGGGCATTCTCTGCTTGGGCATTGCCAAGAATGGTGATGCTCTTCTGAGACTGAGACCCAGAGTGAGATTCCTCATACGGTGTTTTCACTGCCGTGTCCCATGACTAAGGACAGGTATCCTGTGCTTTAATTCACCTTTAGAGAGTGATCTGGGTCATTTTTTAATAAGCTACCCGGTAGTACTTTTATTTAAAGAGACTGCAATGGAAAAAGATTATTTAAGTCTAATTAATTCTAATTTAATTCTAATGTGTAAAATATCATCATTTTAGTACTAACAAGTTAATTAATTCTTTTTATATAAATAATCAAATTGTTGTAGGACCCGCAGCTTTGTCAGGTTACTTTGACATTTTACTGGTAGCCCGTGGAAGATTGATCATGTTTCCTTTGGGAAGAGGGATGTAGTCTCCCCAAATTATAGTGGATGGTAGTGTTGCTTAGGAAAGGGGTCAAGCAGACGTGGATCCAGATTGCATGTCATCTCCTCTCCAGCAGTGTGACCTTAGCCAAGGCATTTACCCTCTCTGAGCCATGGTTCTCTCATTCATCATGGCTCTCACCTGGCAGACGAGCTAATAATACCTGTAAAATTCCTAGCGTAGTTCCCAGCACACAGAAGTTTTCAGCAAATGGAACTTACTGTTATGATTATGTGTAAATACAGGCCAGTATTTTTTTTAAATATAAAGCCTACAGAAACCCCCAAAGTATTTCAGGTTGTGTATTTTCAACACTCGTTTTCTTTTTGGCTTTTTCTTTTCTGAATTGTCAATGGCAAGTGGTTCTGAAATAGCACCATCCTTTTATAAGAGAGGTGAACATCTGGACAAACCATCATATTTTGGGAACATAAACATGTTGAATATCAAAGAAGTGAATTTTCTAGCTTTCGTTCTCCAACCAGAATAACTTGGTCCCAGCACCTGAAACGTGTCAGTGGAAACTTTCAGAGACATTTTCATCTTAATTTTCTCCATCCTGTCTGAAATGGCTGCGTCTTTCTGTGTTGTAGTAAAAAAAACAAAACAAAAAAAACAAAAAAACACACATTTCCTTGCATCACCTTCCCATGCCAGTAGAGCAAAACACAAAAGCCACAAGATCTATGATTCAAAGGTCTTCTGCCATATACAAGTGACTATTTAAGTTGCTTGAAATGTAGTTTTTAAAAATTCATCTCTGTAGTTTCCAAAAAATTAACCCCTTTCTTTTTAAAACCCTTCTGGCCATAAAATGGTGTGTGACTACTCAGTCTAGTGTTTCTGAGTATGAATAAGGATGCCAGGGCCACTCTCAGTTTACATGTTTATTGCGAAAGCTGTCACCAAATTTTTAGGAGTATTTTACATAGCATGAGGCCAGTGGAACATTTGAGATTTGACCTTTTCTACAGATGATGGTCTCTAAATGCAATTTGTACTTTTGGAACTAAGTTTTGAACTCTTTTTGTTTTGTTTTCCCAGCACTGTAATTTATCTTTCTACTCAAACCAGAGAGAAAAAGTGATGGGAATGTGCCTCTGTGTGTGTGTAGATGTGTTAGAGCCCTTTATTAGCCCCCAAAATCAGTAGTCCAACTTGGGGCAGGGGACCAGAGTGGCATTTTAAGGCTGGGCGGTCAGGTTGGCTCGATGGTACCATCCAAGTACAGCCCTGCTGGGATACTAAGCAAAACCCAGTAAGTATTTTGCCTCAAGTGATAATACAGTGAAGAGAATTAACTTAAAAACCCTGTATCCAAGAGTATGATGTCCCTTGTCCTTTTAAATTTAGGCAAACCTGGATTCAGGTTCAAACAAGAACATAAACCAATCCTCAATATTTTGTTTTGTTCTCTTTCTATCACTCTAAATTTCAGTAAGGTGAGAAGAGGTGGTGAGGATAGGAAAGAATTGACAACAGAAGGACAGGGGAGGCAGTTTTGGAAACTGGAAAAGCATTAAACCAAACCACTTTTATGTTTCTTAGAATTTATGTTTTTAGTGTTAGGTTTGTGATGTAGATAAAAATACCTCCACCTGTAGTTTCCTGGGAAAAAGCAAATAGGGTTTTGCTCATCACATCCCATTAAAACCACTAAGAAAATCTTCGCTAGGAGTTGAATTGTAGAGACAAAGATGCAATCAGCCTCACTTATACAGGAGGTACCTTCTAGAAAACCTGATCATTTCACTGCTAATTGGTATAAATGTTCCCTTGCCCGCTGCTTGCAGCTCCAGATCCACTTGTACTTCTGTGATTGTTGCTGTAATTAAATACCATTTACTTTTTCTTGGGTTTAAGAATGCAGGTCCCTCTGACTTTTTCTCTTAAGTAAATCTATGTTTGTGCAAGAGGGAATTACAGATAATTTCCCATATCTGGGATATGTTACTTTACTTGTAAGTGAATGAATAGTTACCATTCAACTATCTCTTTTTAAACTTTCCCCCAGCTTCTCTAACAGTAACTATGAAGAAATGAAAAAGCTGTGCTTTCATGCTTAGTGTAGCATTACCATATCTACTCACCCACCTTTTCCTAAGCACAGTCCTGTGAACCACTTCAAGGCTTTGTGAGGTCTTCAGAAATCAGTCTAGCTCAGAAACACCATGAGGGCAGGAAGTGTCTATTGCTCTCATTCACCATTGTTTTAAGACACTTAAATGGTGCCCAGCACCCAGGAGAAGGCCGGTAAAAACTTCTTGAATGGGTATTGTCCAGTGGGCTTCTGGGGTCTGAAGTATGTCCAAGAAAACTAGTATGTAAGGCAGCCTAGAGCTGCAATGTCCAATAAGGTAACCAGTAACCATGTGTGGCTATTCAAATTGAATTTAAATACATTAAAATTAAAAATCAGTTCCTCCGTTGCCCAGTTGCACTTACTGAGTATTAAGTACTCAACAACCATATGTGGCTGGTGGCTGCCATAGTGGACAGCACACATATTGAACATTTTCATTATCACAGAAAGTTGTGTTAGTGCTGGTAGAATATCATTAGTAGAGACCTAAGTGGGTGGCTCCAGTCTTTTTAAAGTGAAATTCCCGTGTGACCATGATGTGCACTCATGATCCAGATATAGCCCTTTCATGTCTCTCTCCCCAAAACTGTAGGAATTCAGTCAAGGAAGGTGGGTGGCCCACAGAGGGGGCTGGCTATCTCTTTGAAACTGAAAGCCAAACAACAGTGGGGCTGTAGCAAGACTGACATTATGGTGGTATAGACTTATTTGACTACACTAGTTAGTATGTGAAATATCTGTACCAATTAATAAAGAGCTGATGTTTCAGTCTCCTCCAGTACCTACTTCCTGTGGCCCAGAGGCCCTGGCCATTCAGCTAGTATCCTCCACCCTCCCCTTAATCCAGCAAAATGAGTTAGCTAATGCCAGTCCCATCCCGGGGGCTCGGAGACTGCTCAGGGAACCCCCCACCCCAGCACTGGAGGCCTCAGATTAATGGGTGCTACACAGCCTCCAGGAGGGACTGCCCCCAAAGACTTTTTCTAAGGGCGGCCTTATCACCACCATGGCTGAGTCCCAGATCACAGAACCATTGACTTCAAGAAGACCTTAAAATCATCTTATCCTACCCATTCATTTTACTGAAAGAACAAGTCACAGAGAGTCACCCGGACAGTTTGTGGCCAATTTAGAGATAAAACTTTAATCTCCTAACTTGGTACTTTTTTTTTTTTTTTTGCTACATCTTCCTGTTGTCAGTTTCCTTAGCTATGAAATGAGGATTAATAGCTTTATGCCTCAGAGAGTTGCTAGTAAAAAGAATAATGATACCCCACAATTTACATCTGTCTTACAGTTTGCAAATACCCTTTTGTATACATTCCTCCCAAGAACCTGTGAAAGGTGTTAGGCTCAGAGGCAGCGAATGACCTCCCCAAGAAAACAGAGCTGCTGTGATAACAGACGTCTCAGTCTCTTAGGGCTTGGGAAACTATAAATTCTTTTGTAAATGTAAGATAACATAACCACATGGTATTACTAGTTTTTAGCTTGTGGTATTTTGAAGTTCAAGATTTAGTGACATTGAAAGTGGTAACTTTGTTCAAACGACGCATTTTTTTTTACTTTGATAATGTGCCAATTGCACAGACTTTGGTTCAGCATTAAAACAGAAGTGGGCTGCTTCGAAGTGTATTTTTAAAATGAGAGAATCCAAATTTGTAATTAGCTTTAGAAATGTTAGTTGTGCAGTTTGAGTATATAAAGAGCTTCTGGTAATCATTTCTGTTATTAGTAAGTGGCTTATTTTATTTTTTGTATTTTCCCTTAAGCAATTAGGCATTTTGGAAAAAGCAAAGTATGTTCTTTGAGGGGTCATTTCCTCTATTACTGCTTTTATTTTTCACATCCTATAGTCCTAGTATACTTACAAAATTAGCTACATATATGATTGTGGCAAAGAAAAATCATGTAGGAGCCATTCTACTCACTTGACACCTACCTGTCAGGAGAATGTTATTTAAATTATAAAGAGACGCCACAGTGTAGGAAATGATTCACTTCTTGATACATCTTTTGTCTTTTGGTCTTTTGATCATTTTGATCGAAACATCCCTTACTAAGATAAGATTATTGGGAAGATCAACTTGACACACTCCCAAAATAAAATGGGATTTTTTGTGTGTGTTTCTTTGTTTCTCTCTCTGAACCTCAGCCATTTTATAGAATATATTACATTCTACTATGGAGAAATTGAGTTATAGATAAGGAAAAGAGTGATGTTATTTTCATTCTATATAATAAAGAGGTATCTCTTCAGTTTTCTTTTATTAGCATATAAAAATGATGGCATTCTCTAAACCAATTATCCTATAAGTTTAAATAAATATAAGGGGAAAAGAGAAAGAAAAATTATCAGACAAAGCTATAAATGGAAAGAAACTTGAGGTTGTAAGTCCTGACGTTATCATTACCAATTTGTAGTCACATCTGGGAAGAATGTATTTGTGTGTTTGTTTTTTGAAATATATATTATGTGTGTATCTTCGTGTCTTCTCTGCATGTACCCTGTTCTGTGTTACAGAGCAGACTCCTATCATACTCTAAGAGATATGGCCTCCCTCCTCTACATATAGGACCTTCAAAATGTTTATTATTATCTAGAGTTTTCTTGGATTTTATTTATGTCATTTCCCCTGCTTTGTGTAGTTGCTGTAGGGGGTGCTGATCAAAAAAACATAAAGGTAAGGTTTGTGGTTTATAACCAGACTTGGAGTCATGGTAATAAGACCCTAGGCTTGAATAGGTCTTTGAAATTCCAAACTTCTAATTCCTCCAAACTTATTAGGGTAGAAGGGTGATTGATGAGTGAGCACATACTTTCAAACTTTGCAGCTACCAGTTTTTAAACCAGTGCACTCAGCAGTAAATGAGATAATGCACACAACGAACCCAGGACCAGAGGTGACACATCGTAAGCACTCATAAGGGTTAGCACTCATTATTATGAGCTTGTCTGATTTGATTTTGTCTTCACATCTCTTTCTGCTCCCTGATGGCCATGCTGAGTAGCAGCAAAATGTCCAAGAAATACAAAAACACCAAAAGGAAGAGAAACACAAGTCCTCAGTAGCCTAGAAACAGAATTTATCAACCCACAAATAATTAGCATCTGATCGTCTGTCTTCTTATGATGATGTGTGAATTATTTCCATACCCACCCCCATACCTTTTTCCAAGTTAAGACCCCATGGACGAGTGACAACTCCTCCATTGCTCAGATCTGATTCAGTCTGCTTTAATGAGGTTCCATTTGATGGTAAACTCACGTTAATCCCATTCTCTCTTGTTATGTGAAAGACAGTGAGCTGTTCACTATCTTCTGTGTAAGAAAAACAAAAATAAAATCTCCTAGGTATGATTATCATTGATCAGAGCTTTGTTAAGATGTCTGAGAGGCAAGTGTATTTTTTCCATGCCTATGATAATGTGGATAATGAAACAAATTAACCAGGCACTCATGCTCTGTTAGGAGTGTAAATTGGTATAGCTTTTCTGGGAAATCATCAAGACCCTTAAAGATCATACCAGTTGACCCCATAATTCTTTCTCTAGGATGTACCTAAGATAGTATTCAGAAATTCAGACCATGTGATATTCAGATATATCCCTCACAGTGTTATTTGCATTAACAACAAAAACTATAATTCCCAAAATGAAATCATTACATAAAACTCTTTTCTTTGGGATATAATATTACAGAGACATTGAAAAACATGTTTTTGAAGTGTTTTTAATAATTTGGGGAAATGCTCACAGTCGTTTTAACATTGAATGAAAAATAGAAACAAAATTATCCGGGCACCTGGGTGGCTCAGTCAGTTAAGTGTCTGCCTTCGGCTCAGGTCATGATCCCAGGGTCCTGCTCTGCGGGGAGCCTACTTCTCCCTCTCCTTCAGCCTCTGCTTCTCCCCTTGCTTGTGCTCTCTCACTCTCTCAAATAAATAAATAAAATCTTCTTAAAAAATGAAAAAAAAGAGAAAACTCTGAGTATTTCTATGTGTCTGAAAAGAATACTGGTCCACAATCTTTATTCCCAATTCTGAATCCAAAAGCATTCCAAAATCAAAAGCATTTTTTTTGTAATTTCTTTGGTAGATATACCTGGCTGGAACTAATGTGAGATTCTATTTTATCCAATTTAAGAAGAATATATCTGTTCTGCTGCAGAAATATTATGAAATATGGCTGCTCCAGACCCTGATGGAATATTATGTGATAAATGGTTGTTGCACCAAAATAGTTTTAAAATCCAGACAATTCTGAATTCTGAAACATTCTGAAGCTCAGGAGTTTCAGTTAAGGGGTTGTGGAACTATACAACAAAATATCATTAGTGATTTGATTTATCAGTGCCAAGGTTATAGTTAATCTTTTTTCTTTTTTTTAATTTTATTTAAATTCCAGTTAGTTAACATATAATGTTATCTTAGTTTCAGGTGTACAATATAGTGATTCAACAATTCCATACATCACCCGACGCTCATCACAACAGTGCACACCTTAATCCTCTTCACCTATTTCACCCATCTCCCCCCCCCCCCACCTCTCCTCTGATTTATTCTCAACAACTAAGTCTGTTTCTTGGTACTTTTTCTTTATGCTTTTCCATATTTTCCAAATGTTCTACAATAAGTATGTATCAATTTATCATCAGAAAAAAGTACTAAAAATAAACATTTAAGGCATCAGAGAATCATCTCATTTCAGTCAGAATTCCTGAATTTATCATTAGCTTCCTGCATCTTCCTGGTACTGCAGTTACACATGTCTCTTAAGCCAAGGTGTTCTGGTTTTTTGAAAGAAAAACATTCATGAGGTTGGACATTGACCCATCTCCAAACTGCTTTTGGGTTCAAAAGAGCCCCCAGTTAGGGATGCTCACCTTCAGGAAATACTCACGGAATAGGGTTGAGCCCAGGCATTAATACTATGGGCTATTTTATCATATTCTATTTATGGTTAGCAGGATGGCAGGAGGGAGGGAGAAACCTTAAGGTGCGAGGTTTACTCTGCTAATGGACAGCTCTTCCGCCCCATTCAGGTGGACACTCACTGACCTGTCACAAGGTTACTCTGCAAAGCTTTGGGGTCCATGCCTGAATGGATTGCTGTAGCCTTCTCATCTCTCCCTTCGCCCGGTTCCCTGCATCCTAAGACTCGAAGCCAGCACAGAGCCTGGAAAAATTACATGTAAGTTTTGACCAAGGTTTCTCTTTCCTCAAACCAAACAATGGTAAGAATTTTCTTAGATGATAATAGCAAGTAGCCTAAACCCACATGGGTTACTTTTCTTTTAACAAAGTATCTTGAAAATTCTAATTGAGGAAGGGAGCAGGGATTAGAATCTGCATATTGGAGGCTCCTTAATTCAGTGGATCTTTAACTTGCATCAGAATCACCTAGAGTGCTTGTTAAAGGACAGCTTTACACTGCTGCACTTAACATGGAATAAATTGTTCTTGTCCTCAGTGGAGAGGTGATTGGCTTATTCCAAAGCTAACACTAATCTTCAAACTATGTCAGTCCTGAGAACTTAAAACCCCACAAAAACCTGGACAAGTGCAGCAGAACAGATATATTCTTATTAAATTGGATAAAATAGAATCTCACGTTAGTTCCAGCCAGGTATTTCTACCAAAGAAATTACAAAAAAAAACCGCTTTTGATTTTGGAATGCTTTTGGATTCAGAATTGGGAATGAAGATTGTGGACCAGTATTCTTTTCAGACACATAGAAATACTCAGAGTTTTCTCTTTTTTTTCATTTTTTAAGAAGATTTTATTTATTTATTTGAGAGAGTGAGAGAGCACAAGCAAGGGGAGAAGCAGAGGCTGAAGGGCCTCATGCCCAGAATTTCTGATTCCGCAGACCTGGGGCAGGCTGGAAGGTGCTGTGCTAACAAGTTTCCAGGTGGTACTGAGGCAGGTGGTCCAGGGACTCCACTTTGAGAATCACTGCTTTAATTCCAGTGTAACTGAAAGGATGAGCGATAAAGGGAGAAAAATGTATTAAATATTCAGTATGAAATGCCACTAAAGTAAGCTATTTAGTGCTTTACTGAATAGATTGACTCATCTCAAAAAAAGAGAGTTTTAAGGTCCTCTCAGCACTCACATTTGAAAGTCCAGCCAAGTAGGTGCCGTTATTCTGTGCCACTTTAAAGTCAATAGTACCAGTCATTCTTTGCCCTCGGATTTCAACGAGGGTGACTAACTGCGCTGTGTGAGGCGAAAATGACAGCTACGGTCCTTTTGCGGGCACGCTCATCATGTTTTTAGATACTCAAAAGGGAAAATCCTTTTTTCTCCTGGGTTGAGAAATCTATTGCTGCTTTTCAAAGTGAATCATCCTAGTCTTCCCTTTCCTCTCATACACTTAGATGGGACTTGATTTACAAACCACATGTGGGAAGAGAGGCGCATCCCTAATAAATAGTCCAAGTCATCAAGTCCAGGTTTTTGTGGGGTTTTAAGTTCTCAGGACTGACATAGTTTGAGGATTAGTGTTAGCTTTGGAATAAGCCAATCACCTCTCCACTGAGGACAAGAACAATTTATTCCATGTTAATGGAAAAAAGTGGAAGATTTTGGCTCAACAAATGTGCATTTGGATATATGTGAGCATACATGCAAATGTACATATGTGCCTATGAATATATATGCATTTTGTATATTTCTAGCTTTCATTGTAAGAATTTTAAACATTTTTCTTTTGTTTCATTGAGTTGCTATGAGTATAAAAATAGGATGAGTGATGTTGTCCAGGAAATGTATGAGAAATTTCTGGGCATTTTAAACCTGTGGATAGCATTGTGATTTATAACATTTTACTTGGTATGGTAAAATGTTCATTCAGAGTAGCTCTTAGGACGTACAGTTCTTTTATTAGAACTCACAGAAATTGAGAATTATCACTGTTAATAAAGCAGTTCCAAAGCAGACATAATGAAGGAGCTTATCTATTGCCTACCCATTGGCAGAGCCAAAAATCCTGGTTATAGATTTAAGTGCGTGTATTTAAAATGAAAATCACAGAATCAGATAAATTAGGCAAAAAAGTGTGTGATGAAAGGTGTGATGAAAGAGTTCTGTAAGAAACTAATCCAGAGCTGTCTTCTGGGCGCTGCCCAAAGCCTAACAGTGCTGGTAAGAGGGCTGATAGAGTTGTGAGTGATGTAATTATGTATTCTTACTCCACCCTCACAAACTATAACATCTCTGTCAAGCACTAATTATTCTGCACGGCATTCTTGGAATCGAGGTTTTCAGTGTATGAAGCATCTTCACCAGGTTATGGAAGAAGTAGGTTGGATCAAATGCTCCTTAATCGCCTTCCTGCTTTGGCGTCTGTGAGTGTCCATGTTTACACCTCAGGTTTTCCTGTAGGGATGACCTTTAATGTCAGTCAGTTTCATGAGTACAGGCTGGGGAGGGAAGAAGGCTGCTCTGACACCCAGGTGACTTGCCTCAGGTGACTCCGCACGGAGAGCTCCTGCCAGATGCGGCAGAACCTGCCTAGGTCACTCCCTGCCATCACTGTGCACCGAGCATCTCTGTAAAAGTACCATGCTTGTGTGGGGACAAGGGGCATGGGAACCTTCTCTCCTTTCCACTCAATTTTGCGCTCAACCTAAATCTGCATTAAAAACTAAAGTTTACTGGGGCGCCTGGGTGGCTCAGTTGGTTGAGCATTTTGCCTTCGGCTCGGGTCATGATTCCGGGGTCCTGGGATCAAGCCCCATGTTGGGCTCCCTGCTCAGTGAGGAGTCAGCTTCTCCCTCTCTGTCTGCCACTCCCCCTGCTTGTGCGTGCTCTCTCTCTCTGTCAAATAAATAAATAAAATCTTAAAAAAAATAAAAAATAAAGTTTATTAATTAAAAAAAAACAAACTAAATACCAAACAGTATGACAATTCTTCAAAAAAAGTAAACATGGAATTACCATATGATCCAGCAATTCCACTTCTGGGTATGTACCTAAAAGAACTGAGAGCAGAGACTTGGACAGACGTTCCTGTAGCATTATTCACAATAGCCAAAAGGTGAAAGCAACCCAAATGTCGATCGGCAGATGAATGGATAAGAACAATGTGGCATATACATACAATGGAATATTATTTGGCCCTAAAAAGATACAAAATTCTGACACATGCCACAACATAGATGAACTTTGAAGAAACTAAATGAGATAAGCCAGATACAAAGGGACAAATGTTGTATGATCCCACTTATATGAGGTGTCTAGAGTTGTCAGGCTTATAGCCAGAAAATAGAATGATAGGTGCCAAGGTTTGGGAACAGAGGGGAATGGGGAGGTGGTGTTAAATGGGTAGTTTCACTTTGGGAAAATGAAAAAGTTCTGGAGATGGATAGTAGCGATGGTTGTACAACAGTGTAAATGTACTTAATGCCACTGAATTGTACTCTTAAAAATGGTAAATGTTGGGGCACCTGGGTGGCTCAGTCGTTAAGCGTCTGCCTTCGGCTCGGGTCGTGGTCCCAGGGTCCTGGGATCGAGCCCCGCATCGGGCTCCCTGCTCCGCGGGAAGCCTGCTTCTCCCTCTCCCACTCCCCCTACTTGTGTTCCCTCTTGCTGTATCTCTCTCTGTCAAATAAATAAATAAATAAATAAAATCTTTAAAAAAAATGGTAAAGTTATGTATATTTTACCCCAGTAAAAATAAATTAATTAATTAATGATTTTTTTTTAACTGATTACCAGAGCTCACTTTCCTTCCAAGAATGCTGTGCAGAATAACTAATCAGTGTTTGACAAGGTTGTTATAGCTTGTGAGGGTGGCATGAGAATTGACAGCTGTGTCCCTCATACCTCCCGCAGCCCTGATTCTTTCCCCGCACCTTTTGGGCAAGGGCAAGGGATCTACAGAATGTGTACTTCAGTCTCAGGGATGGGTTTCCTCTCAGGGCAAGGACACGTTTGTCAGAAACTACCAGAGCAATTTGCCATAAACAGCTGTAATCGCTACCAAATGCCACTGACACATACAGGAAAGCTGTTTCACTGTGATGGAGGAGTGTGTACCTACCTGTGCTCCTGTAATGGGACTGCTCAGTTCGTCTGAATTGTGTGTTCATGAATGAGTCTGCGTATACAGTGCCCCATAGTGCACGGGGTTATGGCACTGTGTGCATCGCTGTGAGACATACCAGGTCCTCATCAGTATGGTGGATGCTGAGGCACAAACCAGGGAATGTGGACTTGATTATAATATAGCCACCGACTGAAGCCTAGTAGAAAAAAGGGAAAGCTATGGAAGAAAATTAATAGCAAATAATTCTCCTCCAACGGGGCCTCAAATTATTATAAGGCCTGTTTTACAGACTCCAAATGAAATATAATTTACCCCTCATCACCAAATCACTGTCATATTAGGTGTTAGTGTAGCTGTAAATCACCGAACAATCTAGTGAGTCCTGCAGTTCTGTGAGGAATATGCAGGATTGAACTTATTACTAGGTTAGTCTCTTCCGGCCCTACTTTGGGGAGATTTTGCTTTTTTCTGTGTTTCTTGAAAGCTGGACTTGGAGAATGATCAGCAGATTCTCATGAGACCCAGTAGCCAGGCTTTCTTCAAACCTCTTGTATTACGTTCAGGGCCTGCTCTTAGGTCTGACCAGGGCTTGTAATTCCTGAAGAGCAGTGCATAAGGACTCATAGTTCCAAAAAGCTCAGAAACCTCTGTCCTAAATTATCCCACTCCCTCTTAGGAAGGAGGAAGGAATAATCAGGGAATAACCAAGATTACTTGTGTGTGTGTTTGTATGTATTTGGTTTAAGGAAAAGGTATAACCAAGAAAGAGAGAAAATAAAGTCATCAGTGTTAAAAGTACAATATGTATAAATCAGTCCCATCATTTCTACCCAGACTTTTCAAACCTGCTTAGAAATAAACCCTCTAGGTGATGGAGACAGGGCCAAGTAAAGGTTTCAGCAGCTAAGATACCAGAAACTGGAATTAAAGGTTTTTACAGAAAAGAAAATCCAGGGCAGCAAGTCAAAGGGAGAGAAAAGCAAGTGTTTATTCATCCTTGACATCCACATGTGGCTGGCTGCACCCTGAGCTTGAGTTGAAGTGACATAGCTATAGAATCAAATCAAAATAGATTCAGCCCCATGAGTTCAGAGACCATGATTTTTAGATGGACACACTGACACAGATTTCCCCCCAGAGAAGACCAGCAAACCAAGTCTCCCAGGTGGAATGACATAAGGTAGAGAATACCAACAAAGATAGACCCTTGGGGGCTCCCCTTGTAGGCTCTCAAGTTTCCTAGGAATCAAATTGCCTGGTTCCAGACACTGAATTCATGTTTAGTGATGGCTTAGCTACCTGGAACCCAACTAACCAGAACCCTGAATTAACTAACCTTCACATTTCCCCACCCCCACTTCACCCCCTCCCATACACCCCACCCTACCTACCGCACACATCCCACTTCCCTTTTTCAGAAATAGAGATTCAGAAAACAAGATAGCTTTGGTTTAGTAAAGATGGAGAATATACCCAGGAGGGTATCTGTAGCTAGTGACACTGACCTGCTGAATCATTGAGAATGGTTAAATGTTTTAAAATTAGGAAAAGAAACTGCTTTGGAAATATTTTCAACAAAAAGCATTTCCTAGCTGTCTGTCAATTAACCAGAAAATTGAAACAAACAAAAATCTTCTGGTCCTCAATTAGTCCAGTTAACTGAAGTTTTATTGTACCTATTTTCATGCCCTAATTAGTAATCTAAAACTGTTGATTTACTAAAGAGAAATACACCATTTTTATTCTTCCTGAAAAACTGTGCAGGTTTTGGCTTTTACTGCCTTTCCAGTGCCACAGTTTAAATTTCAGATATTCTCCTTATGTTTATTATGTTTGGAAGCACTTTAAAAGTTGTGATATTAATGATATTAAGAGTAATATGGAAAATAATTTTATGAACATATGTATTTAGTTCCTAGAGTCATTGGAAAACCGTTGGCATAGTTTTGAAGCCAATTCTGTTGTGGTTTTTTTTTTAGGAATCTATGATATATTTATTTGTAGCATTCAGTTTCACAGTTATGTTCTGCTCAAGGCATCATCAAAATTAATTTTCATTCTCTGTGTATACCCCTAATGGTACAGATAGGGATGATATTACCAGCACGGTAATATACATTAATATGTAAATCAAAAATTTCAAATGATATTCCCTGTGAGTCTCCAAATAAACTCAGCCATGCATATTATAAAGCTGCTTTATAATATGTGATTATCAGTTGTAGCACCAATAGTTTATCAGCTTCTTCTAATAATTTCCAACCTATTTCTTTTAGAAATTATTTGTATGCTCTCTGGGATGTGCCTTTCATTAGCAAGGTGACAGCTCTCTCTGAGCCATGATTTAACCCAGGTGGGGTCACCACACTCTTACAAGGACACCACCCACCCTCCCCGATTAAATTGATCGTTGTGATGGCTCTAGCATCTGGAGAGTGCCCAGACCATGAATCATGATGAGGAAGAGCTGTATTTGCAAAGGTCTGGAGTGTAGCAGGATTCTTAGAGTCCTTGTAGTACTTAACTAGAAGCTGTAATCTATTGTTTCTAGTAGATTTTTCCTGTATTTCATGTCTGACTTGTCACCAGGCCAGATTATTATACTGGGTTCCATGTATTAAGTGTTTTTAATTACTAGGAAGAGCAGAATCAGAGAATAATTAATTGTTTCCTTTCATCAAAACAGAAGTAACTTTATTTTCCTGATTATGAAAGTGATATGTTTATTGTACCTAATTTATAAAATAACAGAATAAAGAATATAAATTATCTATAATCCAGCTACCTAGATAAAACCTGTTAAATACTTTTGTGTATTTTTCCAGACTTTTTTCAATTAATCAAATAATTCCAAATTTATAAGCAATACTCTGGACTGATTATATCCTACAAATTTGGTGGAGTTTAGGAATGATGACTTAAGATATCAGTTTCTATGACAGTGATCTCCTAGTTTCTTATTTTTCTCACTTAAAATTACATTAATCAACTCTTATAAGAACAGATACCTGTGTAGACACACCATTATCTTTATCAAGTAGAAATCAGTTTTAACTGGTTTTTGGTTTTTTTTTTTCATTTCTGCACCTTGTCAAAAAAATGATTACTGAGTGGCCCTGCAAGATCCTAATGGGCCTCTGGAATCATAAAAGAAAGATTTAATTATGTACAAGATGGTTTTAGTGTTAGATCAACTAATTGTGTTCTAGTTACTTAAAAATTCATATTCAGTATGCTCTACGGAATTTGCCAGAAATGGGAAAGTTTGGTTAGCCAGATCCCCCTTTCCCCATCCATAATCCAAACGATATGTTCTCCAGTAGAACTCTAACTTTATACCTGATGGTAACAAAATATGATTCAAATATATCCTTTCTTGTGCTACGAATCGAAGTTTTCTTTCAACTTTGTATCCTTTATCCCCCTTCAAAGAAACTTCTCTTCAAATTCTTCTGGTGTAGTGTTATAGTTCCTGGGATTGGGCTGATAACTGTGTGCTTCCCTTTGGAGAATGCTACGACTTTGGTTTTTGTTTTTTTGGGTTTTTTTTAAGATTTTATTTATTTGACAGAGAGAGAGCACAAGCAAAGGAAGAGGGAGAAGCAGGCTCTCCGCTGAGGGGGGAGCCTGATGCGGGGCTCGATCCCAGAACCCCTAGCATCATGACCTGAGCCAAAGGCAGACACTCAAATGCCTAAGCCACCCAGGCACCCTGAGAATGCTAGGACTTTGGATCAGGATGAATCCTAACATGTAGTCAAGGTTAAGAAGGACTTTGAGCGCTGAAAGAAAACCCTGATTAACAAAAAAAAATAGGGGATTGTTAAAAGATTCATCTGAGAAACGTTGTAGGAATATTATCTGCAAGGCTTTTGTCAATAGAATAGGAAGTCTATGATAAGCAATTGCTAGAATAGATTTTGTTTTAAAAGATTGATCTATATTTGTCATGGGTATGACTAGGTCTTCTCCCCTGTATAAGACTGAAGTTCTTTGAAAGCAGATTCTTCCAGGTTCTTCTCTCTGCATCCCTTCACATCCTCTGTGTCCTTGTTTATGATCGGGACTTGGTATGTATTGAATTAATATTTCTGTGGCTCTTGAGTGACAGATGAATGAATGTGCTCAGTTCAGGTCCTACATTTTGCCTTCTTGCTACCGAAGTCAAGGGGTGCTTTGATAATATCCGTGATTGTTAAATGCCCGGGGTTGGTTGGCTACAGGTGTGGGGAAGTGGTATACAGTACTTTGATCCTCCCTAGGAGAAGGAGATGCTAATGTGGATAATAAGAATTTGCTTCTTTGTCTTTAGTTTCAGTTTGACCGCCTTGCTTCACTGAGTCACAGCGCTCGCTCTCCAGTGATGGGCATGCCATTTAAGCCCGAGACTGTCCCTTGGAGTGTTTATGACATTGGACCTGAATTTCCCATTGCATGAACAGCCAGCATTTGTCATAAAATTTCAAGGACCCATTAAGTTATTTGGTTTGTAGTTGACGTTGAGATTAACTTTCTCTAACCTAAACCAGTGAAAACCAAAATGCTCCTCACCACATAAAAGTTTTGCTTTCGCTGTGTTCAGACCCCTCCCACCTCCTCAGAGCACAGTCATTTGGAGTCTAGTTTGGGGGCGGTGTGGTTGTATCTCAGTGGTGTATGACCCACTTTTTCGTAACACTTAATTACCCATGTTTTTACAGCACTAGTCAGAAGGTCTGACGATAGTGGACTATAACCCAAAAACGGTTTTCTGATACACCTCATCAGGGCTGCTCTAGTACCGTGCGTTATCGGAAGAAGGTGTTAGCTCCGCAGGGCGTGTGTTAACTACCAGAGGATGACAGAACATTTCCTCTAGTTCCTGGATAATGAGCAAGCACACAGGTAAAGAAAGACGCCTTTCTCAGAGTTGCCTCCTTTTGTGTCTTAATTATTTTTGTTCGCTGACTTTTAAATATTGATCACTACCTGCATATGTTTGCTGTTGAGGTCTGCAGAGGGCTCGGAAGAACAAGCATTTTAATTGCCGCCCCGGGACCTTACTAATTTAACTTTCCATTACAAGTCTAAAGAGATGGTAAATCAAGAGTAGACTCTCATCTCTGTCCTCTGTGTGCCCCTAGAAAACGTCCTCTTCATCACTGTGCTTTTCTTGTTTGCTCTCGAAGCGTCTGTCTGTCAGCATCAGCCGCTTGGCGCCGCAGCTGAGTTTATGCTGGGTGGGCTGTCGGCCGTGAGGTGGGGACTGTGGCCAGAGCGGACAGGGAGGAGGGTGCACAGGAGCGATGGGGTTTGGCAAGGGGATACCGGGCCTTGATGAGCATTGTTCCACCGCGAACTAAAAGCAGATGTAGGGCAAGTGATAGTGACCCCACTTCGGTGAAATCATTTCCGACAGTCTGCACCGTTTTAGAAATGCTTCTGCTTCTGATAATCACTTTGGTTCATTTGAAGAACTTTTAAAACGCTGTCATTGTTTCAAAACAAAATGTGGTGTAGGTATCATCTTCCTGAATGTACAGAAATGTTTGTGGGTGCATTTCTTTGCTGAAAGTTTGTTGCCATGTGGCTCGCGGATCACGCTTGCCTGTGCGCTGAACGACATACCAGCATGGAGTCTTGGAAAACGCCTGTAGATAAGTCAGCGTTGTTTTCCCTGAAAGTCCTGATACAGAAAAAGAGTGAAAGTACCAACACTAACTGGAAAAAATGTCACTCATTTTAGCCTCTTTGCATCCCTTGTTAGGACAAACCCTGGGTTGGGTTTTTTTACATTTGTGAACTTGTGCGGTAGGTGGAGCAGTGTGGGTGGCCCAGAAAAAGTAGCGGTTAGAATAAGATTTTCCATTTATTGCCCTTTGTGCATGGCTAAAAATAAGATTCATACAAATCAGAATATGTAGTGCAAGCACAATCACTCTGTTAATTCTGATGACTGGCTTGCCCACATCTTTGCATCTGTCTGGTAAGTGGTGCATTGGGAGATAAATGTGACTCTGTTTAAGCAGCAAGAGGTGGCCAGGTTTTTGCGTTGTTTGTCTGCATGTGCTAGTTTATCAGCATTTTCCCCTTCCGAAGGGAGAAAGACACAACTCATACATAAACAAATTGTGTCGATGGAAGGTTGAAAGAAGAAGTGATAGGATCTTCTAATCTTTTTTTAAAAAGTAATTGCCTTGTTTGAAATGCTCTTTTAAAACATCCATCTTTTTGACTCATTGTTAGAAAGTTGTTTCTTGAAGACTCGTAGAACAGCAAGGGAAGGATTTCTTAGCAGTGTTGCCAAGAGATTAGCCACGTCTTCTGTTTGTGGATTGATGGGACTGGTGAGGAACGGGGGGGACAAGGATGAGGACATGCCTGTCCTGGAATGCCCTCCATGGACACAGATGGGGGGGCAGAAGTTAACCAAGTAAAAACTCCCCTTCCTCTGACTGCTGACTCTACTTCAACCACAGTAAGTGATAACATGTCAGTTTGTGGCTAGAAGAAACACCAAAGAGAGGTGGCGTCAGCGTTCACAGGGAAACTTGTACCTTCGTGATCCCAGTGATGGTGCTGTCCCCATTCCACTGGCTGAGTGGCTGTGGCATTTCCAAAGAATGAGAATGTCTGCAAGTGTTCTGAGACTTTCAGGTTGATGTAATTTGTAAAATGAGATGAGTCAAGAGGGCAGTCATTGCAGAAGCCTCTGGAAATTGAAGACTGCAAATCACATTCCTTATTGGCTTCTCCAACTGAGGCAGACAGTAAGGAAGGCATGGTGGTTAAAAGCAAAGCAAGAGCTTTAGGAGAAAGAGGACTCGGGACCAAATCTTAGCTTAGCTGTATGCTAACCTTGATCTGTTTACTTAACCTTTCCTAAGCCTGGTTGTTTTTATTTGAAAACGGGAACAGGGATAGTACCTACCTCATAGGTTTGTTGTGGGGATTAAATGAAATAACGTATATGAAACACAAAGCCAGCACTTAATAAATTAATGGGGTTGTTACTCTTATTTGTGCCATTGTAACATAGGAATATGTTGGAGAATTTTAGGGCACTTGGGGGTTTCCCCTCTATGCTTGGGGTACAGATTCTGGAATTAAATGGACATACAATCAGCCTCTTGTTCATTGTTTCTTAGTCAGAAAGCTGCAGGTCATTTACAGAGTAGTTTTGTTGCTCATAGGTTTACCGATGCCATCTGGGGGTATTTCTTTATTTTGCCATTCAACCAGCACAATGTAAGCCTCTCTTTCCTTTTAAGATTAATACTGTGTTGAGCATATTCAGTTATTTTTACCTTCTCGCTATGTTTTTTATTTAAACATGGATAGTTCTAACATCTGTGCATGTTAATTGTAGTACCTGCTGATACACATTCTGAAAGAGAGAGCACTAATGGTGTAATCAAGTACAATTTTAAATATTTCAGGTGGGAATGGGCAAAACTTCAGGAGCAATTAGTTTCCGTGGTGGTATAATTCCCTGCAGAAAATATTGCATCTGTTACAATTCTGGTTACTAGTCAATCCTAGAGATGACCAGATACTGACAGGCAGAAAACAATTACTTTTGCTTCTTTTTATTATTTTTAAAAAATTATTTACTGTTTAATGTAGTGTATTCCTGCCCTTCTAAGAGTCTTTCTGCCCACCAAATTTTTCCATTAAAAAAAAAGAAAACATATGGACGCCTGGGTGGTGCAGTTGATTAAGCGTCTGCCTTTGGTTCAGTTCATGATTCCAGGGTCCTGGGATCAAGTCCCACATCAGGTTCCTTGCTGAGCGGGGAGCCTGCTTCTCCCTCTCCCTCTGCCTGGCGCTCTGCCCACTTGTGCTCTTGCTCCCTCTCTCTGACAAATAAATAAATAAAATCTTTAAAAAAAAAAAAAGTAAATATAGGGGAGCCTGTGTGGCTCAGTTGTTTAAGTGTCTGACTCTTGATCTCAGCTCAGATCTTGACTTCAAGGTTGTGATTCAAGCCTCGCATTGGGCTCCACGCTGGGCATGGAGCCTACTTAAAAAAAAAAAAAAGTGGATATATTTTATATTTCATAATAAGGTCATAATTGCATAAGCATCACTTAGTTTCTTTGGTTAACCTTTAGTATTAGATGCTGATTTCACATCAGACTCTTCCTTCAACCTCCTCCATGACCTTCCCGGGATACAGTTTTTTCATTTATCAAATTAAAAAAGAAATTATGACTGCACCTTGACTTTCCCTCACCTGGGACCTGACAAGAAGTGATAAATGAGATCAATAAGCTAAGGAATTAAAATATGGAAGTGATAGAAAACAGTGATGGCTTGGTTTTATCAATTGATGTATTTTGCTAGTTGGTTTTTTTTTTTTAATTTCTCTCCAGTTTTTTTTTTTTTAATGGTCTGTCCTACTCACTGACAGATACAACTTCTGACTTGTAATTTATATATCAACATCATCATTGGGGTTTCTGGGCTTTTAATGTTAGTACCCAATAGGCTGGGGTGAAGATGTTTCTCAGGTCAGCTTTGCCAGTAAGATCTCTTTCATTAGAATGGTGCCCAGGTTCTTACAGCGTATCTAGACAGTGCTGCTTATTAAATTTTTTTCTGTTGAATGAAATGGAAGAATGCTTTTTATTCATTTATTTATTTATTTTAGTTTTTGATGTGTAGTGTTCCATGATTCATTGTTTGCATGTTACACCCAGTGCTCCATGCAGTACGTGCCCTCTTTAATACCCATCACTGGGCTAACCCATCCCCCACCCCCCTGCCCTCTAGAACCCTCAGTTTGTTTCTCGGAGTCCGTAGTCTCTCATGGTTCGGAAGAATGCTTTTTAGAGCAAATCGTTTGAGGTTACTAACAAAGTTCTTGGCATTGCGGATATAGCTTTAGTCCCCTCCACGAACACATACACTCCCCATTATCTCTGCCTGCCTTATCATATTTTACCATAGACTGAAGTTTCTGTAAAAACCATAGGCAAAAGAAGATGATGAATGAGGCTATGGCTGTGATTTCCTCCCACACCTTCATAAGGAATGACAGAGACTCTGAAATCCATCCCATTGATATACCGTGTGCTTCTTCCTGGATAACAGCCAGTTTTAACCTATCCTTCATGTGCAATTTGAGGGTACTGGCTGGGCCGAGCTCATTATTCCTTTGGTTGAATAATGTAAAGCATTTGCAATGGAGATTTACTCTAATGATGTATTTTAAGTGCACGTCCGCATTGCTGGTTTAATGCACTCAGTCATGGAATGCTTTAGAGTTTATTGCTAATGGATGAATCCTCGGGAAAATCGGAATTTTCAATAAGATTGACATTTGGAGTGAGAAATATAAATCTAATGAGAGCATTTTAACCAAGGTGTGTAATTAGGGCAAAATGGAGTAGATTTGTACGCGCACACTACAGAAGGGCACAGCAGAAGGTGAAATTGCACGCTCTGCTATGAATGAGGGATGAAGGCTGATGTATCAGTGTCAGGCCACGACACTATGGAGTATAAATGACACTGTCACCAAGTGCTGCACAGGGTCCGGGGGGACTTCCACTCCAGTAAATTACGTTACTGACAACGTTGTATCAGAATGAGAGGAGGGAGGAGAAAGCTGTCAGCACCAAGTGGAAGGTATTACAGTCCAACTGGCTGCAGGGATGGAAGTCACTGGTTTCCCTTCTACCTGGATATTTGGTATTCTCCTTTGTTAGTTAGTCCACAGAAGTTACAAATGCATACCTGTAAAAGCACATCATGTCCACTTGGGGTCTAGGTTATGTGGTCAATCGCAAGGGAATAAGCGTAAGTTGATTTGTATGAATTGGTTAGTGTTGGAATGTCTTTCTTGTTGTTTGTAGCCGGGTGTATTAGAAGTTCAGTATAAGCTTGCCCTTATTTTCTTTTCTGTTAGTGAGGATTCCACCTACATTATTAGGATGCGATCATCATTCTCTCTGTAACATTGTTTCCTCTCAAACCCTGCTTTAATAAGAACATATGTTTCTTTAATCCTCTCCTAACACTGTTTCCTCTCAGCACCTTCCCTCCCTAAGGGAAACAAATTGAACTGGCGCATAGCATTTCGTTTTGTGAAAGAACTCAAAGTTAAGAACAGTTGATTCCTAGAGTGCAATTTGTGAAAATGACTTTTTTCCCTTCTATTTTCTTTTATCCCCCTGCCGTGAAGTGAGGCCACCCCTTTTTTGGTCCATCTGTCACACTATCTCTAGGGAAATATTAGGAGAAGAGACTAAGAGCATTGATTGTCCGGCTGCCTTCTGAGTCATTGAAGATGCGCTAGTCACCTTTGTCTGGTTTGACCTCTAATGTCAGTTCTTGAAAAAGGCAATTCCAAGTGCTCTGGAATTAACATGGTCACTTCTGAAGCAGAAAGTAAGTGTCTTCTTCTCTGTGGATAGATATTTTGAAACAACATACTTTCTGGCTTTCTTAAATATGTTGTACATTGTCCTTAGGGAAATAAACCTGATAAGCATCTCTCATAATTTGTTAACAGGAAGAACACATAGTATTCTGCAGAATGTCTCTGTAACGCTTCCAGATGGCAGGTTTTAAGCAACCTTTCTGAAACAGGACACAAATAGGCAACAGTGGCAATAATAATATCTTGGATTTGACTTTTATTCTTTCTAAAATATACTCTATCCATATCATCTGTATGCTTTAGTCTTTATTTTATAGCTATAGTTATAGTCTTATTTTATTCATCCAAGCATAAAACTTAGTAAAACCAAGATACTTGGAAAACTAGTTTTGAGGGTGGATAGGAAAAACCTAGGTTAACAATAAGATAGTTGATATTTCTGTTTTATGTAAGGTACCATCACCTTAAAAAAAATCTTGGTTGATGGGGGCACCTGGGTAGCTCAGTCAGTTAAGTGTCTGACTCTTGATTTCAGCTCGGGTCTTGATCTCAGGGTCATGATTTCGAGCTCGTCGTTGAGCCCAACACGGAGCCCACTTTAAAAAAAAAAAAATGTTAGTTGATGGTTCTAAAATAATAACTCACTGTAAAAAACATGATATAAAATGTCTTACTGCCATGTGCCATCCTCAGGATACAGACTGTGCTTATAGACTTTGCTTTATTTACTAAAGCTGTACAAAAGTCTAGGACTCTTTGCTATATGGGAAATGAGAGTCTCTCCCTGAATAAACTCACCAGAATTTTTTCCTTTTTTCTTAAGTTTATTTTGACGGCAGTGCGTGCCTTATATCTCATTCTCTCTTTGTCTGTGACATCAATCGGGAAATCACAAGTGTTCTGTTGTTTGCCACAATAGTACACATGCAGTGTATTTCTTTGTCCCGGCCTCTTGATACAGCATGCTATCAAACTGCATCTTTGGGTTTTTCTGAATTGAACCTGATGGAAGAAATTTAACAGCATCTAGCATGGAACTGGTTTAGACACTCCTCCGTTCTGTAGAGGTTCCTTGTCTTTCCTATCCGTGTCTGACTATATTCTCTTCTTTTTCTTACATTAAAATTGGAAAGGGAGAAAGGGGATGCTCCTTAGGAGATACAGGTCTGTGGAGAGTTGTGAGTACTCATTCGGAAGCTATTCTTAGTTCAGAGAAAATAATGAACTTGAGCTTTGAGTCCTGCTGAATCTCCCATTAACAATCCTACCATCCTCACCACCTCTCCACCTGACTATGTTTTCCCCGAAGACGACTGATATTTTCCCTAATATTCTGAATGGAGTGTCTTCCAAGTGAAGCCCATCTTGGAAGGAATTGGCTCTGGTTGCCCAGCAGGCCCACCTCTTTAATAGTTTATTGGATGATTCTCAATTGTCCTTTTAAGTGCTTCTATTTTACATTGCCTTGAAGCCTGCTCTGTAGAAGAAACTTTTTTGTGGACCTTGACTTACTCATCAGAAGCCAACCCATTAACATTAGCACTTCACTTACATTATCGTTATGGTGTTTCCAAATGACAGCTGCTCCCACACCGCAGTGTTCCCCTGAGTTCCCAGTGCTGCAGAAAAAGAGACTTTTGTTCTGACTTGATGAGGAAAAAAAATGCAAACAACAACACCAGCTCCACCACCAGAGATCCTATAAAGACATGTTCAAATGAACAATAAGGTCGTTTGTTCACATATGACATAAGGATATAAGAATTTAAACAATCAGACCCCTTGTGAAATGTGGCAAAATATGCACCACAAACGTGAAGTTCTCTGTCTCATGGAAAGCAGTTTTTACATGGGCTTCAAGAAACCCATTAACGTATAAACCACC
This sequence comes from Mirounga angustirostris, assembly GCF_029215605.1. Lineage (NCBI taxonomy): Eukaryota > Metazoa > Chordata > Mammalia > Carnivora > Phocidae > Mirounga > Mirounga angustirostris. The sequence goes on along the minus strand of NW_026991716.1, from coordinate 77,109,303 downwards.
CTTTAAAAAAAGAAATGGGGGCGCCTGGGTGGCTCAGTCGTTGGGCGTCTGCCTTCGGCTCAGGTCGTGATCCCAGGATCCTGGGATTGAGCCCCGCATCGGGCTCCCTACTCAGTGGGAAGCCTGCTTCTCCCTCTCCCACTCCCCTGCTTGTGTTCCCTCTCTCGCTGTGTCTCTGTCTGTCAAATAAATAAATAAAATCTTAAAAAAATAAAAAATAAATAAATAAATAAAAATAAAAAAATAAAAAAAGAAATGAAAATCACTTGTCTCGCTGCAACATTAAGGCAATTTCTGTTCTAAGGAAAGCTAAAATGCATTCATTTATATAAAGTACATGCACTATAATTTGTAAAAAAAATACAGTACTCTATTAGGAAATGCAGTGCCTCTTCCCTCCTTCACCTGAAATTCGGAAATCCATCATTTTGTCAAGACCCTTCTTCCTTTGGATAATATTTATTTCTTCAAAATGAAAAAAAAAATTCCTTTAAATCACTTAGATTCTAGATGAAGTTTTAAGGCTTGATAACAGTTCTGTAAATCCTCTGACATTGGTGAAGCATGAAGAGGGAATAAGCCTGCTTTAAAGGGAAATTTTAATTGAATTTACTTTTATTTGAGCCCTATCCTTCTTCGCTTTGAGCCTTAAAGGGAGGTTTGGTATATTTGCAAACCCCAACAGGGTGATGGCAGGAAAATGCAGAGATCTCCTTGTAAGCTTGGATCGGGGTCTCTTGACAATACCTCAGAATTGTTCCTATTTTGATGAGTCTGATATTTAAAATGTGACCTTCCAGGATAAGGGAGCAGGGAGGAGCACGATTTCACTGGCCAAAGGTGCTCCACTGAGCTGGCTTACTATTATTATACTGTGAAGACTTTTAAGTATTTGCAGATGGATATATATACAGCATCCTTGCAGAATCCTCTTAATTGAAGAAATGTTTCATCTCTATCTCTGTTGACAGAAAAGATTGCCTACTGATAATTGCTTTGCTTAAGTGTCTGATAATATGCCAGGAATGAGAGCATTCTGTGTTAGGTCATCTTTAATTATGCATGTACCACCTGTCAGCTCTAAATCAGCACCAGATTAGATCCTCATGGAGTCAGTACCAGGAGGGCTGGGGGGAAGCTGAGGTGATCTCTTTTAGAAATAACAAAAATAGATAGTAGTAAACATGGCTTATAACCTGCAGATTTTTTTTTTAGGGAACCTCATCTTCATTGTTCTGGACCGGGAATAAGCTATTGGTACATCTGAGAAATGTTTGAAAGCTTGCCCAAGCTACCTCAAGTAAAGATAAATCACTGCGAGAGAAGATGGTAGTCCCATCTGTTGCATTTCCTTTTTGCTCCTTCTCGTCATTGTAAATGAGCCAGGGAAAAGCTCAGAAACATTTTTTATAAGCTATGTGAGGACAGGAAATATGTTAACGATGTTAGATTTCATACATTTCAGGGGTTTTTTCAGTAGTCGGTTGGCTTTTTTTAGAAGGACAAATGTGGGTTGGAAATAATGCTTGTTACCCTCTGTCAGCTTTTGATAGTTTTATTCTCACTTTTCAGGGTTGTTTGGGACTTTCTGGTGGGATGTTTAGGGTTCTTTACAAAGGGTTCTGTTCTCTCTTCTATCCTTTGATATTTTGGATTTGTGAGAGATGTTTCTCTTTGTTCACCTGTCAGAGGTTTCAGGGACGCCTTGAGTTGTTGTGCACTTTTCAGAGGAGGGGGTTGGATGACCGAGAGGCTGCAGGCAGAGAAGGAACAAGCAGAAGGAAATAACAGGTGGATGAGTTACCACGTCTTGAGTTTCTTGAATTCCCCTGCCAAGGTGAGGTTCCTAGCCTGTCTGCTTTCCAGTCTGAGAAAACAGCCTTGGTAAGAGTTTATGAATAATAGCCTTAGAAACAAGAATTTAGAGATCCTTAAATGCCTTATTTCAAGCATTGCTATCTAGAGGCATTGAAGAGAACAACAGGTCTGCTGATAAAGGGCCAAAATCTCTGACTCCTGTGAAGTCCTTCCCAAGCACCGTGATCTACCTCAGCCCTCTGAAGGAACCTTGGCCACTTTTGAATACTTGAGGCACCATTTGCTTTTCAACCCTAATCACACAGTCCACTGAAATGGAAGTATGGCCTCTGAAAAGAAGACCAGGGTCAAAATACTTATGACCATAACATTGCCAGTGTTTTGGCTGTTTAATGCTCACTTAATATTTGCAGTACACAGGTGTTCTATGAAGAATGTTAAACCCCATACAGGAGATACTTCTTAAAACAGGAGAATTTGGTTTATTCCAGGCCTTCCTTGACAGAAAAGAACATCAGAGAAGGAAGTGAAGCCAGAAGAAAACTGAAGAAAAGAATCGAAAAGAGGAGACATGGGGAGGTGGGGGAGGGGAGCAGTCCTGCCATGTTCTCTCATGCCAGCTCATCTTTGCAAAATCCCTCCCATCTACCTGGAAAGCTCTTCCACTCTCTCCACCTGGTTGACTCTTGCTTTGAGTTGTTCAAGCATCATCTCCAAGAGCTTTCTTCGCTTCTTTCAGGCTGAATTAGCTGCCCATCTTCTGGGATCCCACAGCACAGTGCCTGCCGCCTTCATGGCACTTATCATGCCTTACTGCAAGAGCTTGTTTATTTCTCTTTCTCCCCAACACAGTGGTTGCTGAAAAAGCTAACATTATCTTAATTGTGACAGTAGAACTCACATGCCCAGAGAAAGAAAGAGTAGTAATGATTTCATTGGACTCCACAGTACTTAGAGCACATTAACTGCATTTCAAACAATTTTAATAGTACATGTGGCAAGGGGAATAGACAAATTTGAGTATAGTTCATGAACAGGTATCAGGAATGGAAAGGCCATCGGAGAGTGTGTCCTGTAACCGGTGTTTGAAGGAACTGAGGAAGGATAGCCAGAAGAGAATAAGAATGGGAGACACAACAGCTGTGCTTAGATAAAGGAAAGACTTTGTCACTCTGGAAAAAGCAGAACCAAAAGGTAGGAGTTATAGAGAACGAGATTTGGGTTCAGAACAATAATTTTCTTGTGGCTAGAACTAGCTAGCAGTGGAACCAGTGGCCCCATTTTGTAGTAATGAATCCCCCATTAGTGGAATGAGAATCATTATGTTTTGGGGCCATGTTTGGGAACTGCTATAAACAAGATTCCCACACTGTGTGGGAGCACAAACCAAATACCTTACCATTATGGAGAGTTTTGTTTTTTTATTTGAGTACATTTGACACACAATGTTACATTAATTTCAGGTGTACAACACAGTGACTCAACTTCTCTATGCATTATGCTATGCACACCACAAGTGTAACTAGCTACCACCTGTCACCATACAATGCTATTACACTATCACTGACTATGTTCCCTATGCTGTGCCTTTTATTCCTGTGACTTATTCATTCCATTATTGGAACCCTGTATCTCCCACCCCCTGTCCCTCTGGAAACCATTTGTTTCTTCTCTATTTATAGATCTGATTCTGCTGTTTGTTTGTTTGTTTAATTTTTATTGTTATGTTAATCACCATACATTACATCATTAGTTTTTGATGTAGTGTTCCATGATTCATTGTTTGCATATAACACCCAGTGCTCCATTCAATACTTGCCCTCTTTAATACCCATCACCAGGCTAACCCATCCTCCCACCCCCCTCCCCTGTAGAACCCTCAGTTTATTTCTCAGAGTCCATTGTCTCTCATGGTTCGTCTCCCCCTCCGATTTCCCCCCCCTTCATTCTTCCCCTCCTGCTATCTTCTTCTTTTTTTCTTAACATATATTGCATTATTTGTTCCAGAGGTACAGATCTGAGATTCAACAGTCTTGCACAATTCACAGTGCTCACCATAGTACATACCCTCCCCAATGTCTATTACCCAGCCACCCCATCCCTCCCACCCCCCCCACTCTAGCAACTTTTTAAATTCCACACATGAGTGAAATCACACGGCATTTGTCTTTCTCAGTCTGACTTATTTCACTTAGCCTAATACCCTCCAGGTCCATCCATGTTGTCGCAAATGGCAGGATCACATCCTTTTCATGCCTATGTAATATTCCATTATACACACACACACACACACACATATACACACCACATGTTCCTTATTCATTCGTCTATCGATGGATAGGTTGCTTCTGTATCTTGGCTATTGTAAATAATACAGCAATAAACATAGGGATGCATATATCTTTTTGATGTTTTTTATTTCTTTGAGTAAATATCCAGTAGTTGAATTATTAGATCATCTGACCCTATGGTTATTTTTTTTTTATTTTTATTTTTTTTAGATTTTATTTATTTGAGAGAGACAGAGATAGTGAGATAGAGAGCACAAGTGGGGAGGAGAGGGAGAAGCAGGCTCCCCACAGAGCAGGGAGCCCGATGCGGGACTCGATCCCAGGACCCTGGGATCATGACCTGAGCCGAAGGCAGATGCTTAACCGACTGAGCCACCCAGGCGCCCCCTATGGTTATTTTTAAGACTCAGAGTCCCCATTCCATGCAGAGCCACAGTTAGGATGACCATGGGACAGCAGCCCAACCTCCACATGGCACCTTGTTGATCTGGTGCTCAGCCCTCATGGGCTTGCAATGTACAGGCTGAAGTTGGGGATGGAGTACAGGGCAGGGAGCTGGCTACTTCCTCAGGAAGTCTGTATGGTGAAACGGAAGGAGCACTGGATTGTGTCCCAGTTCACGTGCATCCTGGCCTCTTGCTAGCTGTGTGAGTGTGAGTGACTCCTCAAAGCCTCCAGTCTCCACATCTTGCCATGCAAAATAGAAATAATGTTCATTTCACAGAGTTGCCTTAAGGCTTATGTAAGGTAAGGGAGTCAGTCCTTCATGGACTGCAATGTGCTATCCATAGACAGGTACTTGTCCAGAGCCACAGCTCCAGCACTGATGGCCTGTGAACTCAGCGTTGTCACCAGCGCGATGGGCATCACTGCCTTCCTTGCAGGGTGCTGCAAGCAGGATGATGGAACAAAACGTCACACGTGAAAGCACAGTGCCTGCCACAGAGCAGGTGTTCTGGATGGTCAGCCTCATTTCACCCTCTGGAGCTGGGAGACTAGGAAAAGGACATCCTGGCTCACCCACCTCTGCTGCTCAGGTCCTTGGAAGGTTCTTTTACCTGTCCCCCGAGACTCGACCCGGTGCCCATACCCTCTCCTGTTGCCCTGTCATCTCAGCACGGAGCTGCCTTCTCCGCTTTTTCTGGGTTCTTCCTTCCTCTTCTACTTCCACGTCTTCCCAGTACTCTTTTCTTCTCTTTGCCATCTAATTTCCTCTTCTGTCTTTTTTTTCTGCATTCTGGGTAGGATTGTCCTGATAAGCACAAAGTTGAAAGTACTATTTCCTACAATTTTTTGTTCAAAATAAGAGGTTAGCTGGGGGGCGGGGGGGGGGGCGGGGAGGATGAGGCCTTTTTCATTTTCTTCTGAATTTGCTTTAAGTTACTATTTTTTTCAAATGTTAACATTTTCCCATCCCTCCATCCCTTGGGCTTGTAGTCATTAATTTGCCAGACACAGCAGCTGAGTGTCTCTATGACATTGCGGGAGTTAGGAGAGTGTCGTTCACAGGGAACCTAACCCATATATTAACTCAGACAGAGCAAATTGCTAAATAAAGAGCTCCAGAATGCCAATTTGATTCTCTTGTTCCCAGCCGTTCCCATTGAAAGGGGGTTGACGAGACAGAAAAAGCAATGGGCAGGGGAGGGGAACTTCCAACCGTTTTACCGAGTCAGAAATTAGAGCCCCGCTGTCCACATTCAGACATCTCTTTCATCCGTCCATCCACCCATCCAGTAAATGCTCAGGAGACAGGTGCTTGGCTAAGACCAGCAGAAGGCCCCGGACAGACACTAGGTGAGTGGTAGGGTCCCTGCCCTCAGCCTTCCTGGTATCTCCTCTGCCATTTGAGCAGGTAGAAGAGTGGCTCCTTTCGTCTGTGGTTCTGTATTCCCAGCCGTCCTCACAGGGTCTAGTGCAGCAACACAGGAGGGACAGTAAAAGCTGCAAGATGGAGGAAGAGAACGAAGGAAAACAGTCAAGGGAAGAAAGGAAATCATATTAGCTGTAGTGCGGGGGGTGTAAATTGCTACATGCACTGAGTACAACTTAATGATTGCAATGAGCATCCAGGGAAACATCGCTACATATGGAAATTTGAATAAAGTTTACAGGGAAGTGTGATGCTAATTTTCTTCATCTCTGTAGAAGTCAAAATGGAAGCCACACATTCTCTGGGTACATCCCTTAGAACACACATTTCTTCTGATTTTTCTCCCTTTAAGCTATGTTGCTTGCTATTTAGCAGAAAAATGCAACTTTACTCCTCTGGTCATTTCTGTCTTTTAATCAGAAAACTGAATTCTTTCCCTTCTAAGGAAAGTAAAAGAAAAAAAAATCCATTTCCCCCCATCTCTTGCTGATCATAATGTCTCTTTGGGGCCATTGACCTAGTGGGAAGAGCATTGCTCTTGTTCCTGGGTCAGCCTATGACCCAGCAGCTGCCAACTGATTTACTCATCTCCCTGGACCTCTGGGTCTTTGTGGGAAGGTCAGGAGGAGAAATGCCTGCCTTGTGTGCACCCCTGGGTTGTCCTGACAATCAAGTAAGAAGAGATGTATACAAAAGCACTTTGAAAACGAAGGTGCTAAATATGTAAGGAATTTTATTATGGAATATAACAATGTCAGTTTTATTTTTCACAGTATATTTATGGGTTTCTAAAATCTTAGCCTAACACTTGAGGTCATTTGCTATCTGCAATTTAGTCAACTGCCAAATTCCATTTAAAGGAAACTTGCAACATCCCAGAAGAGAAATAATTTTCTCCTTTTTTCCAGAAAATTCTCTGGACCTTTGTCTTGTTCACAAATATGCATGTTTTTTCATGCACCAATACAAAGATATCTGAGCTTTAAACTTCTACTCCTCTGGGTTTCCACAACACTTTGTTCCTATCTTCACTGCCCGCCACACTGCCCACTGCAGGGTTGCATAAAGCTCAGACCCCACCAGCAGAGGATGTAAGACATATATAAATAGTTGTGACGTGGGTAGCAGGTACCAATTTATTTGACAGGTAGAGCTGGGAGTAAGGGCATATCTGGAGGAGATACTAACCTTTGAAGCAGGATAAGGAGAAAAGAAAAGGCAAGACATATTTGAGAATCCTAGTTTTGTCTGACCATGTATCTTATATTTGTCTTATCCCTTGTATTGCATCATAGGATCCTTGAGGACAGGGACTTTCAGTTCATCAGTACTGTTATCAGTGGGGCCTGACGTGGGCTCACAAAGAGTAGATATTAGTGAATGTTTGCTTGAGCGAATGTGTTCAGTATCATGTCATGCTCCATTTCAGTCTCAAAACTAATACCCCCATTTTTAAGCTCATTAACTTGATTCAGTATAAAAATGGCTATTTTGGACCTTTTCAGAATTTTTTTTTTTTAATGCTGGAGAGGAGAAACAAACAAATGACGACCTCGGAAAAAGTTCTAGAACACAGAATAAGGAAAGTGATTTTGTTTACATTTGGAGGGCAGACCAAATGCAGAGATTTCAAGAAACTCTTCCTGCAACAGGAAAAGTGACTACTGGGGCTCCTGTGTGTATTGATGTGTATGTACAGAAACTCTTTTTACCCAGCAACCTGCATGGTACAGTGATTTAGCCACTAACATTATACTTACTGCTAGATTTGCTGGATTCCCACATTCTTTACTAAAATTTATAACCCCCATTAGTGAAGAAATGTTTGTTAAATTCTCTGCTGTGTCCCCAGGGCCTCAAACTATGCTTGGTATGTAGTAGGTGCTTAATAAATATTTGCTGAAGGAATGAACAAGTGTGTCTTATGGTAGACTCTGGGGACTAAAATGATGAGTAAGGTATAGTCTTTGCTCCAGGAACTCCATAATCTAATGAGGAAGACAACACATGAAACCAATAATTATTATAGAATGTGGGAAAGCAATGAAAAAATATGCAGAGATTTATTTTCTATTATTTAAGTGTTGTTGTTGTTGTTATCACCTTGGAACAAGAAGATCAAAGAAAAATCAGCTTTTGTCACTGTTCTGTCCTTTTATTTGACTACCTTTGTCCTAAATTGTCAGACTTCTTGGGAGTTAGAGACTCATTATAAGCTCTAGGATGCCATCGTGCTAAAGGCTGCATAGAGAATAAACATGCATGTCAGACTTCCAGGTCAAAGCCAGATGCCATGTAAGAACAGGCATTCCTGGCTTGAAATTATTCTTTCCAGCATCGTTCTAGCCCAGCCTCCTTTGCAGCTCCTCTTCCTCTCTCTTCCCTCTTAAACGCTGGTGCTCCATAGCTATACCTACCTTAGGTGGTTTTAGTTAGCACCCAAATGCTAACTAAATCAGTTAGGTCTCATTCCAGGTCTCATTCCAGGCTCCACTTCCCTCCCGTGCTTTATACTGAACTGCCTGCTGGACATTCTGCAGGGATTTTATATTCCATCTGTCCAGACTGGAACTCGTCGCTTCACCCTCCCATTCCCTCTGTTAAGAATAATGCCTCCGTAACCACCCATCAGACAAGCCCATGAATCATCCTTCCCCTACACGCTCTGCATCCAAGGGGTCTCCACACCTGCCAGTACTACCTTAAACCTCTCCGATCCATGTCCTTCTGCAGTCCCCTCCTTCGGTCTGGCACCAGCTGACCATCTTGTCTCCAGCCTTTCCCACCCCCTTTCATCTATTCCACGTGAAGCCGGAGAGATCCTCCTAAATCACAGACATGAACCAATACCTTCGAAACTCTTTAACACAGTCTATAACCTCGTGTGTGTCTGGCCCCTGAAAATTTCCTTAGTTTCATCTCCTGCCGCTCCCCTCCATCTTTGTCTCTATGTTCCAGGGGTCTAGAACATTACATGGGTTCCATGCATGTTTACTGAATGAACCAATCAAGCCGGAGCTGAGAAGAGGGAAGAACACTTAGGTGAGAAACCTAACAAGTGAAGGCAGAGGTAGGAACTTGAACAGATGGGTTCAAGAGAGACCAGTGACTCAAAGAGGGGATTTAGGCTGGAGACCAGAAGATATAGCTGGACACATGCACACCTTGCCCTTTGGCAACATCAAACGATTTGAGGTTTCTCTATGTACCCTGTGGTTTCACGCTCTCATGCCTTTGCTGCTCTCTCAGACCCTCTCCACCTCATCCACCTGGCCCACCTGGCAGGCCACCTCCTCTGTGAGGTCACCCCCCCCAATCTAACCTTCCTCCAGATGGTCTTTCAAAGCTGAAAGTGCAGTGATTTAGCCACTAAGCTTCTACTTACTCTGGGTTTGGTAGGTCCTTTCATTCTTCCTGGAATGTGTGGTAACTTCATTGATGCAGAAATGTTCATGTTATTCTCTGATGAACCCCCAGTGTGCCACCACTGTGTCCACAGTACCTCATGTACAGTCTGTTAATCCAGTCCGTTGGGATGATCTGTGTGCATCTGTTGGCCCCCCAACCCCGACCCCGGACAGGAGATGAGGGACCGTGTCTTTTACATATGTGTATATCCACTCATTGAGACAGTGTCTGGCACACAGCGAACAAAGTTCGGTGGAAATTTGGCTGAATGAATGAGCACATCACCCTATCAGTCCATGGTCATGTAATGAACTTCAGCTCTGCCTTCTCCCTGCCCGCTCACACTGTTCACCAGATGCAATCTGTTCTTTTTCTGTAGCCTCTCGTACATACCTCCCCCCGCCCCGTTGCTCTGGCCACCCCTGCAATGGGCATGCGTTACCTCAAGTCTGACCTTGCATTTGTCCCTCACCTCTGTGCCACTCAGCATGCTCTCCTTGGTTTAATCTGTCTCACACATCACTTTGATCACATCATTTGTCTAGTTGGGATCCTTCAGCAGCACCTCTTTATTTATTGAATAATGGCCAACTCCTCACCCCGGAATTCAGGCTACTCCACTACCTGACTAACCTTTATAGCCTCGCTTCACACCTCTCAAGCCAAGCTAAATTCCATTGCATTCCACACATGGGCTTACCTTTCATCTGTGTTCTTTCCACATGCCACTCTCTTTTCCTGGAGAGACCTTCCCCTTCCCCTACTTGTCAAAATCATACTCCTTTTTTACTACCAAACAAAATGGCATTCTTACTCTCAAATTCAGAGTGACAGTTCCAGTCCAGAGTGACTTTCCTTTCTCTATACTATTAGAACACTTGGGTTATACCACTCATGTGCTCCCTATTACATGTTGCTTTTATTACTTAGGGTTCATACAAGTGTCTACTCTATTCGGGGCATGGTACTACACAGTCACCTGCCCTTTTTCTAATTCTACCCCCACCAGCATTGTCCATGATTTAAGGTCACATAGCTAGTGAGGGGGGACCCAGGCTTGAGACCCTTGGTCTGTGTTACTGCAAAGCCTGGACAGTGCCCCTCTGGCATCACTGCAGCCTCCCTCAAAATGCTGGTGGTCTTATGCTTCCCCTCGAGTAGGGAGAGCTCCTGGGTTATACATAGCTTGGTTCCGGTGCAACATAGATCTATTGAGTTTCCCCATGTGCTCCCACAGACTGCTAGACTGGTGTGTTTTCTCACTCCTGGAATACGAAATTATCCTAACTGTTCTCCTTGCCTGGAATCTGCCATGTTCTCTGCCACCAAATTAATCTTCATAAATACCAACTTGGTCACTTTGGTCCATAACGTTGGGTTTAAACCACATGGCTGACTTTCAGGGTCCTTTAGTTTACCTTGTCACCCCTGCCCCCCATTCCAGAATCATGTGTCCTGCTGTACCTTCTACTTCCCCTCCCCCCAGTCTAAATCCTCTCTCTGAGCCTCTGGTCTTCTCTCTTGAACAGAGCACATAGATTCCTACCTCTCCCTCTAGTTGTGAGGTTTGGTTTTTTGACATAAATGCCCTTCCTCCTCTCCATCTCTGGGTTTATTGGTTTGTTCAGTAAGTGCACATTGAGCCTGGCTATGAACCAACCACTGGGGTAGGCTCTGGAAACATAGAAGATAGAAAATAAGGCACACTGTGTCCTCAGGGGGGCCTCAGTCTGAAGTATGTAGACACAAAAGCAAACAGCATGAAGATATTCAGTGACAGAGAGACAGAATTGCTTGGGTAGCTGGTCACATTCTACCCATCCATTAAGATCGGCCCAAGTCTATTTTCTGTCCAAATTCATTTTTCTCTTTTATCAGCCTTTATGATACTAATTACACTGCAACATGCATTTTGACGTTTACTCACATTCTGCCTTACCTTGTTATTTAAGTGTACATGTGTTCTACTTCCACAAGTGGGTTTTTTTTTTTTTTAAGATTTTATTTATTTATTTGAGAGAGAGAATCAGAGACAGAGAGCATGAGAGGGAGGAGGGTCAGAGGGAGAAGCAGACTCCCTGCCGAGCAGGGAGCCCAATGCGGGACTCGATCCCGGGACTCCAGGATCATGACCTGAGCCGAAGGCAGTCGCTTAACCAACTGAGCCACCCAGGCGTCCCCACAAGTGGGTTTTAAGTGCCTTGAAACGAGGCCTATAAGCCTTACGTGTTTTATACCTGCTTTATCAGTTAGCATTTGCTGTGTAAGGAAATACCTCCAAACATAGTGACTTAAAACCATAAACATTTATGATTTCTCACAATTTCATGAGTACCAACTGGGCGGTACTTCTGGTTCCGACTGGCTTGATTGGAGCTGAATAATCTAGGATAGAGGTGGACAAACTAGCCCATAGGCCTTCCTCTGCTTTTGTAAGTAAGGTTGCATTGGAACACAGCCACCCCCAGATGGTCTTTGGCTGCTTCAGCACTGCAGGTTGAGGAGTTATGACAGAGATCATAGAAGCTGCAAGGCTGTAATATTTACTTTCTGGTCCTTTGAGTCAGAGTTTGCCAACCCTGCTCTAAGGTGGCCTCACTTACTTGCCCAGTGGGTGGCAGGCTCTGGTTTGCTCCTAGGATGCTCATTTCCGTTTCACATGGTCTCTCATTCTCCAGGAGGGGGCAGCCCGGACTTCTTCATATGGTGGTATCAGGATTCCAACAAGTAGCAAGAGAGGGCAAGCTTCAATATATAAGCACTTTTCAACTCTGCTTGCATCACATTTTCTATGTCCCTGTGGTAAAAGTAAATCCTGTGGCCAAGCCCAGAGTCAGGGTTGGGGGGGGGGGGCGGGGGGAAAACCCAGGAGTCTGTATTACAGGAGCAAATTATTGCAGCCATTTTGGGAAGAGTCCACTGTACCAGTACCAGCTCCTTCCTCAGGCACCATTCCCCCTCCCTTCTGTCCCAAGTGTTCAGCATTGGCACCTGGTGGATACTCAATACAAGCTTTTGTGGAACTGAATTATAAACTCGTGAATTGAATCTTTGAGGGAAGTGCATATAACTAATAGTTACTGTGTAACTGGAGTGTGCCAGGTCCTGCCAGAGGCCCTGTGGTACAGTGATGAACAAAACATGCAGCTCCTACCGTCAGGGGGCATGAGGCCAAACGTCAATTCTGTGTGTCCTTCTGTCCAGTTGTGAACTGGATGCTCTCTTAGATTCTTACTAAGGATCCTTAGTACTTCACTATGACCCATCCTTTCTTGTCTCCTTTCTACCCCCACTACCCACCTGTTCTGTGGACTTTACAAGCATACACATGGCCTAATTTAGGGTGCCTCTGCTTCCAGCCCCTTCCTCTCCCTTCTCCCTGAGCATCACCAACCAGCTGATCTTCCTAATGTATCACTTTCATCAAAAGCCTTGTCCATTCAACAAATAGACTCTTTAATATCCTCAGTAAGCACCCTAACACAGTCCCTAAACTCCTCTTTGTCTGGACTCCTTTCCCTTCTGAGTTTACACGGTGTGTCCCTATGTCTGTTCCCAGATGTGCCTTTTGAGATACTACCCATCTGTCAAAGCCAGGCCTAGGTGCCACCTCCTACATGCTGCTTTCCTGATTGCCCTTATTGAAAGTTATTTCCTTCTCTTCACTCACAGGGTCCCGAGCTTGGAATGCAACTTAGATGGCACATATCTCATCCTGTCTGGCATTTGAATTATCCTCACTCATCCACCTCATGCACTGTATCCCTACTTGAGATTAAAGAACAGGTCTTATCCATTTCCATTCCTCCTGAATGCCTTGCACAAAGGGGACTTTCAGCAAAATCTTGTTTTATGAGTAAATGGATAATTGACATTTGCATATCACTTTTACCATTTCCAGACTCTTATCTGCCATATCTCTATGAGGCCATTGATTTAAGTGTAGTATTTTGTAGACCACTAAGAAAGAAGAAATACCAATCAAACTATGATAAGCTATCAATTTTAAGATATATCTTAAAAATTTATGAAATATTGTTAAGTGGGAAAATGTGCATCCTAGAATTAGTGAAATACAAAACATTAAACCCAATTTAGATAGATACAGGTATCCAACTAGATATTTATAAACTACCTTAGGGTGCCAGGCATTAGAATCTCACAACAGTCATATAAGAGAGGTAAGATGGGTTGTATTATTCCCATTTTACAGGGAAAAAAATTAAAGTTCAAAGAGGCTACAGTTCTTTTTCACAATGAAACAACTATAAATAAGAGAGCCAAATTTTATGGCTGAGACATGACTGCTGTCCTAAAATCACCTGTGGATATCAAAACCCTTAAGTGAGCTAGCTCTAAGTCTAATTATCAACATGGACCTTTTTCTTTCTTTTCAAAATTATATGCACATCAGTTGGCCTTTCAGTTTGTTTTTCCCAGCTGTATTGTTTTATCATGTTACCCTAGGAACATCCTGTTGCTTGACATAACATAATGTAATGTGATGTGATATTTCATGCTGCTTAGCAAAAATTAGAATGATTGTTGGATGCTTAGATTTTCTTGGGTAGTAATTAGCAGGCCGAATCTCACACACACCCATGGGAGTTTCTCAACCATCCATTAGCCTCAAAAGAGTAGAAGGCTGTCCAAACCCAACACTTCACTTAATTAATTACTTCATCTGAATACTTCCTTCTGGATTTTAAGAAGCACTCTCTGGAATATACAGTTAAGAGACAAGGCTTTTTTTATTAGTAAGTTCAGATAGTTATCACGCTTTAGAAGGAATTGGTATGTGCAGTTTTTGACTTATGTAGATATCAGGCTGATTTTCAAGAACAGGTGTACAGTACTAAAAATTCTCTCCTATATATGTCTGGTTGTATTTTCGTTGTATTCAAATTGCTAGGTAAAAGAAGAAAAATGCAAATGGAAGAGTCTCCCCAGATCAGCAGGAACTGGAATGTGTTCAAGTCTTGGCAGAGTCAATTCAGCCTTTCATCTGTCCAAAGGGAGATGTGTTGAAATCCCCCCACTGTTCTCAGGATTACTCAGACTTTATTTGAGTAGCTTGTTGATTTCTGGTCACGGCACTTTAAAAAAAAGCAGTTGGAGAGAGGGAAAGATGTTGGGAAGACTAGCCAAATAATACAAAATAAGGCCTATGAAGGAAAATTAAGAGGAAAAAGTTGTTTCGTTTGGAGAAGAAAAAGTGAAGTTAATTTCTGTCTTCAGATACTTAAAGCTTTTTGGTGAAGAAAATAATAGCTCAGCTATACTCTTTGCCCACTAAGCACAAAACAAGAGGAAATTGGCTTTTATTTCTGCTGGATACATTACGTGGTGACAAAGTTCTAGAAGTGTTCCCCAGGTGTACCACAGTGAGGTCTCTATTCCAAGACCTTCTGGATTCACTTGCCTAGAGTGGATAGGAGACCAAAGTAGGAAATCTCTCAAGGCTCCTTCAGCACTGTGATTGAGTTCATCTCCTATTTTCATAAAGACCCTGAACAACTTTCAGATTATGATTATCAGATATGTCGTATAGTTTCTAGCACTTGTTGCTACGACGTGGGTAAATTGGAAGTTAGGATGTAGTACCTCTCATGAGAACTTGGCTGTAATTAGGATTACACAGTCCCCAAGTCCTTATATAACATAGTGTCCTAGCCTTTCTGTCCTGTAGGTTGTGTGTATGACTCATGCCATGCACATGATCCACATCACATCTTAAAAGACTTTTGGGCATTTGGCCTTTTCAAGAATGTTGCTCCTGAACATATTCCTTTGTCTCCCATATGATTAGTTTCCCCCTTTGTACTCATCCTTTCCATTGGTATATAAAATATTTAATGTCACCCAGTGAAAAAAAAACAAAAACCTTCTTTTGCCACACGCTCCTCTAGCCTCTACCCGATTTTACTGCTCCCTGTAACACAAAATGTCTTGAGCTTTTTGTCTGTAGGCATTAACTATCTCCGCTCCCTCATATAATCCTACTACTCCTCCAAAAATGTTCATATCAAAGTCACCAACGTCCTTCTTGCCTCATCTTCCTCAGCTTCTCAGCAGCATCCAACAGGGTCAACCACTCACTTCTTCCTAAAACCCACTATTTTCTGGGCCTGCATGACAGCACCATTTCCTGGATTGTTTTTTCCCCCCCAGGCACCACTGCTGTCTTCTTTTCTGTTTAATGTCTGAATTGGTGTGCCCTGAGGCACAATCCTTGACTTCATCTTTTCTCTCTCTGCACTTTCACTTGCTGTCTCCTCTGCTCCCAGAAGTTCATGGTATTGACTCTCCAGTTTATATCTCCAGCTCTGATCTCTCCCCTGAAGATCAGGCCCATATATCCAGTGGTATACTTGACATATCCATTTGGATGTTTAATAATCATTTCAAAATTAACATAGCAAAAGCAGAACTTAGGTTCTAGTTTTTTCACATACTAAGATCTTACAAATCCTCAAATAAAGATCATCAAACAAGGAAACAAACCATGAGTAGAAATCAGCACAAGCTGATACATTATACACAAATAATACATTGATTACCCATTCCCTACCAAGGACTTTAGGTGTTTGAATTATCAGGTTTAAAAAAAAAGCCTACCTCTTTATTTTTTAAAAAAATGCTTTTTAGGATAGAATACAAAAATAACCAGCAACAATGGGCTATCAAAATCATCAGACACTTCTGAAGAAGAAGTGAAATGAAAAAAATTAATTGACTGGGGCGCCTGGGTGGCTCAGTCGTTGGGCGTCTGCCTTCGGCTCAGGTCATGATTCCAGGTCCTGGGATCGAGCTCTGCATCGGGCTCCCCGCTCCGTGGGAGGCCTGCTTCTCCCTCTCCCACTCCCACTGCTATGTTCCCTCTCTCGCTGTATCTCTCTCTGTCAAAATGAATAAAATCTTTAAAAAAAAAAATTAATTGACTAACAAAAAAATTAGTGGATCTGCTCATTTATAACTGATGAATTCATGAACTGGAAAATCAAACTAAAGTAGTTTTCATACAATAGAGCACAAATGACAAGGAGAAAAAATGTAAGGAAGAGAGATTAATAGTATAGAAGGCAGAATAAGAAGGCCTGGCATATGCTGATTCAGGGTCACAAAGGGGAAGAATATACAGGATAGTGGTGAGACAATGAAATTATGGCTGAGAATTTTCCAAATGAGATGAGATATATGGATCCACCAATACAGGAAGCAGTAAGTACTAAGCAGACAATGCAATAAGATTACACATCACTGGGAAGACAAAGTTCTCTTAAAAGGAGCCATAGAGAAAACACAGAGTATGCCCTCTAAGGAATAATAATTAGGCTGACAGCAGACTTCTCAATGGTGACAACTGAAGTCAGGAGCAGTGAAGCAACATTTTTAAGGTTCTGAGAATAATAAAATTGTGTACTCAGCAAAAATAACTTTCAAAAATGAGAGTGAAATACTGTTTTCATAAGAGGAAAATCTAAGAGAGTTTACCACCAGCTTACATTGAAGGAACTTCAAAGGATAGATTTCAGAAAGAAGGACAAGGATAGCAAAAGAAAAGTCTAAAATACAGAAAAAAAAATGATAAGCAAAGAAATTGGTAAACATGTAGGTAAATCTAAACAAACATTGATGGTTTAAAATAATAATGTCTAATATAGAGGAAAAGATAAACTAAAATACTGGGTAAAACTTCATATATGCAAGGAAGAAGATATCAGAGTATTATAAGGTCCTTTTGTTGTTCTGAAAGGAGATTACGATATTGATTTTAGAGTTCAAGGGAAACTACTAAAAGAATAGAAACAGTATGTAACTTCCAAGTCACTTTTTTAAAAGTCAAACAAGAATAAAAACAAAAATAAAGCATAGAAAAAAAACAGGATAAATAGCAAAGGTAAGATTATAGGAACAAACACAAATATATTAGTACTCACAATTTATGTAAAGGGCCTAATCTTTCTGGCCAGAAGACAGATATAGTAAAATTAAGACTTTTAAAAATAATAGTAATTTAGCTATACTGTGTTAGAAAAGGCACCCCTAACATGGGAAGACAAAGAAAAGGGATGGAAAAATATATTCCAGCAAATACTAATCAGAAGGTAGCTAGGGTAGCTTTATTGATATCAAGCAAAATACACTTTAAGACCAAAAGCACTGGGACGCCTGGGTGCCTCAGTTGGTTAAGCGAATGCCTTCGGCTCAGGTCATGATCCCACGGTCCTGGGATCAAGTCCTCTGTCAGGCTTCCTGGTCAGTGGGGAGTCTGCTTCTCCCTCTACCCCCACCCTGCTCGTGCGTGCTCTCTCTCTCTCTCAAAAATAAATAAATAAATAAATAAATAAATAAATAAATAAATAAATAAATAAATAAATAAAATCTTAAAAAAAAAAAAGACCAAAAGCATTATTAAGGATAGAGCTAATGCTACATATTGATAAAAGTTTAATTCATTGAAAAGTATAACATTTCTAAAATAGCCTCAAACTATATAAAACAAAAACTGATAAAACTATAGGGAAATTTCTCCCAAGTTATTGCTTGGTCAAGGAGACAACAAATAGTAAAGATACATAAAATTTAGGCATCACAATTAAATAGTTTGATTCATGGACATCAGGAACCTTCCACCAAACCATTAGAATACATGTATTCTTGACAGGAATAAAAATTGACCTTATACTAAGCCACAAAATAAGTCTCACCAGATTTCCAAAAATAACTAATAATGACTGCATTCTCTGATCATAGTACAATTCAACTAGAAGTCAATAACTAAAAGATTAAACTCCCCAAATTTCCCCTTATATTTGGAAATTTGAAAATATTTCTAAATAACTCATTGATCAAAGATATCACAGTGGAAATTTTTAAATACTTAGAATTGAATGAAAATGAAAATATTACATATCAAAACTTGTGGGATGCAGTGAAAGTTGTACTTAGAGGAAAATTTATAGCCTCAGATGTTTTACCAAAAGAGAAAAAAGTGAAAATAAGCTAACTTTGAGAAGGTGGAAAAAGACAAAGGAAGGAGAAAGGAAGGAAGTAGGAATAAATATAACAACAGAAATTAATTAAATTGAAAATAAAAATACCAGATAGAGGATCAACAGAGCCAAAGTTGGTTCTATGGATGGGGTTCAGAGTTTTGAAAAAAATAGGTAGTAAATATTTTTGGCTCTGTAGGCAGTATAGTATCTGTCACTCAACTTTACCATTGTAGTGCAAAATGAATGGATGTAGCTCTGTTTGAATAAAATTTTATGTACAAAACTAGTGAACAGCCGATTTGGGCCTGTGGATCATAATCTGCTGACCACTGGACTTGGTGAGACTGACTGATGCACAAAAATAATGAGAAAGTTTAGCAAAGTGGCTGGATGTAAGATCAATATACAAAAATTAGTTACCTTTTTATATATCAGTAATGGAAAAATAACTTTTTAAAAGTTACTTATAATAACAAAAAATTTTAAGTGTCTGAATCTAATAAAATTTGTGTAAAACCTAAAGAAATTAAAACTTTGTTGTTTAATCTGCCTCATTCTCAGACCAGTGGTTTTCAAAATTTTGGTCTCAGACCCCTTTATACTCCAAAAAATCACTGAGAATACCAAAGAGGTTTTGTTTATTTGGGTTTTATCAATCTGTATTTACTTTATTAAAAATTAAAACTGAACATTTAAGGTATTTATTATTAATTTAAAGTAATAAGCATACTACACGTTAACATAAAAAACACATCTTTATGAAAAAAACTGTATCTTTCAAGACAAAAAAGTAGAAGAATGGCATTGTTTTATATTTTTCCAAATCTCTTTAATGTCTAGCACAATAGAAGATACTTGGATTCTAATATCTATTTCAGTATTTAAACTGTTGCAATATGTTGTTTCGGTTAAATTATACAGCTTCACACAGATTTGTAGTTGGGAAAGTCTTCAATAGCCTTTTGTGGATACTCTTCTTTGACCCTACACCAAAATTTGATATGTAAAACTTCCTACAGGTTACTTGAAATACAGAATCTAAAATCAAATCAGTGGCCCCGTTCCCCATTATATTAAAATTTATCAGTCTGCTTTGCATATTGAATGGATCTATTACCAAAGCATGATTTTTTTTTAAGGCCATGATTGGTTATTTGGAAAATGTTGGTTAACAGAGTTATACAGATCTTCAAAGTGGTAACATTTTATTCTGCAATGTCCAAAAAAGCACAGGTTAATATTACCAACAATCTCATCAGGAAAATTTTTCAGTTTGGAGAAGCTGTCAAGCTCACAGTAGCAGATACACACTTTCCAAAAATCTGATTTTTAGAAGCTTGCATTTTATCATCAGCAACAAATTCTACCAGTGGTTTTCCTTGAAGTGACAGCTCACTTCTTTTTTCATTTTCAAGAAAATATCTGCCAGATACCTAAATCTGAAGAACCATAGTTTGTCAGGCATTCTTTCGAGTAAAAATGGTGTTCTGTGCAAGTGGCTTGTTCAACTTGCAACTCAGACAATCCCGCAAATGTTTTTCCTTGAGACAACAGTCATACCTCAGTCGGCAGTAAAAGTATCTGAAGCACCTTTGTCAAACAAAATATTAAAATGATGTGTGCTCGGGCGCCTGGGTGGCTCAGTTGGTTAAGCGACTGCCTTCGGCTCAGGTCATGATCCCGGGGTCCTGGGATCGAGTCCCGCATCGGGCTCCCGGCTCAGCAGGAAGCCTGCTTCTCCCTCTCCCACTCCCCCTGCTTGTGTTCCTGCTCTCACTGTCTCTGTCTCTGTCAAATAAATAAATAAAATCTTAAAAAAAAAAAAAAATGATGTGTGCTCAAATCTTGAGACGTAACATAAATTTAATACAAACAATAATTCTTACCGCTTGACCAATTCGTTCTTTTTTTTTTTTAAGATTTTATTTATTTATTTATTTATTTATTTATTTATTTAAGAGAGAATGAGAGACAGAGAGCATGAGAGGGAGGAAGGTCAGAGGGAGAAGCAGACTCCCCGCCGAGCAGGGAGCCCGATGTGGGACTCGATCCCGGGACTCCAGGATCATGACCTGAGCCGAAGGCAGTCGCTTAACCAACTGAGCCACCCAGGCGCCCCGACCAATTCGTTCTTAAGTGGAGCTAACATTTTACTTTACGATGTGTGGTAGTGAGGAGCTGGTACCATCGGTGCCACTGCCTTGTTTCATGCTGAAGCACCAGCAGTTCTACCCACCGTTACATTGGCACCCTCAACTCAAAGGCCAACCTGTGAAAAAAAACTAATAACATCTTAGTATTATGACTTCATTGACTTTCTGAGAAGGTGTCAGGATCCCTAAGGGTTCCGTAGACCACACCTGAGATCTTTTGCCGTAGACCTTCATGAGGCTCTCTCCTAGATGTCATTCAGATCACAGTTTAAATGCCATGCCCTCAAAGAGAGCAGTCCTACACAGCCCCCAGGAACTCCCTAACACATCACCCTATTTTGCTTTTATCATAGCACTTATCACTACTTGATCATTTCTTCTCTATTTATGTGTTTATTATCTGTCTCCCCCCAGCTGGATATAAGACTTGAGAATGAATGCAGGGACCTTGTCTGTCATGTTCAGTACACCAACTATATCTCCAAAATCTAAAATAGTACTTGGAAACTGATTACTCAGCAAATGTTCGAGGAATGATTGAATCAGGGTGAGATGATGCACACGGAGTTGGGATTCTCATCATTTCTCACTCAGATGGCCTCATAGCTGTAAACAGCTATTTTGTACTCTAGATTCTATGGATAATAATAGAAGGAACTTTTGAGTTTTGGATTATACATTTTTTTTAAAGATTTTATTTATTTATTGGAGAGCGAGCGAGAGAGAAACAGCATGAGAGAGGAGAGGGTCAGAGGGAGAAGCAGGCTCCCCGCTGAGCTGGGAGCCCGATGTGGGACTCGATCCCAGGACCCTGGGATCATGACCTGAGCCAAAGGCAGTCGCTTAACCAACTGAGCCACCCAGGCGCCCGCATTATACATGTTTTTAAATTAGTCCTCACAAGCACCCTGAAAGCTAAGTATTATTTACCCCTTTTTACAAAAAAAAAAAAAAAAGTCAACAAGAACTATTCCAAACCTAAAGATCTGATAAGTGTTAGAGCCAAAAATTTAATTCATATCCTTCAGCTTCCTCCCAGGTGAAACAGTAACTCAATGGCTGCACATTAATACATAATCACAATTATTGCTCAGAGTGCCAAGGTTTCAACAATTGGCTGCCAAATGATGAGGCGGTAGTCATTCAGAAAGTGTGTTTGTTAGAGGGAATTTTTAAAATAATTAAAATTGAAACTCCGAAGTTATAATAAATGAGCAGCAGATTTTCAAAATTAACTTATTTGCACATTTTAGAAATGTTTACCTCAATCTTCAATTCCCAAGAAACCATTGTATTTCTTCAGTCTCTTGCTTAGAAGTTCTTAGGATCTTCATAGGAACTGTAGCAATGGCAAATGAGCATGAAGTTCTCAAGTTACATTCACACCGAAGATCTCTCCTTTACGCTGGTTCCTGGCTGGAGCAAGTGTCCAATAGTAGGTGGTAACATGCTTATCAGCATAGAGACTTAAGCCTAAACCTAATCTCAGCTATTTAACTTTACTTCATAGATTACACCACAGAGAAGCTATGACCAGATTTTAGGGGTTACACAGAATCAGCAGTAGAACATGGAATACAAGTCAGCCCTCTTATTATTTAGACAGATGGATGCTCTGTTTGCTTCAGGTTTTATGTGAAATCTTTAATACCAAGGAAAGATCTACCAACAGACTTTCAAGGGAGCGCCTAGATCAGCCCGCTAGACACCATACAGAACTTGGACAATGAGTTCCCTAGGACTGTGTTTGCAGCCTTGGTATCTATAACTTTTAAAAAATAAAGTGGAGTGCCAATGTTTCATCCCAGTTCTGTTTTTAAAATGTCCTAGTGAAAACTGCAGTGGTTAGTGGTGTGACTCTACAGTAGGCATTCACAGGGCCTTTCTTTTCCACCTGTGTTTTGAAAGTCCACAATTACCTATTAACTTAATTCACCTTCAATTAGAATATAAATACTCCTAGCAACTTCAGGAGAGATTTGAAGTCACTTACAACTTTCCAAAAAGTAATTTAAACTCTAAACACACAAAGGTGGGGCGCCTGGGTGGCTCAGTTGGTTAAGCATCTGCCTTCAGCTCAGGTCATGATCCCGGGGTCCTGGGATTGAGCCCCGCATCCGTCAGGCTCCTTGCTCAGTGGGGAGTCTGCTTCTCCCTCTCCCTGCCTCTCCCCCTGCTTGTGCTCTCTCTTTCTCTCTTGCTCTCTCTCTCACTGTCGGTCAAATAAATAAATAAAACCTTTAAACACACAAAGGTGAACACTGAGGAGACTATAGTGAGAAGAAAAGAGAGGAGGGAGAAGTAATTTTGGAAAATGGAAGTCGGGTGGAAGGGGTAGTAAGATCTGTCAGCAAAAGAGCACAGACATCCAGAAGACAGAGGGAGGAAAGGGGGAATGTCTTGGGAAAAGTCTTTGCCTGTCTGAGTCTTTTCTAGGTTGGACCATGGGTGTGCGAATATAGTTCTAGCTGACATTGGATTCTCACCAGCAATGGGAAAGGAACCTCCCTATCTATCACAAAACAGCTACCCTGTAGTCCTCTCCCACTGCTGTACCCAGGAACTTCCCCAAGGCACCTACAGGATAATGATTCATAGAAATACCTTGGTCAGTTGGTCAAGGCCTGGGCTTGGCTTCTGCTAATGACTTGCTTGGTCCTGAGGATATGCTTTAGTTTCACCCTTCCCTTCATTCTTGTAATTATGGTATAAAAATCAGTCACATAATCACCCCTGGAACAGAATAGATTAAATTATCTGCAGAGTATACAAAAGGATATTCTAATATATCATTCTGTTGAAGTTTTTAACCCAAATTCCCTAGAGGGCTGTCTCACTCATATGTGCATCCGCACCAGCAACACAGTGTCTATGGTTTGTGATATAAAATGTCAGGAAACCTCTTTGAGACTACACACATAGTTCCATTCCCAGTGCATGCCCACCGTGGAGAGTCAGTACTCTAGTGTATATCATATAGATTTGTTCTTAGGGCGCCTGGGTGGTGCAGTTGGTTGGGCGTCCAACTCTTGGTTTCTGCTTGGATCATGGCCTCAGGGTTGTGAGATCAAGCCCCACATCAGTCTCTGCACTTAGTGTGTATCTACTTGGGATTTTCTCCCCCTTTCCCTCTGCCCTTCCCCCTCCCCCCATGCACTTGCTCATGCTCTCTCTTTCTCGCTCTCTTTCTCTTTCTCTCTCTCTCTCCCTTTCAAATAAATAAAGAAATCTTTGGGGGGAAAAGGTATAAGAAATTTTCTTCTTTTCATCTTTTTTTTTTCATCTTTAGTATCTGTTGGAGTCTTTGCCAGAGCTTAAGGAGTCTCCAGCTTTTTTTTTTTTTTTTTAAGATTTTATTTATTTATTTGAGACAGAGAGAATGAGAGGGAGGAGGGTCAGAGGGAGAAGCAGACTCCCTGCCGAGCAGGGAGCCCGATGCGGGACTCGATCCCGGGACTCCAGGATCATGACCTGAGCCAAAGGCAGTTGCTTAACCAACTGAGCCACCCAGGCGCCCAGTCTCCAGCTTCTGAAATGGAAACACCAAGTCATAAAACTGTAGGGCTGCTCCCAGACCAGCAGTGTACAGCTTATGGCACAGACCATCTCTGCCTGGAGATGCAAATGGTCAGGGTCATAGCCTCATATTAATATTAAAAAGCTTAGTTACCGGATACACAAATTTTCTTGCTTTCCATTAATAATCATGCCAAAGCTCAATTGTAGACCTAATTGGAAAGATTCTCATTCCCTTGCTTAGGTCATTTCTGAATGTCCATAAAGTTGATCTTTTTCACAAAGTCATTTTTGTCATGACCTATGTCTCCACCATAGGTCAGTAGAGAAAATATCCAAAATAGCCAGTTGAACCTACTTTCTAGCAGCCTCCTCTATGGTACCTTCTCTGTTGATAGCACTCCTAGGGCCACGCAGAAAAGTCTGATGCTTTTTTTTTCTACATTGCTCTTTAGAAGTTTGAAAATAGCTACTGTATCTTCGTATTCATCTTTGTATGCCTAGCATCAAGCTTAAGAGGGAAGATATACTTAGAGATCCACAAATACTAGTTGACTCTTCTTTGAAAATTTTAGTTGATCTTTCTCTCCTCATTCTCTTAAATAACTCCTACTTTGTCATTTAGAATTCAGCTCAGACATTGTCACTGCTGGGAAGGGTCCCATCTGTGCTTGATAGCATGCCAAAATACCCCTGAAACATCTCTTATTACATAGTATCTATTTGCCTGATTAACCACTATGTTATACATTCAAAGGGCTTATTTGGGTTTTGGGTGTTTTTTAAAAAAAATTTTATTTAAATTCTAGTTAGTTAACATACAGTGCAGTATTGGTTTCAGGAGTAAAATTCAGTGATTCATTACTTACATAGAACACCCACTGCTCATCACAAGTACCCTCTTTAATACCCATCACCTATCTAGCCCATGCCCCACCCATCTCCCTCCATTAATCCTATTTGTTCTCTATCATTTACAGAGGCTTATTTGTGTTTATGACCTAGCTCCTACCTAAGTGGCTAGCATACTAAATGTTTCCTGGATGCATAAATGACTGAATCTTAACATCTTTCCAAAGTTCCATACTGACTTTGCTCTTCTTTGATTATTTGTTTGTCTATTTTAAGGCACCCAGAAATCAACACAGTGATTGATGTAGTTTGAGCACTGGCTCTCACTGGCAGTTAACAATAATTCTAGAAGAATTTCCACTGAAGAAATAGGCAGGCAACCTTCCACAATTCAGATAAAATAATCTTTGCCATAAGCCCAGGACAAGTGTCCTGGGGATGTGGGTAGGATACTTGAGAAGGCACAAGGCAGTAAGACTTCACTTTGAGTCTTTATTTCCTGTTTCAAGGATTACACTGAGATAAAAGGAATATCTGTGATCACAGTGGAGCAAGGGAGGAACTATGAGCAATTTGTTGATGATTTTTAAGTGAGAAAAGCCTAAAATACCGTGGGAGTGAATGGAGATTAAAAAAAAAAAAAAGACTAAAAGGGGCATCTGGGTGGTTTCAGCTCAGGTCGTGATTTCAGGGTCATGAGATTGAGCCCCACATAGGTCTCCACCCTTAGCGTGGAGTCTGCTTAAGACTTTCTCACCCTCTCCCTCTGCCCCTCCCCCCTCTTGCTCTCTCTCTCTCAAATAAATAAGAAAATAAATCTTTTTTTAAAAAAGTCTAAAGATGCTGGAGCCTTAAATGCCAATTTTTTTTTAAATTTTATTTATTTATTTGACAGAGAGAGACACAGCGAGAGAGGGAACACAAGCAGGGGGAGTGGGAGCGGGAGAAGCAGGCTTCCCGCAGAGCAGGGAGCCCAATGCGGGGCTTGATCCCAGGACCCTGGGATCATGACCTGAGCCGAAGGCAGACACTTAACAACTGAGCCACCCAGGCGCCCCCCCCTTTTTTTTTTCTGCTTTCCACTGTTTTATTTGTTTAAAAACACTTTTTTTTTTGCATTATTATTTTTTTATTCTTATGTTAATCCCCATACATTACATCATTAGTTTTAGATGAAGTGTTCCATGATTCATTGTTTGTGCATAACACCCAGTGCTCCATGCAGAATGTGCCCTCCTCAATACCCACCACCAGGCTAACCCATCCTCCCACCCCCTCCCCTCCAGAACCTTGTTTGTTTTTCAGAGTCCATCGTCTCTCATGGTTCGTCTACCCCTCCGATTTCCCCCGCTTCATTCTTCCCCTCCCGCTACCTTCTTCTTCTTCTTTTTTTTTTTTAATTTTATTTCTTAAATGCCAATTTTTAATGCCCCATGATTAAAAAGCAAAATAACAAAAGACACACAACTGTGTACTTAGAAATATGAATCTTAGAAAGTTGCAAAGAAGTATTTCACAGTGGATATCTCTTACATCATTATCCTTTTCAGTGTTTTTTAATGTGATTATATTCCCATGGGCCTAAGAAGCTATCAGTATTGGGTAATGTGATATTTGAAGTAACCAGAAGAATTTGGTGGACCCACTGACCTGCTTTTGACTTCTGAGAAATGCAACTTAACTATCTCAAATTCCACAACACTTGTCCTGGGCTTATGGCAAAGATTATTTTATCTGAATTGTGGAAGGTTGCCTGCCTATTTCTTCAGTGGAAACAACATGCTGCATATAAAGGATGTCTACAGATGTTAGATTTGTGATCTTTTCCCCTCTTTCTAATTTGAAACACATTGTGTACATATGTTAACCTCTTTTCTTTCCAGGAGGACTTACCCTCGTGGATTCCAGCCCACACCTCATGCTATGATAGGGCACTCCCCCAGAGAGATGCTTAGTTCCCAAACAGCCTGAAGAAGGTTTACACACCCTATCCACATGCTCCACAATGGAAACTTGCTCCAAGTCCTACAGTCCACTTTAGACTCAAATAATTTGGAATCCAGGCTCTTCTGAGAGTCCAAGGAAAAAATCTGAATTGGCTACATAGACGGGAAGAAAAATTCATTCTGTGCAGTCAGATTATATGAACCTGTTAACATCTTCCTTCCTGCACATAAACTTGCTTATTCATTCATTCAACCCACATGAGCTTACCCCCTGGGTGATCTCTGTACTGTGGCTTTTAAATACCATCTCCACACTAATACCTTCCAAATTTATATCTCTAGACTCAACCCTGCCCTCAATCTCAAGCTGTGTATTCAGCCGTTTGCATAATATCTCCAAAGGTCTGTCTAATAAGGCTGTCCTCATACATGGCACATCCAAAAGTAACCCTTGTTCTTCCCTCATCCTCCCCACACCTAATCCTCCCCTGAGGTCTCCCATTTCTAGTAGATGACATCCCTATTCATCTGATCACTTAAACTGAAATCCTCAAAGTCATTCTTAACACATTCTCTCACATCCCACCATCCAGTTCATTTGCAAGATCCATCTGTTCTACCTTCCACATGTGCCAAATCCAGCCACTGGATTTGTCTTCTGCCCCCTTCCTAATCTAATCCACTGTCATTGCTCACCTAGATGGCTGAGAGCTTCTCAACTTGCTTCTAGTCTGACCCCACAACAACCCATCTTCCACACAGAAACCGTAGTTGTCTTTTAAAAATGTAAATCAGATCCTTGACTGCTGTGGCTTCCCATAACACTTAGAATAAAACCCAGATTCCCAGCCTGAACTGCAGAGCCTCACTGTCCTGACAGCTTCGGCAGCCTTCTCTAGCCACTCTCCTCCAGGCAGTCTGGCTTTTGGCTAGTTGTTTACCAGGAAGGTTCTTCTCCCAGATATCTGCCTAGTTTATACCATCATTGGTATTGTGACCTCCATGAGTACACTCTCTAAAACAAGACCTCTGTTCTCAATTCTCATCCTTCAGTTGTCTTGCTCTGCCTTATTTTATTTTCTCTACTGCACATTTTATTATGGATCTACTTATTTATATATTGCCCTCTCCCCCAGTAGAACATAAGCCCCTCGACAGCACAGCTTTGCCGGGGTCATTGCTATATCCTCAGGCACCTAGAATAGTGCATGACATCACATACTGTACATGGTAGGCACTCAGCCAATATTGATTAAGTAAATTAAAACACTTATTGAGGGGCACCTGAGTGGCTCAGTTGGTTGAGCATGCGGCTCTTGGTTTCGGCTCAGGTCGTGGTCTCGTGGGTCATGGCTCATAATGTGAAGTCAGGCTCCCTGCTCCGCAGGGAGTCTGCTTGGGAGATTCTCTCCCTCTGTCCCTTCCCCATTCACTCTCGAGAGTGCTCTCTCTCTCAAATGGGTGAATGAATCTATAAATTAAAAAAAAACACACACACACACAAAAAAAACCACTTACTGAGCAGCCAACTTTGTTTCAGGCATTATGCTACAGGAAAACATGGCTTCTGCCTTTGAGGGACTTGTCCTGGGTAGCAGGGACAGATGCACGAGCAATGCTGTGATTGTGATATGGTTGGGGTGCTGGGGAAGCTCAACCAAGAATCTCCTAGTTGCCTGCAGGAGTCAGGAAGGTACCTGGAGGAACTGACACTGGAGATTAGTCTTGAAGGATGAGCAGGGGTTTGCCAGACAGGGAGGAAAGGGAAGGACATTTCATGTGTGGAAATCACACACACAACAGCATGGAGCAATACAGCCAACTTGTGGGAGAGATGTATGAGGTGGGTTTGGAGAGATGAGCTGCCAAGAAAACAATACTTTATTGTAATCCTAGCCCCCAAACACTGTCTTCCTCTGGAATTTTCCCCTTCAGTAAGTAGCACACCCAATTCAAGTAATTGCTCACAGTGAAATTCTCGGTCACCAATAACTCTTCATTCTCTCACGTCTCTCCATGTCTCTCCATGTCCAATCCAGTAGCAAATCCCCTCAACTCCACCTTACAATTATGTGCCAAATCCAGCTTCTAGTCACCACCTCTTCCACTCCCTCCCTCAGCCAGACCATCATCGTTGTTCACTTAGACAACTGCCTCCCAGCAAGCCTCCCTGCTTCTCTTCTGACCCCACAATGACCCACGTTCCTCCAAAAGCCAATATTGTCATTGTGAAAGCTTTTAAGTTAAAACTGGAAGAGCAGCTTAGGTCGGTATCAACTAAATGGGTTCTTATGAAAGAGTATTAATATATATGTTTTGAGTAGAGGAAAGAAATTACCTTGATGTCAGAGTTTGTATCTTCTTTTTATTTGTATGCCTCGTCCTAATGGTTCTTTGGTATTGCAGTATGTGATTACATGTTCATGTTTGGGGCTTATCCCTTAACAATGGAAAGACAGAGAACCCTTCATGTGCGTCTGTGTTCTCACAGTATCCAGAACTGTGGCTGGCATGAATGTCTGTGAAAGAATTATTCTTCACATTATGACAGACTCACTGCTGGGTTCCTTTAATGATCTTCCCTACTACCTTTTAAAATGATGAATTTCCTAAAGTTTATTTTATATACAGTGGTTAGGTAAACATCTGTTACCTAAAGCCAACCTGGTATAAGTAAGTTTCTTTTATCAGTATCCAAGAGATGCAGCTAAAGCAATGGTCAGAAGAAAAGTCATGGCCCACAAATGCTTATTTTGGTAAATAAGAAAAATACAAGTAGAGGAATTAAGCATCCAACTCAAAAAGTTAGAAAAAGAACAATAAAACAAACCTAAGAAAAACAGCAGGAAGGAAATAATAAAATTAAAGCATGAATTCAAAAACTGAAAAATAATAAATGCAAAAATCATATTATTTGAAAACAACAAAATAGAAGAAACTTTGGCTAATTTGATTAATAAAAATAGGGGAAATAAAATAAGATGAATATAAGGTATATTTAAAAGGAATTATGAAGTCTGTTTTGCTAAACTTCTTAACAAATAAATTTGAAAACCCAGATGAAATGCATAATTGTCTAAGAAAATATAATTTAACCACCCTGACTTCCAAAGAGAAGGAAAATCCATCAGAACAACTACCATAGAAAAATACTAATGTTGGGCGCCTGGGTGGCTCAGATGGTTAAGCGTCTGCCTTTGGCTCAGGTCATGATCCCAGGGTCCTGGGATCGAGTCCTGCATCAGGCTCCCTGCTCAGTGCAGAGCCTGCTTCTCCCTCTCCCTCTGCCATTCCCTCTGCTTGTGCTCTTCTGTCTATCTCTCTATCAAATAAATAAATAAAATCTTTGGAAAAAAAAGAAAAAAGAAAAATACTAATGTTAAATTCTAAATAAAATATTAGCAGACAGGGTCTAACAGCATTTTGAAAGAACACGTATCATAACCTAATATGGTTTATTCCAGGGGTGCAAGGATGATACAGTATTGGGAAATCTATTAATATAATTTATCAATTTTTAATTTACTGTATTAATATATCTTTATAGAAAACTTAAATTTTCTAAAATTTTCTAAAATTTTCTAAAATTTCAAAATTTAATTTGAACATCTTCATAAATGCTGCAAAGATATAGATGTAATTCAGTATCACTTTTTCATGAAAAAAACACTTTATAAAATAGGAAATACTAGGCACCTCCTTAACATGATAAAATATATGTATCTCATCCAGAATTGAGTGTCATGTTTGATAAGAAAGCACTTAGATGCCATATTGTGTCAGAAAGAATGAAGACAAGGGTGTTCATTGTTATAACTGATCTTTAACATTGTTCTGATGTTGGCCAATGCAATACAAGAGAAAGTAGCTGGAAGCGTAAAAAGCCAAAAGGAAGAGGTTGAACTAATGTTTATATTAATTTGCAGAAGATACAACCATATACTTGGATTGTATGCTTGTTTCTATGAATCAACTGGAGAAATTATTACAAACAGTAATAACTCAGGTGGTTGAATACCAACTTTTTGGTAAAAATGAACATTATTCACATATATGATTGACAGCTAGTTAGAAGATATAATGGAAGAAAAATCCCACTTACAGTAACAAAAAAGGAAAATCCAAATGTAAATATAAGTATGTACATAAATACATCATATATATGAATATAGGAATTGAACTTAAAGAATCTGTGAGATAATAAATATTTATTTCTATAAATGAGTGAAACTTCTTTAATTCCCTGAGATGCAGAGGAAAAAAAGAAAAGATGTAAATAAATAGAAAGGCAAACCATTTTCTTGGATAGAAAAATCTCAACATCAGAAATTTAACATGATCCGGGTACAAATAACAACAGAATTTTTTTAAAAAATCAACAGAATTGTTCATAACTAAAAAAGCTGATGCTGAAATTCACATGAAAAAAATTATTTTTAATCAAGAGCAGTCAAGAATAAAAAAAGAAAATAATGAAAGAAGGTTGCTTTTTAAATACTAAGACATATTACGGGGCACCTGGGTGGCTCAGTCAGTTAAGCATCCAACTCTTAATTTCAGCTCAGGTCATGATCTCAGGGTCCTGAGATAGAGCCCTTCCTTGGGCTTGTGCTCAGCGGGGAGTCTGCTTGAGATTCTCTCTCTCCTTCTCCCCTCCCCCCTCTCCCCAATGTGTACATGCGTGCGTGCTCTCTCTCAAATAAATCTAAATAAACAAATATTAGGACATATTACAAATATATTTATATATTTGAATTAGGGTATTAATAGTTCAGTGACACAGCATGGAGTACAGGAGTAATTTCAAATGCATTTGGAGCATTAGTTATCTCAGATCAGTGTGATAAAACTAGATTGTTGAATAAATGGTGCTGGGGTAACTAGCTATCTGGAAAAGTAAGTTTATTGATAGTTCATACTTTACACCAAGATAAATTCTAAATGCATCAAAGACTAATTTTTTAAAAAATACCTTAAAATTACTAAAGGATTTAGGGGGAATTTTTTATATCCATTAGTGAAAGTATGATACAAAATCCAGAAGCCATAAAAGGAAAGCCATAAAGTGATTTCAATTACTTAAAAGTCAAAATTTTTCTGAAAGGCAACCACCACCATAAACAAAGGCAAAAGACAAGTAACAAACTAGGAAAAATATTTTACAACTCATATAAAAGAAAGGGCCATTTCCCTAGTATGTAAAGAGCTTTCTACAAGGCACTAAGAAAAAAGACCAACAATGCAATAGAGAAAAAAAGAAAGTAAGGCTATTAACAGATAGTTTACAGAAGAGGAAATATAAATAGCTGTGTATAAATATATGAAATATACCCAGCTTCACTTAGAAAAAAATGAATATAAATTAAAACTCTAATGAAATGCTATTTTGCAATTTTTAAGTTTGATCACAATCTATTAGCAAGACTGTGGATAACAGGTACTCTTACACATTGCTAGTAGGTGTTCAAATTAGTACAACCTCAAGGGAGAACAATTTGACATTATCAACATTTAAAAAGCTTATATCTTTTGATGCACAGTTCTGCTTTGGGGAAAACATATGGATGTGCTTATCATGTGCAAAATTACAAGGTTACACATTGCAAACTTGCTTACAATAACCCAAGATTGGTAATAACCCAAATGGCTATTAATAGAGAATTGGCTATATACATAATGTTACATATACCATATTCTTATAGTCAAATACTATGCAATCATAAAACAAGGATGTGTTGGTCTGTATATTACCTAAGATGTATTTTAAAGTGAAAGAGAAAGGTACATAATACTAGTATGGTATGTTAAGCTTTGTGTAAAAAAAGAGAAAGATTTATCTATAAATGTATATATCTTTGCTTAAATAGGCACAAAATCCCTCTAGAAGGATACACAAGAAATATTATTTGCCTGTAGGAAATGGAACTGTGTGACTGAGAAGCAGTGGTACGGGGAGATTTTTAAGACTTTCACTGTATACCATTTGTAGTTTTTGAAATTTGAACCAACCAACAACATTTTTAATTATATTTTAAAAATTGTCTTCAGTGGGGTGCCTGAATGGCTCAGTCGCTTAAGCGTCTGACTTGATACTGACTCAGGTCTTGATCTCAGAGTCGTGAGTTCAAGCCCCACTTAAAAGAAAAAAAATTGTATTCAGAAGAAACCAGTTATACACAACATGGGTGAATCTCACAAATATAATATTGAGCAAAAAAAAAGCCAGACACACACAAACACACACACACACACACACACACGGTATATTTTCCCATATATTTAAAGTTCAAAAGGAGATAAAACTAATCTATGGTAAAGGAAGTTAGAATAGTGGTTATCTTGGTGGGGATGATGACTGGGATGAGGCATGAAGGAGACTTTTGGGTTGCTAGTAATATTCTTGATTTGAGTGTTTGTTACTATGAGTATTTTCACTTGGAAAAATTCATTGATCTATCCTTAAGGTGGGTGCACTTTTCTGCATGTAAATTATGGTCCAGTTTTTAAAAATTATAGAAAAGAAAAAAAAGTTCTTTAGGGTTGTATTAGAGTCGGGTTGTCCCAGAGTTGCTGTAACATAGTACCACAAACTAAATGGCTTAAAACAACAGGAATATCTTGTCTCATAGTTTTGGACTCTAGAAGTCCAAAACCAAGATGTCAGCAGGGCCATGCTCCTTCTGAAACCTGTAGGGAAGAACCCTTCCTTGCCTCTTCCTAGCTTCTGGCAGCAGCCATTAATCCTTGGCATCCCTTGGCTTGTAGATGCATCACTCTCATCTCTGCCTCCCTCTTCACATGGTGTCTTCACATGGAATTCCTTTTATAAGGGCAGCAGTCATATTGGATTAGGGCTCACTCTACTCCAGTAGGACCTCATCTTGACTAATTATATTTGCCACGACCCTGTTTCCAAATAAAGTCACATTTGGAGGTACTGGAGGTTAGGAATTCAACATATCTTTTTGGGGGTTGGGGGACACAATCAATCTGTAACAAAGGTTAATGGAGAATTTTTAGAGTATTAGAGTTGCTATAGAGGAATGTTTTAATCCTGTTTTAGTAACTGATTTGTGACGTGTGCCATTTTTGAGCTCTTACCAAAAAAAGTAACCCAGTGCTGTGTCTACCAATAGTGTCAGCTTCTGGAAAATAAGGGCCTAATCCACTGACTACCCATAGTTATATTAAAAGAAAATAAACAAGGAGCTTTTTGGCTCCTTTGGTAACCTCCTTCATGAGTTTACAGTTTTATAAAACTAGGGACTGTGTCTTTATAGGATACAGCTTGGCAGACTATGACCATTTATCTTCATCATAGAGCAATAATGTTGTTCTGAAGATGGGCTTTTCTAAAAAGCCTCCTCATTTTTCAGATTTACTCCAAGGATCCTGCAAAGCCTTCATTTTTCACTGGGCATGAGTATGGGTTTTATTTTTCTATCAAAGAGTCAGCAAGTTTCCAAATGAGTAAGAGACACAGGGTGTGGTTGTGCATCCAAATTGCCCTTGAGGTATAGTTAATCCCACAATTCTCAGCACCATTGAAATTATTTTTCTAATTTAATGAAATAATTATTTCGTTGTCACTGGCTTCCAGTGTGTGTGGCTTGTTGTACGTGTTCAAAAGTGTTTGTTGAGTGAAGGAAGAAAAACAGGACAATTAGCCATTTAACTGTCAAATGAAGACTTCAACAATTTCAAAATTCAGTCATTCGAGGGCAGGCAAAATTAGTCTATGTTAAAAAATTTTGATAGAGCAGTGATTGCCTTTGGCAGAGGAAATTGGCTAGGATGGGGAATCTTTCTGGGGTGATGGTTATATTCTATAACTTGATGTTCAGAATATAGAGGTATACACATTTATCAAAACTCAACAGATATCTTAAGATTTGTACATTTCATTGTATATAAATTTTACATCAAAAGAAAAAAAACTATAAACAAATCTAGAACTCTAGTAAATGATATGCCTGTTAGTGTTTAGGGGAAAGTGTGCTGATGTCTGCATTGTCCTTTAACGTACATTGAAAAAATAAGATGAATTGACAGATGGCTAGAAATGGATATGGATTGATAGATGTGTAATAAAACAAGCATAGTAAAATATTAATTGTAGAATCTAGATATGAGGTATTATATGTTCACTGTAAAATTCTTTAAACTTTTCTGTTAAGTTTGAAAGTTTTCATAAGATGTTAAAAAAATTCAAAGTACAAAACAATGCAGGACCTTACATATGTGGGCCAAAGTCTGCTTGCCATTTTTTTCCTGTCACAGACTTGAATGTCTACAACTTAAAACAGGGAACAGTAGGGGCACCTGGGTGGCTCAGTCAGTAAAGCATCTGCCTTCGGCTGAGGTCATGATCCCAGCATCCTGGGATCGAGCCCCATGTTCAGTGAGGAGTCTATTTCTCCCTCTCCCCCTGCTTGAGCTCACATGCTCTCTCTTTCTCTCTCTCTCAAATAAATAAATAAAATCTAAAAAAAAAAAAAGAAAAGAACAGGGAACAGTATCACCTGCTGGGGGGTCTTCTTGTGAATCCAGTAACAGATTTGCAGGAATATGTGGGGAGCCTGTTTGATTATCCTAGTGGAGTAGGGCTTTGAAAAGGAAATAGTTGAAAAAGGGCAAAGGACATTTACATTTCAATGTGGCATCATACAGTATGATTTTGTGCCAGCCGCCTACACGTGGCCCAGGAAGAAAGCTGATTAGGCTCCATCAAAAACAATGCCTTGTTTTATAATTGTGCTCATGACGCAAAGGAAACCCATTTTTATTTTTATTTGAAGAAAGATAGGAAGAACTACAATTCTATGAATTCTCTTAGAATTACTCTTCCTTTACCCACCACCACCCAATATCATAATTATCTCCCTTGTGGAAAGTAAATGTAAATAAATGCATTTAATTTTGGAACAAAAATTGTCTTCAAGTGCTCACCTATGCCCCTCCTCATCTATTGTATTTTCCTTAATACAATGTAGTAGAAACCTGGAAATCAGAAACACTTGAGTTCTCTCTCTCTCTCTTTTTTTTTTTTTTTTTTTGTTACTCTGTATGGTTCTGTGATCTTGAGTAAATTGCTTTTAAATTCTTTGAGCCTAAATTTACACAACTGTAAAATGAGCAGATTCAGTCAGATGATCTACAAATCCCTTCTAGCTCTGGAATGAAACTTCGCTTTTTTTTTTTGCCCTGTCATCATCCTATATCATCTTTTTGGGGCCAGCTGTAATGAAATCTTGAATCCAGACCCTGACATACTCTAGAGGAAGGGACCCCCAGTCCCAACAAAACACAGAAAAGACTCTGCTAGGAGCTCATTTAAATAATGGTTAAGTTTTAGTCCCAGTGAATTTTCCATCTGTTTCTCTATATTAGTTGGACATAAAGCTAGTCCAATACTTAAGACATTCAGGAGAGAAAAGATACAACGTCTTACAGTGCACCTCTTCCAAAAATATAAAAAGAGAAGAGAAGAAAGTGATTTTTCTATTTGTGGAACTGTGTGTTTTGTTTACTTGGGCTTATCCCCAGGTGAAAATTCCATTTAAATACTGATTATGGGAAGAGGCTATTAACTGCTAGCCAGGTATTTTTCCTAAGGAATTAAAACAGAACAGAATAAGTATTCCTAGTGGGATGAGTATATTTTCATTCTCAGGGTGTAATAGAACTCAAAGGGAAGAGTAGTTTGGTGTGTCACAATAAATAAACAACCCAAAGAGGGTAATTGGATAAATTTTGTATCTCTTCATGTGCTTTTTACTCAACTGTATTGTCAAAGACAGAAACTCAACTTCCATTATTATGTGGGTCTGTGGCAGGTCTCATTAGCTGAGGGGTAATTATACAGATATAAATATGTGTATTAATAGTCAAGCCAGATATAAGTTATATACCAATTGTAGTTGTGCATGTTACACCTTTTCTATAGATTATGTTTCTGTGTTTGCATATTTTGGCACATATACCTCCATATTTTCTCCCTTCGATTAGCTATAAACCAAATATGAGTTGGGGGCTATTTAAATAATGAAAGAGGCTAATTATCAAGGACTTGACTTTACTAATGTACTTAGGTTGGAGATGTTTTAGGTGAGGAGAGCATGGGCAAGCCATCTGATTTGGTCCATTATTATATTTTCAATTATCTTTGATGCTCAAAGAGAGACATTAATATAGCTGAGGATGACATAGCAAATTACCACAGCTCTCTAACCTTTTAAATTGCTAACACTGTTGTAATCTGTAATTATAGAAATCAGTGTGAAAATTGTGGCACTGCATAATTATCTTTCCTGATACTTAATTGCTGAATGAATTATTAATCAGAATCAGTCTTGTATAGTATTTGCAGCAACTCAGAAGAATAATATATAATTAAATTTCATTATTCCTATTTTTGTGCTAATGTTTTATGATGTTGTAATTGATAATTAATTGGCCAAAAACTCACACAATACTTGGGAGTTTCAGGTGGCTGAAAAATGTTCAATGTGCTGAGTTCATTAACTAAGTAATGATCATTCTGTAAAGACCATGGAGTCTACTCCATTCTGTGTGAGAAAGCTTTTGAAATGGTTATATTAATCATTAAGTCTTTCATGTTTCCTTAAAAGAAAGCAATAACTGTGAGCACATATGAATAATTAAGAAATTTTAATGGATTTCAAATCTGGTCTATGTTAAGCAATCAGATGTTGGTTATGAATCTCAGGCTAATACACTAGATACAGTTCATGTGTTTTTCTGTGTATCAGTTTCTATTCTAATTAAACAATCAGCAGTCTCTATATAATCACATTTTCAAAAAGAGAGTAACAGTGCTATAGCCTGAAAAGCCATTTCCCGCTACCTTCGAGGAGTATAACCCATCGTGTGCAAAGTCTTTATAGACAAAGTCTGGTCTAATCTTCTTTTCCAATTGTCCAAAATACTAACTGGTTTTCCTCCCCACAGACACACAGAATTTAAAATCTGAAAGGATTATGAAATTTTCCTTGACTGGCATTCTAACTAAGAATTCCTGGTGTGAGTCTCTTTTGGTGTCCTTTGAAACCTAGGTAACCAGCCAAAGCTCAGAATCCAAGAATGTCTTTCCCTCAGCCTGAGTTCTATTGAAAAGAAACATTGTCAAGCATTTTATGTGAACTTCTGCTGGGCCACTTTATTTTTATTTTTTTAAAGAAGGTGGTGCTTTTTTTTTTTTTTTTTTTTTTTGGTTTTCAAGTGTCTCCTTTATTTTTTATTTATTTATTTTTTTTAAGATTTTTTATTTATTTATTTGAAAGAGAGAGAGAATGAGATAGAGAGAGCATGAGAGGGAGGAGGGTCAGGGGGAGAAGCAGACTCCCTGCCGAGCAGGGAGCCCAATGCGGGACTCGATCCCGGGACTCCAGGATCATGACCTGAGCCGAAGGCAGTCACTTAACCACCTGAGCCACCCAGGCGCCCTCTCCTTTAGAAACATACAAGGGTTTTTTGTTTTTTTTTTAAACAGGGGAACATCTTTTTTCTTCCCAAAGAATTTTGAAGGCCTGTGGTATGGAATTTTATAATGCATATGCTGGTTTTTAATGAGTCCTTTTCTAAGCTGAGCAGAAAACCATCCACAGGAGATTATTCCTAGGGATTGCTGTGCAAATGCACCTCCACTTTCTCGGGAAGACCATGACTAGTTTATTTTTACATTGGTTGCGCTGGCTCCAATGTCTTATAATTCCAAATTATAAATTATTAAAGAGGAGTTTGTCATCAGACCACTCTAAGTAGAACTAAGGCCCATTCCTGTCCTTCTGAAGGAGAGCTGCTTGGCAGATTTTGGACTAACATCAGAAGTCTTTCTATTCCCATCTTCTGTCCATCCCAACCCCCTCAGAGCTGTGTATGGTCCCAGAGCAACAGAGACCCAGGCAGTAGTCACAATCTGAAAAACCTCGATGGTCCTGAGGATGCTGTGATAGGAAGGCAGCTGGGAGAGTCAGAGTGGTGTCGGCAGGGCTGTGGGCAGGAGATGCTGATGTGAAAGGACAAGCCGTGATCAGGCTGGGAATGAAAGGTGAATGCAAACAGTTGGCATGGTTAAGAAAGAGCTAATTTGACATAACATCTACTACATGTTGAATGAGTGAATTAATAAACTAGTGAACAAACATATGGAGTGTTTTACTCCTTATAGCCCATCATACCCTTTTTGTACAAATCAGGAAACTGAGGCACAGCAAAGTTAAGTGTCTTGCCAGAGGTGAATGGCGGAGTCAGGATTCAAAGCCCGGCAGCTTGCTCCAGAGCCTGCATTCTCAACCATCCCCCTGTACTGCTTCCACAAACCACCATGTACAGACAGTCTTTAGTGAGTGCTTACTACACTCCAGGAATTGTTCTAAGTGTTTGCATGTTTGCCCTTTAAATGATTTACTCCTCATGACAACGGGATTGACAATGAGGAATCCTTACCGAGCGCCGCCGACACGGTTTGTCTGAGGGTGTGTAGCAGTCAGTGTTCAGATACCAGCAGGCTGGCTCTGGGGGCTGGTTCGTCCGCGCTACACCACACAGCGTCTCATGATGAAGGGGGGGATTCTGATTTGAAGGAAACCTACGCAAAAGGTAGCAGAGAGAGAACATCGAAAAAGCCTGTAATAGAAAGGTGGATTATTCAAAGCATGCACTTTTAGCAAATATAAGGGGATAGAATCTTTTGGAAATGTTATGCGATGAGAATCAGTACAAGTCCCCCATCTGCCAGATGCTTTATCTTGGCATGAAAGAGAAATATATCAGGGTTGAGTGCCCGTAAGAGCAGACATTCTTGATATAATCATGTGGAGAATTAGTCAAATGGTGGGGAGGATAATTCCCGATTGCAAGCAAAGTACTTTGTCCTTCTCAGAGAGCCCTCAGATCTATTGCCTTATTTGACCTTCATGGTCACTGTGGGATGTTACAGAAGGAAGCTGCAGTCGTGCCATGGCCGAAGTTGCCAGAAAGGGCCAGATCCCACACATTGTCCTGTTATTTTCTCACAGGCCATGGATGGAAAGCGAGAAAATTGGCCTTTCCCCAAATCTGAGCAGGAAAGTCGGGCAAACGCAGACATGCCTCCTTCCTTGTGCAGTCCAAGTTTGCCTCAGTAGAAGAAACTCTCAGCCTGTGCAGAATTACAGATTTATATAATATACAAAGAAATGAATTTTCCTTTCGTAATAGCTTTTATTTGTGGAGTGTTTACTGTAAAACAAAGGCTGTCCTAAATACCTTATCTCTTCATCTCATTTAAGCTTCCCAGCCATTTTGCACATGGAAAAACCAAGGATTACAGAATCTAATTACCGTACCCAAAGCCCTACAGCTAGGAAGTGGGCGAGCAGGGACTCAAAAGGACACCCCTCTGCCTTGGGATGAAAGGAGAAATGGGAAACTGGTACATTGTAGAGTCAAGAAAGTGCTGAGAAGTCTCTTCGTGCCTGGTGCTTCTGGAGGCTTCTCTGTGCTTCTCCAGTACCATGTGGCTAAAGGGCTGGCCCTCGTTAGACCCTTTCCTGACCATTTGAAGATAGGGTATTTTCTTCCCCACTGCAGTGCAGTTTTGACTGTTTATAATGAGTGAGTTAGAAAATAATCTCTTCTTTAATACACTTTGCTATATCTGAAGCATATCCTGTGGGGTACAAATGCTGTGTGTGAATGGTGGTGGTGTGAGCATATAATAGGACTTATATTTTAAACAGCGTACT
Organism: Mirounga angustirostris; assembly: GCF_029215605.1. Taxonomy (NCBI): domain Eukaryota; kingdom Metazoa; phylum Chordata; class Mammalia; order Carnivora; family Phocidae; genus Mirounga; species Mirounga angustirostris. Next base: position 77,068,699 of record NW_026991716.1, on the reverse strand, counting down.
CGATGTCCCGAAGCATTTGTGTCCCAGCCTTTTGGTAACCATAATCATCACTCTGAGAAGCTGCCAAGGACAAGACAGGGACTTGGAAGGCTCCAAGCACATCCTTTCTTCCCCCTCCCCCCCCTGCCACCCCCATCTCTCTCCTCTGACCTGCCTTTTCCCCAGACTCCCAGGAGAGCATTTCACCTCCATTCGATCTCCTGTATTGTGACAGATGGTCCAAGTGCTTTTATTACCGGTTATGGAATTTAACAAACTGCCAACCAATGGCCTTAGCCTCCTGGTTTTACTCATTTTTAAATAAGAAAAATAGGAGCAAGGGTGTCGAGGCTTCAGTGGAAGCTCACAAACCTTTCCCAAAGCACTTCCCAAAATGACCTTTGAGCCAGAGGACTCCTCAGCCTTGATGAGATGCTGCCTGCCATGGGTGCGGAGTTGTGATTGTTTTAGTTACCAGGTGAACCATCTTGCAATCTCAACTTTGTCCATTCCAGCTTGCATCCCTGCAGAGAAGATGATACTTCAGAACAGAATCATGTGGTCCAGAAGACCCTAATACGTGGAAGAGACAAGTTTCCTTTTATTAAGAACCTCTTCTGTGAAAGCTGTATTTCTGCCAAGTCTTGGAAGCTCACTTGTTTCCTTTCCCACCCGTAAGCAGTGTGCCCACTCAGGAAGTGAGGCAAGCACCGAGAGAGACCACAGTGATGAACAGCCACATAACCATAGCCATAGATACTCGTCAGGTACCGTCAAATCTGGATTTGACCCCCTTGAAAAGGAGTTAGAGTTGAAAATCCAGTCTCTAGCATCATCACTCCTCGTCAGATGAACCTACCTTTGGCAGGTTGCGCTTACTAGCACCTACCAGTGATAAACTAGCTCAGAAAATGTGCTGGGAACCCTGGCATCCCTGATATTGTTTCTTGACTTCGCATGGACACCCAAGCCTAGCGTTGGCACTGACCTGGCAGGTGAACTTCTGGCAGTAATGACACGGTCTGTATCTTCTAAAGCTAATTCCAGGGAGCACATTGTTAAATTTATAACACTTAGATGTTCTCTTCCTCCTTCCTTTCCTGCCTCCCTCTGTGACTCCGTCTTCTTCCCCTCCCCTTCATCAGATTGGAAGTCCACTAATCACCGAGTTCAGTTTTTGACAATCTTAGGTTTGACAGTAATGCTACAGTTGGAATCAGACAGACTTGCAGTCTCCCCTTTTTTCTGCATTTGACTATCTGTTGTCTTAGTCTTTGATTCTCTGTTGTGAGTTTTGACTTGGTTCTTATCTAAGACAGAATAATTTCTGTCAGGTTCTGGGAACTCCCCTCCCACCCGATGGAGAAATTTGGGGTGGGGATGTGCACCCCGTCTTGAACTGTGCACTGGGTACAAATCTGCAGCGCCTTCTATTAAAATGTAAAACAATCCGTTGAGTCATCCTCCCTCTGGTTTGACTCAGATGCTTTATGGCATACTTTGCATGTCATTTCTCTGTAATGATTTCCCCATGGAGAAGGGTGTCTGCTAGAATCCAGGCAGACTGAAGATTGCTCTGAGTCAAATGGATCTTCTATTCTTTTAGTATTAACCCTTATCTCTCAGTTTCCCATCCTTGCTTTTTCCCTGAAGGAACCTAATGAAGTAAATAGGTTCCACCACCCTCATTTAGCCTCCTAATCACTGTTCATAATTTCTTCTCACATTAGCAGCACGAAGCTCTAGGGTAATATTCTCCAGCTAGAAGACGAGGGAAGGAGATACTGGGAGAGAATACTTCACACAGATGCCCTGATAAAGAAAAATGTAGAAAAGAAATGACTTCTCTCTGTCCTCTAACTCCTAATAGGCAAGAAGCAAATGCTAATAGGAAGCAGAGATTGATGTCTGAGAAATGAATATAAATGGAGAACATAGATACCAAGAAGTAGTGTGGGAGACAAACTGAAAGTGAAAGAAAAGAAAACTAGTCAAGGGTAGAAAAGGGCCTACCCCAGCAGAATAAATGGGGGCTTTGGCTGCACCCTTCGCTGGTAGGTTATCACAAAGGAACCAAAAACAAGCATCACAATATAGAAAAGAAGAGCAGGGTAGATGATCGCAGAGCCAGATATCCAAATCTGCCAATCCCTAATTCCACATTTTCTGCCTGCTCATTCTCCTCCCTTAACCATACACACACACACCCCCATCATTGCCAGGCTCCGCTAACAGTAACTGTGTATCTTCGACAGCCTGGCATGGAGTCCTCTTCACCCATTGATTTGAAAGCATGTAATCTCTTTCATCTACTTTTTGAGATGACGGTGTATGCACTACGTTATTGTTAAACCCAAGCCGTAGCTTTCCTCCAGGCCCGAGACAGGGTTGTCTCACGTGACATTACTGGGTGGAGACTCAGACAGGAGGAGTTGATGAACACCCTCCTTGACTCCGTAGCCACATATGTGAGACAGCCTCTGAAAATGTGTCCTGCACACCAGAGCACTGGTTTTGGTGGGGAGAGGAGTGAGAAGAGAAAGTGTTGAACTAATGCTGAGTACCATTGAGCACTGTTTTCCATTGCTTCATCCGTCCTTTGAGTTGACTTGTTCATAAGATGGAAGAATTCACACCGTTATTGGGCAAGTCTTCCTCTCTTCTTCATCAGTCCCAGAAGTTACATGATAGCATTTCTCCCTTTCAGCCAGCCATGTTATTTTGACCATCTCTAACTTCTCAGAAACAGCCTTCTCAAGAACTGTAGGTAGAGAAGCTCATGTTTCAGGTTTTCCTAAAGTTTCTGTACTTTCATAGAACCATAGAAATTAGAACTCGAAACGCCTTGCAGGTCACCTAGTCCGTTTCCTCATTTTATAGATATGGACGTGGAAGTGCATTGAAATGATTTGGTTTTCACAAGAGAAGATGAAACCCGAGATCTCTGAAAAGAGTCCTGCTCAGAAGCAGAAGCCAGGCTTCAATTTCTCACTACCTCCTGAAGGGCTTCCTCACCATATTCAGCCCATTTTTGCAGATTTTGTGTGTTTTCATTTGAAGCCCAAAGTCCACCCTAGGACTTTCATGATTAAGTAGGACAGCCTGAGGCAGGCAACCTGAACTGTTAACCCTTTCCTACAATCTTTAATTTGGAGCGAGCTGGAGGGTTTTTTTACTTACATAATGTAGGTGTAGCAGGTATAGCGAAGTGCATGTGTAATTTAACACAACGTGAATGCACAGCTGCTTATCACCAGTGTCAAGAAATGGAACATTGTGACAGCACCCCTGAGCCCCTCCTCCAGTACCACTGCCCAATAACAACTCTCTCCCCACAAATGGAAACTCTGTTCTGAGTCTTTTCTTTACAGTTTTACCACCTATGTATGTATCCCTAGATATTTAAATTTTGCCCATTTTTGAACTTGATATAAAGGAATCCAATTGTATGTTATTATTTTGTGTCTTGCTTCTCTAGCTCAGTATTCAACATTAAATTAGTGAGAATCGTTCATGTTGTTGCATGTGGCTCTGATGTGCTTTGTATCTTTCCATTATATGAGTATGTGAATATACCTCAGTGTATTTCATTCAGCTAGTGACAGTGTATTGTTTCCAGTTGGGAGGGATGCTGAACAACACTGCTGTGAGCACTCTTACACAGAGTTCCTGTTATAGACATACCGGAGTGTCTTGGGCGTAACCCAGGAATGGAAGTACTGGGTCATAATCTGTCCATATGTATGAGAGTCTCTCTTGCTTTACATCTTCACAAACACTTGAAATTGCCAAACTTTTTAGTTCTTTCCAGTTTGTGGATGTGTAATATATCTTTAATTCTTTATTATCTTTAAATTAATACATATAGTCTACTACCAACATTCTTTTTTTGTTTAATTCTAGTTAGTTGACATATAGTTCAATATTGTTTCCAGGAGTATAGTGCAGTGATTCATCATTTACATATAATACCCAGTGCTCATCCTAACAGGTGCCCTCCTTAATGCCCATCCCCCATCTAGCCCATTCCCCACTCACCTTCCTCCATCAACTCTCAGTTTGTTCTCTGTAGCTAAGAGTCTCTCATGATTTGTTTCCCCCTCCCTCTCTCTCCCCTGCCCGTGTGTTCATCCATTTTGTTTCTTAAATTCCACATATGAGTGAAATTATATGGTGTTTGTCTTTCTCTGAATGACTTATTTTGCTTAACATAATACAGTACACTCTAACGCCATCCATGTTGTTTCAAATGACAAGATTTCATTCTTTTTGATGGTTGAGTAATATTCTATTGTATATGTATACCGTATCTTCCTTATCCATTCATCAGTTGATGGGCATTTGGGCTCTTTCCACAGTTTGGCTATTGTTGATAATGCTGCTATAAACATCAGGGTGCACGTACTCCTTTGAATGTGTTTTTGTTTGTTTGTTTGTTGTTGTTTTTTAGAGAAAGAGTGCAAGCAGGGAGGGAAGGGGCAGAGGAAGAGGAGAGAGAGAATCTTAAGCAGTCTCCATGCTCAGGGCATAGCCCAATGTGGGACTCGATCTCAAGACCATAAAATCATACTTGAGCTCAAACCAAGAGTCAGGTGCGTAACTGACTGAGCCACCCAGGTGCCCCCTCAAATGTGTATTTATATCCTTTGAGTAAATACCTAGTAGTGCAATTGCTGGATCAAAGGGTAGTTCTATTTTTAGCTTTTTGAGGCACCGCCATACTGTTTTGAGGAACCTCCAAACTCCATAGAGTGGCCGCACTAGTTTGCATTCCCACCAACAATGCAAAAGGTTGCCCTTTCTCTGCATCCTCGCCAACACCTGTTGTCTCCTGTGTTGTTAATTTTAGACATTATGACTGGTGCGAGGTGGTATCTCATTGTGGTTTTGATTTGTATTTCCCTGATGATGAGTGAAGTTGAGCATCTTTTCATGTGTCTGTTAGCCATCTGGATATATTCTTTGGAAAAATGTCTATTCATGTCTTCTGCCCATTTCTTAACTGGGTTATTTGTTTTTTGGTTGTTGAGTCTAGTAAGTTCTTTATAGATTTTGGATACTAACCGTTTATCAGGTATGTCATTTGCAAATATCTTCTCCCATCCCCTAGGCCGCCTTTTAGTTTTGTTGATTGTTTCTTTCACTCTGTAGAAGCTTTTTATCTTGATGAAGTCCCAATAATTCGTTTTTGCTTTTGTTCCCCTTGCCCCTGGTGACATGTCTAATAAGAAATTGCTACGGCTGAGGTCAAAAAGGTTGCTGCCTGAGTTCTCCTCTAGAATTTTTATGGTTTCCCATCTCACATTTAGGTCTTTCATCCATTGTGAATTTATTTTTGTGTATGGTGTAAAGAGAATGAAATGGTCCAGTTTCATTCTTCTGCATGTTGCTGTCCAGTTTTCCCAACACCATTCGCTGAAGAGACTTTTTTTCCATTGGATACTCTTTTCTGCTTTGTTGAAGATTAGTTGCCCATATAGTTGTGGGTCCATTTCCAGGTTTTCTGTTCTGTTCCATTGATCTATGTGTCTGTTTTTGTGACAGTACCATACTGTCTTGATGACTACAACTTTGTAATATAGCTTGAAGTTCAGAATCGGGAGGCTTTGCTTTTCTTTTTCAGAATTGCTTTGGTTATTCAGGGTCTTCTGCAGTTCCATACAAATTTTAAAATTGTTTGTTCTAGCTCTGTGAAAAATGCTGGTGGTATTCTGCTACCAACATTCCAGTACTTCTAGCTCAGCCTCTGCATCACAGCCTGCCTCTTCATACAGTTCACATTTAAATATCAAAGTGTGAGGACTTATCACTGTTTTATTACTAGATATTTAGAAAGCTTGGGTTATTTTTTATTTCGGTCTATTTTTTAAAAATGAGCGAAACAACATCAGCAACAAAAATTACCCAAAAATTGGGGCTTATGATAATTGTCCCTAAATTCTTTATGTATTTTTTTTCAACTGTACAGTAAAACCATTGTCACAAACTGTGTCAGTAAATTGAACTTCCTCCCAAAAGGTCAAAGAAAATGGAAGTTTATGTTGAAGAACAAGAACCATTCAGAGCTATTAAGGATTTGATGATACAATTGCAAGTGCTTCCTTCTAACAGCAGCCTTAAATTTCAGTTCCCTTGGCACTGACAAGCACACACGCAGATGGAGTGTTTGAGTAAATAAAGAACACGGAACGTTTTAGCTGCTCAATGTCAGGCCCTTACTCTAGCTATCTAAGGCATTAGAGACATTAAATGACAGGCACTGCAGTTTTCCATTATAAAATACTGAAATTGGATTGCTTTCCACTTTAAGTAAGAAGTTTGAGTCTTGATGCAATTGAAAAGTGTTTCCAACCCAAAAGCAATAACTTAGTAATTTTAATGGCACTATGCACTCGAAAATTTCTATAGACTTGATAACTTTCTTTTATAAAAGCTAACCCTTATAGTTTCATTGTAAATAACTTAAAAAAAAGTATGCTTGATAAGAGCAGGAATTTACTCAGCAATTACTAAATAATTTAGTATGTGATTCACAGAAGTATTTACTTAATGCCCTGTTTCTCTGGGAAATGTGGTTGGAATTTCAAATGAAATGGTTTTTAATTTGGTCTTTTTCATTACCTGCAAGGTGTATTCATTTCTTTTCATGTGAACCATTCTAGACATGACAGGTTGTCTGAAAAACTTAACATTCTACTTTTTTGTGAATTTCAGCTTTTCACATTTCCCACTGTAGATTTTTTTCTTTTTGGTTTTTTGATTTATCCTTTTAACCTTCAGAACTAAGTGTCAGACGTTTTAATTTCTGAATATGAACCAATAATGAATGAAGACTGAATAAGTAAGTGAATAAGCAAGTCTGTATTCATTAATATTGTATCTTTGATAAGAATTGTGGTCTGTGTAGTTTTTTGAAGGAATGAGCATATTATGAGAAAATAATAGTAATTAACTTTTACTGCTGAACCATATGATAAGATGATTGGGGTATATGTGTATGTACATGTGCAGCTGGGTTTTTTGGCCTACAAAAAGAAGAATGAGATCCAGCCAAAACCCAAATCAGAACCTTTGGAAGGCTTCCTTACAATCTGATTTCAGCTAATGTCTACACACTTTAACACATTGTCTAATGCTTAGTGTAAAGACTGGCTGTCAGACTCCGACATGCTATTCTGGGCTCTGTTACTCACTACAGAGTATTTCATTCTTAGATCCCATGGGTCCTGCTGCAGATTTCAGGATTTGCTGCATTAGGGGGGGGAATGTTTTTTAATTAATATTAGCAAAGCAAGTGGAAAAAAAAGAAACTTAATGGGACATAATGCAGTGATAGGAGAAATGGAATTTAGGTTGGTATTGGTGAGTCAAAAACAGACAAATTGGAGGGAGTTCCTAGAAGAGCACCCATAATAATTGGAGGATGAGAAGGGCTGACTGATTTCTAAAAGAAGAAGAAACAGTATGTTCCATTATGCTTGAAGAGGGGCCAACAGTGAGGGGTGTGATAAGATCCAATAGGAATGTAAAGGCCAAGAGGAAGAGAGTGGTGCTGGCATGGCATAAGGAAGGATTATCCAGGAATAATGTAATAAAAGCAAGAAAATCCTCAGACAGGTTAAAGTCTAGCAACAGTTTCATGGGAATGATAGATTTTAGACTATACCATTTGATGAACAGATCTAATCTGTTTTAAGTGTCTTCTAAAACTTTCTGGAAGGTTTAACCCAAAAAGCAGACATCCGTGTTCATGTGACTACCATAGCCTCTTCATCGACTCAGGAGCACGTATCACCATAGCCCCTTTATTTTCCCAAATGTGCCCTAGCAGGATATTGAATCATTCCTTGAGGCCCCCCCCCTCCGGTTATCTTAGACCAGAAAGAGACCATCTTGCTTATGAACTGCAATCTGAGAGTCCAGCCACTGCACTGCCTTGGCTTCACCGCTATCGATGACTGCTCCCCACCTGGTGGTGTAGACTCTCATCCAGTGCTGCTGAATAGCAGTCAAGCCCCTGCTTGGACCTCAGTGGAACTCCACACTGGGTTTCCAGGTGACATAATTCTTTTAGTTTATACTCCCTTACGCAGCCATGGTTCCCAGAACAAACCTATGGGCTAAGATGTCTAGGACTGAAAGAGCTAATAGCATTAGCACCACATGTTGTGCCAAAATGTCTTCCTAGATTTGGATTCTCCATTTCCAAAAGCTAATTTCACCTTTTTAAAATTTTTTTTTACTCAGGGATATCATGGTCTATCCAGACAGATCTTCCTAACTTGGAACCTATGAGAGCAGGGGTTGGGGTACTAGTTCCTTCTCTCCCAGAAGGATTTTTCCTTTATATTGTCCATCCCATTCCCTGTAACCACCTCTGTGGAGGCAGTTTCTTTTAAGCCATGCAACATCACAACAATAAAAGAGGGTATATGTGAATGGTCTTTATAAGGCCAAAGAAAGCTACTTCTCTCGACTACAGTGACCGTGACCCATTGCCTGTGACCAATTAGGTATTTCTTTTATAGACTCTAAGACTCAGAGAATTGTAGCCATGTAAGAACTTTGCTGATCTTCTAGTTCAGACTTTTCATTTTACAAGTCTGGAAGCAGGTCCAGAGAAAGTTAGGCAGTTTATCCAAAATCCACAAAGCTGGTCAGTGCAAGAGCTAGATCAAAAGACCTAGATCCCAGGTATACTCCTCCTTCCACTGCACCTCACTTTAGTTCTCTTTGGACTTTCTTTCATTTCATGTTTCACTAAAGAACTTAAGGCTTTGTATCCTTTATAGTAAGCTCCTCTTGCTTGCTTTAGGTGTAGGTGTAGGTGCATTAATATTAATTAGCCATAAATGGATTGGAAAAATGAGGTATCTCTTATAAATCTCCTGCTTTTTATGAATTAAGTGTACCACTTACATTGTAGAACATTAATTTTTCCACCTAATTTTGAGTACTGCCTGCTACATGTAAGCTAATATGACTTAAATAAATAAATTTCCACTGACTGAGAAAACCGAATGTGATAGGAGGTGAGTAATAATTTGAGAACTAAGAATAGAGAAAATAAATCAGACTTGAGACCCTCTATAGGAGATAAGAAAATCCTGAAAATATTTCATGTAAAAGATGCCAGAATAGGAAATATTTGTCTTCAGTCCGCATGTGCCATCATGGCAGTCGTGACCAGTCAGGTGCTCCTGGGCTCTGGTCTCACCATCCTGTCCCAGCAATTCATGTATGTGAAGATGCTCATCCAAGTGGGATATGAGCCTCTTCCCCCAACAATAGGACGAAATATTTTGGGGCAAGTATGTCAGCCTCCAGGTCTGTTTTGTTATGTTCAGCACATTGTGAGCATCAGTGGGAAGCATGGCTTATTCACAGGCTTAACTCCAAGACTGTGTTCAGGAGTCCTTGGAACTGTGGTCCATGGTAAAGTTTTACAGGATTTAGGCCCTGGAAATGTACAGAAAGAAGTCACACCTTCCTTCCACCAAGTTTTCGAGGTTGTCTTGAGAGATGATGGCCCGTTCTGCTGCTATGCTCATCACACATTCCTTCCACGTGATCACTCTGAGATCTGTGGTACACATCATTGGCAGAAAATCCAAGTACTGTGGACTTTGCAACTCCATAGTAATCATCTATCATGAAGAGGGCAACCTAGAATTTTTTGCAAGTCTTATATCTCGCCTCCTAGGTGACATCATTTATTTGTGGCTCTGTCCCTCACTGGCCTACCTCATCAATACCTATGCACTGGACAGTGGGGTTTCCACCATCAGTAAAATGAAGAGTTATTCTCAAGCTGTCACAGGATTTTTTGCCAGTATATTGACCTATCCCTTTGTGTTTGTCTCTAATCTTATGACTGTCAACAACTGTGGGTTTGCTGATGGATCCCTTCATTACTCCCCAGTATATATACATCTTGGATAGACTGCCAGTGCATGCTGCAAAAGGAGGGAAATATGAGCTGAGGAAATAGCTTGTTTTTCTGGAAGGTCCCCTTTGGGAAGACTCATTGTTGTGACCTGAGAATGTTAATTTGAAGATATGGGGCAGGGACAGTGACATTTCTATAGTTCCAGATGCACAGAATTATGGGAGATAATGTTGATTTCTATACAATGTGGTATGCTTTCTTAATAATCATTTAATCTTGAGAGAATGGAAAAAAATACTTGTCTTCTTACTAGGTAAAAAAGAATATAGCAGCAATTAACTAGTTGTAAAGACAAACGCCATGCAAACTCAAAGTTTGCTCCATGGCTTATGGTCATTGTAACTGAATTGTGTCATTTAAAATGTTATTCTTACTGTATAAAAATGATTCCAGGTAATAAAGCTTACAGATACTTCATCTTTTATTGAAATTCAAAGAACTAAATGTTCATTTTTGCAGAAATATTTTTGTAAAGTAGGTATTACAAATCATCATTTATAGTAGAGCAAAGTTTATACTATATGGTTAGCAAAGTGATAAGTTATTGTTTATAACATTTTTGGTGTAACTGTAACATAAAGACTAAATCCAGGATTTTATTTCCAGCCAAGATGGAGTAACAGGTACTAGAGTTACTAAATTTACTCCCACCTGAAACAACTATAAAAACAAATAAAATATATCAAACAATGCTTTTCAAAACATTGGACACCAAGAAACAAAAGACATTGACCCCTAAAAGAAGAAAAACAAGCTGAGCCCAGCTGACTGTTTTGAGAGTGTTTCCAGACAATGGTAGGGGAAAGAGAAACCAAAGAAGATTTTGGCTGACTGCTGGGTTGAGGAGACCTAATAGTCAGGAGAGACTGTAGTGGCTGCACTTCAGAAAGCAGGGTAGCAAAGAAGACAGAGAGAAAACTCCAGAGATCTGCAAAGTGTTTCCCTTAAATATTCTGTAGTGTATTCATTAGCCCAGGTGTGTGAGAAAAATACCAAAAACGTGGAAAGAAAGACCCAAAACAATTAGAAGGAACAATACTCAGAGCTCACAGAGGATCAGGAATAATACCTGTTCCTACCAGCCAGACTAGAGAACCCTTAGTTCAAGGGGCATTGGGTAAAATACTCAGAAGAGTCTTGAATCAGTAGTGGGGAATAAGGAATTCTAGATTAAATGCTGCTGTTCCCACCTAACAGATCTCAGAACTAAACCTGGAGGACCAAACTGTTTCCATATAACTCAGCTGAGTCCTAGGACAAAGTTTAAGAATGTTAATAACAACACACAAGTATCAAGCATCCAACAAGGTAAAATTCACAATGTCTGGCTCCAATCAAAAATTTCCAGGCATGCACAGAAGCAGGGAAATATGACTCATAATGAAGAGAAACAGTGATCAAAACTAAACCAGAATTGACACAGATGTTAGAATTAACAGACAGAAGTAGTTATTATAACTGTATTCCAAATGTTCAAGAAGTTAGAGGAGTGATTGACTATCTTAAGTAGAGTCATGGGAGATATAAAAAAGACCCAAATTAAACTTTTAGAGATGACAACCACAGTTTCTGAGATGAAAATTACTGTGAAAGGAATTAATGGCAGATTAGATATTGCAGAAGAAAGGATTAATGAACTTGAAGGCCTAGCAATAGAAACTGTCCAAAATGAAACATACAGAGAAGAAAAGACTATCAGAAAGAGAAATGTACAGATCATTTGTGAGCTGTGGGACAATTTCAGATAGTCTCCATTCAAGTAGTCAAATAAATGTCTGACATGCTTCCAAATTTGGTGAAAACTATATCCACCCATTCAAAAAGCTCAAAAGCCATGAAAAACTACACCAAAGCACATCATAATCAAATTGCTCAAAACAGGTGATAAAGAAAGCATCTTAAAAGTATCTAGAAGGAAAAAAGACATTACATATAGAGGAACAAAGATAGATAAGAATGAAGGCAGATTTTTCATTGGAAACCATGCATATGAAAAGACAGTACAATGACATTTTTCAAAGTACTGAAAAGAAAAAGATTGTCAGCTAGAATCTATACCACGCAAAAATAACTTCCAAAATGAAGGGGGCAGACTTCTTAAGAGAAACAAACACTGAAAGAATACGTCACCAACTATGATGGACCGAATGCTTAGGTCCACCTCCAAAAGCCCTAACCCCAATGCAATGGTCTTTGGAGATGGAGATGGGATTAGTATCCTTGTTAAAAAAAACAGGACTAGACCTCTTCCTCTTCCCCGTGCAAAGACAGTGAGAAGGCAGCTATCTGCAAGCCAAGAAGAGAGCCCTCACCAAAGAACCAAAATCAGCTGGTGCCTTGATCTTGGAATTCCCAGACTGAAGAACTATGGGAAAGAAATCCTATTGTTTGTGTTACCCAGTTTCTACTATTTTTCTATAACAGCCCAGGCTAAGACACAAACATATCCACACTGCAAATCATATTAAAGGAAGTACTTCAGGCAGAAGAAAAGTGTGTGTGCACTTTATTTTGCTATTTAAATCTCTGTAAAAGATAATTGTTTAAACAAAAATAATAACAATGTAGTGTGGGGTTTATAACATTTGTGGAAGTAAAATGCGTGACCAAGAAGGGAGAAACGGAGGCATACTATTGTAAGATTCTTATACTCTATATGAAGTGGTATAATATCACTTGAAGATAGATTGTGATAATTTAAAGGAGCATACTATAAACCCTAGGTGACCAATAAAATAACAAAACAATGTGCCAAAAAAGGGGATAAGCTTGAATTTTAAAGAATACTGTTAATATAAAAACAGAGAGTGAGGAGAAAGGGAACAAAGAACAGATGGGACAAAGAGAAAACAAGTTTCAAAATGGCATATTTGAACCCCACCAAGTCAATAATAACATTAAGTGTAAATGGTATAAATACCAGAATTAAAAGTCAGAGATTATCAGATTGGACTTTTTTTAAGATTGATTGATTTATTTTAGAGAGGCGAGAGGGAAGAGTCTTAAGCAGCGGAGCCTGATGTGGGGCTCAATCTCACGACCCTAAGATCACGACCTGAGCTGAAACCAAGAGTCTGATGCTTAACTGACTGTGCCACCAAGGCACCCCTTGGATTTTTTTAAGAAGCAAGACTCAACTATATGTTGCCTACAAGAAACACACTTTAAATATACAGACACAAATAGATTAAAAGGATAAGTAGGGGGAAAGATGCCAACACTAATGCTAACACTAAGCAAAAAAAGGTGACGTGACTATTGATATCAGACAAATTAGATTTCAAAGCAAATGATATTTCCAGGAATTAAAGGGTCATTTTGTGATAGAGGAATAAATACATCAAGAGAAAATAAAAATTCTAACCATGTATGCATCTAATAACAGGATTTCAAACTGCATGAAGCAAAAACTGATAGGTAAATCTACAATTATGGTTAGAGATTTCAGTGACTCTTCTCAATACCTTGGACAGAAAATTAATAAAGATTCAGAAGATTTGAACAACATTTATTATACAACTTGACTTAATTGATATTTACAGAATACTCCAGCCAACAACAGAACACACATTCCTTTCAAATACATATGGAATATTTACCAAGATAGACCATATTCTGGGATATAAGACAAGTCTCCATAAATTAAAAGGATTGAAGTCATTCAAAGTTTGTTCTCTGACCACAGTGGAATTAAATCAGAAAACAATAATAGAAAGATATCTGGAAATTCCTTCAAACATTTGGAAACCAAATAACATTTCCAAATAATTTATACATTAAGAAAGAAACAAAAAGGGAAATTAGAAAGCATTTTAAAATTAATGAAAATTAAAACAACGTTTCAAAATTTGTGAGATGTTGCTAAAGCACTACTTGGAGTGAAATGTATAGCATTAAAGCTTTTCTTAGAAAAGAGGAAAGATCTCAGATCAAAGAACTCAACTTCCACCTTTGGAAACTGGAAAAAGAAAAGCAAATTAGTGGTCAATTAATCTTTGACAAAGGAGGCGAGAATATGCAATGGGAAAAGACAGTCTCTCCAACAAATTGTGTTGGGAAAACTAAACAGCTAATGCAAAAGAATGAAACTGGACCACTTTCTTACACCATACACAAAAATAAACTCAAAATGGATTAAAGACCTGGGGGATGGGGTGGGAGGGATGGGGTGACTGGGTGATAGACACTGGGGAGGGTATGTGCTCTGGTAAGCGCTGTGAATTGTGCAAGACTATTGAATCTCAGATCTGTACCTCTGAAACAAATAATGCAATATATGTTAAAAAGAAATGGATTAAAGATCTAAATGTGAGACCCAACACTGTAAAAATCCTAGAAGAAAGCACAGGCAGTAATTTTTCTGACAAGAGCCTTAGCAACATTTTTCTAGATATGTCTCCTGAAGCAAGGGAAACAAAAGCAAAAATAAACTATTGAAACTACATCAAAATGAAAAGCTTCTGCACAGCAAAGGAAACAGTCAACAAAACTAAACGACAATCTACCGAATGGGAGAAGATATTTGCAAATGACTTATCTGATAAAGGATTAGTATCCAAAATCTGTAAAGAACTTATAAAATTCAACACCCAAAAAACAAATAATCTAATTTAAAAATGGGCCAAAGACATGAACAGACATTTCTCCAAAGATATCCAGATGGACAACAGACATGAATAGATGCTCAACATCACTGATCATTGGGGAAATGCCAATCAAAACTACAATGAGATATCACCTCACACCTATCAGAATGGCTAAAATCAAAACCACAAGATACAGCAAATGTTGGCAAGGATGTGGAGAAAAAGGAATCCTCTTGCACTGTTGGTGGGAAAGCAAACTGGTGCAGCTGCTGGGGAAAACATTATGGAGGTTCCTCAGAAATTTAAAAATAGAACTACCATATGATCCAGTAATTCCACTACTGGGTATTTACCCAAAGTATATGAAAACACTAATTCAAAAGGGTATATGCACCCCTATGTTTATTGCAGTGCTATTTACAATAGCCCAATTATGGATGCAGCCCAAGTGTCTATCAATAGATGAATGGATAAAGATGTGATAAATGAAATATTACTCAGCCATAAAAAAGAATGAAATCTTGCCATTTGCAATAACATGGATGGATCTAGAGCATCTAATGCTAAGTGACATAAATCAGAGAAAGAAATGCCATATGATTTCACCCAAATGTGGAATTTAAGAAACAAAATAGATGAACAAAGAAAAAGGATACCTAACTATAGAGAACAAGTTGATGGTTATCAGAGGGGAGGTAGGGAGATTGGGGTGGGGGGGATGGGTGAAATAGGTGAAGGGGTTTAAGAGTATACTTATCATGAGCACTGAGTGTACAATATATAGAATTGTTGAATAACTGTATTTTACACCTGAAACTAATATAACACTGTATGTTAACTATACTGGAATTAAAATAAAATCTAAAAACTAATAAAAGGTAATAGAAGTTAAAAAGAGCCAATTAAAGCCTAAAGTAAGCAGAAGAAAGGGTACAATGATGATAGCAGAAATCAACGTAATAGAAAATGGAACAATAAGAATCAATTTAACAAAAGCTAGTTCCTTGGGAACATTGATAAAACTTATAAACCTCTAGCCAACCTGGTCAGAAAAGAAAGAGGACACAAATTCCCAATATCAGGAATATGAGCTTCAACAAAGATTCTACTAATATTAAAAGGAAAATAAGGAAATACTATGTACAACTTTATGCCAATGAATTTGACAATTTTTTTTAAAAATTGAATTTGTAGTTAAAACTCAAGGCCACGGAGACTTCACAGGCAAATTCTACCAAATATTTAAGGAAGAAATTATACCAATCCTACAAAGACTCTTCTAGAAAATTGAAGAGGAAGAAATATTTTCCAACTCATTTTGTGAAACCAGCATTACCCTGATTAAGAATACATATATGAAAAGAAAACTACAGACTAATATCCTACATGAGCATAGATGCAAAAATTCTTAGCAAAATGTAAAAAAATGAATCCAACAATGTATAACAAGACAAATACATTATGGTCAAGTGGAATTTATTTTAGAGATGCAAGATGGATTTAACATTCAAAAATCAATCATATTATTCATATTAACATACTAAAAAAGAAAAATTATGTGATTATCAATACATGCAGAAAACACATTTAACAAAATCCAGCATCCATTCCTGCTTTTTTTAAAAAAAGAAATTCCCAGCAAATTAGGAATAGAAAGAAATTCCCTCAACTCAATAGGGGCATCTATGAAGCACCTATAGCTACTGTCATAAATAACAGTGAAAGGATGAAGTGTTCCCCTAACATCAGGAACAAGGCAAGGATGTTTGCTCTCACCACTTCTATTCAACATTGCACTAGAGGTTCTAGCCAATGCAATAAGCAAGAAAAAGACACTGAAATCATTCAGATTGGAAAGGAAGTAAAATGTCTTCATTCACAAACAACATGTATGTTTTACAAAATCTATGTTATGTACCAAAATAAATAAGGCTGTGAGAACTAATAAGCAAGTTAGGCAAAACTGCAGGATATAAGATCAATACACAAAAACAATTTATATTACTGTATACTAGCAATGAAAAATCAGAAATTTAAATTAAAAAGCGAAATCATTTATAATTACATTAAAATAGTAATATCTATGTATAAATCTGAAAAAAAGATATGACCTTGGTTTAGGCAAAGATTTTTTAGACATACCACCAAAAGCATGATCCATAAAAGAAAAAATTGCTTGATTGGTCTTCATCAGATGAAGACTTTCTGCTCTTCGAAAACACTGTTAAGAGAATGAAAAGACGGGCGCCTGGGTGGCTCAGTTGGTTAAGCGACTGCCTTCGGCTCAGGTCATGATCCTGGAGTCCCGGGATCGAGTCCCGCATCGGGCTCCCTGCTCGGCGGGGAGTCTGCTTCTCCCTCTCCTGTTCCCCTCTCTTGTGCTCTCTCTCTCATTCTCTCTCTCAAATAAATAAATAAAATCTTTAAAAAAAAAAAAGAGAGAGAGAGAGAGAATGAAAAGACAGGGGTGCCTGAGTGGCTCAGTCGTTAAGCGTCTGCCTTTGGCTCAGGTCATGATCCCAGGGTCCTGGGATCAAGTCCCATATCAGGCTCCCTGCTCCGCAAGAAGCCTGCTTCTCCCTCTCCAACTCCCCCTGCTTGTGTTCCCTCTCTCGCTGTCTCCTTCTCTGCCAAAAAGTAAATTTAAAAATCTTAAAAAAAGAGAGAGAGAGAATGACAAGCTACAGACTTGGAGAAAATACTTACAAATCACATATCTGATAAAGGACTTTTATTCAGAGTATATAAAGAATGCTCAAATCTCAGTAATAAGGAAACAGACCAGTAGAAAATGGACAAAGAATCTGAGTACACATCTCTCCAAAGAAGTAAATAGATGGCAAATAAGCACATGAAAAATGTTCAGCATCTTCAGTCATTAGAAAAAAGCAAATTAAAACCACAAAGATATACCATGGTATACTTATTAGAATGGCCAAAACTAGAAAGACTGAGTATAACAAGTTGTGGCAAGAATGTGAAAGAACTAGAACTCTCATACACTGCTGTTGGAATGTGAAATTCTACAACCACTGTAGAAAACAGGGATAGTCTCTCAAAAAGTTAGACTTACACATACCAAATGATCCATCCATTCTACCCCTAGGAATTTACACAAGAGAAATGAAAGCATATGTTCATGCATAGATTTATACACTAATTCATAGCAGCTTTATTTGTAATAGCCCAAAACTGGAAACACCCAAAGATCTGCCAATAGATGAATGGATAAAAAATCGTGCTGTATCCATACAATGGAACACTACTCGGCAATAAAGGAACAACCATTTGATGCACATAACAACATAGAAGAATTGCAAAATAACCATGCTGAGTAAAAGAAGCCAGACATAAAGGAATATAATCTGTATGATTCCATTTACATAAAATATAGAAAATACAAATTAATATATAGTGTCATAAAGCAGAACTGTAGTTTTGGGAGAAGGGGGGTACAGAGAGGTGCAAGGGAAGGACTATTAAGGGGCATAGAAAGATTTTTTTGGTGATTGATGTAGGGTATGTTCCCTGTCTTGATTGTGATGCATACATATGCTAAAACATATCAAACCACCCACTATAACTATATGCAATTTATCTTGGGTTAAAGTTATTAAAATAAATAAGAATGAAGCCAAAAGGAAAGTAAAACTTTATTGGAATTCATACTAGTAGTAGACATTCCTGAAAAACTATGTTATGTAAATCAGTTATAGACACTACTTTTTAGAGTACATCAGTGGATACTTCTTGAAGCAAAGAACCCTTTTGTAAAGTAATCTTCACTGTGGAATACATCTTTTTTTATGACTCTTAATGTGATATATTGTGTTTCCTTAAAGAGGATGTATATCAAGTCTGCTGGGATAATGACAGCACAAGTCCACTTCTTTTCAAGAGCATTTCGTGAGCAACAACAGCATTCCGTTGGTTGTGCTTTGTCCTGAAGTGGCGGAGGGCAATCGTGATAGCTCGCTCTACCGACTCAGTACACATACCGTTTACTTCACTTGTTCGATTATGTATTGTGATTAGGTATTTACTCTGCTTGGCATCTTAGCCACACGTCAACCTAGGAGTTTACGTGTACTTTGTCAAGAGAGCATAGTAAACACTTCAAAATGATTCATTTCCCCTTAACACAAAGCTCAATCAGTACTTGAATAGGGACCATGTGTATGTGGAAGTTCCTTTTTCAGTCGGATAGCAAAATCAAAACTACTAAATCTTAGAGTACCTATATGTTTTAAATGTTTTGGGTGTTTCATTAAGGGACCTGGCTTTGTTTCCATGGGGTAAAAGCACGCAGTAAAAGGGAAGATAAAAGTCAGCCATTGAACATGAATTTCCAGATACATTTTCTGAGCTCATTGTGCTGAGCATGAATATGCTAAAGGACAATTCTCCTTTTTGCCTGGCTCATGGCCGTGGGACGCAGGAACTGTGACATTCTTCTCACCTTCTGTATCTGACTCAGTAGCTCTGGTGACCCCACCTTTCTCTCTTTCAGGGTGTGAACGGCATGTCTGTGGATGAGAAGCCTGACTCCCCCATGTATGTGTATGAGTCCACAGTCCACTGCACCAACATCCTCCTGGGCCTCAATGACCAGCGGAAAAAGGATATTCTCTGTGACGTGACTCTGATTGTGGAAAGGAAGGAGTTCCGGGCCCACCGGGCTGTGCTGGCCGCATGCAGTGAATACTTCTGGCAGGCGCTGGTTGGACAGACGAAAAATGACTTGGTGGTCAGCTTGCCTGAGGAGGTACGGTAGTTTGGTTTGTTCGTGTGGTTGCTCATGGAGGTTTATCAACCTGTAGACAGTTGGCTAAGTAGGAGCTAAAAGGTGGACCCTGGGCCCCATTCCTGCTCAGGGGCTGATGTCCAAGTCATCAACACTATTAGGTTTGCCGCAGAGCCAGTTTCTATCTGATGCACTTAAAATCTCAGAGGCATGAATCTGAGCAGAGCATCTTTGTCGGGGAGCCTCACCTCACCTGTGGCTCACAGCCACTCGTAGTTTCTGGTTCACTTACTCTTCAGGTTTTGAGTAGGACAGCAAAAGTTTGCTATAGTCCTAGATGTGGGATCTGAGTCACTGGGACTGTGGCTATGATTTTTCTCTTTCAGATGGTTGAAGGAGCACTTGATTTCCCTTGAGAGTAAAAGAATGAGAGTATTCACAGCACCTGCCTTGCTTGGGGGGAAAAGTAAAAGCAATCAGTAATTTTCACAGTTAATATGGTAGGATTCTAAGAAGTGCAAACTTGCTTTTCTCACCATTGTTGAAAATACCCTACTCATGTTTCTTAATTACTTCAGTGAGTACAGTTATATCTGTGCTGTAGGGACACTAGTAGCTGGACCCGTTCTGTTGAGAGTTAACATCCATTCAGTTGGATGGCCTAAGCTGCAGGAACTTAAAAGATGGGCTTCACGCTGTGAATTGTGCAAGACTGTTGAATCTCAGATCTGTACCTCTGAAACAAATAATGCAATATATGTTAAGAAAAAAAAAAAAGAAGAAGAAGAAGAAGGTAGCGGGAGGGGAAGAATGAAGCAGGGGAAATCGGAGGGGTAGACGAACCATGAGAGACGATAGACTCTGAAAAACAAACTGAGGGTTCTAGAGGGGAGGGGAGTGGGAGGATGGGTTAGCCTGGCGGTGGGTATTGAGGAGGGCACATTCTGCATGGAGCACTGGGTGTTGTGCACAAACAATGAATCATGGAACACTTCATCTAAAACTAATGATGTAATATATGGGGATTAACATAAGAATAAAATAAAAAAAATGCAATACAAAAAAAAAAAAAGATGGGCTTCATAATGACAAAACATGAAATTGGTCACCCTTTGAACTGTGTATACAATTCCTCTATTTCCATCATCTTCGCTCCCCTTCATTTACATGGGACCAAGGGTAACACTGAGCGGCCTTACCCTTGTGTTTAGGTCCAGAATCTGTCATTGTGCATCTATACAGTGTATAACATTAGGGCCACCACCACCTGTCGTGCAGGCTCTGCACTGCACAGTTCCCAGAGGTACAACTCAAATCTATAGTCTGTGCGACTGGAGCCCCAGAGTTGGGCAGTGGCCCACAGCGACTCTGAAAGACACCAGAGACCCCATGACCCTGATGGGAGGTGCTAATGGTACCACTAGCATTAAATCCCAGGGGTCACAAACCCAAATGCCTCCAGAGGCCTGGCAAATAATAAAAATGAATAGAGCAGGATGCGTATAAGACACTAGGATGAGGTGGGGCAAGCACCTGCTCCACAGAAAGGCATCCAAATTCAACATAAAAAACAAATATGCAAACAAGTCACAGGGGTCGGAGGGGGTCACCAGATCCAGTCCCTTGTTAAACAACATCTACTGTTAGCCCTGCAGAACAAGAGAGAGGCCAGCTAAGAGTGAGGATTGCATAAGCACTCAACATTTTCACATTCTTCTTTTTTATGTACCCACATGAAAGGCTCCAGTACCACACTCCTCACACCCCTAGGAATTAGATAACTAGAAAGATCCCAGTACTAGAGGCAAAAGGACAAATCGGTTGCAAATAATGTACTCAGGGCTGGTGTAGGGAGGGAAACTTATGTATCAACTAATGTGGGAAGGCCAAGGAATGGCAGCTGTGGTGTGATCCTGAGCTGGATTTTCCTCATCTACATCAATGGGCAAATATTTAACCTGTCATTAGGTGAGATGATAAACATAGAAGTTCTCAGCATGGTCTCTATCCCATAGTAGGCATTCATCAAATGTTAAGACCCCTTCTCCTCTAGACGGGCAGCAAGAATGCCTTTGCAGTTTATTCCAATTCTGGAATTCTCTGGAAATATTTGGAAACTTCCAATTATCCAGAATGATCTCGGGGAGAGGATGGAGCTTATAGTTTATTTATTATCTATATCTGTTTGAGAGCTATTTCATTTATATGTTTTTTACCGATTTTCAAAAAAAATCTGTTCTATTAAAATATATTTAAAATGAAAATCATATTTTATGTAATTTAGTCTCTCTTCAGTGACTATTGGCCCCATCTTGAGACTTCCTGGACCGTGTGCCTAAGCCCTGGCCTGCCCCCAGTTAGCTCTGGGATCCTGATCTAGTCACTTAAACCCCTCTCTGAGCCCTAATTTCTACCCATAAAAACCCCTAAAACTGAAGTCCTTGAATTATTTATCATAATACAATACCAAGACAGTAAAATTTAAAGGAAACCAAAATATAAATGCATAGGGCATAACTAAAAGTTTCTTTAGGTCAAATCCCTGATAATCACTTATTTCCTTGGCATTAGGGACTCTTTTTTTTTTTAAAGATTTATTTATTTATTTGAGAGAGAGTGCAGAGGGAGGGGCAGAGGGAAAGAATCTCAAGCAGATTCCCTGCTGAGCACAGAGCCCTACTCAGGGGCTTAACCTCAAGATCCTGAGATCATGACCTGAGCTGAAATCAAGAGTCGGATGCTCAACCAACTGAGCCACCCAGATGCCCCAGCATTAGGGGCCCTTTAAAGCAAGAGGCACACTGTATAGACATCACACAAATATCTGCTATTTGGCCTTTTTGCTTTGTTTGTGTTCTAAGTAAGTGGGAATTTGCAATGTGTTGATTTTCTTTCTTCCTAGTCATGTAAATGATTGTCATTTCTACATTATCTACACTTCCAAACCATTAAAACCTGGTGCTCAGGTATGTGAAACCTTCAGATATAACCAGATTTTTTTTTTCCTTCCTATGAAACATAAATTCATATTGTCAGTAACCCAGCTTTAAGTATCTTGCTGATGGAGCATGCAAGCCAGCCACAGTGGCATTTTCCTTTGTGGGCCTGTAATTGTTTCTGAGGCCTCCTTCCAAGAGTCCACTCCCTCTGCTCAGAGCACCCTCCTGTGGCCCCAAGTGCTAAGCATTGTTTTTCTCTCCATGTGTGCACACTAAAATGTCCTTGCAGGCTCTAGAGTCATTGTCCCACTTAGCTCAGTGAATGACTTTAGAATTTGAATTAAGTAGTGAATAAGCAAACATCCCAAACATTACCATGGAAAGTAGCTGCTTGGAATTAATTGGCATTTGGCTCATATGATGTAAGAAAAAAGATTTGCACCTGGGTGACTCAGTCAGTTAGGCGTCTGCCTTTGGCTTGGGTCATGATCCCAGGGTCCTGGAATCGAGCCCCACATTGGGCTCCCTGCTCGGCGGGGAGCCTGCTTCTCCCTCTCCCTCTGCCTGCCTCCCTGCCCACTTGTGCTCTCACTCTCTCTCTTTCTGTCAAATAAATAAATAAAATCTTTAAAAAAAAAAAGAAAGAAAGAAAAAACATTTGATTAGCTCCTTGGAAATTTTTAAACCCCATCATTATCCTGTCACCAAATTCAAATCAACTTCTGGTTTGTCCCGGCCTTGTTCACACTTGGCTCACCTCTAACACTTCCTAGCCAGCCTCTGTGCTTCTCAGGGGGCCCTCATGGCTGAGTCTGAAAGCTCTTTCTTGGACTATGAAACTTCCAGACACATACTGCTGCCTGTCCCACTCCCCTACTTAGTTTAGACCAAACCCAGCTCTGGTATCTAGTTGTCCAGTTGTGCAGTTCTACCCCAAACTCCTGACTCCCAATGGGCAAATCTCTTACTAGCAAATTAGAGCCACTCACAGTGCCCAGTATAGCCTCTAAACTAAAAGGGAGCGAAACAAAAATAGAGGCCTCCTTATGGAAGTCAAGGAATAATGGAAATGTCTTGCTCTTTTTTGTTGTTTTTCTTTTCTGTTTTGGTTTTTTTTTCCTAAAATGGAATTACAGTCCCTAGAGTTTACATGACTTGAGTATTGGCTCCCTATTGAAAAACACACCCAAGAATGTGTATCAGCAAAAAGTAAGACATAAGGCACTGTACTTAGTACTTTCGTTAAATAATAAAACAGATCATTTAGTTTATAATTAGTAAGTCTATTTTGTGCTAAGAGATGAAGAGAAAGTGGTTGATGTGCCAACATTGCAAGGCCGTTACTACACTGCTCATTAGTATTAAAGTTGGCTCAACAAACCTCTCCTTAGCTGTAGTCATGGAGACCATTTTGGGCTGGACGCCAACCATGCTGGAAATGGCATCACAACCCTGAAGGTCAGTTTTATGGCGTGTCGAGTACAGGGGGCAGGAATGGGGTGTGTTTCCTTAGAAGACATGGAACCCACAGTGGGTTTGCCTAGCAGCCCCAATTACGGGGCTCTCCCAGAATGCCAGAGGAAGAGCAGCTGTTAAGAGGTTATTGCCAAGGTCTATTATCAAAAAGTCCAAAGATAACAAGTATTGGCGAGGATGTGGAGACAAGGGAACCAACCCTTGTGCACTGTTGGTGGGAATGTAAATCAGTGCAGCCACTGTGGAAATAGGATGGAGGTTCCTCAAAAAATTAAAAACAGAACTCCCAGGGTGACCCAGCAATACCACTTTGGGGTATATATCTGAAAGAAATATAATCACTATTTCAAAGAGATATCTGCACTCCCATATTCACTGTAGCATTATTCACAATAGTCCAGATGTGAAAACAACTTGTCTCTTGACAGGACTGGATAAAGAAAAGGTGCTGTGTGTGTGAATAGTATTCAGGAAAGGAAAGAAATCCTGCTGTTTGCAGCAACATGAGTAAACCTGGAGGACATTATGCTAAGTGCAAGCCAGACACAGAAAGACAAATATTGCAGGATCTCACTATATGTGGCATCTAAAAAAAGGCAAGTGATAGTAACAGAGAGTAAATGGTGGTTATTAGAAGCTTCGGGAGGGGGTGGGGCAAAAGTGGAAATATTGATCAAAGGGTACAAACTTTCAGTTATAAGATGAATAAGTTCCGGAAACATAGGGTACAGCATGGTGACTGTAGTTAAAAATAATGTATTATATAATTGAAATTTGCTAAAAGAATGGATCTCAATGGTTCTCACCGCGCGCACACGCACACACACACACACAAATGATAACCATGGGAGGTGATAGATATGTTAATTAGTTTGATTGTAGTAATCATTTCACAGTTCACATGCACATAGCAAAACATCACATTGTATACCTTAAATATATGCAGTTTTTATTTGTGAAAACTAAATATTTTTCAAACAAGGAGAGGGTAGAGCCAAAGCTCTACCACCTTTCTTTGGGCTTTACCACCCATGGTCTTTCACCCTCTAGAGAAGGGAGAGGTTTCATGCAGAGAATAGCTGTTGGCTAGGGGTAAGTATGCCTCCTCAGGTGGACCACATGCTTTCTTAGGTATAAATATATTTCAAACTTTGGCTTGCTCTCACTCTCTCTGTCTTTTGCTTTCTCTCTCTTTCACTCCTCTCTCTCTCTCTCAACATTTCAGGGCAGATCTCATTTTTGCAGTGCTAAACAAAAAGGAAAACTGACCCAGAAGGATTCTGAAGCAAAAGCATTTGTTAAGTCTTCTTCTTTTTTTGTTTTTTGTTAAGTCTTAACCACAGGGTGCAATAAAGGATACCATCTGCAATAGTATTGCCAAGCACAGAGACCAAAGAGGAATTATGGAATCTTCTTGATTGAAAGTTTCTAGAGGAGATGAAAGCTGTTAATGTCTCTGGGATGGCTTAGGCCCAGTCTTTTAAAGGAGCAGTAAGATTGTCATGGTTATCTTTGGACAGTGTTTTCGGTGTGTAATACTACAGCAAGTACCTAACACTGTAGCACAAGCTGCCAACAGCATTCTTAGCCTGCGTGTAACTTTGGGGGAGGTGAGAACTGATGGGAAACAGTAACTGAGGTGTTTGGAGAGTGGCATGACCAAGATAAGAAGAACAAAACACTCACCCACCCCAGAGCACAGAGCCAGCCCTTTGGCCTCCCCCCATTCACCACCTAGACAAAACTCTGAAGAAGAGTAATAGGCAAAATTTTAGATTTAAGGAGCATCAGCCATGAGTTGCTGGGAAAACCACAGTTTGAACCTTGGCACTAACCACATCTAAGGTCTTGACCAAGCCAGTCAGCCTCTTTGGGCTTCTGTTTCCTCATTCATTTTTTCATTCATTCAACAAATATGTATCAAGGCCCTGCTATTTACCAGGAGGCACTGTTCTAGCTACTGGGTGAACCTAGGGAACAAAACTAAGTTTGTATTCCAGTGGGGGAGAAGGAGGAGAGACAGAA
Source organism: Mirounga angustirostris (assembly GCF_029215605.1). Lineage (NCBI taxonomy): Eukaryota > Metazoa > Chordata > Mammalia > Carnivora > Phocidae > Mirounga > Mirounga angustirostris. Next base: position 77,043,001 of record NW_026991716.1, on the reverse strand, counting down.
AATAAATACAATATTTCTTGGTTAGATACCATTGAGAATAAAACAGAAGGGGGCTAAGGAATGTCAGGGCCCTGCACTTTTAAATACGGTGGTCAACAATGACATTGTGTCGTGACAGATGGTAGCTACACTTGTGGGGAACGTAGAATAATGTATAAATTTATTGAGTCACTGTGTTGTACACCTGAAACTAAGGTACCATTGAGAGTCAACTATACTCAATAAGTAGATAGATAGATAGATAGATAGGATGGTTAAAAAGGACCTTTTCAAGGGGATGACTTTGACTAGAGACTTGAAGGAGGTGAAGGAGCGAGCCATGCTGACATCTGGGTGGTCTAGGCAGAAGGAATAGCAAGGAAAAGCTCTGAGGCTGGAATGGGCCTGGCATGATTGACATACTGTAACAGAGTGAGCAGGTGGTAGAATGGGAGGGGGCATGTCACGTAACAGGACCAGGCTGTGCACCTTTTAGAAACATTACCTTTTCTTGGAATGAGCTGGGAGGCCATTTGGAGGGTTTTGCAGATCATTTTGACTGCTATATGAAAACAGACTGAAAGAGGGATGCCTGGGTGGCTCAGTCGGTTAAGCGTCTGCCGTCGACTCAGGTCATGATCTCAGGGTCCTGGGATTGAGTCCCACATTGGGCTCCCTGCTCAGTGGGAAGTCTGCTTCTCCCTCTCCCTCTGCCTGCTGCTCCCCTGGCTTGTGCGTGCTCTCACACGCCACTCAGTCTCTCTCTCTCTCTGTGTCAAATAAATAAATAAAATATTTAAAAAGAGAGAGAGAAAGAAAATAGATTGAAAGAGAGGGCAAAGGCAAAAGCAAGGAAAACATTTAAGATGCTAAGGCAACAACCCAGGCATGACACAATGGCCTAGATCAGAGTGATAGCAATAGAGTGATGATCAGTATCAGATTCTGGTGATATTTTTAAGGTGGAACTTACAGGATTTCCTTATAGAATGGATGTATGATGAAAGAAGAGAAAGGAGTTAAAGAGAATTCCAAGGTTGGGGTCTGAGCTGTTGGAATGGGGTTGCCATTAACTGGCATTGGTGAAGACGGGGAAAAGTAGGTTTCAAGTGGTAAGAATGGGAATAAGAGTTCTATTTCATACACATTACGTTTGAGGTGTGTGTTAACATCAAAGTAGAGATGTCTGGTACACAGTAGGATATGCATGGTTAGAATTCATGGGACAAGTTCAACCTGGAGATAGAAGTTTTAATACCAGATTATTGGGGATACCGGAAGGCATAAGACAAAATGCAATCATCAAGAGAATAAGTGTAGATAAGGAAGGAAAAAAAAAAAGAGGTCCCAGGATTGAAACTTGGGGCTTTTTAGAATTAAGAAGTCAGAGAGATAAAGAGGAGCCAATGGGGTAGACCAAGAAGGAATAGCCATTGAGGTAGAAGGAAAAGCAGAAATACATAATGTCCTGGAAGCCAGGTAAAGAAAGCATTCCAAGGAGGAGAGTTAATAACTATGTCAAATGTTGCTAATAGTCAGCTCAGATGAAGGCTGAAAATTGACCATCTAGCAGATTGGAAGCCATTTGTGATTTCATGGAGCACTTGGGGGGGAGCAGTGGGATGTAAAAAAAAACATGATTGTGTTCTAAAGAGAATGGAAAGAAAGGAATTTAAAAGCTAAGGTAAGCTACATTTTTTAGGCTTTTTGAGTTAAAGGGAGCAGAAAAATGGGCCAGCAGCTGGAGGGAAATGGTGTTAAAGGTTTCCTTTTGTTTTGTTTTGTTTTGTTTTAAGTGAGAAGAAATTTGTTTTTCATGTTTTCACTCTGTGGTAAAGATGATCAGTATTCGCCCACATCCAATTTTCTTCTCTTTCCTGGACACGCAGGAAGACCAAATTTACAATCAGGCGTGCTATGTAACTAGATGTAGCCAAAGAAACATGAGTAGAAGTCATGGGTCACTTCTGGTCTGAGACAGTTAAAAGTAGGTATGAGTTCTTCATGTTCTTTCCCATCCATTTAACCGGTGTCAGAGAACTCCAAGAACTCCGAGATGTTGGAACGGTAGCCCAGATCCCTGAGTCACTGTGGGAGAAGAGCCATGTGATTCAAATCAGACTCCGACATGAATGAGAAATGAGCCTTTCTGTTAAGCCATTAAGAGTTGGTGTTTGTTTCCTGAGCACAACCTAGCCCATCCTGACTAAGACTTGGGCTGATGGCAGTGTTGCAAAAGAGAGAGAAAACTTGATAATACAGGAGACAGAAGACCAATTGCTAAACAAATGCCCTTAGGTACTTGAAAGAGGATGGGGTCTACTGAGCAAGTGGGCAGACTCAACTTAGCAAGGCACATCCTTATCTGAAAGTGATCTCTGAGGTCTGACCCTGTGCTGTGGGTTCATAGCCCTTGAACTTTGTAGCTTCCTGCCAGAGGGAGAGAATAAATCCTACTGGTCAGAAAGAGAGGAGAGATGCTTGGATGGAGACGGTAGGGAAAGGCCATGGAGGTGGGAGGCAGAGTCGGGAAAGGAAAGAGCCACAGGATTTCTCAAGAGGAGCTAGCTCACTTCTCCTACTTATCTTCATGAATTCTCCCTGACTTTTCAGAAATGGTCTTACAAGAGACGAGAGTTAAAGAGCTGTAGAACCACAGGGCTGTTTGATAACCTAGAACACAAGCAAGTAGTAGACGATTCTGATCATTGCTCTCTCACCATTTCCAAAGGTTTTAGGATTTTGAAAAACATATTTGCATTTAATGACCTCGATTTCGATGTGAGTAGGGAGTAGCAGTCCTGGTGACCAGCCTGACTTGCAGGGCTGCTCTTCAGATTATTGAAATGCGATCCGTTAGGCTCCTTGGAAGGATGGTGCCGTATAAACAAGAGGTGCTATTATTCCCATAAAAGGAAAGCACCGTCTTCTCTGATGAAATGGCTCTTACCTCGGAATCCTCATTAAAAGCTCTGGTGCAATTTTCCAGGTTGCATTAGTGAGACTTGGCAGCAGATGAAAAAAAAAAAGGCAAATAAATAATAAGTCAAAATATTCCAGGTAACTACTTGCTGGCAAGTAAGAAGTTTTCAAGTCCTAGAATCATGCTGATAATTTTGAAATGCCTAAAGGCAGAACTTATTTATAGTAACATAAAGGTGACTTCCAGCCCTGAAATCTGGGCCTCAGTCTCAAATGGGGGAGTAATAAAGTGAAGCCAAGAAAAGAAGAGCTAATACTATTGTGATTCCATCCCCAAAGGCTGCTCAATGGTGCTGATACAGAGGGAGGGAAATCTGGTGTGGAAAATAGCCACAGCAATAGCTAATTTTAAAACTGAAATGCATAAGCTGTTTCCAAACCTCTTACATTTTTTAAATCCTGAGGCCAGTAAGTCCTATTTAAAGAAACTTAGCAGAAATGCACTCCTATTTTGGCATAGTAGAAGGAGTTGAGTTGACAAAAACTAAGACATATCTAAAAATTATTTTTAAGCGACCTGATTTAAAACCAGTTTAAGGGTTCTTTTCACTATACCTATTTATTCCTAGATCATAGGAGATGACCTCAGTAGTCAACATTTCTAAATGGATTTAAACAAAGCCTTTGACAGTAAAGGCATTTGCCTTACATTTTATAAAATTAGTTACCGGCACATCTGTTCATTTTAAACCTCTTCCATATATATGTATTAAATGTCCCTTACGTTTCTTTCTTTTCCCTATTATGGAGTCTCTTAGCTATTTCAATTAAAATTAATAATAGCTTTAAAGACAAAGTTCAGAGCTGTAAAGTTCGTCACTTGATCAGTAATCATAACTATTATTTTGTCATATTTAATCATAGAACCCAGGCCTTTAACAGGGTACTTAATTAAGCTTTTAATTCATGATAAGAACTTAAATAGCACTGGGGAGAGTTTTTAAAAATTATTTCCACTTCCCATCCAGATTACCAAAAAAAAAAAAAAAAGTGTGCTAGAGAAACAGCATGGCCGCCAGCCAAGGGTATTGTAGGTCATGCCAACATGAACTGGCAGCAAGCCATTGTCCAATTAGCATGGCTTCATCGTTGCAGAGTAATCACTCTCGAGTAGATGGTTAGTCACTCATGATGTAGTGGTACTTCACTTGAGCCAGTTCTTCTTAGAATAGGTTTCTTGTTCACTGTTATTACCTGCCCTACTTTGCCAATAAAAGCACAGGACCATTTAGGCTGAAAGCCGAACGGAAGAGAAACATCGATTATGTATCTTGTTTCTCTTTGCTTCCTGAAAACTGAGATTGCAATTAAACAGTGAAATCATGGTGTGTTTTTTAAATGAGTTACAAGAAAATACAGTTTCCACACCAAAATACTCAGAGTTGGAATCCAAGAGTCAGTTTTTATTCTCTCTTTTCTTTGGCAGCTTTAACACTTGGCACAAATTTGGGGATATAAGTAAAGTTACCTAATAATCTTAATGGATTCACATTCCATTCAAAAAGTTGGAATGTCACCAAACTGCTTCAGGTTTCAGTTCTATTGTTGGGGTGTCCATGACATTTCTGTTGGATGTACAGTTATACAAGCAGAAGCTTTTCAAAGAGACCCTTTTTATGGTGAGAACACCTGGATTCTGGGTTGGACAAGATGTAAACCAGGAAATTGATTCAGGAATTTCTTAATAAAATGGATCATATCCAGGCATTGGAGTGATGTGTGGTTGTCAGTAGAAAAGGCTGCTCTTAGAAGCACAAAGAAAGTAAAATAAAATTGTTGGCAGTAATCAGCTAATACCTTACGTTTCTATTCTTGTTTGTTTTAGTTTTTAACCAAATCACAGGCTAGATCAAAGGGTGCGTTGTTTTTGCTTTCAAGAGTGGAGCAATTAAATAATGGCACTTTGGGTTTCCTGCTATCTCAGAAGTGTTCTTTTTCCCATTAACTCGGTGCATGTAGTAAAATTTATCACTTTGCCATAGACTTCTAAAATATGTTGACAGTCTCTCTACCCGACATTGGCACCAGCTCCAAGCTAGCTGATGATTCAGTGAGCTTTACTGTCTGAGATGGACTTCTGCATGCAGCCTGGCAAAGACTGTGTGTGAAAAAGCTAATGCATTCAGCACCCTGGGTGGGATGGAGCCAGGCCTCCAACGTGAGCACAGTTTTTGACTGACTGGCAGCAAAAAGAAATACCGGCAGCTGTTCCCAAGCAAGCCGAAGAGTTGGCCCAGGAGTTTAAAAAAAAAAAAAAAAAAAAATCTGAGATTTAGCCAACTAAAGATTCCCGTGTTTAGAAGAAAATCAGAGGAAGGATACAGAAGGTCACAATTACAGCTGAAGTCGCAACTATCTCATTTTGTCTTCTGCTTTATAAAGTATGGTATTAAATATCATTGCGACTCATTTTTTCTGATTCTTTCTAAGTCTTCATTTTTGCTCCGTTGCTTTCTTTTTTCTTTTTTGTAAGATTTTATTTATTTATTTGTCAGAGAAAGAGAGCGAGCACAAGCAGAGGGAGAAGCAGGCTCCCCGCTGAGCAAGGAGCCTGATGTGGGGTTCGATCCCAGGACCCTGGGATCATGACCTGAGCCGATGGCAGATGCATAACCAACTGAGCCACCCAGGCATCCCTCATTTTTAATTCCTTATTTGCAAAGGCTGCTGACAGATTATTCTTCCTAAAGACAGTATAGAGTGATACCCTTCGGGGGGGCGGCACCAGCAAGCAGAACAGAGTAGGGCAGGGCAGGTCTGTGAGGGCAGTAGCCACACACATGTAGGCTGAGCCGCGCTGAGTGACGTGGGTTGGAATGGAATTATGTGTGCAACAGCAATCTGTCCACAGAGGCCTTCTGATGTCTCACAACTGACCTATTATTCTTGTTTCATTAGTTACAAAAAGAGACGGGTGGGGAAAACAGAACAGTTACTAAAGGACCAGGAAAATGTCTGCTAAAAGACAGGACTCTCAAGGGTCTTGCCATGTAAAGATGAGCACTCTAGTAGCAGAGAGCTTCTTCCTTCCCAGGAGACACCTTAAACCGTGGGAATCTTCTTTCTACCTAGAGAAGCTGTAGTCACCCAGGAGTTGAACTGTGTGCCCTGTAATAGGAAGGTGGGAAGATTAGGACTGTGGAACATCAGGAGTTAGGGTAAGAACTTTGTAGTGTGGGGAAATTAGTAGGATACTAAAAGGTATTTGAGGCAGACCTTTTGTAACTCTGGAGATTTTTGGGGTGACTTAAATCCATCCGATTTACAAGATGTTCATAGAGAGAAATGCGATGACCTTTCAAAGGTCTCTTTAACAAAGTATCTGCATGCCTCCTATTTAAGGCAGTTACAGTAAATGTTGACCAGATGTTCTCACTCACAGAACAGAAGAAATAGTATCCTTGCTACATCTGAGGGATTTCGGCTGTATTAAAGGAGAATTTTATAGCAGCGTAAGATGCTAGACACTGAAATAAGGTACAAAAAAATACAGAATTACCTTCAGAGAAACTGGGGTGTGGATGTGTGGTATGTTTAAAGTAGATATTCAAAAAGACAAGGTGGCTTAAGTAAAGCAATTCATAGATGCAGAGGAATGGAACACATGACCTTTTCATAGGTCACTTCTTTGGGGGATTAACTTAAAAATATAAGGCAAGATCATTTCCTTCAAAGAGCTTGCAATATTGTTGAAGAATCAAGATAAAACCAATGAAATCAAAGCTGAACAATTTAAGAGCATTCATTGTAGCTGCCAAGTTGTGTTGGCCATTGTTTGCCATGTGGGAAAGGACAGGATTTTCCTTTCATCTCCTCTGTGAAGTTTAGACCACCTAAAACGAACACTCACAGGACCAATAGGACTTTCTTGGGGAGCGCATGGAGAGAGACCCTCCAGGGGAGGTCACTGGCATGGCCAAGGCTCAAAAGGAAGCATTCACAGGGCACTGAGGAGCCAGCTTTGATCAGCACAAATGGCAGTTTTAGGGAAATAATTCAAAATATGGTCAGATTCCATGGGGCCTTAGCATGAAAGAATAAAATTTAGACAAAAGAATTTAATCTTGACCAGATAAGCAACAGAAATTCACTGAAATATGAGCCAAGAAGTAACATAATGAAAAATTGTTTAAGGAATATCTGTTTAGCAATGGAATGGCTAATGGATAGAAGAACAAACTACTCCAGTAGAGGGCACAGCCAGGAGATCCACCCTGATCCTAGCATGAGCTGAAAAAGGTCTGTGCCCTGGGGAAAGGACAGGGAGGATGATAGCACCTTCCACAGACCCCAGCAAATTGGATGTGGGAACACACAGGTAGAGAAAAAGGCCATGGAACACTGATATGTATCTATAGTGCTTTACATCTACCCAAGGCACTGAGAGTACAGAACTGAAGAGACAGATCTGAGGAACCCTGGCATGCAGGTGATGGCCGAAATCACCGGGAAGCGATGATCCTCAGAAAAGAGAAGAGAAAAAGGGGCAGGTAGGGACTGAGGTTGACTTCAACACTTAGACCCCCATTGCTGATTTCTCTACAAAAAATGAGGTTTACTCAGGATTGCTGGCTTTCACTTTACCTTCAGTAATTTGGGAAATATTTCATCTCCAACAGTTTATCTCACTGAGGCTATGTACAGAGATGCTTCCTAAATCACCTGTTAGGGAGTATGCCTCCTGAGTGATACTATGAGCATCAGGTCTTACTTTGACCTGCATACAAGGACCCACAAGGAGATGCCAAATTTCTAGAGCACAAAGCCCTTGTCTCAGGGTTTTTGTAATCTGGTATCATGTGTTTTTAAATGCCAGGAACAGATTCAGGCAAAGGTGATCACTTAGGATTTAAAAACATGATGATGAATGTTTGATGGACATTATTGTAGTACGAAGTAACACACAGAGACACCAAGTAACACCACACACACACTGCCTTCACACCTACACAGTCAAGGATCAATCTGAGCATCACTCCTGGTGGGCCAACCAGGTATTAGATGTTTTCTGATGCAAATACTCATGAAATATACATCCTCCCCAATGATGTATTCAGTGTATAGCTTGAGCTCATAAAGCCTTTTATCTAGCTTCCAGTTAGGGGAAAATCAAGGATTAGAGAAATGAGCTTAACAACACCATGAAGGAAGAAGCAACAGGTCAAATCCAGGGGGTGGGACTTTTTACAGGACAAATAGCCTGATTTCTTCAATAAGTTAGTGTCATAAAAATGGGACAATGCTAAATTGAACAAGATTTAAGGGATTTAAAAACCAGATGCAGTATATGGTCCTGGAGTGGTTACTGGTTTGGACAACCAGTTGTATAAATTTTGGGAGGAAATTGGAGGAGGAAATTCAAATGTGGTCTAGGTAATTAGATGAAATTTTCTTGAAATGGAAAGGTGTGATACTTGGAAAAGGTAGACTGGGGAATGATACTCCCAGTATGATCTTGGTTTGGTTAAAACCAATATGTGTGTGTGTGTGTGTGTAAAGAAAGAGCCATAGGGACATGTGCTAAAATGTTAACAATAGTGACCTGTGAATGGTAGAATGTGATGGATTTTGTTTTGTTTGCCTGCATTTTCCACTTCCTACAATGTGTATTACATTTCTGTAATAATAAAACAGTTATTTGAACAGTTCAGTGGATAGAAGGGAAGGAAAGAAGGAAGACCAAGTGAAGTATGGAGCATAATATTGGAAGAATAAAACTTCCAATATGACTTTATATATGATTTCAGAGGTTCTGTGGGTTTCATTGTTTTTTTCCCTAAAAGGGCCAGTGCTCTCCCCCGCCCCCCCCCCCCCCATACTTTCTGGTCCCTTCTGTCCAGTACAGGGATCTGCATTCTCCTAAGAAACTCAAGTCCTTCACTTGGGCTGAACAGACTTGTACTCACAGTCTCATTGGTTAAATGAAAACCAACCAAAAAGCAATGGAGGGAATATATTTCTTCTAGTTCCTTCTTACTAAAAGTTTAAGACCTTTTTTCATATTTAAGTTTACCTTGGTCATTGAAACTTACAGATGCCCTTGCCTTCCTGCGTGTTTTCTAGAGTGACACTTCTGGAAATCACTAGTGTTATTTTAAATGGAAATAGCTCAGATGTTTTCCAAGTCTCTGACCCTGTGCATCCCCAGATAGAGAAGGAAAGTCTCACCCTTCCGTCAAACCTTCTGCAGCTCTGAAGGAAGGAGAGGATGTGAGGAGCTTTCCTGTCAGCCTGGTGTACAAGTACTGAAACTGAAGAAAAGGAGGGTCCTTTCATAGGTATTTTCCAACATATATAAATATCTCTACAGGTCCACTTTGGGAAGTTACTCAATAACTTTTAGTATTTATATCAGGCTCTGGTTGTATACAGATTATGTCCAGAGATGTGTCAGAATGTTCAGTAATAAGGACATGTTTTCATATGAATCAAAGGAATCAAAGGGATGATGACATTTTACAAAACTAACGGTAAAAGGCTTCTTTCATCTTTAACTCCACGAAAAAAAGACTCCAGGAAGTCACCCCTGATCCTGAACAGCCTAGACCCCTGGGTACCCCTGGAACTTACACGGCTTTCATTCCTCTCCACATTTCCCATGTCAGAGGGGCTGTTCACGGGGGCCCTGCAGTGATAAGGTGGTTCCCCTCCATTGTGCCCAAAATCTGGAAGAAGACAACTGACACGTGTATGATTGAAATTTCAGAAGAGTGAGTCAGAATAAAAGTGATGCTCTAATGGATTTGCACCTGTAAGGCTCATGCCGGTGTTTAAAACAACTTTTACCTCATAGGCAAAATAATACCTCCTCTGTGGCTAACAGAATGTTGCTGCTTCCTTACTTCCTCCTCCTTGGGGACCTCCAGAAATGTCTCTTCTTTTAAGTTGGGTTTTTTTTTAAAGCGATTTTTTTCTTAAATCAACTCTAGTTTGTTTACATGGGAGGTCTGCAGTACTTAGTTCTTCTAATACCCATGTATTGGTCGGCTCTGGCTGCCATCACAAAATACCACAGATTGGGTGGCTTAAACAAAAATGTATTTTCTCACAGTCCCAGAAGCTAGAGGCTTGGAGGCAGCCACCTTCTCGCCGTGTCCTCACATGGCCTTTCCTCAGTGCACAGAGAGAGAGCCCTCGTGTCTCTTTTCTTCTTAAGGACACCATCATTTAACCTTAATTACCTCCTTAAAGACCCCGTCTCCAAATACAGTCGCATTAGGGATTAGGGCTTCAAACTGTGGGTTTTGGTGGGGAATGTAATTCAGTCCATAACAATTCACTAAAAAAGGACAGATTTGTACAAATACAAAACAACACATGTGCAAGGTTATCCACATATGTACAACCATATAACCATGTACTAAGCAGTCATAAGAAAGAAAAAAAAGAAGAGCTCTATGAACTGATGAGGAGTAATTTCCAGGATATATTTTAGAAGGCAAAAATAAGATGCAGAAGAGCACATACACTGTATATGGTATGCGCCCTTTTGTGCAAGGAAAAGGGGAAAATGAGAATATATATTTATAATGTATAAAAGTATATGTATAACTTATAAGCATATACATGCATACACACATTTGCAGATTTTATAAAAAGAAACAGAAAAGATAAAGAATTATGAAAAAAGTGACCTATAGAAAGGGGATGAAAAGAGAGTGAAAGGTTTGTGATGAGAGTGACTCTCTGTATCTTTTTATTTCATGTTGACTTTTGAACCATTTGAATGTTTTACATAGCCAAAAAATTAAAATTTAGGCAAAACAGACAAAATGCGGCAAACCTAAAAATTTTAAACAAACAGAAAAAAATGAATTCACTGTATATTAAATTGGTTAGTAAACCACACAGAATAAAAGAATAAGTTAGATTAAGTTTTGCATCTGGTGCTATGACTAGACATCCTCTGTGGGACAGTCTTCAAGACAGCTAGCCTGAACTTTTAAACATCACTGTCATGAAAGGCAGAATGACGAGGGACTGTCCTAGGTAAATGCAATAAGTGACCTTTGATTGGCTCCTAGATTGAAAAAAAAAAAAATCTGAAAGACATCCTTGGAGCAATTTAGAGACCCTGAATATAGACTGTATATTAGTTTATAATGTTATATCAACATTACTTTTCTTGGGTAGGAAAATGGTATTTTTGCTGTATAGAATGTTCTTATTCTCAAGATATATATGCTGAAGTATTTAGAGGTGAAATGTCACGATTTATTTTCAAATGGTTCTGGAAAGAAATGTGTGTGTGTGTGTGTGTGTACACATTGATCGTAAAGAGAAAGCGTAAATTTAGCAAAATTGAACAGTTGGTGAATCCAGATTAATGGCATATGAATGTACATTTCTTTCATTTTTTTTCTATAGACTGAAATTTTCAAGTTAAAAAACTCAGGGCAAACAAATAATCGATGTGGATTGATTTTGTCATCAAAGTGCTCCATTCATTCAGGAAGCATTCACAGAACACCTACTCTGTGCCAAGCCCTGTTCTAAGTGTTGCAGATTTAGCACAGGATAGGACAGAGTAAATGGAGTTCTCCTGGGCCTACGTTTTAGTGGGGAAGACAAAAAAGAAAACAAGATAACTTTAGATTGTGGTAAGTGCTAAAAACAAAATAAACAGGGTGATACGATAAACAGCCATCAAGGGAGAGGCAGGATTACATAGGGTGGCGGGGGAAGACTTCCGCAAGAAGGCAGCCTTTGAGCTGAGACCTGAATGGCCAGAAGGAGCCATTCATCTGTTCTGCAGATTTGCATGGAGCACTGAGAGTGTACCGACAAGCCCAATACCTTCACAAAGTTAATCTTCCCTGTAGGGTTTACCATACGGTAAACAGGAAGAGGAAGTTGGTGATCAGTGTTACAGGGGAAAATAAAGCAGGGAGGGGAATAGTTAATAGAGGACAGGAGTTGAAATTTTAGATATAATAGTTCAGAAAGGTCTTGCCAAGCAGGCAACACACAGAGACCATGGCGAGAGCTAGGGTTGGGAGGAGACAGATCATGGGGCGCCTGCTGGGCCACTTAGTGACTGGCTTCGACTCAGAGAAATAAGAATCTTTTGGGGGATTCTGGCTAGAACAGTGATGTGATCCAGCTGATCTTCCCAAAGGATGGCTCTGGATGCTAGGTTTGAGAATAGGCTGCAAAGGGGCAAGGGCAGAAGCAGGGCTACTAGTGAAGCATCTCCTGCAATAGCCCAAGCAAGAGGTGGTTGAGACAAGAATGTAGCAGGGAGGGAAGGCCAAGATTTGGATTCTGACTCTGTTTTGAAGGCAAAGCGGCCAGAATTTCCCACTAACTGATTGCAAGTGGGATACGAGAGAAAGAAAAGGGTCCAAGATGACTGAGGTTTTTGGCCGCAAAACCAGAAGGATAGGAGTTGCCTTGAACTGAGGGTGGGAAGGAAAGTCTGCCCGAGGAGCAGGTTTAAGAAAGGAAACACGGGTTTGCGTGGGTGGATGGCAAGATCAGGGGATGATCAGCAGTCAGGTGGAGGGAAAAGGCAAAAACATAAAGATCTACTGAGAATTTCACAGCAGCCTTGTGCAAGGATAATTGGGATCGCCTTGTCTAAGTCTTTCCGTAGAATTTTTTTTTATTTACAAATAAACCTACTGACAAGTGGAGCTCCGTGAGCTCAGATGAGAAGGTTACCTCCCAGGGCACACTGTCTTCTGACTCTCAGAGTCTAGCTCCCACATGGAGCTGCTGTAGAAGGCCTCCCTAGTCCTGGGTGCTGGATGGGAGTTTCGGCGGGAAAGGAGGAATTCGTGCTGAAGATGTGATCCTCTTCACAGTGATGAGGCAGCGTTGCTGGGGGCGGGCCTGCAAAGTTCAGCCAGGGCATAGCAGTGGTTCCCAGACATTTTTTGCCAATGACCCCTTTGACATGTGACCAGATTCCACAGGCTGTTTTTCAGCTTGAACCCAAATTTCCCTTCCTTCCATGCCCCACGCCTGCGTCCGGGAGGGACACACATTCTGAGCATATTTCGTTCCTCAAGAGCAGGCTCTGGCAGCTTTGAAACTATTCATTCGCATTCCATTGCTTCTTCTGCTCTCCCGCCAAGATTCTGACAGAGGCTGCTCTTAAAATAAGGAGGCCTTATTTATTCAGATTCTTCCTCCCCCAGGAAGATGCTGAGAGCTTTCCATGAGAATTCTTCAAAAATTGCTGAGGTTCTGTGGGCTTCAGAAAGTGTACTTAAAATGGGGACTCTGGACATTAGGAGAAGGAAGGGGAAAATGGGGAGGGGGAATTGGAGGGAGAGATAAACCATGACAGACTATGGACTCTGAGAAACAAACAGGGTTTTAGAGGGGAGGGGGAGGGGGGATTGGTTAGCCTCGTGATGGGTATTGAGGAGGGCATGTTCTGCATGGAGCACTGGGTGTTATACGAAAACAATGGATCGTGGATCACCACATCAAAAACCAATGATGTATTGTATGGTGACTAACATAACATAATAAAATTTAAAAAAATAAATAAATAAAATAAAATAAAATGGGGACTCCGGTAACTAGGGCCCTCAGTAGATGCTCGTTGGAGGAGGTGGTAGGCCTTGAGCCCACTCTGCGTGGAGGACCACTCTGCAGCTGTAGTACATTCTGCCCACTGTGGCCCAGCCCAAGAGAACACTCCAGGAGACCATCCTTCCTGGCCAACACCAGCAACAGAGGGGAGGTTGGTTTGCCATCTCCCTCTCATTCTTCATACCTTCTCTTCCCATCTCCCTGGGTTTATTTCAAAAGCCATGTTAGTGAAAGAAACCAGTCACAAAAAGATAAATACTGTATGAGTCCACGTATAGGACATACCTAAAGTAGTCAAATTCACAGAGACAGAAATAGAATGGTGGTTACCAGGGCCTGAGGGATGGGGGGGAATGGGGGGGTTGCTTAATGGTTATAGAGTTTCAGATTTTCAAGATAAAAAAGTCCCGGAGATCTGTTTCACAGTAATGTGAGTATACTTAATGCTACCGAACTGTACACTTAAAAATGATCCTGATGGTAAATTTTATGGTACATGTTTTTTACCACAATTTTTTAAAGCCACATTAACAGCATTACTTTCATGGAAGGAAAAACACACAAGTCCTAAGACTCGAATGCCTTAGGAGAGAGCAAACAGGCAGAGTCCATGGGGTAAGGTTCTTATCTTCTAACCATAGATGTTTCTATTATCCGCCTCCCCATGATTCTGCAGGATGCACATACTATGGTGTGTGTGTCTCTGTGTCTATGTGTAAGCACTCCAGCATTTTGTAGACATTAGTTCCTTTGAGGGGCTCATCTACACAAGGGCCCTGATACAATTTTGTCTTTTGAAGAAAGACCAAGGAGCAGTATGAAATACTCAGGCTCACATAACAGATTCCTGGAAAATCCAGGAAGCCTATGTCTACCTCAGGCCTGGTCCCAGAATCACTCTTTCTCTTTATCTCAGGCAACCCCTGCTCTCTGGACAGGAGTAGTTCTTATCAAAGATCATGGATTTCATGAAGCAGGGGGTAGCAGGAGGAGTAGAGAGAGTAGCCTCTTGAAAGCAACAGCGCCCACACCAACCAGTTTAGCCCTGGGCAAGTCCCTAAACCCCTGAGCCTAGCTCCTGGGGATAATAGGACTGCTCTGAAGGATGGGAATCAGTACCTGGTACTTGGGACATGGGTCTTCTGTTCATGGTCATCATCACCGTTCATGGTAGGAAAAAGGCTTCAGAATCCCCCTTGAGATACCCAGCATGCCCACTGGGTAGTCCTCTGCTAAGCGTAATGTCAAGCAGGTCTAGGTTGGCTCTACTTGGCACAAATTCCTGTTTCAGCTCCTACTGTTACTTACTTCAAATACAATTGTCTCTTGGTCCAGAACTTGCTGAAATGCAGCCTCTTTTATGCTTCATACACACTTGGGCCCCTTTTCTAACCAGTTATTGAATTGTACAATTCCCTGGGTCCTATAGAGTCTGGCCCCCATGGGTTCCTCAGTCTGTATTAGAAGGTTATTTTTGGATCTTAGGATTTACTTCAATCCTTTTTGGGGAAAAAAAATGTATGATATTATTTGAAATTGTAACTTGCTTTGAGTTAAAGATTTCTGAAAGAGCATGGTCATCTTAGCATCCAAGGCTTTCTTCCTGCTCTGTCTTAATAGAACTTAGAGGGGCAGCCTTTGTACCAGCATGGCCATCTATGATCAAAGGCCAGTGTCAAGAGAAGGTCCCTCCACTTCTAGCTCCACGACAGGAAGCCCTAGTTCAATTGTTCATCTCAACTTTGTGTCTAGAGTTTGAGTTAGAATCATTAATGAGATAGCAAGGTCACAGACCTGGGAAAACTACCCAAAAAATTCCAACCCAGATTTGAGTCCTAAGACTAATAGACGGCTATATGAGAGCTAGCCTGGGTGATCTCCAGGAACCTAGTTGGCCCCATCATTGCATGAGCCTCTCTTTTGCCTTGGTCCCTCAGGTTGCTGGTACAGAGCTGTGTTCTCTCCTAAGTTCTGACCATTCTTGATAAATTAGAGCTATCGACCGTGAGTATCAACCATGAGTAAATCACAGTACTTACTGCCATGTTTTAGAGCATATCCTGTACCTCCTCTCACTTCTTTCATTGCCTTGTGTCCTCCATCTCTTCTACTTGTGGTCAGGTCTTCTGGTTTCTTTTCCTCTCATTAGCAAAGATTTCAGGATTGCCTGGTTCAGTACTAAAACTTGTCCAAGAGATTATTAAGGAGGAAAAGCTTCGGGCTATTTTCTCCTGCCATTTTCAAGGTGTATAGAATGGCAGCATGTGTACAACTTTTATGATATTATTAAGTGGCTGTTATGTCAAGCCCAGAAAAATACAAGATGAGGCATGCTGCTATCCATTCAAACAAAACTGTAGGTCCACGTGACTGACTACACTTGCCCCTCTGACAGGTCTAAATGAGCGAGCTTACTTGTTCAGCATGGGAAGATCATGCCTGGAAATAATGCCTATATAAAATTTGTCTTGAAACTCAGTCTGCTCAGTCTGCATTTGTTTAATTTCAAGGTTCTGCAACTATACAGTTGAATTTTTGTTGAAGAGGTCTCATGGCCTTTGAAAACTTACATACTTAGGAAATCACTGACTTCTTTATTTTTTTTTTTTAATATTGCCTTCCATTACATTCTATGAAAACTCCTTGTGTTCTCTGTAAATGTTCATGATCTCAGCAGACTGGTTGGACTAGGCCAGCGTTCCAAACTAAAGTAGCTTGACGGATCTGTCATTCATAGACTCACAGGAAGCTTGGGGAAGTTCAAGAAAGCTCTGTTTGTCTTGCCAACTCACAAGTCCATATATTTTGCCAGTGGTATCCAGAGTAAATGAAAATACTATCAACCTTGTCTTTCTTCCTTGTCGATACTTGTATGCAGTGTTTAAGGAATACTAAGAACCATAACTCCTCTTAATTATTGTGGGGAAACAGTGAAAAGTGTCAAGGATTACAGGTTAGAATAGAAGGCATATGAGAAGTCATCTAGTCCAATCTCCCACCCAATCCTTTTATTATGATGACATAGGTATCTCTCCAGCCTCTGTTAGAACACTTCCAGCAATGGAGAGCTCACCACCACTCAAGAGCTGCTTCCATTTTGTCATCTGTGATTACTAGAAAATTCTTCCACATCTGTAGCAGATACCTGCGTCCTTTACATTTTTATTTGTGATCTTATTTATGCCCTCTGGAATGAGAGAGAACAAATTTAATCTCTTCTTCTAATAATAGCCCATTAGCTCTCTAAAGACAGCTCTTATGTGGGCCCTGTAAATCTTGCTTTTTCAGGATTTAACAGCTTGGTTCCGTATATCACATGGATTCAGTGCTCATCATGACCCTCGTTGGTCAGGCCTGCTCTTAACATACAGCACTAAATACTAGAGTCTTGATGTGATCTGAAGAGCAAAGAATAGAGGAAAGCTATAACCCTGTCCCAGCATTATACATCTCTTGCGGTAGCCCAGGATTGTGCTAAGTTTCCTGGCATCTGTGTCACTGTCCTGACTCACCTTGTTAAGCCAGCACTTTTCCATCCTGTCCTTACAGAGTTGACTTTTTTTAATCCCTGTACAGGATTTGATGTCCATTTTTGTTCAAGTGGATCTTTACATTTTACCCCATAATATCAGTCTGTGGTTGTCATTTGGGATCTTGATTCTCTCTCCTAAAGTATCTGACCAGCTTGCCACCCACATAGTTTCCTAGTCAGATACAGAACTTAACCATAACAGAGCAGACAATAGAAGCCTGGCTCACGTCACCAAACACTTTCCTTCAGGTTGAACTTGACATTAATCCATCATCCAGCTACTGGTCACTTAATTTTACTACCTTCCAGACCCCATTTTTTCATATTATTCCAAGAGTGACCTAAGAGGTATCAGCTGCCTTGCTGAAATCCTGGGATGCTATTTCTACTGCATTCTCTGAGCAGTAATCCTATCAAAACCAGAAACGAAGTTATTTTGGCATGACTTGTTCCTAATGAAGCTTGAATCATCTGCCACTTTCCTGTCTAGGTTCTGAGTGGGTGATGGTTTGCCAAGCCCAGAAAGATCAAGTATACAGTTCAAATGGAAGTGCTGTTCGGAGACTTAGTTTTACTCACAAAGAGTATCAAAACTTTCAGAGAGCAGGTGGAACAATTTAAGAGTGCCACATGCACATCTGATTTGAGTGACAGTGAAAATGTGAGGGGAAAGACTCCTCCAATATGTGTATATATCATAAAAATGAAAAGAAAACCATGGAGCACCTGGCTGGCTCAGTCAGTGGAGCATGCAACTCTTGATCTCGGAGTTGTGAGTTTGAGCCCCATGTTGGGTGTAGAGATTATTTAAAAATAAAATCTTCAGAAAAAAAGAAAAAGAAAACAAAAAATAATAATGTGACTACCATTCTTGGGAAGATGGCTGATAAGATTGAGATATGATGTAAAAACAGAAAAGGAGGCAGGAGATTAGAAAAACAAAAACTTTAAGTTCCTGAAGTCCACAGTGCCCCAAATCTCTATCAGAGAGAGAGCATGTTGAGTGGGAAGGTAGTAGGGAGGCAACCCCATCCAGGCTAGGAGTCGAGGGCAGGGTTTCTAAGGAGAAATATGTCTAAAATGGTTCCTTGATCATGGGATGGGTTTGTAAATCCCACAGAATGAAACGCAGATTAAAAACACACACCAAGAAGTGCTCACTTCGACAGCACATACACTACAAATGGAACGATACAGAGAAGATTGGCATGGCCCCAGCACAAGGATGACACATAAATTCATGAAGCCTACCATATAAAACACACACATACCCCAAGAAGAGCTGGCCTCATAAGGCTCCCCCAGTGCATGGCCCAGGAGTTAAAACGCTGGGGGCTGAGTTCAGTTTGCTTCCAACATCAGTCCTCCTTACCTTGTCTTTCCATTTCCCTGTTTTAGTCTTTCTCAGATGCCAGGGTCCTGAGAAAGCCCTTACAAGTCCTGCTACACAAGGACTGGGTTCTCCAGGCAACAGCCCATGGCCTCCGTCCCTCCAGCCTCGTCACTGTTTTCATAACACTATACTTTAGTTCCTCAAGCTCCCTCTCTCCAGCACCAGGAATGATGGAATCCTGGAAAATACTGCTGTGGCGTTATTTTTGGCTCCTTCCTTCCAGCCCTGTGTCTGCCGGCTCATCGACAACCATTAACAGCTGTTAGAAGGGGCTTTCAATTGCCTGGCTTCTTGCTGAAGTGTTTTAACACCGGTTTTCTAAGAGCTCAGCTACGCTATAGAGGAGAGAGAAAAATGGCAGAAGAGTTACATAAAGCCCCCTTCATTTAGGGGTCAGATTTTTCTCCCCCCCCCTTTTTTTTTGCAAGAAAAAGCCTCTGACAAAAGCTGTAGAGGCGCCGCCCAGCTGAGTCCCTGTAGAGTCCAATTCAGATGATCTCATGTGGTGGCCCTAGAGGCAGCCCAGGCCATTAGCAGGAACACAATCAAGGAATTCCGATGTCTGTGCATCGTTGATGTGAGCAGTTTCGCATTCCCACCCTCGCTGAGCTGCTGTCACCTCACTGCAGCATCTGGAATTCTGGACTAGACACAGAGGAGGTAGCCTATCGGCACAGAGGCTAGAAGATGCCAAGAGGGCCCCCTGCAGCCACCCACAAACCTGTACCCCATCAGCCTCTTCCAGGAGCCCATTGATGCCAATGAGGCTGCCCCAGGTGGCCACCTCCTCTGCTGTTTACTTCCCTGCAAAGGACTGATAATTGTAGTAGACATTTGGAAGGTTCTGTGCTCCCTGTAAATGTTAATCCATTGATTCTCACTAGCCCCAGGAAAGATAATGATGTTGTTGCTGATCAAGAATTAACCCTTCATGTCTACCAACACTTTACCACCTTTGGCTACTTCACCGCACATCTCCTACCACCACCGGGGAGTAACACACAGTCCTGTCCCCATGTTTCAGACCGGAGAATATGAGAGGCCTTGTCCAAATGTCTTCTATGTCAGCATTTAGCCAGAATAATTGTTCGGTCTCCTAATCCCAGTGTTTCTCAAAATATGAATATGTGTAGCACAACATGCAAGTGAGGTGATCTCAAGTGGCATATGAAGAACTTTTTTCAAAGTCATGGTGTTTATTTTAATATATATTAGAAAAAGCACAACCTGAGATTCCACAGACAGTCTTGCTTAGGACAGATTTCTTTCTGAGCTAAATTTATAAGGAAGAAAGTGAGTTGCATTAGAGAGAATACTAAAGATTGTGACAGAGGGCCCCAAGTCTCTGTAGTTTAGGAAACACTTCATAATTCAGTACTTTTTCTGTCCACAAGCCCTGTCTGTCTTGTACAATATCTACCCAAAGAAAGCCACAATGGCATCTTATTGGGAACACAGGGTCACTTCTATTTTCATAAGTTTTGTATGAAATACAGGAACAGGCTTTTTGCATTAAGTACATTTAGATGAAAACACTTGTTGTGTGTGTTTCTTTCCATCAACCATTCTTGGTTATCTGATTTGTGTATCTCTTCCAAAATACCCTAGCTCTCCTGCTTGGGTCCCTCAGCATCTCTACCCCACCCCCTCACCTGTCTGTAGCCCTACTTATGGTGAGGATAGAGGATAAGGCTCTACCTGACTACTGTTTTGTGTTGCAGAATTTCTTCAGGACTAGCTAAGATGATTTGCACCTCTCTATCAGTTCTCTGTGACCACATACCTCTGCCCCCCTCTTTTCCTTCTCATGTTTCAGCTCAATGAAGTTCTAAAGACCTATTTGTTTGGCTGTTGCGGGTATCCTTATAGTTTAGATGTTCTTCCAAAGAATGGATATGGAGGGCAATGGGTTTGATAACAATAACCCAATCTTCTGTTGCTAAAGTTGTAGGAGAAAGAGGGGACATATGGCATGAGATGAATCAGGTCAAGTCAGTTGAGCCCAATTCTAAAGAGCCTTGAATGCCATTTGAGAGGGGCTTGGGTTTTATTCTGCAGGAAGCAGGGAAATAAAGTGATTGTCATTGGGATGATTAATCAGGCAACAATACAAAGGAAGCATTCAGGGAGAAAGAGACAATGGCCAGGTTGTTATAATGGTCTAAGCAAAAAGTAAGAAGGCCATGAAGGAAGGCATGTTTGTTGCAAGAGAAAGATATAGATGCCTTTTAAAGACCAAAGAATAACAGAAAAGTCCTAAAATTGTATCATGACTTTCAAACAGACATCATTGACTGAATTGTTTATTATCTATCTCTTCTAGATCAGTGCTGTTCAATAATATTTTCTATGATGATAAAAATGTTTTCCCACACAGTCCAATATGGTAGCCACTAGGTACATGTGGCTACTGAGCACTTGCAATGTGGCTAGTGTGACTAACTAAACTGAATTTTTAAATTTTATTTAATTTTAATTAATTGTAATGTAAATAGTCACACGTGGCTAGTGACCATCATATTGGACTAACCAGCATAGTGCAGGACTAGAGTATGGTGCCAGCTATCCTGCCTGACTTGTTTGCCAATCTGTCCCTAGAGCCTAGAATTGCCTGGCACATAGTAGGTACTTAATAAATATTTGTTAAGTGAATGAATAAAAAGAAACCTTATAAAACAGCGGCAAAGAATATGTCCTGTTCAAATCAATATACTCCTTTATGGAGAATTTTGGCCCCAACTTAAAGGTGGAGGATGGAGATTTCCCACACACATTAAGAATATTTCCCAAATGTTTAAACAAAGCTCTCAGCTTGTGCAAGTGGAGCAAAATCAAGCCAAAGGGGATAGATGAAAGTCAGCCACGTGGTGGGAAAATCCAAGCCCAAGTTCTGTTCTGTTGGTCCCTGCCTTCTTGGTTTTCGTTTCTGGCTATTGTAGAAATGCACAGTACCCACGTATTTTCTTGAAATATGTGAGGGTAATGATCAAAGTAAAAAAATATCTTTTATGAGGAATGATAAAAAGAAAATGTGTCAGAGCTGCTTTGTTAACATGGCTGTAGAAATACGGGGAGGTCCACACATGATCTGGAGTGAGGGGTTCAGGACGTAAGCCCCGTGACCTTGGGCAAGTTGTTTAAGCTCTCCAAACCATAGTTTCATAGAAAATGAGAATAAGAATCATAAACACTTCACTTACCAAGCAGTTGGGAGGAAGAAATGATATAGTAATAGGAAAATTCATGGTTCATAATCCATAAAGTTCCGTTCAGATGTTTATTCTAATTCACACAGACTAGAGTTATATTTGAATATATGTCTGGAAGACACAGTTATATTAAAATATAATTATGGGGGCGCCTGGGTGGCTCAGTTGTTAAGCGTCTGCCTTCAGCTCAGGTCATGATCCCAGGGTCCTGGGATCGAGCCCCGCATCGGGCTCCCTGCTAAGCGGGAAGCCTGCTTCTCCCTCTCCCACTCCCCCTGCTTGTGTTCCCTCTCTCACTGTGTCTTTCTCTGTCAAATAAATAAATAAAATCTTAAATATATATATATATATATAATTCTGATATGTGCCTTCCAGAAAAATGAGAAGTCCTCAAGCCACCTACATCCAAAACAAAACTAAACAATCCAAAAAAAGACATACGTCTCTTAACATTAAAAAAAAAAAATCTGGAAAACTAATCCCACAACCTCCTTCTAATAGCTTGTTATGATCAGTAGTGCTTGTTGCCAGGAAGTTCTTTGTCTTTCCACCATCTCTCTGCCCTTTTAGATTCAGTGGCTACGTCCTCTTCCCCATTTGCCAGGGACCACCTCCCACTAGCCACTGCAGCCCTTCATACCCTTCTCCCATCTCCCCTGCTCTGTGCTTCCATCACCTGTCTCGGGCCCCTGTCTTAGCAATAAATTTAGACCCTTTTTCTCTCTTTCTTCAAACTCACAACTTCTGCAGCACCTGTAGCCATCTATTAAGAAACATCTCTGGGTGCCTGGTTGACTCAGTCAGTTAAGCGTCTGCCTTCAGCTCAGGTCATGATCTCAGGGTCCTGGGATCGAGTCCTGCATCAGGCTCCCTGCTCAGCAAGGAGTCTGCTTCTCCCTCTCCCTCTGCCCCTCACTGCCCCACTCATGCTCTCTCTCTCTCAAATAAATAAATAAAATCTTAAAAGAAGGAAGGAAGGAAGGAAGAGAAAGAAGAAAGAGAAAGAAAGAAAATGAAAGAAAGGAAAAAAGAAAGAAAGAAAGAGAGAAAGAAAACCTCTCCAGCAACCTGAGTGCCCCAGGACCACCAGTTTACCTCCCTCACCCCCCATTTCCCTTTCTTTACTCTCAATGATTATAGCAAAGAGCTGGTCATCATTCCACATGTATTGACTATCCACAGACGGAGCTCTGTATAACCCTATCGAATAATATCACACCGACTTAGGTTCTTCATGTAGGTAACAACTACTTCCAGAAAAGTTTCAAAACTTTGCCTGTATGTCATGATCTCGTGTTGTTCCCCAGATCCAGGATTTATAAAGAGATTTCTGTTGAAAATAGTTATTCACTTACCACTAGAATTATTTTCTCATAGTATGTAAATCCCATTTCTTTTTCATAAATATGACCACTTCTCTGGTCTTTTGTCATTTTTTTCCAGAGTTTAATATGCTTATTAAAATAAAGGGCCATAAATATGCACAATCCAAATAATTGTTCATCAGTTCAGGGAACCTGAGCATCAGTTTTCAGGTTTTGCCATCTTAGTCCCCAACATTCTCCCCCATTGAGAACACATTCTCTTTCTAACCATATTCAAAGACAGGAATCACTAGAAATCCTATTGGTTTTCATCATATATAAGCTTAAATAATTGATGCTATCTTACATTTGGGTTATAGCCTTTTTTCTTTCCAAAATATTAACATTTAATTAAGCCTAACCAGAATGTACACCGTTTGCCATCTTTAAAATTTCATTCTAATTCAAACGTCTCTTTACGGCTAGTATGTGAAGAATAAGGCCACTGTGACCCCAGCCACCGGTAAAAATACTGAAAATTAAGCCCTGCTTATGGTGAGACTAACTCACTGCTGGCTAGTCAATATATGACAACTGATTGTATTGATAAAAGGGTAAAATGGTAAGTATGCTGAAATTATACAAAAGATAAACATTGAAAATAATGTATTTTTTTTTTTAAGATTTTATTTATTTGAGAGAGAGAATGAGATAGAGAGCATGAGAGCGGGGAGGGTCAGAGAGAGAGGCAGACTCCCTGCTAAGCAGGGAGTCCGACGTGGGACTCGATCCCGGGACTCCAGGATCATGACCTGAGCCGAAGGCAGTTGCTTAACCAACTGAGCCACCCAGGCGCCCCAGAAAATAATGTATTTTAAAATCCTATTATATTAAGAAATAAAAGTTTATACAGACTTTACAAAAAAGAAAAAGCAGCAGTACAAGCCCGAGACTCGACACCTTCCAGTGGAAACCAGCAGGTTCTGCAAATGCACTGTTAGGTGATTACTCTACCCAAGATCTGGGTTCACAGGCACGTGTCCTCAGGGCTGAAAAGTAGCAGAGAAAAACCATACCTGGCCCTTTTTTTCCCTCTGGAGGGTTGCCAATCAGACTTGGTACCTTGGTAATAAGGGTTAGCCCCTGTGGTCTAGCTATGTTCCCAGATCTGCCATTGTGAGCAGTCTAATCTGATGATTATAATCATAATAATCCATCAACTTAGGGTCCTTATGAAGCAGTTTTCTATAAAGTACTGCATACGACCAAATATAACCCCACATTCATACGTAAGACCAAGGGCGCTTTTCACTTTTCATTTTACCAAGGCTGGGAGGCGGTGGGAGTCTTCCCCTGAAACCGTCAGATTTTTTTTTTTTTTTTTAAGATTTTATTTATTTATTTGACAGAGAGAGAGACACAGCGAGAGAGGGAACACAGCAGGGGGAGTGGGAGACGGAGAAGCAGGCTCCCCGCGGAGCAGGGAGCCCGATGCGGGGCTCGATCCCAGGATCCCGAGATCATGACCTGCGCTGAAGGCAGACGCTTAACGACTGAGCCACCCAGGCGCTCCCCAGATTTTTTTTTTTTTAAATGCAAGTTACATGACTGTAAGAAGAATCTTCATTTCACAGTTGCACTACTTGAAACATTTCCATCGCTTCATGCATTGGTCTGTGTAGATGCAGGTTGTAGTTTTGGTGGCCCATTGTCTAAGGACAAAGGCTAGGATGGGCAGTCTGGATAAATTGCATTCCAAAAGTTTAAGAAATTAGTTGTTTGAGGGCTCCTGGGTGGCTCAGTCAGTTAAGCGTCTGCCTTTGGCTCAGGTTGTTATCTCTGGGGTCCTGGGATCGAGCTCCGCATTGGTCTCCCTGCTCAGTGGGGAGTCTGCTTCTCCCTCCCCTCTGCTTGTGCGTGCTCTCTCTCTCTCTCTCCCCTCTCTCAAATAAGTAAATAAAATCTTTTTTAAAAAAAGAAAAAAGAAATTAGTTGTTTGAACTTAGAATGTTTTTTTCTAGAAATAGGTTATAAATCATGATTACTTTCCTAAATCAGCTCCCAAATCTCACATCTGTATCACCTTTCATTTTTTAAAATTTATTCAGTGAACAGACATTTATCATTATGCAAAGAGAGAAGGAAATTAATTCTTTAGGAATGAGGGAAGGGCTATGAAAGTACAAGGGAAGAGTAGATCATTCTAAGGAGAGAGGACATCATGGAGGAGAGGAGGTACAGGTGGGATGTCAGTGGGTGGAAAAAGGCCATCTTGGGGTTAGTGTCTCCCCCCATTATATGCCTGTAGTACCTTCTCTATATTTCCATCATAGCACCTTTGGCATTGTATGGTAATTGAAATACTGCTTGTCTGTCTCCTCATCTAGACAGTAAGATCCTTGCGTCAGATTTCTGTGTGATGGCGGTGATATTTTCAGTCTGCAAATCGACCATCTAGAACAATGCCAACATGATAGCCATTTGGTTAATGTTTGTCAAATAAATGAAGAGCATCCTTTAGAAAAGTTCTAGAGGCAGGAAAATGTGTAGTGTGTATTAGATGGGAATGAGAGGGAGGAATGCAACGGAGTCTGAATGCCAGCGAAGAGGATATCTCTGGATTCTAGTTCTGGTGTCCTTTTTTTCAGCCACACCTAACTTACATTGATTTTATATTTTTTATGGGAAAAATATTTTTGGCATTCCAGCCAAGGGGCCCATCTTCTCCCAGTCTCAAGGATGCATGAGCTTCCTCCAGGGAGGGATAGAGATCTCTATAGATGGGTCTTAAGGAGCCAGTTGGACCCATCTCCACCCACCACCATGGGTGTTCACAATTGGAGAACAAAGGGCAGTTTCTCCGGCAAGCCTTCCTAAGGACTTGCCTGCCATTCACTTTTAAGTACAGCTTATTCACAAAGTGGGGGCTGTTTATAAGTCAGGGGCAGCGTGTGTTTCATAAAAGCGCTTTCAGTATTAGGTTCTCTTTATTTCCACCACTTGTACAAACATACATGGAAATGGGTCACTTCTCTTTTCTTTGCATTATCAATTTTTCCTTTCCCTCCTCCCTTTTAAAGTCTTAAGTTAATGCTTTTATGTTTATTTTGCATTTTTTTAATGCTAACACAATCCAGCCAGTAAATGTCCGAGTGTTCCTCGCCCCAGCTGATGGCAAGTGGCCTTGAACGAGGAGGGCCTGGGCAGCCTTCTCTGGCTAGCCTCAGCATCTGCTCTCTAGGCTTCGGTTTTGCCACTATAATTATGAACGAGAAGCCTATGGTTAATTACGATGCATGAATGGGAGATATTCCTGGACTTATTTGCATTCATTACTTGCTGGTAGTTTCTCTGTTGAGGTCTCCATCCTTGTTTTTACGGAGCTTTTGGCAGTGTTTCTGCAGTTGGTGTGTGAATTTTTATGATCTGTTGCATGTTATTCATGCAATTTCCTGCCCTGTAATGGTATCAGTTTTCCAGACGCAGAGGAATACAGACTAAAACCTGGGAGCCTGCATTAGCATAAAATGTCCCAGTTCTGTCAGTTTGATTAATTTGTCTCTTTGTCTCCACTCTATATGATAAGTGCTATTAATGGTTGCAACACTTCATATGTCAAAGTCTTTCTTCCTAATGACTTGAAAATGCGGTTTATTTCCCCCCTTTTTGTATTATTTTCCTCATTTAGCATTCCACTCAAGTATAGATTTATGCCATGCTCTTTCATTATCTTACTGGTTGCAGCACTGGAGTGATTACATATGGTGTAGAGTATGTGTAAAGATGTGATCCCAGGGGCAGCAGCTGCTGATGCAAGCTGAAAATAGATCCAGCATACGCTCAGCACTTTTCCCAGAGGCCTTTTATTTATTAGGAACAGTCTTGGTACAGGACAGCTTGGATCCTCATTTAGCAAGATGACTTTTTTGCCTTTCGGAACACTGCAGTGACTTTGCTCTATTTATTGACGCTGCTGTGTAATTATTTCTTTAACCGCCTTGTATCTCAGCATTGACTTAACCTAACAGAAATTGTAATATAATCTCGATATATAATGAACTCAAGAAGCGACAGGCTCCATTTGAAGTAATGGAGCTTGACAGATCTAAGGTTTAAATTAAATAATCCTATTTGTAAGACAGCATTTGTACATGGTACACTGCTTTAAAATGAATTTCTATTCTTCTCTAGCACTTCTTACACCGTTTTCAGTATTCTTGCTTTCAAAAGGACTTTTTCCAGAAAGAAGCATATCGTGAAGCCAATGGCTCTTTCATAAGGAAAAGAATCAAATGAAATTTTTTTACCCATTTCGATCACTGAACTGGAACCAGCATCATTAATGATTTGAGATGGGTAGTTATTAATCCAAGCTGGCAAATCCAAATAGCTCAGACTTTTCTATCAGCACAGAACATCTGTGATATAAATATAATAGAATTTAGGATTAAGATAATAGCTAACCTTCTGCATGTGGTTTAAGTTCAAAGAGGTATTTTTTTTCATAAATTTGAGAAGTCCTATAACAAGTATATGTATTTATTTTCTGAATAAATCCAAGTAGAACCCTCATTTCGTGATGTCATGAGAGGTGTATTTTCAACAGGATAAGGAGGAAGTTCATTGTATATTTTAACAGATAGCATCAAGATAGTGATTCCTCAGTGTGTGATAAAATTGTCCAAATAGCAAAAATGAAGAAATAAGAACATTAAAAGTTTACAGGCAAATGACAATCTGAGAGTAGTATTATCTATTGGCAGAACCTAGTCCTATGATGAGGAAGCCTTGAAGAAAAATGAATTTATAAATAGAGAGCAGACCTCTTTATGGTAAAGTAATGAATAAGGGAGGCGAGTTAGTAAATTCCCTTTTTCCTTTTTTGTGTGTGATTTTACCTGCTCTGAACCAAGAAGGCATCAGAGAAGAGGGGGGTGATTCCCTCCTTAAATTTGTGGTTGCCCTGAGATAGCACCATGGGTTCTGTTTGGTTACGAGATTTTATTAATTCCATAATCGAATGAGAGCTATATGGGGTTAAACACATCATTTCCTGCTGGGTCAGGTTAAAAATTAAAGCAGTGATTCACGAGAAAGAAAGAAAGTGTGGGGGGGAAAAAAAAGGAAAGGAAGTGTGATTATCTCATTTTAGTGGGTATATATGACCCCTAATATTGTTGAAAGAGCAGTAATCCAAACCATTCCTAAAATAAGCAAACCAAGGAGCACTTCGCTGGGTAGAAGAGAAACGCCCCCGCCCCCCCGCCCACATGCACAATTGCATGAAAAAGCGTTAGACCATAGCATTTTATCAGCTTGATCATCATGGTTCATATACTCTTTGAAGTTTGTTTGGGAGTTTAGACAGCTAATAGCCTGTGCTGTGTAATGGGGGCTGCAGCCTGCACCCTGCCCTAAAGATGCCCCCGGTAGGAACAGAATGGAAGATGAGCAAGAGCTTGCCTGGGGCTAATGTGCCTACTTTCTTACTCTTTTTATTTTGTCTTCCTTTCTTTCCCCCCTGTCCTGCTTCCCGCTCTCACATACAAAGAACACCCTAGCTTGTTCTCCAGGCTCATCCCTAATTACCTCCGTTGTGACACGGTAATGTTATAGCCGATTTCATTCTCTGTCTCGTGGCCTCAGAACAGTGGGTGATCTTGCTTGCTATAGGAGAAGTGATACTTGGGCATGACAGGATGAATTAAGGATGGGGCCTAAGTATTAACTCTTAATTCCCTAGCTCTTGTGGTTCTAAATGAGATTCAGTGTCATTATAACTGGATGTGAGCATTTTATATGTATGTGTGTCTGTCGCTGAAACCATGTTTGATCAATTGAATTGACCTTGGTTTTCTGGTGAAACACATCAAGCGTATTATGAAACAAGCAGCCCAAATAAAGAAAAACATTTCACCTATCTTGTCAGATATTTCATTGGGACCTCTGAAAGCTGATACTTCCCTTCTGCCACCAGCTCTGAAAGGAGAACAAAAGCACTTCATTTTTGATAAGTGAGACTTGATTTTTTTCTCTGAAGCCTTTTCATTTCCAAGATGCCTTATGAGAGGTATCACAGCTCGGGCTAAGTTTCCCAGTAAATGATGTCGACTCTGAAGGAGGCTCTCAGAGCCAATTATTTAGCAAGTGGTTTGTAAACCAAAGACTAAAGGAAGAAATACATTATCAGATAAGGGCCAAGCAAAGAAAGAAGAAAGAAACTAACTTTATTTAGCACCTATTTTATACCAAGTGAATATGAAAATAATTTGAGCAGAATAACAAAGATCTTAGGATCAGAGGAACAAAAAAAGATCAATGGACTTACAGAGTTGGGTTTTTTTTTTTTAGTGGAATACTATGTTCCATTATAAACACTTGTAGAAGTATTTGAATAGAGACAGAAAAGGGGAAAAGGTAGAGGGTGGGAGGGTAACAAAGTTCTTAAAGTCTGTGTAAAGAAGTAAGAATAAAGTGGAAGGATTTCAGCCACTAAAGACAGAACCAAATCAGTCAGGTGTTAAACCAAGATAGTCGCTAGCAAGTAGAAATATAATATTCATTTTTGTTCCTGAATTCTGTTAGCAATTTCTGCCTCTTCAAATTCTTTGGGAAATGGAGAAGTCTGCATCTAAAGCTTTACTTGGCTCTCAGTCAAAGGTCTGCCTCACCCAGAAAACATCTTCAGGAAGCCCAAAATCAGTAGAATTTTTTTCAATGGATAATACAAGCCAATTTTGAGCCTGATTTAAAATTCGCTGTATAAATTCATCCTGGCTTGCTACAGCTGTGAGTGTACTCTCTTTCTATTGCTGACTCTTCCGGTAAAACATACATCCACTCCACTTTCCACACTTCAGATTTCAAGTGGAAGAGAGCTATTTGAAGGCCTCCTCTCAAAACTGACTTACTGGACCTTGTAGAACCTGCTTGAGAAGCTTCCATTGAGTATAGATGTGTATGTGCTTACTTTTTAAAAATGATCTTTGATCCAAGAAAATTATAGCGTTTGTATTTATGGGCACACAATTATGCAGTGGGCTTTCTGAAGGCCCTATTATAGACAAGCTGGAGCTCCTATCCCTCTAGTTTTGGGTGTACTCTCTTCCACTAAAAAGATACATATGCTTCATTAAACCAAGATTTATTAGCAAGGCCAGCAGGTGATAATGGAACAGCAATTTTTACGTATCAACTTTGACTTGGTTCCCTTAATTGGCAGCAAGGAGAAATATTAAAGGATCTTGCTAACGCAGCACGATGCATGGGAATTAAGAACATCAGGGAATTTTTTTCTTTTGTGATATATTGGGAATCATAAAACCTTGGTCTTAAAATTAATCTGACCCAGCACTGTATTTTATCTTTTGTATAGCCTTCCTGTCTAATACAGTGATGCTGATGAGTATTTTAAAAAATAACCTTTATTGAGCATTCACTATGTGTCAGGCACTGCTCCATGCACTTTTTTACATGCTTAACTCACTGACCCTCTAGGATTGCTGCTAATATTACTATTATTATCATCATCATCATCATCATCTCCATATGATGAGGAAACTGAGGCAAGAGAGGTTAATTAATTTGTGCCAAGGTCAGCTCCTAAATCAAGGAGCCTGGATAGAAGCCTGGGCAGCCTGACTCCCATATTCTTAACCTCTTGCCTGAGAGATGAGAGTAGTAACACTCATTAAAGATGCAGGTGTCTGTGGGTTTTTTTGGTTTTCGTAAGATTTTTTTAATTTATTTATTTGAGAGAGAGAGAGAGCCAGCAGGGGGGAGGAGCAGAGGGAGAGGGACAAGCAGATTCCTCACTGAGCACAGAGCTCAACACGGGGCTTGAGCCCACAACCCTGAGATCAGGACCTGAGCCAAAATCAAGAGTCGGACGCTTAACTGACTGAGCCCCTCAGGCGCCCCAGGTGTCTGTGTTTTAAACAGGTGGAAGAATGAGGCCCAGGGCGCCACACCAGTCAGCTGTAGCTTGGAGACAGCCAGTATCTCCATCTCTCGTTCAGGGTTTTCCTGTGACACACAGAAGTCACCATGAGCCTAGCAAGAGAAATTTGCCTTTACGCAAGAAAGAACGAAAAAGATGCTGAAAAAGTTGAAATGTAAAATGATAGCAAAGAGAAAGCACCTGAAATCTGAAATAAATCTTCGTTCTTCTTCTTTCTACCCATTGATGATTCCTCAGTTCATGCCACTTGATCAAATAAAGACCTTAATATCTAGGTCATCTTGACTTATGTAAGGACTCGATTTTGTCTGGGGCCTCAGTTTTGAGGCATGAGGTGTAAGACATGTTTAAGAAAACAGCTATATAGATTTTATAATAACCCAGTGTGGTAGGTAGAATAATGGCCCCCCAAAGATGTCTGTGTCCTGATCCTCCAAAGCCTATGAGTATGTTACCTTATATGGCAAAAGGGAGTGCAGAAGTGATTAAGTTAAGGATTGAGATGGGGAGATTATCCTGGGTTATCTAGTTGGGTACAGTGTAATCACAGGAGTTCTTATAAGAGGGAAGCAGGAGGGTCAGACTCCCAAGGTCCACTTTGAAGTCTGACGTCCATTTGAGTGATGATGGAAGAGGTGTCTAGAGGCCCAGGCAGGCTCTGGCCACAGAACTGGTCTGTTGCTCCACAATTATCATAAAAATCAATGAACAGGGTCTGGAAGGAAGGTTGCCTTTTCCCCATCTCTGACCATAGCTATTTTCAGCAAGTCATCTCATTTTATTAGTTCATCTATTTTCCATTCATCTGTATTTTAAAATAAAACGGACATCTCACATTCTGTAGGAACTATCACCTCTTTCTTATTGGCCAGGCCAGAATGATTTATTGGGCAAGTTCGCTGTTCTTTTTTTTTTTTTTTTTAAGATTTTATTTATTTATTTGACAGAGAGAGAGCGAGAGCAGGAACACAAGCAGGGGGAGTGGGAGAGGGAGAAGCAGGCTTCCCGCGGAGCAGGGAGCCCGATGCGGGGCTCGATCCCAGGACCCTGGGATCATGACCTGAGCCGAAGGCAGACGCTTAACGACTGAGCCACCCAGGCGCCCCCAAGTTCGCTGTTCTTAAAAATCCTACATCATGCCGTGGCTAAAACAACTGACTGGTATCAGTGGTTGTCTTCCTTTAAAGAAAGGTCCAGGCTACAGAATTCGGATCCATATCCTCCTCAGTAATTTATGACCCTGAATCCCAAATTACCTTGGTTACACCTCTGATCCTTTACACAATTCCCATCCTATCAGTCATGTGGTAAAGTGTCCCACATGACTCCTACTGGAACCCTCCTTTTGCTAGTGTGGGACCCAGGCTCTGGCCTCAGTTGGTTGGTTAGAGGCAGCGTGGCCCTTTGTATATGATTCTCGGTCTGTGCTCTCACACTTCAGCAGCTCAGCCCCCTCCCAGTCTCTCTGCTCTGTCTGCACCTCCCTTCTACGGCCACTACTGGCGCTTGCCTGGACTTCTGTGACCAGCCTACCCCCCTGCCCAGGTTGCCCCCCAGCTGTGGCTAGAGTAATCTCCCCAGTACTCCTGCCCGGCAGAGCCCAGTGGCTCTTGATTGCCGGCCAGCCTCCTGGGTGTGACGTAGCCTGACTGTGCGGCCCTCACCCCTGCTCACCTGTCTAGTGTCACCTGTGGCCACCCCAGCACCCCTCCCCCAGCTGAACTCCTGCCTCACCGCCCTGGGTGCTGGATTTGCTCATGTGTCCGCGTATTCCTTTTCTCCCACGTGCAGCACCAGTGCCCACCCACTACCTGGCTAATCCTCCCTTGGGCCTCCATTTCTATCTTACTTCCTCTGAGGTAGGTGCCCCTTCGCCAGCCCCTGGACCTCCCCCATTGCAGCTCTTACACTGTGTTGTCACTACCTGTCAACTTGTCTCTGGCCCATCCGCCTAGCACATCTCAGGCTGGGCACCCTTTCTTCCTTATTCATTGTTTATTCTCCCAGCACCTAAGACTATGGAACCACGGGAGGTAGTCAGTACGTGTTTAAGGGAATAAAGCGAACTGTACCCTGTATTGCAAAGGTGGCCCCCAGCAGCACCTTGTAGAGTGAGTTCGGTGGGGGAAGGCGCCTGGTCTCTCTGCCTCAAACTGGATGACACAGCCTCCTCAGGCTACAAACCCCACCCAGCTAAGTACTGTCGTAGAACTGAGATTTGCTCGTCTCTACATGAGGCTGCCCGCTTGCCATTTTGATGCATTTGCTCCCATATCACCGTGGGGCAAAGGGGAGCTAAGAGGACAAGGGACGGTAGCTCGAAAGTGTTATTAATTGCTGACAGATTTAGCAGTTCATAAAGTCACAATGATGATCGAGGACAGATAAGAACAGATCAAACAGCCTTTTAGGTCTGCATTCAATATAATCAGCTAAAGGTTTCTTCTGTGTGATGAACAAATAAGAGGTCCCAAGTGCCCCTTTTTTCCCCCTAAAAAGTACACCATTCAGATTCTACATATATTTTTTGAGGCAATTTGCTTCTCTTTGCCTTGCTCTCTTTCTATGACTTGCCCTGCAACCCAGATCTATATAAGTATCTTGCGTTCTTGTGCTCCCTCTCCTGGTCTTTTCTGTCTCTCAGTAAGACCGTGTTCCTAGCACCATGCACCCCTCAGGTGGGGACTTGGCATGTTCACAAAGAAGCTAACAGCGCTGCAGGGCTTGTTGTAAGATCCATGGGGGGCCAGAAACAGATTCACTTCTTTGTTGTTTGCAGTCCAGCTTGACTAAGTGAAAAAGGGCCATCCTGGCACAGAAGAGAAATGTGCCTGGCATCCTTTTTGAGAAATGAAATGCTCTCCAGAAAGAAAAAAACAAAGTGTAATAAAAAGCACTTGATAGTACATTTTTGAAAATATTCCTCCCTGGAGATGTACAGATGCATGGAGGATGTGCCCTATCAGTTAGCAGTGCTAATTACCTAATTATCTGGTCAGGTGCAATAAAAAACCCCTTTGACATTCCGTTCCCTCCATATGCCAGCTCAAGTGTTCTGGTATCTCCTCTGTGACCGTGGTGAGGGGCACACCGTATTCTTTTCCCACCAAGAGTAAGAATGTGGGATGGTCTTCACAGCTGGCTCTGGCGGTGTTTTGTGTCGGGGGCACAAGGCTGGGAACAGAGCAGTGCGAGGTCCTATCCTACCACAGAGCAAGCAGGACGACACTCCCTCGAGAGGGCGACCAGACCTCACCTGGCCTCCTTGGCTCCCGGCATCCCCTGGAGCTGCCTCTGAGCTCTGATCCTGCCCACCTCTTTCTCCGGTTGCAGTCGCTTCTGAGACATTTCATAATTTTACGCATTTACCTTATGTTCTTTTTTTTTTCCATTTGACTTTCTGAAATAGCATCCCGGCAAAGTATGTCATTTCTCCTACTTTAGTGTAAAAGAGGATTTTGATTTTGCTTTTTCTCAAGCCCATCTTGAAGAGCGCACACCTCCAAAACCGCTATTCTAACTTAACATGCTAAGGAAGAACCAGTTTTGCTCAACCACTTAACACTCCCAGCCTTCATTCCCAAACCAGCTCCTGTCTTGTTCCCTCTGTCCTGCGGGATGGTGGCTGTGTCCTCTCCTGAAGCCCCATCTGTTTTGCCCTAAGGTTTTCTTCTGCACGCTGTCAGCCTCTTCCCAACGCATCATTTCTTTTTCTCCCACGGTGCTCCCTTTTATGGGGTACATTTGAAGTTTCATTTAGATGGGGTGGAAGGCACTGGCTGGTCTTAAGTAGAGAAGAGTGTTAAATCCTAGGTATTTATGGAAGTTCCTTTCCTAGAAGGCCACGAGGCTGTTTGTGAAGGACCACAACATTTGAAGAGCAAAGGTTGACTCGCATGGGTCCTGGGCTGTCCTATCTTCCAGCCTGCTCCTGTCCAAGCTTAGTGCCCTTTGACAGCCCATGCTGATCCCTCTTCTCTCCAAGTCTGAGGTACAGGAGTCTCAACCATGTGGAATTTAGCATTTACTTGTTCTCCAGCTATGGATAGTGCACTGTGAGCTTCTCCAAGGTAAAACTATATTTTTTGCTTCTTGCAAATTCACCCCAGCGCCCAACAAAGCAAATGCTCAAGTAAATGTTTTTGGATTGCTGATTGAGTAGCATCTTTTTTGTGCAAGAAACGTAGTGTGTACACAGAACACTCATGGCTCCAGCACTTCTCCGTGATCTAATTATTTCCTCTTAGTTAACCTTTTTTGAATACTCTTTCATCTGATTGACATGAAAATGTCACCTTTTGTTATTCCTTTATCAATGTGTGATGTTGCCTCCTAGAAAAAAATAACCAACTTATCTTCATAATGTAGATATTTAACAGATTTTATTAGTGTACATGTAGATGACATATGAAAAGTATAAGACTTTGTACTTGACTTTCAGGAATTTTTTTTAATAGTGATTGGTCATATGGATTAATTTTTTTTATTAACTTATTTTTTTAAGTAGGCTCCATGCCCAACATGGGGCTTGAACTCACAACCCTGAGATTAAGCATCACGTGCTCTACCGACTGAGCCAGCCAGGTACCCCGATTTTCAGGACTTTCTAATCAAGATAGGCACAATGGAACATTTAGATGACAATGCAAAATAACACTTACGTGATGAAATGCCAGGACTGGTTATTTATAAGCGGCAGCTATTGTCCAAGTCAGGAATGGGGTCCGGTTAAATCGCCACCTCCTTTGCAAGGGTTTCTCATGGCCCTTGCATTCCATATTGATGGACACCCCCCACCCCGGTCCTTCACAGCTATCATAGGTACAACTGGAATTGGTGAAACAAAGTGAAGAGTGCATCCAGGCAGTGAGCATAGCCTGAGCAAATGCTAGAAGGCAAGAGAAAGGCTGGCAGTCTGGCTCAAGAGGACAGAAAACTGGAAATGAGATGAAAAAGGGAATCAGTCTGGGGGAAATCTGGAAGCCAGACAGAAGAGAATTAAGTTTGCTCTCTAAAGCAGGGGCTTGCTGCTTGAAACATAGTCCATGTCAGGAACATCCCCCCAAAGTCTCTCCAGCCTCTCTCCCTGTGATTGATGATCCAGAGAGATCATGGAGGTGCAGGGGAGAGGAGAGATGGTATCAACAGCAAGAAGGAAAGGTGTTTTCTTTTGCTTTGAGTCTTGGTACTTTTACCACAGTGGTGACCTAGAGATTCTTAAGCCCTGGCCTCCTACGCTTGTTAAAGAAAGAAATGACGATGCCATCCAGACACCTGCTAGCTTAGTTGGGGTTTTCAGAGCTACCCCACTCTGGAAGGCTGCTGGTAATGTGCAGGGGATGGGCTCTACAATCCTTCCTCCCATGAGCCAAATAGTTCCTGCTGGAATAGTCCAAGAAAACTGGAGGGCTTGTTTTCTAGTATGGTTTGGTAGGTTTCTGACTTCCAACTTCAGTGACTAAAAGCCCATCAAAATACTGGAATACCCCCAGCTACTGTAGATGCCTTAACTCACATCTTTAAAGGTATGCTCAGGAGTGGTTTGATTCACCCAAAACAAGAACGCCTGGTATTCTTGAGATGTGGTATTTGTCGAAAACCAAAAGTTCGTTTTCAGAATGTTTGGATATCTTTATTTTTAGTAGAAAAAGGTGTTTTTCTAGTTAGGAGTTGTAAGTAAAGAGGTCTTTCATAACAGTTCGAGCCACATTCAAAATAGATGTCCCAGAACAGACTCCACGGTGCACCTTCTGGATGCAACTATGACTTATTTCCTTTTCTCGCCAACCCCCAATCAGCATGGAAAGTGTGTTTCAGCCCTACAGGAACTGGACACAACCAACGAGACATTGTTGGAAATTTCTGCCTCCCCTGCTTCAGCAGCCAGGCTGCCGGAGATGACACCGTTGTCAAAAACAGGACCGTGCCCTCATGCCCCAGCTTTCTGAAGTCCCGAACACACTGCTCTTCTCAGCAAAGGCCAACTCCCAGTCCTCTTTGATGTCATTTGCCAGCCTGGCAAGCCTGTGTCCCGGGAAAGGCTGCGGAAGGCTACAGGGCAGGAGCCCAACAGATCAGGCCAAATCCACAGTCGCGGCCACGCAGATGGACTGAATCAGCTCCCTCTCCATTCCCTTCCCTGACAACAGGAATCGCCTAGAGAAAAGATGAGAACTCAGGGGAGGGAGGGGAAGTGGCTGAGGGACAACCCTGACTTCGTGCTCCTATCCAGGAGTGTGGTGCCGTCTCATTCAGTCTCTGCAACCCCGGGCTGCTGCAGGGCCGTGCTTTCGGTCCACTAGTCCAACAGCCCCAGCGGCAGCCACTGTCCCATTCACAGATGGGGGTTTTGTGTTGACGGCCCCTGTTTAAATCCTCGCAGAGCACAGATGGCGCCGGCATTGCATCAGCATTAACTCTTCTCCGTTGGCAGAGCCCATCGTAGAAACAGGAGAAGGGAGGAGAAATCAGAGTGTACTGTCCCTTTGGCAGAAAGTCTGGTTTCCATATATGCGCTTACCCTGACTTACGGTAGAGCCTTGGTTAACACAGTCAGTGGGCCTCGGCTTCTGTTATATGGTGATTAGTTAAGACGGACTTAGATGAAGGAACTAAAAACTGTAGAAATACTATTATTGCTGTTGTATACGCCATGCCCATAAGGCAAAATCCGCAGTTTTGTTCCTTCCCGGAGCCCCAGTAACACCCACTTCCCTTGCAAA
Source organism: Mirounga angustirostris (assembly GCF_029215605.1). Taxonomy (NCBI): domain Eukaryota; kingdom Metazoa; phylum Chordata; class Mammalia; order Carnivora; family Phocidae; genus Mirounga; species Mirounga angustirostris. Next base: position 77,005,375 of record NW_026991716.1, on the reverse strand, counting down.
GGCAATGAAGAAGGCATTGAGAAGATGATATACATCTTTTTAGAATTTTTAATGTTTGCGTTTCAAAAGCCCTTCAAGTATGTGATTTCTTCAGCACGTCCTGGTTTATTCCTATTTTGCAAATGAAAGGGGAAAATGGCAGCAGAGTGTCTCAAGTTGTCAGGATCGAATTACCTTCCTTACTAAAGACCAATGGTCCTCCCTTGATGGCACTGGGTCCTCATTCATGGCTATTGGAGTATTAGTGGAGTGTAAACCCACTTGCACCAGAGGTCAACTAGAAAATAACATTTTCCATAAGAAACATGTGATCTGTCAGTTCTTCAGTTTTGATTTCAGATGGAAAATATGACTTCAGTTCTTGAAGAAAAAAAATCCCTAACCGGGCTTGACAGATGTCTTCAAATATGTGATGGGCTGTCATGTGAAGGAAGGATTCAAATCGTCTGCTTGCCCTGGTGGGCATTACTAGGGTTAGCCAATTCAGTTCAACTAATAGTTATAAAGAACCTGCAGTGCATAGGGCTCATGCTTTAAACTGAAAGTGGTCAGAGAAGGAGGGAGATGAATATCCTGCTAAACTCAGGACATCAATTATTGCAGAAGCAAGCAGGTTTGACATTGATGTAAAAGTGTGAAGTATTGGGTGAATCATTGGCTAAACCAAGGAGAAGGGGAAGAAAGAAGCAGTACTTAAAGTCTCCAGTGTCTATCCATCAATGGGTGAAGCAGGAGTAATTAAAAAATTGGAGATTACTGCCAGGGTGATAAATAGAATTTCTTAGTAACCCAATGAGCAAGAGGACATCACACTGAAATATGGCTGTGAGATGGAACTCCATATTTACAAAATTAGAGCAAAGGAGAAGCATGATGTAGAACTTCAACTATATGAATAGCTACCAGAATTCTCTTCAACTAAGAAAAGAATACCTGAGTAGCTATTGATTTGCCATATTGGCAATTTCACCGCCAAAAGGGTAGAGAGTACAAGAGTAGAATTGCTATTTTGGTCCTAATACTGACTGACTAAAAGGAATTGACAGGAGTACACATGAGAGGATCCTTAGAAGAAGGAGATATCATCTTAGAGAATGTGCTAGTCAAAGAGGACATTTTGCACAATCTGAAATATTTCAACACATTTTTTATTGCAATAAAAAGAAAACCCAACATGAAATTGATCATCTTAACCATTTTTTTAAAGATTTTATTTTATTTATTTATTAGAGAGAGTGAGAGAGAGAACACAAGAGGGGGTAGGGTCAGAGGGAGAAGCAGACTCCCTGCCGAGCAAGAAGCCTGATGCGGGACTCAATCCTGGGACTCCGGGATCATGACCTGAGCCAAAGGCAGTCGCTTAACCAACTGAGTCACCCAGGTGCCCCTTCTTAACTATTTTTAAGTGAACTCTACTGATGTCCATCAAACATTCATCTTACCTAAAATCGTTCACATTGCTATGAAACAGATCTCCAGAACTCTTGTCATCTTGCAGATCTGAAACTCTGTACCCATTAAACAATAATCCCCCCTTTTCTCCCTGACCCCAGCCCCTGGTAACCACCATTCTATTTTCTGTATCTGTGAATTTAACTACCTTAGATACCTTGTATAAGTGGAATCTTACAGTATTTGTCTTTTTGTGACTGGCTCATTTTACTTAGCATTATAACCTCAAGATGTATCCATGTTGTAGTATATGATAGGATTTCTTCCCTTTTTAGAACTGCACAATATTCCATTGTATACCATCTTTGTATACCATATTTTGCTTTTCCATTCATCCACCAATGGACATGTAGGTTTAAACAGACAAGGAAAATAAATGTATGGCTCTGTTTAGAGGAGAAGGCAAGAAAACCAACAGCCGGTCTTGGGGCTGACCATTTCAGTGTGGAGGATGACAAAGAGTCCAGAGTTACCTCCATATTGTGTTTCAAGGAGAATGTCTATTAGATGGAAAAGTAAGAAGAACTTGGAAAAGGGAATGTAAACCCCAGGCAGATGAACACTAAGAAAACACCCAAGCTCCCAGTGTGGATGAAGTAAAGCCCCCAAACTACAGGAAAAAAAAAATTAGACATGATGAAGGAACATCTTATTATGGTCAAAATCTTTGAAGAATTGCAGAACCTAGGAAAGCATCCGAAGTCTGGATGGAAATCAGAAAATGACATAATTTTCAAAAAAAAAAAAAAAGGAAGGAAGTAGATCTTAAAAAATTGGCTGAAGAGCAATTTGTATAATAGGAATAATAGGAATGATTTATCTGGACAATAAATCTGAATATTGAGACATTATACTCTTGGGTCAAAAAAATCGATTTTGCAAGATTAAGATGGACACATGGCTTATCAGTAACATGTGCTGGAAAAAAAAAGCTCAGAGATGTTCATTGATAGTGCCAGTGACAATGAAATAAATCTTAGTTGGCATTCCTAGAAAATAGGATCTCAACTGAGGAGGTGATAGTTCTGTCCTCCATACCAGTGACTAGAGTATTTACTCAGTCCAGATCTCCTGCTGGGGATGCAGTCAAACTCAAGATTGTTCAAAGGAGAGCAGTGAGGAGGGTACAAGGGCTCATAACTGGTTAGGTTTCCAGGATGGGAATTTTGGCTTGATATGAAGAACTTAGAGGGCTCTGATGAGGGACTGAGTTTCTCACACCTGAAGACTTAAAAAATGTTTTGTGTTTTCTGGTAGAAGATCAAGTGGTTGATGGTTGGTTTGAAATGACTAGAAGGGTTGAGGAGGTAAAACCAAACCTTGACTCAAGAGAATTCTGGTCTAGGAAGAACACTGGTTTCCTGAATGGGGAACGGGTCATTTAAAATGGAAATTAGGTAATTTTTTAAAATCTTCTTTTAAAAAATAATTTTCGGTTGGAGGTGGTTTTTCAAATGAAACTATAAACCTAGATGCAGGTTTTACTACTTCATTACCAGTGAGTGGGATGCTTTTCACTTTCATTTTACACTGAAAAATGTAAAAAGTTACTACTATTTAATACCTATTTTAGGATCTACACTTATACTGAAATTAGATTTTTTAAAATTATTCCATGAACTTCATTATGTAATCTTTCAGAAGGGAGATTTCCTGTTTTCATTGTATACTTTTAGAGTAAATATGAGTACAGTACTTTATATGTGTATCATATATAAATTTTGCCTGTCACTTACCTGAGAAATATAACCATGTATACCTGAATGAGAAAGGAGCAGGAGAGTTGAACTCTACAGTCAGAATACTTGAGCTAAACCCTGGTTGACCAGCTGTGTGACTTTGGGAAAATCCCTTCACCTTTCTGGGCTTTCTGGGCTTCACCTTTTTTGGCTTCCTGGTCTGTAAAATGGATGAGGATTGAGTCAGGGAAACAGAAACGATGCCAGGTGTTTCAAACAGAGGGGATATAAAACAAGGAATTGGTTACACAGGTGTTGGAAAACTGGAAGAACAGAAAGGGGAAGGAGAATCAACTCAGTGATTGGGGCGCCTGGGTGGCTCAGTCAGTTAAGAGTCTGCCTTCCGCTCAGGTCATGATCTCAGGGTCCCGGGATGGAGTCCTGTGTCGTCAGGTTCCCTACTCAGTGGGGAGCCTGCTTCTCCCTTTCCTGCTCCTTCTGCTTGTGCTCCTCTCTTTCTCTCACTCTCTCTCTCTCTCTCTCTCTCTCTCTCTCTCTCTCTCTCTCGTGTCGTCAGGTTCCCTACTCAGTGGGGAGCCTGCTTCTCCCTTTCCTGCTCCTTCTGCTTGTGCTCCTCTCTTTCTCTCACTCTCTCTCTCTCCCTCTCTCTTAAATAAAATCTTAAAAAAAATTAACTCAGTGATTAATGATTGTAGGAAGCAGCTACAACTACCACTCCTAGGGCCAGAGGGGACCTATGAGCCTAGAGAAGGAGCTGATGCTTCAGGAGCTGCACCTGTGGAGGAGACAGCCCTTACCAAAAACTCCAGCAGGGAGTCAAGGATGCAGCCTCCTCCAGAACACACCACCAGGGAAGGAAAGAAAAAACAAGAAACAGAAGGAACCACAGCTTCTTTCCTCCCACTTTCCGATATCCCACCAGTGCCCCCTATTGGCAGAATCCAATAATAAGTCAACCAGCAAAGAAGCCTGAGAAATGTACTCTACTAGCATTACAGAGGGGAACAGAAAAACAATTGGCATGAGGCCAAGAGACAATAGAAATAAGTAGCATATGAGGTTATAATGTCATACTAAAGTAAATTAAAGGGGCACCTGGGTGGCTCAGTGGGTTAAGCGTCTGCCTTCGGTTCAGGTTACGATCCCAGGGTCCTGGGATCGAGCCCAGCATCGGGCTCCCTGCTCAGCAGAGAGCCTGCTTCTCCCTTTCTCTCTGCCTGCCGCTCTGCCTACTTGTGCTCTCTCTCTCTCTGTCAAATAAAGAAATAAAATCTTAAAAAAAAAGTAAATTAAATTATAGAAGTCAAAGTTACTGGTTGGTCAGAATTATCTATATTTTCCGTTTGTAGTAATGTTACTTTAAGACATAGATGGCAATAGATAGGTGGATGGATAAATAAACAGATACATTGATAAATAGATTTAGTTCTGAGCTGAACAATTTATGAATAACTTTCGTGAAAGTTTTTCTAATTAAAAAAAGTTTATATTTAGGGGCGCCTGGGTGGCTCAGTCAGTTAAGCGTCTGCCTTTGGCTCAGGTCATGATCCCAAGGTCCTGGGATCCAGCCCCTCATCAGGCTCCCTGCTCAGTGGGGAGTCTCCTTCTCCTTCTGCCCCTCCCCCTGCTCATGCTCTCTCTCTCTCTCACTCTCTCTCAAATAAATAAATAAAATCTAAAAAAAAAAAGTTTGTTTAGTGCACGATTTAGGAAAAACTACAAGATATATGTTTCTGCAAACCCTTGTGACAGGAATCGTTACAGTGAAAATGTGGATTATCGTAGGATCCTTCCTCAAGAGTTCCCAGGAATTAATTTCAGGGAATCTGAGTCCATGAACGGACTCCAGTCTGAGATCATGACTCTTAATTATGGGGACTCATAGAGTCTCCTCTGAGTGGACTCCAGTCAGGTCTTTGTTCACTGAACCTACCTGATTTCCCTTTTTGAACCAACCAGAAAGTACCTTAGTAGGCTGACCATGTATTTCCAGGATACCCCATGATCCTGCTGGTGACCACTGACCTATGCTGCTGACCCCAGCAGCCATGCCAGCTAGGCTTTGGAGTTTAACTGTAATGGAGTTCCACTGTTTGGATGGCGTCTCCTCCGCTAAAATCAGGGAGCCCATTTCAACTGCAGGGGCTAGGACGCACGCACGCACATATTGACAGGGCCATATTCATAGGCACACAACCTGTGTAGGGCCCCATGCTCAGAAGGACCCTGTACTTAGTTTAATGTTCTTCTATTCCTGAAAATCATGTAGCCAGTTTGGGTGGTGGGTTGGAGGAGGGCAGTTGTGAATAGAGGCCCAGAAAAGGTCTCGAAGATAAATTGGCATTGGAGGAAGAGCCAGAAGGAGAGGAGGGAGTGAACCATACCATTCTTTGACTTATTCTGATGAACTTTAGCTCAGCCTTCAACATTCAAGACAAAGGCACCTTTTCCAGGAAGGCTTACACTGATGCCCTGAGCAGTTACTGCCGCCAGCTTGGTCCTCCCTTAGCACTCTTTAAAAACCTGTTACATACTTAGATTACACTGTAGACCTTTGTATTAAACATCTGTCTCCCTGGCCGCCCTCTTAGCTCCCTGGAGAAAGCAACTATTTTTATTCGTTTCTGTAATAACTGCAACAATAATTGTTGTTACTCAACGCCAGACCCTGTTGCAAAGGTTTTACCACAAGACAGGCACTGTTGGTATCTCTGTCTTACAGTTGGAGAAACTGAAGAACAGAAAAGTTAAGTAACCAGCCCAAGTTACCCAGCTGGTACATAGTAGAGCTGGGATTTGAATCTCAGAAAGCCAGTTCCTTCAGTTCTCACACAGTACACAGCGTGTGCCCAGTAATGGTTGGTGAAGGAATGAAGGAATGAAAGAAAAAGTAAAAAATAGTGACTAAATAATCAGGTAGAGAATTTCAAGGAGCAGATTTACAAATAGGAGAGGAACTTTATATTGTGGCTGCAGACCCAAGTTCAAGCCTGCACATGAGAGAAAAGACAATTTTATGCTTTTAAGCCACATTTACTAGCACAGATAATTAACTTTATTTAGAAAAAAAACACTATATGAAAATATATACTTATATGTATAAATCAACTTAAATGTTTATTTTTGTTGTTGTTACTTTGGGAATGGAAACAAGATTGGTTTCTCTGGCTCTATTTTTAGCTAAATTAATACTAAAATGACCAGAAGCTTTGTTGAAAGAGTGAAGTTAATTAATTTAACAAATACATCCAGATGCAAGTGTAATATGCTTGTATAGCATGCTGCTTTGGGGAGAAATGTATGATAATATGGATATTGATTATAGAAAATTAAGATTAGGGGTCCCTGGGTGGCTCAGTCGGTTAAGCGCCTGCCTTCAGCTTGGGTCATGATCCCAGGGTCCTGGGATCAAGTCCCGCATTGGGCTCCCTGCTCAGCGGGAGGCCTGCTTCTCCCTCTCCCACTCCCCCTGCTTGTGTTCCCTCTCTCGCTGTGTCTCTCTCTGTCAAATAAATAAAATCTTTAAAAAAAGAAAATTAAGATTAGAAGTGACATGTCATCGCCAAATCAGTCTCCCTTCTGCAGAATCGGATGCAGTGCAGTGTGGGGGTGGAAAGGAAGAGTGAGTTGTCCCCAGTGTTGTTTTCTTTGACAAGTGCCTTGCTGTGCAAATAGAACCCAGAGGGATGGCCGTGGCTCAGTGTATTAAAAAGCCCATCCAGCATAGCTTTGTTCCCGTCGTCTTCCCAGCCCCTGCCATGTATATAAGAGATCGGGCTTCATCGGGCAAGTATGCATGATATGGCTGAAGGTAGAAGATTCTGTGTCTTGTAAGGCTGTAGTTAAGCAGCCTTGAGAAGTGTGCCATCCCTCCCCTGGAGAACAGTCCCGAGAGCTCCGCATTCATCTGATCAGCCTCCTGCAGATGAGCTCAGTGCTACAACCGCGTGTATGTCCTGCGAGAACCAACTGAGAAGACCTTGGCTTAAGTAGAGAATGCTGTTCCAAGTCTCCTAAAAATTCCCAAGCCCTGTTTTCAATAGACACCTGAAGCCCACCTGCCCGATCCCTGTAATAATCCAGAGCGAGGAAACAGATGTTTCCTTTCAGGGGCTCTCACCAGCAGCAAACCTGGTACCTCAGGAGAGGGAGCTTTGCAAACAGCACCCAAACGTGCCCCACACCAGCTGAGTGTTCCATCAGTTCATCTTCCTTTCACCAACAGCACAGAGAGGATGCGTGAGAACCCATGGGAACAAAAGGTTAAAGGTCATAGTTTCAGTGGGTCAGATTTTCAACACATTATCCTCATGTGGACTCACACCATAGCACACGGGTACAGTAGTTAGACCTTGTTTCTTTCAGACCCGAAACCCAAAGGTCAAGGCCACTTGCCTTGTGTGTGCCAGCTGCTGGAGAAGGTCATCCCCTGCTTGGGAGCAACCAGAGGGCAAGAGAGCTGCGTCTGCTTCCCTCAGAGCAGTGGAACACAGCTCCATTCCCATCAGTGAAATGGAACTGGTTTGCTATTTCTAGCCACTTCATTCCACTTTAACTCTATGATTATTACCTTTTTAAATAGCATTTGTATGGGTCGTTAGTTTTATGTGTGATTCTCCACTTGCCACCCCTTCTTATTTTTCCCATTATCAGAGCCTTACTTGTTAAAAACAGAAAGTAAATAACAATGCAGCCTTGTGATCACGGTGTCATAAACATACAGCTTTCCATTGGTACCTGGATATTTGCTTCCTGAGTACAGTGAGTGAGTTTAAATGATTCCTAAAAATGGAAAGACAGTGCAAGCTACCAAGATGGAGGCTAAAACCAGTATTTACAAAGCCTCTGCCTGATTTGACATGGCCTGCAGGTGTGATGGGCACTTGCTTTCTGTTCTGTGTATTTGGAGTTATCACAGCTGGCCTAAATAGTGTACCAGAGATGGGTTCCTGGGAGGGACACCGAGTGGTTCAGACGTACCCGTTATATCGAAGCAGCTCTTGACCCAGAGTGGACTTAGGGCGATTTCACTGCACTCCAGGTGTCCTGCTTATGAGGGTTCAAGGGATCCCCACAGACCTCAGCAGTCGCCTTCTCTCCTGAACTGGTCGGGATTTCTCAGTTGACAACTAATCATTATGTAATCTTGTGATAGCCTTTCCATTGTTGACTGATGTTGTTACTTGATAATTAACTTTCCATTGTTAAGGTGCATCTACAAAGCTACATTGTAGGTTTCTTGGGCAGAGGGCCTGGTCTTGTACTTACCCGTTCCTTATAGCACTTGGGTTGGAATCCCAGCTCTATGACCTTGAACGAATTCCTTCACCTCCTTCCTTCTGTTTCCTTTGTCTCCAACGCCTGCTTTGCAGTGCATTATGAGAACCAGCTAGCATGGTGCTGGGCACTAAGAGTACTTGGTAGATGGTAACTAGACAAAGCCTTGCACACAGAAACTGAGCAAAAATTTAGCAGAACTGAATATGACCAGGCAGGATTTAAACTCGGGTGAGGGGAGAACTAGTTATGGACTCTTGAAATTTCATGGTGAAGACACCATTTCCTCTGACCTTGAACTTGAATGACAGTTTACAATCCTGGTTTGTTTGTTTTTTTTAAAGATTTTATTTATTTATTTGAGAGAGAGAGAATGAGAGACAGAGAGCATGAGAGGGAGGAGGGTCAGAGGGAGAAGCAGACTCCCCGCCGAGCAGGGAGCCCGATGCGGGACTCGATCCCCGGACTCCAGGATCATGACCTGAGCCGAAGGCAGTTGCTTAACCAATTGAGCCACCCAGGTGCCCCCTACAATCCTGTTTTTAATCATGACTCTTTAATGATCATTTCAAGCTCATCATGTCTCCTCAGCCCAAAAGGATCGGTGATGTGATTTGGGATGTGGAGACTGTGCTCATTGGCATCCTCAGTCCCACTCATACATTTTCGCATCAGCTTGTCCCTGCATGGAGAGGCGTGTTCTCCAGCTCCTTGCAGCCATGTGGCAGGTGGCAATGCCCATGACTGATCTAATCATCCCCAGGGGTGTTCCTGGCTTCTCTAGGAATTTTCTTTAAAAGCAGCTGTAGTGGGGGACAGTGTCAGGACTTATTGAGACCAATGGCATTGAAATAAAAAGGGAATGACCATAAGGGAAGACTTTATAAAAAATATAAATGACATTGAGGTGAGTTTCCCCCATTTCCCATATGCTGAGTACATCTACCCAAACTCGAGATGTGTGTTTCCATTCAGCAACTGGCAGATTGCGTGGGAGCGGAGCAGAAAATGCTTCCTTATGGAGGGGCCAACAGTGCCTTGATTAGGCCATTCTTCTCTTTGTTGCGCAATCACATTACAGCAAAGGAATGGGTCATGTAACATTCCCGTGGCTTCCTTTGGTTACTTGTAAATGTGTACTTCCTTGCCTTGCACTCCCTTTGAAAGGTTCCTGGGGGAAAATACATAAAACAGATATAGTAGATACTGCATTTGGTGCATCTATTACCATGTCAGCTTAGTAGGACACAAAGGTAGGTCAGATGAGCTCCGTTTCAATAGTGGTACTGGGGGTTAGGACAAATAAGGACTGTTGCTGTGCCCTGACTGGTCGGTTGGTGTGGTTTATTGGTTTACACAGTGACTCACTCCAAAAGTAATTTGAGACGATACTCGCCAAACAGACCGTGTTGTTACGTTCTGTACACTGTACTTGTATGTTAGAAGCACAGGTAGACTTACGACATTTCAGCACCACACAAGCTTTCATCGGCTGTACACCATGTTAGAGACCCTAATCAGGTGCAGAGTTATAAAGAGAAATGAAGCCATCCCTGATCTGAAGGAGCTTGCTGTCTAACGGTAGAAACAGACCCAATTAAGTATAATAAAAGTCAGATAGCAATGATTGCCCTTGTGGAACTACAATGTGAGTCTAGCGGTCATGTTTTTCTGTTGTGTTCTTTTTTTAAGCAAGTATCTTGGGACTCATTATCTGACAGAGGTTTTTTTTGTTTTTTGTTTTAATTTGGAATTTTATTTAAAGTCCTTCCAAAATACGAACAATTAAAATCCCATTCAGTTATATATCTAAGAAATGTTCCTGGCTGGAAAGAATGCCGCATATAAAATCAGTGCTGCCCTGAAAAATCCAGGGCATTTTCCTCACCCTAGCGATGGGGCTGAGAGGCTGGGATCGTTTGTTCTAAGAGGTTGGGAGACCGCTCCAGGAGAAGGTGGTGTCCATGTTGAATCGCAAACAACAGATAGAAGTCTTCACAAGAGTTTTGGCTCTGTATGCTGCCGTGAATTCAACACATGTGGAAGTCAGCTACAGAGCTGGCCAGTTCAACTTGCTCTGCACCGACGCCCTTAGCAGATATTTTGATATTACTGCTCCTAGAGCTTCCAGCAAGGACCCCGTGATGGCTGCTTTCATTCGATTTGTACACATGATCTGCAGATCTGCCTCCCCTTCCTATGGGATCAGCAGTGTTTGCAAGAACCTAGAAGATGCATGTAGGTTTGCCTACAGGGTGAGGAAGCCTGCCCTGAACACCAGCAAGTTGAATCCCCTCGCATCTGAGAAAACAGTTGGCCTTAGGCAAGGTATTTCTAATTGAGTAAGTCACCCTCAGCGTGTATGGGGGAGTGTACGCGGATGCAAAACCGTGCATAAATAGCACATTTTCAGTCAATAAAATGTAAAGCATGAGGAGCACCTGACATTAGTAGGCTGAGCTTCTGAAGATTGAGCAGGAAAGGAGACAGCCGCCTGGCAAAGCCGCTGCTCATAATTAGGGAGGGAACAGGCTGTGTCCCGTGCCGCTCAGCAACCTCAACCATTTAAATGGCAGCCAGTTTGTTTAGTTGTGTAACCCCCATTCTTTCTGGGCCAGGAGTTGATTTTGGGGTTGAGAACACTGCTTTGGATTGTCGTCATCTCTGGTATTCCATACCATAAGATCAGGTATGACGTGATGACTGAAAAGTCCCATCTGGAAACCCTGATGAATGAGAAAAACGGAAGTTGCTTTCATATCACTCTTTAACTTGTTAAGTGAGGGAAAACTGTTTTTCAACCCCTGTGGACTTTCAGGTTTTAACAGGCCATATTGCCAGTTTTGCAGTTGCCCAGAAAAAGAATAGAATGCTTTCTTTGGCTCGAGTGAGCTGCACGTGGCACAGCTCTCCTTACTAGAAGGACTCTCCACGGGACTGATGGGGAAGGAAATTAATAGGCTTCCCATTGTTACCGTGCATTTTTTGTTGTTGTTACCGTGCATTTTTGCCAGGATATTTCATTAGCGTAAACACTGAGCCCGTTGCCATCTTGTTTAGCCACTTGACCCTGGTGATTTTCAATGCCATGTGCCAGGTGATGAAGGGGAGCGAGGCATGCACGAGACAGGCACTAATTATTGGAGGCAGAAGCATTGCTGACCCAGTGCGAGATTAACTGCTCCTTTGCAGTCTCTATTCTGGGACATTAGCACTGTCTGGTTATCTTGCTTCAGTTGAGGGATTCGGGACAATAGCCGTGCTGATGGTAACGTCGGCAATTTCCCTGTTTGTTTTGCAGGTCACGGCCAGGGGCTTTGGGCCTCTGCTACAGTTTGCCTACACCGCCAAACTATTACTCAGCAGAGAAAACATCCGCGAGGTCATCCGCTGTGCTGAGTTCCTGCGCATGCATAACCTGGAGGACTCCTGCTTCAGCTTCCTGCAGACCCAGCTCCTGAACAGTGAGGATGGCCTGTTCGTGTGCCGGAAGGACACGGCGTGCCAGCGCCCGCACGAGGACCGTGAGAACTCCGCGGGAGAGGAGGAGGAGGAAGAGGAGGAGACGATGGACTCCGAGACGGCCAAGATGGCGTGCCCCAGGGACCAGATGCTTCCAGACCCCATCAGCTTTGAGGCCACCGCCATCCCAGCAGCCGAGAAGGAAGAAGCTTTGCTGCCCGAGTCCGATGTGCCAGCCGACACCAAGGAGAGCTCCGAAAAGGACGCGTTGACGCAGTACCCCAGATACAAGAAATACCAGCTTGCATGTACCAAGAATGTCTACAATGCATCATCACACAGTACCTCAGGTTTTGCAAGCACATTCAGTGAAGAGAACTCTAGCAACAGCCTCAAGCCGGGGCTTGCCGTGGGGCAGATTAAAAGTGAGCCGCCCAGTGAAGAGAACGAGGAAGAGAGCATCACGCTCTGCCTGTCCGGAGACGAGCCTGACAGCAAGGACCGAGCAGGTGATATCGAAATGGACCGGAAACAGCCCAGCCCCGCCCCCGGCCCCGCCCCCGCCGCCGGGGCCACCTGCCTGGAGAGATCCAGGAGTGTGTCCTCCCCCTCCTGTTTAAGGTCTCTGTTCAGCATAAAAAATAGTGTGGAGTTGTCTGGCCTGCCCAGTACCTCTCAGCAGCACTTTGCCAGGAGTTCAGCGTGCCCTTTTGACAAGGGGATCACTCAGGGTGACCTTAAAACTGACTACGCCCCTTTCCCGGGGAATTACGGACAGCCCCACCTGGGCCAGAAGGACCCGTCCAACTTCACCATGGGGTCGCCCCTCAAGGGGCCTGGGTTGGAGGCTCTCTGTAAACAGGAAGGAGAGCTGGACCGGAGAAGTGTGATCTTCTCCTCGAGCGCTTGTGACCAAGTGAGCACTGCGGTGCATTCGTATTCTGGGGTAAGCAGTTTGGACAAAGACCTCTCCGAGCCGGTGCCAAAGGGTCTGTGGGTGGGGGCTGGCCAGTCCCTCCCCAGCTCACAGGCCTACGCCCACGGTGGGCTGATGGCTGACCATTTGCCAGGAAGGATACGGCCCAACACTAGCTGCCCGGTGCCGATCAAAGTCTGCCCTCGCTCGCCCCCCTTGGAGACCAGGACCAGGACTTCCAGCTCATGCTCCTCCTATTCCTACGCAGAGGATGGGAGCGGGGGCTCACCCTGCAGCCTCCCTCTCTGTGAGTTCTCCTCCTCGCCCTGTTCCCAGGGAGCCAGATTCCTAGCCACAGAACATCAGGAACCAGGCCTGATGGGAGATGGAATGTACAACCAAGTCCGACCCCAAATTAAATGTGAGCAGTCTTATGGAACCAACTCCAGCGACGAATCCGGATCGTTCTCGGAAGCAGACAGTGAGTCGTGTCCCGTGCAGGACAGGGGCCAGGAGGTAGGGAACCCGCATAAATTCAAGCATGTGATCCACTCTTGCAGTCCTTTATCTGGACTCTACCTGCTGCCCCACTCCCAGATTAAAGGTTCCAGGAAAGGGACTGCCTTCCCCATCCACAGAGGCAGGATGCTTCAGAGTTATTCCAAATTAACCACTTTTGTCCTAGAAGGCACTTGAAATTTGATCTAGATTTCGGTACTCAACAAGCAGAGGGGAGCTGCTTAGTAAAAAAAAAAAAAAAAAAAAGTTCAGTCTAATGCATGAAAGCATGCCCGGGTACTTCAGATCTCCCTTCCTCCTCCCTTTCTCCTTCTCCATCTGCTTTGAAAGGGTGCCGTACTCATCACCCTCATCATGGCGCTGCACCCCTTCAGGGTGAAAGAAAATAGATAATCACTTTCAAAATTGATTGATTGACACTAGACAGACCCACAATAACAGGTGCTCGTCCAGCAGCCTTTAAGTTTTCCTTGTCAGCAGGAGTCCCCGGGGCCATCCCTTGTCCACTGCAGTGCAGGCGACAGACCGCTCCCCCTCCATCCTGGTCCCGGGGGCCCTGCGGGAGCACCCTCGTCAGGCACACACAGCTGTGTAGCGTATCGTGTCCTGAGCTCCCCACCAGTGATGAGAGGTCACTTTGAGGAGGAGTGGGCGTGAGTAGCAGTTCCTGCTCACCCTGAAAGCAAAGTGCTTTCCCGTGCTCTGTAGATAAAAATTCCCGAAGGCTCCCTCCATCTTACCAGTGGCGGGAGATGGAGCAGGAACACCGCCAGCCCCACCGTGAGCAACACTCCCATGGCTGAGGAGAGAAAAGAATAGACGGCCCCTCTGCTCCCCTTTCCCTCTGTAACATGAGAGGCCCCTGCAAAGATCTGAGGGAGTCCTGTGTCATGATCTGGCACTGTCTGGCTGATTGACAAGGAACCAACCTGACACTGCCCCCTGGGTCTCAGAGCTGCCTTAGGAGCAGCGGGAGCAGGCCCGGTGAGAAGCCCGTGCCCAGAGAAGCACCTGCTCAGACAAGCCCCTGCTCAGAGCTGCTTAGGCCCGCGCCCTCGGCCCCCGGCCGCGCTCCCGGGGTATCGGCCCCTAGGAAAGCAGGGATGTTAACCCAACCGGACAGCAGAAATGCCACACGGGTTGAGGTGCCTTTTCACAGAGCGACGTGCGGTGGATTCAGCCTCTGCAAGATTGGCAAGAAGCACATGAGGTTTTAGTTAGGGCATATTTTGAAAATAGATCCCAAAGCTCCCTGTGCCCACGGCAGAGATGCCCCGTGGTCACTTCCTCATGTTGCTAGCGAGCCGGCTCCCGGCTCGTCTGTTACTGCCTGGGGGGAAAAATGGAGAAAAACAGAAACATGCTGCAAGGATTTAATGTAGCTCAAAGAAATTATAAAGGAGATTTGAATGGGAACTCTTCCTGTCTGAATACACCCTGTCCCGTCAGGTTTGGGTTGTGCCCAGTGCCCCAAACCAGGGGCACCTGTGCGCCCCCCGCCCCCAAGCTAGGATTTGCGCTTTCTCTTTCCTCACTCCTTTCTCTTCCTTTCGTCATAACTTAGGGGAGGTTTTCTTTTTTTTCCCCTGACATTGTTCCTAAGTGCCCCTGATCCAGAAGCCTAGTCCCTGGAACAGGTTCGTCAGCATAATGATTTATCTTGCTGAGGATTGGTGTCTGCAGAAAAGGACAGATGTCTTTATCTTTGTTTGTCTTTCCCCTAAGAGGAGTCCCACCATTAAGCTGAAGGGGTTGTGTTGTCATGGTATTTGCGTATGTTCGAGGAACTGTCAGTTTCTGATCATCTCCTTTTGTCTCTCTTGTCTCCCAAAAGAGAGTTTAAAGTCACTTCTTCAAGTTAAACGCCACCAACAAGAGCACATGTGTTTTTCCTTTGTGTTTGGGCCACATCACTTGTCTACCTTTAGAACGTCTCTGTTCTAAATGAACCAGTCCAAAGGACATTTCGTGCAACCTATAAAAAAGTCGTGAAAAATACCAGCGCTTTAAAAATATTTTTACTTTTACTTTAAAAAAAAAAAAATACGTTCTTTGAATTTCTAAACACTGAAAGCAGGAACCTTTACCAGAGCTCTATGCCGTTTTAAGAATCACATTTAGCCCCCCTCAGGAGGGCATTTCGGACAGGGTTGTTAGAGTAAAGGTAAACTTCATCCCAGTTTGACATTTTAGTTTTCCTAGAGTAGAGATTTGGTCTCAGGGACTCAGCATGACTTCTCCTCTTTGAGTTAATAACTTGCTTCCAGGAGTTACTTTGACCCCAGTGGAAGCGTGGTCCCCAGTAGTAACATTGAAGGCAAATCCTTCATTCACAATGTGAATTGTCACTCATTTTTCTGAACTGAACTGATCGAGAAGAGGCCAACATCTGTTGGTCTGATCCTGCCCTGATCTGTTCTTGTAAGAGGTTCAGGTGACTCCCCTTCTGAGTGAAGCCCAAGGGGACACTGGAGTCAGAAACCAAACAGAGTTCTCACCTCCGGCCAGGCACCTGTCCAGTGCTCCAGACAGCTGGGCCAGGCTCCTTCCTAGCCTCTCTTCCTCCACCTCAGTCAGGAGCCAAATGTTAGATCAAAAGGAAAGTATCAGCATTCCTTACAGTTGGTAAGGTGTTCTGGTTACGGTAGCGTCTCACCGATCGCGACTTCTCTCATTCTTCTTAACTGTCCCCTGGCTTTGAAGAGAGCTTCAGTGAGCACAATATTGTCCTTTCTCAACAATCAGCTCTTTAAAATTACTTTCTTCTTTGAAATAATCAAACACAACATACCCAGCCCCTAACATACCAAATTTAACAGGCTCTCTCTGTGCCTGCGACAAGATACGAACACATATCTGCATTAAAGTTTTAGTTTAATGGCATTTACTGTACAATTACTCAGCAACTTGCTTCCTTCACAGAGCTGTTCTACTATGTGCATGCCTCTAAGTCAGTAACATCGGGTTAAAGCATACTTCTTTAATATCCATGGGTCCCACAAATCACAGCTTACAGCTATCATAGCTACCATCTAGCAACTGACAGTCCAGGTGTTTCCAGTTTTTCCCCTTCTTATAAAAATTGCTGCAATAAACATTTTTGTGAACATATTTAGTAGTGGTGCTTTTATTTTTGTGGGTTAGAATCCCCAGAGTGGGTTAAAGGTGATGCTTATCTGTAAACTACTTCCCCAAAAGTTTGTATCCTTCAGCAATTTATGGATGTCCATCCCCCCCTGCTCTTGCCAATACTGGCTGTTACCAGTCCTTTTCAATTTTGCCCATCTGCTGGGTAAAAGATGATAACTAATGAGGTTGACATCTTTTCTCGTGTGTATGTGCCATTTATATTTCCCTTCCTGTGACTTGCCACTTTACATCTTTGCCCATTTTTCTCTTGTGTTGTTCATCTTTAAATCAATTTATAGGATCCTTAATCCCTAATACAGGAATATTAACCTTTTATTAGAAATGATTCCCATAGTTTCTCCTACTTGGTCTTTTTATTTATGGCATCTTTTTACCATATAGAAAGAAATGTTTATGTTTTATGCAGTCAAGTTATCCATTTTTTTCTTTATGACTTTTGGGTTTGCTATATTACTTAAAAAGTCAGTTTGGGAATTTTTGTCTTACTTCCAATGATGAAAAATATGAACAGGTCATATTAAGTAGAAAAAGTAACAAAACAGTATGTATAACAAGGTCCTAATTTGCTTCATAAATATACATACGCCTGAGAAGGCAATATGGAGAAGAAGATGAAAATAGGAGGCAAAGTTGGGGAGGAATGTACCTCTGTAATTTCTGAGTTTTATGTATGTATATCTCACAGAGGGTCATTATTTTAATTGAGATACAATTCACACAGCATAAAATTTACCCTGTTAAAGTGAACAATTCAGGGATTTTTAATGATTCACAAAGGTTTGGACAATCTCCACTCTAGTTCCAGGACACCAGGACATTTTCATCACCCCAAAAAGAAACACCATCCTAATCCATTAGTAGCTGCTCCTCACTGTCCTCCCCTCAACCCCAGGCATCCACTAATCTACCTTCTATCTCTAAAGATTTGCCTGTTCTTAACATTTCATAACTATGTGGCTTTTTGTGTCTGGCTTCTTTCACTGAGCATAATGTTTTTCAAGATTCATCCTTGCCATTGATGTACCAGTGGGTCCACCATAGCTCAGTGCTTTGTTCTTTTTTATTGCTGAATAATCATCTACTCTGTGGATAGAGCACACTTTGTTGATCCGTTGAGCAGTTGAGGGACATTTGGGTCGCTTCCTCTTTTTGACTATTATCATTGGTGTACAAGTGTTTTGTAGACATAAGTTTTCAGTTCTCTTCATTATGTATCTAGCAGTAGAATCGCTAAATCATATGATAACTATATGTTCAACCTTTTGAGGAACTACCAGACTGTCTTCTAAGGTAACGGCCCCATTTGACATTCCTACCAGCAATGCACAAGGGCTCCCGTTTCTTTTCTTTTCTTTTCTTTTTTTTTTTAAGATTTTATTTATTTATTTGACACAGAGAGAGACACAGTGAGAGAGGGAACACAAGCAGGGGGAGTGGGAGAGGGAGAAGCAGGCTTCCCACGGAGCAGGGAGCCCAATGCGGGGCTCCATCCCAGGACCCTGGGATTATGACCTGAGCCGAAGGCAGACGTTTAATGACTGAGCCACCCAGGCACCCCTAATTGTAGGTTTTAGTAAGGAAGCACTAGAATGACAGCTTGCGTGGCCAAAGGATCGATTAGTTGGACCTGCTTTATTAACACATTTCATGTCAGGAGGCATAAAGCATGAGAGAGTGAGGATGTGTGTACGTTTGTGTTGATGAGTGTGTGTGGGAGCAGGGAGAAATAATGTCTGACATGTAATAAAATGGAAGAGCCTTGTCTGACTCTCACTCTTCCACCCACATGCCAACTTCCAGACATATGTTGTATGTAAAAATTTTACAGTCATTTTTTGTGGTTTGTTGAATCAGGCGTCTTTCTTAAAATGCCTCTGATTGGTCTGCTTAATAAAAAGAAAACTTTGCTAGGCAGCATAGAAGTCGGCCGTATTTCTAATTAAAACGATGTTTTTGTGTTGTCTAGAAAGATGTTCCTAGCATCTGGAATTCCAAAGCGTACTGTCTGTCTGGAAGAAGAAACCATGTGACAAAGAAAGATAGGACTAATCAACAGAATTAATAATACCTCATATCTATCAGGCAATTCAGACTTTTCAAAGCACTTTCTCCATCTGTTACCCAATTTTATTCTTCATAGCCATTCTGTAAGCTAAGTAGGGCATGTATTATCTTTCTCTCTCACGGATCCTCAAAGAACTTCAGGACAGAGAGAATGAAAGATTGGCCTGAGGTCAGACAGCTAATTAATTGCAGTACACCTAAATCCCAGGTGTCCTGCATTTGTTCTGCAAACTGGACCATGAGAATAGAGGGTAGAAGGACAGTTGTGCAGGAAATGTTTCTTAGTGGAGATGGGAGATTCTGTCTCGGGCATCTGTCTAGCACGGACCTGGCTGTCCCCCTGCCCGCAGCACTGAATCATCAGCTCGATGGGCATCTTGCTTCCCCCTCCCGCCCGACGAGGCACAGAGATCCCAGGGTCTTGTAAGAGTATACGTGTCAAGGGTGTTGGGCCTCGGGGTACTGTTAGCATGATCCGACTCCTGCGGCTTCTATTCAACATCTGGTAGTGAAACCAAGAAAGGAGGTAGGAAAGAAGATTTGCAAACCAGCTTCGGCTGGGATTCTAGAGGAAGTGCTTGCTTTCAGCTTTTTCTGCAACATTTGCATCGCTGCCCTGCTTCTCCAGTAGGTCCCGTTCAGCAGACCAGCAGCTCCGGGCAAGTGAAATGTGGTAAGAGGCACGGTGAGGCAAGGGGGCTGTGGTCTGCTTACAACCCTGCACAAAAGATACAGAGGAAACAGAGGTCAGAGGGGAGCCCACCTGAGCAAGACAGCCATTGTTTGGGGGGTGGGAATTTTGTCTCCTCTTTTGTCTCATATTTGAATTTTCTGCAAGAAGTTATATTTCTTTTATCATTTTTAATGGGTATTTTTGCTAAACTGGGAGCAAAGAGTAGTTCTGGCTGCAGAACAGGGTGGTTGTTGGTAAGGAGAGAAGTAGAACAACGGATTTCTGTTGGGCGAGAAGAGGCGCCCCATTTCACCAGGTGCTCATGAGCTGGAGCGCCCAGAAGGTCTAACCCCGCTCCGGTTGCTGTTTAGCGGTTCGGTCCTGCAACTGGGCTGAAAAGCCCTCTGTCCTGTTCTTCCAGTCGTGCTCCAGAGGGCCGAGGAGGAGAGGGAGTAGCAAGTCAACAGTAGCAGACCGTGCTGGGGGCCCTGTTGGGCCCTCGGCTTGCTGACTCAGGGGCTGCGCCTCACTTTCGGAGTCGCTACTGAAAGCCGAGGCGGGGAGAGGGTGTGGGGATGAGCAGCACCCATGAGAAATCAGTACCCTCAGCCCCGCGGGCCCTTCCCCTGCTGTGCAGCGTGCTTAGCCTCAGAGGCCTGATGGGCTTCGCCTTCTGTGCATCTGGTAGCTGACAGCAGGTGCAGGCCAGTGTTCAGACAGGTGGTGAAGGGAACTGGCAGGACGTTTCATCTTGTTACGTTGGGTGTTTCGCGCTGTTTCTGAGAGTCCAGTGAATGAAAACGAAACCACTGCTGTGAAGTAAAATCCTGGAAGAAGAAGTGTGTGGAGGGACAATAAATGGTAAGCCCTCTAGGGCCCATTTCGGTTATAAGAATTCTCCAGAAGAACGGGAGAAGGGTCTCCGCCCCCTTGAAGAGTTTGAACCTTCGAAGGCCGCGTCGCATTAGCTGACTTTTGAGCCCCGTTTGGGGAGTGTTGGGGGGCCTGCAAGCTTGAGAATGGAATATTCTCCCCGATCCATAAGGGAGTCTCTGGCTGCTCTTTATCACCAGGGAAGATGTCCACTGGCTTGGAACTTACTGCTCTGCAAATAAAAAAGAGCTGTGGCCAAGTTAACCACTGCTGCATCCCAAGCATGCTTCGGGACTTCCTCTTGGTAGTCCGTGGAAGCTCTCCCTTGCCTGAGGGCCAACAGAGCCTATTAGGAAGAAACAAGAGTGGTCGGCCGTGGGGTTTCTTTCCCATGGAAGAAGGTCTATAGCTGACTATTTTCTTTCCCTTTGACCTCTTTAAAAAGCAGCTGGAGTTGCAACAGCTCTGCCCAAACTTTATATGGCCTTTTGCTTCAAGGACTTTGAAACGAGCATTGTTGATTTTTCCTTTTCCTGTCAACCTCTGTCCTGTTTCCCTGGTGTTTTATATTCGCTGTCTGGATGATTTTAAATACAGTAGCTCTCGGTCTAGGAGGCCTTTTGACTTTCCCTGTGGCCCGAACTGTAGGTAACATATTCTCTGGGAAAAGAAGTAAACAGGATTGAGCGCAGAAGCAGCGTTGCTTTGTTGTCGGCAGAGGGGGAGACTGCACGAGGCCCCGCGGTGCTGCAACCTCTGGGTGCAGACAAGGCTTCCGCCTGGTGTGGAAACATCCGTGTCCCCGCCTGGCTGATCTCCGTGTGAGTTAGGCACTGTCCAGGGTTGGAGTGTCCGTTTGTTATCCAAAGGGTATAAAGGGAAATCAGACGTTCTTCGTATCCAGGCCCTGTGCAAACACAGCCCACGGACAAAGCCTGCTGGCTTTCCCTGGCTGCCTGCCTTCAGCAGTGGCAGCCGGGCTGCGCCGAGTGTGGTGGAATGTGTGCTGTTGCGATGTTGCTTTCTTGGGCCAAAGTTGTACAGGTGTCACGGGATCCAGCTCACCAGGCGGAAGTTGAATCAGAGCACCCACTGGGAGCCCTCGGCACATGCCACGTCCAGCAGGCTTGGAGCTATGGAGGAACCTGACAAAGCAGTTGCATCCAGCCACAGGAAAGTCAAATGATCGTGCAGTGTGAATGCCTTTGTGCGTGGGGATTAACTAGCCATAAATGCCAGGATTTAGACTTGTCTTCCTGCATCTGATGCAATCAGAGCAAAAGCCTGAGCTCAGAATAGAGTATCTTCATCTGACTCCCCTGAACGATGCGATGCAGACATAACACTGCAGCTTCTGAATGTTAATGAGGGCTTGGTCTCTGCACCCGTAAATATTTTGATCAATTAAACCCGGATCCTCCTGTTTTTCTGGTTACTCCAGTTCACCGCGTCCCACTCGTTCCGTCTCCCAGAGCTGTGCTGTCCATGTAGCAGCCACACGCCACACGTGGCTATTGAGCCCCAGAAACGTGCCTCGTTCTGAATTGTGCTAAGTGCAAAATACACCTCCCAATTTTGAAAATGTAGTGCTAAAAAAGTAAACTATCTCAATACGGTTTATATTAATTACATGTTGAAAATATTGTGGACCTATTGGACTCAACTAAATATACTATTAAAATGAATTTCAGTTGTTTCTTTTCACTCCCTTTAATGTGGCTGCTAGAAATGCAAAATCACAGCTCTTGTTTGCATTGGACAGCGCAGGGCTGGCACTTGAAAGAAGTTTGGGTTTATAGCGCCATCTGCTGGTCCACCGAAAGCGGATGCTGATGTAAGCAAGAATTAAGTGAATCTGAGCCCCGGAGACAGACACTTTGTCTCTTAGCCAAGCAACGCACAACCTTCCTTTTCGGAAACGGAACCAGAACTGAACCCTGAAGTCCCTGCATCATCAGTAGGAGTCTTGGAGAGGGCAGTGCTGAAGATCCAGGCCTGTGCATTTGACAGAATATAAGGAGGACACAGATCCATCCACCCAGAGACTCTCATCCTCTCCTTGGATAATGCTTATTTGCTTTGTCAAGAGCCTGGACGTTGGAATCTTGCTGCTGACAGTATCTGCATCAGTTATCACTGCTGCATAACAAATCATCCCCAGACTCCGTGGCTTAAATCGTTTAAGATCGCTCACCGTTTCTGTGGGGCAGGAACTCAGGAGTGGCCCATGTAAGCACTTCTGGCTTGGGATACCTCATGAGGTTGAAGACAGTGGCTGGGGCCTCCCATCTCTGGAGGTTTGACGGGGCCTGGAGAATCCACGTCCAGGGTGGTTCATGCACATGACTGGCTGGGTAACACTGGCTGTTGGCTGCAGGCTTCAGTTCTTCTCCACACGGGCCTGGGCCTTCCACGGGGCTGCCTGGGAGTCCTGTAGGCCTGGCAGCTGCTTTCCTCCAGAGGGAGCAGCCCAAGAAGCCTAAGAGGAAGCTGCAGCTCCTTTTATGACCCAACCTCAAGCTACACACCGTGACTCCCACCACATGGTGATGATCCAGAGGCAGAAATGTGCATCCCGCCTCTGGATATGGAAAAGTCAACATCGTGTTGTAAAAGGAAATGTGAGATGGGATGGCCATTGTATTTTTGGAAAATACAATCTGCCAAAGTGCCCAACTTTGTAGAGCCCTAGCCAGCTCAGAAGCACGCCCCATTTTGCAGATGAGGAGACTGAGGCTCGGAGAAGTAAGGTAACTAGCCTGAGGTCTCATGTCTGGTGGAAGGACTAAAGCCCACTTTCAACTCCTAGTCCACCCCGGTGTAGACTACCCGAGTTCTCTCGCTGCCTCTTCTTATGCCGTGTTACTGAAAATCCCACTGGTTGTTTCGTCTTTCCAGCCTCTTTGAGGTGTGTGGTGCTCTCCTCATTCAAGTGTTTCAGATAATTCCTTAGATGATGATCTTTTATTGAGTCGAGGCTCCATGGAAGTAGGTTTCAACTAACTATATAGCCTTTCTTACAAAATTGCTGTAACAGTGAAAAAGTCCACATTTTCCAATATCTCCCATGCTGTTTGCTTCAGAAATCTCAGGAGCGATAACCACGTTACAATTTGTGTGTTCACATTCTGTTTGACTCTCTAAATGTGACATCTTATTTATATCTGAGACAAGAAAGAATTAATCACTGCCTGCTTTCAATAGTTTCCATACTATCTGGTCATCTTAAAAAGGAGGTTTTACCGGGCGCCTGGGTGGCTCAGTCGGTTAAGCGACTGCCTTCGGCTCAGGTCATGATCCTGGAGTCCCTGAATCGAGTCCCGCATCGGGCTCCCTGCTCGGCGGGGAGTCTGCTTCTTCCTCTGACCCTCCTCCCTCTCGTGCTCTCTGTCTCTCATTCTCTCTCACAAATAAATAAATCAAATCTTTAAAAAAAAAAAAAGAGGTTTTACCATTTTTTTTTAATATTCTGCCAGCTGGAATCCAAACTAAAATCCAACCACCATAATCATATTCCACTGTTCTTGGTTTCAGGTCAAACTTCCCTTTCCTGTAGATCAAATCACAGATCTTCCAAGGAACGATTTCCAGATGATGATTAAGATGCACAAGCTAACCTCAGAACAGTTAGAGTTCATTCACGACGTCCGACGGCGCAGCAAGAACCGCATCGCAGCCCAGCGCTGCCGCAAGAGGAAACTAGACTGTATTCAGAATTTAGAATGTGAAATCCGCAAATTGGTGAGTTGATCCGTTTGTTGCTATCAGCAACCCGGAGTGATCAGGACTCATGCAAGGCTGCAATGGGGAAGGCTAGAGAAGCGGAGAGAGGGTCACCGTTCCGAGAGGTTTCGGTTTATTTTTAAACAAGTTTCTCAACAAAAGTAAATAGCTTTCTATCTGGAATTGTGTGTGTCTGTGCAGGTGTGTGATCACGTTTCAATATTTTATATCCTTCAGCCTCCCTGCATTTAGAGGGAGTTCTTTCTCTTTGTTCCATTCAGCATGTTTTAGTAGCTAACATTTATTGCATACATGTGTGAACCAGGTGTTATTCTCAGCTGTTTTTATAAATGATAGCATTTAATCCTCACATCAACCCTGTGACTTAGATTCTATTTTCTCTCCATTTACAGAGGAGGAAATGAGTGCAGAGAGGTTTGCCAACTCCCCACTGTGTGGCAGAGCTTGAATGCAAACCCAAATTTTGTATTTTTCACCACTGCTTTCTCCTGCCTCCCACAGCAGAATGTAGAATCCAGATAGGATACCACGTGACCTCCTGAAGGCCCTCGAAACCCCAGGGTCCTTGATTTTGCAGTTCTGCCTCCAAGGGGCCGGCACCTCTTCCCTGTGCCTTTTGTCTCAGGGAACAAGCCCCCATCTCCCAGGCTCCCCTCACTGGGAGTTCGGTGCCCCCTTCTCCTCGGTAAGCAAGCTTAAGCTAAATCCAGGTGGCCTCTGGCTCCTGAGTTAGCTTTGAAGGCAACCAGTGCAACTTCATTCAGCTTGACTTTTCTGCTGGCCAAATACTGGAAACATCTTAGGTGCCATGTCCATGTCGGGCTGAAGAAGAGAGAGGCCACGTGATGTGCTTATGATTTAAGTCTGGGTCCTCAGACTATACGTGGTGATCCTTTGCCTCATGGTAGGCCACCGTCCTGATGAGAACCTAAGAACAAGATAAGACATTTGAAAAGCATGAGTAAATGTTACCTGTTATCAAGGTAGTCTTGGACCTCAGGGTCTTTTTTCTTTTTTAACTCCCACCAAGCAGGGGAAACCTGCTCCTCGAAGTGGCTCCCCTCTCCTACAAAATACAGCCCAAGCTTCTCAGCAAGACATTCGTGCTTGCTCGTACAGGTTTAGTCCATAGCTACCACTCCTGTCCTCCAACTTGACCCCTAACAGAATCCAATGCTTTGCACTTCCTGCCACCTGCTGTTTCTGCTTCTGTCTCTGCCTCTGCTGTCTCCCCTCTACCTTGGACATTCCTCAAGCATTTTCTTCTCTGACTTCATCCTTCATCTTTTAAGAATCAAGTTACTGTCCCCTCTCAAGGAAACTCCTTTCCTGAGTCCCCGGTGAGGCTGAGCACCCACCCTGGGAGCCCTGATCTGACCTCTGGCTTTGTGCTTATCACTGCAGTCTCGGCGCATCTACGTGTGTCTGTGTCCCCTGGCCCGAACGGCAGGTTCCTCACAACAAGGACAGTGACTGGATTGACTCTCAGTCTCACCAGTGCAGGCCATTCTCAGGAAATGTCAGTTGCCCTGAAACGTATTTGAAATTGTGACTGGGTTGTGGGATTATGAATTTCTTCTTTCAATTTTTTCTTTAATGTTGCTTTAACAACAACAATTGGTATTTAAGCCACATAAGGAAACAAGACATTGCTGCTGGTGAGTGTGGGTCTTCTGAAAGCCCACTGGGCTTCAGTAGGGACCCAGCAAGGCTGAGTCGGCTGAGTACGAGCCGTCAGGGCCTTGAGCACCCGTCTGAGGTCCTTCGGCCCCATGCCCCTCTCCAGGAAGTAGAATGATTCTCATCGCCCGTATTTAAGGAATGCCTGATTTTGTAATTAGAATTCTTTCTGTGTAATTTTGCAATACAAATAATAAAGTCTAATAACAATAACAACAAGTAATAAAGTCTAAACCACACACCAGGCAGATATCTAAAGCATTCTGCTGATACTGTTCAGCTGAAAAACGGGAGAGGGTATTTCCTACTTCTTCTCCCACTGGTTTTGGAAACCCCTTCAATAATAGGCTGCGTTTCCGCACTGAGTGAGGGTCTCATGTGCTCATCAATGTCCATCTGTGACTTAGAGCTTCACCCCTGTAACCAGGGCCTGGGTTTATACTGCCTTTCCTGCGGACAGCCAAAACACTGTCGCCGCATAAGTTCATTTTCTTCTCCCTCAAGGTGGCCCGGGACAGTTGGCAGATCAGTGGCAGAATGGGGGTCAGTGGCAGAATGGGGACTGAGATGGCCCTCCTAGGCCGGGGCGGTGTGGCCTCCCTCTCTGCAGGCCCCCAGGCCTTCCTGGCACCCCGGGATGCACGGCCACAAACGTAAGATTTTTTCGCAAGGAGATCTCCCCGCTGTGCTTCCTTTCTTATCCACCGCCCTCGCGCTTCAGCACTGGGCCCGCTCACCCGGCCCGGGTGCCCGGATGGCGCTGGGCCCACTCACCCGGCCCGGGTGCCCGGAGGGCGCTGGCAAGCGGGGACAGGCCGGCCCACCCCGCGCGTCCCCAGCGCACACACGCTCCCCACTCCCACGCTGCCTGTGGCACGCCACTCAGCTTTTGCAAACTTGCATAATGTATTTCTCAACTCGCACTTGTACATCTGTTTATTTTTCATTTTTAAAACATGTTTTCTTGATAAATTTATAAATATTTGAGCAGGTGCCCTTTCCCCGTGTAAATCTCTGTCTCCGACACACATGCCCACGCTGCCTGCCAGATTGCACCCGTGAGCAGCACGCGCAGCTCCCGTGTCGGAGCCCCCGTCTCGTATGTTTGCTTCCCTCTCCTCCTTTCGCTCCCTCTTCCCCCCATCCCCGCTCCACTCTCCCTCCCATCTGGTGGTGATGTCCAGTTTCCTCGTCTCTTTCACTGTATGCTCCCCGTGCAGCCTCCACATCTTCTCTCCTCGCACAGCGAGTTCGGGTGAAACCTGCACCAGCCTCCCCTCTAGCAGCGAAATCCGTCTCTCTGACGGGATGGCGAATTTTAGGAACACAAGAGCTTATGTGAGATTTTCTTGGAGGACGACATCTCGGAACCTCAGGCTAGGCTGCTAGGACTCGGTCTCCACGCCTCTGTCGGCCCTTCCCGTGTCCAGGGAGAGTCAGTGCTCCTGACGCACTGCACGGTCCCCACCTGTCCCCGAGAGGACCTGCTCTGTCCCGTCTGTCCGCCGCAAAGGCCAGACAGCCTGCTGAGGTTTGATCAAAGCATGTGAAATTGCCCGTGGTCGCTTTTTGTGGTTGTGATTTTTGTTGATTTTTTCAGTAGACTTTTCTTTTTGGAGAAGTTTTTGGTTCACAGCAAAATTGAATGCCCCTGCGCCCAGCCCCTACGCGCTCACCACCTCCCCCATTATCAACACCTCCCACCTGAGTAGTGCATTTGTTACCACTGAGGAACCCGAATCCACACAGCATAATCACCCAGAGTCCATAATTTGTATCAGGCCTCACTCTTGGCGTGGTATAGTCTGTGGGTTCGGACAATGTATCCATCGCAACTGTACACTGAGTAATTTCACTGCCCCAAAAATGCTCTGTGCTCCACCCGTCCATCCCTCTCCCTCCCCCCATCCCTGGCAACCACGGGTCTTCCCCCCACCCTGCCCATGAGATTCCCTTTTTCCAAAATGTCATAAAGTTGCAATTGGCCAATTTCTGACTTTCAAAAATGGCAGCCTAACGCACGGGGTGGGGGGGAGGTGATTTTTCAACGACAGGGTTTGGGACTGAGAGTTTTCCAGCTGTTGCTGCACAAACCCCAAATTCCAGGAAACCAGAGCCTTGACTCCCTGCAGTTCTCTGGTCGGTGGGACTGTTGCTGGTCACTCTCCAGAGGAGACGGCAGGCTCACTGGCGCACCTGGATAGGCTGCTCCGATCGGAATCTCAGTCCAGGCTCCTTGAATACACGTCTTGTAGGTGCCTAGATCCCGGCCCCGTCGTTCACAAGTGACCCTGTCCTACCAGACGCAGAGACGAAAGCCCGAAGACCCCCGGAAACCAGGCCTTGTGTCTTCCCGTTCAGGCTTGACGGGGCCTTCTCTCTTTTCTCTCTCTGTCGCCCAGGTGTGTGAGAAAGAGAAGCTGTTGTCAGAGAGGAACCAACTGAAAGCCTGCATGGGGGAGCTGCTGGACAATTTCTCCTGCCTTTCGCAGGAAGTCTGCCGCGACATCCAGAGCCCGGAGCAGATCCAGGCCCTGCATCGGTACTGCCCCGTCCTCAGACCCGTGGGCCTCCCCGCAGCCTCCAGTATTAACCCCGCGCCCTTGGGCGTCGAGCAGAACCCGGCCGCCGCGCAGCGAGCGGTGGGCGAAAGCGCGCCCTGCTGCTTGGAGCCCGGAGCGGCTCCCCCCGGCCGCCCCTGGGCCCCCGGCTGCGCCCCGGAGAACTGTACTTCCGGGCGGAGGCCCGAGGGCGCTGAGCCGGGAACCTTCTCGGAGAGGGCGCCTCCTCTTGAATCCAGGAGCCAGACGGTGACCGTGGACTTCTGCCAGGAGATGACTGATAAGTGTACGACTGACGAGCAGCCCCGGAAAGAGTACACCTAGTGACCCGGCCCGCCGTCCAGTTCTCCCGCGTCTGCCCCAGCCCCCGGGGGCTCCTCGGTCAGCCTGCGGTGCTGCTCGTCTGTTGTCTGGAAGAACCGAGAAGGAATTTGGTGCACACTACAGCGTTCTCAGCAGCAATACTGTTTCTCAGTATTCCCTCCTCTCTCCACGCGGGAGTGATACACAGTTCCCTTCACAATGGTGCTACCCCTTGCCCGGGCAAGGAAGGACGGCGGCGGTGACGCTGCCTGTCTGTGGGTTAATTTCAGTCTCAACAGGGATAGACTGTAACACCTCTAGGACCCAACCACGGATTTTGTTTCTCAGTGGCCCATGTCACAAACCCTATCTCAGGAATTTCTTCTGAATGTTCAATTTTTTCATTGAAGACAGCTTCTATACACATCAAAGTTTTATAGCTAGACTGTACATATTATATATAATATATATATAAAATATATATATATATCCATATGCAAAAGTCCTGCATGCCTCAATTTTCTCATCCTGAAACTGGAAACTTCATTTCTCGTTTATCAACAGGTTCCAACATTCCTCTTCTTTTGTCTCCGGTGCCAGAACTAGTTTGGTAACTGTTAACATAGTCATTTTTCTTGCTTCACAGTTCAACTTCAGTTTGTACTTATTTATGGAACAGAATTCAATGTTGGAAGCTTTTTTTTTTTTTTGAGGTTTTATTTCAGACCCTTTTTCTGTTGTCGTTTGGTTTGCTTTGGGCACCATCGGCCGGTGTCCTCGGAGTGTCGTGGGTTTGTTGTTGGTTTTTTTTTTTTTCTTGCAGATACTGTACAGTCATGGTCAACTTTGCCACTTGCACTGAGTTTTGGGTCAAACCTATTTTCTTAAATGAAGTTGTTATTACTTCAGTATAACTCAAGTATACTGTATATTCTTTGCTTTTAGTTGAAAAGTAAGACATTTTAGCTAATTAAAAAGCACTCAGGTGATAATTATGTAGGAAAAATAATCTTGCCAAATAATGAATTCATCCTAGGATGTGTAGACAATAATCTGCTTGAATATTTTTATATTTCATCTCCTCCCCACCTCTCCCGGAAGCAAAGTTTAAATGCAGAGAGTTCAGAGTTGATACTGGATGTTCAGACTCCTAAGTGGGGAGAGAGTTTGGACGTCCACTCAGAAGTGCATCCAAACAGCAGGAACCCGTGATTTTGTACCAGAACTCAGCAGGCATTGGCTCCTAAAAATCAAGTTAGAACTATTTTCTCACCCAAGGGGCGAGTCCCGTTCATTTCAACCCGTCCTCAGGCCTCTGCCTGTTCTTGGAAGGGCAGCGCAGGAGGAACTTCTCGGAAGGATTTGGCTGATCAGCCACCCGACCATCCCGGCCCCCTGCTCCCCTGTCCAGGCCCCCTGCACAGGCTGGGCTCCCAGGACCTCTCACCTGAGTCAGTTTAACTCATAGCACCTGGGGTCCTGCCTGTAAGCGGCGTCCTGGGTTAATGCAGCTTGCCCAGAGTAGGGGAGAGTGGGCGCATGTGAGCCTGGGGTCTGTCCCTGACGCAGGCAAAAGAATTTCTTTCTCCCTCCCTTCTCCAAATGCTTTGAGTTGAATTCTGGGGGTTTTCTGCTCGTCTCTTGTCCAAAGGCAGATTTCATTCTGAGGCTTTGGACACGATATGGCCAAGGAGCCCTCCCTGCCCCTTTACCCGGCCACACACACACACACACACACACACACACACCTACCCTCACCTGATGGTAATTTTCTTCTCTTGCTGCAAAACTGGTTGGCTTGCAACCCACAGAGAGCAGCTTCCCTTGGCTTTGGGGGTGTGCTGGCCCCTGGCCACGTTTACAGGAAGATGTGCCCAGACCCTGCCCCCAGCCTAAGAGGAGGCGGAGTCCCTCCCTCCCTCCCTCCGGTGGGCCCTCCAGCCTGGCTGCGGGACTCTTCCCGAAAGGTTTGATGTGGGGATGGGGTGGTGGGCAGTGGGGACTAGACGGTTGACTTTGTTTCTTTATTTGTGCCATTGTTTGGACAATATTAAAGCTGCATGTAAAAGGGGAAATTAGTATATGATGTAGGCGAAAAGTGAAATCATAGTAACATATGTTTTAGTATTAACTTTTTTCTGTACAAATATTAGCGCTAAATGTTTAAATATGTATGAATGCCAGAAATTTGTTGGTTCATGCGGTAGGATTAAAAAAAAAAAGGCTTTTCTTTTCAAGTAGTTGCGCTTTTAAAACCTGCCTCTGGGTTTCTGTTTCTCCTCATGTGCGTGCGCATGTGCGTGTGCTGGTCTGAGACGGATTTTGATGCAGCTCCACGCTGGAGCTGCCGTTTTTATTACGGTTGTTGGAAGGTCTTGGCCTAGTGGAGCGGTTCTGTGCTTCACCGTGGGGTTTGCCTTTGTGGAAACCTGGTGACAGCCGGAATTTAAATTCAATGTGAATCGTGTGATGCACCACAGGTATGTGTTGCGGTGGAGGAGTCAGCCAACAGTATTTTGTGTTTTTTTTTTAACTCTCTTGTTGCCTTTTTTAAGTGACCTCCTCTTCTTTTGGAAAAAAAAAGAATGTTTCCTGCTAGTCTCATAACCAGGTCCAAACCAGCCTGTTGGCGTGATTCACCCTGGTGACAGCTCATGTGCAACTGGTAGTCTTGACCACATTCCACAGTCTCCCCCTGTCTGTCGTTCCGTCCGCTCGCCCCTGTGCTGCGGCCATGTCGGGGTGGGGGAGGGGGCCTCCTGATTTCCCTCCACCGTCAGCTCACGTTCTGCTGCCCCCAACCCCCACCTCGCTTTTCTCCCTCTTCCTCAACCAAACCCCGCTATGGGAACTGGTTAAAAACACTGCTTGAAAAACTCTTTCCATTTCTTAGAGATTTTCTAACGACTTAATGATTTTGTTCACTATGTACCATAAACAGTGATTGGCTTTGTGCAATTGTCTGTGTGACCTGTCTTGTCTTCTACTACCCTGAACCACATGTTCGTCAGAATCGTTTCCAGGTTGATTCAAAGGGAGGACTAGCTGGGGACCAGAATCCAAACTGCCTCAAGTGGAGTTTTAAAAACCAGCCTGTCTCCTTAACCGGGGATCCCTCGGTGAGGCCATGTCTTTTAGGAAAAACAAAAGCAAGTCAATAACAGGGAATAGTGTTTGCACAGCATGGTGACATGTAGTTGTGCTTGAAGGGTCCTTCCTTATAAAAATAAAGGATCCTCCCCCCATGGACTGCTTAGGAAGATCCCTGCCGAGGCCGAGTCGGGTCTCCAAATAGGTGGGCATGAGCTGTAGGGGCGGGGACCGTGGCCATCTGCCTGCATCTAGTCCTCCCCTTGGATCTGCCTGTGTCCTACTTGTGTGTCCAGACAACCTCGCTTCATTCAGGTTGGTCGGGCTTTGGGCAGGTGAGTGCTTTGCTGTTATGTGTTTGTTTCTCTGCGTTATCTGGGGGTGCCTTGAATAAAATCAAACTTCATTACGTACTGATTCTGGAACAAAACGATTGCAAAAACAAAACAAAAGAGCTGGCAAAGTGACTAGGCCATCCTGCTATTTCCATTCCGGGTGCCCTCACAATGACTCAGGCGTCAGAGGTGATGCTGCAGTATAAAACATTATTTTGTATATTGTACAAGTAATTTATTAACTGTCTTTCTAAAAGTATGCTGCTTTTAAGATGCACTATGACTTTGGATTTAATCCTTGTATTGCTTTCCCAAGGAAGTAAAAAAAAAAAAAAAAAAGGCTAGTGATTAGAATGCCAACTGCCACTTCTCCTTAAAAAGGAGGCCAGGGACCAGCTCTAGGACTTGCACCAGCGAACTGCCAGAAATTAAGTGGCCACAATGTGAAGTTGAAAGCTGTTACCAAGAGATCTAAGGGCGCCTGGCTGGCTCAGCCGATAAAGCACGCGACTCTTGATCTCAGGGTTGTAAGTTAGAGCCCCACATAGAGAGGACTTAAAATCTTCATTAAAAAAGGAGCTAAACCTACCTACACTTTCTCTTTTAATACCTTATGATTGCCTTTAAAGAAGAAGAAGCAAAGGTGTATAAACTCTAAGCCTTTTAAGAAATCCCAGAGTCCTGTCCCTATGGGCTACTCCACATCCTGTGGAGTAGCACAACCCTCCCAAAGTGGGTCAAGCCTGCAAAGGTACTCAGCTACAAAAGATCCACCTGGCTGGGTCTCCTCATTCTACCCCACTGAAACTAGCAGCTGCTTAATTAATAAATGACTTCAACCTGCTCCCCTATCGCTTATAGTTTGGGAGGAGTCGCAGACCAGTAGGGAGCAAGAATCAAGTTTTGTCTTCAAATCACTGTAAATAGACTGAGGGGCAGAATCTTTTCTTTTTTTAAGAATAAAGCTGTTCACTCGATCATCAGTTAATAAATTTTCCCCAGACTGAGGATCTTGTTGCAGGCGCAGTTACCGGCGAGTCAGTCCCAGGTGCGGTGCCCTGTGTGGAGTCGGTATTCGTGCAGGAAGTCCGTGTGCATGGAGGCAGTCTGTGTGTTCTCGGTACCGCCCGAGCCATCCCCTGACCCAGGCATCAAAGACTGATGCTGCAGAATAGACGGTATTTGTACACAGATAGTGTGTGCAGATAGTATTTGTACATAGAAAGGACCTATTGTGGCAGATTTTGAGGATAAATTATTCAACTGACGGTGCAAAAACATTTCTTGCAAAGAAAAGTAAGTGTATAGTATTTTCCTACACTCCACCCTGGGAGATAATATTTATATCAAATGAGTATCAGTGCATTTTAATTGTAATATGAGAATGAAGCTGCCATTCTGTGAAGAATACCCTTTGGTTGCAGAGGCCCAATTTGTAGCTTTGATTTCATGTTGTGACGTGGTGCATGCATCTCACTGTCAAGCGACGGATAAACAACTCTGACTTTCACTTCATTCCAGTTTATTGACCTCAGCTAAAACAGTGGCCCTCCTTAGAAGCAGAAGGGCACCAAGACCATTCATTCAGTGCCAAGAGTTCCTGGGGGGCTGATCGGACATGTATGTGAGCAAAGAGGGAAGGGACTTGGACAAAGAGGGTTTTTCCTACCGATGATGCTAAGTCTCCTACCAAAATACGTCAGCAGGCAGAGGGGTAACCTCCCCTGGGTCCTAACGATGCATTTGGCGTGTGTGAGTGCTGGGATGCCTATTCACGCTCGGACCTAAAAGAACTACCACTTCTAGTGAGTGAACAGGAAGATTCCAAATGCACTTGGGAGCTCCGGGTGCTGCTTAGACACAGTGAGCCGTTCGAGGCAAGCACCACCTTTGCCCGTGAGGCCAGAAGGGCCTGGGAGAATTTGTTCCAGAACCAGTCTGATGCAAGTGCACCTCTAATATATGCCTTACAAACTCCAGAGGCCATATTCAAAACAGGGTCTTCTCAGTGTATGCAAGGGGCCGCAGCCCCTCTTCTCTTCCTCCCCAGGTCGAACAATACGGACAGTTTCACACATATCTACCTGTATAACCCTCTGTACCTCTCATAACTGCTCAACGACTGTAACAGGTTACATCAGGTGTTTTTCTACATACTTTTTACACAGATTCTATGCGATTAATGTAACTTAATTCAATGCATCATTTTATTGTACTAGTTCTTAGGCTTGTCTTTTTTTTTTTTTTCTAAGTGATTGTGGTTTTCATTGTGCTTTTTATTGTAAAAATGAAATGGCTGTTGATGCTTATTCTCTGTAACTAAGAATTTTTACCATTTTGGGGAAAACAAAGCATTGCTATGAACTAATGAATTGAAACTTCATTTACTCATTGTAAATACACTATTGTGCAAAAAAAAAATTTTTCACTCAATTGAATTGCTAGTGTTAACTGAATTTTGTCTAGACACCATTTCTGTTGATGAAATAAAGACATATCATTATGCATTGTAAGCTGGTTTTCCCTGCCTCTGATCCCCTGTGTTAAAGATCACAGGGCTGGAGGCCTTAAGAAATCTCTTCTCCCAGATAATTATGTGTCTTCCTCTAATTTGGACCCTTACCTGCTACCTGATTAATCTGATTAAAGACCTAAAAAAATGTGATAATGCTAATGTGACTCCTCAACGCTGAAATTTAAAAAATCCCCGATGCCTGTGAGAGCAGATAAAAGGCATAAACACAATTTCCTGGCTTCGATGTTGTGCAATAGCTCTGCAAAATGTCACCGTTGAGGGTAGCCTGCTGAAGGGTATTGTTTCATACAAGAGCGTGTGAATCTACAATTATCTCAAAATAATAGGTCTAATTTAAAACAGAAAGCTAGGGGCGCCTGGCTGGCTCAGTCAGTGGAGCATGTGACTCTTGATCTCGGGGTTGTGAGTTTGAGACCCATATTGGGGGTAGAGTTGAATGAATGAATGAATGAATGAATGAGTAAAACAAAGCTAAATGAAAGTAACCAGAGAGAAAGGGGTATTAAGCCAACACCAAGATAACAGTGATGAGCAGGGCAAAGAGTTTAGAACTGTGGTTAAGGGAGTAAATACATAAAACTAGAAAAGCATATTCGATCATCTGAGTCCTGGATTTTGATGTAAAGGGAAAGCAAGGTATTGAATGGCAGGCAGGCTAGATGACCAAGAGTAATGCTGGACTCGGGTGGTCTGGCTAAGCTGTCAGTGAGGCCGTAAATAATACATTCTCATGATGTCTGAAGAGCTGCTGAGATCTGAGCTTCAGGAAGTACCTGGCCTCACCCCGTCCCCCAGATGAGAAAACTGAAATTAAAAGTTACTGAATTCCACTCCCTGGGCACCTTACTGAGCCAAGGAGGGCTTCCAGGGAGCATATAATGGGGTTAGCAACTGTTAGCAAAACAACACAGTTGTAACATTGTAGATGTGAGAGGTCAAATACAGTCCTTTGCCTGAAGACAAAGTTATCCAATCCATTCTGAAAAAAGCAGGTGGGTCTTAGTCCCAAAATTTTCTCTTAAGAAAACCTGGCCATTTAGGGGCTCCTGGATGGCACAGTCGGTTAGACGTCCAACTCTTGATTTCAGCTGGGTTGTGGGATCAAGCCCAGTTGCCGGGCTCTGCACTCAGCTCCAAGTCTGCTTGGGTTTCTCTCTCCCTCTGCTCCCCTCCCCTCATTGTGCATGTGTGCTTACTCTCTCTCTATCAAATAAATAAATAAACCTTCAAAAAAGAAAGAGAAAGAAAAGAAAGAAAAAGGAAGAAGGAAGGAAAGAAAGAAAAGAGAAAAGAAAAAGAGAAGGGAAGGGAAGGAAGGAAAGGGAAAAAAAAAAAAACCTGGTCATTTAGAACTGATGGTCATTCGCTCCTTCGACCTTGACATTTGCACTTGTCGTGGGAATGACAATCATAGTTTGCAATAGAATAAAGCCACTGTTTTCTGCAGAAGAGGGGCATTCAAACACTGTCCTGCCCCAGATGGGCAGCAGCCATCTTCTTTCCTTTGAATGCGCACCTTCGGAGGGATCCATACCTACTTCCAGGGTACAATGAGGATTCCCAGACAGTCCCTGCCAACAGTTTTGTTGTATCTATTTGGGAATAATTAGGCTGTTCTTTCAAACAGCTCTAGAATTTTTCACTCTTCTCCAGCCCATCACCCCTGCCCCTCAATTAGGATGCACTAGCAAGATTGTATTTGATGTTTAACATCCGTTTTGTGATAGGGCCCAGAGTGGAATGGGTTTCCAATTCTCCCCATTGAGCACCTTCGCTTTCCAGAGAGATGGAAAAAGCCACTCGTCCCACATCCCATTACGCAAGTGTCTTTCCTTTCATTTGATTTAAGAACATGATACCTTCGATCCTCATCCCTCCGGCTCCCACAGATGCCACCATACACTGCCACAGGCCTGCTCAGTCAGCCAGAAAGAGGCATTACTGGTTCTTCATGGCTAGCTCTTCCTCTTGCCCCTTGAAGACAAGTGCATCCCTGAAGCAGTGATCCTCATCCTAAAACGGGAGGTGGAATCCGTCAGAGACACACCAGCATTGACTGGGAGCATCACATTTTACACCCATCCTTTAACCTCTCTTTGCGCTGTATAGTTGACCCTGTAAAGGCTTCTGAGGACAAAGGAAGTTTAAATTCAAGGAGAAAAAAACGCTGCCATACAGGCTTCTGGAAGAGTCTCTCATAATAAACCTACTGACAGGACATGACAGAACACCAGTGAATAAGGAACAGACTGGAGAGCTGGAAGCAAAAGGTCATATATTGTCTTTGGCATCTGTACAGAAACATACGTTCATTCAACCAACCAACACTGTGCTGCATGCTGGGCATCCAAGATTGAAATGTACAGCCCTTATCCT
The DNA here is from genome assembly GCF_029215605.1 of Mirounga angustirostris. Taxonomy (NCBI): domain Eukaryota; kingdom Metazoa; phylum Chordata; class Mammalia; order Carnivora; family Phocidae; genus Mirounga; species Mirounga angustirostris. The sequence continues at coordinate 76,968,664 of NW_026991716.1, read as the reverse complement.
CACAGCTTCCACAGGCTAGTCGGACAGGAAGATGTGCGAATAAATCACTGCCCAGGGGCTGCTGATTGTCATGGAGAGGAGAGAGCATGGCTTCACGGTTTCCTGGAAGGAGTCTGCGCCTTGGAGCAGCAGGATCTGGGTCTGAATTCAGCTGCACGGCAGACACTTGAGCTGCGCGACCTTGAGCTGTGGGGCAAGCTACTTCGTCTCTTTGAGCCTTCTCTGATCTATGAAATGGGGGTGGACAGTAGCTTTACACAGTCGTACAAGGTGGAGATAACGTGTCTTAAGCACCTGGAATATGCTCTGCCCCTTAGTGATAGCCACTTGGACTTGGCCCCAGCATCATTTTCATCCACCTGGTCATCACTGGCTCTTCTACCAACTTACTGTGGAACGGATCATGCCTCTTCATATCTCCAAGCCTCATTTCCACCTCTGCAAAGTACGGGGACAGAGAAGACTCAGGAGCCATTTGGGCTAGAAGCCCAGACCAGCCCCATCCAATGCTGGGCTCCCTTCCGCAGCATCCCAGGCAGTCCCCAGTGTGTCAGGGTCCTCCAGGGAGAAGGAACCAACAGGAGATCGATCGGTCAGAGACTCCATCTATCTGATCAATGGTCCTAACTGCTGCTGTGCCACTGCAGAACAGGGTGCCCCACAGGGCATCAAATCCCACCGGGCTGCCAGATGGGGGAAGGAGAGCCATGTCCCAATCCTTCTCCCCTCAGACAGGCAGCAGCTCTTACCCGAGATTTTCTCTCCCGGGGTGCACTTCCTCCCTTCCTCCACCTGCTTGAGATCAGACCGGCGGTGAGACCAGGTGGGGCAGTGAGAGGCTGATCCCAGCCCCATCAGGGGAGGGTCTCCTGTAGAGGGGGGCCCAGCTGGGAGCACCCTGTACACACCCATCGCCCGGTGGGTGTCTCTGTGGAGGGAACGGTTCCCGCAGTTCTTCTCAAAGTTTGAGCTAACAAAAGTGCAACTTTTCTCCCGCAGATGCCAGTTACTCCTGGGTTCATTTTTCTGGCCCCACACATGAATTATTTTTTCATAAGAGACGAAAGTTCTAGAAGCATGTTCTGAAAGAAATAGGAAACAAGACAAACAAAATAGACTCAAAGGACTTGTAAGAGTCAGCCCTGCCCACCCACCTGGGACTCTGTGTATGTCACAAATACCAGGGCTCCAATCAAAACCTGCTGAAGACAATTCTCCCGAGGTTGACCCAGAGAAGGATGACCACAGAAGAGATTCTGTTCCCTGAAAGATCTGAATCCCACCTGTCATCTTCTTATCCTTCTCCACGTATTGTTTTTGTCCAAAATCCAGGTCTAAAACTAAGCCAACTTCTTCCGAAGCTCCATTTTTGCTCTTTCTACAATTAGCCAGATTTTTGGCTTTGTATAATGTGGAAGGGAAAAGGGATCCAAATGTGGAATATTCCATTTTGTAATAATCTATCCTTGACCCTAAAAATCTGCTAAACTTAGGCTGCCTTATGCAGAGAGAGCAAGAAGCAGTAATGAGGTATAGAAGGAGCTTGGGTCGAGTCGGACAGGCTTGGAATAAAATTCCAGCTCATTCACTCATCCAATAAATATTAATTTATGCCCCTGCTATGTCCCAAGAACTGTGCTTCACCACATCCTAACTGTATGACTTCGGACAAGTCACCTATTTCTTTATCCATAAAACAGATAATTACAGGGCTACAGGGAGGAAGCCCATGAAGTGTCTAGACCTCCATCAGGCCCTTAATGAAGTGAGTATCTTTCCTCCTCTTCTTCAGATTCTTTGGTAATTGTTATGTTATGTAAAACTGCTCAACCAAAGGGCTCAATAAATTAGTACAATCCATCCTCAAAATACCCATCTAATAACACTTCTTAATGTGAAGTCAAAAAAAAGACCTCAAATGAGACAAAGAACCTAGAAGTAATAGATTTTAGATTTAATATAATAGTAAAAATTCAAAGATGCTGTAAACAGGGATAAGAGACAAGCAGACTGGGAGAAAAATCTTTCCATGCGTGTGTGTGTGTATATATATATATATATGTATATACACACACACACACACACACACACATACAAACAAGGAGTTAATATAATACCATATAAGAGCTCCTAGAAATCAGAAGAAAGACAAATATCCCAACAGAAAAGACAGACAAGGATCATTCATGGTGGAAATACAGATGACCAGTAAACATATGAACAACCTCACTAGTAATCACAGATGTAAATTAAAACAAAGGGAAACACGGGGCGCCTGGGTGGTATAGTCAGGCATCCAACTCTTGGTTTCGGCTCAGATCATGATCTCGGGGTCGTGAGATCGAGGCCCACCTCGGGCTCCGTGCTGAGCGCAGTCTGCTTAAGAGTCTCTCTCCCTCTCCCTCTGCCCCTCCCACTTGTGCTCTCTCTAAAATAAAATATGGAAGAAAAAAACAAAGGAAAACACTTTTCATCAGATTGGAAGGAAAAAAGATAATGGCTGGTATGAATAAGAGTGTGGGGAAAGAGGTGCTAATGTGCTGATAAGAGAATAAATTGGTGTAAGGGCGCCTAAGTGGCTCAGTCGGTTAAGCATCTGCCTTCGGCTAAGGTCATGATCCCAGGGTCCTGGGATCGAGCCCTGAGTGGAGTCAGGCTCCCTACTCAGTGGGGAGCCCGCTTCTCCCTCTGCCCCTCCCCCTCACTCGTGCGCTTTCTCTCTGCCTCTCTTTCAAATAAATAAAATCTTTTTAAAAAGAGAACAAATTGGTGTAGTCCTTCCTGAACAAAAATTTTCAGCATCTGTCAAAATGTAATATGTGCATGTCCATTAGAACCAATAATTCCACTTCTAGATACCTGTTAAAGATATATGTATGAAACATCCACTGCAACATTGCGTGCAGTAGAAAAAGGTTAGAATGGCTAACTGGCCATCAAGTATCTTATGGCTCATCCATACCATACAAAAGCATGAATTAATGTAAAACTGAGGCCGTTCCACAGGTACTGACATGGGAAGACCCCTGTGACATATGAAATGAGCAAAAGCAAATTGCAAAGACATCTCTACATCTCTACATGATCACATTTGTATTTTTAAAAACCACCATATATGGGTGGACATACATTTGTCCTCAAAGACAGATGACAAATGCCCTGAGGAAGGTAGGGGGAACACACCCTAAGCTGTTAGCGGTTGTCTTCGGGGAGTGAAGTGGGAAGTGAATCCAGATGAGAACAAAAAGAGATGAATCCTCACATGGTCAGGTTCACATTTTATTCTCTATGTTCTTTTATATTGCTTGAATTTCTTTCAATGAGCATGTATTACTTTAATTTGAAAAACAAGAAAAAGACTGTTCTTCCATGCAAACCATTAACAATGGTCCCCTGGTCTGAGCCACATGCCTCTCTCCCCTGGGCCACTGTGTAAGCCTCCTAGCTGGCCTCCCTGACTGTACTCTTACCCCTTGTCTTAGTCCATTCAGGTAGACTGGGTGGATTATAAAGAATAGAAACTTATTTCCCACAGCTCTAGAGTCTGAGAAGCCCAAGATAAAGGTGCTGACAGATTCCCTGTCTGGTGAAAACCCATTTCCTGTTCATAGATAGCTGTCTTTTTGCTGTGTCCTCACATAGTAGATAGGATAGGGAACTTTCTGTAGCCCCTTGTATAAGGGCACTATTCCTATTCATGAGGGTTCCACCTTCATGACCTAATCACCTCCCAAAGACCCCACCTCCAAGCACCATCACATTGGGGATTAAGTCTCAACATATGAATTTTGAGGGGATGCAAACATTCAGACCAGAGTAGCCCTATAATAGACTCTCCAGAACGTGGGGTTTTTCTTGAAACATATTCTCAGCTCACCACCATCCCTGTGCCATCCAGCCCAAATTCCTTTCCATGGCCTATAAAGCCCTAATATCAGCTCCTGCCTATTTCAACCTCGTCCTTATCTCTCCCCGACTTGATCGTGGCCCAAGAGAACTCTGTAGGGCCTTGGCACAGCGGGCCCCATCGGTCATGCCAAGGTCTTAGGGTGGGTGGTACATCCCAGGCAGTGGGACTAAGTGTAAGTGTCCTCACCTTTTGAAGCTACATCACGTTAATGTCCCAAAAGATTGGAAGAATTCACAGGGCAATCTTATTCCTAATGTCAAAATCTCCCTTCTCTACAGCCATGGTTCTGAACTCTGGCTGTACACTGGAATCATCTGGGAGCTTTAAAAAGTACTCGTGTCAAGGCTCCATCTGCAGAGATTTTTCCTGGGGCAGTTTTCAAAGCCTCCCTAGTGATTTCATGTGGAACTGGGCACAAGAATTACTGCTCCACAGCATCTCTGCATTCAGCAATGGGGACAGTTCTCCCTTACAGAGGGTAGTGCGGGTTGCTAAACTCAGCCAGCCCTCCTCCCCAGGCTTACTTGGCCAGAATGAAAGTCTGCTTTCTATGCCCAGCTTAGTCTTCAAAGAACCAACCTTGATAGAAGCCTATTTAGCGATCAGTGAGTTTGGACTTGAACAAATTGTGGGGTTTGGGTGACAGCAAGGGAAATGTCTCAGCATAAAATCATGGCTCCTTCTGGTGCCTTCTATGACCTTCCAAAATAGAATGCATTTCTTTTGCAGGACAGTTCCCTCAAAGGGACACATCATGAGCGGCAAAGCAACTGTGGTCCTACCAGAAGTTATTTCACTCTGAAACATCAACTGCTGAAGTCAGAATGCATCTTACTGAGCCTGAAAAATTCTGTCACCCAGGACCCAATACAGTGTAAAAAGCAGTTTACAGTCCATATATTGACAGTGGATGATTATAATCCTGTTTGCTGCACTGATTTCTAATTACAGATTCCTCTGTAGGCAAGAAGCATCATGTCTCAGCCACAGAGCTCTGGGGTTGATAGCTGTGGCCTCAATCAAGTCTTCCTACCATCTGGGGAGTGAAGTGGCCTGTCAACCCTGTAAGGGGTTTGGTGGGAAAGTGACCGTAAGTAGGAAATCTCTGTGGCCGAAGACATTATTTGTAATTCCTAGAAACATAAAAAACAGGGAAGAAAGAGGAAGAAGAAAAAAGAAAGGGGCCTGTCATCTTCATCATCTTTTCTTCAGGCTTGTAGGAATGGCTGGCCTCCCCCAAAAGATAATCTGAAAGATTAAAAAAAAATCTGCCTTAACTAAACACTACCGTCTCCCCCTCAACTCTCTGCCAATACGAAGACTCCTCTCACATGGGAAGAGGTATAAGAAAGGGAAAATGACTAAAACTGTCTTGCTGACTTCACAAATGGAGATAAGAAGCAGTAACCCCTGGCAAGGTTACTCTAAAATAGTGATTCTCAACCCTGGCTGCACATTGCAATCACCATGGGAGTTTAAAAAATACTAATCCCAGGGACGCCTGCGTGGCTCAGTCGGTTGGGCAGCCAACTCGGTTTCAGCTCAGGTCGGGATCTCATGATCTCAGGGTTGTGGGATCAAGCCCAACATCAGGCTACTTGCTCTCAGTGGGGAGCCTGCTGGAGATTCTCTCTCTTCCGCTCCCTCTGCTCCTCCCAACCCTGGTCTCCCTCTCTCTCAAATAAATCTAAAAATAAAATAAAATAAAATACTAATCCTAGGGGCACCTAGCTGGCTCAATCAGTACAGCATATGACTCCTGATCCTGGAATTATAAGTCCAAGCCCCACTTTATGGGTAGAATTTACTTAAATATCCTGATGTGCATTCCACCCTCAAAGATTTGGTTTAATTGGAATTGGATGGGTCCTGGGCATGAAGATTTTTTAAAGCCCCCAGATGACTCTAACTAGTAGCCAGGGTTGAGAACCCTGCTGTAGTTTGGTGTGGGTTCCAAGTAGCCACACTCTGATCCTAAACATAGTCTCCTGGGTAGATGACGTCACTGACAAGAAACGAGTATCAGTTTGAAAGAAGTATTATAGGAAAAATCTAGGTAGGATGATTCCTCCTCAAGATATGGTTTAGTGCAGTAACAAAATATCTCTAAGCTCACAGGAGATATGAAACTGGGGTAGGGATTCAATAATCATAGATTTAATCATTATCATTAACAGGAGAAAGCAAGTGTGTGAGCTCAACCAAGTGAGCTCAACTAGGAAGTTCCCCCACCAAACCTGGAGTTGTTTCTTTTTAATGGAAAAAAGCTGTTAGGAGTGGTGGATAAAGCAAGTGTCATTTTTTTTTCCAGAATTGAGAAGGAAATGTTTATTCCACACTGGCTTTTCAGAAAACAGAATTAAAATCAATACAATATTGATTTTAGTCTTTGTGAAATATATCACCAAATCTTTGTATATGACTTTTAAATGCCAGAGCTATTAAAACAATGGAGCACACCCTCCTTCCTTAATGAGACAAGGGCAACCCAAGGTTACAAACGATCCCTCTTCTGATCCATTTTCCACACTGTGACAGAGCTTTCTAAAATGTAACTCTGATCCCATCACTTCGCTGCACACCCTCTATGGGTGCTCCATTGCCTTCCCACAAGACCTCCATGGCCCCTTCTCCAGCTTTCCCTCTCCATAGCCTTCCTACCTGCCAGTGCCCCAGCCACACATAGCTCCCCAGACAGCCCTGCTGTGTCACAGCTCTCAGCCTTTGTCTGTGCTGCTCCCTATACTAGGATGGCCTTCTTTCATGTACCCCAGTCCTCCCAGATCTGGAGAAAATCACCACACCTTTTAAGGCTCAATTCAAAAGTAACTGCTACTACGAAGCTTTTCCTGACCCATCCATAAAGAATTGACCACTCCCTCCTTTGCCCATCCGCCCCTTCTAACAGGGCACCTTACACTTGATCACATTTGTATGCTTACTAACTTTCCCATCTAGACTCCGAGCCCATTGATAGCAGAGACAGTATTTTATCCACTTATAAACCCAGCACTTACTAAGACTGAATAATATAAAGTAAGTTTTCAGTAAGTTTATTTCATGAATTGAATTTAACTGAATGTATTGAATGACAGGATTTAACTCTCCATAAATTAACCTCCCTCACCTTCTCTCCCTCTCTCTTAACACACACATATACACACCAGGTAGCTGGACAGCGAAAGCTAAGAAGTAGCTAGAGTGGAAAACGTCTTGCAATAGTCCTATGTTCAGTCAGGCTGTCCATCTTTACTTACCATTGATGTTCTGTATCCAGTGGCTGAAGGCAGAAGCGAGGGGCTATTTTCCCGGTGCAGAAGGTCCAAGCAAGAGCTGTTCCGAGAACTGGAGCTTCCTGAGTCACTGTACAAGTGTCCCTTTTCAGACAGTAATCTGGACAGAAAGCTGGCCTTGTGACTGCCCAGGTAAGATCTGTCTGTCCAGACCCCACTCTTTCTCACACTGCCATCGCTGTCTCTACATTTACTGTGTAAATCTGTGAGAGCCTCTCCTGAGAGCCATCGATCCTGGGACTGCCCCCAGGTTCCTATTGCATAGGATGGGCAGTGTCTAGGAGCTATCTCTGTATCTAGGCAGGACTGAGACTTTGCATTGTGTAGGCCGGAGGAACAGTCCAGTTGCTGTCCGGGGTGCTGACTTTGAGTACCGGCTACCCAGAGACATGGGCTGTGGGCATGGAGCTGTCCACTGTGCTGATCCTTCTCAGCCCACTCTTCTTTAACACAGCACGAGTCTACTTCAAGTTGCATGGGCTGTGAGCTTTGCCACATGGTTTTAGACTTCGGCACATTGACTCAAATGACTTGCTGTTGATTGTTTGCTTGAAGTAGAGGGATTCTTTTAGGCAAGGGAGAGCAAATCATACACTCCTGGGCCAATGAATATTTTTTCAAATGGAATGGGGTGCTGCTTTCATCCTCAGTGCCCTCATTGCTGGATTTCTCATAAAGTGCCTTCATGATTTTCCTGATTCCCAGATGAAATATTTCCAGTACATTGAGGAACAAACAGATGGCTGCAATGCTGTACATAAAGAGCATGAAAATTGTCTTCTCTGTGGGCCTGGATACAAAGCAATCCACTGCATTAGGACAAGGAGGTTGAGTGCATTTGTAAAAGCGGGTGCATTTGAAACCCATAGAGAATATATTGGCCTATCATGAACCCTACTTCCATCACAGATCTTGTCAAGATGTGTAAGACATAAGTACGCAACAGACATCCTTTTAGAGGGACTTTATGAATTCTCTTCTGCTCCTCTAACCTCTTCAGCTCTCTATCTATCCTTTGTTGCTCCTCCAATTCAAGCTCGGGATTCCCCATCTGGACTCGGAGGTGTGACTTTTTCTTCTGCCTCTCCTTTTCGAAGGCCCTGAGTCTATAAAGTGCATGGCCCATATACACCAGAGAAGGAGAAGACACAAAGATGATCTGTAAAACCCAGAACCTGATCAAAGAGATAGGGAAAGCATCGTCGTAACAGATGTTGTTGCAACTGGCTGCTGGGTGTTGCAGGCAAATGCTGACTGTTCATCATCCCAGACATCTTCAGCAGCCACACCAAGTACCAGCATTCGGAAAATGAAGAGTATGGTCAGCCAGATTTTCCCCACTACAGTTGAGTGGGAGTGAACTTCCTCTAGGATGCCACCCAATAAATTCCAATCCCCCATGGTAAGAGACTAATGTCTGAAACATACAGAAAACACTGAAGTTAATAGCACTCATGGATATAATGTACAAAGACACAGGCTCATCAATAAAGCAGGTTCTTTTTTTTCATGTCAACAAAGCCATGAAGGATTTTCCAGCCCTAATATTTATGCCTTATGCTTGATAAAATAGGATACTTCCAAGGAATGTTTTTGGAAAAAACAAAAACAAAAAACAAAACTAAAGACCCTCCACAATCTGATCCAATTTCCTGCCTCTCCTCTCCCACACAAGGTTGACTGTTATTCCACTGTATCCAATGGCCGTCACATTTGTACAATGCATTCCATTGCAAATTTTGTTCATTTTTTTACCCATATCAGATGCGCCATTAACCAGACATCCTACATGATCTTCTCCAGGAAGTTTACCTTAGCCATCCCAAGTCAGAGTGATTTTTCCCATTCCCGAATGCCCACACTATTGTTTCTACCACTGATTTGACATTGTGCTTAAGATGAATTTTATGATGGTTGTGTCTTCTGTCCCTCTTCGTGGAAAGGTATTCTTTGCAGATAGAGACATATTCTATAGCATTTTGTTCTTTGCACACAGAACGTATCATTAAATAACAGTGGGATGAATTGTCTTTCCATTTTAAAACTCAGTTCCTTGACCTTAACACTGGAATAATCATCACCAAACAAAGCAGATCCTCATTATGTATTATCCATGGCTCCCACTGCCAAGTAAAGAAAACAAATCAGCCAAATAAAGCCTCTGGGACAGGCACAGCGTAGCCGTAAAGATTAAGCAGACACAGAAACAGTAATAGACATGTGATTATATCCACAAAGCCACATGTGGAACAGCATGTTTTCATGAAAGTTTTGTTAACTTAGAAGAAAAGTGAATATAAACTGCTTCTCTAGTAAGCTTGGGATCTAGGAAAGAATCGAAGCATAGCTGATATGAATATTATTTGGGGGCGCCTGGGTGCCTCAGATAGTTAAGCATCTGCCTTCGGCTCAGGTCATGATCCCAGGGTCCTGGGATCGAGTCCCGCATCGGGCTCTCTGCTCCTTGGGAGCCTACTTCTCCCTCTGCCTCTCTCTCTCTCTGTCTCTCATGAATAAATAAATAAAATCTTTAAAAAAAAAAAAAGTTATTTGGTTTACCCTGAAAAAAAAAAAATGTTTTTCAAAATTTGATGAGATTAAAATATTTGATAGGCTAAAAGCTTCTAAGATGCAGATTTCCTGATATTAAAGATACAGAGAAAAAACAGTAAAGTGTTATGAAGTTAAAACCACTAATGAAAGAATTTTCCCCCTCCATATTTCATTCATTCAATAATATTTACTAAAATCTTTCTATCACCTAGACATTGTCCTAAATGCCAAGGAATTCAACAATGAACAAGATATACCTCATCCAGCCCTCACAGTACTTAGTCAATAGGACTCTCAGTAACACATAAAATGGACAAATAGTGAAAAAGAAAAGAACTGAGTGAGTATCAACTCAAAAATGCAAGAGACAGGCGCCTGGGTAGCTCAGTCAGTTAAGCGTCCAACTCATGGTTTCGGCTCAGGTCATGATCTCAGGGTTGTAGGGTTGTGGGATCAAGCCCCATGTTGGGCTCTGTGCTCAGCCAGGAGTCTGCTGGAGATTCTCTTTCTCTCCCTCTCCTCAGCCCCTCTCCCCATGCTCGCTCTCTCTCTCAAATGAATAAATCAGTCTTTAAAAAAAATACAAGAGAAAAAATATGGAATCATTACATTTTCCCTACTTATCTCTCCAAACATAAAATGAATCCCAGGTAGAATAAAGTATTAAATGTAAAAAAGGCAACCACAACAGTATTACAATAAAATATAATGTTTTGTAATTTTGAAGTACAGGAAGTCTTTTTTAAGCACATCATGTCAGAAATTATAATTGAAAAAAGTTTTAGATTTTACCCAACAAAGCTGAATGGCAAAAGTGGAGATGTCCAGAAGGCATTTGGGTCTAGAGAATAAAAACAACGAAAGGTACAAACTAGAGATAAACATTTAAACATTTGTGAATAATCACTGAATAGGTAGAGATCACTTAGGGACAAGACAAAGTGAGCCAATAGAACCCTGAGAAATAAGGAAAATAAGTCTACAAATAAAAATGAGAAATGGCCAATGTGGGGTGGAGGGGGGGACCATGAGAACAGTGTCACTGAAACCAACTCTTGATTTCAGCTCACGTCATGATCTCAGGGTTGTGGGCTTGAGCCTTGAGTCGGTATCCATGCTCAGCAAGAAGTCTGATGGAGATTCGCTTCCTCTCTCTTTCCATGCTCTCTCTCTCTCAAATAAATCTTTAAAAATTTTTTTGAAAGTACATAAAATTACTGATAGTTCCTAAGTATCATCTAACTATTCTATTTTCACATATTTAGTTTTAAAGAAAGGATAATAAAAGCCAAACAGGTGAGGTTAAATTTCCACCATCTGGCACACTAGCCTCAAGTACAAATTATCAGAATTAACTAGAAGCAAAAACACATGATGTATTAATCTGTACATTTGTATGGTATTGGGTACACTGTCCCAGAAAGCCCTTGACATTTAATTCTAAAATTCACCTGAAGAGTAATGAATGTAATACCTTTAAAGCATCTTGTCAGAGTCAAACATTAAAATCATACATGATGCATAGAATAATTCAGAAGGGTCACAAGAAACTCCTAATATTAGTTGCCTCAAGGGAAGGCAACCAAGTGACTGGGGTTAGAGGTGGGATGAATCTTGTATACTGAATCCTCTCAACAGCGAATGTATTACTTAAGAAAATAATGCTTAAACTAGGCAGTGAAGTAAAAATAAACACAACCATATGTCAATTTGTTTAAAAAAAAAAAAAATCTCCTGCAAATGAATCGATCTGATCACTTCATTCTTGAAGACTTTTAGCAAGCAGGATCTTTAAGGCAGAGGCACAAAGTGGGTAACTCTCCCATAATCTCATAGTAATAATTCAAAATGTCCCAATGAGGTAATACTGCACTGCTGCTGGAGAAGAGGAACTCTACCTACTGCCTCATCCCCAACCAGCCCGAAGGCTAAGCAGGAATCAGCACACGAAAGGATGAGAACCACTCCCATAGAGAACAAGTTGGGGTTTGTTTTTCCAGAGTTCCTACTTTCTTTCTCACCAAGTTATGTTGAATCTATGAAGTCCCTGGCAGGCCCAAGACACACTCCGAGAAACAGAGGGAACAGAAAGTTTAGAGAGAACAAATGTCTCAAGATGGAGGAAAATACACATGGAGTCAGAGCTCCACTAGTTACTGTCTCTGTGCTAGTCAATGGTACCAATACCGTGTCACCTCATTCACAGCTGGAGACATAAATCCCCTAACGGCAGGAGTGGTTGGTTGTTTTCTGCAAGCAGCTATAAAACATTAGGACTGGGAAAGCTGGGGCACCTGAGTGGCTCAGGCCGTTGAGCGTCTGCCTTCGGCTCAGGTCATGATCTCAAGGTCCTGGGATTGAGCCCCACATCAGGCTCCATGCTCAGTGGGGAGTCTGCTTTTCCCTCTGCCTCTGCTGCTCCCCCTGCTTGTGCTCTCTCTCTCAAATAAATAAAATCTTAAAAAAAAAAAAAAGACTGGGGAAGCTGACATAATACCAATGAAGAGAAAGTACAAGTAATATAGGGTAGTGGCAGCAGAAGAGGAAAGCTCATTTGTGTCAAGTCCTTCATCTGCTAATAAGATTCAGAGGGACCTACCAAGAGAAAATAAGAGATTGCTAGGAGAAAATGTAAGAAATGATAGGAACTGGGTTAAACTATCAGGTTCCTAGCAGAGAGTTTGGTGTTCTTCAGATAAAAGGTATTACCATGCAAAAAATAACCACACCCATTGCAGAAAAACAGAACTGCAAAATAAAAGGTCAAAATGAGTGACTTTCAAAACATTGTAAAAGCAGAATCTAAAGTCAATTATTGTTAGGAATTCCAATTTATAAAATGGTAAAAAGAGGCGCTCTGGCTGAAGCCAGCCAGGATGGAGGGCCCAAGACTTACGTACTGCACATCCCTACTTCCCCCAAGCCAAAGACTTGCCTGAGGAGTTCATTTTAAAATCTTGTTTTAAAAATAATGCCTCCACTTGCATAAGGAAAAGAAAATCCAAAGATTGTGAATTTCCCAAATATACAACAGGAAAACATTTTTTTTTACAATTTTATTTATTTATTTGAGAGACAGAGTGCGCACAAGAGAGAGCGGAGGAGGGGGAGAGGGAGAGGGAGAAAATCTTTAGCAGGCTCTACGCCCAGCACGGAAACCATGCAGGGCTAGATCTGATGACCTTGAGATCACGACCTGAGTGAAAACCAAGAGTCGGAGGCTTAACCTACTAAGCCATAAGGCACTCCAGGAAAACATTTAAAGTAGCAATTCCAGGCTAAAGTTTAATGGGTGACCCATTAATATTTTTCCTTAACAGAGTTTTATACTTTCTTAGCACATACACTTTGCTTCAGCGAAGAAGTGAATCTGACAAACGAAGATGCCTCAAACATCTTTTGTATTTTAATCCTATGTGAGTCAAGAAAGTATGTCTGACAGCAATTATCAGGGCATTTCTGGGAAGATGAAGCCATTCATTTCATAAATGATCTCTTAAAATCTTGCCAGTAAGGATTTTAAGTTTTCAATAATATTCATCTTTGAATTCTACTACCATTTACTTTCTTGGTGCTTTTTTAAAGGTAGTTCTAAGGGGCTCCTGGTTGGCTCAGTTGTTAAGCGTCTGCCTTTGGCTCAGGTCATGATCCCAGTGCCCTGGGATCGAGCCCCACATTGGGCTCCCTGCTCGGCAGGAAGCCTGCTTCTCCCTCTCCCACTCCCCCTGCTTGTGTTCCCTCTCTCACTGTGTCTCTGTCAAATAAATAAATAAAATCTTTAAAAATATATATATATATAATAAAGGTACTTCTAAGAAGCATGAAATTAGATCGCACCTTCCACTTGTAAAAACATTCTACGACAAAAAACAAAAACAAAAACCATCCTATGACAATGTCAACCTCAGATTAATGAACGTATGAGATGCAGAGTTAACTATCTCATATTTAGGAGACACCGCTGCTTAGTAAACATAGTGCTTTTCTCTCACCACCTTTCCAGTTGCCAGTTGCCTCTCCCAGGATGTGTGCTCATGAACCTAATCTACTACTTTGGTTCTCAATTATATACCCTTATGAATTTACTTTACAGGTACGCCTGCACATGTATGAAATGATGTGTACAAAGTGATTCATTACAGTACTGTTTGCATTTGCAGAAGATAGGAAATGCCAGCATGTCCATAAACAGGGAACTGGCTAAATAATTATGATAAATTCACACAATGGTATATTTCCAGCTATACAAAAGAATAAGAAAATGTACTGATATGGAACATTCTCCAGCATATATTATGAAATGAAAATAGCAAGGTACATAACTCTCAAGGGTATGTTATCTTTTTGTAAGAAAAGGGAAAAAATAAGAAATGAAAATGCATAAGGTAGTAGTAAAAATATACACAAGAAAATAATATGAGATTTCCCTAATAGGGTGGACAAAGAAAAAGAAAGGAGCAAGACTCAGAGTGATATATTTGATATCTTCTTGATTTTTAAACCAAACAAATGTATTACCTACACAAAAATTTCAATTAAATTTAAAAGTAATTTACCCACAAGAAGCTGAATTTATGCCTTCCTCGACTCTTCTTTGCCTTGGCGTCCTTCGAGGACCAGATCATATAGCTCTTCCTCTATGTTGCCCCCAACTTGTTGCTTGTAACACTAATATACCACATCTCACAATTGGGTGTTTGTCTTCCCAGGAAGCTGATCCTTCAGAGGAAGAATGATTCATCTTTTTATCACCAGCTCCTCTCACAATGTCAGGACTTAGGCACCTCAAGATATAATTTTTAAAATACGCCTCAAGTGCATTGAATCAAATCAGTCATTATCCTTGGATCATGACACAATGCCATTATTCTTCTATGCATGTCTCTTTTAAAAAATTTACTTTTTAATAATATAGTGAACATCCATGAACCCACCCCAAACTGCGAAATAGGACACCAAATTGTTTTTCTAGATGTTTCTTCCCTAATCCTTCCTTTGCCTTCCTGAATCTAAATGTTGAGGTTACAGCCTTCACAAAAATTAACTCAAAATGGCTCACAGACAATACGCTTGTCACCATCTTGTCTGAAGGCTACATCAATTTTCCTGTCCTCTGCCATCATCTAGGTCACAAAAGTCTAGAAGGTCCCCCAGAACATCATACTGGGCCACAACATAATGCTGATTGGATCTGATGAGAAAGAGGAAGCAAGTATGGTAGATGCTTTCGTAATAAGACATGCATGCCACAGCACAGGATATAAACCCCCACCAAAATGAAGGGGCCTGCCACCACAGGGAAGTTTCTGGAGGTCCATCCCCTGCAAAGTGAAAAGATATGTTGCTTTCCTTTGCACTAAAATAACTGAAAAAAAAACGCAACAAAACCCACAATATTTGATAAGCCTTTATGAATTCCAGAGGCCACTTGATGTGTTACGCTGGCCCACTTAACGATCAACCTGTAAGGCTGTCAGTTTTCACTAGGGAACATAGAAAAGGCTCTGCAGCAAGTTCAGGCTGTAGTACAAAAACAGTGTGAGATCCCAGCAAATCAGATGACACTCAGAGACTATAGCTGTGGCGCCTGGGTGGCTCAGTCATTAAGCGTCTGCCTTCGGCTCGGGTCATGATCCCAGGGTCCTGGGATCGAGCCCCGCATCGGGCTCCTTGCTCAGCAGGGAGCCTGCTTCTCCCTCTCCCACTCCCCCTGCTTGTGTTCCCTCTCTCACTGTGTCTCTGTCAAATAAATAAATAAAATCTTAAAAAAAAAAAAAAAAAAGGAGACTATAGCTAATAAATATGTAGCATGAAGTCTCTGGTAAGCCTTAATAAAAGAATGGGAGTGCATACTTCCAGTGTTTTATAACAAAGCTATACCCTGCTAGAGACTGAATGCCTTACTATGTGTAATCAGTGATCAGGTGACCCAAACTGCCTAGAATTAACCGGGTATTATCTCACCTACCCAACCATAAAGTTGGGCACAAAAAGC
This sequence comes from Mirounga angustirostris, assembly GCF_029215605.1. NCBI lineage: Eukaryota > Metazoa > Chordata > Mammalia > Carnivora > Phocidae > Mirounga > Mirounga angustirostris. Next base: position 76,952,913 of record NW_026991716.1, on the reverse strand, counting down.
AGCATTCATTAACAAGAGGAAATGCTAGGGCACCTGGGTGGCTCAGTCGTTAAGCATCTGCCTTCGGCTCAGGTCATGATCCCAGGGTCCTAAGATCGAGCCCCGCATCTGGCTCCCTGGTCGGCGGGAAGCCTGCTTCTCCCTCTCCCACTCCCCCTGCTTGTGTTCCCTCTCTCGCCCTCTCTCTGTCAAATAAATAAATAAAAGCTTAAAAAAATAAGAGGAAATGTTATATAAATAAGCAGGCTGAAGCAGATTTGGAAGAGACAAGTTGCATAAGCAGGTAGCTCAGACTCCTTTAATATGTAATACTGTACAAGCTTCTCTTCTCACTCGATCCACACCTAACCCTAACCCTCATATGCACCTCCTTATAACCAGTTAACTGAGGAGAAAAAGATTTGGGCCCAGTTTCCAGGTGTTTCTACATCACATGCTAGCACAAGCCAGAAGTCAACAGCTGCAATATTACAACTCCAATCAGGACAGGATGAAAAAGGGAAATTTTCCCCAAGGATGGGGGTAGGAAGGGACATATAACTTTTAATAATATATATAATTGTCTCTGGGCGCCTGGGTGGCTCAGTCGGTTAAGGGTCTGCCTTTGGCTCAGGTCATGATCCCGGGGTCCTGGGATCAAGTCCCGCATTGGGCTCCCTGCTCAGCAGAGAGTCTGTTTCTCCCTCTGCCTCTCTCTCTCTCTCTGTCTCTCATGAATAAAATAAAATCTTTAAAATAAAAAAAACAATATATTTAATTGTCTCCTTCACTTAGAGAGAGGACCAAAACTAGAATCTATTCAAGGGCAGTGGTTAAAGGCTTGACTGGATGGTTAAAGACTTGGAGAAAACATAACTGGATATATGACAAAGTCCAGGGAAGGAGCAAAGTGAATGGAGTCCTAACATTGTACACAAAGAGTGAACATTGTGTCCCATGTGATTATTCACAAAAGGCATCTACTTGTAGAAGAGAATCTCAACAATGAGATGGACAAGATAATACATTCTGGAAATAAGTCTCTTTCCCTTGCAAACCCAGTGCTTACTTTCGTGTAAAAATGGCCATATGGGAAGAAAGAAAGTTTTGTACGGGCTCAGCAACATGGAATTCTCACCACAGCTGTTTTGGATACCTCCATTGTGCAAGGTTTAATCTATCAACCACAAAGTCAAAGTTGAGTCCAAATATGGACTAGCCAACTACTTAGTGGCAGGTCTATTACATAAGACTGGCTCTATTCATGAAGGGGGAGGCAATCATATTCTTAGAATGGCATTATGGAAAACCTGTTCACCACTACTGCATTCCACACATTTTCTGTTCAAGAAACTCATTTCATAGCAAAATAGGTTCAGCAAATGGGCTTATGCCCATGTCTTTCACAATATCATCATATACCTCTCAGAGAAAACAGAAAAAAGAACACTTTCCAATGCATTCTATGAAGCCAGCAACATCATCTGAATACCAGAACCTGACATTAAGAAAGAAAATTTTTAGGGGTGCCTGGGTGGCTCAGATGGTTTAGCGTCTGCCTTCGGCTCAGGTCATGATCCCAGGGTCCTGGGATCAAGCCCCGCATCGGGCTCCTGGCTCAGCGGGGAGCCTGCTTCTCCCTCTCCCTCTGCCTCTCTCCCTGCTCATGCTCTCTCTCTCTGTGTATCTCTCTGTCTCAAATGAATAAATAAAATCTTTAAAAAAAAAAAAAAGAAAATTTTTAGATCAATCTCACTGCCCCCCCAAAAATAACAGAAAATCCTAAACAAAAAACATTAGCAAACCAAACCTAGTATCATATAAAGAGGATCTAATATATCACATTAAAGTTAGGCTTATTCTGAGATTACAAGGTCTGTTTAATATTTAAAAATGTAATTCACATTTATAAAATAAAAGAACATTTTAATAAAACATCCATTCATGATTTTTTTTAAAAAAGCTCTTAAGAATAGAAGGAAACTTCCTTAATCTGTAGAGTATCCTTTTTTTTTTTTTAAATTTACAGGAAGCCTCATGTTGGTAAAATATTCTAAGTTTCCACTATGAGATTAGGAATAAGACAAGAATATTCACCAGTATCAATTCTAAACATTATTGTATTAGAGTTCTTATTCTTAGCCACTACAAAAAAAATGTTAAAAAAAAGGCTTAGAGATTACAAAGGAAGAAATAAAACTGATTTTGTAGAGAAAATTCAAAAGAATCTACAGATAAATTTTTAACTCATATATGGGGTGCCTGGGTGGCTCAGTTGGTTAAGCGACTTCCTTCGGCTCAGGTCATGATCCTGGAGCCCCAGGATCGAGTCCTGTATTGGGCTCCCTGCTCAGCAGGGAGTCGGAGTCTGCTTCTCCCTCTCCCCTCTTGTGCTCTTTCTCTCATTCTCTCTCAAATAAATAAATAAAACCATTTAAAAAAAAGCTTTAATAAAAAAAAATTTTTTAACACATATGATAGTTCAGCAAGTCTCTAGGTATACAGTCAAGTATATTTCTGTATACCAAAAAGAAAATGAAATCAATTACAAGATCAGATACTATCAAACTCTAATGAAAAATATGCAAGACTTAAACACACACACCCCATTATTTAAATAAATTAATTTCAATAAATGGTGGGATATACCATGCTCAGGGATTAGAAAATTCAACATTATGGGGCGCCTGGGTGGCTCAGTTGGTTAAGCAACTGCCTTCGGCTCAGGTCATGATCCTGGAGTCCTGGGATCATGTCCCGCATCGGGCTCCAGTCCCGCATCGGGCTCCCTGCTCGGCAGGGAGTCTGCTTCTCCCTCTGACCCTCCTCCCTCTCATGCTGTCTCTCATTCTCTCTCTCTCAAATAAATAAATAAAATCTTTAAAAAAAAAAAAAAGAAAGAAAGAAAATTCAACATTGTAAAGATGTCAATTCTTCCCAAATTTTGATTCATAGACTCCATGGAACTTGATAAAATGATTCTAACACATATGTGGAAATGTAAAGAGCCAATCTATCCATTACAATGGTGAGGAAAGAAAACAAAAGTGACAGAATTTGTCTACTGAATATCAAAACTTACTATAAAGTAATTAAGAGAGCGATAATATGGGTGGCAAGTTTAGACATAGAGACCAATAAACAGAAGAGAGATTCCAGAAAGAAAAAAAATTCATACATATATGGGAACCTGATTTGTTGCCAAGGTGGCAATGAAGAGCGGTGAGGTATAGACAGTCTTTACAACAAATGAGACTTAGTCAATTGGATGTTTTTTAAAAATAGAAATTAAAACTACCCCCTACCTCACACCCTACAAAAAAAAATCGATTCCTAGTAAACCGTAGATGTAAATGTGTGAGGTAAAACAATAAAAGTTTCTGACATTAATATAAGAAAGTATCTTCATCATCTTGGAGTTAATAAAGGTTTCTTCAACAGGTACTACTATAAATTAAAGGAATAATAAATTAAATCTTCATTAAAATTAAGAATGTCTGCTCATCAAAAAATATGTGACCCAGTGAAAGGCAAACCACAAAGTGGGAGAGGGAATTTCCACATACAGAATAAAGGGATCATATCCAGAATACAGAAATAATTCCTACAAATAAGAAAAGTAGATCAGAAACTTGAACAGGGAATTTACCCCCAAAAAAGGATAGTCAAATGGCCAACATTCAAGAGGTATCACTCCACCAGAATGACTAAGATGAAAGACTGACCATACTAAGTGGTAGAAGGCATGTCAAGAAACTGGAACTCACACTACTGAGGAAGTGTAAATTGATGAACACACTCAGGAAAACTGTTGGGCAGTGTTTACTAAACTTCACATCTGCATACCACTAATAAGTATGTATCCAACACAAATGTGTCCACATGTGCAGCAAAAAACATGTACAAGAATGTTCAGACCAGCACTATTTAAATAACCCCAAACTGGAAACAACCTAAATGGAAGAGTCTCACAAACCTGAGTGAGCAAATAAGTCAAAAATGATTTATGATTCCATCTGAAAGTTCAAAAACAGGTAAAACCATCCTATGGTAATGTCAGCAAGAGCACTGATCTCCAGGAAGAGGAAGGACTGTAACTAGGAATAGGGGGTGGGGCTCTCTGGGGGAGCTGACAAAATTCTCATTCTTGACCTGGATGGCGTTCTACAAGTGTTCACTTTGTGGGAATTTACCGAGCTACTTCTTTTCTCAAGGCCAGACTTTGATTTTTAAAATTCAACATTTTTAAATTTATACCTTCATCCTAACAAGTCAAGAACTCTACATTCTCATGGTCCCTTAATCTCCACGGTGTTGATATGGTCTAAAATTAATTCTGGATTATGGATATACTTCCTTTTGTCCTCTTTCTTGTCCTAGTCACACTTTACCAAGGTATCTAACCACTCTTACTGCCTAGCTCTTATACTATCTCCTGGGCTTATTTTTTGCTATTTTCTCCAAAAATGTTTACGATGTGGACTTTTGAATGGTAAATCTTAATGTTTTTATTAAGCCCTCACATTTGAATAACAACTTAAATGGATGTAAAACTTTAGGTCCAATACTTCAAAAGGTTTTCTTACAGCCAATATTGCTCTTGAAAAGCCTGAGGTCAATCTGATTCTTGTTCTTTATACAAGAAAAACTTGTATTATTTTTTTTTTACAAGAAAAACTTTTTTTTTTTTCTCATCTGTAATACTCTTAAATTTCAGTATGTGTCTAGATGTGGGTACTTTCTTCTTCTTTGGTACTTTATGGCCCTTTCAATCCTCAAATTTTTTTCTTATCCTGGACCCCTTTTGTTACATGAATGTTGGCCCATCAACTTCTGTCCTTCATCTCACTTAAATCTGCATCCATGGTTTTTTTTTTTCTTCTTCTTTTTTTTCTTTGCTTCTGGGAGAGTTTCTCAATTTTCCAACTCACTAATTTATTCTTCAGCTGTATCTATTCTTTTTTTATTCCATTTATGTTATTTTATTTTTTTTTTAAAGATTTTATTTATTTATTAGAGAGAGAGGATGAGAGGAGAGAGAGAGCACATGAGAGGGGGGAGGGTCAGAGGGAGAAGCAGACTCCCTACCGAGCAGGGAGCCCGATGCAGGACTCGATCCCGGGACTCCAGGATCATGACCTGAGCCGAAGGCAGTCGCTTAACCAACTGAGCCACCCAGGCGCCCCCATTTATGTTATTTTAAATACTATGGTTTTTATATTTCTACTTGGGTCATTATTTCTTCTTATATCACATTGCTACAATCTTCCCTTTATTTCTTTTAATGTTTATTGGCTTAATTTTAGATTCTAATGGTCTTATGTAATGGAGTTTTCTTTTGAACAAGTGGTATCTCTTAGTTACACTTTACTTTGGCCTGTGAACTCACTTCCCTAGTAGTGTGGGCTCTTGAGTGACAGTATGCTCTGGGGAAAGGCTGAGGGCCAGCCCTTTGGGCTATGTTGGGGGTTCAAAGAGAGGCAAAAAGATAAAGCCCTACGGTGGACAGCCCCAACACTACAAAAACCACTGTAAATTATTTCAGTTTGTTATCTACCAAGTAACCCTTCAGATCAGAGCTTCCTCTTCAGACACCATGGAAGAAATAGCGATTTCCTAAGGCACTTCCTAGAGTCTAGGGCCGACACTGCAACCCACCAGTCCTAGGAGTCTAGAGGGGGAGGAGTGAACAAATAATGCACAAGCTAGTCAATCCTTACCTGTTTTCCCCAAATCTTCACCCAAAAAGGCTTTTGTGCTGCCCAGATTTTATCTGTGAGGACACCTGCAGCAGCGGTCTGGTTCACTGTACTAGTACCTGCTGTGAGAAAGCAGGCAAAGGCAACTGGTTTTCTCTAATGAATCTATTCACAGACATTCAGCCAGCCACACCCCCACCAAGAACCACTTCAAAACGGCTCCCATGTCCCCTGGGAGTTTTACCTTTTTTTTTTTTTTCTTTTAATCATTATCTAAACGCACTAAAAGAAACATTCTAATCAAAATATAACAGAATTTACATGGCTTTATTTATACATTACTGGTATTGAAAGCAAACTTTATACAAAAAGCTTTATACATATAAAAAAAAATCCTTGGCTGGGCAAGGCCATTTATGTGTGTGTATACACACAAACACACATACACACACACAAAGTATTTTACATCATTGTAATTATACATATTTACATATACACTATTTAAATTATTTTACAATTTACCAAAATGAGAGGCAATTAGAAAAGCAAATAAAAATGGATGAAACAAACTAATTGTTTAAAATGCTACAAAATTATTTTGAAAAATCTAGAAAAGAAAGCTGTTTCTTTGAAATATCAAAACTAAAGTTTCAATGCCATTTTGTTATTGTTTTTATCTTTAATAACAAGTTCTGTTTAAAAATAAATATCTTGACCAGTAGTGAGCAAATCAGACTGATGACTGGAACAAGCTCAACATGCTGACTTGAGATTAAAGAGTCAGCAAGTAATAGCAAATGTAGATTTTTATGTAGTAATCAAATATGCCATAAAACTGTCCTCTACTTCCCCATCTAAAACATGAGGAATTCCAAGCTTCTGTGTAGTATGCAATATCAATTAAGACTCCAAGGAGTTCAGCAATTTATCTGTAATGTAAGAAAATGCTAAAGTTATGATTCTATTTTTCTGATATGACCCTTTCATCAGGTGTTGTTCTTTAAATGAGTTCATTCAGATATCAGTGTTAAAGAACTAGCTTTTAACAGAATTAGTTTGGTAACCTTATTGCTATATTCTGATTCTGACAAGAATTTAATGTGACCATAGTACTTGGGATGGGAAAAATTAGTTAAGAGACAGCTAGAAATAAAATAACCTACTGTTTTTGCTATCATGCAAGCAAATAAAATTTCAAGTATCAAAACCATTAAGATTTTAGATTTGTAATGGAACTAGTAAGCATAACTTCCAGATACAAATGAGTTCTTTCATGAATGTATATTATCTTCACAAAAGAATGGAAGTCACATTTTAAGATAACATTCAGGTAAAATAAAAACTCAGCTGAAGTTCTTAAAGGTAGTGAAAATTTTAAAGCACAATAAATCTGAAAAATAACCAGGCCATTCGAAAAGTTCTTAAAGAATAAGCTTTTTCCATTTAAATTCTCCATTATTCAATCTTACATTCCAAATTATGTAAATAGGATTTTAACTTCACAGTAAACTGCTAAATATCTTAAGATCTCATTAGCAAATGAGTTGCTTAGAGAAGATACTGAAATTAACAGATTATCTCAACACAGTAATTTACATTGGGTCCAGAAATAGATTTAAAACTCAAAAATATTCAGGACACTTCACATTAAGACCTATGTCCAAATACAGTTTCTATTCAGATTTAATTTAATTTGAACTGAATTTAATTTGAAACTAATTTGAAATTGGGTGTTCTGCAAATAATTATGATTACAAATAAATTGAAAAATAGTGATAGGTTACATATCTTTATAATTTTCCTTATGTAAAAGTCCAAAATATTTAAGCAATATTTAAGCAATTGGTTCAGGTCTTACTGAAAAAAAAACCCTGCTGATAATTATTGCCTTAATAAACCTGTATAGGAATGGCTTAAATAAGCTGAGGAAACATGTCTGTGAATATTATTAATTTAAATTAACATAGTAAATCATGCCATCTATTCAGATGACAGATTTCATGTTTATGAATGATGAATATTCTATATTTTAAAAGTATTTAGTACTAATTAAAATTTGAAAAATATTAAATTACAAAGACTATAGACGTCATTGCCTGTGAAATATATGCTATTCAAGAATGTTTTATTTTTCTTCATCTATAAAAGATTTTTTATTAATCATCAAATGCATTTCCCCTCCACCTTAGACTCATCAGCAATCAGAAGGTTGAGGAGAAATATAATATGGTATGTCAATTATACTTAAAAAGAGAGAGTTGAGGAGAGATGCCATGCTGATCTGAACTGCAGCAGGCTTCACTCTGAGCATGTCCCTGTGGATGAGGTGACCTCAGAATCCTGCATGAGCAATCATCCTCCAACCTGTGATTGAAGCAGGAACTCAACTGGATGTCCTCACCCACTACTCATATCTTCAATGACTACAGGCCATTAACTGCACAGTCACAGTGTCAAACATTTACTTTACTAGTCTCCTGTAGCAGAACCATTAACTACCTGCATTTTGACTTTTCAAAGAGCTTCATTAGCTGCTGGAATCTTTCTGAGACCTGAAAAATTTTAAATGAGTGTTAATTACAAATATCTCAATAATTTTTTTTTATCTGTGATGAATATTTTCATAAAATATCTAAAGATGAGAAAGTTGCCCTCAATAATAAAGACATGAAGTAATGTTTGGAAAAATGAAATATCTTCATACTAAAGGTGATTACGAGTTTAATTTTTTAATACTGAACTTTCTTAAACAAGCAAACATCATTACAGAACAGCTTGAAATCAATTAGGTAAACGGTAAGACAATATGAAAAAAATTAGGATTGTCCCAAACTTCTTCCACAATCACCAAATTTTTATTTTCTTTATTTCCTTAAGTAATCTCTATGCCCAAAGCGAAGCTCAAACTCACAACCTGGAGATTAAGAGTCACATGCTCTACTGACTGAACCAGCCAGGTGCCCCTTACTAAGTTTTTAACAGTCCTACATAAAGAACCATACTGTTAAAGAAGTTAGCTAGTAAATATCTATGTATTTTAAACATGATAAAAATTAAATCTATAGTAGCAACACTTGTAAAACTATAGAGATGTAAAAATTGGGTAGTTACCTGATACGGATTTTTATTCAACTTGGCAGCTAAGTAAGAAAATGTTTTCAATGATGGCCCTCTTTTTTGACACTCCAATAAAATTTCCCGGTCATCATTTCTGAAGAGAGAAAAATGTTATTTAGCCTTTGTAGATTAGAGCCAAAAGGTAAAAAAATTCCACTGCCTTAATGTCTACCAACAGGAGATGACATTTTTATTAAAACCCACAGAAAAAAGAAAAAAATGTATATACCAAAATATGGACAATAATTATCTCTGAGAAGTATTATGGATGATTTTAATCTTTGAGCTCACAGGTATTTCCCAAAATTTTCTACAACAAGCTAATTTATTTTTCTAATGACAAAATTAAAATTTTTTTAAATTCTACTTTTAAAATCAGGGCCCAAACACGCTCATAGTCTTTTATTTTCTTAAGATTTTTATTTATTTATTTATTTGTCAGAGAGAGGGACAGGGAACACAAGCAGGGGGAGCTGCAGGCAGAGGGAGAAGCAGGCTCCCTGCTGAGCAAGGACCCGATGTGGCACTTGGATCCCAGTACTCTGGGACCATGACCTGAGCCGAAGGCAGACGCTTAACCAACTGAGCCAACCCAGGCGTCCCACATGATCATAGTCTTAATAAGCAGAACCAAAAGTAAAATGGAATCCAGATCTTCTCATTCCCAAACCTCTGGTTTTCTACATGGTCTGAACCAGTGTGTGTTGTTATACTCTCTGAGATTCTATTCTGCCATCTGTAAATTACCTGGAATGAAGGCATGGAAGACTGTGGTATTAAACAAAACTGGTCACCAGGCAGTAGCTACAGAGAGCCCCCAGACCTCTGAGCACATCTGGGGCCCGAGGCTAAGAGCATAAGCAAAGGGACAATTTCTGGAGACTTGAGCTAAGCTCAAGGTGACAAGGGAGAGAGGATGTGGGGCTCTCAATAGGCTAGGGAGCAAGGCACTCCAGGTGTTCCCAACACCAGCTGTTCCCCAAATGTGCATGTGCCCAAACTGCACTTTAGAGGCTGGTGGTGTTCTGTGGTAGCTAGTGCTTTTGGTTAAAATCAACAAATCTCTTTTTTAAAAAATAAAATACGATAAAATTAAACTATTAAAATAATATAATAAAATTGGTCACCAATTTCAATATGACTGAGCTTCCCTCATTATGCATGCTAGTTAAGTCTGGGGAGCAATGAAACTCTAGTCCAATGGTTCACAACTGCGCTTACATTTATGTCTGAAATGGGGTCTTTAAATCTACATTTCTTAAAAAGTTCACATAAAAATCAAAAGTACAACCTATTGATGAAACTTTTTTCCCCAAACTCCTAGTTTAGGGGAAAACACAAATTACAAATCCTCACACTTTCTACCCTGTTTCACCACTTGTCATTCTTCCTTTCTAAAATGTGGTTATGGGGGGCACCTGAGTTGCTCAGTCGGCTAAGTATATGCCTCTGGCTCAGGTCATGATCCCAGGGTCCTGGGATGGAGCCCTGCTTCGGGCTCCTTGCTCAGCCTGGAGCCTGCTTCTCCCTCTCCCTGCCACTCCCACTGCTTGTGTGCTCTCTGTCAAATAAATAAAATCTTAAAAAGTAAATAAATAAAATGTGGTTATACTGGGGCACCTGGGTGGTTCCACATTTTGAGCATCTGGCTTGATTTCGGCTCTGGTCATAGTCTCGGGGTCGTGGGATCGAGCCCGGCATCCAGCTCTGCGCTCAATGCAGAGTCTGCTTGTCCCTCTCCCTCTGCTCGTCCCCATACTCATGCTCGCTCTCTTTCAAATAAATAGATAAAATCTCTTTTAAAAAAATAAAATAAAATGTGGTTATACCAGTTCCTCACAAATCAAAGAATTTTTAATTGAAAAAGTGAAGTTAAAAAAAAAACAAAAAACAGGGGGACCCAGGTGGCTCAGTCGGTTAAGCGACCGACTCTTGATCTCAGCTCAGGTCTTGATCTCACGGTCATGAATTTGAGCCCCGAACTGAGCTCCAACTGGGTGTGGAGCCTGCTTTAAAAAAAAAGTGGAAACTTACGTCCATGGTGCTAATGCACATTCCTCCTTAAGAGCCACTGCTCTAGATCATTCTACGCTACAGCTGGACTGTACAATGCATCTTCTACCAACTTTGGCCACTTTGGAAGTAAGTCATCACTTGCCTTATTTTAGGATGGGATAAAACTATGATGACATGACAGAACAGATGTCTGGCCTGTCAAAATTTCCTGGTGATTTAAGTCTCAAGATTCTTACCTTGTCCATAAAACTATAATTTCTCCCTTCTTTTTAATAACATTCTTTGCAGAAAGGCTTATAGGAGAAGTGGCAGATGCTGCTGATGGATCCTTAATCCCTGGGCTTGATGATGAGGGGTCTTTGGTCACTGCAGGGTCCTTTTTCTTACTGGCTTTCTTTTGGTGAGCTTCACCATTCTCACCAGAATCTTGGGTAATTTTCTTGGTCTTTTCCCTACTGCTTAAGTCTGTTTCCTTTCTCTGTTTTTTATGAGAATGATTTAGATCAGAAAGGTTTTTTCTCTTTTTAGGAGCATTATCCAAAGACCCAGGCAACACTGAGCCATCAGAATTTGATGTCGGCTCTGACTTTAAATTATCCTTTTTTACTTCGCATGAACTGGGAGGTTCCGAGGTCAAATCGATATAGGTTTCCTCAACAATGCTTTCCAAAGGCCTATCGGCCATTTGCACCTTTTCTCCCTTACAGTTATCTTCATCTACACATATCACCTGACACTCCAAGCGTTCAACAGCTAAAGCAGGGCAGTTCCCTTCACTTCTACTCTCACTTGAAACATCTTGTGTCAAATCAATAAAAGCACCTACAGTATCAGGCTGCATATTATCTAATATTTGAGCACTCTGATCCAAACTGCCTTCAGAACATCCCAACTGATCAATATTTAAAACTGTTACTTCTATGAATTCCCCCAAGTTTTTGGTCTCAGTGACTGGATCTTTTGTGAGGTCTATATATGTATTTGGAGGATGAGCCTCGACAGAATGTGAAATTTCCTCCATTGGAGGCAACTCTTCAATGCTTACAGGTACTTTTGATTCCCATACTTGATGCAACTTGAAACATTCATCAGTCACTTCATTACTATGACCCACTTTACCTGAAGCATCTTTAAGAAATTCATATATATCGGGAACCTGTGTTTGCATCATACAGTCCTGTTCTTCATGAGCTGATTTACTGCTATCAACATTGTTGTTGGAATTTAATTCCTCTGCAGATTTAAAAACTCCATTCTGACATGAAACATATTCTTTCTCTGCTGCTTTATCAGCTTCCTTTTCCACTCCAGGCAAAGATGCCAATGACTCATCAGCCACCGTATTCTGTTTAAGACTAGGGGAGGTAGATGGTGCTGCACGCCGTATTTTCACAATGAAATGATCATTGGACTTTTCCATTATGACAGCATGCATGGGTAGATTGGGGTGGTACTGAAAGCCTGGAGCAACAGACCGACTTGTCCATGATGAAGAACAACTTGATTTGCTGCTTGAATTATCAGACTCCAGGGCTAAATGAATATCTTGTTCAGATGCATCCTCTTCCTCAAGTAAGGCATCCTCACTAAAATGGGCACTAATAACTTCTTCGGGAGTTGAACTAGACAAAACTTCAGGCTTTAGGAAACTGAGATGACCATCTGACTTCAGAGGTGATGGCACTGTTAAAGAGACTGCTAGATCTTCCAGAAGTATGGAGGAAATGCAGGGCTTGCTCTTTTCTGAACTACATACATTATCTTTACTCAAAGCTATATTCGTGGACACTTCAAACATACAACTTTCATCCAACACATCAGGATGAACTGGCAACGAAAGCCCTGAAGACAGAGAAGGACCTTTCTCGGATGATAATAATGACCAATTATCATCACTAATCATTTTAGGACATGGAGAAACCACCCCTGAAACTAGCTCGTCAGTTGTACAAGCCGGTATAGATTCACACTTAAGACTCTCCAGCAGCTGTTTTTCTGGGGTCTTTAACTCCCACTCACTTTTTTCATTACAATTAACGCTATTATCCAAAAGATCAGAACCCTGTAACAAACTTTTAAATATTTCACCCATCTGGGCATCACTCACTAAATTAAAAGTAAGGCTTGAGGCTTGCTGTTCAGTAAGAATCTCAAAACTGCGTTCTGGCTTCAAAGCTGCATGCTGGGATGTTTGTGCATCCTCCATGGCGTTGCCTTCAATTTTCTCTGGCTTTGGGGTGCTGGGACGGTTTGGTTCCAATGAGTGTTCTTCAGATTGAGAGTTCTTAATATTATCAAAGCAAGTGTTACTTTTTTTAATGTCACGCTTTACTGTGTTAATATTGAAATTATTTTGGTCTTGATGTTTTTCCTCAGATTTTTTACATCCTAGTAAAGACTTACAATTAACAGAATCTTCTGATTTGGGGGATTTCTCTTTCAGCATTTCTTCACTAGAGCAGTCCACATTCTCCTTCTGACCATTTGAATATTGTGCTTTTTCTTTATTTATCTTTTCACGTTTTCCTTCATCACTGTCACTGCCAAAGTTTATGGAATCACAAAACTTTACTAAGATTTTCTTCAGCTTTGCAAACAAATAATCCAGCTGTTCATCTACAAATTTCCACAATTTTTTTTTCATATCTGGTAGCTGTTGTTCAAATAAACGATCCACAATGCCATTCTTCTTAACTTGCTTAAGCTTGGATTCTATAACATCACAGAGATTATTCTGTAAAGTAGTCATTGACTTTGAGATTTTGGATAAGTCAAGGTGTTTAATTAACGATGTAAAACTCAAAACTGCTGACTCGATAATTCTATGAAATTGTATTAATGAAAATTTTACCTTAAATTTCATATAATTTTTCCTTACATGTTTTCTTATCACTCGTAACATGTGCATAATCTCTCGTACAGAAGAGGGTGCAGCAATAATCGGAACTATTTTTTCCAGGCTGGAGGTACTCATTGTCTTGTCTGTCTTCTCTGTTTTTGAAGATCTGCTAGATTCACTTCGTCTTTTATTCCATTTGCTTTTAGTCTGATGGATTTTTATAGAAGATGTTTTTCTACTGTCTTTACCCAAATGTATAGTACTTTTCCTACTTCCTGGGCTAGTTTTTGTGTTCTGTACTTCAGTAGAAGTTTTAGGTGTAACACTTCTTTCAAAACTTTTTTGTGGTTTAGATTTTTCACTGTCACTTATAATTTCTCCTTCTTCTAATTCATCTAAAGATGAGTTCTTATGAGAGTCTGCATCTGTAAATTTGTCAGATTTGCAAACTGGCTTTTGATTTTCCTTATTGAGATCAGATTTGCTTTTGGAAGTAGACTGAGCTGAACTTGGTGGAAATATATCTGTGGAAGAGAAAAGTATATTATAGTCACATGACTAGAGTCTTAATCATTTGGTATTTCCATACTAAATATAATAAAAAGTTAAATACTGAGGCAATTCATTTTTTTTTTTAAGTAGGCTCCACGCTTAGTGTGGAGCCCAGTGCAGGGCTTGAAGTCACAACCCTGAGATCAAGACCTGAGCTAGATCAAGAATCAGATGCTTACTTGACTGAGCCCCTCAGGCACCCCCAATTCATTATTTTAATAGCTTTTTTTAGTAGAACGTTAATGCCTAATACTTAATCATGTCATGTCTTTACTGGTCTCAGTTGGTGCTCAGTGATGATTTAGTTTGGTCACTGGAATAACCATCAACCAATTCTTTGGGTATCTTTACTTCATGTTAGCAGCATCACCTACTCTACACCATTTGAGGATGACTTTTGAACAAAAATCTGAAAACAAGCAAAGAGTATTTGAAACAATCTGTCCTACCACTCCTTTTGTAAAAATAAGAATTATCTAAATTTAGATTAAAGACTCAATGTACATTTCTAATTAACAACGGGGGTCTGAATAATATGTTAATTATGTTATCAAAAAGAAAAAGCACTGGGACATTGGTGCACAGCTCAGTCGGTTAAGCATCTGCCTTCGGCTCAGGTCATGATCCCAGGGTCCTGGGATCATGTCCTGCATCAGGCTCCTTGCTCAGAAAGGAGCTTGCTTCTTCCTCTGCCTGCCACTCCCCCTGCTTGTGCTCAGTCTTTTTTTCTCTCTAATAAATAAATAAAATCTTTAAAAAAAAAAGAGAGAGAAAAGAAAAGGCACTAATTCTTCTTGCTTATGTATTCTGCATTCTCACAAAAAGTTATAGAACATAATATAAACCATTACCTTTATGACTGTTATTACATAATGGAACTTGAGATGGGCTTTCCAATCTAAGAACTTTTGCTACAGGTCTCACTGGACTATTCAGAGGACTGATGGCTTCTGGAATAGGCTTCAGGTGATTAAGGTCAATGCTCAGAACTGAATTCTCATCATCATTATATACTGAGTTTGTTTCACTGATTTCCATTCTGCTGTCCATTAACTCAGTCTGCTGAAGTGAAGATTCTAGTGTCTCTTTAGGTGAACAAGGCTCCAAATGACAAGACTTACTCTCAACCAGTGGTGTATCTACAAGAGAAGGCTCAAATTTGGGGTTACCATCTTCTGAAAGGACTACTGGCAAAATGCCAGTTTCTTCAACTGAAGGCTGCAAAATGCTGTCATTGGATTTAGCTACTTCTGTTGAAAAAGCCTCCTTCATTCCCATACCTTCAGAAACACAAGGATTTAAATCATCTTTTCTTTTGGTATCCAATTCCAAGCCAAAGTTTTGAGAAACATTTGTTTGTAATATGTCCATTACTACAGGAACTGCTGTCCTGGTATCATTAATGGTTTCTTCTATTTCTGTTGATGATGGAAACAAGGATTCTGTTTGTTCCATTTCCACAGGTGCTGAGAAGGAAGTCTCTGTACAACAAATGGGCACATCACAATCCACAGTATTCTCAACAGATTTAACTAACAAACTATTTTCTTCCTCCATTTTCCTTTCTGGATTACTGGTCCTGACTTCAGCTACAGCTGCAAGAGCAACCTTTGGTTCCGACAACTTTGATTCCGTTTTCTCTGTGGTATGTTCATTGACAGAGGAAACACAGGTCACTGTTGTCGCCTGCACCAAGCACTCCAAATCACATATGCCACTGGATTTGGGGATATTGGTTATTTTATGGTGGTTATCCTGAGAAACAGGCTGCTTTTTAGCAGGAGAAAGAGTTAAGTTCAATTTTTCCATAAAACTCAACTTTAAGTCTTTATTTTTTGTTTCATTTGGACCACTGTCAGCTTTAATTACAAGCTCTTTATTATCTGCTCCTTGAGAAACACCACCGTTAGAGACTTCACCTTTATCACTTTTTGGCTCATTCTGTCTCCTTAAATCAGTAGTGGTTTTCTTTGTTTCTCTGTTAGTCTTCTGCAAATGTTCTGTAGGTGTTCTTTTTTCATTTCTTATATGCCTACTTTCTTCTTTGCTTTCTCGTTCTCTTTTCCTCTTATCTTCAGTTCTATGCCGTTCTGCTTTTAAAGGTGTATTTTCCCATTGGTGCACAGCATCAACTTCCTTGGAGTCAATGTGTTTATGAGTTCTACTGGATGAAAGAAAGGATGGACATCTTCCTTCTTGAAAACTATGATTACTTACACCTCTATCTCTTTTACAATCTTCCCTTCCTCTTCTCTCTTCTAGATGGTATTTACTTGAATTATGAGATTTTATTTCATTCTTGGAATGAGGAAGTGATGCTCGTTCAGATCTTCTCCAATGATCCTGGTCTTTTACTACGGATTTAGGTTTTTGATCAGCTTTTCTTTCTTCTTTGTCTTGTGACTTAAGTTCTTTTCTATTTGTATTTTGTGATCTTTCACTTTGTCTTTCTAGTTTTTTGTCACTTTGAGAGTCAACTCGAGTATATGACCTTTCTCTAAAGGTCTCTTTCTCCCAAGAGCTAATGCGTTCATTTTTATAATCCAAATCTGTGTTACTTTTAAACTTTGAATTTTTGCTTTCAGCCTTTGGTTCACCTTTACCATATTTCTCAGGACGTCCTTGTAGCCTTTGACTAGCCTCTATGTTCCTTGGTTCACCATCACAACTAGTATTTAAGTCTTTCCGTATTCTATCGGTTCCTCTGCTATATTGGCTATGTCTAATATCTTTCCTTCCTCTTCTATTATCCTCATTTGAGATACTCTCACCAACCTGATAATGGGAACGTGACCAAATGCCATTGGTGCAGGGTTTTTCGATAGATGGAGACAAATACAAAGTGCTCTTTTTTTCACAATGTGATTTTCCTTCCTTTTCGGGATTTGGCAGTGAAGTGCTATGATGTACATCTTTAGAAACATCACTTTTCACTCTGAGATCAGTCTTTGAACAATCATCCAAATGGGGAGATCTGGATTTAAAATCTTTCATTTTAACTAAATCTGCTGTCCTTGCAGTTTTGTGATTATTGCGAAAATGTGAGAACTCTGACAATCTATTAAGAAATAGAAATTAACAATTAAAACCAAAATTAGTTGCTTTTTAATAATCCAGATTTTAACCACATGCAAAACACTTTAAAATTCAGGGCCCACATACAGACGTGAGTGATGCTTACCAGCTTCCAACTAAATGGGCCTGTTTTCAAAACAAGCAACTCTCTTTCATTTGCTTTGCTCAAAGTCTGGGGGACCTCTCCATTCTATCCCAGCACTTAGCAATGTCTTCCAGACTTCCCTCACCACAGGCAGACAACTCCCAAACTAACCATAGATTCATTTCTTTTAGAACAAGTGACATTATTTTCTTGCCCTCACTCACTCTAGTGCAACTAAAACAGAAGGAAAAGTAAAACATTGCTAGACAACACAGATAATCATAGAGTTCAATGTAGCTCTCTACCCCAATCTTCTGTTTCACATACAATTCCACAGTAAACCAAAGCATCAACAGCCATCTTAAAGTGGCACATACTATGCAAAAAATAAAGAGGAATATAGAGTTGTGATTCTTTCTTAGGGGAATGGCATGTACTTATTGTTTAACAACAACAAAAGCCTAAGTCTTAAGGTTTTATATTAGTGTTTCAGAAAACTGGCAGTTCTCCTGATAATAAAACGTAAACAGCTCATTTTAGTTCTTTGTATACTTTAAAAGTCCATCTTCCTGAACTTCCATAACTTCCCTGAATCTCCATAAATTTATTCCTCATTAGTACTAAATGTGTAGAGAACACCAAAGCTTAAAAGACTCAGGAATAAGGGGAGATTTTTATAAAACAAAAGAGGACATGGGTGACATACAACCTAAAACAATAGCTCTTGTTATGGGCTAAATTGTGCCCCACACCCACTCAAATTCGTATGTTGAAGTCCTAACTCCCAGTATCTCAGTGTGCCTTTATTTGAGGATAGGGTCTTTATAAAGGCAATCGAGTTAAAGAGAGGTCACTAGGGTGGGGCCTAATCCACTATAACTAGAATCCCTATAAAAAAGGGAAATTTGGACACAGAGATATGTGTAGAAGGAAGACAATAGGAAGAGACACAGAAAGAAAGCGACCATTTACAAGCCAGGGAAAGAGGCCTGGAACAGATCCTTCCACCACATAGCTCCCAGAAGGAATCAATCCTGCTAACACCTTGATCTTGGACTTCTAACCTCCAGGACTATGAAACAATAAATTTAAATAACAATATTTATTAAGCTACCCAGTTTGTGGTAGTTTGTTACAGCAGCCTTAGAAACTAATATAGATCTTAACTCAAAAAACAATTAGAAGATACCTTCAACTGGGGGAAAGATGAACATAAAAAGCACTAACCATAAAAGAAAAAAATCTGACAAACTAAACATCACTAAAATTAAAAACTTCTGGGCAACCCTCTTGGGTCCCCTCCCTCCTCAGGAGCTTTGTATTATCACTTTGCTATCACTCCATAAACCTTGCTTTGCTGCCCACCAAAAAAATAAATTAATTAATTAAATTAAATTAAAAACTTCTATTCCTCACAAGGCACAATAGAGTCATAGACAAGCCACAGAATGGCAGATGTTCACAATAAATTTACCCAACCAAGAACTCATATTCGACAAAGGACATATGTGTAATGTATGTCATACTTATCAAACCTATGAACTATTAAACTGTAAGCTCCTAAAAGATAGCTCTAATCCACAGAGCTTGTAATACATATTTAGTATAGCTCCTTACTAGATAAAATGCTACCAAAGGTTTTATTTTAAGGGATACCCAGCTGGCTCAGTCAGAAGAACATGCGACTCTTGATCTCGTGGTCATGAATTTGAGCCCCATGTTGGGTATAGAGATTACTTAAATAAACTTTTTAAAGAAAAGTTTTCTTTTAAAATAAACCTTCACATAATATACTTTCCAAAATCTATACTCTTAAATTTTCACATTATATTTTTTCTATTAAACATGAGGTTTCAAACAAATGGTAAACACTTACCATTAGAATACCAAATATAGGTCACAATTAAAAAGTGAAAATATTTGGCAGAATATTTATTAGATAATGTATAACCACATCAATCAATCTAATGACACAACTCTCATTTATTCACCCAGTTTCTCTTTCCACCCTGTTCAAACATCACACCCCTCCCGTAAAAGATACAAATATGTATAAAATTTCCCCAATATCTCAGGAAGCAATCTTATACTAGTTGGACTGATGGGATTTAGGTTAGTAAACACACACAGCCACCTTCATTTTCTTTTTCTTTTTTTTTTTTTGCCACCTTCATTTTCAAGAGGCCTAAAGTGCTTTATGATGCCATACAGTCCACACTTAAGATTACCTTCTCTCACTCATCAATCATTTATTGACTGTCTGCCATGTGCTAGACTCTGAGCCAGGTGCTTGATAAAATGATGAAGATCCACAGACATGGTCCCTACTCCATGAAGCTTATAGTTCAGTGAAAAGATAGATACTAAACAGACCTGTACCTCTGAAACAAATAATACATAATATGTTAAAAAAAAAAAAAAAGATAGGAAGGGAAAAATTTAGGGAGGGAAATCGGAGGGGGAGACTAACCATGAGAGACTATGGACTCTGAGAAACAAACTGAGGGTTCTAGAGGGGAGGGAGGGGCGTGGGGGGTTGGGTTAGCCTGGTGATGGGTATTAAAGAGGGCACATATTAAATGGCGCACTGGGTGTTATATGCAAACAATGAATCATGGAACACTACAACAAAAACTAATGATGTAATGTATGGTGATTAACATAACATAATAAAATAAAATAAAAAACAAAAAAAAGATAGTTCTAGCCCAGAGAGCATGTAACACAGAGATAACATGGAGATAAGAAAAAGATACTAAACAAGTAATCCCATTAATCATTTTAAAAACTCTTAAGTATACATGAAGCCACAAAAGAGAAATCTGACCTAGTCAGGGATAATAAACTAATACCCCTGTGAAAAGGATGTTTATGCTGAGACCTGAAGATGAGTTGGTTTTTAGCAGGTGGAGAGGAGCCTTCCAGGCAGTGTAAACAGTCTATGCAAAGGCAGATCTCATGATACACTCAAGGAACCAAAAGAATGCCAGAGACATACCAGAGCTATGACACCTAGGACAAAGGTAAATGCTGAAGGCAAGGCCTGAAAAGCAGTTTAGGACCATATTGTGAAGAGTGGGATAACTCTGATAGTGAGATGTTCAGACTCGTGCTTTAAAAAGTGTCCTGTCTGGGGGCACCTGGGTGGCTCAGCAGGTTAAGCATCTGACTCTTAATTTCAGCTCAGGTCATCATCTCAGGGTTGTGAGACTGAGCCCCACGTCAGGCTCCACACCCAGCAGGAAGCATGCTTAAGATTCTCTTCCTCTCCCTTCGCCCCGCCCTCCCATCCTCTTTCCCTATCTAAAAAATAAAATAAAATAAATTTTAAAAAATAAAAAATAAAAAGTGTCCTGTCTGTGGCTTTAATACTGAGAAGAGACAAACCAGAGGCTGGAAAGAGCAAGAATGGATGCAGAGATACCAGCACAGAGACTACTGCTCAGTGAAAGTTGATAGGTAACAACGATGGTAGAAATGGAGAGAAATGAATAATTTGAGAGATTATGAAAACATAAAAATCAACAGGACATGGTAATGAATTTAGATCTGAGGGGTGATTAGAGAGGTAAGTGTCAATGACTTCTAGACACAGTGATTATGTGGCCCAGTTTGCCAAGTAATCTCACTGCAGTTATTAATAGCACTCGCTTCTACTCTCAAAAGGGTCCTGGTGTGGGCAATAAACTAAATGGCCATTCTACACCTAGGTCTCTGGCTTGCACCAGCTGAATAAATGATGGGGAATCCACTGAGCTGGGAAACATGGAAGAGATTTGATCATAAATTCCATTTTGGATGAGGTAATTTTGAAAACTGTACAGATGTGAAGTAGTTATCTCCATATAAATTGAACTGACCTCATATGAGTGAGACTACCTCATACAAAAATACTGATAGAGAAAGGAAAAAACATAGGTTTGAGCTTTGAAGAACTCCAACCTAGCAAAGTATGAAAGAATAAACCTCAAGTTAGGAAGAAAACTAAGAATCATGAAAGCCAAAGCAAGAGTCTATTTCAAGAAAAGAAGGGCAAGTATGTCAAATAGTGTGTGAGGGCAAGTTAAAATCAGAAGTCAAAACTATCTGATAGACTTAATGGCAGTCACCGTTGACCAAAATGACAGCTGTTTTGGTGTACCAGTGGAGGCAGAAATCAGCGTGAAATGTAGTCAAGGGTGAATACAAACAGAAAATGAAGACAGCAAGTTTAGATAACTGCTTTGGAGGTCTGGCTGTGGAAGGCAAGGAGAGAGGGAGAGGGAGAGGGAGAGAGAGAGAGAAAGAGAGGGAGAGAGAGAGAGAGAGAGAGAGAGAGAGAGAAGAAATTCCCTGGAGAATACTGCCCCAACCAAAATTTTAAAGACAGAGAGAACTTTACTAAAATGCACCATTTTCCTATCTTTCCACTCAAAAGTTTAACATATTCCACATATCAACACTCATGTGCTTGATAAACAGATCCACACCCTTCAATTGTACCTTTGGTGAAGATTATTTATTTCTTCATCTTTGCGATTTATTTCCACTCTAGCGGTTTTGATAAGTGCTGAAATATTCTTCTTAAGAGATTGGTTTTCATTTTTTAAGCTGAAATTCTAAACACCATAAAATATATTTAAAATACATACAGAAATAAAGTATATGTCTATAGGATTATTAAACTTACATAATACAGCTAATGATTACTGAATGCTCTAACTACATGCCAGGCATCACACTTTTTATCTTGTGTAATTCTCAAAAAAGTCCTATGAGAAGATTATGCTCATTTACAGCAGAGATTCAAAGATGATTGGCACCAGAGCAAGGCCAGTTCAAGTGAAACTACTTAAAACAGGAATCAAAATGAAAAGGCAATAAAAAGTTCAACAAAGGGACGCCTGGGTGGCTCAGTCAGTTGGGTGTCTGCTTTCGGCTCAGGTCGTGATCCCACGGTCCTGGGATCGAGTCCCACATCGGGCTCCCTGCTCAGTGGGGATCCTGCTTCTCCCTCTGCCTGGCCCTCCCCCTGCTTGTGCTCTCTCTCTCTGGCAAATAAATAAATAAAATCTTTAAAAAAACAAACAAAAAACTTCAATAAAAAGACAAGAAGAAAGTTCTGCCTGGGTCATTGTCTTGAAAATTGAAAATAAAAATAAAACTTTATATTTAACAACTTAGGTTTAACTTGCAACAATGTACTAATTCTTCAGATGAACAAAGAATGAATTTATTAGTATTAACTGGTTCTTTGAGGGAAAGGGAAACAAAGAGAAACAACTTTACAAAAAAAATAAAATAAAAATCAGAACAAGACATGACATTCCTGTATTCTGTAGCATGCTCACAAAAAGTCACTCTTGCAAAAATTGTGAAGGCATCATTTTCCCCCAACAGCCATTCTAAATCTTTGCTCCTCAAACCATTCTCTTTTAAACCAACTGATATCATCTCCACTAATTTTCTATTATTTAACTGTTAATTAGTCTAACAGATCTTTATGTCAATGTCATTTAACAAATCAATCCATTTTCTTATATCAATTTCCTTGACACAGGAAATAATGCATGTTTTGCCAGATGTGCTATTTCATTTAACACTAAAAAAAGAGTTTCCTCATAAACTGCCAACACTTTAGCATCTTAATTTCTAACAAAAACAATTTATTACATTTTGACTTACAAATAAGGCAAAAGGCCCTAGGGCCTCAGTAAAGTTTCTCTTTCATTGACTGGCAGTAAAAACAAAAAGGCAAAACCATTCACTGTAATCCTACCTGTGTCTGTATTTCCTTAAACTTTTTCATCAGCTCTTTCATTTGCAGCTGACATTTACCATATTCTACTTGCAACTGTAAGATATAAAAAGATTAACTTAAGCATCGTTCTAAATTATTTTCTTAGCTTAAGTGACACTTCAGAATATTTTAAAATTTAGAAAATCAATCCACTAAGAAGGAGAGACAAGGTCTATCTCTACCAACAGATATTTAGTAAAATTACTAGTTCTAAATATTGTCCCAACCAAAACTTACTCTGTTTAGTTTCACATTCAATCCAGACCTTAAAATTCAAGGTAGAAAGAAATTTGTCTGAATTAAGTCTTGGGACATTTTAAAACTTAGTACAAATCATGAAAAGATAAAATGTTTTATCATACTGATTGCCTATTGAGGTTTTATATATTCAGACACTTAAATTTAATCAAGCAAAATTATAACTAAATTTAGACAAGCATTCAGAAAAAACTGTTTTAAAAAGCAGATCTGAAGGCAGAGACTAACTTAAATATTCTTTTAGACTAAGAGCTACATCTTAAACACAGAATGTTTAATAGTAAGCTGATGTCTGAACTTCAGAAGCTACAAAAGGTAAAATAACTCCTTAATTCTGGCAAACCATACATCATTATATGTTGCCTCCTTTGCAGTTCCTTCTTCAGTCAGGATTTCTTCATATAAATCCAAACAATTTCGGGATGGCACACACAATTTGGAAGCATTGTCTAAAACAAACAAACAAAAAGCTCTTAAATTAAAACATGTACTTTCTGATTAAATCCTATCAAAATTCCAATGTCATTTTTCACAGAAATAGAAACAACAATCCTACAATTCATATGAAACCACAAAAAACAGCAAACAGACAAAGCTATCTTGAAAAAGAGACCAAAGCTGGAGGCACCACATCTCCTGATTTCAAACTAAAATACAAAGCTATAGTAATCAAAACTGTATGCTACTGGCATAAAAACAGACCACAGATCAGTGAAACAGAATAGGGAGCCCAGAAACATATATGGTCAATTAATTTACGACAGAGGAGCCAATAATATACAATGTGGAATGGAAAAGCTCTTTCAATAAATGGTGTTAGGAAAACTGAACCCCAACTTACTCCATATACAAAAATCAACTCAAAATGGATTAAAGACTTAAATGTGAGACCCAAAACTATAAACTCTCAGGAGAAAAAAAAAACAAGGGTAAGCTTCTAGATATTAGTCTTGGCAAAGATTTTCTGAATCTGACACCAAAAGCAAGGGAAACAAAAGCAAAAATACACAAGTAGGACATCAAATTAAAAATCTTTAGCACAGGGGTGCCTGGGTGGCTCAGTCGATTAAGTGTCCAACTCTTGATTTTGGGTCAGGTCATAATCTCAGGGTTGTGTGATCAAGCCCTCTCCCTATGCTGCTCAGGTTCTCTCTTTCTCTCTCCCCCCAAAATTAATTAATTAATTAATAAAAATAAACTTCGGCACAGCAAAGGAAACCATCAACAAAATGAAAACGCAACTCACAGAATAGGAGACAATATTTGCAAAGTATGTATCTGAAAGGAGGTTAATATCCAAAACATATAAAGAACTCATACCACTCAATAGCCAAAAAAAAAAAACCTGATGGAAAAATGGGCAGAGAAACTGAACAGACATTTTTCCAAAGACAGACAAATGGCCAACAGGAACACGAAAATGTGCTCCACATGACTAATTACCAGGGAAATGCAAATCAAAACCACAATGAGATATTGCTTTACACCTGTTAGAATGGCTATCATCAAAAAGACAAGAGATAAAAAGGTTAAAAGAGATAAAAATAGTATTTTAATAACTTTGTATAGTGACAAATGGTAACTACACTTACCATGACCACTGCCTCTAAGGTATAGAACTGTCAAATCACTATGTTGTATACTTGAAACTAATATAAGTCTATATGTCAAGTATACTTCAATAAAATAAATGAATAAATAAAAAATAAAAAGCACTTGCCCCACTTAGCACGTAAACGTCCAGTAAAGGTTGCTGTTTGTATCAGAGACCTCCCCTTAAAAAAACAACCACCACCACAAGACGAGTGTTGGCAAAGCCATGGAGAAAATGGAACCCTTGTGCACAGTTGGCAGGAATATAAACTGGTGCAGTACTATGGAAAACACTGTGGAGGTTCCTCAAAAACTTAAAAATAGAACCATGATATGATTCAGCAATCCCACCTCTGGATATTTATCCAAAGGATATAAAAACAGGATCTCAAAGAGATTGCACACCCATGTTCACTGGAGCATTAATCACAATAGCCAAGGTATGGAAAGAACCTAAGTGTTCATTAACAGAAGGTTAAAGATGATGTGGTGTATATATACGTGTGTGTGTGTGTGTTTGTGTCTACATATACACACACTCAATGGAATATTATTCAGCCGTGAGAAAGAAGGACATCCTGCCATTTGCAACAATATGGATGGACCTTGAGGACATTATGCTAAATGAAATAAATCAGAGAAAGACAAATATGGTATGATATCAACTTCCATGTGAAATCTAAAAATGCCAAATACATAGAAAGAGAGACTAGAATGGTGGTTACCAGGGGCTGGGGTGGGGGGTTGGGGAAGAGATGTTGATCAAAGAGTATAAACTTCCAGCTATAAGATGAGTGAGTAAGTTCTGGGGATCTAAAATACAGCATAGTGATTATAGTTAATCATACTGTATTACATACTTAAAAGTTGCTAAGAGAATAGATCTTAAATGTTCTCACCACAAAAAAGAGATGATAATTATGTGATAGGATTGATGCAGGTGTTAGCTTAGGCTAAAGTGGTAATCATTTTGCAACATATATGTGTATCAAATCAATACTTACATACCTTAAGCTTATACAATGTTAAGTGTCAACTATATCTCAATAAAGCTGGGAAAAAAAGAAAATATATGTGCTAAATTTTTTGATGTTGTGTCTACTTCAACTCAAAGGGCAATACATTTCTCCATCTGCATTTCATCCAAATCTATACTGACTGGTTGCAAAACCAATTTACCTAAAATGCTTATGTCAACAAATCAGATGTGAGGATCATATCTGCTCAAAGCTTTGAAATATTTGATTATGGAAAAGGTTTCTAATTTGGTTAGGTCATTCATCTCTCTGCATATCACACTCTTACTGATACATCTGAAAACATTTATAGCAACTACCCTTTTCAAAAGTTCTAATATCATGTAAGCCGTGACAGTGTGAGTAGTAATATATGTATAGATACCAACAGCTGCATTTTAATGGTACAAAATATATCTGCTCAAGGTCCAGTTAAATCTGAGACATAGATGATAGAAAACCTGAGTGTTAGTTTTACTGATCAAACTTTAGTCAAGAAAATAAAATCATTTCAAGAATGGTCAAATTGTTCAGGAACTATGCATTACTCCGAGAACTGGTAACAACAAAATACTTCCACTGGATTGACCAAATAAAATAAAACTCTTTTATTTTAGAATTTACATACCAGAAACAGCACTGTCCAACCCAGCATATATGTCCAAAGAACCTTCATCATTATTTTTAAGAGGAGAAGCTGCAAGAAAATGAAAGACTCTTTAAAACTGATTTTATGCACTTAGTGAAGTTTTTCTATTCCTACTCTGAAGAGCCAGGAAAAGGAGACTTTATTAGCCGTATACCATAAAAGACAATTGTTTATAAGTTTTTATACATCCTTATAAACAGAAAGATCTCAGTACACAGATTTATGACTCAGTATCTAAGATTTAAGCTTAAAAACTCACTTTCAAAAAGAAACTTTTGAGAAGGTTCCAAGTCCAATAATAGCAGAGTAGTTCTATGAGACCAATCCTCCTGCTGTTAACAACTATAAACTCCAAGCAAACTATTAAAAGCTATCTACAGTCAAATGCTCTACCACTAGACTATTATTGCAGTGATCATTTCCCATTATATACAAATACCGAATCATTATGTCATACACCTAAACTAATAGAAAGTTGTATGTATAATTATACCTCAATTTGAAGAAAAAAAAAAGGGTGATCTAAAAAACTAAAAAGCAACCCAAAGCAGGCAAAAACTGAAGGGGAGACAATACCTGAAAAAGAAAACAGTTTTATATGCGTTCCCTATCCTCCTTTTATTACAAATTTTTTGTAGAAGGTTAGGCCCTACTTGCAGCCAACAATGGGCAGTAAAAACTCAGATGGAAACCTCTAGTCCTAATAGCTTGAAGCACAAGACAAAGAATTTGGGAGTGGTAATAGCAACTAGAAACTAAGAAAGAAAATCCAGAAAGCCACAGAGAGTATTCCCCAAATTGTGCCCAAATCTCCAAGTGATCCCCAAAGTACATAAGTAAAGGTTAGAACTCCAAAATGTCCACCTAAAGTTAAAATATCTTAAGAGTTTTCAGCTGCTATCCACCACAAGTAAGACAGAAATTTAAGTTCAGCCAAGTTAAATACTTGCTAAGAGTAAAAACAACATTCTTCAGAGCAATATAGCATAATCCAATGTTTCTAGAACATAACAGAATTCACAATGTCCAGAATGCAATCCAAAATTACTACATAGCAAATCTTGTCAGAGAAATATAAATCATTAAAACAAAGAATGTGGGGCACCTGGCTGGCTCAGTCGGAGGAGCGTGCAACTCTTGATCTCAGGGTCATAAGTTCGAGCCCCACACTGGGTATAGAGATTACTAAAAAAAAAATAATAAGCTAAAAAAAAACAACAAAGAATGAAAATCCTAAAACTGAAAACTACAATTTCTAATTTTAAAAAATTCACTGAATGTGCTTGACAGTAGAGCCAGTGAACTTGCAAGACAGATCAATAAAAATTACCCAATCTGAAGAACAGAGAGAAAAAAGATTTAAAACAAAATCAAACAAATGAACAAACAACAATAAAAGTCTTAGTAACCTATAGGATAATGTCAAAAGTTCTCACATACTATATATCTGGAGTCCCAGAAGAAAAGACAGAATGGGGAGGAAAAATTATTCTAGAAGAATACTAAAGGATACTAGAAGGACTAGAAATGATAAATAATTGAGTAAATACAAAAGACTAATTTTTCTTAATTATTTTAATTCTTCTTAATTTTTTTGAAGATACACAGAATGGTTTAAAGTAAAAATTACAGGGGTGCCTGGGTGGCTCAGTCATTAAGCGTCTGCCTTCGGCTCAGGTCATGATCCCGGGGTCCTGGGATTGAGCCCCACATTGGGCTCCCTGCTCCATGGGAAGCCTGCTTCTCCCCCTCCCACTCCCCTTGCTTGTGTTCCTGCTCTCGCTATCTCTCTCTCAAGTAGATAAATAAAATCTTTAAAAAAAAATAAAGTAAAAATTACAGCTTTGTTTCATGAGGTTTATGACATCTTTAACATAAAAGGATGAATGGAGGTTAAAGACAACGATATATACAAGATTCTACATCTTAGGTGAAAAGGTACAATACTAGGAAGCAGACTACAACACGTTAAAGAAGTATACTGCAATCTCTTGAGCAACCACTAAAAAATAATGCAAAGAGGTGTAGTCCATAAAGCTAATATATAAATTAGAATGGAATTCCAAGGGGCACCTGGGTGGCTCATTTGGTTAAGTAACTACCTTCGGCTCAGGTCATGATCCCAGAGTCCTGGGATCAAGTCCCACAACAGGCTCCTAGCTCGGCGGGGAGCCTGCTTCTCCCTCTGATCCTCTCCCCTCTCATGCTGTCTCTCACTCTTTCTCTCTCTCTCTCTCAAATAAATAAACAAATAAATAAAATCTTAAAAAAAAAAATCTTAAAAAAAAAAGAATGGAATTCTAAAATATATTAACATTTTAAAGAAGGCAAGAAAATCAGAAAGAAAACTGTGAGAAAAACTAAAATAAAGTATTAAAATGACATTAACTTCCAATCACAATAATAAAGAAAATTGGGGGGTTAACTGATAAAAGAGGAATAAAAACAGCAGATTAAATAAAAGTATTGTATCAATGTTAAATTTACTGAAATTGATAATTATGCTGTTGTTATATTAAAAAACCTAACTTTTTCGGGGCGCCTGGGTGGCTCAGTCGTTAAGCGTCTGCCTTCGGCTCGGGTCATGGTCCTGGGGTCCTGGGATCAAGCCCCACATAGGGCTCCTTGCTCAGCCAGGAGCCTGCTTCTCCCTCTCCCACTCCCCCTGCTTGTGTTCCCTCTCTAGCTGTCTGTCTCTCTCTGTCAAATAAATAAAATCTTTAAGAAAAAAAATTTTTTTTAATTTAAAATAAATAAAAAATAAAAACCTAACTTTTTCTTATGAAATACACCTGAATTATACAAAAAACGTATGCAACTTGAGGGTAACAAACACCTACTTTGTATTTCTTTGGACATGACAATAAGTATCATTATCACTTATACTGGCAAAGTTGTTAATTTCATTAAATTTAAGAGACCTGAAAGCATACAATAAGAAGTTCACATTTACTAAGCATTTCCTATTTGCCAGGCACTTTATTGTATTAATTCACTTATGTGTGAGAGGAAAAAGTTAATGAGTGGTATCAATGAAAATAAATTATTTTATAATTAAATAAATTTATAAAGAGTTAAAATGAGCTCTTACCAGAAAAGACATCAAATAAACTTGTTCCATCACCATTGTCATCATCTGCTGCCATGATCCTATTTCCTTTTGACAGTCGCCATCTAAAGTATTAAATATAAAGATTTTCCACTTAAAATCAACCTCACAATACAGAGAGTAAACCTAGCTTTAAGTTAAAAAGCAACTTCCAAATTTGGACACAATGAATAAATTCACTCTCTATCATCACTTTAAAGAAAGTGCCTAACCTTTTCCAAAACCTTAAACTTGCTTATTATAGTTAAATCATGCTACAAAGGGGCACCTGGGTGGCTCAGTTGGTTAAGCGACTGCCTTCGGCTCAGGTCATGATCCTGGAGTCCCGGGATCGAGTCCCACATCAGGATCCCTGCTCAGCAGGGGGTCTGCTTCTCCCTCTGACCCTCTTCCCTCTTGTGCTCTCTGTCTCTCATTCTCTCTCAAATAAATAAATAAAATCTTAAAAAAAAAAAGTGATGGAAATCATAAGCAATGTCTTATGAGTGTGGTTTATGCAAAAAAGAAGTCAGGGGCACCTGGCTCAATAGATAAAGCATGTGACTTTTGATCTCAGGGTCGTCAGTTCAAGCCTCACGTTGGGCATACAGCTTACTTAAAAAGAAAAAAAAAAAAGTCAGAACTCTAATCACTGGATTCATTCTCAAAGAAAAGGTCACGGTTCTACCACAAGAGATACAATTTATGTTATTCCTTTAAATAAAATTAAAGTATACATCTTTTCTTATTCATTACTCACATTTCCCATTCCAACATTTTTTCCAATTAGCTGATTTGATCAATTGCTATAGCCTGTACGGTAATTACAAAAGGTACAAATGGCATAATTATATCTGGCAACTAATACAACTGACTGTGGGTAAAGCAAAATTCTACTGATGGAGCAGAAACTCAAAGGCTTCCTAACAGTAACCTACTACTAGCTGTAAACTGTCATATGGAGGAGGGAACATCAGTCAATGGGTTTTTTACAGAATGGAGATAATGATTTAGTTAAACAGAGACCAAATAGATCAAAGTTTTCACTGCATATCATTTCACAGTTTTCGTTTTTACCCTGGCAGGTACTGCTTAAAAAAAAAAAAAAAAAAAAAAAAAGACCTACTTGGCCTATTAAGTTAAAACTAAGAAATCAATAGAAGAGAACTAAAAAAGCCTGGATCTTTTGTCCCTCACCAGTCTTAAATTTTTCTACAGTTGCTTATGGAAACATTGTCCACACCTTAATCTCTAGGTCCCTGACCACTGAAAGTATGTTTTTAATTAGTTATAAATTTAATAGAAAGTACTCATTTCTTAAGTCATATCTTCTGTTATATTAAGAGTTCTTCAAAATTATTTCTGAGAATAATATGTACAGTAATATGAAGTAGTCTAATTATGTATGTAATTTCTCACTACATACACATAAAAAGTTAAAGGAACTGTGGCAATTACCATGCCTCTCAATTTCAAATCCACCCTTCTGTGATAATGAAGAATGGCCTTGTAAATATTTCTCCTTTGTAACTGGCTCAGTGTTAAACCTTCTCAGTAGAATGCTGAAGAGACACTGGCAAGGAAGGTTTTTCTTCCTAGTTTCAGTGTGCCTGGCCAGCCAGGCTCCTGCAGAACATCTTTCTCTGGCATCTAGTTCCTGCAGCAGTCTCTCCAGCACCAGGCTCCAACAGGGCACAATTTCTCTACACACCCACCTCCTGTGAGTTTCCATTACAAAAGACTCCTGTAGGACCCAGCTTGCTACTGCCAGGCTCATGGAGAGGGCAGCTTCTCCAACTCTTGGATCCCACAGCACTTGACAGGCAGCAGAATACAGGAGCGTCCCTATGCATCTTTTCTACCAGATTCAAAGCAATGTCACCAGCAGGGCACTTAGCAACTTCTCTACCATTCACTTAGCCCCAGCCATGCACCCTCCAATGAGGGGGAAGACAGCCTTTCCTTGGATGATCTATCTCAACCCTAGAGGATGGCCACTCTTCTCATCTTCTATTCCTACGTTCTTTAGAGTTATCTTTAAATCTCACTAACCAATTTCCAGTTACTCCAACTGTCTGTTAATAATTCTTTATTCCAGGGGCACCTGGCTGGTTCAGTCAGTAAAGCATGTGACTCTTGGTCTCAGGGACATGAGGTCAAGCCCCACAATGGGCATGGAGCCTACTTTAAAAATAATAATAATTCTTTATTGTAAGAATTCTCTTTTCAAATTACTGTGTGGTTTTTGTGGTTTTTGTCTCCTGACTGGACCCTATCTGATACAGATAACAGTCATAATAGAGATTTTAACACACTTTTCTCTGCTGATCAAGCATTTAATTAAAGATATAGGTCTGAATACAAAACTTACAGGTCTGATGTGATTTCGTATCCCTGCAAGCAACAATTCAGACAACTTATATTATGTTCAGGTACATCTATAAGAATTGACTACATATCATGACAGAGCAATTTTCAACAAGTATCACAGAAGTGCTTTTATCAAAACCAACAAAATTCAGGGATGCCTGTCTGGCTCAGTCTATGCAGCGCGCGATTCTTGATTTCAGGATGAGTTCAAGTCCCACGGTGGGCATGGGAGCCCACCTTAAAAAATAAAAACAATAAAATTCGAAGTTAACAATGCACTCTTAAGTTTCCCAGCTCCTTTGGAAATTTGCAAGCATAGGTCAAAGAACAAATATTAACAGAAATGGGAAAATACAGAACTGAATCACAATGAATACACCATAAAGCAAAGTTTGTGGAATATAATCAAAGTAATACTTTTAGAGTAAAATAAGACAAAGTATTAATGAGTTCATCATCCAACTCAAGAAGTTAGAAAAAGGTCCAATAAATGTGTATTGTAGTTTTAAAAAAAGGTCAGAAAAAGAACAAAGTAAGCCCAAAGAAACACATAAAGAACATAAATTAATAAAAAGCAACAACAAGCACTATAAAGATGAATAAAAATAAACGCTAGTTCTTTGAAAAGACAAATTAAATAGGCAAATGCTGGGCCAAACTAATCAAGAAAAAGTAGACACAAACATTAGGAATAAGAAAGGAGTGACAGCTTCATATATAGCAGAGATTACATTATTGAAAGAAAGCTCTAAGCAAAATAAATCAGTCAGAGAAAGACAAATACCATATGATTTTACTCACTTGGAATTTAAGAAACAAAACAGATGAACACGGAGGGGGAGAAAAGGAGATAGGCAGAGCCAGACAGGCTCTTAACTATGGAGAACAAACTAGGGGTTGCTGGAGGAGAAGTGGGCAAGGAGGATGGGTTAAATGGGTGATGGGAATTAAGGAGGGCACTTATTGTAGGAGCACTGGGTGTTGTATGTGATGAATCCTTAGACTCTACATCTGAAACTAATGTTATACTGTATGTTAACTAACTGGAATTTAAATGAAAACTTAAAGAAAAAAAATACTACTGAAAGAAAGCTCAATGAAATGGACAGTTTTTTAGAAAAATGTAACTGGCCAAAACTGACTCAAGAAGAAACAGAAAACATGGACATATTTAGGATGATTAGAAAATTTGATACAGCACTTAATCTATTCATAAAGAAACTACCAAGCCCAGAGAGTTTTACAGGTGAACTCTACAATACCTTCAAAGAACAGATAAAACATAATATATTCCAGACAGCAGAAAGGGAAAAAAAGGCTAAGAGACAAATAATTTCATAAAGTTGGGACAGTATAGACATCAAAACTGGGCAAAAGGGCGCCTGGGTGGCTCAGTTGGTTAAGCGACTGCCTTCGGCTCAGGTCATGATCCTGGAGTTCCTGGATCGAGTCCCGCATCGGGCTCCCTGCTCGGCAGGGAGTCTGCTTCTCCCTCTCCCACTCCCCATTTGTGTTCCCTCTCTCGCTGTGTCTTTCTCTGTCAAATAAATAAGTAAAATCTTTAAAAAAAAAAAAAAAAAAAAACTGGGCAAAAATAGGACAAAGTTGGAAAATTATAAGACAGGAAAACTATAGGCCAATTTTCTTATGTGCATAAAAACATTCTTAAAAAAAATTAGCCAAATGCATCCAGCAAGCCATTAAACAAAAAACAAAAACAAGGGCTGCCTGGCTGGCTCAGTCAGAAGAGCAAGAGACTCTTGATCTTAGGGTTATAAGTTTGAGCCCCACATTGGGTATAGAGATTATTTAAAAATAAAATCTGTAGGGGCACCTGAGTGACTCAGTCGGTTAAAAGTTCCTGATTTCAGCTCAGGTCATGATCTCAGGGTTGTAAGATCAAGCCCCGCAGCGGACTCTGTGCTCAGCAGAGTCTGCTTGAGATTCTCTCTCCCTCTCTCTCTGCACCCCCCTCAAATAAATAAATAAATAAAATCTTTAAAAAAAATCACACACACACACTACAGACAAGTGAGCTTTACCCCAAAAATGCAAGAATGGTATAACATTAAAAAGTCAATTAGCATTAGTACTGTCCTCTAGTTAGTAATTTGCTTCCCAGGGGGTTATATGTTAACAGTTCTAATACTATTACACATGTATATTGGAAATGAACAATTTACATAAATGCATGATAGATGTAGGAACTGTATTTTTCACTACTGAAGTGGGAGGTTACAGAAAAAAGAGAACAAGCTAGAACAATCCCTGTGGTAATGGATTAGAGTTGAAGACATCAGGAAGAACCTACATTTAATTTAATACAGATAATGATATAGATAATGATATTTCTAGATATAGAAATATTGGGGCGCCTGGGTGGCTCAGTCGTTAAGTGTCTGCCTTCGGCTCAGGTCATGATCCCAGGGTCCTGGGATCGAGCCCCACATCGGACTTCCTGCTCAGTGGGAAGCCTGCTTCTCCCTCTCTCACTCCCCCTGCTTGTGTTTCCTCTTTCACTGTGTCTCTCTGTCAAACAAATAAATAAAATCTTAAAAAAAAAATTGATATATATATGTATATATACACACACACACATTCGTTAACAGACACCCGTATATTTCTTTGCTCTATCAGCTGAGAGGGCCTAAAAAACAACATCCCAATAGCAGTAAGCACACCTAAGTATTCACATCTTGGCTTCTAATACTATTCTCATTAAAATGGACCAGGG
Organism: Mirounga angustirostris; assembly: GCF_029215605.1. Lineage (NCBI taxonomy): Eukaryota > Metazoa > Chordata > Mammalia > Carnivora > Phocidae > Mirounga > Mirounga angustirostris. The sequence continues at coordinate 76,918,064 of NW_026991716.1, read as the reverse complement.
CTCCTGGAAGAAATGGCTGATTTTAAAACAAGAGCAGAAAATACACAAGATGAAATTAGAGCATCTTCTAGCACACACAAAAAAAAAAAAAAAAAAAAATTTTGATGAAGGGGGTACCTGGCTGGCTCAGTCAGTAGAGCATACAACTCTTGATCTCAGGGTTATGAGTTTGAGCCCAACACTGGGTGTAGAGGTTACTAAAAAAAAAAATAAGCCTTTAAAAAATTAATTAATTAGGGGTACCTGGGTGGCTCAGTCAGTTAAGCATCTGCCTTTGGTTCAGGTCATGATCTTGGGGTCCTAGGACTGCACCCCACATTGGGCTCCCTGCTCAGAGGGGAGTGCTTCTCCCTCTGCCTCTGCCTCTGTCTCCGATTCATGCTTACTCTCTCTCAAATGAATAAATAAAATATTTTTTAAAATAAATGAATAAATAAAAATTAAAAATTAATTAATAAAATTTTTAAAAATCTTCCTCAAGCTTAAAAAAAAAGATTTATAAAGGTATGTCAAAAGGGCACTGGAACCAACTGAAAGTTCCCAAGACCCAAGAGCCAAAGCTGGTATAATTTGAGCAACAAATTAAAGTAGTATTAGATTATAACCCAAAATATAAAATAAATATATATGAGTCCATACTGATACCAATAAATTAGTAAATGGAGAAGAGACAAATTATCCAGGCAGAATTCCAAATAAATTATGTTATTTATTTATAGAGCAGGCAGGGCATAATTTCACACTATCAAATGTGCATTAGTGACTTCCTTCCAAAGAGTAGAGTACGAAACGGGGTGTAGAAAGGGCTTTACAGTGAGGAAACCTGACCACAAACACTTCAGTCAGATGATCAAGTCAATATCAACAGTCATAAATCATGTTGATAGTATGTACTCTCCATATGATGTGATGAAAATGGTACTTTACCTGTGAACTTCACCAAAACCCATAACCTCAGACTAATCATGAGACTAACATCAGACAAATTCTAATAGTAGAGTATCTACAATACACCTGAATAGTTCTCCTCAAAACTGCCAAGGACATTAAAAACAAAGAATGTGGGAAAGTGTTACAGTCAAGAGCAGCCTAAGAAGACGTGACAACTAAACATAATGGTACCCTGGAACAGAAAAAGGATAAACATTAGGTAAAAATGAAGAAAATCTGAATAAACTATGGACTTAGTTAATAATGTATCAGGGTAGGGGCACCTGTCTGGCTCAGTTGGTAGAGCATGTGACTCTTGATCTCGGGACTGTAGGTTCGAGCCCCACGCTGGGTGTAGGGATTATTTAAAAATAAAATCTTTAGGGACGCCTGGGTGGCCCAGTCAGTTGAGTGTCCAATTCGGTTTCAACTCAGGTCATGATCTCAGGATCATGGGATCACGCCCTGTATCAGGCTCTGCGCTCGAGGTGAAGCCTACTTGGGATTCTCTCTTCCTCTCCCTCTTGCACCTCCTGCTCCTACTCGTGAGTTCTCATGCTCACTCTCTCTCATAAATAAATCTTAAAAAAATTTTTTTAAATAATAATATACATAATTCATATATAGGAAAACTCAATATCAAAGTTGGAAATGTTCCCCAACCTTATCTATAATGTAATTCCAGTCAAACTTAAGAAGTTGACCATAAAATTCAAATTGAACTGTAAAGGGCCTAGTAGAGTCAGGACATTTTTTGTTTTGACAGAAAGGGAGTTAAGCTTTTTATGAAGTATAACATAAAGAACAAAACACAATCATAAGTATACAGTCCTATGATTCTTGACAATCTAAGCACATCTAACTGCCACCCGAATTCAGAAACAGGTCATTATCAGTACCCTGGAAATACTCCTCATGCCCCCTGGTAGCCACTATCCACTCCCAAATGTTGGCAAAGATGTGTGAAGAATAAAATCATACACAGTGCTGATGACTTGCTTTGTAGAAGAAGGACCTGCATATCAGTGGAGGAGCGGGAGGTATCTGTGGAGATATGTAAATTCTAAATAAGAAGAGGATTGGAAGATAAGACTGTCATAATTAGAGTCCAACAGAAGATACTAAATGTCCAAGGAATCTGGTCTTGAACATTCAGAAGGTCAGAGTACGGAAGGTTTTTGAGTTAGAAGCATTAGTATAAAGAAATGAAATAGAAAGATTAATGTGTGGAATGAACTAGAAAGACAAAAGTATAGGAAAAGAAACTGGAAAGGAGACTACTATGAAAGTCCACATAATAAGAAAACCCAAGATGGAGACAGTGAGAATGAAAAGAATATGAGACATAATAATGGAAGAAAGCAAATAGGGTAGATGCCTGGATATGGGAAATATAAACAATCATCCCCTGCCTCAACTCATTCTCAAGCTACAAACTTCCATTATCTTTGACTCATATCAACACTTACTTTTCTTATATCCACACTTAAAATCACAAATCCTTAGTGATTTTATTTTTAAATCTCTCAAATTTAATGTCTCCTTTCCACTCAGTTATTCCAGTTTCTGATATAATTATTTCTCACTTAAATTATTACACAGTATCCTAGCTGGGGCACCTGGGTGGCTCAGTTGGTTAAGCGTCTGCCTTCGGCTCAGGTCATGATCCCAGGGTTCTGGCATAGAGCCCAGCTGGGATCAGCCCAGCATCGCTTCATGCGCAGCAGGGAATCTGCTTCTCTCTCTCTCCCTCTCTCTGTCCCTCCCCCCACTCGTATTCTGTGTGTGTCTCTCTCTCAAATAAATAACATCTTTAAAAAACAAACAGTTTAAAAAAAAAAAACTTCTAGCTAGTTTCCATACAACCAACACCTTCTTCCTTCTACCACTTTTTTTTTTTTAAGATTTATTTATTTTTTTTTTTTTTAAACAAATGCCTAGCTTTTTTTTTTTTTTTTTTTTTTTAAAGATTTTTTTTATTGATTTATTCATGAGAGACAGAGAGAAGCAGAGGGAGAAGCAGTCTCCCAAGGAGCAGGGAGCCTGATGCGGGACTCGATCCCAGGACTCCGGGATCATGACCTGAGCCGAAGGCAGACGCTTAACCGTCTGAGCCAACCAGGCGCCCCTATTTATTTATTTTTGAGAGCACAGGGGAAGGGGCTGAAGGAGAGGAAGAGAGAAAATCTTAAGCAGACTCCACGCTCAGCACAGAGCCCAACACTGGACTTGATCTCACAACCCTGAGATCATGACCTTAGCCGCAATCAAGTCAGACACTTAACTGACTGAGCCACCCAGGGGCCCCTCCTTCTACCACTTTCCACACTAAAGCCAAAATCCTGTTGATGTCTAACCTGTTTCACTCCCAGGTTAAAAACCTTTAAGAGCTACCCAAAACATTACTGAATTAAGCTTTCCTAGCACAGAACAAGGCCTTTCCAGAAATATCACAACTTTTCTATCTCACACTGCTCCCTTCACCTGCCCCATTTAGCCAAATGAGAAATTCTGTACTACCACCACGTTTCTATAATGCAAGGTAGCACACACATTACTGAGAAGTAGAGAACGATTTTAGCATAATGCAGAAATTATATTGGTTCAGACAGGGATCTTCCCAGATCGTTCAAGTTTTGAACCGTTAAGTAACAGCAGCTAAATGCAGCAAGCCTTGAAGGAATCTAGTCCTAAGCTGATGCCATTATCCTAGATGCCCATTAGTCCCTTCTTCCTCTGGTCTCAGTACAGTAACAGGCTTTGTCTTGCAGGGTGTAAGCATGGTTTTCCTCAATCTTTGGGAGGCAGCAGGCGGGTGAGGGACCCAAACACCAGGCAGTAAGCCAAAGCCAACCAGTCTGCCATCACAGTATTTCACACAAAACTTGCAACTGCCTCTATATCTACAACCTGTGATGTTTATTTACGTCCCTGTTCTTGTCTGCACAGATCGACAGCTTCAATTCTTCCTTTTCCTTCTTCTATCAATCTACCTTCATCTTTCTTTTTTCTTAAGAAAAAAATCTAGGGGCGCCTGGGTGGCTCAGTCGTTAAGCGTCTGCCTTCAGCTCAGGTCATGATCCCAGGATCCTGGGATCGAGTCCCGCATCGGGCTCCTTGCTCAGCAGGGAGCCTGCTTCTCCCTCTCCCACTCCCCCTGCTTGTGCTCTCTCTCTCGCTGTGTCTCTGTCAAATAAATAAATAAAATCTTAAAAAAAAAAAAAAAATCTAGGGACGCCTGGGTGGCTCAGTCAGTTAAGCGTCTGCCTTCAGCTCAGGTCATGATCCCAGGATCCTGGGATCGAGTCCCGCATGGGGCTCCTTGCTCAGCAGGGAGCCTGCTTCTCCCTCTCCCACTCCCCCTGCTTGTGCTCTCTCTCTCTCTGACAAATAAATAAAATCTTTTAAAAAAAAAAATCTGTATTTACTGAGATATTTATTAAGAATTTCACATGTGTTAATTATGCCAAATTTTTTTTTAAGATTTTTTATTAGTAACATGAGTAGATAGGTTTTGTTTATTCTACCCGTTTTTCCCATAAACCCTGTTTTAGTGAGTTACAGAACTGAAGGTTTTTCAAAAATGCATACATTAAAGCAGAAATGTCTGTACTTGCAGTTCCTGAACTATGCCATGTACTTCAATTCCACAGTATCTTGCTCATTCTGTCTCTTTACCTGGACTGCTCATCCTCTTCCCAAACCCAGCTACCATAAAAGAGAACTCCCTTTTCTAGAGACACAGTTAATCCTCATTCCCTTATTGTACTGACATACACTGAACACACCATTACATTTAGCTACCCATTGCAATCATTTGCTTTCTAAAGTTGTTCTTAGGCTTTAGCACGCATCAGAAACACCTAACAGAGTTAGAACACAAGGCTGATGGGTCCATCCCCCCCAAATTACTGATTCTGTAGGTCTGGAGTGAGATTTGAAAATCTGGATCTCCACTGCTAGTCCAAGGACCACACTTTGAGAACTACCTTATTTTTTTTCTTTTTAATTTTATTTTTCAGTAATCTCTACACCCATCATGGGGCTTGAACTTACAACCTCCAAGACCAAGAGCTGCATGCTCCACTGACTGAGCCAGCCAGGCACCCAGAAAACTACCTTTATTAGACCAGTGCTGTCCAATAGAACTTTCTATAATGATAAAATTCTTCTGTATATCTGAGCTGTCCAATGTAACTACTGAGCACATGTGGCTATTGAGTACATAAAATATGCATAGTGTGACTGAGTATATTAGTTGTTGGTTTTTTTTAAGATTTTTATTTATTTGAGAGAGAGTATAAGCAGAGAGAGCAGCAGGCAGAGGGAGAAGCAGCCCCCCCCCCACCCCACAGAGCAGGGAGCCCGATGAGGGGCTCGATTCCAGGACCCTGGGATCATGACCTGAACCGAAGGCAGACGCTTAACCAACTGAGCCCCCCAGGTGTCCCAAGTATATTAGTTTCTTATTGCTGCTCTAACAACTTACCACAAACTTAGTGTCTTAACGCAAATTTGTTATCTTACAGTCTCGTTTACCACAAAAAGCTTACAGAAACGACTTCACAGAGCTGTAGTTATTTCAACTTCAATAACAACTAACTAGCTCTAAATGCTATTGGGTCCTTATAAAAATGTATTTGAATGCTGTCCTAAGGCAATGAAGTCAGGGACATCAATGTCTTATTTACTATAACTGCAAAGCAAAATTTATTTCATTGGGTTAAACACCTGATAAGCAAACATAAGGGGGTAGGGGATAAAGAATAAGTACTGCCAGAAAAAGTAGGGGTACCAGATCAGATTTATAGACTCCTCTGCTGCTACCTCAGAATGCTTGAAAACTGGGAACTGTTGGTACTAAAATACAAACCAGTAGTCAGCAATAATATGCTACAGCTAATAAACACATTCCTCTAAATCCAAACTCACCAAGTCCAAAACCAAGAGATCATCTTTCCATCAACATCTGTCACCTCCTGACATCTCTACTTCTTTGAGTAGCACTAGATTTCCCTAATAGCCTACTGATACTAGCCCACAATGTGTCTCCCATTTATCCTCATTCTTGCCATCTGAATTTTATTTCAGGCTCCACTACAGTTACCTAATTATCTCCTCTCTCCAAATACATGCTACACACAACTGTTGGGTTAGTTTTTCTGAAGCAATCCTGCTCATATCACTTTCTGCTCAAAAACTTTCCATTACTTCCCAATGTCTATTGAATAAAGTCCAAACACCTTACCTTAATATACACTGATGCCTACTTTCTAGCCCCATCATTCACTATCCTGAGGTTTCCAAAATCCCAAGGTTCAGTCAAAATGGGTTCCTGTTTGCAAACACAATTCCTGATACCATCTCCCCACTATATCTAGGAGCTCACAAACAAGTCTGGGTGTGAATACCCACAGATTAGAATTTGAGAAATAAGGTTTTAGAAAAGTCAGGCAATATATTACACAATTATATGGACTTTTCCCATACGAAATGGGAGAAACCACTGAAGGTCTTTAAAGCAAGAGAATATCATGATCAAATCTGCATTTCAGGAATTTAACTCCAGCAAGAAGAGTACAGAAAATATTAGCAGCAAAAAACAGAGCAGACTATTAGTACAGGAGACAAAGAGGGGTGATTAAGTTATTAGCAGTGGAAATAAACAAGCAGATCTGAGATTTCTGCGGAGAATCAAAAAGATTTCATGGAAAGTGTATTCAAATGTCCACTCTTGACCACTTCAAAACCACAGCCTGAGCTGTCTTTTCAAAATGCAAATCTGGGGACACCTGGGTGGCTCAGTCAGTTAAGCGTCTGCCTTCAGCTCAGGTCATGATCCCAGAGTCCTGGGATTGAGCCCCACATCGGGCTCCCTGCTCGTCGGAGAGACTGCTTCTCCCCCCACTGCTGCTGCTCCACCTGCTTGTGTCAAATAAACAAAACCTTTAAAAAAAAAATGCAAATCTGATCATGTTCCCCTCCTGTGCTTAAAACCCGTCAGTGCTTCCTGCTGATTTTAGATTAAAAAACAAATTTTGTCACAATTTTGCTTACAAAGTCTAGAGTGACATGGCCTCTGCCTACAATTCCAGTTAGTCTGTGTCCTTCTTCCCATTTCCCCGCAGTCTTTACTCTTGATCATACCCACGTTCTTTCAGCTTCTTGAACACGCCATTGGTTCCCTCCCACCACAGCGCCTCCGCAGGGAGTGCTCTTTCCTCAATGCTCCAAGTCACTTAACTCATCTCTGGTATTTTGGCTTAAGTAATGTTTGAGGCTTCCCTGGCTACCCTCCCTCTCCACTAAGTCAGGCCCTCTCTATTATATTCTTATACCACTGTGTCCTTTCTCTATATGGCCTCTTCTCAGTTTATGATTACATTTTTGTGGGAATTCCTAAAGAAATGTCCATCTCACCCACTGGACTGTAAGCTCCATGAAGACCAGGACTGGTTCTGTCTGTTCACCAGTGTATCCCCAGCTCTCAGCACAAGGCTTTCCAAGTCAGTAGGTAATAAAAAAAAAAAAGTATTTGTTGAATTACTGAAATTCCCAATTTATTAACGACAACTGTGAAGTTCCTAGCTTTGGTAGAACCAAAGAAAACAGGATGAATTATCTGTAGGACAGGCAAGGTGAAGATGTCTAATAGATAACTGGAAACTGGAGCATGTAGCACAAAAGACAAAACAATCTGTAGAGATCAGATTACTCTCTTGAAATCACAAAGGCCAGTGATTCTCCTGGAAAAAGGAGGAGGGAGAAGAGGAAGGATTATGTATCAGAATCTCTCGGAAAGAGGGCTTATTCACACATGCTCTCACCTTCCCCCAATGAAGATTTCAATATACAATGCAAGATACTACTGATAGAGGAGTGTTGCACCTATGCAAAGTGGAGAGGCAAAATTTTACATGTTGAGAACCATGATGATGAAAGAAAATTGCTGCAAGGTCACTCAATCATTTTAGGAACAATTCCAATGGACTCAGATGTGAAGACGAAGCTTATGAGAGAAGGAATACCTAGCCTTTTTTGATAGGACATTGTTTTAAAAAGACAGTCTAAAGGAAATTTTCTTAAAAAGACAGACTGAAATAAGCATTTGTAGGGAAAAAACCAGGGGAGGAGAGTGTATCTTAAGGCTCATGGGAAAGGCTAAATGTAATACAGCAAGATCCCTGAAGAAAATGTAAAGGGAAAATAATAACAAACACCACATATACTGAACGCTATATGCCTGGACCTTAAATGTTCCAAATACATTATTTTAAATCTTCCCACCAAAGTCCCATAAAGTACATACTATTCTTTTTCCCGTTTATAGATGAGGAAACAAATTAACAAATGATTAAGAAACTTGCCCCAAGGTCAAACAGCTGATAAGTGGGATATCTGGGATTACATTCCAGCTTCTTCATTAAAGACAAGAATATTCATTAGAGATAAAAGTATAATTTTTTTCTTTGAAAGGGGGCCACCTCTTGTGAAATGGGAAGAAACGCTAGAAGATAACTGGGGTGGGGGTTGGGGAATTCTTGCCCTGGTCTCGGTCCCACTCCAATCAAAGCAGCACTGTGCGAGATGGGGGAGGGGCACCGAGGAAAGGGAACTGTTTGGAGCTGTAGGTGCGGAGAATGGAAAAGACCAGGGAAGAATCTGGAAAACACTGGGAGGAATGAGAGTCAACGCCAACTTGATCCCTGAAGCACAAATCCCGAGCTTCTACGAATTCTACATTAACATCTGAGTTGGGGCCAACTATTGTGCCAGGCGCTGTTCTAGGCGTTGTGGAGATCAAGATAACTTCTCCGGGTATTACAGTCTCGGAAACAACCAACATCAGGGATGACCTGACACTTAGGAAAGACACATTCCTCCAGAATCGCATCCGAAAGCTTTAAGGAGTGCATTCCAAGACAAGATTGATTTGGGGGGGAGGGGCGGGAGGAGCAGTCGGAAGGGCAGTTCCTACATGCGCTCGCCCCAAGCACCCCTGGATACTCTCGAGGGACCACAGAGAGACGCAAATGCGAGCCCAGAAACTACACCCGAGGGCGGCGGGAACGCAGCTACCTGCGGGCCGCGGACATCAGGCGCGCCCCCCTCCCCCGACTCCGCGGCTCCCTTGGACTCCCTGGCTCCCCGGAAACCGCCGGCTTCCGCTCGGGGCACTACCACGCCGTTCAGTCTCTTCCTCAACAGCCCCGCGCCGACCGGACCCCCAAATCAACTTACCCGCCCTGCCTAGCCCAAGATAGCCGGGGATCCTCTCTGGACACCGAGGTCTCCCTGGCATCTCCACCAATGCCAGTACGCAGTCAGGACGCGGAGGCGGGACTGAGCACCCATGGCCAATCAGACCACACGTAAAGCACGTCCCGGCGCACATAACTAGTTCCCGCCTTTGGGAGGGCTAAAAAAAAAAATACGGTTGGCGCCAAACTCGCGTAGGCTTGTGCGGACTTTAAGAGAAAGGGGCGGAGCCTAAGCTGGCGGGGACGGGGATGGGGCGGGGCTTCACTGCGGAAGGGGCGGGACCTTAGAGAAGGTGGGGGCGGAGTGTGGGAGAAGATAATGAAAGGAAAAGCAAACTCTGAGAAGGCCTTGTCATTTATTTAGTCCTTTATTCTATAAATTCTATTAAATGTCAACCGCGTGCTAGACGTGGTGCTGGACTCTGGCTCCATAATGATAAATAAGCACTGTTCCTTAACCTCAGACAAGGGCAATGGCATGTCTGAGGCAAAAAAATTTATCCTAGGGCATTGGGAGCTTTGAAGAGGGGATACCAAGTCAAGTCGGGTAGGAGGAAGAGGAGAGCTTTCTAGAGGGTTGAATACCCGGATTGTCTAATAGAACTTGCAGGAACTAGAGATGCCGGTGCCTCCAGAGGTGGGGCCTACGCCATTGATTGGTGGGGAAGTAAAACAGAGATGACTTCCTCAGCTGCCTGATCTGGGGATCTTCATCTTGAACTCTAACCGTTTCCTCTTGTTTGTCCATTTTAATAACTTGTAACTGTCGTATGAACTTATTACATATTTTTAAATTTTTCGGAAAGACCCCCATTTGGGAGAGTATGTTCTGGAAGAACACTGGTTTCCTGGATTCTACCCCAACCAGCTTTGCTTCTGAGAAGTTAGGCAAGCATTCCAGGTAGTGCAGACTGGGAAAGAGTAGAGGGTGTGTAACTACGAGGCATTTATTGTTGCTGGAGCATGAAGCGTGAGATGAGGCTAGTGGGGGAGGCGGGGGTCAGAACTTAAAAGACCTTACATCTGTCAGAGAGCTTGGAATTTACTTTTAAATGATGAGGCATTGGGGACCACTGAAGGATTTTATGCTTGGTGTGGTCCTGATCTGATTTGCATTATTAAAATCCTCTGGCCTTGATAAGGAGGATTTTGAGATGCTCTAACAGTGATCCAAGCTAGAGAAAATGAGGATCTGGAGGAAATAGTAGGTAACAGAGAGAATAGATTTTAGATATTTAGAAGATGAAATCAACAAAACTTGGCCATTGATTGAATATGGGTTTTCAGCATGGGTGCATAATGATGACATTCATCAAAAAATATTTGTTGAGAACATAAACTATGTATCTAAAAAATAACTGAAGTTTTCCCCCAAACATATCTTCCAGAGAAGAATGTCCCTATTACTGAAGTCCTTACAAAGCCTCTAATTTTACTGGTACTTCTTAAAAACTTTACATTGAATAGAAAGTAGTGATTGGTTTAAAAATATTTGCTTGGCAAGACTTCAATCAATGCCAACTTGGGAATTTGGGATACTTCTAGAAGTCAACTGAAGGAATCGGTATTTTTTTTTTAAGAAAACAAATGTAACACAGTTACATGTTTTATGAAATCTGAACTCACAATTGCAAATGTTGCTTTAAAAAAAAAAAAAAAGCAATTTCTAGGGGAGCCTGGCTGGCTCAGTTGGTAGAGCACGCAACTCTTGATCTTAGGGTAGTGAGTTCAAGCCCACCATTGGAGATAGAGCTTACTTTTTTTTTCTTACTTTATTTTTTTTTATTTTTTATTTATTTTTATTATTAACATATAATATAGTATTTGCTTCAGGGGTACAAGTCTGTGATTCATCAGTCTTACACAATACACAGTGTTCCCCACAACACATACCCTCCATAACGTCCATCACACAGCTACCTCATCCCCCTAACCCCCTCCCCTCCAGCAGGGATAGAGCTTACTTAAATTTTTTTTTTTTTTTTAAGATTTTATTTATTTGCGAGAGAGAGAATGAGAGACAGAGAGCATGAGAGGGGGGAGGATCAGAGGGAGAAGCAGACTCCCTGCTGAGCAGGGAGCCCGATGCGGGACTCGATCCTGGGACTCCAGGATCATGACCTGAGCCGAAGGCAGTCGCTTAACCAACTGAGCCACCCAGGCGCCCCAGGGATAGAGCTTACTTAAAAAATAAAAACAACAACAGAAAAAAAGCAATTCCTGAAGATGTCTACATGTATTTACATGGGGGTAATCTACAAGGTAGAGTGTTAAGGAAGGAAAAAGTATAGCATGGAATGCTAGCTTTTGTGTAAGAAAAAATGAGGAAAAGAATATACATATATTTGCTTATTTTTGCATAAGAAATACTTGAAGGGTAAATTAAAACCTAATAAAAGGGTAACTTACCAGGGAAGAAACCTGGCTGGAGGGGATAGAGAGTAGAGGGAAACTCCTTTGAATATGCCTTTTTTTAAACTTCCATTTAAGGGCGCCTGGGTGGCTCAGATGGTTAAGCGTCTGCCTTCGGCCCAGGTCGTGATCCCAGGGTCCTGATCGAGTCCTGCATCGGGCTCCCTGCTCCTTGGGAGCCGGCTTCTCTGTCTCTCATGAGTAAATAAATAAAATCTTTAAAAATAAAAATAAATAAATAAACTTCCATTTAAGTATTTTATATGCAAATATACATGGCTTTTCTTCCTTTTTTAATAACTGCTTTATTTTTTTAATAACAGCTTTTTTGACATATAATTCACATACCATATATTTCACCTATTTATTTTGTTTGTTTGTTTGTTTGCCTTTTTATAACCTTTTGCTTTTGCTTCATGGAAGTGTTTCATATATTCAAAGATTGAATCAAATCAGAAAGAAAAAATGCTAAAATTGAAAATAAATTGAAATAAATGAAACTGTGTAAGCAAGAGAAATATAACCACTCAAACCAAATAATTATCTCAAGTGACATTTAAACACAGTGGTCCGACTGTACACCATTAGTAGAGTATATCCAAGCACAAAAAGAACTGCAGAGAAATCATATACTTTATGCAGTAGTTTTATTGTTAGTCTTTTTTTATTGTTAGTCAATATTGTAATTTTGAAACCATTTAATGTATATTGTAAGACAAATATGTAATATATTAATATTTTTAGGAATCAATATATTAAATGGAAGAGAAAAAAGATCCAAACATAAAATCAAAAAAATTAGTGGGCGGAGGAGAATGATAAAAAAAATTAGGGGGAAATCTTGTACTGTTATATCTGAATTGGAAATGCCAACATGACCTCATGATTTTTAAAAATATGTATTTCTTGGGGTGTCTGGATGGCTCAGTCGGTTAAGCGTCTGCCTTCAGCTCAGGTCATGATCCCAGGTCCTGGGATCGAGCCCCACATCAGCCTCCCTGCTCATGGGGAGCCTGCTTCCCCATGCTTGTGTTCTCTCTCAAATAAATAAATAAAATCTTTAAGAAAATATGTATTCCTGGGCACCTGGGTGGCTCAGTTGGTTGAGCAACTGCCTTCGGTTGGGGTCGTGATCCTGGAGTCCTGGGATAGAGTGTCACATCAGACTCCCTGCTCAGCGGGGAGTCTGCTTCTCCCTCTGACCCTCCCCCCCTCATGCTCTCTCTGTCTCATTCTTTCTCTCTCAAATAAATAAATAAAATCTTTTTAAAAAAATATGTATTTCTTACTTCTGTTCCTTAAAGGGTCTGGAAGTAATACCTGACTAGCAATACATTCAACAATAAATTCTGACTTCCCAAAAACCTAACTATTAATAGCCTTCTATTAGCCAGAAGCCTTACCAATAATATAAACAGTCAACTAACACGTTTTGAATGTTATATGTATTATATACTATATTGTTAAGATAAAGTAAGCTAGAGTAAAGGAAATGTTATTGAGAAAATCATAAAAAATCATAAGGAAAATACATTTATAGTACTGTACAGTATTTATTTAAAAAAAAAAGAAATCCAGATATAAGTGGACCTTCGTACTTCAAACCTGTGTTGTTCAAGGGTCAACTGTATTCTTATTAGATGGTGACCAACTGCCAACTGATGCATTCAGATCCTTTCTGTAAGAGAGTTTTAAATATGAAATACACAGCAGAGAAAAAGGTAATTGATACAGCTGAAACCATAAGGACAGGGAGGGACAGAAGAGTGAAACACCAATAGAAAGGAACTGAGTTGTAAATTTGACAGTCACTACTACAAAAATGAGCAATGGACACAGATGCTTTTTTTTTTTTTTTTTTTTTAGGATTCCATTTATTTGTCAGAGAGAGAGAGAGAACACAAGCAGGGGGAGCAGCAGGCTGAAGGAGAAGCAGGGTCTCTGCTGAGCACGGAGCCTGAAGTGAGACTTGATCCCAAGACCTGAGATCATGATCTGAGCCGAAGGCAAATGCTTAACCAACTGAGCCACCCAGGCATCCTACCAAGACACTTTTAAGACCATGACAAGACTACTGTCAATCATTAGCATTCCTTCTGAGGAATGGGGAACAGGGAGCTACGGCTCTAGCCTGCCTCAGCAACCCACTGCCAGAGCTTCCTGGGCTCCCTTTCCTTCCCCATGCATCTTTCACTGCACCTCAGCACTTTTCTCTTCCTTGGAACCTGGAAGAGCCAGACTCTTGGATCACAGAAGTGTGGCACTGTCAAATGTTAATTCTCTTCTTTTCTTCAGTGTCTCATTTGTTCAATACTATTCTTCACTTTAACAGATACTTATTGAAGACATTATAGGCTAGGCAACATACTAGGTGCTGTGGTTGTTTAAAAAGAATTTAGGGGTGCCTGGCTGATACACACATATCCTTTTCCTAAAAGATACTGGCATGGTGATCTTAGTTGGATTCATAGCATCTGTTTGTATGAAGTGGCTAGAAGACTGTGTCCACAGCTTTGGAAAAATATACACTCTGGGAAGAAGTTGCTGTTCTTGGACAGTGGCATTTATTAATTCATTCAGAAAGCACTTATTGAGTGTGCTCTGTGTGCTAAGGATATAAAGAGAAAGGCCCAACCCCAGAAAAAGAGGATGTCTGATAGTTCTAAATGGGAGCATGTGGAACAGGGTCCTGGGATCAGCCCTGCGTCAGGCTCCCTGTTCAGCGGGGAGCCTACTTCTTCCTCTCCCTCTGCCCCTCCCCCTCCTTGTGCATGCTCGCTCTCTCTTGCGTCCGTGCGCGCTCTCTCTCTTTCTGTGTCAAATAGATAAATAAAATCTTAAAAAAAAAAAGAAAAGAAAAGTAGATCATGTTAATTGTAGTGGAAATGGAAGGAGTGAAGTCTATTCCAAGCACAGAGTACAGTAGGAACAAATGCAAGGAAAACAGCGTAGTTTGTTAGGAGAATAATGTTCTACATGGTTGTATAATGGACTTCATTAATTCACAAATAGTTATTGAGTCTATTGTGTGAGCCAGCCAGTTTTCTTGAGGGGATTCTATGGTAATACTATCTACCTCATAGGTTATTGTGAGGATTAAATGGGTTAACACATGTAAAACACCTAGAAAGGTCCCTGGCATGGGGTTTAGAGGCCTTGAAGCAAAACAAGGCCAGTGAAAGTGGTTCTGGAGAGGGTACCTGGCTGGTTCAGTTGGAAGAGCAAGCAACTCTTAATCTCAGGGTTATAAGTTTGAACACCATATTGGGTGTAGAGATTATTTAAAAATAAAATGTTTGGGTGCCTGGGTGGTTCAGTTGGTTAAGCATCCGCCTTCAGCTCAGGTCATGATCCCAGGGTCGTGGGATAGAGTCCTGCATGGGGCTCTGGGAGTCTGCTTCTCCCTCTCCTTCTGCCCCTTCCCCCTGCTCCTGTGCTCTCTCTCTTTTTCTCTCTCTCTCTGTCAAAGAAATAAAATCTTTAAAAAGTAATTTTAAAAAAATAAAATCTTTAAGAAAATTAAAAGATGAGGGACGCCTGGGTGGCTCAGTCAGTTAAACAGCTAACTTTTGGTTTCGGCTCAGGTCATGAAATTGGGGTCCTGGGATCGAGCCCTGCGTCAGGCCCTGTGCTCAGTGTGGAGCCTGCTTGAGGATTCTCTCTCCCTTCATCCCCCTCCGCCCCTCCCCCTGCTCGCTCACTCACTTACTCACTTGCTCTCACTCTCTCTCTCAAATAAATAAATAAATCTTGAAAGAAGGAAAAGAAGAAAGGAAGGAAGGAAGAAAAAGTGGCCAGTAGGAAGCATGGTGCATGTGAGGGAGTATCAAGAGATGAGAAAGCAGAGGGTCAGCAAAGTACTACCCATGGGCCAAATCTTGCTCATTGCCTGTTTTGTGCAGTCTGGCCCATGAGCTTAAGAATGGCTTTTACATTTTTAAATGGTTGGGAAAACAATCAAAGGAAGGATAATATTTTGTGGCAGGTAAAAAGTAAGAAATTCGAATTTCAGTCTCTATAAAGAAAGCTTTATTGAAACACAGCCACATTCATTTGTTTCTTTATTATCTGTGGCTGCTTTCACACTACAGTAGCAGAGTTGAATAGTTGCAACAAAGACCACACAGCCTGCAACACCTAAAATATTTACCATCTGGCCCTTTATTGAAAGAGTTTGCCTTTCCCTGCTCTAGGGGAAGCAGAGACTTGTTTAAACCACAGTTAAGGAGTTTGGATCTGTCCTGAAAGGCAAAACGGAGCCAGTGAAGGATTTTAAAGCAAAGATTTATGTTATAAAAATTTGTAGGGAAGCAAAATAACCCCATGACCTCGGGGGCTTGTATCTCTATTGAGGAATGATTGTTTGGCTTTATCTGGTAGACCAAAGAGGACCCTCAGCAGAGGAATTTGATCTTACCCACTTAAAGAAAAGGTGGAACTTTTTAAAATATATATTTATTTATTTTGAGAGAGAGAGCGAGCTAGAGAAAGTGTGTGCAAGGAGGGGCTGGGGGCAAAGGGAGAGGGAGAGAGAGAATCTCAAGTAGAGGCCCTGCTGAGCATGGAGCCCAACGCATGGCTCAATCTCATGACTGTGAGATCATGACCTGAGCCGAAATCAAGAGTCGGGTGCTTAACCAACTCAGCTACCCAGGCGTCCCAGAAAAGGTATAATTTTAAAGCTTCTTTGGTTTATTTATAAAGCTTTATAAAAGAGCTGTCATATGGCTGTTTTATTTGAAGAGAATGGTGGTACATGACGTAGAAATTAAAGGCACAGAAAAGAGAATTGAAACTAGACAATAATGTAAGGATGACCTTGTTAAACTAGAATAACCAAGACATTCTTGAAGAACGAAGTTGGAGGACTTACACTACCAGTGGATAGTGAGATAGTTAGTTTTACCTGTCAACTTGCCTAGGTCATGGATGCCTGTATACTTGGTTACATATTATTTCTGGGTATGTCTGTGAGGGTGTTTCTGCAGGAAATGGTAGACTGAATAAAGTAGATTGCCCTCACCAGTGTGGGTATCATCCAAGCAATTGAGGGTCTGAATAGAACAACCAGGTAGAGGAAGGGAGAATTTACTCTCCCTACCTGATTTAGATCTGGAACATTGATTTTCTCCTCCTCTAGGACTAGAACTTACACCATTAGTGCTCCTGGGTTGCAGGTTTTTGGATTTGGACTAGAACTACACCATTAGCTTTCCTGGGTCTCCAGTCTGCAGATAGCAGGTCCTGAGACTTCCTAGATGCTGTAATTTCATGAGTCAATTCTATATATATATATAAAATATATAATAGGGTATTATAGGAAATATTGTTTATACAAACATATCTCCTATTGATTCTGTTTCTCTGGAGAACCCTGACTACTACAATCAGATTTCAAGACTCACTGTACAGCTACAGTAATTACGACAATGTGGTTTTACTGCAAGGACAGGCTAATGGAACAGAATGGAGAGTCTAGGAACAGAAGCACACATATAGGGTTACTTGATTTATGACAAAGGTGCCACAGCAATTCAGTGGATAAGGGATTGTCTTTTCCAGGTGGAAGGGAAAAACCCAGTCACAATACTTCTCTAGCAACAAATGAGATGTGGCGATCAGGGGAAAGTGAAACATACTGAATGGGTGATATGAGTCAAAAGACACCATGGCACAGAATACCAGTATTCTGATCACACCTCAGAGATGTGGCATATCAGTACATGAAAAAGGGGTTCCAAACTTATATGGAAGGGAAAGTAGACTATGGTGAATACACAGACAAAAATAATGGATTTATGATGATAGAGTTCCTTTTGGAGGATCTATCTTTAGATGAAGGGAGCTCAGAGAAAGTCTTTCCCTGCATTTGCTGTTTTGAGTGCCTACCACTCAAAATAATCAATATACCAAAGCATTATATTTTGAGGTGGAATGTCCTAGACTCCTTCACTATCAACCAGGGGAAGATATTTATAATACATATATCTGGGGACGCCTGGGTGGCTCTGTTGGTTGAGCGTCCGCCATCAGCTCAGGTCATGATCCCAGGGTCCTGGGATCAAGTCCTGCATCGGGCTCCTTGCTCAGCAGGGAGCCTGCTTCTCCCTCTGCCTGCCGTTCCCCCTACTTGTGCTCTCTCTCTCTGACAAGTAAATAAATAAAATCTTTTAAAAATAATTGTAATACTTATATCTGACAGAGTTAAATCCAGAATAGAAAATAAAACACAACAACAACAACAAAAACAAGCCACACTCACACCCACAAATCAATAACAAAAAGACAACCCAATTTTTTTAATGGGCAAAAAAACTACACAGAAAGCACATCCATATGACTACTAAGTAGTTGGAAACATACTAACATTCTTGCTCATCAGGGAAATGCAAATTCAGACAATGAGATACTTCCACAAATGAACCAGTCTGGCTAAAATTAAAAGTCTGAGAATAACAAGTATCAGCAAAGAAATAGAAAAACTGAAACTTTCACACTTTTCTAGTGATAGTGTGAATTGTTAGAACCATTTTGGAAAACTCTTTGACATTATCCACCATAGCATGTGTTTAAAATGCCCAGCCTGAAAAGAAAAGAAAAGAAAAGAATAAAATACCCAGCCTATGACCTTGCAATTCTACTCTTAATTATATACTTTTGAGTATATGTGTGTTTTTGTACATCAAGAGGCATGTATCGTAATATTCACAAGGTTTTTTTCGTAACAGCTGTGACTGGTAACAACCTAAATGTTCATCAATAAAAGAAAGAAAAAAAATAGTGTTATAAGCCAGACACAGGTAATACATGTTATGTGATTTAATTTATATGAAGTTCAAAACCAGGCAAAATTAATCAATGGTCCCATTGATAATGTTAAAAGAGAAACTGAGGCATATTAAAAATTTTAAGGGTTTATTTAAGGAAAAATCTTTTTTTTTTTTTTTTTAGCAACAATCTATTTGAATCAGGCAGCATCATTTTCATCTAGAAAATGAAAAAGAACTCCAAGGAGCTGTACAAAATGAAAAACTTTCATAGGCAGAAGAGAATAGGAACAAGGAAGTTATACTGTCAAGAAAATCAAACTGGTTATTGCAAAGTTACTTTCTTCCAGGGATTGGCAGGGGTCTTTCAGTCAGATTACCTACCTACTGCTGATCTGGCAATTCCTGATTGACTGGTTTAAGATTCCATTTCTGGGCAAGCCAAACTGTAATTAAGTCTCAGTTTAGTGAAGTGGGGCTTAGCATAAGTGGCTCCATTTTGGGCCTGTTACCTTGTTTTTAACCATAGTAAAGGAGGGTTTTGATTAAAGAAGTTGGGCTCTGAGAAATTCATGGTTGTTAATATGTCTTGGAAATTCTTCCAGATATTTTGAAGGGCTATTCTTTTTTTTTAATTTTATTTTATTATGTTATATTAGTTACCACACAATACATCATTAGTTTTTGATGTAGTATTCCATGATTCATTGTTTTCATATAACACCCAGTGCTCCATTCAGTACATGCCCTCCTTAACACCCATCACTGGGCTAACCCATCCCCCTACCCCCCTCCCCTCTAAAACCGAGTTTGTTTCTCAGAGTCCATAGTCTCTCATGGTTCATCTCTCCCTCCGATTTCCCCCACTTCATTTTTCCCTTCCTTCTCCTAATGTCCTCCATGCTATTCTTGAAGGGCTATTTTATTTTATTTTATTTTTTAAAGATTTTATTTATTTGACAGAGAGAGACACAGTGAGAGAGGGATCACAAGCAGGGGGAGTGGGAGAGGGAGAAGCAGACTCCCGGCTGAGCAGGGAGCCCGATGCGGGACTCGATCCCAGGACCCCAGGATCATGACCTGAGCCGAAGGCAGACGTTTAACGACTGAGCCACCCAGGTGCCCCTGAAGGGCTATTTTAAAAAATAATTTTATTTATTTATGTGACAGAGAGAGTGAGATAGAGAGAGCAAGAGCACAAGCAGGGGGAGAGGGAGAGGGAGAGGCAGACTCCACTGAGCATGGAGCCTGATGCGGGACCTGATCCCAGGACCCCGGGATCATGACCTGAGCAGAAGGCAGATGCTTAGCCGACTGAGCCACCCAAGCGCCCCTCTCCCAGATATTTTGGAAACAGAACAGATCATAGGTGAGGCCAACTTCTGTGCGAAAGGAATGGAGTTTTCCTGGAAGAGACAGATTCACTTGATGAGGGGCCTTTCTCCAAGCCGGGCAGAGAGGAGGGTGATTGAGAGATAGGGGAGTAGGGCTAGCAACAAGGGTCTCTGTGAAAAGCTTACTAGAGTAATAGCATTTAATGTGTCATTCCTTTGAATTTTCCCTAAACCTATAATAAAATCTATTTTTTAATCTTTTTTTAAAGATTTTATTGATTTATTTGACAGAGAGAGACACAGGGAGAGAGGGAACACAAGCAGAGGGAGTGGGAGAGGGAGAAGCAGGCTTCCCACAGAGCAGGGAGCCGGACGCGGGGCTCGATCCCAGGACCCCAGGATCATGACCTGAGCCGAAGCCAGACGCTTAACGACTGAGCCACCCAGGCGCCCCTGTAATAAAATCTATTATAACAATTTCAAGCCTGAGCTCACAACTCACGTTCTCCAGAAGTGTTTCCTATCTTCCAGCTTGAATTGGCAGCTTCCCTATTTGTACTCACAGCACCCTCTCCCTAAATCTCTATTAGAGCCATTTGTGACACTACCCCTTAGATGTCTGTCTTTACCATAAGACTGAGAATCCTTTAAGGTCTGGGCCCCTGTCCATCATCTTTACATTGAGTATGAGAATTAGGAACAGTTGGAACCAGAAAATCTTGAGAAAGAGATTTTTTTTTTGTCTCTTGTGGGTATTTACTATTAAGTATGAATAACAGAGAAGTCTATAGTATGTATTGAATAAGAGAACTGCAAATAAGGGGTAGTCAGTATTTATGAAAGGAACTGATAATTTAGTAAGGAATTCATTTCTTAAAATAATGATGAGAGTGACTTAGTTTCTTATAATTTTCAATGTGCTTTGGTTCTTTTTACTGCTTTGTTTTATATATGAAATCAGTTATTGGGGAAAACAATTAAAAACAAAATCTCCTCCAAACCAGAAAATCTCTCCATGAAGGGAGAGAAAGAAAACAATTTATTATTACTGAATTAGCATTAAACCAGAATGTGATGTATATCACAGACAATCCCCTAAAGAGATTGCAAAGACAGAAAGAAATCTCATTTTCATATAGTGTTAAAAGATAAACTGAGGCATATTAAAAATTGTAAGAGTTTATTTGAGCAAAAATCAATCCAAATTGGGCAGTGTTAAACCAGAAGTAGTTAGGAATGCTCTGTGAAAGGAGCAAGGAGAAAGATGTATACAGAGAAAGTACAGATGCAAAGAAAGGAAATTATTTGATTTGCTATAGCTCAAAGCTGAGTTGGCTGTTTGTGATTGTCTTTAATGTTTTGATTTCCTAATTTTCAGGCATTTACAGACTTAGATTTTGATTTGTTTAAGAAGGTTACCACAGAATTAGAGCTACCTCAGTCTAATGGCCTGTTTGTTTAATTAATTTAACAATAGTTAAATGGATATAATCCATTACATCAGGTAGGTTTTGCAATTTAAAGTCAGGTACAAGTTAGGCCCATCTCCTCCCTGGAAATCGGGCAACCGGGCATTATCTTCCTTGATGATGATTTCATTGCAAAGAGATGGCTACCAGGTCCTTGAAGAAAAATTCCCAAGTTTTAAAACTGGCAAGAGGCTTATTTTTAAGAAGTTTACATACATTTGAAGGGCAGCTGGGTGGCTTAGTTGGTTAGGTGTCCGACTCTTGATTTTGGCTCAAGTCATGATCTCAGGGTTATGAGATGGAGCCCTGCATTGGGCTCCACGCTCAGCATGGAGTCTGCTTGAGATTCTCTCTCTCCCTCTGCCCTTCTCCCCCCAGCTCACACATTCTCTCTCTCTCCCTCAAATAAATAAATAAATAAATACTTTAAAAAATTTACATATATTTGAAAAGGAGAGAGAAAGAAATTCTGAAAGAAAGGGATGAGGTGAAATGGGGAGAGGAGGAGTTTCTTCCCTTAGTTTTCAAAAAGGAATATTAAGCCTCTTAATTTGTACTTGCTTTATACAGTTTGTAAGTAGAGAGTGAACTCAGTTTCCAAACATATGTTTCTTTTATAATTCTCACAGTGATTTAATTAAGTAAATTGCTCCTGGGTTTCTCAGACATCTAAATACCTGGAAGGACTGAACATTTGTTAAATGCCTATTGTGTATGAGAAAAGTATGTTAGTGCTGTGTGAGATAGAAAGATGAATAAGGCACTTCCTGTGTTCCAAGAGTACTTATTGACTCTGAATCAGAACTTCTAGAGAAAAACCGAGGTCTAGGAAGGTTAAATCACTTAACCTAGGTCACATAGTTAGTTAATGGAAAAGTACAACTAATAGCTCAGGTCCTTACATGCTGTTTGAGTGCTCTCTCAACTTCACATAACACTTCTAATATCTTAATGAGGCACAAGTAAAAAAATTTTTTAAGATTTTATTTTTAAGTAATCTCTACACTGGACATGGAGCTCGAACTTACAACCCTGAGATCAAGAGTGGCATGCTCCACTAACTGAGCCAGCCAAGCACCCGAGGCACAAATAATTCTTTGACAGAGTGCCTGGGAGAAATGAGAACTCTTACCCTGACATGTACTGAAGTCTGAATCAATTTTTTAGTTTTTATTTTCTGTATTCATTTTTTAAAAAAAACTTTTATATTGTAGAACAATAAAAACATCCATTAATGAAGTATTATTAGGTAAATATCATTGTAATTGCCACCCAGGTCACAAATCAAACTTAGAAGCTTTTCTATAACCGCTACCCCAATCACAGCCCCATTCCTCCCAAAAACTGCTATCCTGACTTTCACAGTAAAAACTTCCTTGCATTTTGTTATGGTTTGATTAACCAAGTGTGCACTTCCAGGCACAATGATTTAGTTTTGCCTGTGTTATAAAAATTTGCTAAAGTCTCATAAGTCTCAGTCTTAGTTAGGCTGCTGTAGCACTACAGACTGGTGGCTTAAACAACAAAATTTTATTTTTCACAGTTCTGGAGACTGGGAGGTCTAAGATCAAGGTGCCAGCAGATTCAGTGTCTGGTGAAAGCTTTCTGCCTGGTTTGTAGGCAGTAGCTTTCTTACTGGATGCTCACTTGGCAGAAAGAGAGAGGAGGCTCTGTTTTGTTCTTGAAAGGGTACTAATTCCATTATTGGGGCTCTACCCTTATGATTTTATCTAAACCTAATCACCTCCCAAAGGCCTCGCCTCCAAATACCATTACATTGGGGTTTGGAGCTTCAACATAGGAATTTTGGAGGACACAAACATTCAGTCCAAAGCAGTCTCTTATAATCTACAGTTTCCCCTCCCATACCTTTTTTTTTTTAGAGGTGGGGAGGGGCCAAGGGAGAGGGAGAGAGAATCTTAAAAGCAGGCTTCACGCCCAGCACAGAGCCCAATGTGGGGCTCCATCTCTTGACTGTGAGATCATGACCTGAACCAAAATCAAGAGTTGGATGCTTAACCTACTGAGACATGCAGGCACCCCTCCTCCAATACCTTTCCTTTAAATTTATCTCTTGAAAAACTTGTTTTGATCTATAGAATCTCCTAACAGTCTGGATTTTGTTCATTATATATTCATGTTGCAGTTTAACATATTCCTCTGTTCTCTATTTTCTGCACATTGGCAGCTAGATCCAGATACTTTTGACAAGACTATAGTTTAGGTGGTATTATGTTCTTTTATCAGCAGCTAACCTAAAGTCTGTTTTTTTTGGTCCTTTTGTGATGTTAACAGCCACTGATACTTAATGCCTTGGTTACTTGATAAACTGGGGGGTTGGAAAATGTTGATATTTTCCTCTGCCAATTCCTTTTTTTAAATTTTTTTTTTTACATAATCTCTACACCCAACACGGGCCTCATACCTACAATCCTGAGATCAAGAGTTGCATGCTCTACCAACTGAGCCAGCCAGGTGCCCTAATTCTGTCAGTTCTTTTTTTTTTTTTTTTTTTTTTTAAGATTTTATTTATTTATTTAATTGACAGAGAGAGAGACAGCGTGAGAGGGAACACAAGCAGGGGAAGTGGGAGAGGGAGAAGCAGGCTTCCCGCGGAGCTGGGAGCCCGATGCGGCGCTTGATCCAAGGATCCTGGGATCATGACCTGAGCTGAAGGCAGTCGCTTAACCAACTGAGCCACCCAGGTGCCCCCACTGTCAGTTCTTTTTAATATAGCTGTATTATTTTTATGAAGACACACTTCTCATTATCTTCTATTTGGGTACCTAGTAGCAAAATTCATATATGAAGGCAAGATAAATTTTTGGTATCTTCTCTTTATTTACCAACTTTCAAGACTGATTTCTTACTCCAAAGGTAACCAATTTTTTAAAATATTATTACAGGGACTCCTGGGTGGCTCAGTCAGTTAGGCATTTGCCTTCAGCTCAGGTCATGATCCCAGGATCCTAGGATCTATTCCCACCTTGGGCTCCTTGCCCAGCAGGGAGCCTGCTTCTACCTCTGCCTGCTGCTCTCCCTGCTTGTGCTCTCTTTCTCTCTGACAAATAAATAAATAAAATCTTTTAAAAAAATGAAAAATTACATATTCATGGATTTAAACGTACATAATATGTGTCAATTCATTGCAATTGTTAGCTTTATTGAAGCTCAAATTGTACCATCATTCGTCAGTAGGAGCCTCTTTAAATTGGTACTGTAAGGGAGGAAAAGAAATTTTTTTTCCTCTACCCATTTTGGGTTCTCTGGCTTGCACCCAATAAAATACATTAACAAAAGACAGATTAACAAGAGAAAAACAAACAAATTTATTAACATGTGCATCGTGCATACACATGGGAGTACTCAGAGACCAGTAACTCGAAGAGGTAGTTAAAAACTAGGCTTATATAGCATCTTAAAAAAAAGAACAATAAATTTTTAGAGAAGTGACAAGACAAAGGAAAAGAACTTTGAGCTTCTGGGGGTGGCAAATTGTGAGAAGGCAAATATATGGAGAAACTAATGGTAGATAACAGCTAATTTCAGCAAGGTTTGTTATGTAGTTTCCTCTGATGCTGTCTCTGTGCTAATAAAGGTCTACAGTTGTCTCCAGTGATTAACTTCTGTCCTTCTTGATAGAGAGGGCAAAGGAGGACACTTTTAGAAACTTATATCCTGCTTTTAGGCAAATAAGAGGAGGGCAGAGAGCTTTTGTATCTGTTTCTCCTCAATTGCCTTCAGCTTAAGAAAGCTTACATACCTTCTAGAAAAATAAGAAATAAATTTGTAAAGAAATGACAAGACAAAAGGGGTTTGGGCTAGGAGCAGTAAATTGTAGGAAAGTGACTAGAAGATATATGGAGGGAAAACTAGTGGAAGATAAGGGTTATTTTAGTAAGTTTGTTTGTACAGACCCACTCAGTGTCAATTACCAGTCTCTGGTGATAAGTGTGTTCTTTTATTCCTGGTAAAAGGTAGAGGGTACTTTTCTCATGGGAAATTTTATGGCCTGCTTTAGGTAGAAAAGGGAGGGGTGGTCAGAGAGCCCTTCCTGTTTCTAAAGCATCTTTAGCTCAAAATAATCAATATACCAAAGTGGCATAATTTGGGGTGGCATGTCCCAAACTCTTTCATGCCTAAGTGGCATATTCTCCTGCTCTTTAGTACCTGAGTCCTTTAGATATGACCCTAGTAGTCTTTTAAAAAATACATATTATTTTACTTTTTATTATCGAAATTTTCAAACATACACACAAGTAGAAAGAAGAGTATAATGAACTCTGTTTACCTGACATCCAGTTTCAATAATTATCAATATACTGCCAATCTTGCTTCATCTGTACTTACACATACCCTATTCCTTCCCAATTATTGTTATTATTTTTAGAGCTTTTTTGAGGTATAACTTACATACCATAAAATTCGCACACCACTGTGTGAGATTCAATGACTTTATTCAATTTATAGAGTTGTGCCACCATCACCACAATATAGTCTTGAAACATTTCTACCACCCAAAAATGTTGCCTTATGGTTATTTGAGAAAGGGTGTGTAGAGGAGGAAAAATAATTTTCCCTTTACCTTTCTAAGTTCTTGGGTAAGACCCTGTCAAAGACTGATTAACGAGAAAGAAACATACATACGTGTATTAATGTGTACACTTCACATATACATGGGAGATACCCAGAGGAAAATGAGTAATTCCTCAAACTTGGGTAATTTTTCATTCATTGTACTATGTCCTCAGGGAACCCTCTCAATTTTCTTGCAAATTTTAAAAATATTATTTATTTGGAAATCTTTTTTGCCCCATTTTTATAGTTCCCCAGTTCTGGAAGTTCTGCGCTTGAGTTTGAGTTTCCCCAAAAGCAAACATTCAAACCCTAGGGAAAAAATTTCAAATTCAAATACATTTCTTTTAAAAGACTGAATCACAGTATAACTTGTTATTAGAGATCTACCCCTTTTTAAAACTTTTTAGAGGCATAATTTACACAAGGTGCACAAATCTTGTGTACAGTTGTTCTTTGCTTTTAAAAAATTTACCTTCCAGCGTATACGACACCACCGAGAGGAAGATAATGGAAAATTTCCATCACCATAGGATGTTCCCTCAGGTCCCCTGGCTGTCAATACTCCCTAAAGCAACCATTGGCCTGACTTTGTCATTATTTTGGCTTGTTCTTGAACTACACATATATGTGAAGTTCTAGTCCACTCTTTTTAACGGCTTCTTAATATTATATAACGTATACACCACACTTTAAATATTCCCTAACTGAGCACTTATTTCCAATATTTATATTATGAATACCGCAAGGGGCGTGCTTGTCATACTTCCACAGGAGGGAGGCATGGTGGGCTGAGAGCTCCCTCGCTTCTCCGGCCCAGCGGAATCTCCCGTCTCGCTGTACCGCCACACCTTGCCTCCGAAACCTACCAGCACTGTACCCAAGAGACCCGGATTACAACAGCAGTCCGCTTCTACTGCGCTCCCGGAACTGGCGCGGTGGTAACTCCCGCTGTTTCCGCTGCTGAGGGGGCGGGGCTGGGGCCGCCCTGCCGTCGCCGTCGTGGTCGCGGGCTGATGACGCACTGCGCCGCGTGCTCCCCCACGTGTGCTGCAGTTCTCCCGGTGTCTGCGGGGCAGCCGGGGTGCTTTCCCTGGGGGCGTAGTTGCTGGCACCTCCGGTGCGGGACCTCAGCGGCTCGGGGGCTCCGAGCGCTAAGTAGGGAGCGCTGGTGGCCGCCGGGGCAGAGGGCCTGCCGTCATGGAGCACCTTTTCCTGGAGGTGGCGGCCGCGCCGCTATGCTTACTCGCTGCCAAGAACGAGAAGAGCCGCAGCGAACTGGGCAGGTTCTTGGCCAAACAGGTAAAAGAAGGAGGGAGAGGGAAATTGCCGGGCAGACCCCGGCCGCCCCCCTCGCGCGTGCCCTGCAGCCCTGAGCGAGACGCGCTACTTTTAAGGGAAGAGAGTAGCGGCGTTCTGTCACCCTGGACCCCTCCCCAGGGCTGGCCGGGGGCAGAGACGTCCACGCGTATTTGAGGAAATTGGAAGAAGCCTTTTGTGTTTATCTGAGAGACCCTTCCGTCCTCTCCACCAGCCGACCACCCTGCAGCACTCTGTGGCAGACGTGGCCTTCCGAAAGAAATGTGGTTTGTTTTTCTGTAATTGAGGTTCTATCTTTGCCGTTTTGACATGTGTATTACTCTAGTGTGCCAAGTCTAAGCCACCCCTGTTAGTCTGGGTGACTGTTTTTCTTTTCTGCCCCATCCCATAGTTTTGGCCAGCTGACACGTATTGATGGCGTTCTTGCTTTGCGTGAGGCACGGTGTGGTTCTGTGAGGAGACAGAAATTCGTTACGATCTCTGCCCCCAGGGAATTTAGCATCTATTTTTGGAGAGAGTTCATAAACACAAAACAACTGAAGGGCAAAGCAAGACAGCTAGTGCTAACTGTGTGACATTAACCATAGGCATTATTAGGTGAATTAGAGTCTTCTAGGACATGGGTTTTTGACCTTTTAAGAGCCTTCCCTCGACTCCCTACTGTCTGAGTTGAGGACCTTTATCATGCATTTTTTTCACGTTGCATTTTAATATCCTATTTTATGCTTCCTCACCCCCAATATCTTTGAGCTTCTTGAGAGTAGAAAATGGGTTTTTTTTTCTTCTAACTCCAGTATCTATAACTTATTTATTCAGTCATAAATGCGTTGTGTATATATCCCATTGCTTAGGAAGCAACGAGAGTATTTTGGGTCTGGAGCAGCCGAGAACTAACATGAGAGGCATTTCTGTTTGGTGACAGCAAACTGAAAATCTAAAGGGGAGGGAGGAGTCAAAGATCTTGGGGTTTCTGGCTTCTGAGATCCAGTGAAGGGAATCACTAAACAAATGGTGAGCTGTAGAAAGAAAACTGAGTTTTGATGGGTTGGACTAAGAAGAGAGATAATCAGTTTGTATGAGCTGAGCTTCTGGTGACAGGCTCCTGGGTTATGTATTGTTGCTGGAGGTATTTTTTGTAAGTGGGCTTTAGAATTCAAAGCACAAATTCTGAATCTGGGGATCATGGACCAGCAACAGGAGATTTATGTTTCCACGCCACTGTAACTGGATGTAAAATTGTTTATGTTTTGGGAGTAGGGTGGGGAAATGGTTTGTAGTCTTTAATAGATAAAGTTTTAGAGAATCTGACACACATAAGTGTGAGAACTCATTTGGATTCTGAGATTGTATAGAAATAGTATTGGACTTGAAAGCTACTCGAAAGTTCAGTTGAATTAAGGAGATTAGGACACCTTTGCTTCTCCCTTTTCTTTGCTTCACATTGTCAAATTCTGTCCTATCTGAGACGTCTTTCAGGCTTGTTCCTTGAACCATTCTCAGTAACCATAATCATTTCAAGACTTTCACTCACAAGAATTGATTGTGTCGCCATTCTCTTTTTCTCCTATTTTTGGAAACAAAACAATTTTTATTGGAGAGCAAAGACTTTTGAAAACATGATTCCCATTGCAGTTGAGATCTGAAGTAAGAATTTTTTTAGGATTGTGTTTGTTTTTATGTTCTTTATCTCAGCTGGTGACACCACCTTCTCTCTATCCAGTCACTTTAGAGAACTGAGTGTCCTCATTCCTTTCACTCCTTTTCCTTCACATATGGCCAAGTCTTCCATGTTTTATTTATTCAATATTGAATCTATTCCTTCCTTTTCATCCCTACTACCACCACCATCCTATAGTTCTGACTCCATTCCCATGTGTGTGTTTTCCAACATCTCCAAGCAATTCTCAGACACAAGCTAGGTGTCTTAAAATTTAACTCAGTTCTGACACTGTCTACCTGGAGATAGCATCAGATCCCACATGTTAGGGGTTCAGTCCTACAAAACTGTCCCCCACCCCCAATTCAGATGCCAATTAAAAGTCCAGGTTGTCAGGTAGGAGGATGGGTTAGCCTGGTGTTGGGTATTAAAGAGGGCACGCTCTGCATGGAGCACTGGGTGTTATACGCAAACAATGAATCATGGAACGCTACATCGAAAACTAATGATGTAATGTATGGTGATTAACATAACAATAAAATTAAAAAAAAAAAAAAAGTCCAGGTTGTCACCTGCACTTCTGACCAACTGGCTGTGGATTGGAAGTTCCTACAACCCCCTCCTTGGATTTGATTAAATTGCTAGAGTGGCTCACAGAACTCAGAGAAACATTTTACTTACTAGATCAATGGTTTATTATCAAAGGATATAATTCAGGGCGCCTGGGTGGCTCAGTCATTAAGCGGCTGCCTTCGGCTCGGGTCATGATCCCAGGGTTCTGGGATCGAGTTCCACATCAGGCTCCCTGCTCAGCGGGAAGCCTGCTTCTCCCTCTCCCACTCCCCCTGCTTGTGTTCCTGCTCTTGCTGTCTCTGTCAAATAAATAAATAAAATCTTTAAAAAAAAAAAAGGATATAATTCAGCAGTTGCCAGATGGAAGAGATGCATAGGATAAGGTATGTGAGAAGGAGTGCAGAGCTTCCATGCCCTCTCCAGAGGTGACACTTTTTTTTTTTTTTAAAGATTTTATTTATTTATTTGACAGAGAGAGATAGCGAGAGCAGGAACACAAGCAGGGGGAGTGAGAGAAGGGAGTAGCAGGCTTCCCGCCGAGCAGCCTGATGTGGGGCTCGATCCCAGGACCCTAGGATCATGATCAGAGCCGAAGGCAGACACTTAACGACTGAGCCACCCAGGCGCCCAAGAGGTGACACTTTCTCCACATATCCATGTCTTCACGGACTTGGAAGCTCTCCTGATCAAGTCCTTTTGGGTTTTTATAGAGACTTCATTACATAGGTATGGTTGATGAAATCTTTAGCCATTAGTGTTGGAACTCAGTGTCCAGCCCCTGGCCTGTGCAGTGGAGGTGGGGGTAGGACTGAAAGTTCCAACACTGTAATCATTTGGTTGGTTCTCGGGACAACCAGTCCCCATCCTTGGGTCTTTCCAAAATTTACTACCTTTGGGCACCTGGCTGGCTCAGTTGATAGAGCATGCAACTCTTTATCTTGGGTAGTGAGTTCAAGCACCATGTTGGGCTTAGAACTTACTTTAAAAACCAATAAAAAGACCCTTAAATTCATGTCCTTAACATAACAACCTAACAAAGGACACCTTTATCACTCTCCTCACAGGAAATTAATTCCAAGGGTTTTTAAGAAAATGTACTATTATAAATCATGGGGAGTCTGGGTGGCTCAGTCTGTTAAGCATCCCACTCTTGGTTTTGGCTCAGGTTGAGATCTCATGGGTGGTGAGATCAAGCCCTGGTCCCACTCTGCTCAACCAGAGAGTCTGCTTGAGGATTCTGCCCCTCTGCCCCTCCCCCCACATGTGCACGAAGCTCTCTTTCTTGCAAATAAATCTTTAAAAAAATGCTTTATAAATGATAATATCACGCATCCCTTACCTCCTTGATCACTGTCTGTGTTCAGGAAGAGCAGAGTGCTTAAGATACTGGAACTGAAGTATGGCTGAAGAGCAAATCTATTCTCTTAATTCCTTTTGGGGCCTTGAACAAGTTACTTAACTCTCCTGAGTCTCAGTTTCTTGATACATTACATATGGCAGCTGCTAAATAGTTGCAAGGACTCCGGTTCTGCTGCTAGCTTTGTGACCTTAACCCCTTTTTTATTTTTCAGTTTCCTTATCTGTAAAATGGGGATAATATTACCACTTTATGGGTTGCTGGGAGAATTAGATGCCTAGACTATTGTAAGCACTGTTTATAAAAAGTGGTTAATTATTATTGCTATAAATAAGATTGTTGTAAGATCTAGATAATGCATGTGAGGAGCTTACTAAAGTGCCTGGCACAGAGTAAATAATCCGTACATGTGAGCTTTAATAATAATAATAATTTTTAAAAACCACTTTATTGAGATACATTTCACATACCTTATACTTCATCCATTTATTTAAGTGTACAGTTCAGTGGTTTTTGCTATGTTCACAGATATGTGCAACTGTTACCACAGTTTTAGACTGATATTTAGACATTTTTCTTTTTTTTTTTTTAATTTTTAAAAAAACTTTATGTAAGTAATCTCTACACCCAATGTGGGGTTCAAACTCATGACCCTGAGATCAAGAGTTGCATGCTCTTTTCGACTGGGCCAGTGAGGCGCCCTGACATTTTCATTATTTCAAAAAGAATCCCCGTATCTTTTAGCTAACCGCATTCCCCCCCACCCCCACCCCTCCACTGCATTGCTGTGCTCTCCCAAATCCCCCCAGGCAACCACTAACTTACTTTTTTTCTCTCTAGGTTCCCTATTCTGGTCATTTAATATAATTATCATTAATAAGTCATCTGAATCTGTCCCCATTTGTATAAAAGCTCCCCATTGTCTCCAGAATAATAATCCAAGCTTTCTAAAGTGGTATATGGTATATGAGGTGTTTTTTAGTTTTTGAAATTTTTAAACTTTAAAAGTTTCTTTAAAAAAAGAAAAGGTTTATTTATTTAATCTCTACACCCAACATGGGGCTTGAACTCATGATCAAGAGTCTCATGTTCTTCCGAATGAGCCAGCCAGGTGCCCCCAAAATAAAAATTTATTAAAAGGAACTGTTTTTTGTTTTCTTTTTCCTGTCAACCTTATTTCCATTTTTTGTTTCAAGTATTTTTTAATCCAGCCTACTGGTTCTCAACTGGGGTAATTTTGCCCCAAGGGCAAATCTGGAGACATTTTTGGTTGTCCCAACTGGTGGTGGTGGGGTTGCTTCTAGCATATAGTGTTTAGAGGCCAGCGATGTTGCTAAATATGTTACAATGTATGGGATAGCCTCACAAGGTATCATCCAGCTCCAAATATCAGTAGCGCAAAATTAAGAAAGAAACCTCAAATATATGTACACCTAATAACAGAAGATCAAAATATGTGAATCAGAAATTGACAGAAGGGGTGGCTCAGTCGTTAAGCATCTGCCTTCAGCTCAGTTCATGATCCCAGGGTCTTGGGATCAAGCCCTGCATAGGACTCCCTACTCTGTGGGAAGCCTGCTTCTCCCTCTCCCACTCCCCCTGCTTGTGTTTCCTCTCTCACTGTGTCTCTGTCTGTCAAATAAAGAAATAAAATCTTAAAAAAAAAAAAAAAGTGACAGAAGAGGAAAAACAGGCAAATTCGCAATTACAATTGGAGACTTTGACATTCTATCCTGACAAACTGATAGAACAAATACAGAAAATCACTAAGCATGTGGAAGGCCCACTATCAATAAACCTGACCTATTTGACATTTATGAGTGCTGTGCCTAATAACAATAGAATACATGTTCTGCTCATCTGGAACATTCACCAAGATAGAGCATATTCTGAGCCATTAAACAAGTCTCAATAAATTTAAGAGAATTAAAATCATACTTGGGATATTCAGTGACCCCACTGGAATTAAATTAGGGGAAAAAAGCCCCAAAAAGATACTGGCAAAATCCCTAAATGTTAGAAATTGAAAAACAAAATTAGAGGGGAAAAAAAAGATGGTTAAAGGAAAATCACTGGGAGAATCAGAAATTTTTTTTTTTTAAAGATTTTATTTGAGGGGCGCCTGGGTGGCTCATTCGATTTAAGCGACTGCCTCCGGCTCGGGTCGTGATCCCAGGGTCCAGGGATTGATCCCCACCACCGGCTCCTTGCTCAGCGGGGAGTCTGCTTCTCCCTGCATGCTGTTCCCCCTGCTTGTGCTTGTGCTCTCTCTTGCTTGCTCACTCTCTCTGTATCAAATAAATAAAATCTTTAAAAAAAAAAAGATTTTATTCGAGAGAGAGAGCACAAGCTGTGGGGAGGGCAGAGGAAGAGGGAGAAGCAGACTCCCCCACCGAGCAGGGAGCCCGACGAACATGGGACTCAATCCCAGAACCCTGAGATCATGACCTGAGCCGAAGGCAGATGCTTAAATGACCGAGCTATCCAGGCATCCCCATGAAAGTATTTTGAACTGAATAATTTAAATGAATTGTGGAATGCGGCTAGAGCAGTATTTAGAGGGAAATTCATAACATTTTCAAAACATTGAATTTTTTTTTGTTTGTTTTTAATTAGACCCCATGCCCAGTGTGGAGCCCAACACAGGGCTTGAACTCTTGACTTCAAAATCCAGAGTCACATGCTCTATCGACTGAGCCAGCCAGGCGCCCTATAACATTAAATACTTGTATTAGGAAAGAAACATTTGAAATCAGTGATATTTTTTAAGCTTTCACCTTAGAGAATTAGAAAAGGAAGAGCAAATTAAACTCAAAATAAGTAAAAGAAAGACAATAATAAAGGTAAGAGTAGAAATTAGTGAAATAGAAAACGGACAAACAATAGAGCAATCCAGTGAAACCAGAAGGTGAGTCTTTGCAAAGACTGATCAAGAAGAAACAAATAATGCAATATATGTTAAGAAAAAAAGAAGAAGAAGAAGAAGAAGGTAGCGGGAGGGGAAGAATGAAGCGGGGGAAATCGGAGGGGTAGACGAACCATGAGAGACGATAGACTCTGAAAAACAAACTGAGGGTTCTAGAGGGGAGGGGGGTGGGACGATGGGTTAGCCTGGTGGTGGGTATTGAGGAGGGCACATTCTGCATGGAGCACTGGGTGTTGTGCACAAACAATGAATCATGGAACACTTCATCTAAAACTAATGATGTAATGTATGGGGATTAACATAAGAATAAAAAAAAATAAAAAAAAAAGAATAAATGGGAAAGATCCAAACTACTAGGAATGAAAATGCCACTGTTAACAGATTCTAAAAAGAGTAAAAAGATAGGTGATTAATATGAACAATTTTATGCTAATAAATTAAGCAGTTTAGATCAAAGAGTGTTTGAAGAATACAAACTACCAAAGTCCACTCAAGAAAAACAAGCTAGGAATAGAACACAAGTTAGGAATAGAACAAAATTTCCTCAAGCTGATACAGAGCATTTACAAAAATGGAGAAAAGATTGAACAGATGATAAATGAGTGGCTATTAAACACTTGAAGAAATTCTAAACATCTTTGATGATATCTTTGATGATAGCTAGAAACAGTGAAGTAGTGAGGATAGCTATCAACATGCAAATGGGTAATAAAGTTGTGGTTTGTTCATAGTGAAAAATTAGTAATAAAATGGAATAAATTACTGAAGCATTTAATTACACGGATGATTGTCAAAAGCATTATGCTGAGCAAAATAAATTGGACAGAAAAGAGCATGTACTATATGATTAAATTTGTTTATTTATTTTAAGATTATATTTATTTATTTGACAGAGAGAGACAGTGAGAGAGGGAACACAAGCAGGGGGAGTGGGAGAGGGAGAAGCAGGCTTCCCGCGGAGCAGGGAGCCCGATGCGGGGCTCGATCCCAGGACCCTGGGACCATGACCTGAGCCAAAGGCAGATGCTTAACGACTGAGCCACCCAGGCGCCCCAATATATGATTAAATTTATATAAAGTTGTAGACTAGTTTAATCTGTGGTCATAAAATCATATTATTAGTTGCCTGTTGGTAAGGGGATTGATTGCCAAGGAACATAAGGGAACTTTGGGTTTGATACTTTAACTGGGTGGTGGTTACATGGGTGGGTACATATGTCAAAACTCATCAAACTGGGGTGCCTGGGTGGCTCAGTCATTAAGTGTTTGCCTTCAGCTCAGGCCATGGTCCCAGGGTCCTGGGATCGAGCCCCGCATCGGGCTCCCTGCTCAGCAGAAGCCTGTTTCTCCCTCCCCCATCTCCCTGCTTGTGTTCCCTCTCTTGCTGTGTCTCTCTCTGTCAAATAAACAAAATCTTTAAAAAAAAAAAACTCATCAAACTATAAATGGGTGCATTTTATTGTATGTAAAGTATATGTCAGTGAAGATTTATGTATGTATGTATGTATGTATGTATGTATTTAAGTTGGTTTTTAGAAAGCTAAATATCTGAGGGCACCTGGCTGGCTCAGTTGGTAGAGCATGCAACTCTTGATCTTGGGGTCAGGAGTTTGAGCCGCACGTTGGGCATAGAGTTTACTTTTTTAAAAAAAGACTGAATATCTATTTATTCTTTTTTTTTTTTTTAAAGATTTTATTTATTTGACAGAGAGACACAGCCAGAGAGGGAACACAAGCAGGGGGAGTAGGAGAGGGAGAAGCAGGCTTCCCGCAGAGCAGGGAGCCCGATGTGGGGCTCAATTCCAGGACCCCAGGATCATGACCTGAGCCGAAGGCAGACGCTTAACAACTGAGCCACCCAGGCGCCCCAATATCTATTTATTCCAACCTGGTTTTCCAGATTACCTTTTTTTTTTTCAAGATTTTATTTATTTATTTGAGAGAGTGAGCTGGGGAAGGGGTGTAGGGAGAGGGAGAGAGAGAACCTCAAGCAGACTCCATGCTAAGCGTGGAGCCTGATGCAGGGCTTGATTCTGAGACCCTGAGTCACCCAGGCACCCCTACTGTATACTTTTTTAAATGATATCTTTAGTGGGCTTGTTTATAGGGACATTCGGCAGTTGAAAATGTCATATCATGCTCCTGTGAATCATGACCAAATCTGTTAAATTTCCTTGTAGGACTAATATTGATAGAAATTGTTCCAATGTAACCTCTCTCCCCCATCAGTGCTTTATTCAGAATTAGTTGTTTTATGAGTGAATGCCCTTATATTTTGGAAGATTTCATAAGAGGTCAGGTGTAAGGTGACCTTTTCTGAGAGATAATTTTGGAAAAAATTGTTAAATTTTTGCATATGGTATTTAGGTTGTATTCAAGCTGCACTCTTATGGATAACTTTAGTGTGCAACTCCTTAGGATAAATACATAGCATTGGATTTGCTGGGTCAGAGGGTATGACCCTTAAGCAGTTTAAAACCTGAGGTCCCATTGTCAGTAGCAAGGTTGTATAGATCTGCATGCACACTAGCAACATGAGACCTTTTACACACTTTTTCAGTTTTCCTTGTTACTCTTATGGACATTCTGAGCCCAGGCACTAGAATTTTGTGGTCTGTTTCATCTTGCATATCAAAGTGTGGCTGTCTCCTTTGGATTCTGTTTTGTTTATTTATTAGAGGTTGAAGCCTTCATAGGGATATCCTCATTCATTTTCTGGAATTGATTTCTCTCTATCCTTTCTTCAAGAGAGTTGGCAATTTTGCATACTAACTGTAAGGTTTTTGTTTTGTTTTTTCCCCATGTAATTTCTGTTTTCCTTCAAGAGCAAAGGAACTGGGGGAAACACTGGATTCTCTGGGAAATATTGAGACCATGAAACAAATTATTTTTCAGGAAAGCTATGTAGCATTTTACGTGGAATTCAGGTATCAGTCCTATCGCTCAAACCCCAGTGCGCTCTTTGTTACAGCCTTTTACTTTAAATTCACTGTAATCTTCTATTGCAAAAACCCCCATTGTGTTTTATAAGATAAATTCACTTATGAAATCTGGAAATTGGTTGTTTTGATTCCAAACTAGGATTTTTGCTTTTCTGCAGCAGTACAAATGAGTAGCATTTATATAGATACATTGTTTTGCCTTTCTCTCAGGTGTGGACACCTCAAGATCGCCAGTGTATCCTGAATACCTTAGCCCAATTACTTCTGGATAAAGACTGTACTATGCTGGTTGGTCGCCAGCTGCGCCCTCTTCTTCTGGATTTGCTGGAAAGGAATGCTGAGGCCATTAAAGCCGGAGGTCAAGTCAACCACGATCTACACGAACGGCTCTGTGTGTCAATGAGCAAACTCATCTGTAACCATCCTGATGTCCTCCCGTGAGTAACAGTTTTTTCTTCGTATTTCTCCTTGAGGTAGTAGAACCAGCTGTCTACTAGGAAGTAAAGGAGGAGTCTGAGTTGAGAAGAAGGAAAGAAGGGAAATATAAGAAAGAAGAAAGGTAAGTGGTATTGTTTTATGAAAATGATCACAACAGAATCCCTTTATCCAGCTCAGTTTAATGACCATTTACTATGTTCTTTTAAGTCTTGGACATCAAGACAGGCCTGGAAAAATGGCTAAGACATGTTCCCTGCCTTCAAGGATTGTATCATCTGGTGAGACATCCATATAAGGCGATTTAATTGTATTTACTTATTTATTTTCAAAGATTTTATTTATTTGTCAGAGAAAGAAAGAGTGTGCACAAGCAGAAGGAGCCGCAGGCCAGGCTCCCATCTGAGCAAGGAGCCCGACGCAGGACTCAATAAGAACTTTCATTCTAGGAGCGCCTGGGTGGCTCAGTCATTGTCTGTCTTTGGCTCAGGTCATGATCCCAGGGTCCTGGGATCGAGCCCCGCATCGGGCTCCCTGCTCTGTGGGAGGTCTGTTTCTCTCTCTCCCACTTCCCCTGCTTATGTTCCCTCTCTCGTCTCTCTCTGTCAAATAAATAAATAAAATTAAAAAAAAAACAACTTTCATTCTAAAGTTGAATAATATCTGTGCACTAATAAGAGTATCTCTCTCTTTTTTAAAGATTTTATTTGAGAGAGAGAAAGTGCGTGCGCACGAGCCTGTGCAAGTGGGGAGGGTCAAAAGGGGAGGAAGAAGGAGAGGGAAAAAGAATCTGAAGCGGATTCTCCACTGAACGGGCAGCCTGATGCGGGACTCGCTGTCAGGACTGTGAGCCATCCAGGTGACCCTAAGAGTATCTGTTATATCCATCTCTTATTTATTAGTTTTCATCAACATAATAAGTACACTTTGGCTTTCTTGGAACTATGATCTCTAATCTGGTTCTTGAATGAAGGGTATAAGAAATGAAGGCTTGGGAGAAAGCCATAATTTGTATGAGCTTTTCTAAAAGGGGAGGGAAAAAATAAGCCCAGGTTGATGGAACTAGAAAATACACAGCAAATATCAATGTCAAACTTGGTAATTAGGAACATATGCTGTGGGTTGATTGAGGTTGAGATTGTGGCCTCACTTAGTGCTGTAATCATTTAGATGTACTTGTCTGTGGTACCATTTCATAAGGTATGCCAACTATCCTGTACTTACCATTTGAGATTGACGTGTGGGTAACTTGAACCCCATTTCTCCTAAGCCTTTGTGGTAGAGTGCTTCTGGATTGTGTTTGAGAATCATTAAAATGATGGATTAGTTATGTCTGATTTCCCATCCGCTTCAAGTTTTATGTTATTATTAAATGCACGTGAGCACACCCCTATTTTTTCTTCTTTTCATTTTGCCAAGGCTGTATATTTTATTTACGCTCCCATCTCATTCCAAAAATTATATAATGCAGTTTACAAAAGTGCCTGTGATAGAGTAATTTAAAAACAAGCAAAAAAAAAGAGCTGTGTATAAACGAATCAATGCATGTTGTACAATAAACTATAGACAATGATGTAGAATGAGATTTTGATTTTTAGTTTTAAGAAGTATAGCTGATTGGGCTCCTGGGTGGCTCAGTTGGTTAAGCGACTGCCTTCGGCTCAGGTCATGATCCTGGAGTCCCAGGATGGAGTCCCGCATCGGGCTCCCTGCTCAGCAGGGGGTCTGCTTCTCCCTCTGCCCTCTTCCTTCTCGTGCTCTCTGTCTCTCATTCTCTCTCTCTCAAATAAATAAATAAAATCTTAAAAAAAAAAAAAAGAATTATAGCTGATTAATTCAACATGTGCCCCAAATTTCCTCTGTAGAGGAAATATACCTAATGTATTAGGAATATACCAAATATATTTAGATAGGATCCCCCAATTTTAGTTGAATCTTTTATATATCCTATATTAGATAGGATATAGTATATAGTCATAGGAGACCCTTCTTTTAAGCTCAGGGCCACATCATGTGGGTAAAAAAGTCAAATATAATGGGTTATTGATTTTGCAAACAATTGAATATTATACGCTAATGGAGGTGTGTGAGCCAAATACTTAAGGGGAGGAGGAAAATCACTAAAGAGGAATGAATGTTTTCCTCTTGGAAATCAGAGAAAATTTTGTACTGTGGCAGATTGTGGAGGAAAAGCAAGGAGAGGAAGAATGAAGAGAAAAGAAATAGGATAGCAGTGAAAATCTAGGGAAAAAAAAGAGACTGAAGAGAAGGTACTCAGTCTCCCTAGGGTCCTAATGCTTGCCATTCATTTATGTGTACATACCTCTTTCTGAGCTCAAGGTGTTGTTTGAGGCTTCCATGTGGTACTTCAGTGGTCTTAAGCATTTCTTTCTTTTCCCTTATGCTATTTGTTCATTACTAGGTGCCCCCCCAGCTTTATTTAGATAACAATTGAAATATATTTTTCTTGACATATAACATTGTATAAGTTGAAGCTATATTACATAGTGATTTGATACATGTATATATTGTAAAGTATTTACCATAATAAGGTTAGTTAACACATCTTTCACCTCACATAATTACCATTTTGTTGCTGTTTGTTCGTACTGTTTTTGCATCTAGAATCCTCAAACATATGTTTTACTCTGACAGATTCTTTGTCAGGACTCTGGGAAAGCAATCCCAGTGTGTTGATGCGTTCTCTATTCTAACATATTAGTTAGGTTTCCAAGTTCTTTTTTTTCCTTGATTTTATTTTTTAAAGTAATCTCAACACCCAACATGGGGTTTGTACTCACAACCGTGAGATCAAGAGTCGTACACTCTAGCCAGGTGCCCCAGGTTATTTTTTAATTTTTGACATATAATATGACATTGAACATCCTTGGGCATGAAATTTGTGGATCTGTAGTGGTGATTAGGAATGTGGATTTTAAAACAATGGTGTTGTTTTAGTAATAATATATACTTATACAGGATTTTATAGTGTTTAAGTATGTAGGTATATGTTTTTAATCTTTTTTGCATTTAGTGGTGGACCACTTCCTCTTTTTTTTCCTTAAGTTTTATTTATTTACTTTCTGCACTCAGTGTGGGGCTTGAACTCACAACCCCGAGATCAAGAGTCATATGCTCTTCCGACTGAGCCAGTCAGGCACCCTTTAATCTTTATATTGTAACATCTTCAGTAACATCATTGTAAAATCTTATTTAAATCTTTAGAGAGGTTAACTAAATTGTTCTAAGTGTCAGAGCCAGAACTGGACCACAGGTCTTATTTCTAGATGCTGGGAAGACTGTGATGAGTTGCCCAAGTGAGTGGCCCATCCAAGGTTAGATGTTTAACTGGATGGTATTCCTTGTTCCATTTTGGACCTTATGACTCTTCATCTTCTCCGGGAAAGAGACCCTTCTCCTCAGTCTTTGAATATTCTCTAGGGAAAAAAACTAATGTTATTCTCTGGCTAAAGATGCTTTATTGGTCCATCCGTCATTGCTTAACCAACTGAGCCACCCAGGCATCCCATCCGTCATTGCTTAGATCAGAATTTTAGAGCACTCCTTGAAAATGATGGGTCTTTAGAGAAAAGGGTGATGTAGTCGAGTAAGTTTGGAAGAGAATATTGACCAGTCTCCCTTATGTATACTTAGAGTGGACCAAAATTCTTTTCTTCCCATTGCTGCACAAATGTAGGGTCATTGCCAGTGCACTCTGCTCATTTCCCCCTATTTTCCTCAAAGACCCCCTGGTCAGGTTGACCATTTGGTTACTGCTTCTCTGCCTGCATGCTTGTTACTGCCCACCTAGTCCCACATGTGCTGCCAACATCAGCTGCCTTCCACTCCAGCTAGTGGAATACCAGCCTCTCTTCCCCCAAAGAGTTATTGTACTCATTCTGACAACATCTTTGTGAAGAAAAAAATGTCCTGTTTTTTTTCCCTTAATTATAAAAGTAATAAATTTAAATTATAATACAGAATTGCAAAAAGCAAAAGTCTTCTTCACCCTGAAATCCTACATTTTAGGGATAACTGTTATTAGTAGTTTCGTATATTTCCTCCCAAATCTCTTTTCTTTTTCTTACTCTGCCAGGTCTCTTCTGAGCAACAGCTGAATCTTCTAAGTCTCATATGTCCAGTCTCATTCAGAATATCGCAAGTGTTAATTTACCAAACCTCTATTCCTGTTTGCCTGGCTTGCTTGTGGAAGTCCAAGCCTTCCCACCCATCTCCTGAATTCGCATTATTCCCCAATTACAGTTTTATATTTGGGGATTTGTTGAGCCAGGAATCTGGGGTATACTTCCTTGGTGCTTCAGTACAAGGTGCTCTGGAAAACAGATTCAGATGGCTCCTGCAGCTGCTCTGTCACATTCCCAATGGGCTCTTGGGGGATTCTGTTACCACTAGTTTACCAAGTTATTATAAAAGAATGCAGTTCAGGAACAGGCTGATGTAAGAGATTGCTTCATATACTAGATTTGGCAGTGATTTTTTGGATGACACCAAAGCACAAACAACAAAAGCAAAAATTGACAAATGGGACATCAAACTAAAAAGCTGATGCACAGCAAAGGAAACAAGGATGTAGAGACAACCTACAGATTGGGAGAAAATATTTGCAAATCATTTGTCTGATAGGGGATCAATATCCAGAATATGTAAAGAACTGTGTGAAGCTTTCTTTCTTTCTTTTTTTTAAAGATTTTATTTATTTATTAGAGAGAGAGAGAGAGAGAGTGTGTGTGTGTGTGTAAGAGAGAGTGAGTGCGGG
The DNA here is from genome assembly GCF_029215605.1 of Mirounga angustirostris. NCBI lineage: Eukaryota > Metazoa > Chordata > Mammalia > Carnivora > Phocidae > Mirounga > Mirounga angustirostris. The sequence goes on along the minus strand of NW_026991716.1, from coordinate 76,876,329 downwards.
GAGTGGCAGGAAAGATTCCCAAGCAGACTCTGTGCTGAGCATGGAGCCTGACGCAGGGCTCAGTCTCACGTCCCTGAGATCGTGACCTGAGCCTGAACCAAGAGTTGGACAGTTAACTGACTGAGCCACCCAGTGGCCCCCTGTCCGAAGCTTTTTGTCCTTCTTTTGCAATCTTAGTAAGCTTTCGTTCTGTGCTTCATGAAAATCTGTTCATCTCTTCAGATGCAACCAAAGTGTCTCTTCTGGACTCCCCCAGTTTTAGTTGAATCTTTTTTTTTTGTGCCTCTTGTTGTTCCTGTAAGTGACTATCTTCCTTGTTACTGGGGGAGTCCAGGATAGTATCTCCTTGGTTTTGTATCCCTGGTACTTAACACAGTGTCTGGCTCCCAGTGAGAGGTTCAGTAAATGTTCGTTGAAGTTGAGTGCATTTTTCAGTAGAAAACATGTGGGATAAGTACTTCTGGTTTTTGTATTCTGTCAGATATCTCATGCCATGGTCCTGGTTCCTGAACTTAAACAGCATACCATCTTAGGACTAGGTAGCTTCAGTATTTGTCTCTTTGCTTTCAGACCCTTGGAAATTCCTGTTATATTCTGCTGTCCTATCTCAAAGTGGAGATGTATACTTTGATGTCCTCACCAACAAATGAAAATAATCTCTCTCTTTCTGAAGGTTTGCCCTGAGGTATTTCAAGGACACTTCTCCAGTCTTTCAAAGACTCTTCCTAGAGAGTTCAGATGCTAATCCAGTCCGCTATGGGCGCAGGCGGATGAAGCTCCGGGACCTAATGGAAGCAGCTTACAAGTTTCTGCAGCAAGAGCAGTCTGTGTTCCGGGAGCTCTGGGACTGGAGTGTGTGTGTCCCTCTCCTCAGAAGCCATGATACCTTGGTCCGCTGGTGTGTAGCTGTTGGACTTTTCCTGTGTTTCAAGTGTGGGGATGATGGAGTGTAGAGTTCTGTGCATGAGGAGGGAAAGGAAGCTATGTAAAATGTGTTATTTTTGTTCTGTTACCTTTTGGTACCACTTATTTCCTTTCCTTAATCATGTGTCTCTTTAGTGGAAAATGAGGTGATACTAGTGGAGTTCCACCTTTTTCAGGTTCTATCAAGTGAATTCATCATGCCTGATTTGTGTTTTCTACTCTTAAATGTATTATATTAATTCCGTAAGATTTCCTTTTCTTTTTCTTTTTTAAAGTTTGTTTATTTTAGTAATCTTTACTTCCAGTGTCGAGCTCGAACTCCCCACCCTGAGATCAAGAGTTGCATGCTCTACCAGCTGAGCCAACCAGGCACCCCTAAGATTTCCTTTTTTAGTGTTTAGTTGGCTAGCAAATTTTCTTTATTCTTGAGAATCAGCTGCTTGTTTTGAGTTTATATACTTTGATTTTCTCCAGGTACACAGCCAATTGTCTTGCTTTGGTCACCTGTATGAATGAAGAACATAAGTTATCATTCCTTAAGAAGATTTTTAATAGTGAGGAGCTGATCCATTTCAGGTTGAGGTAAGAAGGAGGATTCCTGGAGATCTTGATGTGGCTTTGCTGTGCGTTAAAGTTATTGATGAGATCCTCATTTTCCTCAGGTTACTAGAAGAGGCCCAGCTGCAGGACTTGGAGAAGGCTTTGGTTTTGGCTAATCCAGAAACCTCCCTTTGGCGTAAGGAGAAGGAGCTGCAGTACTTACAGGGACATCTTGTTTCAGCTGACCTCTCTTCCAGAGTGACTGCCGTCTGTGGTGTGGTGCTGCCTGGGCAGCCACCAGTCCCTGGAGAGCAGGTCTGTTGGCATCAGTAGGGTGTGTGTCCTCTTCCCCTTCTTAAACACTGAGTGTGCTTTTTTTCCTTGGCTGGGCTCTGTGTTATAGGTGTGAGTCAAACTGAGTTTGCCAAATTGCTGTTCCATTTACAGAAGTATTCAGAAGAGATTAAGAAAAATTTACCCAGGGCCTTCTTCTCTGATATTTCCTTTGTCTCTGTTTGATGTTAAATTAGAAACTCTAATGATGCCCATATGAGGCTTTTAACTTCAGCAAAGCTCTTCCATATATTCTCTCTGTGACGTTATGTAGCACATGTTGTGATACCATATTTATGTGAAACAAAGGCAGCATGACTAGCCTGGCGACCCTTGGGCTGCCCTTTGGCAGAGACAGGCCTAGGCCCAAGTATAACTCCCAGCAACTTTTTTCTGTCATAACATTCTTTTTGCTCATCGTATCGGAGGCTAGTAACTGTAGTGAACTTCCCCCTGCCATATGAAATGAGCTTCTTTCCAAGAAAATGGCTCCAGACCCACACTTTTGAAAGGTTTATAGATGATAATCTAGCTCTGTAATCTGAAACTGTTGGGAGCCAGTCTGTTTTTCCCCAGCAGTCTTTAGTCAGTTGTCACTTTATGTAATGGTCACATTCACCCAGTTTTCTTTTTGGGAGATGTCCTGGTCCTTCCTTGAACCATCGGTTTGTCCATTGGGCAGTACAGTTTTTAAAAAAAGAAGCATAATAGGGGGCGCCTGGCCGGTTCAGTCAGAAGAGCACGTGGCTCTTGATCTTGGAGTTGTGAGTTTGAGCCGCACATTGGGTGTAGAGATTACTTCAAATAAATAACCTTAAAAAATAATAAAAATTAAAATTAAAAAAGGCACAATATGCATTAAAAATGTACATCTTCAATGTACAACTCAGTGATTATTCATAAACTGAAAATATCTATGTAACCAGTACTAGGACAGCAGCACTTCCAGAGGCCCCTGTGTTTCCCTCTAGTCACTAAGATCCTCCCAACCCCAACCCCTCTCCTAACATAGCTTAGGTTTGGGGCATTAGAATTTTAACATAGGGAAGGATTCTAGTTGGGGTGGGCGTGATGTTGAGTAGCAGTGACAAGGCACCGGGGCAGAGGTATGGAATGGTGCTATGGCCTGCTAAATTGGTGAGTGTAACAGTCCTGCAGAGAGTTCGAGCTTCTAGCCCTGGGGCACCTGGGTGGCTCAGTCAGTTAAGTGGTTAAGCATTTGACTTTGGCTCAGGTCAGGATTTCAGGGTTCTGGGATTCAGCCCTGTGTCTGGCTCTGTGCTCAGCAGGGAGTCTGTCCCTTTGTTTCTCCCCTGCTTGTGCTCTCTCTCTCAAATAAGTAAAATCTTACAAAAAAAAAAAGAACTTCCAGCCCTGACTCTCATTTTGTCCTTACGTATCTATAGGGGACTAGCCATGTTTGAGAAGTTATTATTCCTTAAAAGTTCTTAAAATTCCACTTTTCTAAGAGATCTTTTTCCCTATGTTATATTGGGTACATTATTATTTGAAAAACAATTTTTTTAAAGATTTTATTCATTTATTTTAGAGAGAGAGCATGAGCAGGGGAAAGGGCAGAGAGAAAGGGAGAAGCAGACTCCCTGCTGAGCAGGGACCCCCCCCCCCACCGATGCAGGACTTGATCCCAGGACTCTGGGATCCTGACCTGAGCCAAAGGCAGACACGTAACTGACTGAGCCACGCAGGCACCCTGAAAAAAAAATTTTTTTTTTTTAAAGATTTTATTTATTTATTTGAGAGAGAGAGAATGAGAGAGAACACATGAGAGGGGATAGGGTCGGAGGGCAAAGCAGACTCCCTGCCGAGCAGGGAGCCTGATGTGGGACTCGATCCCGGGACTCCAGGATCATGACCTGAGCCGAAGGCAGTCGCTCAACCAACTGAGCCACCCAGGCGCCCCTGAAAAATTTTTTTAATGCAGTAAAATACAACATTTACTGTCTTAAACTTTTTTTTTTTTAATTAAACTCTACTCCCAATGTGGGGCTCAGACTCACAACCCTGAGATCAAGAGTCACATGCTGTACTGACTGAGCCAGTCAGGAGCCCCAATCATCTTAAACAGTTTTAATTGTACACTTCAGTGGTGTTAAATATATTTACATTGTTTTGTAAAAAACTCTAGAACTTTTTCATCTTGCAGAGTTGAAACTCTATACCCATTAAACATGTTGGTAGCACTATTACTATTATTTTTCACTTTCTGTTATGGAAAATGTCAAATATAGTCCAAAGTAGAAATAGTGGTATAATGAATCCCCATGTACCCATCACTTAGTTTCAGTAATTATAAATTCATGATCAGTTACGTTTCATTTATAGTTCTGCACATTCTCTCCAAACCATGCTATTTGAAGCAACTCCCAGATACCACATCATTTCATGCCTAAATATTTCAGTCTATATGTATAAAGGAAAATAACCTAAAAATACCATTATTCTTTATTACACCTGAAAAAAATACAACATTTTTATAATACAAAATATCCTTTTAGTGTCCATATTTCCCTGACTGATAAATATATCATGTGCATTCTTGATCTTAGATATGAAATCCTAGAATGTTGTGAGAGGAAGAAAAACAAATAAAAATTCAGTCGTGAGATGAGGTTTGCCCCCATCCTTTGTGTGTCAACTTTTTTGGCTTCTCAAACTTTGGGAGACTCTCCTTCCATTTGTTAGCAAATTCTGCCAAAAGGAAAAAGATCCTTATTTTGGATAACATACCTGTTGTTACTATAGTTCTGGTACTACTGATTTATTTAGAGGTTTATGTAAAGGTCAGTGGAAACGTTGTAGAAATTAACCTGTGCCCTTTGGAGGAAAGACTGTTGACATGCCTTTTATTTTTCACTTGCCTCCTTAGGCTAGTAATAGGAGTTCTTCTCGTGAACAGGAGCTGACCTTTAGGTCTTATGTACTGGTTGATTCAATCTGCAAAAATCTTCAGACGCTGGCTATGGCAGTGGCTTCTCAGAATGCTGTGTTGTTGGAAGGACCAATAGGATGTGGCAAAACTTCCTTAGTTGAACACTTAGGTGCAATGACAGGTAGACGGAAACCCCCTCAACTTCTTAAAGTCCAGCTTGGAGATCAGACTGACAGTAAGGTAATTAAGAAACAGCAAATTTTGGTGGGTTCGCATGCTTATAAATGTTTGCATTAAAGTATTCTTTTTGCTAAGGGAAAATGAGAATAGTATTGGTCTTCCTCATAACTGATGGGACCATGGTGTAAAAACATCAGGTGCCTGCTTATATCCATATAGAAGTTTAACAGAATTAATCAAAGGCTGTGGCATTGGCATCTTAGATGTGTGGTTTCAGTAATTACTTTATCCTGTTCCTGCAGATGCTGTTGGGAATGTATCGCTGCACAGATGTCCCAGGAGAGTTTGTGTGGCAACCTGGTACTCTGACACAGGCAGCCACAAAGGGACACTGGATCCTTCTGGAGGATATTGACTATGCCCCTTTAGATGTGGTATGTCATTTCACTAATTATTTGCTGATTTCCTGTCTTTTTTTTTTCCCCTAAAGATTTTATTTGTTTATTTGAGCAGGAGAGAGTACTGGGGAGCGGGAGGGCACAGCGAGAGGGAGAAGCAGACTCCCCGCTGAGCAGGGAGCCCAGGGAGCCCTATAGGGGCTTGATCCCAGGACCCTAGGATCATGATCTGAGCCAAAGGCAGAGGCTTAACCGACTGAGCCACCCAGGTGCCCCTGATTTCCTAGCTTTGAAGAGCATTTTGTTAATAGTAATTTGGGGAGATGATTTAAATAACATAGGTGTTTGGGGTGCCTGGGTGGCTCAGTGATCCTAGGGTCCTGGGTTTGAGCCCTGCGTCGGGCTCTGCTCTGCTGGGAGTCTACTTCTCTCTCTCCCTCTGCCCCTCCCCTCTGCTCATGCTCTCTCTCTCACTCTCACTCAAATAAATAAAATCTTTAAAAAAAATAAATAACTTAGGTGTTTGATTAGAGATGATATGTTTTGCGAGAAGCCCATTCATGATTACCTACCTATCTGGTTTGAGGTATGATTACTTAGCTGGTTTTTTGTTTGATAGAAAATTGATAAAGTTCTGCTGGTACTGTTTCATTGAGTACAGTAGCCCCCCTTTATCTGCCGTTCAATTACCCATGGTTACTCGTGGTCTTGAAGCAGATGATCGTCCTGATGTATCATCAGAAGGTCAGTAGTAGCCTAACACTACATCACAATGCTTCAGCCATTTGCCTCACTTTATCTTGTCATGTAGGCATTTTATCATCTCACATCTCCACAGGGAGGGTGAGTACAGTACAATAAGATACTTTGAGAAAGAGACCACATTCACGTAACTTCTATCATAGTGTATTGTTACAGTTATTCTGTTTTATTATTTATTCTTTTTAATCTCTTACCTTGCCAATTTATAAGGTAAACTTTATCATAGGTGTATATGTATAGGAAAAAGCATAGTATATATAGATTTCTGTGTTATCCACAGTTACAGACATCCACTGGGGGTCTTGGAACGTACCTCATGTGGATAAGGGGGAACTACTATAGTTGGATATGTGATCAGTTTCATAACCTTTCTAAGAATAGGTTAACATCTTACCCATGTTACAGATACACTGAGAACTCTGAGACCCTGCTTCCCAGCTATGGCATCTGTAGAACAGCAGGCTGAGGACAGATGAAGGAAGAGAGGATATAATAAGAGATGTTTGTCTTTGTTTCATTATACATTCAGTATATTTTCATTTTGATTATTTTTCTATGTATATCAAAATAGCATGCAAGCAGTCCATGTTTCCTCTATATTCTATAAAGTATGACAAAAAAATGTATTGCAGAATGAAAATTTTCCTTTGGGCAGATTTTCCTGAGATTGGTTTTAATTTTTTTTTTTTTTTACCATGAACCCTAAAGTACCTGCATAATGACTTTTCCCTCTTGGATGAGACTAATGAGAGAGTGTGTGTGTAGGTTTAGAGAAATATGAAGGGGAAGGAGTGGCTATAAATACATGTGTATTGTGATGATTTTAGAATCTGACGAAGTAAAGATGTAATGGGGTTATTGGCCCAGATAGGACCTCCCAGTTTGATTACCATGTTCTAGGGTTCCCCCTGACCCCACGCACTTTTTTTGAGTCTAGTTGACATATCATTTCTAGGGTCATAATGCTCAGTTTTATAGGGCTGGAAACCCAGTAATCATGTCTGGATTTTTAGTGTCTGGCTTTGTTCTAGTCCATAGTAGGCACTTAGTGAATGTTGAATGAATAAATCGTTCTGTTGGAATGTAAGTGGCTCAGACATTCCCATCTGCCTTTTGATCCCAGTTCATGCTGTGAATACATATATAAGGATGTGCTCATCGTTTGGAGAGAGGGTATTTTGTTTGTTTGTTTTTTGTTACTTCTTCCTTAATAGTTTTATCAGTGGGGTTTTGTGGTTTAGGTTTCCGTGCTGATCCCTCTCTTGGAGAATGGAGAGCTCTTGATTCCTGGCCGAGGTGACTGTCTGAAAGTGGCTCCTGGATTTCAGTTCTTTGCAACTAGGAGGTATGTCCTATTAACCTTCCCACTATGGAGCCTTTTCCTTCTAAGTCCCCAGACTAGAGTACTGAGTCCAAAAGTCCTAGAGTAGAGTTTTCTGGGCCCACTTAAAGCAAGATCAGTTGGAACTGATGACAGATCCAATGTTTTCATTCCTATTTTATTTTTTTATTTTTTAAAAGATCTGGGTCCTATTTCAGGACTCTATTTTGTTCCATTGTTCATTTGTCTATCTTTACACCAGTATCAGACTATCTTGATTACTGTAGCTTTTTTAGATTTAAGTAAGCTCTGTGCCCAAAATGGGGCTTGAACTCATGATCCTGAGATTAAGAGTTGCATGTTTTATCGACTGAGCCAGCCAGATGCCCCTTCATTCCTATTTTATTTTATTTAAAGATTTATGTATTTATTTACTTTATTTTTAAAGAACTATTTGAGAGAGAGAGAGAGCGCACGAGTGGCAGGGGCAGAGAGAGAGAGAGAATCCTAAGCAGACTCCACACTGAACAGGGACCCCCCAACGCAGGGCTCCATCCCTTTACCCTGAGGTCATGACCTGAGCCAAACCAAGAGTTGGCTGCTTAATGGACTGCACCAACCAGGCACCCCAAGATTTATTTATCTTAGAAAGAAAGCGTGTGTGCATGAGCAGGAGGAGGGGCAAAGGGAGAGGGAAAGAAAGAATCCTCAAGCAGATTCCTTGCCGAGCATGTTGCCCTACATGGGGCTGGATCCCAGGACCCTGAAATCATGACCCGAGGTGAAATCAGGAGCCGGCCACTTAACCGACTGAGCTGCCCAGGCGCTCCCCTTCATTCCTATTTTAAATTGAATATAAGCATCGACAAAGGAATAAAACCTAAGCAAACTTAGTATATGTCCATGTCTATATTTTATAATAACATGAATTTTCCATCGTAGAAAGGTGTCAGGCAAATCTGAATTCAGTTCTTGGCTCTGCCATTTGTAGTCATAGTTGAGTGATCAGGGGACAGTACTCTTGCTTTTTATGCATAAGAAGAAAAGTAGCGTACCATTTCCTCAGAAAGTTGTGAGCATCACATTAAGTGGCCTAGGTGTAAGCTTGTGGCTTGGCCAGAGTATGTGTTTAATGAATGTTCCTTCTTGAAAAATTTTTTTTTAATTTATTTTTTTTATTCATGAGAGACAGAGTGAGAGAGAAAGGCAGAGGGAGAAGCAGGCTCCCAAGGAGCAGGGAGCCCGATGTGGGACTCGATCCCAGGACCCTGAGATCATGACCTGAGCCGAAGGCAGACGCTTAACCATCTGAGCCACCCAGGCGCCCCCTTCTTGAAATTTTTAATAATTTTGAGTACTGTAGCTTTTGGTAATTGGCACTGAACTTATTTTTAAGGCTATGGGCCTTGGATTATGTTTTCTCTTTCCTGAAGTTGTGTTTTGAGGAAGAGAAACATACTGTTAAGATCAAAACACCTAATATAATCATTTACAGTGATTAGAAGATAACTTGGTTAAAGCTCTATTATACACCCTTAGGAAAAGAGTCAGACTTGGGTTAACTGGCAGCCTTTCATTTATCATCTGCCCTGTGAGCCCAACGTACTGGTATCTGGCACCAGAAGGGGTTGTGAGTGTTATTCATATATGAGATAATGTCTAGCAAGGGCTACCCAGAGGCATTATTAAAGGTTAAAATTGGGAGTTTTGTGTAATTCTTTTTTTAAATTTTGAAATATAGACTCTTGAGCTGTGGAGGAAATTGGTATCGACCTCTAAATAGTCATGCTACTCTGCTAGACAAATATTGGATGAAAATTCACATGGATAACATGGATAAGACAGAACTGAATGAGGTATGTGGTTATCAGTGGGAAAGTATTGATGCTTTTCTTTTCTACTTTTTATTATTAAAAGTTCCAGGTATACATGTAAATAGAGGAAATAGTGTAATGAATCACCAAAATATTCATCAGCCTAAATTTCACAGTTAATGTACTAACATTTTACTGCATTAACTTCATCTAGTATTTTTTATTTGCCAATATATTTGAAAGCAAACCCCATAACATTCCATCCTTGAAACTTTAATGCATCTCCAAAAATTTAAGGGCCTTTTCATATATAATCACAATAACTTTGTTATATCTAATAAAATGAACAATAATGCCTCAATACCACTTAATTCTCAGACTATATTCAGGTTTCCTCAATTGTTTCCAAAGATCCTTTTTTTAAAAAATTTACTAAGTTGTTTTGTAACTAATGTCTTTCACATTCAACAGCACGTTTTGTTCTGGGTATTAATGAAAATTGAGATGAATTATTTTTTAGATTTTCTACATTGATTCACTTTGTGGTATCGCTGGTTATCCTCAGACATTAAGAGGTGTACCTTTCTTTACCTTGCTAACCCCCACTTTCCCCTTATATCTATCTCCTCACTTGGAAAGCTTCCCATTCTGCAACATTTCATCTTGGAGCATAGCAAATAATGCCATCAGTGATTATACAGGCATGGGAGGGATGCTTTGCTCTTTCTTCGTGTAAGTTTTTAGATAAATAAGTGACACAAGACAACCTTATCAAATATTTTATCCAGCATTTTAAGTGTTATAAGCAGAGGGGTTTTCAGGGTGTCTAGTTCACTGTATTACTGGAAAAAGCTTGATCATGCAATCTCTCAGAAGCCTTTTCTTACTGGTGTGATTTTATAAGTTTGCAGCCTATTTTGGACTTAGGAGTTTCGTATCTCACTCTAGTTCCCAGTTGTCTATTTCTTTGTCTGTCTATCCCCATTTTGCTGCCCTCAACAGTAGCTCCTCCAGTAACTTATTCACCGTTTTGTCTTCAGGATCCATTCCGCCTGGCACTTTGTGTTTGTTGTATTGCTGTGCCATTGTGCAGCTCTTTGTTTTGCAGTTGTAGAAATTTCAGTGTTTAGTATTCCTTCCTAAATTGCCATTCTGTTCTTTAAAGAAGAGGTCCTAAGTTCACATTTAGGTGTGATTTGTTGGGGATTGAAAGGATGAGAACAACATTGACTGCTACTTTTTTTCATCTTTCCATTCCTGTCATGAACAACTGTGAGTCATTCTGCTCACAGCAAGCACAATAGGAGAATTCACCCCCTCACTTAAATGATGTATATCATATTTAGATAGTTTACCTTGAAGAGTTCCCTTTTTCTTAAGCTTCTGGACTTACTAATAAATTCTAATAACACTCTCCTGAATAAGTGACTCGTGGATAAAATTCTTAGGTTCATTATTTAGGAAATAAAATAATCTCCTAAGCTGATCTCATGGGGAGCACAAGGAACTACATTTCTGTTGCTGCCAACTCCAGTCATCTTATGCCTAGAAAGATTGTGTTTGAATGGGGTGCCTGGATGGCTTAGGTGATTAAGCATCAAACTCTTTTTTTTTTTTTAAGATTTTATTTATTTATTTGAGAGAGAGAATGAGATAGAGAGAGCATGAGAGGGGGGAGGGTCAGAGGGAGAAGCAGACTCCTGCCGAGCAGGGAGCCTGAGGCAGGACTCGATCCCGGGACTCCAGGATCATGACCTGAGCTGAAGGCTCAACCAACTGAGCCACCCAGGCGCCCTAAGCATGGAACTCTTGATCTCAGCTCAGGTCTTCCTCTCAGGGTCATGAGTGCAAGCCCTGTGTTGCGCTCTATGCTGAGTGTGGAGCCTACTTTAAAAAAAAAAGAAAGATCAGGGTACTTGGGTGGGCCAGTCAGTTGGGCGTCTGTCTTTGGCTCAGGTCGTGATCCCAGGGTCCTGGGATAGAGTCCTGCGTGGGGCTCCTTGCTCAGCGGGGAGCCTGCTTCACCCTCTTCCAGGCTCCTCTTATATGTGCTTTAAAAAAAAAAAAAAAAAATCACTGTGTCTGCTGCTAAATTTTCTTTGTTTTTTTTTCCTCCCTCTGTCAGGTTCTTCAGAACAGATATCCCAGCCTCTTGTCAGTAACTGATCACCTGCTTGACATTTACATCCAGCTTACTGGAGAGAAACATCTCTCTCGCAGTGATAGTTCTATTACATGTGAACGGGCACCTGAGGAAGTTTCAGAAGCCAGAAGAGAAAACAAAAGACTAAGCCTTGAGGGAAGAGAATTGTCTCTAAGGTACTGGATTAAGCACTTTTGAGTTGATACTTAATTTATTTCTTTTTTTAAGTAGGTTCCACGCCTGTCGTGGGGCTCGAACTCACGACCCCAAGATCAAGAGTCGCATGTTCCACCGACTGAGCCAGCTAGGCGCCCCTCAACTTAATAATTTAAAAATTGCTTCCCTTAAAAGTTCTTAGCAGCTAGCACTGAATGATGAAGAGGTCCGGTTTTGAAATTAGACCTGTGGACTGCTTCATGGTGTTGGATCCTGTTTTCAGACCTTACAGTTAATGATTAGGAAGGCTTATAAAGGTAATGTTATTTTAGCTTTAAAAAATAACTTTGGGGGCACCTGACTGGCTCAGTCAGTAGAACATCTGACTCTTAATCACAGAGTCATGAGTTGAAGCCCCATGTTGGATGTGGAGGCTACTTAAAAGAAACAAAGTAGGGAGGGAGGGAGGGAGGAGGGAAGGAAGGAAGAAAGGAAGGAAAGAAAATAACTTTAAAAGCCAAGATTGAGATGACTTACTGACGTAATTCTTTCACTAGCTTTTCTTTTGAGACAGTTGGGGTCTTAAATAAGACCCTTGGATTTTGCTGTATATAATAAATTCTGTACCTTTACTTTCTTTTCTTGGTGGTTGATTTGCCCTTTGAGAAGTGAGTGTTAGGAATGGGCAACTCCCCTGAGAGTTAGGTGCACTGTTTATCTTTACAATGCCAGAGAAACAGAAAGACTTCATTGTTAGGTGTTCCCCAGACTTAAGTGGATTAAATTTAACTCTAATGCCTTTGGTGTCTTTAGCCTGTGGTCTTTTATTTCCTTGCTTTTTTTTTTTTTTTAAGGGATCTACTGAATTGGTGTAATAGAATTGTCCATTGTTTTGACAGTCTGTCTTCATCAGCATCCTTAAATATTTTTCAAGAGGTAAGATAGAGTCTCCTTGTTTGTTTTCTTTCTACTCCGTGAGGCTGTTGATTTTCATTGTTATTTTCTGTCTCTTGGCTGCTATCAGAATTTTTCTTTTGTGTTTATTATTTCTAGCTAGTTAAAACTGAATTAATGTTGCCTTAAAACTAATTGGGCATAATAAATTATTTGGTTTTGAAACAGGTTACTACGAATTACAGTAAGCATTGTTTAGAGTAAAACAGACACTGAAATTAAAGATAAAACAAAAAGAAAATCTCCCAGGTGTTAATAATGTTGTAAAATATAAAATGTTTCTAAAATGTTTAGTATTAGGGGTACCTGGCTGGCTCAGTCGGTGGGGTATGCGACTCTTGATCTTGGGGTCATGAGTTCGAGCCCCATTTTGGGCATGGAGCCTACTTAAAAAAGTGCTCAGTATTTGTTTCTACATATAATTTCATAGTCTATTTGATAGAGTTGTATTTGTCTGATCCCTCCACTCGCTTAGTAGGGTGTTTTGCTTTAGTCCAGATAAATTTATGTGGGGGTTACAAAGTATGGCCTTGTATGCTGGGCTTGGGCAAAAAATGTGTTGTGTGGGAGGGAAACCCTATTGAATTACAACTCTGCCATATTCAGTAAGAACAGGGAGAGATTTATTCCTGGTTGCTTAAAAATAAAAGTGGTACTGTCTGAAGATCTCTGGGCTCTTAAAACATTGACCAGTTTTGATTACAAAGTGTTCTGGATTCCAAGGGCATGTGGGTGGCTCAGTCGATTAAGCATTTGGCTCAGGTCATGATCTCAGGATTGTGAGATTGAGCCCCACATCAGGCTCCACCCTGGGCATGGAGCCTGCTTAAGATTCTCTCTCTTCCTCTCCCTCTGCTTCCCCCTCCTGTGTGCACGTGTGTGCATTCTCTCTCTCTTTCTCAAAAAAATAAAAAATAAAGTGTTCTGGTTTCTGTCAGCTGGGATTGAGAAGAGTAGTGATCCAATTTGGCTTGCAGTCTCATTGTGTTTGGCAAAGTTACTTTGAGTAGAAAGAAACCACATTTGGAGTTCACACTTAAAGTGAGCTGAACCCTGAAATGCTGTGTGCCAGTCCTTGAATCTTATTCTTCACTCCCATGAACTTGCTTTCTCATTCTCCTAAATTTCTCATCTTTCTGAGAGATAACCTTGTTTTGTATTTTTGAAATAAAACTGTGGCATAACTTTCTGTCTGTAGATTTCCTGATTTTGGATATTTCATATAAGTGGAATCATAAAATATGTGACCTTTGTATCTGACTTCTTTGACTCAGCATATTCTCGAGGTTAATCATGTTATAGCATGAGTTAGTACTTCATTCTTTTTTAATGGTTGAATAACATTTCATTGTATTGATATACCACATTTTGTTTATCCACTTATTCATTGATGGATATTTGGGTGGTTTTCACCTTTTGGCTATCATGAGTAATGCTACTCTGAACATTTGTGTTACAGGCATTTTATTAATATAGAAACAATATATATGTATATGTATATATGTTGAAAATGGGAAAATATAGGAAAGCAAAGTGGTAAAATAAAAATAGCCCCCATCTAGACGTTCCCCAGCACTTTTAACACCTTGGTGTTTATCCCTCCAGATCTCGCTCTCCTTTGTTTTCTCTCCTCTCCTCTCCTCCCCTCTTTTCTTTTCTTTCTTGATTTTATTTTTAAGTAATCCCTACACCCAACATGGGGTTTGAGTTCATGACCCTGAGATCAAGAATCAAATACTCTATCACCTGAGTCAGCCAGGTGCCCCCAGATCTTTTTCTATGCATATAAGTTTAAGAATGCTTTTACTGTATCAGGTTCCCCCCTTTATAAGCAAGCACTACCTTGTTGAAAAGATCAGGCCAATTTTGCAAAATGTTCCACTTTCTGGCTTTATCTGGTTGCTTCTTTGTTATTCTGACACCAACTGGTGTTCTGCAATTCAAACCACTTCTGATACTTACTACTTGGAGTTAGTGTAGACCCTACGGTTTCAAGGGCTCAGTCCTCCACAAGACTACCCCCACTTTAGACTCCAGTTGCAAGCCTTGGAGGCCACTCACACTTGTGACCTACCAACTGTAAATTCAGAGGTTCCCACGATCTTCTCAGGTTCAATAATCAACCCACAGAACTCACTGAAAGCACTATGTTTACAGTACAGGTTATGGTTTATTATAAAAGATGTAACTTAAAGACAGTCAAATGGAAGAGACAAAGTTTCAAGGGTCCTGAGCACAGGAGCTTCTGTTCCTGTGGAGTTAGGGTGTGCTACCTTCCTGGTACATCATTATGTCCACCAACAAGTAGGCTCTCCAAGCTTTGGATGTCCAGCATTTTATTAGGTCTTATGTCATTGGCCATATGATTAAGCTTAACCCCTAGTCTCTCCTCACTCCCCAGAGGTTAGAGGTGGAGCTGAAAGTTTCAACCCTCTCGGTCAGTGCTTGGTCTTTCTGGCCTGGCCAGCCCCTCTCTTAAACACCTTAAAGGCCCTGGGGCTCAGTCGTTAAGCGTCTGCCTTCGGCTCAGGTCATGATCCCAGGGTCCTTGGTTCGAGCCCCACATCTGGCTCCCTGCTCAGCAGGAAGCCTGCTTCTCCCTCTCCCACTCCCCCTGCTTGTGTTCCCTCTCTCGCTGTGTCTCTCTCTGTCAAATAAATAAATAAAATCTTAAAAAAAAAAAAAAAAAAAACCACCTAAAGGCCCATCAAAAGTCACCTTGCTTAGCTTAATAAACTCAATATGGTCCAAAAGGGCCCTAGTGAATAAAAAAAGATACTTCTTACTCCTGGTAATTCCAAGGGTTTTTGAAGCTCTGTGCCAGGTATTAGGGACAAGGACTGGATAAATTCTCTCTCTTTTTTTAAATGTTTACATTAAGTTTATTGATACTTTACACTTGGTGGTAGCAGAACCAAATGTATTCTTTGTTTACCACATTCATGGTATCCCTTTTGTTCTCATTTTCTCTTGTCTTCCCTGTAAATAATAGAAGTTTAGCAAAATGCTTAATGTATTCAAATTCAGACTTTTTTGGGTAGAATTTATTTTTGGTGGTGATATGTACTTTATATTTCATTATATCAGAAGACATATCTGGGGGTGCCTGGGTGGCTCAGTTGGTTAAGCGTCTGACTCTTGACCTTAGCTCAGTTCTTGATCTCAGGGTCTTGAGTTTAAGCCCCACGTTTTTTACTTAAAAAAAAGACACATACCTGGTTGGCCTATCAGTAGTTGCTGAAATTGAGTACTGGATTAGGGTAATGACAATGTGATCTTTTTATTGCACATCAAGAGTTTTCCTTTACAGCTAGAAAGTAATCTTTTGGTGTTGCTTCCATGGCTTAAGAGTCAGTTCCCCCGTGAACCATAGACTTAATGATTAACTAATTCTATTTTTCAGATTTGTAAAATGAAGCTTTTTTTTTTTTTAAGATTTATTTATTTGAGAGAGAGAGAGTGTGAGCGGGGGGGCAAGGGGGGGTGGCGCTAGAGGGAGAGGAAGAGAGTCTTCAAGCAGACTCCCTGCTGAGCGCAGAGCCCAATGTGGGGCTTGATCCCTGGACCCTGAGCTATGACCTGAGCTGAAACCAAGAATCAGACACTTAACCAACTGAGCCACACAGACATCCTGTAAAATGAAGTTTTTCCTATTTGTTTTTTTTCCCCTAATTGACCATTATTATTATTTTTTTTTTTTAAAGATTTCATCCATTTATTTTGAGAGAGAGAATGAGAGAGAGAGCACATGAGAGGGGGGAGGGTCAGAGGGAGAAGCAGACTCCCTGCCGAGCAGGGAGCCCGATGCGGGACTCGATCCAGGGACTCCAGGATCATGACCTGAGCCAAAGGCAGTCGCTTAACCAACTGAGCCACCCAGGCGCCCGGCCATTATTTTGATAGTAAAGCCTTCACATTTGTTTGTACCTTGTCTCTTTTATGGTAAGGTCCTTGAGTCTAGGGCTGGTACCTTATTTCTACTCTCCGTAGTCTTACAGAAATGTTCCTGCTGGGTTTTTTGTCCTTTTTGTGTCCAGGATAGTGGTGCTCTGTTATTAATGTAGTATTTAAAAAAATCAGTTGGCAATGACCTTGGTTATTTTAATAGGCTCTGGACTGTTTCACAGCAATGCTTTCTAAGCATTCAAGCAAACTGAAAATGGCAGAAATTATTGGAAGCAAATTGAACATTTCCAAGAAAAAGGTATGTAGTGCTATTTTTACTTCTTTGTTGAAAGGAAGCTGGATATTTACTTTACTTGCTAGTCTTTGGTCCTTACCTGGAAACGGTTCCTTTGCAATAACTGCTTCCTCTCTCAAAGTTCATAGTTTCATTGTTGCCTTTCATGAACATAAAGCTCTCACTATCTCTTAGATAAGTAGTTCTGATGTGTTCTACATTCTTAAAGTGAGCCATCTTGTGCCTTATATCACATGCATGCTTTATTTTCTCCAGTGTTTTAATGAGTGTGTTATTCCGTAGGTTGTGGACTCAGGACTGGAACTGTTTTAGTAACACCTTTTTCTGTAGTTTTATGCATGATTAGATTTTTTCCAACTTCTTGTTGATGTCAAACATGAGAAAAATTGAAGAGTAGTACCAATGGACACCAAGAATAGTACAATGGACACCAAGAATAGTACACAAAGAATAGTACTTAGGTTCATTGCTGACATTTTTAATACTTTGCCATTCTTGTTTTATTTCAAAGTATCTGTTGTTGGAGGAGAGAGCCTTTCAGCAGTGGTGGTGGTAGCTAGAGAAATGTCTGAGGCCCATCTTGTGGCAGATACCTGGCATTCCCAAATAAATGAGGACTCAAAAAACCTTATGTCAGGAACTGAAATAGAGGTGCTCCTTAGGATTCTGAAACTGTTGGGATGATTTTAGCTGCAGGTGAGAACACCTACTAAAGGGGCTTAAATAATAAGTAATTATAGTAGGCAAAAAAAGTGAAACTACCACAACTGGGTTAGATTGATCAATATTTATTCCCTTTTTTGGAAGATTCAGTTTCCCTGAAAACTTTGCTGCCCCTTTCATTCCTGCCCTAAATCTAAACAAAATCTGAGTTTTTAGGGTTGGTGACAAGGATAAGAGAGGAACGGCTGTTGGCTAGATATCCTGGAAGCATCTGTCACAGCTTCTCTTTGTGTTCAGATGTACCATGGTTCATTCAAGTCACTGTTTCCTCTATTATTTTAGAATCTAAAGCAGAGAAAAGCATAGCTGAAGAAAAATCACTGACTTTTTTTCGTAAATTTTGGGAGTAGAACTTTCTGTTCATTTGCTATTGGAATTTGTCAGTGTGTTCACTTTGGATATAGGCAGGTATGGGCTTATTTAAATGAATAAAAAGTACCCATTACAGGGAAGCATTCATGATCAATGTTTCAAAAATCATTAGAAATTCAGAAAATTTTTTTAAAAATCTTTAAAAAAAAAGAAATTCAGAAAATTTTTAAAAAGACGCAATTAAAGCTAACTCACCTATCTTGGAAGTAAAAAGTACTTCTTAGTAAAGGGCTAATTAGAGGGGCACAGTAAGCCACAGGGATGAGGAAATGTTTGAAGAGCATAGTAGAATTTTTTTTTTTTTTAAGACAATACAGAATTTTACTCTGTCCCCTCCCATAGGCCGAATTCTTCTGTCAGCTTTATAAACCGGAAATTGTGATCAATGAACTAGATGTGCAAGTGGGTCGAGTGCGGCTTCTGCGGAAACAAAGTGAGGCTGTACACATACAGAGGTAAATAGACTCTCAACTAGTCTGGGACTGTGGGGCATTAGGAACATGATAGAAGGACTGACTAGTCCAGCCCCTTGTGTCCGAGCAAAATGTGTATGAACGGTGGTCTCTCCACTGTGCAGGATGGTAAGAAGCAGTGCTTTTCTAAAGTATATTCTATGAAATTAGATGTTAATAGGTGAAGGAGGTGATGAGGGTGATTAGGGACTTGGGACTAGCAAAGATGTTTTTATTTTATTCACTTTTTTAGCAAACTAAGCCTCACTTGGAAGTCAAGTAAGGTCCTAATGTTAGTCTGTTAATTCCTTGAAGGCTGGAATTTTACAAGATTCTGAGATCTAATTACCATTTATTAAATACTTACTATACGCCTAATATTGTGCTAAGCGCTTTGCATATGTTTTCTCATGTAGTGGTTATAATAATTTTATGAATTAACTTATTAGAGTCTTATGGCTGCCATAATAAATTACATAAACTTGGTAGCCTAAAACAACGGACACTTATTCTCTCACAGTTTTGGAGACTAGAAGTCTGAAATCATGATGTTGGCAGGGCCACACTTCCACTGAAGGCTTTTGCCTCCTCCTGGCTTCTGATGGCTACCAGCCATCTTTGGTGTTCCTTGTCTCTGTAGTTACATCTCTCCCATCTCTGTCTCCATTGTCATACCATCTTTTTTCTTGTGTGTGTTTGTGTTTCTAAGTCTCTCTCTGTCTTTGTAAGGATACCAGTCATTGGATTTAAGGCTCATCCTTAAGCCTAGTATGATAGGGTTTTAACTTTATTATATCTGCAAAGACCTTCTTTCCAAATAAGGTTACATTCATAGGTTCTGGGTAGACCTGAATTTTGGGGGAAGACTATTCAACCCACCACAAATAGTAACTTGATCCAAATTTTACAGGTGAGGAAACCAAGGCTAAGAGAGGCTAAGTAATTTGCCTAAGATGACATAGCTAGTACAGATAATGTCTTATCTTATTGGTCTTTTGAATCTCCAGAGTCTAGTAAAGTACCAGGTGTATAAATACTCAACGTTTGTAGAATGAATGAATTCTGCAATTCATAGGCTATAAGGATGTCTGTTTTATAGCATGAAGACAGCTACTGTGAGTTGTCTTCTCATTTTTGTGGAGTCTGGAAAATCTGGTTCCTCAATACAACACTTAAGAAAAACTTGTAGCCTGCCTCTCTGACCGCTTACTTGTTTTCGCCTTCCCAGGGAGAAGAAGCTCACTTTTGCTCCTACAAGGCCATCCTCTGTTCTTATTGAACAGCTGGCGGTGTGCGTTAGCAAAGGGGAGCCTGTGTTGCTGGTGGGAGAGACCGGGACGGGCAAAACCTCTACTGTCCAGTACTTGGCTCACATTACAGGTAACTTAGAGGGGAAGCACTCTGTTCCCAGACAAAAAACATTTCACACGGATTGCCACCACCCCCCCGTCTGCCCCAATAAGAAGTCCACAGAATACTGGAGTTTAAAAAGTGCCACCACTCCACTTTACCTGGAAATTATCACTGGAAATTTTTTCCTTGAAAATAATGTAATTTTTCCCCCCCTGGAAATAACCACTGTTAACGGCTTGGTATTAACTTTTTTTGTTTCTAATCTATGGTCTGCAAATATATAAACATTTAAGTTTGGTTTTGTATTGAAAAAATGGGATTATACTCTATTTATTGCATTTAGTTAGTTCATAAGCAAACTGGACATCTTTAAAAATAGAACTGCCTCATTTCTATCTAATGGCTAAATAATAATATTCCATACTGGATGTTTATTTAATTCTCATTTATAGACATTGACTTACTGAAGGATTTCTTTGTTGTTTTCAGTTAATCTGATGCCAGAGCAATAATACACAATAAATCTTGTACATATCTTTCTGGGGTAGATGAAAATTTTGGATGGTTGAAATCCCTAAAAGTAAAATAAGAGAATCTGAGGAAGTGTACGTTAAAAGATTTCCCCTATGCCTATGCCCACACATCCTTAAGGATCACTGGATATAATTAGTCTTGAAATTTTCAGAGTGACCCTTTTGCCCTTTCTTTTTAAAAGGCCACCGTTTGAGGGTCGTCAATATGAATCAACAAAGTGACACTGCAGACTTGCTTGGGGGGTAAGTATGGTTTAAAATAATTTTCTTGTTATTTTGTGTTCATTGCTTGAGGAACAAATAGTTTTTCCTTTTAAAGCTCAAAATTAGCCTTAGAAAAAGGTTCAAAGACTTGCACCCCCACTCCAGCAGGTTATTTATTGGACTTTATTGAGGAGCTCGTGGATGTGTAGATGTTTCTCTTTGTTTTATTAATCTTTTTTTAAAAGATTTTATTTATTTGTCAGAGAGGGAGAAGCAGGCTCCCTGCTGAACAAGGAGCTGGATGCAGGACTCAATCCCAATACCCTGGGATCATGACCTGAGCCAAAGGCAGACGCTTAGCCGACTGGGCCACCCAGGCATCCCTGTTTCTCTTTATTTTAAAGAAAACTTGAGGTTCTTGCTCTCAAAGATCATGCTGGAATGGAGAAGGAAAAAAAAAAAGCCAAGTATATAATCAACTAATATAATCAACAGTCATTTATCTAAAGCATACATTCTAGAGTCACAGTGCCTTGGAGCTAGACTCTCCTGCAGTTCAATTATCTTTGAAACATTAAGTAGCTCTCTACTTGGTTAAATGCTGCTCATGGGACTCCACTGTGGTCATTAAAATGCCCTTCTCCCTCTTGGTGTTTTTGAATATGTTCAGTTCACAATTTTAGTTTGTGCTGAAGGCCGTAAAACTGCTGGATGCTGTTGGCATACCTTATATTGAGTGATACTGGAATCTGTCCCATTGATTCAAAACAATTGCTTAAAAAAATCCTTAAAGGCATAAAGTAGAATTTATTGTCCTTTTTGCTCTTAATGGCTTCTGCCAAAAAGGTTTTCATTTATCTGTTTTTTTGAGGGCCACATTACAGCAGTTTTTATTTTCACTCTCTTTGTCTTATATCCCTCCTTGCTGTGGTTAGAGTGCTACTTTGAATCCTGCTTCCTTTGGTACTTTTCCTTTTCTTGCCCATTACTTATATTCTGTTCTACACATATTAGTAATGATGTACTTAATGCTCTTAAATATATATTCTGTCTTAAGATCAATTAGCTAAGGCTTACCTTTCTTACTCTAATTCTACTTTCACTTTGTTATTTTTTCCCCAGTGATCTTTCTGCTTTTTTTTTTTTTTTAAGATTTTATTTATTTATTTGAGAGAGAGAATGAGATAGAGAGAGCATGAGAGGGGGGAGGGTCAGAGGGAGAAGCAGACTCCCTGCTGAACAGGGAGCCCGATGCGGGACTCGATCCTGGGACTCCAGGATCATGACCTGAGCCGAAGGCAGTCGCCTAACCAACTGAGCTACCCAGGCGCCCTCTGCTTTGTTTTTATTTTATTTCTGTCAGTTAATTGACAATCTCCCCTTTTCCTCATTGAGGTATTTGACAATGTATTCTTACTAATATATAGAATTTGTTACTTAACTAGGTATATCTCTACTAGCGTATATTTCTCCCTATTCTGTATCTATATATGTCTTCAGGAATATTCTCCTGTTATGTATACCTAACACAAATGTCTGGTCTTGTACTTATTGAACATGGACTGTGTCTGTCTCTTCTAAGAATTCGTAGTGTTATGTCAGCCATTGTAAGTAGTTTTAAATGTAGTGAGTACAAAGATGCCCATTTGTGTCCTGATGCAATTGATAATATGAAAAGATTGGAATCAGAATATGGTAACTGGAATTTTGTTTTAGTGGACTTGCTAAAAAGAATATATATTCATTTTTCCTTGTTCATAGGTTAGCATCAGTTATCAAAAAGAAAACTTAACATATGCTTCAATTTTTGTATGGTTGGAAATATGCCTTGCTTCCTATACTTTTGTATTACTAGAAAGTGGTATAAATCAAATCTTTTAATATATAACATATTGTAGATGCATGGATGACTTCCTTGCTTATGAATTTTTGTGTGTAAGATGGAAAGACTAAAAAATGACTTTAAAAAGACAAGGGAGTGGAAAACAAAATTCAAGAGTTGAAGGGACGTGGGATAGAGAAAGGATATTTCTGTTTTGGGGATGTGTGGTTTCATCCGTTTTATTAGGTTTTCTTTTCTTTTTAAAAATTATTTATTTCACAGAGAGAAAGAGAAAGCGAGAACAGGAACACAAGCAGGGGGAGTGAGAGAGGGAGAAGCAGGCTTCCCGCAGAGCAGGGAGTCCGATGTGGGGTTCGATCCCAGGATCCTGGGATCATGACCTGAGGTGAAGGCAGACGCTTAACGACTGAGCCACCCAGGCACCCCTTTATTAGGTTTTATAACTTATGTTAAACATATTTTACATGTATCAAATACTATTGTAAAAAAATAATGAAAGAAATTTATAGACCTAATTTGTTTTGCAAATCTGGATCCTTTAGATTGATTTTAAAAAGATTATTATTGAGAATAAAGACACTTTATAAAAGTAAAGCTTCAAAGACTGTCAAAGTCTTCAACTATGTTATGTAGATTGCCTTCTGATCTTTGTTAGTATATGTACCCCCTTGTTTTTTGATTAGTATTGGCTTGGTATATCTTTTTCCTTCATTTAATTTTTTTTTTTTTTTTTTAAGTAGGCTCCACACCCAACGTGGGGCTTGAACTAATGACCCTGAGATCAAAAAAAGAATTGCATGGTCTACCGACTGAGCCAGCCAGGATCCCATCCATTTAATTTTTAACTCATTTAAAAAAATATATTTTTTTTTGAGATTTTATTTTTAAGTAATCTCTGCACCCGACGTGGGGCTTGAACCTATAACCCTGAGATCAAGTGAGCCAGCCAGGCGCCCCTGTTATTCTGGTAGGCAGAACGTAGTCCTTCAGATTACCTGTGAGTGGAGAACTAAACCAAGTTCCAACAGAGTTGGGGGTGAGGAGAGCTTACAATGAAACTCTATGAAAAAGAGTAGAGGACACAGAGGACTTAGATGAAGCAGATAAAATCATTCCAGAAAGAGAAAGTCTAGGACTAAATGGCAAAACCCAGAGCACGGATTCACAGCACTGATTATGGAGAAGGGGATTGGGAAGGGCAACCACTGAGGAAGAAACAGCTGTATAGAGAAGGGGAGGGACCCTTGGAGAAGTTGGCAATGAAGGAAAGAAAAAAATGGGAGGAAAATTAAAGATCTCATAGAAATGGAAAGGCCACCAACTCACGTCCTCTTTCTTGCCACCCGTAGAAACATCTGCACAGAAGAGAGGGGGCAGAAGTGCATGCTTAAACTTGGAATCTTGACTCTAAAAGGAAGAAGAGTGTTTATCATTTCAGTTACTCAGCATGTGCTGTTTTATCTTCTTTCACATATTACAGTTTGAGAGAGTTATTTTCTTTTGTTTTTAGCTATTTTCAAATGAATTCTTAAATGCATTCTCAGTGTTACATTCTCTCAGGTGTCAGGTTGGTTCCCACTGAGTGTGTTACAATTAATTTTTTTTCCTTTCTGAAGTGTATATATGTTGACTGATTTTTTTCATCATTTGAAAATTTGACTTTTATTGACTTAACTGTTTCAGCCACTATGCTGTGCTTTAAATGAACAAATGTTTTTTAGTCTAATTTGTAGGAATAAGCTACTTTTTTCATGAATTCAATAGACTTGAGCCAGTTAATAACATTAATAATTATAACAGCTAATTCTTATATGTACTCATGTTCCAGGCACTATTTGGAGTCCTTTATTTTTTACTTTTTATTTTTTTTTAATTTTTATTTTATTTTATTTTATTTTATTTTATTTTTTATAAAGATTTTATTTATTTGATAGAAACACAGTGAGAGAAGGAACACAAGCAGGGGGAGTGGGAGAGGGAGAAGCAGGCTTCCGCTGAGCAGGGAGCCCGATGCGGGGCTCGATCCCAGGACTCCGGGATCATGACCTGAGCCGAAGGCAGACCCTTAACGACTGAGCCACCCAGGCGCCCCTATTTTTTACTTTTTAAAGATTTATTTTTTTATTTTAGAGAACGGGCAAGAGAGTGGGGGGGTGCAGAAGGAGAGAAAATCCTCACACTCCCCACAAGCCACTGCAGGGCGTGATCCCAGCACCCTGAGATTGTGACCTAATCTGAAACCAAGAGTGGGACACTTAACGGACTGTGGCACCCAGGCGCCCTGGAGGCCTTTATTTGTGTTAACTCACTTCGCCTTTTTAGCAACCATGAGGCACAGACTATTACCCGGTTATACACACGAGAGAACTGAGATACATGGGGATTAAGTACCTTGTTAAGGTAATGGCTGGTTCATGTTTGGACCCAGGCAGTCTGTACTGATCGTGTGTGTTTTTAATCATTACTCTGCTGCCTCAGTTAGCTTTGGGTTCCGTTTGTACTGTCACCTTTAGACTAGCAATTTTATTTATTTATTTTTTTAGTTTTATGGTTTTATTAACACAAATATGATGTGCACAACAAGCTGTTTATTCATTTTCTTCGCTGTGCAGCCTGGCATTGAGATTGGGTGGCTCTGATTGCCAGCTGGGCTGCTCTTTCCACCATGGCTTTGTGGTTCTTGGAGGAAACATTGTGAGCAATCTCTGCACAGTAAGATTTGTTACACATCAGCAGCACTTCAAGCTCCTTGATGTTGTGGACTAGGAACTTCCGGAAGCCACTGGGCAACATGTGCTTTGTTTTCTTGTTGCTCCTGTAACCAATGTTGGGCATCAAGATCTGGCCCTTGAATCTTCTGTGCACCCTATTATCAATGCCTCTGGGTTTCCGCCAGTTGTGCTTAATTTTGACATATCAGTGACTGGTGCCAGATGAACTTCTTGGTCCTCTTTTTAACGATCTTGGGCTTCACCAGAGGTCTGAGGGCAGCCATGATGCCCAGTAACAGATGGCTGCCACCTCCGCAGGCAGCGCCAAGGAAGAGAGGGGAAGCTAGACTAGCAATTCTATTTAAATAAAATGTGTGTTTTGTTTAATTCCTCACTACTTCTACTGTTCATCATTGTTTGCTTGGTCCAGTGTGTAGGTCTCTCATCCTTGCTTCTACTCCTAACTTCCCAAAGGTCTCTGTCCATTTAGTAGTTAATGATACTTCAAAGGTATCATCAAATCACATTGCTATCTACCTCAAATCCTTGCACTGACTTCTCAGTCTATTTAGAGTATATTCTAAAGGCTTTTTTTGACCTCTGAAGCCCTTCATAATCAGGTGGTAGCACTTCTCTGACATAATTTCCTTTGTCTGGTTCTGCCACTGAGTTCCAGCCACTCACTTTTCCATGTTGCACCTAGATGCTTGCTCTTCTCTCTGTGACATCCCTTGCCACCCACAGATGTTTGGCTTAGCTCCTTTCCTTGCTTGATTTGGGTCGCCTTCAAATTCCCGTCTTTAACAAGGCCTTTCTGACTATCATATCTAAATTTACCAGTGCCTTCTTCACCCACTCCTTTATATTCATAGCACTTACTACTACTTGATGTTTTATAGTAGATATATTTTTTTATTGTCTCTTTCTTTAGATTGTAAGCTACGGTGGGGCAGGATCTTGTGGGTCTTGTTTACTCAGTGCCTAACACCTAGCAGGTACTCAGTAAATTTTTGTTGAGTAAATAGAGTAAATAAATGTCTTTACTGATGTGTTAGTGCTTACTGGTAAGTGTAAATGAGTTTGAAGTTCTCATTCTTTTTCTCTCTGGAATCAGACTCTTTGATAGATGCTCAGTATCAGGGCCTTGGTTTTACTTTGTTTCATGTTCCTCCCTCACAGTCTAATGATAAATAGTGTCCATGAGTTCTCTAATTGTGCTTGACTGTTCTGAAACATATTTGGTATTGTTTTGGTTCTCAAGTTATTTTTCTTGGAAACGAAATTTATGTCATTGTCCCTTAATTATAGTATTTAGTATCTTAGGTTATAGAAAATTGTATTCTTGAGGTTTTTTGGGAACAATTAGTGCTGCTTGAGCAACTTTCAGCTACAGCAGTGTTTCTCAACTCCATTATTGCCCCTCCCCCTGAATATTAAAATTTATATGAGGGGCACCTGGGTGGCTCAGTCAGTTAAGTGTCCCACTCTTGATCTCAGCTCAGGTCTTGATCTCAGGGTCATGAGTTCAAGCCCTGCATTGGGCTCCACGCTGGGTGTGGAGCCCAATGCTTTAAACGAATGAATGAATGAATGTGGAGCCTACTGCTTTAAGTAAATGATTGAATGAATGAATGAATTTATTTATATGAATTCATTTCCTAGCTCCCCAACCAGAGAAATACTAAAGAATAAGAGAGAATCTAAATAGTAAGAAATAGGGGTGCCTGGGTGGCTCAGTCATTAAGCGTCTGCCTTTGGGCTCCCTGCTTGGCGGGAAGCCTGCTTCTCCCTCTCCCACTCCCCCTGCTTGTGTTCCCTCTCTCACTGTGTCTCTGTC
Organism: Mirounga angustirostris; assembly: GCF_029215605.1. Lineage (NCBI taxonomy): Eukaryota > Metazoa > Chordata > Mammalia > Carnivora > Phocidae > Mirounga > Mirounga angustirostris. The sequence goes on along the minus strand of NW_026991716.1, from coordinate 76,849,685 downwards.
AAATAAATAAAATCTTTAAAAAAAATAAATAGTAAGAAATAAAATGTTGAGCTTTGGAGGGCCACAAACCATTGCAATGTCTAAGATTTTGTTGCTTCCCCTTCTCCCCTTGTTTCTCTTTAAGAACAATATCCTCCCCCTGTCAATTGAGAAGCCGTGAGCTGTGCTCGCTTTGCTTAAGTTAATTGATTTCAGATGTCGTGTTTTCTTCTAAAATATCCTGAAAAACCATATTTTAAGATTGACCAAAAAGTTATTAAGTACTATACATGATGTTTATTTAAACATGTTAGTAAAATAAGTGACATACCTCTCACTGTCCAACTAGGAATTTCCAATTTTTTTTTCTTTTTTCTTTTTTTTTTAAAGATTTATTTATTTATTTAAGAGAGAGAGACACAGCGAGAGAGTGAACACAAGCAAGAGGGAGTGGGAGAGGGAGAAGCAGGCTTCCCGCCGAGCAAGGAGCCCAATGTGGGGCTTGATCCCAGGACCCTGGGATCATGACCTGAGCCGAAGGCAGATGCTTAATGACTGAGCCACCCAGGCGCCCCCCAATTTTTTTCTTAATACTATTTATCTAATACTAGTTTTTACCTTTAGTATAGGCCCTTCAAACACTGAGAGTGAAGGAAATAGATAATAACTTAAAACTTTAACATCAGGGCGCCTGGATGGCTCAGTTGGTTTAGTGGCCAACTCTTGATTTTGGCTCAGGTCATGATCTTAGGGTCCTGGGCTTGAGCCCCATGTTGGGCTCCTTGTTCAGCGGGGAGTCTGCTTGAGGATTTCTCTCCCTCTCCCTCTCCCCCTGCTCTCTCGCTCTCTCTCTTAAATAAATAGATCTTTAAAAAAAATAAAACTTTAACAGATTTTTCAAAAAGTATTTTGGTATTATTCCTGATTTTGAATAAATGAAATCTTAGACTTGTTCCTATATTCTAATACATGATTTCTAATTTCTATTAGCTTCAGAAGTTTGTGAATTACATTTACCTTTTGTTTCAGTTACAAACCGGTGGATCATAAGCTTATTTGGCTGCCCTTACGGGAGGCATTTGAAGAACTCTTTGCCCAGACATTTTCCAAAAAGCAAAACTTTACATTCTTGGGGCACATTCAGACCTGTTACAGGCAGAAACGGTGGCATGATCTCCTCAGACTAATGCAGCATGTTCACAAGTCGGCTGTCAACAAGAATGGAAAAGAAAGTGAAACTGGTAAGAATAGGACCTATACTACTAGTGGGAGGCCATGAGGCTGGGGCTTGATTAGCAGAATTGAAACCAGTGACCAAAGGGTTAGCATGACTAATAAGCACAGCTGCAGACTAATAAATGAGCTGCAGTGTTTTCCCTTAAACATCCCTGACTCTGCTCTCCTGCAAGGCAGATTTGAGGCTTATTAGCCCATCACCTTGTTTGGCTGCCTCTCTCTTTTTTTTTAATATTTTATTTTTAAATAATCTACACCCCAAGTGGGGCTTGGACCTACAATCCCGAGATCAAGAGTCACGTGCTCTACAGACAGCCAGCCAGGTGCCCCTTGGCTGCCTCCTGAGTAAACCCCTTTCCTTGCTACGTACTCAGTTGGCTTTGCTGTGTCAGGCACATGAACTTGGGTTTAGTTACCAATTTGGTGAGCCAGCCAGGATCTTTTTGCCAGTGGTTCATGAGCCGCCAGCTGATAACGAGAATTTGGTGACAAATTCAAGCAGCTGCTTAGGCTCCTTGTCCTAGGAATTGTCCCTGAGGCCCCACCCTTACTGGGTGCTGCCAGCCCTCCATGCTTAATTTAGCTGTTGTGGCAAGGAAATGGTTTTTGGTTTGGACAGATCTGTCTTGGTGAGCTTATTTCTTCCTCCCATTTGGCTTGGCTCTCTTAGCCTCCTTGCTTGATTAGGAAAAGGTTGACTAGGAAGCCATTTGGTTCAGTTGGTGAAGCCCCGACTTTTAGGGAGGAACCAGTGCTCACATAGGCATTCGGGGCTTCATTTGGTTTGTTGCTGCAGCTTTTGTTGGGATTTCTAATTGGAAAATGGGAAATGACAATTTGATTCCTGAACGCAGCCCTTTGGGCTATATTCTTCAAAATTGGGCAGTGTTTAGTTACGAACTTATGAAAGAAAAAAGGATGATTTTTTTTTTGCAACACTGCTTGGCCATAATGTTCATTAGACTCCGGATAACAATGATCAGTTAATGAATCCATAAATTATAATACCATCTCTCAATTGGATTTGTTCTGTAATATTTTGTTTGCATCTTGTCTGTGTATTCGTATATGTGTTCATGTATGTTGTAAATAAGAGATATTTTCTCCACCTCTGGATAGTATTGCTAAAATTAGTTTGTAAAAGAGCACTGTTTAAGTTAGTTTGAAGGCAAGTACTTATGAGAGTTGGGCATTCTAAAACTCAGAAACTAACCCAAGCTTTTCAGGTTCACATGATCTGAAAAAATATTCGGTAAAGTTAATTTTAGGTTGTTGGTTTAATTAAAATAGATATGTCTTTAGAATTATCAGTATTACTCTTATTCTGCCTGGATTTACTTAAGTCAAATAAGTTGATATAACTTTTTAAAAATATATATATATAGCTTGGGCGAATGACTTTGTCTTTTAAAGTTTTTATGGGTAATCTAAATATCATTGTTCAGAACAAACAAATGTAAATAAGGTAAAAAGGTTTACAGGTAAACTTTTCAGTAGCTTTCAAAATCTTTGATAACCTAAAACTTTAAGGTTTTACTAAGTTAAATGATGTCACTAAATAGCTAGATCGTTTCTAAATAAGATAAAACATTACTAAACATAGGTTTATCTGATTTTGGCCTCTTATTACAGAGAAACTAAAGATATTTGGGTTTGTTAGTAAACAGGTTTTGTGCCATGCTGAGATAAGGCATATATTTCTAAAAATTCTTTAATGTCATAAATTCGCCAATCTAAAGAATGCCAGTACAACAAACAGTTCACAAGTAGTTACTACTTAGTTTTTACTAGAAATTTAAGGTTTCTAAGAGTTAAAAGTTCTAATACATAGAATTACTGAAAATGATAAAGGAAACAACTCTGTATGCAGGGAAAATGAGACTGGTTATTTAAAGAGGGAAATTTGAAGACAAAATGTGAATGTAAAAAGGAAAGCTGTAGAAGGTTTGTGACAAGGGAATCTTTGGAAAGGAATTTTGTGCATGGTAGGCACTAAGATTATGGATATTAGTATGTAAAGTTTATTAGGGAGTGATCAACACCTGGGGAAGAGAAGAGAGTAAGACAGCAAGATTAGGCAGAAATTGAGCAGTGATACAGTATCAAAAGAAGCCTTAGCTGATTCTCTGAGGAGTTACAAATTTGGATTATCCTTCAGAACCATCCTAAATTTGGGCAAAATTGGGGCTGGACTTTCATAATAGTCATTGGATGTGACCACCTGGGAAGAGGGCATGTCCTTGGCAAGACAGCTGTCTTCAGTCGAGGCAGTCCCTGATGGCATCTCAGAGTTGAGGACTGTTGGCAGTGCCCCTATAGCCGAGAGCCCTTCATTTCTGATGGAGATTCTGGTCAGCACATCACTGCCACGCACCACAAGAAATCAGATCCACGCTGTGCCCTGGATGTCCTCATCCCGATAAGTATATATCAACATGGGAGATGACAGGGAGGAAAAAGGAAGGGACTTGATGAATTTTTAAAGAATTCATCTTGTTGGAATGAGTAAGTGTTAATATCGGAAGTATACTGGCATAAAATTGGAGTTAGGTTTTCATATTAAAATAGTAGTTTCCTTAGATTATTGATCTAATAAGAAATTGTAAACAAAGGTTTTTCTTTATCTTAAATGTGACCTGCTTAGAAAAACAAAATTTCTATGTTTTGTCTCTATTAGGTCCTTGATTACTTAAGAAAGTTGAATCTTCTCAATATTGAAAGTCCTCTAAGTGTTGCTAACAACTCTGTAACCCTCTGTATTTGCCTTTAAAATCTCTGTTGCTGCCTTGGCTAGATAGGTAATTAGGTTTTGTAATGATCTGTAATCCTGTTTTGGCATATGCTTCAAAACTTTCTGATACTTCTGACAAACTTCCCAAAGTTCAACTTCTGAATAAAGTCTTTTTTACTAATTAGGCTTATTTTGTATGTTACTACATGGGAAGCATTGTCAAATAAGTGATGATAAATCTTCCTAGGTTATAAGATTTTAATATATCCTAGTACAGTGTCATCACTTGTAATTCTAATTATTAAAATGTTGTGTGCCCCACTAATAACCAGATTTCCCTGTCAGCTGCATTATAATGAACTCTGATCAGATCTTTAACCATGGCCATTTTTTAGTCTTTTGTCATTTATAGTTACTGTTTTACTCTAATGATCTTGCAAATATGTTTCAGCTTCAAGGCAATTCATGGAAAGGACTTTGACAAATAGTTTTTTTGATGCCTTTAAGATCATAAAACTGAACTAGGTAAAAATTGCTGGAACTAATGAAAAAGCTGGATTCAAGTAGAATAACATGGGAATAAAAGAATTGAGAAAAATGATTATTTTTTTATGACTTTTGTTTGACATATTGTTGGCTCTCTATGCTCTTCTGGATTTAAGGAAACTTTTTCTCTTAAGCTATGACTCACAGAAATTTAATACAATATTCCTTTGTAAACAAATATGAAACATTTATTTTTTTCTCCAGAATTCAGAAAGTCTCAGTGAAAGTTCTTATATTTTCATAGCAATTACAGTTATTAGCAAAAGTTCTCTAAGAATCTGTTCTCCTTGTAACAGGACACCACTGGAAACATTGGTTATATTACCAAGGCTTTGACTGGAATGTCATATTTGAGGGTGAAATGCATAGACTCAAATGTAACCAGATGGCTTTAAGGAAGTGGGTTGAGTTTTTGGAGCTGATAAAGCCCCTTGGAAATATCAGCTTGATACCTTGCTTACAGATACCTTGCTTACCTAGCAGCCTTACCAGGCCTAACTTTGAGAGCCCACCTGCAGGACTGCCTCCTGAGCTAAGACAACTATTTAACAGAACTGACCTATTCTCAAGACTAAGACTAGTTTATGAAATATGGAGCAAACTTCTTACCTAAGGTCCAGAACAATTAAACTCAGGCTAAGAAGAAACAATGTTGAATTGTGATGTTTTTCTAAGAAAAATGTTCTTGTCAAAAGGAGAAAATGTTAATTTATACCCATACATAATGGCTTCACTATACTGAAGCCCTTTCCTGGTACATGCTCATGGGGCTAGTTGGAAGGAAAGGGAACTTTTGACCTTAGAGAAAGAAAGACAAAAATACCTAAGAGCCAGGATCACCCAAACCTTGGATGGTGGCACACCTTGGGCACCGATTTCATCCACCATCTTTGGAACAAAAATTTGCTAACTATTCTTGTGAGCCCTGACAGATTTTTTTTTTTTTTTTTTTAGGTTTTATTTTTAGAGAGGGAGCAAGTGAGCATGGGGGGAGGGGCAGAAGGAGAGAGAGTCTTAAGCAGACTCCGTGCTGAGTGCAGAGCCCAACCTGGGGCTCGATCTCATGACCCTGACTGAGATCATGACCTGAGCTGAAACCAAGAGTTGGCCGCTTAACCGACTGTGCCACCCATGTGCCCCACCCCGACAGACCTTAAGGTGTTTTTCAGGAGACAGACTAACAGATGAGTGTGATTACTTGAGGTTACTGATTTGCTATATACTTTACAGCAGGTTGAATCCACAAGCAGTAAAGACTCGACACCAGGTGATGGTGTTTGTACATGCTTGAAATGTCACTGTAAGAACAGCTGTGTCTCTAATAGAGGAAAAGAACAGTGGCCAGATTTCCTGCTTTTTACCTGCACAGGATCTATATATGGACATGCAGAAAAACAGACCAGAGAGGTGTACCCAGGTAGTGGCCACTGAAGCTGATTGAACCCACCTGGTCATAGTAGGAGGTGCTGTGTCAGCACTCCAGGATCCACCTGCTATAATATGAGTATTCTTCTCCACAATTAAATATTTCCTGCATTCACCTTCTTACTAGTGTCATTGGTGTCACAAGCCAACCCCTACAGTGAACTAATGCCATTTGGCTTTGAAGAAAAACCAGTTTATATCGAAGACTTAGATCAGGCATCTGGCTTTTACAGGAATGAGGAGATTCAATAGAATCCAGTCAGTTGTGTTTGAGACTACTTCCAGTACCAGCGACAAATTCAGCAAATGTCTAGAACTTCCGAGCATCGCTGTGAAAGAACTAACTGGTGATAATGCAGTTGTCAGCCACAGCAGAAAAATGAGATGGAGTGACAAGAAAGAGCGTTGGGTATACAACTCTTTCCCAGATTGTAAAGCTCCTTATTTTTGATGAAGTGTATTAGCTGCATGGAAATAAAGGACTTCAGCTGCTTTTAGTAGCTTGTCTAGTTGCTGTATATGTCAGCTTTCCGATGTTGCTCCAAACAACCAAAGAAGAAACTACTGTTTTGGTCAAGCAGAAGGTACATGTTAAGCCAAGTACCAGGGAATATTTCCAAGAAGGCACGAAGTTGTTTTATTCCTCAAACCCCAAAACTGCACCCTGTTTCAGGCGGAAGTAACTAGAGCTGTTGTCATCCCAATTCCCTCAAGAATGAATCATGATCAAAGACATTCGGGGAGGTGGGGCTCCTGGGTGGCTCAGTCGGTTAAGCACTTGCCTTTGGTTCAGGTCATGGTCCTGTGGTCCTGGGATCGAGCCCCATGTTGGGCTCCCTGCTCAGCGGGGAGTCTGTTTCTCCCTCTGTCACTCCTCCTGCTTGTGTTCTTACTCTTGCTCTTTCTCAAATAAATAAAATCTAAAAAAAAAAAAAGACAGTGGGGATTGAAACTGGTAACTGAGGGGTTAATGGGACCAATAATAAGCGCAGCTGCAGACTAAAACCACAGATACAACATTTTACCCAGACCTGTTTTCGCTTGCCTGTAAATATGACTCTCTTTCTTCGGGAAGGGCGGATTTGAGGCTTGCCTGTCCAGAGTCTCCTCATTCAGCTGCCTTTTGAATAAATCCTTGCTGCACACTTGGTGTCTCCACGATTGGCTTTGCTGTGCATCAGGCAGACAAACTTGGATTCCCTTAAAGAATTAGGAGAAGAGTGTGGGGAAGAATGAAGCCATATAAATTGGAGCTTTCTAGACTTAGGGCAAAGATGACTAATTCTGAAATATTGCTGCTCTTGTGATTCTAGGCATGATTTCCATAAAAACATGGTTGGTATATTGATGTACAGGTACCACTTACTGGTCAATAAGTCACATTTCCTTAGAAAATAAGTTATTTCCAAAAAGCTGGATTCTACAGCCAAAGGGCTTTTGGTAGCTTAGTTATCTTCTCTGTGCTTCCTCATCCATAAAATGGGGAAAAGGATACCTACTTCAAACGGCTGTTGTGAGGGGTGAAAGAATTAGCTAATGTACATATGCATATAAATGAACTGATTACTATAGTGGCTGGCACATAACATTATATAAGTATTTGGATTTATTTTTTTATACATCTAAGATGTTTGATTTTTATGTGAGTTTTGTTTTGTTTGTTTGTGTTTAAGTTCTATGTATTACAACCTAAAATGTATGTTAAATTCTTGTCTTTATTCTTTTCTAGGGTTACTCCTAAAAGAGAAATGGGAAGCATTTGGTCTTAGACTTGACCATGCTCAACAACAGATGAAAATGACTGAAAATGCTCTATTGTTTGCATTTGTAGAGGTATTTTGGTTCAGTTATTTAGGTTAAAGGAATGTTGATTTGATGCAAAATGCAAGTTTAGGCAGGCTACTATTTTGTATTCTCTTTATGTTGATATTTTTAGTGCTTTGTGTTTAAGACTTAATAAACACTAATGAAATAATACTTCGGGGGGAAGATTTCTGAAAAATGTCCTTTATGGAAATTATAAGGCCTTGATTTATTTTTAAAGTTGTAGTTGAGGACAGTTAGTGAACTCTGTTTCATGGTAAGGGATTGGGGGGATAGATTTGGATCTATTCACTTGAGGCCTCACTTTCTTTCTTTCTTTCTTTCTTTTTTTTTTTTTTTTAAAGATTTTATTTATTTATTTGACAGAGAGATAGCAAGAGCAGGAACACAAGCAGGGGGAGTGGGAGAGGGAGAAGCAGGCTTCCTGCTGAGCAGGGAGCCTGATGTGGGGCTCGATCCCAGGAGCCTGATGTGGGGCTCGATTCCAGGACCCTGGGATCATGACCTGAGCTGAAGGCAGACACTTAATGACTGAGCCACCCAGGCACCCCAAGGCCTCACTTTCTATTCCAGCAAATAGGTAGCTCTACTGTTTTCTGTCCTCTCACTCTGTGGAAAGAACCAACTTAATTAAATTTTCATGACTTAAGCTTTTTAAATTCTTCTTTTAAAAAATTGTTTCTGTGACATACTTTAGACTACACCCTAAAAGGAGGTAGGACTCTTGTTTGAGGTGGTGTTTTGGTGAGCGAGAAGGTCACTGGATCTTGTCCATCGGTGTGAGAAATTTGGTCATCAATGCTTAATCTTAATAGGATTATTTTTAAAATAACCAATTAGGATGTGAAGTGCTCTCAAAATAGGGCTTATACCTATTTCATGACTTGGCATTATGCTGGAATTCAATACATTTGTTCTGTTTTATTTTCAATTAAGTTTATAGAAGATTCTGATAGGATCATCATGAAAACAAAAGTATAAACCATTTAATAATAAAACAATTTAGTTTTTGATGTGTCAACTGAGTGGATTTTAAGATTTTTCAGTGCTCTTGGAAATAGAACTTGAAGAGATAAATCAGTGAAGAGGAGGAAAGATTTAGTTTGATTTTCTCCAGCAAATGTGAAAGGCTATGTATTTAAACATTGCACTCTATTGATTTAGTCATTTATCTCATCTTTGCATATTCATCACCTATTTATTTTGGATGCTTTTAATAAGTACCATTTGGGTACTTATAAACATCTAAATACATTATAAGTTATTAGTTACCTGACCATCTGTCTACTGAGATGATTTAGTTTGTTGCCCTCTGTTAGGCTCAAAGATATTCTCTTGACCCTTCTGGACATTTAAAAATGTTTACTTGGGGACGCCTGGGTGGCTCAGTTGGTTAAGCGACTGCCTTCAGCTCGGGTCATGATCCTGGAGTCCCTGGATCGAGTCCCGCATCGGGCTCCCTGCTCGGCAGGGAGTCTGCTTCTCCCTCTGACCCTCCCCCCTCTCATGTGCTTGCTCTCTCTCATTCTCTCTCTCTCAAATAAATAAATAAAATCTTTAAAAAAAAAAATGTTTACTTGGCCTTAGCTCTTACAACTAGCTGGCAGGCATTTGGCATTGAGGGTGAAAGCTCTTCAAGCACAAGGTTTGTCCTCACTTCTTGTTTCTAAACCTGCTTACATAACTGCTCTTGGTGAGTGTATCTTTATCTGCAATGGATTTTTAACAGTTTACTTTCTCTTCTTTTAGGGTACACTATCTCAGGCCGTAAAGAAGGGAGAGTGGATCTTGTTGGATGAGATTAATCTGGCTGCTCCAGAAACATTAGAATGTCTCAGTGGTTTACTTGAAGGCTCCTCTGGCTCCCTGGTGTTGCTGGATCGAGGAGACACAGGTAGCACTTGATCCCATTGAGGTTTGATTTGGTGCCAGGCCTTTTGGCCTCTTTATTTATTTATTTTTTAGATTTTTTATTTATTTATTTGACAGAGAGACAGCGAGAGAGGGAACACAAGCAGGGGGAGTGGGACAGGGAGAAGCAGGCTTCCCGCTGAGCAGGGAGCCCGATGCGGGGCTCGATCCCAGGACCCTGGGATCATGATCTGAGCCGAAGGCAGACGCTTAATGACTGAGCCACCCAGGCGCCCCCTTTTGGCCTCTTTAGAGTAAGATTCTTTTGGTTAGGTGGATTACATAGTCCTCCAAGTGTTCATTCCATAGTACTAATATTCTGCCAAGTTAGGTGGCATTGGGAGTGCAAAGAGTAAGAATTTAAGTTACTTGGGTAGTAGACAGTAGACAGGCACACTGAGTGACAAAATATATGCTGGTGAATAGGTGATAAAATATAAATAATAATGAATAGCTATACCTTAAAAGGTAGTGGAAGGGCAGCATAAGATTAAGTTGGTACATAAGTCTAGAAATTGGTTTCAGTGGGGTTTCAGAAAAAGCAAGGATGGTTTGAGCAGCCAGCACCAAACCCCCTGAGTCTGAGGCAGGGTTTCCTGGCCTGAGGTTCTGTGGAGTTAGATAGTCTTCCCCTGGGCACCTGTGGCTGATCACTTGATGTTACCAGTTGAGAATTTATAATTTTCTCTTAACAGAACCACTGGTTCGTCATCCTGACTTCCGTTTATTTGCCTGTATGAACCCAGCAACAGATGTGGGCAAAAGAAATCTCCCACCAGGAATAAGAAACAGGTGAAGGGACACGGCCTGAATCCTGGGGATTTTTTTTTTTTCTTTAAAGTTCTCTTTATTGATTGATAATATTAACATAACCAAACCTCATAACCATGCTTGAAATTTCTTGATCTCTGATAAGAGGAATCCTTCCTTGTTTGTCATATTCCTCTACCTTCTCTAGGTGGTAGGAATACAGAGGACTCCAGAACACTGGAGAATTTTTTCCTTTGGGTTGTTTGTATGATACTTAGTGGCTCACAAATATTGTAGAACATAAAATTTTTTCCTAAGCTATCAGAAAAACCTTCACATACTGATAAAACAGTAGAACATATAACAGTATAAGTGCATTTTAGGAACTGAATCCTCTTGGATGAGGCCAGTGATTTGTAAAAGGCCTTTTAATTTTCAGTGTTCATTAAACACTGACATCAACAAGGTATTTTGTTGGTATTTTATGTATGTAGCATTTGGAAAAAATAAATGATCTTATTTTTGTTGGTGACCTTTTGTTGAATTTTGAATTTTAAAATAGTGCTAAAATTTTATTAGATTCCTCCCTCCCATTAGAAGAATAATAAAACCTTCTTAGGAAAATTTTATAAACTATAAGCATTGTATTTTCCTTTGCTCCAGTGATTTTATTTTTGATGATGAGGGTGCTTTTTGTTGTTGCATGTATTTTTCTATCACATGCCGTTATAGTAACACCTCTGAAAATAAGGATAAAGGTCTTATCTTCTTCTTTTTCATTATGGTCAGTTTGTATCTAGATGAAAGGCTTTCATATTTTATAAGCAGTTAAAATGAGTTTACATAACTTCTTGTGTTTTGTATTTTTTTTTTAATTTTTTTTTTTTAAGATTTTATTTATTTATTTGACAGAAACACAGCGAGAGAGGGAACACAAGCAGGGGGAGTGGGTAAGGGAGAAGCAGGCTTCCTGCGGAGCAGGGAGCCCAATGCAGGGCTTGATCCCAGGACCCTGGGATCATGATCTGAGCCTAAGGCAGGCACTTAACGACTGAGCCACCCAGGCGCCCCTGTATTTTTTTTTTTTTTTTTTTGAAGATTTTATTTATTTGAGAGCATGCATGTGAGGTTGGGGGGGCGGTGAGAGAAAACCCAGGGTAGGGGCAGAGGGAGAGGGAAAAGCCGGCTCCCCGCTGAGTAGGGAGCTTAAGGAGGGGTTCAACCCCAGGACCCTGGGATCATGGCCTGAGCCTAAGGCAGATGCTTAACTGACTGAGCCACTCAGGCGCCCCTTGTGTTTTGTATTTTTTTGTCAGAATAGCTGTATTAACTTCCTAAAAAGTTGTTATTATTTAATAATCATTTTCTTACAGGTTCACAGAACTTTATGTAGAAGAATTGGAAAGTAAAGAAGATTTACAAATTCTTATTGTGGATTATCTGAAAGGACTGAGTGTGAATAAGACCACAGTTCAAGGAATCATCAAGTAGGTTCTCTTTGGTTTCTCTTTATAAACTCTTCACCTGAACATAAAAATGTGTGCCTCATGCACATATATTACTTCTTTTTTTGCTTCTGACTAGAGAAGGATTATCATTAAGGTTTCTATTTTAAAGTTGGAACCTTATGAATTCCCATGGATTTTCCTAATGAAGCTACATTGAAAGCTTAAGAATTATCACCGATGAGAATATGTAAACAATTAGATAATGCTCTCCTAATTACTTTTGTATTCATAGCCAGGAGTTTGCATCCCTGGAATGTAAATGGCTTGTATTTTGATATGTCTTGATGAAATCTTACTTTTTGCAATTTGCATGCTAGTTATGTGGGATGCAGGGAGGAAAAGGTTGATACAATGAGTGATTTAGGTTTAGAATTGAGGCTTAGCTGAATAAAGTACAGATTGGCCGTGTGGCTTGATGCTTTCTTGAACCTTTTTTTTTTCTTCTTCTTCTTTTTTTTTTTTATGAGTGCATTTTCTAAACTGCAAAGCATTTTATTTTATATTTTTTAAAAGATTTTATTTATTTATTTGACAGAGACACAGAGAGAGGGAACACAAGTAGGGGGAGTGGGAGAGGGAGAAGCAGGCTTCCCGTGGAGCAGGGAGCCCGATGCTGGGCTCTATCCCAGGACCCTGGGATCATGACCTGAGCTGAAGGCAAACACTTAATGACTGAGCCATCCAGGCGCCCCAAGAAAGAAAAACCAACAAGTAACACCTTTAAAGTAAAATGTTTTATTTATTTATTTATTTTTAAGATTTTATTTATTTGAAAGACAGTGCAAGCGAGAGAGCGCAAGCAGGGGGAGCAGCAGAGGGAGAAGCAGGCTTCCCACTGAGCAGGGAGCCCAATACGGGGCTGGATCCCAGGACCCTGGGATCATGACCTGAGCTGAAGACAGAAGTTTAACGACTGAGCCTCCCGGGTGCCTTGTATTTTAATTTTTTTTTTAAAGATCTTATTTATTTGTCAGCATGCATGCACAAGCAGGGGGAGAGGCAGGCTCCCACTGAGCAAGGAGCCCTATGCAGGACTCGATCCCAGGACCCTGGGATCATGACCTGAGCCGATGGCAGATGCATAACCAACTGAGCCACCCAGGCATTCCTCTTGAGCCTTTCTTTCTGTTTCTGGGCTTTTTTTTTTTTTTTTTAAGATTTTATTTATTTATTTGATAGAGAGACACAGAGAGAGCACAAGCAAGGGGAGTGGCAGGCAGAGGGAGAGGGAAAAGCAGGCTCCCTGCTGAGCAGGGAACCCGATGTGGGGCTCGACCTGAGCTGAAGCTTAACCGACTGAGCCACCCAGGCACCCTATGATTTTTGTGTTTTTTTTTTAATGCTTTGTGGAAAGGGTGCAATCTTTTATATAGACAACCTGAATTCTAGTACGGGCTCTGTCAAAAACGAATGCTTTCATTCTGGGCACATCACTTAGTTAATTTTGTCTGTGTTGCCTAGAAAGAACTAAACAGTACGTAAAGGTTTTGAAATAGGATCATATTAATGTTTTACTTTGCATTTTGTGGTTTGTTCCCTTTTTTTGTACAAATAATTATTGAGTTGCCCAGGTGCTAGGGATATAGCTATAAATAAGATAAATATAAGTAAGCTCCTCATGGAGCTTTTAATTCAAGAGGTGAAGATAATAAATAAGGAGCTACACACTATAATTTTTTTGAAGTGACTATAACCTCAAGATTTTATTTTCTTCATAATATAATAAAATATGAAGCTTAGAACTGGATCAGTTGGCCCTTTCTCTTCTTATCTCCTCCCAGTTCAAAATGCTTACATCCCTTAATAGCCAGCATTCCCTTAGATCTGCAGTTGGGCTCAACACATTCAAGCCTCAGCACAATCTTCTTGAAATTTTAATCTTTTTCCAGAAAATCAGCTTAGTCTGCCCACCATAGCCACTCTGCTTCCTGTCATAATGCCGCTTTCCTTGGGCATAAGGAGAATCTTTGCCTTTCTTGTACTGTGTCACTTTGTGGGGTTGGTGCTTGCCATACTTCTTGCAGAAATTCTGGTGGGTTTTAGGAATGTTCACCGTGTTTGCAAGAGAACTATTAACACAGAAAGCAGGAGAAACATAATCTTAGGTTATGGTAAGTGAAGAAAAATAACACATAAAGCTTGGAGCCCCCCCCCCCCTTTTAAGATTTTATTAGAGAGAGCAGGGTGTGAGGCGGGGGAGAGGCAGGGGGAGAGAGAGGGCACGAGCAGGGCAAGAGACAGGGGGAGAAGCAGACTCCCTGCTGAGCAGGGAGCCCAATAGAGGACTTGATCCCAGGACCCTGGGATCATGACCTGAACTGAAGGCAGGCGCTTAACCAACTGAGTCACCCAGGCGCCCTAGTGGAGCCCTATTGCAGATAGAATAGTTAAGGAGGCATCTGTGAAAAGGCTTTGGAATGGTTTACCAATACCGCATACTAAAATTGGAACACTTCTGTTAGCCAAGAATATTTGGACAAAAGTATAAATATGTGTGGTTAAAATTCAAAAGCAGAGATAAAACAGACTAAATAGAGCAGAGGCTCTTGTAAAATGCTAATAGTGTAAGTAGTAAGTGTTCCATTTGTAATAACCCCTTCTAAAATGTAGATTCTACAAAAGAAAGAATGTGTAGCTAGATTGCAAAGAGGCATGTCAAATCTTATCGGGCAAGAACTTAGATTTCATCTGTGACACACATTTGGTTACTCTTGATCTTATGTAGCTGATCATGAATTTCATGAAATTTTAAATTTCTTGCATTTCATGTTTCAGTCTGAAACTTCTTTCGTCTTGTCATCTTCTAGTATTCTAAAGTGTGTGGTAATGATAACAGTAACAGTCACCATATTTTCATGCTTTTTAACATTTTGTCATTGTTGATTATGGCCATACCTATGACCTTTCAAAACACCATGATTTTTTTCTGTGTGCTTCTCCATCACACAGGGACTTTATTTCCCTATTGTATTAGAGCTGACTCTGGAACACTGTGTTTGGACTCTGTGTATGTATGTGTGTGTGTGTATCAATTTTTTTTTAAAGATTTATTTATTTTAGAGTGCACAGGGGTTGGGGGTTGGAGGCGCAGAGAGGGAGGGAGAGAGAATTTCAAGCAGTCTCCTCTCTGAGCGCAGACCCTGATATGGGGCTTGATTCCACAACCCTGAGATCATGACCTGAGCCGAAATCAAGAGTTGGGCACTTAACAGACTGAGCCACCCACGTGCCCCTGGACTCTGTATATTCTTACTAAGGGCTTCTCCTATCTTACTGTCTTTTTGTTAAGAATCTGATGTTTTTCACCTCTCTCCTCTTTTCATCCTAAAGGAAATTGATATATCCTTCTTTTGAAAGTGTCTGTAAGTGTGTGAAAAATAGATTTTTTTAAAAAAAGATTTTATTTATTTATTTGAGAGAGAGCGAGAGATAGAGTGCATGAGCAGAGGGGAGGGGCAGAGGGAGAAGCAGACTCCCCACTGAGCAGGGAGCCCTGGAAAATAGATTCAAAAGAGAATGTCTGAAAGGTTTTGATGAATGCTCTAGGAAATTGTATGTAAGCTTAACTATCTAAAAATGGCTTTTGGGCCTTGTGTAAAAAAATGGGAATAATGGCAAAATAGTGAATGCTTATTAGTTAATAAAGTCATTTGAACTCCGTCCTTTTTGTAGCTTGTACACAGCTCTGCGGAAAGACTCTGGGACAAAATTGGTGGATGGAACTGGCCATAGACCTCACTACAGCCTTCGGACTCTTTGCAGAGCTCTGCGATTTGCAGCTTCCAATCCGTGTAGCAACATCCAGCGCTCGCTCTATGAGGTCTTTCTTTTTTTTTAAAGATTTATTTATTTATTTATTTGAAAGAGAGAGAGAATGAGAGAGAGAGAGAGCACATGAGAGGGGGGAGGGTCAGAGGGAGAAGCAGACTCCCTGCTGAGCAGGGAATCCAATGCTGGACTCGATCCCAGGACTCCAGGATCATGACCTGAGCCAAAGGCAGTCGCTTAACCAACTGAGCCACCCAGGCGCCCGTATGAGGTCTTTCTAAAATCTGTGCTTGGGTGGACTCACCATTGGATGGGAGGTTTTGGTGATGCAAATGTCAGGTTTGCCTGTGCATTCCATTTAGTCAGCTCAGCCCAGGACAAACCAGAGTGATCCTGCCCTTTTTCTACCATCATATCACATTTAAAAGTTGTTCTGGGAACCAGAACCCCCCAACAGGTTGAATTTTGTTCCTGAAATAAGTTGGCCTGTTATTGCAGAAGGGTAATTAGTTTTATGCATATTTGGTTTTTTTCCTAGGGCTTTTGTTTGGGTTTCTTAACACAGCTTGACAGGGCATCACACCCAATAGTTCAGAAGCTCATCTGTCAACACATTGTCTCTGGCAATGTAAAAAGTCTGCTGAAGCAGGTATGTTGTTTGATTTCTTGACTTGTTTAATGTAAATGAAAGGCTGAATTATCAAAATTTCATTTTTTTAACAAAAGTTGTTTCTAATTATAAAAGTAATCAGTTTGTTCCAAAAAAAATTAGGTGGTGTCTTAGGTGGTGAAAATTCCCAAAATCCTTACTCTTACTCTTTAGAGATTTAAACCTTATACCTTTCCACCTAAATCATGTATGTATTTTGTTATATATTCAAATTCTCACAGTGTGTGTATAGATTTATCAAGGTGAGTTCTTTCTTTTTATTTTAATTCCAGTATATTTAATATACAGTGTTATATTAATTTCAGGTATACAATATAGTGATTCAACAAATCTGTATGTTACTCGTTGCTGAAGTTAATTGTACTCTTGTTTCACCATCTCCCCACCCACCTCCCCTCTGGTAACCATCAGTTTGTTCTGTATTGTTAAGAGTCTGTTTTTTGGTTTGTCTTTTTTTGTTGTTGTTGTTGTTCATTTTTGTTTCTTAAATTCCACGTATACGTGAAATCATATGGTATTTGTCTTTTCCTGACTGACTGATTTCACTTAGCAAGGGCAAATTCTAATACATATATCTAATATAAATGCCTTAAAAGGAACCATCTCATAATACTGTTCTGTAGCTTCCTTTCTTTTTTTTTTTTAAAGATTTTATTTATTTATTTGAGAGAGAGAATGAGAGAGAGCACATGAGAGGGGGGAGGGTCAGAGGGAGAAGCAGACTCCCCGCCGAGCAGGGAGCCCGATGCGGGACTCGATCCCGGGACTCCAGGATCATGACCTGAGCCGAAGGCAGTCGCTCAACCAACTGAGCCACCCAGGCGCCCTGTAGCTTCCTTTCTTAGCCTAACTGTATCCTACAGTTTTGTGTCTGTACCAGGGATCACTGTGACATGGTTTCTAGTGGTTACATAGTATTTTGTTGCTTATATCAGAGTTTGTATACACACTTGCCATCTGATTGATGGTTGGGCATGTTTTTTCCTTATTATTAAGCACAACCACCATTTCAGTTTGACAAAGGAAATTCTAGAATAACATGGGAGTGAAAGATGCTGAGAAAGTGGTTTACCAACTAACAGGCTTGTTTTTATGTTGATTCCTTACTCTTAAGAAAGAACCTTATTAGAGACTTAGGATTACTTTGGATTCACCATCACCATCTAGAATGGGGCAGCATTTTTGGTGATAACCTCTTTTCCTACTTTACACCCTCTCTGAAAGAATGACATAGTTGTCATGAGACTATGGGTTATTTCTCTAACTTTTTTGTCTTCCAGCCTATTCCAGAACCGAAAGGAGGCCGGCTTATCCAGATTGAAGGATACTGGATTTCGGTGGGAGAGAAGGAACCTACAATAGATGAGACCTACATTCTTACGTCTTCTGTTAAGCTAAACCTGAGAGACATAGTCCGAGTTGTTTCTGCAGGGTGTGTGGACCTTTTCTCTTGCTGCCCTGAAGTTTTACCAGCATAGGCATTGATGACATTCTAGTCTTACCGCCTTAATTTTAAAAGTGCTTTATTGTTGTTCATTGGCTAAGTAAATAATTCCTTCTCAAGTCAGTACTTCTCTCCTGGCACAAAGCATTGTTTCTAGTTGCACCTTTTGGTGGAAGCAATACAGATGCAGATTATTTTGGCCATCTTTAAGCTTGTTTGCCAGTATTTTGCTGATGGATACTCATCATCCATTATTTGAGTAACAGCTAGTCCCATTTACTGTTTCTCACAAGTACTATAAGAAAGGTTGAGATTGCTTTCCTCAGTATTTTCTGAGGAACTCCTTTTACACAGAAACTTCTCAGGGCTTAAGAAACATTCCATTAGTGGTGTATAGGTATATAAAAATGTTTTTTTATGGTGATAAATGATACATTCTTTTTAACACAACTTGAATTCTGGTTTCTGTCTTTTTTTTTCTTAAATTGCTTTATTGGCTGATCTTTCAAGAACCTATCCAGTGTTGATTCAGGGAGAGACATCAGTTGGTAAAACAAGCCTTATCCGGTGGCTGGCTGCAGCTTCTGGTAACCATTGTGTGCGTATTAACAATCACGAACACACGGATATTCAAGAGTACATTGGTTGTTATACATCTGACTCTTCAGGGAAGCTTGTGTTTAAAGAAGGTAGGATTATTATTTCATTCCATGGGTATAGGTGTTCATTCTTTTAAACCCATTTCCCCAGGTAAACTTCATCCTTTCCAATTGAGGCACATGGACTTTTGCCATAACTGCTGGTTTGTCTTTCTCCCTGATCTCCCTGGTTAAGGGAGGATGGTTAGGGATCCAGCTTCCTTTGGGCCCCACTGATCTTGTCAGCTGTACAGAGGACTAGGACCAAGGTTTATAGAGTGCAGTTGAACTGCTACTTTATTTCCTAGAGACTCAGAAAAATGTGGTGAGCATCGATCAGAGGGAAGCTGAGAGTAGATATGAGAATGTGGTGATTTAAATGAAATTAGACTGCAGGGGGAAAATAAATTGGAAATGTGATATTTGTCAGCCGTGGCTCCCCTTCTGTGTGAAATGATCAGGAAAATTATCCTTCCTTGATATTTGACATCACAAATTGTTTTGGCGCATGACTAGCTGCAGGGAGTAATTTGTTTTGAAATGTAATGGTCTAGGATTGGTTGATTTATATATAACATTTTTTAAAACTTTGGACTAATTTCTGCACTAATCCTCAGTGTTGTTTTTTCTAAGGTATTCTTATTGATGCTATGAGAAAGGGCTACTGGATTATTTTAGATGAATTAAATTTGGCCCCTACTGATGTGTTAGAGGCACTGAACAGATTGCTGGATGATAACCGTGAATTGCTCATCACAGAAACACAAGAAGTTGTTAAAGCTCACCCTCGGTTTATGCTTTTTGCTACCCAGAATCCCCCAGGACTTTATGGAGGCAGAAAGGTGTGTAGCATTTGTCCCTTATTCCCATTTGTTACCCCATAAAGTAATAAATCTTTCTTGGTAAGACTGAGATGTTTTTACTACTTTTGAAGGGTTTTTCTTTTTGTGGTGAATAGTAGAGCCTCCATTTTGGAAACTGGGTGAGAGGCTCTTTTTATCATGTTTTTTTCCTGTGTGTTTCCTAGGTGCTTTCTAGAGCCTTCAGGAATCGGTTTGTGGAATTGCATTTTGATGAATTGCCTAGTTCTGAGTTAGAAACAATCTTGCATAAGCGCTGTAGTTTGCCACCCTCCTATTGTAGCAAGTTGGTTAAAGTCATGCTGGACCTTCAGGTATTTCATCTCTCTCTCACTTAGTTTCAAATGGAACGTACTGATTAGATTTCGTGATGGAAATTTAAAATTTGATAGCCTTCTCAGGTAGACATAGCAGTCCCTCCATTTTTTTTTTCTCAGAGTAAGGATATTATCTTAAAATGCATTCCATTAGTATCCATTTTTTGGTTTGTAAGTGAACTGTTTGATATCGTGTTACGGTTTTTCTCATAGTCATATATGGCAACAATTCTCTACTTGTGGATAATTTTGGAACATTTTGTTTAGATTGGAATTTGGCATTGATAAACTACAATTTTTGTTTTTTAAATGGATCTAGTCCTTGAATGGACATAACTAAAGATATCCTTTTTATGTCTCTCCCTTGTCAATTCTGCAAAGCTACAGTTTCTTAGTTTTTTGAATATCCCATTTTATGGTGTCCTTTATCAGAATTAATATAATTTCTAAAAAGCCAATAATAATTGGCAATCTTACTACTGTGTTCCCACATTATAGGATTGATGTTTCTGCATGTTTGCCATCATTTGTATTCATAATTTTTTATATATGATATAAGAAATAGAATTCCTTTCTTTTGTTGTTGTGCTTTGGAATTTATATTTTTAAACACAAGCTTGGATATTTATCTTCAAATGATTGTAGTCCATTTACTTTTTTAAAAAATTAGTCTTAATGGAATGAATCATTTTTATGGGAGCATAAATTTGTTAAAAATTTTATATAAGTTGTACAGTGTGCTTGCCATTGCCCTTTTTCATTTGTTTTGATATTTTAATAGTCCTATCGCAGAAGTTCTTCAG
Source organism: Mirounga angustirostris (assembly GCF_029215605.1). NCBI lineage: Eukaryota > Metazoa > Chordata > Mammalia > Carnivora > Phocidae > Mirounga > Mirounga angustirostris. Next base: position 76,829,275 of record NW_026991716.1, on the reverse strand, counting down.
TGTTTGCTGGAAAACAGGGCTTCATCACCCTTCGTGATCTGTTTCGATGGGCTGAAAGATACAGATTGGCTGAACAGACCGAGAAAGAGTATGACTGGCTACAGCATTTAGCCAACGACGGTATGCTTTCAGTTGGATGCTCTTAAACTGTGAAGTTATGTCAAATATCAAACCTTATTAAAATAAATCTTTCCCAAATTGTGGTCAATATATACATTTTACTGAGTATTCCAAAAATAGTGTTTCTTCCTCAAGAGCCAGATGCTTTTGAAAATGGTTCTTTTCTGCAGGCCTCTGTGCTAGTATGTTTGGGTTTCAATAGTTTTCTCTTTGCTTCAGGTGGCTTCATGTAGGAGTCAGAGAGGGGCACAATGCCCATATAAGAGTTTTGGCGGGTAGTTGGTGGTGTCTTTGTGGACTATTTATCTGCAACTCACTAATCATAGATAGTCATCCTTGTGCCTTATACAGAAAACTGTTGGGGCGCCTGGGTGGCTCAGTTGGTAAGCATCTGCCTTCGGCTCTGGTCATGATCCCAGGGTCCTGGGATCGATCCCTGCATCTTTTCCTTCTTCCTCTACCCCTCCCCCTACTTGTGCTTGCTTGTGCGCTTGGGTGCATGCACTTTCTCTCTGTCAGGTAAATAAATAAAATCTTAAAAAAAAAAAAAGAAAACTGACAGGTTGGTCAGGTACTATCGTAGTTCTGAGGGAAGGCAGTTATGGCATGTGAGACTCATGATTGCTCATTTTGGTTTAATCCATGGGAAGAATTTATATGTTTCTCTATAGGAAAGAAAGCATTTCAGAATCTTCTGATTTGAAAGGTACTAATGAGTCCTTAATGGAGTGGTTAATAAGGAGAGTAAATAAAACTAACCCATGAGAGTTGTATTTTTTTCTTTACTGGTAAAGAGTAGATAGATGGAGGAACATGTTCTTTTAAAAAACTTAAAACACTCTTTAATCAAGGTATACCATATAGTAAAGTGAATGTAGTGCTTTATTTTTTCATGTATAAGCTAGATACAGTTTTTTTTTACATATGTGTGTACCATGTAAATCATCACCTAGGCCAAAGTATAGAATATTTTCCAGTACCTCAAAAGATTCCTTCATGGTTCCTGCCAGTCTTAACCTCCGCTGGAGGTAACCACTGCTCTGACCTCTATCACCACTGATTTTTGCCTGTGCTTGAGCTTCAGCTAGTATCATGCAGTGTGTACTCTTTGGGTTTGACTTCTTTTCACCCAACCTAATGTGAGGTTCGGCCATGCTGTTATGTGTATTAGGAATTCATTCTTTTTTGTATTATTGTTCTGTAACCCATTGTATGGAGATACTATAATATGTTTATTCATTCTCTTGTTGGTGGACATTTGGATTATTTCCACTTTCTAGCTATTATGAATAGAACTGCTCTGAACATTCCTATACATGTCTTTTGGTGCACACATGTTCATTTGTGTTTGGGTCTACCTGGAAGTCCTGTTGCTGGGCACAGGGCAGGCATGTGGTTAGTTGCAGTAGGTTCTCCCAATTTTCCAAAGTAGTTCTTTAGATACCCTCTCCACCAGCACCTAGTAAGAATTGCTGTTGCTCCATATTCTCAATATCCCTTGGTATTATAACTTGACACTTAACGATTTTTTTTTTTTTTAAGGATTTATGCTTCTCGCAGGCCGAGTCAGGAAGCAGGAGGAGATTGATGTGATTCAAGAGGTCCTTGAAAAACATTTCAAGAAAAAATTGTGTCCTCAATTCCTCTTCTCCAAGGAAAATGTCCTAAAATTACTGAGTGAGTAGATCAAAATATCCAGAGGAAATGAATTGAGCTGTACTATTAGAAGCTAAATCTTTTTTCTACATTTTATAGGTAAATTGTCCACTCAGGTATCCACATTGGAGTCTACGTTCAGCCACATTGTGTGGACTGAGGGCATGCGGAGACTGGCAATGCTGGTGGGAAGGGCACTGGAATTTGGTGAACCAGTGCTGCTGGTTGGAGACACTGGGTAAAGTCCTATGCTTCTGTGACAGTAACTCATTATGATGATTCAGTTCAGTTCCATAGGAGTACTTGAGTTATCTGTGAAGGATTATCGGGAATGCAATCTTTGGTGTTTTTTTGTTTTTTTGTTTTCCTTTTCTCCCTTCCGCTTTTTCTTTTTTTTTTTTTAAGGATCATGCAAGAGACCTATTACTGTTTGCTTTCCTCTTCAGGTGATAGAAAAGAATGCTTGCATTATCATCACTGGAGTTGTTTTTTTCTTTGTAATTCTTTTAAATAGTGCCATTCATTCTGTAGATCTGTAGAGAACAGCAAATGAGCTCCTGTCTCTTGAAAGTCTGTAAGGATTAGATTTCTTTCCCATCCCTTGGTGGTTGTTGGTAGAAATAGAAAAGGATGGAATTCAGGCAGTGTGTGCTTTTTTGGATAAGGAACACCGTAGGGTGCTGGTGTTTGGGGAAGGGTGTCCTAAGCTCAGGGTGCAGAGGCCCCGTGTTGGCCAGCAGTGTCTGCTGCTGCAGTGAGGCTCTCACCAGAGCACCCCTCTTGTGCTGACAGGAGTGTTTGTGCTTTTATATTTGGAATTTATGGTCCTTATTAACCTGGTATGTATCCCTTTAACAGGTGTGGGAAAACTACCATCTGTCAGGTGTTTGCAGGCTTGGCAAATCAGAAACTATACTCTGTCAACTGCCATTTACACATGGAGACATCGGACTTCCTGGGGGGGCTGCGACCTGTGAGACAGAAGCCAAAGGACAAGGTTTGTTCAGTAGCGAATAATGTGTTCGTCGTTCATTTAAAGAATTGCAGTTGGATTTGTGCGTGAGTCAGCTGTGGAATTTATTCATGGTGAGGTTTTGATCCCAGGTTTGATATATATCTTTAGATTTTCACTTGTCCACAAGGAACTTTCATGAGCATACTGTTGTGCAGGCTTTATTCCGAATGACCACTTACTCCAGCAGACACCAGCTAGCTACATGTGTATTGTCTTGTGGAGCCACTGCTCATTAATTTCACACCTTCTTTTCCAAATTGTAGGAAGAAACTGATACATCAAGACTTTTTGAGTGGCATGATGGTCCTCTTGTTCTGGCCATGAAAGAAGATGGCTTTTTTCTCTTGGATGAGATCTCATTGGCTGATGACTCTGTCCTGGAAAGACTCAATAGGTATATGTGTAAGAGGTTTGCCCTGTGTGTGATGTTTTCACTGGTCTGGTTATTTTTTAATTAAGCAATTAAAAAAATTTTTTAAATTTTTAAAAAAATTTTTAATTAAAAGTTCCCATGTAGTTAACATGTACCATTATATTAGTTTCAGGTGTACAATATAGTGATGCTACAATTCTATGCATTACATAGTGCTCACCATGAAATGGCTACTCTTAATCCCATTCACCTATTTCACCTATCCCCCCACCTGCCTCCCCTCTGGTAACCACCAGTTTTTTTCCCCTATGGTTAAGAGTCTGTTTCTTGGTGGTTCTCTTTTTTTTTCTTTGTTCGTTTGTTTCGTTTCTTAAATTCCACATATGAGTGAAATCATATGGTATTTTTCTTTGACTTAGCATTTCACTTAGCATTCTGCTCTGTAGCTCTATCCATATTATTGCAAATGGCAAGATTTCATTCCTTTTTATGGCTAAATAATATTCCATAGAATATGGAATACTGGTCTGGTTTTCATAGATATTAATTCTTCTGCACAGTAATGTTCTTCATAGGTGCATAGTAAATGTTTGAAAATGATAATGAGTTACTGTTTTTGTTTTTGTTTTTTTTTTTGTTCATTTTACTTTAGCACTCAGAGTAGTTTAAGAGGGCTAGTTTCTGTTTCGCTATCAATAATCAGAAAGATGGGACTGTGGAATGGCGTGAGGCTAAAGCAAATGAACCGAAGTTAAAACTCTTTTTTAAGGCACTTTATGTGACCATTATCTAAATTCTTCAAAGAACTAGAATCAGAATTCTAGATGTTATATTGGCTGTATGACCTCAGAATCTCAGACTAATATGAATTTTGATGTATACCTATTTTTCTTTTTTGAAGTTTAATTTACATACCATAAAATGTATGCATTTTATTTTATTTTTTAAAAGATTTTATTTATTTATATGACAGAGAGAGACACAGAGAGAGAGAGAACACAAGCAGGAGGAGTGGGAGAGGGAGAAGTAGGCTTCCGGCCGAGTAGGGAGCCAGAAGCGGGGCTCGATCCCAGGACCCTGGGATCATGGCCTGAGCCAGACGCTTAACGACTGAGCCACCCAGGCACCCCAAAATGTATCCATTTTAAATGTATAATTCAACAAGTTTTAGTAAATTTCCTGAGTTTTGCACCATAATCCTGTTTTACATTCCCACCATACCAGTCTGATCCCTTCTGCCCCTTTACAGTATATTTCTTTTTTTTTTTTTTAAAGATTTTATTTATTTGAGAGAGAGAATGAGAGAGAGAGAGAGAGAGCACATTAGAGGGGGGAGGGTCAGAGGGAGAAGCAGATTCCCTGCCGAGCAGGGAGCCCGATGCGGGACTCGATCCTGGGACTCCAGGATCATGACCTGAGCCGAAGGCAGTTGCTTAACCAACTGAGCCACCCAGGCGCCCCTACAGTATATTTCTGATGCCACCTCCTGCTCCAGGCCACTACCAAATTACTCTCTGTTTAAAAAAAAAAAATTGTAATTGTCTTTTCAGCACATTGCATATAAATTGGCATTGTTTTGAGGGTCATCCATGTTGTAACCTATGTTAGTAGTTTGTTCCTTTTTATTCCTAAGAGCATTTCATTGTATAGATATACCATATTTTTTATCCATTCACCACTTGATGGTATTTGGGTTTGTTTGGGTTATTTCTACTTTTATGAATAATGCTGCCATGAGTATTTGCATACAAGACACTCATTTTTAAAACAAATGCCTTAATGGGGCATAAGTGGATAAAGGGATTTTTTTTTTCTATTGTTCAGAAATATTGTTCCATTACACAGGAATTGGGATAATGAATCATTTTAAAATATGTGCTAGGAAAGTGTTAACTAAAGTAAAAGCTCAGCAGAGGATATAACTTTTCCTTTTGAAAATAAGTTGAAGACCACAAAATAGAAAGGATACATAAGCCTTTTCTAATCTTATATTCTCCAATTTTTCTGTCTTTTAGTGTCCTTGAAGTGGAAAAGTCCCTGGTATTAGCTGAAAAAGGCAGTGTAGAGGACAAGGATAATGAGGTAGAGTTGTTGACTGCTGGGAAAAAATTCCGTATCTTAGCAACCATGAACCCTGGGGGCGACTTCGGAAAAAAAGAGGTAAAATTGTGTTCCTGAAGCATAATTTTTTTCCAGTTTTTGACCTCAGCTCACTGGCAGCTATAAATATAATATGTAAAAATGCATTTGGAATTTTATATTGGATAAAAATTAACCTAGAAAGATATTTTAGAATTATTACAAAGTTGAGAAATTCTGACATAATCATTTCCTTGTTTTAATATCTCATTGTGTGTGCCTGAAATTTCATTGTTTCAGTCACTTTGCCCAGCTCTTTACATATGTTACCATAACATATTCTCACAAGAACTCTGTGTGAAAGTTATTTTCCTACTTTCATGGATGAGAAAGTTGAAACTGAAATTTAATCTTAAACTCTGTTTCTGGAGTCTCCTCTCTTAAACATGAGTGTGGCTTTGAGTGTTTTAAAGTGACAAAAATGTTGCAGCCAGGAACCTCTTCGGGTTTTGCAGGTGGAGCGTATCTGTTCTCTCCAGCGGTTATGTGGGTTACCCTCAGACTACTGGTAAAGGAAAAGGTGGAGAGCAGCCTTTTGTTCGGAAGGTGGTGGTAGGATCCAGCCAGGATCCAATACCCTGAACACACCTTGGCTTTCAGGCTTGTGAAGCCTCTCAGTGGAGAAGTCTGTGTTGTGTGTGGGATCCTGGTCTGTTAGGAAAATGGTGATGTGGTGATAGGTCAGGGACAATGAGAAGAAACAGGGGTTGTGAATGAAAGTAGTTAAAGTTCTTGGTAACTTGGTGGGTCCCTGAAATGTGAACATGATGCTTCAGGCCTGATTTTCCTCTGTAGCGTAATAAAAAAGATTATCACTATGCTTCTTGAAATGTTCTGAAGAGAAGAAAGAAAAAAATAAGAAGAAACACATCACAGCTTCAAACATAATATGACAAGTGGTTCTTTGGCAAGTGAGAATAGCTTAAAAAGATCTGATTTCAAGGTTGTGTGTGTTAAGGTTAGTTTAAGTTAGGATAGTTCAAGTTTTTCTTAGAAAAAGATTGCCAACTTTTACCTAAGGGAAGGTTCTTTTTTGTTTTTGCCTCCCTAGCAGGCAGAGTGAGGGTAAGATGCCAAAGACCAATGGCACTGCTTGTCTAGGACAGCAGCAGGGAACACTCACACATTCACTGGGTCTTGACTAAGCTGCTCCTGAGTATAGGCATTGCTGCTAGTCCTGCTGCAGTAGGCCAGACAGATGGATGGAGTTTATCAAGTAAAAGGAAAGCAATAATAAGCTAATAGTTACGTGCATATGTGGCATTGTATATGCTTGTTAATAGGAGTTAATTGACATAGGAGAAGGCTAAGAAGGGTAGGAGGAATCCATTTTCAGGGCGAAGGCCATCAAAGACTGGAAGGACAAACAATTCTTTGTTATACAGAGGTAAAATTGGAACCTCCTTAATAATTTCACTGTCCCCCTTTGAGCCACATAAAAGATGTTTTCTCTTTCTACTTCAGACAGCTCTCCCCTGTGGGACAACAGCTTTTATTTTTTTGAAAGCACTGGTTATGTAACTGAAGGTAAAGGAAGGGCCTTTGCTTAGGGGAAGTATTCAGGTTTGGGGGTCTCCCACTGGGGCTGGACTTCAACTTGCACCACCTATTCTATGACACCTTGAAGTTCTGCACTCTGTCTATAAAGAAAGTGATGGGAATACTGTCTTGGAGGTTGTGGTGGAGATGAATGAGATGACCTGTGGAAGGAGTTAGGATAAAGTAGGTCTTCAATTGTAGTAGAGGTAATAAAAGAAGCATCTGGTATTCGTTAGACTCATCAGCTAATACTCTTTCAAAGGATTTGTTTTCTAGTTTTCCTCATAAGTATTACATTCAAATTGAAATTTTTGTTTCTTATAGCTGTCTCCTGCCTTAAGAAACCGGTTTACAGAAATATGGTGCCCACAAAGCACAAATCGTGAAGATTTAATTCAGATTATCAGCCATAATCTTCGTCCAGGATTGTCTCTGGGCAGAATAGATCATAAAGGTGAGAGCTTTCAGGTGGTAAACGTAATTCCCAAACTTCTGAAGCTAATGGAAATTAGAAATCATGTCTTAGAAAATAAAAATAGGTCTAAGATTTCATTTAATTAAAATCAGAAATAATACCAAAATACTTTTAAAATCTATGTTAAAGGTTTTTTAAATTATTTATTTATTTAAAAGATTTGTTTTTGAGAGAGAGAATGCAAGTGCAGTGGGGGTGGGGCAGAGGGAGAGAGAAAATCCTGCAGTGGACTCTCTGCTGAGTGTGGAGCCTGACAGAGGGCTCGATCCCATGACCCTGAGATCATGACCTGGGCCAAAATCAATAGTCCCATGCTCAACTGACTGAGCCACCCAGGCATCCCTGTCATCAACTAATTTATTAAAAATGTTCTGGGTGGCTCTTCCTCCCCCACCGCCACTTGCTTTCTTAGAAAAAAATAAAAAATTTTTCTTTTCATTCTAAAAGTTTTCAAACATAAGGAAATAGAAGAATAGTATTAAAAAACTTCTGTATACCTAAAACCTAAATTTAGCAATTTTTAAGATATCTAGTAAGGGTCAAAACATTTATTATATGGTTCTTGTATTGAGCTAGATTGCTTTGATGTATACATGGATGTTTTTTTATTGAGGCGTAATCAACATGTAACATCGTATTAGCTTGAGGTGTATAACATGATTCAATATTTGTATCTATTGTGAAATGATCACAGTCTAGTTAGCATTCTTCATGATGTATATATATTTATCTTACAGGTGAAGGGCTAAATTTAGAACCCAGCTCTGGTTTCAAACCTTAATACATAGTTTTTGGATCATTTTATCTCTCTCTTTCTCTCTCTCTTTTTTTAAGTCTCTCTTAAATTAAAGAACGTATAAAAGGATATTTGCTTCTTTGAGTTCCAGACTCACCTGAAGGACTTGTAGAAATAAAGCTTGCTGGGCCTCCTACCTAGAGTTTTGGATTCAGTCCGTCTGAGGTGGGGCTTGAGAATTTGCCTTATCTAATAAGTTCTTAGGTGATGCCAGTAATGTTGGTCCAAGGCCCATACTCAGAACTTCTTACTTACCATGGTTGTGTGCTATTTGTAGTGCTGCATTTAATGTGAGAATTCCAGTTAAAGAAAAAGACAAATTATTAAGCAGGCATGGTTTGTCTTTTGGCTCTGCTTTGGGGCCAAATTCTCCTTGGATGTAGCCTCTGTATCTCCTGTAGGCTCTGTACTCTTATCAGTGATTTGGATTGTAATAAGAATGGCAGAGGGGCGCCTGGGTGGCTCAGTTGGTTGGGCGTCTGCCTTCGGCTTGGGTCATGGTGCTGGGGTCCTGGCATCGAGCCCCGCATCAGGCTCTCTGCTCGGTGGGAGCCTGCTTCTCCCTCTCCTCCCCGCTTGTGCTCTCTCTCACTATCTCTCTCAAATAAATAAATAAAATCTTAAAAAAAAAAAAAAAGAATGGCAGAGAATGCAGCTGCCATTACACTGCCACATTGGCTCCATCACTAGTGGGCTTCATGCTTAATGGAGTGAACAGTTTCTCTACAGGGCAGTTGGCACTGCAGCCCCTAGGACTTCACTGAGCGTCACTGCTTGTCCTTAGGGAGCTTGTTTACTGTAAGCTTTGTAAAGCCTACATGGCAGCACCTTCTTTGGGGAAGCATTAGAGATCCTGAGGGAACAAGGAGAGTAAGGGAGAAGTGGCTCAATTTTTATCATCTAGAAATGGATCAGGTTGGCACAGCGTAAAAATGTTCTTAAAAACAGGGAACTAGATAAAGCTTTTATTTCCAAATTTTCTTTATAAAGATATGTAAGATGTAATGAATCTAATATTTCAACTAATTATGAATTCTAAATTGAATTCTGATCCTATTCAGAACAGTTAAGATATATTCACTGTATTCTCTTAATATATAAACACCACTGAGTTCTTCTAACTTTCTCTAGGAATTTTTGTTCATAAATCTCAGTAGTCGGTTAAGGCGCCCCTTAAGTTCTTTTTAAAGATTTGTGGGGGTTTTTTTGTAATTAGTATTTTTCTTCTAACTAGATAGTTTTCTACTAAGTGATTTGCAGTATAGCCTTGAAGGCTCTTGTTGAATGGTCCACTTTATATTATAGCAATGCTGATTGCTTCCCATCATATTTTCTTTTTTTAAAAAACATTCTTTGGTACTCATACGTCTTAGATAAATGTTTATTGTTGACTTCAGGAGTTACATAAAGTGCTTTATTAAACTTAATTGACATTGCTTCTAATCTACATTATTTTGTTTCCAAATATTTTACGATAATTAGACTAGTCCTTTAACTTAAATCATGAAACAAAATTTATGAATCCTCTAATTTGCTGAATTCTGATGGATGCATTGATTTAATAAAACAAAAAGCCTGAACTAAATGCCACTGAAGCGGCACCTGCGTGGCTCAGTTGGTGAAGCATCTGCCTTCAGTTCAGGTCGTGATCCCAGGGTCCTGGGATCAAGTCCCACATCTGTCTCCCTGCTCAGTGGGGAGTCTGCTTCACCCTCTCCCTCTGCCCTCCCCCCTGCTTGTGCTGTCTCTCCTTCTCTTCCTCTCTCCGTCTCTCAAATAAATAAAATCTTTTTAAAAATGCCACTGAAAATATGGCATCCCCATTCCAGTGAATCAGTATAAAATACAACAAAATTTATATATTTTCTAAAATCATTGTGTCTTCATAATTGTATCTGAACGTGAACCAAATGAATACTCTCTTTGAGCAGTTTTCAGGATTGCTTCTTAGGCTGTAATTCTCAAGGTGGTTTTTCTTTTTTGGTAGGTGTGGAATGCTATTCATGAACCTCTTGTTCATGTAATAAAAGCAATGGACCCCCTCTACCTAGAAAAAGCAGTAATGTACTTTCCTTTCACAAAAATTTGCATATAATCTTATGGAGCACAGACCTCTCTTAGGCCATCTCTGGGCCCCATGTTACAAAACCCTATTTGGAATTTTTGATATAGCTACTTCTAAGCAACTGCCTTTGCCTCCTTGTGTCTTAGGGGCTGACATAGCTGAGGTGATGCTGGATTTCATTGATTGGCTGACCCACCAGGAATTTGGCCGAAGGTGTGTGGTCAGTATCAGAGATATCCTGTCCTGGGTTAACTTCATGAATACAATGGGGGAGGAAGCTGCTTTGAAAAGGCCAGAGACCATCTCCACTGTGACATCATTTGTCCATGCTGCATGCCTGGTGTACATAGATGGAATAGGTTCAGGTATGTTGTCTGTTAGCTGGTGTGGGGTCAAGGGGGTTAGGGTAGAGGGGAGTATGAAATGGAACAAGCCCAGACCTCTGACCTCTGACACAGATACTTTAAAAAAAAATGACTTACTCTAACATTTCTAAGACGCAGAATGGATTTTATTTTCTTTCTACTCTTTTTGAGAGGTGGTTGATATAAAAGAGAGGCTGCAACTTCTCATTGCTTATAGGCCAGGGACTTGGTAAACATGAAATGGTGATTATCAGTAAAAAGAAGATTGTTGGAAATGCCCTTGCTCCTGAAGGACTGGATAATTCTTAACATGAATGGTCATTTATAGTTAATGGCCTGAATCCTTTAGTTTGTTTGTTTTTAAGTTTACCATAATTTCATAAAATTCAGTGTTTAAGTTCTGTTTTATCAGCTGTGAAGATTAGAGATATAAACCAATATGATCAACAGTACCACATTAATTACTCCTACCTCCAGGCTGATTCATCATGGAGTGCATAGGTGCTTTATTGAATAAACTGCTTCTGATCTGTGAATTGTGGGGATGGGAGATCAAGACTTTGCCTTTGGACTATTTACAGTAGCAGTTGCATTTTGGGTGTAACTTCAGCAAGGGCCTCATTTCCTCTGGAAACCACTCAAGAGCTCCTGATGAGTAGTTGGGAAGCTTGCCGTCCATGCTATTGTTTGATGGACTGATGATCCTCTGTCTTTTAGGGGTAACTTCCTCAGGGTTTGGTACGGCCCTCTTGGCTCGCAAAGAATGTCTGAAATTCCTAATCAAGAAACTTTCCAAGATAGTACGACTTACAGAATGTCAGAAAAACGAATTGAAGATTTATGACAGACTCAAGGCCAAAGAATTTACTGGAATAGATAACCTTTGGGGAATTCATCCATTTTTTATACCAAGGGGTAAGTATGATTTTAAATAAATGAAGATTCTCTTCTTGTAGATCATAGGTACTTGACTTTATTGTGACTTTTAGTGTATCACACTCATGATTATTTTTAAACTAGTTATCTGAATTAGAATCTGACTTGACATAACCAACTGTAATTTCATGAATAATTAAAAATATATAACTGACATATAAAAATAGGGGAAAGTATAGTCTTTAATCTATGAATAAATTATCTTGTAAAAATGCATTTATTTTTTATTTAGTGCTCAAAACAAGAGCTTTCCTATAGTGATAATTCAACCCATAATGTATCAACTATAGACCTTCATCACTGCTTACCAAAATAGTTTTGTGAACCCTTGTGAGCAGGAATTTCGTCCATCTTCCTGTCCCTGACACCTGAGATGTAATCTAGCAGTCATAGGCATTCAGAAAATGTCTGTTAATTGAGTGAATGGATGAATGAGTGAATGATTAAATGGGAAACTCGGGTGGGTTTCAGTTCTAATCCTTGCTCTCATTCTTACTAGGTTGCTTCTACCAAATATTTAAATGAGGTAGATTAGCTATCTTAGAAGGCACTAGTAATTTTTCAGATTGTTGCTTCTCTATGAGGGTCATCTGTTTCTTGTCCCTTCCTCCCTCCCTACATTAATAATTATTGAGTGTCTGAAATGCTTAGAGGAGCAGTGGCAGTTACGGGGGGTTCAGAGGTGAACAAAACCAGCCTAGGTTCCTGGCCTAATGGAATATCGCCCTTTTCTCTCTCCCTCTTCAATAGTACTCTTCATCCACGATGGTACATCCATGATCTGATTTCTCTAAGTCATTATCATAATATCCAATACTCTCATGTAGGAGCTATATGTTAGTGACCTGGGACTGGGGTGGTCCTTGCTCTGCTTCCATAGCTGAGGTAATAGATGTTTTCCTAGCTCTCCAAACTGGTATAAGAAAAGTTTCTTCCAGGAAACACAGTGACACAAATGTTAAGCCCTATAAAAGTCTGCAGTTCAGCTAGATTATGGGTTAAAGATGCATCCTGAATTGTCTTGGAGGCCTAAAAACCTTGGATGAAATTGTTTATATGGATACACGTGGCCTACACACCTAGCTTCCCCTTGACTTTTAGGAAAATACTTATGTGTGAATGTAAATTGTACAAGTACATGTAGTAATTCCAGGTGTAGGTTGTGAAAGGAAAAACATATGCTTGCAGTTAGACCTATGTAAGTAAGTATATGCATAGTTATAAGCGCTGGAGAGATCTGAGTAGTAGGCACAGTTGAAGAACGTATGCTGCTGGCTATTCCTTTAAAGGATTTTATAACCTAAAAGTGGGGAAATGTTGAAATAGGGCTGAGCATTTTCATTACAGATGGTGCTTCACTGACTGAAAGTCTACTTGTTAGAGTCTTTAAATCTTGGCGTTGACATGGGTATGTGATTTGGTTGATGTCCAGCTTATATGTGGCTTTTCTTTTCTCCACTTAAGGACCTGTCCTTCACAGGAATAATATTGCTGACTATGCACTCAGTGCAGGCACCACAGCTATGAATGCCCAGAGGCTCTTAAGAGCTACAAAACTGAACAAACCCATTCTCCTGGAGGGCTCCCCTGGTGTGGGCAAGACAAGTTTGGTGGGAGCATTAGCAAAGGCTTCAGGCAACATCCTTGTTCGAATCAACTTGTCAGAGCAAACGGTAAGCTTAGTCATCCTGTAGCTGATGAGGATGAGTATAGGGAGTAATATTTGTATTTGTTTATAGAGTTTCTTAATCAGAAATAGTTAGGGCCTTTTCAAAATCCCAAATATTTCATGGTGATAAAGACCACAGCAACATGACCTTCCAAACTAAGTCTCCTTTTAGATTCATTAATAACTGATATCTATAATATTATTCTCTTTAGATGCTTTATTCTAATTGTCTTTTGAGAGATAATTGCCCAATTTAGTATTTATTGTAATATAACCCTCTTTATTTTTGTCCTTCCTAAAAGAAAAAATAATAAAAATAAACAGTCTCACGAAATTATGGGACAAGAGGTGACAAATGAGACTCTCTAGGAATGGGGTCTGGGAGCAGGGCCTGGACATTGTTACTGGTCTTTGTTTTTATTTGTTTTGTTTAAAGCTCACCAGTTAATTTCCAAGTATAGCCACCATTGAGAACTACTGATCTAGAGCTCCTGCTCCAATCGATTGATACTTAAAGTATTGTGATGAGAAGGTCCTTGGGGGCATGTCTGGGCTCCTGGTAAAGAGTGCTAGGATTGATTAGTTCTGTCTTGGGTATAAAAAGGAAAAGTGGCATAAGGCCCAAGAATTTATCGTGTTAGGTTTAGGGTCTTGGGATCTAGTTAATTTTTTTATGTAATGTTGGCTTTTCCTCCTTTCTGCCCCCTCTCAAAGGACATCACAGACCTGTTTGGAGCAGATCTACCTGTTGAAGGTGGCAAGGGAGGAGAGTTTGCCTGGCGGGATGGGCCCTTGCTGGCGGCTCTGAAGGCAGGCCATTGGGTTGTACTGGATGAGGTGAGAGGACTGTCTTGTGCCCAGCATGGGGTCACAAGGGGAAGAGCAGTCATACTTTTCGTATTGCTGGGACGACCAATGCTGTTTTGCTAGTAAAGACAAATTCTCTAATGAAGAAAAGTCCTCCAAGGTTTCTTTTAAGAATAAGGAAAGTCACTCGTCAGAAAACACATAGAGAAACCCCTGTATATACAAGCCACTAACTCCTCCTGCTTTTGTAAGCCGGCTTCCAGAGAAAAACTGTCTTCACTGGTTTATTCTGTGGTCTCTGGTGGGCTGGCTCTGTATTTTGTACTTATTTCATGGGTGTTTTACAAACAGTGTCAACCACATGTTTTATAAGTGCAACAGAGAGACTGCAGGAAGTTATCTTAAGAGACATAGAAAAAATGGTGAGAAAATGGTCAGTGTTACATGTGCATATTGGATAAGTTGTTGACTGGAAGAACAGAGTCCCTCATGATACTTGGGATAAATGCTGAATCTTAGTGACCAGCAGGCAGCTGGAGATATTGGAAAGTGCTGCACAAAAATAAAAAATTTAAGGCTGTGGGCAAAAGCCTCTGGTCACTTTGGATATGCCTTGTTAATCCAGGAAAAGGCTGGGGAGTAGTGGTGGAGCTTCAGCGATTGGTGTGATCAGAATGCTGTGGATGGAACTTTTGAGACTGGCCCCAGCTGGTCCCCAAGATTCAGACACCCTGTGGGGTTTCTTTTCAGCTGAGCTGCTTCTTATTTATCATGGGGGGAGATATTAAGGAGGAGGAAGGTGATTTTTAGAAAAAGATGCCTGATCTTTAGCCAGGAAAAAAAAAATGCCCAGTTTTAAAGTTTAAGGCTTCAGACCATACTCCTATTGGGTGGAAGTGCATACAGGTACCCAAGACATTCTTGACTGCAGTCACATTTAACAGCAGCTTTTAGAGCTTTACCTGTTTGGGAATATTCAATGGAATTTGTGCTTTGTAGTGTTTATGTAAACATGACACTTGAAATTCTGATATAGTCTGTTTTTTTTGTCTGTTTACATTTTATTGATTTCGCATTTTCCTAATTGAATTTTTCCTTGTTACCTAAAAACTACCACACTTCGCATCCCTGAGCTATAATCTGAAGACCTCCATTCAGCTCTTTTCATTTTTGGCACAGAAACTTCTTGTATTTGTTCTTGTTCACAAAAATGTTGGTGAAAATTAGCTATGTCGATCTACTTTATGTAGTTTATATCATGACTTTGAAGCCCATTTGGAGATTTCATTCAGTATTTTACCTGAGAAAGATATTTAAGTATGTAAAGAGCTGTCTTCATCTTTAAAGGTCTCACAGTGCAAAAGTGAGATCTGTGTACTGGCAAGTTTTTTTTGGTAAGCTGGGATATACAAGGTAGGTCTGTATAGATGAATACAATGGACACAGTTTAATTTTAGAAAAGATTTAAACTGCTTTTTAAAAATTCAGTCTGAATATTTATTCAGTTTACTTAGAAGTTATTGATAATTTATATACCCCAGATGTCTGACATACATATGTGTATATACATATGTGTATATACACACACATATATATAAAATAATAGGATGAATATACTTGGCTTAAGAAAAAGAATGTTGGGCGCCTGGGTGGCTCAGTTGGTTAAGCGACTGCCTTCGGCTCAGGTCATGATCCTGGAGTCCCTGGATCGAGTCCCGCATCGGGCTCCCTGCTCGGCAGGGAGTCTGCTTCATTCTCTGACCCTATCCCCTCTCATGTGTTCTCTCTCTCATTCTCTCTCTCTCAAATAAATAAATAAAATCTTTAAAAAAATAAAATAAATAAAAGAATGTTACTGGGGCACCTGGGTGGCTCGTCAGGTAAGCATCCGACTCTTGGTTTCGGCTCAGGTCATGATCTCAGAGTTGTGGGATGGAGTCCCATGGCAGGCTCTGTGCTCAGCGGGGAGTCTGCTGGACATTCTCTCTCTCTACCCCCCTCCTCCCCTCCCCCCTTCCTTTCTCTCTCTCTAAAAAATAAATCTTAAAAAAAAAAAGAATGTTGTCAATATTGTTTGAGCTTCCTCCTCCTGTAGACAACACTATTCTACATTTATGCATATTCTTCTTCTTTTTGTTATAATTATACAGCATATGTAATAAATATATGTACTTTCCTCAAATAGCTCAACCTGGCTTCTCAGTCTGTATTGGAAGGACTCAATGCTTGTTTTGACCACAGAGGAGAAATCTATGTTCCTGAGTTAGGAATGAGTTTTCAAGTACAGCATGAAAAGACGAAGATTTTCGGGTGTCAAAATCCTTTTAGACAAGGAGGTGGGAGGAAAGGCTTGCCGAGGTCTTTCCTTAACAGATTCACTCAGGTAAGATTTGCTGTTGCCATGGAGACCAAAGGTGGAATGTCGGGGATGATAAGACTGCTGGCACATACCTGTTAGGATGCTCACTGTAAGAATGAGAGAGCATCAGTTTAATGATCTGTTTCTCAATTCCATGTCTCTATATGATGAATTTTAACATGACTGATTCCCATCATCACTTCCTTCCTGGTGTGAGTCCCTTTGTCTTCAGTCCTGGAGAACCTGGTGTGTTATCAGTTAGTAGAAAATAAGGTGACCACCCCTCCAGGAATTCCATTACTGTGCTCAGGATCAAAGCCAGTTTTTGACCATTCCAGGTGTCTAAGTGATCTATTAAAATACTGAAATTTTTTTAATGATGAAAATGTATTAAAGTGAGAAGGAAAACTAACAGGAAGAATAAAAAATCCAGTATTCTCCATACCAGAGTCAATCATTATTAACATTATTAACATTTGATGTCTTTCTTACTTTCTTACTGCCTTTATTCTCATTTGCAGAGGTCAGAGAGAGAGAGAGAGGGAGAGTGTGCGCGCGCGCGCGTGTGTGTGTGCGTGCGCGTGCTTACATACGCTTACTTGTTTTAACATTTGTCAAAGTTTGACTAGTCTGTAGATTTGGAAATGGCTCTAGATGTTAGCTTTCTTCAGTGTCCCTTTCCACTGATAATTAATAATTTACTGAGTATCTTTTCAGAATAATGTATTATGAAGAATTTCAAACATGTTGAAAAGTTGAGATTTTGAAGTAAATGCTCCCATGCCTTACCATCTTGAGTTTTGAGGGCATTATATACATGAGAAATTTAAAATATATATATACTTAAAAATATAAACAAATGCACTTAAGTTGTATGTATCTTTTTTTCTTTAATTCACTAGAGCAGAACTAACAACAACAAAACCTCTGTTGCCCTGTATTTCAAATATTTTATAGGATTCTGTATCCTAAAAATGCAAGAAAAGAGATTTCTGTAACTGAAATTTTATATATATCTAAACTGAGGTGCTGTTAGTTTGGTGTTAAATAACAATTTTACTTACAAGTGGTAGTCCTTCCTGGTGTTCAGGAAAGAGAAGCAATAGCATTTCTTCATGTTCTTTTTGGATTCTGTAGGTCTTTGTGGATCCCCTTACAGTAATTGACATGGAGTTCATTGCCAGTACTCTGTTTCCAGCCATTGACAAAAATATTGTTAAGAAGATGGTTGCTTTCAACAACCAAGTAAGTACCTACTTGTATTAATTGTTTTTAGTTTTCATGCTATAATAGAAGCATCATTTTTTTCATCCTGGGACACTATCAAATTTACCAGTCTATCTAAAATAAACCACATTGAATTGTACAAGTTTCTAGTGGAAGAACCTATTCATTTGAGGATTACAGTAATTCAGATCTATTGTGTGTATCAGTGTTAATGCTTACAAGAGTATTCCTGGTTTAGATGTCTGGGTTGGGAGAAAGAGACATTTGTATCAAACCTGCTAATTTCTATTTCAGATTGTATATGCATTTGTAGTACATTGATAGTACTTAATGCAATGCACCTAGCAATGGGACATGTTTCCCAATAATGCTGTTTTCTTTTTAGATTGATCACGAAGTGACTGTTGAGAAGAAATGGGGGCAAAAAGGAGGACCCTGGGAATTCAACCTTCGGGACCTTTTTCGCTGGTGTCAGTTGATGCTAGTTGACCAGTCCCCTGGGTGTTATGATCCTGGTCAGCATGTGTTTTTGGTCTATGGCGAGAGAATGAGAACCAAGGAAGACAAAGAAAAGGTGAGTTTAACACTTGTTCTTTGTGTTTCTTTCCATCTGAAAGTTGATTTCCTAAGGGAGAGAAAGGGCATACTCACTAATAATACTAAACTCATTAAAGCTGCTTAGAATTTAGAAGTTAAGGAAAGAGGGGTGCCTGGGTGGCTCAGTCGGTTAAGCGGCTGCCTTTGGCTCAGGTCATGATCCTAGGATCCTGGGATCGAGCCCCATGCCCAGCTCCCTTCTCAGCGGAGAGCCTGCTTCTCCCTCTCCCTCTGCCTACTTGTGCTCTCTATCTCTCTGTCAAATAAATAAATAAAATCTTTAAAAAAAAAAAAAAAGTTAAGGAAAGAGCTCTTTCCTTCGGCCTCTTTCCGGTGGCAGCAGCGGATTACGCAGGGCCAAGATGAAGGCTTGAGACCTTCCTGGCAAGAAGAAGGAGGAGCTTCTTAAACAGCTGGAAAAGCTGAATGTGGAGCTGTCCCAGCTGCATGTCGCCAGTGTGACAGGTGGCGTGGCTTCCGAGCTCCATCACCCATGTTATCACAGTCATCAACCAGACGCAGAAAGAGAACCTCTGGAAATTCTACAAAGGTAAGAAGTACAAGCCCCTGGATCTGCAGCCCAAGAAGACACATGCCATGCACCGCCAGCTGAGCAAACACGAGGAAAACCTGAAGGCCAAGAAGCAGCAGCGGAAGGAGTGGCTGAACCCGCCGCGAAGTACGGGGTCAAAGCTTGAGCACTGGCATCAGTAAAACACAAACTGGGGGGGAGGGGAAAAAGGAAAGAGACTAAACGTTCACCTACCTCGAGGTGTCAGAGTGCAGAGTAGTTTGCTTTGGAGTACACACTTTATTTATCCATCTGAATCCTCTTATTGCAAACCTTCTTAAAACAGTTTTGCCCCCCAGTAATAAAGAAGTAGGTCTTTTATCCTCTTTCAAGGTGCAAAGGGGAGAAACATGAGGAGACAGGTGATACTCAGTAGAGGAGGAGGGTTTTCTGTTTTTAAATAAACTTTGAGTTACAAAGTCTTTTCTCTACAAAGTATAAGTAGTTACATAAGAGAATATTCTGTATCTGAATGGAAGTAAAAATATCTCTTTGTAAACAGAAAATAACACTAGAATTCCTAACCTAATAAACTAATAGTGTGTTCATTTTGCTTTGTGGTATTTAAAGTCCAGTCTCACAGAATACAGTAGCTGCAGGCAGGAGGCACTATCATGACCTCCTACCAATGAGGATTCAATGCCCACAGTCACAGAATATCACCTATAGTAAGTGCTGGAGCCAGCACTCCAGCCTAGAGCTTTCCTTCCATATCCCAATTGTAGCCAAATGTTAACTCATTCATTATGTGCAAGTGCCTTTTGGTCATTATATTAGGACAAAATATTCACCTAGTTTTTTTTGTTAAGATTTTATTTATTTATTTATTTGACACAGAGAGAGAGACAGCTAGAGAGGGAATACAAGCAGGGGGAGTGGGAGAGGGAGAAGCAGGCTCCCGGCTGAGCAGGGAGCCTGATGCGGGGCTCGATCCCAGGACCCTGAGATCATGACCTGAGCTGAAGGCAGACGCTTAACGACTGAGCCACCCAGGCGCCTCTCACCTAGTTTTTTAAAATATGATTTTATTATATATAATTCATATACCATCAGCTAGTATTTTATTTTCTTTGTCCACTTAACTGATTATACTGTATTCATTGTGGCCAGACCCTGGCCAGTTATTGGGTAATTGATGTTAGTCAGATAGAATGTCACTGAAAGGTTTCCATCACTTCTCTATGTTAGTTATTGTAATTTGTGCACACGGGCACGCGCAAGCGTGCGCGCGCGCGCACACACACACACAGTGAATAGGAAAAAGGCTTATCAAAGCTGGAAGAGTTTGAGTAAATTGAATCTGACTTTGTAAAACTGAATAAATCAACTACATTTTGAAAGTATTTGTAATTTTAGTTCTGGTAGACTGTCAGGGAGAGGAAAGGATAATCTGCTTTGGAGTAGAATATAAGGTCATCAGACACCTCGACCCAAAAGTATGTGACAGGAGCACTTTTCTCCTGTGCTCCTTTTTGAGTCTAGTCAACGTTTGGTACTGATAATGATTTTATCTTCATCATTTTTTTCCTGATATTTCTCAAACTCATTAATTTTTTTAGCTGAGGTGTAATTGACATACAACATATAGTTTTGGGTGTACAACACAATGATTCAGTATTTGTATACATTGTGAAATGATCACTGCAATAAGTCTAATTAACATGTTTCACCTTACATAGTTACAAAAGACTTGATGACAGCTTTTTAAACCTGTTCTCTTAGCAATTTTCAAATACGTTACACAGTACTCTTGACTATAGTCACCATGTTATACATTCTATTCCTATGACTTATTTTATGATATTGTCATTTTCTGATTTTAGTCCAGTGTACAATGATTAATATGAGTACTGCTGCTTTGTTAGAAACCTGCAACTTGGTGTACATATCCTGGGTGGCTGGAATTTTTCCTGCTGCTCGGGGCTAAATTAGTGTATTTCACACACTCCTAGCTTTACCCCCTACCTCAACTCCTCTTAAAAAGAAATCCAGAAAAGAAGTAGAGCTAGTGGCAAGTTTTCTAATTGTATTTCTGGTAAGGCTGTGATTACTGAATGTAAATAATCAGCGAAATAACATTGGTTGTCCTTCTACAGAAAGAGAAAGCTAAAATGGTGTTTTGGAGTGAGACCGGCTTGGATCTAAAATCACTTACTAACCATGAGTAAATCCTTACAACTCTTATGAATCCTGTTATCCATATCTGTAAAGTGGAAATGATACCTAGTTTGCAAGGCTATAAGGATCATACATAATAAAGCACCTCTATAATGTTTGGCACATAATAGGTGCTCAAGAAATGGTCATTGTTCTTTATAATCTTCAGACTACTATTCTCCTCTACCTTTTTAGGTGATATCTTGAATGATGAGAGCATAGTCATTTTTCATCTGTAGATTTGCCATAACATCCGTGATTTTAATTTATGATACATTCTCAACTAGAATCTCAAATAATTTGAGATTAAGTGACTAGTCTTTGCTTGAGTTCCAGTTTGCTTTCATCTTGAAGATTTAAATAAATGTAGTTTATAAGAGAAGGTTTATAGGAGAAGATTCAAAAGGATAAGGAAATTGTGACTAGTGTCCATTCACAGTGCTGAGACTGTTGTTGCTGTGCATGTTTTCTAGAAGCTTTGGCTCAGAATTTGATGGAGTGATTGGTGTCCTGACTGTATTATCTTCATTTAGGTCGTTGCTGTATTCAAGGATGTGTTTAATTCAAGTTCCAACCCATACACGGGATCCAGACTATTTCACATCACTCCTTACGATGTTCAGGTGAGGCATGTAGGAATATCCTCTGTTCTTTTGCATTTTTCTTTGATTTCCTCTGCTCCCACAACCAGGCACACTTGTGAAATCTCACCGGCATGTCTTTTTCAGCTGGGCTACTCAGTCCTTTCCCGTGGCAGTTACGTTCCTCTACTGTCCCGCCGTCCCCTGTCACTCTTGCACCAGTCGTTACGGCCTATGGAGTCTATTATGAAGTGTGTGCAGATGAGCTGGATGGTTATACTTGTGGGGCCAGCCTCTGTGGGCAAGACCAGCCTGGTCCAGCTTCTGGCACACCTGACTGGTCACACATTAAAGATCATGGCTATGAACAGTGCAATGGACACTACAGAGCTTCTGGGTGGATTTGAGCAGGTAAAAATGGTCTGCCTTCACATTTTCAGGCAAAACATACATAATGCTGTGGTCTGACTGATGGTCTTTTGAGTTGGTGACTACAAGTAGTATTTTATTTATTTATTATTATTATTATTATTTTTTAAAGATTTTATTTATTTATTTGAGAGAGAGAGAACGAGAGAGAGCATGAGAGGGAGGAGGGTCAGAGGGAGAAGCAGACTCCCTGCCGAGCAGGGAGCCCGATGTGGGACTCCATCCCGGGACTCCAGGATCATGACCTGAGCCGAAGGCAGTCGCTTAACCAACTGAGCCACCCAGGCGCCCCTATTTATTATTTTTTTTAATTTAAAGGAGTATTCTTTTGAGTCTGGTCAGTGGCTATGATGAGTTTGTGCTCTGGAAATTTCAGGTTGATCTTATACGTCCGTGGAGGCAGCTGCTAGAAAAGGTGGAGGGCACTCTAAGGGCACTGTTAAGAGACAGCCTCCTTATCAGTGCTGAAGATACAGAAGTAGTGCTAAGAGCCTGGAGTCACTTCCTTCTGACGTATAAGCCCAAGTGTCTTGGAGATGGTGGTAAAGGTATCACAGTGGAGATTGTCAACAAGCTGGAAGCGGTATTACTGCTTATGCAGCGACTCAACAATAAAATCAACTCCTACTCCAAGGCAGGTATGTGTGTTTGGATGTGTTTATCAGATATGTATGTAGCATTGTCCATATCGTGTCCATATATAGGTAGTAATATATTTGTAAGGTAATATCTGTAATTTTTTTTTTTTTTAAGATTTTATTTATTTATTTGAGACAGAGAGAATGAGAGACAGAGAGCATGAGAGGGAGGAGGGTCAGAGGGAGAAGCAGACTCCCCGCCGAGCAGGGGGAGCCCGATGCGGGACTCGATCCCGGGACTCCAGGATCATGACCTGAGCCGAAGGCAGTTGCTCAACCAACTGAGCCACCCAGGCGCCCTGTAATTTTTTATTAATGTAATAGTTATTAACAAAACTTGAAAATCTTTGTTTTAGAAAGTAAAATGAAGCTAATGTAAAATAATCCAAAATTGATGATCCTAAACAAAACAAAAACAAAGAAATACCTGTACAGTACTGTAAATGTATTTTCCTTATAATTTTTAAAATTTTCTTTAGCTTACTTTATTGTAAGAATACAGTATATAGTATATATATACAATATACATAATGTGTTAATTGACTGTTATTGGCAAGATGGCTATTAGTTAGGTTTCTGAGGAGTTAAAAGTTATACGTGGATTTTTGACTGAATGGGGAGAGGTTAGCACCCTTATCCCCTTTGTTTTTTAAGTGTCAACTGTATTTCTTTAAAGACTTCTGGACTTTGTGGATTAGTTTGATCTTGTATTTTTATTTGATCTATTTAGACTTAAAAAAACCAAACAGTTCACCCATTTCCCCCCCACAACTCCCTCAACCTCCAACCTGTTCTCTGTATCCAGAAGCTTGGTCTTTTGTTTAAGATCATACATGTAAGAGAGATCATATGGTATTTGTCTTGCTCTGACTTACTCACTTAGCATAATGTTCTTGAGGTCCATCCATGTTGTCATAGATGGCAAGATTTCATTCTTTTCTATGGCTAAATAATATTCCTGTGTGTGTGTGTGTGTGTGTACACACACCACAATTTCTTTAACCATTCATCTATGAATAGACAATTAGGTTGTTTCCATATCTTGGCTGTTGTAAACAGTCCTGCAGCGAACGTGGTGTTGCATACATCTTTTCAAGTTAGTGTTATCATTCTCTTAGGATAAATACCCAGAAGTGGAATTGCTGGATCATATGTAGTTCCATTTTTAATTTTTTGAGGAACTTCTGTACTGTTTTCCATAGTGACTGTACAAATTTACATTCTCACAAGTAGTGCACAAGGGTTCCCTTTTCTCCGTATGCTTGTGAACACTTGTTATTTCTTATTTGATAATAGCCATTCTAACAGGTGTGAGGTGATCTCTCATTCTGGTTGTGATTTACATTTCCCTCAATTACTCTGAGCATCTTTTCATGTACCTGTTGGCTATCTATAGGTCATTGGAAAAATCTATTCAGATCCCCTGCTCAGTTTTTAATGGGTTTGATTGTAATTTTGCTGTTGAGATGTATGAGTTATTTATAGGTTTTGGATATTAACCCCTTATCAGATATATGACTTGCAAATATCTTCTCCCATTCAGTAGGTTACCTTTTCATTTTGTTGATGGTTTCCCTTGCTGTTCCAAAACATTTTAGTTTGATGTAGTCCTACTTGTTTATTTTTGTTTTTGGTGTTATATTAAAAAAAATCATCACCAAGACCTATGTCAAGGAGCTTAACCACTTAGCTTTTCTTCTAGGAGTTTTGTGGTTTCAGGTCTTTCATTCAAGTCTTTAATCCATTTTGAATTTTTGTGTGTAGTATAGGATAAGTGGTTACCGTTTTATTCTTTTGTATGTGGCTATCCAATTTCCCCATCACTGCTTTTAATTGAAGAGATTGTCCTTTCCTCATTGTGTATTCTTTGTTCCTTTATAATAAATTAATTGACCATATATGTGTGGGTTTATTTCTGGGCTCTCTTTTCTGTTCCACTGATCTATGTGTCTGTTTTTAATGCCAGTATCATGCTGTTTTAATTACTTTAGCTTTGAAATATAGTTTGAAATAAGGGAACTCGATGCCTCCAGCTTTGTTCTTTTGTTTTAAGATTGCTGTGGCCATTTGCGGTCTTCTGTGGTTCCATACAAATTTTAGCCTCTATTTTGGAGAAAAATACACTGGAATTTTGATAGGGATTGCATTTAATCTGTATATTGCTTTGGGTAGTATGGACATTTTAACAACATTCATCCAATCCATGAGCATGGAATATCTTTCCATTTATTTGTGTCTACATAATTTCTTAATGTCTTAGAGTTTTCAACATACAGATCTTTCACCTCCTTGGTTAAATTTATTCCTAGGCTTTTTTTAAATGTGATTGTAAATGTGATCGTTTCAATTTCACTTTCTGATAGTTTATTATTAGTATATAGAAACACAATGGGTTTTTGTGTATTGCTCTTGTGTCCTGTAACTTTACTCAGTTCGTTTATTCTGTGTGTGTGTGTGTGTGTGTGTGTGTGTGGTGTAGGGTTTTCTGTATGTAATTTTATATCATGTGCAAATAGTGACAGTTTTCCTTTTTTCCTTTCCATTTTGGATGCCTCTTATTTTTCTCTCCTAATTGCTCTGGCCTGGAATTCCAGTATTATGTTGAATAAAATGGTGAGAGTGGACATCCTTGTCTTGTTCCTGATCTCAGAGGAAAAGCTTTCAGCTTTTCATTGTTAAGTAATGATGTTATCTGTAAGCTTGTCTTATGTAGCTTTTATTACATTGATGCATATTCCTTCTATACCCACTTTATTAAGAGTTTTTTTAAATCATGAATGGATGTTGAATTTTGTCAAGTGCTTTTTCTGCATATATTGAAATAATCATATGATTTTTATCCTTCATTTTGTTAATGTGTGGTATCACATTGATTTGCAGATGTTGAACCATTCTTATATCCCTGGAATAAATCCCACTTGATTGTAGTGTATGTTCCTTTCACTGTATTGTTGAATTTAGTTTGATTGTTGAGAATTTTTGGATCTATGTTTATCAGTAATATTAGTCTATAATTTTTTTTTTTTTTTTTTTAAGTAGGCTTCACGCCCAATGTGGGGCTTGAACTCATGACCCTCAGATCAAGAGTTGCATGCTCTACCAACTGTGCCAGCCAGGCGCCCCTAGGCTGTAACTTTCTTTTCTTGTGGCACCCTTGTCTGGTTTTGGTATCAGGGTAATCCTGACTTTATAAAATGGGTTTGGAAAAGTTACCTTCTCTTCTTCCTCTTCTGCTTTTTTTTGGGGGGTGGGGAAGTGTTTGAGAAGGATTGATACTTATTCTTTTTGAATGTTTGGTAGAATTTACCAATTCTATCTTCTTCCTGGGTGACACTGATATGTTATAGTCCCATGGGATCAGGAACTCAAGCTCTCCTGGCCTCCAGAGCCAGAGGATCAAGAGGCATCCCTGGGGGGTAGCTATAAAAATCAGGGCCCTGAGACTTATGTAAAAGGCTTTCTGGGAGGTACTGGTGCTTTTGAGCTCCACAGAGGAAGAGCACAAAGATGGCACCTGTCTTCTTCCCTGGAGAGTGTTCCAGCAGGCTCTAGGATGTATATGTTATATTAGATGCCTGTTCCTCAGGTTATCTTTAATACAGGCAGGTGAGCCTCCTTCACTTTAATTCTGGGTGCAGTTGGCTGCCTCTGAGCTGGACCTTGGGGTGGAGTCTGAGTGTGTGAGCCCTTTCTCTAATCACAGTCTTGTGCTCTTGAGATGCAAGCTCTATTGCTTTTAGAAGATAGAAGTTTTGAGGGCTTGCCTTCAGGTACATGTTTTAAAAGTTGGGATTCCTGGTTTTCAGGTCCTTCCTGGTTGTGGGTCACAGCCCTGGGGGTGGGGTTTATGGTGAGATTATTTCTCAGCCTCTCCTACCTGCTTCAGTGTGGTGTTTTTTATTTTGTTTGTTTGTTTTCATTTGCCTGGTGTGTAGTCATCAGACTTCAGGGGTTTTTTGTTGTTGTTGTTGTTTTGTGTTTTTTTTTTGAGGAAGTTTTTTTTTTTTTTTTAATATGAACATTTAATTTCCTTTAAATAATATGTAATAATTTACATGCTATACATTCCCAAACACACTGAAATTTTGTAAGACATATACACAGTCTGCTTTTTGCCAACATATACCCTTTAGGTCACTTAAGATGTTAACTGATTTCTCAGTCCATGTGTGAGCACATAAACACATATATATATGCCTGAAGTTGAAGATAATAATAAACCAAAAAAACACCTGAATATAAGAAGTCTGCCATGGAAGATTCCAAAACCATAATCAGTAACTGGAACCAAGGAACAAGGCACAAAAGTTTCCCTTTGTGGTCACAAAGATTAAGTTTTCTGTCCCAGTGCTTAAGTATGGAAATAGGCTTGGCTAAATCACAAACTATATTTTATAGTACATTTCTGTTACTGTTTAAAAAGGAGTATTTTTCTTATTACATAATGCATTACACAAAAGCATTGGAAAAATAAACAGGATTAGATAAGTTCTTATACATTAAAGCTTTTTTTCCATTTGAAAAAGATATTTATGCCTAAAACTAATATAGATCTAAGTACAGTAAAGAGAAGCATTAGGGATCCTATCCAGGTTTCCTATTACCCCTGAATCATACCTCTTGTCAGTCAGCTGTCGATTCAGTGTGTCCATGGGGGTAGGTGAATTCAGGATCTTTCTGCACTGCCATGTTGAACCAGATCATTTTGATCTTTTCAAGCTTGATTTCAAGCTTTTTAAGATCAGTTCAGAGTAACCTTTACTCTAGGGCTAGATTAGCCCCACTATTTTTTTTTTTTTTTAAGATTTTATTTGTTTATTTGACAGAGAGAGCAAAAGCAGGGGGAGCAGCAGGCAGAGGGAGAGGGAGAAGCAGGCTCCCCACTGAGCAAGGAGCCCGATGTGGGGTTCGATCCCAGGACCCCGGGATCATGACCTGAGCCAAAGGCAGATGCTTAACTGACTG
The DNA here is from genome assembly GCF_029215605.1 of Mirounga angustirostris. Lineage (NCBI taxonomy): Eukaryota > Metazoa > Chordata > Mammalia > Carnivora > Phocidae > Mirounga > Mirounga angustirostris. The sequence goes on along the minus strand of NW_026991716.1, from coordinate 76,801,796 downwards.
AGCCACCCAGGCACCCCAAGATTAGGCCCACTATTGAGGCATAGTTTGCATGGCATCTCTACTGAATGGCCTGTGTATTCAGTGGGGTCTCTTCAGACAGTGGCTGGTAGGAATTGGAGCAATTCTCAGGCTTGTATGAACTCTGGGAATTGTTCCAATCATAACTCCCCAACAATTGTCCTTTCCTTCCAAGTTTTCTTACCCTTGTGGAACCTCCCTCACCTTTTACGTGCATATGCAGACTGTTATTTAGCCAAAGACTCCAGCGGCCTTATCTAGATTTCTGGAGCTCTTTGAGTAGCTCCTTCATCCCAAGTGCTCTGCCCTTCAGTCTAGTTGTCTTGGCCTCCCTGAGTTCCAGTCTGTTTGCTCAAATCAGTGAAACTGCTCTTGTATGTTTGAGTTTCCTCTCCTTGCTTTGCAATTCAGAAATTGAGGGCAATTATAGGGGTTTCTTTCCTCAGGTATCACAGCCTTGTGCTGTTGACCAGTGTCTGAAAGCAGCTATATCATATGTTTTGTATAGCTTTTTAGTTGTTAACAGTGGAGGTAAAGTCAAAACTTTATTATTTCTCATGGGGTCCAATGCATTATACTTTGTGATATGAACAAGGGTCATAAGGCAATTTCCAATAAAAAAAGAGCAATTGAAAAATTTCTAGGGATGGGTTATATAAACTATAAAGCACTAGGCAAATAAATAGCAATTGTTACTCTAGTCCTATGATGTGGTCATTATAAAGAAAGCCTGGTTTAATGACATTGATTTTCATTGTGCCAACTTTTAATGCCCTTTCATTTGATAAAAATGCAGTAATAGGTGGGAGGCATTATTCTCCTTATGCCATTTGAGAAATTGTAACCAAGATTATTTACCTTTTCTGTCACCTTTGAGTCACCTCTACCTAGCCATTAATTCAGAAAGTCATTAAAAAGTATTTTCTGCTACAAGACCTAATTTTTTTTTTTTACCTGTTTTGTTTAAACAAAAACCTTTATTTATTTTTTTTTTAAAGATTTTTCTTTATTTGCGAGAGAGAGAATGAGAGAGAGCATGAGAGGGAGGAGGGTCAGAGGGAGAAGCAGACTCCCGCTGAGCAGGGAGCCTGATACGGGGCTTGATCCCGAACTCCAAGATCATGACCTGAGCCGAAGGCAGTCTCTTAACCAACTGAGCCACCCAGGCGCCCTATTTATACTTCATTATGAAACTTTTAAAACTTGGGCCGTTAAGTTTCCAATTTTTTTTTAATAAACTCTTAGATGTTTGTGTTTTTCTTTTGTTGGTTTTTTTATTGCCCTGGTTTGAAATTAAGTGCTGTGGCTGTGACATTTCAGAGTTTGCCAAACTTGTGGAAGAGTTCCGGAATTTTGGAGTGAAGCTTCTGCAGTCCACCAGTGGCCACAGCCATGGCACGTTTGAATGGGTCGACAGCATGTTGGTTCAGGCTCTGAAGTCTGGAGATTGGCTTTTGATGGACAATGTTAACTTCTGCAAGTAAGGACCTTCTGCTTAATCACAGAATTGAAATTTGAGATATGCTTATCAAAGTAGAAACCCAGTTGGAAGCGCTGGTATTTTGAACCCATTGTTAACTAGAAACAAATCCTCAACCATATTCTGTAGACTGATCCCTGTGGTGAACAAAGGTAGTTGGTCATTAGCTGCAAGATTTTAGTTCTGTATGACTGTTTTGAGCTAACCTGAAGGCTAACAGAATTGGATTACTTTTCCAACCGTTTTTGAGGTAGACCTTTTTATTTAACATCAAAAATACTCTTTTTGTTAGGGGCATTCTTGAGGGCAAATTTTTGAAATGGAGGATCTTTTACAGGGCAGACATTTAGTAAATGTGCATCAGTGTGTATTGCTTTGATTCTAAAGTAAGGAAAAAGGCATAAAACTACATAGTACACAGCGTAATAGAAACTACTCCAGGTCAGATGGTGGGTTTCTCTACCTGGAGCATTTTTCAGAATGTTTGAATTGAAACCCAGTTGCCTTCAGATTGATTTGATAATGCTAGGAAGTGGGGGAGCTGGAAGAGGGAAAGAGAAAAGAAAGAGCTATAGATCATGGAATAATTTTCCTTTATTTTATTTACTTACTGAACAAATATTTTGTATATTTACTCTGTATGAATCTCTGGGCAACATACCTTGGGGAGCGATAAGGGGAATGGACGGGGAGAGAGAACACAATTCTATATGGGGGAGTGGTCCATGCTGAAGGAGGACATGGGTCAGGAGCAGTGGGAGGCCTGTGCAAGGAAAAGTAGAACCAGTGCAGCATTTCAGTCTGTCACCATTGTATTTGAATTCTCTCTGCAGCCCATCAGTGCTGGATCGTTTGAATGCTTTGCTTGAGCCTGGAGGTGTTCTCACTCTTAGTGAGAGAGGACTGATAGATGGATCCACTCCCACCATAACACCAAATCCCAATTTCAGGTATTTGTGCCTCTTAAGTTTCTGCCTAAGAATCTGACTGTCTCAGTGGGAGAGGTAGACATTCAGTGGGACCTTCTTACATGTTATATTTATGATCCAGTCATAAGTATGTTCACCTGTTTATTGATTCAGTTAACACATATTTATGGAGGCTTTGCTATTTGGCAGACTCTGGGAGCACATCAGTAAAGAAGGGGGGCTCCTGGCTGGCTCAGTAGGTAGAGCATATAACGCTTGATCTCAGGGTTCTGAGTTTAAGCTCCACATTGGGCACAGAGCTTACTTTAAAAAATGAAATAATAAAAAAATAATCAAGAAGTGAGGTCCCTGCAGTGGGTTGGTGTTAAAGGGTTGAAGCAGGGAGACTGATCACAAGTCTTTCGCAGTAGTTCAGGCAAGATATATGTTAGCTTAGACTAGGGTGGCCATATGAGTGGGAATTGCTGATGGTTGGGTAGGTTGAAAAAAGAAGTAGGTTGAAAAAAGAAGTTACTCAAGCTTTTGGCTTGAGTAACTGGGTAAATATGGGAGCCATTTATTGAGAAAGGGAAGACTGGCAAAGGAGCAGGTTTGACATGGGGAAGTTCAGCAAGGAATGCACTGTATAGCATTGGAGATGTCAGATGGCTAGGTGCAGATGTTGCTAGACATCGAATATATGAAGGTAATTGTTTCAGGAGAATACACTGCTCCCTTTTCTAATCTCTGTAGGTGAGTTAGAATGATGAATTAGCACTATCTGATTTGGGTAATATCTGAAAGTAAGAATTTTAACATTCTCAGCATTAAAGGTGCACTGGATAAACAATAGTTTCTAAGGAGAGTAGGTTTAGAGAAACTGATTTTGCTGTTTTGATGCATTTTGGCACTAGAAGATAGAATACAGATGAAAGTGGAGGACTTTGAGTTAGTGGTTATCTCAAGCTCCCTAAAGATGAACCACATAGGATTTGCCCTCACCAGTTGTTGCTGAGCCGCATCATTGGTTATAACTGGGAGTTTAATTTTTTTTTTCTTTGAATTGCTAGACTTTTTCTCTCGATGGATCCTGTTCATGGAGAAATATCCCGAGCTATGAGGAATCGTGGACTTGAAATCTACATTTCAGGAGAAGGGGCTGGGAACATCCCAGATGACCTGGATCTGAAGGTTCTGCTGCACAGCCTTGGGTTGGTGGGGGATAGTGTTTGTGACAGCCTCTTGGCTCTACACACAGAGATCCAAAGCACTGTAGTAGGTAAGATGCTTGAATTCTAGGCCTCTGCAGAGTTTTATTCTTCTAGAAATTCATATGTTTTCCATTTGACTGCTCATCTAGGAGTTCTTAAATTTAGTGTACATACAAATAGAAGTTATCAGAAAAGTGTGTTAAAAGTGTAAATGTGCTGATGCCCTTCTTCCCCCTAAGAGATTGCGTTCAGCAAGTCTGTGTGATGCACAGAAATTAGTATTTTAAAGAAGCTTCCCAGGTAATTCTGATGGATTCATTCAGATACCCTTATTTTGAGGAATACTGCTTTAGGCACTAAAATTTGTAAAGTTTGTCCCTCTTATCTTCAGGATGGTCATTGAGTCTTTTGAAGGTAGAATTAAGAGGGAACTTTGAACTGCTTAAAACTAGTGTTTCTTCTTCTAAATGTCCAAATATACAGGAACAGGCAAGAATAATAACAAAGGTAATGATAAAAAATGAAATGCTATTTATTGACTAACTGCTGTGTATTAGGTACAATGTCAGTTGCTTTTTTAGTCTTCACATTAGTTCTTCAAAGCATGTTTTCATTTTACAGATAGGGCTCAGAGAGGTTGAGTAACTCATCAAAGCCAAACAGTGAGGTTTGAATGCAGTTCTATTGTATTTGAAAGCGCATCGTCCTTTATGAGGTCACGCTCATTTTGCTACTTCAGTGTGTATCAACTTTAGATTAAGGATATATATGACCAGGCTTTGTCATACTTGTAATTGTCGCTTTCCTGCAACATACTTTTGAGAGCCAGAAAGGGAGGGAGGGAGGCAGGATAGGGAAGGAATATGAATGTTCCCACAAGTCCATAATGTGCTACTGAGACCCTAGATTCCACTTAGAAGGCTTTCTAAGGTAAGTATCTGGGTGGATTTGAGTGGAACAAAGTTTGATGTGAAGATGAATTTATCTGTTTTCACTGGAGATTTTGCGGAATCTGTTCCCCATAAATGGCAATTTTTTTCTTTATAGGTTCTGCAACGTCCTCTATTTCAACTCTGATTCAGACAGCCTTACTCATTGTGCAGTACCTACAGCGAGGGCTGAGTTTAGACAGAGCCTTTTCTGAAGTATGCTGGGAAGCATATGTCCACTCCCAGCATTCACCAGCAAACCATAAGGTACTATGAAGTGTTTCAAACAGCTTTCTCAGTTATAACACTCTACATTATTTAGGTGGAGGAAATTCTTTCTATTGATGGTAACTTTAATGAACTGAGGGTGGAGCACTTCAGTTACTCTTTAGTAGAGATCTGGCATCTAAAACGTTTATGGAAAATAGGTTAAATGTAAATATTACTTCTTCGAAACTTAGCAGACAAAGTGGAATTTATCTTGTAATGTTGAATATTGAAGGCTGTGATGAGAGTTGTCATGAGATAATCACAAAGGTCTTGGAAAACCATTAATATTCTACTAGTTTCTGGTGATAGCACTTATATGTTGCCTGTACACCACATGTTTTTATCTCCTACCAGCTCGCACAGGCTTTACTGGAGAAACGTGTTTTTTCTCTGCGAGCACATGAAACCTGGGGTAACTCCATCCTTGCCATGGGCCTGTGGCCAGATTCTCTGCCCTCGGCTCTCTTTGCTACTGAAGATTCTCACCTGTCTATAGTCCGAAATGATGGACAGATCTTAGTATATTGCCTCAACAGGATGAGCATGAAAACCAGCAGCTGGGCCAGGTTAGTGGAGCCTTCAGCTTGTGTCTGTTTGGCGTCTTGACTCTTTTTTTTTTTTTTTTGATGGTAGTGATCATGACCAACATGTTTGACCAGAATGTGATGTGATCATTTATTACCCAGCTGTCATAGTTTCTTGTTCATTGTAATATTGCTCCCTATTATTATTCACTCAATATGTTTTAATTGTCCTCCTTTGAAGGGGACTAATCTTTCCCCATTACCTCTTGGATCCATATTTGTAAAGTTATTTTCCTGGTTCTTTGAAATATAAAATGAAAGTTCATTCTAGTACTGATTTTGCCTTATTTTTTCTAATGAATTTCAGGATTCAGCCTCTTACCTTGCCAGACTTAGAGAAAATTATGCAGTCCTCTAACCCCGAGAGCTTGAAATTCAGTTCAGTTGAAGTGGATACTTACTGGATCGATGAAACAGATGTTCTGGCCATGGCTGTTAAATTGCTTATAGAAAGAGCAACCAATCAAGATTGGATGCTCAGAGTTAAATGGCTTTATCATTTAGCCAAGAATATACCACAGGGGCTGGGTGAGTCAAAAAGCTTAATTTGTATAGTAAGTGAATATATTTACACTTATACTATTTTAGGGCCTCAGTAGCTGTGTTATTCTGTGAGGATACTGTCAAAATTCTGTCTGGGAGATCTAGCAAGAAATTTGTGACTTGGCATTACTGTTTGTATAGCTGTTAAAAAAAAAATTAAGGCACAGATATGTGCCCTTAGATATGTAATCCTTAGCATTTCAGGATCTTCCACCTTCCTATCAAATACAAAAGGAAAATATACCATGTTATGTTACTGTTTATTTTTTGAACATGCTGCTATACTTCTGCTATACAATCATCCTGACTGGGGAAGGTTGCTTTTGGTAACCTCATTTCCCCCAAAAGTGCATAAGAGACTTACTTTAGTTCCAGTGCTCTAAGTTGTCGTGCTTAATTTCTTTGTACTTTTTCATTTTAAGAGGAAAAACCAACAATAACAACATTGCATGGGTTGCAAAGTACAGGACTTGGAATTTGTTGGTAGAACTTGTTGCCTAAAGTAATTGAGTTTGCATGAACCTTTTTATTCATGAGAACTTAGCCAGAGAATGTGTGTATTGTGTGGTGCATGTGATCTGTCTAAAATTGTATAGAGAGAATTTATATGTTTTATCTGCGTTGTCCTATATGAGAGCTACCAGCCACAGGTAGCTACTAAAATGTAAATATAAATTAATTAAAATTAAATAAAATCTAAAATCCAGTCCTTAGTTGCACTGGCCACATTTCATGTGCTTATTAACACGTGACTAGTGGCTACTCTGACAGTGCAACTATAGGATGTTTCCATCATTGCAAAAAGTTTGCTTGGACAGCCCCACTTCAAATATTAACATTTGCTTCTCCTTCCTCCACAGAATCAGTACAGATTAATTTGGAAGCCAATGCTGCATCTCTTAGGAATTTTTATTCAAATTCTCTCTCAGCTGGGGTCAGCAATGTCATCAAAATATTACAACCAAATATAACAGGTACTGCACCTGATTTAATTTCGAGTTCTCAGCACAGTTTAGGAACCTGGTCCCATCAAGTCCATGGAAAAAGACTGTCAGAACTGCCACTATAATAAACACTGTATTTTGGAAGACTCAACAGTATTCAGATGCAAATTCCACTTCTTTGTTTGAAATCCTTTAGTCTTTGAAAGATGATGATGATACACAACATAGTAGGGAGGGAGAGCACAGGAGTTGGAAGACTGGTCTCTGGTCCCAACTTAAACACAAACTGGCTTGTTCATTTGAGACCCATCATTCATACTTACTGCCTGTGTTTGGAAAATATGGGAATTATATTCATTTCTCTGGGGTCCCTTCCACTCAGAGCATTCTCATTTGTTAACAGAAAGGGTTTAAACTATGAGCCATTTGACTTGATGGGTAAATAATACAGTGTGAATTACTTCAGAAAATATAAAATCTTAATAAAAGTTATAAAGCCTTAAATATAAAGTTTTAAAACCATAATGATAAAAGAAATAGCCATTCAAGCTATCAAATGAGGTATTCAGAATTTATTTTTTTATTTTTTTTAAAGATTTTATTTATTTGAGAGAGAGAGGACGAGTTGGGGGGCGGGGCAGAGGGAGAGGGAGAAGCAGACTCCCCACTGAGCAGGGATCCCGACATGGGGCTCTATCTCAGGACCCTGAGATCATGACCTGAGCAGAAGGCAAACGCTTAAGCGACTGAGCCACCCAAGCACCCCCAGAATTTATTTTTAATTAAGGAATAAGATTGCAAACTTACTTGAAGAGAATAATATAAAGTTAATTAAACATAAGCATTAATGAGGAAATTAGGGACATTTTTGTAGAACCAGGTTTTTAATTTCCCATCCCTATCTTCATTTGATATTGATTAAAACATACCATTGCCATTTGGTTTAGAAGAAAATATGCATGATGCTTTTGTGCTAAACCAATTACCTTATGTACACTAAAGATAATGAAGTAAATGTTTGGGAAGAAATCAAACTATAGGAAAAACTACTGTAGTGATCATGTTGTGGCTGACCTAAATCATGGCTTCCCAAGTATAAAAACATTTTGGTCTTTGGGAATAGTTCTAGAGTAGAGAGTAGCAGGTTCCCTTTTTAGTAGATATCATTTGCTCACTGTTGGAACATAGTAGGTATGCCTTCATCTTCCTTTTCTAGTGTATAGCTCTGGATCATGTAGTCTTACTGGACTTTGGAATATGGGGTCTGTCCTTCATGTACTTTGCTGTTGACAGTAGGCATTTGTTAGTCTAGTGTATGATAAAACTTGAAGTGCTCCACTGACCTACCCAGCCACCTTCAAGTTAATGTTACCATTGTTTTTTTGTTTTTTTTTTAAAGATTTTATTTATTTATTTGACAGAGACAGAGATAGCGAGAGAGGGAACACAAGCGGGGGAGTGGGAGAGGGAGAAGCAGGCTTCCTGCCAAGCAGGGAGCCCGATGCAGGGCTCAATCCCAGGACCCTGGGATCATGACCTGAGCTGAAGGCAGATGCTTAACGAACTGAGCCACCCAGGTGCCCCTAATGTTACCATTGTTTTGTCTTAACTTCATTCCTTGGGTTCTCACAACCTCTGGAGAAGGGTCAGATCTGATCACTGCTGCTTTACAGAAGACGTACCAAATTTAAGCCAAAGAAGCAGCATACGCTACATTATCTGATTATAAAGAAAGGGCTTTTAAGCAAAATTTTGAGGGTTTTTTTTGTGTGTGTGTGTTTTAAAGATTTATTTATTTACTTGAGAGAGTGCACCTGTGCGCACGAGTGCAGGGGGGGAAGGGGAGAGGGAGGGGGAGAGAGAATCTCAAGCAGACTCCGCACACTTGGGGCCTGACACAGGACTAGATTCCATGACCCTGAGATCAGGATCTGAGCTGAAACCCAAGAGTCGGACACTTAACTGACTCTGCCACCCAGGTGCCCCTTGAGTTGTTTTTCTTTTTGAAAGCAAATGAGATGTATTCTTTAATTTTTCCACCATGTGAGTTAGTTTTTTTGAGGTTAATGACAACAGATTGGGTGATTAAGCTCATGGATTGTTTTCTGACCAGCAGTGGGACCTGAGCAAGTGAATGTATTGGTCAGAATGCTTGTGTTCCAGAGGGATTACCTTATATCCTACAGTGGAATGAATTTTCAGGACTAGTAGAAATTTTGCATTTAGAAAGAAAATAGTGTAAAGGCACTTGAATTTTACTTTTCTAGTGTTGTGGGCTGAAACCAGCAATTTTCCTATTCTGTCTCTTTGCCATCAGGACTGAATGTGATCAAATTAAGACAGTGCAAATCTTCCACTGAAATTTTCTAGGCAAGGAGTTTAACTGCAAAATTCTACTTCTTGTTTTGTTTTTTAAACCAGATGAATATGTGATCCCTTTGGACCCCCGATGGAACATGCAGGCTTTGGACATCATTAGAAATTCGATGGACTTTGACCCACAAACAGACGAGCCCGAGCAGCTCTTTGCCCTTTTAGAGTCTGTTGCAAACAAGTAGGTGAAGCCTGCTATTCTGGGCACTGTTTGCCTCACTGTACAATATAGCTTTAGAGATTATACCTTTTTTAAATTCTGTCAAATTTAGCTTACATGTGTTTAATCTCCTGAACCTGAGAAGTGGTGGGATGTTAGATGGGATTGCCTTCATGCTACATGCTCAATGAAGTAACTCTGATGTCAAAAAAAAAAAAAAAAAAAAATGCCTGGAAATGCTGCAAGTTCTTAATAATTTAATAGGATGCTTTAAGAGATACACTAACTCAATGTTAATGTTGTGTTATATTTTGCAATTAATCTTTTATCATAAGATAGTCATGTTTCTCTTGTTTTCTATTCATGATTCTCGGCAGCTCCTCCCATATTCACCTGCTCATTCTCTTACAGGTCCTTTCCTCAGCCTTGTGTCCACATCATTTCCCATCCTCTAATGTTGAGACATGTAACACCTGCATGCTTATGTGCATACTCAACATATAAATTTATCTAATTGTTATATAAGCTGGTCTTTCCTCACATTTAATGTAATGGCCAGCAGTAGTTTTTTAATTGGCAAACAATGTAATGTAATACATTTTTAAAAATAATTTTATAACTGAGTTATAATGTACATTACAGAAAAGTACACTTAATAATGAGTATATTTGGTTTTGATGAATTTTCACAAAGTGAACTCATGCATTTGGTATGAACTAGCACCTCAAGGCCCTCTTATCTCCCCTCCTAGTAACACCCCCTTGTGCCTCCCTAGGTAACTTATAACACCAGAGATTAATTTTATGATGGCCACTTTTAAGAGTTCACAGTGTAGAGTGTCAGATTACAGCAAAGCCTGGCAGTTTCCCTAGATGCAGCTTTTCCCAGTCATCTGTCTTCCCCACTCCCCATCCCCCCCACAACTCAGTCATCATCACTTTCACCTCTATCTGTTTAGTCCAGAATTTGGAGGGGATGGAAAGGAATGGCAGGTTGAAGGAGATTGATCTTCCAAGGATTCTCAGGATTTCAGCAGGTAAGAGGATGTGATTGCAAAGTAGTATACAGTAATAACCAATAATATTTGTTATGTTATTGATCTCGTTTCAGGACAATCATATATCTTGACCGGGAAAAACGGATTTTTACTGAAGCAAATTTGATTTCTGTTGGTGGCAAAAAGTTAAGAAATAGTGTTTTAAGAATGTCCTTTGAGTTCCATAAAGGTAAGAAGTTTACTTTTTATATTCTTGAGTTATGCATCTGATCATAGAATGTCTCTAAAGTTAAGAGACCTTCAGTAGCTGCTGCCATTTTACTGATTCCTTTTGATTTTTTGGCCTGATTTGTTCAATAGTAGTGACTAACTGCTTTGTACATGTCCTTGATTTCATTTACTTTTTATAGTAACCTTACGTGGTGTAGGTCCCATGCTGTGAAAGAGGAGAGGGATGTACAGAGATGCTCATGGTCACATCTCTAGCAAGTAACAGAACTAGAATCTGAAATCTAGGTCTGTTGGCTCAAAAAATTCATGCTCCTAAGTATTTCATTATAGGTTCTTTCTTCATCCTTCCTTTATTTTTTTTTAATTGAAAAGGTATCTGTGCTTGTTGGAAAAAATTTGGACTATATGGAAGCATAAAAATTGAAGAAGTCTGCCTTTGAAGCAGTTATTGTTAATAGTCGCATTCCTTTGTATCTTCTCCTCTGTGCTATCTATTCATTCAAACATATATACACTTTGTTTTTGTTTTGTATTTAAACAATTACTTGTGGGGCGCCCTGGGTGGCTCAGTCATTAAGCATCTGCCTTTGGCTCAGGTCATGATCCCGGGGTCCTGGGATTGAGCCCCGCATCGGGCTCCCTGCTCGGTGGGAAGCCTGCTTCTCCCTCTCCCCTGCTTGTGTTCCCTTCCTCGCTGTCTCTCTCTCTCTGTCAAATAAATAAATAGATCTTTAAAATAAATAAATAAACAAGTACTTGTAAAATACCCATTATTGCTCTTTAATTTTCATTTTTCATTAAGACGTTAAGAACTTCTATAGATATGCATACCTGATTTGCTAAGTGTAATATAATAGTAGGCTAAGAATTTGCTTTCAATTTTGACCTTTAAAATTGACCTTCATACTAGAGATGCAGTTAAGTTCCATATTACAGTTGATTTTAAAAATGTCCAGATGTTAATTTAAATCTGATGGAATATTCTTATTTGTGTCAACTCTAAGATCCAGAAAGCTATCACAGCCTGCCCCATGAAGTTGTGGTCAATCTTGCTGCTTTTTTTGAACTTTGTGATGCACTAATCCTGCTCTGGGTCCAGTCCTCTCAGGGGATGGTGTCTAATGCCAGTGTCATTGAGGTGAGGAAATATACCTTATTTTTTATTTTTGTGCCAAGACAAATGTTTAAGATTTTTAGGGGTGAGACAAACTACAATGTTGTTATTATATGTCCAATATTACTTGAGAAATTTAGTTGTTCTTAACAGTTTTAAATATATACACACATATTTTAGAGCTTTGTGGGTATATAATTGACAAATAGCATATATTTGAAGTGTAGAATTTTATGTTTTGACATGTATACACCTGTGAAGCCATTACCACAATAGTGAACATATCTAATACCCTCAAGCCTTTCCTCATCTTCCTTTCTCTCCCTTGCCCCCACCCTAAACCAGGAATCCATTAACATGCTTTTGGTTAGTTGCATTTTTCTAGCATTTTATATAATTGGAATTATGCAGTATACTTTTTTTGTCTGGCTTCTTTCACTCAAAACAGTTATTTTGAGATGTATCCATATTGTTTATTGTATTAAGAGTTCATTCTTTTTTATTGCCAAGTAATATTCCATCAAATGTAGGTACTACAATCTATCCACCTCTTGGAGAACATTGGAATTTTAATTTATATTTTAATCCACTTAAGTCTTAGACATCCTTGAATTTTGAATCTGGATTATTCTAATAATTTCAATAAACAAGAATAGTAGGTCTTAACTTTTAAGACCCTAAGTCTTGAGTCTAAAAAGTTTATCAAAGATTTTATAGTCACATCTATACATATTTACTATATTAGGAAATAAATCTGAGAATACAAAAAATATTAATTTGCTTAAAACACACAATAGCAAATCCATTGAATGTTAACAGGAATAACATTTTTAATGAGAATCAACTGTTTTTCAAAACAAATTAATGAAAAGTGCAACTATTTTTACATTTCTTCAAGTCTTTTTAATGTATGGATTAACAGAAGAAAATGGAATCTTTGCATTCATCTTACATTATGTTGTTTAGGCCTCTATTTATATAGTTCTACTCCTCCCTTTTCCAACCTTATGTCTTCATAACCATTTCATATAACTGTGAATAATTTTCTTTGATACTGTACCACAACTTGACAAGTGATAGTTTTCTAAAGATTACTTGTAATGTGGAATCTGAAAAAATACACCAAACTTGTCATGCATCAAAATTCATTCGTCTAGCTTGCACTTTGGATGGACTTTTACTTTTTACTCTTGTAGGAATTTAGCTCATGCTTTGGTGATTTGGAAATTATTGTTCACCGAATTATCAGATCTTCCAAATGTTGATAAATCATTCTTCAGTGTCAACAGAGTCACACTGATGAAAAACTATCGGGGCGCCTGGGTGGCTCAGATGGTTAAGCGTCTGCCTTCGGCTCAGGTCGTGATCCCGGGGTCCTGGGATCGAGCCCCACATCGGGCTCCTGGCTCGGCCGGGAGTCTGCTTCTCCCTCTCCCTCTGCCTCTCCCACTGCTCATGCTCCTCTCTCTCTCTCTCTGTATCTCTGTGTCTCAAATGAATAAAAAAAAAACTTAAAAAAACTTAAAAAAAAAAAAAAACTATCACAAACCTCATCAGAAAAATCTTGAAGTATTGGGAATTTGTAAAGGTCTTGGTTTTCCAAAGTTCTGGGTTTCACTTGAAAGCTTGAATTTTATCTTTGACAACAAATACTCTCAATTGCTTTTCTTGAACTGGCAGATTCACTTCATTTTCAATATAGTGTTTGCCAGATACCCAGTCACAGTTTGTCCATCCCACCCATCCCACCTCTTTTATTGGTACTATCAGTGCAAATGTCAACATAGTGAAAAAAGGTAAATAATTTGATATTATGAAAATAGCTTTTATCTCTCTGAGAGAAATCACTCAAGAAATCTTGAGACCACTTTGCTATAAAAATACATTTTAGAAGAGCAATGTTAGAGACTCACCTGATTTGCAATACAAATCTACTTTAGTGAAAACAGTAGGTATTATCACAAGGATAGACACGTAGACCAGTGAAACCAAAAGGAATTCAGAAATAGATCCTCATAGGGTCAATTGATTTTTTTTTTCTTCTTCTAAATATGCAAAGGTAATTTAATGGGGAAAACCAGTATATTCAACAAATGGTGATGGAACAAGTACAATAAAGTTCATATAATAAAGTTAAAAAATGAGCCTTCACCCCTGTCTTACATTATATAGAAAAATTACCTTAAAATGGATCATAAATCTAAATATAAAAGCTAAAACTATGTCTGTAAGAAAACATGGGAGAAAATCTTCATAACCTGAGGATAGGCAAAGATTCCAGAGGATTCTTCATAAAAGAAAAAATTGGGGGGCGCCTGGGTGGCTCAGTCGTTAAGCGTCTGCCTTCGGCTCGGGTCATGATCCCAGGGTCCTGGGATCGAGCCCCGCATTGGGCTCTCTGCTCGGCGGGAGGCCTGCTTCTCCCTCTCCCACTCCCCCTGCTTGTGTTCCCTCTCACTGTCTCTCTGTCAAATAAATAAATAAAATATTTAAAAAAAAAAGAAAAAAAATTTGATAAATTTTGTCAAAATCAAAACCTTCTGTTCTTGACATCTCTAAGAAAATGAAAACACTGGAGAAACTTTATTTATTTATTTATTTTAAAGATTTTATTTATTTATTTGAGACAGAGAGAATGAGATACAGAGAGCATGAGAGGGAGGAGGGTCAGAGGGAGAAGCAGACTCCCCGCCAAGCAGGGAGCCCGACGCGGGACTCGATCCCGGGACTCCAGGATCATGACCTGAGCCGAAGGCAGTCGCTTAACCAACTGAGCCACCCAGGCGCCCCAACTCTGGAGAAACTTTAAAAATGGGCTGTATTATATAAAATTATAATTATATATTATAGATATTATATATATAAATTATATAAACTAATACAGCCCAAATTTTTAAATGAGCAACATAATTTGAATAGATATTTCTCAGAAGATATGTGAATGCTTAGTAAGAACTTCAAAACTTGCAACATCATTAGTTATCAAGGAAGTGTAATTGAAACCACAGTGAAGTGCCACCCACAAAATGGCTAAAATTAAAATCACTAACAGTAGTAGCAAGTATTGGTAAGGAAACAGAACAGTCGAAATTCGCCTATACTGCTGGTTGGAATACAAAATAGCGCCACTGCTTTGTAAGAAAAGTTGGCGGTATCTAATAACATTACATGTACACATACCATATAACCCAGTAATTCCATTTTCTCTAAGGAAATAGCTCTGAACTTCAAGTGCTTGGAGGAAAAAAATCTGTGCCTTCTTTGACTGTTTTAATGTCCCTAAAAATATTTCAGTCAAATGCTAGACCTTTTATGTGTGTATGTTGAGTATTGATTAACAATTGAAATCTGGGTCTTGTGTCTTTTACCGAGAAATGCTTGTGAGTAGTTTGGTTTACTTTGTTTTTAGATCTTGGATTCTCTGCGGTGGCGGGACCGGTTTTGGACCGTGGCTGACACAGTAAAAGTGGATGCCCCAGGCCTGGCCCTGCTTGCCCTTCACTGGCACTGGGTTTTGAAACATTTGGTCCGTCACATCCCTCAACTCCTAATGAACCATGAAAACAAGTAAGACTCATATTTTGAGTAATAATGTCAATATCTGTAGTACCAATGATGATAAAAAAAGGTTTGGAATTGAAACTTGTTGCTTTACTTTGGTTGATTCCCTTTGCCTATTGGTGAATGTGAATCAAATATAAAATGTAAATGAGGTCTCTACTATCCAGCATTTCCCCCTTTCCTTACTTCCCTCTTCCCTTTTCTCCTTCTTTAAAGATATTACAAAGAGGTTCAGACGGTCTCAGAACATATTCAGAATTGCTTGGGGAGCCCAACTGGTGGCTTCACTGGTATAAAGAAGTTGCAGAAGTTCCTGGGACGACCATTTCCTTTTAAGGTACAACTTAGAAACATGTCGTAAACACTAAGACTTGACATCTTAAGTTCTCCTGGAGCATGGGGACTGCCATTCAACTAGACTCATCCTTGCCAGTAACACTTAACCTAAATGTTCACAATACTATTAACTGATTTGTGAAGTGTTAACATTTTGTTTATTCTTGGAGAGTATTAAGTCTGGGTAGAGTTTTAACTTTATTACTATAAAATCTCCTGAGAGCAACAGGAGTAAACAAACCTTATGTTTTCTAGAAGCATTGTGGAAGTGTTTCATATTTTTTCTTATACCTGAACAGGTTGCTAAAAAGAACCTCCTTTCTCCTTGATAGTAGGTTCTCCTGGGTTTTGTTGTTTCAGAACAAGCTGGTGGTGGAGTGTTTTTCTCAATTGAAAGTCCTTAACAAAGCGCTTGCCATCAGAGAGCGGATGCCTGCCCTTGGGGAAAGTGGAAGGTGGGAAGACATTAATCATCTCCAAGTGGTTGCTTCTGAATGGACTTTAAAGAAAAGTCTCTTGCGAGCCTGGGGATTGGTCCTCAGAGCTAATATTCTGGAAGATGCCAACCCAGGTAATATACTCTGGAGTTTAGCCTGCTGACAGATGCTCCAGAAGTATTTGCTGCTCTACAGCCAATAAATTTTTAAGTTTTTCCCTTAGATTTTCTTTTTTTCTGCTTGTTTCTTTTCTCTTTTCCTTTTTTTTACTTTTTGTATACTATATCTACCATTAAATACGTGTCAGGCATAGAGTTGGACTTTACATATATTGTTTAATTCTGTCATCAGAATTGTGCAGGTATTAATGACATCATTTCACAGGTACAAAACTTAAGCTCAGGTTAAGCTCACAGTCACATAACTAGTTGTTGGGAATCTGAGCCTGTTCTACTGACCACTATGCTATAATGTTGCATGTGTCTTTCTGTCCAGATGAGTTGAAGAATCTTGTGAATGCCCATTGTTTAGAACTAAAAGCCAAAGGAATTTCAGTTGGTTTTCTGGAGAAAAAGCACAATGAAGCTTCCTCCCTGTTCCAACCAGACTTTACCTCCTTAATCCAACTCACCAGGAATGTTCAGTTGTGGCCTGCAATGGAGTACCTGGCGATGCTTTGGCAGTACAAAGTGACAGCTGATTTTATGACACAGGCTTGTCTAAGAAGGTAAGCCATTTTTCCTTGGGAGAACTTTTTTTTTTGTTAGGTTATTCTATGTATCCGACTTGTGAAACAAAGCATAGACTTGTCTTAAAGGGGACTAGTTACCAAAACCAAGGGAGGCCTGTTGCCACTGATTCTTTGCTTGTTTTCACTCCACCTCTACAAGTTACTAGGTGTTTTTCCAGTAGAATTGCTTGTTTGTATTTTAATAAATGCACTGTAAATTCTGTGTGTTCCATCTTCCCATACATAGCAGATTTCTAGCAATTTATTGATAGCCCACAACCCATCCTTCCTTCCTCTTTATTTGTGGAACAGGTCCAGCAAAAATCAGCCACCCCAGATAGATGAGGAGATAAGTCATCACATCACATTTTGTCTTAAGCACACACCAATTGGTCCGCGAGAGCTTCGAGACCTTTGGTTCTTATTGCACCATCAGAAGGTAAAAAGGGAGATAAACCTCTATACTATGAGCCAATTAGACATTCTGCGGCAGACTGGTTGCAGAATGTTCTATTTATGTCCGAAACTCCAGTCTTACTTGAATTAACTTTCAAAGGGGAGAATTTTGAGTGTTTTTTGCAGTAATTATCTGGGTATTTCACAACTCTTATTACAGAATCATTGTATTTGGTTTCCAGTTAAATGAGTCTGAAATATGCTTATTTTTATTGTTTGTGCAAAAATACAGTGTGAGAGTGTTTTTAATCTTTCCCCCAAGAATAACTATTGAATGTGAATAGTGGTAAACTGCAGTTAATATAACTTCATTAGTACAACTTTTATTCACTTACCTATTTTGCTGATATTATAATCGTGTGATTCACTTATATTTCCTCATGTGCCTTATAAAAAGCAGATCTCAGTTTTATAAAATTATAAACAAGATGATAAGTGGCTTAACCAAGATGACCAGGGTGGCAAGAAATCAGGGACATTAGAATTAATATCTTTAAAACCCATGTTAATTTTAGATGAGTCTTATAAGAGGGAAACCTCATAACTTGACTTATGGAATTTTTCTCAAATATTCTCTTATCTATTTATCTCTAGGTGTCTACTGAAGAAATTATTTCATTGTGGTCTGACTTATTTAATTCCACATTTATGTCTTTTTGGAGCAGTACTGTGACTACAAATCCAGAGTACTGGCTAATGTGGAGCCCTCTGCCTGGTGTACAGCAGAGGGAGATGCCCAAGTCCCTTTTGGACTCCACATTGAAGGTTTGTTGACATAAAATCATAAAAGTGTTTGATAGTGGAAAAAATTTCTTGATCTAGCAATAAACATTTATTCCTAGGACAGAGCAGTAACTAAATAAGTGATTGTAATACTTTATTTTCTGCAGGATGTTAATAAGTATATCTCCAAAAAAGATATTCTATCTTAAGTCATTTGGGAAGTTCTGAATTAAAGCAAATAAAGTTAAATATATTCACTTGGGGTGCTTGGGTGGCTCAGTCGTTTGAGCATCTGACCCTTGGTTTCAGCTCAGGTCATGATCTCAGGGTTGTGAGATTGAGCCCTGCATCGGGCTCCACGCCCAGTGCGGAGTCTGCTAAGGGATTCTTTCCCCCTCTGCTCCTCCCCCTACTCATACTCTCTCTCTCTAAAATAATAAAAAAAGTCTTCACTTTCTTCTCTAATTAAAATACCTTTTTTCGGGGCGCCTGGATGGCTCAGATGGTTAAGCTTTTGCCTTCGGCTCAGGTCATGATCCCAGGATCCTGGGATCGAGCCCTGCTTTGGGCTCCTTGCTCAGTGGGGAGCCTACTCTCTCTGCCTGCTCTGCCTGCTGCCCCCCCCATTTGTACTCTCCCTCTCTCTCTCTGGCAAATAAATAAAAATCTTTAAAAAAAAATACCTTTTTTCTAGTTATAAAATATTTTAACAGTATAGAAATGTATATGTACATGTGTATATGTGTGTGTGTATACAGTTGACCCTTGAACAACACAAGGTTTGAACTGCACAGCGTCACTTACACATGGATTTTTCTCAGTAAATATGTATTTTATATTGTATTGAAAAGTAAGGTAGAAGTTGCCAAATGCCTAGAAGCAAAGGGAGGGTAGAGGAAAGATGCAGGGAAGGCTGAACAGCAGGTCTCTCACCTGATTCTGGCACTCCTTATCCCACTACCTGTGCAAAGCTCGGTTCATTGAGGTCTTGACTGAGATAGGTACAAAGGGACTGGCGGGGTGGGGGTTTTCACTGAAGTGGCAGGGCCTGTCATTGGCAGAGTTGGCAGAGGACCACAGAATGATGACTCTCTGAGGTGAGGAGTCTAGAAAAACACCAGGGCACAGGATAAGCGCTAAGCAGGATTCTTGGTGGCCAAGGGGACGGGGGACAGCGGGAAGGGGTGTTGTCCATGGTGCTGAAAGTCCAAGGCAAGCAGTTAATACCACAGGGATAGTGACCCCTGGCTCACTGCTTGCCAGCATTTCCTGTAAGCAGAAACTGTGTTACAACCATGCAGCAGGGGTCAGTGACCTGGAAAGGTGAGTAATGGTACTCTGCCTTTCCTGGTTCTTTGCCTTTCTCTGGACTCTACATGGAAGGAGATTCTGCATTCTTGGGGAGGAGCAAGTAGCAGATACCACTCGAGGGTCCAACTCTGCTGACTTTGGGGATGAGAAGACCTGTGGTGTCTTGTTCTTCTGTACTGTACATAAGTTTTTGGGAGTTAACCATTAAATACATGGATTTTTTTATTGCGTGGGAGGGTTGGCACCCCAACCCCTGTGTTCCTATAACAAGCATACTTGCATACTGTTGTGTAAATCTTTGTCTATTTGTCCTAGCATTTCTGTGGATATGTTACAAGAACTGGAATTTAATCCTTGGTCAGAATGTCTGCACAGTTAAAGAAATTTATGGCAATTCTCAGAATGTCTAGGCAGGTGGTTTTTGTTTTTTACTACCCCCCCACCCCGGCCAAGTTTTTAAAATTCCAGTTAGTTAACATACAGAGTAATATTAGCTTCAGGTGTAGAATTTAGTGATTCATCACTTACATACAACACCTGATGTTCATCACAAATGCAGTCCTTAATACCCATCACCTGTTTAACCCATCCCCCCTCAACTTTCCCTCCAGTAACCATCAGTTTGTTCTGTATACTTGTCTGTTTCTTTTTTGCCTCTTTCCCCCTCCATGTTCATTTGTTTCGTAAATTCCACATATGAGTGAAATTATATGGCATTTGTCTTTCTCTGACTTATTTCACTTAGCATAATACTCTCTAGCTCCATCCATGTCATTGCAAATGGCAAGATTTCATTCTTCTTTATGGCTGAGTAATATTCCTGTGTGTGTACACACACACACACACACACGCACCTGACATCTAATTTATCCATTTATCAGTCGGACATTTGGGCTGTTACCATAATTTGTCTATTGTTGATAATGCTGCTATAAACATCAGGGTATGTTTACTTTTTTAAACATGCTAGGAGCTAGTAAAGGGGGAGGTCACAAAGTCCTGGATGATCACAGGAAGACTTAGGACTAGAGCACAATTTCACTTATTGTATCTATAAGAACCTGTTTCTTCATATCCTTGACACACTAGGTGTTATCAACATTTTTAAGTATTGCCAATTATTCAGTTTTTAAAATCTCATTTGAATTTGTACTCCTGATTATTTTTTTGGGATTAAACATCTTTACACATATATATAATGTTTCCTTCTCTGCATTATTCAGTCGTTTATTGCTCATTTGCTAAAAAACAATTTGAATTCATCATCATTTTCTTATTGAAGATCTCTTTATTATGGATATTAAAATTTTATCCACCATATGGTTGGAAATATATTTCTGCTGTTCTCTTGTCTCTCAAGTTTTATAATGTTTTCTTTTCGAATACTCTGGCCCCTTTCTATTTTCTGGCTTTGGTGTCATGCTTTTAAAAAAAGTCTTTCTTCACTATCCCTAGAGTTAAAAACCATTTGCCCATATTTTCTTGTATATGTTTGTTTTGTTTTATATTTAAATCATCAGTTACATCTGGATATCTTGTTTTGTGAGGTAGGTTTACAAATATTTTATACAAACAGTATATCCAAAAGCAGTATAACAACACCATGTTTTATTAATTCATCCTTTCCACGCTCATTTGAAATGCCACCTTTGTCATACCTTATTCCCACAGATGTTCATGGCTTTGTTTTGGACTCTTCTATTCTCTTTCTGTATCAAAATTGATATTTTTAATTAAAAAAATTTTTTTTTGTAATCTCTATAGCCAATATGGGGCTCCAACTCATGACTCTGAGATCAAGAGTCACATACTCTTCTGACTGAGCCCAGCCAGGCGCCCCTCAAAATTGATTTCTTTATTGTAACACATTTCTCAGAGCATTTAGTGATAAATCTTATGGATTCCCCAAGAGTTGCAGAGTATATGGTGTTTCCCATTTTATTTATTTAACCACCTAATCCTTCGCTGTGGACAGCTACTAGTGTGTCTCAGATGAATAGTCCAAGGAGCACAGGTTTGACAAACTTTGTCCCTGACTCTTTTTTTTTTTTTTAAGAGATTTTATTCATTTGAGAGAGAGAAAGAGTATGAGCAAGAGAGCACAAATAGGGGGAGAAGCAGACTCTCACTGAGCAGGGATACTGACGTGGGGCTCGATCCCAGGACCCTAGTATCATGACCTGAGCATACGGCAGACACTTAACCAACTGCGCTACCCATGTGCCCCTTTGTCCCTGACTCTTTAACATTTATCTTCTTACTCTTTTCCCTGCTTCCCAAGTTTCTCCTTCCTGCAATGTGCCCCTAGCTCTACTACAAGAATGGTCTTCCTGATGCCCAGGTGGGAGGGATTTTCTTGCAGTAGTAAAGCACCAATTGCTCCTCATTCTTTAAGAATAGAGTCTGTTTCTTTAAAGCCTGCTAACACCTGACCCCAGTCTGCACTCTGGTTGAGGTTTACCTGGTCCTAGCAACCTGGACCTCCTTCTCTTACTCTCTTTCTTCCCTCTGAAGTGCTCAGTGCTCAACTGCTTGTTGAAATCCTTTTAGTTAATTTCTAAAAGATACATGACCTCTCTTCATCAGGGCCCCGGCAGTCTCAGTAGAGCTGTATTCTCCAAGTGCTGCTTTGAAGTCTTGACCAACAGCTGCAAAGCAAGTCCCTGGGATGTGAGTGGCTTTCCCATCCTGTCCTCCTCACATGTCACCCTGGGAGAGTGGGTTGAGAGAGCCCTGCAGCTCCGGGACATCAGCCTGGTGCTTTGGACCAACATGGCTATGCCTTCAGTCGCAGAGTTCAGGTATTCTTACATGCCCCTGCCCCCCCCGCCACCCATAGACTGTAAAGGTCTGTCTTTCCTACAGAGCATGTAGCAGAAAACTCAGTCAGAACTTGTTTCTGTAGAAGCTAGTTTTGGTGGGTGAAGGCAAGTATATTTTCTGGCTGGATTAGCAAGTTTTTAGCCCATGACAGGCTATTATGAGCTGGCCAGTGCCTCTGTCAGTTTTAAGCTTATTGTGATAAAGAGAGTGGTGCTTGGAAAAGCATGTAAGATTACTTGAGAAGAGAAATTCACCTTTAGCTATTGGCAGTGCAGTCTGCTGTGTCATTTTCTGAGAGAACGATAGTGTGAGAAAGGAATGCTGTTTGATGTAGTACAAACTCTTAAATGCTTCCTTATCTCTACAGACGCACGGATTCGCAGCTCCAGGGGCTTGTGCTGTGCCGGCACCTGGCAGGTTTGGCAGAGCTGCTCCCTGAGCCCCGGCGGCAGGAGTATATGGAGAACTGCGAGCAGCTATTGCTCGGGGACAGCCAGGCCTTCCAGCATGTGGGCCAGACTCTTGGGGACATGGCTGGGCAGGAGGCTCTGCCCAAAGAGCTGCTATGCCTCTTGCTCACCTCCCTGCGCCACTTGTTTGGGGAAGGGGATGGTAAACGGGACCTTCCTGAGCCAGCCCGCCGTGGGAGCCTCTGGGTGAGCCTTGGCTTGCTCCAGATTCAGACATGGCTTCCGCAGGCACGCTTTGACCCTGCAGTGAAGAGAGAATACAAACTCAAGTATGCTAAGGAAGAGGTATGGAGGAGTGAGAGTTTGGAGCATGAGCTCCATCCCTGACTGGGTGGGTTTGCTTAGTATATTACTCCTTTTATTGCTTTTTGGATGCTTGGAGCATCAGAGGGATGATTTTGCATAGGCTGCTCTGTGACATCCCAGGAGTGTATTCTAAAGACTGCATTTTCCTCTTTGAGAGTTCCTCTAAGTAAGCTTAGGTACTTGGAGGGGCCCTTCCTAAGCTTCTGATGCATTTGCCAATAGGCTGCAGTAGACGGAGGTCACAACAGTCAAACACCTGAGGCATTGCCAGAGAACTAGTGGTATCTCTCCTATCCATACACTCTCTACCTGAACTAAATTTTGAATATTTGGACTTGGATAATTTCTTTTAGATATGGTATGGTATTCCTCAGGTTTTAAAGTTTGGGTGTTTGTTATCTAAAATTCAAGAATCAAGTAAATTTAGATTAAGTGGCATTCCTCAGTAGTTGAACTTCTAACCAAACTGAGGAACTGAATACATAAAGATAGTGATATAATTTTCCTTCTTCAAAATATGGAACTAGTATATGAGTTGGTAAAGACTAAGCTGCTATAGCAGAGTCCTAGAAGTTCAGTGGTGTGAATAAGATAGTTTCTTTTACCTAATAGCTCTAAGGTGAGTGATCCAGATTAATGGAGCAAAAACCCCTGCTCTTGGATCATTCAAGAGCCCAGGTTCCTTCCATCCAGTTGCTCTACCCTTCCCAGGGCATTGTCCTCCTGGACATGGTCATAGCTGGGCACAGCAGACCAGCTTCTTCCCTTTCTCTTAGTTACACCAGCTGCAGTGTGAGTGGAAGACCCGAAACCTCTCGTCCCAGCTACTGACTGGAACAGACCTGGAAAATGAAGTCATTATCCGTTACTCTCATCCTCACATCAGGTAACAGCAGAGTAATTGTGTTGTGCTGTTTTTTTGTTTTTGTTTTTTAAAGACATTTTGAGGTTGACCTTTGCAGTGTAATTGCAATGTTAGAGGTGATAATACATGTCTCTACATTAGCAATTAGATCCTAAAGCCATGGTTATGGTCAGGAAAAATTAATACTCTGAAAGGAGGGGCAGGATTCACATAGGACCAGGTGGGTTGAAACCAGAACTTATTTTCAACATGATAGAAGTTGGATCTGATGATGTGCACTGTGTGGGTTTGTTGTCTTGGTAAATATTGTGTAGTGTAGTAGGTCTGCATTCCAGTCTGGTTCCTGTCCTTTGGCTTTAGACTTTAAGGAGATCACTTAATGCCTTTGAGCCTCAGAGTCCGTGTCTGTAAGAGGAGGATCATAGCAACTACTTAAGTGAATTGTGATTAGACTTTGATGAAATATGCATCTACATTGCTTAACACCATGTGTGGTATGTGATAAATGATCTCTCTGTATTATTCATTTACATTATAATTGTCAATATTTTCTTCATATTATTCTTCAGCAGCTGATCTGCCTTCATTCTGTTTTCCTGAGCTAAAGACTCAGTCTAGATTTGCTGTTTTTCACCTGACAGAATTTGCATATTGTGTTAATTTGCCTTTAGACTACTTCGCCAAAGAATTGATCATCTGGAGAACTTAATCTGCAGCCTGTCAAAGAAGCAGGCCTTTAGACCCCAGGTGCCTGCCTACGAGTCACTGGTGCAGGAGATCCACCACTATGTCACCAGCATTGCCAAGGCCCCTGCTGTTCAGGATCTGCTCACACGGCTCCTGCAGGCCCTCCACATGGATGGGCCTCGGTCTGCCCAGGTGGCCCAGACCCTTCTGAAGGAGGAAGCTTCCTGGCAGCAATCCCACCACCAGTTCAGGAAGCGGCTGGCAGAGGAGTATGCCCTGTATCCAGACTCTGTGGCCCCACTGCAAGCATCCATCCTGCAGTTGCAGCATGGCATGAGGCTGGTGGCATCTGAGGTCTATGCTTCATTCCAAGGCAGTGTGGTCTGTGCAGACAGGCTGGGCACCCTGGCCACATCCCTGTTGGCTTTTCCATCGGTGGGCCCCACCTTCCCCACTTACTATGCTCATGCAGACGCTTTATGCTCAGTGAAATCAGAGGAGGTTCTTCGAAGCCTTGGGAAGTTGCTCCTCAAGCGCTCAGGAGGAAAGGAGCTGGAAGGCAAGGGCCAGAGACCTTGCCCCACTCGAGAGCAGCTGCTGCTGAATGCCCTCCTTTACCTGCGCTCCCATGTGCTGTGCAAGGGAGAGCTGGACCAGAGGGCCCTGCAGCTCTTCAGACATGTATGCCAGGTAAGCCCATTTCTGGGGGTCCAGGCCCGGCCTCCTGCTGCAGGGAGCTGGGAGCACAAGAGGGGCATCTGTAGGACATTAGCAATACCCTGTGTAGAAAGACCCATGTGGTTGGGCAGTGGTATCTAGTGTCTTCCTTTCTGACTCCTATTCAACTGTCAGTTTGGGGGGTCTTTGTCCCTCAGTTTTTAAGAGTTTAGAAAAAAATCAGTGAAGTTAGCTCTTTATTTGTGATACACACTGCAAGTATTTTCCCCTAGTTTGTTGTTTGTCTTTTGACTTTATTTATGGTGGTTTTTGCCAGGTAATAGTATCAACTTATTAAGAAAATCTGTTTTCCTCTTACCAATGAAAACAATTTGTTCTCAATTTATATAATTAAAAGAATAAACATAAATGAAACTTACTAGATTTTACCACTTAAATAAGCTGTATAACTGTTAACATACTAGTGCGTCCCGTTCTGGGTTTATTTGTATACATGTATCTGTACATGTATGTCTATGACATTATAAATTTAAGTCATTTGTCCCAGTGGTTTATAAATTTTTGTTTTTTAGCAGAACTCTTTTTAAAATAAAAGCCTTATACTAGTTTCCCGATACGTAATAGATAAAAGGTGTGCTTTAATTGAGGACAGTTCTGTCCCCTCTGTGGTCTCTGAGACTGGTCTTTAAGTTGCTACAGTTCTGCACACCACTGTTAAAATCCATTCTGTTTTATACTTCGCTTTAAAAAACTTAACAGCATTTAGTGATTATTTTCCTCCATAATTACGGTATTCTTTACCTACATCATATTGAATGGCTGCCTAGTTTTCTATTATATGGCTATGGTCTAAGACATTTAACTAATTTCTTATCATTGGACACTTTTTTTTTTTCTTTAAAGATTTTATTTATTTGTCAGAGAGGGAGAGAGAGAGAGCACAAGCAGGGGGAGTGGGAGAGGGAGAAGTAGGCTCCCCGCTGAGCAAGGAACCCGACGCAGGACTCGATCCCAGGACTCTGGGATCATGACCTGAGCTGAAGGCAGATGTTTAACGAACTGAGCCACCCAGGCGTCCCATCATTGGACACTTAATATTTGTAGTCTTTTTACTATCTTAGAAAACATTACCACCACCATCACCATAAATAGTCTTATACCTAGGTCTTTGGGTACAAATTCTAGAAAGCAGAATTGCTGGGATGAAGATTAACCACTTAGGTTTTTAATACAGATTATCTTTCTGAATGGTGGATACTCATTTCCTCAGTTCTCATCAGTACTGTTTATAGTTTTTGCCAACTTAAGGACTTAAAATCTTAGAGTTACTGGGGATTTAAGAAGTGTCTGATAAGGCATAGCCCAGTTTTGTCTGATTGGTGCCCTGCAACCACCCTGCCCCCAACCCACGTTTCCCTTTCCTGAACTCCTGGGCCAGCTGCTTGAGTTGTTAGCCAAGTGCAGTCTGAATCACAGTCCCCACATTGCCTACCCAGAGCCTGTCCTTAGTACAAAACATAATTAACTCCTGACAGGAAGTTCCAGTGGCATTAACTCTACTGTAGCAAGTTTCTACACCTGTGAAAAAGTAGCAGTACATCAAGGGGGAATTCAGAAAATGGGTTGCTGCAGAAACACAGTTTGAAAAGTTCATTTGCTCTCTATTACCTGGGATTTAGTTTCTTGGACATTGGCGTTTACTTGTTTTTGAACCATGGTACTTTTGTTATCATGAGAAATTAAGAGATAACAAGTTTTGCTTTGTTCATTTAAGCACCTCAGCAAAGACAAACAAGTTTCCTTCCAAATGTGTAACTTTTCAGGAAATTATCAATGAGTGGGATGAACAGGAACGCATAGCCCAAGAGAAGGCCGAGCAGGAAAACAGCCTTTACAGATACAGGAGCAGGAACTCCAGGACAGCCCTGAGTGAGGAGGAGGAGGAAGAACGGGAGTTCAGAAAGCAGTTCCCACATCATGAAAAGGTTGGGTGGTTGGTAACAGGGTTTGTTTGGGAATAATTTCCCTTGATACCACCTGTGTTACCTTTGACTGGTTTTGTAATCATCCTTTTTACTACATCTTTATGTAAGTCACTACCTCATTTTCTTGATTGTTCATGCTTCATCTTTGCCCCTTTCTTTTGGCTTAGACCTGGATTTTGATTTTTAGCAGTTCAATTGCTCTAATGTTATTGACAGGATTTTGCAGATATTCTGGTAGAACCAACACTGGAAGAGAAGAAGGGAACTTCAGATGGGCAAGAAGAGGGAGCAGCCACAGACCCTGCTCTCCTGTCCCAGAGCTCCATGCAAGCTGTGATGCTGATTCACCAGCAGCTGTGCCTCAACTTCGCTCGGTCCCTCTGGTACCAACAGACTCTGCCGCCACACGAGACAAAGCATTACCTTGGCCTGTTTCTGTCCTGCTATCAAACTGGGGCATCTCTTGTGACACACTTCTACCCTCTGATGGGTATGACAGTTTACTTTTGTTATACTCTTGGAAAATGAAAATGAATAAATGTGATTGCTAGTTCTGGAACAATTAAAATCATTACTTCCCTGTTTTTTGCTAAATTCCTTATTGAGGGAGTTTCCTTAGCTTAAGAGACTCAAGCTACTTCAAAAAACTTGGTTTAAAATTCTGCAGTAGTGGATTTTTATCATTTGAATACTTTGGGGTGAAGGGATTAAAAAAATAAGGATATGGACTTAGTTTAGATGGTTTTGTTCCTCAGTATTATTTCTAATTTGCCTCTAATAGCTTCGGTGCTTTTCAAATCACATATTCCTGGGAGCAACCTGGGAACTCAGAAATTAATCTTATAGAATTTCACTTGATTCAGTTTCCTGTATGATCTCATGAGTTATTCCTTGCTATTAGGAAGGAGGCTTTAAATTTCCTTTCTGCCTACCAAGACAGCCACAAAAACCAGGAAATTGAATCCATCAAACCAAACTCTGTAGCTTCTCGATAACAGCCAAATATATGAGTTCCTCTGTATTTCTGAGAAGCTTGGCAGATTTGATGATATTCCTTTGACATTAGGGTCCTAGTCCTCTAGGCCCATGTTGCTTTGGGCATGAATGGTGTTGAAATATCTTCATTAGTTCCAGTAGTTCATTATTTCTGAGCATGTTTTTGTCATCTTTGTAACTTGATAGCTTAGCCTACTGAGTTCACTGACTTTACTATGATGTTGTTAACTTCCTAGGAGCTGAGCTGAATGACCAACTCTTGGGCAGCCAACTTTTGGCCTGCACCCTCTCCCGTAACACTCTCTTTAGTGAGGCAATCTCAGATCTGATGGTGAAGCCTGATGGGCCCTATGACTTCTACCAGCACCCCAATGTCCCAGAAGCAAGGCATTGTCAACCTGTGCTTCAAGGTTTCTCAGAGGCTGTTATTCAGCTGCTGCAGGATTGGCCAGAACACCCGGCCCTTGAACAGGTAGGGCAGCTGGTGAGGAGCGAGCCCTGAGGATACGGTCTCTGCCATCTCCAGGAGGCATTCATGTGCACATTTCAATATATAAACAAAGGTTTGCAGAACCCCACTTCAGTGGACACTACTCACTGCAGGATGGACATACCAGTTTGTACTGCTGTTGTATAAATGATGTCTGGGATTCTACTAATTTTATTTGTTGGTCAGAGTTTGCTGTCCACATGTTAAAATGCTGTTGTATTGCTTGGTTTATTCAGATACCTATGTATATTAGCAAAGGCCTCGCTTTTTCAAGATTGACAATTTTAACTCAGACCTCACTTGTAGTCTTCAGCCAATTTTGTAATAATTCTTATAACGGAGAGTGGTTAAGGTGGCTGGCTCAGTCAGAAGAGCATGTGACTCTTCATCTCTAGGTTGTGAGTTCGAACCCCACATTGGCTGTAGAGATTAATAAAATAAAAAAAAAATAATCTTCCCAAACTCTGTGTCTTTTCTAGAGTAATGCAGATAAAATGTTTTAGATCCACAGTCCTGGAAGTTTCCTCCATGGCTTTCACAGGTACTTGTGTAGCAGGGACTTTGCATAAAACTTTCATCAGGTCACTCTTCAGTACCCTGTGACTTTGGATGATGATATTCCCACAGAGATACCTAGATCTTTTTCCTTTTTTTCTTTTTCTTTTTCTTTTCTTAATTTAATCTTTGAATTAAATTTATTTTTTAATTTATTTGATTTTGTTTTGTTTTTTTTAATTTTTATTTATTTTCTGCAGCTGCTGGTTGTAATGGATAGAATTCGTAGTTTCCCACTTTCCAGTCCCATCTCAAAGTTCCTGAATGGCTTAGAGATCCTTCTGGCTAAGGCACAGGTAAGATAATTCTCTCTCTTCCTCATTTTATTTTATTTTAAGATTTTATTTATTTGACAGAGTCACAGTGAGAGAGGGAACACAAGCAGAGGGGGTGGGAGAGGGAGAGAAGCAGGCTCTCCGCCAAGCAGGGAGCCCGATGCGGGGCTCGATCCCAGGACCCTGGGATCATGACCTGAGCTGAAGGCAGACAATGACTGAGCCACCCAGGTGCCCCTCTCTTCCTCATTTTAGTTTGTAGTCAATTGAAAAAAGATTATCTTCTGGCAGAGTTATTGTTAGAGGGACAGAAAGTTACAGTTTGGATTGGAGAGAGGGATAAGCTTCCTTGGTTTTTCTGGCATGGGGTCAGACCA
Source organism: Mirounga angustirostris (assembly GCF_029215605.1). Lineage (NCBI taxonomy): Eukaryota > Metazoa > Chordata > Mammalia > Carnivora > Phocidae > Mirounga > Mirounga angustirostris. The sequence continues at coordinate 76,771,973 of NW_026991716.1, read as the reverse complement.
TTACAGGTGAAGCCATTGCCTTATGGGGCATATGAGGGATCTGCCTTCCCTGTTCTCAAGGGTGGGATGCAGCATCTGCTGGTACTGAGGGCTCCTTCGGCCCGGGCTTCCTGGTGGGCTAGCCCCATGCCTGCACATGTCATCCCCCTCTGTCCTCTCACAGCCTCTAAAGTATCTGGTGTTTCTCTAATTATCACATTAGGGTTCTGCACTTTGGAGGGGGTCACATGTCTAACAATAGCAATTCAGACTCATCTCCCTAAATCCTTTGCTTTTTGCCTAAATTTGGCTTTGCTGAAGTTCTGTCAGGTGACCAGAAGCAAGTAGAAGCTTGATACACTGGATATAAACTCGTTGCTATTGGTAAATTGGCATAAAAGTTATTTAGGGGCCCATTGGTCTTCACTCAAGGACAAAAAATCCAAGATATTCCTGAGGGCGGGAGGTGATTAAGGGATTGAATAATGGCCACAGTAAATTTTATCTTTGCTTTTTAGGATTGGGAGGAGAATGCGAGTCGAGCTCTATCTCTGCGGAAACATCTTGATTTAGTCAGTCAGATGATCATTCGTTGGCGTAAACTGGAACTGAAGTAAGTGTTAATCTTTCACTTCCCTTCCCCTCCCAAATTTATGCTATAGGATCATTTGATAGTTTGTTTCTGCAGAGTTTATGTGGTAAGACTGAGAATGTGCTTTTCAGTTATTAATCACAGAATTAAAAGCAGGGCATTAAAATGACCTCTGTAGAGAGCAGACAACAGCATACCTTCCCAAGGCAGCAAACCAGATGTCTTCTCCATTTCCACTTGGGAAGAGAGCATAGTGAACGTTTAGCTTCTGCTTCAGTGGTTTCAGATCTTTCAAATGGGTTTCTTTAAATGCCTGCTTGGTCTCTTCTCTCACATTTCAGCTGCTGGTCTATGAGTTTGGATAATACCATGAAGCGCCATACTGAGAAATCCACCAAGCACTGGTTCTCCATCTACCAGATGCTTGAGAAGCACATGCAGGAACAAACAGAGGAGCAGGAAGGTAACACTGTCCATAAATTCCCTGCGTAGTTAGAAGTTGCAGGCTAATTGTAGAGTGCTGCAGAGTGTGGGGTTTACCTCTTCCCATGTCCCCTGGCACTGCTGCTTTTACATGGGGGTGTGTCGTTAGACTTGATGGTATTTCTCAGAGTTTTAAGTGACTTTTCCAGATTCTAGAAAGCTAGTCATAAGGTTTCCTTATTCTGTGTATCCAAGAGACTAGTCAAAATGAAGATTTCTCTTCTTAGGTACTAGTTGACATGCTTGAGTTAAAAGTGTTTTCATTTCATGCTTAAAACAAAACCTTGTAATTCAGTTTTATAATTTGCTGTGAGTGCATTTAACACATATCCTGAGTGCAGCTGTTTTTATATCAGCTTGGAATTTACCTGTGGTCCTTGCTTCAGAGTTTCACTTCATGGTCTCTACTTGCCTTCCATCCCTCAATGTATCCCATAATAGATTACATGCATGTTATAAATATGGATGGTTGCAGGTACATATGTTTTCTTCTTTGAATCTCTAAAGATGACAAACAGATGACCCTTATGTTGCTGGTCAGCACGTTACAAGCATTTATTGAAGGATCATCACTGGGAGAATTCCACGTACGACTTCAGATGTTACTGGTTTTCCATTGTCATGTCTTGTTGATGCCTCAAGTTGAAGGAAAGGGTAAGGAGGGAGGGGTGTGTGTGTGTGTGTGTATTTTTTTTTTTAATACTTTTACACTGCATTGTTTAAATGGGTTAGGCTTTGAATTCTCCATAAGATAGGTATCTTGTTGCATACCAGGTCTTTCTTTCTTATTTATTTATTTATTTAGAAAGATTTTATTTATTTGAGAGAGAGTGAGAGTGTGCGGGGCGGGGTGGGGGGCAGAGACAGAATTGACTCCACACTGAGTACGGGGTGTCATGTGGGGCTCGATCCCACAACCAATGAGATCATGACCTGAGCTGAAACCGAGAGTCAGACCACTTAATTAACTGAGCCACCCAGGCACCCCTGCACACCAGATTTTAAATGAGACACTTTTAATCATCTTTTACTTTGAAGTGATACACATTAGATACAGAGAACAACATTAAAGTACAAACTGGTTATAAATGAAGCCCTGACTAGTGGATTCTGCCTGAGGTAAATTGCCAAATGCAGATCTTGGAAATCAGTGTGTTAAGGGCTGTATATCTTTCTGTCTAGACAGTGTTAGATGTCCTGCTAAGCTTTTGTTTGGTCCAGGCCATAATTAGATCCTTTGTTCTAGTGAGAGCTCTACTCCGTATCAAGTAACTGCACATAAAATGCTGTCAATTACTGTCCCTGACCACACCTATTTGAATGAAATGAAACTAGGACTATAGGTTGTATGTGAAGGAGCAGTCAGGGTGAGCTTCTTAATAGGCCATCTTTTACAACAGGCTCAGTTTTTGCTTACTTTACAATAAGATTCCGAGAAAGGGTTTGAAATTGTGTTTAGTGGAACATCTGAGTACACCGTCTTTAAGGACAAAAGTGCAACAAAATTCAGTCCAAGCTGAAATGAAAAAATGGGGTTGTGTTGACAGCCTGCCAGCATCTCTGGGAACTGCTAGACATAGGCTCCCTGATGAGCTGTTACATAATCTGCCTGTGAAATGTTGTGCTGTAATCTCAGGGTCTTAAAATAATGAGGAAGGAGCATCACTAAAATGTGGAGCCCACAGGTGCCGCAAGTGTGGTGTTTTTGTTTTCTTTTCATTTCTTCCAGATTCACTTTGCAGTGTTCTGTGGAATCTGTACCATTATTACAAGCAATTCTTGGACCGGGTCCAAACCAAAATTGTGGAACTTCGTTCCCCCCTTGAAAAAGAACTTAAAGTAAGATGAGCAACTGTCATGACCAATCTTGGGAGAACAAAATCAGCAAATTCTTTTTAGTTCTGTTCTTTTGTCCATTTAACTATGAGGCAGGGGGCTCTTGGGGAATGGAGGAGAGCATTGCAACTGCCAAGTAGGTTGGCAAGATTTACATTTTGTGGAATTGCCTCCATTACTGACCTGTCCAAGTGTGTGAGGGGTTAGTGGAGTGGCCCCTTTCAAAGGCTCCTCAAGGGGATTGCCACATAGGTCTGTTAGTGCTCCCTCCCCTGCTCTTGCCCAGGCTGATTTTCCACCTGAGGGGGGTGCCATTTAGTGTTGAGTGTCATCAAGATGCCTTGGGGGAAAGGAGGGCCCTGTCTTTTGATAACTCTCAGTGGTTGTGGAACCAGCAAATGGAATACATATCAGGTGACCTGTTGATTGTGGCAGCACTCTTTTTTCATTGCTTTGTGACAAAATACGTGGTTCCTTTTTTAAACTCGTTTTACTTATTTACTGGTACATAGTCCGGTATTTGGGATGGAGTGGGCTCTGGTCTTTAGCAAACAGATGATTTAGAAGGAAACAGAATGACACCAGCTTTATAAAGCTATTCCTTGATCTTCATGTATCTTACAGGAATTTGTTAAAATATCCAAGTGGAATGATGTCAGCTTCTGGTCCATTAAACAATCTGTGGAAAAGACACACAGGTAATTCGTTTTTTAAAAAATTGGGGGTGACAGGGATAACTTCGTGCTCAGTTGGTTAAGTGTCCAACTCTTGATCTCAGGGTCATGAGTTCAAGCCCTGCATTGGTTCAAGGTCATGAGTTCAAGCCCTACTTAAAAAATTGGGGGTGACCAAAGCTCAGAACTTTTGTATGGTAGGTAGCAAGACTACATTGTTAATGTGGCCTTAGAGTTGCCTTGAACTTACTATGAAGCATTAGATTGTTTTGGTGTGGCTTTTCAGCAGCACCCTTACCACCCAAAGCAAAGTCTACATACAGAAGGAATTGGTGTGCTTTGAGACAAGGCAGGCTAAGCACTATAGAAGGGTTGAGTCTTCTGTCACCTACTAGCTGTTTTACCTTGAGCAAAGTGATCCCACCATTCCTGGCTTCAGTTTTTTCTTCTAGAAAAGGGAGATGACAATACCTGCCCTACTTTTCCTTAAAAACAAACAGGATGGTTATGAGTATCTAAGGAGTCCAAGTATACAGAAGTACAGGTTATTAAGTTATGTGTGTATGCATTATGCCATTTTTACATTCCCTCATCTGTCATTCTGTGGGGCCAGGACCCTCTTTAAATTCATGAAGAAATTTGAAGCTGTCCTGAGTGAACCTTGCCGGTCATCCTTGGTGGAGAGTGACAAGGAGGAACAGCCTGATTTTTTGTCACAGCCAGCAGCCACTAGTGAGGCATCCCCCATTCAGAGTCTGAACAAGGCACTGAGGGAGACCCTGTTGGCCCGGCCGGCAGCTGCACAGGTACACCTTGGGAGATAATGTTTGCTTATTCCTGGGCCAGTCAGGGGAGATCTGTGCTTTCTCTGTAAGGAGTGTCCCTAGAACTAGGCAAGGGAATGCCTTTGAAATCTTACTCTTTGGACAAATAGAGTATTTGTATGTCTGCCTGATACTGCTGCATAATAAGGCAAAAAGCATCGGTCCTGTTGCTGAAAGATAAATGTCACCTATGGGAAGTAAGCATTGTGCTTACCTGTGAAGATTGCCATCTACCTGTGACAGAAGACTCAAAGCATCAGTTGAGGAATACGCCACTGAAGCTGCCTTTGGGCTACCCCATGATGAAGCTGCTGCACAGGGAACAAATGTGTGCAGTGATGTGTTGATTGTGGTGGTTGCTGATGACTGTGCTATTATTTCTCTCATCATGGTCAATTTCAAGCACCAACAGTTAAGAGTTGGCTTGCAAAATTCCAGAAAATATAACAGTCATGGAGACCTTGGGTGAGCAGGTCTGTTACAGGATGTGTGTTCCCACATCATATCCTTAGATGTAAGGAGCTCTGGGATCATCAGGGAGCTACCCATGCTAGCCACAGGGAAGAATCCCTGAATCTCCTAAGTTGTCATCAATAGCAAATCTAAGTTTTTGATCAGTGTGACAGAAAACAGTGAGCTGATGAATATAATCAAAAGAAAATAAACTTGGCACCCATATCTTATTTGTGCTCTGTCTCACAGGCTGTGATTCCAGAACAGTGTCAGGGTGCTCCTTTCCCCTCGGAAGGAGAGCTGCTGCGTCGCTTGCCGAAGCTCATGAGACGAATGAGGAAGATGTGCCTGACACTCATGAAGCAAAGCCGCCTGCCTCACCTAGTGGAGGGCCTCGATCACTTCACAGGTGGGTGCCAGCAGCCGGGGCAGAGGGTTGGGTTTGCTCTCTCAGTTTTCCCCAGTGCCCCAAGAGGGTGGGAATTGGTTACGTCCGCCCTTTTTTGATCTCTTGAATAGTGTTGAGCAGTTAAGTGAATAAACAAATGGGCTAAAAACTAACAGAGCCCAGATGCATGAGCCAGCTGAGACCACACAAGCTGTCTTAATTTTCATCTTGTCTTCCTCTCATGTAAACTAATGCTTTGTTATGCCATTTTCTACAATAACCTTGTCTATGTCAGCTCTTGTTGGTTGGAGAGATGGATTTCCCAGAATCCGTAAACTATCCCTACCTCTCAACATGTCTCCCTTGCGTTAAAGGAGAAATTTCTTCCACAGTTTTCTTCTTGCTGTCTTCACTGTGGAGAGACCTAGCAGTTTCATCTCCCTGGCTGTCCTAGCACAGGGAAGCTGAGAGCCAAGATTTGCTCTGTAGTATAATAGCAATGGCTGGGGAAGGAATTCCAGAACTTCATAGATCGAGGTCTTGGCAGCCTTTACTACTGTCCCCACCCCTCTTCACCCCCAGTGAGTGTGGTATCAGAGTGAGACTGGTCCTTCTTCAGTGAGGCTACAGTCTGATCTCAGGGAGCTCTTTATTTTTAGAACTTGTTAGAATAATAGCATAATAATATCCATTCTCAAGATGACCTTGCCCGCCTGAGCCTGATGATCAGGGTAAACAGAAGGTTCCATGTGCATCTTCCGGAAAAGGTACCCACTCTGATGCAAAGAATTCTCTAACCTCCTGCAGTGTCCGTATAATGGTATGCAGTACACTTGCTCTCTTCTGGAAGGCTAGACTGCCTGTGTTAGTTTGCTAGGGCTCCCTTAACAAGTATCACATATTGGGTGGCTTAAACAAGAGAAATGAATTTTCACATAGTTCTGAGGTTAAACATACAAAATCCAAGTATCCACAGGTTTGGTTTCTTCTGAGGCCTCTCTCCTTGGCTGGTAGATGTCTGTTTTCCTTCTGTGTCTTTACATGGTCTCTCGTGTCCTACTCTTCATTAAGGACATCAGTCAGCTTGGATTAGGGCCCACCCACATGGCATCATCTTACTTTAATTACCTCTTTAAAGGCCTTGTCTCCAAAACAGTCACATTCTGAGGCACTGGGGGTTAGGACTACTGTAACATGAATTTTGGGGGACACAGCCCATAACACTGCCAATGGCAGGCAGGCAGCAGCCTCATGTTACAGGTACCCGTGAGTCCTGAGCAAAGCAGTGTGGTGCTGGAGAAAGAACTTAGGTTTCAGAGTTGTTTTGGCCAGGGGTCATGTCCTGTCTTCTAGTCCACTCTTTAGCTGAATAGACTTTAGAAAGTGACTAGATCTTTTTGCGCCTCTCCAAGCAGCTAGAAATCTGCTCTTCTGGAGTTGTACAGAGTATGGGAACATCTACCAACTAGGTACAGGATAGGACCTCAGTATATATCATATTTATGGGAAATTTATCTCAGATGATTTAAATTCTTACACATAGTGCTCAACAAGTGCTTTTTGCATCATCGATTATAAACCCCTAAATTAAAAAAAAAAGAATAACTACTTTTATTTGGGTTGTTTGTTGTTGAGAGAGATGAAATCCATGAGTTTTTATTTTCTATTTCCATGAATCTTGATTCCTTTAATTTAGAATTTACAGAACGCTAGGGACTATACTAGTTATCAGAGCCTTAGAGATGACTGTCACCTAGTTCTTGTTTCCCACAAAGTTCTGGGTCTTGAGTATCAGGTTTTTTTTGTTTTTGTTTTGTTTTCTAAAGATTTAATTTATTTATTTGACAGAGACACAGCGAGAGAGGGAACACAAGCAGGGGGAGTGGGAAAGGGAGAAACAGGCCTCCCGCTGAGCGGGGAGCCCGATGCAGGGCTCGATCCCAGGACCCTGGGATCATGACCTGAGCCGAAGGCAGACGCTCAATGACTGAGCCACCCAGGCGCCCCTTGAGTATCAGTTCTAACACATGAATAAGCCCTTTAGATTTCAGTAGTGCCTCGTTTTCTCCTCAGGTGAAGTAATTTCCTGTGTGAGCGAGCTGCAGAGCTTAAAGCTGGAGCCCTCAGCCGAGAAGGAGAAGCAGCGGTCAGCAGCCAAGCACATCCTCCTGCGGAAGCAGCGAGCATTAGCAGACCTCTTTCAGCACCTTACAAAAGCTGGTAAAGTTCTCACTTGAAACCTGATACAGAATGATGACCAGCTATTAGGGAGGAAAACACCGTGAGTGATTCGGGGGAAATTTCTAGAGACAGTTGAGATGGTGGGGAACAGAAGGTCGTAGGCCAGGTTTTGAAATGCCATTCTGAGAGTTTGGTCACGTATGAAATTCCTCTCATGAACCATCTGTGATTCCCAAATATTTTCATAGTTTTGTAATGAGGTTTCTCAGAAACTGTGCTTTATTTTCATCACCTTATGTTGTACAGCACCCACCCTTTCAACATATCTTAGTAAGCAACATTTCTCAAACTCTAGTGCATGTACAAATGACTCGGGCAATCCCATTGAGTGCAATAGTTCTGTTTCAGTAGGTGCAGGGCAGGGCCTCACAGCCTGCTTTCTAACAAGCTCCTGGTGCTGTTCCAAGGACTTTATTTTGAGTAGCAGTGGCATGGGATGGGGGGTAGGGCATGGCACATTCATTCTCTTCTGAGTTTCTTAAACACATGCTGTTTATTTCCTAGGTTTGTCATATCGCAAAGGTCTTGCCTGGGCCCGTTCAAAAAACCCTCAAGAGATGCTTCATCTTCACCCATTAGATATCCGGAGTGCATTGTCTATAGTCAGCAACATTCAGGAGGCTGATTCTAGGTTTGTTTTTTAAATCATAAATACAACAAGTAGTTTAAGTCTCCATGTCCTTATTTGCCAAAATGGGGATAGAATCCCTCTCTCCTAGCGTTGCTGAACAGATAACATTTGGAAAAGTGCCTGGCTTGAGATCTGGCATGTGGTGAGCATTCAGTAAGAGATAATTTTTTTGCTTTTCCTTTTCCTCTCTTTCTTGCTTTCTTTTTTCTATATTTCTTTCTTTGCTTCTTTCCCTCTTTCCTTTTTTCCTTCCTTCCTTCTTTCTTTCCTCCCTCCCTTCCTCCCTTCCTTCACATAAGCTCCACACCCAACATGGGGCTTGAACTCACAACCCTGAGATCAAGAGTTGCATGCTCTACCAACTGAGCCAGCCAGCACCCCCCACCTTTTTTTCCCTTTTTAAGATTTTATTTATTTAGGGCGGGGAGGAGAGCAGAGAGGGAGAGTGAGAAGGTGAAGCACACTCCTTGCTGAGCAGAGAGTCCGATGGGGGACTCGATCCCAGGACCCTGAGATCATGACCTGAGCCGAAGGTAGATGCTTAAACGACTGAGCCACCCAGGCGTGCTTTTTTCTTTTTTAAAGTATCTTTTCCTCTCCTCCTTGTATTCACCTCTCCCATTATTTTTTTGGTCCTTTGATTTTTTTCTTTCTTTCTTTCTTCCTTTCTTCCTTTCTTTCTCTTTATTTTTTTTTTTAAGATTTTATTTATTTGAGAGAGAGTGTGTGTGTGAGAGATCATGAGCAGGGGGGAAGGGTAGAGGGAGAAGCAGACTCCCCACTGAGCAGGGAGCCCCATGCGGGACTCCATTGCAGGACCCTGAGATCATTACCTGAGCCGAAGGCAGACGCTTAAACAACTGAGCCATCCAGGCGCCCTTTTTTCTTTTTTAAGTATCTTTTCCTTTACTCTTTGTCTTCACCTCTCCCGTTATTTTTTTGGTCCTGTGATTTTCTTTTTCTTTTTTTCTTTTTTTTTTTTTTTAAGATTTTATTTATTTGAGAGAGTGTGTTAGAGATCACGAGCACGGGGGAAGGGTAGAGGGAGAAGCAGACTCCCCACTGAGCAGGGAGCCCCATGCGGGACTCCATCCCAGGACCCTGGGATGATGACCTGAGCTGAAGGCAGACACTTAACCGACTGAGTTACCCAGGCACCCTCTGGTCCTCTGATTTTACTGAGGTCTCCTCACTTGATTTGAATTCATAGGTGAAAATCTGGGAGAGAATGACCACATTTGTAGCTGTTTCCTATACAAAAATTCTTTATAATTTTTTCTAATATATTCTTGAGTTTGAGAACCTATAAACTTTGAGACAGAGCTATTTCTATGTTCATAACTATGACAGAGGTGGTTGTAAATGATGGTTGGCATGAGCTAGGTATGCATACATTTGTATTTTGTTTGCTCAGTGGTCCTCTCAGTGCTTTAAATTTTAATTCAACATAACATTGTAAAAAGTAGAAATTTTTTTTAAGCTTTATTTATTTAAGTAATCTCTATACCTAATGTGGAGCTCAGACTCACAACCTTGAGATCAAGAGTTGCATGCTCTTCTGAGCCAGGCCGGCACCCCAAAAGTAGAAATTTTACTTAAATATTCTGGATTTCAGTTTTTCAGGAAGATTTGGCCAAGTGGGTTTACTTTCCCATGCAGTTAAAAGTTAAACTGTAGCTCCCTCCTTTTGACAAGGACACATGCTGTCCAGATCATTGTGGTCTTCAACAATCCGTTTTGCTTCTTCCACATTGAGGTCAGCTGTCATTGGCCTGTATCATTTTGTGCTTGGCTGTCCTTAATCATTTATATTATCTGCCTGTAGGCATCAGGATTTATGACCCTTAGCTTACACTCCTAAGATAGTTATGAAGTTTTCATTAAGGAAACTATATTGTCATCATAATTTATTTCCCCACTGTACTTGAAATGCTAAGTATATAATACATCCTTTGTATAAAGGACTGATGAGTGCCTGACTGAATGAGACCTCACAGAAATAAATCTATTCACACTCTTGACTTTCGGTTGTGACTAAATAATACCAATCTCTGAGTCTTCAGGATCTGGGGTAGGAAATAGTGGTTTTAATTAAGTTAATCATGTTGAGTTTTTTTTCCAGGTTGCTTACAGAAATCTCATCATCATGGGATGGATGCCAGAAATATTTCTTCCGCTCTCTCGCACGGCATGCCAGGCTTAGTGCAGCCTTAGCAGCACCTGCCAAGGTGGGTGATAGAACCTCCGATTGCAGGGGCCCAGGAAAGCTCCCATTTTGTTCCTCCAGGGCACCATTCTCAGGTCTTCTCAAGTGATCGGAGCCCATTACTGAAAGTGACTGAGCTTTTTGCAGAATATCATTAAACTTATAATATAAGTCAGTGTAATTTTGTGTTGAATCAGAGAGCATTTTGTCATAAATTCTCTTAACTTACATTTGCCAACAAGACCAAATGCATAAGAAAAGTTATGTAAGAAAAGCCTCAAGTAGAGAATGCCGTCTTCAGGTCTTTTTCCCTTTGTGAATTGGGAAAGACCACTAATGTTGATGCTAAACCTAGTCCCTGTTCATGGAACATCAATGATCTGTGGAAGCATAATTTGAGAAGCCCTGCTCAAAAAGATGAATGTGCTGCTTTTAGACTGCAGTATACACCCACAGTTTATCTAAGCAAGGGTGCTTTCCCCAGAGAGTATGGGATGGACGGGCTTTCTCGTGACACCAGCATGGGTGGTAGTGTTTGCCAGCAACAGCCTTGGCATGTTTCCTTCTTCCCCTGCCAGGAGGTGGGCATGAGCAACGTTGAGCGGTGCAAAGGCTTCTCGGCGCATTTGATGAAGATGCTTATCCGACAGCGGCGCTCCCTGACCACACTGACTGAGCAGTGGATCCTCCTCAGGTATCCGCTAACTAGTTAGTTGGGTTTGTGGCATGAATTAGGAAGAATCATGTGAGTCAGCTTTCAATTGTGAAATGCAGTTTGAGGCCCAAAGATGCAGATGGAATTTCTCTTGGCTCTGCCCCTTGCTTGTGGTGATAGGCTTCTGCCCTGTGGTTCTGGCAACACCTCTTGGGAGAATGGGCCCTGGGGGATGAGTCCAGGGCCGAATTAGAGAAAGTTGCCATGGCTGAAGTACACCTGGATCTAGATAGAGGGGGCGTTTGTGCGTGAAAGGATTATGTTTATGGTATTGGAGCATCCGTCTCTGGGCACAGATCATATTTGAGATATTCGTTAGGCTTTTTGGATCACAGAGTTGCAATTTGCTGAGTGTCATACCTGGATGCTTCTCAGTGGAAATAAATATTTAAAAGATGAGGGCAGTTAGGAAAGCTGTCGTCCATTTGTTGAATGGATTGTTGACCAAAAGACTGTAATCACTTTGGCTACAGCTGTTTTCTGCTCTACTCATAAGGACTTATCTAACAAAGTATACTACAGTTAAAGATGTTTCTTTTTTTTTTTTTATAATGGTTGAAATCACTGCAGTGGTGTGACCATGTTGGGTATAAAAAAGCTGTAAGGGGGTAGGTGATAAGCAGTGAGTTTTGACACTTGTGAAAGATTGAAGACACTTCTTTCAGTCTTTAGAAAGATGTGTTTAAGTATTTTATTTTTTTTTAATATTTATTTATTTGATAGAGACACAGCGAGAGAGGGAACACAAGCAGGGGGAGTGGGAGAGGGAGAAGCAGGCTTCCTGATGAGCAGGGAGCCCGATGCGGGGCTCGATCCCAGGACCCTGGGATCATGACCTGAGCTGAAGGCAGACGTTTAACAACTGAGCCACCCAGGCCCCCCAGATGTGTTAAAGTATTTTAAAAGGCATTTTAACAGACTTATCTGGGGGATCCTCTCTTTGATTATGTGAAAAAGCCCCTTCAGAAATAAATGAAGTTACTGTTTAAAAAAACATGGTGACACAGTTTAAGGTGCCATGTGTTTCCCCCATGGATTTCTCGTCACAGGAACCTCCTTGGCTGTGTGCAGGAGATTCATGGCAGGCTGACTGGCCCACTGGTCTACCCCGTGGCCTTCCCCCCTCAGGATGGTGTGCAGCAGTGGACAGAAAGGCTGCAGCACCTGGCCATGCAGAGCCAGATCCTGCTTGAGCAGCTCTCCTGGTTCCTCCATTGCTGCCCCAGTGCAGGGCCAACTCCCGGCCAAGGTGAGACCCAGGCACAGGGTCAGCCTTCTGCCCCTTACCCAGAGGGACCAGAACTCACCAAGGGACTGCTTTCCGGAGCAGTACAGGACCTCATCTCATCAGAACTGAGTTACCCATCCCCAGTACCTCGAAATCAGCTGCCCTCTGGTTGCCGGATGCGGAAACAGGACCAGCTTTGGCAACAGTCAACTGCAAGATTAACAGAGATGCTGAAAACCATTAAAACAGTGAAAGCTGATGTTGACAAAATCAGGCAGCAGTCTTGTGAGACTCTCTTTCATTCTTGGTGAGTGTGTTTATGTCTGTACTGTTCTTCTGTGTGTTCGGGGGCTTGCTCAGAGTTTAGTAATGGGATAAAGTGATGAAAGGGATTTTGCTTCAGTTCTCTGTTTTTCCGTGGACCTTCATAGTGCTTTGTGGCATATGTCTAGCTGTAAGTCTTAAGATACAGTGAATTTTCCCCTGCTTATATTTTAGTGGTTGGAGGGAGGGTGTAGCCCCTTCCTCTCAACATTGTGGCATTTCTGTTGTTGCAGGAAGGATTTTGAAGTTTGCTCTTCTGGGCTGAGTTGCCTGTCGCAGATGTCAGTTCATTTGCAAGGCCTGGAGTCCTTATTCCTTATTCCAGGGATTGAGGCTGAGCAAACAGACCGACAAATGGCATTAGTTGAGAGCCTGGAATATTTAAGAGGAGAAATCAATAAAGCCACAGATGACTTTACTACCTGGAAGACACATCTGCTTGCTTTAGGCAGCCAAGGAGGTAAGGACTGTCATCGACAAGGGAGTCAAAGCCCAGGGTAGGAGTGAGGTCCTATAGATTTAAGTCTAGACTATCCTAAAGATACCCTGTGTTTTGTTCCATACGTATATTTGCCCAGGGTTCTAAGGTGGGCAGGTGTGGTTGGAACCCACAGCTCCTAACTCTTGATGCCTCATTTTTTTGAGTACCTTGCCTCTGAATTCATCATGTCACTTTGTGTAGGGAGGCAGCACAGGCTCACTCGCTGTTAGTGACCGTTCTCTCTTAGACTGAAAGCTGAGGGCTGATGTTTGGACTGAGTTGGTGTTTATACACACCATCTTAACTAGATTCATATTTTTGGCATTCTTCCAGCAAAGCTTTCAATAAAAGGTGATAAACTCTTGTAGGTTTATCTAGATGAGGAAAATGTCTCATTCATCTTTGTGTTCAGCAGTTTGACATGGTGGCTCACCCACAGTAGGTGCTTGACAGGTGGCCGTTTGTAAAAAATAACAAATGACGATTGTTAATGATTTCCAGAGGCACTGAAACATATGATTGGAGTTTTTGTTTGTTTCCCACCATGTTACTTACTAGGAAACCAAATGTTGGAGGAAGGGTTTGTGGAAGATTTTTCAGAGCAAGTGGAAACTGCCATCCGGGCCATCCTTTGTGCCATCCAGAACTTAGCAGAGGGAAACAGTAAAAAGACAGAGGAAACCACTGACCAAATGAGACCACAGGAAGAGGATGGTATGTCTGACAGCAGGCAAAAACTGTTTTTATACTTGATTTTATTTTTGTAGCTAAATATTTAAGGACCAGTATTAGGAATGATGACTGGATGAATGGAGACGAAAGGGTTTATTTTGTTATTCATCATGTCTTCCTTTTCTGTGAATGAAAGAGGCAGCAGGCTTTGAGAGACTGCAGTTGGGACATCTAACAAAACTCTTAGAGGATGACCTCTGGGCGGACGTGAGCGCTCTCCATGTGCAGAAAATAATTTCTGCTGTCTCTGAGCTGTTGGAGAGACTGAAATCATATGCTGAGGATGGCATAGCAGCGAAGCACACGGTAACCAATGGTTCTTTATAAGCTTCTTGCTATCTAGTATCTAGAGTGGGCCAACCAAAGGCAGAGTAGGTTTTTCACTTTGCTCCATGTGAATGGTCCCAGAGCAGGCCTTTGTGGCAAAAATCACTAAGAATTTGATTTCTTTACGCATGTAAACATCACTGACAAACCCTGAAAAGCTTAGGGCTTGCTAGCTAAGGGTTACAGTTGTAAGATGCACAGATGCAAAAAATGCCAGCAATCCAGAGTATCTATTATCTTGGGATTCTTTCATACCCAACCACATAGTCCTGGGTATTTGATGTTAATGTGGGTGTTGCTGCTGTCAACTAAGGCTCGATGGCCACACCCTGCAAATACCATTCCCTTCACAAGCCAGCAGAGGGGGCAGTTGCTGGGTCCATAATAGTCCAGAGAAGCAACTTATTTTGTAGGACATTGTAAGTCTGTAGCATTGCTTCCAGTGCCAACTTTGATTCGGAATAGAATTTGTTTATAAACATCTTATTTAAAAACAAAAATAAAAAACCTTGTTAACTAAATGAAACTTAAATGACAGAATTTAAAAGTGTACTTTTTGTGAGGGTTTGTGTGAACAGGGAAGAAATGTCAGAGAGCAGAGGGGTGTGTGTGTGTGTGTGTGTAAGAGAAAATAATACATAAAACTTACATTAGTGGCATTTAGTATATTCACAGTGTTGGGCAACGATTGTTGCTATCCAGTTGCAAAACATCTGTATTACCCCAGAGAAAACTCAGTACCCATTACGTAGTATGAGTAGGCCTTGTGATCTCTCACCTGCAGTTCTTCAGCCAGTCCTGTTGCTTGTTGGTGCGTCTGGTGCCCATGCTCTCCAGGTACTCAGACCTCGTCCTCTTCTTCCTGACCATGTCTTTGGCGACTCACCGTAGCACTGCAAAGCTGCTCTCTGTGCTTGCCCAGGTCTTCACAGAGCTCGCCCAGGAGGTAAGGACTGTTCATGGGAAGCATGCTTGGATAGCCAGTGCCAAATACTCCAGACCCATTAGTGCATGGTTCCCAGGCTTTTTTGGGACCTTCACAAATAGCAGGAGGTGATTTGCTCTCCCTGTGGATTTTTCAGGGCTTTGTCCAACACCCTTTTGCTATACCTGTTTCCACTAAGGTCTTGGAACCTGCAGGTCCCCCACTGATGGATTCCCTAGACTCCAGAGGCTGTCCTGAGCCTCAGTCTCCTCATTTGTAAAATGAGATCTGTCTACACTCCTTAGAATTTTTGTGAGAACTACTTTATTTTAGATATATACTTTGTTTTGTTTTGATTTCCTTAGTATTCTAAGATTTTCTCCAGATCTAAGTACAATACAGGCGAGAGTCACTTGAGGAAGATAGGAATTTACAAACTGAAGATGGCATCTAGCCTTCTTGTAAATAGTCAAGCGTTCGTACTTCTGACTAGAGGATAAATATTTTATTTGTTGAGTAACAAATAAATGAATTAGTCCAATTTGCTCCCTCTATCCGATGGGCACTGAGCCAGTGTCACATCCCATCAGTCCTTGGAGCCCTGCCACTGTGTGCAAAAGTCAGTGGCAGGACAGTGTATGGTGAGGGTGCCCTGGGGTTTGGATTGGCTGTGTTTGTCCAGTTGTGCTCTTGCTCTTGTCTGACAGGCTCTAGAATGCCTTTGGCCTGTGCTTTGAGGTGGGGTATAGGGGTTCTGATAAAAGCAAAGCGTTAGGAGCCCTTTGGCTGTTCTAGACGTAGCTCCTGTAGTGATGTCCCCTCCTCCTGTATGGTTGTGTTCTGCCTATACCAAAACCTATTTTAAAACAATGTAGCTCAATGGGAAAATCAGGTAGGTTAACCAAAACATATTTTTCAATCAACATCTAAAAATACATGTCTGTTCAAGTTGTATTCATATCCTTTCTGAGTAGTCCTGAGGGAAACTGAAAGTAGGTTACACTCAGTGCTAAGGTAATAGATCGAGGTTGTAATTACAACACCTAATCCACGGAAAGCTCTTTCTGTGTAACTAAGTCACAATCAGTGGCTGGTGTGGGGATCTTAATTCCTTTTTAGTTGGCAGCTGATTTTTTAGCACTTTTTCATCCTAAGATTAACAAATAACTTGATAGCTTGTCTGATAAAATTTCTGATTGAGAACCACTATTTTCTTCTGCTTGTTTTTCTGTTCATTTTTGTCCCACATCCTAGTAGTTGATTTTCCTTTTCAAACTATTTTCCAACACAAAACACTTTTATCTTAACCCTTCACATGTGTTTCTTTGTCTGATCTTGTTCTTGACTCTCGACCCCATGCTGTGCCAGCTGCCTTGGCAGAAAATGCCCGATGTAGCAGGTACACCAAGAGTGACAGTTTGACCTCAAGAGTTGAGGGGGAGGCATTTTTTTTAATATTAAAATTAACATTTTACTTGCACATCACACCAAACTTTCTTCAGTTTTTGAAGTAAAAATGAAATCTCCCGCTGTGGCATCTGCTTCAAGTTGCTCTACCTCCAGGGTTACAAGTCTTCTCTCCCTCCACTCTTTCTTCTCAGGCTTACTAACTTGAGAAGTAAATAAAGAAGGACGAAATCCCTTTGGGATTTAGACATCGAGAGGTTCTACCCTTACTCAGTGACTTGCTCCTAAATACTGTCCCAGCATAATTCATTCTGATTTTTGTCTTGCCAAATGAAATTACTACACACCAGAGGGCCTCTGCGAAGTCAAACCTTCCATGTTAAATATGATGTCAAGCTTTGAAACTGCATAGTAACTTATCAGCAAGGAAGAATGTCAAAGGTCTACTGGATGTATTTCCATCAGATTGAAAATACTGAGCTAGAGGAAAGCTAAAACAGTTTTTTTTCCTGTCTTTTGTTGCTTTTGTACCTAATTGTTCACTCTTATTTTTAAGGGATTTTGCCTGCCCAAAGAATTCATGGAAGATTCAGCAGGAGAGGGAGCAACTGAGTTCCATGACTATGAGGGAGGTGGAATTGGGGAAGGCGAGGGCATGAAAGATGTGAGTGACCAGATAGAAAATGAAGAACAGGTATGTTTTCACATGCCCGAAACATGCACACAGTTTACAGAAACTCACTCTCTTTTCCCTTTCTTTTCAATATTAAGTTTTACACGTGAATGTTTTTTACTAGGTTAATGGTTTTCAAACTGTGATCCGTGGAGCCCTAAAAATACTAAAGCTTTAGGGAGTGGGTGTAAATAAAAAGCTAAAAGACCACAGAAAGGAACTTTGCAGCTCAGTTATTAGTTATGGCTATAATTTGAAAGGGAAATTATTAAAAATTTTTTATTTTAAATGGGGGAGATCTGGGCGCCTGGGTGGCTCAGTTGGTTGAGCGACTGCCTTCGGGTCAGGTCATGATCCCAGGGTCCTGGGATCGAGTCCCACATTGGGCTCCCTGCTCTGCGGGGAGCCTGCTTCTCCCTCTCCCACTCCCCCTGCTTGTGTTCCCTCTCTCGCTGTGTCTCTCTCTATGTCAAATAAATAAATAAATAAATCTTTAAAAAAAATAAAAAAATAAATGGGGGAGATCTTTGCTGATGATTTTTCTAGAGTAATTTTGGTAGTGGCTCATTTAAGGATAACAAAATTTAACTATTTTAAGTAACAAATGCATTAAATAATAATGCCAGTGTTTATTATTAAGAGGTTTTATTGTATGTCTTTAAGACCTGTTGAAAAATTTTAATCTGTATCCTCTTTTGGTTGGAATCAAGCATGTTTTTTTGAAATAGATGCTCTGGGTTAAGATTGTTGTGTTGCTTTTTTAAATTCCTATCTCATTTGGGAGTGATTTTTTTTTTCCCCCATACTATTAAGAGATAATGGAATTTCTTTTTAGCACCTATATTGTAAGTCTAAAGCAGACGAAAAATTTTTATTTAAGGTATGGTTATAGCCATTAAAAATAAAGGAGCAAACCAATTCAAACTTCTTCTCATCCTTTGAAGGGAAAACTGGAAAGAGAAACCAAAAGAGTTATGCTAGTGTTGATGTGGTAGAGCTCTGTTTAATACACATACATTTTAAATTTGGCTTTTCTGTATTTCTCAAATTTAACTTCGTCAACTGTACTTTTCTCATGGAAAAAAATTAAAGCAAAAAAATTACAAACTTAATAGGAAAGTGCAATCCAAAGCAAAAAACATTAAGGTGGGATAAAAGCCATCAGAACAATTTGGCAGTATCTCATAAATTTTAATTGTGTGTATTCTTTGACTTAAGAATTCCATGTTTTCTGATAGAAATGCTAATAAGGGTCAAAGATAAGTGTATGAAGGAGTGTTTTTTTGTACAAGGATATTCCCTATAGCGTTATTTGTAACGGTGAAAATTGTGAAAGGATCCAAATATTTATCAGGAGGAAATTGTTTAAATTATGATACCATCTATGCAGAACAGTGCTATAAGTTAGAATGAGATAGATTTATATGTATCAACATGGAAATATATCTATGGGACATTTTTAAATTTTATTTATTAATTTCTTTTTAAAGATTTTTTTATTTATTCATTTGAGACACAGAGATAGAGCATGAGCAGGGGAGAGGCAGAGAGAGTGGGAGAAGCAGGCTCCCCACTGAGCCAGGAGTCCAATCTGGGGCTCGATTCCAGGACCCAGGGATCATGATCTGTGCTGAAGGCAGACGCCTAACCATCTGATCCACCCAGGCACCCCCATTTTTTAATTTTAAAAAAGAAAAGCAGGGTGACTGGCTGGCTCAGTCAGTAGGGCATACAACTCTTGATCTCAGGGTCATGAGTTTGATCCCCACATTGGGTGTAGAGATTACTTAAAAAGAAATCTTAAAAAAGAGAAGAAAAGCAAATTGCAAAAACAGTTTGTAAAGCAACGTACCTGATACAGATTGCTGATTGCCTAGGTGTATTCATGGATAAAAAGATGGACCAGAATGTCACCGATACTGATTTCTTTGGGAGTTTTGGAGGATGGTGGTGCTGTGGAAAACTTACTTTCTGTTTTGCTTCGAATTATTTTGATGGGATTTTATTATGCTTGTATTTTTAAAAAGCACTTTTAAAATCCAACCTTAATAAGAGAACAATCATGAATCTTCTGCCCCAGATATCACCTAGAGTATATAGGAATATGTAGTTTAAGGAAAAGTGAACAAAATTACATTCAGTTACTATATATGAGAGACCAAAGTGATAAAAATATTAAAACCGAGGACAATATAAGATTGAATTTTTTTATCCTTCTTATTCTTAAGAACTCATATTCTTTTTTTTAAAGAATGCGTTCTTTTCAGTGTCTGAATTTTTTTTTTTTTTAACAATTCACATGAAGAAACCATCAACAAAATTCTATATTCTCTAATCCCAATGCAGTAAAACTGGAAATTACAGACATATTAAAGCAAACCAGAAATTATTGTGTGTGGTTATCCCTGTTGGTTCTCCTTTTTTTCTCTCCCCAGAGTTAACTTTTACCATTAATGTTGGCATTTAAATATTTATATTCTATTTAGAGTTGAATAAACATTAGCAAAGTTACGATGTTTATTTTTTCTATGCTACTTTTTGATATAGGCAGAAGATACATTTCATAAAGGTCAAGAAAAGGATAAAGAGGATCCTGACTCAAAATCAGACATTAAGGGCGAGGATAATGCCATTGAGATGTCAGAAGACTTTAATGGGAAAATGCATGATGGGGAACTTGAAGAACAAGGTTTGCGATTATCTGTCACTTCATTCTTGTTTTTAAAAAATATTTTATCTAAAATATATATGTATATATATATTTTATCTGGGAAATTACATGTTCCCAATAAGGAGCCTATTATAATCTTTTGGAACAAGTTTATTACTCTGCATAACTGCAAATGAAAACATCAGCATATGCATGTTTCATTACTCTCTCCACTGAAGCAGAAGTCTAGAGTCAGTTTTGGAGATTCTTCTGAGTAAACTGAGACATTGACTGGTACTTTGGCTGCCTCATGTGCTAGATGCAGTGACGGAATCCCCTTCAGGGAAGCCTGAAAGAGCAAGGAGAGAGATCTCTAACAGAGCTTGGCACTCAGCTCAAAAGTAAATTGGTCAGGGTAGTTTCTTAAAAACAAAAACATAAAAACAGTAGACATTTGTTACAGATGATTTGGAACAAGAGTGCAGGAGTGAAATAGATAGCCCTTAGGCTTACCACCCAAACCACTTAATAAACTTTAGTTTATTTTTTCCATATAGTGCATATGTGCACTATATGTGTGTGTGTGTATACACACACATAACACATACACATACACACATGCACCATAAATAGTTCCATAGTTTGCTTTTTTTCTTTATCCTTTTTTTAGAAAGTGGGGGTAAGGGGCAGAGAGAGAGGGAGAGAGAGAATCTTAGGCAAGCTGCATGCCCAGTGCAGAACCTGATGCAGGGCCTGATCTCACAAGCCTGAGATCATGACCTCAGCCAAAATCAAGAGTTGGACGCTTAACCGACTGAGCCACTCATGCGCCACTATAGTCTGCTTTTTTCATTTAACATGAACGTTCCCCTCTCATTACAAATTGTTTGAGAATGTGATTTCTTATGGCACATCATCACCTGTCATATGTTTGTTCCGTAATTCGGTTATTGCCCTAAATTTCTTTCCAGAGCTTAATTTGAGATATCCTGTCTTATTGTAAGTGAAGTTCTTGCAGAAATGAAAGTTGACTGTAGAGCAGAAAAGTACACACTTGCCTAAGCAGCATAAGAATATAACCTTTGGCACAGTAGACCTTGAGCAAAAACAATGGCAAGAAAATTTTGATTGAGTTAGACACATGATGTTAGATGTTGGATAAAATAGAAGTGTATAGTATGTTGGAGATGGGGAGAAACCTTGGAAATCATTTGAGTCTTTCATTTCACAGATAAGAAACCAAAACCCAGGGAAATTGCTGAGTCTCATAATGAATATTCCCCCCAGCATCAGAAGTAGACACCTTGACAGCTATTCCACCACCCTTCTGTTTGTTAATATCCCACATTACAGACTTCTTTTTTCCTTCAAATCGTTTGTAAAACACAGTAGGACTACTTCAGCAGATCTAAAGGCATCTGCCTGTACAGTGTTCTGTAAGCACAAGCAGTAAATCTCAGGTGGGGCACTTGCCAGGTAGTGGGTCCATGCCTCTTCTGCACACATGGACCAGTCAGTTTGGGGATTTGCCTGACTAAGCTCAGTGCCTTCCCTTTCAGAAGAGGATGATGGGAAATCAGATAGTGAGGGCGGAGACCTGGATAAACAAATGGGCGATCTGAATGGTGAGGAAGCTGACAAACTAGATGAGAGGCTTTGGGGTGATGACGACGAAGAGGAGGAAGATGAAGAGGAAGAAGACAGTAAAACTGAAGAAACAGGACCAGGAATGGATGAGGTAATTAAAAGACTCCCCCCATCCTGTAGTCCCCAGGTTGAGAGGAGACATTCTTCCCACCAGCTACCACTCCGTCATTTACTGCTGTTCTTTTCTTTGTTTTTCTTCTTTCTTTCATCCCTCTTTTTTTTTCCTCTTTGATCTATCTTACTTGATTGTATTCAGAACCAGAAGAATGGTCTTATCTGGGCCGTCCCATGTGTTATGGAGGAGGGAAGTTAAGAAGACTCAGTGCAAATGCTTTGAATCTGCTGTTG
The DNA here is from genome assembly GCF_029215605.1 of Mirounga angustirostris. Lineage (NCBI taxonomy): Eukaryota > Metazoa > Chordata > Mammalia > Carnivora > Phocidae > Mirounga > Mirounga angustirostris. The sequence continues at coordinate 76,750,209 of NW_026991716.1, read as the reverse complement.
ACGACTGAACTTCTCCAGCTCTCTGCTTAGGAGAAGTTCAGGGCTGAGTGGGACTCCCCAGCAGCATAGTGTGACCCATTCCACTGTTCACACACCTGCTATTACTGTGGCTGTCTGGACCAAGCCAGACTGCTCTTTCCAGGTCATGAAGGACACCCTGTCAGCTGGATATTTCCATGGCATTGGCCCAACAGGCAGAAATTCTACATGCCTAAGAGCTACTTTAGGTAGAATCCACCTATATGAAAGTAGTTTCTTAGATTGAGAGTAATGATTTTGTGGTTTTTTTCTTCCTTTGACATTTAGGAAGATTGTGGACTTGTTGCCAAAGATGACAACTTGGATGCTGGGAAGTCAAATAGAAATAAAGGCCAAGATAAGAAGGAAGAAAAGGAAGAAGCAGAAGTTGCTGATGATGGACCGGGCCAGGACAAAATTAATGAACAAATAGATGAGGTGATGAGGATTTGAAACCCATCCACCCCTGATTCCAGGCCAGGGCTGTCACACCACACAGCTCCTGGGGAGTCTCACGACATTTTTTTTTTTTTCCTATTCATCAATTGTTTTCCCATTGCCTCATAAAAGAACATGTAACAAAGTCTCTTAACAGGACATAAAATATCTAATACTTGGTTACTAATGAGGTGGTCTTCATGCTGTTTGGGCTCATGCTGGAGTTTGGAAGCTCAATTCTGTTATTCTTTTCCATATATCTCCTCATAAACTTTAGTTTCCTTTTTGAAATTAAGTAACACAGTACCTCTTATCGGTGGAGAACCTGCATAGAAAGTGAAGTTTGAAATTCCAGCATGAAAATTCTGGAAACATTAGTAAAATTCTAAAGTGTGGGGGAAATTTTAGAGAAGAGACTTTGTATTCTTTTAGCATTACTGCTTAGAGCTAATTATATGCAGATGCTACTTTTTAAAAAAGTTTTATTTTTTCCTGTTCTCTCCATTGTCCAAAGAGGGAATATGATGAGAATGAGGTAGACCCTTACCATGGCAATCAGGAGAAGCTGCCAGAACCTGAGGCCTTGGACCTTCCAGACGACTTGAACCTAGACAGTGAAGACAAGAATGGTAGTGAGGACACAGACCATGAAGAAGGAGGTGTGTCTTTCAAAACCTAAAGAGACCAGTTGGAATTCACTGAAAATGAACAGTAACCAATTTCTTCATGCCATATCATGGCCAGGTCATAAATCATGTCTGGTCAGCTCAATTCCAGTTTGAGAAAATTGTTTGCTTTGTCTCTGTAGTGTTTCTCACCTGAGTTAGACTTAAAGCGTAAGCTAAGTAGAATTAAAGTAAACCAGCACGTTTTTGTCATTAATGTCCTCTCCTGTCCTGTGTTTTAGCAGTACGGTACCTGGGTGGTGCTTCATCCCACAGAGGTTCATTTCCCCACTACCATCTTGATGTCCCATGTCATGGGTTGATGTAAACACTGCAGTCTGGGAATATGTAGGCCTCTTGTGGAGCCTAGTTTCAGCTCTCTTAGAGAAATGATTGTTTCAGTTATTGATTGCTATGCTTATGTTATGTGTTTAGTTTGAAATATGAAGTCATTGTTACGGGGAATGAAATTGAATAATCAAGAGAAATCACATGGCACTTGACAGTAATCTGCCTGTCACCCACTGTTCAGTTTGAGTGACTTCCCTAGGGAGAGCTGTCTGGTATTGGAAGCATTGTAGAGAAAATGCCCCTATAATAGAAGGTCCCCAGTCATGGTGGGTAATCACAGAGAAAGATAGGAGCTAGCCTCACTCTGCTTCATAATGAATCGGTTACATAGATAAGCTATTAAACTTTTTTAAACACCATATTGGACAAAATTAGCAAGTTATGAAAGAGGTACCATTTATATAAAAGTTTAATATTATATATTATTAATAGGTACATCAAATGTAGGAAAACATAGGAATAAAACACAACAACTTCAGGTTATGGTGACCTCTGAGGAAGTAGGAAGGGCAGAGGCATCCAGAATCCATATAGTTGTACCCAGAACCACTTATTTCTTAAAAACAAGTAACTGAAGTTTCATATAAATATGACAAAATATTTATATCTGTTAAATCTAGGAGATAAGTATATGGCTCTTATAATTTTAAAATGCAGTTATCATGCTTTAAATTTAATTTAGTAATTTAAATTTGTGAACTTGCTATTTAACCAGAAATTATTTGGTTGAAGATTTGATAGAGGCTTTCCTCATGCTAAGAACAAGTCTTCACTCTCTGAATCTCTAGCTTACTTTTTTTGTTGTTTTCATTTTCCTATAGCTTTATTAAGAAAGCTAAAAGAAAATCTCCCAACGTCTATGAAGGCCAGACTTCTTATATTAAATTCTAGCTAAATTTTGGGGTGCCTGGGTGGCTCAGTCGGTTAAGCTTGTGTTCCCTCTCTTGCTGTGTCTCTCTCTGTCAAATAAATAAATAAAATCTTAAAAAAAAATTTTTTTTTTTATTTAGGAGAGTGAGAGAACACGAGAGGGGGGGAGGGTTAGAGGGAGAGGGAGAAGCAGACTCCCCACTGAGCAGGGAGCCCAATGTGAGGCTTGATCGTGGGGCTCGATCCTGGGACTCCGGGATCATGACCTGAGCCATAGGCAGACGCTTAAATGATTGAGCCACTCAGGCACCCCTAGGAATGTTCTTTTAATAAATAAAACTTTTCCAAATAGGATTATTTCCATTGAATGTATGTTGTATTTTCTGTGTATGATAAAGAAGGATGTCTGTCAATTATTCCGAAGGATAATATCCTTTCCTATCTTTGGTTTCCTATTGTTGTGTTGGCTTTTAGGATTTTTTTAGTGGATTACTTAGAATTTTTTTAGTGAAATGCACCATCCAGACAATTGTATGTAACAGATACATACAATTTAGAGCAGGGGTAAGCAAACTTTTTCTGTAAAGGGTCAGTTAATATAATTTATAGGCCATAAACTGCAACAAGGGTTGCAAAAACTCCATTCTGTTTTTGTAGTAATATGAAAGCAGCCATAGGCAATACAGAATGGGTGGGCTAAACACAAAGGTAAGCAAATAGATGTGTCTATATTCCAGTAAAACTTTATTTACAGAGGCACATCAGCCAGATTTGGCCCTGGGGGCCATAGTTTGCCAATTCTTGGTTCGAGAGCAATAATAAAATTTGTGTAACTCGATCCCATGTTAAATCATGTTGAATTCTTTGTTTTTTGTTGTATCTATCTAGAAGAAAATCCTTTGGAAATTAAAGAAAAGCCAATGGATACTGAAGAAGCAGATCCTGAAGCTGAGGAAATAAAGGAAGAGATCGAGGCTGACCACAGTGAAGGTCAGGGTCAACATGAGCCTGAGGAAGGCCCCAGTGAAGAGGAGAAGGGCGAGGGGGAGGAAGAGATGGACACAGGAGCTGATGACCAAGACAAAGATACTGCTGAACATTCTGAAGAAAACTCCGAGGATGAGCGGCAGTCTCTGGAGGACAAGGACAAGGAAGCCAGTGAGGACAGTGCAGAGAATGGTGTTCCTGTTGACCAAGGTCTCCAGCCCCAGGTGCTGTGGAGTGTCTGGCTTGTCTCAAGTTAAAAGTAATAGGAGAGATTACTTTATTCCTAGCAGAATCTTTTAGGATACTTCTCTATCACCAGGTGGTGTTGCTGAGCAGCATTAAGTTTCTGTTTAAGACCCTTTCTGCCTGATACCCTTCATGCATGCTGAGGAGTAGGGCACCTGCTTGTTGCAGGAACCCCCCCAACCCCCCACCCCCATCCACCCCGCTGCCTCATATTCTTCCCCCAGAGCATGTCAATGTGGTGTCTGCTTACCCTGCAGAAGCAAGAAGAAGAAGAAGACGGGGAGAACTCTGACACAGGGGAGCAGGTGCCAGAGGCCACGGAGAGGAAAGAGCACGACTCCTATGGGCAGACCGGGTTGGAGAGCGTGCAGAGCGCACAGGCTGCGGAGCTGGCTGGAGCCGCACCTGAGAAGGAGCAGGGAAAGGAGGTGATAGGCCCTCATTGCCTCTGCCGGCTGCCTCTAGGAGGGTCTCTTTTCCCTGGGTGAAATCACCATCTATTTAGCAGTAGTTGGTATATGTGTGATGTTGTTCTGTTGACATCTAAAGAGATCATCTTCCATCCTTTGAGAAAGTGATTGGATACCTACTTTTATGTGCATCTCAGAACAGACCCTAGAATATTGGCTACACGCTGGACTTAAATATTCTGCTTAAAGAGAAAGAGCTGTTAGACTGGTAGTTCTTCATGGCAGAATCAGGTTCATGTTATTTTTTAGAAAGCTCCCAAGTAAAGATAGGTTGAATTTAGACTTTAGAGCCAGTACTGTGCTTCTAATAGTAGTTCCCTTTTCCTTGCTGTCCACCAGGCTCTAAAGGGGTTTTTTTGTTTGTTTGTTTTAAGAGAGGGAAAGAGAATGAGCACATGAACGTAGGGGGAGGGGCTGAGGGAGAGAGAAAATCTTGAACAGGCTCCAGCTCCCAGCACAGAACCCAACCCAGGACACAATCTCACAACCCTGAAATCATGACCTGAGCCAAAATGAAGAGTTGATGCTTAAATGACTGAGCCACTCAGGCGCCCCTCTAAAAGTTTTAATTTAAAAAGCAAAGCACTTTGTTCCTTGAGCCAGAGTGATATGTTCTGTTTATGACCACAGTTCAGGCCACTGGCATGCTGTGGAAAGAGCACTGAAAGTCAGAGGACCTGCTGCTTACAGTGGTAACTCTGAACAGCTCCTTACGCCTTTTTGAGCCCAGTTTTCTCACCAGTAATAATACCTGCTTATACTTCTTGTACACCCCCCACCACATTTATTGAGCACCCATTAGGTAGGTGCTAAGCATTTTCATTACTTCAAGTCCTCATAATAGTCCTCTAAGACAGCTGATTGTTGTTACTACTTTCTCCATTTTATATTTGAGTTAAATAAGCCGCAGTAAAGTGAAATGACAGTCTCAGGGGTACATAGGTGGTTGATGGCAAAGCATGGTTTCTGGTTGAGGTCTGTCCTGCATTCAGAGTAAGCCATTACAGTCCTGGAAACAAGGAACTAATCAGCCTTACACAGCAAAGTCACTCAAGAGGGTAACATCTATATCTAGATGCTCTTGCTTTTGCCCACAGTCCAGGCCTTAGTCATGGGTGAGTTTCCAGAGCAGGGAGGCAGGTATTGTATGACTCAGAGAATAATGGAGAAGTTTTTTTGCAATATGGCGCAGTAACCAGGTGCTCGTACAGCATCTTCCACCCTCATTCTCTTGTGGCTTGGATTTCATAGGAACACGGGAGTGGAGCTGCGGACGCAAACCAGGCAGAAGGCCATGAATCCAACTTCATCGCCCGGTTGGCTTCCCAGAAACAGACCAGGAAAAACACACAGGTCTCTAGCCCTCTTCAGCTGAACTTAGGTGCAGTTTGCCTGGGAAAAGATGCCCTGAGTACAGTGGTTTAAAAACAGCAATGCCCCCAGGCTTGGCTGTCTCCCCAAACATGATGGCAGCCATCGCAAGCAAATCAGGACCCTGGGCTTCTTCCCTGTGGGGGTGTGTAGACACACACACACAGCCCCCTCCCTATTCCTGTATGCAGCCTAAGAGCCAGGTGTTGGCTGCTATTGCCCAGTACTAGCCAGTCTTTCTTCCCTGTCCTTACTCTTTTCTGTTTTAAAAATTAGGTTTTTAAAAAAGATTTTATTTATTTGAGAGCACAAGTGTGAGTGGGGTGAGGGGCAGAGAGAGAGAGAATTCCAAGTGGACTGTATGCCCAGCGCAGAACCTGACACAGGGTTCTATCTCATGATCCATGAGATCAAGACCTGAGCCAAAATCAAGAGTCAGATGTTCAACCGACTGAGGCACCCAGGCGTTCCTAAAACTTAGGGTTTTTTTTGAATGGGGTATAATTCATGAACATGAAATGAAGTTTATATATAAAAAGCAATCCCCTAAAAAGCTTCCATCTTACTCCTGTCCTCAAGCCACGCAAGAGAAGATTGGTGCTACCAGTTTTGTCTTGTTTTACACATATTTTTGCAAATGTAACTTATGGATGTCTGTTTCTTCCTTGCCTTTGTTTCAGATATAAAGTATATCATACAGATCGTTCTATATTTGTGTATAGAGATCTGCCCATTCTTTTTTTTTTTTTTTTAAGATTTTATTTATTTATTTGAGACAGAGAGAATGAGAGAGACAGAGAGCACATGAGAGGGGGGAGGGTCAGAGGGAGAAGCAGGCTTCCTGCCGAGCAGGGAGCCCGATGCGGGACTCGATCCAGGGACTCCAGGATCATGACCTGAGCCGAAGGCAGTCGCTTAACCACCTGAGCCACCCAGGCGCCCGAGATCTGCCCATTCTTAACAGCTGCACTGAATTCCATTTTTCTGTGGTTGTGCCTCACTTAGTTAACCTGCCCCCTGTGGATGGACATTAGTCATTTTGCCATTACAGACACAGCTCTAATGAATTTCCACCTATCCCCACAGAGTTTCAAGAGGAAACCTGGACAAGCTGACAATGAACGCTCCATGGGTGATCACAATGAGCATGTGCATAAGCGGCTGAGGACTGTGGATATGGAGAGCCACACTGAGCAGGGGCCAGCCCAACCTGAGGCCCAGGTGGAGGATGCGGATGCGTTTGAGCACATTAAAGAAGGCAGTGACCCTTATGATGCACAGACATACGGTATGGTTCAGGGAAGGCTTCTACTTTGGTCCCTGAGCTGTCTGAGAATTTAAGCTGCATGACTATGTGCCCAGCAGATAAGCAAATTCATCTTAGGGATGGGTAATGGCTTTTTTTTTTTTTTTTTTTTAAACTATTTTCTCTTTAATAAGAATTACGCAGGAATGCAGTTTGGTTTTGTATAAAAAGGTATCTGTGGCATGTGCAAGTGTTCAGGGTTTCGGGGTCTGGTGTAAGTCTTTTATATATCCTTGATAACAGTTTGCCACATCCAAACCTAGTGCTAATCTCAGGGTTTCTGAGTACTGGACATTCCTTCATAGTCACTGTGAGGTCACTCTCTGCAACGGCTAGAGCTGTGAACTAGAAATGTTTGTTTTTCCCATAAGTGAAAAGAGAAAAAAATAATCTCTTGGTGACTTTTTAATGTTTTATTCCTAACATATAAACTAGTGTTGACAATATTTATCTATGAGCCTCATTTCTTTTCTATCTTCACTTTTTAGAAAAATAAAACAGTAGTAATAATTGCTATCATGAATCAAGCTCTTGCTTTGTACCAAACACTATTCTGAGTCGTTGCTGAATGATCATGAAATTTCTCCAATAATCTTAGGAGCTACAATATTTCCATTTTATAGATGAGCATACTGAGACCAAACAAGTTTAAGAACTTGTCCAAGATCACAGAGTTCATCCTCAACATTGGTTTTTCTGTGTCCTGTGTTATACTCTTAATCATTACAGTTTCCACTCATAACTTGGTAATGGAGGATAATTCCATTAGCTGCTCTGAGTCATGTGTCCAGCCTGTTTCTTCTGGTTCAGTTTCTTGTAATAGCAGTAAAAACCTCGCTAAGCATCCTATTTTTGTGGTAGAGAATAGGCAGTTACATCAGTAGGTCAGTAGGGCATCCAAGGCAGAGAAGCCAAGTACCATGTTCATGCCTCATAGCTGGTCAGCGGAGAACCAGCATGAACAGAATCTTGGAGGCCAAAAATGACAAACTATACCCACTCTTGATTACTTTGTTCTGGGAAGACCTAGGCTGTTTATGTGTCTGTGTGCTGTATTGGCAGATGTGGCCAGCAAGGAGCAGCAACAGTCTGCAAGAGATTCCAGCAGGGATCAGGAGGAGGAGATAGAGGATACCTTCGTGGACACGGAGGAGGAGGAACTCCGAGCAGCAGACACAGAGCAGATAAAGCCAGAGGAGGTCACGTCAGGGACCACAGCGAGCCCTGGTGAGCCCTGTAGTGAACAGATCCCCCCTAAGCTCCCTGACTTAGAAAAGTCACTTCTCGTGTAATGTGGTCTGATCTGGTTGGTTCTTTCCCCGTCCTAACCCATGGCGTAGGTGTTCGTGTGCCTGTGATAATTCCACTGTATTTCGCTTGGGAGTCAAAGGTGGCAGAGTGGTGTTGCCGCCACTGTCCTTCAAGGAGACCTCAGAAACCTGAGATTCAGACAAAATGCCTTCAGTCTTCTTTAAATATGTAGAAAACAAAATAGTACACTTCAGTTATGACCAGAAGATACACTCTTGATTATTAGAGAAGGGTTTTCAGTTATGTGAAAATATAGAATATTAGCATAAAATGCAGTAAAATATTTAAAGAAATAGAATGGGGAAAATGCATGTGAAAAAGTAACCAAACTTCTTACATATAGTTCCATTTCAGAGTTGACCAAGTGCTTTTACTAGGCAATATATTAAAAAAAGAAAAAGAGGGGCACCTGCGTGGCTCAGACGGTTAAGTGTCTGCCTTCGGCTCAGGTCATGATCCCGGGGTCCTGGGATCGAGCCCCACATCGGGCTCCCTGTAGAGCAGGGAGCCTGCTTTTCCCTCTCCCTCTGCCCTGCTGCTTCCCCTGCTTGTATACTCTCTCTCTCTGTCAAAAATAAATAAAATCTTAAAAAAAAAAAAAAGGAAAAAAGAGATAAACTGTGGATTTAACACATTAAAAAATAACCTTACCAGCAGTGAAATAAATGCAAATTCAAAAGAACTTGCCCAACTCAAAAACCTTTTTTTCCTGCATTCTTCTTGTCCTCTTGGGTTTTAGAACGGTCAGTGCCCAGCTATTATGTGACAGTGGGAATGGCACAGCTCTGATGAAAATTCAAAATCCAGACTTTGCCTCTTCCTTACCTTATAGGTTGTGGCTAATTATTAATATTTTCTTTGCCTCAGTTTCCTCATAAATAGAATGGAACTATGACTTTATTTTAGTTTTTATTTTTATCAAAGTTCTATATGCATGTAGTTTAAAGAATCACACAGTTCTACAAGGCAATGGGAGTCTCCCCCATTTCCCTTCTTTGCAGAACAGCTGCGTTCGATATCACAGTGGGGAGGAGGGAAGGTTAGGGGAGTCAGAATTGGCAGTGACTGACCCAAAGACAAGGAACATGTGGAGCCCATATGTAGAAATTTGGTGGGGACTGAAGGAGTGAGGTTTGAGTAATTGTTAGGCAGGCGGTCATGAAGGCTCAGTCTCTGTAATTTTATGGTAAGTAAAACTCTGTCCTTTATGCAAATAGGCTTTGATGAGATGGAGGTGGAGACCCAGGCTGTTAAAACAGAAGACCAAGATCCCAGGACCAACCTATCACATGAAGAGACAGAGAAGGAGAAACCAGAGAGAAGCCGAGATTCAACCATTCACACAGCCCATCAGTTCCTCATGGACACAGTTTTCCAGGTACAAAAATGTTCACAAATTACTGTTTTAATAAGTTAATAAAATGTAATTATAAACTGCTTTTAAATTTTTGTCTTTAGAACTTCATGGAACATCTGGTTGTTTGGGGGTATCTTATCCTTATCAAAGTTTTTAGGAAAACCGTTGGTATGACCAGTTTTCTCGAAACAGATAACACTGTTCCAGCAGTTCATCCCAGGGTCATAGTGGGTGGTCTGTCCTGACCTGACCATGATGGTGGGTCTGGTCCTCCAGCCTCAGGCTGTCCCATTGATCATGTCCAGCATCCTTGTGCGAGAAGCTGTAGGGACAGTTCGCAGTTTACGCTGATGAAGTAGCGAAAATCTTTGGCATTATTAATGCCTGCATTTAGGAAGAGCAGATTTAATGGAGTTTTCCCTAGTCATTTGACTTAATAGCAGTCTCAATTAATCAAAGAACATTTTGATGTTAATAGTTTTGTGGGTTTTTTGTTTTTATTTTGCTGGATGGATTTCTTCTAAATGGTAAAATTTCCTTTATCTTGTCTCTGCCAAATGGGAAGCAAAAGAAGACTAGTTGTCTGGCATCTTCTTATTGTGCCATTAAATTGCTTAAGCTTTGTTTCTTAGGGGTATGTATTTATAGTTCATACTGCTTGGAAGAAGGCAGTCAGTGATAATGAGTTGGTGATTTCAACCTAGGCTGCCTCTTATCTGTGGCTTTTTCTTCTTAGCCCTTTTTAAAAGACATCAGTGAGCTAAGACAGGAGCTGGAGAGACAGCTGGAAATGTGGCAGCCACATGAATCTGGAAACCTAGAAGAAGTAAGTCACTGGTCTTTTCATAAGATAATCTTGTGTTTTTGTTTGGTTGGTTTTTTGTTTGTTTCTAAAGATACAGCAAGCTTAACAGGTTCTTAGCACCAATTACCTTTGTAGAAGGGACTGAGTATATGGAGCCTAAGTCTATCCGTTGCTTTCTGCGTACTTTGCCACTCGATATTTAGCTTAATTAAAACAGAAAAGCTGATGTATTTATGTCCTTTAATTTCTGTTGTTCATTCTATAATAGATAGAACAGATAGGACAGTGATTATAAAATGGGTCAAAATGTGTCATCCTCAGAGTAGGCCACCTGGAATGTTGCTGGCTGACTTAATGTGGTAGCATAGATTAACCAGAAGCTTCATTTTTAATTAGGACTCTACATCCTAAATTTACTGTATATGTACATGTTTGTATTTTGTGCCTGCAATCATCATTCCTACTACAGACCTGTATGAGGGCTCTGCCATAGTTGGAGCTTTGTGTCTAGGAAATTATCACACCATTCAGAGATTTGCACTCGTCACTTTTGCTTTTGAAACATGACCCTGAGAGCCCACAATTACGTGGCTGGATCGTTAACCATCCACAGTTTCCCACCCACGCAAAGTGCCTTTGTAGGTGGTGAAAATAAAGTGTTGATTTGGTCATAAATTCCATTATTTTCTGCCTTTTCATCCTTTCTCATTTGGAACCGAGGGTTGTGGTTTTGGTAGAAGAGGAGACATTTTTAAGGACATGAACTAGCTGGCGGCTTGCTAAGAGAAGCTCTCAAGTTAGCTTCTGTTGACGAAGTTCATGCAGGTCATTTTCTACCGCTCTGTTTCAAGCCTCATCTTGCCGTTAATGACTTTGGCTGGCTCTGATGTTCTCTGGATAACTTAAACTTTATTGTCACAGGAGAAGGCTGCAGCTGAGATGTGGCAGAGTTACCTGGCCTTAACTGCGCCTCTTTCACAACAGTTGTGTGAGCAGCTTCGTCTCATATTAGAGCCTACCCAGGCAGCCAAGCTGAAGTAAGTTTTCTCCATTGGACTCACTCACAGTGCCCTGACAAGATGGCAGGGTCACCACCTTAACCGCTTAAAGTGCTGGCTTGTGGTGGCCATTTGAGCTGCACAGGCACCAGTATATTATTCCGTACCCTTTTTCATGTTATCTGGAAACACTGAGGTGTCTTTGAAGTTCGGTATGAATGCAGTTCCTTTGATTCATTAACATCTGATGGGAAAATTGGCTGAGCCTTTGCATGGGTGTATGGGCTTGCTGCACGTGTTACTCACCTAGATCTTTTCAAAGATTTATCCAAACTCATAGTTTCTGAACAGAAAAGAGTCTAAGATTTAATCAGTGCAAACATATTTTCCTAATTTTTAAAATGTGTCTTAGCTTTCCTGGAAGGACCTAATTATTATTGCCACATACATATCCAGCTTTTCTGGCTGCCCTTAAGTCTCAATTGACAGTGACACTTGAGTGTGCCAGGTTACTGGTTATTTGGTATTACTGATTATAAGGTATTACAATGGATTTTATTTAAAAAAAATATATATCAGAGGATGAGCCGTTGTTAACTAATCTTGACCCCATTTGGATAAATTTAATAGAGGAGACTATCGAACTGGGAAGCGGCTAAATATGCGGAAGGTCATTCCATACATTGCTAGTCAATTTCGGAAAGACAAGATTTGGCTTCGAAGGACCAAGCCCAGTAAACGCCAGTATCAGATTTGTTTGGCCATCGATGACTCTTCTAGCATGGTGGACAACCATACCAAACAGGTAAGGAAGCACAGAGCTAATGTGATGAGTAGTTGACACCAAGCCATGCTCCATGGCCACCAAAAAGTTTTAAATATGTTCTGGCAAAAAGCACTTTGAAATGCCAAGTACTGTTCTGAGAATGTGATACCATGTTTGAGAAGACCTAAAATGTTTAAAAGAAGTCAAAAGGGCAGTTTCAGGATGTCTCAAATAATTTGGTCCCTTACTGTTGGAGGCCTTTTAAGTTGTTTTGTTTTTTAGCTTGCTGTGCTTTAGCTGCAGCAGAGTAACTCTGACCATGTTTATTTTCCACAAAATGCAGTGTACTGTTAAACTATCTTTTAATGATCTTGTACAACATATAATGTCTGAATATTACTGATTTTTAAAGGGTTCAGTGTACATCTTTTTAAGTCTGAAATTATCTGGAGTTAGTGCTCTGTTAGTATTCACAAGGCTTAAGAGCCTGAATGGAATTACTTAGGCTACCACCATTATGGCCACTGAAGAGGGATGTTTTTTGCAGTGATGCTATTACCTAGTATGAACCAATAAGCAACCTAAATCTCTACATGTGCTCTGTCGGAAAAAGTTAGAGAGTGACCTCTGAACCCAGGTTCAGGTCCAAGCTCCTCACTTTTTACCTCACGATGTTGACCAATTATTTACTTCTTATGTATCAGTTTCATCTCTGAAAAATGAGAATTGTAACAGTACTTCATACAGAATTGTGAAAATTAAATGAGTTTGATTAAGTTTAATGCCTAGCACTTGATACATGTTCAGTAGATGTTAGTTGCTACAAGTGTCATCTTTTTAATGAAATTTGAATTCTAAAACTATATTGTCATTTACGTATGGGTTAAAATAAATTGATTTTTAAAATTTTTAACCAGTAAGAGATTACTTTTTATGTAGTATTCCCCCCAGCCCCCCGGGAAAACTTCTGAAAATTCTAGGGACCAGGTCTCCTAGGATCACTTTTATTAGATGATGTCTAGAGCAGACCATTGCTACTCGTGTAATGGATTCTGGGTTTCGAGATATGTAGTATTAGCCGGGCTCTAGGGCCACCATGGCCTCTGGGTTGATTGTGAATAGCCATGTTGATGTTCTCTGTGGGTCATGCAAAAATAACATTTTCTGTGGGACTCTTGGTATAAAAAAGGTCGAGAGGCACTGATCTAGAGGATATTCTGATTCCTTCAACCCTTAACTTTCTATTTCATAGCTGGCATTTGAATCTTTGGCGGTGATTGGAAATGCTCTAACCCTCCTGGAAGTGGGTCAGATTGCCGTGTGCAGGTAAGGGTGCCTTCTAATCCCAGTGGGAAAATCAACCTCCTTTTGTTATGTTGATCACACAAAAATTAACTCCCATTGTATTTGGTTTTTCTCTCTCTAGTTTTGGAGAGTCCGTAAAGCTGTTACATCCATTCCATGAACAGTTCAGTGATTCCTCAGGGTCCCAGATTCTGCGACTCTGCAAATTCCAACAAAAGAAAACCAAGATTGCTCAGGTATGCTGACAACATCAGCGTCCTCTGCACAGTCATTCTTAAGCAAATGTGGGAGAGACATAATTTTTATTTTTTAATTTAAAAAAATTTTTTTAAAGATTTTATTCATTTGAGAGCAAGAGAGCATGAGTTGGGGGAAGGGGCAGAGGGAGAGGAAGAAGCAGGCTCCCTGATGAGCAGGAGCTTGGGTTCCTTTGGGACTCAATCCCAGGACCCCCGGGATCATGACCTGAGCTGAAGGCAGACACTTAACCGAGTGAGCCACACAGGTGCCCCAGAGACATAATTTTTAGCACTCTTTCCTCCCCAGTATGGTTTTAGGACAGGTAAAATTTCCAATGGAGAATAGTTCTAAACTTCAGCCTAAGACACCACTGGAATAGAAACTTCCTTGGCACCCATCAGGTATGACTTACTCCTCTGTTCCTCAAAGATTAACAGTATGTCACTAATTTTTCTGGCTCCCTAGTTTTTGACAGATTTGGAACTTGTGCAAAAATAAACCATCTTCCTGTACCCTTCATTGGGCCAATTTTTCTCTGCCATTTAATTTAGCCTAAAGAAAGGATGTAAGAACAGCCAGTGACTTGCTCAGGATGACATCAGCATAGGATGATAATTCTGTCCTCTTCATGTTTGCCCTGATTTAGCCCACTTTCTTTATGCTACACTAGACATTTTGTGTTTTCTTGCCTTTTCCTGCTCAGTTGTTTTCTTCTGAGAGAAGATAGCTGTTTTGTTTATTTGGGGGCATTACTGATGTCTTCTCTTTACCCCCAGGGGAAGTATTTCTCTTCCTCTCGGGTGTGTTACAGAACACTCCTGGTGTGTGTGGCAGAGACACAGGTCTGTGCTGGAGGGCGCCAGTACCTAAGGATAGATGCCAACAGGGCAAGGATCGTCCCTGCCTCGTACAGGCGGCTGGAAGGGGCCGTGTCATTGCCTCTAGATCTGAGAAGCTTACTTGATCGTCACTTAAAAGTCAGGAGTAATTTCAGTCTCCATGACAACGGGAAGAGAGTTTCAGTAGTTTAATAACGGCCTGTCTCTGGTTCTGGTTTAGTTTCTCGAGTCCGTGGCCAGCATGTTTGCAGCTGCTCAGCAGCCCTCACACAACGCCAGTCCAGGTGAGCTGCACTTTTTGTCTTTATCAACACAATGCCTTTCTGTTGTGTGCATTCACAAGCTGCTGCCTTCAACACACTGTACCCATGACCGTCTTTTTTTAGAGTGTATGCTCTCTAGGAAAAGGTAAGCAGGAGCTGGAGAGGTGTGGGCACTCATTGTGTACTCAACCACTTACCCATTCAGAAATTTTTATTGAACCCATACCCATGATGCTTTACAACCAGTGGAGGAATAGATAGGAAAGAACTACAGTTGACCTTGAACAATGTGGCGGTGGGGGGGCAGTTAGGAGCACCAACCCCATGCACAGTTGAAAATCCATATATAACTTTGACCCCTCAAAAACTTAGCTACTGATAGCCTACTGTTGACGGGAAGCCTTTACTGATAACATACAGAGTTAATTAGCAATTGTGCATATTATGTGTATTTTATACTGTATTCTTACAATAAAGTAAGCTAGAGAAGAAAAATGTTAAGGAAATCATAGGGAAGAGAAAATACATACGCGGTACTGTTACAGTAAGACATCTGCATATAAGTGGGCCTCCCCACACGGTACTGACCCGTGTTGTTCAAGGGTCAACTGTTCTTTGTTATGGACTAGTATGTACTTAGAGTTCAGAGTTGTGAAGGAGGAGCAAGGTGTATGGAATTTAGTATTAAGAACATTCTATAATATTTTAGTGACAGAAGCAGAGGAGGGACATAATTCAGAAACCAGCTAATCCAACGATGATTGATTTAGGGCTTGAAATACACCAGTTCTTCTTTCAGCTCCTTCTGAAATCTCTCAGTCGTGGTTATATCATGGAGAACCTTCTTGTTTGAAGCAAGTCTTTCACACCTCTTGATACTTGCTGAACTTCCTGCACAGAGAAAGAGGCCTGCCCTCAAGCACTACAGTCTTTCACTGGAAACACTAGAGTTAATTTTTTTTTTTTAAGAGTTAAAACTTTTTAAACGCTTTTATTCATGATTTATTTTAATGGCCCCCTCTACTTAAGTTTTCATTTAAATGTCAAGAAGAGAAAAATACACAAGTTAGTTAAAAGGAATTTGGAAGACCCAGTTCCAGGTTTCTGATTTGGGCACTTTCTTCTAATGGCCTACTCAATACTGCCATATATTTTTTTTTTTTGAGGGGGTGCAAGAGGCAGAGGGAGAGGGAGAGAGTCATAACCAGGCTCCCCATCCAGCACAGAACCCAACATGGGGCTCAGTCTCATGACCCCGAGATGATGACCTGAGCTGAAATCAAGAGTTGGATGCCTAATCGACTAAGCCACCCAGGCACCCCTCAATACTGCCATTTTTATACTTTATAGCCATAAATGTTTTACTTCTCATATATTGCTATACAATGAAATTGATCTAATGTGACAGGGAAATTGCTTTATTGACAGAAGCTTCATATGTCTTTGTGCAGCCTTTATGTCCGATTGGGGCAACTGAAGTAATAGACTTAGACGTCCCTTTTGCTTATCCAGAATTCATCAGTTTCAAACATCTGTTTGGTTAATGATACAGAGAAAGCTTACACTAATTTGTCTTCAAGTAGGTTTGAGTTGTTAAAAGTGCGATTTCCGTTTTGTCTCCTGCTGTATGTTCTGCTATAGAAACCGCACAGCTCCTCCTGGTGGTCTCTGATGGACGTGGCCTTTTCCTCGAGGGCAAAGACAGAGTCCTGGCAGCAGTCCAGGCTGCCCGGAACGCTAGCATCTTTGTCATTTTTGTTGTATTGGACAATCCCAGTTCCCGCGTGAGTGATTACTAAAAGTTGGGATTCCCTTCAGCCTGTTCTATCTGAAATATGGCCTAGGTCACACCATCGTAACTCCTACTAATGTTCTGTCAGACACTGTTTTAGGCACTTTATGTTAGTTTTTTGTGAATAACCCAGTGAGGTAGGGATCATTATGCCCACTTTACAGTGAAGGACAGAAACACAGGTTACAGGTAATGAGTAGGAAAGCCAGAATTTCAGACGGATTCCAGAGACCACCCTCCTGACCACTTGTGCCAACTCTCCTCTCCTGGGTCATCCTTTCCCTCTGCACTGTGTCCTTGCAGGCACTGCAGCCTTGATGCTGGGCCTTGTCCACTTGGAGCTGTAGACCGGCCTATTCCAGGTCCTTGTACCCCAGCAGTGCCCTTCTCAGAGCAGGATGCAGGGGCTGCTAAGTGAAAGATGCCCACAGGGCAGTTCTGTTCCAGGGACAGCACTGTCTCTGCAAGTCCCATTAAGGCCTGGACAACAAGTTTGGAAGACTTACTGTGAATTACTCCAAGTAGAAAATGAGAGAATATCCTTATAGGAAAATTGGATTTTCTTGTCTGCCCCTCTCCCTCCCTTTCAGTGTCTATTTTCCTGGAAAAGGTGCTCAGAAAGAGATATGCCTCCTTAGTAAGAGTTCTGAAAACTGTTCCTTAGTAATAAAAGCTAATTTTATATGTAGGAGTTTGATACAGGAGATCTAAAGATTGTTAGCGAAAGAGATCAGGGAAGAGCTAGCCAAGGATACTGGTTTGGTTTTTCTTTTTATATCAAAATGTTTTCTGTCGACAGGATTCTATCTTGGACATTAAAGTACCAATATTTAAAGGACCTGGAGAGATGCCCGAAATCCGATCGTACATGGAAGAGTTCCCATTCCCATTCTATATCATTCTTCGCGATGTGAATGCACTCCCCGAGACGCTCAGCGATGCTCTGAGACAGTGGTTTGAGTTGGTGGCAGCCTCCGACCACGCGTAGGGAAGGAACACAGTAAACCATGGTCAGACCGTGGCGCCTCGGGCCAGGTGCTCCCTCTTTTGGACAAGTGCTTCTGAACTCACAGCTCTAAAATGTTTTTATCTTAGATCTGATTTATAAAAATTCACCTAATAGCTACAGAAAGTTTTGTATTACAGTGTACATTTTAGTTTACAATGTGCTTTCAGAGCTAGAGAAAGCCTGGGGCTCCCGGCTTTGCCTGGGCTCCAGCTGTCACAAACCTAGGGCAGCGAAGGAACAGCAGTAGCAGGTGTCTGGTCTTGGAAGGCCCGGCCTATGAGGAGGCCTGGGCCCGGCTGCCTTTTCCCTTCACAGGAGCCCTGGACACCTACCTGGAGAAGCGGCTAGGAGAATAAGACTGTCCCAGGCCTTTGGACAAAGGACTAAAGGCAGCTGCCCTTTTGACCCTGCTTTAAGGCTCCACCTTGCCAAGCCCACAGTGTGTATCCATATGCTGTCGAGAGACTGAACAGCCGCTTTCTATAGTCCCAAGTGTGTGTTTTTTCATTGTGCTTCAGGTGACAGTAACTGCCTTCTCTTTGAGGATAGGAAGGTTGGGGTATATGTGGTCTTACAAAGCAACCAGATGTCATGGGAGCCCAGGTAATAGGAAAAATGACCACTGGATGGTATAAAAATGAAGTGGTTTTTCTGTGTCGCCCTTCACATTTGCTGCTTCAGGAGACTATGCAATGATGGAAAGCTGATTTTCCCTTTGGTTATTTCATTCTTTCTGTGCCACAGTCCCTGCTGTTGTTTTTTTTTTTTCCTTAACAATTAAGATGAAGAATCATTCCTCCACTGCTTTTAAGCTGGACTGAGCCAGTCCCATTCTGGAAAAGAAATGCTGTGTTTAGAAAATAAGCAGCTACATTTTTTTTTTCCCCAAAATACATCAATGGTTTTTAGACAGTTTTTACTTGGTCAGGAAGCACTGCGTGAATACTTGAAATTGTGTGCTGTGTTCTATTTAAGTTGTCAGAATGTTCTTTTGTAGACAACATGCCATGATGTAATTGTTTATCTCCACATCTGTTTTCAAGTTACACTGTGAAGTTTGCCACACTTTTGAGGTGGTCATCAAAGACACAGATTGCTTGTTAACCAAGTGTCCTAAAGCATGTACCTGAGGTTATATCATTTTTTATTCTAAAAAGCTATGCAGGTTATATTCTGAAGATTATTAAATATATACCGCTGTTGATAGAATTTGTGAGCATTCTTAATGGAACACGACAGGTGTATAAAAGGTATGCTAGGGGAACGATCTTGTCTGCTCCATCAGGCGGCTGTCCCTGGCTTATGCTGTGCTGCCAGGGCCTACACAGGGTCAGTGGCTTACTGCCATAAGGATTTCTCCTTTGTGTCTCACGTCCACGGTAGGTGAGCTGCCGCACGCTGGCCTGGCGGCAGAGGAAAGGGTAAGTTGGTGAAAAACACAATGACTTGTAAAGATTTTGCTCCAGATGACATGTTTGTTCCACTCATTTCGTTGGTCGTAGCCTCTGATGGGTCGGGTAGGGAAAGACACCACCATTCTGACCAGGATGGGATCGATCACCTACTTCTGAAATTGTACTATGTAAGCTGGAGCTTCCCAGCTGGTACCCCAAAATCCCCTTTTCAGCTTGTGCTGTGATGGGAAAAGGGTTGGGAAGCATGGAAGCAGTCCCAGGAGACCTCGGAGGAACTGTGCTAGGGGTGGGCACACCTGAATCACGAACGGAGTCACTGAGGGTAGGCTTGCTCTCCTTTGGAGCTCAAACTCCAGAGCTGGCTTACTTTCTTATCTTCATCCAAACACCAATCTTGTCCGGTCTTTTAGACATTTATTTTATCCTGTCTTCCCTTCCGCTCTGCTTGTGCTGCAGCTGGAGCGTTTTTAATCTGTAGTCTGGGCTGCTTTGGTGGTATCCTAGACAAGTCACTTTAGAGCTCCCTCTTGTGAAGAGATCCCTATGGTGAAGAAGGTATTACTCTCCTGTCCTTTCTCTCCCAGAATCCCCACACCACTAGCTGATCTGGTCACAGCAAACCAGAGGTCCTAGAATATACCAGTGTTCTATATGTTCTTTGGAATTTTCTTACCTAATGTGCCCTTCTGGAAACACCTACCTAGTAGATAAGCCCTCAGGTATGTTTCCCTGTCTTAGGTCTTCCTGCCCAAAGTGGGAGCCTGACTCATGACCGTACTACTGTGTCTAACATGAGTGAATGTTTCTGGATGGGAAGAACCAGTATAAAAATCTATAAATTAATGTGAGAAGACAACACTATCAATTTTAATAAAGATCTTACGATGATTTGGAGGGAAAGGATACAAAAGATTCTCAAGAAACTGTAGGGTGTTAGTCCTGCCAAATAATAAAATGTACTAGTCTTACATAAAATAATCCTGAACAATTTGTTCAGACACTAAAAAAATTTACCATATGGGCATCAAAGCCCAAGAAGGATTTAATGGTGTCAAAATTATAGTTTAGCAATTGGAAAAAAGATAGACATCCACATCAAGCCATAAAGCAAACTAGGTGGAGTAAATACTTAAAGTTAACAATGAAGACATAATGTAGAATTGCAAAGCTCTAAAGGGGAGAAAATGAAATTGAAAAGCCTCAAAAGAAAAATACATGACTATACAGAGACTTCTTAAAGTTATATAAACAAATTTTTTAAAGAACAGGCAAACAAGCCATATAAATTTACTGTAAAAACCTTGATCGCCATAAATGGACCAGTCATGACAATTCATAAAATAAGTGGCAAGGGATATCTCACTAATTTTTATAAGAAAATGAATTGCTATTGCCAATTAGACAAAACTTCAAAAAGTAGTCATAGCATCACCCATACAATGCCTGGTAATGTTCAAGAAAGTTAGGCATTGGAGTGTATGTGGCAGGTCCTGTTTTCAGTGCATCACATACAATGCAACTCTGAGGTAGATCCTGTTCCACTTTACAGATGAGGAAGGAGGCCAGGAGAGATGAAGTTACCAAAAGAGCACAGTTAGGAAGAGGGAGCACCAAAGGATTCCAGCAAGTGAGGCAATCAGGTAAATGCGCAGTAAATGGGTAACCAAATGAACATTTTTGACTGTATTTTAATTCAGAACCATTCTATTTGACAAAATATAGCGAAGATTCACCAACACTACTTGCATAACTTAAGGGCACGTGTGTGTTGGGAAGATAAAACAATTAGGAAATAAAAGCTTAAGTTGTGGGGACATTCAGTTCCTCATTCTTAGTGATACAAAATTGTTACAACTCCAATGGAGCGGCCATTTAAAACGTCGTTAAGAATTAATGTGTGAAAATTAATAAAGGGAGACTTCACTGAAGTAGAGTCGGGAGGCTGGGAAGGAAAGCTGGGCCACTCGATGTCACTCCCAGGAAGAATGGTCAATGACAGACTCCAACAGAAGATCAGCAGGAAAGATCATCAATTACAGGATCCGAGCGGGGGGGGGGGGGGGGATGGGCGAGGCGCAGTTTGCAAGAAATCAACTACCCTTGCAACTCCGTGAGAAGTCTTGCTTTTTCCCAGTGGGCTTTTCATAAACCCTCTCAACTTCCATCTCCGTAAAATAAGTTCCTCTCCTTTATTGGGCTTGCCTGCAGTTTTGCCATAGCTTGCATGTCCCCAAATGCAATTCTCTATTCCCAAATAGACCCGCTTTTGCTGGTAAAATAACCTTACATTTAAGATGAACTAACGGCAACCATGGAAGATGCCACCACAGGGAAAATGGTTGCAAACAGGAAAGACCAGGATGAAAACAAAACATCAACAGGACACAAACATTAAAATTAAACATTTAAATTTTTATTTCTAACTACACATTTAAAAAGCCAACAGGAACACACAAATAATTTCACCCCTCACTCCCAAAGCTAACCACACTGCCAGGAACTGTGCCCGTTGCCTTACCACTCCTATTATCGCAGCTATTTGCGACGCAAGAACTGCTATCCCCTCGCACCCCCAAGAAAATGTATTCTAGGATAAAACTGCCCAAGGCTTTTTAGCTCATTACCAGTTCCAACCGCTTCAGTTCAGCCGGACTGCGGGGGGATTTGGCGGCCGAGTGTAAGGCGCGAACCGTCTCCCAGGAAACCCGGCTCGCCCTGCCCCCTGGTTACGCCCCCACTTCCGCTCCTGCGCACTGGAGCTCGGGGGGGGGGGACCGAGGCTACCTGAAGGAAATGGCCACTTCCCGCTTACCACCGGCGACGCTAACGCTAAAGCAGGTAGCGCCGTTTTCGCCAGCCTTTCCAGGATCTGATCTCGATTATCCATCTCTCCCTCCAGCCCACCCTGCGGAGTGGGTCGCGGGGGCGGGACTTCGTGATGCGGAAGCCGGCGGTGGGGGTGGGGAGGAGGGTCGGGGAGGAGGGGGCTGCCCTCTGGCCCCGGGTTCGTGAGGCGGGCGGGCTGTGGGTCTCGGAGCTTTAATGCCTTGGCCACGGTGAAGACTGTTACGTCTGTCGTCCTGAGCTATGGTAAAGAGTGGGATTGCCTGCATTGGTTTTAGAAAAAAGTGCTGTTACTGTAGTTACAGCCGCTAGTAGCTGGTAGTTCTTTTTCTGCTCATTGGTTATCTTTCGATGTTAAGGGTTTCTTAGGTTTGACAAAGGAGTAAGCAAACCGCCCAAATACACTTTTTGCCTTTTTCTTAAAAGAGAAGTTCTTTTTTGCCCTTTTCAAAATTGAGGACCAAAGAGAAGTCATCTATTTAGTAGATTCCTAAAGTAAAGCCCTCTGGGCTGTAGATTTTGCAGTTGTAATTGACATTTCTCCTCCCCTCTACAGTTCATGAGAAGGCAACAAGTTCTCCTTCTCTACAGAAGGATTTTGCAAGCAATTCGGGAAGTGCCAAATGATTCTGATCGAAAATACCTGAAGGACTGGGCAAGGGAAGAATTCAAAAGAAACAAAAGTGCCACCCGAGAGGTGAGAACAAGATCATGGTGAGGACAGGCCCTGACCATTTTGTATTATTACTTTTTTTAAAGTTCAATAGACATTTTGGAATATAAGGATCATGGAGATGTACGTACATCTTGATCATTCCTTTAATGTTACCAATTTTCCACTCAAATGATAATTGAAATTTTACAATCTTTACAGTAGCATCACCTGACTTTTCTGTTAAACCATACATACACACACAGGGAAAGATTATAAATAGGACAGCATGATGGTTTGGGAAGTATGAGGACTGGGGTTTACAAAAGCATGTCAGACACTGTGCACCCTTTGTCGTCAGTTTGGGGCTTTCCTAACAGTGGTTCCAATTCTCAGTGTTGGTCCCTGAATAATAAATGAAATGATAGAGCCGTACCTTGTTTAACCAAGTAAAACAGTGACCAGCTTTCACTTTCTTCTACAGGATACAATCCGGATGATGATTACTCAAGGCAATATGCAGCTCAAAGAGTTAGAAAAAACCCTTGCTTTGGCAAAATCTTAACGATAGCATTATTCTGAAAGACTTTCAAAGTTTCCATGTGTATTAATTAGACTCGATGGGCAGCCTAAAAGCAAGTCAAACTGTACAGTACTTGGGAAAATGTCAGAACATGGAGCATGGCATGTCAGAGCAAACAAAAGCACATCAGAACAATTGCCTTAACACTGAAAAACATACCCTGCATTTTGAAAATGTTTTTGGATGTGTCAGCAGTTCAAGCAGCAAAAACCAGTACAAGTGGTCAGCACTACCATTAACCCTCTGGGAAATGCAAATTAAAACCACATTGAAACAGTACCACATCCACTGGAATAACTATAATTAAAAACAGTTAAGCGAATGTTGGTAAAGATATAGGGAAACTGGACCCCTCATACATGCTGTGGGAATATCAAATGGCACAGCCACTTGGAACACAGACTGTCAGTTGCTTAAAAGATTAAGTTACCAAACAGTTCAGCAGTTTCCTCCTAGGTTTATAACCAAGAGAACTGAAAATCTTTCTATAAGAAAACTTGTATAGGAATATTCATAGCAGCATTATTCATAATAGCCAAGAAGTAGAAGCAATCCAAATGCCCATCATCTGATAAATGATTAAATAAGATGTCTGTAGAATATTATCTAGCAATAAAAAGGAATGAAGTACTGATACATGGATGTACCAGAGACCAGTCACAAAAGATCACATATTGTAGGATTCCATTTATATGAAGCATCTAAAATAGGAAGAAAGAGGTGGTTCCCCAGGGTGTGGATAGCATGGAAAGTAATTGCAAATGGATATGGGGTTTCTTTTCTGGGTGATGAAAACATTCTAAAGTTGGGGGTGTGGGTTGCACAACTCTGAATATACCAAAGTCCGTTGAATCATATATTTTGCATGTGGGATATGTGAATTATACTTTAGTAAAGGCTTTACTGATTTTTTTGCTGATAAAGAACTGACGTATAATACTGTGTAAATCACTATTTTAAGAAATTGTATGAGATCTATGGATGTATACTGACCTCAGAAGATACCCTGGACCTTTCCTGAAAAAAAATCCTTCTGCATTACTGATGGTTGTTGAGGTAGGTTCTTCGGATGTGTCATGAGCCAGTAGTCCAAGGATTCCCTGAAAAGACCACCACCGGTAATATAGATCTTTGTTGGAAAGAGGAGAGACAGAAGCTTAATGAACACATTAAGGAACTTACCAAAAAGAAGAGGCAACGTCTGGATGAAACTAATGCAATTACCTTAGCATCCACATAGAAAGAAGTGAAACCATCAGGGAAGATCCTTGGTGCATTAGGTTCTCTTCCAGTGACAGGAAGAAAGAGTTTGAAGAATACATTGAAGACGAGAAGTTGACTTGAGGACATTCCAACCAAATCTATAACAATTACTTTAGTGAAAATGAAAACTTATGGAAGAGGTGGGATCGGCGGTCCTATAGACGGATGTCCTCTGTTCTTTTACAGAACAGATCTAAAAAGTTAATCCAAGAATCTGCTCAGCACCTGAAAAATGTAGGAGAAGCTTTGCAGAATGATAAATGGTTAACCTAGTACTGGACTGCCTGCCAGAGAGAGAGAAGCAGATGGTGGCGTTTGTCCATGACCTGCCTGCATTGCCAGGGTCCACCCGCCCCTCCCACAGCCTCAGCCCACAAGACAAAATAATTCTGAATATTCTTCAGCCGGGTAATCTAATTCAAAATGCTTGAGCTAATTATCAGATTTGTACATAGCTGTACATCAGTTAACCTACTGCAAAGCCATTTGATGAACAGAAGCATTTGTGAGCAGTCTCTGAACAGAGAACACTTTTCTTTGTGCAGCATGATCTACCTATTCAAGTACAGGCAATTTCTAGTAAATCTAAAATCTTGACACTACAGATCATCCTTTCGGGAGGTGAAGTCCATGACTTGGTGATGTTCTTCCTAGTGGTGTATGTCAAAGATGTAAGAGCATTTGTGGTTTAAGTTTGTAAGATACAAATACCAGACTACAAGAAAACCTAACTTGGGATTTGTTTTGTTTTTTAAATTGGGCAAAACACTGCAAACTGAATGTTCATCTTCCAGACGCTAAGATTATTATAATCTTAGTAATGGACAGCATTTGAGTGCTAAATAAATCTCAGGCTAAACAACAATTTCTCCTCCCATATGGAACCATGCTCATTAAAATGTTGGCCAGGTTTGAACTCCTGGTGAAACACATTTTATTTAGCATCTTTATCAGTGTTCTGGCTTAGACAACAATTACCTTTCTGGATATTCCCTGTGAACTATACTCATGTGGGGGCACCTCGGTGGCTGAGTCAGTTAAGCGTCCGACTCTCGATTTTGGCTCAGGTCATGATCTCAGGGTGGTGAGATCGAGCCCTGCATCAGGCTCTGTGCTGAGCATGGAGCCTGCTTAAGATTCTCCCTCTCCCTCATCCCCTACCCGCCCTCTAAAACAAAACAAAAAAACCCGTAACTATACTCTTGTTTGAATGTTAAAGTTTTGTTCCCAAAGTTTAAAGTACTTGGATGTTCAGTTTATGTATTTGAACTACAATAAGTCAAATCTTTATATTAAAACTTTTTAAATACCAAAGCTTTCTAGCATGAGGATAAGTGGCTAGGGGTATTATTTAGCATACTGACTGTCCCTACGTCATTACCTTTTTTGAAGTGTGCCATCTGGTTGGAAGTTTCTGAACTCAGCACAGGCATTGCTGTGGGTGGGCCTGCAGAGGACGTTATAATATTTGGGGAAAAGCAGCACATATTCTTTGGTGTCTCTATTACTGGAGTCACACAAGTAGACACTCAGGAGAGGCTGAGACCCCCACTTACCTAAATTGTCTCTTACGGAAGAAAAACGCTAGTCAAACAACAGAAGGAAACAGTTCACATCTACCGTGGGAAAAAACTGGGATTATGTAGAGTAAGGTCTAAGCAGAATCAAAAGCAAATTGTCACTTTGTGCCAAACTAGAAATCGCCGCAGCCTATTTCCTTCCTTGAGTCAGGCATTTGAGAAATTCAGGATTAAATTTGCTATTTTTGTTTACTAGGAAGAGGAAATTGCTTTTTACCCACTCTGGTTTGCATTAGGAAAACTGCTGTTTCCTGGTTATGTGTCTCATGGATTTAATATATTCATATTTATCGCCGTATTTTGACAATATTACAGAAGAATATTTCCCTTTAAAATCACAACAGGGGGCGCCTGGGTGGCTCAGTCGTTAAGCGTCTGCCTTCAGCTCAGGTCATGATCCCAGGATCCTGGGATCGAGTCCCGCATCGGGCTCCCTGCTCCTTGGGAGCCTGCTTCTCCCTCTCCCACTCCCCCTGCTTGTGTTCCCTCTCTCGCTGTGTCTCTGTCAAATAAATAAATAAAATCTTAAAAAAAAAAAAAAAAAAATCACAACAGAAAACAATTTAAATTTTTTTCCTTATAAGTATTCTAAAAGGTCACTGGTTTTGTCTTCTAAATCTTAATTGATTTGGCTTTTATATCACAGGAAATGTATTTAGCTTTTATGAATAATTTGTTAGAAAATGTTATTTTGCCTGCATATAGTTATAAGTGAGGTTTTGTTCTCTCAGTTCAGTATTTTCTAAAAGGTCAGCAGTCTAAACAAAACATTAAAGCTTGTACTGAGAAATATTTCCATATTATTGGCTTTTGAAAAATTTATTTTTCATGCAGTACACCTGGTCTCTACTCTAAAGCAGATGTATTTACCAGAAGTTACCCTTCTATCAAAACAAGGTAAAGTATGCCTGCATGAAGGCACTCTTTCTGGGAACCGTAAATTTGATTAACCACACAAACGAAAATATACACTAAACAGTCACATTTTCATTTTTTAAATAAGGATTTTAATATCCATAGTGTTGAGAACCATGTTTAATGCTTGAAAGAGACAAATTCAAGGTAATAAAAATATTAAATAGAAGACAACATACCTCTCAAGTATCAGCGCTTGACTGGAAAAAAAAAAAAAAAAGATTTAAGCATGAAAACATCAATTCCTTTATTTTGGGCTCCCGAAGTCAAAAGTAAGATTAGAACTATATTCAGTCTAACCACAGATTTTACTTTACTCAATGCAATAATTCATTAATAAAAACCCCACTTCAGTATTACACAACCTTTCTGTGTTTTACATTTTCCCCCATAGCTATTGAAAGTTCCAGTCTCCGTTTCAAACACGACCCACATGACAGACTTTCAGTTAATAGTTTTGCTTCTTTGGAAGAGTACTATCATGGCATTTGCTCATTTTAGCAGATAGCCTAAGGGAAAAATAAGGAAAGATACCCATCAGACCCGAAGTTGAATTTTTGACAATACTAAAGAATAAAAACCCATAAAATAAGCTGTTGGTCTTGAGATGCTGCCACTGGTTTGTGTTAGGAGGCCAACTGATGGTGTTCTGTTTCCTTGCCTCTACTGGGTTCCCTTCGGTTAGAGAAGGATCCATGTAATCGGCCAGACCAGGTGCCTTCGACTCTTCTCATTCCTCCCTCGTCTCTTCCCTGTGACTTGGACAAAAACACCCAGTTCATAATGATAAGCTGCCTGCTTCTGATGGGTAGAGGTTACATAATCAAAATACTTCCTTCCAAAGCACTCTATGGTCAAGATAAAATTTGTTTTCAGGCATTTCTCAACAAGGATACTCCTTGGGTAACAGGAGATATGTGGTAAGTGGGAAGAACTGCTTAGACTACAACTTACGGAGTATCTCAGGATTTCATCTCTTGAGTATCAGGCAGTTCTCAAGAAACTGATGTGTGTTGAGGAAGGATTCTAAAGCTGCCCATGACCCGAGAGACACCGAAGGCACCATCCCACTGCAGTTGCGTGGTTCTGCCTGGGGGCACAGAGGGGAATGAAGAGAGAAGGCGCCTCCCCACCGAGGGTAACAGGAGTCTCGGGAACACCACCACATCCTGAATGGTAGTTGAGGAACAAGACAAGCTCACAGACATGAACATCAGCTCGAGAGGACATTAAATTGATTCCCTATCTGGGTTGTGTAATGGTGAGCTACATCTAGATCTAGATTTGTTAGGAATGCCTCTGTTCATAGATTGTCACTATTAAAAATAACCGCGAGCTTGATTAGGCAAAAACAAAGGGACTATAAACATACTGTGTTTTTCTGGGTGTGCCCATGTCAGGAAATCATTTTCTCTTTGGCTCAATGAGCAACATTTTATTCAACGTTAGAGACAATAGTTACTCAGTTCCTGTGTTGTTGGAAACAGAATGGAGATTTCTGTGCATACATGGAATCTGGAGGAGATGAATATAATCCCACATACCAAGGGACAAGAAGCGGAGAAATCCAAAATTTCAACATACCCAAGCTACTTTTATAACTTTGTATACACCACAGAGCAGAGTAAAATCCTTGGGGCTCCACAAAGCTGGGAAACAGTGGGGTCTAGATCAAGTTATTGAATTATTTTACCTTGACAGAATCACTGCAAAGCAGTGGGAAACTTTTGAGGCTCTTCAATGACCAGACACAATTAGAAGTGAAATACTTTCAAGAAATAGCCTTACTTCTTTATAAAATGTAGATCAAAAAGCTCAAATTTAGAAAGGTACTCTTGGATAATTGGGTGTGATTAAGGATAGAAGCTTCAGGTAATTGTTAAATGAATGTTTTTCCATTAATCTTTAAAATCAGGATTAATCAATTGTCGTATTGCTGTATGTTGGCTGAAAATACAGAAACAATGACCCAATGATTTGAACCTTTCTCATTTGAGTTTATTAACAAATATTCCCAGTGCTTTTTGCCAGTTCCTCATTATTTTAAATACCCTCCGACTTTGCAAAATATTTTAAGATATGCTGGATCTAGTGACATTATGAAAATCTTTTTCTCCTCAAAATCTATTTGATAAGTTTTCATCTGGTTAAAAGGTCAGCCTTTTGAGAAGTAGGAATTGAGAGGGAACTTTGCGCATCTCAGCCACAGCGCTCACAGAAAGATGCCCGTCTGGGCCCAGCAAGTGCGCGTCACATGAATGACTACTGGCGTTCACAAGGGATTCGTTTTTCTTCTTCCCTTTGATTTGTATTATTTCATACATCCTGAATTTTAGGGTTTAGACTCTACAGATCGTCAGTTTCTAAGCGTGGCTCACTTAATCTGAGCTTTCGAACCTCAGATGAGCCTGGACTGAGGTTATGACTTTGTAATGACACCTGAAACTAAGCAAGCGTCCCCTGGTTTCAGTCTCATTGTTGAAGTCGTCATAACTTCAGGGCATAGGAAGCATGGGTCTGGCACATCTCAGAAATTTGACTTTTTTTGAAAGACAAGTCCACTGCGTGCACAATAATGGACACCTTGGGCCTAGCTCTTCTAGAGCTGCAAAGCCAGCAATCATCAAGAATCCCTTCTTGTGCCACGCCCCAGGTCCTAATTGTCCTTCTGCACCTTTGTCCTTAGTTTAGCAAGTTCTTCTTCTAAGCTTTTAATATGTTCCTTCAGCGTGGCCTTGTCTTGCTGGGCCTTCTGACTGGCTTGGCTTCGTGCTTCCTCAATCTTCCTTTCATACCACTTTTCCATCTGGGTAGAAACAGCCTCAAAAAAGTACTGGGTAATCTCCAGAGCTTGGGAGGCATCTCGAGTGTGAGGGGCGGTCTGCTCGCTGCCTGTTGCTGGTGGCGGCCCACAGGGGTTGCTGGGTGCTGGGTGCTGGGTCCGATGCCTTGTTTGCCCGCTTTTCCCAGACTTCCTGGTTTGGGTGCCTCTGTCTACACAGGGCCCAGCCTGCTGATCACATTTGGCTGCCTCTTTCAAGGGTAGCAAGGCTGTCTGGACCTTGACATTCCTCAGCCGGGAACCCATACAGTCTGAGGAAGACAGCTCCTGCTGTGTTCTCTGGGGAGCCGTGGGGTTGAAGGCCTTTTCCTTGGGCCTCACCACCTGAGGAGAACTGTCAGAAGCTGCTACTGGACCTGCAGTGACCACTGATTGATCCACACCTAGTTTCAGAAGGAAAACAAAACCACATTCACACAGTCCCGTGGCTCTGGGTCGGCATTTCAGAGTCCTGGTTAATCCTGTCAACCATCAGCCTTCCCAACTGCCAACCACCATGTGCAATTTCTCCTCTGCCCTCCCCACTTCCACTTCCCCCCGATGATCATTTTGACTTGTCAGGGCTTTCACGGATTAACGACACCAGTGGCATCTAAGCCAAAAAAGTTGCTGGCCTTTCCTTTAGCCAGTTAGAAAGCTTCGAAAGCTCTGGGTAATTTTGTGATTGCTAAGGATGACACAGCTCACCAAGTATCTCCAGAACAGAACTGGGTATGCATAGATGAGAATGAATCTGCCCATTCCCTAATTTCTGGGCCTTTTCCACACCATAGCCCCAGTTACTAGCTCTCTATACCCAGAGCTCCAGCCAAGTTCCATAACTAGACCTAGCATGAAAAATTTGCCCAGGATTTCCCCAATGTTATGGGCACAAAGAAGATAAAACCCCAGTTCCAGAAATGGCCTATAATAACATAATACACATGACATATCAAAATCCCTCACAGAGGCCTAATTACGAAGGTTCTAAATGTCCTCAAAATTAGCACGGAGTATAATCACTGCGGCTAATGAAAAGACACTTTGCTTGAAAGATCTCTATCTAGCACCTGGGGCTTCAATATATGAACTGCTGTTTATGGAGGTTTTACACAGTTGGACAAAGGTCAAAGGCTGATCAAGTAGAAAGCAGCTCAAGGGCCAGGGCAAGGAGCCTGCTGAGGAGACAGATGTTCATTCCTCACTCTTCATCTTTGGGACCCACTCTGACACCATCAACATTGTACCTGAAACACTGCTATCACCAGTCAACAATTCTTGATTATTCCTTTATTCAGAAATGTCTGAATACTTAAATAGGAGTACCTTATTACCGTATAGTAACTGAAAGTACAGCAGTAACCAAAGTAAGTTCTCAGCCCTATAGAATTTAGACTCCAGTGTTTTCCACAGCCCTATATCCTAGGGGCTGCCTTTGGATACAGCAGAGAACAATCTCGGGGGGTTTTACCACCTTTGGATGGAATGGCTCTCTCTGCACACGCGTTACCTGTAGAGGACTCGTAAGTAGATGGTACGGATTTGGTCCTAGAGGCCCTAGAATCTCCAGAAAGCTTCAGCTCCAGATTCTGAATCTTTAACATGCACCAGGTTTTTAATTCATCCACCAATGACATCTACAAAAACAAAAACAAAAACAAACCCGCACAAATGATTAGGTGAATTGGACATGTGGTTTATGAATGAAAGCATCAAGAGTGGACTCTTCAATTATGAAAGTTCAGGATATCATCTTGACAAGCCTAAAAGCTGTGGATTCCCTCCACTCCCACAGCCACACAGCCTTCTCTGCTGCCCTGTGTAGACCAGGATTCACCCAGCACCAAACCTGATAGTTTCTATAATCTTTGAGTGACTTAGGGCAAGAGACACCTTGAACACCCAAAGCTTCCCAAATCTTACAAATCAAGAATTTTTGGCTGTTCAGGAGCATGAACTCTCACACACTCAACAAGGACTCATTTTATGTGTGTTGTTCTTAGGTAGACGAACTCCCCAAGGGCAGGAAACAACTCTAGCTCAACAACAGAGCAATGCCTAACAAATGCACAATACATAGAAGAGATTCCAAGCAGAGACCACATCTTCCCCAGCGTATTCTATGAACGTTTCAGTCTCCACCAATTACCAGAATATTCAGCAACAAATGGACTGAACTACATGTTCTTTTCTATGCATTATATAAATGAATAAAAGGACATTAAAAAGGACATGCTACATAATACAAATGCTTTTATGGGTTCTTGGCCCCTGGGTTTCCAACGATGGGTCCAAGTCTTAACTCAGTGGAGAGGTGCAGTAAATACCCAGCTAACGACGCATCCTGGTTTTCACCTGTCGTTTCTCCCCCTCGTGCTTCTCGGTGTCTGAATGCTGCTGCAGGCGGGTCACGCACTCCGTTCTCTCCGCTGCGAGCCGCTCGACCATCAGCTTGTCCAGAACACGCATCTAGGATTCAGCGGGCAAAGAGCACAGGACTGACATGATCTAAGGATGGGGCGCGGACTCCTGACTCCTGAGACGGGGCTCTGGGGGACCAAGCAGGGGCCAGAGAGAACAGAAGCAAGCCTCCACTTCTCTTTTATCCTAGTTTCATCTAGTATTCATCGAACTCTCGGTTCTCACAATCCCTCAGCATGTTTCTGTGTTATTCAAGGCTTTTTTTCCTCATTTGTTAAAGTCCTAAGGGGTTGAAGAGACTGAACACACAGTAAATCTACAACATAAGCCAACAGACCTTGTACATAGAATTTTTATATGTTTTAGAACATTATTTCCAAAACTATTATTGAAAGGAAAAACTACTTCTAGAAGTATGCAGCTGTACCTGATCTTAATTATCCTTTCTATTAATTTTTAACACCCCACCCTTAAATGTTAGTGGCTGCCTGTGAGGCAGCAAAAGCAGCTGAATGCTCAGCGCTTTTATCCAGTGTTCTTAATGAGCCAACCCCCTTAGTGCTTCGCTGAAAGTAGTCAAAGCAAGTGTGAAGAAGGGGGGGAAATTAAAGTGTGTGTGTCAGAGAACAGATGATTGTCCCCTTTCAGTCATGCCCTCCTAGGTCCCCCCAACATCGTGACATTTCCCATAGGGCCCTAACACCCAGGAAAGCCAAACTTCCACTGCTTTGACAAGGTCCAAACAGGGGAAAGGAACTTTGTTAGCAGGGGCCAGCCCACGAGGGCTCGCTGCTGAGCTCTCTCGTCAGGGACACACATGATGCTCAAAAAACTAATAGAGCAGTAGGTTCCGGAGATGTGGTGAGCACCTTCTGTTTCGTTCCTTCAGCCCTCATGTTTTCCTGTGAGCCGCTCTCCTGTTTTCTAGGATTGGCCTACTCCCCTACCTCCTTATCCTCTGTCAAGAGCAACCGTGTTGACAGAGCTTTGTTCCAGGGCATGGCTGACTGATTCACGCAGGAGTGCCTGACTCGTGCCACACCAGGGTCCTTTACCTGTGGTTAGGAATTAGGACGAAGGTTCCACACCCCCATCTGTCACCCTCCTTGAAATGAAGCGAGGTCCTTGAGAAGATCCAGCATTTATCTAACACATTTCCTCTCTGGGCTTAGGCTAGCCGAAGTGGGTTTTATTTATAAGACAGTCTTAACTAATATATTATGGCATTAGGAAAAGATTTCTTGAAGGCGCTTTCCATGAAGTACAAATAGCAAATAAACCCAAAATGTTCTACCTCACCAACAAACAAGGAAACAAGAATTAAACAGTATTCTTAATTCGACAAAAACTTGAAAAATGGTAATATTAATGACAGCAAAAGTTTGAGACAGAGACTCAATTTATATCCTATCCTGCCTGTTGGATATAAATTCACACAACCTTTCTGTTAAGTAGATTACTAATATTTGTCAAGAGCCTTAAACATATTCTTAACTCTGGACCCAGTTATCCTAAATCTGAGCAAATAACTTGAAAAGCAAACGTTTACGCATGGGGCACCTGGGTGGCTCAGTCGTTAAGCGTCTGCCTTCGGCTCAGGTCATGATCCCAGAGTCCTGGGATTGAGTCCCACATCAGGCTCCCTGCTCAGTGGGGAGTCTGCTTCTCCCTCTCCCACTCCCCCTGCTTGTGTTCCCTCTCTCGCTGTGTCTCTCTCTGTCAAATAAATAAATAAAATCTTAAAAAAAAAAAAAAAAAGCAAACATTTACGCACATAAATGTCCATCATAGCGTTATTTATAAGAGTGAAAAACTATAAGCAACTTTAAAGTCTAATAAAAAGGAATAGTTAAATAAACTGTTGTATTAATATGCTGGACTATTATGAAGCAAAGGACATGGGAAAGTGCTCAGGACATCAAATTAGGTGAAAAAAGCTGGAAGCAAAAATATATAACTTAAGGTGACCTAACTTAAGGTTTCATCTAGTATTCATCGAACTCTAGGTTTTCACAATCCTTGAGCATATGTTTCTGTGTAGTCAAGCCTTCTTTTTCTCATTTGTTAAAGTCCTAAGGGGTTGAAGAGACTGAACACACAGTAAATCTACAACTTGAGCCAATGCAGACCTAGTATTAAGTTAACCTAAGGTGTAACTTAGGGAGGTGGGTGGGGGTTTGGGTGAAATAGGTGATGGGGATTTAGGAATGAACTCCTTGGGATGACCACTGGGTGATGTGTGAGATTGTTAAACCACTCTATAGTACACCTGAAATATAACACTGTTCACTATACTGGAGGTAAAAATAAATAAATAAACCATGTACTAGACAAAAACAAATGATATGTTTAGCTCCATATACAGAAGAGTACATTGTCTTAAATAGCACAACAAAACTCAGGATGTCGAAGACATTACTAAATTTAAACATAGTTACAAAGATGACAAGGGCTCTTCGGGTCCAAGATGGGGAGGTCGTAAGGCCCTTAATCTCCTCCACAGACCCACCAAATCTACACCTATTTATAGAGCAATTCCTCCTAAAGCCCTGGGGGATGACTGAGCAGTTTCTGTGCCACAGAAAATAAACCATATAGAGAACAGGAAGGCAGAGACATGGTACCAAAGGGACCCCCCCAACACTGAACTGTAGTGCAGAGAGTACTGAGCAAACGTGGAAAGATTTGTCTGTCCTGGTGCACAGAAGAAAAGCCTGGATGTAAAAGGGCAACTAGAATACAAAGGCACCAGAGCCCTGCCAGATGTCGGGGGAGCCGTCGGAAAGCTCTCGAGTCAGGAGGGCCGGCAAGCACCAGAGTCTCTGTTCCCCCATCACCTTGATATCGCAGATGGGAGCAGGGCCTGGGCACTCCAGGCATCCTGCCATGTCAGTGGGCCCTGCCCTAACCCACACCAGCCCGAGCTGTCCCACCAAGGCAGCCCCAGCATGGCACACACGTGGACACCCTGGTCAGGGCTCACGACAGCTCCAGCCATGTTGCCAAGGCGACACAGACGCAAAGCACCTTGGACACTCCAGGCCCACGTCGCTCCAACTCCCAGTGACTTGCCAGGGCACACTCAACACAGTGCCCTGAGACCTCCCCCGCACTCCCCTGTGGCTCCAGATGACGTGCCAGGGTACATCCCGTGAAGAGCACCCTGCAACACATCACCTTGCACCCACTTCAGCTTCCGCTGGTCTGCCAGGGCACCCTCCTCATAGAGAGCTCCGGGACATCCCTATACCCACACTTCAGCTTCAACTGACCTGCCATGAGGCCTTTGGCACAGAGAGCCCCAGGACTGCCCCAATTTGCACCCACTTCAGTTCAGGCCATGCCACTAAGCCCCAGTGCAGAGAGCCCGGAGACCACCGCCCCGCCAGGCCACACCAGCCACAGTTCTGCCAGCCAGCCAAAGTCACCAAGCATACACACTCTGCAGAGTGGATTACCATACATAAGACCATTCCTTCAAGTTTAGGATAGGTAGCTGTTTTGCCTGATTCTGCCCAAGAAACAAAAGCAGAAAGTCAAGCAAACGAGGAGACAGAGGAATATACTTCAAACAAATGAACAAAAGAAGAACTAAATGAAACGGAGGTAGCCAATCTGCCTGATAAGAGTTCAAAGTAATGGTCTTAAAGATGCTCACCAGCTGCACAGAAGAGGATGACTTCAGAACCTCAACAAAGAAACAGAAAATATAAAAAGAACCAATCAGAGAAGAATATAGTAACTAAAATGAAAAACACAATATAAGGAACCAACAGAATAGAGGATGAGGAAGAATGGATCTGGAATCTGGAAGATGAGGTAATGGAAAGCACCCAAACTGAACAAAAGAAGAAAAAATAATTTTAAAAAATAATGATAGGTGAAGGGATCTCTTTGACAACCACAAACATTTGCATTATAGGCATCCCAGAAGGAAGAGAAAGACAGAACGGAACAGAAAACTTATGTGAAGAGATAGCTAAAAACTTCCCTGCGCTGGGGGAGGAAAACAGACACCAGGTTCAGGAAGCACAGAGAGTTCTAAACAAAATGAACCCAAAGGAGATCCACACCATGACACATAATTAAAATGTCAAAGAGTAAAGATAAAGAGAATTTCAAAAGCAGCAAAAGTAACTAGTAACATTCAAGGAAACCCCAATAAGGCTATCAGCTGATTTTTTAGAAACTTTCCAGGCCAGAGGAAGTGACGTGATATATTCAAAGTACTGGAAAAAAAAAACCTACAACCAAGAATATTCTGCCCAGCAAGTTTATTATTCAGAATCGAATGAGAGATAAAGACTTTCCTAAACAAAAGCTGAAAGAATTCATCACCACTAAAACAGCCTTACAAGAAAAAAAATTTTTTAAGATTCCATTTATTTATTTGAGAGAGAGAGAGAGAGAGCGCACAAGCCAGGGGAGGGGCAGAGGGAGAGGGAGAAGCAGACTCCCTGCTGAGCAGGGAGCCCAACACGGGGCTTAATCCCAGGACACCGGGATCTTGACCTGAGCTGAAGACAGATGCTTAACCGACTGAGCCACCCAGGTGCCCCAACTTTACAAGAAATTTTAGAGATCTTTTTAAATAGTAAAAAGTCCATAATTAGAAAATTATGAAAAAAAGAGTTCATGAGTAAAAGCAACGTAAAGGTAGTAAAGCAATCACTTATAAAACTAGTATGAAGGTGGGGCGCCTGGGTGGCTCAGTTGGTTAAGCGACGGCCTTCGGCTCAGGTCATGATCCTGGAGTCCCGGGATCGAGTCCCGCATCGGGCTCCCTGCTCGGCAGGGAGTCTGCTTCTCCCTCTGACCCTCCTCCCTCTCATGCTGTCTCTCATTCTCTCTGCCTCGAATAAATAAATAAAATCTTTAAAAAAAAAAAAAAAAGAAAGATAAACACTGACATTTAAAAAAAAAAAACCTAGTATGAAGGTTAAGAGACAAAGAGGTGAAATTGTATCTTTAAAATTAGTTAAGGAAACTCAAAAGAAAGACACAAAATGACAGCATACAAAAATATGGGGGGGTCAGTAAAAATGAAGTTCTTTTTGAATGTATTCAAACTTAAGTGACAATTTTTTTTTTTTTTTTTTTTGAGAGCGAGCATGCATGTGCACATGAGTGGAGGATGGGGCAGGGAGAGAGGGGGCAGAGGGAGAGCAAGAATCAAGCAGGCTCCATGCCTGGCACAGAGCCCAACGTGGGGCTCAATCTCATGACCTGACATGATGATCTGAGTCAAAATCAAGAGAGTTGGTCACTTAACCTCCTGAGCCACCCAGGCTCCCCAAATGACCATCAATTTAACATAGACTCTCTACAATTACAAGGTTATATATGAATCTCATGGTAAACACAAACCCCAAACCTAGGATACACACACACACACACACAAAAGAAAGTGAAGCAGAACACTAAAGAAAGTCATTAATCATAAGAAAACAGAGCAAGAGAGGAACAGAGAATTACAAAACAACAACAATAAAATGGCAATAGGTACATACCTATCAATAATTAAATGTAAATGGTCTAAATGATCCAATCAAGAGACAGAGGGTGATTGAATGGATAAAAAAATAAATAAATAAGGGGCGCCTGGGTGGCTCAGTCATTAAGTGTCTGCCTTTGGCTCAGGTCATGATCCCGGGGTCCTGGGATCGAGCCCCGCATCAGGCTCCCTGCTCTGAGGGAAGCCTGCTTCTCCCTCTACCACTGCCCCTGCTTGTGTTCCCTCTCTCGCTATGTCTCTGTCAAATAAAATCAAATCTTAAAAAAAAAAAATAAGACCCATCTATTTGCTGCCTGCAAGATACTCACTTCAGACTTAAAGGCACACACAGACTAAAAGTGAAGGGATAGAAGAGATTCCATGCAAACAGAAGGGAAGTGGGTGGAGGTAGCCAGAGTAGCAATACTTATAAGAAACAGAGACTTCAAAACAAAGACTGAACAAAAGACAAAGAAGAACATTACATAATATTAAAGGGATCAATCCAACAAGAGGATTATAACAATTGTAAATACATATGCACCTAACCTCAAAGAACCTAAATACATAAAGCAAATATTAGGAGACAAAGGGAGAAATTGATAGTAATACAATAATACTAGGAGACTTTAACATCCCACTTACATCAGTGGATAGATCATTCAGATAGAAAATAAAGAAATTGCCTTTTTTTTTTTAATTTAAAGATTCTATTTATTTACCTGAGAGAGAGAGAAAAAAACGCACAAGAGCAGGGGGAGCGGCAGGCAGAGGGAGAAACTGGCTCCTGGCTGAGCAGGTAGCCCAATGCGATGCTCCATCCCAGGACCCTGGGATCATGACCTGAGCTGAAGGCAGACACTCAACCAACCAAGCCACCCAGGAAATGGTCTTTGAACAATACATTAGACCAGATGGACTTAACAGATATTTATAGAACCTTCTAAACAAAAACAGAATACACATTCAAGTGCACATGGAACATTCTTCAGAATAGATTACGTGTTAAAACAAGTCTCAATAAATGTAAGATGACTGAAATCATATCAAGCACCTTTTCTGACCATAAAAGTATGAACCTAGAAATGAAATACAAGAAAAATAACTGGAAAAAGCATAAACACATGGAGCATAAACAACATGCTACTAAACAACCAATGGGTCAACAAAGAAATCAAAGTAAAAACAAAAAATATATGGAGACAAATGAAAACGAAAACAATAGTACAGAATCTTTGGGACCAGCAAAAGGAGTTCTAAGAGGGAAATTTAGGTAATATGGGTCTACCTCAAGAAACAAACAAAATCTCAAAAAAATCTAACCTTACACCTAAAGGAACTACAAGAAAAAAAGCCCAAAGTTGGAAGAAAAGAAATATCAGAGAGAAAATAAATGAATCAGAGACTAAATAAAAATAGAAAAGATCAGTGAAACCAAGAGCTGGTTCTTTGAAAAGAAAATTGATAAACCTTTAGCCAGAATCATCAAGAAAAAAAAGAGGACCCAAATAAAAGAAATGAAAGAGGGAAGTAACAACTGGCACCACAGAAATACAAAGAATTGTAAGAGACTTCTACAAAAAATTATATGTTAACAAACTGGAAGAATGGATAAATTCCTAGAAATATACAGTTTTCCAAAACTGAATCAGGAAGAAATAGAAAATATTAACAAACCAATTACTAATAATGAAATTGAACTGGTAATAAAAAAACTCCCAAAAAATAAAAGTCCAGGACCAGATGGATTCACAGGTGAATTCTACCAAAGATATAAAGAAGATCTGAGGAGCCAGGGTGGCTCAGTCAGTTAAGTGTCTGCCTTCAGCTCAGGTCATGATCTCAGGGTCCTGGGATCAAGTCCCACATCGGGCTCCCTGCTCAGCAGAGAGCCTGCTTCTCCCTCTCCCTCTGCACCTCCCCCTGCTCATGTTCTATCTCTCTGTCTCAAATGAATAAATTAAAAAAACTTAAAAAAAACCCAGACATCAATGGAACAGAATAGAAAACCCAGAAATGGACCCTCAACTCTATGGTCAACTAATCTTTTGATAAAGCAGGAAAGAATATCCAGTGGGAAAAGGACAGTCTCTTCAACAAATGGTGTTGGGAAAATTGGACAGCCACGTGCAGAAGAATGAAGCTGGACCATTTCCTTACACCATACACAAAAATAGACTCAAAATGGATGAAAGACCTAAATGTGAGACAGGAATCCATCAAAATCCTAGAGAACACAGGCAGCAACCTCTGTGGCCTTAGCCACAGCAGCTTCTTGCCAGACACATTGCCAAAGGGAAGGGAAACAAAGGCAAAAATGAACTATTGGGACTTCATCAAGATAAAAAGCTTCTGCACAGCAAAGGAAACAGTCGACAAAACCAAAAGACAACCAACAGAATGGGAGAAGATATTTGCAAATGACATATCAGATAAAGGGTTAATATCCAAAATCTATAAAGAACTTACCAAACTCAACACCCAAAGAATAATGCAATCACGAAATGTGCAGAAGACACGAACAGACACTTCTCCAAAGAAGACATCCAAATGTCCAACAGACACATGAAAAAGTGCTCAACATTGCTCGGCATCAGGGAAATACAAATCAAAACCTCAATGAGATACCACCTCACACCAGTCAGAATGGCTAAAATTAGTAAGTCAGGAAATGACAGATGTTGGTGGGGATGCAGAGAAAGGGGAACCCTCCCAAACTGTTGGTGGGAATGCAAGCTGGGGCAGCCACTCTGGAAAACAGTATGGAGGTTCCTCAAAAAGTTGAAAATAGAGCTACCCTACGACCCAGCAATTGCACTACTAGGTCTTTACCCCAAAGATACAAATGTAGTAATAGGAAGGGGCACCTGCACCCCAATGTTTATAGCAGCAATGTCCACAATAGCCAAACTATGGAAAGAGCCTAGATGTCCATCGACAGATGAATGGATAAATAAGATGTGGTATATATATATATATATATATATATATATACACACACACACACAATGATTACTCAACCATCAGAAAAAGAAATCTTGCCATTTGCAACAACGTGGATGGAACTAGAGGGTATTATGCTAAGCAAAGTAAGTCCATCAGAGAAAGACAATTATCATATAATCTCACTTATATGTGGAATTTAAGAGACAAAATAGAGGACTGGGGGAAGGCAGGGAAGAATAAAACAAGACGAAATCAGAGAGGGAGACAAACCATAAGAGACTTAATCATAGGAAAAAACTGAGGGTTATTGGCTTGGGGGGGAGGGGGTGCGGGAATGGGATCACTGGGTGATGGGCACTGGGGAGGGCACGTGATGTAATGAGCACTGGGTGTTATAGAAGACTGATGAATCACTGACCTCTTCCTCTGAAACCAATAATACATTATATGTTAATTAACTGAATTTAAATAAAAAAAAAAAGATTTTGGGGGGGCTTGAAAGAAATCACAAAGGCAGGCCTCTTGCCTGATAGCCCGCCTGACATGCTCAGGGCAGAGGCTGCAGAATAGAAGGATGTGCTGAGGGCTCTTTGTGATTTCATTTCCTGTCAGAACACCTGGACATGAGAAGAATTCCAGGCCACTCACTGACCTGGTGCTGGGTCTTGTTCTCCATATGTCCCAGCTTTGTGTTCATTTTATCCTGAACTGACCCCAGCTCTGCTTTGATCTCCTCCACAGCTGCCTCCAACTGGTTCTCCAGCTTGTTGATTAGGGGTTCACATCGACAACCATTTATCGGTGCCTGACAGGGGAACAATAAAGGAATCAATCCACTCATCCGTTCCTTCCCCAAAATTGGTTTTGAGTACCCATCCAGTGCCGGTCAGTATGCCAGGGGGATAGAGACGATGGAGGAGGCGCAGTCATGCCTGGCCTAACTTTGGGATGTCCAGTGGGCCAAGCTTTGGGACCAAGAGGCACTGAGAAGATTCAGAGAGTCCCAATCCTTGTTTCTTTTATCCACTCTGGGGCCTCAAGATTATGCAGTCACCTAAGGATGGTGCAGAAAGCTCGGTAACTAGCCCTGCGTGCCTGGGCCTAAGCTAGGGGGTGCCATCTGCAGTTCAGGTCAGGAGGGCTGCCTGGTTTATCTTCCAAGCTCATGCCTTAAGTCAACACTGAAAGTGGATCTTCATCCCCAGGAATAGTAAGAAGGGCACAGCCTTCCTTAAGGCCTGTCCTCCTAGGCCCAGACAGGGCTCACTAGGTACCTGCATCACTCTCCCATCCTCCTAGGTCCAGACAGGGCTCATTAGGTACCTGCATCACTCTCCCGTCCTCCTAGGTCCAGACAGGGCTCATTAGGTACCTGTATCACTCTCCCGTCCTCCTAGGTCCAGACAGGGCTCACCAGGTCTCTGCATCACTCTCCCGTCCTCCTAGGCCCAGACACGGCTCACTAGGTTCCTGCATCACTCTCCCGTCCTCCTAGGCCCAGACAGGGCTCACTAGGTTCCTGCATCACTCTCCCGTCCTCCTAGGTCCAGACACGGCTCACTAGGTACCTGCATCACTCTCCCGTCCTCCTAGGCCCAGACATGGCTCACTAGGTTCCTGCATCACTCTCCCGTCCTCCTAGGTCCAGACAGGGCTCACCAGGTCCCTGCATCACTCTCCCTGTGCTCCTAGGCCCAGACAGGGCTCACTAGGTACCTGCATCACTCTCCCTGTGCTCCTAGGCCCAGACAGGGCTCACCAGGTTCCTGCATCACTCTCCCATCCTCCTAGGCCCAGACACGGCTCACTAGGTACCTGCATCACTCTCCCTGTGCTCCTAGGCCCAGACAGGGCTCACCAGGTCCCTGCATCACTCTCCCGTCCTCCTAGGCCCAGACACGGCTCACTAGGTACCTGCATCACTCTCCCGTCCTCCTAGGTCCACACAGGGTTCACCAGGTACCTGCATCACTCTCCCTGTGCTCCTAGGCCCAGACAGGGCTCACTAGGTACCTGCATCACTCTCCCGTCCTCCTAGGCCCAGACAGGGCTCACTAGGTACCTGCATCACTCTCCCTGTGCTCCTAGGCCCAGACAGGGCTCACCAGGTCCCTGCATCACTCTCCCGTCCTCCTAGGCCCAGACAGGGCTCACTAGGTACCTGCATCACTCTCCCTGTGCTCCTAGGCCCAGACAGGGCTCACCAGGTCCCTGCATCACTCTCCCGTCCTCCTAGGCCCAGAGAGGGCTCACTAGGTACCTGCATCACTGTCCCGTCCTCCTAGGCCCACACAGGGCTCACCAGGTCCCTGCATCACTCTCCCGTCCTCCTAGGCCCAGAGAGGGCTCACTAGGTACCTGCATCACTCTCCCATCCTCCTAGGCCCACACAGGGCTCACTAGGTACCTGCATCACTCTCCCTGTGCTCCTAGGCCCAGACAGGGCTCACCAGGTCCCTGCATCACTCTCCCGTCCTCCTAGGCCCAGACACGGCTCACTAGGTACCTGCATCACTCTCCCGTCCTCCTAGGTCCAGACACGGCTCACTAGGTTCCTGCATCACTCTCCCGTCCTCCTAGGCCCAGACAGGGCTCACTAGGTTCCTGCATCACTCTCCTGTCCTCCTAGGCCCAGACAGGGCTCACTAGGTTCCTGCATCACTCTCCCGTCCTCCTAGGCCCAGACACGGCTCACTAGGTACCTGCATCACTCTCCCATCCTCCTAGGCCCAGACAGGGCTCACTAGGTACCTGCATCACTCTCCCTGTGCTCCTAGGCCCAGACAGGGCTCACTAGGTACCTGCATCACTCTCCCTGTGCTCCTAGGCCCAGACAGGGCTCACTAGGTACCTGCATCACTCTCCCGTCCTTGCCCCGGTACAGTGTGTAGAGCTGGTACGCTCTGAACTCATGGGGAGGGGGCGGGGGGGAGCATCGGTGCCTGGGCCTCTTTTTAGGATGATTATGTGCATGCGCGTCCTTCTGGTGTCCAGGCTGTTGGTCTGCTGGTGGGGTGGGGTCAGAAAACGCTGACACCTGTGGGAGAGGAAGGGACAATCCCCCTGAGCACCATGACATCCGCAGGACTGACACCCAGCCCACCACTCCCATCTTATTCACGGCTCCCATCTTACTCCCGCCTTGCTCGGTCTCATGGCATTCCCCTCTCAGCAGCCCACGTCAAAAGAAATCTATCAGCACACTAACCGTGTGTTTGAAGTTAGCCAGATTTAAGTTCTGTGCTCTGGCTCCCAACCAGCAAGCCAAGCAAAGTGGCGTTCTAGCTATTGGGTATGACGCTATCCCAGGGCCCTCTGCCAACCTGTCTCCCAGCCCTCCCCTGGCTGCTTTCACAGGCCTCCTGACCTTGGGCCTTGACTTTCTCTGCCTGTTGTCCTTTGCTCTGGGCTCTGGGGAGGTGGACAGGAAATCTTCTCTGGCCTCTTCTTTTCTGGGTACAGCCTGTTCACTGCTGGGGGTGTCTCCTGCTGAGACACTTCCCTACAGAGGAAAGAAAAAAAGCCCAGAAACCAGTTCTAATTGCCCCCCTCTGCTTTTTTCTGTAATGGTGTAAAATGCTGTTTGCAAGACTACATCCATGAAAGGACCCGTGGGACTCTGAGCCAACGACAAACAGGGAACACTGCCTGGTGGTTGACATTGCACATCTTCCATTTTCCCAGTTGCTTGAATATTTGGCTTTGACTCTATTAGGTGCTAAACTAAATATAGTCTTGGGTCTAATTCTATATTCTAGAGCTTCGGGAACCTACCACAAACACTTCAGCGTTAGAGATTTTTTTTTTTTTTTTTTTGCATTTCAACAACTGCAACCACAACAAAAATACCATTCATTCTTTGAGCTTGGACCTCACAATTCATAATGGAGTACGGGAAATCTCTGAAATGAAAAAACATCACATTTCCACTCCTTATAAGAGCTTTTACAAATTAATATATACAATACACCCACAGGAACTTAATCAGAGTTACAATGCCTTAACCCTGG
The DNA here is from genome assembly GCF_029215605.1 of Mirounga angustirostris. NCBI lineage: Eukaryota > Metazoa > Chordata > Mammalia > Carnivora > Phocidae > Mirounga > Mirounga angustirostris. The sequence continues at coordinate 76,705,858 of NW_026991716.1, read as the reverse complement.
ACACGGATAAGATTTTGAAATAGAATAATGAGTACATGGTATAAAATTTTATGGACCAAAAGTTGTCTTTATATCCTAGCCTTTTTCGTCCTGGGAGAGCTGAAAGGCAGAGTTCGTTCCAAGGCTATGGTGTCTAGTCGTGCAGGCTGTCCCCATACAAGGGCACCTAGCAGAGGGAGCTGAAATGCAGCTCGGGCTCGCTTTACCGTATGTGCCCGAGCAGGGCTGGGCTGCCCAGGGGGCATCTTCTTCTCAGTTCTCACAGAGGAATCACATGGGCTAACACAGCCTCAGTCCATTCCCTAAGCAGAAAGGGAGGAAGCAACCTAGGCCAGTGGTGGTCAAACTTTAGTCCACATCAGGATCACCCACAGGGCTCGTTCAAACACAGCTTGCTGGGCCCCCTCCCGGAGTTTCTGATCCAGTAGGTCTGGGGTGAAGCCCCAGACTCTGCATATTTAACAAGGTCCCAGGTGACACAGTGGATGCCACACTTGGCAAACCACTGCCCCATACAATTAAGGGCACAGGGTCTGAGGCGGAGCTGTCCGCATGGTGGTGACAAGGCCATAGAAAGAGGGGGCTGGGAAAGACAGGCGAACAGGCAGACGATCTGAACCCTTGGAGGAGTGGAGGACAGGGAGCTGAAGAGAAAGCACAGACGACAGTTTGAAGAAGCAGTGGGAAGGAGAGACAGAGGAGGGCACGGCCACTGCCACATGAGCCCAGAAGCAGCGGCGCGCGTTTCCCACCCTCTGGAAGGGAGTGAAGTTGCGGAGGCGCGGGAGGGCTACCCCCCACCTTGCTTTGTGCCACCTCATCTCTTGGCACAGACTGAGCTCTCCTCTCTTCCTTGAGCCTCTCTCTCTTTTTCCTCAGGCTTCGCCCACGACTGAAGCGCAAGACCTGAAGGAGGCAAGAGGCATGGTTACAAACCACTGGCGTGCGCAGCATCAGTATGATGGACTCGGCCTTGGACCTGGTGCTCTGATCTAATGGAGCTTCCAGCCTAGTGGGAGAGACCAAGCGTTCACGTCAACAAGCACTTCCAGACTGTCTGCTAGGCTTCCTAGGTCCTGCGCCGGGCTCTCTAGGGACCCAGAGAGGAGAAGCACATTATCCCTGATCTCCAGTAGCTTACGGTCTAGGACGAGAACAGGCATTTATGTGCCGGGCCACGGCCACCGTATAGGTGTGTGCAGGCTGTGTATGGCTGAGCTCCAGGGAATACCACTCACAGAGACTAGGACAGGAATGGCATCCCCTGGAATGGTCAAACGTGGCAGCCCCAGGCCAGGCACAGGCTCACCATCTTGGTACATGGGATCTGAACTAGCCTATCAGATTTTCTCTTGACCAAACCGTATTCAAGGATATTTGCAGTTTGATTCAAACATTAAAGTGTGTCTGTGAACCATGGTCCCAACCATGGGACAGGAATCTCCTCCCCAGAAGGAAGCATTTGGTCTGCCCCTTCGAGTGCAGGAAGGTAGAACAGACACACGCATGTAGACATGGGGTCTGACAGCCTGATTTTGGAACCCAGTAGCAGCTAGCTGTAGAATCTTTGGGCAGCTTATTTGCCCTCTCTGTATTCTCCAGTGTAAATATGGGGAGTTAATGGAATTAACGACGACAAAGCAGGTGGCTGGTACACCCTGGACCATCAATCACTGTTAGGTGTCTTCCTCTTGCCTTGCTCCCTAGAGTACCTTGACTGGCAGAGGAAGTTTAACGAGGGTACAAATCTTTGAGCTGTCAGAAACCTTCAATCTCTGGCCCAGCTCCAGACCCTTCCCCCAGGCCCCTTCCTTCCCATTTCCAGGGGTACCCCCTTTAACTAAGGAGGTCCAGCAAGTAAAAACACCTTTTTCAAGGTCTCACAATTTCTCTGCAATAAAACATCTTGTCTTCATAGGTAGATAGTTCACCATAGCTTTCAGCTCAATGTTCAACTTTGTGTTCATTAAATTCAAGTGACACTATTATGGGACAAAACCTCTATGGGCAGCAGGTACCACCTAAATGGAGAACTCCTGACAATATCTGCCTGTGGCTGAACCAGATTTTTAAACTGTATTCTCATCCCCTAAGCCAACAGCTCTGAAAGTGTCCTGGAACCAAGGCTAAAATTACCTTCATAATATTACAACAATGTCAGCCTTTTTCGCTCTCACACTGAGTATACAGCGGTGTTTACCAGAAGCTGCACACGATACTCCAATGGATCACATGCATCTTCCTTTTAGGAAAACAGTATGGAGATTTGCAGAAATGAAAAATAATGCTACTTACTCTCCTCACACAACTTGTTTTGATAAAGTTACTTTTCACAAAAACAAGTTCATTTTGTGGTAACATAAATAGAGTTAAAAATGTTTATTCATTTAAAAACATTTCTCAAGTTGAATTTCAAATATGGTAACTATTAACAGATACAAACACAGCTTTTTATGGGCCTCTAGAATATTAAGTGTCCCTAGACCAAAAGGTCTGAAAGCCACTGTCCTAAGCCCTTTCGTAAGCTAAATTCAGACTTACTAGGAAGTCAAGTCTGATGAGGAGTGACTAGTGCCCTTTGCTCATTCAGCTTATGGACTCTAGGAACAGAACACAGCCCCAACATCAACCCCAAATTCACTTTCAGAAGCATTTGTGAACCTCATCAATCTAAAATGGGAAGGGATACTCAGAGGTCACCCAAATCATCAGAATAATTCCCTCCATAGACCATGTTATTAGCCAATGAAAATAACTTTGCATGGCTTACAGCCTTTCTCAGCGAACCATGTTGTCTACTAAATGGAAGGTCATCAATCTTTTCCAGTTCACGGAAATCAGGGTATATGGATCTTTAGAAAGTAACCTCTTAGTACTGCTGTGAGCCAGTGAAATCCATGGTCAGCTAACATCCCAAGGCAAGGAATTTCCTGTTTCACACACAGGAAGGCTAGTTCTAGAACCTCAGAACAGAAGAACGGCATGTATACAATTTTATGCACATTCCAAAGTTCCTTCTTCATGTTGAGAATAGAGTTTAGCATATATAATTACATAAAATATTCCATAAAATGTCATTTTATTTGCCATTCAAATGGGTGTGGAAAAACTGAAGTCTTTTTTTTTTTTTAATGGAAACACTAAAGGAGAATCACACAGGAAAATGGTCCACGGTAAAGCTTTTTCTCTATGAACTCAGATCCTGAGTTCTGGAAAACAAAGGGCAGGTGGGTTAAAGGCCTATAATTCTGTGTGCCTTGGGGATACTCCACCCCACAAAATTCGATGATCTTCATACAGCCAAGGACAGAGCTGGCTCTCCAAACTGCCAAACACTGAAATGCCATAGAACAGAGATGGATTCTGACCTTTATTATAGCATCCCATACTTTTTGATCTGTAAAAGACCAGCATTTTTCTATCAGGATTCATGGATGTGATTCCGTTGATGATTTGTTTGCAAATAGTCGGAAAGAGGTGGAAACTTTTTCCAAAGGACCACTTGACTTGTGTCTGTCAGGGATTCCACAGACTTCCAGACACCACTGAGAAGGACCAACTCCACGGGCAACAGGGTGATCAGTTTTCAGAAGGCAAAAATCTTCACCACTTCCAGAATCTGCTAGTTATATCAGGTAGGTTTTGAAAACAAATGAAATAAAGGCCATGCAGACCCCTGGGCTGATGGGGCTCAGGCGCAGCAGGCTGGTATCTGGAATCTTCCTCTGGCTCTCTGAGACTTTACCTTCTCACAGTTATCAGGCATAATAAGTTCGAAAACTAATCTGTTTTTGCTGTAATGTAACAGAGTACCTCCAATCAGGAAGCAAACCATATCCTTAATATTGGACATTTAGGTTAACAAAATATTGGACAGCAACAAAAAAGCAAACTGGCTTTCATTATGATGAATTATGTGAACTGCAGAACATTTTCCTACTATAGTTAGGATAAAGGGCAGGATACAAAAGGGTATGTATATTGTAGGCACAATTATGAAAATTATGTGTCTGAAAGGTAATATGAATAAAAAGTTACTTCAGGGTGCTGAAATGATGAATAGCTTATACATTATTAAATGTTAGATAATTTCTTTTTTTTTTTTTTTTTAAGATTTTATTTATTTATTTGAGACAGAGAGAATGAGAGGGAGGAGGGTCAGAGGGAGAAGCAGACTCCCCGCCGAGCAGGGAGCCCGATGCAGGACTTGATCCCGGGACTCCAGGATCATGACCTGAGCCGAAGGCAGTCGCTTAACCAACTGAGCCACCCAGGCGCCCCAAATGTTAGATAATTTCAATCTCAACTCAAATGATATCAATTTTTTAAGTTAAATGATGCTCCAAATACCATTATATTCAATAAAAAAGGAAAGAACACTATTATACTTGACTGCCTCTAATGGACATTTTACTGCCTTGTTTGCCTCGACTGGATCCCTTCCTCCCACCTTTCTCCAGGAAATGCCCCTTCCAACCACATGGTCAATGGATACAGCTATCTTCCTAAAGTGCCTGTCCTACTTGTTCAGGGCATTTGCCCCAAGCTCGCCAATCATGATCTTCTTCTGTATCATTTAAACCAGAACTTCTTCGCTGAGTACTTGGGGAGTTATAATCCACAAAGCTGGTAATGACCATGATCCAGCCACAGAGAAGAAAGGATGCCCATGTATGAAAACGAGCCCACTGAACCTTATGTCTCCGGTTCTGGTTATCTTGGAGGCCCACGTGGATTCCTGCATTTTCCACTGCCTGGTTGCAAACCCATCAATTTCTGATTTAAGTTATTTTGAATTGGCTTTAATAGATGGCCACTGGAGATTCCCAACAACTTTGCAGCCCCACATAATCAATATAATGGAAAATGCAATAAATCCTACCTGGGGAGCTTTAGTGAGGAGAAGAGCAACTTCCGGATTATTGTGGTAGCGGGCAGTCTCCAATGGAGTCTGGCCTGCCTAAGGAAAGGCACAGGGGAGGACAAGTGAGTAAAAGACACCAACCCTGCACACATCTAGCCCAACTGGGACAGCAACTCTGCACTCAGTCACACCGGCATGTAAGCAAGCTCAACAAGATATAATCACACGTAAGACCTGGCCTTGCTCTTGAGCCTCGCCCCATTTAGTGCAGGAGCCAAGTCACACCTGAGAGCATAATGATTAACAACATACAGCAAGAGAGTCCTGACCCTCTAGGAAGCAAAGCTCTGGGATACCTGCCCACCAAGGAATGCTTCCTAGAAAAGAGGAGGGAATGTAAAAGACAAGGTCACGGTGGAAGATTTCAGTTGAAGAAACACAAAGGATCATAAAATCCAGCCAAGCAATGAATTTTCCCTGGAGGACACTTGGAAGATCAGGCCCCAGCCAGTCTCAGGACCTGGATTGTAAAGAACAATTAGGAAGCTCTGGCCATATCGGAGGCTCTAGGGAGATAAAGGCAAAAAGTAGGAGTTGCTAACAGTGGGACTCAAAAGAAGGGAAAGGCCATCATGGGACAGGTACGATGATGCACCACACAATATAGGTAGGAGAGCTGTGAGGAGGAAGAGGTGGAGGAGGAAGCTGGAGACTAGATACAGGAGCCTTTTGCCAACTCCAACACTCCCCAACTCTCTACACAACTGTTCTGTCCCCAGCCCCTGAGTCTGGGCTACTTCAGGAGGGCAGAGACCACAGGTCAGCCTCAAGGAAGAAAGGGTGCCTGAGCTGGTGCCTGCCATAGAACCTAGGAGAGGGAATAGGGTGGGGTGGGATATTGAGAGAGAGAGAGAGAGAGAGAGAGAGAGGGAAAGAATAAGGTGATTTTGGAGAGAGAAGAGAGTTTTGAGGATGATTAATCTGACGGTCATGTGGCCACTTTTCTGAGTAGCCTGTTCGTTTACAGGGCAGGAACTCACTTTCCGTAACATCCACTTGTCAGTTTACTTAGACACCCACGACCTTCCCTTTACTGGCAGGATGTGCTCACTTCATCTAAGAGTCTAAGGATAAAGCCTTAGGGTTCATCAACTCATGGGGCTGCTAGGAGCAAGGGTTAGCTCAAGTCCACCTCTGGGGTCCTCAGCTTTAACAGAACCCCAGCTCTTACAGAGTAAGGCTGCGGGGGCTTTGTGCCCTTTGCAGAATAAGACTGGGTGAGGCTATGTGCCCTGCAGGAAGTGAGGTAGTAACAACACACTCCATTCTGGGAAGGGGTGGGAATGATTTTTAGAAACACTGTTGCAACTTAACTTACATTATTAACAATGGTCCCATCTGCTCCAGCTTCCAGTAAGATTTTAACCACCTTCTTGTGATTTAGGGCGGCAGCAACATGAAGCGCTGTGTCTCCAGCCTGAAATTAATCAGAAGAGAGGCTGCTAAACTCCATCTGATTATGGCATACAGCCCTCCGGATTTTCATCCCATGGCCTGGTGGTGGCTATTCAAATTAGGATTTGCCTTAGACTGATAGGGGGCCCTTTGCTCAAGTGTTACGTGGTTCTCTTTAAAGAGATCTCTTTAAAATGACCTACGTACAAAGATCACACTCCTTTCTGACTAAGGATACTAGAAATCACAGGATTAAGTAAAGGGGGCAAAGTAAGGTTGGGCTGGGGTTGTTGAGAATGGGGAGACCTGAAGCCTTACACCGAATTAGATAATGGGCACACAGCCATCACAGAGCTCTGTACCACGTCCCTCTGCCCAGGCAGAGGACCCCTTGGTTTCTGAGTACTAGAATGAGCAGAAGCTGCAAGAAAATGGCTACTTCTGCAAGCACCAGGGGGGATCCCAGCCCTGCAGCACCCATGGGAATGTAAGGGGCCCCCTGGGAATCACTTTGCAGGCTCAGGGTGTTCGTTTGGGTGGAATCACTGAAAAAAAAAAGTGTTCACTTAAGACCAGCTGTTTTCAACCTCTTACCGAATAGCCTATTAAATAAAGCTCATATTTTCTTTCTACAAAAAATGTTCAGACAATCAACTATGAAAGGAGGCTATGGATAACTGCAGCTTGGTGGGCCAATTCCCAATGTGAACATTTGTATTTCCCAAAGCAGAAGGATATAAATAAATCAGGCAAATACAGATGTGAAATCCATTCTCTCCCATTGGGTGATCAGGTAAAGCTCCGGATGACGTGTTTTCCTGGGCAGCATGAAAATCCAGTTGTCCCAGGGCCCTCGTCCCCCAAGGGTAGCCAGGGAAGTTTTAGTTCACTGCTGAGTCACTTAGCTGCGTGTGTTAGGGATGCTCTGCAGCAGGAGTTTCCAACCTTGGCTGCAAATTGGGATCAGCTGGGGAGCTTTAAGAACTATTAACACCCGGGTTCCTCCCCCAGGCACTGATTTAATTGTTCTGAAGTGTAGGTTGGGCATGGGGATTTCTCAAAGCTCTCAGGTGACTGAAAAACATCCTGCCAAAGTTGAGAAACATAGGTTCGTGGGGGCTGGGTAAAGGTAATCTGATGAGCGAGAATCCGCTGGAAGCCTGGAGAAGGACAGGATCAGGTATTCAGCTAGGCCAGTGGTTCTCAATCCTGTCTGCACACTTAGGTCAAGAGCTTTCTAAAAATCCCATTACCTGGATTCTGGTCATTTAAACTGGGGTAGAATTCAGCAATGGTATTTATAATCTCCCTGCTGATTCTTAATATGCAGCAGGAGTCAGAAACCACTGTTATGGGGCACCGTCGATCTGAATAATGATCTGTTTTTAAAATTTCAGATATATGCACCCAAACTCAGAAAAGCCAAACAATGTATCACTTAGGTATCAATAAATACCAAGACATTTAAAAACTTTAAACTACTGAAAATCATGCACATTTCTATGGAACGCTGTAATAATCACAGCTTTATTGCAAACCCCCAGTACACAGATGCAGATCACATACCCAGTTTTACAGAGACCAGAGACTCCATCAGCTCAAAGTGGCAGTGCAAGGAACAGAACTCATGGAGTCAGGAGACACCTAATTCCCTTGCCCATTTATTAAGCCACGTTCCTCTTTGTGGGTTTCCTCTGTGAAAGCATTACAACAAGCAAAACCTGCCCCAACATCTTCAGAAAATGTTCAATATGCAAATGTGGAGCTATGAACTGGAATGAGAAGAGCAGGCTCTGTCCAGGAGGCCAGATAAACCAGGACCACAGGAACTCAGTGGAACACTCATGCAAAGGCCAGCACTGGCCTTGTCCCAGCCTGGAGGCCCCCAGCAGTCTTTGTCCCCATTTGTGGTAACACACCTGCCAGCCTTGTGGGAATGGGGCCCGGTAGCCATGGGGAGGACACATGCACTGACCTGGTTCTTTTCATGGACAGAACAGAAAGCACTGAGGAGGAGCTTAATGATGGACAAGTGATTATAGCGTGCGGCAACGTGCAAACAGGTATCGCCTGCCTGCGGACAGAAATCAAACTCTGAGCACAATCTGAGCAGTTACATAAATAAATAAATAATAAATAAAGATTAAAAAACTGGCAGACTAGTGTATGTTCTTTAGAGGTTATCAGCCTGAACTGGAAGCATCCCCTTTCCCGTGGACGCCCGACTGCAAGCCCCACAGCTCTGTGCTGTTCTCTGCGGCTCCACCGGCTTTCTCCGAGCGGACTCTCCGCTTTCAGGTTTCAGACGCTGGGCGCCCGCTCCCCACGAGGCCTTCACCGGAGCTAAGGCAGGCTCTGCTTACCCAGCACTTGCTAGGAACCCACTCACCACAGCCTCTCCTACAGCCCAAAGGCTCTGGAGTATACCGAATTAAGACCAACAGCACTGCTTTGGAAACGAGCCCTTTTCCATCATGGATTTGTCACGGCACAAAGGTCAGCGCGGCAGGGACAGCCGTCAGATTTTAAGATCACCTGTGTTCTAAAAAAAATTCAAGCTGCATCTCATTTTAGTAGGACCCCAATATTTCAGGCAGGGCGGGGCAGAACAGTCTGGGGAGCTGATGAGGAGGCAATCACTGGCGTAAGACAGAGCATTCAGGAAAAAACTCAGGATCAAGATCTTCCTTAGTGGGCACGGGCTAACCCGCTCCCAGAGAGAACAAAACTGGAGACAAAGTCAGGACACTGCAGTGTTTTCTTGATGTTTTCATTCAAACTTTGTCTAGAGATGGCCGCCACCCAGCATGACCTTCTCCCCTGGATTAAGACGGAGCCAAGCTCAAAGCCCAAGTTCAGGGCATTCTAAGACTCACTTTAGAGGAGTCTGCCCTCAGTGAGGGAGACCTCAGTGAAGGCTCTTTTTCGAGAGGAGCCCCAGCCAGAGTCTCTAGTCGAGGGATGAGGCACGGGACTTACAAAGGAAACACCGCTGCTTGTGGAGGGAGGGGGCATGCCCACGTGACCTCCAAAGTCAGGCATCCTCTAAGAACTACTGACCCATCGGCTCATCTCAAGGGCACCTCAGTAACCAATTTGTAGACACAGGCATCAGAGGATCTCCCCTGGACGGCATCGTCTGCCATTTGCTAACTGCACAACACTACGTGGGCAGAGGTTTCCTGGACTCATTTGCCAGCACATGCTATGCAAAATGTTGAAACAAACCCAGGCTGAGGAGCGAGGGGGAAAGGATGGGAGAAGAGCAGTGTTTGAATCTTTTGAGTCCTCTTCTCCTGCCCCTGGCCGACCCCTTAAGGCATAGCAAAAAAAAATAAATACTTTATAGATAGTCCCCAAACACTTTTCCCATTTTCAGTTTCATTTTCTAGGTGTTAATACTCAAGTATGCTTTCAGGGTTACTTTCCAAGGTGACACAGGAGAGCGCGAGAGAAGCCGGATTTGTTCACCCACATTATTTTTGAGGTCGGCCCGGGACCCGCCCAGCAGGAGGATGCGAGTGCTCTGGGAGTGGCTGTTCTGGCAGGCCAGGTGCAGAGCGGTGTTCCCCGCCTTGGAGAGAGGCAAGAGAAGGGAGGACACGTTAGCAACATGCTTCTCGGCCGGTCTGCATGGGGCAGGCTTTGCAGGGGGCTGATAGACACTTGCAAGAAAAAAAAAGTCAATGCTCACATTCTCTGCTTCCTGACTGCTGGCCCCAGCAGAGGGGTTTCAGTGGCAAGAACAGTTAATGTGGAATCCAGACAGGCGCAAGAGTCCTATCAGCCACAAAACCTTGGCTCTGCCACTTCCTAGCTGAAAGTCACTGGTCAAGACTCTTAATATGCTCAGTCTGGAATTCCTTACCTGTAAAATGGAGTGTGACCCCTACTTCCTGAGGCTGTGAGGATTAATTCGGAGTGCCTGTGAGAGAGTATTTACTTAATGGCAAAATGCTGTGTGCGTGCAGTACGTTGCACTCCTTTTGGAAAGGACCGCATCCTTCCTGCCCAACGCAGATAACAGCTGTGACTACAATACACCACTGGAGTAAAGGCAAAAGAGGCCACTTCCTGTGAGTGCAGATAACTGAGATTTAACTTATACGCCTTTGGAAACCTTCCATTCTTGTGTTTTCCTTGAAACATCAAAATCTGAACTATGAACAAAGGTATGCACACTGCAGGCAATACGATTACGTCCACCACTTACCATACAGATGGAGACCCTCTTGCTTTTTGGGCTCCACCACCAATGTGCCATTTCACAGTGACAACCAAGGGTCAGAATCACGTCCATGGCAATGTTACAGAAAGAATTCATGACATAAACAACTTTTTAAAACCGTGCACACGGTGCCTGCAAGGCTGCTGATAAAAGTAACAACAAAAGCAGACAGCACAAGAGGAGATGTGGTGTTAGTCTGAGAGAGCCTAGGAGCATACAGGAGGTTAAGTCTGTAAGCTCAGTGATTGGTGGGCTGAGCTAAAAAGCTGGGTCAGGACTGCAACTGTGTGGGCTCAGAGCTATTTCACTGCCTGCTTACAGCTTTTCCTCGCCCCGGATCTGGATCCCATGGCACTGTCTGCCCATACTCATGGATGTTCTATTTCTCACCTCTTGAAAAGAGCAATGAGTTTTATTAAAAAAAAAAACCACACAGAGGAAAACTGGATGTCGCTGGTTCACTTACCTCCCCTCTCATACCCTTAGCTCTAGGCAGCCTGGGTAGAATCTTTCTTCCTTACTGCTCCCTCCAAGGAACCTGAAGGTTATAGGCCTGAGCGCTTAGTGAGCTAGGAGGTTATCAACCTTCCACTGCACCAAAGAATCACCTGAGGGAGCTTTTAAGACTACTGGTGTTCAGCTGCAACCCTTCTAGGGACTCTTGATTTACTCAGCCTGGGGGTGGAGTCTGGGTAGTTCAGGTCTCAGCACCAAAAGTCCCAAACTCCAGGAAACCCCTCGGCCCAGGGAAAACTGGGACAGCCTGTCACCTGAGGCCCAGTCATCAGGTGAGTTTGTCGCCCCCCACTTTTGTTTTTGTTTATAGTTTTCCAGGAGATTTTAGAGCACAAACAGGTAGAGAGCCACCGCTAGCTTAGCTCTCAAAAACAGAGGATCGGCCCACGTTTTAAACACTCCGTCTTCTGTGCAAGGGCTCAGCGCCTGGCTTGGTGTAATTCTTACTGCCCTGGCAGTAGGTTGTCTTAAAGGTGTTGGTTTCATGGGAGTTATTAAATGTGTTGAATAAATGGGGAAATAAAAGGATTCTGATGGTTCTGGAACTATACACCAAACATTGCTTTGCTAATAAGAAAATATCAATTATGCTGAAAAACATTTGGATCAAGAAAATCAAAAACTGTGGATTAGAATACACAAATGATGGTATGTTCATACACTGGACTCTTACTTGGCAATAAAAAGGAATGAACTAATCTCACATGTAACAACATGGAGGACTCTCAAAAACATGAAGGGAAAGAAGTTAGGCACGAAATGCTGCATACTCTTTGATTCCATTTACATGATGCTCTGGGAAAGGCAAAGCAGATCCGTGGTTGCCAGGAGCTGGGAGTGGTGGGTGGGTGGGTGGGAGACTGCCACTCAGGGGCACAAAGGAAGTCTCTGGGGCGATGGAAACATTCTATATCTTGATTGTGCAGGCGGTTACACAACTATATACATTTGTCAAAACTCATACAACAACATACCTAAGAAGGCTGAACTTTATTGTATATGGATTATACCTTACAAGCTGACATTTAGAAAATGTGACCTAGGAGATATGCGTAGCAGGCATTTTTCCATCCTGAGTAATGAGTACTTATTTCCCAGACAGGGGTTGAAATACTCACTGGGTAAGTTCTTATACAACAGAATGTTCTTATACAACAGAATATCATCCAACCTCAAAAAAAGAAAGAAATTCTATCATTTGTGCCATGCATGACCCTAGAGCACACTTGTTAAATAAAATAAGCCAGACAGAGAAATACTGTATGGTATCACTTACACGTGGAAGGTGGGGAAAATAGGGAGAGGTTGGTAAAAGGGTACAAAGTTTCAGTTACAAGTATCCTCTAACATACAACATGGTGACTATAGTTGATAAATTGTATACAAAGAATAGAACTGAATGTTTACATCAAAAATTTTTTAGAAAGTGTAAACATGTGAGGTGAGGGGGGTGTTCATTAATCCGATGGGGGCAATCCTGTCACAACGTATACATATATCAAGTCGTCACTTTGTACATTTTAAATATCTTACAATTTTATTTGTCAGTTATACCTCAGTAAAGGTGGGGGCAGAGGGGAGGGCCTTTTTAGAGACTTTGCCAGAGGATGTGGCTGGTGCACAACGTAGAAGTCCTTTTCCGGGATAGCCCCTACCTTTGCTTCTGACAGTCTCTGCTGTTCTATCTAGAGAGACCTTGTGGCTTTCCACAACACCTTCGGGGCCCCATACAGGATAGGAAGCAGTGTGGTGGAGCAGACGGACTCAGGCTAGTTTATGGCCCTACCTGTGTGTCTTTGTTGAGACTACTGGCTCCCAGCTCAGGCTTCCCTATCCATTAACTGGGAACCACCTACTTCTCAGAGTTCCAGGATCTAAGATACAACATGGGTCCACCTACAACTCATGTTCCAGACAATATACCACTTTGAAGAAATGAAGCAGCCACCAGTTTGCAGTGACTCAGGCATTACTGGAGATACCATGATGCATGGCTTGCTTCTTTTCCTCCAGTTTTTGTCCCATGAGGGAACCATGAGAAACATTTATTTTTTTTTTTAAGATTTTATTTATTTATTTGACAGAGAGAGGCACAGCTAGAGAGGGAACACAAGCAGGGGGGAGTGGGAGAGGGAGAAGCAGGCTTCCCACGGAGCAGGGAGCCTGACGCGGGACTCGATCCCAGGACCCTGAGATCATGACCTGAGCCGAAGGCAGACGCTTAACGACTGAGCCACCCAGGCGCCCCCATGAGAAATATTTAACCAGTAAATGATAGCACAAAGCTGTGTGAAGTGCCAAGGGAGCTCTGCAGGAAAGAGCCTGATGGGCCTTTGGAGAGGGAGAGGCCACTGCCCTGGGAGCCGGGGTTGGAAGTCTATGGGCGGATAGGAGAAGCAGGCTTCCCCAAAGGGAGTGGGCAACGGGAAGGATGATGAGCCCCCTCTGGTAGCACACGAGGCACATACTGGGAAAGGCTCAGGGAAGAGGCTGCAGACAGACTGAGGCCACTCCAGGGAGGCCCAAGACAGTGTCAGGCTGGGGAGCTTTCCTGGAAGGTTTCTGAGCAGAGAAGGAGCAGGATGAAGAAGGGACTAAGCAAGCTGGCCAATCTGCTGTGAGGTTTCTGCAGTAATCCAGAGATGCATTCATTAATAATGAGCACAGAAGGAGGGGATGTGACTGGAGGGGAGATAGGAAAATGCGGGCAAAGAGGTGCTGCTGGCTTCTCCCCGTCTCCAGGAGGACGGGGCTGCTTGCCGAACCACACCCGGATAAACCAATGGGAAAGCGGTGAGAGCCAGGAGAATTCAGAGGAAGTCAAAGCCACTCTAGTAGTTTCTCTTGCTCACCATGGAGATAATGTTTCATTTCCCCTGGTCCCCCGAGCTCTCGCTTCACTCAGTGAGGAGGCTCACACAGGGACGACAGCCTGCAGCCATCCCCACCTGTGAACAGAGAGTTCTAGCACCTGTTGGGCCTCACCTTGTTCTTGGCAAGCACGTTGGCTCCTGCTTTAACGAGCAGTTTGGCTGACTGGCTAAAACCGTGCCAGGACGCTTCGTGTAGGGCTGTATTCCCGTCCTAAGGAACACATACGGAGACAAAGCACATTACCCAAGACCTAATCCATCTCATTAGAATCGATACATCACAGTGTATTTCTAGGGTACGCATCATAGGTCCTTTCTCAATGGGGGCTTCTCACAGGAACCACAGAGCCCAGAAAATGATTTCAGGGGCTAGTTTCTCCATTCTCCCAGAAATGGTACATAACAAGTACCATTTTATTTTTTTACAATTTTTGGCAGGGAGGGGCAGAGGAAGAGGGGGAGAGAGAATTTTAAGCAGCCTCCACCCCCAGCATGGAGCCCAACTCAGGGCTCAATCCCATGACCCCGAGATCATGACCTGAGCTGAAATCATATTGGATGCTTAAACTACTGAGCCACCCAGGCACCCCAGCAAGTACCATTTTAGATTGATGATGTACAATAGATGCCTTAAGGCATTAGGGCTTAAATCTCTCCAGGAACCCCGGTTGAGAAAGGCTCATCCATAGTCACATTTAACAGAAAACAACATCGAGATGATGTTCATTCCTTCCCACCTCCATCACCCCTGGGGTCTGCTCTGCTCTGCTCCTGGCCCCAGAGAGAACCCTGAAAAGATCAGGCAAATGAAGAGTCCAGCTTCATAAGCTGCCGGGCCCAAGGGCTGGATAGGCAGATTCCTCCTCTCTTTTTCTTCCCCCAATTTAATCTCACCCAGTTTAATCCAAAGTCTCAGGGACCGAAACAAATAAGCAGACACTGAGACAACAGTGACTTGTAAAGAAGATAAACAAGTGTCCTCAGTATGTGGCTTTTTAAATAAAAACCAACCAATTAACACACACAGCTGGCATTTGCTTAACTTCCTACAACAGAAATATTAAGTGCAGTGAAGTGAGTGGGGCGGGGCTGAGAGGGCTGGGGTTATAGGGAGGGAGAAGCATGCAGAGGAGAGGTGGAGAGACCGCGCGTGTGCTGTTCCAGGTCAGAGTGCGGAGCAGGCCTGGGGGCAGGGCAGGGCACGTCCAGGCGCTGGCTTTGGCTCTTCTTCGTCCATACCACGAGACTGGCTGAATGGCACTGACACCCACAAGGAGGAGGCTAGGTAGGGTCTGAAAGGCCTGGGAATGGGGTGGTGCTGGGAATGGTAGTGGCCATATTTGGGCTGGCCCGGGGGACTGACTGCACACAGCAGGAAGCAGAAGGAAAAGTGACTGGATGGGGACACTTGTGAGGGGGCTTCTGGCATGCTGCTAATGATCTGCTGCTTGATCTGGGGGCTCACAAAGATGTGCTCAGTTAGTGAAAACTCACTGAACTGCATGCTTATAATTTGCACATTTTTCTGTATGTATGGGACGCTTGAGTTAAAAAGTTGTCTAAAAAAGTAAACACAGGCCGAACTGCACTTAATTACAAAGTTCCCTGCTTTAAGATTAACGATTTAAAAGCAACGATTAATATAAAATATATCATTGGGATTTCTTAAAGAATTGATTTTGCTCATTTTTTCCCTCCCAATATATTTCAAATTAATTCTAATTTTTTTGTAAAGAAAAGTGAGCAAGTTAATTTGAGTCCAGGGCACATCCTTTCCCCATCCAGGCCTCCACAGGTCATTATTTCTAGAATTTTTTTCTTTACCACTTATATTTATGTGGTTGCCTGCTGCTGCCACAGAACAGGGGGAAGGATTAAAAAAAATACAATTTGTTGGGATATTAGATACTATTTCAAAAGAAAGTTGGGCTGATTTTATCATGTTAAAGCTGATTTTATCATGAGTGATAGGACTCAGGAATGATAACATTGAACAGTCACAAGCTCCCGAAGCAGGGTGCTCAGGCGGATATGTCCCACGTCACCTTGTCTTGGCGGTCCAGAGCACAGCCCTCCTGGATGAGCGCCGCAATGACATCTGTGTTCCCCACCACTGTGGCCCGGTGCAAGGCGGTCTGATCCCCCTGCAGAGTGACGTGGAGGCGGGAACATCAGTCAGCTCTCCCAGCCCTACCCTGCAGCACTCACTGCGCTACTCTGACACAGGGACATCTCCTGTCCTCAATCGGAGCAGACCGGCCACCATGCCAGGCAGAGCTCTTTTGTTCCCAAACTCAGTAGGAACCTTAAACCGACCACAGAACGACTTCAGAGCTGACATCAGAATGAGGGTCAGACACTCACCTGCCACCCCGAGGAATGGCAGTATTCAGAGATTATGACTGTCACATCTGGAAAGTGGGTCTGAGAGCTAGGCTGTGTGTGCTATGCAGTTAAACCAGCAATCTTTACTCCCTACTGAGTCCTCTAGTTGCCTGTTCTCTTTCAGAGGAATCACTATCCGGCTAAGTCAGCTAGCAACACTCAACGATTTGACGACGGGTGTATATTTGTTGATTGACTTATATGGGCTGAGGGCAATGTAGAGGTTTATGCCATGTCATCTGAGGACTCCAGGGACTATCACTGCATAAGTCTATGAAGCCTATTCTGATATTTCATGTCAGCATCCTCACTGATTTATGCTGCATTTTCTTTATGATCAGATGCTGGGGATTGCTGATCTTCTCATTCTCCATCAGGGCACCAAAGGGAACTTGACTCTTTCCCCTAGTTGCAATTGAGAGAAAGTAAGATGGTCAAGATAAGAGAGAGTTCTGAAGTCTCTAAGAGCACATCTCATCTCTGACATGTACTCAGGAAATCAAGTCGAAACAAATTAAGTCTAGCCTGGGATCCAAACTGAAATGGGGAGATAGGTGAGCAGTGTGGAAAACTTCTGGTAGGAAGGGAGAGGTGCAGGGCAAGGGGGACAGGAGATGTGAATCTTGCACAGTCTTGGGAGACACCTGTCATTTCACTGGGCCTCTGTTTCTTTACCTGTAAAGGAGGGGTGGATGCTCCCTAAGTTCTGTCCCTTCCCTTCTTGGGTTCTATGCTTTGGTTGGTAAGAGTTCTGCATAAAGATGTTCTGGTGGGGCACCAGAGGGGCAAACGACACACCCTGGCGCATCCCTCATCTTTAGCCCAAGAGAGGAAAAAGAGACTGTTATAAGACAAAAAATATGGAGATTTTTTTAAGGGGGATACACTGCTACCTATGAATCGCCTTAATGAAGTACTGATTCTACTTACTAAACATGCTGGAATCTAGAACAAACAACAATGCACATTAAAATCACTTAATCCAAACAGAAATTCTGGAGATGGATGGTCATAATGGTTGTTCAACAATGCAAATGTACTTAATGCCACTGAACTGTACAGTTAAAAATGGTTAAAAAAATGGTAAATTTTATGTTATATGCATTTTATCACAATAAACAATGCTATTTAAAACTCAAATTCACTTTCTTAAAATTAAAGAAAACAAAAAACCTCCCTTTAAAAATCCATGAGGGGAAGTGATTTTTATTTTCTTCCTTATATTTTTAAATAGTTTCCTACTTTTTATATTTAACAAATATAATCTTAGCCACAGGAAAAACTCCTATTTATTAAAAGTCTAAGCTGTAACAATATACCAATAATGGGATTGTCCACGTCTCAATCTTTTCTCACTGTTCATGTGTAGAATGTAAGGGATTTCCACAGTGATGGGTCAGCACATCCAGCTCCAGTATTATAATTGATTCACTGCCCACAGCATTTCTATCATGAATCCTCCCCGTTGGCATCATAAGCCATTGTTCCCATTAGACATTAGGTTTAGACTGGGTTTTCTCTTGTCCACCTTCCCAGAGACCCCTTACTCAAAGAGAACCCTTTCTGCACACCTGCAGTCACAAGAGGAATGTGGCCACTGGATGGGCGGGTGCAGGAGGCACGTCAAGCCATTACACATTCATCTCAAACATCCTAGGAAGTGTTTCCAGATGACATACACTATGTCCAAACAAGTCATCCTATGAGAAACTGCCCAAGTCTTAACTTTTAAAAATTTCTATAAGAATTCCCACGATTGCCATTTCCCCATTAGAATGGTGACAGGTTTTCCCAAAATGGGCCTGAAGTGCAATTTATGACCTGATGTGAAAGATGGCGCTCTGGTCTCGGCAAGAAGGGAAGACTGCAGCTCATTCTCTAGGGGTAAACACTGATGGGGCTTTAATTCCCACAGACTGCCAGCACTCAGAACAGCACTCCTTGGACTGATGACAACAACCCTGACACAGAACAGAACTTAACCACTCGATCTGTGTTGTGCACAAAGCCCGGAACTCATGGGTCGTGTTGGTCACTCTTCTGTCTGAGTCCTCGCATGAGGGGCCTTGGCTGGTTAGAGCACAGTCTAGCCTAAGCCTTGCTGCAGGTCAAGTGTTTTATCAGGTTTCACAAGCTACCCCTAAATCACGAGTTCAAGCAGCTTTGGAGCCAGAACATCACTATTATTTATTACTTGCTCTCGGCATGAATCATCTGTTTTTGCTTCCCTACAGAGGTCTTTTCCTTTGTGAAACTCTAGCTCAACGAAAGAAGCTAAATCTAACTTTTGGTTTAGCCTTTAAAAGTAAATTTCCAGACGGATTAACAAGACTCAAGGAGATCTAACAACCTGGTGAGACTACAGTGAGAACACAAACTGTCCTAAGCCACTGCGACAGGTGTCTCTTGCAGAGACCTTTTAGGGGCACTGCCTGTCTCCAGACCACCACTTCCCCTCCATCTTCACTGCCCTCAGAGGTCTCACTCCGAGCCCGGGTCCTGGCCTCCTCAGTCAGATAAACACTGCTGAGAAGGCCAACATCAGCCTTTCCCCACTGCAAGTGGCTGTCCTTGAGCCGTGCCATTAGCTTTGCGAACACTGAATGGGACAGTTCTAGAGGACTGAGGAAGACAATTTCTCTGGCTTATAAACACCAGCCACTCCAAAGTTACCAAGATGAGAGTTGAAGGCCACTCAGACATAAAACACATAAGCAAAGGGCCAGCCTGGGCTCTCTATCTCAGGGCTAATCTTCCCCAGAACACAACCCAATGGAGCACCTGAGACCCTCAACTGAAACAGGGCCAGTTACCTGGAAATCAACTTTCCCCCTATAAAATGTACTGTGGAAACATTTCCTCTTTTTATTTTTTTTTTTAATATTTATTTGACAGAGAGATAGAGAGCACAAGTAGTCAGACCGGCAGGCAGAGGGAGAGTGAGAAGCAGGCTCCCCGCTGAGTAGGGAGCCCGACACAGGGCTCGATCCCAGGACTCTGGGATCATGACCTGAGCCGAAGGCAGACACCCAACCAACTGAGCCACCCAGGCGCCCTGAAACATTTCCTCTTTGAAATAGGACACAGAAAACAACAAAATGTGTCCTCAATACATACGTATTAGCAGACCCAGGCAGCAACTTTGACATAATCCTTATTTCTGTATTATCTAAATACACCATGAAATTCTGAAACTTTGAAAAAAAAAATGCTGCAAAAGGTATGACACTCTTAACAGCATTCGATAGTTGTTTGTTCAGTAAGTATTTATTGACCCTCTACTATACTCCAAGTGGCATCTAATTCTCATTTTATTGATTAAAAAAAAACAACAACAGCTAAGGCTCAGTGCTGTTCAGTGCCTCGCCAAGGATAACCAGCTAATTCGGGGTAGTGTGGTTAGGCCCGAATTCAAACTGTCAAGGCTCTTTGCACTTAACTCCAAGCTGTTTCCACCCTGTGAAATCAATGAACCTCAGTCTGGCAGTCCTTAAAAAAGATCAGCTGCCTCTTGATGGCATCCCCTAGCTGAGTGCTTTAGCACAATGCCATGGCCACTACAGACACCCAAAAAGTATCTGTGGAATGATTAACTACAAAAATGCAAAAGGAAAAACACCGCAGCTGGAAACGCGGAGAGCCAGCCACCTTGCAGTTTGGCACTTTGGTTTGGAACATGCTGACCTGTTTGCAAAGTGCATGAACTGCCAAGCTCTCAATTTTTCTGACTTCAGTGTTTCTCACGTATGGAATCTAAGGAGTTTGGAACCTCTGAGGTCTCCATCTTTGTTGCGAAATACTTTTAGCGTTCTCTCCTACATGGTGAGAAAGAGTGGGCGCAATGCACGCGGATGCCGAAGCTAAGCTCATGGAAGAAACCCGAGTCCCGCTAAGGCGGAACACGTCCCTCTTCAGGAGGAATCTCTCCCAGGTGGCACAGACATGTTGCAAGGAAGCCCAACGGCGCAGGTGTGCAAAGCAAGTTGCTGACCTCTTTTTCTCTCTCTGATCTTCTAGGGTTCTTGCTAGCCTTTCTTCTCTGGTTTTTCTTATTTTTCTCTTCCTTTGTGGCTTTTATCATGGCCACGGGGTCCTGGACTATTTCTGAAGTAGGGGCCGTGTGGTTGCTCATGGACCAATCAGAGATGGCATCAGAGCTCCAATGTGAGTTGACAGGATTGGCCGGAAGCAAGAGGGAATTTTCTCTTGGAGTTTCATATTCTAAAGAACTGGTTTCCACAGGCTGAAATTCATAATAATCCCATTCCAGGCCACTGGAGGTCATTCTTCAACTAATTCTCAGTCCTTACCATGACATAAGGAATGTATCTGTAGAATATGAAGTTAGGAGTAAATTCTTCACAGCATTAACATTCTCTATTTCTACCCATCATCCAAGACAGGTAACTTCTGAACTGATTTTTTTCCAATAATTAACGTCCCAGCTTCTTTAAAAAAAACACCCATAGTTTTCTTCTTCGAATTCTTGCATAAATTTCAAAGCTGATCACCAACAGGCACAATAAATATGTAGAAGAGAGACATGAACAATATTCTGGCAAATGGATTGCTTCAGAACTAGTGAAGATCAATTCTACCTTCTCCTTTCTCAACCATTTTTACACTGTTTTGTTGCTGTGTTTTTGTTTTGTTTTTGTCTTGATTTAAGCTATCAGGGAGAAGCAATGTACACACTGTCTGATTAGGGCAAGAAAAAGATGCAAGAAAATACATTATTCCAATAAATGAAATGAAGGTGTTCCTGTCTGAAAGTAGCACTGAATTTCCTCCGGCTGACATGTCTCCCCTTGGCTACCCTGTGAAAATTCCTATATATTTTTTTTTTATTTGACAGAGAGAGACACAACGAGAGAGAGAACACAAGCAGGGGGAGTGGGAGGGGGAGAAGCAGGCTTCCCGCCGAGCGGCAAGCCCGATGCAGGGCTCGATCCCAGGACCCCGGGACCATGACCTGAGCCGAAGGCAGACGCTTAACGCCTGAGCCACCCAGGCGCCCCGAAAATTCCTATTTTACTTCCTACCTTGCCTGATATAAACTTCTAGGAAGTTAGCATGGCTTTTGCTGCATGAGAACACATGTGACTCTCAGAGCTCAAGACCGGAGGCAGGAGTTGGGTAGGAATGGGTTAACACGCCTGGCATGGTAGCCTTGCCAGAATGGCCAGTGAGGACTCTAAGGCAAAGAGAAGACCTGATGCATCCCAACATGTCTGTACCAGAAACCCAATGCTCTGCCTTTTCTGTGGTCAGAATCTCTTCTCTCTCTCCTTGTATGTTCATTCCTGTCATCTAAGGAGATGATATATAATCAGGAATGTTGTGAGAGTTACAGTGTGGGGAAAAAATATTATGACCCAAGGTAGAAATCAACAGCTAAAAGCTAAACCAGCATCTTTTGAAAGTAACATTTTTGATGACCCAACAGGTTCCAAATATAACCAGAGATTTACGAATGATACTGTTCAGCCTTCTGCCTGTACATAAAGTGATGACATTTAGCTATTTCTTTACAAATGCTGTCCATCTCACTTGTGTGTCTGCCAAGTTTTAGAACATTACACAGATGACTAAAGAAAATTAGAAGCCCTTTGGTAACCTACACCCTAGCACACCTGAGGGTCTGAAATTTGATTAACACTCTGTAACCACAGTTGTTAAAGGTGAGTCAGGAAGAGATTATGGTAAGTGCAAATTCTGTAAGATTTTGTGTTCCTCACAAAATTTCTTATTTCTTAGAGTCCTACCGCACAAATTAGAGTTGAAATTAGAAACAGTTTCTGAAATTAGCTTCCAATCACATTATCATAGGACTTTTTCCTAATAACTAATCGGAGGACAATTTACATAATCTTATCTATATCCTCTTAGAGAATTTACTTCCCCAAAGACCCAAGGCAACCCTGTGCGCTACGTGACATCACCCCAGCCACTGCTGATTGTCTCAGAAATGGATACTTGACTCCAAAGGAGCCAATCAGAGTCTTTCTCTAGATAATCTGAATGAAGAGACTCAGAGACTGAGTCTTAATAAAGGCACAGCACCAGAGGGAACTCTTTCAAGACTTCCTTTTTATTGGATTCTATGATATCAGTTGTTTTTTCTTTTGGACAGGTCCTCTTTAACTAAATGTACACTAAGAGAAATCAAGGTGAGAAGAGGAAAAAATTAAGTTTTTAAGCCCTACTTTTTTTCTAATGGTCAATGACACATTTCCAACAGGCCTTGCCCACACTCGGGTGTATGTGTATGTGGTGTGCTCCCTCACACTGAGACAGGACATAGGCAAAATACCCTTTGAGGCTCTACACTTGGATGATACTAGATAGGACATGAACCATGATGGGAAAACCACCCCACCCTTGCAAACTCTAGCTTGGTACCTAGAATGGATCCCAGGTCTTCAAGAGGAAGTTCTTCCCACCATGGGGACCAAGATGAAGCTAAAAAGTGCTAGGAGTGCATCTTTTACCCTCCCACATTATAGCAGGCTATACACTGTACTCTGGATTTCTAGGCAGACAAGCTCCCCTAACAACCCATCCCAATAGAATGTGGCTTCTACTCACATCATCCTGGACATCAAGGTCACAGCCAGCCTTCAGCAAGATCTGGACCACAGAAAGATGACCCTTATTGGCAGCAAGATGAAGGGGGGTCCGGCCATGCTGTTAATGCAAAGCAAACACTTATTTCAGAATAGGACATCAAAACCACTGCTCTGGGGGTGCCTGGGTGGCTGTCGGTTGAGCTCCTGACTCTTGGTGTCGGCTCAGATCATGATCTCAGGGTCGTGGGATTGGGCCCCGCGTCAGGCTCTGGGCTCAGCATCAAGTCTGTTTGAGATTCTCTCCCTTTCCCTCTGCCCCTCCCCTGCTCATGCACACACACACACTCTCTCTAAACAAATAAATAAATCTTTAAAAAAAAATAACCACTGCTCTGGAGGGAGTGGGGGCCTAGAGCAAGGTTTACATAGTGGAAGCCCCCTTCCCCTTCAGTTTGGCAGGAGATTCTTATATATTTACTCAGAATTCAAGTTTGTCTCAGCTAACCTTTGTTATTGGCATTGTGATAAATGAATAAAATATGCTAAAAATGTGAAGATTTCCATCAGTGCATAATTTCTACTCCCCACTCAACAAACAAGTAGGAATATGAGGGGTTTCATGTTTTCTCTTATTTTCCCCCTGGTGCTAATACTCAAGCATGATGGAGTGGTCACAGTGAATTGGGATAGGGCAAAAGATAGGAGAACAGTAAGAAGTCAAGCTAATCAGCCCAGAAAAATCTGGTTAGTAATTATTAAAAATTGAAACTACTGGCCAAACAGTTTTGAATAGGTTCTCCCTTTTTTATTTACTTATTTTTTATTTATTTATTTTGGCTCTCCCTTTTTTAAAACAAATTTTAAAATTACAACATACTTTAGCCATTCAAAAATATGAATAATATTTTAAATGTACATACCCACCAATCACTTTAAAACACCATAGATGTTCCTTGTGAACCCCTCCCAGATTTCATTTCCCTCCAGCTCCAGAGATAACCATTCTTAAATTTGGTATTCTTCATTCTTTTGCCATTTATTATATTTTACTACGCATTTATTGCTATAAATAATAACTAAACATTGTTTTGCTTACTTTAGAGCCTTACATAAATAGTATTAAACTTTTTATCACTTGGCAATTTTTTTGTCCAATGTTATAATTTTTAGATTTTTTTTTTCATATTGTCACATGTAGTTTCGGTTCACGTATTCATTATTCACACATTCTCTACTGATGGGCATCCAGGTTATTTTCGGTGGTTTGCAGAACACATTTGTGTGCACATCTCCCTGTGCATCTGAGGGGGCTTCGTAGCCCTATCGTTGGATCACAGAGATGACCATCCTTCAACAGCCCTATCTAATACACAGTCTCCTTGAGGTTATGACACGGGAGTAACATCCAGAATTACTCTCTTCGGTATAAATCAACTATCCGGAGAACTGACCTTGCCAAACTCCAAATTCCTCAAATTCTAAAGGAGACATTATGTTCCCTTTGCTTTCTCACTCAAGTTCACTGTGAAGAAATGTTCTCCCTCCTGCTTCAAAAATCATTTAGCCATGGCTCCCACCATGTTGAAACACACCCTCCGCATCTCATATGGGTCTCTTATTAAGGGAATAATAGTCTCTTAGGTCCTTCTAGCGCCTCAATAAGACTTTCCAAAGAGCTTTATTGATATTCTAGCAGGATACCCCCATTTATGATCTCCATAAAGTGTCAGTTTGCCATGGGTACCTAGCCGTGGAGGAAAACAGAGATAGCAGACAATAAAGGATCTTAATTTCTACCCATGAAATGCAATCAAAGCATTAGACTGATTCTGTAAAGAGGTCAGAGCTCACTTTAAAATTAGAATTCTTAATTAAGAAAAAGGTTACTCCCAAGAAGGTGGGCTATAAAAAGTCTTCCTAAAAAGGTAATGTCTAAGAGAAGATGGAGTGACCTTCCTTGGCTAGCACTTGTCTCAGGGCACATTGCTTAACCTTCATTCTTTCAGTGAAAGGTCCACAGCCGATCAGATGGAGCCAACTAAGCGGGTTCCGCTCCCTGGACCTGGTCCCAGGCTCCGTCTGTCATCACGTGTCCTTGTTGAGGACATCAGATAATGACCTTCACCAAGGTTCTAAGGCATTATGAAACACAGGGAAGTTTGTCATGTTTGTGAGGAGACAGATGAGTGTGCTGTTAGGAAGGCTGACAGGATGGTGGGACCCAAGTGCTTCTGAGCAACTGGAAAATATAAACCCTGATGGGGAGAAGTCACTGGAGAGAGCCTGGAAAGAGGACAAAGGACAAGGAGTCTCTGGGTGTCAGGTCAGGGGAGCCCGAGGAACATCCTCCTCAGCAACCAGATATGGCTGGTTGGACGTGGACACCCAAAGGAGGTAAAACGGTTTGCCCAAATGAACACAAATAATCAGAAGGCGGAAGGAAATGCTGCTGTGGTTTAAACCAGGTCACACCCGGGAGGGCGCTTTAAAAACTATAAATTACTGACAAGATGGGCCTGGACTAGAGGCACCTTCCCAATCCAAAGTCAGCAGAAAATCCCCTCTGTGGCGAAAGGGCAGGCTGGAGGCACTGGCGCCTGATAAGCCCAGTTCAAATCCCGGCTCTGACTAATAACACCGGTGTGACTTTGTGCACGACACTCTCCTAAGCCCATTTTCTCACCTATAAAAGAGGAATAGCCGCCACTATCCACCCCATAAAAGCTTGAAATAGGATAAATGAGGTAATATCCACCATCTAAGATGGGTTTTCCTTCCCTCCAGCTGTCCTAACCCCTCACCCCTGAAGATACCCCAACTGTTCCCTCTCTTCTTTGACACCCCTGCTCCTTTGCCTTAGCAAAGACCAGTGGGGTATTTTTAATGGCAAACAGACCTGGGTGAAGGGTTGGAAATCAGATCACTTGGATAGCCAGATGGGCTCCAGCTGAAGGGTCAAGGTTCCTACTGGCCAGTCCTTTTTTTTTTTAAGGGGGAGGGGCAGAGGGAGAAAGAGAATCTTAAGCACGCTCCACACTCAGCACGGAGCCTGACATAGGGCTCGATCTCATGACCCTGAGATCATGACCTGAGCTGAAATCAAGAGTTGGACATATAACTGACTGAGTCACCCAGGCGCCCCTCCTACCAGCCAGTTTTGATCCACTTGTCCACTTCCATTTGAAATATAGCCCATGGTTTCCAGTTTCTGCATCTCTGCTGGATGGGCATTCTTCCAGGGAATGCCCTTCTCCAAACTATGCCTTCTCTGATTCCCCAAGAAGCATTCCCTGGCTTATCTTCTCCGTTCCCACAGCACCTGAGCTTCCTCTTAGGAAACCACCACATTCTGTTTTGAGTGTCACCCTGGGCCCTGGCTTTTCCTTCCAACTGGGCCATGATCTGCCTGAGGGCAGGATTGTGCCTTCCATGAATGATGAAGCAAGGTGACTCTGGGGTGGAATGGGGCCATGTCAAAGAGGTGCCAGTGTTCCTCAACCACAGGCGGACTGAGGCTACCAGGGACACAGGGGCAAATTCCCAATTCCAGGCTTGACTTCAGAGAAACGGAGAGTCTAGGGGTCGCTGCAGACTCCAGGTTTTGGGATGCCCCAGCCCCTCAGAGGAAGTGTATACCTCTAGGGGCCGCATAAGTACTGCAGCAGGTGCAACAGTGACATGGGAAGGCTGCAATTCCTAAGTGTGAGGGCGCAAATAATAACTGACCCTAAGAGGGGCCTTTGAATGACTTAAGACTCCAGGATGCAACTGCTCTCATCTTCCTGCCCGTAGGACTGGCCAATGAAAGAAATGGGAAAAGGAGAAAAGACTGTCAACTATGAATGATAACAGGAAGAAATTTTTGAAGCATCCATTTGTCCTGGGACCTCCCCCAATTCAATGACTAGTTCAAGTTAACTCAGCCTGGGCCCTGGAGGGCTCAGGGAGACCACTAATAATAAGGACAAGAGGAAGAAACAGCCGCAGCTAACATTTATGGGATGCTTACTATGTGGTATCTTAAGGATTTTACATGTATTAGCTCATTCAATCCTCCCCACAACCCTATGAGGTAGGCACTATTTTTAAGATGAGGAATTTCCATTTTACAGATGACAAAACTGAGGCATGGAGGGACCCTGTCACTTTTTCTATGTCATAAAGCAAGTAATTTGAGCCTGGATTCACCCCGAAGCCATCTGATTCTGGCCCCCACGTTCTGACCCACAATTCTACCTGCTGCCCCCTTTCTGGCGGTGGTGGGGAGCTCTCTCCTGGCAGAGGGGTTTCATCTCTTACTGTTAGGAAGCTCCCAAGACTCCCAGATGATGACCTATGGAAATAACCTGGTTTCCTTAGAATCTCAAGGACAAGGATAGAGGTTTTCTATTCTCACCATACATTGAATCACTTGGGCAGGTTGGTCTGTTTGTCCATCCACCTATATTGACACTTGAGCCCCTCCACCAGAGTTTCTGACTCCACTCTCTGTTGTGGGGCCCAGGCATCTGTGGTTATACACCCTCCCTGAGTGATTCTAATGAGTGACCCAGGCTGAGAACCATAGGACAAGATGAAGAGGGGCCAGGATAATCCTCTCCAGGGAAGCTATAGGCCCTCAGGTGAAACCTGCCATGTCGGGCCTGTCCAAGCAAGAGTCATTCCTCTAGCTACATTCTTTATGATGCTCTCAACCCCACCTGTCAGTACAAAACACTAAAATACTGCACCACCACAGCCCAGAGTTTCTGCTTCTTAAAAGAGTATGTGAGCAATATAATGACATTTCTAAAAATCTGGAAAATAAAAAATCTGTAACTCTACCACCCAATACAACTATTATCATTTATTTTATTTATGAGAGAGAGAGAGCTCTCAAGCACAGAGGGGAGGGGGAGGGGAGGGGAGGAAGAGAGGGGTGGGGCAGCGGGACACAGAGGAAGAGGGAAAGAATCCCAAGCATGCTCCACATTGAGCAGGGAGCCCAATGAAGGGTGCAGTCTCATGAGCCTGAGATCATGACCTGAGCCAAAACCAAGAGTTGGATGCTTAAATGACTGAGCCACCCAGGTGCCCCACAACTATTATCATTTTAATCCAGTCTTTTTCAGTGCATCTTTTCTACTGATGCTTTTGCATAGTTATATCAATAGGTCACATATAACTATCTTGCTTTTTATATATTATACCTTAAACCAGGGGTTCTCAAACTTTATTAGGCAGCAGAATCTCTTGGATGGCTTGTTAAAAGACAAATAACTGGGCCCCTCTTCCAGAGTTTCTGGTTCAGTAGGTCTGAGGTGGAGACTAAGAATTTATATTTCTAACAAGTTCCCAGGAGGGGCAGATGCTGCTAGTAGGGGATGACATTTTGAGAGCCACTGATGTAAACCACTGGTTTTCAAGCTGTTTGCACATTAGAATCACTTGAAATCTTAAAATAAAAACAAACCTAAAATTTACCCCCAAAGGACTGAGTGTGTTGTTTTTAAGTTCTAGGTGATTCTAATGTGTAGCCAGAGGTTATAAACCCCTGCCTTGGACCCTTTAAATGTGTCAGTTGCTCCAATCTGCCTTGGTATCAGAAGAGGCCAGCTGAGACCAGTAGGAGTGAGAGGACACAGGACCCTGCAGGAAACGCACATTTTCCTTGATCTACCCAGGGTGAGACAGAGACTCAGCACCCGTCCACTTCTGGGGAATAGCAAAGGGCCTTGAGATGTTGCCAGGCAATAACCACAAAAAAGGGCCCCAGTGTCAATGACTCTGGGGCTCTGGTCTAGGGTGCTCCTTTGTTCTGGCAGGTCAGCCCCATGAGTCCCAACTTCCAGCAGAACTGCTGCATGGGGACAGCGGAGAGAGTCCTGTTTCAGCAGGCGACCTGTAAATTACATTCACAGGTGACCATAAAGGGTTGGCAGAATGAAGTGCTCGTTCTGAAGAGGCCAACTCCCAGCTGGAGGGGCTGGGCTCTGTCAGGGAGCATTCCAGGAGGATTCCTGTTCAGATAAAGATCTCCTACCAATGGGGATGACTCGGAGACCAGCCAAAGGTAATGAGCTTAAAATACACCTTGAAAGGAAGTGGAGGTGTTTTGTTCCCAGCCTGTGTTCAGATATGGTGCTTAACCCTTCTCCCAGGCAGACAATCCCAGGCAGAGGGGAGCGTTTATTGGACAGTCCTCCTAAGGAAGGGCTGAGCCCCAGGGAGGGGAACCAGGGACCATTTGAGAACCACAAGGGACAGAAGCCTGGAAAGACTCCTTTTCTACAGACTCCATGGGGCCATGACTCTGGTCACTCATTACTCTAGTCAGGATCCAGACGTTGGGTCCTGGCTCTTTTCTCGTGCTTAGGTATCCTGGATCTTCCACAGTAAAGAGCAGGCTTTTCAGACTGACAATACGTGCCCCATGAATGATGAGCCCTGACCCTCTGGCAATTGCTCGGTCTAACAGAGCAGTCCTGAAAAGTGAGAAGGCAATATATACAAATATCGAATCATTACATTGTTTACCTGTAACTAATAAAATGTTAAATGTCAATTATATCTCAATAAAAAAAGTGAGAAGAAAGGGTGCTGTGCTTACCCATTCTATGACCAAAGTCACACAGAGACCTGGGGCAGAACCCAAAGTAATAAAAAGGCTAGAAACTCTGAAGAGAGGAGAGGCAAGGTTGAAGGAACTAGGACTCAGTAGCTCAAAGAAATAAAACAATTAAACTGTCTTAACTGGAGGTTGTTACAAGGTGGGCAGTTGCACAGATGTTACCCACGTGAAGGGAAACAGTTTACGGGGAAAAATTTTAGGTTAGATTAATGTAGTAACTTCAAAATGGCAATGCTTCCTTTCTTCCCGAGATCATGAAATAGATCAGGGTCATGCAATCTTTACTGAGGCAAGAAAACGGCTGTCTATGTTATCTGTGGCATTAAAGAAAGAAGCAAGGAAAGAGAGAGGTAGGAGGCAAGAAAGATGCAATGCTGGGAAAATAAGAGTGACATATTTTAGGAACAACAGAATGTTCAGATTGATAAGGGTCTTTGAGAGTTTAATTTGGATGAGTATAGTAAGGCTAACAGAGGTTCTATGACTTTGCAAGATGACAAATCTAATTTCTGGCAGAACTACATAGAGTAGAATTCTGGCCACTTGGACCCTCATTTAGATATTAAATTGTAGAAAACCCCCACCAGGGGCGACTGGATGGCTCAGTCAGTTAAGCGTCTGCCTTCAGCTCAGGTCATGATCTTGTGGCCCTGGGATCGAGTCCTGGGTCAGGCTCCCTCATCACCTGGGAGCCTGCTTCTGCCTCTGCCTCTTGCTCGTGCTCTCTCATTGGCTCTTTCTCAAAGAAATAAATAGAATCTTAAAAACAAGAAAACACCCACCATCTTTCTTAGATGCCCCCAGAATCCTCTTCTCAGACACTGTATTCCCCAAATGTCAGCTGGATGGAATGGTATAGATTTGGGTTGAAAAATTCAGTCCTTCTTATGATTCAATGAAAACAAAGTTAGGAAGGCATTCAGAAGAAAATGGGCAAAGAAAAAGTGCCATGGATCAAAGGAGACTGAGACAATAAAACAGCCAATTAAAAGGTGTTAGTTTAAAAAGCCTTCAGAGGGGTGCCTGGGTGACTTAGTCGCTTAACTGTCCGACTCTTGATTTTGGCTCAGGTTATGATCTCAGGGTAGTGAGACTGAGCCCCATACCCAGCGTGAAGCCTGCTAAAGATTCTCTCTCTCCCTCTGCCCTTCCACCCACTCTAAAATAAGTAAGTAAGTAAGTAAGTAAATAAATAAATAAATAAATAAATAACTTTCAGAGCTTTCTTTCCTTTTTGGAAAAGTATTTTGTCTACCTATCTACTTGGATGAGTAACATCACATCCTAATGAGACTGCAGGTGACAAAAAGCAGTGAGAATAAATTCATTGGATGACAAAAATCAGGATCCAAGAAAATCTCAGATTGGAAGAACAGGCTGATTTTCACAAGACAAAATGTAATGGGGGCAGATGTAAAATTCCTGTGCTGAGGATCAACAGTCCAATCACACAAGGGCAGAGGTACAGGGATTATCCTGTAAAATAATCCTCCCTTTTCAAATGATCCATTTCCTATGCCAAAAAGCTTCATAATCCTTCTCTAAGTCATACTTTGGGGATGGCCTGATAATCATAAATAATTTGGCGAGATGATTTGAAATGTATATTGTTAGGAATCAAGTATTCAAATATAATGACTTAATAAGACAGTTCCTTTAAAGGTGATCCAATAACTGCCAGGTTTGGGCTTGCTTCTAGAAAAGTCCACCAGCAAGAAGAACCAAAATATTTCAAGCAATTTAATTGGCTGTTAAGAATTCCATTAGTTCCTATAGTATATCTGTCCCTAAGTGATAAAGCCTCACTTAAGGGCACCCATATTCCTCCACAGGTAGCTGCTTAGACAACATTTTCAATCAGTTGATGCATTGACAAAGCAAAACATGGTGGTTCAATGCATGATGAGCTATGGTCAAGAGATAAGAACTGTCCTCTCATATTTTCTGTTTTTTACTAAAAATCACTGCCTTTTCAGCAACTAGTAATATAATCATTTGGTTTTCTCCTTTAATTGTTGGTATATCGAATTATGGAATCATCCATGCATTCCTGGATCAAATTCCATGTGATCACACAGTATTATTCTTTTGATCAATGCTATATCCTTCTAAGAAATGTTATTAAGAATTTTTATATCTATATTCGTAAGTGAGTGTGATCTATACTTCTTGTACTATATCTTTCTCTCTCTTTCATTCATATTTACCTGGTTTTTGTATTCAGGTTGTGCTGGTTTCATAAACTAAATCTAGCTTTCCATTTTGTTCTATGCTTTACAATAGTTTAAATAACAATGGAACTAATTTTTTATTATTGTTAAAATATGGAACAGGGCTAACCATTTGGCCTGAGTACTTTTTTAAAGTTACATCTTTAATCATGTTTCTAATCGTTTCTATGGTAATTAGATATTTAAGTTTTCTGCTTCTTCTTGGGTCAATTTGTTGCTGATTTTTCCCCCCAATATTGATGTACTTTTTATTAAACATCTAATATATAATAATATACTATTATATTCAAACTCCTTCCCGCTTATAACCTGCTTTATCCCGTTGGGTTCCTTTGCTCTCTAGACTAGAGCAGTAGTCTCAAACTTTTGCAGGCATCAGAATCATTACAGGGGGCCCACCCCCAGTTTCTGACTCTGTAGGTCTGGGGGGGCCTGAGAATTTGCATTTCTAACTAGTTCCTGGTAATGCTGATGCTGCTGGTCAGGGCACTACATTTTGAGAACCACTATTCTAGAGCAGTGTTTTTGCTTTTTTTTTTTTTTAAATTATGTTATGTTAGTCACCATACATCACATCATTAGTTTTTGATGTAGTGCTCCATGATTCCCTTGTTGCTGATTTTTTTTATTGTGGTAAACTATACATAGCATAAAATTTACCATTTTAACCATTTTTAGGTGTACAATTCAGCGGCATTACATATAGTCACAATGTTGTAAAACCATCACCACTATCAAATTCCAAGTTTTGGGGCACCTGGGTGGCTCAGTCGGTTAAGCATCTGGCTCTTGATCTCAGCTCAGGTCTTGATCTCAGGGTCACAAGTTCAAGCTCTGCGTTGGGCTCCACACTGGGCATGGAGCTTACTTAAAAATTTTTTTACAAATTAACAAATTAAAATAAATACATAAATTCCAAATGTTTTCATTATTCCAACAAACTGTATCCATTAAACAATAATTCTCCATCCCCTGCTAACCTCTATTCTATTTTCTGTCTCTATGAATTTATCTATTCTAAGTATTTCATACAGGTGGAATCATACAAAATGTGTCCTTTTGTATCTGGCTTATTTCACTTAGCATGTCTTCAAGGTTCATCCATGTTGTAGCATGTATCAGAATTTCATTCTTTTTTAAGGCTGAATAATATTCCATTTCATGAATACACGTTTTGTTTATCCTTTAATCTTGCTGATGGACATATGGGTTGTTTCCACTTTTGCTATTGTGAATAATGCTATATGAACATGGGTGTACAAACAACTCTTCAAGGCCCTGCTTTCACTTCTTTTGGGTGTATATCTAGAAGTGGAATTGCCAAATTATATGCTAATCCCGTGTTTAACTTTTTGAGGAACCACCATACCATTTTCCAGAGTAGCTGCACCATTTTACATTCCCACCAGCAATGCGTTAAGTGTTCTAATTTCTCCATGTTCTTAAAACACTTATTTTCTCTTTGCTTTGTTTGATAATAGCAATTCTGAGTGTGAAGCATCACAATATGATTTTGATGGACATTTCCCTATTAAACATCTTATCAAGTGCTTATTGACCATTTATACATCTTCTTTGGAGAAACATCTATTCAAGTGCTTTGCTTATTTTAAAAATCGAGCTATATTCACAAATCAATCAACGAGATACATGATATCAATAAGAGAAAGAATAAAAACTATATGATCATTTAATAGATGCAGAAAAAGCATCTGACAAAGTACAACATCCATTCATGATAAAAAACCCTCAACAAAGTTGGCTTAGAGAGAACAAACCATAACATAATAAAGGCCATACATGACAAACTCACACCTAACATCATACTCAATGGTGAAAAACTGAGAGCTTCTCCCCTAAGATCAGGAACAACACAAGGATGTCCACTCTCACAACTTTTATTCAGCATAATACTGAAACTCCTAGCCACAGCAATCACACAAGAAAATATTTAACATCTTTTCATTTGCTTATTTGCCAGCTGTATATTCTCTTCGGAAATGTCTCTTCATGTCTTTTGCCCATTTTCTAATAGGATTGTTCATTATTTTACTGTTGAATTTTAAGTTTTTTATACATTCTAAATACGAGTCCTTTGTCAAATATGTGGTTTGCAAATATTCTCTCCCAGACTGTTGGTTGCCTTTTCATCTTTTTTTTTTTTTCTAAAGATTTTATTTATTTATTTGACAGAGAGAGAGAGACAGCGAAGAGGGAACACAAGCAGGGGGAGTGGGAGAGGGAGAAGCAGGCTTCCCGCGGAGCAGGGAGCCCGGGGCTCAATCCCAGGACCTGGAATCATGACCTGAGGGGAAGGCAGACGCTTAACGACTGAGCCACCCAGGCGCCCCGCCTTTTCATCTTCTTAACAGAGCTGTTCACACAGTAGAAGTTTTTTTTTGTTTATTTTTTAAAGATTTTATTTATTTATTTGACAGAGAAAGACACAACGAGAGAGGGAACACAAATGGGGAGTGGGAGAGGGAGAAGCAGACTCCCCGCCGAGCAGGGAGCCCGATGCGGGACTCGATCCCGGGACTCCAGGATCATGACTTGAGCCGAAGGCAGTCGCTTAACCAACTGAGCCACCCAGGCGCCCCACACAGTAAAAGTTTTTAAATTTAATGATTTATCAAGTTTTATCAAGCTTTCCTTTCATGTATCATGTTTTAGGTGTGAAACCTAAGAACTCTTTGCCTGGCCCTAGATCCTGAAAATTTTCTCTTCTGATTTTTTTCTGAAAGTTTTAATATTTTACACTTAAGGTTAATTTCTGCATATGGTATTCTAAAACTATGGACGTCCAGTTGCTCCAATATCATTTGTGGAGCATTCCTCTACTGAATTGCTTTTGTGCCTTTGTTAAAAATCAGTTGAACATATTTGTGTGCGTCTATTTCTGGGTTCTTAATTGTGTTCTATTGATCTCTGTGTCTATCCTTCCACCAGTAACACATTCCTCAATTATCATAGCTACATTTTGAGCCTTAATATCAAGTAGAGTAATTCCTCCCAATATACTTTTTTTTAGGTATTCCAGAGTCTATGCCTCTCCATATACATTTTAGAATCTGCCTGTCTACATGTGCAAAAAAAAAACTTTGCTGGACTTTTTTTTAAAGATTTTATTTATTTACTTGACAGAGAGACAGCAAGAGAGGGAACACAAGCAGGGGGAGTGGGAGAGGGAGAAGCAGGCTTCCCACCGAGCAGGGAGCCCAATGCCCAGGACCCTGGGATCATGACCTGAGCCAAAGGCAGATGTTAATGACTGAGGCACCCAGGCACCCTTGGAATTTTAGTAGAAACTACATTCAACCTATAGATAAATTTGGAGAGAATTGTTATCTTTACTATGTTGAGTCTTCTAACTGTGAATCTGGTATGCAACCTCTAATTAGGTCTCCTTTGATTCCTTTCACCAGCCTTTTACAACTTTTCAGATCCTGTACTCATTTTGTTAAAAATATACTTAAGTATTTAATTCCCTTTAAAGTGACTATAAAGGGCATTGTGTTTTTAATTTCCATTTCCACATGTTCACAGTTAGTATATAGCAATGCAATTGATTTTTGTGTGTTGATCTTCTATCCTGCAAGTTTGTTAAACTCTCTTACTAGTTTTAGTTTTTTGTTGATTCCTTAGTATTTTCCATGTAGACAATCATGTCATCTGCATACAAAGACAGTGTTATTTCTTCATTTCTAATCTGTATGTCTTTTTTTCTTCTTGCATTATTGCAGTGGCTGGAATTTACACACTATATTGAATATGAGTGGTAAGAGCAGACATCCTTGCCTTGTTCCTTATCTTAGAGGGGAGTTCAGTGCTCCACTATTAAGTATGATGTCAGCTGTAGGTTTTATATCGATGCTCTTTATCATGTTGAGAAAGTTCTCCTCAATTCCTATTTTGCTGAGTGTTTTGTTTTATTTTGTTTTTACAAAATATGGGTGTTGGATTTTGTCAAAAGCCTTTTCTGCATCTGTTGATATGATTACATAATTTTTCTTGTTTAGCTTATTGTTATGGACTAAATGTTTGTGTCCCGCAAAATTTATATGTTGAAGTTCTAACTCCCAATGTGATAGTATCTGGAGACATGGCCTCTGGGAAGCAAATAGGCTAAGATGAGATGGTGAGTATGGGGACCTTAAGATAGGAATTGTCTTTTTTTTTTTTTTTTTTTTTTTTTTAGGAATTGTCTTTATAAGAAGAGGAAGAGAGAGGCACCTGGGTGGCTCAGTCAGTTCAGTGTCCAACTCTGATTTCAGCTCAGGTCATGATCTCAGTGTTGTGAGATCGAGCCCCACATTAGGGACCACTCTGGGTGTGGAGACTATTTAAGATTCTCTCTCTCCCTCTCCCTCTGCCCCACCCCCTGACCCCCCCAACCCTGCTTGTGTGCACTCTCTCTCTTAAAACAAAACAAAACAACGAAGAGGATGAGAGACCAGAGCTTTCTCTGTGTGTCATGTGGGAACACAGTGAGAAGGTGACAGTCCACAAGCCAGGAAGAGGATTCTGACCAGGAACTGAATCTGCCCATACTTTGACCTTGGACTTGCCAGCTTCCAGAATTGCGAGAAATAAGGAGCTGCCCAGTTTATACTATTACAGTAGAGCGGCCTGAGCAGACTAAGACATCTGTTGATAGGAGGATTATATTGAACCAGCTTTGCATACTTGGAATAAATTTCATCAGCTCATGGCATATAATTCTTTATACATTGCTTGAATCGATGGAAACATGGGCTAAAAGAAGACCAGGCACAGTTGCCACCCACTCACCCATTACCCTAGATCCTGGTTTACAACAACCTAAACCTACAACAGCCAATTCTCACGAAAAACACACTGCGAGGACTGATAAGAAAAAATGCCAGTTTCTGAACAAGTTTCTAGACTAATTTATTTTCTGAAATCTAAGTCATTATAGCTTAAGAGAAAGAAGAAAACTGATAAGAGGGACTCATGGAGTTTATCAGTAGACCACCTGCACTGCATGTAAGCAGCTTCTAAAGCTCCTTCCCCCTGTGGTTTCTTCATGATAGTCCTCAACACAGATTAGGTGGTGACACCTCGGAAGCCTTGCAACAGGCCGATTACTGGCCTGGAAACCACTAATCCTCCAATGCATTTCATTCAGAAAAGATACAGACATTTAGGGAGGATTTTAAAATACTGACAACCAGGTATGCCAGGACATTTACAATGTCTCCTCTAGAGTGGTTAGGAACTATTAAATATATGACTTCAGGGTTTGTTTGGTTGGTTTTTTTAACTAAAAGGGGTCTTACGGCACATTAATCTGGGTTATAAAATAGCTGTCTAGTTAGGGGCCTCAATTTTAAGTGCAGACTGCTGCAAACCACACGGGCAGACTGTGGGCACGAGGAACGGCAGATGGCTTGCTGCCTGACTGCCCAGTGCAGGGGGCAGGGGGCGGGGGCCTCTGGGGCTATGCACTGGCCAGGCCTGCCTCCACCCCCACTGAGCACCACTGTAAACATGGGCATGAAGGAAAGAGAAGAAGCCCTGAAGAGCAAGGTGCCATTCCAGAGACTTCCCCGGAGGCAGCGGAGGGGGAGAAGAGCAGCTAAGAGACTCAGGGTGCTCCTGCTCCACTGGCAGCCTCCAACAGTCCCTCCTCAGATACTTGAGTCAGGTTGGAGTGTCCATCTATAATATTCTAAGGCTTGCTCTCCTCAATTGCAGCCTGTCTCCCCACAGATTCCTGCTGGGACTCCTGTCTGACCTGCTACATCAGTTCTCACATTGTCCACCTTTCTTTCCTCCAAGAGCATCTCCAGACGGTGCCTCCCTACCTTTGCTAGAACTGCCTGCCTAATTAACCCCCTCATCATAAGTTAACACTGAGACTTCCCTAGTATTGACCCAACACATTTCCATGTATTGTCTCATAGGCAAGCCACATAATTCACTTCCCACGTCTCAGACATTTATTTCCTGCTCATTAAACATGTTTCTAGTTTGAATTATGGTGTTTAGATGATCAGTATTTCGTAGTGTTCTGCAAAGAGCATCAGGACTTACAGGTGTCTAACCACTGCCTTGGCCCAGTGCCCAACACAGTGTTGTTCTACCCCACATGCAAGGCTCTGGAACCTCAGGAGACACCTGGAGCAGTGAGTGGTTCTCCATCTGGCTGCTCATTAGAGCTCTGAAAACCCACCAAGCCCAACCTGCACCCAGACCAGTTAAATCAGAACCTCTGAGCATGGGACCTGAGCATCAGTATTTTCAAAGGCTCTCCACATGTGTGGCCCATCAATAGGGGATAAAGTTATTATTTCAGAAAATAATAATTTCCAGGCCAGTAATCGGCCTGTTGCAAGGCTTCCGAGGTGTCACCACCTAATCCGTGTTGAGGACTATCATGAAGAAACCACAGGGGAAGGAGCTTTAGAAGCTGCTTACATGCAGTGCAGGTGATCTACTGATAAACTCCATGAGTCCCTCTTATCAGTTTTCTTCTTTCTCTTAAGCTATAATGACTTAGATTTCAGAAAATAAATTAGTCAGAACCACTGACCCAAAGGAACTTCTGTGCCTCTGAGGACCAAGGGCTCAAGTGAGAAAACAGTAACTATGAGAAAACAGGAACAATGAACTACCATTCATTGATCTTTGTATACCCTTCTTACACCAAGCACTCTGCAAGGACTACCTCATTTAATCCTCACAGCAAATCCCTGAGGGAGGTGTTGTCATGCTGATGTTACAGAAAGGAAACCAAGGCTCAAGGTAGCTAATAACTTGGCCAAGGTCACAGAGATGGCAAATGTGATTCACTGCCTCCACTCCTGGTAAGGAAAACTTGGGAAAGATTTTAAAATGGGTGACAAATTTATAGAGACAGAAAGTGGAACGGTGGTTGCTAGGGACCAGGGGCAGGGGGAATGGGGTGATACTGTTTAATGGGCACAGAGGTTCAGTTTGGGACAATGAAAGAGGTTTTGGAGATGGATGGTGCTGATGGTTGCACAAAACTGTGAATGTACTTAATGCCATGGAATTGTACACTCAAATATGGTTCGGATGGTAAATGTCAGGTTATGCATCTTTTGTCATAATTTCAAAAAATAAAAACAAGATAAATTTTAAAATAAAATAAAAATGGGTGAGAGAGTGGGGTGAGGGTCCTCAAGGCCCTGTCTCATGCACAGCACAATTCCAGGTTATCTCCCGGTTATCTTCATGGTCTTTTAGCTATTTTACAGCTCTCAGGTATAGGATGGGGAGTGTGATGCCAATAAATTGTGTTTAGCAGAGATCCAGTAGATATTGGCCAGTTTTACATCTAATAAGCAAATTTATTTCCACTTTCCTGATGGCCTACACAATTGTAGTTCTTTGAATTCTCCTTTGAACCAGTTGCAACATCGCACTGGTTCCCTCATGACTTGATTAAATAAAATCTTAACATATGTTTGTTTTATAACTGTTGCTCAGAATTACCACCATACGTCAAGTTTCCCTGATGATTTCTGACGATAAACCACAAAGGCCTAAGTTCTCCCGGTTGAGGTTTGCTCCGCACGAGGCGACTCTTCTAGCTACTGCAGAACAAAAAGCAGACTTTCTGTCTGACCTGACATGTACTTGTACACCCTTGTTGCCCCCCATGGAGTGTGTAGATCTAAGAGCCCAGAGCAGGACCAGGAGCTACCTCAGCCCTGCGCAGGCTCCAGCCCTCATTCAGGAGGTAAGAACACACTGGGCCACTGGGTGTAAGGTGAAAAGCCCCAGGCAGCCTTGGGAGGGACCGCTGTTTTCCAGCTGAGGAGATGGTGAGGAAGGGGAGGGGTGTGGAGACACCCCCCCTTGCTCCCCTCCCATCAGCCACTCCCACGCTTTTCTCCCTGACTCCCAGTAGTGGGCCCTAGACACAACCCAGAGCAGGTGAAAAAGAAAATTCTATGAAACCCATGCTGAAGCAGAGAGGAACAATGGCCAAAAGAGAGGCCAAATTAGCCACAGCAGAGAGCTCCTTGAGAGAATGCTAGAAAGGCAGGATAAATTCAGAAGACGAAGGGCCAGGAAAAGAGGGAGGACGGAGCTGTCAAGAAGGAAGAGGTCAGTGAGTCACTGGTCACAGTGCACATAAAGGTCAGACCTCCAGGCCTCTCTGTGCTGGTGGAATGTCCACTGGTACAACCTCAATGCAGAGCAATTCCACGGGCACACATGCCCCTGACCCAGCAGTGCCAATTAGAGTAATCTGTTCCACAGATATAACCACACTGCATAATAAGACCTTAGGACAAGGTTAGTCACTGCAGCATAATTTATAAGAGAAGATTAACATAATCTAAATGCCCATCAATAGGGGATAAAGTTAAGCCAATTATGGTTCATGGAATAAAGCATAGTGAAGAAGGCTATGTATGGTTTCCTATGATTTGTATAAAAGGAGGGAAACACACAGAGATACATCTATTTGCACATATATGCATGAAATGTATCAGGAAAAAACCACCAGAAACAGATAACACAGGCTGTTTACCAGGAGGGAAACACGGAGTGGTTGGGAGGCATCATGGGAGAAAGACTAGTCAACTTCTGTATCTTCGGTATTAGAACCACATGAATGGATCACTTATTCAAAAACTGAACAATTTTATATCTTTTTAAAAAATTATTTATTTATTTATTTGAGAGAGAGTGAGAGAGCACAAGCAGAGGGAAAGGGAGAAGCAGACTCCCTGCTGAGCAGGGAGCCCAATGCGGGGCTCGATCCCAGGACCCGGAGATCATGACCTGAGCCGAAGGCAGACTCTAAACCGAATGATCCACCCAGGTGCCCCCAAATTTTTTTACCTTTTTAAGCAAGTTTATGGAGTCTTCTGGAAGAAGCATGCTACGCACAACACATTCTCTCTCAAATGAACCTTTTCACCTGAGCAAAAACCTTGTAAGCATGTATTTCTCCCACCACCCACCTACTGAGTACTGACAGCTACAAACCTACAGGCTGGCAAACACAAGTTCAGACCCACATCATTCCAGTAAGTCCAGATATTAAACACACACCCAGAAAAACCATAAGAGACTCTTAACTCTAGGAAACAAACTGAGGGTTGCTGGAGGGGAGAGGCGGTGGGGGGATGTGGTAACTGGGTGACAGGCATTAAGGAGGACATGTGATGTAATGAGCACTGGGTGTTATATATAAACTGATGAATCACTGAACTCTACCTCTGAAACTAATAATATACTATATGTTAATTAATTGAATTTAAATAAAATAAAATTAAAAATAAAGTAAAATAAAGCATCCACACTTAAACAACAACACAACAAAACAACAACAAAAAAACATACCCACAGAATAAAAAACAAAGCAAATGAACAATAACAAAACAGATCCTTGGTTTCCACTGCTTTGCCCTGCCCAGGAAAGCCGGCCTCACAGACCCCTCCTGGGGATCTTGCCCAATGGGAAACAGGTTCAAGAGCAAGAAGTCCAGGCAGTAAGAGCAGGAGGGATGATGCATGCAAAGCCTACTCTTGCTCTATTTCCTAGGCCGTGAATGTACATCATTTACCTCTTTGGAATGAATGCCAGAAAATATGTACCAGCCCCACATGCTCTTCCTTTCTACAAAAACTATCAAGAGTCATGCCTGGGAAAGTTACTTTACTACAATCAAACCCTTTGCATTTCTCTTTTACAAGTTTAGAGTTTATATTAATTGGAGCATAGTCATTGACTAGTATGGGGAGACAAGATATGAAAGCCCCCAAGAGTCACACCTATAAATGATGAGAACAAAGTTATTGAACCTCCTTAAGTTTGTTTCCTTATCTGTAACAATGATTATATTTAGAGCAGCTATTTTAAAAAATCAAATTTCTGGGGACTTGCTTGTTGTTCTGCCATAGTTTGCATGTCCTGAATTGTAATTCTCTGCTATTCCTGAACAAATGTATTTTTGCTGGTAAAAAAAACAAAAACAAAAAAACAAGTTTCTGGAGGCATAATTTACATTCAGTAGAATTCACCTTTTCAAAGTATTCAGTTTGATGTATTTAGATAAATGTACACAATCATAGGACCACCACCACATGCAAGATGTAGAAAACTTCCATTGCACCCTCCCCCTAACTCCTTCCAACTTCTTTTCAGTCAATCCCTTTCCACCATCCTAGACCTCTGTTTTCCATTCTAATTGTTTTGACTGTCCTAGAATGTCACACAAATGGAATCATACAGTGCGTGGCCTTTTTTTTTTTTATTTTTTTTTATTTTTTTTTAAAGATTATTTATTTGAGAGAGAGAATGAGAGAGAGCACATGAGAGGGGGGAGGGTCAGAGGGAGAAGCAGACTCCCCGCTGAGCAGGGAGCCCGATGCGGGACTCGATCCCGGGACTCCAGGATCATGACCTGAGCCGAAGGCAGTCGCTTAACCGACAGCCACCCAGGCGCCCAGTGCGTGGCCTTTTGTGGCTTCAAATGCATAATGCTTTTGACATTTGCTTATGTAGTTTCCTCTATCAGTAGCTCATGCCTTTTTATTGCTCAATAGCATTTCCCAATGTATTCATCAGTTCAGTGGTAGTGGTGAGGTTTACTTTAAGGAATTAACTCCTGCCAATCCCGGAGGCTTGGCAAGTCCAGACTCCGCAGGGTAAGCTAGCAGGCTGCAGACCTCAGCAAGAGCTGTTGCTTCACCTCAAGCCCAAATGTAATCTGGAGGCAAAACTCTCTTCCTCACAGGAATCTTTTTCTCTTAAGGCCTTCAACTGATTGGATAAGGCCCACCCACATTATGGAGGATAATCTGCCTAACTCAAAGTCTACTGATTTAAGTGTTAATCTCGTCTAAAAAATATTTTTACAGAAACATCTACAATACTGTTTGGCCAAATATCTGGGCATCATGGTTTAGCCAGATTGAAACATAAAATTAACCATCACACAAGATCACAAAGATTTTATCCTGTTTATAGTTTTTATAGTTTGTAGTTCCTGCAGTTAAGCCTATGATCCATTTTAAGTTAATATTTCCACATGCTACAATACATTCCCCCCCCTTTTTTTTTTGCATACAGATGTCCAATTGTTCCAGCACCATTTGTCAAAAAGACTGCTCTTTCCCTGCTGAATTGCCTTGGCATGTTTGTCAAAAATCAATTGACCACATGTGTGTAGATTTATTTGTGGACTCCCTATTCCGTTCTCTTCATCTTGTCTGTCTTGGATTATTGTAGTTGTATAGCAAACCTAGAAATCGAGTAGTAAAAGCCCTCCAACTTTGTTCGTCAAGATTGCTTGGGCTAGGGCGCCTGGGTGGCTCAGCTGGTTAAGCGACTGCCTTGGGCTCAGGTCATGATCCTGGAGTCCCGGGATCGAGTCCCGCATCGGGCTCCCTGCTCAGCAGGGGGTCTGCTTCTCCCTCTGACCCTCCCCACTCTCGTGCTCTCTCTATCTCATTCTCTCTCTCAAATAAATAAATAAAATCTTTTAAAAAAAAAAGATTGCTTGGGCTAGTCTAGGGCCTTTGCATTTTCATATAAATTTTAGACTCAGCCTCTCAACTTCTACCAAGAAAGCCTGAACAGTCATTTATTTAATGCCAGAAATTGTGCTCAACAGTTGCCATCTTACTCGATCTTCACAGCAACCCCACGAGGTTGGGATTATCCTCATTTTTCAGAGGAGGACACTGAATGGCCTTGTGTGCTCTGCTCAGGACTCGCTGCCTGCTACTCAGACCACGACCTTCAGAGCAGGAGGTGGCCACTGTGGCATCAGCAGGGTCTCCTGATGGCTACCACATCTGATACCAAGCATGGTTCTAAGTACTTTGCATATATTGATTTAGTTGCTTAAACAACCTAATGAGGTAGCTACTATTACTTATTACTCATTTCAGAGTCAACAATATGAGGCACAGAGATGAAGTAACCTCCCCAAGATCAAAGAGGTGGTAAATGAGCTGGCATCTGAACCCAAGGTAGTCGGGTTCCACATCCACGCTCACACCCTCTACACTACACAGCCTTGGTAGGGAGTCTTGAAGTTGCTACAAAACTCTCGGAATGGTGTGCATGTGGCATGGGGAGGGGGATGGGGGAGAGAGTTGGTGGTGGAAAAGCCCCTTTGGCCTAACCCCTTCCATAGGACAGCCTTGTTCTCTGTGTGCACCAATGGGGAGGAGGAACCAGGAAGGAATGGCTGGGACTCATGCTGGAAGGGGCAGGGACAGTGTAGGTGCTGGAGAAAGGGGCAAGCCCTGTCCTAGGTATTGGCCTCAGAGCCTCACAGGGCTGGTTCCCTCCCGGGTTGGCTTCCCATGCTTACCTGGCCTTGACCCTATTACTTCATGTTCAGCAAGTCCCTTTCCTTACTAGCATGACAGAGACAACAGGACAGGCTTCTCAGAGCTGCTGGGACAATTTCACTGAGATAGTATATGCAGAGCACTGCTCCAGTGCTTCGACGGGTACTCGAACACAACTTCAATCAACTTGATTTTATGTTTGACAAATCACTAAGGTAACATATGCTTATTTTAGTAAGTGGAACAAGGGGCGTCTCGGTGGCTTAGTCGGTTAAGCATCCGACTCTTGATCTCAGCTTGGGTCTTGATCTCAGGGTTGTGGGTTCATGCCCTACGTTAAAAAAAATAAAAAGGAATGATACAATGGAAAAATCTATAAAACAAAGCTAATCATCTTCCACACCAAGTAACCAACTTTAGCAGTCTCCTGTGTTCCACGCGTTTGTCCCTGCTCAAGCAAATACAAGCATGTTTGCATAGAGAAGTGGATTTGTTTTTTAACCAAATGACATCATACTGTACCCATCACTTGCTACCTGGCTTCTTCATTTACCAATGGATATAACTGGTCAATATAAGTTCTAACTCTCCCAATTTCTTTGTGCATAAATATATGCAAATATGCAAATTTACATATACATTTACATGTACATTACATATACATATACATTTATATATGACCTTTAGTTCTCTTTTTCTCTACCTCCACAAAGCACCCCCATGTGGCCTCCTCCTGAGTTTTCTGCCTGCTCACTCTGCGGTAAACCCTGGGAGCTCCCTCTCTGAACAAACTTCTTGAGGCCATGATCTGTACTTCTTAATTGTCTAAATCCCTATGTCATTCCTCAGAGGCAGTGGTAGGTATCAAGTGGATATCTGGTAAACATTAATTTTATGAATAAAGCCATTTTTCTTCTTAA
The DNA here is from genome assembly GCF_029215605.1 of Mirounga angustirostris. Lineage (NCBI taxonomy): Eukaryota > Metazoa > Chordata > Mammalia > Carnivora > Phocidae > Mirounga > Mirounga angustirostris. Next base: position 76,660,895 of record NW_026991716.1, on the reverse strand, counting down.
ATAAAGTTACATCAAATAACCTTTGTCTGGTTGCTTTGGGAGGAAACAAAAGCTGCAGTGAAACATCCCAAGGACCAGCTTCCTAAAAGCTCTTTATAAAGACCCTCTGTCTGTGGATTGCTAGAGGCTCACCACTCTTGCTACATGGTCAGGGCTTGGCAATGAGGTGCAGAGGGTTTACTCAGACAGCAAAATACCTATTGGTATTGAAATAAAGTTAAGCGGTATGGAAAGATTTTTACCTAAAATGTGAGATAACTATGGAGAGAATATGTTCACATAAAACCAAGGCTTTCTTGTAAAGAAAAAAATCCCGCTTTCTGTTTTAGTACCAAATATCTCAGGCACAATCCATCAGTGGGGCAACTAGAAAGGCACAGAGGAGGGAGAAAATTAGGAGGCAGAAGGGGCTGCGCTGGGCCACTGGGAACTTGTATAAGGGGAGGGATGTGAAGGAGTCCAAAGAAGGGAGGGTGGCTTGGGCTTCTGCTTGAGGACTGAGCAAATGGGTGCCATCCATCAACAAAGAGACCATGGAAAGAGGACAGGGTTTTGGGAGGGGCACAGGGTCAGTGCTGTGTATTCAGATCTGAAGTAGCTGTGAAGTACCCATGCATCATTCAGACAAAGATGCCCATGAGGGCATCTCAACAGGTGCATCAGGAGACAGAGGTGAACGGGTGCCTGGCCAAAGCTGGTAAGTCAAGATGGGTGTGCAGAGTGAGAGCAGAAGAGGGCTGAGAGCCCCGAGGAAAGACAGCTTTGGAGGCAGAAACAGCAAAAGGAGATGGAGGAGGCAGCATCAGAGAAGAAAACCAGGAGGCAGAGCATCAGGGAGCCAGGGGAGCTGCATAGAGGGGAGGGCGGGCAACATGAGAATTCTAGCTGGGCTCCCCAACAGAAACAGACTTTTTCTCCCTGTCTTGCTCACTGGTGTAAAGCAGGCACTCAATTAATACTTGCTGGATGGGTGAGATAACAGGTGACTTTGGTGAGAACAGTGGCACAGAAGTAAGGGGGGCAGGAGCCAAATTACTGGGAGATCCTGAGCTTCCATCTCTAACAGCCAATTTACTCCAGGGATGTGTCTGACTCAGGATACCCACTGTCCTTGTCAGGTTACCTGTTTCTAACTGAAAATGTGTTGGTCAATACAACATGAAAAATAATTGGTCTAAATATGAAAATTGGGCAAATGGCTAATCAGAGTTCTTAGTGAGCCTCTTAAAACATGAATTATAAATTTTTACATGTAGTTTCTACCCAATTCCCAACTCCCAACCCCATTAACTCTGAGGACTTGTCCTGTGCATAACTCCGCCCCTACTTGGTGAATAAGGTATTGCAACCACACACTATTAGTACCAAGTAAAATCTCCATGAGAAGAGAAGACACTGCCTTTGTCAAAGCCCTGGTGTAACAGAGAGGACATTTGCATGGGAGCCAGGAGATCCTGGTTCTGGTCTCAGCTCTGGCACTTTCTAGCTTGTACCAGTCACTCCCCTTTGAGGGCCTCCCATTTCCTCACAACTCTAAAAGAAAAATCTGTATATGTATATGTCACAGGGTTCTGGGGCTGAGCAACACGAATGTGAAAATAATTTGCAAAGTGTAAAATGTTACATCCATGTGCAATACCATTATTGGGATACTGCTTTGTTAAAATACCTGTGGTCCCAGGCAGGAAAACATTTTACAGATTATATCTACCATGTGCAAGATGCCCAGGAAAATATTCTAACAAGAAGTAGCGCATAGGAAATTCACAATCCAAAGTTATAAACCACAGAGCTGAAACATGCTGGCTCAGAGCAAAGACTCTGGACCAGATGGCCAGGGTTTGAATCCCAGTTCTGACACTTTCTAAATGAAACTTTGGATTGGTTAGTTACCTAACCTCATCTTACCTCAGTTTCCTCATCTGTGTAATGAGGATAATGAAGTTGTGGTGAGGTTTAAAACATTCAATCACCGAGGGGCGCCTGGGTGGCTCAGATGGTTAAGCGTCTGCCTTTGACTCAGGTCATGATCCCAGGGTCCTGGGATCGAGCCCCACATCGGGCTCCTGGCTCAGCAGGGAGCCTGCTTCTCCCTCTGCCTCTCTCCCTGCTCATGCTCTCTCTCTCTCTGTATCTCTGTGTCTCAAATGAATAAGTAAAGTCTTTAAAAAAAAAAAAAATTCAATCACCGAAAAGCTCCTGCAAGAGTAGCTGGCACCTCCTAAGCACTATCTAAGTGCAAGCAGTTTACTCTCAACAACACTATTCCCCTCACTCAGTGTACAGGAGCCTTATTGTATGAATACTGTGCTGGGCACTGCATATGTTGTGCCCACTTAGATTTTATAACTGTGGCAACTCATGTTCTCACACTTAGTCCTCATGGAAACCCTTTAAGTTTGGGGAGGAATTTGGGGCATCTGGCTGGCTCAGCTGGTAGAGCATGTGACTCTTGATCTTGGGGTTAAAGTTTGTGTCCCATGTTAGGTGTAGAGATTATTTAAAAATAAAATTTTAAGGGGTGCCTGGGTCATGCAGAGTCTAAGTTTCTCTCTCCCTCTCTCTCTGCCCCTCCCTCCCACCCATGCACTCTCTCTCTTTCTCTCTCTCTCTCTAAAACAAACAAAACTTAAAAAAAAAAAAAAAAAGGTCTTTAAAAAAAAAAGTTTGGTGAAGCATTTGAAACTCATGAAGTGAAGAAATGTGCCTACATCACTGACTCTCAGCCAGTGGTGATTCTGTCCCCCAGGAGACATTTAGCAATTTCTGGAGACATTTTTCATTGTCACAAGTAGGGAGAAGGGGGTACTACTGGCATCTAATGGGTAGACGCCAGAGGACCTACCTACCATGCATAGGACCAATTCTCACAAAAAGAACTGTGTGGCCCAAAATGTCAATAATGTGGAAGTCAAGAAACCCTGGCCACATTAACAAGTAGTTAATAAGCAGTGGAGCAGGTACCTGTACCAAGGTCTTTGGATTCCAAATCCATTGCTCTTCTTCTGTGCCAAGCACAGAGAGATGTGGGAGATAAACTCAGACCCAAGTCAGAGTGATAGTCTGGTGGGAAGATCTGAGTACCCAACACAGCAGTATCCAATTATTAGAGAAACAGAGAGAATGGGCAGCATTTCACCAGTTGAGAGGAGAGAAAGTTCCATGCAGGATACTTCTCTGAGAAGAACTGCCTGAGCCAGGTTCTGAATGAGCAGGCCTCATAGGGGCAGAGTGTGTACATAATGCCTTTCAAGAGGTCTTGCAGGGAAGAATCTATAAACTGAGTTTCCCAACAGCAACACCGTAAGCTCAAGACAATAAAATATTGCCTTCAAAGTTCTGAGGCAAAAAAATTCTCAGATTTGATACCAAGCTGTCACTTAAGTGAGAGGTTAGAATACCAAGTTGTCATTTAAGTGAGAGGTTAGAGTAAAGATATTTTTTCAGACATGCAGACCTCAAAACATTTATCTTCCCTGTTCCCTTTCTTTAGAAGTTACCAGTCACATGCACCACCAAAGTAAGGGTGACATGGGTTCCAGCAAATGGGATCTAGCACAGGGGAGAGGTGAAAGGAATTCTCAGGATGACTCTGTTCAAGCAGAACTAGAGAGCAACACAGATCAAACTGGAATGGAAAGATGGATGGGTCCAGAAAAGATATCTCAAGGAAAAGAATAAAACTGACAAATACATGATAGGATTAATCATATAGGAAATTTGTACTAATCAATAATGAAAATTGTACTAAGAATTGCTTTACAGAATTGTTGGACGGTAGAGGGAACTCTTAATTATAAGTTTAAATAAAACTAAACAAATGAAAAAATCAAGGCAATTATCAAGTCCAGGAAAAACAGCAAGTTATATAAAAATGGAAATGTAATTAATTATAGTACAACTCTTGGCTCACCAATGAACAGCAATTACATAATCACAGTAATTATGAATCTGCTTAAGATTGTGATATAACTAGATTGAGAGTATGGAAGAGAAAGGGGCAATAGATTATGTCTAAAGTTGATCAATCTCTCCCATCCACTCATTCTCAGGAAGATATCACAGCTGTGCTATTCATATTCAATACAGTAGCCAACAGCCACATGTGGCATTTTAACTTTAGTTAATTAAAATTAAATTTGAAATTCAGCCACACTAGCAACATTCTAGGCACTCAATAACCATGTGTTGTTACCCTATTAGACAGCATAGATATAGAACATTTCACCATCACAGAAAGTTCTGTTAAACAGTGCTGTACTAGAGGGTATATCACATCAAACCAAGGGAGTAAACCAAGAAAGAAAAAGACACTAGGAGATCAACATATATGAAAGTGGTAAGCGAAATCCCTAGGATAATAGTGAAGAGTGACATTTGTCAGAAGGCCTTAAGGGCCACCAGTCTGGACTGAAATAGGGGAGGGGGCTCCAGAGAACATCTCTTCAAAGAGACTCAGTGGCAAGACTACCTAACACATTTGAACATCCAGAGAGCAGATCAGCAACTGAGTTTTAGCATAATTTGTGATATGCACATACAAAACTAAGGAAACAAATATAGGACAATTATTAACATCAGAGTAAAGGAATTATTACAAAGGAAAAAAAAAGGAAACATAATGATAGTACACTCTACATGGTTCAGCTATAAATAAACTAGTTAAGGGGCACCTGGGTGGCTTAGTCAGTTGAACGTCTGATTTTTTTTTTTTTAAGATTTTATTTATTTATTTGACAGAGAGAGAGCACAAGCAGGGGGAGCAGCAGGCAGAGGAAGAGGGAGAAGCAGGCTCCCTGCAGAGCAGGACCCTGGGATCATGACCCAAGCCGAAGGCAGACACTTAACCGACTGAGCCACCCAGGTGCCCCATGAACGTCTGATTCTTGATTTCAGCTCAGGTCATGATCTCAGGGCCACCTCAGGCTCTGTGCTCACCAGGGAGTCTGCTTGAGATTCTCTCCCCCTCTCTCTCTTCCTCTGGCCCTCACCCTGCTCTCTCTCTCTCCTTCTCTCTCAAATAAATAATAAATCTTTAAAATAAGTAAATAAATAAACTGGTTAACTTAATGTAAAGACTGAATGCTGATGTCACCTAAGTAATGACACAACTGTCTTGGAGAAGGTAGACATGCACATGTGAGAGCAGGGAAAAGAAAGTTAAATCTTAGATCATCCGTTTTCATATTGTTACATCAACAGATAATGCCTAAAATGGAAAAATCGAGATTGAGCAATATCAGCATATCATTTATGAATGTAAACACTAAAATACCCAAAAGACTTGAATGTAGTTGGTTATGAAGGCTCAGAAATGGAAGAGAAACATAGTAAAAATATTTGACACTTTAGTCTATGTGTAGGTACAACATAAAAATTAAAGTAAAACCTACTGTTTTTTTAAGTTTTTATTTTAATTATTAGTTAACATGCAGTGTCATATTAGTTTCAGGTGTGTGATATAGTGATTCAGCATTTCCATACCTCACCCAACAAGTGCACTCCTTAATTCCCATCACCTATTTTACCCTTTCCCCCACTCACCCAGCCCTGGTAATCTATCTATCTATCTATCTATCCATCCACACACATATATATATAATCTTCTGTTATATGGCCGAATAATATTCTGTTATATATATGTGTGTACATCTTCTTTATCTATTCATCTACCCATGGACACTTGGGCTGCTTCCATACCTTGCTACTATAAATAATGCTGCTATAAACATTAGGGGTACATGAAACACTTTGAATTAGTGTTTTTTGTATTCTTTGGGTAAATACCCAATAGTGCAATTGCTGGATAATAAGGTAGTTCTATCTTTAACTTTTCGAGGAATCCCCATTCTGTCTTCCACAGTGGCTGCACCAGTTTGCATTCCCACCAACAGTGCAAGAGGGTTCTTTTTCTCCACAACCTCACCAACACTTATTGTTTCTTGTGTTGTTGATTTTAGCCATTCTGACAGGTGTGAGGTGCTATCACATTGTGGTTTTGATTTGCATTTCCCTGATGATAAGTGATGATGAGCATCTTTTCATGTGCTTGTTGGCCAACTGCATGTCTTTTTCAGAGAAATATCTATTCAAGTTTTCTGACCATTTTTAAATTGGATTATTTGTTTTTGGGGTGTTGAGTTTTATAAGTTCTTTATATATTTGGATACTAATCCTTTATTGAATATGTCATTTGCAAATATCTTCTCCCATTCAGTTGGTTGTCTTTTAGTTCTGTTGATTGTTTCCTTTGCTGTGCAGAAGCTTTTTTATTTTGATGTAGTCCCAATAGTTTATTTTTGCTTTTGTTTTCCTTGCCTCAGGAGACATATCTAGAAAGAAGTTGCTAAGCCTAATGTCAAAGAAGTTACTGCCTGTGCTCTTTTAGGATTTTTATGGTTTCAGGTCTCACATTTAGGTCTTTAATCCATTTTGAATTTATTTTTGTGTACGGTATAAGAAAGTGGCCCAGTTTCACTCTTTTGCATGTTGCTGTCCAGTTTTCCCAGCACCATTTGTTGAAGAGTTTTTTTCCCGTTGTACATTCTTGCCTCCTTTGTCGAAGATTAATTGACCATTTAATTGTGGATTTATTTCTGGATTTCTTTTCTGGTCCATTGATCTATATGTCCATTTTCTTAAAGACTTATTTATTTATTTGGGGGGGGGATGGGGAGAAGCAGAGGGCGAGGAAGAGAGCAAATCTCGAGTAGACTCCCTGCTGAGCATGGAGCCTGAGGCAGGGCTCGATCTCATGACCCTGAGATCATTACCTGAGCTAAAACCAAGAGTCTGATGCTTAACTGACTAAGCCACCGAGGCACCCCATTTGTCTATTTTTGTGCCAGTACCATACTTTTTTGATTACTGCAGCTTTGTAATATAACTTGAAGCCCAGAATTCTGATTGCCTCCAGCTTTGTTTTACTTTTTCATGATTGCTTTAGCTATTTGGGATCTTTTGTGGTTCCATACAAATTTTAGGATTGCCAGAGTTCTATGAAAAATGCTGTTGGTATATTAACAAAGATTGTATTGAATGTGTACATTGCTTTGGATAGTATAAACATTTTAACAATATTTTTTCTTCTAATCCATGAGCCTGGAATGTCTTTATAATAAATATATATTTAGTTTTAGTCCCCGTTCCTGGCTCATGGCTCCTCAAATCCTTGGAATTTCCTAAGTGATAAGAGCAATGCGAGCATCTTTTGTTACAGTAGTTGGTCTTTTGTCCTCAGTTCCTGAAATAGCTCCAGATCCAAAAAAGTGAAAGAAGTGTTTTCTTCATAGTAAATCCCTTTCAACCACACCTGAGTTTTTATTAATGAGGTAACTTTTGGAAAGCCCCTAAGGATGGGGGCTGGTTGCCAGGGGAACCAACCTTGATTAGAGGGTTAAACTTTCTGTCCTATCCCATGGCCTCCAGGGAGGGGGGTGAGACTGGAGGTTGAATGTCAATCAGTAATTATCAATGAAGCCTCCATAAAAACCAAGAGAATTCAGAAAACTTCTGGGTTGGTGAAGACGTGGAGGTGCTGGGAGGGTGGTGCACTCAGAGAGCATGGAAGCTCTGTGCCCCTTTCTTCATATCTTCCCCTAATGTCTCTCTTCTATCTGGCTGATCCTCAGTTATATCATATCCTTTCATAATGAACTGGTAATCTAGTAAGCAAAATGTCTTCCTGAGTTCTGTGACTGCCTCTAGCAAATTAATCGAACACAAGGAGGGAGTTGTGGGAACCTTTGATTTATAACCAGTTGGTTCGAAGCACAGGTCATAACCTGTGCTTGGCAACTGTACCTGTGTGGGGGCGGCACTCTTGTGGGACTGAGACCTTAAACTATTAAACTGCTTGCCTGGTGATGCCAAAAAAGCACACATCAGAATCACGAAATATAGAGACTGCATATGAGTAACTGAAAATGTGGCCAATCTTTGCCACTGGTGGTCAGACATTACCATTTGAAAACTAAACTTTGCTTCTTACCACAGCTCTATCTGGGGTGGCCTGGAGGGTGGGCTTTGGAGTCAGACTCTGCAGGTACAAGTAGCAATTCTGCCACTCAACAGCTGAAGGACCCTGAGCAAGTTACTTATATCATTCTGTGCCTCAGTTTCCTCATCTCTACAGTGGGGATGAAAAAAAGAACCTCGTCTAGAGGACTGTAAAGTCCTTAGAGCAATACTAAGTGCTCAATAAGTATTTTCCATCAGCATTATCCCCTGTTTGTATTTTAACTTGTCACCTAACTCTGCAGCCTGACTTTCCTCCGTTTTGCTACAAAACTGCCCATTGGCCAGTATGTTCTCTCGTCTCCCATGGTATTATCTGTTGGTGGGGGATAAGCAATGTCCTCCAAAGCTTACCATAACTTTTACTGACCCATATGAAATGAAAGCCCAAAGAGATGGTGGCCGTCATCTGGTCCAAGCCTGTCACTGTACAGACGGGACCAGTGAGGCTCTGCACAGTGGATGGGCTGCCCTGTCCACAAGCTGGTCTAATGTGATTATTGTACAAACATTCTTCCCAATAAGTTTTTGTACCCCAACTTCTCCAGAGAGATCTCTTACCCATTTAGCTAAAGAAGTAGGTGAGAAAAAGCCACACTGTGATTTTAAAGACTGTCAAATGCTAATTACAAGTCACTCCATTTGAAAGATAGCACTGAAAGCATTTTAATCCCCCTTCCTTCTCTCCAAACTGTCATCACTGGAAAAAAAAAGAAGCCAGTTCTATGAAAGCTTCAAACCAAACACAACAGTTGTTCAGACAATGGTTATTAGGAGGTAAGCTTTTTCCCAGGGAATGGCTAAAGCGTTTTTTTTTTTCCCCTTCTTGTTACCTTGGTAACTGCTACCTTGGCGCCCTTGTTGATGAGCTGAACCACATTCTCTGCTTGGCCTTTGTACGCAGCTATGAGAAGGCGTTCTGAAAGTGCAGCGACCGCATCCTGCTGGCTCATGAATTAGGAGGGAAAGAGGTTTTCAGGAACGCAGTAGACAAGTTCCTTCAGCTCAACACGGCGCCAATGGCCCGGGCAGGGACCCACGGGTCAAGATGCTCCCGATCCTTAGAAGGTGCCTCTATTATTACTATGCCATCTTCAGGACCTAGGGATTACAAAACAAAGTTGCCATCAGCACCACTCAGCACACAGGATGGGCCACACCTCTTCTCTCTGATCTCAGGGCATCTGCTGAGGGCTCAATGGCAGGGGACAGAAGCTGGGTAAAGACAGGACAAGCATGAAGCACACTCTGCACACCAAAGCCCCTGAACTGGGAAACAGAAGGCTGCAGCATGTGCCAATCTCCCTCCCTTCTTCCCGCTTCAGGGACGTTCTCCAGAGGATTATAACCAAAACCGTGAGGTCTGCTCTGTACTTCCATCCTAGGTAGCAGAGACCTGCTATAATCCCATCCACATCACGGGGGTTCCAGGCCTGTCTTTGGTAGGTAACTATACCACGTATGATCTCAAAGGGCCTCTGGACCATGTTTTGTGGGTCTGCCACAGCTAACACGCTGCTTCTGCCGGCAGGTGAAGGTGCCTGTGGATCACACCCCACGGACACCCTGAGGAGTGGGTTAAATCCTTGGGATTTTGTCCCAGCACTTACTGCAGTTGCTTTGCTTCATCCTTGCCTCACTGTAAACAGCGCAGTTTCCTGAGTTCTGGGACAGATGGAGAGCTGGGCACAGGCCCGGGCCATCTCCCAGTTCCAATTATTGTCGGAACAACCCACTTTGGGAACAACAAGGATGCTAGAACCACTGACAGTGCGCGCTGCCAACTGCATGGGGAGGGGCTGCTTCTGTTGCTTCCATGCCTAACAGGAAATAAAAGGCCTACTAAAACCACCTCTAGGATGCGAAGCCCCACTCAGAGCAGTGGTCTGGAGGGAGTAACTAGCAGTAAACTTAACCTCTTCTTTCCAACAATGGCAAATGGATAGAATTTTAAAGGCTGACTCCTATCAGTAGCCCTGAGCCACCTTTAGAGCAAACCAAAGCCACTGGTAATTATGTCAAAAGTAAAGGATTCGGGGCGCCTGGGTGGCCCAGTCGGTTAAACATCCGACTCTTGATTTCGGCTCAGGTCATGATCTCAGGGTCCTGGGATCGATTGGGCTCTGCACACAGCAGGGAGTCTGCTTGAGGTTCTCTCTCCCTTCTCTCTCTCTGCCCCTCACCCCTCAAATAAATAAATCTTAAAAAAAAAGGGGGGGAGCACCTGGGTGGCTCAGTCATTAAGCGCCAGCCTTCGGCTCAGGTCATGATCTGAAGGTCCTGGGATCAAGCCCCGCATCGGGCTCCCTGCTCGGCGGGAAGCCTGCTTCTCCCTCTCCCCCTGCTTGTGTTCCCTCTCTCGCGGTCTCTCTCTGTCAGATAAATAAATAAAATCTTTAAAAAAAAAAAAAACCCATACCAATCCACCCTGCTCTGCTCACTGGAAGTGCAACAAATCTGGAGAAGGGATGCTCCAAAGCAGAGGACTCCTCTGTTAGCCATGGTCAGAGGTCCCTGGGATGCACCGGAAATCTTGGTTGAATGAATGAGCCAATGACGTTGAGACTCAAAGCAGAGAAACAGAGCTGGAAATGCCACTGGAGATTCCCAGGATCCCACTGAGAGACCAGTTCGGGCTTTATGTTTCCCAGACAGTTCCACTGTTTAGAGTGGTTTGTTTTTGTAAACACTGGATACACTGTCTCTCTATTCAGATAATCTGTGGTAACTTCAAGCCAGTAATACTGAGCTTCTGTTCCGTTTGCCCCAATACTGCAAAAGCATTCCAGGTCCAAAAGTCGAGAAAATACAATATTAGCTGCAGCTTCCTAAATGCTCTCTCTCTACAACCACATTCTTCCATTTACTCATTTGTTATCTTTGTGCACTCAATGGCCACCTTCCTGTACCCAAACTTTTCTTGTAATGGGCATCTGAATGTCTCAACTACAATGGCCCAGTTCATACAAATACTGTTATCATGACTAAAATTTCACTCATTTTACTTCAGAGCTTAGCTCCTGGGGATAGACATAGAGATGTCCTTGCTGCAAACTCAGTGCAGCCCATCAGCCGAGGTCACGAGCTGCAGACCAGCAGTGCTGTCCAGTCTCCCCAGCAACAGATGCGCGGGTCAGCAGGCCCACAGTACATGGACAGCCACTCCCCTCCTGTCCCAGACAATAAACCCAGCTCTTAGACACTTATTGCCATGGTTGCAGGCTTCTGAGATAGCCTTGTTTACATAATTACCTTTGGTAAACAGCCCTTTGCAAATCCAGCACACATTACTATTCCTTTTTTTTTTTTAAGATAGAAAATACTACAGTTGAGAAATATTGGCCAAACAGAATTTTTAAAAATTATTTTTAATTTTTTTTTGCTTTTCAGTTACAGCTACTTAAGAATGAAATGCTCCCCAGTCCCCACCCCACTCCACCCGACCGCCTCCACCATGGCCAATGCACAGCCTGCCAGAGGAACAGGGCAGCTCCAGGACATGTTGCTTATAGGATTTTGGATATTTCCCCCAACTAGAGTTGCACAGAAAACTGCTTGCAAAATCAGGAGCAGAATCCTAGGGTTCCAGTTACCAGTCTGCAGCTAGCATCATCCCTTTGTGCTTGGGCATCTCAAGTTCATTCTCAATTTAAATCCAGTAATAGGCTCGCTGGTAGGACCTCCAGCATTCACCTACAGTTGCATTTACACACAGGGTGGTGGGAAGAGATCAAAGTGGCTGAGTCTTCCTTTTGGCTTCCTTTCTACACCTCCATCCTTTTTGAATAAGAGGATACTCAGCTTCTTGTCTGACACCTCTGAACTAACAAATTGGGCCAGGTGGAGGCAGGCTGAGGGAGAGAAATAAGGGGGATAGAGGACCCCCAACAAGAAGTGGGGGAGGGAGAGGAATAAAGAGGTGGCAGCCAGTTTGCAATCAACGAGTTAAATTCCACTGCCAACCTATTGGGTCCCCAGGCTGTAGCAGCCCCATTCCCTCATTAAATCTGAGCCTCCTCTTCCAAATAGATCAGCTATCATTCAAGACACTTCCCACGGCTGGCAGTGAGGAATTTCTTCTGCCCCACATCTATCAATCACATCCCTCTTTGTCACAATGCTCACTTTCACAGGGCTCCAGAGAAAAACATTAAATGCAAACATGCTGCCAGTTCTTTAAGCAGAAATGAAATAAATCCATGATCATAAATATTCAATGAGCTTCCTGAATCCAGAAAGTATTTAGCTTCCTAAGAAAGATTTCCCTCCTTTCTCCTAGCCCACTGCCCCATTTTCACTGCATTCCAATTTGCCAATGCTTTTTTTCTCTCATCACGAATGCCAGAGGGCCACACAGCTGCTTGGTCTGTGATGCAATCTGTTTTCTTTTTATAGCAAAAGGTCTATGAGGTTTGCTCTTGCTGTTTTCCTGAGGATTTACAACAAAGTCTCCTGGTACCAATATCCCCAAACCACTACATTCAGTTTCCTGACAGACAAAATATTCTAGAAGAGACCTGGCAAACAAAAGTCCCAGCCAGGACCTTATGCACAGCCCACCCAGAGACAGTCCACAGGCACCCAGAACCAGTGGTTAGGGAGCACCATCAATTACAATAACTCGCTTTGCTCCTACTGCTCAAAACCCTGTAGTGAAGAGAGATTGTACTCACATCTGGGAGTCTGTCCTCCCCATTCTACATGGTGTTCTGTTGCTGGATAATTGCTGTCAATTCCTTCCTGGAGAGATCATTAGCTTCCTAGGGTTGTCACGCCCAGTGGGTCTGCAACAATTTACTCGCCTTTTTCCCTTGAGCTTCCTCTGCCAACTCTGGCCAAATCACATCTAAAAGCTTATTAAGACATCCACTCAGCTCACAATGTCTTGTGGCTTCCTAGTCTGCTTGTCACAGCTTCTGAAAGTCTTGGGTCTTCAGGTCTTGTCGAACTCCCTTCTGCCGGCAGAGGACCTATAACACTGCCCTATCAAGAGTCAGGGAATAATTCACAAATGGGCGGAATGCTTTTGAATGATGCTCAGATGACAGAGAGATGAAGTTTGCATTCTGGCAGCAGTAATACCACGAAAAGAGATGAATGTGCATGTTGTAAGGGAGGGAGAATGCAGGCAGGGTCAAAACCTGTAAAGAATTGCCTTTATGTTAACAGGGAACAGCAGAGATCCAGACACTCCACCCTCCTCGGCAGAGAGTTCCAGCACCGGGACTGCAGCAGTACAGGAGTCAAGGGGCTGGGAGAGCAGCTGTTTCAATGTTTGTAAGCCCAGTTTGTCTCACAAATGCTCCTCTAAACAGAGTCTCAGTGGGGAGGGGGGAGGGAGGAGATAGGGAGAAAAGCTGTCAAGTTTTAATCAAGTGCTGTCAATGGCCCTAACCATCACAGGAGTGTCCTCCAGACCACTTGTTGAAGCAACAGAAAACTAACTCCCCAGCTAGAGCGGTCACAGAAAGGAAGAGGGTTTTCATTTTGACTTGAGCCATATTACCACTTTTTCCTTATTTTGAAAGCCAGAATTGTTGGTCCTGAAGATGGGAACATTACTTTCAATGCAAACCCTCCAAGCACCCTCCCTGCTCAAGGCCTTGCCCCCATTTCCTTGAGGGTAGCAGCTCTTATGGGCAACAGGCTGGGATTCTGATTTGGCTATTATTTGGCTTATACCAAGGGGAGAATAGCCAGACTCAGGGCAGTGCATTACAGAGACTGAATTCCACTGGGCAGACAAAGTGCCAGTAGAATGATAAGTTTTTTTTTTTTTTAAGATTTTATTTATTTGACAGAGAGAGACACAGCGAGAGAGGGAACACAAGTAGGGGGAGTGGGAGAGGAAGAAGCAGGTTTCCCACTGAGCAGGGAGCCCGATGCGGGGCTCAGTCCCAGGACTCTGGGATCATGACCTGAGCTGAAGGCAGACGCTTAACGACTGAGCCACCCAGGTGCCCCGAGAAGCTTATTTTCAATACACAACAATCGTACTGGTTTATCCAAAAGTGATCACTGCTGGGATACTGCCATCATGGACTCCCAAGTGGGGTTAGAACAGGGAGCAATGTGACTCTCTCCCTACCTTAAAGAAACTGGCCCTGATAGGTCTTAATGAAGCCCCTAAGGCCAGGTGCCAAATGAGAAATGTAAACCGAATGTGACAACTATAAAGAAAGGAGTGGTTACTTTTCTCAAAACTTCTGGGACATTTCCTTTTTCTGAGAATAGTACCCCATATAATATTATCAATGGGGACAGTACAGCCCTGGCTGTTCACAAAGCCTGGGGTGCCCAAATGCTATGTGCAAAACACAGGGACAACAGGGGCAGAACACCCTTTTGAGCAAGCCCATGACTCATTTTACACACCTCACTATAGCAAAGGAACACGTATGCTTATTTCTGGAGCCATGTGAAGTATACAGTACTTCTGAATCTGACAGTTACTGAATCGTTGAAATAATCCCCTCTGCAGGAGGCATACAGAGGCTGTTGCAGCAAAGGCTGAGTGACATCTGGAAACCTGTGACATACTCTACCATCAAGAAAAGCTGCTAACACATATAAAAATAGTATCAGAAGCCTAAGAATATCATTGAATAAAGTTATCATTGACAGAAAGCCTGTGGTATAGAGACCTCTTCTTTTTACATGGGACAATAGTTACTTGTTGACTGCCCAGCACTGCTAGATCACCAGAGCCTCCAAACTGGGGCTACCAAAATCACATATACTGATACCCACGTGCTCAAAATCCACACCAAGTCATCGCTGAGCCTTCTTTCCCTAGACAAAGCGATCATGCCCTCATCTGTGCTCTTACAGTTTTCTATAAGCTCCTGTCAAGGGCTGAGTTGTGTTCCCCTCCCCCAAATTCATACGTTGAGGCCCTGATCCTCAGTGTGACTACTTGGAAATAGTGCCTTTAGGAGGTAAATAAGATAAAGTGAGGTCATAAGGGTGGGGCCCTGATCTGATAGGATTAGTGTTTTTATAGGAGAGACATCAAAGAAAGTCCCTCCCCCTACTCTCTCTAATCATGCTCCTATCTGCCCCCCCCACCACGCCCATTCTCAGAGGAAAGGCCATATGAAGACATAGCAAGAAACTGGCCGCCTGCAAGCCAGGAAGAAAGTCCTTACTGAAAACCAAACCCTGCTGGACCTTGATCTTGGACTTCCAACCTTGAGAACCATGAGAAAATAAATTTCTATTACTTAAGCCACTCAATCTATGGTATCTTGTCCTGGCAGCCTGAACTAAGACAGCTCCCCTCACGTGTAATGGCTGGCATGGGCTCAAGGTTGATTTTCCTGCTTAGACTAAACTCCTTGAGGACAGGAACACTGTTTTGGTTATCTTGTATTCCAGTGCCTGGCTTGGTTCCTGGAATATAGTTAGCCTTTAATGTCTGTTAAGTGGATGATAGAAAAACTAAAAACTAATTGCTTTTTCTAGTCATTAACTCGTCTTCAGAAGCCTGTGGATCTCATGAGAAAAAGTGGAAATGTCTACCAAGTTGGCAAACCTTTTTCTCCTTCCCCCACAGATGAGGCAGGCTATGGCTCCTGAACCTCCATGAGATAATAAATGGATGTAGTCATTCTCCTCTCTCCCTCCCTCCCCAAAATAGAGGACCACGGCTCTGGGGAGAAGAATTACCAATCTGGAGACAGACCCTACCCAGTGCTGCACATACGTCAGCACCGCAAGCATTGGACAGCACCACAGCCACTCAAGAATTTTCTTTTCACTACCCTCAATCCCTGTTGGGTAAAACCACAAATGCTAAAGACAAACCAAAACAAACAATGCCAAATTATAATAAAAAACCAATCCCCACACAATAATCTACCTTCCATGGATACATTTCTTCCATCCACTTCTTAAATCTGCTTTGATCAGGCTTCTTCCTGCCCCCCAGTTTTCCCATTAAGCTGTTTGTTGTTGATGTTGTACTGTACTATGCATTTATTGAAGAGATGGGCACAAAGAAAGACAGAAACCTGGAGAGGGAGTTTTCTTGCTTAGTGTGGTAGGAGTGAAAGGAATCAGCAAAGTTCTCACAGAGAAGGGTAGGTGTGGGATGAGTGGTGGAGGATGTGTAGGATTTTGTTAGCTAGAGAAAGGGAGAGGAAATAGGCAGAAGAAACAGCAAGAGCAAAAAGGCATAGTCTGGAAGTGCATGTCATGAGTGGGAAAGACAAGCAAAGAGACTGTTGCACCTGAAGCTTGCAATACATGGGTGATGACCCAGAGATCACGTTGCAAAGTTGGGCTGTGAAAAAAATTTCATATCATGCCAAAGACACTGGTGTATCTTGCATTTGTGATGGGGAGCTCTAGAAGTCGGTAAGCACAAGAGAAACTAGTCACATTTTTACTCAACTTAGAATTCAAGATTTCCAAGAATTGGATTAATTATAATTATGGGTTCATGTTACACTTTGAAGACTGTATGCACATGGCTTTCTTTCTCATTCTTCCTTTGTATATTTCTTCTTTTATCCCCTTCCTTTCCTCTTTCCTCCTTTCTTTTTATTTTAATCAATAGATCTTATTTTTTAGATCAGTTTTAGATTTACAGAAAACTGAGCAGAAAATACAAAGGGTTTCCACGTACCCCCCCCACCCCCTGCCAGTTTCCCCTATTATTAACATTTTGCATTGGTGTGGAAAATTTGTTACAACTGATGAGTCAATATTGATACATTATTATTAACTAAAGTCCATGGTTTACATTAGGGTTCCTTCTTTGTGTTGTATAGTTCTGTGGGTTTGGACAAATGTATAATGAGGTGTATGCACGATTATACCATCACACAGAATAGTTTCACAGGCCTAGTGCTCCACCTATTTATCCCTCCCTCCCCCCCCCAACTCCTGGCAACCACTGGACTTAATACTATCTTTATAGTTTTGCCTTTCCCAGAATGTCATGTAGTTGGAATCATACAGTATATAACCTTTTCAGTTGGCTTCTTTGACTTAGTAATATGCATTTAAGATTCCTCCATGTCTTTTCATGGCTTGATAGCTCATTTTTGTTATCACTAAATAATATTCCATTCTACAGATGTACCACAGTTTGTTTATCCATTCACCTATCAAAGGATATCTTCATTGCTTCCAAGTTTTAGCAATTATGAATAAAGCTGCTATAAACATTCATGTGCAGGTTTTTGTGTGTCATACTTTTTTATCTCATTTGGTTAAATACTAAGGAATACCACTGCTAAATCATATGTTAGGAAAATGTTTAGCTTTGCAAGAAACTGCTATATCGTCTTCCAAAATGGCTATAATATTTTGCATTCCCACCAGCCGATTTTACATTGACCTAATTGCCAAATGCAGTGGTAACTTCCAATTCTTACCTTATGTGAGTTCTCTGTTGCATTAGGCACGGCTACCATTCCTTCATCACACTTCCTTCTCCTCTGGTTTCTGTGGCCCAGTCTCTCCTCATTCTCCTATCATCCCTTGAACTGTTTCTTTTTCTCATTCAAGGGCTCTTCATTCACTGGTCCCTTAAATGTTGCAGGTGCCTGAGATTCTATCCCTGACTGCCTTCTCCGCTCATCTTCTTCTCTAGAAAATCTGTTACCCACCTCCCCATCCCCCGCTGCTGCTGCTCACATGCCCCTCTGCTGCCTAGATACAGACTTCTTTAGCCTCAATCACTTTCTCTGAAGCTCCATATTTTAAGCACCCGACCATTTAAAGATATCGTACTTGGATGTCCCCTATCAACATGTTCACAACCAAATCATAATCCTTCTTTGAAACCCATTCCTTTTCCTATGTCCCCATTTTGGGGAGCGGCTCCACCTTTCATCTATCTGCCTATTTCCCTAATCTGGAACACTCCTCCCAATTCTCTGATTCTCCTTCCCCCACCCCCACATTCCATAAATTACCAAATCCTCCTGATTTGAGACAGTAATACACAGAGATTAAAAATGAGAGTTTTGAGGGGTGCCTGGGCGGTGCAGTCGGTTAAGGGACTGACTCTTGGTTTCAGCTCAGGACATGATCTCAGGGTCGTGAGATCAAGCCCTGCATCTGGCTCCATGCTCAGTGTGGAGTCGGCTTGGGATTCCCTCTCCCTCTCCTTCTGCCCCTCTTGCTTGTGCTCGCATGCTCTCTCTAACAAATAAATAAATCTTTAAAAAAATGAGTTTTGAAAACAAACAGGGTTCTAGAGGGGAGGGGGGTGGGAGGATGGGTTAGCCTGGTGGTGGGTATTGAGGAGGGCACATTCTGCATGGAGCACTGGGTGTTATGCACAAACAATGAATCATGGAACACTTCATCTAAAACTAATGATGTAATGTATGGGGATTAACATAAGAATAAAAAAAAAATGAGTTTTGAGATCAGATTCCTGGGGCTCAAATCCCGGCTCTGCCACCTACTTTGGGCAAGTTTCTAATGACTCTGAGCCTGTGTTCTCATGTGTAAAATAGAGTAACAGTTCTTACCTTATTGGGTTGTTGCAAAGATGAAATGAGATAATACACACACTATACAATGTCTGGCACATAGAAAGTGCTCAGTAAATATAAGCACAGCTGTGTGGTTGGTACTTAAATGTTCCTTGTCCTGTTCTCTCTTCTCTAGCTGCATGGCCACTGCTTTCATTCAGGATATCATCATTTCTTACCTGAACTATTGCAGTGGTCTCCAACTAGATGCTAATGATGTTTCCTGAAATTCTGCTTGTGATTATCTAAACTTGGAAATTGGGATAAGAAAGGTGAAGTAGTTTTCAGCTTGTGTAAGGGAATCTGCTGCTGCAGATGAGTTTTTACCAAGGGAAAACTAGGCCAGACTAATGTTCAGGATTCTGACAGTGAGTGCTCTTTGGCTCAAAATGCAATAAAAGATAACTTTGTAGAAGTCAATATAACCTGTCCAGATAGTTGTTAGGGATTTATTAAACTTGACCCTCAGGAAAGATAGAGCCATTGAGCCAACAGTGTTAATTCTTTCTCCTCTGACTGGGCCTTAGAAGATCACTGTGCCAGTAAGAGAGAAGTTCCCCCTTCTGATGTGTCAGTGTTAGAGGAAGGAGAGTAATGAGAAACTTCTCCTCCAGTTTGTTTCAAGATGGCAAAGATGGAGTACAGACAGATGAGCTGCAATGCAGGAGGGTCATTAACTCTGTCTATCTGTCAAGCAATAGTCTGCTAGGTTGTGGCACTTATGTCTTCGGTGCCAATTATTTTGCCTTTGTCTATGGACCTCTCATCCTCTGTGCTTCTAGTCAAAGAGCCTTTTATGACCAGATCATATGGGGGCTATGGAGACTGCTAGTCACAGGACAGAAGTTCAAGTGCAGAAGCTGCCTCCCATGGTAGTCTCCCTGTCTCAAGTCCTCCCCACCCCCTCCCCACCTCAATATATGTGATCACTCTCAGAATGCTCTTTTCACAACAAATGTGATCGTGCTTCCCCTTTGCTTATAACCCTCAGTGCCTCACGTTCCCCCAGAACAAAGTCCGGCGAGACACAAATCCACACATGGCCTGGTCTTACCTCTATTTCCAACCACCTGCTCTGCTGGCACCCCACCCACCCATTCTGCACCCTGGCTTCGCCACACAGGTACTCACAACCTTAAAAGCACCACCCTGCCCTTTCAGCTTACAATGCTCTTTAGATCTTTTCCAAACTCCTTCTCATCCTTCAAACCTGATTCAAAGTGTCCTCTCAGATGATTCCTCCAATGCTACTCCACCCTCCAGGTTCCTAAGGCCCAAATCCCAAGGGCCCTGAGCTCAAATCCCAGCTTGACTACTTATGTTGGGCAATGTATTTAATAAATCTAGGTTCATTTCCTCGCGTATAAAATAGGAAGAATAAGTTTTTACGCATTGGGTTGCTGCAATCATGGAATGAGGCTGATACAAAATAATGTAACTTTTTTTTTTTTTTAAGATTTTATTTATTTATTTGAGACAGAGAGAATGAGAGACAGAGAGCATGAGAGGGAGGAGGGTCAGAGGGAGAAGCAGACTCCCTGCCGAGCAGGGAGCCTGATGCGGGACTCAATCCAGGGACTCCAGGATCATGACCTGAGCCGAAGGCAGTCGCTTAACCAACTGAGCCACCCAGGCGCCCCCAAATAATGTAACTTTTAAATCTCTCTGTAAGTATTTACCAAACTGGACTGCAATTGTGTGATGTCAGTATTCTTGGCCTCTCCTCCTCCCTTCCAATTAAAAAGCCTTCTCCATTTAGCAGCTCTTCTAAGGACACTGTCCCAGAGAGGCTCCTGGGCTCTAGGATGCAGAATTAAAGGACAGTCAGCAGAGAAAGGAAAGGAAAAGGTTGACTTGCCAAGGGAGGCCAAGCTAGTCTGTATAACAAAGAGCTGGGAGAGTGAGCAAGTAGTGCCATGCCAAATGCAGGACGGAATAAGAATTTCTGGAGGCTGCTGGTAAACAACAGGCTTCTAAACATTGTGGAATGTGAGAGAATTAGGGCGGGGAAAGGGGATATGAAAATTGTTACTGAGAGTTTGTGAACTGAGTTTCCTTTAATTTTTTAAGAGCAACAAGTAAAGATTACTACTTATTAAAAAATTACTTTTGGTCCTTGGATTGTGATTATTTGAAGATGTCCATACAAATACTAGACCACAAGAGACTGAAATTCTTTGGGGTTACCCTTGTTTACAATGTCTTTGCTCTCAGACTCAGCTTCTCTAGTACAGGGGCTATGTCTCATTCCTTTCTGTAAATCCAATGCAAGCACACAGCCTGGTATATGGCTTATGAGAATACATACTTGCTGAATAAACATATCTATGCTTATACAACTGGATCATAGACTCCTATGAGCAAGTCAATGCTCTTATTTTTCCATGGGTCCAAATAAATCAGTTGAACGGTGGTCCCCAAAAAGGTATGTCCATGTCCCAACCCCCAGAGCCTGAGTGTTAAATTATATGACGAAAGATATATTATGTTAAGGATCCTGAGACCAGCTGGTTATCCTGGATTATCTGGGTGGGTCCTAAATGCAAGCATGTGAATCCTTAGAAGAGGAACAGAGGGAGTTTTAAGACAGAAGAAGAGGAGGGCGTGTGACCCCAGAGGCAGAGATTAGAGTGATGAGGCCACATGCCACCTGGACCCATCAGAGGACAGATGAGGAAAGAAAGAATTATCCCCAAGAGCCCCCACAGGGAGTACAGCCCAGCTGACACCTTGATTTCAGGCTTCTGGCCTCCAGAATGTGAGAGAATAACTTCCTATTGTTTTAGGCCATCGAGTTTATGGTGATTTGTTACAGTAGCCACAGGAAAGTCACACAAATGCCTTATACATAATGGATGTTCAATAACTCTTTGTCAATTACCTGTCAGGGGTCACTTACAATCACAAGCTGTGCTTCCTTTTCAAAGTCACTCACCCACACTTGCATGGCCAAGAGCCAGGACTCTACTATGTCACTTCAACACTTGTGATGCTGTTGTAACCAAGGGATCCTTCGCTACTGTCTCAGGGACAGTCAGGTTCCAGGGGCTAAGTGTCTACTGACTACATATTCCAACAGAACGTTCTTTACTCATTCTTTCAGGAAGGAGACGGTACAGTAGGGAAGCACTTGATAATGAACTGGAGGGTGGAGAGCCACCCTCACTGGGGTCTCTCCAGCTGGCCGCCAACTCAGGCTGAGTACTCAGCGGTTGACCTGCAGGAAACACTGCTGAACTGAAAGACAGCCATGTTAGATTTTCAGTTCCCAATTCTGAACCACATTACTCACACACGCACGCACGTGCATACACATACCCCAGTCATAAAGTTGCTCTGCCAGCCAAGAACTAAGTGAATGCAACTCTGCAGACATACTTTCCAATATGGTAAAAGGAAGTCTGAGATTAACATGAGTGTCTACTCAGAAGTAAAAATCCCAAGTGTCTACTCACAGTGACTTGCCACTATAATTTCAGCATTTTTTTCCCTACTATGTCCCTCAGGGAACAGAGGCCTTCCTCAAAGGCTTTCTCTCAAAGCTTCTCTCAAAGCTGGAGGAGGTCTCCCAGTTGGCAAGGCCATGACCCTTGCAGGAGACCACTCACACACACAGATTGCTTCTCCTTATCAAAGTTTGCTCTGTGGTCTTCCAGAAATTATTGTTTTTAAGTCTGCTGGACCCAGTTTTCAGAGGAGTGATTCCATTTTGATCAATTGTTCTGTCAATGAAGTATTAACATAATATCCATCTGCTACTACGATAGAGATGATAGAGACTATGATGCATGTCACCCCTCCCTCCCAACTCCCATTTACCCTAATCCACATGACTTTCTGCAATAGCTCTTTCAAAATCTGCAACTTTCAGCAAGCATGACTGAGTTAGATGTGATTTGATAGTAATACTGTCCATCACCTACAAAAGGAGACATCCAGTGTTCTGGAAATGCTGGTACTACATCAACTGTTTCTACACCACTGTTTGCAAAAGACTATACACACATGGATTTCCCATCTCAATTCCCTTTTAAGAGTGGTTGAGGGAGAAGTAGATAGAAGCAAGGGGAGAAGATTATTTAAACACTCCACCCACAGAGTGTGCTTCATGACTTTGGGCAAGTTATATAACTTTCTTGGGCTTTAATGTCCTCATCTGTAAAATGGGGATAATAGTGGTAGCTACTGGCTTCATCAGGCAGCTAAAAGAATTACCTGTGGGTGTAGATGACAAGCATAGCACCTGGCACAGAGTAAGCACTCAGGAAAAAGAAAATTGGGGGGTGGGGGGGCAGTGAAGCAAGGGTTATTAAGCGATAGCAAAGTAATAGCAAAGTGATAGTACAAAGCTCCCAAGGAGGGAGGGGACCCAAAGGGGTTGCCCAGCACTCAGGAAATATTAATTGTGCACATGCACATGTATAAAGTCAACCAGAAGCTAAATTCTTCAATTAGATTTCCAAATCCTTCCCATCATTTAATCCTTCCATCTTTTCTTTATAGTTCCCAAGGGCTGCCCCAGGGAGAGCTTGGTCCCTTGGCCTTACTCAAAACACAGCATGACACAGCATTTGGCTTCAGCACAGAACTTTGCTGGGATCAAGTGTCCCTGGAGGAGGGGAATTAGGACTTCAAGTAGAGCTGGCCACCAGGGAGGCTCTGCAGCCTCTCCCCATACTCAGGCCATCAAATACCGACAATCAGACATGTGCATGCTTGGAAAGATGGACCCTGACCTGGCAGACTCTGCATCCAGGAAGGTGAGGACCTATTTATTAGGTGGAGGGCAAGCTTCAGAGGAATGCTCAGCCAGAAGTCAGCTCTTCTCACATTCAGCCTCTCTCTACCCATGGTTATTTCCCAGCTCAGACTTTCTCTCAAACTGGTTATTGTTCATATTTTAAGTTTCAGTCATAGATTAACCATAAGCAAATTTGATCCAAATTCTTTTGCTAATAATTATATCACATGACAAACACATGCAGTTGTCATCAGCATCAGTTATAGTGCATTATTTGAAATTAAAATTCTACCACATCTTTACAAGGAGAAGAGGTTCCTATAGTGAAGGCTGCAGGAACAGAAATGACACCGACCTTGAATTGCTTATTATATGCCCAAATTAGCACCAGAGATATTTATCCCCAAGAGTTTTAAACAATCTTAAAATAATTAGGTCTCTCAGGAATTTCTCATTATTATCATAGTCAAATTATTTCCACAATGAAAATATATTTAATTAGTTGAGCTTCAGCAGTCTTCAGGAACAGGGTCAACCTGAGAAATTACAAAGCAGGAGATCCTCTGTGTAAAGTCCCAGGTGAAGCCTGTGCCCTCCATCTTCTGATGGTTTTCTCACGGAATGAGGCTGTGATTCTCTTCAGCAAAGGGTGTGTCTGGATTCGCTATGATAAGTGAAGCTTTCATTCCCAAGCTTCCATCTATCTTCTTTGGGACTCAGTCCTTGGGAAGAATCTAGACCCCCTCCAGCCTTTCTCTGTGGGGGAGGGGGTTCCTCCCCAAACCCTGGGCAAGGACAGTTCCATGTGTTTTCTGCCTCTGGGCAGATCGCCTCTTTGATGGTCATTTATAGCTAGCCCAATGTCCAAACAAAGAGCATGGTGGGAAGAGGGCAAAAGAGAAAAAAGAAGGAGAAAGGGGAGGAATGCTGGAGGAAGGACAACATGAAAAGACAATTAGCAAACCAGAGGGAGGATGCAGCTACTGACAAGAAGAAGGGGGTGGAGGGGAGCACACTAAAATGCAATCCCTTCCAATCCCCACCCCTCCCCAAACTAGAAATGTTCCACCCAGCTGAATCTCTGCTCCCTGGGGGATTTTTTTTTTTTTTAAGGTTTTATTTATTCATTTGACAGAGAGAGAGAGAGAAAGCACAAGCAGGGGGGAACAGCAGAGGGAGAGGGAGAAGCAGGCTCCCCGCTGAGCAGGGAGCCCGATGACGTGGGGCTCAGTTCCAGGACCCTGGGATCATGACCTGAGTTGAAGGCAGATACCCAACCGACTGAGCCACACAGGAACCCGGGGCTTTGTTAAATTAATGCAGGGATTCCTTGATAGAATATATGTATTACAGGGATGCCTGTAATACATATGTGTATGTGTATATAGCCATTCTTTCTTTTTAAAATTTAAAATATACAGAGAAGTGTACAAATAAGTGTATAGTGTGCTGAACTTTCAGAAACAGAACAGACCTGTGTAACTAGCACCTTGGTCAACAAAACAGATCACCAGTATCCCAGAAACCCCCCTCACGCACGTCTAATTCTACCTTCACCCCCAAGAGTAACCACTCTCCTCATTTTTAACATCATGGATCAATTTTGCCTATTTTTGAAATTTTTTTAATGGACTCAAATAGGATGTATCCATGTATCCTTTTCTGCCTGATTTCTTTCAGTCCACATTTTATTTGTGAAATTCATTCATACTGTTGCTTATAGTTCTACTCCAATCATTCGCATGGCTATGTAGTGTTCCATTGTATGAATATTCCACAATTCATTTATCCATTCTTCTATTGATGGGCTTTGGGGTGGTTTTATATTTTGTGTACTGAAAACAGTGTGGCTATGAACATTCTTACATGCATATCTTTTCGTGAAGACACATATGCCATGTCTACCTAGGAGTGGAATTGTTGGGTCATAGGCATGCATGTGTATGTTCAAATTTAGCAGATGTTTCTATGCATATTTCTCACAATCACATGTATCTATGGGTCTGTGTGAATCATATAAGGCACATGAGAGTCCCAGGGCAGGAGTGCTGGGTACTGGGTTTCTGTCTATTCCTTTTGACTGTGAGAGGTCATCTATGCCTTCAAAAAGTCGTGTAAGAAGAACAAATCTTTAACTCTAGTTTCCTTTTATTTTTTTTATAAATATGTTACAGAGCAAAAGAACTATCACTGCCTGAATATCATTAACTGAAAAATTGCTGGCAGACAAGGCTGACCCCGGACAACACAGCCCTCTGCTCTAGGTCAACAGCAGCCTGGCCCCCTTCCACCAAAGAAGTGACTCAACTCCACCCATGGGCCCATATCAAATGCCCAATGGATGGAAAGAAGAGGACACCAAGAACAGCATTTCATTAGTTCATGACTAGTTTTTATCAAATTAGTCTTAAAAAGCAGTTGGATGTATTCCAATGATGAGAGATGAAAATGGAAATGGAAGCATAATTATTACTATGTAAATCATATGCTCACCGGCCCACACATTGAGACTCAGGATCACACTGCTTTATAAAACACTGCATGCCACTAGACAATTTTATGAAAATGATAACAAAGCTCCAAAGGATGATAGTGTCTGGCAGAGTGACCACACATAGAAAGTGCCCAATAAACTATTATTGATGTTAAGGTTCACAGAAATAGTAGAAACTGGCTCCTAGCAAATGCACCTTTTGACATCCCCGGGATACACTCATCAACTATTTCTATTAGACCCACTAAAGAACATAACTTCTATATAATATATAAGGAGTTACATAGGTGAGGTTTCCTGTTCAGTCAAAAGGGGGAAATCCTGCCATAAAAGAAGACATATTGATAAGCAGAAAAACAGGGATGGCAAGAGTTGTGTCCAGAGTTCCTGAGGATAAGCTGTCAGGCAGCTGCTGCCAGGGAGCCCTTGTCTGCTGAGAATCAGGTGAGCAGGATGCCCAGCCCAACTCCCCCAGGGCCTGGGAACAAGACACCATGCTTGATGGCTTCCCACCTTACCCCTTCATCCTCAGGTATGGGCAAACACATTAACACTGGGGCTACAGGCCAAAGAGGCAGGTCCCATCAGCATGCCTCTGAAACTGCTCAGCATGCAGCTCCCCAGAGCTGGCAGGAGGAGGGTGTGATAATGCTGGTTTCCCACCTCCGAGATCCACCTCTTGCCAGAACAACCCTTGCACCCTCCACCTGCCTCAGTTTGTTGCTGGAACGCATCTTATGTAATCCCCCAAATAACAAGTTCTAACAGGATCTTCCTAGTTATTAGTTTTAGCAATGCGAACGGTACTCCATAAATCAGAAATTTCCTTGAAAGTAATATTTCAGGGGTGACAGTTCAAAATTTAACCTATAATTACCAAGGACTGAAGAAAGACTGACTGCAGGGGGTATTCCTTTAATGGTCCTTGGGACTGTTCCTCTTGGTGAATGTCAATCACAGTGAGAAAAGATTCTACATAATAAGGGCTTCCCTCTGTTGTTTCTTTTCTTTTTCTTTCTTTCTCTCTTTCTTTCTTTCTTTTTTCTCTTTTCTCTCTCTTTTCTTTTTTTGCTTTTACTTTTTCCTAATTGTAGTTTGATGCAATTTTAAAAAATTATCACACTGCTTTCAGCTTTTTTAAAATAGTGGGGTTTTTTTGTTTTTTTTTTTTTAAAGATTTTATTTATTTTTGACAGAGAGTGTAAAGCAGGGGAAGCAGCAGGCAGAGGGAGAGGGAGAAGCAGGCTTCCGCTGAGCAGGGAGCCCAATGTGGAGCTCCATCCCAGGACCGGGAGGTCATGACCTGAACCAAAGGCAGACGCTTAATCATCTGAGCCACCCAGGCACCCCTAAAATGGTGTTTTAAGAACATCATTGGCTTGCTGTACTGTTCCTTTCTCAGAAATTATTTACATATGTATAAATTATTTGCATATGTATAAATTATTTACATATGTATAAAATACTGACTAGTATTACCTCCCTTAAATTTTGATGGCTTTGTTGGGTGTTAAAAATCAGCTGCTAAAAATCAGTTGGTTGGGCGCCTGGGTGGCTCAGTCGTTAAGCGTCTGCCTTCGGCTCAGGTCACGATCCCAGGGTCCTGGGATCGAGCCCCGCATTGGGCTCCCTGCTCAGCGGGAAGCCTGCTTCTCCCTCTCCCACTCCCCCTGCTTGTGTTCCCTCTCTTGCTGTGTCTCTCTCTGTCAAATAAATAAATAAAATCTTTAAAAAAAAAAAAAAAAAGAAAGAAAAATCAGTTGGTTAACATTAGAGTCAGATAAATTTAGGATCCACTCCTTACTGGTTATTTAACCAGTAGAAGCTACTTAACTTCTCTGAGTATCAGCTGCTTCCTTTGTAAAATGGACATATTATCTATTTGTGATAGAATGGTGATGAACATTAAATAAGATAGTGTGAAATAAGATAATAGAAACATTATGTTGTAGAAATAAGATAACGAATCTAGAACGTACATAGATACCAACTTTTAGTAATGACTATTATTAATGCTATTACAGGAATTAAACAACCAAATTTGACTCTGGTTCAATATTGCTTTCCTCAAGAGTTAGTCCACCTTTTAGGATTTGAGACACTTGGAAGAACCTGGCCTCCGTGAACCCTGTGAATGTTCTGTCACACAGAAGTTCTGGGTTTAAATGATGTATTTGTCTGATTTCATCTTGTAAATAAAGTCTCGCGGAGACCCCTGTTTCGGACCCTTGTCTGTACCCCTTCATCATTCTCTTGACTTCACCTTGTCAGCCACTGCTGCTCCAACCAGAACTACCGACCATAGACCTACACAGCATCTCAACTGGGATGCAGTTTCTTTGACACCACAGAGTGGGACTCCCTCAGGACACCTCTCGGCATGACCTACAGGTGTGGAAAGTACACACAGATGGAGCCACCCTGCAACTTGCCATAGGGACATTTTGTGGACACGTTCCAGAATCCTGAACTCCCAAGTGCCCCCTGAACTTTCTGAACCCCCAAAGCAACTTTGACTTGCTAAAGGAGAGCTGCCTCTTCTTGCCTAGAGACCAAAGACCTCACCTTAGGCAACTGCCTCATAAGTGATGCTCCCCTTCCTCAAAATCCACCTACCCTAGCCGATAATTAGTGTCAGGTCTCAGCACCACTCTGTGAGGAAACAGAGTCCCTGTTCTTGCAGGAACAAGCTTCAAAGTGAAAGACTTTCAGTTTCCACTGTTCTGTACTGATGGAACTGAGGGAACACATGGGTGAGGGAAGGTCAATGGGAAGATGTCCGGTTAGACTGATGAGAATGTATCAACACAAAAGCACTCCCTTGTAAGTTGTGGCTTAGTGTCTGGCACAGACACCTGAAGCTGGCTCCTTGAAGCCTGGGCACAATAATGGCCTACAGAGACTAACAGACATGCTGGGACAGCAATGGGAGAACATGGAGGGAGGAGTCAAAAGGCAAAAGATGGGTGTGCTAGACTGGATTTATTATAAGAGAACCAAAGAACTCCCTATCTGAACATGATCCCAGGAAGGCCAAGAGTTCACTTCCTTCACTAAAGGGATAAGGGCACTAGTGAGGGGGATGGCATCATGGAGAAGTCCAGTCGTTCTGTTCTCTGTTGACTGGAGTGGACTGTAGGAGATGCTGCCATAGTATAAGGCTCTTTTGAATTAATGGGAGATGACAGGATTCCAAAATAGCAGAGGCCAGGCTGTGACAACTATCAGAGGCTAGGTGGATATGAATGCCATAATTGCCAGCAAGGCCCCAGTGGCAAACAAGAGCCTTTCTGTGGCAATGCTGATTGGCCATGGGCAAGATGGGAAGACAACTGACTAGGATATTATCTGACTTGCATAAAAAAAGACTGATCTGAGATCAGAAGGCTGATACCAGCTGCTGTAATTCAAAGGTTTAAAGGCCACTGGCTGAGAAGAGACTAGGTCTTCTCCGGGAAGGACCCTGCAATACCACCACACAGCTCACATGATAAAGATTTCATTGATCCTTCTACAAAAGGACCTGGACCCACTTACTAGGATTGTTGGCACTGGGGAAAGTGGAATGCCAGATTTTTCATGTTGGCTATAGGTCTAAGCTGACTCTGATCCCACAGAACCAAAATGGTAGTTCTCCAATTGAAGCAGAGGCTTAGGGAGTCCAGGTGATAAAGTTGTCACCATGTCTACTTCATAGTGGGTCCACAGAAGCATCTTGTGGTTATTTCATATAGATATACCTAGAAACTGGCAGAACCCACATAATGGTTCCCTGTGGAAGAGTCAGGATACTCTCTCTGTAGAACAGGAAGATACATAGATGTTATTTTTCTTGTACCTGTAAAGCAAAACATAGTATTTTGTTCCTAGAATAATAGTTAACAGTATATATTCCTTTACAAGACTGTATGAAGGAACATTCACATTACATTTGCCTTTTGTCATATCTGATATTCCTTACATGTCCAGTAATTTTGTCCAGTATCAGGCAAGCTGAATGTAAGATACCATAAAAAGTCCACGAAAAATACATGTTTGGCAATTTGAGATTCAACAGTTAGAAGATACTCATTTGGGCAAATGAAATCCCCACTCTCCCTACAAAGTTACCATTTTTTAATGAGGAGAAATACAAATTTGTTAGACAAATAGGAAGAAAAAAAAATGACACCAACTTCTGCAATTGTAATTAAAAGCTATAATTAGGAATGCCTGCAGTTCATTTTTAACTTTATAGGGGAAGGTTGTGGAGTGAAGTGATTTAGCACTGAATTACTTACACTGATGACCTTAAATAATTTTAGATGTTAGAGCTGATCCAAACAATGACACACAAAAAAATTCTTAAGTTTAAAGAACCATATCCTACTCTTACTTATTCCTTATTTGCCTCCACAGTGCTTTGCACAAAGATACTCATTAAACACTTGGTGAGACAAAGAATCCTAAAATTTATATAGACCCACAAAAGATCGGTAATAGTCAAAGCAATCTTGAAAAAGAAAAGCAAAGCTGGAGGCATCAGAATTCTGGACTTCAAGTTATATTTCAAAGCTGCAGTAATCAAAACAGTATGGTACTGGCACAAAAAGACACACAGATCAATAGAACAGAATAGAAACTCCAGAAATAAACCCACAATTATATGGTCAATTAGTCTTCAACAAAGCAGGCAAGAATATGCAATGGGAAAAAGACAATCTCTTCAACAAATGGTGTTGGGAAAACTGGACAGCAACATGCAAAAGAGTGAAATTGGACCACTTTCTTATATCATACATAGCATTATCATACACAAAAATGAACTCAAAATGGATTAAAGACCTAAATGTGAGACCTGAAACCATAAAAACCCTAAAAGAGCACAGGCAATAACTTCTTTGACATAGGCATAGCAACTTCTTTCTAGATATGTCTCCTGAGGCAAGGAAAACAAAAGCAAAAATAAACTATTGGGACTACAGCAAAATAAAAATCTTCCATGCAGAAGGAAACAATCAACAAAACTAAAATGCAACCTACTGAATGGGAGAGGATATATGCAAATGACTATCTGACAAAGGGTTAGTATTCAAAATATATAAAGAACTTTTAGAACTCAACACTAAAAAAAAAATGAATAATCCAATTGAAAATGAACAGAAGACTTGAACAAACATTTCTCCAAAGAAGTCATCCAGTAGACCAATAGACACATGAAAAGATGCTCATCATCACTTATCATCAGGGATATGCAAATCCAAACTACAATGAGATATCACCTCGCACCTGTTAGAATGGCTAAAATCAACAACACAAGAAACAACAGGTGTTGGCAAGGATGTGGAGAAAAAGGAACACTCATGCACTGTTGATGGGAATGCAAACTTGTGCAGCCATGAAACAGTATGGAGGTTCCCCAAAAAGTTAAAAATAGAACTACCTTATGATCCAGCAATTGCACCACTGGATATTTATCCAAAGAACACAAAAACACCAATTCAAAGAGACACATGCACCCCAATGTTTATTTGTTTTTTAAGATTTTATTTATTTATTTGACAGAGAGAGACACAGCGAGAGAGGGAACACAAGCAGGGGGAGTGGGAGAGGGAGAAGCAGGCTCCCGCGGAGCAGGGAGCCCGATGTGGGGCTCAATTCCAGGACCCTGGGATCATGACCTGAGCCGAAGGCAGACGCTTAACGACTGAGCCACCCAGGTGCCCCCACCCCAATGTTTATAGCAGCATTATCTACAGTAGCCAAGTTACAAAACAGCCCAAGTGTCCATGGATTGATGAATGGATAAAGAAGTGGTAAATATATACAGTGGAATATTATTCAGCCATAAAAAGAATGAAATCTTGCCATTTGCAACAACATGGATAGAGCTAGAAAGTATAATGCTAATAAGCAAAATAAGTTAGTCAGAGAAAGACAAATACCATATACTTTCATTCATATGTGGAATTTAAGAAACAAACAAGCAAAGGGAAAAAATTAAGAAAGAGAGACAAAGCAAGAAACAGACTCTTAATTATAGAAAACAAACTGATGGTTACCAGAGAGGAGGTGGGCAGAGGGATGGGTTAAATAAGTGATGGGGATTAAGGAGTGCACTTGTTGTGATGAGCACCAAGTGATATATGGAAGTGCTGAATCACTATATTGTATGCCTGATGCTGATATAGCACTGCATGTGAAATAACTGGAATTAAAATAAAAACTTAAGAAAAAAAACAGTTGGTGAGAGCTCTCTCTATGACAAGAGACCACTAGAAAAGCAGCACCAGGTACAAGGACTCTTGAGTGTCAAAAGGATTTTGTGTCCTATACTATTCATGCCTACCATGCCTCAGGGTGATCAAACAGTTGATGAGATGAAGTTTCTCTTTGTAGAAGTATCTCATAGTACAGAAGCACAGAGATAAATGAAGGAGGAATGACAGAACATAACCACTGTACATTGCCTAATGAATTCATGGATCTTGGCAATCAACAGGTAATAACATCACAGAGAAAAACAGCAGCAACTAGACATTGTATACCTCCCCACAGAAGTACGTAACATCAATTGTTCCTCCCACCCCCAAAAAAGAACCTGACTCTGATCAAGCTTATAGGAGATCTAACTACCAATTTATAGGAAATTCAAGGAATAGAGGCACATGTTAAAGGACACCATGAGAATGCTTTCTTCTAACTTGACTTTTTATTTCTAACCTGTCTCAGTTTTTAAACCTATATTTGTAAATATAATAAAAATGCATTACCAGAAAAAAATTTTAATCCACAAAATACAAGCCCCAATTTTTTATTTATAGGTTAAAAAAACATAAAATAAGAAAAAAAGAATTAGGAAAGCTATGCACTTTATTCTTTGAAAATGTGCATATAGGCAATAAAAAATTGTTATTACACTCCCAACTTTCTTTCTGCAGTCACAGCTAAATAAGGCTATGAACAAAGTAGCAATTCTTCATATTAAATGCTTACCTACACACTTTAAATGAACACTATGTATACCACCAGGTGTGGGGCACCTGGGTGGCTCAGTGGTTAAGCCTCTGCCTTTAGCTCAGATTGTGGTCCCAGGGTTCTGGGATTGAGCCCCACATCGGGCTCCCTGCCCAGGGGGGAGCCTGCTTCTCCCTCTCCCAGTCCCCCTGCTTGTGTTGTCTCTCTGTGTCAAGTGAATAAATAAAATCTTTTAAAAATTTTTTTTATTTTTATTTTTTTAAAGATTTTATTTATTTATTTGAGAGAGAGAGAGCACATGAGATGGGGGAGGGTCAGAGGGAGAAGCAGACTCCCTGCTGAGCAGGGAGACAGATGCAGGACTTGATCCTGCGACTCCAGGATCATGACCTGAGCCGAAGGCAGTCGCTTAACCAACTGAGCCAGCCAGGCATCCCCCCCAAAAAAAGTTTTTAATGTTTAAAATCAGCTTGCTTCAAAGTTATCAATCAGTGTGACTTAAATTGGATTAAGGATAACACTACTTACTGAGGATATTTATATGAATTGTTTCAATGTTTAATAACAATCACAGTTGAGAAAACAGTTTCACAAAGGTATGCTTAGAGGAATGGAAGAACAGATTTTAGAGTAACTTTAGCAAACTCAAGATATTTACTTTTTAATTTTTATCTAAAATGAAACAAGAGAAGTTGCGTTTTCAAAATCTATCTTCAATCTATAGTAGCCAATTCTAGTAATTTGTCATATAAAGTTAAATTTAAATTATCTTTCAATGAAAGAAACAGACTCTAGATTCATGAATCTTCTCTATATGGATTTTCCTTCAATGGACAATTAAATTCAAAATGCTTGATCAAATTCAAAAGATGTCTGGTGGTCATTGTTACATATGTAGAATGTCACACATGGATATTGTTCATTGATAGTGGTTATAATTACGGAATATGTCATAACAATCCATTGAAACTCTGTTCTTCCAAGCTTTTATTTCCCTTTTGATCTTATTTGCCATTGAAAAACATGTTGCTTTTCTTCTTTGCACAAAATTATTAAGATGATTAAAATACCAAAATATCAGAGAAATTCACATTTTTAAAGAGTTGCAACCAAACTGGCTGCTTATCTTGAGGAACACTAAGAGTTCTTACATTTGACAGAACGTTTTCCCTCAAAAACCATCACACTTCTGTATGCCATAACTATTGTTTATGATCAGCTTCCACTTATCACATAATAAAGACAATAATCTCGAACTTGGCAGATTAGCCTTTATGTAAATTCATAACTTTTCATATATCACTAAGCCTACAGTTTAATTCTGCTGACATGGTTTTTTTTAAAGATTTTTATTTATTCATTTGAGAGGGGGCACGAGTGGTGGGGGGAGAGGCAGAAGGAGAGGGAGAAACAGACTCCCCCTGAGCAGGGAACCCAATCCGAGGCTCTATCCCAGGACCCTAAGATCATGACCGGAGCCAAAGGCAGATGCTTAACCGACTGAGCCAACCAGGCGCCCCTCTGCTGACATGTTTTCATAGCCAAGACATTTGTGATGAAGGAAGCAGCAGGTTTATTTACTTTCTTACACAAGCTTTTCTTCATCTTCATAATTATTCTAGAAAGTTTTCTTATCACTCTAGCTTCAGCATTAGAACGGCCTCATATACAAAATTTAAGTCCAAATCACATTTGCTGATAATACTCATGTACCTGGGTGTTATAGCAATGTCTAACTGCTATAATAATTTCTAAACATTTACTCTATACTTGTCACAAACCAGCACCAGACCACGCTGAAAAACACTGCTCTGTGAGGCAAATTACCTGATTTCTTTAACATCAACAAAAAACTGCAGAAAATAAAAAAGAGGTGGAGGAGAAACCTAAAGATTAAGGAAGACTTAAAAGACAGCCAATTGTTATATACAGCCTCTTGGATTCCAGTGAAAAGAAACTTAAAATTTTATGTGACAGTGAGAAAAACGTGAATAATTACTAAATATTTTACAATATCAAGGAGTGATTAATTTTTGAATGTGTGATAAAGATGCTGCAGTTATTTACTTTAGAAGAGGGCTTTTAGAGATACAAAATGAAATATTCACAGATGAAATAACATGCTGTCTGGATTTGTCCAAAGTAACCCCGTTTTGGAAGAAAGGAATATAGATGAAATATGATTGGCCATACTCTGAAAATTGTGAAACCAAGGGGATTTGTACAGGTCCATTGTGCTTTTCTTTCTACTTTTATACGTATTAAAATGTTTTATAATAAAACTTTTTATAAGTGGTCAAGAAAATGCCCAGTGACCAAAGCTACTATGAAAAACTGGTATTTTATTCTTGATCTACAGACATTTAAAAAAATAGTAGGACATATTTACAAATTATCCAGGCACGGATAATGGTTAGTGCACTGGTGGATTCACAGAAGACCCATAGCTCTGAGACACCCATGGTCCTTAGCTTTAAGCTTGTTTGTGGGTAACTCTTAATCTTTTAAAACTCAGGTCTCTTATGGTGTTTTCTCAGGATTACAACCAGTCTAGAAGGTTTTGTTAAAGTTTTTTTTTATTCCTTTGTATTACAAATACAGATATCTAGAATATGTTTTTTAAAACTCTTCAGGGGGTACCTACGTGGCTCAGTCGGTTAAGCGTCTGACTCTTGATTTTGGCTCAGGTCATGATCTCAGGGTTGTGAGACTGAGCCCCATGTGGGGCTCTGCACTCAGCAGGGAATCTGCTGGAGATTCTCTCCCTCTCCCTTTGCCTCCCCCCACCCCACCTACCCTCCCTCTCTCTGTCTCTTCAAATACATCCTCTTCTCTATTAAAAATCACCATTCCAGGAGACTCAGTCAGGTTCAAACTGCCCATGATTCAAACCATCTTCAGAAACATCCTCTCTAAGCTTGAACTGAGGAAGTGTAGTTTACCTCCACTCTGTTCTACCTAACAATAACACCAGCCACCCCCCTTCCCTCCCTCCTCACTACCTCTCCCCCTTCCCTCCCTCCTCACTGCCTCTCCCCTTTCCCTCCCTCCTCACTGCCTCTCCCATGCCCCTCCCTCCTAAACCTCTCCCCCTTCCCTCCCACCTCACTGCCTCTCCCATGCCCCTCCCTCGTTTCCCAAGAAGTTGGTTTCTCCCTTCAATGCCCAAACCTAACATTTATTCCCTTAAAAGCACAACTTTAGCTTTGAAGCCAAATAAATTCAGCTCTCACAGATCATGTGCCCTCATGTCTGAATCTCCTGGGTGTTTATATTACCTTCTTAGTCACACCACTTTTTACTAATCCAGATTTAAGTTATTTGAAAAAGATATCCAGCTTCTTTGGCCTAGTCAGGCCCTCAGAGCAGATTAAACTCCTTTGCAGACCACGGTCTAAATACTAGTATATTGTTCATTTTATTTAGTCATCTAAACACTGAGAATCGGAATAGAACATGGATTTTGGTTGAAGAAGAACCACTGGCTATTATATCTGAAAAATACCAGTGTCCAAACTCTAAAACCTTGTGTGTGTTTGGGGTGTGGGGGGGAGCCGGTATGGAGGGAGGTTCCTGGAGTGAGAATGTAATGTGTTATCTTCACAAATATGCAGCCTTATGCTCTGCAATGGGGATTTTCAAAAACCTTATAGGTTAGTGCTACAGACTAAATATGTGTGTCTCTCCAAATTCATATATTGAAGTCTTAATCCCCAAGGTGATGGTATTAGAAAGCAGGGCCTTTGGAAGGTACTTAGGTTTGGATGAGGTCGTGAGAGTGGTGCCCCATGATGGGATTAGTACCCTTATAAGAAGAGGAAGAGACCAGAGCTCCTCCTCTCTGCCATGTGAGGACACAGCAAGAAGGCGGCTGTCTATAAGCCAGGAGGAGAGTTCTCACCAAAACCCAAATCACTGCCACCTTGTCTTGGACTTCAGAACTGTAAGAAGTAAATGTTTGTTGGTTATTTGTTATCACAGAAGCTCAAACTAAGATAGTTCAGCCTCATGACTATTTTAGAAATTATTTTAAATTTAATCACACAAGTAATACATGCATAAATTCTCACTGTAGAATAAAGTTCAAATATGATAAAGCAAAATTCCCCTTGACCACCACCTTCTCTCCATCCAATTCCCTTCCTGCAGGAAACCACATCCCCAGTTTGGTGTCATCCCTTCCAGATTATTTCTGTGGGTGCACACACACATAGAACCAGAAATATACACACTCCCTCAATGGTATACAGTTGTGTGTGTGTGTGCATTTTGTATAATTACCATATTTATTATCTGCAACGTGCTTTTTTCAAAAACTGCTATTACAATATTCTATGGAATACTATAGTTTATTTAGGCAATTCCCTTATAGATAATCATTTAGGTTGTTTCCGATTCTTTTTTTTTTTTTTTTTGTCACAAATGACATTGCAATGAACAAATGTCTCTTTGTGTCCATCATATTCACTGTCAGATGGGTAAATGAAAGGAAAAGAAGGTAAGTGTCTTGCCCAGGTTTGTAGCATGGTCTAGAGCAGAAGAGAGATGACCCACCGGCCTATTGGTAGCTTCCCAAGGATCTCCTTACATAATATAAGAGCATTCATTTTGCTTAATCAGTTCTGGTGCTATAATGTATTTTTAATGTATTTTTTAAATGTATAAACATAACACACTTTATCTATGATATATATAAATTATATTATACATTTATATATAACATATAAACACACACATTCAAGTTAGCCTGACAGAGGAGCCTTTGGATACAACTCCTGGATCAGCCACATTCCTGAAAAAATTCCCAGGCATGTCTTTTTCTACACTCCAGGGCCACGGAGAGGTCAGTCACAGCAGCATTCCACCAAGGGCACATACCACCACTCTGAGACCGAGAGCAGTGCGACTTCAAGAGTCAAGTTCACGGCAGCACGTGCTTTCCTCCCAGCAGCACCACCATTTCTGGGGATGTAACTTTTGTGCTGCTTTACAGAGAAAAGGCAGCTGGGAAAACACAAAAGGGCAAAAGGAACCCCATGTGGGCACCCGGTGGACCCCACCATGATGATGGCAGGAATGACAAGACAGCTACCATTTTCTGAGCTTCTTACCCTAAGCCAGCTAGCGAGGTGAGGTCTCCACATAATCCTCTTGGCAGCACAAAGGGTTGGGCCTATGATTACCCACATTTCATACATGAGGAAATGAACCAGAGGGGGGTTCAGGCCACTTCATCAGGATTGACTGCACTGCTAGTGAGTGGTCAGATCAGGATGTGCACCCAGGCTGTCAAACATCAGGGCCAATATTTTGAACCCTTGTGTGATGTTACTTCCCTCATTTCAAGAAGGCATCAACTTTCCATGTTAGGTCAAGTATAGGTTACGTTCTAAGGTATTCTTTCAGAATAAATGCATTTTTGACTTAAATTTGCTCTCCACAC
Source organism: Mirounga angustirostris (assembly GCF_029215605.1). NCBI lineage: Eukaryota > Metazoa > Chordata > Mammalia > Carnivora > Phocidae > Mirounga > Mirounga angustirostris. The sequence continues at coordinate 76,622,751 of NW_026991716.1, read as the reverse complement.
TGTCTGTGGAGCAAAGCCCTAAATTACAGGTCGCTGCTGTCAGTTCTCTGCAGAGCATCCTGCTGCATGGAGAAGGGTCGCATGCGCTTTATGGCCCAGCACAGGGCCGGGGTTCAACCAAACAACCACATGTGCATCATGTTCCATATATGTCAGTGAAACCAAAAGCACAAACTCCTATCTTGGCATTGGTCTTTCCCCACATGGTGTGTGTGTGTGTGTGTGTTTCTGTTAAACTCCTGTTTGGTTTAGTCTTATTATTTCAGCTGTCAAAATACAGTGGCTGGGGCAACATGCAAACAGTCTATAGTAGTAGTTTTTCAAACCCAATATTCTTTTTTCCCAGAGTGGCTAATTCTTAGAAATTATACTGCAGGGGCACCTGGTGGCTGGGTCGGTTAAGTGTCTGACTCTTGGTTTCAGCTCAGGTCATGATCTCAGGGTTGTGGGATCGAGTCCCATGTCGAGCTCTGTGCTCAGCAGGGAGTCTGCTTCAGATTCTCTCCCTCTACCTCTCCTGCCCTCTCTCTCTCTAAAATAAAATAATCTTTTAAAAAAATTATACTGCAAGCATTTTGGGTTTACTACTTACAAACACTTAATGAAAGCCAAAGATTTACACTGGGGGGGCACACTGCTCCCCATCTCCTAAATGAAGATACCTTTAGACATCATGGAGGAATTCAAATATTATTACTTACATCAAAATAAAGTTAATCATAAGGAAGCTTTAAATATACATATGTTTTTTTTTTTTTTTTTTAAGATTTTATTTATTTATTTGACAGAGACAAAGACAGCGAGAGCAGGAACACAAGCAGGGGGAGTGGCAGAGGGAGAAGCAGGCTTTCCGCTGAGCCGGGAGCCCGATGTGGACTTGATCCCAGGACCCTGGGATCATGACCTGAGCCGAAGGCAGTTGCTTAACCAACTGAGCCACCCAGGCGCCCCTACATATGGTTTTAATGAACTTGATTAAGGCGGCGATTGGGGAACCTTACTCTTGTTTAAGACTTTTAATGCCTTCTCCTCTTTTCCCTAAAGAAGCCATGTGCTCTACTTAGCTGAATTGGGAGTCCAAAGAGAGTCCCGTTAATGGTTTGCCAGGTTTTTGCAAATGCTTCCATTTTTGCATCACCTTGCAAAGCCAGGTAGGAAAGGGGCAGGAATGGGTAACCTTTCCCCGGCACTAGCTCCCTAAGTCTATAATGTTTTAGGTGGGTCTGAATGGACTAGCTGCTTTCCTGCCCTAAGTCCACATACTTTATCACATTACCAATTTCTACTTTTTGCCCAAAGTCAACACCATTTGAAATTATCTTGTTCATTAATTTATTTACTTGTATGTTGTTTGCCTCCAGTCACCTGCATGCCACGGGAGCTCCAAGAGAGCAGGAGCTTTTCCATGTTCACCACTTTATCTCAAAGCCTGCAACATTCCCTGGGCACAGCAGCACTTATAAATATTTGTTGAATGAATGAATGAATGAGCTGGATGTGAAATGTCTAGTCAAGAATGGAAAAATACGATCTAAATATTCTTCTAAATAATTGTCCTACTCACCAAATAGTACTTTATACACTCACTGGTTAGGAGAAAGAATAGGCCAGAAATCTTTTTTTTTCCCCACTCTCCGCTATGGAGGAGGGAACACAAACCTTTTTTTTTTTTAAACCTATGCTCTCTTTCAAGTTCATAAAAGAACTTTCCCATAAAACAGGTTTTCAACTTATTTTTTGCAAAGGCAACAACCACAGAATAATTACAGGCTTTACACCTAACAGAATCATAAATTAATTGAAAAGCTTTGTACTTCCCACATCTCATCTCTCCTTTGACTGTCAGCAAGAACCCGTTAGGGAAGCAACATGGTATCAACTCAGTGGTTAGGGACAAATGCTTCAAGTCAGCCATAAAATTGTCTAATTGTCTTTGAAAATTAAACTCTTTTATAGCAGAGACACATTTGACTGCATTATTAATATTGTGACTTGGTATAGAAGAAAAAAAGACCTGCTCCCTCATCTGGGGAATTTGTTCTTCTAGAGTATTGGTTTATAATTTAACACAATGAAATAGACATTTAACTACCATATCCCCAAATTCTGGGAGCACAGATGTAGGTTCAAGTCTTCCAGGGAAGACACTTAGCCTCAAAACATACAAGTATATACTGGATTTCATAAAACCAACTCTTATTATTTATTGATTAACTAGGTAATATCTGACACCTCCCTTCCCCTGCCCCGCCAGGTCACTGAGATGTCAACTCAGAGAATATGGCTTACCCCCCACACACCCCCGGCTAGGTTGATCTAAATGGAAGACAGATAGAGAGGGCTACTTTTTGAAGAGTACAATGACTATGAAGAGAAGCACTTCTCCACACATGCTTATTCGTGGTGGCTGGAGGCAAGAAGGTTCTTAGAGAGACTAGGGTAACTTCACCAAGGGGAGAACAGCATTCTGTTCCTCAACTGGACATCTGCTTGGCCAGCAGACTTGCTAACTTGCCCCTATTTACTGGGACAGACTTGCTAACTTGTCCCTATTTTCTGGCTGGAGATGGTCCAGAAAGACCACAGGGTGAAGAGGGGACCAACCTCCCCGCGAATTCCAGATTCCAGGTTCCTGAGACATACGGAAATGGACCCTCCAGAGTGAACACCAGGAGGCAGAGAATGAATGCTACAGGGCTACTTATTAGGTTACTGTGAGTTCTCAAATGTATAGAACAGTGCCTAACACTTACTACGTGCTGTGAGTGCTAGTGCTTGCATTTATTATTCTTTTATTTGAAGCCCAGATTCTACGTAAATAGTCCCTATCCTCTGTGGGCTTCAATCTGTAAAAGTGAAGATAATAAAGTTTACCTCACAGGGCTGTAACTATGTAAGAGCCTTGTAAGCTTTTAATGCAGTGTAAACTTTCAATTCATTCATTCATTCATTCATTCACTGGATGATCTGTGAACAGCTAGTAAAAGCCAGGTATATAGCAGCAAAACAGATATGCTTCCTGCCCTCATGGAGCTTAAAGTCTAGTGAGGAAGACTGGCATTAAACAAGTGACTCTCAGTGTGATATTAAAGGGAAGTTCAGTGTGCTCTAGCAATATGTATCTGAGGGGATGAACCTAGCCTGGGAAGATCAGGGAAGCTACCTTTAAGTAAGTGGAATTTCAGCTGACACATGATGGTAAATAAGAATGGGCCAGATGAAAAAACACTCTGGGTGGGATAGGCAGCACGTGCAAAGGCCCAGAGTCAGAATTAGTGTAGTACATTAGAAAAGCTGGAAGCAGTCCAGTGTGGACAGATGACAAAATGCAAACAGAGAGTGAGATAGTTAATTTCATGTGTCAATGTGGCTGGGCCACAGGTGCAAAGGTATTTATCAACATAGTCAAACATTATTCTGGATGTTTCTGTGAGGTTGTTTTGGATTGGATTAACGTTTTCATCTGTAGATTTTGAGTAAAGCAGATTGCCCTCCATAATGTAGGTGGGCCTCACCTAATTAGCTAAAGGCCTGAATAGAACAGCAACAACAACAAGAAAAAACCCAGCCTCCCCCAAGCAAGAGAGAATTCTCTAGCAGACTGCCTTTGGACCTCATCTGCAACATTGGCTCTTCCTGGTTCTCCAGGAGGTTGCCAGCAGACTGGAACTAAAACATCAACTCTCCTGGGCCTCCAGCCTGCTGGCCCACCCTGCAGATTTTGGACTTGCCAGCCTCCATAATCATGTGAGTCTATTCCTTATAATAAATCTATGTCTGTGTATATACATATACCATTGGTCTGTATCTCTGAAGAACCCTGACTAATACAGGGAGTAAGGAGAGACGAGGTGGTGGTGTAGGTGGGAGCCACTCAAAGTCCAGTGGTCCCAGTGGGGAAGTTATAGGATGTGAGGGCAAGGAGGTTTTGGGGGCAATGCTAAGCCCTGGGAGGGCATTTCAAAGGAAGTATCATGACTAGATCTGTGATTTTTAAATGGTCTGCCCCGGTACAGCATGACGAGCAGAGGGATGGGGCAGGGTTATAATATGGGCTGTTGCTGCTGCAGCACAAGCAAATGTCAGAGGCTTGGATTGGCATAAAGATGGGGAAAAGCTGACCTAGAAGGATCTATGAAATATTGAGAAGTTTTGATCCACAAGGTTGGGCATGAATGTCTTTTCTCTTAGAAAAGGGAGATAAAACATTCTGTAACTCTCCTTCCAGGTAAGTGCTTGCTAGTACAATGGATTCATTGGTTCTTCCAATTTAAGCGTATTTATTTGCCCATATCTTCCATTCTATTGATTCTTCTATCTCCTTTCCTCAGTCCAACAGTGATATAACTGTAAAAACAGGAGCCAAGAGAAAAAACGGATCAGAACTTTAGCTGAATTCCCAGACAGGAACGTACCTTCCCACCCACTGGGGAGGTGGATACATGGTCACAGGCACACACAGTCAGCTCTCATTCCCACAGACACAGCTCTCTGGGGCTCACAGCAACAATGATTGATCAGGTATCCTTCACTTATGACTCCTAAAGCAAATTGAGGATAATATGGCCTCCCATGGATCCCCACGATTGCATTTTGTATGTGTGTGGTACAAACAAAACCAACCATCTTTTTAACTCTTGACATTCAAATGCAGAAGTTTAATAAATAGATTTGCTTCTCAAAGCAACCTCTGTGATTTTTAACTGGTCTACCACTATGCAGCATGAAGCTGGAGGGACAGGGCAATGGGGGGCAGGGAGATATCTCTAGCCCCCACAAGGTAAGATTTTCAGAATCAAGTTATACACTTATCCTGGGAACATTTTCAAAGCAAGCCCTTCTGGCTGGGTGTTCCATATTCTTGATTTAGTCCCAAAGGGGCCCTTCCTGCAGGCTTTCCCTGGCCCTGAGTTGAGCACTGTGTATGGCGGCCTGATGCTGTCTGGGCACTGCCCGAAGTGAAGACCACTGATGATCTGTGTCCCTGAAAGTAAACTAGGTTACTTCACTCCCTGCTGCCACTGAAAAGTCTTATTACTCACTTAAGGTCACAACAGAATCAGGTCAAACAAAAAGGGGTTCCAAACAGCCCTTTGGTTCCCCTTCCCACATGATATTAAGTTAGTTTAGGAGCCCTGGAACAAAGGAGTTCTAGCCCACTTTGGAGATGGCAAAAGGGGCATGAATTTCCCTGCAGAATCTGAACCACTGAGAAATGGACAGGCTCCACTAGTCCCTCTCTCTCCAGCTGAGGCCAGAGCTGCAATCTGAGGAGCCATATTTCAGAGCGTGGGAACAGAATTGACTACTAGGACTGGCAGCAGCTATCACTCTCTTGGGGGGTTCACAGATGAAAGCATGTTGGGGCAAGGCTGGAAAGGAGGGCATGGGAGGCTTGAACTCTTACCTCTTGGGGTGAACTATCTTTGGCTCTCTGGATGTTAGCACCGGGGCATATGGGCAGATGACACAAGACCATCTGAAATCTATTGTAACCAGAGGGCATGCTTGCACTCACACTCACACACGCACACATAGTTAGTACCTCAGAAGCAAACCAACAGCTCACGGCAGCAAGAGGTTGCTGCAAGAAATATTACAAGCACACAAGTGATAGGATGGAAGTGCTGGTTTCCCAGTGCTGGGACAGGAGGAAGTACACCTGCTGCAGTTGAGAGTCCTCAAGGCTAGGGTGCAAGTCTCCGGGAATGGAGACCTGGGCACAGGCACTCATTTTTAATTTTTTCTTTTTTTTAAGTAGGCTCCACACCCAGTGTGGAGCCCAATGCAGGGCTTGAACTCATGACCCTGAGATCAAGACCTGAGCCAAGACCAAGAGCTGGGTGCTTAACCAACTGAGCCACCCAGGTGCCCCCATTCTTAATTTTCTTAAAACAGAGCAGAAAGAGCTCCTGGGGTGCAAAAGTTGAGCTGAGGGCATTTTCCTTTCTTGATTAAGGTTTAATTTTACTCTTGCTATTGGGGCTCCTCTAAAATAGGGTGAAAAGCACATGAACTGACATTATGCACCTTTGTCCAATTGCATATGAGCTAATTTCATTACAGAAACATGTTTTGTAGCTGAGCTAATTGCACCATTATTAGACACCAGAGGTAACAGAATTTAGCATTAGTATTATTCTCGGATAGTAGATTACCAGCTCAGCCAAGAGAGAGTCACTCATGCTCTAAACTCCTTGAGGGTAGTGACTTCAGCATATTTACTTTTGCACACTCAGCACCTAACACAGTCATATCCTAAGTGGTTGTTGAATGAATAAATGAAACTATATTCTCCAGCTGCTAAGAAAACAGTACAGAAAAGTCTGAGGCTGATGGCTCTGGCACACCACAAATCCTGTGACAGCAAACTTTTCACATCAGCACTTAGAGCAAAGATGGAGAACTCCAGAGCCAGAAGGGACCTAAAGTTCCTCTCTGGGCAGGATAAGAATGAATCACCAAGATGATAAACATAAAAAGAACTGTCCTGTTGTGGCAGAAAACAGTACTTCTGAGCTCTTATTTAAAAAAGCAGTGCTTGGTTTTGTCACTTTTTGTGATGTACCTGAGTATGCATACTCCCCTAGAGGAGCCTGAGGGTCTTCCAACCCTAAGCTGGTCCAGTAACAGAAAAAGCTTCCTTGAAATACCTTCTCTTTAGATCTTCAGCGCGACCGTCTTCAAAGGCAAATTCCCTCTTTATATTTACCCAAAGGCAGCCTGTCTCTTGCCTCTCCCACAAAGACAGCTGCTCCCCAATGCAAAGAAGCAAACAGCCTCTCAGAGAGAAGAGGGAGGATGCAAATCTTGTCCAATGCAAAACGGATGGCCTGATGGTGCCACCACCCCTTAAAGACCCTCTTCCGGGGCCCAGAAGCCAGTACTTCGACACAGCCTAACACTGTTAATGAAGAGAGACTAGGACAACAGACTGAAGAGGCTGCTCCAGCTCTCAGGGGGAAACCTCCTGTCTCTATCCGACCTCGGCAGGCTGAGGGCACAAAGGGTCATCCCTGCATCACCGTTTAGGAATGCCTGTGAGCTGCAGCAATCTCCAGTCCCTGTACTTTTGACTCCCTGACAAGTGAAGGCTGAATCTCAGAAAGGGTGGGGCCGGGCTTTGGGCCACTGAAGTACCCCTCCCTCCCCTCCTGCAGTGCCAGGGGGGCCAGATACCAAAGTCCAGCAAGGGGCCATGTCTAAATAGGTGGAGCTCACGGCCATGAAGACTCTCCCTCCTAATCTCTTCTGGAAGAAAAGGCGGGAAAAATTCTATGAGAAATTTCTCTAGTATCAAGAGATGTTATTCCCTAAATCTGTGGCTGCCCTAGAAAAACTTCCCAGACTACTGGTGTGTGCTGCTGACTCAGGAAACTAGAATACCTTCCACGGATTTTGCAAAGCATAAATAAGCATTGTCAAAATGAGAGAGAGAAACCAAACAGAGCTGACAATTTCCAATTTAGGAGGGTATAGGTTTATTTTATGGCCTGTCAAGAAGGGTCATCACACTGATTCAAGATCATATCCCCAATATTGCTTCGTATTTTTAATTGAAATAATATTGACATATAACATTATTTCATTTTCAGTATGTCACTTCTTAGTTTCCCCTTCAGCAGGTTTTGAGGGAGCATGCCCACTTCAGCTCACTCTGCAGGAAGGTACTTGGCAATTCATTCTTTCTTCAGAGATGCACCTGAGCTCCTTAAGCATTGAACTGGCCCCAACAACAGCTTCAAGAAGCCCCTATTGGTGGTTGCCTGCCCTTCAGCAGAGCTCTGGAAACTGGAGCTTCCACAAGCATCTCTGAGGGACCCTTCTCCCATGGTTTAGATGCCAACATACTGTGAAGACACTCCCGCAGGCCAGAAGTTAACAAGATCAGGACCATGAATGGCAGGCTCTGAAAACAGGCCCCAGGTTTATCTATATACACAGATAGGGGATTCTTTCTGGGGACACACACAAATGGATACCAAGGCATTTCACTTGCCAACACAAGCCAAAGAACTTACCTTGGAGGCTAGGAAGGATATCATTAAAAATATAGGTGGGGCACCTGGGTGGCTCAGTCGGTTAAGCATCTGCCTTCAGCTCAGGTCATGATCCCAAGGTCCTGGGATCGAGCCCCGCATTGGGCTTCCTGCTCAGCTGGGAGCCTCCTTCTCCCTCTGCCTCTCCCTTTGCCAGCCGCTCCCCCTGCTTGTGCTCTCTGCCCCACCCCCACCCCATCAAATAAATAAATAAAATCTAAAAAATATATATATGTGATTAAACAATATATACATAATATATAAATTTTGTTTTTAAAAATAAATGTGTGTTATAAATGCATAAAAGAAAGACTGGAAGGGTTTATATCAAATAAATAATGTTACTCCCTCAGAGCTGGAATTGGGTGACTTATTGTCTTTTTTGTGCTTACATATTTTCTGAGGATTTTCTATAAGAAAAATATTATGAGAAAAACACCATTATTTTTACAAAGGAAAATAGATCTGATCTGTTCAATTCTCTCCAGCCCTCCCTGCAGCCACCCCAATGCAGGACCCCATCATCTCTGCTCTGAACTAAAACTTCACCTCTAACCTCTTACAACCAGACTTGTCTCACTTTCTCTGGTTCCTCCTCATTGAGGCAAGAATGCTCTTTTAAAAACATAAATCTGGGGGCGCCTGGGTGGCTCAGTCATTAAGCGTCTGCCTTTGTCTCAGGTCATGATCCCAGGGTCCTGGGATCGAGCCCCACATTGGGCTCCCTGCCCTGCGGGAAGCCTGCTTCTCCCACTCCCACTCCCCCTGCTTGTGTTCCCTCTCTCGCTATCTCTCTCTCTGTCAAATAAATAAATAAAATCTTTAAAAAAATAAAAATAAAAAAACAAAAACAAAAAAACATAAATCTGATTATGTCATTTCCATTCTTCAAGCCTTTCACAGCATATTGGATGCCCCTAGGATACAATTCACCATTCTTAACATGGCTCAAGCCTACTGGCCCCTTCACTCCAGCCTCACCTCCTGGGGCTTGCTGTGCTAGTTCTAGCTTGTCGACATCTGCTTCCCCCATCTGGGACTTTCCCTCTTGCTCTTCATTTAATTCTTACTCATCTCTGAGGACTGAGTCTAGATACTGCTTCCAGAAAGCCCTTCCCTGACACACCAATCCAGGTAAATCCACTCTACCTTGAAGGGTTTTTTTCATGACTCTGATTAGACTTATAATCACTTGTTCAACGTCTGTCTCCTGGGACGGACCATGAGCCCTCCGAGGACAAGGACCACAAGGGCCCCACCTTGGCACAAAGTAGGTGTTCAATGAATATTGAATTTGAATGCTTTACTTCTTTAAAAATGAAGTTCTAAAACCAGGGCAACATTAAAGAAAATCTCTGTATTTCTCAGCACGTTATCTCCTGTGATATTTTAAGAATTACATTTTAAAAGAAGAGCATGTGGGAGGACAAACATTTATCATGCCAAGTTTTCCTGTATCTTCATACCTACTGTGCTCTAAGACAAAACAAACAGCAACTACTATCCTAACTAAAGCTAATATCATTGCTGCCTTTTATTTTTTATTTTTAAAGATTTTATTTATTTATTTGACAGAGAGAGACACAGAGAGAGAGGGAACATAAGCAGGGAGAGTGGGAGAGGGAGAAGCAGGCTCCCCGCAGAGCAGGGAGCCTGATGCGGGACTCGATCCCAGCACCCTGGGATCATGACCTGAGCCGAAGGCAGACGCTTAACGACTGAGCCACCCAGGTGCCCCTCATTGCTGCCTTTTAAAAACATGCACCATTCTTGTTCACATGAAACAAGAAGGGCTGGACTCACAGACCCCTTCCACTCTGCATCCCAGATTTCAAAGTTCCAAGGGTACTTCTTAGCTCATCTGGCCATCTGGATGCCAGGTCCGTGCCTGGCTCAATAAAAAAGCCATTAATAATCCAGGCATATGGAATAATCCAGGAAAGATATGAACTGTTGACAGAGACCATTTTGCTAAGACCTTGGGCCCCTATCTTTCTCATCCTTTGTGGCTTAACTGTGGTAATTGCTGTGATATTTTTTGAGTCTACGCTATTTGTTGTGCCGCTGACAGACCTGCACCCAAGCATATGCAGCACACTTTGTTCATGCATCTGTGCAGGTAATTACTGATGGGCCTGTGGACCATGCAACAGATGAGACAGGTGTAAGCTGCAGGACTCTCAGGAAAATGGGAAGTACCAAATTTCCTCTTACTCTCATAGGTTGAGTTCATTTTCCAACCTTTTTAAAATTCTTATTGGAAAAGTCAAATGCCCAGACAAAACACCATGTGATACAAAGAATCATTTCTGTTTGGTTGGAGATGTCTTCTACTATTTTTTCTTCAATTCATAGCCTTCCTAAGGAGATGATTATGCACTACCCTTATATCCTGCTCCATAACATACGAAACATTTTAGACCATCGTTTATTTTTTTACTCAAAAACATTTATCAAAAATTTAAAATATGCCAGATAGCGCACTAAGTACTATTACCATCTGTAGGCCCAAGACTCTCAAATTCGTATCTCAATTCCAAAGCTCTCCTCAAAACTCCTGACCCACATATCCAGCGACTCATCATTTCCACCTGGATGTCTCAAGAGACAAATCTACAAATCTAAGCCCAAACTTATATTTCTCCAACCTAGTCTCCTCTGGTGTTCCTATTGCAACTCTGCATGTCTAAAAATTTGGCATCAATCTTGAAATCTCCCTTTTCCTGCTCCCTCTCTCAAATACTTCAATCCATCATCACTGCACCTTGTTAATTTCGCTTCCAAAATCTCTCTCACATCCATCTCTACTACCAAAAATTAATTTTCTTACAGTTCTGGAGACTAGAAGTTCAAGATCAAGGTTCAGGCCAATTCAGTTGCTGATGAGAGCTCTCTTGCTGGCTTGCAGATGACCACCTTCTTGTTATGTTGTCATAACAAGGCCTGTCACATGGCCTTTCACTGGTGCATGGGTGGGAGTGGGGGAGGATGAGGTGCAGAGGGGAACAAGCTCTCTGATGTTGCTTTGTATAAGGACACTAATCCAATCAGATTAGGGGATTCACCCTTATGACCTCATTTAACCTTAATTACTTATTCCAAATACAGCCAACCACACTAGGGATTAGGGCTTCACATATGAACTTTGGGGGACACATATATTTAAACCATAACAGCTTTAAGAAGAAGATGCTTGCACAGGGAGAAAAAGTCATATGAGAACGCAGCAAGAAGGTAACTATCTGCAAACCAAAAATGAGGCCTCAGGAGAAACCAATACTGCCAGCACCTTGATCTTGGACTTGCAGCCTCTAAAACTGTGGAAAAATAAATTTCTGTTGATTTAGCCACTCAGTCTATGGTATTTATTATGGCAGGCCAAGCAAACTGATACAGATTTTCATGGCTCTTAAGATACATATCCACGTCCCTGACTTGCTGTAAAAGGTTCTGCATGAAACCACCCTGCTAAGGTCATCTCTCTCAACACAACTCTTAACTTTCTAGGAATTGGTCACACTGGGTTTTCCTTCAGTTCCTCACTAGTGATTTGCTTTCTTGTACCATATGACTTTGTGTGAGCTGATACGTCTTCCTGAAATATTCATCAGATATCAGATTTTCTTCCTTCCTTCCTCTCTTCCTTCCTTTCAGACTTTACCCCTTTATTTGACAGAGAGCACGCACGCACACAAGCAGGGGGAGCGGCAGGCAGAGGGAGAGGGAGGGAGAAGCAGGCTTCCCGCAGAGCAGGGAGCCTGATGCGGGGCTCAATCCCAGGACCCTGGCATCACGACCAGAGCCGAAGGCAGACACCTAACCCACTGAGCCACTCAGGCATCCCAGGTATCAGCTCATCTTTAGCTCTTCCTGATCCCCCCAGCTTAGATCAAGCTCTGTTTTCCCATGTACTCACAGACTAATGTTCCTTTCTTTCAGATCACTGGTCTCAATTTGTACAACACATTCATCTTAATGACTTTTTTGGTTGTCCGTTTCCCCTCAGATTGTAAACACCATGAAAGTAGGAATCATGTTGGGTTTTGCTTCTCCAAGTATCTTCAGTACCTGGCTCAGTACTTAGGATAAGGTAGGGGCGTAACAGCAATTTATTAAATGAATCAGTGAAGGTATGAATACGTGGGCTTTGCTCTCAAGGTTCTGCAGATAGGCTTGTATCTGAAAAAGGTAAAGCAACTGTTACAGGGGCTATGACCAGGGAGATTCCCAGGATCCTAGCTGGTGTTACCATGGTTTATCCACATCCCACTACATAACCCAAAACCTTAGGAAAACAAACTGGGCTTCTGGGCTTCTACTCTATTTAGTAATTTTAAACTGACAAAAGAAAAGATAATTTCTCTTTTTAAAAAGTGTTGCTTGTTTAGAAGTGGTGAGAACACACATAACTATCAGTTTTTCCTTGTAGCAAATTATAAGGATGATTATGTTGGTTAAACAAGCTATCTGGACTATAAATCCAACTTGCTTCATCTGTAATGATTCCACTCTAAGTTGTTCTTTTCTATATGTTGTTTTTAATCAGTTTCTCAACAAATTTTTTTTTAAAGATTTTAAAAATTTATTTATTAGAGAGAGAGAGTGCGAGAGAGAGAGCAAGAAGGGGTAGGGTTAGAGGGAGAAGCAGACTCCCCGCCGAGCAGGGAGCCCGATGTGGGACTCGATCCCGGGACTCTGGGATCATGACCTGAGCCGAAGGCAGTCGCTTAACCAACTGAGCCACCCAGGCGCCCTCAACAAATTTTTTAATAAATGCACTACACTATATTAGGGAAAACTAATAATGCACATCAGATTTTCATTCTATCTCAATTTCATCAAATGAGTTGCTTGATCCTATTAATAAAAGAGACCAGTTCTGTAGTAACAATAGAAATCACTGTACTTCTTTTTACAATGTATTAGAAATTACATACTTGTCATCACTATAATCAAAGAAAGAACTTCATTCTACTAATTTAATCTGAAAGGGTAGTTACAATCTAGAAACTGACTATAATACATTAGTTAAGCTACTGCTCATTAAAAGAAGTTATGGACAGGGGCACCTGGGTGGCTCAGTTGGTTAAACAACTGCCTTCGGCTCAGGTCATGATCCCGGGCTCCCTGCTCAGCGGGAAGCCTGCTTCTCCCTCTCCCACTCCCCCTGCATGTGTTCCCTCTCACGCTGTCTCTCTCTCTCTCTCTCTCTCTTTCTGTCAATAAAATAAATAAATAAAATCTTAAAAAAAAAAAAGAAGTTATGGACAAAGTAACTTCTGTCAGACCAACTGTATCTGTTTCCTGCGGCTGCTGTAACAAGTTACCATTTAAGGCTACCATTTAGGGCCCACCCAGATAATCCAGGAGAAGCTCCTCCTCTCAAGGTCCTTAATCACAACTTTTTCCTTTTTTTGCCATATAAGGTAGTATCCGCTCTTTTATCATATAAGGTAATAGTCATAGGGTCTGGGGATTAGGAAGTGACTAGATCTTTGGAGGGCCATTTTGTCTACCAACCATACCAACCCTACCACCAATAACAACAAGAAAAGCCCAACAAAACAATAAAAAATCTGTTTGAAGGCATCAGAGAGCTGCCAAGGCAGTGGGGACCTAGAGGCCAAGATTATGGAGGAAAGGTTAGTACAAAGAGATGAGCGAAATATTTAGGGTCACATTTTCCTTTCTGGCATTTGCTGATTTGTAAGCAGTTGTTGAGGGAGTTCAGGAGACACTAAGGTGGATGGACCTGAGTACATACTTCACACTGCAGTTGGCAGATGCTTTTATAAAGGGGGCAACTGCCCTAGGAATAAGGATAAACTGGAGAAACTAGCCTTCATGGAGAATGAAACCCAGCTTGGGAATCTATTTCAGTGAAAGCAAAACCAAGGAGTGAGAGAAGAAATGTACAGATTAGATTATCCAGCTAAGGTCTGATGTCCAGAATAAATAAAGAATGCCTCCAAAATCAATAAGAAAAAGAGACAATCCCATGGGAGAATGGTCCAGGGTCTTTCACATAAAACTTCACAAAGGGTCTATCAGAGAGCCAATGAACATATGGAAAAGGTGCTCAACTTCAAAAGTCATTAAGGAAAAAGAAAACCACTACACTCTCATAAGAATGGCTAAAGTTTTAAAAGACTGAAAATACCAAGTGTTGACATAGATCTGGAGCAATGGGAACTCTCTCCTACACCTCTGGTTGGGGGGTATAAGTTGGTATAACCACTCTAGAAAACTGTAGTGCCAAACATACACATATCCTATGCCCAAACAATTCCCACTCTACAGATATAATCAACAGAAATGCAAACACCTGTGCATCAAAGGATCTATGGGGAATGATCATTGTAGCATCACTCTTAATAGTAAAATACTGTAGGGCGCCTGGGTGGCTCAGTTGGTTAAGCGACTGCCTTCAGCTCAGGTCATGATCCTGGGGTCCCTGGATCGAGTCCTGCATCGGGCTCCCTGCTCAGCAGGGAGTCTGCTTCTCCCTCTGACCCTCCCCCCTCTCATGTGCTCTCTGTCTCTCTCATTCTCTCTCTCAAATAAATAAATAAAATCTTTAAAAAAAAATAGTAAAATACTGTAAAATAAGTTATTGGTAACCTGTCTAAACATAGGGATTATGTGAATTATCTCTGTTTCCACAAAATATATTATGACAGGCTACTGAGGATGTATTATGTACATTGTAATTCCATTTATGATTTGATTACTTAAGTAACTAAAATGTGACAGTTTGATAATTCTTGTTGTCACAAATTAGAACATTACATTTTCCTGTTATGATTTTAACAATTTATCTATAGAATAACAAATGCATCCTGAATCCCTTAACCATGCCATAAATAGAGAAACATTTAATTACTTTATAAAGAAGTATAAACTTCTCTGTCTCTTCTGTAAAGCTCATTGCTGCCTAAAATGAACATTAATGCCTTTCTAGTCTAGAATGAAATTAACCAAGATACTTGGGTTATGTTCTGAAGTAGTTGCTTAGTAACTGCTTAGTGCTTTAGTAGCACAAAAAATTGAAAATAAAATTTAAAATACAGTATAGACAATTTTAAAAAGCCATAAAACAACTTAAATGTCTATTAATAGTAGAAGGGACAAATAAATTATGATATATTCAGACTGTATAACAGCGCATATCAATAAGCTATTACTACCCACAACCACATGAATAAATCTCACAAACATTCTGCTTTGCAGAAGAAACCAGACACAGAAAAGACACACTGTATGATTCTTATATAAAATTCAGAAACAAGCAAAACTAATCTATTATGTTAGAAGTCAGGACAATGATTTGGGAAAGAAAGCAGGTACTGACCAGGAGGGACGTGAAGGAGTCTTCTGGGCCACTGCCAGCATTCAGTTTCCTAATCCAGATGGTAGTTTCGTTGACTTTTGAAAATTCATCCCTCTGTAGGTTCATGATTTATATACTTTTCAGTTGGTATATTTTAATTGAAAAAAAAAATTTTAAAGCTCTAAGCCTCTGGTTCTCAATTTTCTGAAAGGAAATCACTCACTTTTCTAAGAAAAGAAAGGCTTAACAAGGATTATTACTCTGCTTTGCAGGTTAGCTGAGAAATCTCCCCCAGTCAGTATCTTTGATGAAAATTGGTATTGATGTACAAAGTGCTGCAGCAGCCAGTTGCTAAGCTTAGTGGCATTTCTGACACTGCCAACAAATTAGTTTCCAAGCTTTGTGAATGCTGGTAAAGTGCTGCAAATATCTTCTGGTAGTCAAAATCCAAGCGCACACCAACAGAAAAATACAGATGCTGCTGCTGTGCAGACCCTGGCCCGTACCCCACACTCTGGACTGCACAGCCAGCTCCAGATGACAACTCAGGAATTCTGCATCCCATGACTGCACATCCTGCCCCAGACTTAGATGGAAACACTCACTGTTGTGTTAAAGATTTTATTTATTTAGTTATTTAGTTGTTTAGTTGTTTAGTTATTGAGAAAGAGCACGGCGGGGAGGGGCAGCAGGAGAGAATCCCAAGCAGACTCCCAGCTGAATGTGGAACCTGACTCAGGGCCTGATCCCAGGACCCTGAGATCATGACCTGAGCTGATATCAAGAGTTGGATGCTTAACCAACTGAGCCACCCAGGCGCCCCAACACTCACCGTTTAAAAAAAAAAGCAATAGATGGCTTAGATTTGCCTCATGGCAATTCATGAGGGAGTGGAGAGAGTTGGGTATGACAACTGACTTATCCAAAAGAGAAATTTTTAACATTGTCCCTTTGTTTGTTGATCCTGAGACCCAGCCTCTCTACCAGATGTGCTTGGAGTTTTGCAAATATAGGATTTACTGATTTTTAAAAAAATAATTGCTGTAAGTTCCTTTGGTGGTGATGATCATCAAAGTGGGAGATATTTGTTACCCTCTACAACATCTGTGCATTAAGGTTTAAGTGGCTCACATAAGCTTACAATGTGGCCCTGCAGCTACTTCCAACTTGGCTTCTTCCGGACGAACAGACAGGGTAAGCCTACGAAAGGACCATTCTGAAGACCAAACAGGGAGGCAGTACGGTCTTTGCTGCCATGGCCATCCATGGCCTTTCTATTCTTTCCTTCAACTCCTTTTCAGGAGATGACAGGCACATGGAAATTCAGTTACTTGCCACAAATCATCAAGCAAATCTTAGGGCAATTAAGAAAAGACTAATTTAAATTTGGTTCTTTTGTTACCTAGGGAATAAGGACATCGACAATATCATGGCCACATTACTGATAATAAGAAAAGTAGCAGCGAACAATTTACTGGGCTGGGCACTGCACTAAGAACTTTACGTGCATCCTTCCAGACACCCATCATGAGTCTATTCATATTATTATACTTTCCTTATCCCATCTTACAGATAGGACATAAAGGCTCAAGAAGGATAAGTTTCCACAGTACTAGGCTGCTTTCTATATACAAGGAAGAAAATGAATTAGTGAGGCTAAAAAAATAGCCAGTGAGGATAAAAAAATAAATTATTTGGAAAGATCTTTAAGTGTCCAACTTATTTACTAATGTACCCCTTAAAATATTAGGCACATCAGAGATTACATCAGTCAGGATAAGCTAGGTAACAAACACACCCAAAATCTCAGTGGCTAAACAACACAAGTTCATTTCACATTCAAGCAATGTCCACCTAGGGTTGGTGGGGGCTCCTCCCTCTCTGACTTGCCCAGGCTGACACAGAAACCATCATCTGGAACTTTGCAGTCTCTGTGGCACAGGGAAAGGGAGATCTAGTGATCACATGATCTAGCCCAGAAGTGACACAACATGCTTTTCACAACTCACTGGCCAGAAGCTGTCACATGGCCCCACAAACACAAGGACGCCAGGAAATGCAAACCCATCACATGCCTAGAGAATAGAAAGCTTTGACTATTCAGTAAGTAGCACTAATGTTTGCACAGGGAATTAGGGCTCAGTGTGGTTAAGGGCACAGATTGTGAAACAGCGGGCTTGGCTTTGAACCCCAATGCAGCCACGCACTGGCCAGATACCACACCACAACTTAGAGAAGTTAACTTGATCTATTCGTGCCTCAGTTTCCTCATCCATAAAATGGGGCAGTAATAGCATTTACCTCATAGGTTTGTTAGAAGATTAAATGAGTGTTTCTATCCATAACCATACCTGGCAAAGGTACTAACACCATAAGTACTACATGGCTTATATTATTTTGAAAACAATTTTGAAAGGAAATGCTTTTTATTTTTGTAATATAGTTAATGGATGGGCCCTGTGTGAGGTTATCAGCACAGAAGCCAACACATACAAAGTAGGTCCAAAACTAACAGCAGCCTTTATTAACAGAGAACCAGGAGGCCCAGGCCCTAGTTGGCCTGGCCTCTAACCAGCTGCCCGGGCCTTGGCTTCTAGGTTTCTGTCTTATCTTTAAAAAGAGGGGCTGTACAAGGTGATTTTCAAGGTTCTCTAGCACTAAAAGCTTGAAATTCTTTGATTCATGGGTCACTGACTTGACCTAATAAGGTATTTTTCATTGTTTACTCTTTATTCTTTTACCATAAAGGATGATCCTCCCCTTCCTTGCCTCATTCAGAAACGTGAAACTCACCTGAATTCTCCCCTCTAGGCAGACCTACCCTAACCCTACAGATCTGGAAACACACCCACCTGCTGCCAACCAGTGCCAGGAAGCTGCCAGGAGAGAGGCAGGTCCCAGTACACTTCAAAGGAAGTGCCTCCCCTCCCAAGCAGAGTGGTAAGAGGGGTAAACACTCACCCAGAGGGCAGCTGGCCTCCACCCAGAGGGTGGTGAGCTCACCTCCTCCCACAGTGGAGTGAGGACTTCCAAACACTCAGCACACGACTCCACACAACACTCGGAAGCAGCCCCCCCAACCCTTCACCTTCCCTCCAGTGTCCTGGGTGGGCACTGCACCTGTGTTTTGGAGGGCAGGAGATGTCATCCTCATGGTTTAAGAGGAGCCAAACATTCCCAGGGACTTTTCTGTTGTCCAGTCTGACCCTATTCTGCAGTCAGGAACAGAAATACAAATTTGAAAATTAGGAAAATGTGCTGTGAGGGGAAAAAAAAGCTGTCAGTAAAACAAAGCTTTAAAGAGTGGGGAGTCATCCATGATATCGCAACCTAGCTGAACATACTGACTGTGTGAATAAAAATGTGCGTGTGCTAGGAAAAGAAATCTCTCAGTGCTGCTGTTTTTTAAACATTAATGACTACATCACGATCTTAGTCTCAGTAGCTGAGGCCCCTCCTTTCTAGGAGCTATTAAAGCCACCTTCACGAATGTAATCTATCATCTCGAGCCTGTTCTGTGTGTCTCGGAGCATGCACTCCATATGATTTCTCTCTCTGCACCTTGTGTTACCATCTCTCCTGGCTGGAATGCCATGCCCATGGGTACAGGCTCCAGGCAAGTACCCATGCAAGGTAAAGCTTTCCCTGAATTCCCCACCATTTCTGGGTCACTTATTGTCAACAGCACCTGTTGGACCCTACCGTGTGCCATCGTTTAAGGTTCAAGCCAACCGCCATGTGAGTGAGCCCTCTTGGAAGTAGACTGCCCAGGCCCAGTCAAATTGCAGATGACAGTAGTCCTGGCCAGTGTCTTGACTGCAACCTCATGAGGGACTCCAAGCCAGAACCACTCAGTGAGGCCACTCCCAGATTCCAGATTCACAGTAACTACATGAGGAAATAGAAGCTTATTTTTCTAAATAAACTGCTAAGTGTGGGGTAATTTGTTATGCAGCAATAACTAACTGACTTTTTAAGTAACAAAACACCTATAAGTACTTGATAAAACCATTTCTTTTTAAAGATTTTATTTATTTATTTGACAGAGAGAGAGAGCACGAGCAGGGGGATTGGCAGCAGAGGGAGAGGGAGAAGCAGGCTTCCCGCTGAGCAGGGAGCCTGATGTGGGGCTCCATCCCAGGATGCTGGGATCATGACCTGAGCCAAAGGCAGACGCTTAACTGACTGAGCCACCCAGGCACCCCTGATAAAACAATTTTAATAAAATGTTGATAGAATTTAGGTGATGGTTGTAAGTGTTCACTGTAAAATTCTTTCAACGTTGCCATTTGTAGAAAAATTTTCATAATCAAATGTTGGGGGAAAAACAACATAAAACATAACATAAAACTGGCAGCTAGATTAGTCCATGACACAGCTGCAGTGATGTTTCCTGAACAATAGAAGGGAATGGTTTACAAGGGCAACCAAGGAATATAGTCTATTTCTAAAGCAGGTATCTTTAGAACATTATATATTATATATGATTTTAAAGTACATATTTGTATGTATCAAGTTGTATTAAATGTATGCGTGCTATGTTACTCATTTTTACCCCAACTTCCAATTTTCAAAAAGACATTGATCTGACAATTTCAGTTTTATCAGTCAGGGTGTTTTTCAGGAACCCCATGATTGATAAGAAATTACTGTCAGATAAACAGTAACCTATTTCTTCAGATGAGGGCACCTACTCTGTGCTCTGTTGTACATTCATTTGGTCTGATTTAGTTCCTAAGCTAATTAGGCTAGCTGAATTCCCTGCTGCCTTATCAGGTAATGGTCGGAGAAATTTGATTAACTTTTACAAAACATACTCAACACAAAGCTGCAAGAAATGGATACTTCTGCACTCCAGAGAATGTGGACTGGTCAGACCGGTATTGATGCCAGTTCATGTTTTCCTTCATCTTTACCTGGACCTGACACCCACTAGTTTGTACCAAACGTCGATAATGAATTTTTAGATAAATAGCGCAACAAGCCTAGGTTTTTTTTTAATTAAAGATTTTTTTTGAGAGAGAGAACAAGAGCATGGGGGGGAGGGGCAGAGGGAGAGAGAGAATCCCAAGCAGACTCCGTGCTGAGCATGGAGCCCAACGCAGGGCTCGATCTCACAACTCCGAGATCATGACCTGAGCTGAAATCAAGAGTCAGTCACTTAACCAACTAAGCCACCCAGGTGCTCTATAGCCTAGTTTTTTAATGTAATGACATGAACCATA
The DNA here is from genome assembly GCF_029215605.1 of Mirounga angustirostris. Taxonomy (NCBI): domain Eukaryota; kingdom Metazoa; phylum Chordata; class Mammalia; order Carnivora; family Phocidae; genus Mirounga; species Mirounga angustirostris. Next base: position 76,602,157 of record NW_026991716.1, on the reverse strand, counting down.
AAACATTTTGTGATAAACAGCAATCCAGACTCATTATTTTCTCCAAATATAAATAAACTGAAATCTGCCTGTCAATGATGGGAGTCCACTTTGTTTATCTTACAGATATCAGAGGGGGCCACCACAATGTAACTGATTATCTATTACAAAGCACACAGTATTGTACTAAAGATAAACTTGGAAAATATTGACATTTGGATTCAGTGTTTAATATAGAGTTGGGCGTGATATCTTCTCAACACAGGCCAACACCAACATATCTGGAAGGAGAGGCCCCCACGGTATTCACTGCAGACAAGTGACATGTCATGGGGACTAGGGATTGGCCTGTTTAACCTCACCACATCCTCCTCCTAGCTGGAGGACAGAAAACTACATTTTGTAGTCCCCACACTCCGTAGCCAGAGATTGGGATGTGATCCAACTAAAGGCCCCTGTGCAAAATTAGGAAGCTGGAAGTGCAGTGGAGGACTTCTCTGTGCAGCTTTTGGCCCGCAGGCAAGAAGTGGAATGGGAGGTTTTCAGGAGCCACCTTGTAGCACCATTCTCCCGGGGGGAGGGGAGTGCTGAAAGCCATCATGCTGGCAACCCTCTCTCAATTCAGACTTCCTGACCCCTGGCACCCAGGCAGGGCGTAGGTTCTTGAACCCACGGCCCCAGTTACTGTCCTCTGAGTTGGGAGCCCCCGGTAGGCCAGTTCCTCACTGTTCTGGGAGCCAGCTGGGGCCCAGCCTAGAGCTGGGTAAACTGGTGAGCACTCAATGCCTCTCTCTCCCACTTAAATTACCTGGAGTGGTTTCTGTTTCCTGCACCCAGCCCTTACGTATTCACAACAAAAATCCTGCATCTTTTGAAAAGATTACAAAATGCACCTGCAGCTATCCTATGTTTCCTTTCTAACGCCCCAAGCTCTGACCACTTCAGGATGGGTGCAGATGCGGGACCTACACAAGCCCCTGGAGGAAACAAATACAGAGAGCTGGTAAGGAAACTGAGAACTAGCACAGCGCCAGGGTTTAGGGTCAGCCCAACTCTGCAACCAAGGGACAAACGGAAGAGCGGAAGAGGCACAGGAAAACCCAAATCATAAGGTCAAATTTAAAGACAATTTAATTTGTATTCAATTAACCAGTGCATGAAATTGATTTAAGTTGATTTAAATTAATTAATGAATTGATTAACCAACCGGCCACAAACCCTGCCTGAGGACACACGTGACTTACGGAAACCAGGCTTGCTGCTCTGGAGTCAAAGCTCACACTGCGTACAATGAGGCTAAAATAAGGTGTGCCGGCAGCAGCTCTTCTCCATGTGGGCCATTTAACTGAGCACTTCCAGGCTGTGGTTTCACAGTGGTTTAGATTTCCAGTTCACGGGAAAGGCAGGAAGCACGCTTTGGGATCAAAGCCAGCAATTCCGAATTCCACTCCCAACGCTGTTACTGCTGACTGGACAGACAAATCCCTGACCTGCTTCCTGTCTGTCAGGATGCCCTACAAGACAAGCCCCTCGGTAGCAACAGTAGCAGCCAGCACTCTCTATGCATCTTATGTAACCTTACAGCCACGCAACCAGGTGGATAGCATTAAAGAGGCCCAGCACTCCATCCCCTCTGCTCGCTCCACCGCTCCATCTTGGTCCGAGCCTCCATCCTGTCTCACTTGGTCATTGCACAGCCTCCTGCCTGGTCTTTCTGCTCCTGCCCCTCCCCTCTCACTACCGACAAGTCCTCATCACAACTGCCAAGGTGGTTAATCCTGTTAATCCTTAAGTCGGATCATGTCCCTTTTCTACTCAAACCTCTTTTCCCCAAACATGGCTTCTCACATTAACCAGAACAGAAGCTCGGGTCTGCAGAATGGTCTATAAAGTCCTCCAGGATCTGCTCCCTCTTTCCTCTCTGATCACACCTCCTACTAGTCCCCGGGGCTCACTCTACTCCAGCCACTCTGGCCTCCTTGCTGCTCTTCCAACACACAAGGTACACTACTGCCTCAGGGCCTTTGCACTGCTGTCTCTCTACGTAAACTGTTCTTCACCTAGATATCTAAATGCCCTCTCCTTGAGCCCCCACAGGTGTTTGCACAAATGGTACCTTATCAGTGATGCCTTCTCTGACCACCTTATTTAAAACTGCAGTCTTAGCATTTATCACTACCTATATATTTATTTGGTTTACTGTTTTTTTACCCTTTTCTAGCTCCATGAGGGTAGGAATTGTTTTGTTCAAGGCTGTATCAGCCACACAGTAGGCACTTAATAAATACTTGCTGAATTTAATGAATGGATGAAGAATCTACGGGGTAGGGAGCTCGCCCATGTGTGCACAGGTACTAAGAAGCCGTGCTAGAGGCCAAACCCAGGTTCTGACTCAGATGCTGCACTCTATCCAGGGCATCCACAGCTTGGGGTTGGCAGAGATGCAGCAGGCATAGTTTTGAACTGCTGTGAGTCTAAGGGTTTGCTGTCCTCTTCTCTACCCAGCTCACCTTCGATGCATTGGGCCCAATCAACACTGCTTCCTAACTGGGCAGAGAAGCAGTGGGAGCCCACTTTCGGAGGATTTTCCTTGTCCTTCTCCCAATGCTTCCTTGAGAGCCCCAGCAGTCAAAAAGCATCAGATCCAACCACTAGTCGAACACAAAAAGATGGGCACAGCCCCATGGGCTCTGTACTTTTAACCCAATCACTAACCTCGGCAAGGTGGCTTCTACAAATTATATTTAGGCACAAACACCGGGTCCAAGTCAAGTGTTCTGCCGCCTGCGGGATGGAAGAGAGGGTGGACGGGCTCTGCAGCACCAGGAGGAGGCTGGGGAGGGAGCGCTGGTTGGGTTACAGCACAGGCTTATATAGAAATAGGAGCGCAGAAGCCCAGCAGCAAAGGATGGCTGAACTAGAATCACCTCACTGCACCCCTCCCTTTGGTGACTGAAATACGTCTTTGAGGCGGTGGACCATTAGCTAGAGATCGCCAGTCTTTCTTGTTATACTCTATGTTGAGAACTCTGTGTTTCTTTTAATTAAGCAAATTAATATAAATAACAGACTTAGAATAGTACCTGCCACGCTGTAAGTCCCACATTTCCGTAGCTATTATCATAATGGGATTTAATCTCTGTATGTTCTCAACAACAGCCAAAAGCTCAAAAAGGGTCCTGTCAGGTAAGGAAGACAGGATCGAGTCTGCATATACCTTAAAAGCTGACTTTTTAAAAAGTATTTATTCATCAGCCCAGACTGTTCTAAAAAATAAATAAGACTAGGCTGTAAGCCTGGTTAGAAAGGGATCTAGACCTATTTCTTTTCCTATCTCTACTGAGATGTTGAAATGGTTATTCTGCATGAGATAATTACAGTTCGGTTACTTTTATTATGGTTATGTTAATTATGGTAATGTTACTTAAAATAACATATTATTATATATGTTATTATATATTATAAAATAACATATATATGAAACCAAAAGCCATTTTAAAAATAAATAGGCAGTATAAATCCCAGATCTGACAATTACCATAATGATCACCACTGTTACTGTGAAGAAATGCGGCAGACCTCAGAAGAATTACAAACTTTTTTTCAAGATTTTATTTATTTATTTGAGAGAGAGAGAGATCAGGAGTGAGGGGAGGGGCAGAGGCAGACAGAGAGGGAGAAGCGGACTCCCTCCTGAGCAGGGAGCCCAACGTGGGACTCGATCCCAGGACCCTGAGATCATGACCTGAGCCGAAGGCAGATGCTTAACCGACTGAGCCACCCAGGTGCCCCAAGAATTACGAACTTCCAATGACCAGTGAGAGAAGTGGAATAAAAGGAAGTTTCAGGGCCAAGTATAATTTAACGTCAGCAAGAATGCAGGGGCTAGGGCACTGTGCTGTGTGCCGCAGCTGCCAACCGGAAGCCAATGGAGGTGAGCGACTGAGAAATTAGACCAGTTAAAAGAAGAGAAATTCTGTGGGTCAGTGGTGGGATGGAGCACAATGTTACCTGCACCACTCAAGTCATTGCTTCACTTCTTTTTTAAAGATAACCTTCTCATATTAAAAACCTAGCACCACAATGTCTTTTCTCTTTTTTTAATTATTATTTTTTCATTTAAATTCAATTAGCCAACATATAGGACATCATTAGCACAATGTCTTTTCAATGAGAAAGGAATGAAAACAGATGCCCATTCACTCCAGTGTGAGAAACAGATTATTTTCAAGCATCTCCAAATGGTTATCACCCAGAAAGCCCCTCCCCAATCACTGAAATAAGTATGTTTCTTTAATGCAAAGATACTGCAGGATACATAGCTGACAGGCATTTTGTTATGTTTTGTTTCCTTCCAGAGAGGTGCCTTGCTGGTTGGTGACAGAAACTATATGCCCTGAATAAGCTGAGCACTCTCCAGGCAGGGAGTCAAGACGAGCTCTTCAAAGGAATGTGTTACTAAGGAATGTTTAAGTAAGCTTAAGGAGTTCCAAGTAACCCAACACTGATGGTGTGGTGTGCTGTGCTGTATTTGCCAAGAAGGCATTTCCCTTTTGAATGCAAATGTAGATTGAGCACCATTGATTTGAACTTAAGCTGTGGAGGGGAGACACAAGAGACTTTTTGCTGAAAGTATTTGTCTGTTTTTATAGGCATGTGCTCCTTAAAGGGCAAAACACTGGAAATACTTAGAAACAAGCCTGGTGCTTCCAGAAGAGAAAACAATTAGATAAGTCTAAGTCTTGATTTTGTGGGTAGGATTTATGTACCATGTAAAGGGAAGTCAACCTCAATAAGAAGCATTCTGACAGTGTGTTGTGCAAATATAATGAAAAAAAAGTTCCTCCTAAGAAATGGCCTCAACTGCAAGCCCCATTTTGATGCACATTCCCAGCAAAGTGTCTTTCAGACACAGTGAAGGCTGTGCTTTTCTGTGCTGGAAAGAAGTATGACTCAGCTGGGTACAGTCCTCTTCTGACTTTGCTAAGTGCATCCTTATTATCTTTATTGCTTCCTTAACCCACTGCCTTGGCCTGAAATAAATTCAGTCGGTCCTAATAAATCAAAATACTACAAGAACCAACACAAACTTAAACTGTGACCCACCATCCTGCTACACAACCTTTGACTATTATTAATGCCCAAAGCCACTAAAAGCATCCTTGCTCTCAAGAGAACAGTAATTAACTCTGATATAGCCATTTACCAATTCCAAAGTGCTTTCCCATCCCACATCCCCTTTAATCTCCACTCAGGAGCTGGGAGATAGTTGTTATGCTATTAACCCTATTACCTGTGAGAACTCTCAGAAATTCAGTGGCTTACTGAAGAAGACACACCAGGACTTTTTCAATTCTAAGTTACTAGATAGTTACTAGATAGTTACTACAATTCTAAAGTTACTATCCACTTTCAATGCATTTTTGTTGGCATTTTTCTTTAATCCTATGATATTGTTAATAGTTAGACTGCCTGGTGAAAACTCTGCAGCTTGATGTATTTTTCTAACCACGGTATGTCTCCCTTCCACTTTTTGGTGTGGGAACCTCAGAGTAGCATTTCTATCCTGGATACTGCAGGGCAAGCAGCCTCTGGCCTCTTTCCCTAGAATCTCACCTCGGGGTAAGAGGAACAAAGAAAGAGAGTGGCACCTGACTATCTCTTGGGTTGCCAGTCTAGAGGCTCTAGATCTCAGCCCTGGGCTGCTCCTCAAGGAACCAAAAGCTGTCTACGCGACTAGAGCCTCTGCCAGTTGCCTCTGCCAGCATCAAGGCCATCAGCTGGAGCAAGACTAAGCCCCTGGGGGCAAAAAAGGTGACCCACAACCTCTCTCACCATCATGCTCATCAATGTCACCCCAAGCCCAGACCTCATAAAACTGGGAGGGGATGGAATATCTGGAGACAGTGAACAAAAATGCTAAGCCCAGATGCCTCAGAGACCTCTCAGAAGTGTGGTTTTGTCGAGGCCTTAGGGATTTCGATGGGCACTTCATGCTTTTCCTCTTTACTCCCTAGTTTGCAGTGCATCTGTCTTCCACTCGGAACACAACCCTGAAGCTGCAGGCTTGAGGGATCAAGGAGGGTGCCCAAACAGAGGGGGAAGGGAAGCCAGGCTAAACTGAGGAGAGGCATGGGAAAGGGACTTTGGGCCCTCTCTCTAGACTGTCCAAACTAGTGCAGCAGGGTCTCCAGAACCCTGGGTGGCTTGCTCCCTGTCTAGGACCAATCAGGGAAGTAGACTATGTCAGTGTTTCTTTTTTTTTTTTAAAGATTTTATTTATTTATTTGACAGAGAAAGACACAGCGAGAGAGGGAACACAAGCAGGGGGAGAGGGAGAGGGAGAAGCAGACTCCCTGCCGAGCAGGCAGCCCGATGCGGGACTCGATCCTGGGACTCCAGGATCATGACCTGAGCCGATGGCAGTCGCTTAACCAACTGAGCCACCCAGGCGCCCCTATGTCAGTGTTTCTTACCGTGCACTTCTGGCATTTTGAACAGCAATATCTGTGCTGTGGGACTGCCCCACACAATACGGGCTGTCAGCTCCCCTGGCCTCTAGCTGCTCAATAACAGTAGCACCTTGCAGACAGAGACCTCCGCCCCCTGGTTGACAACCAGTGCACTAGATATTTTCTAGGAGTTCCCATGCTTAAAATTTCCCAAGTCCATGATTAGACCAGAACAGCATTAGGTGTGAAAGTGCTCTGAGGTGGGAAAAAGCTACAAACACACAATTATCGACAAAGAAGAAGGCATTCAGCTGCAAACAACAATAACAAAAAATAGACTAAGCAGGCTTCACTAGATAGGGCTTACTTTTCTCCCACATGAAGAAGCCCTGAGGAAGGCAGGGTACAGTGAGCAACGGTTCAGTAACACCCCCGGGAACCCAGACTCCTTTTATTTCTGTGCTTTGCCATCCTTCGTGTGATGGCTTTTATCCTCATGTCAGCTCATGATTTCAAAATGGCTGCTCTCCCTCCAGATGTCACATTCAGGTTCCAGGCAGGAAGAAGGCACAGCAGCAAAATACTTTTTCCAGCTTAGGTATGTCTTTTTATTCATGAAGGGAAGCCCTCCTCAGCAGACTTGAGCTTTACTGCACTGGCCAAACTACATCACATGGCCACCCTGACTAGCATAGTTAGGTCAACTGAACATTCAGATTTCCAGTCTCTGCAGTAAGAGGAAGGCAAGAAGGACGAAGGCAGCTGAGAAGAGGCCTGGGGAGAGCCCACCTCAGGTGTCCACCACAGGCATCTTTATTCAACAGTGCTCACATTCCACCAAGAAGCTGGCTTATGTTCTATATTCAATAATTCTGAAAACATTAACAAGTGGTCTGCAAAGCTAAGCAGGAGTTTATTCCTCTTTGCCAATTTTAATTCAAATAAGAATCCATCTAATCTGCAGCCAACTGGGCTCCCAAATCAACAGAAACAATGACCACAGTATTCTCACCCAAATCACAATTTCAGATTAGCAAATTTGAAATTATCTGCTTTTATCTCCCCTATAACAGGTTTCAACAGAAGATGTCCTATCATTCTCCATAATGCATCTCTCTTCTTAAAACAAAACTTGATTCTTAGCATAAAAGCAAAATATACACAAGGTAAAAGAAAAAAAAAACAGAAGGAAAATCTATTATCAACACAGAGTGATGTCTGAATTAAGTATTGTTATTTTATATTGCAGACCTAGTAGACACACAAGATGTATATATCATTGTATCCTAGATTGCCATATGTGGTACCTTGAACATAGCAGGAGTGTTACGTCTTAGTTATTTTAATATTTAGCCCTCTTATCTTCCCCTTTAACCTAAGTATCCACATTTTCTAAAAAATATTTAGCTCCTTAGCTATAGTTAAGCAGAAGATAAATACAAATGAATATACAAAACTATTTACAAATTAAGTGATATTGCATCTAGGATTGGCTTCAAAATAATTCCAAAATAAGGCAGTGGGGAGAGAAAAGCAGAGGGGGCAGTAGAGGAAACAAGACTGATCATGAGTTTGTAATTATTGAATCTGGGAGTGAGGTACATGTGGGTGATTTATACTAGTCTCTCAAATTTTGAAATTTGCCACAATAGAAAGGTGTTTTCTTAATAGCGCTGGAATTAATACTGATATATACTTCATGGATGAACCTCAAAAACATGCTGAATGGAACACAAGAAACTTATATACTGTATGATTCTATTTATATGAAATGTTCAGAAAAGGCATATTTGCAGAGGCAGAAAGATGACCAACGGCTGCCTGGAGCTAGGATTGGGGGTGGGGACTGACAGCAAATGGGCACAAGCAAACTTTTAGGAGTGATGAAAATGTTCTAAAACTGCTTGGGGTGATGGTTGCACAATTGTATAAATTTGCTTTTAAAAAATCAGTGAACTGCACGCTTATAATGGATAAATTTTATGGTATGTAAACTATACCTCAATAAAGCTATTTTTAAAATAGCTCTGGGGAGGGGCGCCAGGGTGGCACAATGGGTTAAGTGGCCAACTCTTGATTTCAGCTCAGGATGAGATCTGTTCCACATTGAGGGTGGAGCCTGCTTAAGATAATCTTTCTCCCTCTGCTTCTGCCCCTCCTCCCATCTGAATACACACACCCTCACAGAGAAAGAGAGAAAGAGAGAAATGCACCTTGCTCCTGTTAGTACTACACTTGGGAAAACAAGACTTGCAGAAGTGTTAAAAATAAAAATAAAAGACAATTTTGATAAAAGGACACTTTCCAAGGATTCCAAAGGTTCTGAACTAGCATCATAGGAAAGCAGTGTTTCATCATATATAACATTTTTTGTAATGTTTCTACAAATCTGAAAATGGGAAATAGAAAAAGAAAAACAGCAAATAGGTCTGTGCTTGATTGAGCTGAAGCAGTGCAAGTGTTTCGTGGGGAGCAAGAACCCAGCAGGAGTCAGGAACTCCACAAACCAAGATGAGGTAATTAGATCCCTTTGTTTACAAAAGTTACGAAGTAAAAGAGAGAAACAAAGTATGCCAAATAAACAACAACAAAAAATAAATGTAGTTTAAAGTTTCTAATTCAACTTTTTTTTTTTTTTTAGGATTTTTAAGTAATCTCTACCCCCAGCACAGGGCTCAAATTTTATAACCCTGAGATCAAGAGTCGCATGCTTCACCGACTAAGCCAGCCAGGGACCCCTAATTCAATTTTAAATATCCTAAATCATCAGGTTGTGCTAAGCAACAAAGTAATTATTTTCTAATTTTATTTTTTAAACTTTCAGGAGAATCTAATCCATTCAAAATCACCTCAGATTAAATCTACCTTGTAAGGAAAATTAATTTGAAACTTCAAATATAATCAATAATATTGTAATAACTTTGTATAGTGACAGATGGTAACTAGACTTACCATGGGGATCATTTTGTAATATATAAAAATATCAAATCACTATGATGTATACCTGAAACTAACAGAGTAGTGCACACCAATTATACTTCAATTAAAAAAAGGAAAATGTGCAAAATGAAAACAAGAAACTTCATTTTATTTTGTGAAAAGAAGCATCTCTGACAAGTTAGAATTTACACTAAAACAGGATAAAGGAAGCTACAAAGCCATCCAGAGCAGGAGGCATTATGTTTGGGGAAGAAGTTTTGTCTGTTGCAAAGTAAGAAGTAAAACAACTTTAATTTTTTTTATCAATACTGTCTATCAAACAATAACTGATAGAGTTTACACTTAGATGTTGTAACAAAACTCTTACTATAAACCTCTTAAGTTTCCCAAATTCTGACACTTAATAAAAGTCTGTTCATTGTCACTTGAAAGACAGACAGTAGGATTCAGTAGGATTTTTACTTTATTTTATTTATTTATTTGACAGAGAGAGAGAGGGTGAGCACAAGCAAGGGCAGCAGCAGAGGGAGAGGGAGAAGCAAACTCTCCACTGAGCAGGGAGCCCCATACAGGGCTCGATCCCAGCACCCTGGGATCATGACCTGAGCCAAAGGCAGACGCTTAACCAACTGAGCCACCCAGGTGCCCCAGACAGTAGGATTTAAATTTTAAACTTCCCCAGGGCACATACCTGAAAGGTAAAGTGGGAAGAAGGCAGATTTCCTGGTCCTGCCTCCCTGAAGCACCAGTGGGAGCTACTTGCAGAATAGAGTGGATTTCATTTATTTACTACCTGTCAGAGTCCAAGGCACGATATAGGCCAGCATCTACCTGCTCAGAGGTGAGTCCAGCAACACGCCCGAGGGATTAGGTCATCTTGGGGTTTGAAGGAGGACCCTTCCTCCCCTGCTATAGAAGAGGGTCCCTCCACCCCCTCCTCCTACAGAAGCCCAGTCTTAAAATTGGACCAGCTCTGCCCCCACTCCTAAAACCACAGAGTTCATGCTAATCAGGTCCTTAGAATGGCCACGGGGCTTATCAGTCACCAAATGTTCCCAGTCTAGGCCCAAAACCAACAATTTATTTCCTCTTCCCACATTATGATTTATCTAACATTCTCTGTGATGTTGCAATGAGTTTCCTAACATCAGTTCTCATGGGTGTTTTATTTTTCCTGTAGTTTGAAAGCAAACAATAATATCCAGACAGAGGGAGGTGCTGCTTTATAACTGGGGGGCTGGGGAGCAGACTGCCCTGTAAGCTGACCCTCTTAGTGAAGGCGGCATGTCCACACTGCTAGGGCAGGTCTGCAGAGGCTGGAGGCAGTGACTGCAGGAGACCAGGGAATCCTGCGTGGAGCCACTTCTACAATTAGGCAGCAGCTGCACTAGGCTGCAGAAATTTCCCCACCAGCACAAGCTTGGTTGCTGATAATCTGGGTTTGGAAAACCCAGTCTTTCTGGGTTTTCTCTTCTCTGAGTCTCGAAAACACTGTTTAAAGGATTGTGGCAAAGACTCTTTCCTCGACCCAACTTACCTTGACCACGATTCTTGCCAGGTGTGCATAGCTCAGTTTTACCAAGAATCCTGCTAAGTCAGTGTAGATAGAATCCTCCCACCCTTAATTTTGGATCGCCCTCTTATGTGATCAAATTCCTCATGCCACACCATCCTTTAAGTAATACCCGATCACCCTGGCTTGCCTTCAGCAAGAATCCCATACCTTCCATCCTGCTCCTATACTATGAATCCCCAGTTATTCTTGCTATATTCGGGGTTGAGCCTGATCTCTCCCCCACACTGTAACAGTCTTGACAACTATCACAACAATCCTGAATAAAGTCTTCTTTACCATTTTAACATGTGTCAGAATAACTTTAACAATGGTTAGTGGGTTAAATGGTGGTCCCCCAAAAGTTACGTTACATCCTAATGCCCAGAACCTGTGAGTATTAACTTAAAGAGCAAAAGAATGAATATTGCCTTTTGGGGCCCTATATGCAATCACACGTATCCTTATAAGAAAAAGGCAGAGAGAGTTTGGGGACGCAGACACACAGAGACACACAGAAGAAACAGTAATGTGAAACCTAAGCAAAGACTGGAGCGATGTGGCCTTGAGCCAAGGAATATCTGTGGCCAACAGCAGCTGGAAGGGTCAAGGAACAGCATCTCCCCTAGAGCCCCTAGAGGGAGCTTGCCCTGCCAGCAGCTTGATGTTGGACTTCCGGCTTCCAGAACTGTGAGAGAATAAATTTCTGTTGTTTCATGCCACCCTGTTTGTGTTCATTTGTTACAACAGCCACAGAAAACTAATACAGGAACAGAAGTATGTCTCAGTCCATTCAAGCTGCTCTAAGAAAATACCACAGATGGGGTGGCTTATCAACAACAGGAATTTATTTCTCACTGTTCTGGAGGCTGGCAAGTCCAGGATCAAGGTGCCGGCCAATTCAGTACCAGGTGAGAACTCGCTTTCTGTTTCAAAGTCAGTACCTTTCCACTGTGTCCTTACATGCTGGAAGGAAGAAGGGAGCTCTCTGGGACCACTTTCATTAGGGCGTTTATCCCTTTCAGGAGGGCCCCACCCTCATGAGACAATAACCTCCTAAACCCAGACCTCCAAAGACCATCACATTGGGGATTAGCTTTCCACATATGAATTTTGGAGGGACAAACATTCAGACCATAGCAAAGTGAGAAGTGGTTTTGCGGCCAGCTCAGTATTAAGGAGCAATATATTCAAACCTACCATTTGAAATTTCTATAATCTCGAATTACCTTTATAATAAAAACTAATAATTAAAAACCATAAAACATGAATATATGTGAAATTGGGGGCATGGAGGAGAACCAAGATATAAGAAGATACCATGCAGATCACAAAGACAGCTGAGGAGACACAAGACCTTTAGCTGCTAATTCTCAACCCAAGGAAGTAAAATTTAATTTGATCCCAAAATGTACTCACTACTAAATTCTATCCCATTAAAGAAAATACTAAGGTATCAAATGGTCCAGTTCTTCTCCAAGAAAGAGCATAATGTGGGGAGAATCTGTTCTAGAATCTGAACTCCTGAATCTCTGAAAGAATAGGCTAGTTTTGTGTTGAGAAACATGATTTTCTTCATCGGGTTTAAAGATGTTCACTACACATCACAAGAATGATTATACATTAATTGATAATTTCGAGGAAACAAAATGCCATGAAAATAGGGGCACCTGGGTAGCTCAGTAGATTAAACAACTCTTGGTTTTGGCTCAGGTCATGATCTCAGGATCGTGGGACCCTGGGTGTGGAGACTGCTTGGGATTCTCTCTCTCTCTCCCTCTCTGTCACACCCCCGTCGAGCATGTGCACATGCGTGTGTGCGCACGCATACATGCACGTGCTCTCTCTCTCTCAAAAAAATAAATCTTAAGAAGAGAAAAGAAAAGAAAATAGGAAAAAAAAAAAAAAGAAAATAGGGGCACCTGGCTGGCTCAGTGGGTAGAGCATGCGACGCTTACCTCAGGGTCATGAGTTCGAGCCCCACGTTGGGTGTACAGCTTACGAAAAAATAAGTAAATTTTTTTTTAAAAGATTTTATTTATTTATTCGACAGAGAGAGAGACAGCGGGAGCAGGAACACAAGCAGGGGGAGAGGGAGAGGGAGAAGCAGGCTCCCCGCTGAACAGAGAGCCCGATGCGGGGCTCGATCCCAGGACCCTGGGATCATGACCTGAGCTGAAGGCAGCCGCTTAACCGACTGAGCCACCCAGGTGCCCCGTAAATATTTTTAAAATGCCATTAAAATATATCTTTTTAGGAAAATGCAGTGAGAACTGCAAGTTCAAGAACAAGACTGGGGAGTGACTAAAGTAACCCTCCAGGGGGTCTATATGGCTCTCTCCAGGGGGCAATAATCAGGGAACCTTTACACTCTCCACATATCTTGTGGAGTGTAGCCACCTCATCCTGTACTTTTTGCCTTGTCAGCCAGTGTTAACAGCTGTTACCTACAAAGCAGTACAATGAACTATCACATGATAGTTTATCACCTTTAAAAACAAGTTGTTACTCGAACCACCACAAAGGCAAGGAGTCAGTTACACACTTCCCAGCCCTATCCCCTGTTACTCCCTCTCAAAAATCTGTGCTCCAGCTAGATAGCTTGTCTCTTTCCAAACATGGCTTTGACAGCCATACCTTCAGTAGGTCCTGCCTATGGAAATCCACACTATGTTCTTTCTCTCCAGGAGAAAAAAAAAAAAAAAAGTGTTTGCATATAGTATTACATATACTATTATTATAGCATATAATATTATTACAGTCTATGTGTTTTGCATATTTCGGTGAGTTTATTGACTTCCCTAAAGCATATCTGTGAATCCTACAAGGATCCTTATACTCCATGTTAAAATCCTGCCATAATAGTTATATTCCCCCAGATTACTCTTCTATATTAAAATCATTTTCAGAAAAATTTGTGCTCCTGTGGGAGTCCCTAAACTAGACGATCAAAAAAAAAAAAAGAAAGAAAAAAGTTTCCCAGGGCTGCCATCATAACAAATTACCAGGAACCTGATGGCTTAACACAACAGAAGTTTATTTTCTCATTTCTGGGAGCCACAAGTCCAAAATCAAGGTGTGGGCCGGCCTGCACTCCCTCTAGAAGCCCTTGAAGAGAACTGCTCCTTGTCTCTGCTAGCTTCTTGTGGCTGCAGCAGTGGGCATTCCTTGACTTGTGGCCGCATCACCCCCATCTCTGCCATCCTGGTCACATGGCCTCCTCTTCTGTCTCGGTCAGATCTTCCCGTCTCCCGCTTAAAAGCACGCCTGCCGTTGGATTTAGGGCTCGCCCAGATAATCCAGGATGATCTCATCTCAGAATCTTTCACTTCATCACATCTGTATAAACCATTTTTCCAAATAAGGGAACATTCCCAGGTTCCAGGGATGAGGGCATAGATTAAATTTTCAACCCCCTACACAGGCCAAGCTGAGCCATCACCTGTCACCTGGAAGTCCTCCCTGGTCTTACCTTCTGACCCCAGAGGATGGTTTTCTGTCCTCTAACAGACGCACCTGCAGCTTCTCCTCAGCAGTGCTGGGTCCAGAGGAAGCAGCCAGCCCACGGCTTCTCCAGAGTGGAACCTCACCAGGGTAAGGAGGAGGTAACTACGTATTTTCGCCAGTGCAACCACCATGCTATCCCAATAACCTCTGTGCCTGTCTCCCCCACTATCACCTGAGCATCTCCTGGGCAGGGCCCACAGCTTACTCACCTCTATCCCTGCGCCTCATTACAGTACCTATAAACAACAGGTGCTTAATTGACAACTGGTATTTGTCAAAGAAAAACGACTATATCCGTACCACATGAAATGTATTGCTGTACACATGGTTACTCATCAGGAGGTGCTGCATCTCTGTGACACACAATGCTTGGTAGGGAAGATCAATATTTACGGGGTTCTCCCCCATTCCACCACCAACACCCTCTATCAGTAACACCCATGAAGCCGATGTAATGACCCAGTCACGGGTAGATAACAACAGCTTGAAAAAACACTGACCCAGATGATCACTCAGGTCTTTTTCGGCTCTAAATTCTATGATAACCAACAACTGGAAAAACAAACTGGTGTGCAAATGAACGGTGGTGATCTGAGCAATCAGAAAACTAAGATTAAGGGAAAATGCCTAAGTAAGTGCAAGGTGCTGAGAAGACACTGGGCAAAATAAGCTGTGAACCGTGGGTAGCATACTTCAGTCATGTCGTCTACAGGGAATAAATGTGTTAACAAAACAGAAACCACTGGATAATACTGGCCACAAAATCCCCAAGTAGCAAGTGGTTGTAAGAGTTCTGGCCACAATTGGTGGGCATCAGTGCCCTCAACCCTAAGCCTGACTCAAGTCCACCCTAAGCCACCAGGTCTTCACAACCTTCTCATAAAAACATTTAAAGAGCGCCACAACTTCAAATAACTTTCAAGTGACCATTAGAGACAAACACTTCCACGGGCCTGCAGCCTTCTCTGTTCCTGTAGACAGGCCTCTAAGCTCCCCATACCCCCTCCTCCACCCCCAGCCCTGGCTCTCAGAGCTTTTCAAATCTCTATCAAATGTTATCTGATACAATCTTAAGGCATTCTCTTTCCTAAGGACATTTTTATATTGATCTGGAATTCTGGGAGACCAAAAAGCTTATAAAAATTTAAAAGAATGAATTTTTTTTTTTTTAAAGATTTTATTTGACAGAGACACAGCGAGAGAGGAAACACAAGCAGGGGGAGTGGGAGAGGGAGAAGCAGGCTTCCCGCTGGGCGGGAAGCCCGATGCGGGGCTCCATCCCAGGACCCTGGGATCATGACCTGAGCCGAAGGCAGACGCTCAACGACTGAGCCACCCAGGCGCCCCAAAAAGAATGAACTCTTAATTATAAAATTTTAGGCACCCAGGGCTCAGGAGGCATCTTAAGGAAAATCTTTTCTGTACTCCTTCCGAATACACGGACTGGGGAGCCACCTCTCTACGTCCTTGAAAGTGAGCCAGCCCTGGCTACAGATATATCAATCCGTGGGCAGCTGACATCCTTAGTAACAAACAACTTCCTTCTGTTCTGTCAAGAGCAGAGACAAAGACATGATGCAGGGACACTCAAATTGAATTATTGTCTTTGTTTAAACCTTCCCTCTCAGGCAGAGCCCTCGGCTGCAGCACCCAGCCCAGGGAAGGATGAAAGTTCTCAAATGCAAGGCTGTTGAAGTGCCCAGACAGCCAACACAAGTCGCTCGACCTTCCCCTTCTTCCAGGCCCAATGGCACTGAGACCCTTCCCGAGGTGATACCCCAGCACCAAGAGGAAGGCACTGTGCTTCCACCATGAAAGGGCTGTAAGAACCCACCAAGGTTACCAGTCAGCTCACATTCAACAACAAGCCACCTCTGGAACACAATTTCCAAAGTCCGGGTCATGGCCCATTTGTGGGTCATGCAATAAGTGAGTGGGTCATAAGCAACATGTTAAAAAATGAAATAGAACAGAAAATATCAAAATTTCCATAGATTTTGGGAAACAAATTTTTCACGTGTGTGGTGTATTTATATTTGTATGCTTACATACCAGGTTACTATTTAAAATGCATTTCTTGGGCGCCTGGGTGGCTCAGTTGGTTAAGCGACTGCCTTGGGCTCAGGTCATGATCCCAGAGTCCTGGGATCAAGTCCCACATCAGGATCCCAGCTCAGCAGGGAGCCTGCTTCTCCCTCTGATCCTCTCCCCTCTCATGCTGTTTCTCTCTCTCAAATAAATAAATAAAATCTTTTAAAAAATAAAAAATAAAAAAATAAAATGCATTTCTTACAGGGGTCACAATCCAAAGTTTGAAGGCCACCATTCTTGAACAAAAATGAATCAACTATTCAATCCAAAAAATAATAAAAATATAACTAATGTTTCTT
Organism: Mirounga angustirostris; assembly: GCF_029215605.1. Lineage (NCBI taxonomy): Eukaryota > Metazoa > Chordata > Mammalia > Carnivora > Phocidae > Mirounga > Mirounga angustirostris. The sequence continues at coordinate 76,585,337 of NW_026991716.1, read as the reverse complement.
TTTAGAATGCCAATAATTATCAAAAGTACCGTGGCCAGTATCTGCAAACTGAGTCAGCGTTTCCCACACATAGTTCTGGGGTCCTAAGATGTATTTTCAGAAATCAGAATTCTCAATGAGAATTTTGCATTCTTAATGAGAATCTAAACTGAACATATTTGGAATCATCTGTCTCCCTCATAGTTATGTTAGGTCATGTGGTTTAAATGTTCATGTTTGTATTCGTGTTTATAATCAAAGGCAAGTGGGTAGATTACTGAGAACAAAACAGAAGCAGGTTTCATCTAACAACACTGCACTGAACACACGGGAAGGCCAGGCTGGGGCCATGACATGCTGTACAAGGCGGGTGGGGGGCCTCAGTCATCCAGAGATGATGTGTGGGAGAACTGAGTCATCACCCAGCAACTGGTAGCACAGGCATGCTGACAAGGAACCTGGGCCACAGCACTCACTACAAAGTCAAGTAGCACCGGGCACACTGTGGATCCCATCTTTGTATATACCAACTTGCAACAATTTCTTCATGGTAAAAGTAAAAATTGTACAGTGAAGGAAGTAATGTTTACATACCACTGAATGAAGGGATTGAAGTGTTTTATAAATTTTATAGTTAGTTTCATGTACATTTCCTATTATATTCCTGAAAGAAGTTTTTTTTTTCCTTCCAGTACATCTAGAAGTTAAATTGGGTTGGGGAAAGACAACATAAAGACCACACTTATGGGTTACACACTCACATCCTCTCACACATAAACAATTCTTGATCAATGAAGAAATTGTAGCACAGAAAATATCAAGTGGCAGGTGATCTACCTTGTTTTTTTATTCGACTATGCAATGTCTTATTGACTTTGTCTTGTGGCTAACTCATTTCCGTAATTATGCTTGCCCCAGAGCAATATCAAATTAGTTTATATTTGCAATTATTGGAAGGGGTGGGGGTTTCAGAGCACGAAGGATATTAGAAGGAAACCAGGCTGAATTTTTTTAAATTCAGCTAAGAAAAGTTCATAGGAGTGAATACTGAGACAATTTTTCTGGAAGGCAATTCAGCAATATGTATCCAAAGACGCAAACTGTTTGCTCTGTGGCCTAGAAATTCCACTTTTAAGAGCTGATATGGAAGTAATAACTCTGGATGTCAAAACAGATTTAGATGCAAGAATGTCTAATACCAGGGGATTGGTTAGCAGAGATGGTATAGTCATACAATGATGTTGATAGTATCTCACAGATATTGAGTGCTTACTTTATGCAAGATTCTATTCTATGCACTCAACATCCAGTATCCCATTTAATTCTCAAAATACTCCAATGTAGTGGGTATTATTATTCTCCCCATTTTACAGAAGAGTAAACCAAGGCACAAAGAAGTGAATTGCCCAGCTAATAAGAGGCAGAGCTGAGATATGAAGCCAGAGTCTGACTCTAAGGTCTGTGCCTTTGACCATTCTCTCAATGGATCACCAGAAGTCATGTAAAATTATGTAATATCTATGTTACAGAAACATGTTTACGAGATAGTGTGACATGAACAAAGCAGGTTATAAAACATCACATACTGGAACCTCATTTTTGTAAAATTTTTAAGACTGGCAGGATATATATACTGAATACTATATATATATAATTACTATATCATACAGCATACTATTATATAGTATATACATACAGTATATAATATATATTCAACTATACATATATTTGAATGTTTTAGTTAAATTATTTGTGTAGCTACAAGCAACATATCAATTAAAAAATATGTTCCAGGTAACCTGACAATTTAGTTAGTGAAGAGTTGGATATATATCCAACATCACAGCAAATTTCTGGTGAAGATTTATAACTCATCTCTCTATTGCTTTTTACAAAAAAAGACAATCCTAAGAGACGATGTTATGTGGGACTTTGAATTAACAGCACTTCACTGTCAAATAAAAAAGTAATTTAATCACACCAAACAATCTAAGAATTCAGACTCCCCAAGAGTCTTTATTCCAGCCAAATCCCTTTCTGCCTCATCTAGGTCTCTGGTCCGGCCTCTGACAACTGGCAGGCAGATTTTCAGGGCAGCACCTGCCTCCACAATGACCCCTTCCCAACAGACAGACAGCGCCCAGCAGCAGGGCGGTGTGGTGAGATAGCTGCTGCTTTCCTCTAAGCGGACAAGTCCAGGGCCTGGAAGCCGGGCCTGTGGCCACAGTAAACCCACTTCATCCCCCTGAGGAAAGAAGGACATGAAGGAAAATCCAAAGCCAACCAAAAAACCCAGGTCTGGCTCTGCACCTGCTTTTGAACAGCATCACTGGGTCTGACTTCACTTCCAACAACACAGCATCTAATGCTAAATGTGAGATATAGACACTAAATGTAATAGTTCAGTATCACTTCAGATGTTTTTCAATGCTCTGCTTATGACCTTGAGAGGAATAAAGCTGAAAGAATCTTAGAGAACATCCAGTCCAGTGTTTCCCAGTTGGGGTGCCACTGGCATTCAGAGTGGGCCCATTCATCACTGGGCTGGGTGGCATTTCAACATTTCTAATTTCTGAGGTTCTCAACCATTAGTGCCCCCATACACTGTGACAACTAAAAACAACTCAACATTTCCAAGCACCCCTCAAGGAACATGGCCACCCCTGGTTGAGAGCCGTTGACTTAATCCATCCCTGAGGTCCAGAGAAGTTAGTCATTTGCCCAAGGCCATTTAGGTAGCTAGACACAGATCCCATAACTTACATCACTTAGTTTTCTGTTCTTTCCATTGTACCAAACTCTCCTATGCTCACTGGAGCATGAGATGCTTAAAAATAGACTTCATACTTAATGATAGGATTTACGGATCTAAGACTGAATGTGTTTTTTTTTTTTCAATTTCATTATGGGTGTTCTAATATAAAAGCATAATTCTATTACTATAATTACTTTAAAAGAGCAAGAAAGTATCTGAACTAACAACCACCAATCAAGGTTTCAGGATGCGTCGTGTACAGAATGAAGTCATACTACAAAGAAGAGTATCTATGAGTCAGACAGAGAGAGAAAGAGAGACAGAGACAGAGAGACAGAGAGAAGGGGTAAAGGGATGGAGGGGTATATCTATATATTTATTAAGAAAATATTTTCTTAAAAGCACCATCTCTGCAAGCAGTCAGGAAAGTGAATCCTATGTGGGATGTTTTACCAAATTAAACCCTTTATTTCAAGATTTTTTTAAAGATTTATTTATTTATTTGAGGGGGGAGGGGCAAAGGGAGAGGAAGAGAGAAAATCTTAAGCAGCAGGACCGCCCCCCCCCCCCCCCACCCCATGAACACAGAGCCCACCCCAGGACTTGATCTCCGGACCCTGAGATCATGACCTGAGCCAAAATCAAGAGTCAGAGGCTTAACCAACTGAGCCACCCAGGCACCCCTATTTCAAGATTTTTTTAAATCAAGACTCTCCTCTAACTCAATCTAGCACTCAATTCTGAATGTAAAATCTAAGCTCATATTTTAAATAATTTCTTGCTAGTTCTTAAAGGACTTGTAACAAAATCAGTCCAAAGTATGACATATACCTTCCATCATAAGAACACCATAAATTTCATAATTCGCATTGTTACATTTAGGACACTAACACTACAAAAACTCTTCCACTGAAGTTTCCGAAGGGGGCGGAATCAGCATATCCCCATTTTTTAGCAGTGGTTTATTCAGGTGATTCTTCTAATCGTGTGTAATCTTCCTTTGTTTCTCTAACTCGTAAAGCACATAGCAATATTTTCCTTATGAATTACACAATTTACCATCCCTACAAGGAAACGGAGGGAGGAGGAACAGTAAAGAAGTTTAGAGACAGAGAAGGGGAGAGAGAGAGCTAGACTCCAGAAAACACAGTAAGAAAAATAAAATTATCCTATAGAAATTTCAGGTAAAATTCAAAAGTTCTTATATATGTACATAAACATGGGCAGATGTGATTGCTTCTTTTTAGTATTCTTTTTCATTTCAAAAACCTTTATAGGGCCTATGTCTGCTTCCAGGACAGAGTGAGGTCCAACGAGACCACTCCCACTGCATGTATGTGGCTGGGAGAACTTTCCAGCCCATAATCACTGCCCCAAATGGAACAGTTTTATAACACAGCTGATCTGGGGACTTACCTCCACAGCCAGGACGCCCAAGGGCCTCAAGGAGGTAAAGCCTGCAGCCCTTCCAGGCCAGGGCTTTGTGTGGTCGGAGGGTTGGTGGGAGGGTCTGCTGGGGATCCGCCTTGCCCCGCGATCATTTACACATCAATGGTCAAACCAAAGTTCCTCCAACTTCGGTGGCTAGGGCCCCTTTGGGCAGCGAGGCCCCAGGTTTTGTCCTTATCCCTTCGACACAGAGCCTTGAAAATGCCGGCTGCCAGCAGGCACTTGGCAAACTCATTATGAGGGATTTGTCACCCTCTTCAAGCCCTGAGCCTAGGTAAATACATCAGCAATCTGCAGGCAGGCTTTTCCAATGATGTGACGATGACACCACGCTGGGAGAGATGAATGCTTTAGATAAGATGACAGAATCAGAATTCCAAAAGCAGTCTGGGTTGAAAAGAAAGCACCAAAAGGAAAAAAGATATCAGAGAAATAGATGTTGTATCTTCCATTTGAGCTCAGAAAGCAACTGCTCTGGGGTTTTAGTTTATTTACAAGTCAATATGAGACAATGGTGTGATGTGGATGCCAAAAACAAACGAACAAACTTAATTTTAGGACTCACTATCAGAAAGGCAGTCTTATGAATATGGGAGGGATGAAGGAGAATAGATGGTCTGTGTATTATTTATTCTACAGAGATGACTGGATAAACAAGACAGCAAAAATTCTAGGATGAGAAAGAAATGATTTGGAAAGGGAGGGGGCGGAAAATGGCCATCCTCCATACACAAACGGTACAATGAGTAGATTTATTCTGGGGGCTGCAGACAGCAGAACAAAGGATTGATGGTTGGATGGAGATGATAGCCTCTGCATAAGCACAGGAGAGTTTTCTAACAATGAAAATCTCTGGTCCCCCATCAGTCAGCGGGGCAAGAGAAGTTTCTTGCAGGGCCCTGTTCAGGGACTTACACCGAGGTGCAGGAAGAGGCTCCTCTGCATACTAGCCGGAGGCCAGCTGGGCTACCATGGCTTCCTTAGCTCCTGATGTGAGGTCACCTTGAGTACAGATTCTCAGGATTTTTAGAGCTGGAAACAAAATGACTATGAAATAAAAATACAGATTTAAAAAGGGGCACATAGTCTGTGTAATATAGAAAGACTGATTTACATTGGGATGGGCCACTCTGATAATGATCAAAATCAGTCCACGCATTAGTCATTTCTGAAATGACACAATGCAGATCCATGACCCATTTATATGGTTTGAAAATGCCAAGGCTGGCTCCCTAGAACCCATTCCCTTAAATTCCTTTTCCTTTCTCTCTCCATTTTTCAAAAAGCTGCTAATATAATTTGGGTCACTTACAGCACTTGCATTTAGAAAATATTTTACGGTCAATTGAATTTTATGAATATTTCATAGGGTAGAATCTCACTGCTGGTTTCAGACTTAAAAGCAGAGAAATGGGAGGGGAATTCCTAGGGAGTGCCTTCTGAATGTGTCTGCAGGGCCTGTGTGGGCCCCTGACGGTTTCCAGCTTAGGAAGGGAATGGTCAAAGTCCTTCCACCCCTGGGAAGCTGACCTTTCTGCCTATGTTGAGAAAGAATCATGAGAATTGCTTTGACCCAAACTGCCCCCCTGGCACTGTTCCGGGTACAAAGCTAACTCGAATGTGACTTCATCCAGCCTCCTCATATAATAGAAAACACCAGCACCAACACCACCACCGCAATACCAAATAACATTGTTATAAGTTACCGACTTTATTTTTCTAAAGTCAGCAGAGGAAACGCACAAGGTATGAATATATAAAATTTTGGCAATTAAAAAAAAAAAACATTTTGGCAATTATTGACAAATTACCCTCCAACTAGATTTTTCCAATTTATACTCCCACCAACATCATATGGGAGCACCCATTTCCTACCTGTTTTATCTTTGAGAACTTGATGGGGGGTGGGATGGGCAGGGAATCTGATTCTTGGTCACTCTGTGTTTTATTTATTGTTAGTGAAGTTAAGCATCATTATATTTTTTAAATGCTAGGGAAAAAATCTGTATAAACATATCCTCAATTGCAGACCATGTTTGCTTATCTTTGTGGGGAAGAAATAGAGGAGACTTACACTTTTCAAATTGTACACTTCTCTAATATTTAAAATATGTATAACTTTGTTTTTTTCTGATTTCAAAAATAAAATTTTTCAAAAGTAATTAGTGGGGCATTTTAAAAATTACATTATGATTTCATATCAATTAATTAATTTTGCAAGGCAGGCCACCACGTATAAAATACAAAACTGATTAGGGTGTAGTCTTCGTTCCTTGATGCTTGTTATCTGGTACTCACATTCACTTTGTTTTGGGATTTTTTTTTAAGATTTTATTTTTAAGTAATCTCTCCACCCAACATGGGGATCAAACTTACAACCCTGAGATCAAGAGTCGCACACTCTTTCGACTGAGCCAGCCAGCCAGGTGTCTCCCACACTCACTTTTTTTTTTTTTTTAAAGCAGGAAGTTTTCTTTTTTTTTTTTTTTTTTAAAGATTTTATTTATTATTTATCTGAGACAGAGAGAATGAGAGAGACAGAGAGCATACGAGAGGGGGTAGGGTCAGAGGGAGAAGCAGGCTCCCTGCCGAGCAGGGAGCCCGATGCAGGACTCGATCCAGGAACTCCAGGATCATGACCTGAGCCGAAGGCAGTCGCTTAACCAACTGAGCCACCCAGGCGCCCTCCCACACTCACTTTTAAAATGAAGGAAACAATGCAGTACTTGCTAGCAAACTCTTCTCTCCTTGAGGTAGAATGCCATCACTCTTGACTTGACTCCTTCAGGTGCCCATATTCCCAGCATGTCACCATGATTGTGGTTCTTTTTGTTATCCTATTACAGTGGATATGTTGCCAACATAAGTGGTATTTGAGTCCAGCAGAGTGGAGATTACAGGAGTCATGGTAACAGGAGCTCAGGAGAGAAATGAAACAGCTAACTAGAAGGCTGATCTTCTGCAATAGTTACATTTGAGATGGAAGGGGAGTTAAGAGAGTACAAACAGAGGCCAATACACACATCTGCTGGTTAGAAACCAGCACACAAAGTTGTGTAGGCAAGTCTGTGTTGGGACAATGCCCTTCAAGCAGGTTGTTTCAGACGAAGAAAGGAACCCAAGGAAGTGGGGTTCTTTCAACCCAGGTGATACAAATGACACTTTGGTTCCTAGTAAGGGTTTAGTCTTCAAAAAAGGGAAATATTGAATTCTATTTTCACAGACCCCAAATTATATAAGACTATAATAAATCAAATTGATATAATAGATTTCACTTGCTTAATAATGAGAAAGTAACTCAACATTTCTGAAAAACAATTTGATCTTTTTGATAATGTAATTCTATTTCTAGGACTCTATCACTAAGGAAATAATTCTAATTATTGAAAAAGCTTCACACAAAAAAGATGTACACTACATGATTATTTATAACAGCAAAACATTGGAAACAGAACATTAGGGAAACTTCTACAAGTAAAAGAGTAGGATTCAATAAACCTGGAAACCTCCATCTGGTAGAATATTACATTGCCCTAAAAATGATGTCTCAGGCTTCACATCCTTACCTTAGTAATGCATTATTAGGAATCTACCCTAAAGAAATAATCCAAACACATGGGAAATTAAGAACACCCTAATAGAATAGTTCAACACTAGAATAGTTAAATAGGCTCCTATTGGTTCCTCAAAACTCAGCTCAAGTGGTACTTCTCGAGGGGAAGTCTGCCCTCACCCTGGCCCAGCTCTGGGCTCCTAGGATGCTCTATGCATGGCCCATCAGAGCGTGATCCCAGGGTTCTATATGTTATGTGTCAATCTCAGCACCTTAAAGACAGGGAACTTGACTTCACTGACTTAATATTCCCAACATCCAGCACAGTGCCTGGCACCAAGTATTTATCCAAAAGTCTATACCTTGTGAAATGATAAAATCAGTGTTATTAGTTTGCTAGGGCTGACCTAACAAAGTACCACAAACCGGGTGACTTCAACAACAGAGATTTACTGTCTCAGTTCTGAGGCTAGAAGTCTGAAATCAAGGTGACAGCAGGGTCAGTTCCCTCTGAGAGCAGTGTGGGAAGATCCCCTCTCGGGCCTCTGGCCTTGGTTTGTAGATGGCCATCATCTCTGTCTATGCACAGCATGTTCCCTGTGCACATGTCTGTCCCTAGAATTCCTCTTTTTATAAAGATGCTGTCATATGGATTAGGGCCCACCCTAATGACTTCACTTTAACTTGATTACCTCTGTAGAGACCTTATGTCCAAATAGGGTCACAATATAGGGTAAGGAGAGTTAGGACTTCCACATATGAATTTTGGGGGGGACATAATTCAACCTATAACAATCAGCAAATTTAGCAAGAAGCCAGATGTGGACTTGATCCCAGGACCCCAAGATCATGACCTGAGCCAAAGGCAGACGCTTAACTGACTGAGCCACCCAGGCGCCCCCCTAATTTTTTTATAATGAACTTTATTACTCCTAAAGCCTGAACAAACCAACAAATCTTATTAGTTAAAAACACACAGTTTAAGTATTTGGTTGTATATTAAATCTTCAATATTAAGGACAGAATTAGCAAATTACTGATACAGTAACATAATGCAGCATTATACAGCTTTTAAGTGACCATTATGAAAGATATGTAGAAACAGAAAACAGCTTATGAGACGCTTCTGTGAAAAAACTAAAATATGAAAACACATATACACTAATTATGACATGTAAAACATATACATGTAGATGGTAATTTGCAAAAATGAAAATCTTTTAAGAGTAGGATTATGCATTATTTTTAAAGATTCTTTAATAAAATTTTATTTTCATTTTAAAAGTATTTATGAAAATGTTCTTTTCTAAGAATATTTGTATCTTGTTTAACATTGTCTGCAACACCTTATAACCATTCCAAGAATCAACTTCTAGACTAGAAAATCGCCGCCAAAACCTCAGACTAGTCTATTTCCCCTACCCACCCCCCCAGCCCTGCCCACCACAGTTCATTACAAGTGGTTGGTCTCACCTTCACTTGTACGTGCATACCACCTTTCTAGAGGACAACTTGGCAGTATCTGTTAAACCTGTAAGTAAATGTTCATTCCCGGGGCACCTGGGTGGCTCAGTCAGTTAGGCATCTGCCTTTGGCTCAGGTCCTGATCCCAGGGTCCTGGGATGGAGCCCCACAGTCGGGCTCCCTGCTTCTCCCTCTGCCACACCCCCTGCTAGTGCTCTCTCGTGTGTACGCGCTCTCTCTCTCAAATAAATAATAAATAGGATCTAAAAAGAGAGAGAGAGAAATTAGAAAAAAATAAATGTTCACTCCCTTTGAGCATTTCCACATGTGGGAATCTGTCTTAAAAAAAACAATTCTAGGGGCGCCTGGATGGCTCAGTCGGTTAAGCGTCTGCCTTCAGCTCAGGTCATGATCCCAGGGTCCTGGGATCGAGCCCCACATCGGGCTCCCTGCTCTGCGGGGAGCCTGCTTCTCCCTCTCCCACTCCCCGTGCTTGTGTTCCCTCTCTCGCTGTGTCTCTATCAAATAAATAAAATCTTTAAAAAAAAAAAAAAACAAACAATTCTACATATGTACAAATGTAAAGGTAATAAGAGCAAACAACTAGTCTACTTGGGGGGGATCCTTTGTGGAAGGGACTGGAGGAAGGACAATTTCATTTAGAAAAGCTGCAAACAGACCTGGAATAACTACTAAATGAAAAACCCACGTAGCTTTGATTTGCTGCCCAGTTTATCTATTTCCTTTGATGTCTTTATTTCTGGCAACTGACCAAAAACAAGGGTGGTGATTCAACTCTCCATGTTCCAATCCTATGCATGCCAGTACAGATACTAACATACAGCTTCAACTGAATACTGTGTTTTAGATTGCTTTCTTTGCTCCCAGCTTCACAAACAGAATTTACAGTATAGAGCAATTCTTAATATGAAAATAGTCATGGGGGGCGCCTGGGTGGCTCAGTTGGTTGGTGACTGCCTTCGGCTCTGGTCATGATCCTGGAGTCCTAGGATCGAGTCCCCCATCGGGCTCCCTGCTAGGCGGGGAGCCTGCTTCTCTCCCTCTGCCTCTGCCTCTCTCTCTCTCTCTGACTTTCATGAATAAATAAATTTAAAAAAAAATTTTTTTAAAGAATAAAGAAAAAATGCACTGCATCGAAAACTGGTGATGTATGGTGACTAACATAACATAATAAAATAAAATTTAAGGGCGCCTGGGTGGCTCAGTTGGTTGGGCGACTGCCTTCAACTCAGGTCATGATCCTGGAGTCCCGGGATCGAGTTCCTCATCGGGCTCTCTGCTCGGCAGGGAGTCTGCTTCTCCCTCTCACCCTCCCCCTCTCATGCTCTCTCTTTCTCTCATTCTTGCTCTCAAATAAATAAATAAAATCTTAAAAAAAAAAAATAGTCATGGTATGAGAGCCATATGTGCTTTCATATTCTCCTGTTTTTGTTTAAATCAGAAATGTCTAGATCCTAAGCTTGGGCTCCTCGGATTTGTTTCCTAAATACGTTGTGTTCCCATGTATCTACTCGAATTTACATAGAGAGTGTTCAGATTGTTGCTTTCTGATAATTTATAAATGATATAAATATTTCTTTATGGTTGACTCAAAGTACAAAAATTCTGAGCAGGTCAGGAATACAGTTAAAGCAGATCTCTTCAGTGTAGGTTGCCAAGGAGGCCAATTAAAAATGAAATTAACACAATGTTTCTAGACTATATTCATCGTAACAATGTAGTGGGCAATTTTTCAGATTAACAGAGGGAAAAAATTATATAAATTATTGATATTTGAGTTCCTCCAGATGAAAATATCTTCATGAACTCTGATAACATCTATCTGTGGACCACTGTACATTCTGTACTTAGGCTGAAGACAGCTTTTAGGGATGTGAAGAAAAAACAGACAAGGAAGTAGGGTGAGCTGTACAACAGCATGGTGTGGGCTAGCCGGCAAGGTCTGACACACCGCAGCGGCGCCTCCTGCAGCCCCCGTATCCGTAGCTTTTAAGTTGTTCGGTTTTAGGCCTTGAGTCTCACCGTCAAAAGGACTGACGGTTGAAACACAAAGTTTTTAAAAACCATTCACAATGGTAACGTTAGATGTTATCTTCAAAATAACCTTACTACACTTGATTAATAAACACTATACCTCTAGTAACAAATTTTCTGGTGAGACTTAAAGGTAATCAACCCTAGAAGGATAAGAATAAAGATGAGATTGGGGCGGCTGGCTGGCTCAGTTGGTGGAGCATGTGACTATTGATCTCAGGGTTGTGAGTTCGAGCCCCACACTGGGTGTAGAGATTACGTTAAAAAAAATCTTAAAAATTGGGCGCGGGGGGGCTCAGTCGTTAAGCGTCTGCCTTTGGCTCAGGTCATGATCCCGGGGTCCTGGGATCGAGCCCCGCATCGGGCTCCCTGCTCCGCGGGGAGCCTGCTTCTCCCTCTCCCACTCCCCCTGCTTGTGTTCCCTCTCTCGCTGTCTCTCTCTCTCTGTCAAATAAAATCTTTAAAAAAAAAAAAAAAGTATAATTCAAATAAAGATATATGCACCCCTATGTTTATTGCAGCATTATTTACAATAGCCAAGATATGGAAACAACCTAAGTGTCCACTGATAGATGAATGGGTAAAGTTCTGGCAAAAAAAAAAAAAGTTCTGGCAGATGGGTGCCTGGGTGGCTCACTTGGTTAAGTGACTGCTTTTGGCTCAGGTCATGATCCTGGAGTCCCAGGACTGAGTCCCGCATCAGGCTCCCTGCTCAATGGGGAGTCTCTCCTTCTCCCTCTGACCCTCCCCCTCTTGTGAACTCTTTAAAAAAAAAAAAAGAAGTTCTGGAAGATAGATAGACACACACACACACACACACACACAATGGAGTATTACTCAGCCATAAATAGTGCTCGCTTTGGCAGCACATATACTCAGGCATAAATAAGAATGAGATCCTGCCATCTGCAACAACATGGGTAGATGTAGAACGTATTACGCTAAGTGAAATAAGTCAGACAGAGAAAGACAAGTACCGTATGATTTCACTTATATATGGAATCTAAAACACAAATGAACAAAGAAACAAACAAATACAGAGAACAAACTGATAGTTGCCAGAGGGGAGGTGAGTATGGGGATAGGTGAAAAAGATAAAGGGGATTAAGAGATACAAACTTGCAGTTATCAAATAAGTCACAGAGATTAAAATTACAGCATAGGAAATATAGTCAACAATATAGTAATAATGTTGTTGGTGACAGATGGTGACTATACTTATCATGGTGAGCACTGAATAATGTATAGAATTGTTGAATCAGGGGCACCTGGGTGGCTCAGTTGGTTAAGTGTCTGCCTTCGGCTCGGGTCATGATCTCAGGGTCCTGGGATTGAGCCCTGCATCGGGCTCCCTGCTCGGAGGGAAGCCTGCTTCTTTCTCTCCCACTCCCCCTGCTTGTGTTTCCTCTCTCGCTGTGTCTCTCTCTGTCAAATAAATAAATAAAATCTTTAAAAAAAAAAAAAAGAATTGTTGAATCACTATGCTGTACATTTGAAAGTAATATAACACTATATGTTAATTATACTTCAATAATTTTTAAGAAGTAAAATATACCTAAGGAATAAATTTAATAAGAAATGGATAGTCCCTATATGAAGACAACTAAAAACTGCTGAGGAATGTATGTGAAAGATGACATAAACAGGAAGACAAGTCTGTTCTTCGATAGGAAAAACCCCTTAAAGGACTGGTCTATGCCTATAGCTCAGATGTCTCTTCTCTCCCTTGAGTCCACTCCAATCAGGCTTTCACTCCGTCACTCCACTATAATTGTTCTTATCAAGGTCACTGGTGATCTGCACATTACTAAACTCCAACGTCACTTCTCAGTTCTCCACTAACTTAACCCCTAGCATCATTTGAGGAAAGTGGATCCTTTGTCCTTGACATTGTTGGCATCCAGGAAAACACACACACACACACACACACACACACACACACTCTCTCTCTCTCTCTCTCTTTCTCTCTCTCTCACCTAGTTCTATTCTTATCTTTCTGGCCATTCCTTCCCATACTCTTTAGCTTGCTTCCCCTCATCTCCCCACCTGTAATGTTACACAGTCCTAGGACTCAGCCCTTGGACCTCCAGTGTATCTATACTCATTCTTTAAGTGTCTTATGCAGTCTCGCAGCTTCAATTACTTTCAAGTGCTGATAACTTGAGCATTGGACTTACCAGCCGAGATCTCTCCTCTAAACTCTATAGACCTCTCTGACCTTGTCTCCTATTCTCTGTACTACTCTAATCACAATGGCCTCTCTTCCTCCTGTTCTTTGAAAATACCAGTGTGTGTTCACCTCAGGACCTTTGCACTTGCTGTTTCCTCTACCTGAAATGCTCTTTCCCCAGACATTCACATGGCTTGCTTCCTCCCTCTCTTCCTTCAGAACTTTACCCAAGAGATTCCTCATTGAGATCTTCCTGACCATCTTACACAAAGTGCACACAAATACTTATATTCCCCTTTTCCTCTTTAACCTTGTCTCTTTATCACTTTTGGCCACCTAATATCTTATATTACTTATTTATCTTGTTCATATTCAGCCTCTCCTCTAATACACATCTCCTGAAAGATACTCTAGGTCAGAGTTATCAAATAGAAATATGATTGAGCCACATGTGCAACTTAAAACTGTCTAGTAGCCATGTTAAACACATAAAAAGCAACAAGTAAAATTAATTTTAATTATATATTTTATTTTACCCAATATATCACTTCAACATGCAGCACTAGCAACATTTAAATGCTTATCAATAATGACATGTGGCCAGTGGCTACCATATTGGATGGTGCAGCTCTAGAACGTAAGCTTCATCAATGGCAGGGCTTGGTGTGGATTTTGTAACTAGAAAATGCAGGCACTTCATAAATTTCTTTGAAAGAATGAATGATTTGATATTACATTGAGTCTCCACCCAATAATCCATACATTCAATATAATCCCAAATAACAGATATTTCTTTTAATTTACTTTTGTTTTAAGAGGGGGTGGGCAGAGGGAGAGAGAGAATCTTAAGCAGTCTCCATACCCAGCATGAAGCCCAATATGGGACTCGATTTCACAACCCTGAGATCATGACCTGAGCTGAAATCAAGAGTCAGTTGCTTAACCCGCTGAGCCACTCAGGAGCCCCTCAAATACCCCATTTTATAAACAGGTGTTTCCTCTTCCCTTTCTGTAACTTACTGAGCAGGGCATAAAAAAGTGAGGCAGTAATAATTAACAGACATCCTAAAGAAAACCCAAAACTTAAGAGACAGCTTCAGTGCCTCATTTTGAAAGAGTTGAATTTGTAAGAGAAGTCTCAGGCAATATTCATTACTCATGAAGTGAAAAATAAACAGCCCCAGAACTAGAGGGTGGAGTTAAAGGGATACAAGCTAAGGGAGGGGGAATCAAGAAGAAACAAGTTTGTAATACAAATTTTTACAAAATGATGTGCCTTGAAAATTTCTCTAAATACTAAAAATTCTAAATTCAGATTAAGCAGCCAGACAAATACTATAAATAAAACAACATATGTTAGCTAGGAAAAGTCATCACCACTCAGAAAAATTAAAACTGAAAATTTAATTCTAAGCAAAACTGCACGTTCAACCATCAAAAAAGAACATATTTGTCATGCCTAAATAAATAATATCTAAATATTTATAACTAATATTGGTAAGAACTTGATTTTTGCTCAGCTGATTTATGCAGATTTTACATATTTCCCCATAGTCTTTCTCACTTTTAAATAAAAGGGTAATACGGAATATTTCATTAAATTTTGAGTAAAAAAAATCCAGACAGGTAGATAAGCATCCTCATTATTACCTACTAGGTAAAATGTGAATATTTAGACTCCCCAACCAGAACTTCAGAAATGTCTTTGGAGAGAGAGGGTAAATTAATAAGAAAAAATCATCTGTGAGACCTAAAGTCATAGATGCCTGGTGTGAGTTACCTTATGGTTTTTAGAGGGCTTTTCTGCTCAGTAGCGATGCCTGCTTAGACATCTGGGGGGATTTTCAAAGGGGGGAGGGAGGGGAGGCTTGGGAAGTAAAGAATGTAGAACAACATAAACACCGCCACATGAACTCCAAACGCCTCAGTGTAACAGGTATTTCTGCGGTTCTTTTAAATTGCAAAATGTGTTTATAAGTACAAATAAAGTTTCAAACTGCACTAAAGGAATGTACTTCAGCCCCAGGTTCCACAAAAATATATGCTTCCTGCTCATGCCTCAAAATGCTACACGGATGAATGAGTCCCCCAACATGAGATGCTTTCAGGAGTTATGTGTGCAGGAGGCCTGAGCAACAATGATCTTCCCTACGCAGGGTGAGCTCTTGTGATCCTCTTCAAAGAGAATCAGTGAAGCGTAAATCTTTTGCAAGGGTTCCAATCTTTCTAAGAATCCTATCTTTCAAGTCATTTGGATACAAAACATTATGACCCCAGTTCTAGCATCACAAAAATCTGTGCGCCTTCCATCTTGACTTTTGACCTCTCTACACAGTGAGTCCTTGATAAATACAGGGCATAAACACTGTGGCTGACTATGAATTTAAATACTAACATGGTGTCCAGTAAATAGCTGAGGAATCTACCAAGATATCACAGGTGTAGCACAAAATAGGATTCATAATATCTAATCAAAATGAATGAAGTATATGCCACCCAAAGCAAACTCCAGACCATAAATCAACTTACCATAAGTATCTGTTGTATTCAGAAGGAAAAAACAAACAAAAAAAGACTTCCCTGTTGTATCAATAAATAATATGCCATGTATTATAAATATCAACTGATTTGTAGTTTTTCTCTTAGAGAATTCATGGATGAAGTTTAATTAATCAACCTCAGAGTATTAGATTCATTAGCAAAGTTGCTGAAACCTTACTTTGTGGGGAAAAAATTTTAACAAAGCCAATCAATAGCTTTTCATATAAAGCTCTTACAAACTGATAGTTTACAAGAAAGTGAATACTTTAAAAAAGTGCACAAGAAATTCACAGGCATTTCACACAGAGAAGAGAATGAAATTCAAGAGCTAAAGACATATACAAATGTTTGGCTTTCTTTATGATCAAACAAAAATAAAACAATAAAGATAGAATTTTTTTACCTAGAAAATGGAATGTAAAAAATTAGAATAATCAATACTGACAAGAGGGCAAAGAAAACAAACATGTATTGCTAGTAAAAATTTCTGGAAGGCAATTCAGCAATATATGTCAAAAGCTTTAAAAATAGGGGTGCCTGGGTGGCTCAGTTGTTAAGCGTCTGCCTTCCACTCAGGTCATGATCCCAGGGCCCTGGGATAGAGCCGAACATCGGGCTCCTGCTCTGTGGGAAGCCTGCTTCTCCCTCTACCAGTCCCTCTGCTTGTGTTCCCTCTCTTACTATGTCTCTGTCTATCAAATAAATAAATAAAATCTTTAAAAAAAAAAAAGAAAAGAAAAACTGAGTAGTATGGGAAAAAGCTCATAATATAATTATTAAGGGGGAAAAGTTACAAAATATCATGAAGAGTATGATCTCAATGTTGTGTACAAAAAATATATATAAGGATATATACCAATATAGTAATAGCGGTTTAACTATAGGTGGAAGGATTGGAGATGTTTATCTTCTTTTCTGCTAAATTACTATATTATCTACTTTTCTACAATGAATATGTATTAATTTTGTGACTACGTACCTTACCCATAACAAACCAAAAAGGTAGATACTATCAGTACCTCCATTTTAAATACGATATAACTGAGGCATAGAGAGGTTAAGTAACTTGTCCAAGATCACACAGTTAGTATGTCATGGAGCCAGGATTTGTCCTAGGTGACCTAGCTCCCGAGTCTAATCTCTTAACCACTTTGCAATGATTCATATTTTTAAAAAATTTAAAGCAAAATGCCAGATAATCTATAATTACATGCACTATAAATTCTTAAAGAAAGAGGATCCTTGTTGACCAGAATTTTCAGGGCATATTGGGAGGTAGGGGGTAAAGCCGGAAGTTCTCCCCTGTCTTCAAGTTGTCCCTTTTTTGTTTTAGGTTTTTAGTCAGGTTATCTGAAACATCATTTATTTACTCTTCTATCACCATTCTCCCTCCCCTCAACACACACACAAACACAAATCATCAAAATCTCAAGCGGTAATTGGCAACACTCTCCTGCTCCCTTCCCAGCCCACAACAATTCCCTGATAATTTGTTTCCTGTTCCTAAAAGCCAAGGTGGGTCCCACACAAGTAATCCTCAGAAGTCTATCCAGACATATTAAAATTTACCTCACAATCTGGGAAGAAACAAAGTATTTTCCATTTCCCTTACAAATAGAAATGTATGCTCTTTTCCCCTAAGGATGTTACAGGGTGGTTGAGATGAAGGCAATGTAAGTTCTTGGAAAGGTGCTATTAAAATACAAAAGACTCTTGACAAACTATGGTGTGTCACATAAGAATAGATAAGATTACAGGATCTTTTCCTGTGTATCACATGTCATTCCTGCTCCGGCCTTGGAACAAAAGCCTGACAGATGTAAGTGCTTGTAGATAACACTCTGAGCCAGGGTGCATTGCTATTTCCGTAAGGGTGCAGATGATCAAGTTGCAAGAGACTAAAAAAATGTCTTATGTAACTTAGAGGAAAAAATATTACTAATCAGTATAAAGCAAGCTTCAGACATCTGTTGTTCTAAAATTGGACACTTGATCAGGTTAAAAAGAAGAGAAATTCCTGCTGGTGGAAGTAGGAATTAGGCTACTAGATAAAATATCACCACTAGTGATGAAATTATCTTATTACAGAACAATGGCAGCTTTTTAACTTCAGGGACCAATAACAGTTCTCCTCAGTTACAGTTCATAAGAAATATTTTATTCTGTTATTCCAAAGCTTCTTTAAGGCAGGCTCCGGTTACTGGGGGCTGTGGTCTTACACCTAACTGATAAATTACATTGGTCTTATCTCCAGTACAAAGATATTCATTATCATATCTTTGTTTTGCAAAAGTGAACCTAACAAAAGACTGCCTTACCAAAGAATGAGATTAGTTAGTATGAGCTCCTTCAATGATAAAAATTTATTGAAAAATCTTAAAATTCATATGAAACCCCAAAAGACAAAGCAATCTTGAGCAAAAAGAACAAAGCTGAAAGCATCACACTACGTGATGTACTACAAAGCTATAGTAATTAAAACAGCATGGTACTATAGCCTAATGAAACAGAATAGGGACCCCAGAAATAAATTGATACATTTACAGTCAATTGATCTTTGAGAAAGTTGCCAAGAATACACAATGGGGAAGGACAGTCTCTTCAATAAATGGTGTTGGGAAAACTGATTACGCACATGCAAAAGAATCACATTGGACCCTTATCTCACTCCTTATGTAAAAATCAACTCAAAATGGATTAAAGACTTAAACATAAGAACTGAAACTGTAAGACCACTAGAAGAAAACATAGGGAAAAATCTTCTTGATACTGGTGTGAGCAATGATTTTTTGGATATGACCTCAAGCACAGAGGCAACAAAAGCAAAAATAAATAAATGGGATTGCATCAAACTAAAAAGCTTCTGCACAGCAAAGGAAACAATCAACAGAGAGAACAGACGACCTATGGAAAGGGAGAAAATATTCGAAAATCATCCAAAATATATAAGGTACTCAGGGTGCCTGCGTGGCTCAGTCAGTTAAGCATCTGCCTTCAGCTCAGTGCATGAGCCCACAGTCCTGTGCATGAGCCCACAGTCCTGGGATCCAGCCCTGCATTGGGCTCCCTGCTCAGCGGGAAGCCTGCTTCTTCTCCCTCTGCCATTCCCCCCTCCCCCTGCTTGTGCTCTCTGGCTCTCTCCCTCTCTGTCAAATAAATCAGTAAAATCTTTAAATATATATAGTACTCAAACCACCCAATAGCAGGAAAACAAATAACCCAATTTAAAAGTGGGCAGGGGAGCCTGGGTGTCTCAGTTGGTTGAGTGTCAGATTCTTGATTTTGGCTCAGGTCATGATCTCATGGGCCGTGTGATGGAGCCCTGCATGGGGCTCCATGCTCAGCATGGATTCTGCTTGTCCCTCTTCCTCTGTTCCTTGCCCCCATTCCTGTGCACGCTCTCTCTAAAATAAATAAATAAATAAATAAATAAATCTTAAAAAAAAAAAAAAAGGTGGGCAAAGGACCTGAATAGACGTTTCTCAAAAGAAGACATAAATAGCCAACAGATATGTGAAAACATGCTCAATAACACTAATCATCAGGGAGATGTAAATCAAAACCACAGTGAGATATCAGCTCACATCTGTTAGACAGGCTAGTATCAAAAAGACAAAAGATAACAAGTGTTGGTGAAGATGTAGAGAAAAGGGAACCCTTGTACACACTTGGTGGGAATGTACACTGGTGCAGCCACCATGGAAAACGGAAGGGAGGTTCCTCAAAAAATTAAAAAAAGAAGGGCGCCTGGTGGCTCAGTCGTTAAGCGTCTGCCTTCGGCTCAGGTCATGATCCCAGGGTCCTGGGATCGAGCCCCGCATCAGGCTCCCTGCTCCGCAGGAGGCCTGCTTCTCCCTCTCCCATTCCCCCTTCTTGTGTTCCTGCTCTCGCTGTCTCTCTCTCTCTGTCAAATAAATAAATAAATAATTTAAAAAAAAATAAAAAATAGAACTCCTATATGACCCAGAAATTCCACTTTCGGGTATACATTCAAAGGAAATGCAAACAGGATATCAAAGAGGCATCTCCTCTCCTGTGTTTATTGCATCATTATTCACAATAGCCACAGCACGGAAACAACCTAAATGTCCACTGATGGATGAGTGAATAAAGAATGTGGTGCATATATATACAGTGGAATCTATTTCAGCCTTAAAAAAGAAGTAAATCCTGTCAGTTTTAACAATGTGAATTAACCTGGAGGGCTTCTTTACCCTACCTGAAATAAGCCAGACAGAGAAAGACAAATACTATATGATCTCACTTATGTGTGGAATATTTGAGGGAGAAAAAAAGGTGAACTCATAAAAACAGAGAGTACTAAAGAGGTTGCCAGGGGCTCGCGGGTGGGGAAAATAGGGTACAAACTTTCAATTATAAGAGGAATAAGGTCTGAAGATCTAATGTACCATGTTGACTATAGTTGATAACACCATATATAATTGAAATTTGCTAAGAGAGTAGAACTTAAATGTTCTTAACAAAAAGTAAAAAAAAAAAAAAAGGTAAACGTGAGGTAATGGAAGTGTTAACTCCAGAGGGGGAACCCTTTCACAACGTATAGGTATATCATCATGCTGTACACCTTAGATATCTTGCTAAAAAATGAAACTTACAATTTTATTTGTCAATTAGGCCTCAATAAAGCTGGGGGGGAGGAGGAGGAGAAAAAAAAAAGACAAATGCCTCAACAATGGTTTCTGATTAAAGAAAGTTTATTAAACACCTCCTCAGTCTCCTCTCCCACCAAAGACCCCGCTAATGTGAGAAAAAAGGAATAAACACAAGTGCCATTAAGAAACAGAACATGGCGGGGGGGGGGGGGGGCGGTGCCTGGGTGGCTCAGTCAGTTATGTGTCTGCCTTTGGTTCAGGTCCCTTCAGCTCAGGTAGTGATCCCCAGGTCCTCGGATTGAGCCCCGCATCCAGCTCCCTGCTGCCCTTTCCCCACTCTCACACTCTCGATGTCTCTCTCTCAAATATAAATAAACAAATAAACAAACAAATAGAGAAGTAGGAGTAGCCAAAAGTGGAGGAGAGATTTAATAGTTACACAAGATGGAAAGTGGAGAAGCGGTAACTTCTATACCAGGGGTGGGAAAAGCCTCAGCGTGGTGTTTACGGAGGGGACACTTGCAGAAAGGGACAATTTTGCTCTACAAATCCCTACTGAGTTTTGGGACTTAGAACCATTTGGCACTGGGGAGGACACAATACCCAAATTGGGGAGAACCTGCCAGCATTTGTATCTTGTAATCAGTGCCCTACAGCACTGATTCATTATCACACTCTCGTCTCAAACATGATAATATTTTTTTTTTTAAAGATTTTATTTATTTATTTGAGAGAGAGAGACTAAGAGAGAGAGCACATGATGGGGGGAGGGTCGGGAGGGTCAGAGGGAGAAGCAGACTTCCCGCCGAGCAGGGAGCACGATGCGGGACTCGATCCAGGGACTCCAGGATCATGACCTGAGCCGAAGGCAGTCGCCCAACCAACTGAGCCACCCAGGCACCCTCAAACGTGATAATATTAAAAACTATGTGCACACACCCATCCTCACACACAGGTGAATCCTTCCAGTACTGAGGACTGAGCAGAAGGCAGATGCACACCTGCTGGCCATGCCCCTCCCCTGCACTAATCGCCACACACCCCTTTCTCGCCAAGCCGCTCCTTTACTCCACGGAGGTTTCGCTTTCTGCCTTTATTTCCTTTGCAGCTGAACAGTTTGGGCCTATAATGCCTTGCAGAGATGTGTAAGTGACAGCAGTAAAGGTGGTGCAGAAGTGCCTGAGGCATCCTGCAGAAGGCAAAGGATGGAACTTAAGACCAGCAGGTAATCAGGGACACGTGGAAGTACCTCCTAGACATCACTGGGAAGACTGATGAGGGTCTGGAAGAACCTATGGCTAGAGTACATCAGGGCTTCAGAGAACATGGTGCCAAGAACATCTCCAAAGGACTTATGCATAACCCAACCTGTTCATGCTGATTCATTTCTCACTGTCATTTCTCAAATTGTATACTGAGCTGAAAGTGGATCTTTTTTTTTTTTTTAAAGATTTATTTATTTGAGAGAGAGAGACTGAGAGAGAGAGCACATGATGGGGGGAGGGTCGGGAGGGTCAGAGGGAGAAGCAGGCTCCTCACTGAGCGGGGAGCCCGATGGGGGACTCGATCCCGGGACTCCAGGATCATGACCTGAGCCGAAGGCAGTTGCTTAACCAACTGAGCCACCCAGGCGCCCCATGAAAAGTGGATCTTGATTATGAGCAGTCAACGCCCCCATTCCAGGCACAGAACACTGTAGGTCAAGCATCTACTCTCTCAAGATGGAATGAAAGGAGTTTTCTTCAAAATTTCTCATTTAAAAAAAAATATTTTACTTATTTATTTGAGAGAGAGGGAGCACAAGCAGGGGGAGCAGCAGAGGAAGAAGGAGAAGCAGGCTTCCCCCTGAGCAGGGAGCCCGATGTGGGGCTCGATCCCAGGACGCTGAGATCATGACCTGAGCTGAAATCAAGAGTTGGACGCTTAACCAACTGAATCACCCAGGTGCCCCCAAATTTCTCATTTTTATTATGAAATATTTGACACGTATAAAAGACTGTATGTAATACATTACACATGTTAGTAGTGAAAATGATAATAAAGCTCACTTCCCAATTTAGAATATAACCAGTAACAGTGAAACTTTATGCTCACCCCAATCACATATCCAAAGTGTAAACACTATTTGAAATTTGTATTTAGTTCCCTTTGCTATTATGATGGTTTTGCCACACATGCATATATCCACAAGCCATATAACACTGTTTTATTTTTCAATTTGTAAAATTAATATTAATATTGTATTCATTCTTCTGTGGCTTGCTGTTTTTTCTGCCAACATTATAAGCTTCCTCTCTAGAAATTTTGAAAGGTTTCTAAGACACATGCTTCATATGTACCACATTTTGCCCATAAAGCCTCTAATTGCCTTTTAGTCTTAAACATGAACAAAAAAACAAGGATCACCAGACATTCAAGTAAAGTTTCCAAAATGAAAAGGAGAGACCACAGTAAGCAAAAAGAAATAACCCTGGAGTAAGTCCCTGAGATAATGCTGGTAACTGACAAGAACTTAAAAAAAAAAAAATTGAATTAGTATTCTCAGAAAGATTAGATAAAGTATTATAGAATAAGTTACAATGAAAAAAGAATGATCAGAGAACAAAAGAGAGTTCTTCGAAATAAAATGCGACTGACAACATTTTAAAAATTCAATAGGTGGATCAAGTTTAAAAAAATCCCCCAGGAAGTACAACCAAAAGACAAAAATAGAAATAGATACAGAAAACTTAAGCAAAAAGAGGTTCAATCCAGTAAGTCCAATATCTGCATATCAGAAGTTCTTAAAGAGAAAGGAAAGAAGACAGGATAATTATCAAAGAAATGATAGAAGAAAATTTCCCAGAAGGGAAAAGCAAGTCTCCATATTGAATGAGCCAAGCACAATGAATGGGGGGGAAAAAATGAACCACACCATGTGGTTGACATTTCAGAGTTACCAAATTCTCTAGATGGAGAAGGAAAGATCATTTTTAATTTTTTTGATCATTTTAAAAAAGAGGATAAGGATCCATTCCATTTTCTCTTCCTCCTCATTACTCTGGGATGAGTGTAACCATTTGAAGATGTACCAAAAAAAGACATCCAATCAATTACACTAAAGGCCCTGACTGTCCTAGAAGTAAACAAGTCACAGTTTATTGCTAATGTGAAGTAGTAGGACCGGTGAGTTTACAAAGCACTGTAATAAAGTTAGAAGCTACAGTTATAAATAAAAGCTGCCTTGGAAGGGATCGATGTTCTTCACTCTGCTAGTCCTGTTTCCCACAAGTTGAAAGACTTTATGCTGAGCATAATATTTTGTGAAGCAGGAAATCAAGTTCCCATCATGAATATGCTAAAAACTAGAAACTCATCTTGGTAGCCAATTCATAGGGGTACCTGTGTACTTTTCTGTTTTTTAAAATGTCTCTAAAAATAAATAAAAGGGCTCAAGTAACAACGGATCTGTTAAAACAGAAAGTCTGTTATAGGAAGTAATTGCCCAGCAACAATCTTTCATTGTCTTACCCAACAGACCTATTCTCTCTGCGACAAAATGTTATATGTGAAATATGAAAGAACATGGAGTCGTGAACCCCACTCCAATCAGGACTTGGGAGTGTTGGTATTTCCAAAGCAATCCAGTCACCACACTAAGTGCCTGGGATTCTCTGCCCTGTACGTGCTCTTCAGCCTTTACCAGGCGGTCCCTTCACTCTAGGTCTCTATCCTGCAACACAGAGACATCTTTGTTCCTCAGGCAGACAGACAGAAGCCAAGGGAGAGCTTGTAGTACGTGTTTGGAAAGAATTGCTTATTATTCACCCATCTCTACCACAAATAAATTTTAAAAACTTGTTTTGTCTCTGCAAAACTGTCAGATCCCAAACAAACACAAACACTGCTAATTTCCTTCACTACATTTTTGAGACTAGCAAACCAGTCACCTCTAATAAGCCTGTGAAGTAGGGCAGAATATAACTAAATTAATTCTTAGTTATATTTTCAGATAGGAATTGCACAAAACTCAGTGTGACGAGTACCCAATTTATTAGACACACTTCCAGGGGTGTAAAGGTTCAAGAACATCATTTCTAATATTCTAGTCACAAGAGTCTGGATTGAATACTGCACACATTTCTGCAGCTGTGTGAAGTCCAGTCAAACTACAATACGTTAGGGGGCTTTTTAAGTAATGTTCCTCATTTTCCTTTATGAATAAACCCCAAACATCTTTATTTTACAAATGATACTGAGTCATTGAGTGAATGTACACTGCTAAAAATATTTAGATCCTAGAGTATTAACATCAGTTTTGCAATGGACATAAATTGATTTAACATAAAGCCAGAATCTCATACTTCTTCATGCTGCAAAGTTACTTGGGTAACTGTAGATCTTCCTACAAAAAGCAAATAATACTTTAGCACAGTCTGTCATCAGAAATCACATGTCACACCAATTCTATTATCTCCCCTCAACTCATAGACTGAACCTATTACTACTACTCACCTTCACCTCTGTTCAACTTGCTTCTCTTCCTTTTTCTATTCTTCCTGCTCCTTAGCACATGATCTTCTGTCATTTCTAATACAGTCTCCTACTCACAAAAAGGCATATATGATATCTGAAACTGCTGATCCCAATTTCAAGAAACTCAGCAACTCCCGAGGTGTATATGAATTCTTTGGAACTAACGTTCTACTTTGTGAATTCCTATACACTGATACAGCATGAGTACAACCCAGCAAGAGTGGATAATCTGACCCTGAGATAATGATTTCATTTCTTTCTCTACCCCTCCACTGTCTCTTATTCTGAAACGCTCCCAACTAGCAAATGGAACAGAAGACTTAAGAGAAAAATAATTCTTAAAAATGTATACTTCCTAAATCTTGTTAATCTATAGGGCATTTTTGAAACTCCTCTGATTTTAATAGTTGCTTATCTAAGTTGATTTGTCTTGTAAATGTTGCCCAGACTCTCTCTTTAGGAAAAAAGGAAAAAAATAATTTATTATTCAGTAATGATAACTACATTGTTATCCAAATGGATCAATGTCAGGCAAGTTTCCTATCTCTGTGATCATGATCTTTCAGGTACCATTATTCCCAAATCTGGTATGCTTTTGGAAAAGGCTGTCTAGATCCTCAATCTGAAAAACTGAGGAAGAGCTCCAGGAGGACAATTCTAAAAAACTGCCACAAGGGAAAGTGAATTATTTGATTTAAAAGGAAAATGCTTGTTTTCAAAAAATGTATCCTCCCTAGGGCCAAGGATAATATCTAATCAATTTTACACAGTAGCAGCATAGTTCTGGAAACATTAGAAATACAGATTATCTGCTTTCTTCATCCATATAATAATTAAGCAGATGCATATTTATGGAAAGAAATAAAGGTGGGGCCTGATACATCTGCTTAGGACTGTCATCATGTTTAAGTAAAACCAACCCAACTCTTAGAAGGCTGCTTGGATAAATAAATGATCTTTAGATGGCAGTGGAAATAGAGGCTGGAGGACTAGATCAGGAAAAGCGGCAGAGTTCAGTTCTTGGGAACAGAAGCTTTTTTTTAAGATTTTATTTATTTATTTGAGACAGAGAGAATGAGAGAGAGAGAGCACATGAGAGGGGGGAGAGTCAGAGGGAGAAGCAGGCTCCCAGCCGAGCAGGGAGCCCAATGCGGGACTCGATCCAGGGACTCCAAGATCATGACCTGAGCCGAAGGCAGTCGCTCAACCAACTGAGCCACCCAGGCGCCCGGGAACAGAAGCTTTTAATTCACTTGAAATTCATTTGAGTTATTGCTGGATTTATGGAAACTGAAGTGATGAACTTAAAGGCATGGTAATTTGGAAGAATAGAGACTATAAGAAAAAGGAAAGACAAATGAGGATGAAGTTTGTGAACCAACAGGATATGAGGCACCTACATCTGCAGGAGTGCACACCCCCTACACACACACACAGATTGCCCTAGGTTGCTCTGTCACCACTCTGCAAAATCAAAGGGTGTATCCAAGGTGGACAGCAGGAGTAGCTCCCCATGGTGCTGAACCCCAGGGCATGCCATAGGCCAAAGACTAGGTAGGACCACTGTCCCTCAGTGGAATGTCACATACATTCTCCTCCTTCATAACGTTAGAGCCCAAAATCATCACCAGTTTTCCCCCTATAATTTCCATTTATAAGTTGCACCATTCAAATAGATTAATTAGAAATCCTCTTTCCAGGGCGCCTGGGTGGCTCAGTTGGTTAAGTGACTGCCTTCGGCTCAGGTCATGATCCTGGAGTCCCTGGATCAAGTCCCGCATCGGGCTCCCTGCTCGGCAGGGAGTCTGCTTCTCCCTCTGACCCTCCCGACCCTCCCCCCTCTCATGCTCTCTCTCTCTCAGTCTCTCTCTCAAATAAATAAATAAAATCTTAAAAAAAAAAAAAAAGAAATCCTCTTTCCATATAACAGACTAAAAACTGAGGAAAAAATAGTTCAATTAATTTATTAGGGTTCAGGCACCTGGGTGGCTCAGTCGATTAAGCGTCTGCCTTCGACTCAGGTTATGATGCCATGGTCCTGGGATTGAGTCCCACTTCGGTCTCCCTGCTCAGCAGGGAGCCTGCTTCTCTCTCTCCCTTTGCCTCTCCCCACCTCTGCTCCTGCATGCCCTCTCTCTCTCTCACTCTCTCTCAAATAAACAAATAAAAGCTTTTTTTTTTAAAGATTTTATTTATTTATTCTTAAGAGACAGAGAGAGAGGCAGAGGAAGAAGCAGGCTCCCCGCTGAGCAGGGAGCCGGATGCAGAACTCAATCCCAGGACCCTGGGATCATGACCTGAGCTGAAGGCAGACGCTTAACCATCTGAGCCACTCAGGCACCCAACAAATAAAATCTTTAAAAAAATTTTTATTAGGGTTCAGAAAGCCAGAAAACTTCAGACTTATAACTCTAGCTTCTGAGTCACACTGTTTCCTAGTAACATAAGCCAAAATTCCAACTGCCACATTTTAGAGTTCAGAATTCACCATTTGATTTAAGATCAGTATCTCAGATGAATGATAAAGCTAAATAGAAATCTACTAATATATAAATGCATGTATTTGGACTAGTATAATGCTTTTAGTCAGGCATAGAAACTGAACATACAAAGTTATCTTGAGGGGTGCCTGGCTGGCTCAGTCGGTAGAGCATGCGACTCTTGATCTCAGGGTGGTAAGTTTGAGCTCCACATTGGGTGCAGAATTTATTTTTTTTTAAAGTTATCTTGAAAACTTCTAAAAACATTAACTCATTAAGTGTGTGAAGTAGAAAGCTAGCATTTAGTAATGTTTAATTTTTTTATTATTATTAAATAAGCTCTACGTCCAATGTGGGGCTTAAACTCACAAACTTGAGATCAAGAGTCTGCATACTCTACCAACTAAGCTAGTCAGGCACCCCTAGTAATGTTTAATTTTGATGACATCTCTGTAAGGTAAGCAAGCATTTGAAGGTGGAGACTTGCAAACAGGTTCCCAGAAGTAAGACACTTTTTACCCATCCCATTTATGGCAGCCAGTCTCCAAGATGGCTCCCAGTAATCCATACCTCCTAGTATTCCCACCCTTGAGAAGTTCCCTTCTCCAGTGAATCAAGACTGAATCTAATGTGATCAATAGAACATAGTGAAAATGACAATGCATTGCAGCTTCTGTCCTGGCCTCTTGAATTACTCAAGGGAAATCAGCTGCCATGCCATTAGGACATTCTAGTAGCCATGTAGAAGGGAACTGAGGCCTCCCACCAGCAGCCATCGCCAACATGCCAACCACATGAATGAGCCATCTTAGAGGTAGATCCTCTGGCCCCAGTCAAGCTTTTAGACAAGTGTAGCCCCAGCTAGCATTTGACAACAATCATATTGAGAGACGAGAATCAGAACCTCTCAACTAGGTCACTCTCCAATTCCTGACTCAAAGACTGTGGGAGAGAATAAATAATTATTGCTGTTTTAAGTTGCCAAGTTTTGAGGTGATTTGCTATACAGCCTTATAACTGGCACACAATTTTGCCCGACATAATCTGGGCCTAATCTTCAGTAGTCTCCTTCATGAATGATCCCAACGAAAAGTTTATGTAACTATAATTTAGATTTTATGTGACTACTGGTCAAACAGCCCAATTATCTTGATAGATTAAGTAGTAAAGAAAAGAATGGGATAGAAGGTGTTATGGGCTGAATTGTGTGCACCCAAAATTCATATGTTGAAACTCTAACTCCTAGTACTAGAAATGAGACTGTAGTTGGAGACAGGGCCTTTAAAGGAAAAATTAAGTTAAAATGAGGCCATTAAGGTGAAGCCCTAATCCAGTAGGACTGGTATTGTTATAAGAGAAAGAGACACCAGGACTGCACATACACAGAGGAAAGACCATGTTTAGGTACAGTGAGAAGGTGGCCATCTGCAAGCCAAGGAGAGAGGCCTCAGCAAAACCAAATCTGCTAACATCTTGATCTGGAACTTCCAGCCTCCAGAACTATGACA
Organism: Mirounga angustirostris; assembly: GCF_029215605.1. NCBI lineage: Eukaryota > Metazoa > Chordata > Mammalia > Carnivora > Phocidae > Mirounga > Mirounga angustirostris. Next base: position 76,556,255 of record NW_026991716.1, on the reverse strand, counting down.
GAATAAATTTCTGTTGTCTAAGCCACCCAGTCTGTGCTACTTTGTTATGGCAGCACTGGCAAACTAATACAGAGGAGAAACTCATAGATTACAAAAAGAGAGAGAGAGGAAACAAAACAAAAACAATTTAAGGAACAACATTAAACCATAGTTTCTAAAGATGTGCACTTGGGTAACCAAAATATTAAAAAAGAAATAAATAAAAGGAAATGGTTAACTATAACAGGCAGCCTTCACTTTACATGGTTCTACAATGCACAATTTCAGTTCCTAGAGTTTAGTTAAATCACACCAATTCTCCAATACAGTTCAAATCTCATCATGGTATATTAACTGAGAAACCACATCAAGTCCAAGCTTGAGTAATACTCTTCAGCCTGTAAGTCACTATGTGATTAACAGAATGTGCATCATAATCAGTGACGAATCACGTCCCATCTTCCAAAGTGTCAGTGATCGGTGGCTCCTCACTTGTTATTCAGTTCACAGACAGTAAACCATGTATTGGTATTGTCAGCTCGTCTTCCACTGATAAACCCACACAATATTTTTTTACTGAAACGAAAATTGAGAGCAATAATTGGCCAACAAAGAAGAAAGTACACCAAAGAAATGAAAAGTGGTAACGTTGGTGTGAAATCTGAATGGAAATACAATGGAGTTATAGAAGAGATAGCTGACCATGGGAATGCTGATGTTGCTACCACCTAAAGACTCTAGATGTGCAGCCAGAGGAACTTAACGAAGGCAACTCATTGACATAAACGAGCAAAGTGACTGAGATGAAAAGGACAAAGAAATGCTGGCAAAAACTTCACATTAGGGGCACCTGGCTGGCTCAGTTGATAGAGCATGGGACTCTTGATTTTGGGGTTGTGAGTTCAAGCCCCACGTTGGGTATAGAGATTACTTAAAAAATTAATTGTTTAAAAAATAATAAATTATTTTTCTTTAATTTCACATTAAAGGAACTCTTGGAGGGGTGCCTGGCTGGCTCAGGCGGTAGTGCGTGTGACTCTTGATCTCGGGCCCCAGGCTGGACATACAGTTTACTTAAAAAAAATTTTTTTTTAATTTTAAAAATAAATTCTTGGGAATACTTCACAACATTAAAAGCACAAAGGATAAAATGTCAGAATTTCCAAAAGGGCTATGAAAAAATCTATCAAGGCATAGAAAAGGTACTTGTATCCTAAGTTACAGGATAGGAAGAAGGCAAACCAAACTACTCTTGGTAAGTTTTTACAAAGTAATAAAAGCTTAATTCTCAATGTTGCTAATGTTTTAAATTACAGTGTACTAAATTTTATTGTTTTTTTTTCATTTCTCTATACAATTAAAACAGACAGTAAGAGAATTTTTAATGTTGAAGCCAAATGTCTAAAGGTCCCAGAACAATTGCAATTTCCCTCACTGATTATTAAGAGAGCCTCCGAGGGCTTCAGCATGCACAATAATCTTTGCAGACCTACAGCACCATGCCATGCCATGCAAGGACTGCCTAGAGTCACTTTGGAGGGAGGGAGGGACCGGGTCACGGCTGAGATCTGACACAAGGAGAGCCTTCTGGGGTGACTGGCAGAGTTCTGTTTCCTGACCACAGTGTCTTACCCTTACCTAAGGGTATTTGCCCTGTAACAATTTGTTAAGCTAAAAAAATGCTTCTGTGACTTAAACCCATGGCAGCAGGGGACTAGTCAATGAGGGCCCATCTGAAACATCAGGCCTATGGTCACCTTTCCAAGAGAAAAGAAAAGAAAAGCCACAGAAGCAGGAAAGTGACTTGGCAGAGGGCACAAAGGCTGCTGTCAGGCCTGAAACCAGAGCCCAGGTCTTCCTGGTAGCCAGGTGCACGCTCCTCTCTTTCAAGCCTGCCAGTCTCCCATGAAACAGACGTCCCCTAAAGGGCATCTTTATTGTCCACTTCCAAGAGAGGTAATTCAGCCAGGTTTGAATGTGGAGGCCTGGGGTTTTAAGATACATTACCTAATGCTAATCAGAAAGAAAAAGACAAATAAATAAGGAGGCCAAAAGAGAGTCTCTGACCTTAAAATTTGTTTCTTAAATTATTTTTCAAGTGGAGAGATTAGGCTTTGCTGTGAATCGTTGAAACAATTTGCACCCTGATCTTAGGGCAAATGATGATGAATGAATGCCAATTTATCCTATCCTGTGGGGCCGAGGCAATGCTGCTGTGGATTTGTGATACCTGGTTAGGTTACAATCAATACTTGGTTTTTCCTTCTACATTTAGTACCATAATGTAACGTTTTCCCCCTCACTTATAAATACCCTAGAAGCTCTGATATTCCTTTTTCATACTGAATCCATCAGGTATTATCACATGGCTTCCACTGCTTACTGATGTGAGGAATGTTTTCCCTTCACTTTACACACAGCTTTCATTAATACTAACAAGAAGTACACCTTAGAACAAACAAAAAACAGAAACAGATTCGTACACAGAACAAACTGGTGGGGGAGGGGAGTGGGCAAAATGGGTGAAGGGGATTAGGAGGTACAAGCTTCCAGTTATAAAATCAGTAAGTCATGGGATGAAAAGTAAAGCATGGGGAGTATAGTCAATAATATTGTAATAACTTTGTGTGGTGACAGATGGCAACTATACTTGCCACGGTGATCCTTTTGCAATGTACAGAAATCACTATGTCATATACCTGAAACTAATATATGTCAACTATTACTTCAATTAAAAAATTTAAGGGGGGGCACCTGGGTGGCTCCATTATTAAACGTCTGCCTTCGGCTCAGGTCACGATTCCAGGGTCCTGGGATCGAGCCCCGCATCAGGCTCCCTGCTCCGCGGAAAGCCTGCTTCTCCCTCTCCCACTTCCCCTGATTGTGTTCTCTCTCTCGCTGTGTCTCTCTCTGTCAAATGAATAAATAAAATCTTTAAAAAAAAAAAAAAAAATTAAGGGGAGCCTGGCTGGCTCAGTCAGCTGGGCATGCAACTCTTGACCTCAGGGTTGTAAGTCTGACCCCACGGTGGGTATAGAGATTACTTAAAAATAAAATCTTTAAGGGGCACCTGGTTGGCTCAGTCAGTTGAGGGTGGGGCCCTTGGTTTCAGCTCAGGTCATGATTTCAGCAAAGGTCGTGATTTCAGCAACATGGGATAGAGTCCTGCAGCGGGCTCCACACTCAGCATAGAGTCTGCTTGAGATTCTCTCCCTCTCCCTCCCCCTCCGCGCCCCCTACTGCTATGCACACGCGTGCACACACTCTCTCTTAAACAAATAAATATTTTAAAAAATAAAATCTTTTTAAAAATTAAAAAAATAGGGGCGCCTGGGTGGCTCAGTCGTTAAGCGTCTGCCTTCGGCTTAGGTCATGATCCCGGGGTCCTGGGATCGAGCCCCGCATCGGGCTCCCTGCTCCACAGGAAGCCTGCTTCTCCCTCTCCTGCTCCCCCTGCTTGTGTTCCCTCTCTCGCTGTGTCTCTCTCTGTTGAATAAATAAATAAAATCTTTAAAAAAAAATTTAAAAAATACTAAGTAATAATAAAATAATAACAATGACGATGTCATGCTAACATAAAAAGAGAACACCTGATATATAACCGAGATGTTAACTTCCATCCAATTTAATTGGCTAGTATATTCAGAGCAAATACTAAAAGTCTTTAAGATTTATTCTTTAACACTCAAAGTTAACGTCCCTGACAGTAAGGGAATTCCAAAGGCTGGGGACAGAGAGACATCGTAAGAGACTGCACATAAGTCCTGGGGCAAACCTGACACAACAGTTTATGTTCTACTTTCAGATGCACAAAAAACAGGGTCACTTTTAACACGACCAGTCAATTACAAGCACAGCATTAGTGTGAGTTTTGAGTCTTTAAATACCAAGGCAAGAATATAAATTAGTGAATTTGGGATTTAAAAAAAAAAAGGAAATGCACTGAGCATTAAGACAATTACTACCTAATATATCAAAATAATAATTAGTTTTTAAAGATATAAGCTTTATTTTCTGAGGCGCCTGGCTGGCTCAGTTGGTAGAGCACCAACTCTTGATCTTAGCCTCATGTTGGGGGTAGAGGTTACTTTAAAAAAAAATAAAGATATAAGCTTTATTTTCTTCAAAATGGCCTTTATGTTAAGGCTTCAGTAATCAAAAAGAAAGAAACCCTCGGATCTAGAGATAAATTAGACCAGTACATTTTTTGTAGGGGGGAAGGAATAATCTAGAGCCATCAGGTTAGTAACAATAAAAGATGGCTGTTTAGTTTGCAACCTTTCAAGAATGTGGTGCTCCTCAGTGTTCCTACCTCCTGGCAAGGATGGGCTCCTGAACAGAAGATATACTCTGAATTTTAATAATTCTAATCATATTTTAAATATCCTTGGTCTAAGGGAACTCATTATTTAAAGGAATCCTTTTAATAATCTTACATAGGATTTTTAAAATCCCTATTAGCTTGTCTTTGAAATCAATTTCCCTAGATGTCTCCCAGCAGGAAGATATCTAATTAGCTGGAAATCCTTCATTGGGTGATAAAGTGTTCCCTTTCTTTACATTTCAAAGTACAAAATACCCTGGCTTACACCCAATCAAACATCCATATTTTATTTCAGCAGGTAGCAAAAATTAAAAAAAATGTTTAAAGGCACCTGATTCTTAGTTTTAAAGCAGTGTTTATGAACAGTAGCAACATAGCTCCACTCATATTAAGTACTGAAGATATGAGGGTCTTTGACTCTTCCCTCAAGTTTTTATTTTTTGTTTTTTGATTCTGGGGCCTTTTGGTGGCGTCTTACATTTTTCTGTATTGTATAAAAACCCAACAGGGCCCAGGGGATTTTGCCGTTATTCATGACTAGTTCTGCAGCTCTTTACTAAGTTTTTGAATAACAAATGGAGGGAAACAAAGGCTTCAGTGAGCAAGCCATTCATTGGGTATCCCCTAAACCAGGATAATATATACTGGAGATTAAGGAAATTATGAACAATTAAATAAGCATCCGTTCTTAAAGCACTTCTAAAGCACCAGGACTTAGGTTCTTCCTCTCATGGTAAATCTTTCTGCTATTAACTTTTACCTGGATTTTTAGAAGAGACAGGGCCATCATGCTAATCTTAGTGTTAATTTCTTCTCTCTTAGCATCAAAAGGCATACTGAGCTCCAGTGTAAAGCAGTCACGCGCACTAAAGCCCCAGTGCCAACTTTCCTATCATTATTTCTCTTTGGAAGCAACACAGCCCATGGCTCTATAGGGTGGGGCCAGGCACTGAATGATTTGATTTATAGGACAAGCCCACTGACTGGGTCCCTCAGCACGTGTTCAGAATGCCGACGATTAACACCCGCTGGGCATTCTCCTTTTGGTTGCAAGCTCTCCTATCACGTAGGCGAGGCTTCAATTCTGGGTGAGACAGGAAGAGTAGCTAGCTAGAGCTGCCAGAGAAACTATTCCTAGCGACCAAGAGACAAGTTGCCACAAGGGCCTGAATTCCGTCAAGTCCAGGCCACCTGCAACAGAATCTGGGGTGCTTGTGAGATGTGCACCTCCCCAGCCCTACTGAGTCAGTATCTAAAGGAGTCAGGGGAGGTAATCTCTGAATTGTAGTGGATTTCCCAGATGATTCTCAGCAGGATAGGTTCGGAAAGTACTGGTCTAAGGAAGCTATCCCGAGGATACGGAGGCAGAGAGCTAACTAGATGATAACCTTAGTGACTTGCCTGAGGTCGTTTAATTTAAAAACTACTTTCTTTCTTTTTTATTTTTTTTAAGATTTTACTTAAATGTCAGAGAGAGAGAGAGAGAGAGAGCACAAGCAGGGGGAGTGGCAGGTGGAGCAGGCAGAGGGAGAAGCAGGCTCCCCGCCCTGCAAGGAGTCTGATGCGGGACTCGATCCCAGGACCCCAAGATAACGACCCGAGCCGAAACCAGACACCCAACGTACTGAGCCACCCAGGTGTCCCAAAACCACTTTCTTTAACTACTTCATTAGGTAGGCCTTATTATCCCCCACTCTGATGGTGAGAAAACTATGGGCCAGAGAGATTAAATGAGTTCTAAATAGGAGCAAAATTACTCTCAAAACAAGTTATACTAATTTTAAGTCTCATGAAAGGGTAAACTTCTCCTGTAAAGGAATAGACAGTAAATATATTAGGTGTTGTGGACCATATGGTCTCTGTGATAACTAGTCAATTCTGCCAGTGTGATGTGAGTGTGGCCATAGATAGTATAAAAATGAATGAGTTTGACTCAAAGTTCTAATAAAGTTCTCCTAAAACTTTACAAAATGAGGCAGTGGGCTACATTTGGTCCATGGCTATAATTTGCTGGCCATTGCTTTGGTGCACCTTTAATTCTAACATGGGCACCATGAAATGTAACTTTTTAAAAAACTAGGACTGGGGCTCCTGGGTGGCTCAGTGGGTTCGGTGTCTGCCTTGGCTCAGATCATGATCTCAGGGTCCTGGGATCGAGCCCCACACTGGGCTCCCTGCTCGGCAGAAAGCCTGCTTCTCCCTCTCCCTCTGCCTGCCCTCCCCCTGCTTGTGCTCTCTCTCTCTGTCAAATAAATAAATAAAATATTTTAAAAATAAAATAAAGATTAAAAAACTAGGGTTTAAAAGATGGTAAATATTGGGGCGCCTGGGTGGCTCAGTTGGTTAAGCGACTGCCTTCGGCTCAGGTCATGATCCTGGAGTCCCAGGATCGAGTCCCGCATCGGGCTCCCTGCTCAGCAGGGAGTCTGCTTCTCCCTCTGATCCTCCCCCCTCTCATGCTCTCTGTCTCTCATTCTCTCTCTCAAATAAATAAATAAAATCTTAAAAAAAAAAAAAAGATGGTAAATATTAATTTGGACGGTTTCCTTAGGTAGAACAGTAATGGATAAGTGAAGCATTACTATAGTTAGTGTACACCACCAATGTTGGGAACCATTTTATCCATGCCTCCAACTGGGCACTGGGATCTTTCATATGGTCTTACATTTAATCCCTCAATACGTTCCATTTGCAGCTGTTAGAGGCTGGACATGCCAAATGGTACCCCCCCAGGCACAAATTTACGTCAAGCAAATAAGACAAATAGGTCTGAATTTTACAACTTTAGTTTCCCTTAGTAGCAAACAAGTCAAAGTGACACATACATTTGTGATTGTGTAATACATTCCATGGCAAAGACTGCTTTTTTTTTTGAAAAGGAAAAGAGTTTCACACTTTATTGCCAGCAAGTTGAAGTAGTTTTAAACTGTTACAATAACATTCATGAAGCCAATAAAACATGCATATTCTTGTTCTTTGCTAATCCCCCTCTGTTCCATCTTTCTCAAATGTACAGTTCTCTATGTGGTTGGATGACTCAAGTAAATCAAATATGCTTTGTTCCCTAATAAATATATGAATCTAGATGGCTTATTCCCATTTTCATTTATTTACATGGCAATTATGATACAATTGCTTCCAATGTGGAGGTCTCATCCATACCTTACACTATAAAGACATACTACATATATATAGATGTTTGGAAACTGAGAGATAAATTATATGAAGGTAGTTACACTGAACTGACCAGTCAAAAGACTACTTATCCACCAAAGAGTTCCATTCCCCTTTCAAAGTAAAGAATTATTGCTCAGAAACAATTACCAGTCAGGGAATACATTTCCCAGCTTCCTTAAATCTAGGTGGGGCCACGTGACTCATTCTGGCCAATAAGATGTGAGCAGAAGTGACGTGTTTTCACTTGCTGGTGAAGGCAGTTACTCTAGTATACCTTTCCATACTGTCTTCCCCCTTATAGTGACATGGGAGACCACATGTTGAAGATGGTGGCATTACAAGATGGAAGGAGCCTTTATCCCTGAGTCACATGAAGGAGAGCTAACCAGGAGAAATGCCCAACCAGGAATAACAGATTTGGACTTTGTATGAGCTAGAAATAAACTTTTACTGCATCAAGCCACTGACATTTGGAGATGGTTATTAGAGCACTTAGCCTACCTTAAGAGAATATATTTGAGTTGGATAAAAGAGTCAATTAACATGATTTATTGAAGGGTTTCTGAGATAAATTCAAATACTGAGGAGTTGTATGTATAAGAAAAACTTTCAAATAACAATTTTTGCCATTTATGCAATCCATCCATAGGAGCTACAAACCAGTCTGAATAAATTCTAATATTTAACATCTCTTATAACAATATGTCAATGCAATAGCTACCTAAATCACTGGATACGGGGCTCCTGGATGGCTCAGTCGTTAAACGTCTGCCTTCAGCTCAGGTCATGATCCCAGGGTACTGGGATCGAGCCCTGCATCAGGCTCCCTGATCTGCGGGAAGCCTGCTTCTCCCTCTCCCGCTCCCCCTGCTTGTGTTCCCTCTCTCATTGTGTCTCTCTCTGTCAAATAAATAAATAAAATCTTTAAAAAATAAAAATAAATAAATAAATCACTGGATACTACACAAGGTAGAAGACATTGTATGATATATTTATAATACATTTAAAACATAAAGTGTAAACCAGAAGACAATCTTAAAATTAAATTTACATTCCCCAAGGCAGAATTTACTGAATTTCAGTCATTTGGTACTACTTCATGAGTTTTTCCTTTCTATTTTCTAGCGCCTAAGGAAGGTGGGGCGAGATTTGGCAGTTGTGAGGCTGAGTTCTGCACAAGACTTTAGACATGTCCCCTACTGGGGACTCCAAAATAGTTTACCCTGGGGCTCCTCTAGCCCTTGAGGAATGGGTCCTGGAGTTTATAGGACACAGGTGAATGGCCAGAGGCTCTAAGGGTAAAGAACTGTTCAGGCTTATCCCAGGTTTGAGCACAAAGAAACCGTCTGGGGGAAAGATATGCCAGAGAACTAAAAGGAGTGAAAGAGCCTATTATGGGGTGGCTATATCTCTGTAAACAATATTTTCTCATATTGCTTATTAACCATTTTTGGGTTAGGAAACCATTTGAGAATCTGATGAAAGCTATGGAACTTCTTTGTTCTCAAATCTACATACGAACATTCATTTAAATATTTATACATAAATTCAGGGAGCTCAGGACATCTGTAGCCCATGGATTAACTCCAGGTTAAGAATTCCTATTTCAGTGAGAGATTGAATAGCTGCCCCTCAGATTGGTATAAGAACTCACTAGTAAATAATACACACAGTTCCCTATACAAGAGAGAACATTGTTACTTCTTCCATCTTTTCCTCGGATTGGAGGAGAAGGGAAAGAAAGGTAATGTCACTCCTTAGCTTTTCTAGCCATCCTGCACTGTCCCTAACCTTTGTGCTTGATGCAGCATTGGGATCCCATCAATGGGATTTTTTTATTTTTAAACTTTATTTTAAACTTTATTTTGATATAATACTGGCCTCATATAAAAGTTGCAAAAATAATACATGAACCTCAAGGATATTAAGTGAAACAAACCAATCAAAAAAGGACAAATACTGTATGATTCCACCTATATGAGGTATCTAAAACAGTGAAATTCATAGAGACAGAAAGTAGAACAGAGGTTACCAGGGTCTGGGGCATGGCAGGGAGAGGGAGAATGAAGAATTATTGTTTAATGTATACAGAGTTTCAGTTTGGGATGATGAAAAGTTCTGGAGATTAACAGGGGTGATGATTATACAACATTGTGAATGTAATTAATGTCACCGAGTAGCACACTTAAAAATTATTAAAATGGATGGGATGCCTGGCTGGCTCAGTCAATAAAGTCTATGACTCTTGATCTTAGAGTCGTAAGTTCGAGCCCCATGTTGGGGGTAGAGGTTACTTTAAAAAATTATTAAAATGGTAAATTTTACATTATGTATATTTCAAATGTATATTATGCATTTCAAATCCTCATTTTATAGTTAGAGAAACCAAGGCATAGAAAGGTTAAATAAAGGGGCACCTAGGTGGCTCAGATGGTTAAGCATCTTCCTTCGGCTCAGGTCATGATCTCCAGCTCCTGGGATCAAGCCCCGCATCTGGCTCCCTGTTCCCTCTTCCTCTCCCCCTGCTTGTACTCTCTCTGTCTCTGTCTCAAATGAATAAATAAAATCTTTAAAAAAAAAAAAGGTTAAGTAAATTGTGAAAATTTTTATAACCAATAGGTGACAAGCCAGGCATCAAACCCAGTAAGATCAACTGTGAAGCCTATGGCTCTTAACTATTGGTGGCTCTCCATACAGGGTATATGTAGGATACTCAAATGCATCCATATATACCCACTCAAGAAATCTACTCTCCAATACTTATATATGGTATAATATAAAATATAACTAAAATATAACTAAAACATAAATTACAGTGCATCTCAGCATTCTACCTAAGTTGGGGTGAATTCAGAATTTCATGCTGGGACTTACAGTTAGCTTGGCATTTTCTAGCTTAAAAATAAGTTTTAAAACTGGCATGAGACATGTTATCCCTGCCAGAGAAATAATAACTTTGTTTTGTGAAAAACCTGAACTGAAAATCACAGTTTGGTTTATTTTTTATCCTTAATAGTAAATTCCAATCACTATTATGGGGGGGCCTGGCTGGCTCAGTCAATAGAGCATGTGACTCTTGATCTCCAGGTCATGAGTTCAAGCCCCACCTTGGATATAGAGCTATATTAAAAATAAAAAATCACTATCATATAAGCATGATAAAATAGGTCCATTCATGTCATCATATTTTCACCTCTCATTAAATACATATATATATATATTTTTTTTTTAAGATTTAATTTATTTGAAAGAGACAGAGAACGAGCAGGGAGGAGGGACAGAAGGAGAGAGAGAGAGAAGCAGACTCTCCGCTGAGCAGGGAACCCTATGCGGGGCTCAATCCCAGGACCCTGGGATCATGACCTGAGCCGAAGGCAACCGATTAACCGACAGAGCCACCCAGGTGTCTCATAAATACATGTATTTTAAAGAAGATTTTATTCATTTATTTGAGAGAGAGAGAGCACACACAAAAGGGGGAAGGGGTGGCAGAGGGAGAGGGGGAAGCATACTCCCCGCTGGGCAGGGAGCCCAAAGCAGGTTTCAATCCCAGGACCCCAAGATCATGACCTGAGCTGAAGACAGACACTTAACTGACTGAGCCACCCAGGTGCCCCATAATTTTTAAAGCTTTTTACCTGATTTTTTAATTTTGGTTTATTTATGTAGGCTCCACGCTCAGCATGGAGCCCAACAAGGGGCTTGAACTCATGACCCTGAGATCAAGACCTGAGCTGTGATCAAGAGTCTGATGCTTAACTGACTGAGCGCCTATTTTTGACTGTAAACATAATATATGCTCATTGCAAGGAGTCTTTACAATTCCCATAAATACGCAGGGGGGACAACCCCAATACTTCTAAAACTCACCATCTAGAGGAAATTTCTTTATATATCAGATTCCCATGGGACTTTGCTAGAATTAGAATAAAATGCAGGGAAAAAAGAGACTGAAAATTCTAACTCACTAAAATAAGAATATGAATTTTTTTACCTTGGAAGCAAGTTTTAGAATAAAATGGCACTTTTGGTTTATATTGTAGAATGTGAATACACACAGTCTTTTTTTTTTTTAATTTTATTTATTTACTTATTTGACAGAGAGAGACATAGCAAGAGAGGGAACACAAGCTGGGGGAGTGGGAGAGGGAGAAGCAGGCTTCCCACGGAGCAGGGAGCCCGATGCGGGGCTCGATCCCAGAACTCTGGGATCATGACCTGAGCCGAAGGCAGACGCCTAACGACTGAGCCACCCAGGCGCCCCTACACACAGACAGTCTTAAAAGACACCACAAAGGAAGCTAGTCATGTTCATACTAAAGGAAATCATCCGGTTACATCAAGATAACAATCTCATTAGTTCGCTTTGTTCCACAGACCATCAGGTCAACTTGAAGATACCTCTCTCTAAACTTATAGGAAAACAAAGTGTTGCCACTGTGAATATGCATAATTTCACAGAACTGTGCATTTTTAAAAGAAATATTTTGGTCCTGTCCCCTAATGTAATGAAGAAAAAAACTGAGACCGAGAAATTCAGAGTGTCTAGAGCTCCACAAGTGAGTTGGTGGCCAGGACTATACCAAGTTTCCTGATGTCCATCAATGTCCTTCCATCCTCTCCAAGGTCCCAGGATTTGCTCCTCCATCTCCCACTGCCTCACCCAACCCAGCCAGATGATAACAGAGAACATTCCTAAACCTAATGTGGAAAAGGTCCCAATCTCAATAGAACTAAGTTCTATATTCATCTTTCATCTACTTAATGTCTGTAAGAAATATCAACCTTATTCTATTCTATTGTACCTAATCATTTTAGAAAGATGTATTAAAGCAGATGTTCTCTATAAAAACAAAACCAAACAAAAAGCCTTGCTTGTTCCTGTCTAGCTATTAAGATTAGTTTACTTTGGGCTACTTCTCCATTCTTGGTTACTATTTACTGTTAGGTCAATTAAATTCACTTTTTTAAAAAGAACATTTTGTACCATCATGGGTAGAAATATTTCCTATAATCTCCATTCTTGTACCAAGAACAAGTCAGTGATGTAAGAATTCAGTCCACATTCAGCTACCAATAAGCTCTCAAATTTAAATTAAATGTTTTAATCTTTATATACCCTTTCCTAGTTTTTCATGAGAATACTAAGAGTCAAGCATTTCCCAAAGCACTTTGTACCTAGAACTGAATTCTAATAGTTAAATAGATGCTCAAACTTTCTGACTTTCAATTTTCTTTTAATTTTTTTAAAGTACACCTACACCTAATGTGGGGTTCAAATTCACAACACTGAGATCAAGAATTTTATGTTCTATACAGGCACCCCTCTATTTTCTTTTAAGTAAAAGAGTAACAGACAACAAAAGGAGAAACGATTCATTCTAATCAGTTTTATTATCTATAATGTAGTTTTCTACTTTGTACCCTAAAACCTTAAGATATTGAGTATTAAATATAATCAGTCTAACCCAGGGAAAGATTTGAAATTCTTATTTTTTTTATTTAAAAAAAAAAACCAACTTGAATTATTTGAGAGAGAGCATGCACAGTGGGAGGGGAGGGGCAGAGGGAGAGAGAGAATCTGAAGGGGACTCCCCACTGAGCATGGAGCCCTATGTGGGGCTCAATCTCACAACCAGAGCTGAAATCAAGAATCAGACGCTTAACCAACTGAGCCACCCAGGCGCCCCTTATTTTTTTTTAAAAGAGAAATTCTATGTTAAATGAAAATGATGCTGACGATTATATGGGCACTGATGTGGTTTTTAGAGTGTTGTTGGGGTCCAGAGCTGACAGCCAAGAAAGAATTCTTGAGATGTCTTTGGCACAAAAAGGTGATTTTATTAAAGCACGGGGTGGGGGGGGGGGCGGGCTTGGACCCCTGGGCAGAAAGAGCTGCATTGGGGTTGTGAGGGGTGGCGATTATATATAGTTGGGAGGGGGTTAGGGACAGAACAAACCTTCAAGGTATTTTGGAAACAAGGTTTCTAGGACCCTGAGGGGGCCAATTATTGTTAGGAGAGGTCATTTATTATTGTTTAGTAAACCCTCAGTCCTGAGACCCTTCAGATGTATATCAGTGGGCTATATGCTTGGAGGATGATTCCTAACATGTATCTTGGGGGGGGGGGGGATGTAAGAGATAAAGGGAGCTTCCAAAGGAATTTCTATATGTTTAAAGTAGACTCACAGGATCCTGGGGGGTCGGGCTAAGATTGCCTTTTGCCCTTAGCAAAGTGTCAACATCGAGGTAGCTGAGCTCCCAGTGGAACGTCACTCTGCCTGTTTCAAGGTCTTGTCAATGGGCTGTAAGAAGTAAGGAAATTTAATTTTTTCTTTTGCCTTTGTTTCCCACATCAGGCATCAAATGGAAAAAAGAGAACAATCAGTTAAGAAGAATCAAAATAGTTTCTCCCACACACATACATCCCCAAATCTCACAAAGAAATTAAAAACCTTCAACATTAGGAACTAGGGGCACCTGACTGGCTCAGTTGGTAGAGCATGCAACTTCTGATCTCAGGGTCCTGAGGTGAAGCTCCACGTTGGGTGTGGAGCCTACTTTAAAAAAAAAAAAAGAATCAAAACAAATAAAAATTGTATCCAGTAGGATTTATGTCAACTCGGAAGCATCATCACCTACGGTTCTGTACAGGTTGCTCAACGATAAATGACCAAAGCAAGCAACAATAAAAATTAAAAACTACACTAGAAATATCACTATTGAATGTATTCTCACAAATTGTCAAGCTATCACCAGCTTCTAACTTAGGCTTGGGTTCTGGAAAATGAACAGGACAAGGGAGTAAAGGTCTCTGTTTCCTAAAAGACACCATGAGAGCCATGTATGACATCTTTATTCAAATCAGCCTTTCCTTGGAGGATTAGTAAGTACCACTTATTGACGGGAATTATCATGTGATGTTAATAAGTTTAATAAAATTATTTCATCTGAAAAGATTGTCTGCCTCTCTATGCTGTAGGCAGATGCAAAATTTATTTATTTATTTTAAAGATTTTATTTATTTATTCATGAGAGACAAAGAGAGAGAGAGAGGCAGAGGGAGAAGCAGGCTCCCAACGAGCAGGGAGCCCGATGCGGGACTCGATCCCAGGACCCTGGGATCATGACCTGAGCCAAAGCCAGATGCTTAACCATCTGAGCCACCCAGGCGCCCAGCAGATGCAAAATTTAAACCCTACTTGAAACATTTGCAGGTTTGTAACCAATCCGGGAGGAAGACCTTCCTCTGCCCTGTGGTCCTTCTAGCTGGACTTAGAATCAAATTGACAAAAGACAGGTTAACAGGAGAAGATCAAATTTAATAGGCATATTTAGGGGGAATCCACACAGACAAGAGATTCCAAAGACAATGAGGCAATTTGAAGCTTACGTGAGCTAAGGAAAAAAGTAGGGGCCTGAGGACACAGAGAAAAAAATTCATCAGCCAGAAGATGAAAGGAGATGTTTGGAAAAACAAGATGTTCTATTATGTAGATGAGTTCCTAAAGGGAGCCTCTGTTAGTACTTCTCTTCCTGTTGCAGTCTCTCCTTTCCAATGTAAATTTAGGCAGTTATGGGGAGGCAGAGCACCTTTGCTGCATCTGCTGGATTTCTGTTACTCTTAACTCGAAATAATCTTTATGCCAAAGAGGCACATTTTGGGGCAGCCTGCCCTGGGCCCCTACAAAGCCATGTCCAAATTTCCCGAGACCTAAGACAAAGTACTTCCCTCCTAAAATCAGAAATCTACTTGTCCAAGTTCAGGACTTCTCCCTCCAATCAGTTATGACTTCCTCCTCAAACCTGGACACAGGCTGGCAAATGAAAATGAACATTCCAGAGATGGGTCTGCAAAGTCAAAATGTATCACAATGGTACACCAGAGTTTGCTGTTTGAAAAATGATAAATCATTTTCTATTGTGAACCAACTACTTCATAATTTATTTGCTAAGATTGAGATTTTAAGCACTGAGGTGTTTTTTTTTTATACTGGCTATTCTTAAATAGGGACTATGATATATTTACCTATTACTGGACTATTTACTACTATTTAACAATCATAAAAGAGCTATCATTTCTTGAGACTCTGTTATATTCCAGGCCCTTTAGAGATGCTTTTATGTACATTATCTAGTTTAATCCTCTCCGTGACCCTCCGAGGCAGGCTTTCACCATTCCATTTTATGTAGAGGAGAAACCAAGATTTAGCCCACTCCGCACAGTAGCTTAACCTGGGGCTACTTCAGGCAGACAGACCCCTTCTTTAATAACTGCTCTCTCCCCAGAAGAGGGTTTTACCTTAGACCAAAAATGCCCAAACTGAGCACCAAGGCACTCTGGATACTGCAGCAAATTCACAAGGGCAACTTAGGTTATTTCAAAGTTTTGAGGGAAACACAGTGTAGTCAACACGTTGGAAAATGCTGAATTACAAACCAGAATTCAGTTTTAATGTTAGATCACATTACACGCCTATCAATGACATCATACACATCTTTGCAAAACCTGGGTTTTCAGTGAATGCTGTGATAAAAAGCAAGTGCTACAGAAAAATTAACGTGGAACAGGAAATGAGAGTGGTGGTATCCAATTTAGTCCCAAGATTTAGGAATTAGTACAGGCACACACAGCCTGCTTGTAATTGGAGTTCTTTAAGAATGATATAACAATATTTTTTTCTCTCAGTTTATGTGTACTATTTTTCTAAAAATAACTTCTATGTTGTTAGGACATACATACTTAGTAAGTTGTTTGAACCTAACTGTGGTGAACTACTTAAAATTAGGGGCACTGTGGAAAGAGCCAAGATGTCCATCGACAGATGAATGGATAAAGAAGATGTGGTATATATATACAATGGAATATTATGCAGCCATCAAAAGGAATGAGATCTTGCCATTTGCAACGACGTGGATGGAACTGGAGGGTATTATGTTGAGCGAAATAAGTCAAACAGAGAAAGACATGTATCATATGACCTCACTGATATGAGGAATCCTTAATCTCAGGAAACAAACTGAGGGTGGCTGGAGTGGGGGGGTGGGGTGGGAGGGATGGGGTGACTGGGTGATAGACACTGGGGAGGGTAAGTGCTCTGGTAAGCGCTGTGAATTGTGCAAGACTGTTGAATCTCAGATCTGTACCTCTGAAACAAATAATGCAATATATGTTAAGAAGAAAAAAAAGAAGAAGAAGAAGGTAGCGGGAGGGGAAGAATGAAGCAGGGGAAATCAGAGGGGTAGACGAACCATGAGAGACGATGGACTCTGAAAAACAAACAGGGTTCTAGAGGGGAGGGGGGTGGGAGGATGGGTTAGCCTGGTGGTGGGTATTGAGGAGGGCACATTCTGCATGGAGCACTGGGTGTTATGCACAAACAATGAATCATGGAACACTACATCTAAAACTAATGATGTAATGTATGGGGATTAACATAAGAATAAAAAAAAAAGTCAACAACTCAAAAAAAATAAATCTATATTTTTAATAGTTAAAAAAAAAAATTAGGGGCACTGTGAAAAAATTACTAAGATACTAAGGGAGCCATGAACCAAGTTTAGGAATCTTTTGCCTTAATCAAGAAGTGATGGAGTTGTGCAAGATTCTCTGGGAGAGCTGTGTGACCCTGCAAAAGTAACTTAAAACAAAGTCCAAAACACAAACATAATAACCAGGAAAAGAAGAATTTGGATTAAAACCATTTTTAAAGGTTGCTCTCTCTGTCGGCTTGATCCTTCAAATCCCACACAATGTTCCCCTGGATAATTTGTATTTTAAAAAAAAAGTTCAAACACATGCACACAAATTACTGTTTTTCTCATTCTTAGGGATTCAAGCAAAGCTTTTAAAAATTATAGCCTCCAAGCTATGTCGGAAGAGACTGGGCTTCCCTTGTACAGACAGAACACACCCGCAGAGCCTGTGCCAAGGAAACCTGGGGAAAACCTTGGAAAGACAGACTGCCTCACCCCAGTACTTTGAGACTGTCAGCTTTTTTGTGGTTTGCATCCTACTCTCAATATCCTGCTTTTAAGTTCAATAAGAATGCTCCAGGTTATTGTGGAAATGCTGGTTTGTGAAATGCTTTCACAGAGCTATTTATGTAGCATATGATGTGTGAAAGCAAGGAAAAAAAATTAACACAAGCCCAACCAATGGTTCCTTGCAGGAAGAAGGAGGGCTGGAATGCCATGGGGAGAGTTACTGGGGGCCTCCAAGGTCCTGGGGATGCTCCAGTTCTTCAGCTAGGTAATGGGTACTTGAGTGTGTGGGTTCTATTCTCATTCTTTACATTGAAAATGTAGTTTGATACTTTGTGCAGGTATATTTCACAGTAGGAATAGGGAGACCTGAATTCCTATATGGTAGGTCCTCAGGAGTTGAAAGTATGCATTGTCTCCATGCTGAATTGAATCACTAGCCATTAGCCTTTACTTGGGAGTAAATGCTTAGCCAGAGGGCTCTGGAGACGCTGACAGGTTTAAATGGGAAGTTAAAGTTAATTTTTGGTACAATCACTGAAAAACAAAGAGTTAACAAATGAACATTTCTCTTAATATATATTTTTTTCTCTTAAAAAATATATATTTATGCTTTTATTTAAGTAATCTCTACCCAATGTAGGGTTCCAACTCACAACCCTGAGATCAAGAGTCATATGCTCCTCTGACTGAGCCAACCAGGCGCCCCATTAAACGAGCATTTCTTTATCACCCTTGGTCCATACCTTCCAACAATGTGCAGCTAGTTGTTTTATGGTGTCTTATTCTTCTTCACCCTCTCCAACTCTCCCCTCCCCACTTATGACCAAAAGGGCAGAAAACTCTTCCAATTTTAATTTATATCCCTAATTAAAAAAAAAAAATTCACTTGCCATATGCTAAGCACCTGCTAGGGATGGCAGAAGGAAGTTAAACATGTATGGTTGCACCTCCTACGTGCAAGAACAACAGGTTGCTATTGCTATTCTAGGGATGGGAAATATCTCCTCAAAGACAATCAGTGTACTTGTGCACTACTCTGGACCCAGGTGTGTTTGTCTTCATTGCCAAGTTCTTTCCACTTACACTGGCCTAGTAGACATGACCTAAACATGAATGAATATTGTCATCCAACAGGTTCACAAAAAGGATGCCTAACATTCAAGAGCACCATGACAAGCATTTTACTTCCATCACTTCATTTAATTTCCACGATACTACTGAATTATGTCTAATACACTCAGTTTACAGTTTTAAAAACTAAGTTTAATGAAATGGATTTTCCAGGCTGGTCCAAGCGCAGAGGTGTTTACAATTAATTGATCACAGCCAGTTACGGATTTCTTTGTTCCTTCTCCACTCCCACTGATTCACTTGACTAGCAGAAGGAAGGAAAGAAGGAAGGAAGGAAGGAAAAAAGAAGTGGAGTTTCCAAAGTCACACACCTAACAAGTGGTGGAACCAAAACAGTCTCATAACCCCAAAGCAGATCTCCACCATTGAACCATCTCACTGTACTGCAGGGAAAACATTCTTGACCAGCTTTATGAAATTCAAGCCCCTCTCCTGTCACAAATAATGCTCCACACGTCCCCTCACGCTCCCCAAATCTACCGGAAGCACCACACTTAAATCCCCAAGACAAGTGTCGGTAAACTGGTGTCTGCACTCAAACCAACGTGCCTCGCTTCCTCTGCCCCGGCCCTGGGAGGTGCCACTTGCTAACTCTTCACAGAGCCTAATTCCAGCCAGGGCGGATCTCTCCGGGGCAGGAGTCCAGCCCCCACCCTCCCGGGTCTGCGCCCCTTTGCAGTCCTCAAAGGGGTAAGAGGAGGGGGCAGGCTGCTGGCGCGTCCGAGCCGAACCCGGTGACTCTGAGGCCGGCCCGCAGGCCCGGGGGCGGCGGAGAGCGCAAGGCGACCAAAGGGGACCCTCCTTTACTCCCGCAGGCCACCAACCACCGCAACCGGGAGACATACCTGGGGACCCCCGCCCCCCCCACCACTTTCTTTAAACTCTGAGCTCACTGGAGAAAGAGGAGGGGGACAAGCCGAGACGACAAAGTTCGCCACCCCCACCCAAAGTTCTATACTCTAGGGAGGCAAGTGAAGCAAAGCGGTAAGAGAGGTGCCCCAGGAAGACCCCCTCCGGTCCCGGCTTTCCGGAGGCCGCAGGAGAGGGGGCAACGCGCTCCCTCTGGGTCTCCTCCCCCAAGCAGAAGGCGCCCTGGGGGCACCGACGGAGCAGCGCCCCCACCTCCGACACCGTTCTCCCCGGCCGGGAGGCCCCCCGGGAGTGGGGGACGTCGGCCCTCAGACGAAGAGGGGTCTCGAAGGAACCCAGCTAGGTCGCACCGTACCTTTTTCTCGCGCGCCGGACGTCCGCGCCGCAGGGACCGCTGCCGGCGACAGAGTTGGGGGCGAGGGCAGACGACCGGGAAGGGTTCCCGCAGGCTCCGGCGGCCCCTGGGCCTCGGCGCCGCCCAGCGCCGCGCCTCCAGCCGCCCGCTCGCCAGGCTGCGCTGCCGGCTCCCGCAGGTTACCTGTGGCCGAGCTCGCCGCGCCCGCCGCCCGCACGGCCCAGGCCCCGCCCCGGCCGCGCCTCCTAAACTGAGGCCGCAGCGCCGCACAGCGGCCTGCGCCCGACATGGCGGGGACCTGTGGGAGGCGGGGCCCGAAGGCCCCGGGGCAGCCCCTGGGGCCTCCCTGGGCTGCAGGCCGCTGCCAGCTGGGGCCGGGGTCCCTTCCTTGTCCGCCCGGGAGGCCTCCTTCTGAAGACTGGGAGGGAGGGGGGCTGCGGTGTGGTGAGCTTTTCCGGGCACGGGTCGCCAGGAGGTTTACTGGGCCGGGGGGAGAAGGGAATTGGGAGGAGAAAACCATGCCTCACCCTGTGGCCAAATGGATATTTCAGTATATTCTTCGTTCATTCTCTTAACTGGAATGGCTCAGTGGGAGCTCAACAGTGATGAATGAGGCAGATTCATTAGAGAGCTGGAAAGGGTAAGGAAGCCCCTATTCCAAAGACCTTGTCTGTAAGTAGCTTGTCAGAACCATCCCATATGACACAGACAAAAGCATTGAGCATTCCTGACTCCTATATTCAAATCACACTTTACACACCATTAACTTGGTCCATTTTTGTCTGTTTTTCACAGTTACTTCTTCAGCACCTAGAAGAGTTCCCTGAAGATAGTGAGCATTCAATAAAGTATTATCGAGTGAATGCGTGAATGAATGGAACCTCATTCAGCCTTCTGAAGAAACATGACTGCTAACTGCTGCCCAAACACAGCAGGAGGGCGAGATGAAACCCTAGAATGGAGTCTCAGTCTTACCTGAGGTTTGGGACAAGCTTATTTTGAACCTGATTTTGCTGATCTGTTTTGAAATAGGCCTGGTTTCCATAGGCAAAGAAACGTGATGATCTCCGTTTTCTTAATATATTTGTCTCCCTCGCTCTTTCAGGGAGCATTAGGTAGGAGAGATCCAAACTCACACCAGGAAAGGGTAAGAGCTTGGTTTTCCTCTACAATCTCAGAATTTCCCCACCCCATAGCCCATACCTGCAATTTTTCTTGGCAGGGTGTGAAACCTCTCCTGAGTATGCTTTGACCCTCTTCAGGTTTGTTCCCATCCCTGTCACTCTTCATCTAGAGCTGTTAGGACATGTTTCCTTTCCCTGCCCTTTGGTAGCTCTGGATTTCTCTCCGGGCAAGTCACCAGAAAATTACAGGTGAACCCCCGAAGTCAAGATATGTATGCATGACTTTTCAACCTGATCATTTCTTTCTTATATGTTTCCAGATTAAAGAGTTTTCTTAGCCATTCCCCTGAATGAACTTCCAGAAATAAAGAGTGCTCCCTTCCTCTGAGAGGCCTTTAGAACACCACCATAAAGTCGAAATGAGATGGAGTTTTAAGTTACATTTGTGGGCAGTCAGAGCAATCACACATTAATTCTGCTGAAAGGAACAGAAAACTGGCCCATAAAACATGTGAATGCTCCTGGAAGCCAACTGGTCTGTAATTATTCCTAGTGGGAATTCCTGGCAGAGGGACCTCATGAGAGCCAAAGCGGACAGTGGGTGAGCTGCTTGGAGATCTTGTTTGCTTATCTCCATGTGGGCACACAGTCTTTGGAAAACTAATGAAAAGAGACTCTAAACCTCCCTCTATATGAGGAAGGCTCCCAGCCTACAGTTCCATTCTTGTACCTCTGTTCAGCTCAATCAAAGCCAGCCTCATAGATCCACCTCACTACATCCTCTTTCTGCCTCATGAGAAAAAAGTCTGTTCTGCCAATGATAGTTTTCCCTGCGTTCTGAGAATATAACCTGCTCTGATTGCCAGCAACATTTCCTTAATGAGTTGGCTGCACTAGCTGTCTTTCATGTCATTAGCTTCACTTCATCCTTCAGCCCACCATTCCAGCTTCTAACCCTGCCACTCCCTGAAACTGCCCTTGCTAAGGCTTCTACCCGGGAAACCTTCCATGTGCCTCTCCATGATCATATCCTCCTTCTCCTCTAGAGGAAACCACCATACTAAATTTTGGATTATCTTTTTTGGCTTTCAGCTTGGAGCAGGTGAAGGTGCAACTCACTTCAGTCATCCCAAATCCAGGTTCATCTGACACCAGCTGCGTCCACCATGACGCCTAAGTTTGACCCCAATGAGACCAAAGTTGTATACCTGTGGAGAAGTCAATGCCACGTCTGACCTGGCCCCCAAGATCGACCCCCTGGCTCTGTCTCCCAAAAAGGTTGGCACCTGTAATTGAAAGGATCTGAGGATTACAGTGAAACTGACTATTTAGGACAGACAGGCCCAGATTGAAGTAGTACCTTCTGCCTCTGCCCTGATTATCAGAGCCCTCAAGGAACTGCCAAGAGACAGAAAGAAGCAGAAAAACATTAAGCACAGTGGAAATACCACCTTTGATGAGATTGTCAACATTGCCCAACATATGCAGCACTGATCCTTAGCCAGAGAACTCTCTGGAACCATTAAAGAGATCCTAGAGACTGCCTGGTCTGTGGGCTGTAATGTTGGTGGCCACCACCCTCATGAAATAGACGACATCAACAGTGGTGCAGTGAAATGCCCAGCTGGTTAAAAACTACAAAGGAAACATTTCAAAGGAAATATTTCAATGAAGGATCATTTGACAACCAAAAAAAAATGTTGCCTGTGTGTATTAATAATTCTCTTATCACAAATATATATATCCCTAAACACAACATTGTACAGTTTTGCCTAGTTTTGAACTTTTTTTGTAAATGGAATCATTCTGGGGGAGCCTAGGTGGCTCAGTCAGTTAAGTGACCAACTCCTGATTTCAGCTCAGGTCCTGATCTCAAGGTTTGTAAGATTGAGCCCCGTGTAGGGCTCTGCGCTCAGCAGGCAGTCTGCGCGTGCGGGCGTGCTCTCTCTCTCCCGCTCTCTCACTAAAATAAACAAATCTTAAAAAAAAAAAAAAAGGAATCATTCTACATTCTTCCTATGCATCTTGCTTTTCTCACTCAGCATTCTGTTTCTGAGATTCAGCTATTTAATTTCTCTGCTATATAGTGTTTCATTGTAAGAAGATACCACAATTTATTTATCTAGTCTACTTTTGGACATTGTGTTAGCTCCAGTTTTTGCTGTTGCAAAGAGTGTTGCTATGAACACTCAAATATTTCTCCTGATACATGTGTGTAAGAGTTTTCAGGATTATTATCTAGAAGTGGAATGGTTGGGTCTTAAGGTATGTATGTGTTCAAATTTACTAGGTAATGCCAGATTGTTTTGTGTTTTTTTTTTTTTTTAAGATTTATTTATTTGAGAGAGTGTATGTGAGCAGGGAAGGGGCAGAGAGAGTGGGAGAAAGAGGATCCCAAGCAGACTCCACGCTCAGCATCAACCCAGGGCTCCATCTCATGACCCTGAGATCATGACAGAAGCCGAAATCAAGAGCCCACCAATGAACTGACTGAGCCACCCAGGTGCCTCACCAAACTGTTTTCTAAACCAGTTGTATCAATTCTCATTCCCATCAGCAATGTGTTGAAGTTCCCCTTCCTCCACCTCTTTGGTTTGTGTGTGTGTGAAATTATTACTTATTATGGTTGTGATTTATTTTTCCCCAATTACCAGTGCAATTGAACATCTTTAATATTTAATAAATTTTCTTGTTCTCTCTTTTGTTAATTTGCTGTTTCATATAATTTTTTTAAGCTTTTATTTATTTATTTGAGAGAGAGAGACAAAGAGAGCACAAGCAGAAGGAGAGGCAGAGAGAGAGGGAGAAGCAGACTCCCCGCTGAGCAAGGAGCCATTGCTCCATCCCAGGATTCTGGAGATCACGACCAGAGCCAAAGGCAGATGCTTAACCATCTGAGCAACCACGGCGCCCCTGTTTCATGTATTTTGAGAAATCCTTCCTGACCCTGAGGTATAAAAATATTCTTCCATATTTTCTTCCAAAAGTTTTAAAGTTTTAGGACACCTGACTGGCTCAGTCAGTAGAGCATGCAACTCCTGATCTCGGGATTGTGAGTTCAAGCCCCACATTGGGTGTAGAGATTACTTTAAAAAATAAAATCTTGGGGCGCCTGGGTGGCTCAGTTGTTAAGCGTCTGCCTTGGGCTTGGGTCATGATCCCAGGATCCTAGGATCAAGCCCCGCATCGGGATCCCTACTCCGCGGGAAGCCTGCTTCTCCCTCTCCCACTCCCCCTGCTTGTGTTCCCTCTCGCTGTGTCTCTCTCTGTCAAATAAATAAATAAAATATTTATAAATAAATAAATAAATAATAAAATAAAAAATAAAATCTTAAAAAAAAGTTTTAAAGTTTTGCCTTTCACGTTTAAGTCCATATTCCATCTGAAATTCATTTCTCCTCTCATTTGCAATGCCAAAGCTATCTTGTAATGAATTTCCATGTATGCTTGAGTCTGTTTTGGGTTCTCTATTTTGTTCCATTTGCCTATTCCTTTTTTTTCCATTTGCCTATTCCTGTGCTAGTACTATACTGCCTGAAAATTGGTGGTTTTTTAATTAAATCTTGATTTCTGATCATAGAAGTCCTAGCCTGATCTACTTCTTTTTCATAAGAAATCTCAAGTATTCTTAGCTCTTTTCTCTTCCATAAACATTTTAGGATTAGCTTCTCTGGCTCTATGAAAATTTTGTTATTTGTTTTTTAATTTTTTAATTTTTAATTTTTAAAAATTTTTAAAAGATTTTATTTATTTATTTGACAGAGAGACACAGCGAGACAGGGAACACAAGCAGGAGGAGTCAAAGAGGGAGAAGCAGGCTTCCCACGGAGCAGGAAGCAGCCACCTAGGCGCCCCTAATTTTTTAATTTTTTAAAGTAAACTCTATGCCACATGTGGGGCTCAAACTCACAACCCAGAGATCAAGAGCTGCATACTCTAATGAGCCAGCCAGGCACACTTCCATGAAAATTTTGTGATCCTGATTTGAAATCATAGAGAATCTATATGGCAGGTGGCATTTTTTATTCACGATTGTTCTCTTCCTACCTCGCCATGCTTTCCTGTAGTGGTGTAGACTCCTCTGCCCCACTGGTTTGGGGCTTGGGTGACTTGCCTTGACCAACACCATGTTGGAGCAAAAGCTTTAAATATGTTGTGTACTTTAGTGCTTCTCTGGCCCTGCTTTTCTCACCTTGAGCTTTTGCCCTGTACCATGAGAATATGCCACAAAGATTGGCTGCCTCTTTAACTGGGATCTCAGTATGAGAAAACACATGGAATCCTACAGAGCCCAGTATGGCTACAAGTTGTCTGCAGCCCACATGTAATGGGAGCAAGAAATAAATTGTTTGCTGCTACTGCAATTTGGAGAGAATTAACATCTTTACACTGTTGAGTCTTCCTATCTATGAACACATTTGACATGTCTGTCCATTTACTTAGAATTTTAGTGACTTAAAACATTTTTAGAACTTTTCATTTTCTGGGGCACCTGGGTGGCTCAGTTGGTTAAGTGTCTGCCTTTGGCTCAGGTCATGATCTCAGGGTCCTGGGAACAAGCTCTCTGCTCAGTGGGGAGTCTGCTTCTCCCCCTCCCTCTCTCTCTGTCTCAAATAAATAAATAAATAAAATCTTTAAAAAAAGAACTTTTCATTATCTGAGACTTATTAGTTTTTTTTTTACCATTGCAAGTGATATCTCTACCTCTAAAAGTACATTTTCTACCCTTTTTGTTGTCAAGAAAAATGCAAATATCTTTGTTTATTGAACTTACATCCAAAAACCTTGCTAAACTCTGTTATTAATTTGAGCGATTTGTAAATTTAGTTTTCTATGTACCTACAAGTAAGGATATTTTATTTCTTCCTTTCTAATCCTTATATCTTTTTTTTTTTAAGATTTTATTTATTTATTTGACAGAGAAAGAGACAGCGAGAGAGGGAACACAAGCAGGGGGAGTGGGAGAGGGAGAAGCAGGCTCCCCGCTGAGCAGGGAGCCCGATGCGGGGCTTGATCCCAGGACCCTGAGATCACGACCCGAGCTGAAGGCAGTAGCTTAACCAACTGAGCCACCCAGGCGCCCCTCTAATCCTTATATCTTTAAAAAAATTTTATTTTGAGATAATTATAGATTCATAAAAAGTTGCAATAATTATAGATTCATAAAAAGTTGCAAAAATAGTATAAAGAGGTCTGGTGTATCCTTCACCCAGGTTCTCTCAATGGTTATATTTTATATACTATAGCACAATATCAAAACCAGGAAATTAACACTGGTATAATGTGTGTGCAATTTTTTTTTTTAAGATTTTGTGTATTTGTTTGACAGAGAGAGAGAGAGAGCAAAGGAGGGGAAGTGGCAGGCAGAGGGAGAGGGAGAAGCAGACCCCCCCGTGGAGTATGGAGCCCAAAGAAGGGCTTGATCCCAGGACCCTGGGATTGTGACCTGAGTCAAAGGCAGACGCTTAACCGACTGAGCCACTGAGGTGCCCCATTGTGTGTGCAATTTTATCACATGTGTACCTTCATTTAACCATTATCGCAATCAAGATAAAGAACTATTCCATCACCACAAAGAATCTTACTCATGCTCCACACCTTCCCCTTTCCCCATACCAGCCTAACCCCTGGTAGCCACTAATCAGTTTTCCATCTTTACAATTTTGTCTGTCAAGAATGTTATATGAATGACATCATACAGAACGTGACCTTTTGGGGCGCCTGGGTGGCTCAGTTGGTTAAGAGACTGCCTTCAGCTCAGGTCATGATCCCAGGGTCCTGGGATCGAGCCCCACATCGGGCTCCCGGCTCCGTGGGAAGCCTGCTTCTCCCTCTCCCTCTCCCCCTGCTTGTGTTCTTGTTCTCGCTGTCTCTGTCTCTGTCAAATAAATAAATAAAATCTTTAAAAAAAAAAAAAGAATGTGACCTTTTGAGATTGTCTTTTTTCACTCAGTTTAAGTGCCCTAGAGATTCATCCAAGTTGTTGGCATGGTTCAATAGTTCATCTTTTTATTGCTGAGGAGTATTCCATGGTGTGGATGTACCACAGTTTGTTTAACCATTCATCTGTTGAAAAGCATCTGGGTTGTTCAGAGGTTTTGGCTATTATGAATAAAGCTGCCATGAACAATCATGTATAGGTTCTTATATAAACATGTTTTCATTTCTCTAAGTGCCCATAACGGCAATTGCTGGGTTGTATGGTAATTGCATGTTTAATTTTTTTTTTTAAGATTTTATTTATTTGACAGAGAGAGACACAGCGAGAGAGGGAACACAAGCAGGGGGAGTGGGAGAGGGAGAAGCAGGCCTCCCACCAAGCAGGGAGCCCGATGCGGGGCTAGATCCCAGAACCCTGGGACCATGACCCGAGCCGAAGGCAGACACTCAACCGACTGAGCCACCCAGGCACCCCTGCATGTTTAATTTTTAAAAAATATTTATTTACTTATTTTAGAGGAGAGGAGGAGAAGAGGGAGAGAATCTCAAGCAGACTCCACCGGGCATGGAGCCCGATGTGGGGCTCAATCACACAACCCTTGAGATCAAACCAACTGTTTTACAGAATGGCTATGTCATTTTACATGCCCACCACCAATGTATGAGAGATCCAGTTTTGGGGGTTTTTTTTTAGATTTTATTTATTTATCTGACAGAGAGAGACACAGCGAGAGAGGGAACACAAGCAGGGGGAGTGGGAGAGGGAGAAGCAGGGTCCCCATGGAGCAGGGAGCCCAATGCGGGGCTCTACCCCAGGACCCTGGGATGATAACCTGAGCCGAAGGCAGATGCTTAATGACTGAGCCACCCAGCTGCCCCATGAGAGATCCAGTTTTTCCACATCTTTGCCAGCCTTTGCTGTTATTACTATTTTTTAATTTTAGTCATTTTTTAAAAAGATTTATTTATTTATTTATTTATTTATTTATTTATTTATTTATTTATTTATGAGAGAGAGAACGAGGGTGAGAGGCAGGAGGAGGGGCAGAGGGAGAGACTCTCAAGCAGTCTCCCTATTGAGCTTGGAGCCCGATGCAAATCTTGACCTCAGGACTCTGAGATCATGACCTGAGCCAAAACCAAGAGTAGGATGCTCAAACGGCTGAGCCACCTAGGTGTCCATTTAGCCATTTTGATAGGTAGTAGTAGTATCTCATCGTTGTCCCTATAATTTGCATTTCTCTAACGGGTAATGATATTATCTATCTTTTCTTTTACAGCCTAGAGGGTTTATTTTTTATACTCATTATGCCATGAATTCATAAGAAATGGATTCCAGCAGCTCATACCCTTCTCCATTGGCTCTCACAAAGTGTGCTTCTCTAGGTGGAGCAGGCTGGTACTCCAGACGTCCAACTAACTGAGCCACCCAGGCACCCAAACAATCCCAATCCTAATGGCTTTAAAAAACAGCCATTTTAGGGGTGCCTACCTGGCTCAGTCAGTAGGGTATGTGACTCTTGATCTAAGGGTTGTGAGTTCAAGTCCCACATTGGGTGTAGAGCCTACTAAAAACAAAAATAACAACAGCCATTTTATTTGTTCATGATTCTGTGGGTTTGGCTGAGCAGGGTTCAGCTGGAATAGCAAGTCTGTATTCCATGTGGATTGGACTTGCTCATGTGGCTGCAGTGTGGGCTTGAGAATCCAAGATGGTGTCACTCACATGTCTGGCTCTTCACCTGGGATGGCTGGAAAGCTGGGGCCTCTCTTCTCTTGTGCTATGGCATCCTTCACAGCCTCCCTGTCCATGGGGCTTCTCCAGCAAGCTAGCCCAGACCTCTTTTCATGGTGGCTCTGAGCTCCAAGAAAATGAAAAAAGAAGAAGCAAAGCCTTTTATGGTCCAGTCTCAGAAGTTGCACAGCATCACCATCACTTCTACCACATTCTATTGGTTAAAGCAAGTCAAAGGGCCTGCCCAAATTCAAAAGGAGGGAAAATGGGTGGGAGGAGTGGCAAAGTCACATTTGCAAAAGGGCATGTGGGATGGTGTGGATGGTTGTGGCCATCTTATCTACCAGCAAGGGCTTTTAGAAAAGTAAACCACACATCTCACTTCCCTTCTTGAACTCCTCAATGCTTCCAGAGGCACTTAGAATAAAATCCCAAAACCCTTTCTACTGAAAAGACCACCTGTCCCTCATGCTTACCACTGTCCCCCTCTCTCACGGCACTGACATTTTGTTCCTCCAACACCCTTTCCCTTCTCCTTGGTTTTTCCTACTACTGAGAAACCTTCCAGGGGAACACTCTCCATCCCAGCTTTAACTTTGCTATTTCCTCGTGGTCAACTGAAATGTCATCTTTTTAATTATTTATTAAAAATTTTTTTAAGACTTATTTTTTTAAGTAATCTCTACACCCAACGTGGGGCTCGAACCTATAGCCCCAAGATCAAGAGCCACATGCTCTATCTACTGAGCCAGCCAAGTCCCCCTAAAATTTTTTTTTAAGTAAGTTCTATGCACAATGTGGGGCTTGAACTCACAATCCTGAGATTAAGAGTCACATGCTTTACCAACTAAGGCAGCCAGGTGCCCCAAATGTCATCTTTTTAAGAGAGGTCTTCTCTGTCCACCCCATCAAAATCAGGCTCCTTCTCTCACTCTTATGTACTCTTTCACCTCTCTCTGTTTATCTCCTCCAAAGCACAGCCCTGAAAATCTAATTGTCTTCATGGTCATTAAAAAACAAAACAAAACAAAACATATTTGTTGACTGTTAAAGAGATGAAGTTATCAAATATAAATCTCTATAATGGCTACAAATATGTTTGTACATTTAAAAGCAGAGTGTTTCCCTCTTTGGAGGGGAGCCAGAAAGAAACTAACATTTCACTGGATATTCTCTTATGCTGTTTGACTATTTTACCATATGCATGTTTTTAAAAGACCAAAACATTATTATTTTTAAAGTAATCTCTACACCCAATGTGGGGCTCAAACTCACAACCCTGAGATCAAGAGTCTCATGTTCTACTGACTGAGCCAGCCAGATGCTCCTCAAAACATTATTTTAATAAAATCTCTTTAATAGTGGATGGCCTCAGTGAAAATGATTTAATGATTTTTTAATGATTTGATCAGGTCAATGACTATCTTAGGAGACCTGGAGACTGTGAGCTGCCCTCTTGAAGAATTTGGTTGGCTTCCCTGGAATAGCAGGAGTCCAGGGAGATTCTGTAGAAGAGTCTTTGTTTGCTTCAAGAGAGAATTAATGGCTTTAAATACATATTTTAAAAGAAAGCCTAAAAGGCTCTCAATATGTGAATCCCAGGAACCAGGCATAATGCCATCAGATGCCTTAAAATATCCTAAGATGCAGGACGCAGGCTGTATTTAATTGCTTGCCCTCTTCAGGACTGCAATTATTCTGCCTAAATTGTACAGGTCTCTTTTAAATAGCTCTCACGTTCCTTGTCACAAGACATCTAATTGCAAGCAGCAAAATAATTCAGTAAAATAAGGGTACAAACTTCTGGCCTTTAAAATTCAAATTTTAGGGTGCCTGGGTGGCTCAGTCATTAAGCGTCTGCTTTCGGCTCAGGTCATGATCCCAGGGTCCTGGGATCGAGCTCTGCATCGGGCTCCCTGCTCCGCGGGAAGCCTGCTTCTCCCTCTCCCATTCCCCCTGCTTGTATTCCCTCTCTCGCTGTGTCTCTCTTTTTCAAATAAATAAATAAAATCTTTTTTAAAAATTTTTTAAAAATTCAAATTTTAAATAAAAAACCCACTTGGATACTATACTTTGGCTTTATGGTACAATATAGCCATATAAACCAGAAAGGGTATTAAATTACTTGCTATTTGTGTTCCTCATAGAAGGAGTGATGACAATCAGTGACTTTATTATGAAAAGTAGTTCTCCAACTTCTGTTGGTTAGGAAGATTTGGGGGCAACAGACCCATTTTTTAAAAAATATTTTATTTATTTATTTGACAGAGAGACACAGCGAGAGAGGGAACACAAGCAGGGGGAGTGGGAGAGGGAGAAGCAGGCTTCCCGCTGAGCAGGGAGCCTGATACGGGGCTCGATCCCAGGACCCTGAGATGATAACCTGAGCCAAAGGCAGACGCTTAATGACTGAGCCACCCAGGCGCCCCAACAGACCCATTTTTGAATGTATATGTATGTTTTGAATCTTTACCTAGGAGACTTGGAGGCAGCTCTTCACTTCCGGTCCCCCCCTTTTTAGTTTAAGGCTATAATGTAATTCACTGTAGCCACTAAATAGGAATAAGATCTAATGTCTAACTGAGTTCCAACGTAGTTCCATGGTCCCCTCCAGGTCAACTCCGTGTGCTACCTTGGGCAAATGGTTTAATCTCAGTATTCTTACCTGTAAAATAAGGACAATCATATTACTTACTTAGTGGGATTATTTTAAGGTTCACATTATTTTGGAACAGTGCCTCATTTATGGAAAATCTCACTAAATATTAGTTGGTTAAATTTTAGTAGGCAATAGACAAAGCTCATCTTTCCTGATGCTACGAAATACCTCTCAGAGTTAAGAGTTTTTGTCAATTATACTCAAATAAAAATAAAGTCAATAAAATTTTAAAAAAAAATTTTAAAGATCTTTTAAATTATTTATCCATTTGACAGAAAGAGAGAGAGAGCAAAAGCAGGGAGAGCAGAAGAGAGAGAAGCAGACGCCCCTCTGAGCAGGGAGTACGATATGGGGCTTGATCCCAGGACTCTGGGATCATGACCTGAGCCAAAGACTGATGCTTAACTGACTGAGCTACCCAGGAGCCCCAATAAAATATTTCTTAAAGAGGGAAAAAGAGTTAAGAGGTTTTTTTAGAAGGAACAGTTAGTAAAAATAAAAGAAGCATTTAATAGTCATTATATTGTAATTCTTTCAAATCTTTAGGCAGTCCTGAAGGTATGAAGGCCTAAGAGTGATCATCTCTTGTATGTCAGCTCATTCCTGATTACATTCTACTAGCTCACGATTCATATTTATCTCATTGCTTCATTCCCCAAGGTTTAGAGTGAGTAGAAAACTTGATTTATTGTCTCTTCCTGAAGTTTATCTCAAAAATATGCCAAATCTGTGCAGAGACCTGGCATGTACCATCTTTTTCTTTTCTTTCTTTCATTTCATATACATTTGCCTATCATGTATATGGCAACCCTCAATGGTTACACCCAACAGCAAAAACTGTGGGTTGCTTAGAGACAAATCCCCTTTCTTTCTTTCTTTCTTTCTTTCTTTCTTTCTTTCTTTCTTTCTTTCTTCCTTTCTTAAGATTTATTTATTTCTTTGAGAGATAGAGAGTGAGCGAACTTGCACACATGAGCAGGGGGAGGGGCAGAGGGAGAGGGAGAAAATCTTTCAGCAGACTCCCTGCTGAGCGAGAAGCCCGATGCAGGGCTCTATCCAGGACCCTGAGATCATGACTGAAGCCAAAATCAAGAGCTGGCTGCTCGACAAACTGAGGCACCCAGATACCCCTCACATTCTTTTTTTTTTTTTAAGTATTATTATTTATTTTTATTTTTTAAAAGTAGGCTCTATGCCCAACACGGGGTTGAACTCACTCAGGACTCTGAGATCAAGAGTCGCATGCTCTATCAAGTGAGCCAGAGGCACCCCAAAGTCTTTCCATTTTTATTTAAGTTCTGAAAGAATCTACATACATGACTTAAATTAAAAAAAAAAACTTCTCTTTCAATTTTTTTTTTTTGGTATATCCCTTATTTGAAAGCTGACAGTATTAAAGGAACAGCAAAAGAAAAGCAATAAATTTTTTTCTTGTTGGGACGCTTAGGTGACTCAGTCTTAAGCATCTGCCTTCAGCTCAGTTCTTAATCCCAGGGTCCTGGGATCGAGCCCCTCATCAGGCTCCCTGCTCAGCTGGGAGCCTGCTTCTCCCTCTGCCTGCTTCTCCCACTGCTTGTGCACTCTCTGACAAATAAATAAATAAAATCTTTTAAAAAATAAAATTTTTTCTTGTTCTGTTTGCTCAAACTTTATCAATTCTGTACATTTGTAAATGACAATAAATTAGAATCTCTTAAACTGTATATGACTCTCATCTACCCTGGGGTGGAGCATAATTGAGGATTTGGCTTTCGTTGATTTTTTATGGATTTGTCCCTTTTTTCTCAAGAATGGTCCAATACTCAAATATTTTAGGGTTTGCTCCAATTTACTGCTGATGTACCCTCTAAAATCTGTCTTTTGGGGGGAAGGCAGAGGATCATCAAATATCTCCATCCTTTCTGGGTCTCAGGCACAGTGGGGTTTTTGACTTAGGAATTGTCCTACCTTGAACCGTTGGGTCCCTGGGGCAGACACACTCAGCAACCAGCCCAGGAATGCCCTGACTCTCCAGCCTGACTTTGGACCGGCTTCCTGGGCCCCATGAGTAACCCTCGGCAGTTTGAATCAAGCCAGCTCAACGACCTTCCCACACCGGTGGGTTTGTTCTGGGATACTGAAAGTCTTTAAATCCACTCTGGGAGAGGACTTCTTCCTTCCCCCCGGGAACTTCCTTTTATAAAATGGATGAAAATGCATTAGGAAAATTATGCCTAGAGTAACTTCCTCTGATAAGAGCAAGTAGAGCCTTCTTGTGTTGGCTATGCTGTTTGCCCCCTACTCCAGTCCCAGCCTGGGACCCACTGTCTGCCCTGCCCAATCTGTGTGTCCTGGACTAGGTTCTAGACTCCCTTGCCCTCTGGTTTCCAGCTGGGTTTGGCCACTGGGAGGCACTTCCAGGAGAATGGAGGGTGGTTGGAGAGAGGTCAGGGTATTTCTTTGCTGTCTCCTTGACAGTGAGGTACTTCTGAAAGTGGCTGCTTTCTCATCAGCTGTAGCTCCTGTTTTGTGCCCCCTGCCGGGTACTCTAGCTCCCTTCCTTTACTCCTACTACTTTAGGGATGATAGTATCTTCCCACTTTTGCTAATCTCTGTGTTGATTCCCTGAACCCTGCCCATGCCTCTGTAAATTGTCCCTCAACTGAAAGCTTTCTGTAAGTTAAAATCTTTGCCCATACCATCTGTTTTCCTCCTGGAAAGGCCCTTGACTGATGCAGTCATATCAAGTTATGCTTCCTCCACTTGGAAAATCTGAAGACCTTTCCAATTAGAAGCAGCCACCTCCTAGGTGTCTACATCCACCTTCAACACAACTACTACAAAACCCAGAACATGAGTCACAGTTTGCTAGACTGAGAGGTCCTCCAGGGCAAGAACACTGTTCTGAGCATAGGTGGACACCCCCCCATCCCATACTTAGTCCAGCCCCTGGCATATAGTAGGTACTCAATAAATGTTTCCGACAGAGGCAGCACCCTCGGGCCCCAAGAGCCTCCAGTCTCAGCTCCCTGCCTCCTCCCCCACACCACCTGCTGCGCTGCGGGCACCTGTAGGATCTGGATCACCATGCTGGCCAGCTGGTGTATTTCCTATTGTGCTTGACAGAAGGAAGTTCATCCACGTGATTTTTGCAGTATCCAGAAAGGGTGGGTATAGTATGTCCTGCGGTAAAAAAACTTGTGGAGAAATGCAGGTTTTAGTTTCACCCCCACATTGTTGCTATTCCCATGTGAGAGTTGCCCCCCTCACCCCCCCAAACCTTGAAACATTTTATTTTGAGATGGGGGATTACAGTCTGAAACAATGAGACAGGAGTAGGTGGTCATGAATAGCCTCTGAGTATGTTGTACACCTGCGACCTTTCCCAAAACGCTGAAGAGGAATTATTATTCAATCTAGGCAGCCATGAGGCATGTTATGTTTTTAAGAAACATTCGCATCTGGGTAGGCCTGATTTTTTAATATTCTTGGTGGAAAGCGCTTTGAACCATAAATGCACATTGAAAGGCAATTACTATGGAGACTGAGCCTCTGCAGTGCATTTCTCCGAGTTTTCTTCTCGGGGAGATTCAGTATCCATGCTGTGTCCTAGGCACACTGCTCTGGGTGGGGGCCTGGGCGCAGCAGTGTTGGGGCGCGGGGAGGGGGGAGACAGTCCACTTGGGACTGGAACCCTCCCCAGGACTGAAAGCTGGAGAAGGCCACCCAAAGTAGGGTGTGTGTGCTGGAGGTGGGTGCGGGATATGTTCTCAGGTTGTGCAGGCCCCCAGCTCGCCAGCCTGTGCGGGTACCACGTGCAGGAGGCGCGCGTGGGGGCCCCTAGCGCGCAGCCGCGGTGGGTGATTGCGCAGCGTCCCAGGGTACGGGGCGTGTGCCACTGTGAGCTTCTGGTTAGGTGGAGGGCTCCGCGCCGCCCTGCCCCCTCCCCCAGTGTGTGTGCGCGGCCTCGGCCCAGCGCCCCGCCGAGTGGTGCTGGAGCCCGGGAAAGCGCGCGCGCGCCTCTGTGTGTGTGTGTGTGTGTGTGTGACAGTGTGTGTCAGGTGACTTGGGTCACGCAGTCTCTCTCTCCCTCCTCGGGGAGGAACTGCCGCGCTCCGGCTGACTCCTCCGCCGGCAGGCGGGCGGGGCGGGGAAGGGGGCTCCGGGCGCGGTGGGAACCGCGAGACCCAGACCTGGACAGCCGCGGGGGGCGCGCGGCCCTGCCTCCGCGGGCTCCCGCGAACCTCCAGACAAAACCCCAATTCAGAAATAGGTTGCGAGCGGCAGGGGAGGAGGTTTGGGCCCCACCAGGGACCCCCGCCGCCCCCGGGACGGCCGGCCGTGGGAGCGATGAGCCAGGTGCTGGGGAAGCCGCAGCCGGAGGACGAGGACGACGACGAGGAGGATGAGCTGGTGGGGCTAGCGGACTACGGGGACGGGCCCGACTCCTCGGACGCCGACCCGGACAGCGGGGCGGAGGAGGGAGGTGAGCGCGGGGTCCCCCGCCCGGCCCCACGCCCCGCGCGTCCTCAGCCCGCACCCCGTCCCTTCCCTCTGTGTCTTCCCGCCCCCCGCCCGACCAGGCGCGCGGGCCACCGACTTGGAGGGGATCCAGGAGAGCGGAGTTGAGGGGTGAGGGTGGGGAGGGGCGCCCGAGGAGCGACGGGCTGCAAAATGGGGGATCCTGGGCGCAGGCGGCGGAGGGGGGACCCGGATCCGTGGAGAGAGCAGAGAGGAAGCGTAAGGGCAGGAGGAACGTACCCTCTGTGGCCCCTTCCAGGGCTAGTACCTCTCCCGCCCCTCACCCGGAGCTCTCCACAGGGTCTGGGGGTTGGGAATGGGAGGGGACCGCCCGGCGCGCCCTGGGACCTCTCCCTGAATGCTGGTGTCGAAGCCTGGTCAGATGTCGTGGCTAAAAAAGGCAGCCGGCGGCAGCGTGACTGGCAGGGTCGTCGGCAGCTGCGGGTGTCCGTCTTACCCCGTGTCGCCGCGGGAGGGGTCCTTGGGCTGCCCGGGTCTGCGGCGTCCGGGGCCCCCGTGGAGCCGCGGGGGGATGCGCACAAGTGATGTGGGAGTCACCGAGTGGCCGCGGGTTTCCCGGGATCCAGGGGCAAATAGAGTTGTTAGGACACCTTATCTCTGCTCAGTGTCACCACCTGGGCATGGCAGTGCTTGCCCTGGAGTGAGCGCGGGGCGGGGGAATACATTGCCACTCAGAAGCAAACTCTGTTTCCTGTTTAAGAAGTGGGATTTAGCAATTGTTCAGCCTCTTGGGGGGGGGGGGGGAGGGGGGGTTCCTGCATTGAATTCTTAAGGCCTAAGGAAGTTGAAAGATTTTTAGGATTCCAGAAAGGTTCATCTTTTTTTGTTTGACCCCCCAAAAAGTCCTCTATTGTAAGGTCACTTGAAAAGGTCAATAGAATGAGGCTGTCCAACATAACATCTAGATGAAGCTGTAGGCTTCCTAGAGAAGGAACGAATTTCTAAAAATTTCACTTTGAAGAAATTGTGGTATTGAAAAATTCACTGTACTTATTTTAAAATTCCTATTCAAGGCCTTTCTGCGGAGGACAATTTCCATTATTTTATGTAGGGCAGGTGCTACTTTCAATTAATCAGAAAGGGAAGAAAGTTTTTTTTAAAGACAGAAGAAAGCTTGAGGCTGATAGATGAGAAAGAAGCTTTCTAAGTCACACTTTTTCATAGTGTCCTATGTCCAGAGAGGATTTGTACTAATTCCCCATTTGCTTAAACTGGTGTGTGCACCTGTGTGCTTCTCTGTTCTGCACTCCCCATAATTGGTCCCACAGTTGAGCACATGGCCACGTTTTTGTAGATAAAGGCTTTCAACCCTTTTGTTGGAGTCTCTAGGGCTACCTTTGGTAATTAAATTGTTCAGTCGCTTTGTTATTATTCAAATTGCTTTTGTTAGCTCCTTCTAGATTCTTAGAAGACTCCAGAGATTCAGAATGGGGATGTCTTTGGAACATATTCGAAATAGTAGACACACAATAGGGCACATGTGTGATACTCTTTTAAAAAAAGAAAAGAAAAGAGACTATATCTGGGAAGAAAAGTCCTGTAATTCGATATTGTTCTGGGGACCCGAGACGTTCCATGGAAAGTAAAGGACCTGCTTATTTATTCTGCAGTTCTTCAAGGGGGCACTTTTAAAATTTGATTTGAGGACTTGAAATTGAAATGAAAGTAAAGCTTTGCTGAGGGGTGGGATTTCCTGAACAAAGGGCTTCCCCAGAGCCTGGTCTTGAATGCTCCCCACTGCTCCTAACCTAAAGGCAAACTCTGTAACTCTGTAACTGATGCTTTTCATTACTTCAGTAATAAAATCATCCCTCGTGAGTTCTTTGGATCAACCTGGAATCTTGCTATAAAAGCATTAAGTATATTTATGTGGTAAGAGGAGTGACAAACGATTATTTGCTCCTGCAAACATTACTGAGGCTGGGTCTTTATCCCCCTGGGCCTGCCGTAGGTAGGTGGTCTGTTCTCAGAAGACTTCCTCCATTATATCAGGTTCCTGTTCTTTCCACGTATCCCTGGCTTTGATTTTGGGGTTCAGTCCTGAATGCAGAATCTCTTACCAGAGCATTCACTTTCTAGAGTGGCAGAGAGGCTCATCAGTCAGCAGTTCTGGCAACAGCTGTCCCTTACAATGTCATGCCAACTAATAGGATCCTGGGGAGTTGAGATGAGGGTGGAGGATAGGAGTTGTGACTTTTGTTCCTGGGACCTCAAGTGCCACCAAAGGGTCATCTCAATTTCTAATGGGCCCTGGGCACATGTTTCATTAGAATCCTGTGTTTATTTTGGTAAAATTTACATCTACCTACTCTCAAATGTAAGAAAAGGAATGTGGAGGGAAAGGGACTTTTTTACTCTGAGGAAAGTTGGGTACGGTACATTTTGAACCATGAACAAAGCATTTCTCTAATGAACTCCCTTCCCCCTTTACCTTCCTAATGGACTTGATTTAATGCCTTTGCTTAATGGAAACCTGGGGCTTTTTCCATGAGGTTCAGAAATCTACCCTGGCAGGTGGGATGCAGGACTGACTAGCATCACCAGGTAAGTTGCAAAGGAGTTTATCAGGAGCTGTGCAAAAAGAAGGTAGATTGAAAGTCGATAGTGTGAAGTCTTAGAAGGAATCTCTGATCTTATTTTTAAACTGAGGGCCTTGTAAGTTTTACTACAATGTGCAAAATTTGAAAACTTATCGCAGCTAAGGTGAAACTTAAATTGCACTTCCCTGGCTTGCATTCCAAATTTTATTCATGAATAGCTGGAGTGTTCTCGGGCACTTTAGTTCTGTTAAGGACAGATTTGGACACCTCTCAACCCCCCTTTGAAGGTAGTTAGTTAATCAGAGATAAGGTGAGTCTCACCTTCAACCTCCTCACTCCAGATAAAACTCCAGAGAGTGGAGGCAATAAACCATTAAAAACAATTGCAGCAAATATAATGATTGTTTTTAGACACATGGAGTTTAAATCTTTAGTGAATTACTGTGCTTTAAAACTGCAATAACAAGAAAAGCAATTAAAAGATCATATGAGGCGCCTGGGTGGCTCAGTCAGTTAAGTGTCTACCTTTGGCTCAGGTCATGATCTCTGAGTCCTGGGATAGAGTCCTGCGGGCTCTCGGCTCAGCGGTGAGTCCTCTTCTCCCTCTGCCCCTCCCCCCACTCGTGCGCGTGCGCGCTCTCTCAAATCAATAAAATCTTTTAAAAAAATAAAAAATCCTATTTAGTCAGAAAGTGAAATTATTTTTTCCCAAAGTCCCTCCCAATTTTTAGGGGAAACTTGACTAAGACAGCTGCTCATGCAGAGTCCAGCTAAGGTGCGGTCTTGTTTCCATAACAACCTGTGAACTCTCTTAGGGTCTGAGAAAGTGACAGTTTACGTGGTTACTGGAGGCACGAAAAATCGACGGTCAGCAGGTGACACTTCCCTGATGGGTGTAAATGCAGTGAAACCACTGGTTTGCATCTATTAATCATGAGTGTCAGCTTTTTTTTTTCTTAAAGTAATTTAAAAATTACTAGTGAATTTATCCTCTCATTGAGAGTAAGTAGAGATAGATAATTGTTCTTCTGATAGTGACACTGTGGCTCAGAGGTGCTAGGACTTTTCTGCAGCCACAACATGAGCTAGACCTGAGCAAGGTTTAGGAGAAGGTCAAGTTCATGGATATGTAAATCCCTTTCTTTGTAATTCCACTTTGTCCAAAAAGAGTTGGGTTGTCTACAGCCCTGCCTATGCCTCATCTCTTGCGTTTTCCTCTGGCCCTGGAAATAGATACAGAAGAGTTGGAATAGATGAAATACAGAATAGTTAAAAACGATGTTACCAAAGTCACATCTTAGGCACAATACTTGTTTAAATACATATGGCACGGGCGTGCATGAGTGAGGGGGGAGGGACAAAGAGAGAGTGAGAGAGAGTCTTAAGCAGACTCCACACGGAACCACACACAGGGCTTGATTTCATGACCCTGAGGTCACAACCTGAGCCGAAATGAGGGGTTGGACGCTCAACCAACTGTACCACCTAAGCTCCCCGAGTGCCTATTTTTATATTAGATGTTTTGTAAACATGTTTCAGTGATTCAGAGTATCATAGAATCTTGATTCTATACTTCTATCAAAAATCTGTCCCATTTTCGTATCAGAACAGACATAGGGTAGTCTGATGGGGAAAAAAGAAGCAGAAACTAAGTTCTAGAGTTCTGGATAAGGGATGTAGTTCTGAGTTTGCAAGATCAACTTTGTCAGTCCCCAGCTGACTGTGTGTCTGTCTGTTTACCCTCTGCTTCAATCCGTCCCCTGACCCCATAGCTGTTGTTGGTGACACAATTTCACTTCATACCTCGGCCACCTCTTTTCTGTTCATTTTGTCACTTTCTTCTCTACCTCCTTTATTCATCCTTACCTTTTTTTTTTAACCTTTTCTGTTCTTCCTCTTCCGTGAAAGCTTTCAAGCTGTCTTGTAACAGTGGCTTTTCCCTGCTTCTGCTGTGAAACTCAAGACAAATGGGTTTTTCACTCCTGGCCTGAATCATGTAAGATGCTCTCAACTTTCTCTTGAGGACCTTTGGGGGAGACTCCAGCTTGGCTTCTCAGTGCATAAGGTAGAGGATCTCAGAAAACCAACTTGGATCACTCTCAGAGTGTTAAAAAAAAGAAAAAGAAAAGTTCACAAGAGCACTTTTCTTCTTCTTACAGAAGCATTAGTAAATCAGAACACATTAGAAATGTTACTGAATATGTATGTTAAGGAAATATTCATATATGGAATTTTTTAGTGACCCGCCAGTGTGATGTGAAAGAGAAAGGTTTGGTCCTTCACATATAAATAAAATCACCTTCAAAAACTTTCATGCCTTTGAAAATATATGTTCTGTTTGCATTTAATTCTCCTTACTAAGTAGTTGATCAAATGGACAATGAATCTTTAT
Source organism: Mirounga angustirostris (assembly GCF_029215605.1). Lineage (NCBI taxonomy): Eukaryota > Metazoa > Chordata > Mammalia > Carnivora > Phocidae > Mirounga > Mirounga angustirostris. The sequence goes on along the minus strand of NW_026991716.1, from coordinate 76,515,520 downwards.
GATGTTTGCATATTCTTTTATTAATGGTATTATCATTCACATATTTAATTCCCACTTAGGACGGAATTTCTCCCAGAGCTCCTGGGTCTTTTTTTTTTTTTTTTTTAATTAAATAGGCTCTACACCCAATGTGGGACTTGAACTCATGACCCTGAGATCAAGAGTGGCATGGTCCACCAACTGAGCCAGCCAGGTACCCCTGAGCTCCTGGGTCGTGAATGTATAAGTGGTACCATTGATCGGAAAGGTAAAGGATCGCAGATAATGTTGTAAATAGAAACAAACCAGAGGCCTCTTCCTAAAAGCATGAGTAAATAGAAACTTAAGCCTTTGATGACCCTACAGAATACTAATAGCAAAGAAATTCTAATTTTCCCTTAAGGCTATGTGAGCTTCTCACTGCAGCCGCATTCCACAAGAGGCCCTCTCGTTACCTAGGCTTGGGCTGGCGTTAAAAAAAAGAAAGAAGGGGGGTGATGTGTATACACAGGCTGCTAGATAAGGACTCATGGGCCAGGGGACATGTATGGGGTCACACAGCTGGTACACAGCAGAGCTGGGACTTGAACCCCAGTTTGTCACTATCCAAGTACTGTTTTAAACCATTCCACTTGCCATCACTTTGCCACCACGTTTTCCTAATTTTTCATTAAATCTCTGTTTCATTTTCCCATTTTGGACTCGCTCAAAGGTGTCACCTCTTGGAGAACATTCCTTAATTAGAATAGTTCTCAAATGTATAATATTTTTTGGCATTTATGAAGTGTGTTTCCTATGATGTCTCATTCTTCTCTGAGAGACTGCGTGGGCTTAGGAAGGGAAGACCAACGCTGTTAGAATTGTGTCAGGCCTTTAGTTCCCATTTTCCTGAATTCTTTGTTGTGAACATTCCCAACCCGCAGATCAGCCAGGTGTGGCCCCTAGGCAGCCATGTACTCAAGGCGCTGATGCATCTTTCCCTTCCTTGTGTATTTACAAGGCCTGTTGGTTTTTGACAGGGATCTGCCAGTTACTGATGAAGTAATTAGTCTGCAGGTCCAGTCACATGGCCCTTCCCCATAATGCTGTTCCTTGGATGATTGAGTTTCCCTGGGATTTCCAACAGTCTAGTTACAAAGCCAGGCTGTTTGGAAAATTGGGGTGCTGACAGGACCTTGTGCAAAATAGGTAAGGTATGTTCGGTGTCCCTGACCGCAGTAGATAAACTACCTAGGCATAAAGCTCATACTCTTGATACTCAAGTGCTGATCTGGGCCAATGTCAGATAGGAAGTTTCTTTTTAAAGCTTCAGTTAATTTAGCTTCAAATTCTGCTTAGTCACTTTCATTCAGTTATCCAAGCCAACAAACATCTATTGAGTGTTTATTGTAGTAAGCACTGAAGGCCTCAGTTTTTACATCTGTAAAGGATAAAGTTTATCCACTTGAGGATTAGAGGTGACCCTCTGTGCTATGCAGGTGGTCAGTAAATGAGAACTGCTGGGTGATAAGAGGTTGGAGCAGGTTGGTTTGAGCTGTTTGATGGTGGCCAAGGCTAAAATCTCTCAAAAATTCCCTCACCCTCCGGCAACAAGATTAGGGGAAAAACCAGCAGTTGAGGCATGGATGGCCCCAGCGACCTACATTCCCACTTCAAACCTGCCTGTGACCTCATGTTACTGTGCTTCCCAGGCCCCAGATTCTTTTCTCACCTGAGCTGCAGGCGGACAGGCACCCCAGACTCCACGACTTCAAATACCCGTTCAGCCTCTTTCCCTTTACCATCTTTGTGAATGGGCCCTTGTTAGCTTGGTCTGCCAGGTTGGGAACTTGGGGCTTCTTTCTCCCTTGTCATCTGTGTCCAGGGGATCACTGAACACTATTGAGTCAATTTGAACTTGTCACAAAATCTGTTCCTTCTGACCATTTCCATGGTCTATGCCTTAGTTCTTTCATTTCTCATTTGTGTTCTAGAATAACCTAACTGCTGTCAGGGGAGGAAAAACTTTTCCTCTATTCTCTTAGGTTCTGAATTGGGAGCCTGAAAATTAAACTGACAAAAGATGGATTAACAAGAGAAAACCAAATTTAGTTACGTACTAATGCATGAGACTTCACAAAAAGTGCAACTTAGGTGTTTAGAGGGGCGCCTAGCTGGCTCAGTCAGAAGAGCATGCGACTCTTGATCTCATGTTGGGAGTAGAGATTAGTTAAATAAATAAATAAACTTTAAAAAAAGGTGTTTAGAATTCTGGCTTTATTACTATCTTAATAAAGATGGGATGGGGAGGGGTGGAGGGGCAGTTCTGGGAGAATGAGTGACTTCTTGGAAGGGAGTTGGGGAAAGGGCATTTATGGAAAAACAAATGACTTTTTGGAAAGATAAATGGACCCACAGAAGAACAGATGGGAGTAGGATAGTTTGGGGACCATGTCTGTTTGGGTGTGGTGCCAACTTCTCTTCTGTCTCAGTCTCAGTCTTCACCAAGAGAAGATTAGAGTTGCTTCCAGGAAGGAGATTTATGGCAATAGAGTTCTTTTGGGAGGCTCTGCTTTAGGCAAATAAGGATTTCATGGACTTCAGTATCTTTAGCTCTGTATAATTTTTATGGCACAGTGGCTTATTCTAGACCCCTTCACTGTCTCCCCACTGACACCCTCTAGGGGCTCTGTTTCTGGAGTGAACTTCTTGAAGTATAAATCTGATCATGTTAGTCTCCCTTTAAAATCCTTAATGATTTCCTAATGGCTTACAAAGTAAAATCCAGACTTCCCGGTATCTCATCCATGAGGTAGCAGAGTCTAGCAGTGGTTGACAAAATATTTTTGACTGTGGTCCACAATAAAAAATGTGTTTATACTGTGAACCAGCACCACATATGTGTAAGTAGACTTGAAAAGTTTCGCTAGCGAAACTTACTCTTATTATGCATAATGTACTTTGGTATTTCCCAGTCTCTTCTTTTTTCTTTGTTGCAGTTTTTGTTTGCTGGGGAGGTAACAGACTTCTCTATCAACTAACCTATTCAAAGATATTTATTGGACTCATGCCACATGCTTTGTAATTTGCCTGTGTATATGTGGGACAGACAATAAACAAGTAAACAGAGAAGAAGACAAATGTATAAAATAGATAATTTTGTATAGTGATAAGTACTATTTTTTTAAGATTTGTTTATTTATTTGAGGGCACCTGGGTGGCTCAGATGGTTGGGCGTCTGCCTTCGGCTCGGGTCATGATCCCGGGGTCCTGGGATCGAGTCCCGCATCGGGCTCTCTGCTCCTTGGGAGCCTGCTTCTCCCTCTGCCTCTCTCTCTCTCTGTCTCTCATGAATAAATAAATAAAATCTTTAAAAAAAAAAAGATTTATTTATTTATTTGAGAGAGAGAATGAGTGGAAGGAGGGGCAGAGAGAGAGAATCTCAAGCTCACTCCCCTCTCAGCGAGGAGCCCAGATATTGTGCTCGATCTCAAGACCCTGAGATCATGACCTAAGCCAAAATCAAGAGTTGGTGGCTTAACCAACTGAGCCACCCAAGCCCCCGCCCCTCAGTGATAAGTACTATTAAGACAGGGTAATCAGGAAGTGATGGGGTCTGATTCAGCTGAGAGGAGGTAAATTGCTGCTGGGTTGAGTGGGAAGAAAGCTAAGGGAAGCCAGGTGGAGGGAGAAGCATGTACAGACCCCAGGGTGAGGAACCGGAAGGTCAGTGTGGTTACAAGATAGGGAACTAGTGGGGAAGATGAACCAGGCACGGGATGAGAGGGTAGCCCATGTAGGGCCTTTGCAGAAAGAAGGTGTTTGGATTTTATTCGAAATGCTGAAGGAAGTCACTGGACAGTGTGCAGCCTTTTCTTGCCTTTAAACTACATTCCTTAAACTCCAGGAAAGCCAGAATCTCTTACTGGCATGACCTTTCCCTCATTCATCTCTTTCATGCCTCCTTTTCTTTAAGACTCAGATATTTCTCCAGGGAGTCCTCTGAGCCCATAACACCTCCGTAACAGTGCACTGTAACTGTCAGTTTTTCTTGTCTGTTTTTTCCTCTAATCACTAAGGAATGAATCTTTCCTTTGTGTCTGCAGCCCCTGGCTCAGCCCAGTCTAACACTTGGCAGAAGATCAGGGAACCTTTATAAAACCGAGCAAACTGCCCTCTGGTAAATTTCACCTCTCTGGGCAACTTCCTCCACACCCGCTGACACTTTTAAAGGGCCCTCCCTGGGATTCCATCTCCAGTCCCAAATCCTGTGTTTCCTTTTTGATCTTCTTTTTAAAAAAAGTATTAGCCCTTATATTGCAGCTCTCCTTCTTCATTCTCTTCCTTTCACCTTTCTCAGGATGTTCTTGAGCGAGCGGTGATGCACAGGGAAAGTTCAGTGGAGAGAGCCAGCTGTCCAGGAGACCAGGAGTTTGGGTGATGCATTTCCTGATGGGCGCTCCCTGCTATCACTCCCAGAGTGGGTGAGAGCCTCTGGGAAACCCCACAGGGTTTCCGAAGCAGAGATACTTAAGGGGAGGTGGGAAAGGATTAGAGGAGAGATTTTTTTTTTAAATACACATGATCTGTATCAGACCCTAGAGGCCCATCATGCTTGAGAGCAATGGCAAATCAATTTTTCCTTTATTTTATTTATTTTCTAAAGTAATCTCTACACCCAGTGTGGGGCTCAAACTCATGACCCCAAGATCAAGAGTCATGCTCTACTGACTGAGCCAGCCAGGGCCCCCAAAGGAAGGATTTTTGTCAGCAGTCCTCTGTGATATAAGAAACCTCTCCTGGTCAACAGCAGTGGTCAACAAAGTGTTTTTGACTGTGGTTCACATAACAAATACATTTATATTGTGAACCAACACCACATTTGTCTAAGTAAATCTAAAAGAGTTTCGTTAGCGGTATGTACTCCTATTATGCATGATGTACTCTGGTATTTCCTAGTCTCTTCTGTTTTCTTTGTTGCAGTTTTTGTTGAATGCCATCTGATTGTTGGCTAAGGTTCTAGGTGAGGACTCCACCACATACTAGCCCTGTGACCTTGGGCATGTTCCTTCCCCCAGATTGCTCAGGTGCAAAACAGACTTGTACCTCCTCATTGCCAGGGGGATGGGGGTGTGGGGGGGGGAGGAGGGGGTAAAAGTTTGCAGAAATGTCTAGCAAGGTATCTGGCATGTGTCCATACCAGCTAAATGTAAAATGCATCTCCATGGGTCTGACGGGTCTCCACAGAGTTGATGGTACCCTTGCCGATCTGGCCCACCATTTCCCAGCAGTTTACCATTGGTGGCCTGTGTTTGAATTTGGCAGGGAGAAGGAAATACTTCCAATGTGTGTACTGGCATGTGCATCTCGCTTCCCAGCCAGTCTGTGTATATAAACTTGCACATACACTACCTCCTCTCTACGCGGTGACCTTCCATCACCTTCCACTCTCCCAGGAGGAGGAGGAAGTCCATCCTCCAAGGCACCAGCATGGATGGCCATGCCGCATAGACACTTGCAGACCCTGATGAAGATAAGTTAAAATCTACACTGATATCCAGTAGTATAAATTGGGAAGAAATAAAAACATGTATAAACACTTAAATATTTCTGAGCTTGTACATAATTTAATGTGGACTTTTGCTTTCTTTGATTGGATTGAGTGTTGCACAGAAGAAACAGAATGCATAGACTTTTGGGTGGGCCAGCCCTCAGTTGGAATGTTACTTGATCTTCCCAAGCCTGAAATTTCTTTACCTGTGAAATAGAGATAATACTATGTATTCCTGAAGGAGTTGAATGGGATGAAGTGTGGAGAGTGCCTCGTACAGTACTTGGCATATGGAAGGTACCTTCATATGTGGTTGCTGAGTTTTCATTGCACCCATATTTTCCTGTTCTACGAAAGGCATGGTGCCTTTGCCTAGCTTTGGGCTCTGCTCTTCTTAGAGAGCCTCCTTCCCCCTCCCCCCTCCGGGCCATCAACCCCATCCAAATCCTGCACTGCTTTGTTTGCATTCATAACCCTTGTAATGCACTAAGTTCCTTCCCACTGCCGTGGGCATTTCTCCCCTACTCTTTGCATTGATCTAACACTAGTTTGTGAGGCAATAATAATAATAGAACAACTATAACTCTTGAGGTTTCCATTTTTGTCCTTGAGACTACATTAAAAAAATTTTTTTTGTCAAGTATTTTTTATTTTTGTTTTTTAATTTGTATTTATTTTTTTTAAAGATTTTTTATTTGTTTATTTGAAAGAGAGAGAGAGAGACACAGCGAGAGAGGGAACACAAGCAGGGGGAGTGGGAGAGGGAGAAGCAGGCTTCCCACTGGGCAGGGAGCCTCACTCGGGGTTCGATCCCAGGACCCCAGGATCATGACCTGAGCCGAAGGCAGACGCTTAACGACTGAGCCACCCAGGTGCCCCTATTTTTATTTTTATTTACTTTAAAATTTTTGTTTAAAGATTTTATTTATTTGACAGAGAGAAAGAGAGGGAGAAAGCACAAGCAGGGGGAGTGGCAGGCAGAGGGAGAGGGAGAAGCAGACTCTCTGCTGAGCAAGGAGCATGACATGGGGCTCAATCCCAGGACCCTGAGATCATGACCTGAGCAGAAGGCAGACACTTAACAGACTGAGACTCCCAGGTGCCCCAAGAATACATTTTTTAAAAGAGCTGTATTGAGGGGGTGCCTGGGTGGCTCAGTCAGTTAAGCCACCAACTCTTGGTTTTGACTCAGGTCATGATCTCAGGGTCCTGGGATCGAGCCCTGTGTTAGGCTCCATGATCAGTGGGGTCTGCTTGAGGACTTCTCTCCCTCTCCCTTTGCCCCTCCCCCCCTTCCGTGCTCTCTGTCTAAATAAATAAATAAATAAATCTTTTAAAATAAGCTGTACTGAGGTACAATTGACGTAAAATTAAGTACACCTATTTGATAAGTTTTGACGTATGTGTACACCTTGGAAACCATCACCGTAACTAAGAACGTGTCCATCACCCCCTAAAAGTTTTCTTATACCCCTTCAAGGTTGCTCCCTCTGACCCCTTCTCACTACCTCTTCCATTTCCCAGGCAACCACTGACCTGCTATTTGTCACTATAGATGAGTTTACAGTTTTTGGAACTTTATGTAAATAGAATCACAGAGTATGTCTTTTTCAACTGGCTTCTTTCACTCAGCATAATCATTTCGATATTCATCCATGTTGTATATGTCAACAGTTTATTTCTTTTTATTGCTGAGATGCACCACAATTTGTTTATCCATTCACCTGCTGATGGACATTTGGGTTGTTAACAGTCTTTGACTACTAAAAATAAAATTGCTACGAGCCTTTGTGTACAAGTATGGACATATACTGTCATTTCTTTTAGGTAGATATATAGCTGTGGAATGGCTGGGATAATATAATACATGTTTAACTTCTTTAGAAACCACAAAACCATTTTCCAAAATGGTTGTACCATTTTACATTTCCACTAGCAGTGCATGAGAGTTTGGTACCTCCACATCCTCAACATTCGTTACTGTCTGTGTTCTTAATTTTAGCCATCTTACTGTGTATGCAGTAGTATCTCATTGTGGTTTTGATTTACATTTCCTTGATGACTGATGATGTGCTGAGCATCCTTTCATGTGTGAATTTACCTTCCATAAGTCTTCTTTGGTGAATTGTCTGTTCAAATCTCTTGCTCCCCCACCTTTCCAAAAATTGAATTTTGTTTTCTTATTAATGAGTTTTTAGAGTTCCTTACGTATTCCAGATACAAATCCTTTATCAGATATATGATTTACAAATATTATTCTTTTAATCTGTGGCTTGCCTTTTTTAAAATTATTTTAAGGGTGTCATTTGAAGAGTAGAAGTTTTTATTTTAATAAAGTCCAATTTATCAATATTGGGGGGAGGGTGTTATATCTAAGGGATCTTTGCCTAACCCAAGGTCATAAATATTTCCTCCTTAGAAGTTGCATAGTTTTAGGCTTAAAATTAGGCCTGTGATCTATTTTGAGTTAATTTTTGTATATGGTGTGAAATGTGGATTGAAATTCTTTTTTTTTTGCATATGGATATCCAGTTGTTCTAGTACCATTTGGTAAAAATGACTATCCTTTCTCCATGGGGTTGGCTCTTCATCTTTGTCAAATCTCAGCTGTCCTTGTATATGTGGGTTTATTTCTGGACTCCTTATTCTATTCCAATGATCTATTTGTCTATCTTTGTGCCTATACCACATTGTCTAGACTGGATTTTAAGTTTCTCCAAGATAGGAATCTTGTTTTGCATATCTTTTTGTCCAGCCAACCTTACCAATCTACTACTTTGAGTACAGTAATCAATATATTTATTGTATTGAAAAAACAGAAACCTTACAACAACCACTTAACAAGAAAATGTGGAGTTGAAATCACAATTTAAAGAGTATTTAATATTTTAAAATATTTATGTGTCCGCTATGACTCCCTATACATTAATCTTTTTTTCAAAACTAATTTTAATTATATATATGTATATATATACATATACATATACATATACATATATATATATATATATAAAATGTGTTTTCTTTTTAAAATTAAAGCCACAGGGGTGCCTGGCTGGCTCAGTCGAAGCAGCATGCGACTCTTGGTCTCAGAGTTATGAGTTCAAGCTCCACTTTGGATATAGAGATTACTAAAAAAAATAAACTTAAAAAAAATTAAAGCCAAAATCCCTTTGATGATTCCCCCAGATCGTTCACCCATACACTCTTTGTTTGCTGTGTATCCTTCTGGACGCTTTTCTAATGTACTTTCACAAGTATTTATTTTCTACTGGTTTGAGATAATTACTCCTAATGTCACTTTAACCTTTATGTCATACTTTCCAGCACTGTATCCCTTTGTACTACATTCTGAGGGGATTTGATGTTCCATTTCACTATTGCCCTCTTTATCTGTCTTTATTCTGCTTTTCAATCCATATATCCAACCCCCACACACAATTATATTTTTATTTCTAAGATCTCTAAGGCCATTTTTTCATGGTTGCTCTTATTCTGAAACTGTCTGTTCTTGTTTTATGGATATCACATTTTCTCTGAATATTTTAATTATACTTAACTTGGAAGTTTACTCTGACTCCTTTATGAACTCTGCTTCTTCAGATGTATATTCAGGTATATGCATATTAGACTTTTGAGGAAATGTCTGGAGGGAAGATGGTACTGCTTCTACCTGTTGAACTCCACACACTGTAGTGAGAGTTAGGGAAGGGCAGAACCCTTGGAGCATGGGAGTGTGGGTGCTCCCTGTTCCTGCTGGGCATCCTGAGCCCCTGGAGCACTGCCTTCTCCCTCATACCCAAACTCCTATAGTCATTGCTCCTACCTGGAAGTGTGTGGTAGGTGGGTGGGTGGCAGTAGCGCTCAGAGTTTATCTGCTGGCTTTTCTCATTATGCTTCTCCAAATAACAACGCTGTTGGTTGTCTTCATGCCCCTCCCTGTTTGGGCTTCCACCAGTTCTACCTTCTGCAGCAGAACCCTACCATTCCTGGTCAAGGGCTGCAGGTTCCCTCTTCAATCTGACCTTCGTGTTTCTAAGATTTTTTTTTTTTTTTTAATTTGCGAGAGAGAGAATGAGAGACAGAGAGCATGAGAGGGAGGAGGGTCAGAGGGAGAAGCAGGCTCCCCGCCGAGCAGGGAGCCCGATGTGGGACTCGATCCCGGGACTCCAGGATCATGACCCGAGCTGAAGGCAGTCGCTCAACCAACTGAGCCACCAAGGTGCCCATGACCTTCGTGTTTCTTAGGGATTTCTCTGAAATCTGTCGACTTTAAGGTTTTTTTGTTTTGTTTTAAGCTCAGATATTTATGTTTATTTGTTCATCTATTTATTTATGGTTTATACCTTTTCTGTTATTTTTAGAGATTGATTTACTGTGGGAGGGGAGGACTGTGACATGTTACCAGTCTGAAAATTTTAAAACTCGAAGCCCTGTTTTCTTTTTTAATTTATGCCCTGCTTTTGCTAAGATGGACTTGTAATGACAGTACTGTGAGTGAGTAGCATATGATGACTGAGGAAGAAGAAGAAAGCTGGTGACTTTTTTGGGTGCTTTCCTTCCGCATTATTGCTTCTATAGTATATCATCAGCAGATCGTTGAATTGGGTTAGGTTGAACTGGAGAAGAATGTGTGGGTAGGGTAGGAGTAAATTGTTGCTTATAGTGGAGTAGCAGTTGTGCACATCTGTACCTGCTTGCTTTTTCTTTATTCAGTTATTGTTTTACCTGAAATTTGTGTGTTTACTGAAACCTACTGCAAATTCAAACATCAAAATATTATGTATAGTAATGAAATTCACTAAGATATTATCAAATATTAATATGTATTTTAGACCATTGTAGAGACTTGGAAAAATTTATTAGTTACAATAAGGGAAAAAAGAATTACTTTCCAGTCACTATTGAATTAGATCAGGACCAGGGACCGAGAAAAATATAAGAGAGGTTGCCAGAAGGCAACAAAAAAGAAATTCATGTAGGGCGCCTGGGTGGCTCAGTTGGTTAAGCGACTGCCTTCGGCTCAGGTCATGATCCTGGAGTCCCTGGATCGAGTCCCGCATCGGGCTCCCTGCTCGGCAGGGAGCCTGCTTCTCCCTCTGATCCTCCCCCCTCTCATGTGCTCTCTCTCTCTCTCTCATTCTCTCTGTCTCAAATAAATAAATAAAATCTTAAAAAAAAAAAAAGAAATTCATGTATATTGGACTTATGTTTTCATTTCTTTGAATATATTCCTAGGAGTGGAATTGGTGGGTCATATAGTGACTCAGTGTTTAACCTTCTGAGAAACTGCCAAACTGTTGAAAGCACATCTTTTTACGTTCTCACCAATAGTGGGTGAGGATTCTAATTACTCCATAGCCTCGTCAACACTTGTTATTGTTTGTCGTTTTGATTATAGCCATCCCAGTGGATGTGAAGTGGCGTCTTATTGTGGTTTTGATTAGTATTTCTTGGATGGCTAATGATGCGGAACATTGTTTCATGTGCTTATTGGCCATTTTTGTATCTTCTTTGGAGAAATGCCTCTTTAGATCCTTTGCCCATTTTTTTTTTTTAAGATTTTATTTATTTATTTGACAGAGAGAGACACAGCGAGAGAGGGAACACAAGCAGGGGGAGTGGGAGAGGGAGAAGCAGGCCTCCTGCAGAGCAGGGAGCCCGATGCGGGGCTCGATCCCAGGACCCTGGGATCATGACCTGAGCCGAAGGCAGACGCTTAACGACTGAGCCACCCAGGCGCCCCCTTTGCCCATTTTTTAAATTAAGTTGTCTTTATTATTGAATTGTAAGAGTTCTTCATATATTTTGGATATTAGTCCCTTATCACATAGGTGATTTGCAGGTGTTTTCTCCCATTCTGTGGGTTGTCTTCACTTTCTTTATAGTGTCCTTTGAAGCACAAATGTTTTAAATTTTGATGAAGTCCAAAATTGTTTGAAGCATAACTCAAATGAACAAGCATCTCTTTAGGGCATAGAGACTCTGATGATCTAGACAAAGAAGACATTGCTTTGGAATGCTAAGACTGGATTTTTTTCCCCTCACACTCTGCTCCAGGAAAGCTCTACTTTTCACACTCCAGATTTGCTGCTTGTGATACGGAGTTGTACAGGTTTTCCTGCCCTCTGGAATGGTGTGACAGGTAGCGAAACAGCATTTTTCAGTGTTCTGCACTTACTAAAAGGCCCCTCGATGAGTGGAATGAGGTAGTTAGCAGTCTCTGTATTTGGAAGAGTGGCATTGTCTGTGAATCATAAATCACATCTGAGGTGGAAGTGAAACTCCTCTCATTAACCGCTGTGAAAGAAACTCACCCTCATTCTTGTTTTGTGGTTTCTCCAGTTCTGGACTTCAGCGATCCCTTCAGCACTGAGGTGAAGCCCAGAATCCTGCTCATGGGCCTGAGGAGAAGTGGCAAGTCATCTATTCAGAAAGTTGTCTTTCATAAAATGTCTCCCAACGAAACACTGTTCTTGGAGAGCACAAACAAGATCTGCCGGGAAGATGTTTCCAATAGCTCCTTTGTTAACTTTCAGATTTGGGACTTTCCAGGACAGATTGACTTTTTTGACCCTACATTTGACTATGAGATGATCTTCCGCGGAACAGGAGCACTGATATTTGTCATCGACTCCCAGGTAAAGTTCAGTCTTGGGGTACTTGGGACTGCAGACCCCTCCTCCCCACAGAGGCCATCCCTCCCCTGTGTTCAAACCAGTTCCTTTGTGTTGGTTTTGGTGTGGTTTTTAGAATCAGGAATAGCCCTTTTTACCAAACAAGCGTTTCTCAGTGGGGCCTCTCAGGGTTGCAAAGGGGAAAAGTCTCCCTCTGTGGAACCCTAACCAATGAGCAGCGAGCAGCGTCAGGGAGTTGTGTAGGTCTCAGCAAATCACAGAAACCTTACAGATGGAGAGGGCCACCATACAGGCCAAGGACAGCAACTACATGTCCCCTGCCCCCGATACTCTTGGCAGACATCTGTAAAACAGTACAGATTTTCTGCAACAAAAATATGTATATAAGTCTGCATTTTAAAATGCTTACTCGGGGAGCCTGGGTGGCTCAGTTGTTAAGCGTCCCAGAGTCCTGGGATCGAGCCCCACATCGGGCTCCCTGCTCTGCGGGAAGCCTGCTTCTCCCTCTCCCACTCCCCCTGCTTGTGTTCCCTGTCTCGCTGTCTCTCTCTCTGTCAAATAAATAAATAAAATCTTAAAAAATAATAATAATAAAAATAAAAAATAAAGAGGAAAATTACATTTATAAAAATGAATAAATAAAATGTTTACTCTTTCCTAGGAAGATAAAATTCTAAGTATGAAGTTTTTCTTTTGAATTAAATTATTTTAATTATTACTAGTACACAATTGATTGACAGCATAACTATTAATATTTTATAGGTAACTACTAAATATAAAAAGTAAAATTTTGATTGATAAGTATATCTTTTAAGATGATGGATATTTTTCCACTTAATTCACGTATCCATGCTTGAATAAGACAGGATTTGGCATCAATTCTATTTTTGATTGTGTCGATGTAAGCGCTAAGAAACCTTGTTCACATAAATAAGTAGATGGATATGGGGTGAGTTTTGTTATAGCATTCGCTCAATTATTTAAACACTTTCCAAGTTATATCCTCTAAATTGCCCAGTTTTCTATCACAAAGGATTGTTTTTAGTAGTTTATCAGTAGACATCCTGATTGGGCCTTCCTTTAACTTTGCTGAAAGCAAAGACGTGGGGACCCCCTGACTGGTAAAGAGCCTTTGTACCCAGGAATCAGTTACTCACTTTATTAGTATACAAACTAGTGGTCTGAATTGTCTCTTTGGTCCTCTGGGCCTTTCTCCTGTGAAGTGGGAGCCAGCAGTTAAAGGGGGGAGGTGGGGAGGGAAGCAGCAGACTGCAGGTGCATCTCAGGCATGCCAGTCTTAGGAAAGAGTACAGGGAATAGAACTGAGACAATGATGCCCTTCAAACTCTCTATGTCCAGGCACTCTTAGAAAGTGTCCTGGAAGCCTAGCTGAGCTTGAAGGCTCTCCCAAGGGCTCTCTTTTACAGCTGTGGGGGATAAATGGCAGTAAGTCCTCCCAGAAATGCACTAAACCAGCTCTAAGTTCAAGGGCATGATATTTCCCTGAAACTGGACCTGCAATTAGACAGATGGGCCAAGCACACCTGCCCCTTCCAGAAGTGCCAATGGAGTTAAGGAGGCAGGGACATGTAAACTGTTAATAATAATGGTTCTGAGCCCGCTCTTGGAAAACCCATTCTCTGAGAAGACTGCTCATGCCTGAGAGCCTCATAAATTCATCCAGGGAACTAGGTGCCTGTTTAATATAATAATGAAATTTTCAACTAAGCCTTTTAGTTCCAAGTGATTGCACTGCGTACTTCTAGTGTAGCTGTGGGAGTGTGGCCATCTGGGAGGAGGGGCTCTTTCTTTCTCTTTTGGTGGTGGTGTGTGTGGGGGGGGCGGGGAGACTTTACATTCTGGTGCCTGATCTGTGAACAGCAGTGCCTCCCCTCTCCCGGGCCCATCTGGAAATGCACGCTTGTAGACACCTGCATCAGGTCCAAGCCCTGCTGTCAGTCGCTGCTTTCCTGGCTCTCCCACTTGTACTGACCTGTTTTCTGGCCCATCTGTGGCCTTGGCAGTAGCCCCTGCCTTCCTGCCTAGGTCTGCTGGCACCATAAATTAGGGAGCTTGAGCAGGACGTAGCAGCCGGGTTGTGGGCGCGCTGCTGCATGGGGGGCGAGCTCTTGTCTATGTCCCACTCAGCTGTCTCTTCGAAGCTCCAAGTTTTTCCCCAAGTCACTCCGCTGCTGTTTCTGTAGTTGTTGAACCAGGTGGCAGTGGTAGTGGTCGTAGCCCGACCCTTGGGTAAGTAGATTCCAGTCAGAGGACTTCTCTTTTCAAGACAGTGGCGTAGTAAGTACTCACTTCAATACCATGTTGTGCTTATGTAGCAACTGGCATTTCTAGAATTCAAATGTCCAACGCAGCTCTATCCTAGGTGTTTGTACTATGGCTATAAGGTGGCTAAAAATAGGTTCGCTTGCCTGTTTTTAAGTTGCAACTGTGATTTGGTTTTAATTTTACCTGAACATGAAAAGTGGCCCTTCAATTTGGGTTGGTAAATGTGTGTTTTCTTTTATTTTGTTTCTTGTGGGTTTTTTTTCCCCCCCTAGCTGTAGGGAATAGAAAGGTATAAGAATGTTTGAGAAATTTGTCTTTTTAAGTTCCACTTTCAAAAAGGGTAGGAAAATATTGTTGAGAGCTATCATTTACTAAAAAGAAGGAATAATGAAATAAGCTGTTTTAGAGTCTGTGTAATATATACTTTTGTATTGGAAGCAGATTGTAAAAACCATGTTTTCAGGAATTTTTATATGATGCAATTACAAGCACTGAAAAGAAAAGCAAACTTCAGGCGATCTTGGCAGGCACTTGCACGTCATTGCCTGTATTTCTAAACAGGGCTCTGTTGGTCTGACGCCTCAAATTTTTATTTTTTCCTTGTGAATTCCTCACAATCACAGGATTGCCAGATAAATATTTCACCAAGGAGAAAATGTGTCCTCCCAGAATGTTGTAAAATGAAAGAGCATGAAACGATCCAGAGTGATTTCCTGTGAGCTAACTGCATGACACTGTCAGCCCCCCAGGCAGAGCCCACAACATGTCCCACACCCCAGGGCCACCCTTGGCCCCCTGAAGCCATGTCTCGGGATCCAAAATGAAGTGTCGGCTTCATCTACATTGGTGATTTTGACCTGCCTGTAATTCCTAGGTCTAGTTTTTTTTTTTTTAAAGATTTTATTTATTTATTTGACAGAGAGCAACACAGCTAGAGAGGGAACACAGCAGGGGGAGTGGGAAAAGGAGAAGCAGGCTTCCCGTGGAGGAGGGAGCCCGATGCGGGGCTCGATCCCAGGACCCTGGGATCATGGCCGGAGCCGAAGGCAGATGCTTAACGACTGAGCCACTCAGGCACCCCCTATATCTAGTTTTGGAATAGGAACTAAGGCGGTGTATTTTTCTTGTATTTTTATTTGTTGTAGGAAATATTAACAGACACAGTGGGGAAAATCAGCCACGTGCCCTCTGTTCGAATAAACCAAGTATTTTCTTCTCTCAAATGTTATTTTTAGTCCTCCTAGATACGTGCCACTTCATCACTTACGTGCCACTTCATCACTTAGTTGGTAATCAGATCATTTTATATGGCTGGCAGGAAGTTACAGTAACAACTTCTGATCTTTTGAGATTGTGATACTCTCTTGACATTGGCTAGTTTTACTCACAGACGTGTCCCCTTAACTCCCCTCTTCAGTTAACGACATAAACCATAACAATTTTTGAGGTATAATTTACATACAATAAAATGCATTCATTGTGAGTTTACAGTTCAGTGAGTTTGACAAATGGGTATAAGTTGTAACGACTCCACAGTCAAAATATAGAATATTTCTACCACCCAAAAAGCTTCCTTTGTTGTCCTTTTGCAGCCTGCCCCTGATTTTCAAGACAATGTAAATGAATTCTGTATGTTGTTTAGGGATACATATATATGTAGTAACATATAAAGAGATGATTGAGAATAAACACTAAACTCAGGAATAGTGGATACCTCTGGAGGGTGGGGGGGTAGAGTGATGGGGTGGGCTGGGAGGTTGGGGAGAGACCCACGGGACTTCAGTGTCTACTGTTTGATTTCTTTTTTTTTTTTTAAGTTTATGTATTTAATCAATCTCTATACCCAATGTGGGGCTCGAACTCACGACCTCAAGATCAAGAGTCACATGCTCAGGGCGCCTGGCTGGCTCACTTGATAGAACATGCAACTCTTGATCTCACTGTTGTGAGTTTGAGCCCCATGTTGGGTGCCCAGGTTACTTAAAAAAAAAAAGAGTTGCATGGTCCTCCAGCTGAGGCAGCCAGGCACCCCTGCTGTTTGATTTCTTAAACAAGGAGATGCATACGCAGATGTTCATCATATTATCATAAAAGTGTCATTTGTAGGAAGGAGAAAAAAACAGTATTGCGTTATTTGGGTCAGTTACTCTAGATCAGATGTCAGCAAACTCTTTCTGTAGAGGGCTAGATGGTAAGTATTTTAAGCTTTGCAGGCTGTCTGTACCATCTCCGAGGAGTTTCCACAGAGGAACACCCCTCAACTCTGCCACTGCACCACAAAAGCAGTCATAGACAATATGTAAATAGATGAGTATGGCTGTGTTCCAATAAAACTTTACTTATAAGCAACACACAGTGGATCCAATTTGGCCCTTGGGCCATGCTTTGCTGACCTCTGCTCTAGACCAGTGCTCTTATCTTTCCTCCTGGCTCCTTCCCCATCCTCCCAGCAACCCATATCACATTTCCATCTCTGTTTATCACTGTTCACCCAGGGACTCAAAAATGTGGGAAGAATAGTATCCCAGGGAAGGTTCTAGGTGGTATGGGGTCATTTTGAATTCATAAAACTGCAACGCTGATCTTAATGACTGTCATCAAGCTACATCATAACTGCCTACAGCTGTGTTTTTCGTGCCTTTCTTTTTCATCTCTTTGTTCATGAAACTTCAGTTTTCCAACTTGAATTCCGTGAAACCAGCTTTTATTTGGGCTTTTGCAAAATATTTTGGAGGATTGTACCCACATGGTTTCCAAATTAGGAGTGTATATGAAAGAAAAAAAAGGTAACTGTGAAGTAAGGTGATGGGTAGATTCATTAACTTGATTGGGAAGATCATTTCATCATGTATGCATATATCAAAACATCATATTGTACACCTTAAATGTACACAGTGTTTATTTGTTGATCATACCTCAATAAAACTGGGGAAAAAAGAGTGTCTGTGGAAGGCAGCGTAGAAGGGTTTGGCCTCCCCTGACAGGAATGTGCCTTTGTTCCCAGGATGACTACATGGAAGCCTTGGCCAGGCTCCACCTCACCGTGACCAGGGCCTACAAAGTGAACACTGACATCAACTTCGAGGTGTTTATTCATAAAGTGGATGGTCTGTCAGATGACCACAAAATTGAAACCCAAAGAGATATTCATCAGAGGGCAAACGATGACCTTGCAGATGCTGGATTAGAAAAAATTCACCTCAGGTGAGAACAGAAACCCTTCCGGAATCACAGTAATCAACGGAAAAAAGCAGGTGTGGAGTCCAAAGTCAGCACGAGCAGTTTGGTGTTCACCTGTTTACCCTATTTGTGCTGTACACATTGGGACAGGATTTGGGCAAAGCAAGCTTTGCATGTGCTAATTCTAGTTCTTGTTTTTGTTTTTTAAACAAATGGTCAAAGCTAATGTTTTCCCCACATTTGAAAAACATAAAACTCAGGAACATAATCCAGGAAGTTAATCAATGCTGAAGTTTATAATTCTTGATAAATATGATAGTATTTATAGTCACAAGTAAAAGAGAATTCTGAAGATAATTCAAATAGAAATACAGAGGAAAACCACTTCTCTGTCAGTTGTTTTTCTTTTTTCTTTTTTTTTTAAAAGATTTTATTTATTTATTTGAGAGAGACAATGAGATAGAGAGAGCATGAGAGGGGATAGGGTCAGAGGGAGAAGCAGACTCCCCGCCGAGCAGGGAGCCCGATGCGGGACTCGATCCCAGGACTCCAGGATCATGACCTGAGCTGAAGGCAGTCGCTTAAACAACTGAGCCACCCAGGCGCCCCCAGTTGTTTTTCTTTTTAAGATTTTATTTTTAAGTAATCTCTACTCCCAACATGGGGCTCGAACTTACAACCCCAAGATCAAGAGTCGCATGTTCCACCGACTAAGCCAGCCAGGTGCCCCTCTATTAGTTTTTTATGGGGAACTGTATGCATCATTCGATTTGCAGATTGGAAGATGAAGATCTTAGATGCTTCAATACCAGTAACATAGCCATTACTAACCTAACAGGAGTGTATAGAGATGACCTGGTGGGGATTCTTCTGCAGAATGTAAGGAAGCTCATATGGGCACATACCACTGTATTTTTAAGCTTTCCAGTCCAGCCAGTCAGCAGATGAGAATGGGCACAATTCTTGCTTTTTGGGAGCTGGGGAAGAATGGCTTGTTAAGACACGTTCATTTTTTGCTGAGGTCATTGTAAGTTCTGAAGGGGGCTAGAATGCGTGCGTAGGGACTATAGGTACACACGGCCGGGCACCAGTGTTGTGACAGCCTAAGCAATCTGTTCCCCAGTCAGAAGGAAAATGTGACGAAATACTGTTTTCTCTTTCAGCTTCTATTTGACAAGCATATATGATCATTCAATATTTGAAGCTTTTAGCAAAGTGGTTCAGAAACTGATTCCACAACTCCCCACCCTGGAGAATTTGCTAAACATCTTTATCTCAGTAAGTAAATAATTTTCTCCCGGTAGAATCATTTGCAGGATTTTAGAATAACATTGCAGGCGTGAAAATAGTCTTATTTCTGTTTGCTCTTACGGCATTGCAAGGTCACTGAAGGGATTACTCTGGAAGATTGCTCCTACATGCTGTTTTATGTTCTCTAACATTTCACTCCCCAAACCATTCCTGTACTGCCCTGGTATAATTAGAGTGTTTATTAAATTGTAGGCAGTCATTCAATGTTGATAGAGCCCTACGAGATACAGGAAGCTTAAGGGTGGTTGTGGCGCTAAGATATATAACCTGTTGAATATTTTCTATCTGTTTAACACTGTGGATGATGTGCTGGCTGAATGAATCCTATAGACCGTCAGGTCTAGGAAAGCTCTGCTGCTGACTCGAGTCAGACTTGTTGGTTGTACTCATATTTACTCTGTCGCTCCATAGTTTGGGTTTGTTTATTTTTAAAATTTTATTTATTTATTTATTTATTTATTTAAAGATTTTATTTATTTGACAGAGAGAGAATACAAGCAGGGGGAGTGGCAGGCAGAGGGAGAGGGAGAAGCAGACTCACTGCTGAGCAGGGTACCTGCTGTGAGGATCCTGGGATCATGACCTGAGCTGAAGGTAGACGCTCAACTAACTGAGCCACCCAGGTGTCCCTAAATTTATTTTATTTTAAAATTTACAGTCAGTAAAATTAGTGTTTTTACTTGCCTTTTCCTAACTGCAGGTACATCTCTAAGAGCCAGGAAACACTGCCCAATTTGTTTACCTACAGTAAATAATTTATGAAAAATAAGAATTTTCCATTTCTTATGCAAATCCATTATAAAGGTTTATGTGAGGTTTAAATTGTAATAAAATAGAACAAAACTTTTAGTAAATTAATTTTTGTTCATTCATATTTTACATTGAGAATGGCATGTAATTTTTTTTATACAGTGATGACATGTTCTAAAATCATTGTCCCTTTAAGATAGCATCTTCTTTTTGTTTCAGAATTCTGGAATTGAAAAGGCATTTCTCTTTGATGTGGTCAGTAAAATTTATATTGCAACTGATAGTACCCCAGTGGATATGCAAACCTATGAGCTCTGCTGTGATATGATCGATGTGGTTATCGACATCTCTTGTATTTATGGGTAAGTAAAATATTCTTAAAGGGTACAAATAAGCCATACTTCAGATTAGAAAATGAAACCTTTCATAACCTTTGTAACATTTGCATTTACTTATTTGATTTTAATACTTTTGTTTTAAATGACTGAGATCTGTAAATAAATATACCACTTAGCATGCAATAACAACCAAAAATAATTGAGTAAATGTCTGACATTTTACTAATAAATGTATTGCATACATTATATCATTTAATTCCCTGCTATTCCATGAGGTGGGAATTATTATCCCCATTTCAGAAATGGGGAAACTGAGGTTCAGAGTGGTTAGATTTCTGACCCCTGCTCACACTGTCAATAAAGGACAGAACTGGAATTTGAACTCAAATCTAACTGATTCCTGGTTCTTCTACTGAAAAATCTGTCATCATATCATAATGTCATACACACTTGGGAGAGACTAATAGGATCCTCGAACTCTAAATACATATCTCATATTAACAACAGTTCTATTACTTTCTTCATTATAGGAAATAACTGCTGGATTTTCTTTAACATACTTTGTCTTTTATGAGCAGCAGAGAATTACAAAACTAAGCAAACAACATTACCTGTTTATTATCATGGTCTTAGAGTCTTGGGAAACAGAACCTCCTGTACACTTCCAATATTATAAAATAAACAAGAAGTGGAAAAAATTGATTGTCGTACCAGACATAGAAACAATTCCACATAATTTTAAATTTCCTGAATGGGTGTCATATAGAGTAAATGGATATGAATTAGTTTGTCTGTCTTATTAAGATCAAGTTGTTGCTGTCGATTTATATTGGATCTTACATGTTTATCCAATCATTGATGGGTAAGGCTCTTATTCATCTTCCCTTTTACTCACCAGCTGTTACCTGCCTCACACAGCCTCCTCCGTCAACTTTGGTGAGGTTCCCGGTCTCCCCATTTCTCTCTTCCTCTGTCTGAAAATCCTTTGCCCCCTCAGTTCAGATTCTTTCTGCTATACACACAAGCACGCAGGGTCCCTTCCATTATGAAATAGGGAAAGTGATACTATTATACTGTAGTGAGGATGACATATCGTTAGGCTTCAGCTGGTAGGCCCTGGATAAATGTTGCTGCCATTATTATTATTATTAATTATTATTATTATTATTATTAAACACTGCCATCTGGCTTCAGAAATAGACCTTGTTTTCCAAGACTATTGCTCTATAGCATTCTATTGTTTTTAAACTCTAAGTGGATTGACCTTGAAATAGTCATGGAAACTGAATGTATCCTGATTACAGTCTAGATTGCTGTGGTAATCAAATACAATAGACACAATTAATCTGGCACCTATTTAATGATAAGCGTAATCATTATTGTGCCATATGGTAATTAGATGTAAGTGGTAAACTGTTCATGTAAATGATGTTAATCAGAGTTCCTCTTACCCAGCTAAAACAAACATGAGGAGGGCGGCAGCAGGAGGAGTCAGATTGTTTTTCCGTGGCGGAATGCAGTGCTCCTGAGAACCCATCAGGTGCAGTAAGAACCAGTCTGGGTCACCAGTTGGCTTGGGCCCTGGAGTTTCCTCGGTGTTTGCTGGAGCCACAAGGAGCCAGCCCAGCTAACTGGCAGTGACGGAGGAAACAGGCTTGCTGCCAGGTCCCAGCTGCTCCGTGGAGACCAGCAGGGCCCGAGGCAGGTGACCCGGCGCCCCGGTCAGTCTGCCCCGGAATCTGCTGAGCGTCTGCTCTGCAAACGCGCGAGCGCACAGGAGCGCGCGCGCGCGCGCACACACACACACACACACACTTTAAAATACATTGCAGCTGCCTGTGTTCTCACTGCTTTGTGAACGCAGACTTGAGGAGTAGCACATAGTTGTTGCAGTAGTAATCCGTCACCAGTGTTTACTTGTAATTTTTTTTGTCTTTCTGGTTTTTCCAATTTGTTTAATGTCTACTTTTTTCTGAATATGAATGCAATCCATGCTCACTGCAAAAAAATATGTAAAAGCATAAAGAATAAAATTAAAATAGCCCATAATATCATCACCTAGAGGCAGTCACTATTACCATTTTATTATGTTTTACTCTTTTTTTTTTTTAAAGATTTCATTTATTTATTTGAGAGAGAGCATGAGTGGGAGGGGAGAGGGACACAGGGAGAAGCAGACTCCCCACTGACCAAGGAGCCGGACTCGGGGCTTGATCCCAGGACGCTGGGATCGTGACCTGAGCTGAAGGCAGATGCTTAACTGACTGAGCCACCCAGTTGCCCCTGATGTGTTTTATTCTTATTTCTCTGTGTAATTTTTAGGATAATGTGATCACTTTGTATATATAATTTTATATATATCCTGCTTTATGCATTTAACATTATCACCTAAGAATTTTCTTGTGTTATTAAGTGCTGTTAGTAAATTTTCTTCATTGGGTAAAAAAATTCAAATGTTTCAGCTTTTTGTTCTCAGAACATTGCTTATTAGCGAGAGAAATTCAGTCTAGAAAAACAGCAGCTAAAAATAGTACAAAGGATGTTAAGAATTCTGATAAAGCATCTTTAACATCTGAGATCCAACACTTCTTAAAGATTTTTCTTTAATGTTTTGGTAGGTCACAGTGAGTTGAATCCTTTTTTAAAAAATTTTCTTCCCTGGGCGCCTGGGTGGCTCAGTCGTTAAGGGCCTGCCTTTGGCTCAGGTCATGATCCCAGGGTCCTGGGTTGGAGTCCCACATCCGCATAAGGTGTCCTGCTCTGCGGGAAGCCTGCTCCTCCCTCTCCCACTCCCCCTGCTCGAGTTCCCTCTCACTGTCTCTCTCTGTCAAATAAATAAAATCTTTAAAAACAAACAAAAAAAAACCACTTCCCCAATTTACTTTTAAGTAGCCATGTATGTGCCAGTTGAAAATATTCTCAAAACTAAGAACTTACATTTCCTTTGAAATACTCTACAATTCAGGCTTTTCATTTAATCTGGTTTGTCACCCTACCTCCTTATGATATCTTTGAGACTAAAAGCATTAACCCTGAAATTAGATTAGTTTGAGGTCCTGGCTCTACCCCCATCATCAGCTTTGACCAAATTATCCTATTTCCCCTAGCCTCAGTTCCTCAATACCCAGCTTAGAGGATTCTTAGGCCAGGCCATAGATAATTCATGATAAAAACTAAGAATGGTGCCTGTCACATTGTAAATGTTGGCTCTTATTCTGCAAAGGGATCAGGCTTAGCACCAGTCGTGTTACTATGTTGTATTAATAAGGTCTAGCACAATTCCAATTAAGTCAAATTTCTGGTCAATTATTCATTAATTTGGGAAGTAAAAATATACACACA
This sequence comes from Mirounga angustirostris, assembly GCF_029215605.1. Lineage (NCBI taxonomy): Eukaryota > Metazoa > Chordata > Mammalia > Carnivora > Phocidae > Mirounga > Mirounga angustirostris. The sequence continues at coordinate 76,492,166 of NW_026991716.1, read as the reverse complement.
CATACCGTTTCAGATAAGGGGAAACGGTGCAGAAAAGTGCTCCTTTGCCTATGAGGAGAGGACATGTACCTCTGATTACATCAGTGTCTTTAGAGGGTCCAGTTTTGATCATTAAAGGGCATCATTCATTATCATCATCATCATCATCATGGTTAACATTCATTGTGCATTTTACATGGTCTGAGGACTATGCTCAGTGCTATATATCTATTATTTCATTGCATTGGGAAACTTTGAGGTAATTACTATTAGTATACAGATAAGGGAATTGAGGCTCAAAGAAGTTACCTTGCTCCAGTTCACAAAATAAGTGAGCTGGCGTTCAAACCCAAGTCATCTGTGTCTGCAGGCCACACCTTTTCTTAAATAGACCAGTGTATTTATTTAGTGTTTAGTTTTGAAAAAATTTCAAACCTACAGAAAATGTGCAAGGATAGTCCAGTGAACTCCTATATGATACCCTTCACTGGGATCCACCCATTTTTACCAATTTGCCAAATTTAACCAATTGGTTAAATTTACCAATTTAACCTCAAATTACCAAATATTTACAATATTTGCTCTCTCTTTTTCTAATACATTTTGTGGTTGGTTTTTGCCAAACCATTTGAGAGTGAATTGCAGACATCATGATTCTTTGATCCTAGCTACTTGAGTGTCTGTCTCTTTAAAAAAAACAGACATTCTCTTACAGGACCACTGTTTACCAAATTAAGCATATTTAGCATGGCTACAATAATGCACTATCTGATATATTGTCCATATTCAGATCTTACCAATGGTCCCAATTCTATCTTTTATCCCTGATCCGGGATCTAGGCCAGTGTTTGGCTGTCATGTCTCCTTAGGCTTCTGTAATTTGGAAGAGTCATTCGGCTCTCCTCAGTCTTCATCAGACCATGCTTTTGACAGCCTGGTTATTCTGTCAGGAAAAAACAAGAAGCCCTTATGGGCTATGGAGGGAAGAATGGCTAACCTCCATCCCTCACCTGTGTTCCTCAGGTGCCTGGAGAGATGCCTCCCTTCCCCAACAGCCACTCATTGTGTCCTTAGGAAGGGACTGTCATACACCATGTACATTCTTGTGATTTTTTGTTTCGAAGACTTTTGCTGAAAGGCCCTGTAATTGTAAACAACTTCTCATTATGATTATCACTCTGTGTAGTAGAGCTGGTCTCTGTCGCTGGGTTACAATTTGTAGTTTCTTCTCAATGGTCACATACATTCTGGTTTCTGTCCCCATGTAGTCTCAAAGAAGATGGAGCAGGAACCCCGTATGACAAGGAATCCACAGCCATTATAAAGCTGAACAATACCACGGTTCTTTATTTAAAAGAGGTGACGAAGTTCCTGGCTCTTGTCTGCTTTGTCAGAGAGGAAAGCTTTGAAAGAAAAGGTAATTTTGTGTGTGTGTGATTTAAATGAAATGTTTCATTTCAGACTGATAACTGCTTCTACTGCTTGTCGAATGTGGGTGATCAGCAGCATGCCTCCTGAAGCTTCCAGGCTTGAGTCACAGGTCACCTTGGCTCCTTACCATGGCTGCCAGGCTTTTGGGATCCAGGAAGCAGCCTGCCCTCTAGTGATGCAGTGCTATGACGAGAGGGGGCACCAGACAGTCCTCCCAGGGGTTCTGGCTTTTCCTGGAGTGAAGCTGGTTGAAGCCTTGTTAACAGGCTGTAACATCTCTTGCCAGGGAGGGCCCAGCAGCCTGCGGTGAGGGCCGAGGCCTCCCTCCTGGTCCACTCCTCTAGAAGGTCTTAGGGACCGTGGGACCACTTGAGATCCCTGTGTAAAGGAGGGGATTTGTACAACATTAAAGCGAAACGTATTTAACTTCTGTTCAGCCTTTATACATTCTTTAGTCCTCAAAACACAGGGATGGCATCATGATTCTGAAAAGGGAAGACATGAATGTACTTAATAAGGTCACTAATAAGTGAAACAAAAACAAAAGATATATAAATAAATGACAAATGTGATATAATATAAATGTATAATATATAAATATAAAATAAATAAGTAAATAAATATAAATAACATAAAACTAAAGCAACTAACCTCAAAGAGATACTCATCTTCCCCCTACTGTTTAAACTGGGAATTTAAACTACTATTTAAAACAGCTTACTGACATGCTAGGGATTTTTGCTAGCAACTAGGGCATGATTTACCAATTTGGGGGGTAAAAAAATTCCCAACAGAGTGCCAATAGTAACATTTACTAAAATAGCCTTTTTTCCTCCCTTATAAGCACACATGTTCATTATAAAAATACTTTGAGAATTTGGGGAAGTATAAATAACAAAATGAAACCACTCAATTTTGCCATCTAGAGCTAAATTCTATGTTACATTTCTGAGATTTTCTTTCTCCCTTCTTTCCTCCCCCCCATCTTGCCTTCTTCCCTTCTCTCATCCCTCCTTTCCTGCCAACAAGAGGGGGCCATATTGTCTATCTGGTTTTACATCTGTTATTTTTACTCATTTATATCATGAAAATGTTCCTAAGTCATTGAGCATGAAAACATAATTTACATTTTTATTGTTTCTTTTTATTACAAAAGCAACAGATTCACTTAGAAAATTTAGAAGTAACATGGGGCGCCTGGGTGGCTCAGTCGTTAAGCGTCTGCCTTCAGCTCGGGTCAAGATCCTGGGGTCCTGGGATCAGGCCCCTCATCGGGCTCCCTGCTTGGCGGGAAGCCTGCTTCTCCCTCTCCCACTCCCCCTGCTTATGTTTCCTCTCTCGCTGTGTCTCTCTCTGTCAAATAAATAAAATCTTTAAAAAAAAAAAAGAAAATTTAGAAGTAACAAATAAGCAAAAAAATAATTATCGACAACTTCTCACTCAGAAATCACTCTCGACATTTTCTTTATAACTTTTCAGACTTTTTCATCTGTAGCTATGTCCCTATCTATATGTGATGGTATGATAAATATTACTACGTAACCATCACTGAATTACAGTGAGGTAATTACAGACATCTTTCTAATTCACTAAGCCTTTTTTTACCACATCATTTTAATGATTATGTTAGTTTCTTTTATTGTTAAAAATTTATATTGTTTCTAGATTTTAATGTTGTAAATAATCTGTAATGACCTTCTTTGCACTGTATATTTGTATACATTTTGGTTATTTCCTCAGGAGAAACTTCAGCAAATGGAATTACTTAGATCCAAGGGCAGGGTAGGCATGTTTTGGTGGCTTCTAATTACCAAAATGTCCAGTGTTATGGGTTTATGTTACTAAGAGAATATAAGTGTGTCCATTTTGCTGTATTCCTATCAATATTCGGTATTAGCACTAAAAAATTATTTATTAAAAACTAGTATCATTTGAATTTACATTTCCTTGCTTCTTGGTGAAGTTGCATATTTTTCCTATATTTACTGACTGTTATCAACCAAATTGCCTTTTGTGTTCTTGGCCTTCAAAACTTGTAATTAAGTGGTGTTAATCTTTTACTCCTTAGTTTCATCTTGCTGAAAGTAGGAACAGGTTATATAATAGGCTCATGGAATTTTGACAGGACCATACCTTGTTTCATTCTCTCAATTATAGCTGATTTTACCCAGACCCGGAACTATAAGTGAGTTTCTCTCGAAGTCCTACCACCAGTGTATGGCAGACAGAGCTAAGATTCCTGGGCTTGTCCCTACATAGAATCAGTTGTGTGTATTGTGTTTTAAACCATTATACATATATTTCCTTGGTTAAAGATATTTCCAGAATTTATATTTGGTGATTAATATTTCATGTTGATTTTGGAAGCTAAGTAAAATAAAATGCAAATAGTACAACTAGAGCCCCCAAACCATCTAGGTTAGTGGCAGGTCCTAAAATTTATGGAACATTAGCATCAACCTGGAGAGCTTGTTTATTTTGAACTGATTTTAGACTGAATAGAAACGTTGCAAAAATAGTACACAGTTTACACATATTCCTCATCCACTTTCCCAAATGTTAACATCTTACATACTATAGTAATGCAAAATTGGGAATCACCATTGGTATAATACTAATTAATAGCATTAATGAATTAATTAGTATACATTAAGAAACCATAGACCTTATTTAGATTTCACCATTTTTCCAAAAATACCCTTTTTGTGTTCCAGGATCCCCAATTGACTTAGTCATTATTCCTCCTAGTCTCCTCCAATCTGTGATAGTTCTTTATCTTCCGTGACCTTGACATTTTTGAAGAGTACTGATCAATTGTTTTGTAGAATGTTCCTCAAATAGGGTTTGTCTGCTGTTTCCACACAGTTGGAACAAGATTATGCACTTTGACAAGAATGTGTCCTTCTTAGTGCATCATATCAAGTGGTTCATGATGTTGATAAGTGTTATTACTACTGGTGATGCTGACCTTGATTTAGTTAAGGTAATGTTTGTCAGGTTTTTCCACTGGAAAGTTCCTGTCTTTCCCTTTGTAGTTAATAAATACTTTCAAACTATGTAATTCCTCTTCCTCCTCACACTTTTGCCCACTGATTTTAACATCCATCTATGGTTGTGGAAATAAATTTAATAATAAATGGAGTTTATTATGTGGATCTTTGTAAGTTACTGCTAAGCCACCTAGGTGGGATCATTTCTGAGGATAGGCAGATTTGGTAGAATTTATTAAACTAGCTAGAAACCTAGGTATTAGTTTTAATGTTATAACTAGGAAATGGCAGACAGGTTTAACCCCATCATGTTAAACTCATGTGCTTTTTAGAGTGATTAGCTCCATTTGCCTGGGATGGAAGGGACTCCAAGGGCAGGAGACCTTCAGAGCTGACCTGGGAATGTTCCAGGCAAATGAGATGAGTTGGTCACCCTGGGGATCAGGTAGTCGTCTTTAAAAAGAACTTAATGCTTATAAATGCATAGAGTAGTTGGTTTTGTTGCTTTACTTTTTCTTCTTTAAAGATTTTTATTTTTAAGTAATCTCTGTACCCAGCATGGGGCTCAAACTTCCAACCCCAAGATCAAGGGTCACATGCTCTACCAATTGAGCCAGCCAGGTGCCCCTGTTTTTCCTGTTTTAATCTCAAGTGTTGTAGAGTCACGTGGCGCTGATAACCGACCCTAGTTGATTAGCTTTTCCTCATGCTGGATCTCCCTCTGAGTTTTCATGAATGATCTCTGTGACTACTTTGGCAGAAAAGAGAGGATCAAAAGCAGATGTGGAGTTTTCAGCCTTGGCTGTACATTATAGGCACCTTGGGAAACGAGGCAGTTAAAAAATACAGACCTCTTGGCCCTCCTCTAAACAATTAGAATAGAATTCCTGGGAGAGGGGCCTAGGGTTTGTTAAAATTTTTTAAGTTCTCTGGATGTTTCTAAGGTGTGGCTAGGGTTGAGAACCACTGAAGCAGAGAAGGATGTGGAACCATCATGTAACCGTTTATGGTGGTGAGGATGTGTTTGTTCTGTTTGTGTCTCTGTTCTTGTAGTTTCAGCTGCCTTCAGTGAAAAGGTTGAAAGAAATAGCGAATACTTGGTATGAATGCTTACTTCCTTTAAAAACCTCAGTTGTGAATTTTTACTATTAAAACTCCAAATGCAATAAGATACTGTTACATTTTATTTTTTTAAAGACTGTATTTATTTATTTGACAGAGAGAGAGAGAGAGCACAAGCAGGGGGAAGCAGCAGGCAGAGGGAGGAGGGGGAAGCAGGCTCCCTGCTGAGCAGGGAGCCCGATGGATGCGGGACTCGATCCCAGGACCCTGGGCCAAAGGCAGATGCTTAACTGACTGAGCCACCCAGGTGCCCCGATACTGTTACATTTTAAATTGCGAAGATTAAAAAGTTAAGATTTGTCAGGAACTATCAACAGAATATTTCTGCAAGTTGAATTCTCACTGAGCCAAAGTTTTTCTAGCTAAGCTTTCTTTCCAAGGCAGTTGGTTGCCTATATAGGCAAAGAATTTTGAGGTTGTTCTCACATCTCCTATCCCAATTCCCACTAAATAAAATCATTTCTTTGCTTCTTGTTTATTTTCTTTTAATTACTTGCTTTATCTGGAAGATGGTCCCAAGAAACAAAAATGAGGAAGTAGGGAAATGAGACAAGGCAGGTAGGAAAGCTACCCACAGTGGTGTCAATGAGCAGCTTTAGGTTCACTCCCGATAAGAGAGCCTCTGAGAAGCTGTGTGGAGCAAACTCAGAATCACCCCAGTTGAATATGGGAGACTGCAACATTTATCCACCTTCCTCCATGCCCCTTTGTTTGAGGGGTGCCCTCAGAACGTTCATTCCCATATCCCTGGTATCTATGTGCAGTCAACTAAGTTCTGTGGTACCAAAGAAAACCTCAGGCAGAAAAGAGATGCTTTTTTTTTCCTTAAGATTTTATTTTTGAGTAATCTCTACACCCAACGTGGGGCTCGAACTCACAACACTGAGATCAGGAGTCACGTGCTCTACTGACTGAGCCAGCCAGGCGCCCCTGGGCTTATTTATTTTTTATTACTTTCCCCCTCATTCCAGTAGTCTTGTCTTGAGGAGATCGCTTAGAGGTTTTATTGCACTGTGGTCACTGTCACTTCAGAAGCAGCAGAGGGCGCCGCTCAGAAGGTTTCCTGCTTCTGGACGCGGAGCTGGTGTTTCCTCCAGGGCACTTGCGGTCATATGACTGCTTTGAAGAATTTCACTCCTTGGCTGGGATCCCAATTCTTTTTTATTTTGGTTGGGGCTTTGGAAGCATCACCTCAGTGGATGGAAATAACTGTTGGGCTGGTTATTTTAATAAATGTAAAGATAGTAAATCGAACCAACTGCCTTATCCTAATTGGTATAAACATAATGTTGCTCTCAACACTTTTACAAATTAGTGTGCTGAAAAATGCATTCAAGACTTGGGATTCATCTTTTATTTCATTCTTGTACCAGTGATTTCAGAAAACACAAAAAGGTTTTCCCTTACTATTTCTGCTTTTATTTTTTATTTTATTTATTTATTTATTTATTTATTTATTTATTTATTTAAAGATTTTATTTATTTATTTGAGGGAGAGAGAATGAGAGAGAGCACATGAGGGGGGGGAGGGTCAGAGGGAGAAGCAGACTCCCCGCCGAGCAGGGAGCCTGATGCGGGACTCAATCCAGGGACTCCAGGATCATGACCTCAGCCGAAGGCAGTCGCTTAACCAACTGAGCCACCCAGGCGCCCCTATTTCTGCTCTTAAAATTTACTTAGAGTTGAAAAACCAAGAATGTCATTGGTTGTTGAACTTCTGAGCTTGCAGTTGACCTGAGGTGACTGCTATCACTATAAAATCAGGGACAGGGACCTTGTCTCCCCAGGGCTTCTGACAGTGGCTTAAATATAATAGGTATTCAGTGAATATTGATCGATTGAATGATGGATACTGAAGCTTTGAGATCGCAGCCACACTTCAAGTCAGGGTCTGCCTCCACTCATAGTCAATTTAATAATCCCTTTTGGGGAAAAATTATAAATATTTCATGGAAGATATATCTTAATTATAAGAACTCTTGAATTCTGATAGGTCAAAAAAAATGTGCACTTCCGTTGGTCCTTCAATGTTGTAGGTCATAGACAACTTTGAAAATGTGGTCTGTACTCTGGAACCTTTCCATAGGAAAACATGTACATTCACAGAACCTCGCCTGCGATGCCTCAAGCCGGCTGCAGAGCTGCTAGGGAAATCTGTGGACCTTCCGTTAAGGCCGCTCTTCTGTCTCTCCCGAGTTGCTTTTCCCAGCCATGGCAGACACGACAAGAGGAGATTCTTTCTTTCTTTCTCTTTCTTTCTTTCTTTCTTTCTTTCTTTCTTTCTTTCTTTCTTTCTTTCTTTCTTTCTTTCTTTCTTTCTTTCCTTCTTTCTTCTTTCTTTCTTTCTTTCTCTCTCTTTTTCTTTCTTTCTCTTTCTTCTTTCTTTCTTTAAGATTTTATTTATTTGACACAGAGAGAGAGAGAGCACACAAGCAGGGGGAGCAGCCGAGGGAGAGAGAGAAGCAGGCTCCCCGCAGAGCAGGGAGCCCGATGCGGGGCTCGATCCCAGGACCTTGGGATCATGACCTGAGCCGAAGGCAGACGCTTAACCGACTGAGCCCCCCAGGCGCCCCAAGAGGAGATTATTTCTGTGCGACATGTCTAAATATTTTGTTTTCTTCCACAGGGCTTATTGACTATAATTTTCATTGCTTCCGGAAAGCCATCCATGAGGTTTTTGAGGTGAGGATGAAAATGGTGAAATCACGAAAGGTTCAGAATCGGCTGCAGAAGAAAAAAGGAGCCACCCCCAATGGGACCCCTAACGTGCTGCTGTAGTGAGGCTTCGGGAGTGTCTTTGCGCATCAGACCTTTCGACGAGGCCGCTGCGCTGTGTTGCACTAAAGGAAGAGGGAAAAAAAAGGAGATTGGGACACATGACGTATTTGTTGTACAAAAAAAAAAAAACAAAACAAAACCCTGCAACCTTCTTGATCTTCTCTTTTTTAAATAAAGTGAGCACTTTGAAGCCAAAACTTGTATTTTAACAATGAAGTAAAATCTACTGTAATTTCGTTACACAGATGTAAACTTTTATGGTCTGTAGTCAGATACTCCTGGGTGAGGACTGCCAGGAACTGTATATATTTTGCTCTTTTTCATGTTTTTTTTCTTTGAACTTTGATAAAACGACTTTTCTAAGCTTTTCTCTGTACTTGGTGTCAAGGACATGCATACTGTAGTGTAGTTCAGATCTCTATGGCAATCAGAAATCAAAAAGCAATGCACTGGCAATGACTTTTTTTTTTTTTTATAAATTTGGGAATCTTTGCTACTAATTATTGAGAAAAATCATTTTTCAGTGAGCTGGAACAGATTGGGGCAGCAAGCTCCAGGAGCAATAAGAACTGTCTCCTGTTTATAACTGGTATAAATGGGAGTTTTGTAGAATAACATTAGCACCAAACTTACCTAAAAATTTCTATAGCTGTGGCAGGACTTCCCTACTCAACAGTTTTTACAAAGCTCTTTACCTCAACACACATCTCTAGAATCATTTTATACAGAGAGGTTATTCCTTTTTGCTGCATTTCTGTTCTTCAGAACCTTCAGGACCAGATTTCCAAAACGGTGCCAATCATGGAGAGAAAGAGGAATGTTGCATTACAGGGTTTCTGGAGGCTGTTCTGTACCTGCCACTCAGGCTGAAGTTACATCAGAGGTCACATGGTTTCCCAAATGTAGGTGATTGGTTACCTACAGATATAAAAATAGATATACAGTTTGTATGTTTGGCCCCTGGGGAGTGGGCTTGTTGTGCAACATTTAAAATGTTTATTTAGGATCATGAGCACGGGGAATGTCTCATGAGGATCTCTACCACAGAGCATGATCCTGGTGAGCACATTTGTCAGCCCTGAGCCTCCTGCTCATCCACGACGGTGTGCCTTGTGGACTCTGCCCGTTCCCACCTTAGGGTTGAACTAGAGCTCAGGGGCCAGCAGCAAATCCCTAACCATCAACGGGAAGAGGACGGCCAGGGTGGGGCGTTACAGTCAGCTCTGTGTTTCCAAGAAATTCTTCCACTTTGGTTTACTTCAGACTTTCAGGACGTTAAGGGACCCCCTAAATCTCCCATCACCCCAAACCATTCCTGGTAGATAGTTCTATGTCCATTAGGTAATTCTGTGTCCGTCCCAAGGGTCAGTGCCCGAAAGCCTACTTGTGGGTATTAGAAAATAATTTTATGGATTTATGTATCTTTAAGCAAAGACTCATAAGGAAATCAAAGCTGGTCCTAGCAAAATGTACCAAGTTCCTAAAGCGACTTGCCCTTGAAACTATCCCACTTCTATCCGTGGCTTCCTTCCATCCTCTCTCCTTCCCTCCCCAAGTCCTATTTCTTTGAGGCTGCTAATTGCAATGCAAGATGGTAGCTGATTGAGGTGTAAGGTTTGAGTCTTCCCAAGGGTCTGTGCATTTTGGAAAGAAATTTCTAAAAATCATTAAGGCGCCCAACTCCCTTCCTCATGATTCCTGCTCAGAAACCTGGGTAGGTAGGAACCCAGGGTTCCAAAGGAGACTTTTCCTTAATTTCTAGGCCTGTATCCTGTTGCATCTTTGGATCTTTGCCAACAGGTTTGGTACAGATGGGTTATTCTTATAAATTTAATGTTCTAATATTTTTTACACAATGTTTCTTTTTGATTAACAAATAAAGAATCACTTTTCTAATGTGACTTTATCCTCAAGGTAGAGACACTTACCTATCTGGTTAATCACACATTACTAAGGTATATTATATATTATTGTAACCAGGAGGAGTTTCCATTTTTAAGCTGGGTATATGATGGGTTTTTGTTAAAATGTGCCTTAAAAGTCTATTACTTCAGGAGCAAATGATTTTTTTTGGGAAAAGCAAAAATCATCTTATGGCATAGGACTTGAGTTCATGGTAGTAAGTGCACTCTTTGATCACACACTAATACATTAAGATTACTGCCTCAAACCTGTAGCATGGCAATGACCTCTTAGTTAAAGACAGATGTAGGAGTTATGTCTAAATGTTCGATTTTTTTAAGTCTGTGCTATTGGAATTACAGAATCTCTTCTATTCCTTTTGCATTTTATTTTCGATATGGAACTTAGCTTACTGCGATGTGTATGGCCATGTTTAGGTCTCAAATCTAATGCTATAAATACAAAGCCCAAATACATGACTACAGTGACTTCTCTGGAACATGTTTGCTCATTTTCAAAGGTTGAGAACTTGACCTACAGGTTTCTGGGCAATTAGAACTTCTATGTGGAGGTAAGACTGTGAATTACCATCTTTGGTTATTTTTAGTGATATAAATGAGTGTGTATGACCAGGGTAGAGTGTTTTTGAAGGAATATAAATTAAAAAAAAAAACCAAAAACAACTGGTTGGCATTCACGGACAGTGTTGTTTTGTGAGCATAATATATTTTGGACCCTTAAATATAAAGTGACTAGAAACACAGCAATATTGTTATATACGGGTTATATGCTAACTCTGTTTGAGACATACTCCAGAAAAATGGCTGAACTGTCTTGATTATTAAAGTATGGTATGCATTTAACTTCTATAGACTGGTTGTAATTTGTAATCAAGCATAGTATTATGTTTTACTTTAAGCAGTACATAATTTGTAATTATTGCTAAACCATTTCTTTCAAGAATGTTAACTGCCAATTTAAAAGCACGTGTCAAGCTCATTATTTGGTAAGGCTCTCGTTTTATTTCAAGCATATTCATAACTAAGCATTCTGGGAACAGAAAATTCTCTTTGGTGAAGCGTAAGTATGGCCCGTCCTGTTTGTGAGGTTGTTGACCATACATGAATATCATTGCTTTACTTGGCCCTGTTGGGTCCCTTTAGTAAAATGTTTGTCCTGATTAACCAGCTTTCATTTTATGGAAATGAGGATAAATCACTCTATTTGCACTTTTATTTTTATTATATTTTTCAACCCCCTTATCTCTCCACATTTTTGATGGGAACATGGCTGTTTGGAATATAGAACTGTTTTTTGTTTTTGTTTTTGTTTTTTCAGTAAACTTCAGACACTAATTCTTGCTGCTCTGGTCCTAATCCCTAGCCATCTGGAAATTCTTTTCCAAACTGTCTACCTTATCGATTCTGACTTGCTTCGTAGGATTCCACTCTGTAATGACTTTTACAGATCCTTAGTTCCCAGAGAAGACTAGCTTTAGATGTTATATTTTATATACAAAATTCTTTTTTTTTAAAGATTTTATTTATTTATTTGACAGAGAAAGACACAGCAAGAGAAGGAGCACAAGCAAGGGGAGTGGGAGAGGGAGAAGCAGGCTTCCCGCTGAGCAGGGAGCCTGATGCGGGGCTCGATCCCAGGACCCTGGGATCATCACCTGAGCTGAAGGCAGACGCTTAACGACTGAGCCACCCAGGCGCCCTATATACAAAATTCTGTTTCTGAATGGAAAGCCTGATCAAAAATAAGATTTTTCTAAGATTTTTAATCGGTAGTAATGTTGAGTTTAGGAGAAAGAAAATGTTGTCTTTGACAGAAGTACTTACCGATAATATATAATGATTGAGTGCACACAATATTTCAGGCTCTTCAGTGCTTTTATGGAAGTTATCTTCATAAAACCAAGTGGGTACTATCATCACTCCTATTTTACAGATCAGGCAACTGAGGGCAGAGAGTTGACATAACTTAGTCAAGATCACATAACTAGTAAGACACAAGGCTGGGAGTCTGGCTGGAGAGTCCACCCCCTCGATACTGTTCTGGGGCGCCTGGGTGGCTCAGTTGGTTGGGCAGCTGCCTTTGGCTCAGGTCACGATCTCTGGGTCCTGGGATTGAGCCCCACATTGGGGTTCCTGCTCAGCAGGGAGTCTGTTTCTCTCACTTTCTCTCCCTTTTCCCCTCCCCACTGCTTGCTCTCTCTCTCTCAATCTCTCTCTCTCTAATAAATAAATAAATAATATTTTTTTAAAAAAAATACTGTTCTAAGCAGCTGTACCACATGCCCTCCCTTCACAAATATGAAGATGGGGACTTGAAGTTTAGGATTTACTGCTGCATGGGGTTATGAAAGGTAAAATGCTGGAAATTTAAAAAGAAATACCTTTTCTCACAGGAGAACCAATAAGAGCAGCCTTCTAAATGTACTTCACTCAAGATTATGCCTTCTTCTACCTAATCCAATGCAGAAAATAATTTTAACAGAGAGTGTTTAAATATCAGAAGAGAATTTAAATACCTTTTCCAGACATTCGGTTTTCTAAGAAGCAAAAGTATATCAAATTCTGAGAAAATCAAGAGAGAATAAGCCTTTGATCTTAGCTGGATTCAACCTTTACTTCAATATGTTCAACCATATTTATAGAAAACAAAACACCGATCTGTATTAAAATTCAAAAAGATACATTTCAATCCTAACCTTTTCTTGACCTGCAGACCTACCTTTAAAAGTATACTTTTGCTGGAATCTTCTGTAAGAGGACCCTTTGATGGAACATGCCCCAAACTGAACTCACGTCCTTCTTGCTAAATCTTCTCCTTCTGTGTGTGAAGATGCTCCCTGCAGTTCCTGTCAGAAACATGGGCCTCCTTGACTCTCTTTTCCTGCTCGCTCCATCCAATCAACCACCCAGTTCTTTCAGCTCAGCCTTATAAACATCTATTCAATCTATTCTCTCCATCTCTTTTGCCACTATCCTGGTTTAGGTCACCATCTCCTCTTATGTGGATCTCAATAGCCTCTTTTTTTTTTTTTTTTTTAAGATTTTATTTATTTATTTGACACAGAGAGAGACAGTGAGAGAGGGAACACAGGAGGGGGAGTGAGAGAGGGAGAAGCAGGCTTCCCCGCGGAGCAGGGAGCCCAATGCAGGGTTCGATCTCAGGACCTCGGGATCATGATCTGAGCCGAAGGCAGACACTTAACGACTGAGCTACCCAGGCGTCCCTCTCAATAGCCTCTTAACTGACATCTCTCCCCCACATCCGTCCATCCATTCACTCCATTCTCCACACAAGACCCAGAGTGACCTTTCTAAACCACCACCATTCTGACCATATCAGTTTCTTGCTTACTATCCGTCATAGCTCTCCATTATAGATATCAGTCAAACTCCTCAGTAAAGTTTGCAAGAACCTGCCTCCCTGGTTCTTACCTTCTGCGCCCTCAACAGAGGTGAGCCAGCATGCCTGTATAATGCGTGATAAGTAAGAGGAACCATGAGTCTTGACTCCCTTCTTTGTCAGTCATTTTCTGAGGGAAATGATAATTTTTTTCATTCATCAGTGACTGATAGGACACCTATCATATGCCAGACATTGTGCTTAATAAAATAGCTAAAAGGCAGATTTTAGAGATGCAAGGATTTTAGTAATAGAAAATAAAGCACTTTACAGAACTGGAGGAGTTAACCCTTTATGGAATCCATTTTAAACTCTTTGTTGTTGTTGTTGTGAGCCACAGTAAGTACAATTCACGCTGCAAACTATCACATACACCTATAAATATTACTTTTTTTAAGAGTTTATTATTTTTATTTTTATTATTATTTTTAAAGATTTTATTTTTAAGTAACCTCTACATCCAACGTGGGGTATGACCTCACAACCCTGAGATCAAGAGTCACACGGTCCACCAACTGAGCCAGCCAGGTGCCCCTTATAAATATTACTTTTATTTTTTATTTTCATTTTTATTTATTTTAAGTGAGCTCTATGCCCAATTTGGGGCTTGAACTCATGACCCTGCAACCAAGAATCACATGTTCCACTGACTGAGCGAGGCAGGTGCCCCATAAATATTACTTAAAAAAAAAAAAACTCACAAAGTAGTATCCTTCCCACATGCAATGCATTCTAGTATTTTTTTTCTTTATTTCCTTTTTAAAAAAGATTTCACAATCCACTAATGAATGGGTCATGACCTGCAATTTGTGAGGCATTGCTGGAGTAAATGAATCCATTGGCCAGATCAGAGATACATAGATTTTCTTTTTAGCCTAAAATATTTTCCTTCCCTCTCTGTTAATTTTTATTTATTTATTTATTTATTTATTTATTTATTTATTTATTTATTTATTTATTTCTACTAGTTTTTCTTTTTTAAAGATTTATTTATTTATTTTAGAGAGAGAGAGTGAGCATGTGAACACATGCATGGGGGAGGTGGGACAGAGGGAGAGCGAGGTAGAGAATCTCAAGCAGACTCCCCACTGAGCACAGAGCCCTATGTGGGACTCAACTCCATGACCCTGAGATCATGACCTGAGCCAAAATCAAGAGTCAGGTGCCTAACCGACTGAGCCACCCAGGCACCCCTCCCTGTCTGTTCATTTTTTTAAACAAAATTTTTGAAAGGTTTTATTTATTTATTTGACAGAGAGAAACACAGCTAGAGAGGGAACACAAGCAGGGGGAGTGGGAGAGGGAGAAGCAGGCTTCCCGCAGAGCAGGGATCCTGATGCAGGGCTCGATCCCAGGACCCCGGGATCATGACCTGAGCCAAAGGCAGACACTTAACGACTAAGCCACCCAGGCACCCCTCTTCATTTTTTTTTTAAGATTTATTTATTTATTTGAGAAAGAGATTGTGAGAGAGAGAAAATGTATGGGGAGGGGCAGAGGGAGAGAATCTCAAGCAGACTGCCTGATGTGGGGCTACCTGAGATCATGACCTGAGCCAAAATCATAAGCAGGTGGCTCAACTGACGGAACCACCAAGGTGCCTCTCCCTCTCTGTTAATTTTACAATCTTAACAAACATAGGGGAAATTCTGAGAAGGTTCTTGAATTTTTCTCTCACTTGATCAGGGCTTTCCGCTGTGTTTACCAGAGTCGTTTTAATTTTCATTGCCATCTCTTGGATGTTTTTGTACAGTGGGTTGTGGGGGATCCATCCTGGCAGGATCATCTTTTACTATAGACTCTATCATTGACTATAATAAATAATTAACTTTATTTTTTTAAGTTTTTATTTATTTATTTATTTAGAGAGCACGCACATATGTGGGTGGGAAGGGCAGAGGGGGAGGGAGAGAGAGAATTTCAAGCAGACTTTGCTCTGAGCACAGAGCCCGACACTTAACCGACTGAGCCACTCAGGCACCCCAGTAATTAACTTTACTGGGAGTTTAGGGACTCATGAGTTTAGATCTAACTTCTATGGGTCCTTTGTTAATTCAGACAACATTAGTCTTATCCAGTATCAAGAATCTACAAGTTTTGCCCTTTTGTGTTATTTTGACACTCCCAAGAAGCAGGTGTACAAGGCCCTTCCCCATGAAAGGGAGTTGATCTAGCTGCTACACTCAGTGTGGAGGAGAGCATTAACCAGCTGCCTGAGGTCTTGACCACCCTGCTTCCTCAATCTGTACTAATAAGGTGCTGGGGCAAGGAGGATCTTTCTGATATCCCAAAACTGCATAAAAAAACTAAGGTGTGGGGCGCCTGGGTGGCGCAGTCAGTTAAGCGCCTGCTTTTGGCTCAGGTCATGATCTCAGGGTCCTGGGATAGAGCCCCATGTCGGGCTCCCTGCTCAGCCATCTCTACCTCTGCCCTTCCCCCCTGCTCCTGCTCTCTCTCTCTCAAATAAATAAAATCTTAAAAAACAAACAAACAAACAGCTAAGACCCTTTCCCTGAATGCCCAACTACAGTAGAGCAATTAAGACCTATTTCTTCCATGCTAATGCAGGCCACCCCAAGATGGGCCAGTCTGGTGTGAAGATTGAGCCGAAGGCAATCAAGACCCTGTAGGCTCAAGAGGAACTTCTGCCCCTCCCTTACCCACACAGAAGAATCTAAATTGGGGGTATTTCCCAGAATAAGGATTATTAGCAGAGATAAGGTTTATCTGAGTGACCTATCTGTATGGTAGGGCAAACATCTAATTACCAAATATGTGCTTTATTTCTTATCGCCCTGTGCAGTGCATTCCTTTCCTCTGAAGTCCCAGATCCCCACCCCCTTCTCCTTAGTTCAGAATGGCATATAGACGTCAATTTTGCCTGTCTTTGGAGTTTCCATGTCTGTATGGATTCCCCGCACGTATGCTATTAAATTTGATTTTCTCCTGTTTATCTGTCTCATGTCAATTTGATTTAGTTCAGCCAGAAGGACCTTGAGGGGGACAGGAGTTCTTGCTCCCGACACTTAACCTTACCATCTCTGTGGACAATTCCACTCCTGCAAGCTGATTCTGGTTGCTTCCACCTTCCATTATTGCCTAAGTCCTTGTGTGGCTACTGGCCAATTGTTGCTTGCTTCTGGCCATGCTGAGAGCTCAGGGCTGTAATACCCCACCTTCATCAACTAGTCAGTAAGCAGGAACAAACTCCAGACTTCTCCCAGACCTCTGCAAGCAACTTTGGTCACCCTGCTTTCACCTCCCCTCCATGGGAAGCAGACAACAGTGGGGCTGACTGGGAGGGACCAGTCCTGTTTGCCTTTCCATCTCAGTGGGAGAGGAGAGAATTCAGGTTAATAAGGTGCAAGAAAAGGCACCACCACATTCATGTCCTACCATTTCATTTAATGCTACAGTCCAGTGCTTTCCAAAGTTACCTGATCTTAAGAATCATCTAGGGTGTTTAAAAGTGTAAATTCCCATCTCTACCCCAGTCTTCTTGAATCAGAATTTCTGAGGAGAGGTCTGGGAATCTGTATTTTATATAAATACCCTTATATATAAGTATAAGGCAAATCTTATAAATTGGGACACATTGTTTGGCATTATAGCTGATAAAACGGATGGGGAGGGGAGATGATGGAAGACTGGGTTAGAATTACATAGGGCTTTCTTCACTCTTCCACTCCTCCATAAACACGCACGCACATATACGCACACACATGCAAATGCGTGCACACGTGCACTTGCCCACATATGCACATACATACGTGCTTCAAGTGTTAGGGTCCTTTTTCCAACTGGATTATGTAGCTTTTAAAATCTACATTATTTAATCTACAATTTGAATGTGAACTTTCATAGGTGTAAATTAAATAATTAAAAAGTCTATTTAAACCATTTGTTACTTTAGATGTTTAAATATTTGTTCATGTTAAAATCACAAATTACACAAAATGGCATTGATTAAAAAAATTATTTCTTCACTCAAGTCATTTTATTTAAGTATTCACAGGCATCTTCTACAGCAGGGTCTTCATCATCATGGGAATATTTTGACTCATCTGACAGTTCCCTCTTAGGTATTTTAAGAAAGAACATGTCTTAAATTGAAGAGGATGCTGTAGGTGGAAATTTTGAGTCTCAAAAAACTACTTGTTTAACATTAGGGCAGGTGTATGTTTTTCTCCTCTATGTTCACTCAACAAATACGTACTTCTTCTCTTTTCGGTGAATTTTTAAAAAGCCTACTAATAAGTATCTCCCAGGCTTGTCCTCCAAGGTCATACCCTCAGGAATGTCTTTGAATTCTCCCCCTAATTTTTAAGATGGCCCTTATTAGAAAGCTGCCTTTGCTCAAAGCCCTTTCAAGACATATTGTCTTCCAGAACAATTTTGTCCTTCTTGAACAAAGTAAAGACAAAAATATAAGGCAACTCTCTTTTCTGAAAAATGGCACTTGGGAAAACTTTTGCTTTCTATTCTGGCACATATGGCACATATTTCCATTTGAGAATATCCGCACCTAAACCCAACTTCAACTTCCAGGGAAGTCACACTGGCCCAGCTGTCTTCTCACAAGACTCGTACCTTTTGGTTATTTTGCGCCAAAAGGATAAAAAACTACAGGGAACTCCAGGACTGCTTTTTAGAAGTTGATGACTTGGATGTCATTCAAAGTTTGTAAACTGGATTTTAATGGGAAGCAGCCTAGTGTTGTTTGTTCTAAATATGTTAATAGTATTACTGAAATGCCTTGAGGCTACGGGATTTCTGTATTTGTGTGTGCACTGAGCATTGTCTGTAGACTAAAGAAGTTTTCACATCTTTCTGAACTATGATTTTTTTGGACGACTGTGGATGCTATAATGATGAAGAAAATACAAATTTCTTTAAAAGTATTGAACTCAAGGGGCGCCTGGGCAGCTCAGTGGTTGGGCATCTGCCTTCGGCTCGGGCCATGATCCCAGGGTCTTGGGATCGAGCCCCGCGTTGGGCTCCCTGCTCAGCGGGAAGCCTGCTTCTCCCTCTCCCACTCCCCCTGCTTGTGTTCTCTCTCTCGCTGTGTCTCTCTCTGTCAAATAAATAAATAAAATCTTAACAAAAAAAAAAGTATTAAACTCAAAGTAACTTTTTGCCATTTTGCCTTTTCCCAATGAATAGAAACTGAAACTTCTCTCAAGGTAGAGAGCAAAGTTCTAAGCTATTCAGGCTAGTTTGTAAACGACCAAGTTTCTTCGATCAGCAAGGGGCTAAAAAGGCTCAGAGAATGACACTTGTCATGGCAGGATAGGGGGCCACAAGAAAAAAAGGCATAGTGGGCGCTTGGGTGGCTCAGTCGGTTAAGCGTCTGCCTTCGGCTCAGGTCTTGATCCCAGGGTCCTGGGATCCAGCCCCACATTGAGCTTTCTGCTCAGTGGGAGTCTGCTTCTCCCTCTTACTCTCCCTTCCTCCCTCTCTCTCTCTCTCTCTCTCAAATAAATAAAATCTTTAAAAAAAAGAAGAAAGGCGCAGAGAGGCAGAGGGACAGTGCCCGGAAGAACAATTAGGAAAGGACCCAGGAGGAGGAGGGGAGGGAGGGAGAAGACACAGCTGCTGGCACATCGCTGAGGTACTTGTTCTTTCACCCGTGAACAACTAGTTTTATCTTAGTGGCAGGTGTTTCCTTAGAGCTAAGATTAGAAAATGAAATCTCTCTCTCTCTCTCTTTTTTTAAGATTTTATTTATTTATTTGACAGAGAGAGACAGCAAGAGAGGGAACACAAGCAGGGGGAGTGGGAGAGGGAGAAGCAGGCTTCCTGATGAGCAGGGAGCCCGATGCGGGGCTCAATCCCAGAACCCTGGAATCATGACCTGAGCTGAAGGCAGACGCTTAACGACTGAGCCATCCAGGTGCCCCTGAAAATGAAATATCTCTTGTCAAACTCATCAGTCCATCAGAACTAAGGAGTAAGGAATATGAGTATTGCAATTTTTGTTTTTTAATTTTAAAAGCACCTTTATTATGAGGGGTGTCTGGCTGGCTCAGTCAGAAGAGCATGTGACTCTTGACCTTAGGGTCATGAGTTCGAGCCCCATGTTGGGTAGAGATTACTTAAATAAATAATTTTTTAAAAAGGCACTTTATTATGAAAAACAACAACAAAAATAAATACAATCCATGCAAATAAACCAAAAACACAATACGAAGCAGGTTTCTTTTTCATTTCCTTTTTTTTTTTTTAAGATTTCATTTATTTATATTGGAGAGAGAAAGAGTGCACGAGCGGAGGGAGGGGCAGAGGAAGGGACAGAGGGAGAGGGAGAGAAAATCTCAAGCAGACTCCCCGCTGCGTATGGAGCCCCAGGACCCTGAGATCATGACCTGAGCTGAAATCAAGAGTCTCAGACATTAACTGACCGAGCCACCTGGGTGCCCTTCTTTTTCCTCATTTCTAATATTGAGAGCTGTAATTTTGGGAAAGGTGTCAGATAATTCAAAACTATGACAGCAAATTGGATCTCCGAAAGAAGATGTATTTTTAAGAAAGCCACAGTAAAAATGATTTTAATAATGTTGCAAACAACTATTTACTAGTGTATTTAGAAAATGCTTCTTTTCTTATTAATGGGAAAAACCTTTCAAAATGAGGTACTCCTACTGGTGCAGTATAAGTCATCTGACGGAAGGGCCTACTAGAAGGAGCAGGTAAGATGTGTCTTGAACAAATCAGAAACTGAGAAGGATAAAATGAAGAGGTCATTTCGCTCCGGGACCTCTCAGCCTGCCACCTGATGGTAGGTAAATACTGGCCCTACAGTGTAGTAAGGCTGGGTACAGAAACAAATTCCTTCCTGTCTGACATTTTTGTTCAGGTGAGCAGAGCTTAAACTTGTGTCCCTGGTAATGGCCAACATCCCCTTACATTAATACCAGCTACATCCCCATGGGATAATTAGTCCCATTTTTCTTATTAACTACTCTAATGGGGAAATCCTGGGGGTGAAACCATAGGAAAACTGTGGTAGGTAGGTCTTTTTTTTTTTTTAAGATTTTATTTATTTATTTGAGAGAGAGAAAGAGCAGGAGCAAGGGGAAAGGGCAGAGGAAGAGGGAGAAGCAGACTCCCTGCTGAGCAGGGAGCCCGATGCGGGGCTCGATCCCAGAACCCTGGGATCATGACCTGAGCCAAAGGCAGATGCTTAACCGACTGAGCTGCCCAGGCACCCCAGGTGGGTCTTTTTAAATTTTTTTATTTTTAAAGATTTCATTGATTTATTTGAGAGAGAGTGAGAGCACGAGAGTGCACACACATGAGCGGGGGAGGGGGGGCAGAGGGAGAGGCAGACTCCCTGCTGAGCAGGGAGCCCCATGAGGGACTTGATCCCAGGGCCCCGGGATCATGACCTGAGCTGAAGGCAGATGCTCAACTGATTGAGCCACAAAAACACCCTGGTGGGTCTTTTTTTAATGAAAAATTTTAAAAAAGTCTATTATAAAATATTAAAGTAATGAATAAGATGCTTAAAATAAATTCCATATATGGCTTTCTGAAGTGTTTTTCATTTTTATACTCTAGGAAGGAATTAATGTAAAATTAGTCAATTTATACTATCAGTGTAAGTGATAATAGCACTGCTACTTGCAAAACAAGTAATCCAGTTAGCTGATGGCAGATATTTTTAGTATAAAAAGACATATACAATGGAAGCTCAACTCTGTTAAAGTACCTATACTTTATAAATAAAGGCTCAAGGTAAATACACTAAAATGTTGATCATGGCCATTTCTGAGCAGTAGGATTATGGGAGATTTGCATTTTATTCATATTCTAAATACTGAAAAACAATCACGTATTACTTTTATGATCAAGAAGAAAAATCATTTTAAAAAAATAAGAAAAGTTTGGGGCACCTGAGTGGCTCAATCAATCTTGAATTCGGCTCAGGTCATGATCTCAGGGTCCTGAGATCAGGTTCCTGATGGGTGTGGAAGCTGCTTAAGATTCTCTTTCTCCCTCTCTCTCTGCATCCCCCCCCCCCACTTGTGTGTGCGCTCTCTCCCTCTCTCAAATAAAAAAATACATATATAAGAAAAGTTTTAAATGCTGAAAATAAGTATCTTGAAGTGTGTGGTCCAAGAATGACACTGAGGTTCAAAGAAGCATATCCATTTTCAAATGGTGGGGAAAAGGCCTTGCATGACACAAAATAGCCTGATTCCTTTTTTAGTGTAGCAAAAACAATCCAGGTTTCAGAGTCAAAAGACCTGGCCTTGAATCAAGGTTCTTCCACTTTCTAGATAAGCAGCCTTGGATAAGACAATGAAACTTTAAGATTTCAAAGTATTCAAATCAAATCAAGAAATAAATAAAAATCTGGAAAAATTTGTTTTCATCAATATGATAAAACAATAATGTCAGAAGTATAAGAACTCGTAGTGGAAAAAATGGAGAATTAAGGTAAATTGCTTTGGGGTGCCTGGCTGGCTTAACTGGTGGAGCATGAGACTCTTGATCTCAGGGTCATGAGCTCAAGCCCCACGTTAGGTGTACAGATTAAAAAAAGTTTTGGTTTTTTTTTTAAGATGTTATTTATTTATTTATTTTAGAGAGAAAGAGACAGAGAGAGCACGAGCTGGGAAGGGGCAGAGGGAGAGGGAGAGAATCCCAAGCTGACTCTGAGCTGCGTGCAGAGCTGGGCTCAATCTCATGACCTGAGGATCATGACATGATCTGAGATCAAGAGTCGGATGCTTAACCAACTGAGTCACCCAGGCAAAACCCCCCCCCAAAAAAAATCTTAAAAAAAAAAATCTTAAAAAAATTTTAAGTAAATTGCTCATTTCTCTGAGACCTCCACTGTCCTTACTAGGAAAATGGATCTAAATAACCCGTGCTGCTGTCAGTATTGTAGTGAAGAATAAATGAGCTGATATAGGTCCAGTGCCCAATACTGGGCCCCATACACAGTAGATGCTCAAAAAGTATAGTCCTGGCCTTGCTCCCTGGATGCAAATGAAGATGGGTGGGGGATCTGCACTTCAAAGGGCTTCTCTTCTATGAAGGAAAACAGGAACTATATAGGTCAATGATTATGGGTTTGCTTGTTTGTTTTTAAGTAGGCATGGAGACCAAGTGGGGCTTGAACTCACAACCCTGAGATCAAGACCTGATCTGAGATCAAGAGTTGGATGCTTAACTGACTAAGTCACCCAGGTGACTGACTGTGGTTCTAAATACATACTCTTTTATCTATAAATGTCTCTCCTGAGAGAAATCTTTCAATTGGCTTGTTAGAGGTCTTTGCTCTTGCAACAAGTTTAATAAACCTTAACATGTGCCCATTAACTAAATTGTCAGAATAAATTTTGCTTTTAACCAGGGAAAAAGAGATTATAATTACTACGGAGCCAGTCTTGTGGGGAAAAGAGCCCTCCCTTTGTCCCTTTTCTGGGAGCAAGAACTCCTGTCCCCTTCAAGATCCTTCTAGCTGGACTAAGAATCAAATTGACATGAGATAGATAAATAGGAGAAAATCAAATTTATTTATTTATTTATTTATTTATTTAAGATTTTATTTCTTTGACAGAGAGAGAGAGCGAGAGCAGGAGCACAAGCAGGGGGAGTGGGAGAGGGAGAAGCAGGCCTCCTGCTGAGCAGGGAGCCCGACTGGGGGCTCAATCCCAGGACCCTGGGATCATGACCTGAGCCGAAGGGCAGATGCTTAACGACTGAGCCACCCAGGTGTCCCAGAAAATCAAATTTAATAGCGTAGGTACGAGGAATCCACGCAGACATGGAAACTCCAAAGACAGTTCGGCAAAATGAGGTCTGTATGTCATCCTGAACTAGGAAGGGGTTAGGGATCTGAAACTTCATTGGAAAGGAATACACTTCACAGACAATAAGGAGAACAGATGTTTGGTAATTAGATGTTTGCCCTGCAATACAGGTGGGTCACTCAGATAAAATTTCTCTCTGCTAATAATCCCCAATTTAGATTCTTCTGTGTGGTTAAGGAAGGGACAAAAGTTTCTTTTGAGCTCCCAGGGTCTCAAATGCCTTCAGCTCAAAAAATCCATATGCCAAGTGGCACATTGGGGGCTGGGGGAGAGCTGCTATCCTGAACCCCTGCAATGCCAAGGAAAAGACTAGGTGATGGCGTCTTCTAAAAAGAAAGAAAAGAAAAACGTCCCGGTCTCCATGCAGAGGAAGAAAAGGAGAGGAGAGACTACAGCATCTGGTGTTTGACTGACTTGGAGGCTGAATAATCAAACGGTTCCCAGTGCTTCCAGAACTGTTTCCTTAGCTATCAGATGGGAATGATAGTACCTATTTCACAAGCCTCTTTACTGTGAGGCCTATTGCACAAGCCACAGGCTTTTGCAGAATTGTCAAGTGTTAAACAATTTGAAGATTTAAAACAGAGAATTAATAAATGAATGAAGCAGCACATTGGGGTTTGGCTTTGTCTGCATATCTCAGCCACTCTGATTATCCGTTTGCTTCTCAGAAAACATCCTGGAATGGCTTGAAAGATTTCATCTAATTTTGTTTTAGATATCCTCCATTTCTTTTTTTTTTTTTTTTTTAAAGATTTTATTTATTTATTTGACAGAGGGATAGAGAGAACAGGTAGGTAGAGAGGCAGGCAGAGGGAGAGGGAGAGGCAGGTTTCCCGCCGAGCAGGGAGCCCAATGCGGGGCTCGATCCCGGGGACCCTGGGGTCATGACCTGAGCCGAAGGCAGACGCTTAACCGACTGAGCCACCCAGGCGCCCCTAGATATCCTCCATTTCTTTCCTTCCCTCCCAATCTCACTCTTTACAAAAGGTTGCTGGTACAATTCTGTATATAACAAAACGCACCTTGCTCAACCAGATTAACTCTGTTTCATCTCCCCTAGAATTCCTTCCTTCCCTCTTCATCCTCCCCACCGTGCCAACCCCTCCCTCTTTTCCTCAGTTCTCGCCCCTCCTTTAAGCCTTCAAGAACCCATAGCCCTCTTCCTCTGAATCCCATTCTTTCTATAATGAAGCCTGTACTGTGTCCTTTGTATTTGTATGCTTTCCCCCAATTCAGTGTAATTCCCTGTTTTATTTGACAAGTTATTCTTGTCACACAATACTTAAAAGTGTCTTGCACCTAATCACATTACTAAAACAAATGTTACAAAAATCCTACTCAATTCCCGTATCACCAGATTTTCTCTTCCGCACTTAACTGTCTTTACCCCATCAGCTACTCGATCCCAGCGAAGCTGCCCACAACCCCGCCACGCAGCGCGCGGGCAGCCAGGGCCCGGGCCCCTCTGGACTCTCAGGCCCGGGGGTCCCGGAGGCCTCCGGCAGCGGGTAGGGCCGGGCCGCTTCCGGCCGCGCCGATCCTCCCTATACCCGCGAGCGCCGGGGGACCCCGGACGGGCTCGGCGAAAGGTCGGCCTCCGCGGGGCCGGGCCGAGAGGAAGACGAGGACGCCGCCCGCTTTTGCAGATCCCGGAGCGACCATCCATCGCGGGCCCAGCGGCGACCGCGCAGTGACCGACTGCCACGAAGCGACCGCCACGTCAGGGAAACTTCACAAAACCCGGGCGAGGGCGGGTGACGCAGAGCCGGCGGCCGCGGTGGGGTTGGGCCCGCGGCCAGACGAGGAGGCTGACCTCCAGCCCGGCCGCCCGGTTCAGCGACGCCCCGGCCGGCGCCGGCGCCTGCCCGGCCCTCAGGGAGGCGGGGGGAGCCGCGGAGGAGGCGGTGCCTTCGCAAAGCCCGCGCCCCGCCGCACGCTCACGCTCCTCCCCCAGGCCCCGCCCGCAGTCGGGCCAGGGCTGGGCGGCGTCTGCCGAGGCTCCCTCGGCCCGGCCCAATCGGCCCGAGCCGCGCTGACACCCGGGCAGCTGCGGCGTGGAGAGGTGGAGGCGGCGGGCCGGGAGGCCGGAGCCGGGACAGCGATCCGCCATGGAGACCCGCTACAACCTGAAGAGTCCGGGTGAGCAGGGCTGGAGGCGGCGGGCGGGCGGCGCCGCCAGGGGGGCCGGGGAGGGCGGGGTGACCCTGGGCTCCCGGGCCCGGCGCTGCGGGTCCCTCGCGTCCGCCGCCGCTCGCGGCTCCGCTTCGGGGTTTCGCGCTCTACGCGAGACCGCCGCCTGCCGGGATGGTGCAGGCCGCAGGGCGGCCGGGCGGCCACCGGCCGCCAGTCCTGGGGACCGGCCAGTTCCCCGCAGCACCCGGACTTTCCCTTTCCTCATCTTGGTCGAGTAGTGCTGGGTCCTGAACTCATCCCTAAGAACAGGTGCAAAGGTGATGTCCGTGGGTAATAGTTAACAGTCCCTTGCGTTACCTGAACACAGACCGTCGTTATCCCTTCGTCGCTGCCACCGGACTTTTATTAGCTGTTCGACTCACTTGCATGTGAGGATTTGGTTGTTTAAATATCCCATTTGCAGCATTTGGGGCGAGTGGAATTCCAGACCTAGAGGAAATATTCTGTACTAAACCAATTAACCAAAGAGCTAAGAAAACTAGATGAGCCGTGTACTTTAGAGCTAACCACGATTTCTGCCACGACGACTAACATGATATATATCTATATTCAGTCCTAGAGACTTCCTGTATTTAGCGCCCCTGCTTCATTCACAGAACAGCCCAGACAGTCCTAGCTTCGAGTTCTTTTCTGGTGCATTATAAAGATGCAAGAAAAGTAAGCAGCTGTCTCATATTAAGGCAGGCTGGAAGTGAATCACTCGGGTCTATAAGTGGTATTTATTCTGTCTGCACCTTGATAAATTTGTGAGGAGGGAGAAACTCCACAGTTCAGCTCTAAATGGTAATCCTAGAATATTAGTGATGGTTTGACCAAATATTTGCTGCTGCTTATTTTTTCCTTCCAAGAAAGCATCTTTTCGGTAGGAATCAGCAAGATTAGCATCCTTATGGAAAGAGCTGACATTGTAAACCTTTGATTTTTTAAAAAATACTTAATATATAGAAACTCCAGAAAAGTCTGAGGATATTGACTGAACAGAGCATTGTTAGCTTGAGTGCTGTCAGGCTGAGAAGTGTTCTTAGGTGGCCAAGTGTGTAGAATGGGTCATAACATTTGGGGGGTCCATAGACTGCTTTAAAAATCTGGTGAAGCCTATGGGCTTTCAAGAAATGCATTTATAGGGCGCCTGGGTGGCTCAGTTGGTTGGGCGACTGCCTTCGGCTCAGGTCATGGTCATGATCCTGGAGTCCCTGGATCGAGTCCCGCATCGGGCTCCCTGCTTGGCGGGGAGTCTGCTTCTCCCTCTGACCCTCCCCCCTCTCGTGCTCTCTCTCTCTCATTCTCTCTCTCAAATAAATAAATAAAATCTTTAAAAAAAAAAAAAAGAAATGCATTTATACAATTCAATTTCAGTGGGTTAAGGACCCCCCCCCCAGCCCCACACCCCGCACATCTCTTAAGAACACCCCGGGGCGGGGGTAGGAAAGTAAAAGAGAAAGGGAAAGAAAACCTTAGTTTTAAGGTTAGATGATAGAATGCTTAAGTTGTTTAGATTGTCATAGATTTAAATAAAACTATGTGGGTACAAATGTACGGTGACTACTTGATCACATGGTACCACGTTCCTTAGGACAGCTGAGGTACTTAGTGGAATGTCCAGAGAATAATGGAAATATAAATAGTTGTGCAGTTTGGAATGGAGAACTGGTGGGTCCCAAAACATTGTTGTTACAGCACATTGCTCAGGTTTGATACATTATCATACCTGAGGTTATGAAAAGCTTTCAAAATTTTCCAGAATTTTATACATTTCCAAAGTACATGATCTGTCAGATGGCTGAGCTTTGGTCGACATGCCCCAGTGTTATAAATTGCTTCCTCTTTTTTGGAATCATTTCCTCAAAGGTGGTGTTGCTGT
This sequence comes from Mirounga angustirostris, assembly GCF_029215605.1. Taxonomy (NCBI): domain Eukaryota; kingdom Metazoa; phylum Chordata; class Mammalia; order Carnivora; family Phocidae; genus Mirounga; species Mirounga angustirostris. The sequence continues at coordinate 76,464,663 of NW_026991716.1, read as the reverse complement.
TCTACATGAAATGATTTTTTTAAGATCTTTTTTTGTTTGTTTGTTACCGTGTGGATCATTTGGAGTTCATGGTGAAGGTGAATTAGATGATATATGGGACTTACTAGAAATGCCAGGAGGCATGGTGGAAATGCTTCCTTCCTTTGTTTTATTCTCAGTGCTGTGATATTTTTAGAGTAATGCTTATGTGAAAAAAAGTGGTTAAAAGCACTGCACAATGTAAGAGATAGAACCCTTTCTCTGTAATGTGCAGTTGTCTTAGAGGTATGGATGGTACAATTAAGAGAATACACATAACTGGTTCGGGGCCAGTGTGCTAGCATGTGGATAGTAATTTGTTCACTTGGTAAGTAGGAAAACTGGGGCGCCTGGGTAGCTCTGTCGGTTAAGTGTCTGCCTTCGGCTCGGGTCATGATCCTGGGGTCCTGGGATTGAGCCCCGTGTTGGACTCCCTGCTCAGCAGGAAGCCTGCTTCTCCCTTTCCCACTCCCCTTGCTTGTGTTCCCTCTCTTGCTGTCAAATAAATAAATAAAATCTTAAAAAAAAAAAAAGTAAGAAAACATTTCTTTGTGATTTTTCTGGAATGGACTTGTGGTTATGGGCAAAGCTCTGTATGGAGCCACCTCATAAGCCTCTGACGTAGCTTATCAGTAGGTGCTCTGCATCAAGCTCCCTGATCCCTTTTTGGGTCTGCTCTGGCCAAGGTAGTAGGGTCCCATAGTACAAAGTAGGGAGACCTATGTATAAAGAACCTCTTGTGGCAGCTTTCTTCAGAAGGGCCTATGGGTGTGTTTAGCAGGTGATTGGTGTATAAGAGACTAGTGCAAAGGCACCCACTATCTCCACCAGAAACCTGGGAACTGTCCTATCCATGTTCTTAGTGTGAATTACTGGTGATCTAACAGCTTCACCCAGATTTCCCACAGACTGAAAAAATCTCTACAAGGTGACAAAAAACCGAACTCATCAATTTACTCTCCTCCCCCGGACTTGCACCTCATCCCTTCCTTATTCCAGGGATTGACAGCAGCTAGGCACTTGTGGGAATCATCTTTGATCTCTTGGTCTACACCTTTACTCCACCCCCTAGCCTGGAACACACACACGCAGGCATTCTCACATGGGCACCAGTCCACGCAGACAAGTGTTTATTCAGTCACCATTGTCACCAGATCTAGGGGGTATAGCTCAGGGGTAGAGCATTTGACTGCACCATTGTCACCAGATCCAGTAAAATAAAACTGATCACTCCTCAAATTGAAAAATTTTCAGTAGCTTTCTAATAGCTATGTATAAAGTTCAAAGTAAAGTGTTTAGCTTGGCCTACAGGGCTGCTCATGATTTGATCCTTGCCTTTCTCACCAACCTAGTTTCCTACAACTGTGCTCCTTTGCTTTTTTCCCCCTCCTCTCCTTTGTATTTTTGCCATGTATCCATTTTTCCCAAGTGACTGTCCAGTGAGCCGCTCTTCTCACCTGTATGCTTTGGTCCCTGTTGGAACCTTTGCTTAGAATGGCTTCCCTTTAATCCAATGGAAATTCCCATTCTTCATGCTTCTTTAAGGTTCAGCCTTGCCCAGCTACCCTGGGCAGACTATTAGGTAGACTATAAGGTCGTCCCTGTATTTGTACACACTTAGTGTTTGTATTGTAGTTGTTTTCATGTCTTTCTCACTGTGAGCTTTTTGAAGGCAAGAAGCAGGTCTTGGTTATTCTTCTGTCTCCATCACTCAGACATTCTTTAAATATTTGTTGAATGGGTCGCGGGCAGGGTATTTCCGGCAGGGTATTTCCGGGCAGAAGCACTCGTCCTTAAACATTTGCTTAAGTGCCTTTACTATGGGAGCAGGAGGAGGCACTTGGGGACCAGACATTGGGTTCATATCCTCAGTATACCTGCCTCCTGCATTTTACCTATGCTTTGGAGATTGATTGCATTAAGGTATTTGCTTTCCAAGAGAAATCAGATACATGAGAGACAGTGACCTGTAAAAGATCTCTTTAGCTAAAGCTTTGTCTCCAAAGCCCAGTGTAAGCCTAGTGAGGTAGAGCCTGGGCATGGGAAGATCGCTAATGCCTGGGCCCATGGAGCCTAGAGCCTGGATCTAGAGAGATCATGTGGCCTCCATAAAAAAGAACAAGAGCAGGTATGCAGGTGCTCCCCACTTCTTTCCCTTCCCTGGCACATCTTATCTCACCATGGTAGAAGAGAGGAGCTGATCAGAAAAAGTTTTCTAACTATGTGATAGCAAGAGATGGAGTATCAGGAGTGGCAGACTATGCAATAGCCCCAATTGCCAGGCAGTATTTTGAAACTTGACTATTCCATAGCAGTGATATTTCTCCTTGGGAACCAGAGAGCCATGCCATGAGGCCAACTACATATGCTCACTGCCTGGTTTTGAACCGGGGAGAGAGCCTTATATCCCAATCTATTTCTGACCTTAATACCTTGTGATGGGGGAAGGGGAGAGGGGGAAGGAAGGGAGAATTATATGAAGAAATTATTGACTCCCATTCAATAGGTACAAACATTGAAGAAGAATAAAATTAAGTGATTTATTTAAGGATTTAGAGCTACAAAATGTCAGAGCCAGAAGTTTAATGCAGCCTAATTCAGAGTCCATATTCTTTTGCACTAAGGTGTTTATAATATATGTAATTTCAGAAAAAAAAGATCATGAGAACACTAGACTAATATTACCTTCTGTTTGGCTATATGGCTTCAGCTCTCACATGGTATGTGCCTGTGTGGCCTATGAACTAATAAAATAAGCATGTTTAGTTGTTGAGCAAATTACTGTTCCTTTAAATGCATTCTTAAATCAATTCTGGCCCTTTCTTACATCTCTCATAATATCCAGCTACCACTGGATATTTCTTTCTTACATCTCTCCTGTTGAACTGAGCTGAGTGGGAGAGAGGCAGAGAAAATGTGGTAAGGGTACGGAATGACATAAAATCTGTTCTTCAGCTTAATCTTTCAGCCAGCTGATGAGGAATGAAGGAAAAATAATCTCTATGACATCTGTGATTGCCGATAGCAGCCAAATAAATTAACTTCGTAACAGCTTCCATGATTTTATTTATATCTAATAATATTAATTTGAAAGAATGATATTTTTATGTGGCTTTAAATCGGGGTCTTTCCATCTTTGTTCCATGGGACCCTTTGATAGACTAGGTTGAAGGGAGTAAACTGCTTGAAGGCCCTTCCATGCTAGCTTCTTCAATCAAAACAGCTCTGTTACCTCTTTTACATATTGAGGTTCTCATTAAGCTTTTTTTCGAACAAAGGATTTAATCTTATTGTCAAATAAGTTTGAAAACCATTGCCTTTAATCAGATGCTTGGAAGGATATTTTTGGAGGGATGATAGGAAAATTCAATTAAACTAATATTTGAGTGTTTACTATGTGCTAAGCCCTGAGGAGCCTTCAGTGAAGTAAATTGTTTAGCAGGAAAGACTGGTGTTAAGTAATTACAAGTGAGATGAACTTTATGAAAGATAAAATACAGAGTGTTATGAGGGCTTATAGCAAGGGGATTCAATCTAGTTTCTAGGGTAGTGACTTCCAAACCTGACAGACCATTAGAATAACTTGGAGAGTATTTCTGGTCTCCACTCCCCTCCAGGATGCCTTAGAAATTTTTATCTGTCCAGGTGGGAATCTCTAGTCATTCCTCAGCATGTACAAGGGAAGGTGTCAGGGAGACCTTCCTGAGGAAGTTACTTAAAGCCAGTCTAGATGAGACAAGGAGTGGGACTGGGAACAGTATTGCAAGCTGAGAAGCATGACAAATGCTCGATTAGAAACATATAGGTAGGGGCGCCTGGGTGGCTTAGTTGGTTAAGTATCTACCTTCGGCTCAAGTCATGAGCCTGGGGTCCTGGGATTGAGCCCCGTAGTGGGCTCCCCGCTTGGCGGGGAGTCTGCTTCTCCCTCTGCCTTTTATTGTTTCCTCTGCCTATTCATATCCATGCATAATTCCTACTGTCTTTCTTTTAGATGTCAGTACCTCACCCCTTTTCTCTTCTGTCTGCTCTCAGGTTAGGGTACCCACCTGGTACATACTTCTCTTATAGCACATATTGAACTACATCAATTGGTTTTCAAACAGAGTTTTGGGGAGCCTTGGGCTATCTGGTTTTTCCCTGGCTTTGCTTTCCTACACCAGTATCCTGACATTTTTTGGCACCTAAAACTTGAGGTGAGAGGGGCTGGGATCAAAGGATTGACCTTTGAGAGCCAGTAGGAAAGGAAAGAGGGTACAGATACAGATAGGATTGTAGGTTGTGATAGGCTGCCCACAGTCATTTATCATGGAAGTAGAAGGCTGTGCCGTTAACTCCAAGAGGTGGAAGAGGAATAAGATGAGGAGTAAACAGGTGTGAAATAGTCTTGGGGTGCTAGTTGGAGTGGGCTGGTGGGCTTACCAGAGAAATTCAGGAATATTAGGTGGCATTGTGTCCCAATGGAGGTTGTTGATAATAACTTTATAATGGCATCCATGTCCCTGCCTCTGTGACTCCCTCCCACCCCTCTTTCAGTAATGCTCAGCTATTTGGGTATAGATACCAAATAAGATGGTTGGGTTGGGTCAGCTAGAATTGCATTTTATTAGAGGATTATGAAAAAACTCCTAAGAGCCAAGTGTGTGGATAAAGAGGGAAGTGAATATAGGTATAGGTGGACATAGAAAATTATGGGGTCTGTGGATTGGAAGTTTTAATTAAGCTGAAGTCATTTCAAAAAGGAATTCAAGGGGCACCTGGCTGGCTCAATCAGTAGAGCATGAGATTCTTGATCTCAGGGTTGTGAGCTCAAGCCCCACATTGAGCATGGAACCTACCAAAAAAAAAAAAAAGGAATTCAGTTAGAACTATGGAGATTCAGTGACCTCTGGGGCCACCCATTTATATTAATGTAAGACAGTGGGTGGAAATTCCCAAGAGGTGGGAATATGGGGGGGGGATCTACTGTTAATGAGCATGAATTCCAGAGGGCAAATTTTTGTTAATATAGGCATTTTAACAAGATAGAGTTGGACTGCCTGTGTTAGAATCCCAGCTGTCATTTACTAGCTGTGTGACCTTGGAAAAGTTACATAATCTCTCCATATGTCAGTTTCTTTGTCTGGAAAATGGAAATAAAAATAGCACCTATCTCATAGCATTGTTCAGAGGATTATATGAGTTAATGTTTGAGTGCTAGCACATACAAAGCATATGTAAGTACTTATGAAATAAAAACAGTACTGCCCTAAATACTTAATTTAATACATAATTCTTCTAATGCCTAGCTACCATGTTCTTCCCCTCTCCAATTAATACTGTTATCTCATAATTAAACTTCTGCCATATACTCAGTTGAACTAGTCCTCTATACATTTTTTATTGAAGTAGGAACTTTTTCATTAGGTTTGTAAATCTGTGCTAATCTCTTGGAAAAGTGTATTTTAAATGTCTCTATCTTATGAATTTTATTTTAGCTGTTAAGCGTTTAATGAAAGAAGCAGCAGAATTAAAAGATCCAACAGATCATTACCATGCACAGCCATTAGAGGTTAGTTTCCATCTTTTACATATGGATTTTAATACTTTAATATTTTAAATGAATTCCTTAAAATTGTTTTTTTCATTGCTTTGAGTCATTGCAGATGTGTTTGGTGTGGTTTACTGGTATATTTTACTCCCTGTATTTTCTTAGTATTTATTTCATTAGCCATTCAGAATCCAACATATGAGAAACAAATTTCCAGTTTCTATAAAATGGTCTCAGATGCTAAATTGGTTTTAGGTTTTGAGTATGAGGGAGGGAGGGGTAATGTAAAGAACCCCAAACTCTTTAGTGTGGAAGACCTGGACCCTTGAAGGGACCCCTGCAGCTAGTCTGGGCTTTTTGCACAAACATCTCTCTTTTCAGTCTTCTCATCTGTAGAAGGAGGGTATTTAAATGTGCTCAGTCTGATTTCCATGATAAGAGTGAAAATAAAATGTAATAAAGTATGTGCAAATATTTTGCACACTGTAAACTGTAAAGTACCTGGGGACTCTACGATGATGTTGATAGCATATTTATTAATATTACTGACTACTTATAAATAAGCTCTTAAGCGTCTATGAGGGATAATTTTTTAAAGTTTGTTAAAATAATCCACATTTACAGCAATTATTTGATTATATAATTATCACTAATTAGTATTCAAGGATTAATTTAGCTTAATTAAATCTGTAATTTTATGAATATATAACTGCTCAGCTGTTTTTAAATGCATTTGTTTAAAAAAAGATTTTAGCTCTCGTGGGACATGAAAACTAGATTAAATAGCTTTTATTTATAAATTTTATACTTGAGATATTTTGTGCATTAGAAACTATTCTAGTAATAATGTGAAACATTTCATTTTTCTCATCCAGGAATATTTCTGGTACTCATTAATAAAGATGATCAAATGTTTTAATGTTATTGATTCCTTGCTGGTTATTGTTTTTGTTCAGGATAACCTTTTTGAATGGCACTTCACAGTTAGAGGGCCCCCAGATTCTGATTTTGATGGAGGAGTTTATCATGGACGAATAGTACTGCCCCCAGAATATCCCATGAAACCACCGAGCATTATTCTTTTAACGGTAAGAATTCTTGGCTTTTTGGAATGCTTGTGATTTAACTCTTCATGGTGACTGCAAAGCATGGTTAGTAGACTCATTTTCATTAAGAAATAAAGCAGAACATTGTTATAATTTTGTCTTTGGGGACCAGGACTTGATAGTACAGTTCTTTTCCCCAAAAAATAATTCCTAGGAATTATTGATGCTAATGAATGCACAGTTGCCATAGTGTGGTTGATAGGATTCAATGAATTAGTGGGTACAAAGTGCTAGGCACAGTGTCTGGCACTTGGTAAGTACTCAGGAAAGGATAGTTAATGTTATTATATCTCTTAATCACATCATCACCTTCAGCTTCTCACCTTTCTTATACTCTTTTCCTCAGTTTCCTCATTTTTACATACAGCTCTGAAAATAACTGTCACAGGGTCCTCAATAAATGTTAGTTATATTATTACTATTTATATCTTAGAATTTCTGTCTTCACATATTTCACTTCCATGTGAAGGAAAACTTGATGCAGTTTTCTCTTATTTTTTTTCTGGGATGTTGTTCCTTCAGAGTAAATTCCTCTCTTATTAAGCTCTCCTTCCCTCCTTTCCTTTAATTTGCAAGTATGTCTAATTATCCTCTAACCTTGAAAAAACCAAAACAAAACACAAAAGCCTTTCTCCTACCTCTTTAAGCTGTTGTCCTATTTTCTCTTTGATAACTTCAAGACATCCTTCCTCTAGTTTAGCCTGTGGCAGTCTGGTTTCTGCATGCTTACTACACCAGTCTCAGAGACCAGTTTGAGAAATTGCACTGCCTCTTCTCAGTCCTCATCCCAGTCCATCTAAGTTAAATATCTGACACACATGGAGTAGCAAATGGTAAAACAAATGTATTCATCAATAAATACTAAACTAAAGCTGCTTTTACTGATACTTGCTGTAGTGGAAAGAGCATTAGTTTCAGAGCCAAGAGACCTGGATTCTGACCACTGCTCTTTCCATTACACCAGGCAGGTTGCATAATCATTTTGAAATTCAGTTTTCTTATCTGTCAGGGGTTGTGTATGGTAAGTACAGCCACAATATAAAGTTCCTATCATATAAAATGTTCTGCTTAACAAATATTAGGTGGTGTTGAGAATTGTTAATACCGGCAGTAGGCCTGGAGCAGGGTCCTGGAGGGGCCCTACTGTGTTAGGAGTTACTTTTTAGTTGCTAGATCATGGGAAGAGCCAAATGTTTCAGGGGATGGGGCTGCTGCATGGGGAAACGGGTGGGGGGTGGGTAGTTGGGGCAGCAGCTGTTAACCAACGAGTACAGAAATATTTCAGTAGTTAGCCAATGTATGGTCATGGTTAGCACACTGGCTGAGAATCAGCCCTGCCTTCCTGATTTTCAGTATTTGATCTTTCTGGTTCACGTCCTCTATTTTGAAAAGTACTCTCTAGTCTTCATTCAGCAAATATTTATTAAACATATGTCATGCACCATGGGGCTCGGTTGGTTAAGCGTCTGACTCTTGATTTCAGCTCAGGTCATGATCTCAGGGTTGTGAGACTGATTCCTGAGTCAGGCTCCACGCTCAGTGCAGAGTCTGCTTGTCCCTGTCCTTCCCCCTCTGCCCCTCCCCCTGCTCTCTAAAAATGAATAAATAAAATCTTAAAAAAAAAAAACATATGTCATGCACCTTGTAGATGTGGCCGAGAATATGTCAAATTCTCTGGCTACTTGGAGCTTATATCCTAATTTCATGCCTCTTCTTCCTTCCCCTTCCTCTGAGTATGGATATTCTATAAGTTCAGACATCAGCTATTTTCTCTTATTTCTATGAAATGGCTTCACTGGTCACCTCTGTGAAGTCTGCTGTATGTCATCAATAGCTCTTCTACCGAGACAGCAGATCCATGTCCAAAATGGAAATCATTACCTCTGATCTGCCTCTTTTGTATTCCTGTCTTACGATATTGCATCATCCTTATGAAAATCACTCCTGTCTCGGAGCCTCCTGCACCAATATCTAGTTAGGTGACACCAAGTCCTTAGGTTTTTCCTAGCCTCTGCATATCTTCTCTTTTAGATCCTTCACAGAGCCTAGTCCAGTACTGTACTCAGAGAAGGAGATCAGGACATCATTACATGTCAATTATTTAGATTTCAGAAAGGTGCTACAACTTCACAGCTTTTATTGTTTTATAAGTATTTGTGGAGTGTCTATAAGAGGACAAAAATCTGTGTCCCCTTGGAGATTATATTCTTTTAAAGTTTTCTTTTAAAATTATTTATTTATAAAATATATTTATACTTATAAACTATAAAACATTAAACACATATATAGTTTTTTAAATGCCTTATTTATTCCTAAGGCTAATGGACGGTTTGAAGTAGGCAAGAAAATCTGTTTGAGCATCTCAGGACATCATCCTGAAACTTGGCAGCCTTCATGGAGTAGTGAGTATTAATTTAAAGTGAATATAACTCTTCTATAACTCTAATCAATTCATAATTATAAAGTATAACACCTCTTGAGACTGAAGCTGTTTTGGATAATTAATTTGATATTATTGAATAGAGAATAAAAATTCTTTCCTTGTCTCAATTTTTGCCATCATTTTAATACAACCACCTTATCTGTACCTCTTCAGTGAAAGCCTGTGTGTCTTTTTTTCTCTTTCCAAAGTAAACCCAGTTCCTTTTACAAAACAACTTAGATTCATGTTTACTTTTTATTTCAGTAAGAACAGCATTACTAGCCATCATTGGGTTTATGCCAACAAAAGGAGAGGGAGCTATAGGTTCTCTAGATTACACACCAGAGGAAAGAAGAGCACTTGCCAAAAAGTAAGTTTTGCATTTCATTCTTTGTTAAGATTTAAGTACTGTTCTGGATAATGGCTGTTAGGAGATAGGCTCTGTCTCTTACTTTGTGAGTTACCTTGGTTACAGGATCTAGTCCACTTTTGCTATTTTAGAATTTCATTTGTAGCAGTTTACTACTCAGGGGTGACCAGAGTCTAAAGAATTGATTTCATGCTGTCTCCTTTTAGAAAGTAGTTGTTAATATCAACCTGAAGTGGGAGATACCTTCTCCAAGAAAACAGTTCTGGTCATTTGTCTCTACTTGGGCAGAATTACAGATGGAAAAAACAAGAACAAAAAAAAACAACGCAGTTGTTTATATGTAGCTTTCCATAAGATTAAAAACTTCTTGAGGGGAGGGAGGGAGTCTACTTTATCCATCTTTGCATCTGCAGTATCAGACTCAAAGCAAATGCTCAGTAAATGATCCAGAATAAAGTAAAGGAGATTTTCTTTATCCAGTTATGGTTTCCTAGTGGTATTGCCTTCTCATTTTTTCAGATGCATTCTGTCCGTATAACCCAGATTAGTCATCAGATTCAGAGTAGCCTCTCTTTTGAGTAGTGCAAAGACTAATTCTCTCTCTCTCTCTTTTATTTTAAGAACAACTTCTAACCCAGTTTATGTTTTTAATCAGTGTGCGTAGGGAAGAGACCTTATAAGAAATCCTATCAAGATGCTTTCTAATTCTAGAATACTAGACCCAACCCTCAACAAATGTTAAAGATTCCAAAATTGCAGTGAGGTGAGGAAGAGTATTTAAAATTACTTACATTCTGTAATTCTTGATCTTTTTTTTTTTTAAGATGTTATTTATTTATTTATTTATTTGACACAGAGAGAGAGAACACAAGTAGGCAGAGCGGCAGGCAGAGGGAGAAGGAGAAGCAGGTTCCCCGCTGAGCAGGGAGCCCGATGCGGGGCTCGATCCCAGGACCCTGGGATCGTGACCTGAGCTGAAGGCAGTCGCTTAACCGACTGAGCCACCCAGGCGCCCCTGTAATTCTTGATCTTGATCATTTTTCTGCTTTGGACTCTTCTGTCTACCACTTCTCAGACATATTACGTTAATTAAATTATAGTGTATCTTACCCTAGCACAGCCCAGAATATGTCCTCTGTAGCTGTTTGTTAAATCAAATAGATTTTAGTGTCTGAAAGATTTGATAGACTCTTGGAGAGTTCATCAACAACTTTTCTTTTCTTTTTTTTTTTTTTTTTAAAGATTTTATTTATTTAATTGACAGAGAGATAGTGAGAGAGGGAACACAAGCAGGGGGAGTGGGAGAGGGAGAAGCAGGCTTCCCGCCAAGCAGGGAGCCTGATGCGGGGCTCGATCCCAGGACCCTGGGATCATGACCTGAGCCGAAAGCAGTCGCTTAACCAACTGAGCCACCCAGGCGCCCCAACAACTTTTCTTTTTAAACCTTATTTCCAGGTTCTGGGGATGCACCTTACTGCAGCTATTATTCACAAATTATATAATATGTACTTTGAATATATAACATTTGTTTTTATTTGATTTTCTTTGTTGGCTTTCTGTCTTGATACTTTTATCCAGTTCATTTCATGTATAAGGAAAAAAAGAACTGTGTTTTTTTGTTCTAGACTTCCCAATGTATATATTCTAGGTTTTTAGTCTGTGATAAAGGCTTTTTAAAAACATGATTTTGCATTCATCCATGGGAGCATATTGTCCTTATGGATAAATTAATATATTAAAAATTAACCTTCCCCTTTAAGTTTCATTTGACTTCTCAGTTAAAAGTGGACACATTTTGGGCGCCTGGGTGGCTCAGTTGGTTGAGCGACTGCCTTCGGCTCAGGTCATGATCCTGGAGTCCAGGATCGAGTCCCGCATCGGGCTTCCTGCTCGGCAGAGAGCCTGCTTCTCCCTCTAACCCTCCTCCCTCTCATGCTCTCTGTCTCTCATTCTCTCTCTCGCAAATAAATAAAATCTTAAAAAAAAATTTAAAAAAATAAATAAAAGTGGACACATTTTAATGCAAATAATTTGGATACAGCTGACTCTCAAAAGGATACAGACAGCAGTGCTGCTTCTGGTAAAACAAAAATATTCGGCAACATACTAAGTTAATACTACTTTTACATATGTTTTGTTCACATGAAGTTGTTTAATAAATTTAAATAGCATGTTCTTGGGGCGCCTGGGTGGCTCAGTCATTAGGCGTCAGCCTTCAGCTCAGGTAGTGATCCCAGGGTCCTAGGATGGAGCCCCACATCAGGCTCCCTGCTCTGTGGGAAGCCTGCTTCTCCCTCTCCCACTCCCCCTGCTTGTGTTTCCTTTCTTGCTGTGTCTCTCTCTGTTAAATAAATAAATAAAATCTTTAAAAATAAATAAATAAATAAATAAATAGCATGTTCTTAAAGACTGAAGGCTTTTATTATGTTGAAATGGAAGTACAATAAAACAATTTTTTAAAAAGTTCAGCAATGTAATGGTACATACTTCTATATATTATACGTATTTACTTCCAGTCATATAAATCCTCAGCACTTTTGTGAACGTTAGGACACTTTTGGCTATATCTGGAATACAAAGGGGAAAATGAAAACATAGGAAAACAAATAAATCTTGGGAAGTAGTCTAATTAACAGATTTATCTTGAGTCTACTTAATATAATGAGTGATAAATTTCAGAATCTTTGGATTTTATACGAGTTCTCTGTCTTTCAAGTTATACTGCTATTTATTTTTTTATTTTTATGTTTTTCCAAGTTTTTATTTAAATTCCAGCTAGTTAACATACGGTGCAATATTAGTTCCAGTTGTAGAATTTAGTGATTTATCACTTATATCCAACACCCAGTGCTCATCACAAGTGCCCTCCTTAATCCCCACAACCTGTTTAACTGCACCCCCCCACTGACACTCTCCCCACCACACACACCTCCCCTCTGGTAACCCTCAGTTTGTTCTCTGTAGTTAAGAGTCTGTTTCGTGGTTTGCCTCTCTTTTTCTCCCCTTCACTTGTTTGTTTTGTTTCTTTAATTCCACATATGGGTAAAATCATATGGTATTTGTCTTTCTCTGACTTACTTCACTTAGCATAAGTTATACTGCTATTTGTGATTTTTTTCCCTAAAAATATTTGTAAATTCTATTTTTGGTAGCTTCTCTACTATTTTATGTATATTTCAGCTAAAACATAATTCAGACTTTATAATGGACTTTTTTTCACAGGCTTAACATAGTTTTGTTATGTGTGATCTTGAGGACAGTGTAGTTAGACATTTTATATATTTTTGTTGTATAGATCTAAAGCTTAGTTTTCTTTAGATAGTATGTTGGAAAAAAGTGGAAACTAAGCCCTGTTTTTTTTTTTTTTTAACTTTAGACTTTTAAAAATTGAGATACAATTGACATGAGTTTTTATTGTTTGGTTTTTTTTTTTAAGTTTTATTTATTTTAAGTAATCTCCATACCCAACATGGGGCTTGAACTCACGACCCTGAGATCAAGAGTTGCATGCTTTTCCGACTGAGCCAGGCACCCCAACATGAGTTTTTTTAACCTAACCTGTATATTTGTCTCAGAACTATAATATTGCCATAATTGTCTAATTTACATGTAGATGAATATGATATGGAATTATCCAGGGTTCTCTTATTTTAAATTGAGTCATTCGGTATTTGAGTGTCTTGAATTAACATTCAAATATTTGATTAATACCCATCAAAAAAATTATTTCCTACCAGATCACAAGATTTCTGTTGTGAGGGATGTGGCTGTGCCATGAAGGATGTCCTATTGCCTTTAAAATCTGGAAGTGATTCAAGCCAAGCTGACCAAGAAGCCAAGGAACTGGCTAGACAAATCAGTTTTAAGGTACTCTAAATTTGTAAATAAATTCTAACTATGTGACCCTTTTGTTTACTGCCAAATTCTGGATAGAAAGTAAAGCAATATAGTTCTGTTGCAATAAAGTTTTACAAATAATTTTTTCTTATTACTAAACTAATAATATACATTCACAATGGCAGTCCAGCATAGTGGTTAAGAGCTTGGACTCTGGTATACAGTCCTGGGGTTCAGATCTCAGCTTTGCTCTTATTAGTAGTAGGACATCAGACATATTACTTAGCTACTCTGTCTGTACCTTTTTCTCATCTGTAAATAGTAATATTACTTACCTGGTAGGATTCTTATGAGGATTGAGTTAATACTTAAGTGTTTTGTATTTAGAACTGTCCCTGATACTTTTATATTTAGCTTTTAATTTTAGCTATTATTATAGAAAATATAGTAATTTAGAAGAAAATAACAATCATACATAATCCCTCCCCAAGAAATAGCTGCTGTTAATATTTTGGCATATCCTGTATATCCTTTTTTCCCACATAGATTTTACTCAAACATAGAATTACTTCTGGGATTTAATTAGCTCTATTAAAAAATGTCAACCTGCATTAAGCAGCATGCAACTTCCTCCCTGTTCACCTCCCTTACCTCCCGTCTGTCCTTTCATATCCAGTTCTTGTGAGAAGTTGTTCCTTCTGTTCGTTGTATTATCTGGAAGAAGAGGTGCTTAATAAGTATTGGTTATTTTCTTCCTTCTGAGGATTCCTATTGTACTTAAAATTGCTTTTCTGAAAATCGGAGGGCCAGATGTGTTTTGTACATCAGAATTTCAGATTTTAGAAAATACCAAACATACACCATAGTTTAGTACCTGCAGTGGGATCTGGGGCAGTACCCCATAATCAAATCTATTAATATTCCCTCAGCAAACCTGGGAATATTTACACTAATGTGGGATAAAGACTGTTAATAACCTCACATGTCATACTTCACCTGGAAATTACAAAAAACTTATTTGGGAATTGTGGATTATGAACCACGGGTATTAGTTTTGTCTCTCACCAAGTAACAGCTCCTTGAGAACAGGTTTTGTCTGTGCTTTTTCCTGAAATACCTAGCACAGGCTTAGACACATGAGCACTCGATGTTTAACTGATTGGTAGTTGCTTTAAATTAGCAATTAAAATAAGCCCAAGAGAGGATTAGTAAGTGTGGGTTATTCTGTACATTTCCTGTTGTAACACTGCTCTTGGGTGTACCTTTTTTATAGGCAGAAGTCAATTCATCTGGAAAAACTATCGCCGAGCCGGACTTAAACCACTCTTTTTCACTAAATGATTTACAGGATGACATACCTACAACATTCCAGGGTGCTGCAGCAAGTACCTCGGTATGGCTCTTGTCTCTTACATGCATGTATGTCTATATCATTATCATTATTTGCAGTCGGAGGAGGAAACCTCTAGATGAAATATCTGAATATTTTGATTCTCCTGACAGTTGGATTCCAGCCCACCTCTCCCTCTAATGAGTCATATTATCTTAAGCAAATTATTCATACTTTTTGGACCTTCTTTCTTATTAAACGGGGTTGGACTAAATACTTTTTAGGTCCTGTTGTCTCTCCAGAATTCTGTGATTTCTCTGAAAAGTTCGTTACAGTATAGCACTGCACTCTGAATAAAACAAAATATACATACATTAGCCACTTTCTAAATAGGCACTGTTTCTTTGGCAGGTTTGTTAAGCTGCATTAAGGTACTCAGTTAATAAAGGACTAGAGCCAAAGATTTGCCTCAGACCTGCTCTGCCCAGTACCATAGCCACTACACACATATAGCTATCTAAGTTTATATTTAAATTATTCGGAATTAAATTTAAAATTCAGTTCCTCAGTCACACTGGTATATTTCAAGTAATCCATAGCCACCTGTGGCTGGTGGCTGCCATATTGGATAGCATAGATATCAAACATTATCATCTCAGAAAGTTCTGTTGGACAGCGCTGCCTTGCACATAGTAAGTGCCCAGTAAATAATTGTTGAATGAAAGATTAAATGAATACTATGTGTCTTGTTAGTTCTGCCCTGACCTGTTGTCTAAATATTGGTGGGTATAGGTCATCAGAGATTGATTAAGAAATGTGACTGGATAGTTGCTAAATAATTAGGATTATGGGGGAAAAACATTGATTTTCTCTCTCTATATAAAAAAAACAAATGTCTTTTTGGTAACATTGTTTGGTTGAGTAGCTACCTCTTTTTTTCCCTTCTTCAGTTTTTAGAGAGGATTTTTAAAGGGTCAGGAAAATTGAAATAGAAGCTGGCAAATACAGATTTGCCCTTGCCTCAGGAATAACTTAGTATAAAGTGGGACCGAATAGTCCTGAGTGGTTGTTCTCTCCTTTTCACAGAGTGAGATGGGCAGAGAGAAGTAGGTTGGAGAGAGAAGGGGAAAGGGAACGCTGGAGGACGTAGTTGGAGGACTGGAGATAGGGGTATAAGGAAGAAGCATATGCTGAGAGTGAAATCATTTTTACATGATCCCCATGTAATTTTATGAATCGCAGAGGGATATTATGAGTTAATTTTAGTCAGTATATGTTTTACCTTGAAATATTAAAAAAATTCAGGTTACTTTTCACCTTTAGAATTCTAATTGTTTTTTTATTTTATAGTTTTTTAGAAAATGGAACCATCCCATTTCAGAGAGGAGGGTGGTTATCTTTTTTCACCTGTAAGGACAGTCTCCTGATACTTGTGATATGTTTAAATCTGTCTTCAGTCTCTTGAATCTGTGTCAAGTCCCCCTAATGCATATTGCAGTTACACTTACTCTACTTGTAATTTATTTTATCATTAATTATTTATTGTCTATCTTCCCAGAATGTCAGTTCCTTGAGGATCAGAGCTCTCTTTCTGTTGCACTGTATCGCCAGTCCCTGGCCTTGTGCCTTGTATATAGTTGGTGGTCAATACATATTTGTTGATTGAATAAATGAATCTTAGGATTGACACTTTTAAAAAATACTAGAAATACAGGCAAAGAAATTAAGAAGTTTAAGTAAATTACATTGCACAACCAATAATATTATTACAGTGGTATTTTCCATTTTGGTTTGATTTTACTTCTTTTTTTTTTTTTTTTTAAGATTTTATTTATTTATTTGAGAGAGAGAATGAGACAGAGAGAGAGAGCATGAGAGGGGGGAGGATCAGAGGGAGAAGCAGACTCCCTGCTGAGCAGGGAGCCCGATGCGGGACTCGATCCTGGGACTCCAGGATCATGACCTGAGCCGAAGGCAGTCGCTTAACCAACTGAGCCACCCAGGCGCCCTACTTCTTTTGTTTTAATGTTTATTATTGCAGTATAGTTGATTAGTTGATATACAGTTACACTAGTTTCAGGTGTGCATTTTGATTTTAAAATACATACAACTGAGAATTCTTTTTCATAGATACAGGTAATTGATGCCAATTCTGGTTAACACACCGATAAGTAATCAATTGCTACAGTTGCAAGTTAGTTACATTTATATACAGATTATCTCAGAGTATGATTATATAATTTGATCACCATGGAAGTAATTGAAACTTGGTTTTGGCTAGGGGTGGCTGCTTTACATGCAAGTGTAATATAAATTCACTAAAATGTTATACATCAAATCCCAGATAAGCTATGTTTTTTTAGCCTTGAGGGGGCGAGAGATTGCCCAAAGTCTAAATACAGCAGATAATATCAGGCCATCTGTTGCTTTTTGATGCAGATTTTTTTAGCTGTGTAGAAATGGGAAAATACTGATGGTAGTTTTATGTTCTTCCAGTCTGTCAGATTTTTTCCCTCTTCCTAGGGATTGAGGTTCTGAATAAGCCATTCCATTTTGTATTAAAAAGCAAACACAAAACTCCTTCACAGATGCTGGTTATTCTAGATTATTCTAGAAAAATTTATATGTATTACAAGGGAATTACTTGTGACTGATGGTTATTTTAAATTGATTAAATACACATGTCATATACTTCTACCTTCCCAAAAATGGTCGCTTCATCTTAACTAAGGAAATGGAAACTGGTATGACTTAAGTCTTCATTCAGTGATAGGTGTATTTGGACAAGTTTAGGTCAACAGCAAAAATTTAGAGGTCCTACCACCAATCGTACACAGCATTTTGAAAATGCTAAAGCCAACTTCATGTGAACTACCAAAATTTTGTCCAGTTAGTCCTTAAACTCCAAGCAATCTAGGTTCCTCTGGGTCTATAACCTTGGGGTTGTTACCATTTTCCCTTGATGGGATTGTTTTATTTATTTTTATTTTTATTTTTTTAAAAGATTTTATTTATTTATTTGAGAGAGAGAGAATGAGAGAGAGCACATGAGAGGGGGGAGGGTCAGAGGGAGAAGCAGACTCCCTGCCGAGCAGGGAGCCCGATGCAGGACTCGATCCAGGGATTCCAGGATCATGACCTGAGCCGAAGGCAGTCGCTTAACCAACTGAGCCACCCAGGCGCCCGATGGGATTGTTTTAAATAGGAAAAATTTTATAATTTTATGATATCTCAGCACTAATCAGTAATACTAATATAACATCCAGAAGGCATCTGAAATACAGGAATCTAATTAAAGCAGTATGTCTACATTAAGTGCATGTACTAAAATATCATCTAAAGTCAATGTTTTAAGGGATTGTTGTTCTAAATATGCTTTTTAAAAGATTTTATTTATTTATTTTAGAGAGAGGGAGTGGGTATGCATGGGGGGGGGGGTGAGGAAGGGGCAGAGGGAGAGGCAGAGAATCTGAAGTAGACGTCTCCCGGAGGTCGGAGCCCCATGGGTGGGCGGATCTCACACCCTGAGATTATGACCTAAGCTGCAACCAAGAGTCGGCCCCTCAACTGGCTGAGCTACCCAGCGCCCCTAAAATATTAATCATACTAACAGGGGTCTGAAAAACTCCTAAGTAATGATTTTTTTAAAATCTAAATCTGTGGGATGCCTGGGTGGTGCAGTAGGCTAAGTGATGGACTCTTGGTTTCGGCTCAGATCCTAACCTCAGGGTCGTGAGATCGAGCCCCAAGTAGGGCTCAGAGCTCAGCCAGAGTCTGCTTGAGATTCTCTCCCTCTGCCCCTCCACCCTGCGTCTGCATGCACGCTCTCTCTCTCAAATAAATAATCTTAAAAAAAAAAACAAACCCTAAATCTAGTGTCTCCAAAGGGGTATGTATATTAACAGTAACAATATTAATAATAACTAACATTTAATCAGCAGTTGTGTATCCTAAACACTTTATATCATTAATCCTTTTAATCCTTACAACTAATTGTTGTAAGAATTGGATATTATCCTCACTGTACAGATGAAGGAGCTGAATCTTAGGTTGAATAATTTGCTTAGGGTCCTGCATCTCCAAAGTGGTAGAGCCAGCCTAGTAATGATAAGGCTCCCTGTTCTAGTCAAGTACATGGGCATTCTCCCCCAAACTAATGGAAAAAATAACATGTATAAAATAAAATCTTTAAGCCGAATCAGTCTCTTATGCTGGTTTCTGGATTGATAGCACCTTCATGTTTTTCCTTAAGAGCCTTCCCTGTAAGCCTTGAGTGCTTTTGCTGCCTCAGACACTTCTGGCTTCTTGGCTGAGCAGTCAGAAGAATGGGAGATTTCAAATGGAATGTTGCTGTTATCAGCTGCTATAACTTAGCTCAGCCCAGTGAGTGTTAAGATCCTGTATGATGCCTGGGACAGTGTGAGACCTCATAAAATGCTGCTGCTTTGTGGATCTACTCCCTTCAGTGAGCTTGTTGCTGGCTGTCCTGGAGTTTGAAGTCCCAAGTTCATGCAGCTCTAATTCAGTATCAGCAGTGACTTTTATTTTTAACTCAGAGTCAGTAGTTCCTTTTTTATCTCTGTGTTATGGGTCACTACATTTGAGTGCTTCCAAAGGACAGTTTTAAAAAACTCAGATTATTCAGACCTTTGATTGTTGAAATGAATGTCAGATTTAAAATGTAATTTCTTCTGTAGGTAACTTAGATCAGCAGTTTCTTCCCTAATGTTTATAGCTGTTGCCAGGACAAAGCCCATCCTCTTATCTTTTTTAAAAAATTTGAGGGGCACTTGGGTGGCTCAGTCGGTTAAGCCACTGCTTTCGGCTCAGGTCATGATCCCAGGGTCCTGGGATCGAGCCCCGCATCGGGCTCCCTGCTCCATGGGAAGCCTGCTTCTCCCTCTCCCTCTGCCCCTCCCTCCCGCTCGTACACTCTCTCTCAAAAAAATCTTAAAAAAAAATTTTTGAATTATATTATTTGATTTTTTTCCTTCTAAATATTGAAATTTTCTCTAATGGAAAGTATTTTAAATGTTTTATATTTACTCAGTTTTTAAAGTTATTCTGAAGAAAACATGCATTCTTATTTTTTTTTTTTGAAAGGGTATTGGCATTAATATAACCAGTTTAAGGTGTTTTCAGTAAAAGAATTAAAGGCCATTGGGTTATTAGAGGTAGAGTTAAGGGGTCTATATAAATAAAATGGAATTCGTATTTTGTAGAGCTTTCTTATCTATAAACCGTATTTAAGATTTTGAATCACGTGGTACCACATTATGGTTATGCTTGAGCAAGCAGTCATTGTAAGGATAGAAAGCAGTTGGTATCTTGTGCTTTGTGGGGCCAACTAGTGTGCCAAAGTACGCTTTACATATATAAAGTAACACAATTCAAATACACAGTATTCTAGACTTGTGCTCAATTCAATTGACAGGAGTTATGAGAGAAGATAATCCTGGCTTGGAAATCACATCTAATTTTTATAACAATACTGCTGTGAAGAACGTACGGTTTGAAATTCTTCCCTGTGCTGTATGATTGTTGGTGGAAGCATGTTGCTGTAGTAAGATAATGTTGGAAGAGACCTGGTTCATGAAAGGCACACTGTTGAGAGTTTAACTTTTTGCCATTTAGTATGGCAAATTTTCAAGCGAAAAAGAAATCAGATTGCTTTCTTCCTTGGCTCTCCTGCAAGAAGTGAGGTGCCCAGATGTTTAACAGATATTGCTGAAGTTACACCTGAAGGAGAATAGAAAGCCAGCTGTAGAGCAAATGGCTCAACTCTGTCCTTGTCTTATTTGTTGCTGATAAATTCCTCTGCTGCCTGATGCATACTCAGAGTAAATTGTGTTGTCGGCTTATTCAGGAGGGTGAGTAATTAGTTACAGCATTCAGATCATTCTTGGTAGTTTTGCCTTTAGTCATATTTTAGTGCTCTGAGATTCTGTGTACTCTTGAATAGATAACAGGTATATATACAAGTTTTCTTTGCCAATTTCAAACAGAATTTCCTAAAATTTCCTAGTATGGAGCCCAGAACCCCTCAGCAGCATCCCTTCAACAACCTGCTCAACCTGTTGTTAAGAATACCTCTATGAGCCCTCGACAACGCCGAGCCCAGCAGCAGAATCAGAGAAGGTCGTCCACTTCCCCAGATGTGACCCAGGGCCAGCAGCCAAGAGACAACCACACCGATCATGGTGGATCCGCTGTTCTGATTGTCATCTTGACTTTGGCATTGGCAGCTCTTATATTCCGGCGAATATATCTGGCCAATGAGTACATATTTGACTTTGAGTTATAATATTGTTTTGTGTCTTAAGAGCTGTGACTCAACTGCTTCATTAAACATTCTGCATTGGGTATAATCTAAGAATTGTTTACAAAAAGATTATTTTGTATTTACCCTTCATTCCTTTTTTGATCCTTAAAAATTCAGTATAGATATAGCTAGACTTTCAGACTGTGTCTGCTTAGTTTAAGGGACTGGAAGTCAAAGTCCCTTGTCTCACCGTATGACCTGCTTTACAGAGAAATAACTTACTGTTGTTTCTCATGCCTCAGCTTCTTTTTATGTAAATCTGTGATACTTTTCTGTATGATTCTTTGAAATTTTTGGATTAAAGAAGGTGTTTTAAGTTCCAGTGAGTATTACTAGTTACTCAATACCATTTATTGAGTACTCTGTTTCTACTTATGTAGAATGATATAGGGATAAGAGTTGAAAAGGGAAAGTAGAGCTTTCAAATAGCTTGCTGAGAATGTCATTCATAGGAGATATACTGGGATGCCCATTCTGTGACTTTATGTCCTAAATGTTGTTCAGTGAAAGTAACTATTGCAGCCAAACATTATGAGGAAATGAGATCACATCTTTGTTACTGGATGTTATTTGGAGGGAATAATGCTTTGTAACCACTTTGATATGCTGTTATCCCCTTCTCTCCCTAATGCACACAAGATTTACAAAGAAAGAAAGGAAACAGTCCTCTATAGATCTTTTTTTTAAGGAAAGAAGGGTCCAAGCCAGGAAATCACTTGATTTTCTTCCAGAAGTCAAATGGAAGGATCTTCAGATTTTAATGTTTGCTCTGCTTTGAATTGTATCTCTTTTGAAGGTATTATATGCCTAGCTTTGTAATCACTATAAATTTAATTATTCCAGGAATATGTATAATGTTGAAATATTTCATGTACCATTTTAACAGAAAAGCTCAGGGCCCAAGTAACAGTGATAGAAATTAGAAAAACCTTTACTTAGAATTGTCCACCTAATCAAAGCCCAAGAAATAATTTTCAGTGCAAAATCAATATATAAGTTAGTGCTAGCTAGCTCCACGGATTCTAGCAGATAATTTTATCATCATAATGCTTGGTGAGAACATATAATCACAGAAAAACATTGCCTTCAGCACGTTCAGTCGCAGCATTGAGGGCACTCTTTGAGAGTATTTGTTAATGAAGATTTAATTTTTAAATACAGGCAGTCCCCTGCTTTCAAGTAGGTTATGTTCTAAAAGTGCATTTGTGAGAAATTTTTTTTTTTTTTTTTTTACAACTCAATGTTGTAAATGGCGTTCAGGTTCTAGACAAGTCCAAAAAGTCCATAATGTACCTTGAATACTTTGGG
Source organism: Mirounga angustirostris (assembly GCF_029215605.1). NCBI lineage: Eukaryota > Metazoa > Chordata > Mammalia > Carnivora > Phocidae > Mirounga > Mirounga angustirostris. The sequence goes on along the minus strand of NW_026991716.1, from coordinate 76,442,423 downwards.
GATGGTGTTCATAAAGTCCTTAATGTAGTTTTAACTAACTGAAATTATGGGCAAGGTAGAAACAATTTGTAAAATGGTATTAAAGGCAAATTTAATTTTTATTGCTGCTATGGACTTTGGTTCTCTTAATTATAAGACACAATTTCTATTTTCATCTAATAGCCATTTTTCCTTTATGTCCGTTCTAAAGTAAGAACATACTGTATACTATTATATAATACATAATTGTCTTAAACTTTAATAAATTAGCATTTTAAAAGTGTTTACAGATTGTTTCTGTTATATCTACAGCCAAAGTTGGTAAAGTCTTAAAAAGCTCAAGGACTTTATGAGGACCTCCTATATCAGGAAAATTTTAGGTGACCATTTTATAACTTTATTGCCATGAGAAAGCACATTCTGAAGTCTTGGTTTGGAACACAAAATACTAAAGATACTGGTTCAGTGGTCTCCTAGCAAGAGGTCACTGATCACCTGGGAAGACCAAATAATGTTATCACCTGAGAAGAAGCAAGTCCCCCTGCTCTCAACCTATGCTGAGATTAATTGTGTGCTAGGAACAATCTTCCCTCCACTTCTTCTCAGTCAAACCTGAGCCGGCCTCTGGATCTACGTGATCTTGTTACATGTTTCTATGGGGTCTACCAGTACTTTAAGATTGATAAAGCCAAGAAGATTTTGCACTGTGCAGGTCCTTCTTTATCTGATTTGCCTCTCTTCCCTCCCCTATCAACTGACAGGCCACCTTCTTGTTTGTGTTCGCATTTTTTAAGCGCCTGATACACATACCTGAAAGTGACATATTTTTTGTTCTTTCCCTTTCGGCTCACAGATGCTACCTAAAAATCCTTAAGTTGTCACTCGGATCCCCATCGTGGAGTTGATGAGCAAAATCGATCTTTGGGGCTATTCTTACTCGAACACCACCTGAAGAGACTTCAGAAAACTGTTATTTTTAAAGCCCCAGTTTATCCCTTTAATTAGAGTGTAAGGACAAAACCAGGTGTGTGATCTGGTTAGTAAAGGCTTAGGACTCCTTCCCCCAATCCTCAGATTAAAGTAATTCATGGCTTTTTCTTTGAACAGCAAAGCACATGACTACATATCAAGGTAGTTAAAAATAGCATGCTCGAAAAAAATATGTCTGTTTCACCTGTAACTGTTTAAGCCAATGAAAGCTTTCAAATTTTATGTGTTGTGGGGTTTTTATGTAGCACTTTACATTTTCATGCTGCTTACTGTTTTATTCTACTGAAATAAATGAATTTCATCAAAATTCTCAAATAATTTTTTAAAAAGCCTTTAAAATAGTTTATCATTTTGACTGTAGAAATACAGTATTTCCTATTGCAGGAGAATAAGAAATCTTTTTGTTATTTTTAGCTATGAATAAACTTTCTGGTATCTTGAGACCTCCCATTTTTATAGACCAGAATCTGTAAACAGGCAAACCTCACACATTTGGACTTACTGGAGCAGAAATCTAGGCTGAAGTACTGAAAAGCCTATCCTGTTGCATTATTTGCAAGTAAGTATATGAAAAGTGAATGCATTTAGTGAACCTGACTCTTAACAAAGACTAATGTGTACATTAACATGGGTACTGTTTAAGCCTTGTGGGAGGCTGTACATTGCTTAGAAGCTATTTGGAATGCCTCTTGAACAGTTGCCTTCAGAACGAGTTTGAGCTGCTCAATAAAACCAGTGACTTTATTCATACTATGTTTTGACCACAGGTTGTATTCTTTATGTTATTCAGTCTTCTGTCCATTCTACCTCCTTAAATATTCTCTCATGTCTTACCACTGCTCTTTATGTTCACTGCCATTACCCTAATGAGCCTTCACTTCCTCCGAATTAGTGCAATAACCTCTAACAAGGCTCCAGTCTTGTCCCATTCTTCACCCCGCCGCCAGAGTCTTCTCCAGCATTCAGGTCTGATTCTGTCTCTTAAGATAAGTTCACACCCTTAATGTAGGTTATAAGGCTGTGTGTAACCAGAGTCCCACTGAGCTCTCTGGCCTAACCTGACAGCAGATGCTTACTGGGGCCTTTCCACAGCTCTTGAGCTTGAGCCACTGGGGCCAATCCTCTGTTCTGAGAGAAATGAACAAATGTTAAAGTTATATATCCACTGCCTCATGCCATACACAAAACTTAACTCAAAATGGATCTAAGACTTCAATGTTAAGAGCAAAAACTATAGAATTGTTAGAAGAAAGCATATTTAAATCTTCATGACCATGAGTGAAGCAGTGGTTTCTTAGATACAAGACCAAAAACACAAATATTTTATCAAAACAAGCCCTTTGTGTTTCAAAGAACATCATTAATAAAGTGAAAAGACAACCCCATATGGGAGAAAATATTTGAAGATAAAATTATCTGATAAGAGACTTGTATCTAGACTATCTAGAGAACTCATAACTCAATAATAAAAAAGATAAATAACCTGATTTAAGAACAGCAAAGGGTTTGAATAGGTATTTGTACAAAGAAGATACACAAATGACCAATAAACATGGAAAGATGCTCGAACATCATTAGTCATCAGGGAAATGCACATCCAATTACAGTAAGATACTTCACATCTACTCTGATGGCTAGAATAAAACAGCTAAGTGTTGGTGAGGATGTGGAGAAGTTGGAATTCTCATCCATTGTTAGGAATGTAAAATGAGGCAGCCACTTTGAAAAAAACTGGTAGTTCCTCAAAAAGTTAAGCAAAGAGTTACCATATGACCCAGCCATTCCACTCCCAGGTATATCGCCAAGAGAAATGCAAACATGTTCACACAAACTTCTACACAAGTATTCATGCAGTATTGTTATTCATAGCCCCAAACTGGAAACTCAAATGCCCATCGACTGAAGATAAGCAAGATGTGTTCTGTTTATACAATGGAATGTTATTTGGCAATAAAGAGGAATGAGGTTATAATACATACTACAACATGGGTGAATCTTAAAAACATCATTCCAGAAAAAAAAAAAAAAAAAGATAACATCAAGTCCAGTGAAGCCAGACGCACAAGGCTACATAGCATATGATTCCATGTATATGAAATATCCACGTTAGGCAAACCCATAGAGACAGAAAGTAGGTTGGTGATTGCCAGGGGCTGAAGGGAAGTGAAGGAAAGGGGGGGCAACTGCTAATGGGTGTGAGGTTTCTTTGGCAGGAGAAGAAAATGTTCTACAATTAGATACTGGTGATGGTTACACACTCTATACTAAAAACCACAGTTTAAGGGGTAAATTTGGGGTGCCTGGGTGGCTCAGTCAGTCAACTGTCTGCCTTCGGCTCATGTCATGATCTCAGAGTCCTGGGATCGAGCCCATGTCAGGCCCCCAGCTCAGTAGGAAATCTGCTTCTCCCTCTCCCCCGACCCCTACTCATGCTCTCTCTCTTGCTCTCTCTTCTCTCAAATAAATAAAATCTTTAAAAATTTTAAAAAAATAAAGGGGTAAATTTGTGGTATGTGAATGATACTTCAATAAAGCCATTACTTAAAAAGTTACACTTATCTCCAACTGAGTTTTTCTCCATACCATAATCACAATAATTCAACTACTGAAAATAAGAGAGATTTAAAGAAAAAATTGATAGGACCTAACATGTCTAGAATGCAACAAAACATATTTCTTCCTTTTTTTTTTTTAGATTTATTTATTTATTTGAGAGAGAGAGAGAGAGAGAGAGAGGGAGAGATGGTGGGGGCAGGGGCAGGGACAGGGGGAGAGGGAGAGAATCTCCAGCAGACTCCCTGCTGAGTGTGGAGCTTGATGTAGGGCTCCATCCCATGACCCTGAGATCATGAGCTGAGCTGAAACGAAGAGTGTGGCACTTAACCAATGGAGCCATCCAGGTGCCCCAAAACAAATATTTCTTGAAAACCAACAATATCCACGAATAGTTCTAGGGTTCTAGACAGTCCTTTATAGGCCTGTTTCAAATGGAAGAGAGGAAAAGCACCATCTTTTGAACAAAATCTATGGAAAAAAACTTTAATGGGTCTTTTTCCTTTCCCACTAAATCTTCAGGAGCAGTGGGACTTCTAAACAAATTATCTGGATAATTCTGAGAAGTGGCCAGATTGGGGAACCACCGAATTAGTCCCCATACTGAATTATTCCCACTCCCAAATTCCTATTTAACTCCTGTAATTTGGCTTCCTGCTACATCTTTCAACTGAAACTACAGTTAACTGAAGTTAGGAACAATGTTCTGGTTGCCAGATCTAGTTTACCTGTTTCCTGCCCTCACTTCTTTACAACACTGACTGTTGACTACCCCCTCCCAGAAACTCCTTTGGTTTTCAAAGTCAGCATTTTTGCTAGTTCTTCTATGCTTTTGTTCAGGCTTCCCATCCATCCATTAGAAGTATAGATTCCAGTGCACCTGGCTGGCTCAATCAGTAGAGCATACAACTCTTGATGTCGGGGTTCAAGCCCCACATGGGGTATAGAGATTACTTAAAAATAAAATCGTAAAAAAAGAAAGTATATATTCCCAAAGGATTCTATGCTTATACTGGGACTTCTATTTTCCGGGAAGATCTCACCCTTTCCTGTGGTTAAACTACCACCATACATTGATGGCTCTAAATCTATTTTTCCAGTCCAGACCTTTCTCCTGAGCTCCAGGTTTATTTATTCTCCAGCTGCCTATTGGGCATCTGGAAGTCTCATGATACCTCAAATTCCACAAGTCAAAATCTATGTCATCTCCCTAAGAAACTTGTCCACCTCTAACAGATATCAGTGAATGGTGGTTCCATCCACCAGTCTTACCTCCAAACTAGAATCGTAGATATCACTGTTGCCTTCTCTTACCTCCCACTCTATGCAGTCAGCAAATGTATTCTACTTCAGAAATAACTTGACTATCTCATTCTTCTGTCTTCCCTCCTCTTCTCCTTCCATCTTCCCTTCCATTAGGGCAGGACCTCATCCTCCTTTGTTATTATTACTTTTCTGATCCAACTGATCCCCAGTTAGGAATTCCGTAAAAAAATAGAGTGGATCATGTCATTCCACTTTGCTTAAAGGAATCAAAAGAACTTCTTTTGATTCGTTCTTTCTTACATAATAAAACTCCAATTCTGTTCACTTCTGGTTATCACTCCTCTTGACCTCCAACCGCATCTCCCTATGTCTCTACCACACTAAACTCCTCTCCATCTTAGACACAGCAGGCAAGTAATTAGTAGTTTTTAAACATTTTATTCTGTTCAGTAGATTAAATATAACCACATGTATCTTTACATTTCAAATATTCATTATTTCATATCCTAGGATAGGAATCAAACCTAATTTATGATGAAATTACACATTTTAGGATTAAAGACCTAAATTAATCTAATGCTCATGATAGGAAGAAGAATTTACATAATCATGAATTCTCCTTTGGTTTATACATTCCTTCAAAATCAAAATGGATTTTATGCTTTGATAAGATCTCTTTGATAAGAGAAAATGATGTGTATTTGGGGGGAAAGCAAGCATCCTTGGCCATAGACAAAATATGCTTTCTTAGATGGAGAAATAAATCAACCCTGTGAAAACAGGTCATTTGTGTGTTTACTCAGCATTTCCCGAGCACATTCATGCACTCATCTTGTCCATCAGGTCTTCCCTGCAAATCCACTCAGAATCCAAGCTGTCTCCCTGGTGGGTGTGACAGACTGGTTTTATGCAGCCAGAGGGAAGGATTAATGATCTCAGCAAAGAGCTGGCATGCTCAAGAGGTTTAAAAAAAAAAAATTTTTTTTTTATGTAACAGTTTTAGCCAAAGCTGCTCTGGGACTCTGCGGAAGCAGAATTTCACAGGAGGACAAACTTGTTGACTAATGGCCAATCACTAAACAGCAGGGAGGGCAAAGCCTTGGTGTTTGTGTCGCGCCTGGGGCGGGCGGGGGGGCGGAGTGCGGTGGCAGCTGGGGTGGGACGAGCACCACTATCGAATATTTAATGGGAAAAATCAGTCCGGCCAGTCATGCTCCTGCAGCCCCTTGGAGAAGCACTGTCACAAAGCGATGGACTGAATCCGTGGTGCAGCCCGGGGGGTCCGCCCCGCTGCAGGTTACTGGAGAGCCGCTGTGGCATCATAGACGTTCACAGAATGCCTTATTTCACAAGACTCATTTTGTTCTTGTTTTGTCTGACGGCTCTTGTGGAGAGCAGAAAGCCCAAGAGGAGGAGATGCACAGGGCAGCTGGAAATGCCCAAGCCAAGGTAAGGGCATGGGTGGGAGGGGAGGAAGGTCACCGGCGGCCACGGCGCACAGAGGGGCAGTCCCCAGGAGGGCTGAGGTTACATTGTCCCGCTGGCATCTGTTTTCCAGCCAGAGGTAGATGGGGCCACCACTTCACTGAAAACAGTCTCTCTTGGAGCACAAATATTCTCTAGCATCACAAGAGAGCAAAGCTAGACTGCATTGAGCATTTTGTTCTGGTATCTGTGTTCTGTCCAAGCATTTTGATTTGAGGCAGGTGGTTGAAGATTTCGTGGGTAAAACCTCTTGTACTTCTCGGCTTGTGCTGCTTTGTTCCTCAGGATGACATCCTGTAGGGACATGGGGGGCCTGCTGAGTAATTGCACTCAAGAACTTTGGGGGGGGGCGCTGTAGATAGGCATTTAGTTTGAACTATTAAGAAAAAATGTAACCGAGAGTTGTCATCTTTCAATGATTGGACTGGGAACAGCTTTATAACGGTATTGGGTTTCATTTCACTGTTGCAATCTGAAAAAGGTATTTGAAATTTGCTAGGTTATCAGAAATACATGTGTGGGCAACAGGAACTGCCGTTGCACGATGTAATGGAAACATTTCCAAGATACTGGTTAGGCCCGGAATTTGCATTAAAAATCATGACATTTCCAAATCGAAGTTCCTTAGTAAGTTTGTTTGAACGGATGTACAAAACCTGATACTCCAGGCCTGATGTAGACACGACTGTTGAGCATGCAGAAAAGAGCAAGCCGCTGAGATGGAGACAGCATGTGTGAGATGTCACACATCTGTTCTCCATTCTACTAAGCATTGTGAGAACTAGTGATCGTGAATATAAACTAATATATGGAGGCACATTTTCTGGGTCACTGGCTTTTATTTGTAATCAGGCTCCACTATTGGTGACAATTTTTGGAAATTGTCCCTCCAATATATTTACTTATAAATTATATACATATACTATTATGCATATGTATATTAAAGTAAAACTTGACTGCTTCCTTATTTTTAGATAAAAACTACCAGTAGCAGTTACAATCTCTACTTTCTGCATCCCAGTGGACCATCTTTAGCACCCCAGGTGTATGGCCGCTTTGGAGATTGCCGCTCTGGGGAGGTACATACCCTGCAGGGCCTAAGCCTAGTCACACAGAAAGCAAACAGATAAAACTTGTCCGGGATGACAGGAAGGAGGCACTGCCCTGCAAGTCTCGTCCTGGTGATATCGCCAGAATCACAGGCTGTTAAATTGGAAGGGACCTCGGGGGTCACGTGATCCAGCAATTCCTCTGCACTCTAAGTGAGATGTGAACAGGTGTTGTGTGAAAAAGGGTTTTGGGGTCAAAGAAACTTGGGAAACTCTGGTTTAGATAATTTTAAATAGCTGTCTTGATTACAGCTTCTAGAACCTTTATTATGCAAATAGACATTCTGAATCTTGAAGAGGAAAGTAAATTATGCAGTTTAAAAAAAAAAAACAGGAGCGCCTGGGTGGCTCAGTTGGTTAAGCGACTGCCTTTGGCTCAGGTCATGATCCTGGAGTCCCTGGATCGAGTCCCGCATCAGGCTCCCTGCTTGTCAGGGAGTCTGCTTCTCCCTCTGACCCTCCCCCCTCTCAAGTGCTTTCTCTCTCTCTCTCATTCTCTCTCTCTCAAATAAATAAAATCTTTAAAACAAAAAAAAAACAAAAAAAAAACAACAAAAAAAAACCAACCTGCTCTTTTTGGACTATCTTGTGGGATTCGTATTTTGGGAAACACAGTTTCAGTTTTATGGATGTTGAGAAGTCAGCTGGCTGCGGTGGGTAATTCACACAGCTGGCTAGTGATTCCCCCCCCCGCCCCCTGGGCTGGGAGGTAGGTTTCCTGATTTTCTCAGCCTAGAGGAAAAGCATTGTATGGACTTGTCTATTCCCTGAGAACAGTGCTGGGGTTCAGCACGAGCCCCTCAGGGATCCTCACGGATCCTCACGGATCCTACTCGGCAGCCTGGGCTGTCACACCCGTGTCACTCCTCAGAAGACCCACAGTCATTCCCAGACACCAGCATGAGCTTGGGGACAGACTGAATCCGACCCTTAGGGGTGAGGAGAGTTTCCTGAAATCCATCCCAGGGGGTGTTAAAGTGGAAGAAAAGATGAACCTACACATTCAACAAATAAAAAATAATTATTGAAGGGAGGCTGGGAGAGAGGATACAGAAAATGTCACATCAGGAAACATGATTCTAGGCCTTTCTAAATCCACCAGGGCAGGTGCACACTCAGACAATCATCAAGCTGTGTCTGTCTGTGAAAAATTTCAGCCAAGTGTCTGACTAAAAAATTACATTCATCATTGACACACAAGTTAAGCTGTACGAATAAACAGGAACAAAATGATGTGGCTTTTAGAGCACTTCATCTCTGTAGGGTAGCTTCTTTTCTTTGAAGTCTTGTCCCCCCCCTCCTACCTCACACGGTCTTACACACACATACCATACACCATACATAGGATTTCACCCAGTCTCTCTCTCTCTCTCTCTCTCTCACACACACACATACACACAGAGTTAGGATCTTTTCTAACCTATATACCTTCTGTATCACTCCGTCCAAGGCACCCTCGCAAAATAATTATTCTGCCCAGTAGGTGCTTTTTCCAAAACTGCTTCCAGTTTTCCCACCCTTCGTGTCCCCCTTCATGGAACTGCTGCCCCCTGAACCTGTTTTCTCCTAGCTATTCCCTTTGCTCTCTTCTCCCTGCCTCTCAGCCTCCAGCTTCAGTCCGGCTCCTCCCTGCACACTACCTAAGTTGGCCTCCTGTCCACGTGACACCGCGCCCCCACCCCCCGCCCTCCGCAAGAGGGGTCCTTCTCCCTGGAGATCTGAAAATGAACCTAGCTGTGGGCTCTGGGGGTCGGGGCTCTCCCCGGATAACATTCTCTGGTGCCTCCTGGTCCCAGAGCCTGGAGGCCCCTTCCGTATTTCCTCTCCCCTTTGCAGCCCCTGTGGCCAGCCTTCTCTTGGTCTGCGTCGTGACTCACGTGGTGCTGGGTCCAGGAGCACCTTTGCTTTCCCGCTGCCCAGTGATCCTCACCCTCCCAGAGGCCTGGGGAAGGATGGGGGGGGCGGGGGCAGGAAGTCAGGGAAACCAGGTTTGGACCCTGGTTCTGTGGCTCCCCTGGCCATGGCCATGTTTCCTGATCTTTCTGAACCTCATTTCTCCAACTGAAAAGGGGTGGTCGTGAGACCTCCCCCACTGGGATGAGGGGGTAACCGCAGCTCAGGGCCTGCACAGAGAGGGGGTGATGCATACGGGCATGGTCGTCATGCCTGCTATTATGGCTACTAAGTAAACCTCAGCACGGTGGCCCCAGCCCTGCCTCTCAAAGGTGTGGTGAGCACGTTTTTCCTCTCTCTCCACCTGAGGCTGGACTGAGGGCCCGTGGAGGTTCTGGCTGCCCCGCGTTGGGCTGGGACTTGGGGTATGGCCCCTGGAGTCTGGGGTCTTCGGGCCAAGGCATCTGGGCACTGGAAGGATAAGCTGAGGGCATCTGGCTCACACAAATAGCCCACGGCTGGGGATAGTAGTGGCCTGAGTTATCAAGTAACTGGTTCCTTTAAAAAAACAAAAAACAAAAACCACCCAGTTCTGGGCCCTCATTAATGGCACAAGCATTTCAATCTCCTCTGTCCTGCAAGGGGGCTGGAATTCTGGGACTTCCGCTCCCTAATCCTCCCCTCTAAATGGAGATGGAAACTCCTGGCCAGCAGGGATTTGCTCCCCGAGAGGCAGAGGGGTAGGGCGCTGGCCGCACTCACAATTTAATGTCTGTGATCTGCTAAGCCCTAAGGCCGAGCTCTTCCTCCTCCTTTCCGGGGTGTCTTTGCTGGGATGTTGAATGTGGCCTGTCACGCAGTTGCTGTGCGGGGCACTGGGCCTGGTCCCTCCTGACTTGTGGAGCCAGGCTTGGGGCAGAGACTGTGGAAGACAGCTCCGTGGAGGTGCCCTAACAGTGGCCGCCTCGCTTCAAGGGAACTGGACTTGGCTTCCATATGCCAGCTAAGTGGGAGGAAGACATTACATTGGACTTCCCTCCAACGGGCTTGTTGTCTAAAAGCAACTCTGATCGTGGCTTCTTCCTCCAACTGCTTAACACCTTCAGCGTTTTCCCATCGCCTTTGGGTAAAGGCAGAAGCCTTAACATGACCTTCAAGGCCCTGCCTGGCCTGGTCCCCGCGTGCCCCTGCGGCCTCTCTCGCCCACTCCAGCGCCTCTTCCTTCCCTTCCCCCTTTATTGAATGCCCTCTCATCCTGCAGCCTAGACCACCTCAAACTGAGCACGTCCCAAACCCAGCTAGAGGTGTGTTGTTTAAATGCCTGTAGGATATCCCTCGGGGGATCATCAGTCAGGCAGCTGGATAAAGGATGTAGAGCAGGGGGTACTCATTTAGGAATTGTCCACATGCTAATGACAACTGAAGCCACCAACGGCGTAGGCTGGCCTGCCAAAGAGGGTGTGGAGGGAGAAGAGGAGGCGGCTGGGAGAGGGCCCTGGGGCTCTTAGCGTTTAAGGGGGGGATGCTGAGGGCAGGCAGGCAGCAGTGGAGATTGAGAACGAACTCTCAGGTGATAGGAGGACCGCCCAGTGCCTGGTCCTGAAAGCCCAGGTTTCTAGCAGAGGCATGGTCCTCCGAGTGGCCGAGAAGCCAGCACTGAGCACGAGTTCCCGCAGGGCCTCGGGTCCAGCACAAGCGGGGCGGGAAGTGCTTGGGAGTGAGGAGGCGGCCGTGGCCTGTGGCGCATAGCTCTCTGGGAGGATTATGGATTTATTAGGAGGGGGAAGACCTCATTTTTTTTAAAGAAAAAGTTTAAAGACAAATATAACTACCACACCTCTAATGCTACCACTTTTCAATAAATTTTGCGTGAGGAGGATGTGCGGCCTAGACAGACTTTCTCCTTAGTTTGGGTTCAAGGGAGGAGAAACTTGAACCCAGTTTGGAGGCTGGCGAGGAGGAGCCGTGGGGAAGGGAGCTGCTGAGGAAGCTGGGGTGAGGGCGTTTGAGAGCAGAGGTCAAGGGCTGTGCCCGGAGGGTCAGGGCGTTTGAGAGCAGAGGTCAAGGGCTGTGCCCGGAGGGTCAGGCATCTGTGCCAAGCCCCCAGTGACCCGCAAGGCTGAAGGAAGTGAAAATACTACCACTGCCCCTGCTTCTGAGGGAGAATGGTGGCTGTGAGGGTAGCGCTGTGAGGTGGGGAGTGCAACTTAGAGGGGAATCTGCTTCTTGGGGGGGCTGGGGGGTGGAGGGCAGACCAACCTTTAGACCAGCACTGCGTAAGAAAACTTCTGAGACTGTGGAAATGTTATAGATCTCACTATCCAACATAGTAGCCGCCAGCCTCGTGTGGCTATTAAGCACATAAGTAAGGCTAGTATAATTAAATAAAGTAATTTTATTTTATTAATGGACCTTATTGTATTAATTGATTAAATTTTAATTTAATTAAATTTTAATTGGCTTAAACAACCACATGGACCTAGTGGCTACTTTATTGATCAGCACGGCTTTAGACCTCCCAACAAATTACACCATCTGGGCAGAGATGACAGAGAATGAAAGTTAAGAAGGACTTCATAGAAAGATGTCTCAAAGAACAGGACCTCGAGAGAGGAAACATGTTACTTCCCTCTTACAGAGTTTAAACAGGAAATATGCCCCTTTCTCTAAAAAGAAAAAAAAAGCGTGATAAGAACACTGAGAGTAAATTGGGGATGTATACATAAATAAACAACAAACATTCAACCCCAAATCTCTTCATTTACTAGAGTCCTTAAATGTCCTACACATAACAACATTTACAATAACACTGACTTCTGATAAGGTTGTTTCGTTTCTTCTGTCGAGAATTAGATCTCACATCTTGTCAGACACAAATCCATCCTTCCTCCCTCCCTCCCTCTCTCCCTTTCCTTCTCCCTTCTCTTGTCTTTTTGTTTAGTGATGATCACGTCAATAGAATATTGTTTTAGAATATTTTGGATTTTACTGCTTTGGGATTACGTGTGGTTGTGGTGAGGAAAAAAAAATAAAGAAGATTTGGAAAGAGGGGCGCCTGGGTGGCTCAGTCAGTTAAGCATCTGCCTTCGGCTCAGGTCATGATCCCAGGGTCCTTGAGGGAGGACCTGGGGGGACAGGGTGGGTGGGGAGGGGTGTGTGTGTGTGTGTGTGTGTGTGTGTGTGTAGCCTTCAGCGGATGGAGAAAAGGTGCCTAACGGGAAGATCCTGCAGGGAGTATTCTCCCCAAATGCCTTTGTGGACCACTGAAAATATGTCTCTTGCTTGTCTTTGCAGTCACCTATATAAGAAGAACCTTGACGTGACCAAAATCCGCAAGGGAAAACCTCAGCCACTTCTCAGAGTGGAGGACCACGATTTCTCCATGAGGCCCGCCTTTGGAGGTAGGGTTGAGTGCTTGCCTTGGTCGGGGTGGGGCCTGGTCCCCAGGGGCTCCCTGCTGATGCTCTGTCCCGTTCTCTCAGGCACAGCCCTCCCGTGGGACCCTGATTTTCCCACTCACAGTCACAGAAGCCCAATTGGGCTTCCAGGGTCTCTCATTTTCCCAAGGAGAGAAGAGCTGGAAGAAGTGAGCAGAGAAGGGGGCCGACGGAAGTGTTGCCGACGGCTAAACTGTTTACATCCGGAGTGGACCTGCCCTGCGGCTGCCAACTCTCTTTTCCTAAAATATGAGCCAGCCTGGAGAGTCTGGACACAGAATGGCTCCCCTGCTCAGCCAACCCTATGATTAGCTGGGAATTTGGGGTTTTGAAGGTCACCTGCCTTTCAATGCAGCAACAACAATTGAACCCATTATAAGGCCCCAGGCAGACTTGCTCCCAAGGGCGCGTTGCTGCTTTGGACTCAGGGAGGGGTGGTGCAAGGCTGGTGGCTGTCCCTTCCAAGAACTGGAGAAATGCCACAGGCAGGCCAGGAAAGGAGTTCACCATCTGTTCTGACCAGGCAGGGGGGAGTGGGGTGAGAAGAGCAGAATGCATGAGATGTGGGGCCAATGCCCCCTGATTTGTGGATTTGGGAAACTGAGGCCCAGAGCATTTCGGCCAGTGGGCCCCGGCCAACGCAGACCTGGGCCAGCTGGCTTCCTTTTCCCTTTATCTCCCTTTCCAGATCTTCTCTTAGGTCCCTGGAGAGGTAGGGGTGATCTGTGGGCAAGTCACAGACCCTCTCTGAGCCTCTGTTTGCTGGCTTGTAAAATGGGGATAGTAATCCCTACATCATCATTGTCATGGGGCGCGGGTTGTCAGGATTAAAGATCATATATCTCAAGCCCCTGACACATAAAGGTTCATGGTCCTGTTAGAAAAACACAGCTGTCAGGCCTTCCTCTGGGTGACTGTTAAGAGATTAGACATTCATTTATCCCAGAAGCCTTTGCATTTAAAAGGCCTCAAAACTTCCCACTCAATCCCTGAGCTCTGACACCTGCTGAGCAGAAGGATAAAAGGAGGAGGCAGATTATGGCCCTGGGCCTCTTCTTCCTGCCCAGGAATGCTGCTCACCATGGGCTCAGGTCAGGAGGCCGCCCTCTCTCTGGTGGTGCTGGTTCCCCCGGGGGCCATAGTAATGCTGACAGGGAATTTTAGGAAAACAAAATTTTCATGAATAAGCAGCTCTAAAATAGCTGTATCTGCTCCAGGAGGTCTGAGACGTCCCTGTCAGCACGAAGCTCCACTTTGCCTTTCTCGTAGAGTTAAGATACAGAGGGTCAGCTAAGCGGCTAGAACAATAATACACAATAGTATTAATGACACCTAATGCTTTTATAGTGATTTTTCTCTGCCAGGCACCATTCTAATCAAGTTATGTACGTACAGGATCTTATTTTAGTCCTCACAACTGCTCCGTGAGGTAGCTACTATTGTTTTCCCTAGATGGGGAAACTGAGGCCCAAGAGGCGAAGGGACTGGCTCAGGTCACACTCCCGCTGAGGTTAGGCTCTCCCTCCTGGCTGAGGCTCTTTCTTGTCCCTTCTACCTGTATGTCCCTCAACACAGGGCTGACATGGCCATCAGGCGGAGTAGGCATAGTGTCAAATGCTCACAATGATACTCTTAGAAGCCTCTGAAAATATTTTATTTTAAAATAATAAAAAAATGCAATGTTAGGTAGAAGAAAATGTTTTAAGATATATCTTATATAATTATATATTCACCTCATACCAATTTAAAAAAAATTTTTTTTAAGATTATTTATTTATTTATTTGACAGAGAGAAAGACAGCGAGAGAGGGAACACAAGCAGGGGGAGTGGGAGAGGGAGAAGCAGGCTTCCCGCCGAGCAGGGAGCCAGATGCGGGGCTCGATCCCAGGACCCTGGGATCATGACCTGAGCCGAAGGCAGACGCTTAACGACTGAGCCACCCAGGCACCCCCCAGTTTTAAATAAAATACGCTTTTTTTAAAAACATTTTTTATGGAGGAAGGATCCCATGAAAGCAAAATTTCCCAGGGCCCTCAAAAGTCCTAATGTGGCCCTACCTCAGTGCACACTTTTGTGAGGCAGGTGTGTGTGTACGGTGCAGGTAATATCCCGAAGGACTTGTAGTCACTTTCCACTGGAGGCTGTTGCTGCTGGCAGGAGCCTGAGCAGGCACCTGGTCAGTACCCTCAGTTTACCTGGGGGAAAGAAGAAGAGCTGGGGGTCCGGGGGCTTAGGAGGTAGCTACAGAACAGCCAGGAACAGAACTTTGGTTTCATCTGGGATATAAGCTACAGAACTGAAAGCCTCATAAAAAGGCCCCTCCTGGGGCGCCTGGGTGGCTCAGTTGCCTTCGGCTCAGGTCATGATCCTGGAGTCCCTGGATCGAGTCCCGCATCGGGCTCCCTGCTCGGCAGGGAGTCTGCTTCTCCCTCTGACCCTCCTCCCTCTCATGCTCTCTGTCTCTCATTCTCTCTCTCAAATAAATAAATAAAATCTTAAAAAAAAAAAAAAAAAAGGCCCCTCCTCCAGGAGAAAGCCAGGAAACCAGGGGCTAGCTCTCAAGAATAGCAGGTGAAGCGTCGCCATGTTCCTGGAAAACCTGGCTCGGAGCAGAATCATCCAACAGGCTGCAGCCCCAGGCTGGGTGCTCCTTCCTCCAGCCGCGTCCCAATAGCAAATCGGACTTCCTGTGCCCTGATCCCTGCCACCGCTGGGCCCATGAAAGGGGCCCCTCAGGGTGAAAGGTCAGGACAGTCCCCTGCCCCTGTCCAAGTAAGCGTAAGCGTCTGAGGCTGGGAAGGCCCTGAGTTTGGGGGAAGCTGCAGGGGAAGGAGGAGTCACCTCTGCCAGGTATGATGAGACCTGAGGCTCCTACACATCAGATCTCAGTTCCCAAAGCCCAGGGTGGGGGCAGTTTCTCCCTCTTTCCACCCCCCTCCCCCAGGGCATTTGGTCCTCTGGTCACCTTTTATCCTATGCAGGGTTTTCCTGGGTTTCCAGACATCACTTGGCTGAGGCGGGGGAAAGGAGCAGATAGCAAGGTGTCGGACTCCACACTCTCACCCGCCCATAGATAAGACGGCTTGTGACTGCAGGGAGTCCAGGCCAAGCAGGTGGGATGGGGTCATCCAGGAGTGTGGGGTATCTAGAGATGGTTTAGAGCCAAGAAGGTGCAGGTGCTCCTGAGGGTCCCATTCTACCCAGCACCTCATCCTTGGGTGGGGGACACTGCCCAGGTGGCAGGCAGGTCTCTGAGCAAGGAGGCTGGCAGACAGCACCTAGGTGACTCTGGGCAAGTAACAGAAGGCACTCCTTCCTTGTGGACAGCCCTGTGCCAGGCCCCTGGGGAGAAGCAGAGCCTGAACCCATCCTGACCCCTCTCCCGATTTGCACCCATGCACACTAAGCAGGTCATATGAACAAAGATGTCTGTTGCTAGTGTGGGGGATGTCTTATTCCTGTCTTTTCTATTTTATTTCCTTAAGAGGAGCTTCCTTGTGGATTGATGTTTAAAAGTAGTTGATAGAGAAGAATTTATCTAAGGTTAGATACCCCATGGGTGACCTTTTCAGTCTGGAAAGAGAAAAGATTAAAAATCTGGCAGCTTCCTAATAATCCCAGGGATCAGTTGAAACGAAAATACTTTGCCTAAGCTCCCATCTGCCTGATTCATTATGTGTCCTGGTTAAAGGAAGCTCCAGAGACCTGGGGGGTCTCCTCCACGTGTTAGGAGATAGGTTACAATGCTGGGTTTTTTTTAATTATTTATTTAAATGTACTTTAAAAAATTATGGTAAAATAAATTTTGAAAGAACATAGAATTTACCATTTTAACCATTTTTAAGGGTACAGGTCTGTGGTACTGTTCCTCAACCACCACCACCATCCGTCTCCAGAATTTTTCATCTTCCCAAACTGAAACTCTGTACCCATTAAACACTTAACTCCCATTCTTTCCTCTTTTCCCAGCCCCTGGCAACCACCATTCTACTTTTTGTCTCTATGAATTTGACTACTCTAGGTACCTTATGTAAGTGGAATCATCCAGTTTTTGACCGATTTTTGTGTATTTCATTTAGCATAATGTCCTCAAGGCTCACCCATGTTGTAGCATGGGTCAGAATGTCCTTTCTTTTTAAAGCCAGATAATATTCCACTGGATGTATAGATCACATTTTGTTTATCCATTCATCCGTTAGCAGATATTGGGGTGTTTCCACCTTTCGGCTATTGTGAATAATGCTGCCATGAACACAGGTGTGCGCATAGCTGTGTGAGACCCTGCTTTGAATTCTTTGGGGTATATTCTGAAGTGGAATTGCTGGATCATATGGTAGTTCTGTTTACTTTTTTGAGGACCCTCCCCATTTTCTTTTACAGCAGCTGCGACTTTTACATTCTCACCTGCACAATACTGATTTTTAATTCAAATTGTATACAGGGGAGGTCCAGGAGGGATGGAGGGTCATCACGGATTATTTTGAATTATACCCAAGGAGTTTGTCAGGCTGATCAAGAAGAATGGGGGCAACAAAGTAGGTTAGGTTCTCCAACCAAAATACTTCTGTTCATAAGACAGAGACATATTTGTTGAGCTGCAGGGAGCCTGGCTGGCTCAGTCGGTAGAGCATGCGACTCTTGATCTCAGGGTCATTGAGTTCAAGCCTCATGTTGAGTGTGGAGCTTATTAAAAAAAAAAAAAAAAAGCCCCATACTTTTTTTTTTTTTTAGTGTTTTTATTCTTATATTATCCCCATTCATTGCATCATTAGTTTTAGATGTAGTGTTCCATGATTCATTGTTTGTGCATAACACCCAGTGCTCCATGCAGAATGTGCTCTCCTCAATACCCATCACCAGGCTAACCCATCCTCCCATCCCCCTCCCCTCTAGAACCCTCAGTTTGTTTTTCAGAGTCCATCGTCTCTCATGGTTCATCTACCCCTCCGATTTCCCCCCCTTCATTCTTCTCCTCCTGCTACCTTCTTCTTCTTTTTTTTTTCTTAACATATATTGCATTATTTGTTTCAGAGGTACAGATCTGAGATTCAACAGTCTTGCACAATTCACAGCGCTTACCAGAGCACATACCCTCCCCAGTGTCTATCACCCAGTCACCCCATCCCTCCCACCCCACCCCCCACTCCAGCAACCCTCAGTTTGTTTCCTGCGATTAAGAATTCCTCATATCAGTGAGGTCATATGATACATGTCTTTCTCTGTTTGACTTATTTCGCTCAACATAATACCCTCCAGTTCCATCCACGTCATTGCAAATGGCAAGATCTCATTCCTTTTGATGGCTGCATAATATTCCATTGTATATATATACCACTTCTTCTTTATCCATTCATCTGCTGATGGACATCTTGGCTCTTTCCACAGTTTGGCTATTGTGGACATTGCTGCTATAAACATCGGGGTGCACGTACCCTTTCGGATCCCTACTTTTGTATCTTTGGGGTAAATACCCAGTAGTGCAATTGCTGGATCATATGGTAGCTCTATTTTCAACTTTTTGAGGAACTTCCATACTGTTTTCCAGAGTGGCTGCACCAGCTTGCATTCCCACCAACAGTGTAGGAGGGTTCCCCTTTCTCCGCATCCCCGCCAACATCTGTCGTTTCCTGACTTGTTAATTTTAGCCATTCTGACTGGTGTGAGGTGGTATCTCATTGAGGTTTTGATTTGGATTTCCCTGATGCTGAGCGATATTGAGCACTTTTTCATGTGTCTGTTGGCCATTTGGATGTCTTCTTTGGGAAAATGTCTGTTCATGTCTTCTGCCCATTTCTTGATTGGATTCTTTGTTCTTTGGGTGTTGAGTTTGATGAGTTCTTTATAGATTTTGGATACCAGTCCTTTATCTGATACGTCATTTGCAAATATCTTCTCCCATTCTGTCGGTTGTCTTTTGGTTTTGTTGACTGTTTCCTTTGCTTTGCAAAAGCTTTTTATCTTGATGAAGTCCCAATAGTTCATTTTTGCCCTTGCTTCCCTTGCCTTTGGCGATGTTTCTAGGAAGAAGTTGCTGCGGCTGAGGTTGAAGAGGTTGCTGCCTGTGTTCTCCTTTAGGATTTTGATGGACTCCTGTCTCACATTGAGGTCTTCCAACCATTTGGAGTCTATTTTTGTGTGTGGTGTAAGGAAATGGTTCAGTTTCATTCTTCTGCATGTGGCTATCCAATTTTCCCAACACCATTTGTTGAAGAGACTGTCTTTGTTCCATTGGACATTCTTTCCTGCTTTGTCGAAGATTAGTTGACCATAGAGTTGAGGGTCCATTTCTGGGCTCTCTACTCTGTTCCATTGATCTATGTGCCTGTTTTTGTGCCAGTACCATACTGTCTTGATGATGACAGCTTTGTAATAGAGCTGGAAGTCCGGAATTGTTATGCCGCCAGCTTTGCTTTTCTTTTTCAACATTCCTCTGGCTATGCGGGGTCTTTTCTGGTTCCATACAAATTTTAGGATTATTTGTTCCATTTCTTTGAAAAAAGTGGATGGTATTTTGATGGGGATTGCATTGAATGTGTAGATTGCTCTAGGTAGCATTGACATCTTCACAATATTTGTTCTTCCAATCCATGAGCATGGAATGTTTTTCCATTTCTTTGTGTCTTCCTCAATTTCTTTCATGAGTATTTTATAGTTTTCTGAGTACAGATCCTTTGCCTCTTTGGTTAGATTTATTCCTAGGTATCTTATGGTTTTGGGTACAATTGTAAATGGGATCGACTCCTTAATTTCTCTTTCTTCTGTCTTGTTGTTGGTGTATAGGAATGCCACTGATTTCTGTGCATTGATTTTATATCCTGCCACTTTACTGAATTCCTGTATGAGTTCTAGCAGTTTTGGGGTGGAGTCTTTGGGGTTTTCCACATAAAGTATCATATCATCTGCAAAGAGTGAGAGTTTGACTTCTTCTTTGCCGATTTGGATGCCTTTTATTTCTTTTTGTTGTCTGATTGCTGTGGCTAGGACTTCCAATACTATGTTGAATAGCAGTGGTGATAGTGGACATCCCTGCCGTGTTCCTGACCTTAGGGGGAAAGCTCTCAGTTTCTCCCCGTTGAGAATGATATTCGCTGTAGGTTTTTCATAGATGGCTTTTATGATATTGAGGTATGTACCCTCTATGCCTATACTCTGAAGAGTTTTGATCAAGAAAGGATGCTGTACTTTGTCAAATGCTTTTTCTAGCCCCATACTTTTTGAGCTGTTATTATGTGTCAGCAGGGTCTGTGGTATCTGGGGACCCAGTGGTGAGCAAGATAGCCACAGTCTTTGGAGTTTTTATGCTCTAGTGAGGAAGACCAGTGTTAATGAGATCCTCACATCAGGATGTCAGATTGTGCCGGGAAGGAAAGTATGGGAGCTATAGGGTGCACGCAGCAGGGTCTAGGCATGGGCACCAGGGAGCTGCTGCTCTGAGGAGCCAGGGAGGAAGAACACCAAGGATCCACCCTTGCCTGGGAAGCAGGTGCTGTTGGAGTCCTTTACATTCAGTGACTTTGCCTGACAAGCTAGATTGTTCTCAAGAAGCTAACAGTCTACTGAGGAAACAGAAATGATGAAGAAATGTAGGACATCGCTTCTGATGGAGTGGGGGGACTGAGGGAATGATCAGTTCTGTTCAGAGAGAGAACCAGAGATGCCTTCACTCAGGAGGCGATGCTTGCCATGAGTCTGGAAAGATGCTTAGTGGGTGAGCCCAGTGAGCAGAAAAAGGAGAAGGACAAAGGACAAACCAGGGAGAAAGGTGCTCTTAGATAAAGATGAAGTGTGTCAGGGGAATATGAGCAGCTCCGCGTGGCTGGACTCTATCTAACCTATGTGTGTGTGTGAGGTGGGCACAGAGAGATCAGGCGGCCGGGCAGGGGCAGCTCTGGGAAGACGTGTGCTTTAGGAAGCTCACTGCGGGCGTGTGGGAGGATGCTGGAGCAGTTAAAGTGGATGCTGGCCCCTGGCTGGCCACTTCTGGTCCAGAACAGAGCCCGGGAGAGATTAAGCTAAGGCCATAGAGAGAACGGAGGGGTTTGAGAGATGCTGAGAAGGGAAACAGCCTCTGTTGTCATCAGGGAACCAGGGACACCTAAGCGTCTGCCCTGGGGGAGACCATTCACTGAGCTGCAGCATCAGGGAAAAGCACTTGGGAGAAGACTGAGTAACAGCAAAAGAAGAGACGGATGGCTCAGAGGGGGAGAGGGGAGAGAGTTTAATGTACTGCAAGTGGAGCTATTACCAGGCTGAGGCCTGAAGGGTGAGAGGAGAGAGCAGTTACCGGAATCTGGAAAAAATCTAAAGCTGTGGGCCCTGGGAGAGGGCTGCAACCTGTAGGCCTTCAGGGAGTCACCCGGGAGAGAAGCAGTTCCTCTCAGTCTCCTTCGCCTCCTGATACCTACTGGCACCTTCAGCGGATGCACCCAGCCAGAGGGCAGGAGCCAGGGACCCGTTGTTGTCAGCAGCAGCCTTAGGCCCAGGCAACGGGGCGGCTGTGGCCCTGATCTGGCCACACACCTGCCTCAGGCTGCGCTCTGTGGGGCCGAGAGGCTGTGCCCACGCGGGGTCTCCCTCCTGGCCACATCTGAGTGCAGGAACTTGGACTCACCTGTCCACACTACCTTGAGCCTGTTTCCAGGAGCTGCACAGGACTCTTCCCTAGGCAAGCCCCCAGGGGGACTGCATCATCCATGGGTGCACCCCTCCTTCTGAGAGGTGACCGAGGCATAGTTGTTGGAAGGGGGTGGGATGGAGCTTACATATGTGAGTGGGAGTGTCCACATGCACGCGCAAGAGGCTCTTCTGCATGCAGGGTGCTGCTGGGGGTAGGGAAAGAAAGGTGGCTCGGGGGCTCCCTGCCCCGCCATGTGCCGGCCTGAAACTCTGAGGAGTCTGAGTTCTGAAGGTGGACTTGGCCTTTGGGGTTGTTGTGAAGGTGTATTCGCCAAAGAGGTAGGATAGGCTATATGTCATGTTGCAGTACCTTATAACCTTCAGATATTCAAGCATATGGCCTATGGGTCTCTGGTTGTACTCTTGCCTATTTTGAGTTTGAGACCCTGCAGGTGGGCCTGCAAGTGCTGTTGCTGTCCATAGAGGTAGGCTCGCCAGCACTGGGCAGGGAGGAGAGCAAGCCTGGAGGGGCAAACCCATAGGTCAGTGTTGGGTGGGTTGAGATTGAGTGACTCAGAGAGACTGGGGGACTGAACCCAGCCTGTGACCAGGGGCAGGTTGGGGTACTGGCTAGGCCAATAGCTCACCTTTCCCACATCAGTTTTTAGAACACAGGAGAACACCCTTCCAGTGCTAAATTTACACAGCAAAGGACTGAATTCAGGAAAGAAGGCAGGCAGCATTGGCTCATGTGATAACTCATGTGATAACTGTAAACCCCAATGCTTCTAGCCTTCACTTAGTGAACCTGCCGATTTTCTGTCAGCTCCTTCTCAGGTGACTCATGCTGGAAGGTGTGGAGCCCTTGCTGAATTTGCCCTTCTCCCCTTCCCAGTCAACCAGCTTGAATCAATTCATCCATCAAATGGTCACTCAGATCTGCCCCCTCCTTCCTCTGCCTCACCGCCTCATAACAGAAGTTCTCAACATGCTCTTGGGGGGTGAAAAAGACTCACACCTTACAGTGGTTTGTGGCCCTCCAAAGCTCAGTCCTCCCCGACAAAGTCTTTTCTCTTATTATTTCATTTGAATTAATTGATAACCTTAAATTCCATCAGAATGTTCTCTTTAGGGGTAATAAAATAAGAAGTTTAGAAGCACTGCTTATAGCAATTCTCCCCCTCCCCCCACCCCCCATGGCCAGGTTCACCTTCTGGAAACCTTGCTTCCCTGTGCTGTTCCCTCACAAACTGCAGGCTTCTCATATTCTTCAAGAGGAAATGCAGCCCCTGCTTCTCACTGCTGGCTCCAGAAGACTCCACAGTCCAGCCCAGCTCACTCTCATCTCCCCCTACACCTAACCATGACTCTTCCCTCCTAGAATGTTCTCAGTTCCTGCACATCCATGCATCTATCTGTCCACGTCTTCCCTGCTCCATGATGTCCTGCTGTCCTGCTTCATCCAACAGCCTGTCCACATCTAGAACCCTGTTTAATTCCTGTCCTCTAACACAAGGCATCTCTCAGCTATTTTGAACACTAGGACTTTCTGCTTTTTTTTTTTTTTTAAGATTTTATTTATTTATGACAGAGAGAGAGACAGCGAGAGAGGGAACACAGGCAGGGGCAGTGGGAGAGGAAGAAGCAGGCTCTCCGCCGAGCCGGGAGCCCGATGCTGAACTCGATCCCAGGACCCTGCGATCATGACCTGAGCCGAAGGCAGATGCTTAACCGAATGAGCCACCCAGGCGCCCCAGGACTTTCTGCTTTGAAAGAATTGCAGATTCACTCTTTCACTCACAAGACTGCCCCTCCACTTCAGACACCAAATGCAAGTAGTGGGTTCCCAAGTCACCTGTGCAAGTCTGAGTTGGCTACAAAATCAGGGGTTCCCACAACCCCCTCCGCAGGTTCAGTAATTTGCTGTAATGGCTCATAGAACTCAGGGAAATACTTCGCTTGTTATTACTGATAGGATAAAGCATATAAAAGACACAGATGAGCAGCCAGAGGAAGAGGTCTGCAGGGCAAGAACTGAAGAGTCCTGAGCGCAAGGACTCTGTCACACAGAGTTGGGGTCTGCCACCTTCCCTGCATGTGGATGTGTTTGCTAACCTGGAAGCTCACCAAACCCTGTTGTTTAGGGTTTTATAGAGGTTCCATTACACAAGCATACTTGATGAAATCATTGGCTCTTGGTAGTCCCCTCAACCTCCAGTACCCCCTCTCCCCAGAGGTTGGTGAGTGGGGCTGCAGCTGGAAGTTCCAACCCTCTAATCACATAGTTGGTTCCCCTGATAAGCAGCCCCCATCCTGAACTATCTCCTCATTAGCATAAACTCAGAAATGTTTGGTGGAAGTCTTATGAATAAAAAAGCTACTCTTCTCACCCCTGTCCCTCAGGAAATTACAAAGGTTTTTAGAGCTCTGTGCCAGGAAACCGGGAAGAAGACCAAATCTATATTTCTTGTCATATCTCAATATCACAATTGCTGCATCACTTAGCAAGGTTACTGCCTAGTTATTTCTCTGGTTGGACTATCTCTAATGTGATGCCTTCCTAAGGAAGTCTCTAAGATAATTCTGATGCTTTTCACCTGGGATGATACTTTAGAACCACTCCCATATAAGATGCCCTCTGTGTTTGGGGCACCCAGACCTGTGAGTGCCCCAGGGCTCTCCACGTGCTTTACTCTGTGGCCTCCTCCCTAGCAGGGATTCAACCCTGGACTTCTAAGCTGCAGGAGTCTGGCCACAAAGGCCTCAACTGTTACTCATCTGACCCTGGTGAGGCCCATGGAGCCAGCTTAAGGCAAGGTCATGGCTCTCTTTGAAGCTGTGGCCTCCTGTTGAGTGTTTCTTGGATCTCTCTGGCTCTTCCACCTCCTCTCCCACATGGGGTGGTCTAGCACTTCACTGTTACATTTGAGGTTGGGGAGCTGAAGCTAGGGAGAAAGCTGGCTTCTGGGGCTCTAGCAGCCGTTTGTCCCCAGGAGCTATCGCCCTTGGAGGAGACCCCTCTGGTCCTTCCTTAGTGCACTTGGCCCTTCCCTTCTGGAGCACAAATCCTAATTTGCCGCCCATGCTGTGCTCCTCCTCACCCCTTCCCCTGAAATGAACATTTCCTCTCTGGTCTCTCCCCCAAACAGCCCCTCCCCTGCAATCGCCCTTGGGGCACTCTCCCTCCATCCCTCACTTGACCCCACCTGAGAGCCCAGGTGAACAGGATGCTGGGCCCCACTAACGAGTCTGTTGGGGGATGCTAAATTTGAGAATTTTTTTTTTTTTTAAGATTTTATTTATTTATTTGAGAGAGAGCATGAGACAGAGCATGAGAGGGGGAGGGTCAGAGGGAGAAGCAGGCTCCCCGCCGAGCAGGGAGCCCGATGCGGGACTCGATCCAGGGACTCCAGGATCATGACCTGAGCCGAAGGCAGTCGCTTAACCAACTGAGCCACCCAGGCGCCCTAGCTTTTTTTTTCTTTTTTTTTTAAGATTTTTATTTATTTGAGAGAGAGCATGAGAGGGGGGAGGGTCAGAGGGAGAAGCAGACTCCCTGCCGAGCAGGGAGCCCGATGCGGGACTCAATCCCGGGACTCCGGGATCACGACCTGAGCCGAAGGCAGTCGCCCAACCGACTGAGCCACCCAGGCGCCCCAGTTCTCCTTTTCGTGTGGCTGGCAACATTAAGAGAATCTCTTGAGGGGCTCCTGGGTGGCTCAGTCGTTAAGCGTCTGCCTTCGGCTCAGGTCGTGATCCCAGGGTCCTGGGATCAAGCCCTGCATTGGGGTCCCTGCTTAGCAGGGAGTCTGCTTCTCCCCCTCCCTGTGCTTTTCCCCCTGTTCATGCTCTCTCTCTCTCTATCTCTGTGTCTCGAATGAATTAAAAAAAAAAAAATCTTTAAAAAAATAGGGGCGCCTGGGTGGCTCAGTTGGTTAAGCCTCTGATTCTTTTTTTTTTTTTAAGATTTTATTTATTTATTTGACAGAGAATGAGAGAGAGAGAGCACATGAGAGGGGGGAGGGTCAGAGGGAGAAGCAGACTCCCTGCTGAGCAGGGAGCCCGATGCGGGACTCGATCCCGGGACTCCAGGATCATGACCTGAGCCGAAGGCAGTCACTTAACCGACTGAGCCACCCAGGCACCCCGAAATTGTTAGATATCCAGTGGACACCTCTTTTAGTCTTTGACAACAATCTGGCTATTGGAGTCTGGGTCAGAGATGGGGCTCAGGGGGGCGATGAGAGTTGGTGTGGGCTTTCAGGGGAGAGTGGGTTGTGGGAGGAGCTGTACATCTTCCGGGAAGAGCTTTGTCGCAGAGACCACAGAGGGAGGGGTTTCAACAAGGAGGCCTGGGCCCCAGGAAGACTCCTGGACTCAGCGAGGGTCAGGAGGGGAGGACAGGGAGGAGGTGGAGACAGCTGGTGGAGATGGGTAGCAGAAGAGTTTGACAGCAAAAGGAAAGTGGCCAGGAGGGCATGGGAAATTGTAAAATCTCACTTCGGAAGTCTCCTTAGAGGTCAGCCACCCAGAGGTTCTCACACGAGTGTGGATTGGCATCGCCGCAGTGCTTATGGAAACCCAGACTCCCGGGCCCCAGCCCAGAGCCTCTGGCTCGGGAGTCCTGGGGTAGGACTCCAGAATCGTATTGCTAACATGTGCCTGGTGAGGCTGTTGCTGCCAGCGAAGGTAGAGCCCCCGACCTAGTCCAGCCTAGATCCTAAAGTCCTAACACCAAAAATCCTGCTTTAACAAAATACCATAGACTGGGCAGCTTAAACAACAGAAGTTTATTTCTCACCGTCCTAGAGGCTGGAAGTCTGAGATCAGGGTGCCATTGATGTGGTTCCTGGTGAGAGAGTCCTCTTCCCAGTTTGCAGATGGCCACCTGCTCACTGAGTCCTCACAGGGTTAAGGGAGAGAGAAGCGAGCTCTCTTGTCTTTTCTTATAAGTCCTATTTGTGGAGGTTCTACCCTCATGAACTACTCACCTCCCGAAGGCCCCGACCCCCTAACCCCATCATATGGGAACGAGGCTTCGACATACATATTTGGTGTATGTGGCGGGGGGAGGCAGGGGGAGAAACATTCAGTCCACAACAGGCACCTCCTTCCTTGGGGTCTCTGCCCACCCATTATCAGCACAGGCCCTACTAACCTTTCTCAGTGATGAATATCTGAGGGGTTCCGCCAAACAGTGAAGCACAGAGTCCGTGGAAAAGGGCAAGGCTGCTCACAGGCAAACTCATTTTCACAGGACAGGGGATCGAGGCTGTTTCCTCGGTGAGTCAGCGGTGGAACGCATACCTTGTACTTACTGAGGTATCCCACGAACACACTCTTGACTGTTCACGCAGGGGCAGAGGCACTGATTCCAGATTCTCCCCCGTCCACCCAGGACACTCTGTCTCTAAAAAAATATTTTCTTGAGGTGAGCACTGTCTTAGTGCTCTGTAGGTCTTAGAGACTTAAACCAACACAAATCTATTATCTTATGCTTCTGTTGTTCAGAAGTCCAAAGTGGTTCTCACTGGGCTAAACTTACGGTGTCAGTGGGGTTGTGGTTGTGCTCCTTTCTGGAGCTTCCAGACAGAATCTGTTTTCTTGCCCTTTCTGGCTTCTAGAGGCTGCCCAGATTCCTTGGCTCCTGGCTTTTTTCCTGTCTTTAAAGCCAGGAGGAGCTGAGTAAGTTCTTCAAACATTGCATCACTCTGAACTCTGTCTCTTCCACATTTAAGGACCCTTGTGATTACATTGGGTCCACCTGGATAATCAAGGCTGCTTTTCCTATTTTAAGGTCAGCTGATTAGCATCCTTGGTTCTAGCTGCTGCCTTAATTCCCCTTTGCCATGTGGTGCCTAACAAATTCACAGGTTCTGCGGCTTAGGATATAAACATCTTTATCGGGGGCATTATTCTGCCTACCACAAATGTATATAAGGTGAAGTGCATAAATCTTGTATATAGCTCGAATTTTTACATACCTAAATATTTATCCTGAAAAACACTACCCAGATCAAGATATAGAACATTTCCAGCTCCTCAAGCAGCCCCCTCATATCCCCTCCTAGTTGGTGCCTCCCAAGGGTAACTTATGCTGACTTCTATCACATGAATTATTTTGCTCCTTCTTGAGCTCCATATAAAAGGAATCAAACAGCACATGACACTCTCTGAAGTAACCCGGTCCCTCTTTGGAACGGTACAACAGAGACTTTTTTCATCATTTGAGCACCAGTCTGTCTTTCTGAGGGAACCCAAGAACTTTGTGGATGTGGTAGGGAAGGGAGGCTGATGGCTCGCTGACTTGGCATAGGGTGGGAGAGGCTGTGTGTGTGTGTGCGCGCGCGCGTGCGCGCACTGCCTTACCGAGTTGATGCAGAATGCTGAAGTGACCAGCAGACCAGCATAGGCTTCAGGTCTGGACACAGGCCACCGGGTGGGAGGGTTTTGCTCCTGGAGACAAAAGGCGCGACCATGGGTTTGCCAAAAGACCGTGTGTCTGTTGCATCTCTGCAGACGCCAGTCCAGGGGTCAGTCCGGGCCACGTACTTCATGGCCGAGGCCAGCCAGCGCAGATGCGAGGGCCCTTTCTCCTCTATGCTGCAAGGTCACCCAAGGTGATAGGAAATCTGAAACACCTTAAAAACCAGACTAGACTGAGCTGCTGTTAACTGGTAATTGAAAATTGTTCACACTTTGAGGCATGATCTTTTTGCAAGAAAGATCAAAGAAACTGCTTTTTTTTTTCACATCTGAGAAGTGTGGGTTAATTATCCACCTCACTCCCCTGCACCTCCTGACAATGTTCATACAACCAGAAGTGCCCTTCTTCCCTTCATGACTTGTTAGAAGTAACCACCGCTTCGAAGCCCAGCCGGAACACGGTCCCTATGGTGATTCTTTCTCCAGTCCCCACTGCCAGAATTAATCAAAAGTTGTCTCTTCTGTGAAATTCTCTACAGTGCCTTTGGTTAGAATTAATTGAGCTTTCCTCCTGTAGTATCTCCTAGATGCTTCTATTACCACTTTTGTGATGTGTCCTGAAACAGAGCTCATTGTCCCCCTTAGTTAATTTTAGTCACCTGGAGAAAGCAATTGTGTCTTCTTGATCTCTGTACTCCCAACCTCGCCTCTCAGGGCACGGTCTGATGGATGTGGGCAATGCAGGTGTGAATGAATGAACAGGCAGCTGGTGAAGGTGTGGTGACACTAGGAAGCTCTGCATACATGGAAGGCCTTGTTCAGAGTAAGCTGTGATGCCCATCTATGAAAGACTGTGACACCCAAAACATCAAAGTAAGAAGAGTAATAAAGAATCATTATTAAGGTCTCATTTTTTTGTTTCAATTCATTTTACTACAAGTCTGAGAAAATTTTGTTATAAAAAGAGGCCTTGGGAAGACTTTGAAAAGACAGTATCTTTGAAAAGACACTGCTAGATGACAGAAGACATGAACGGATATTTCTCCAGAGAAGACATATAGATGGCCAATGGATACATGAAAAGATGCTCAAGATCCCTCATCAGCAGGGAAATGCAAATCAAAACTCAATGAGTGTTACCTCACACCTGTCAGAATGGCTAAAATCAACAACACAAGAAATAAGTGTTGGTGACGATGTGGGGAAAAAAGAATCCTCTTGCACCTTTGATAGGAATGCAAACTATGGAAAACACCATGGAGGTTCTTCAAAAAATTAAAAATAGAATTATCATATGATCCAGTAATTCCACTATTCGGTATTTACCCCCAAAAAGTGAAAACACTAATTCAAAAAGATATATGCATCCCTGTGCTTATTGCAGCATTATTTACAAGAGCCAGATAATGGAAGCAGCCCAAATGTCCACTGGTAGATGAATGGATAAAGACGGAATGGAATATTACTAAGCCATAAAAAGAATGCAGTCTTGCCATTTGCAACAACATGGGTGGATCTAGAGAGTATAATGCTAAGTGAAATAAATCAGTCAGAGAAAAACAAATACCATATTATTTTATTCATATGTGGAATTTAAAAAAAAACAAATGAAGAAAGGAAAAAAAGAGAAAACCCCAAAACAGACTCTTAACTATAGAGGACAAACTGATGGTTCCCAGAGGGGATGGATGAAATAGGTGATGGGGATTAAGGAGGGCACTTACCATGATGAGCACTGAGTCATGTATGGAAGTGTTGAATCACTATATTGTACACCTGAAACTAATATAATACTGTATGTTAACTATACAGGAATTTTATTTACTCATTTATTTATTTAAATATTTTATTTTATTTATTTGAGAGAGAGAGAGAGTGAAAGAGAGAGCACAAGAGAGGGTAGGGTCAGAGGGAGAAGCAGACTCCCTGCCGAGCAGGGAACCCGATGTGGGACTCGATCCTGGGACTCCGGGATCATGACCTGAGCCAAAGGCGGTCGCTTAACCAACTGAGCCACCAATTAGTAACTATACAGGAATTTTAAAATTAATTGACTTTTAAAAAGATACTGCCAGACGAGTCTGATTAATTCGCTGACCACAGCATTTCTTTTGACAAACCCTTGAGGTGTTCTTCTCCCACTTGAAAGTGGCAAGTTGTAACTCCTTAGTAATGGGGAGCATGCACACTAATAATAGCCAGCCCTTCTTCAAGTGTGGCCCACAGAGATTTTTCTGTTGTCAGGCCTCCCATTTCGTTCTGTAGCATCGTCCGCTCATACTGCAGGAGGTGAGTGAAGCGGCACTTGCCCTATGGCTTGGGCTGGGTGACAGTCCAGGACCCGAGTCTGGCCGTGAATCCAGGGGCAGTGGGCGGGTATGCTGGTGTAGGGCACCTGTGATTTCCTTGGGAAGTCAGATCTGCAGCGCGGCCCCTCAGTGACGACATGCATGCTGAGAGCGTGGTGGTCATTCCTGCCCCCGATGTGTATTAAGCCCTCTTCAGGCCAGGCTCTCTGTTCTGTGAGTGCTGAGGGAAATAGCAATGAGTAAGTTTCAGGCTCTACCTTCTAGGTAAGTGAGATAGGCCACAGTAATAATGACAGTGACAATATAACTCTTTATAGAACATCTTACATGCCAAACCCTTACACGGGCTTTGCATGGATTATCACGTTCAATCCTCATGACAACTATATAAGGTTGGTGTATATTATACCTATTTTACAAATAAGGAAACTGAGGCACAGACAATTTATGTATGCCCAAGGTGACACTGCTAGTAAATGATGGAGCCAAAACTCAGCTCCTGGCTAGCTAACAAAATGGATTTATTTTTTTACTTTTTGGAATCACAGAGTCCTTTGAAAATCTGTTTGTTTCCCAGAATAGTGATAATCTCTCTGTCTCTCTCTCACACACACACACACACACACACACACACACACACACACATTTATATGCAACGTCAGGAGGTTCACAGAATCCTTGCACCTGTCCCTAGGTTCTCCATGGAGCTCAGTATAACTACCCCAGCCTGCCTTGCACAGATGACCTCCACTTGAGGACATCAGTAGAGAATAACAAAGCACAGACATGAGCAAAGCAGTTCGGAGTAGCTGGGAGGTGGCATGAAGGATACCTAGGGAGGGCAAAGGAGGAAATGCAAGGCCAGGTGGGGGACCAGAGGGAGAGAAATGGCCCACTCTCCTGCTCTGGAGCCTGATCTGTCTTCTGGCCCCCATGAGGGCCAGGTGGCTTTCTTGGGCTTATCTTCCACTTTCTGATCTTACCATTCCTACAGCAGAGGTTCCTCAACCCCCTGATGAACTGGTTGGAGAAGACGGGAGTGGGGAACTCAGGGACCTGCTTCCTTAACCCGAGTTGGTAAATGACCACTTTCTTCTCCACCCGTGGGACCAGAGAGCCTGCAACATCCCCCCCTTGCTCTGCTTCCACACATTGAGAGGAACCTTGTGCCATTATCCTCAGGTCTTGCTGGCTACTGATATGCTAACTGCCCCATCCTCCTTTAATGTGTGGGGGTGCCGGTGTTTCAGATGCTTTCTCCAGTGCAGATTTTGTAGGCTGACAAAGCAGAAAGACAACCCTCCTCCCCAGTGGTTGACGGGGGAAGTGGATGAGTGTTCTGATAGGAAAGGAATAGGACACTGTGGGTTTTGGAACCTCAATTAGGGGGTCGGGGAAATCCTCCTAGGAGAAAGGCGGGGTTTAAGCTAAGACTCTGGTCAATTAGACTAGATAGAGTAGTAATATCTTGTGTTTCAAATGGAGTTATGTCTATTTTATATGTCTAGTGTTTATTTCCTCTTTTTTTGAAATGCTTATTCAAGTCTCTTGCTTATTTTTGTATTGGGTTGTCTGACTTTTTCTTTTCTTTTTTTTTTTCTTTAAAGATTTTTATTTATTTATTTGACAGAGAGAGACACAGCGAGAGAGGGAACACAAGCAGGGGGAGAGGGAGAGGGAGAAGCAGACTCCCCGCTGAGCAGGGAGCCCGATGCGGGGCTCGATCCCACTGGGATCATGACCTGAGCCGAAGGCAGACGCTTAACGACTGAGCCACCCAGGTGCCCCTGTCTGACTTTTTCTTAGTGGGACTCTTAGGAATTATTTATATATTCTGCATATGAGCTCTTTGGCGGTAGTGTTTTTGATAAAGAGGAGTTCTTTATTTCTTCAATGGAAAAAATTTTTTTAAGATTTTATTTATTTATTTGACAGAGAGAAAGAGCACGAGCACAAGAAGGGGGAGTGGCAGAGGGAGAGGGAGAAGCAGGCTCCCTGGTAAGCAGGGAGCCGGACTCAGGGCTCAGGGCTCAATGCCAGGACCCTGGAACCATGACCTGAGCTGAAGTCAGACACTTAACGGACTGAGCCACCCAGGCGCCCCTCAATGAAAAATATTTTATTGAACTGTAACACATATACAGAAAAAATACACAAATCATAAGTGTACAGCATAGTAAATTCTCAAAAAGTGAACACATTCATTAATGAGCACTTAGATCAAGAAACAGTATTTCCAGAAGTCTCCTCTCCCTGTCATTATCCTTCCATCATGGGCAACCATTATCCTGACTTCTAACACCAAATATTCGTTTTGCTAGGTAATCTTAATTTCAATGTAAATCTATGGATCTTTTCTTATAGTTAGTGCTTTTTGTGTCCCGATATTGCTCTGCTGAGATAAGAATATATTCCCCTCTGTTACCTTCTGGAGCTCGTTGTTTTGCTTTTCACATTTGGATCTATAATCCACTTGGAGTTATTCTGCATATAGTGTGATTTGCATATGTATTGCCAATTGTCCCAACATTAGTTATTAAAGATACTATTCCTTCTCCAGTGACCTGTGGTGATATCTTTATAATAAGTCAATGTCCTTAAATATGTGTGTCTGTTTCTGGACTCCCTACTCTGTTCCATTTCTCAATGTGTCCATTTTTATGCCAGTCCTTCACTTCTTATTTACTGTAGTTCTATAATAAATCTTGGTATCTGGTAGAGCACATCTTCCGACCCTGTTTTTCTTCAAGATGGACTGCTTTGAATTTCCTAATAATCATTTTGTCAAGTTCCATAAGAAAACCTAATGAGATCTTGATTAGAATTGCATTGATCTATAGATCAATATGGGATCATTCATATTTTTATAATATTGAATCTTCCAATACAGGAACATGATCTGTTTTCCCATTTATTTAGGTCTTTAATTTCTTTCAATAATATTTCATAGTTTACTTCATAGAGGACATCCAGATATTTTGTTAGATTTATTTCAGGTACTTATTCCTAGGTATCTTTGATGCTATTGTTAAAGGCAGTTTTTGCAAAAATTTCCTTTTCTAACTTTGATTTTTGTATATTGACTCTGTATTCAACATCCTTATTAAAATCTCTTATTAATTCTAATAGTTTATCTGCTAATTAAAAAATTATATACCCGGGTGCCTGGGTGGCTCAGTTGGTTAAGCGACTGCCTTCGGCTCAGGTCATGATCCTGGAGTCCCTGGATCGAGTCCCGCATCGGACTCCCTGCTCGGCAGGGAGTCTGCTTTGCCCTCTGACCCTATCCCCTCTCATGTGTTCTCTCTCATTCTCTCTCTCTCAAATAAATAAAATCTCTAAAAAAAAATTATATACCCAATCTTATACAAATAATTGCATTTTTTTTTCCAGTTGTCATAACTTTTTCTCATTTCCTTCCTTATTGTACTATATAGTCCTTTCAAAACAATATTGAATAGAAGTGGCATTTATAGGCATCCTCAGTATTAAAGGAAATCTTACAACACTTTACCATTAAATGTGATATTTACTTGGGCACCTGGTGCTCAGTTGGTTAGGTGTCTAACTCTTGATTTTGGCTCAGGTCATGATCTCAGGGTAGTGAGATTGAGCCCTGCGTAGAGCTATACACTCAGCGCAGAGTCTGCTTGTCCCTCTCCCTCTGCTCCTCCCCCTGCTTGTGCTCTCTCTCTATTTCTCTCTAAAATAAATAAATAAGGGACACCTAGGTGGCTCAGTTAGTTAAGCGTCTGCCTTCGGCTCAGGTCACGATCCCAGGGTCCTGGGATCAAGCCCCACATCGGGCTCCCTGCTCAGTGGGAAGCCTGCTTCTCCCTCTGCCTGCCGCTCCCCCTGCTTGTGTGTGCTCTCTCTCTGACAAATAAATAAAATCTTTTAAAAAATAAATAAAATCTTTAAAAATAAATAAATATGATATTTACTGTAGCTATTTTTTGGTAGCTATCACTTTTCAAATTAAGTAAGCTCCCTTCTATTCTTCTATTCCTCAGGGTCCTAAATGGACACTGATTTTAGCAAAGGCTTTTTCTGCTAATATGGAAAATTATATTGATTGATTCTATTTTTAAGATTTATTTTTTTGGGGGGGCGCCTGGGTGGCTCAGTCGTTGGGCGTCTGCCTTCGGCTCAGGTCATGATCCCAGGGTCCTGGGATCGAGCCCACATCGGGCTCCCTGCTCAGCGGGAAGCCTGCTTTTCCCTCTCTCATTCCCCCTTCTTGTGTTCCCTCTCTCACTGTCTCTCTCTCTCTCTGTCAAATAAATAAATAAAATCTTAAAAAAAAGATCTATTTTTTTATTTATTTGAGAGAAAGAGAGTGTGGGGGGCAGAGGCTGAGGGACAGGAAGAGAGAAACCTACACAGACTCTGCTGAGCATGAGCCTCATGTGGAGCTCGATCTTATGACCCTGAGATCACCACCTGAGCGGAAACCAAGAGTCAGCCACTTAACCGACTGTGCCACCCAGGTGCCGATTCTATTTTTTTTTTAAAGATTTATTTATTTGAGAGAGAGAGAGCATGAGAGGGGGGAGGGTCAGAGGGAGAAGCAGACTCTCATCTGAGCAGGGAGCCCGATCTGGGACTCGATCCTGGGACTCCAGGATCATGACCTGAGCCAAAGGCAGTCGCTTAACCAACTGAGCCACCCAGGTGTCCCCGATTCTATTTTTATAGTTTACAGTTTTATGCAGAAATTCTCAATCTTAATTTTTTAATCTCTTTGCACTTAGTACATTAAGATATTTTAAAGTTTATGCTATTTCAATATCTAAAGCCCCTTGTTCTATTCTCTATTTTTTTTCTGCTGGTTATTGTGTCTTACTTTCTTGTGTGCCTGGTTACTTTTTTATTATGAACTGTATATTATATTTACAATATTTCTAATAGAAATAATTGGAGACCTCCGATGGTGCTATCTTCCTCCAGATAGGATTTCTGTTTATTTCTACCAGGTACCTGGTAGCACTAATACCCTGGTCTGCTTGAGGCTACTCCACTCCAGAGAATTAACCCACTTGCAGAGACTGTGTGCAGATGAGCTGCACACCCTGCAAGGGCCTATCTACCTTCATTGCTAGGGTGTACTTTTGGGGATCCTAATATAGAGCTAGCCTGTTTGGTGGGCCCTGGTCTCTAATCCCAGCCCTGAAGCTTCCTTCCTGAGTTAGCAAATTCCCCCAGGAGAAATAGATCCAAATTTTGAACACATCTCCTTGGGCCTCTGTTTCTCTCTCACATCCTAATCCAGGTTTAACTTGTTAATTTCAAAATCTTCAGAAAGAAATTTTTATATTTTGTCTAGCTTTTTAGTTTTCAGTAGAAATATTACTGTGAATTACTTAGCTTGCAATTACTCAGTGTGGAAGTCCTTGACTGATTTTTCAATGTTAAAACAATTTTGCAAACCTCCCCCCCCAACAAAAAAAACCAACCTTGCTTTCCTGGAATAAACCTGATTTAGAAGAGATTTACCTTTTTTTAAAAAATATATTGCTGGAGGGATCCAGCTTAATATTTTGTTTAGGATTATTGATTCTATGTTCATCAGTGAGATTGACTTGTAATTTTGCTTTCTTGTATATCCTTAGGCTAACTTCATAAAATAACTTGGTATCTTTTGACATGTGTTTTGATTTTTTAAAATATTCTTTTGATATTCTCTGGAAAAATTTATGTAAGACTGGTACTATTTCCTCCTAAACCTTTGCTAGAATTTGCTGGTGAAGGCATCTGGACCTATCATTTTCTTTGTGGGAAAATTTAAATTAAAGATTTTTTAAATTAAAAATTTTTTAAATTAAAAAAAAATTTTTTAAATAGTTATAGGACTTTTCAGGTTTTTGTATTTCTCCTCTTATCAGTGTTGATTGATATGTTGTATATCCCTGGTAATTTGTTCATGTCATCTAAATTTTAAAGGTTATTGGCAAAAAGTTGTTCAGAATAATGTCTTTTAATCTTTTTTATGTTTGTAGCTTATACAGTGATGCCTTTTTCATTCCTGATAGTGGCTATTTTTGCTTTCGTTTTGGCAAGATCAATCTTTTTAGAGTTTTATTGGTTTTTATCAGTCCTTTGAAAGAACCAATATCTGGCTTTAATTATCCTTTCAGTTGTATGTTTGTTTTCTATTTCAATGCTTTCTCTTCTTACCTCTATTATTTCCTTCTATCTACTTTAATTTGCTGTTCTTTTCCTAACTTTTAGAGATGGATGCTTACCTCATTGAATTTAAGCTCTCCTTCCTTTCTGAGATGATGGTTAAGGTTATAAATTTCCCTGGAAGAAACACTTGGCCTGCATTCCATGAGTTTTGATGTGTAGTATTTTTTAAATCATTTTGTTAACATTTTCTAATTTTCATTATGATGTCTTCACTGACCCATGAGTTTTTCCAGAAGTATATTGCTGAATTTGCAAATGTATAGAGATTTTCTAGTTATATTTTTGTTGCTAATTTCTAACATTCATTGAGTTCACAGTTTATATCAATTCCAGTCCTTCAAAGTTTGTCAAAATTGCTCTTTAGCACTGTATATGGTAAATTTTTTGTAGATGTTCAACGAGTGCTTGAAATGAATTTTTATTATATAGTTTTTGCATTCATTGTCCTAAACATGTCTGTTATGTCAAGTTTGTTAATTTGTTTTCATCTTATATGTCCTTACTGGGATTTTTTTGCCTACCTGTTTTATAAATTCTGAGAAAAATGTATTAAAATCTCCCACTATGAATGTAAATTTGTCTGTTTCTCCTTCAATTCTGTCCACTTTTGATTTTTGCATTTTGAGGTTATATCAGTAAATGCACACAAATTTATA
This sequence comes from Mirounga angustirostris, assembly GCF_029215605.1. NCBI lineage: Eukaryota > Metazoa > Chordata > Mammalia > Carnivora > Phocidae > Mirounga > Mirounga angustirostris. Next base: position 76,405,514 of record NW_026991716.1, on the reverse strand, counting down.
TTTATATTTTATTGGTGAATTGAGTCATTTATTACTACGAAATGACCCTCTTTGTCTCTCTTTTTCTACTTTATTTGATATAACTACACCCATTTTCTTCCGGTTAGTATTCGCATGTGATATCGTTTGCATTCTTTATGTTCAACTTTCCTGTATCTTATATTTTCAGTGTGTCTCTTCAAACAGCATAAAATTGGGTATTGTTTCTTGATCCAGTCTGACAAACTTTTAGCATTGTCGAATTATCAAGTTGGACAATATTTGTTTGTTAAATGGAACATTTGGTCCATTTATATTTAGGAATAATTTACATGTTGGTTTTAAATCTGTCATCCTACTCTTTTTTATTGTCCAACCAATTCTGTGTTCTTTCTTTTTCTTTCCGTACTTGTTTTCTTATGGACTGGTTACTTTTGGTTATTCCTATTTAAGCTTTCCTATTTTAGTTTTGAACACACATACTCTTGCTATTTGTTAGTGGCTCCCCAGAAAACAACATGAACTCTTGGCTTCTCATACTAGTGTGTTAATTAGCTACTTTAACTGTTCTCCGAGGCAACACAAAGACCGTGAACACTTTCACTCCGTTTATACCCCTCCTCATTTAAATGTTATTTTTGCTTGTATTTCTGTTTAGTTTTTTCATCTCCACAATACATTATTAATATTGTTTTATATAGCCAATGTTTACTTAGAATTATTCATATGTTTGCCATTTTTGTTTTTCTTTATTCATTCTTGCATCTCCAGCTTTCCCTCTGGGATCACATTCCTTTGGCTTGAAAAAGATCTTCATTTAGGGCAGGACATATTTTGGCCTATTCTCTGTTTTAGTTTGTCTGAAAATTCTATTTCACATCCATTCTTGGAGTCAGTGGGGAATAAATGACATATATCTTAATTTAAAAAATGGATAAATTCCTAACATGTGCTTTTTAGGGCCAAGTGAGGAGAAATAATGGTAGAAAGCCTAGGAACCAAGAAAACCCTTGGCTACACATGTATTTCTCTTATGCTGCCTTGAATTTTTCACCTCATTGGTTATACTGCCTGAAATCCCACCAGTGACTTCTGTTTGGTTTGATCTGCTTTACCAGATCCCTCTCTCAAAGCAGAAAAACCCACAGCGTTGTGAAGAGACCAAGGCATGAATGCCTACTTAATTTAACTAGACTGTTTTCTTTCTAACACCCTATAGGACCCTGTCCCACTCAAAACATAAAATTGTTCAAGGAAGGAGGAGAATGACCAGTAATTTGGAAGAATTTCTCCCAAAATCAGGTTGGGAAGGGCCACAAAATAGAGAGTTCAGGAGAGCCTGGAAGCATTAGCCCTGGGAAGTGGGGTAGGTCAAGGACAAAAGTCAACTCTATTGCACTCAGACCAAGGAGGACAGGGCATTGGTTCTGTTCAGACTTGAGGTATGAGTCCCCCAGAACGCAGCTTTAGAGTCTCCTGAACACACAGATTGTTTACCTTCAACAACCCAGGGCTCCTGAGAACTTGACCTGTACTCCCACGTGGGCAGGACCTCCAGAGCGCTGACACCACCCTCACAGGCGTTATCAAATTTCTCTTAGAAGGGCAGCTGGAGCTGTGGAGAGCAGGGCAGGCCCTGAGAACAGAAAGACACAGTTTCAAACTCGAAGAAAGCTGATCTATTTTATCTTGAATAAGTCCTTTGCCAAAACCAGCTCCTATTCAAACACTGTGCCCATTATCTGAAAACCAGGCCACTGGGAGGTAGGTCCAAAGAAGGTGATGGCTATATTGTTTTTTCCCTTTGGCTCTTGGAACAACTGGATGTGGCAGATCACTTGGAACTTTAGAGAAAGGAAGCGAGGGGAAAGGAGAGCGGATCACGTACAGCACACCTCCGTGAGAGGCAGGAATACCAGAGTTAACAGCTCAGACTCTGGGCCATTTTAACATCTCTGGCTAACGAGGGGTCCAGAGGATGAGGAAATTAACCAACCCCACTTCCCCCATGGCTGTGCTGGGAGCACGTGGCCCCGCGGGGGGAGCAGGGTCTGGGTACTAGGAGAGAACTCTGGCCAGGCTCCCTGAAGATCCCCCCCATGTTGCAAGCCCCACCGGGGAGAAAGGCAGACTAGTCAGCCCTAAGGACGGGGCGTCCTCCCCACCTTCAAAGAATCCCTGGAGCCTGGAAGAAGAAGAGCACACAGAGCAGGGACTTCTCATGGGCCCTGACCTAAGCCATCAGTTGAAAAACATGGGAAAATAAAAAGAGCAGTTTACACCCTGATTTGAGAGGGAAAAAGTAAAAATAAAAAATAAAGCATTGTATTCATTTGCTTACATGTTTAAGAATACAGAAAATATCCATTAAATCCCTCTAGTAATCAATAAAATGCTTCCACTCTATTGAGCTCAAAAAACAAATATTTAATGGTGAGATTGTAAGTATTAGCAGGTATACAGGGAAGTTTTGGGGGAGTCGGTGAGCTCATCCAATGTCCTGGGCCGCCTCCATGAGGACCCCCGGCCTCCCAGTTTGGGCTGGAACTGAGGATTGAGCCTTCTGGTTCCTACTCTATGTCAGCGTCTCTGATCCTCCTTTCCTGCCCATGACCAAAATCTCAGTGCCTTCCAGACCTTCTCATTCCTAAGACCCAGACTCCCTCAGCCACCCTAAGGTTCTCCCTGCTCAGACCACAGTGGGTCAGCATGGCCTGGTCCTGCACTTCTTGGCTGGGGTTCAGAGGCTCAAGGTGCAGCGGGGCTGGCCTCTAGACAATGCCCCCCCACCCAGGAAACCCAGCACAGTTGCCACCTGACTCTCTCAGAGATATATATATTTTTTTGTCTAAGAGTATAATAGCATTTGTTAATATGCTTGACAAACACAGGTTTTTGGTTTTCCCCATTCTAGGTTTAAAAAATATACTAAAATCTAATAAACAGTCTATGAAAGTATAACATACAGAAAGTATACAATCTGTAAGCGGACAGCCCATTAAGTTATCACAGAGTGAATGTAACCAGCATCCAGCCCAAGAAATAGAACAGGAAGTCATAGCTAAATCCACAGCTAAACACAGTTTTCGAAGTCTTGCCACGGGCCAGATAGAATTGAGTGTCAAGCTCTTGTGCCCTGTACTCTCCTACTCCTCTTCTGACACGTCCTGGAAGGATTTAAAAATCTTGTACAGTATTGCCTTTGGCTGTGATCTAACTGCACAGAGATCGTCTCTCACACCAGACTGAAGGCTTCTGGGGGCAGGATCCCAGTTACCTGTTAGGTACTCGGGAGGTATGGTTTGAGTGACTGAATGAATCCAGCCCCGGGCATACTGGTGTCCCAGGCCCGGGTCCGAGGCTCTTAGGCCTCATCTGCCCTTTATAGATGTCACAGCAGGCAGAACAGTTGACCAGGGTCCCGACTCAAACACTAGAGCATTATTCTCTCTACCCTACAGAGACAGAGCTGGGACGTAGAAAGTAGTAATCCAGCTCATCGATTCATGCAACAAACATAGATTAAACATCCACCTTGGTCCAGGAAAGACACATAAAGCAGACACAGTCTCCACCCTCAGGAGGAAAGCTCAGGCACCCATCACGTCAGGAAGAAGCAAGAAAACCCTCATAGAATTTGAATTACTGCTTCACCCTGCTCCAGGCAGGCTGTCCCCAACGGGGTTGCTGACCCAGTGGTAGATAGAATGTGCCTTCACCAGCTGTCTTTGCTCTTCTGCAGGCCCCGCTATCCCGGTAGGCGTGGACGTGCAGGTGGAGAGCCTGGACAGCATCTCAGAGGTGGACATGGTATGCAGTGGCCTCGGCGGGGCAGCCTCGGGTACGGGGTTCCGAGGTTAAGGTTCTGTGAGCACCTGTGGCTGCATGGGTGCGGGCCGTGCCTGGGTGGGCAGAGCCAGGGCTGCAGGGGATAAAACTGGGAGCCGGAAGTTGGCTCAGGTGCAGCGAAGCATAGAGCAGAGGTTCTTGACCGGATGGGTAACTCAGGGAGTTGGTTAAATGCAGATTCCTGGGCCCCACCAGAGACTTCCCGAATCAGTCTCTGGGAGTGAGGCCCAGCTCCTTACATTTGGACACACCCCCCACATGATGGGACCGGTCAGATGAACCCCACTTGGAGGATCACGGGAGGTGGACATTTTCAGACAGAAATTCTGCCGTTCTCTGCTCTCCAGTGCCCGCCTGGAGCATGGCTCCCCTATGCAATCCTTGGCAGTGTCCACCAAGATCTGGTAGTAAGGGAAGGCTTTTTTTTTTTTTAAAGATTTTATTTATTTATTTGAGACAGAGAGAATGAGAGAGAGCACATGAGAGGGGGGAGGGCCAGAGGGAGAAGCAGACTCCCTGACGAGCAGGGAGCTCGATGCGGGACTCGATCCAGGGACTCCCGGATCATGACCTGAGCCGAAGGCAGTCACTTAACCAACTGAGCCACCCAGGCGCCCCAAGGGAAGGCTTTTGAAGAAGGCTTGTTTCAGTTGAGACCTGAAGGATGGCTAAGGAGACAGCGTGGGGAGGGCCAGAGCAAGAGCAGGGGAAGGGCCCCGGAGGCAGAAGAAACAGGAGGTTTACAAACACAAACTGAAACAGTGGAGCACAAAGTGAGGAAGGGGTGGGGGTGGAGGGTTGGGCGGGTGGAGGTGCTCCCCTCCACGGGTGACCCTGCAGGACAGCCAGAAGGGGTAGAGCAGAAGTGGGCCCTACACTTTGAGACCACCACCACCACCAGGTGTCTTTCCACCCTCGCTCCCAGAAGAGGATGTTTGGGGTACTTATTTGTTCACACTTGTAACTTAGCCCTGGTATCCTCTGGTTGTGGCAGAGGTGCAAGACTCTTGGTTTAAGGCAGGAGACACTGTTTAACAGAACGAGCTTTCAGGCTGAAGTTATAGTAGATACGCAGCTGTCCATGCCTTCATCCATTCGTTCCCCCCCCCATTTTTCCATCCTGCAACTATTTATTGATCACCTACTCTGTGCCTTGCCAGGTACCGAGTTAGGGCCTGGGGATTCAATGGCACGCAGGACACAATTCTGCCTTCAAAGATTCTGCAAAACCCACGATAGAAACTCTCTTAAACAGGACACTTGACTGTGCAGGTTTCTCCCAGTGTCCACTCACCTGAGACTGAATGCTCAGGAACAGGAAAGGAGCCCCGTGTGCACGAGTCTGGGTGAGAGAGAGCAGGACGCCGCGGAAATCCGCCCCGCTGGCCCCCATGCCAGGCTGTCCGCCTCACAGCTGCAGGTTTCATTCGCGACGCCTGCAGGAGGGGCTGCTCACCGTCCAGGGCTCCCACCTCACGATGCACGACAAGGAGCCAATCTCTTCCCTACTGTAGCAGCACGGCGGAGGCGGGCAGCCACCGTCCTGCGGCTGAGCCTCAGGTGTCTGTTGCTTTGGTTGCTGACAGGTTGATTGTAAGAGAGGAAGCTTTCTAAGCACTTCTGTCTGGTGTCATCTCGGGCTCCCACAGGACTTCACCATGACCCTGTACCTGCGGCACTACTGGAAGGATGAGAGGCTGTCCTTTCCCAGCACCAGCAACAAGAGCATGACCTTCGACGGCCGGCTGGTAAAGAAGATTTGGGTCCCCGACGTCTTCTTTGTTCACTCCAAACGGTCCTTCACCCACGACACCACCACTGACAACATCATGCTGAGGGTGTTTCCGGACGGGCACGTCCTCTACAGCATGAGGTAACTATCCACGGCCTCACTGCTTCTTGGTCCAACGCCATTCTAATATGTCTAGTCAGTCTCTTTGGCCCTGAAGAGTTTGTCACCGTGGTTGGGCCTGTGGGCTATACAGATGGCCGGAGCCTCCTGATGTCTGTTAGAAGTCTCTGAAGATGAAATGGTCACCCTAGTAGCCAGCGACTTCCCAGTCATCGGGGAGCTTAAGCTCGGGTTAGGAGACTAGGTGGGCCTGAGTGAGTTGAGGGAGTCAATGACCTTCTGTGTACCTTCCACCCCCGAGAGCCTAGGATTCCAGTTCATTGGTTATAAAGATTTAAAAAGACAACAAGAGCAACTGTTTATTGAGTGCTACTGCAAACTGGCTTCTGGGCTAATGAGTGATTACGCAGGCTTATTCCCCATCTCCTTGGCCTGCTTGTACGGTTCACCAGAAGTCACTGCTAACAGCCTTGGGGTGGTGGGGCGGGGGGGGCGTAACTTCCCAGGCATCTCTAGGGGAGGTGGCCCACTGGCTGAGGGCCACGCGCAGAGAAGGGTGCAAGTGTGTGCCCCTGACAGCCAATACCTTCAGTGGCTGGGGCCCCGCAGAGCACTGCTAACATGTGCTGCGGAAGACAGAACTCTAAAAGTTAGAGTCTAGCAACGTAGAGACCGGGGTTTCCAAGCTTCTGCAGTAGGTGTGAGAAGGCACTGCTCTTGGTCGTGTCGGGGTTCTCCTCACTCCGGGCAGGCGTATGAGCCAAGAACTCGCTGCACGAGCCAACATGCTTGTTTGGGTTGCCTAGGATTACGGTCACTGCCATGTGCAACATGGACTTCAGCCACTTTCCCCTGGACTCCCAGACCTGCTCTTTGGAGCTGGAAAGCTGTAAGTATCAGTGTTCCTAGTGACAAATCTCCGCCTCGTTCCCGCCCCAATCTCTGTGCCATTTTAGTAACCGTTGAGACTGAGTACTGCCTGCCCGTGGTAAGGCCTGTTCACTCCGAGGCTGGTGTAGGATTTCCCTGTGCCTTCAGCCACCTCAGAAGCAAAGGAGCCGAACTAACTTGTTTTCCTTTCCCAAAGATGCATATACAGATGAAGATCTGATGCTGTACTGGAAGAATGGGGATGAATCCCTGCAAACCGATGAGAAGATCTCCCTGTCCCAGTTTCTGATTCAGAAATTTCACACCACTTCCAGACTGGCCTTCTACAGCAGCACTGGTAGCTAATGTTTGCCGCGGTCTGATCCGAACGTGGAAGAAAATACATTAGAACCCTCCAGCCCTGAACTTTTCCCCTGCCGATGAGAATGAGTGTGTATTCCTAAGTAATGCATAGTTCTGCAAAACATAAGCAACACTTGGAAGCAGAAATTTAAAAAGTTGCCGTCCTCTGAAATCCGATGGCCAGAGGCAACCACTCCTAACAATTTAGCACACACCCTTGCAAACATCTTACTTTAATGATATAATTGTTTTACATGCTATTCTGTAGTCTGATTTGTTTGGCTTAATGATATGGATGATAGCTTTCCGAGGAAATGTATCTATTACCTATATTTAGATCTATAGATTTATTTATTTACTTACTTACTTTAGTAGCGGAGGGGCAGTGGGGAGGGAGGATCCCAGGCGGACTCCCCACTGAGCACGGAGCCTGACTCAGGGCTCCATCTAAGGACCCTGAGATCATGACCTGAGCCGAAATCAAGAGTCGGACGCTTCACCAACTGAGCCACCCAGGCACCCCTATAGCTTTATTTTTAATGTTTAGTGTAACTCATCCTGGACCCCGGGGCTGTGTTTGAGGTTTTGAGAGGGTGCACCTGTCAGTCCTCTAATCTCACTGTTAGTTCTTGTCCTCGTTTCTGAGGGCTGTCATAATAAACACAACCTGGGGGCCTGAAGCAACAGGAATGCATTTGCCCACAGTTCTGGAGGCCAGAAGTCTGCGGGCCATGCTCCCCCCTTAGGCTGTAGAGAGGAACCCTTCCTTGTCTCTTACTAGTTTCTGGCGGGTTCTGCGTTGCTCTAATGCCTGCCTCGGTCATCACGTGGCATTCTCCGTGTCCCTCTCTGTGTCTTCCCATGCTGCTGTTTCTATGTATCTGTGTCCACAGAATTTCCGTCCTTTGTAAGGCTACCAGCCATTGGATTACGGCCCACCCTAATCCAACGTGGCCTCAGCTCATCTTGCTTCCATGTGCAAAGACCCTATTTCTAAATAAGGTCACATTCACAGAAACTGGGAGAGAGGACTTCAACATATCTTTCTGAGGGACACAGTTCACCCCATGACAGCCCTGCAGTAGCTACAGGACACTAGGGGACTTCTCACTTCTTCCCCCCTTGTCCGTGTGCCAAGAAGCCCAGGCCCTTCTGTGCGGAGCTTTTGTGCCACCGTCTGCCCCTGCACGTCCCCCATCTATCTCCCTGTTCCCCTCCCCCCACGCACGCCCCTCTGTGCCCAACATCAAACACTGAAAAAGACCAAGCCTCAGTCCAGGTGGTTTTAGTGTCTGGACAGCCCAAGCCGGCTTCCCTTTGTGCCCAGAGGGCTCGTCCTCATCACTCTCTTCCCTTCTCCACGGGTATGTATTGCCACACAATCTTCCTTTCTCATCTCTTCTTAGCAAGTTCAAACCCAATCTCTTTCTAAAACCATTTTTAAGAATGTCTTCTATAACTTTTTACTATGTGTCACTGTTTTGAGAACTTTATTTGAATTAACTAATTTCTACCCAACAAACCTATGGTGTAGATATTATTATCCCCAATTTACAGATGAGAAAACTGAGACTCAGAAGGATTAAGTTGCTTATTGAAGTTGCACAGCTAGTAAGTGGCCAATCTGCCTTAGTCACTATGTGTACTCCCCTTAGATGTTTTCTATATTCAAATAGAAGCTTGTTTGTTTGTCTTGAGCCTTTCTAGAGTCCAGATTAAAATGCATCTTCCTCTCCCATTACTTACTATGTACCAACAAGCAGGTTTATCACCCCCCCCTCCCCCCACAGGGGCTGCGATCTCACCACAGAGTGCTGTTTGGAACACAGAGTATACATTTTTAAAGCTCTTGGTTCCCTCCTAGTGTTTCCAAGGCAACTCTCCCCGGTTTTCTTAAGAGGAAAGGATAGTGGAATAGTCCTTCACAGAATGAAGGCAACTCTCAGCCCTTCCAGAAAGACCCTGTACAAACCTAATGTGATTTGCTTCATGGGTGCCAATTTAAATAGGGAAAATAAAGCTGACATGACGGGGCAAAGGTTGTGGGATGAATAAATGATTAGGAGTGTCTGTCACATCTGAAGATGTGTCTATTCACTCCACTAAAAGCACCTAGCTCATTCAGACAACCAAGGAACCTACATAGTAACGGTGTGTCAAGCTTGTCTGGACCCATCCTATTGTTCCAGCCTTTCCCTAGTGATCCAACCCTCCCCTTACCTGATTCAGCGGTAACTTTCCACACCAGCCAGGTAGCCCTTGTTCCCTCAGCAGCGTTTTCCTGGGGGCAGCCTGCGGTCCTCCTGCATCCAAACCACCAGGGGAGTGTGTCTGACAAGCAGATTTCCGGGCCCTGTTGCAAGCTACTGAGTCAGTATCTGAGGTTGGGCTGAAATGGGAGTGGGGTGGGTGTGTGCACACAGTTGCAAAAGTTACTTTTGACATTGATATTGCCCTTAACGCCATCCTTGGTCCCAGTGATTGGGTATCGATCTTGTGGATCATTTGACACCTTACCATTTTAGTCCTTGTTTACAACCATCCATCCCATGATATATGTGGAGACTGGCTGAGCTGACCAATCTACAACCGAGGGGACAGTGACAAGAGCCCAGCTCTGCTGGCTCCTGCCTCAGTGGTATTGGACTCAACAAAATAGAACCACTCCCACTTCTTAGCCTCCTGAGCAGTGAATCCTCAGGAAATATGGTTGGGGGTTGCAAATAACAAATACAAACCAGCAACTAAACCTAGATCTCTCGTTCTACCTTTCCCCAAAATGTTAGGGGAAGAGAAGAGAAGTTAGGTACATTGAATAAAACAGTACATGCATTAGATACTGGCAAGACACTTATTAATAGAGGGCTTAGATTTTAGAAAGGAGATGTATTATAGTAAGTCAACTGTTCATTAACTTCTAACTTTCTGCTGAAGAGGAGAGCAGTGGGGGTGGGGGTGGGGGAAAGGCTCCCAGGGAAGGAGTTTGTTTTTACCTCTCAAACTGAACCTCACTGGCTTCTTCCTGTGTCCCCCAGGCTGGTACAACCGTCTGTACATTAACTTCACGTTGCGACGCCACATCTTCTTCTTCTTGCTCCAAACCTACTTCCCTGCCACCCTGATGGTCATGCTGTCCTGGGTGTCCTTCTGGATCGACCGCAGAGCTGTGCCCGCCAGAGTTTCACTGGGTAAAAGCATGTGTTAAGGTGTGGGGGGGTGGCTATATTTTCCAGCAGGTCACTATAAAGAGAAAAGGTAAAATCATCATTCAGAGTTAACTGATGGTTTGTCAGAGCCCAAAGGAGCAAACTTCCCTCCCGCTTGCAGCCTTCACCATTCATACGCTGCTCTGCGTTTCCTAGACTACTTCACGGAAACCACAGGGAGCTAAAACTATGTCAACTTTGCTCCAGTCACTTCAGAAAAATAAAGCCTGTTTGGGGGATAGACTTCCCCCACCAGCAGTCTTAGAGCTCAGTACTTCGATAAATAAGACAATTCTGCAAATGCCAAAACCTTATTCTGTAAATACAAAAATTGTGTTTGCTGGCCTTGGTTGGACAGACTGAGAGTTTGAAGGCAGGGCGGGGATTAGGGGATTTGGGGGGAGGGAGAGGGCTGTACTCCCCAGAGTTGCGGTTTTAGTCCTCCCAGACCCGAAATTCCAGAGGGACCGTTAACAGCTCATCATTGTCAATTTGGAGGAAATCGGCTTGGGCTCCAAGAAATGTGAGGGTTTAACCAGCAAGGCACAATGAAGCTAGCGTGACAGGCCTCCAGGAATTTCCACAAGTCTTCGGAGACTTAATCAGTGTGGCTCAGATGAGAGGGAATGAGGCCATTCCCCGCGGCGTGGCCAGTTTCCTTTAGAGGGGTCCTTCACTCACTGTTTCGAATTCCACATCCGACGGGGTCCTTGGCGGAGCGCTGCTGATCCGGTGAGCCCCATCACCCACCCCCAGGCCCCGGAGGGGCTGACAGGCAAAGGGGACCAGCAGCAGCGAGCTGGCCGGGGCGTGGGGGGCGGGGGTGTGTGTGTGGAGCCGCCGGCTGCTTGTGGAGCAGATCCACAGCGTGGATGTTTCCATGCCCCGGGGGATTTCCCGCTGGGTTTCCGACAGGGAGAATGTAAAACGGTGACTCCGTGCCACGTGGGGCGCAGTTGCGTACCCTCGTCAGCGGCTGACCTATCGCTGCATGTTGCAGGTATCACCACCGTGCTGACCATGTCCACCATCATCACGGGCGTGAACGCCTCCATGCCCCGCGTCTCCTACATCAAGGCGGTGGACATCTACCTCTGGGTCAGCTTCGTGTTCGTGTTCCTGTCGGTGCTGGAGTACGCAGCCGTCAACTACCTGACCACCGTGCAGGAGCGCAAGGAGCGCAAGCTGCGCGAGAAGGCGAGCCCGGTTTCCTTCACCTCCTCGTCCGAGCCCAGGCTCCTGGTTGCACGAGAAGGGCGGGGACGGAGGGTGGCGTGCAGAGGGGGGCGATGTTTGCGCAAAATGGAGGAGGGTCTGTTTTAGAATAGGTTCTAGCTTCTTCCATCGAGGATCCCAGAAAGAAAGTCTTTGGACCAAGACTAGGAACAGGGAGACTTGGGGGGTCTTAGGTCCAACTCTGCCGCCGAGGCTGGGCCTCTGTTTCCTCATCTCTAAGAAAGGTAGAGCGCAGTCCTCACCTCGCCTTCGTCCCAGGGTCGTTGTAAGGATTACGCGACGTAATGCATGCAAAAGTTGTTTTGAAACTGCGGGGTTCTGGACAGACATAAAGTATCACTATTACTACTGGACATGTTTAGGGAAGGTGCCTCCAGGTCCTTTGACTGGACAAGGGGAGAGTTCTAGAATTAAAAACTCCTGTGTTTATCTGTGCTCTGACCAATTAAAAATTCAGTCACATACAACTTTAGCCTTTAGATTCATTGGAAATAACTACGCATTCTGCACGGTACTGCACTATCCTATACCAACCTACGTTAGTTACGAGATAGGATACAAATGGGGGAATTCAGGCAATGTGCGTGGGCCTTTGACACAGGGAGGGAAAGTCCACTTCATTCATATTCAGACTCTTATTAATCACAGTAGGAAATAAAATGCCAACTTGTTACCAAATCATTGGTCATCATTGCACTTATCAAAATGGGTGTTCAGCTAGAAGGTATAAAGATCAGGGGATATGAAAATCCCACATTTATGCACATCTAGGTGGCTTAATATAAGGGAGCTTTAAATTTTAGGAAAAGAGGATGTGTTGCCTTTTCAAAAATAGTCTTTCAATGACCACATTATACCTAAATATATTATATTAAATATATATATTTTAAAATATATTCTAAACATTCTACATATTTTCTAAATATTTCTACACTGTCTCCAAATAGGCTAGATTGTTTAAGAATTTATTTTTAAAATTCTATTCAAACCTTTTTTACTTTAGCATTTAAGTATTCATTCAAATTTTCAATAATCTGCACATTGGTCATTGTCAAGTGCTTTTGGATTATATTTAAACATTTTTGATTTATAACCCAGTGAACTTTCCTGTATAGAGCTGTTGGAAAAACAGCAAGCCTTCACCTGACAAGTATGGGCCCATGAATTGTTAGCCAGTGCCAGCTGGTAGCCCACTCTTTGCTGACTCAAATTGTAGGGAGAAGTGAAACTATTTCCTTCCTTCCAACTTATAATTTCTTATCAACATTTTCATACTTGCAGAAACTGTTGAAAAATAGAATAATGTTCATCCATAGACTCTGTACCTACACCCAACGTTGTTAATGTTTTGCCATTTTTGTGTGAGCTCTTTCTCCATATAAATGTACTTTTGTCCGTGCAGTTGAACCATTTAAAAATGCACTGCAGGCACCGTGACCTTTTATGCTTAAATGTAACTCTTTAGAATAGGACACTCTCCTAACTAATCATCTTTTGATTCATGCACAAAGACGTGGAGACCCACGACTGGAATCAGAATGTATGGGTTTATTATTTTTTTAAATATATTTTTAAAAGATTTTATTTATTTGAGAGAGAGAGAGAGAGCGCAGGGGGAGAAGCAGAGGGAGAGGTAGAGAGAGGATCTCAAGCAGACTCCGAGCTGAGCGCAGAGCCCGAAGCAGGGTTCAATCCCATGACTCTGAGATCATGACCTGAGCCAAAGTCTAGAGTCAGAGGCTTAACTGACTGAGCCACCCAGGTACCCCCAGAATGTGTGCATTTAAAGTCCTGACTCTGACACTAGCTGTGTAATCTCAGGAGAATTGTATAGCCTCACTGGGTCTTAGTTTTTGCCTCTGCAAATGGGGACGTTTAGACTAAATCAGTGATTCTGGACCTTCACTGCATTGTAGAATCACCTAGGGATCTTCAAATTTATTATGTTTTTTTTTTCCATCTTTTTAAAATTTAAATTCAGTTAGTTAACATATAATGTATTTTGGTTTCAGAGGTACAGGTCATTGATTCAGCAGTCTTATATAACACCCAGTGCTCATTATATCACATGCCCTCCTTAATGTCCATCACCTAGTTACCCCATCCCTCCCAGCTCCCCTCCCCTCCAGCAACCCTCAGTTTGTTTCCTATGATTAAGAGTCTCTTATGGTTTGTCTCCCTCTCTGGTTTTGTCTTGTTTTATTTTTTCCTCTCTTCCCCTATGATCCTATGTTTTGTTTCTTAAATTCCACATATAAATGAGATCATATGATAGTTTCAAATTAATTAGTTGAGAGTGAAGCCTGGATGTGGCCATTTTAAAGAGCTCCCTGGGTGATTCTAATATGCAGAGACTTCTAATATGTAGAGAGTCGTTGGACTGAGTGATCTCTGGAGGTCCTTCTAGTTCTGCCTTTCTGTGGCTCTGAGTTGCCATGGGGCTTTGCTCTGGGCCCAGGCCACCACCTCTGCCCCTCCACAAGGCCTAAACATGCCTGATACCTTCCTTGTGTTTGCTGCCCGCAGTTCCCGTGCATGTGTGGAATGCTTCACTCGAGAACCATGACGCTGGATGGAAGCTACAGTGAGTCTGAGGCCAACAGCCTGGCCGGGTACCCAAGAAGCCATTTTCTGACAGAAGAAGAAAGACAAGACAAAATAGTGGTCCACCTGGCTCTGAGCAATGAATCCAACTCCTCCAGGAAGAAGGGGCTTCTGAAGGGCCACATGGGTCTTCGCATCTTCCAGAACACCCACGCCATTGACAAATACTCCAGGTTGATATTTCCTGCCTCTTACATATTTTTCAACTTAATTTATTGGTCAGTGTTTTCCTAGGGGCCCCGAGGCTGTGCCTGGGAAAGGACATAGATATCTATGGGGCCTGGCCAGCCATCTGCACATGGAACTGCTGAACATGCTCCCCTCACCAGATGGAGCGGTAGCTCCTAGGCCACCATGGCAGTGCTCCCTCCCAGAGGGGGCCCTCCAGCTGCCCTTCCCCTGACCACATGGGTTTGCTCCTCATTAATGCTGTGTTCTGTATCCTACTTCATACCTCTTTCGGACCTCTTCTGTTCTTGTGTGTAAAAAGGTTCACAAGAGCCCCCTCCTATAAAAAATGACTCAAATGCCTCCTAGATAGTCTGAGACCCTAATGAAGCCTAGGATTCAGTTGTGAGGGGACAGGAAAGAATAAAAGGCAAGCTTAGGGGCTTTCTGGATAGGAGATGGGAAATAAGATTCAAAATAGGAATAAAAAAAATCTGTAAACCCATACAACTAGATTAAGTGCCTACCTAGGAAGGAAAAAAAGCTCAGATCCCAGATAGGAAACGAGACCTGGGTGAGTCTGGCAACTCTCCTGATTTTGCAGTCCATTCAACCATTCATTAAATATTGAGTACCGACCCTGTGCCAGGTCCTGTGGAAATGAACAAATAGAAGTCTCTTTTCTTAGAGAACTTCTCTAAGCCTGGACTCATTCTATGTATGGCAGAGGGTACTTCTGCCCTTCCTCAACCCCCACTGACCCCACAGATCCATTCTGTTTGCTGGTGCTTTTACTCCTAGGTCTGTCTGGAAAAGCACTTCCAGTCTCCTATGAGACCCTCATGAAACCAGCTTAATACCGTTCTCCTGGAATCTCCATGCAAGACAAGTCTAGTGGTGGGGAGAGGAACAAGGACTTGAGAATTGGTGATAACAGAACTTGGTCTTGGCGAGGAAGGAGCCATGGGTCTGCTGTGGAAATGTGTTCCATATTCCATCCTACCTCGCTTTCTGGGCTTCTCTCCCAGCAGACAGGTGTCCTTAATAGTCCCTGTGTCCGGGCCCTGCCCCCACCCCTGGAACTCTACCTAGCCAGATATGCCCTGCACCCTCAAATGATTTCTCCCTTCCACAAGGTAATGACTTTCCTCTAATGTAGCTAAGCTCAGATTAGAAAAGCAATCTGATTAATTGAATCTGCAGTGAGTCGTGAATGACCATTTCTCTTAACCCTAATTTAGGTTATGGGTTGCTGGTTAACTCAAGTGAACCTCTAATTGGTAGTATTTATAGAAATATAAAGAACACGATTTTGAGAAGGGGACCTTCTCTTTACATTACAGCACTTGGAATCAGAGGGCTGTTCTGGGATAGAGAAGGAACGCCCAGCTCAGATTTCTTGCTTAATAAAAGAAGTTGTTCTGCTCTCTCCCTCTACCTACTGCCCCTTCCACCCTCCTGCCCAGGATCTGGGCGTCTGGTCCTTTGGTCACGAGTGTACAAATGGTACAGCTAAAGACAGGATAACCCTGCCTTAAGTCAGGTGAGCTCTGGCCTGTGGAGTCTCCTCCACAGCTCCTGCCTCCCAGGGGCAGGGATTTTTTAGTTCCTGAGGATTAGAGCCAGGTGGGTACCAGAGCCTCCTGAAGTTTCAAGTCAGGGGCCTGTGGATCCCTGATCCTCTCCACCCCTCACCACAACTGCCACCCAGTTGCCCTCTCCATCCCAGCTTTTCCACTCCTTCCTCTCGGCAGTCCCCCACCCATTTCCTCTGTTCCCATACCTACTCCCAGGAGTGGTCCTCGTCCCAGACACACCCTTGCCACCACTCCATTGCCCATGTGGAGGACCAGACTCCCATCCCTGGCTACCAGCCCTGATCTGAACTGGGGCCTGCAGCCCACCAGTCCAGAGGGGGTGTGATCAGGGCAGGGATTTGAGGAGATATACTCTCAACAGGACAGGCTCTCGGCAACAATATGACATGGGTTATCTTGGGCAACTGCAAGTTTGGGAGGTTCCCAAGACCACTCTCAGGTTTAATAATTAGCTAAGAGGACTCCCAGAACATAGAAAAACCATTATACTCACAGTTATGGTTTAATGTGGCAAAAGGATACAGATTAAAATCAGCAAAGGAAAGCAGCATTTACAGCAGGATGCAGGAGAAACCAGGTATAGAACTTCCAACTGTTCTCTCGCAGTAGAACTGCACAGTTAGTGCTTCTTTCTTCCAGCAGTGAGTGTGACAATATGCACCAAGTATTGCCAACCAGGGAAACTTAGCCAAGTCCATCAAGGTGTGCAGAGTTTTTACTAGGGGTCGGCCATGTTTATACAGCTAACTGCTTGCCTGGCTGACCTTAGTTTCTAGCCTTTCCAGAGGTTGAGCTGACAACTCTTAGCCTAAGGCCTCCATCATAAATCACATCGTTAGTATAGACTATCTGGTATGGCCCAAGGCTTCCAGGCAAACAAGCACCCTCCTATTAGAGCCTCCTATAAGGGCTTAGAAATGATCTCCCAGGAGCTGAGGCCAAGGCCCAAACCTTTTCTTTTGTCAAAGTTGATCGTTTATTGCACAGCAATCTTTGCCAATGGTTTATTGTTAATGTTGATTGCTGTACTGCTGTTATAGATTCATGCAACTAACATTTTAAAGCATCCCTGCACTAGGATGTCCAGATTAAGAATAAGAGATAGTGCCAGCTGTCTGAG
This sequence comes from Mirounga angustirostris, assembly GCF_029215605.1. Taxonomy (NCBI): domain Eukaryota; kingdom Metazoa; phylum Chordata; class Mammalia; order Carnivora; family Phocidae; genus Mirounga; species Mirounga angustirostris. The sequence continues at coordinate 76,388,669 of NW_026991716.1, read as the reverse complement.
AGGGGACTGGTAGAGGACAAGGTATGCAAATATCTCCAAGGTAAAAGGTGTTAAGTGCTACAGTAGTGGTTCAAAGTGTAATGGGAATTCTGAGGAAGGAAAGAGTGATTTCCACTGGGAAGACTGAATCTCATGGAGAAAACGGCCCCTGGCTACCAGCCCTGATCTGAACTGGGGCCTGCAGCCCACCAGTCCAGAGCGGGTGTGATCAGGGCAGGGATTTGACATGGGGCTCGATCCCAGGACCCCAAGATCATGACCTGAGCCGAAGGCAGACGCTTAACCGACTGAGCCACCCAGGCGCCCCTCCCATTTATTTCTTTATCTGCCATCACCCCATCCCTGATCTCCAGTCCTTGCAGATTGGAGATTTGGAGAAGATGTACATGCTAGATGCACATGTAGAAAAGTACATGCTATCTGACTCTTCATTTCAGCTCAGGTCATGATCTCGGGGTCGTGAGATGGAGCCCTGCTCAGCGGGGAGTCTGCTTGAGAGTCTTTCTCTCCCTTAGCCTCTGCCTCTCCCCCCACTCCTCATCCCCCACCCCTGCTCTCTCTCCTCACCTTTCTAAAAAAAAAGAAAAAAGAAAAAAGAAAAATACATGCTAGATCTGTGCTGTCCAATATGGTAGCCACTAGCCATGTATCTATTTAAAATTAAGTAAAATAAAATTGAAAGTGCAGTTCTTGCCACTGCACTAGCCACATTTCAAGTGCTCTGTTCGATAGCCACGTGTGGCTAGTGGCTATTGTATCGGATAATGCAGACCTATAGAATATTTCCACAATCACAGAAAGTCCTAATTAGATAGTGTTGTTGTAGATGAAACGGTCGGCCTGAGCAAAGACATTAGAAAGGCAGGAAAGTTTGGGGCTGCAGAGAATAGGGTTTGTGGGATAAGTCATCCCCATTTTGACTGGATCTTAGGCCACGGGAAGAGGAGGTGAAAGACTAGCACTTTCTACAACATTAGGGGTCATGGCAGGTTCCCCCACGCCAGTGCCAATGAGGACAGCTTCCCCTCCACGGAGTTGTCTGACCCCAAACCGCTGGATTTCCCAGCCTTGTGGACAGATGAAGAATGAAACTATGTAAACAAGGATTATTGGATGCGTACAGGGCATCTGGACTTGTTTAGAAATTTTTACTCTCTATAGACTTTCCCAGGCCACAATGCTGCTCAAAGAATAATTATGTTGTCATTAAATATATTGTATTGCTATAGTTGTCTTACTTAATTTCAACACTACTCTGCTTCCGACTATATTGTCTTCATAAATTGAGGCTCATATAATATGGTGGCCTGTTCACACTTAAAAAAAAAGTAAAGATGTATTTTAACTAGCTTATACAATTAACTGGAGTTAATTGTATAGCAAACATACCCAGGATCGTAAACAGCATTTTATCACGTGGGACCATGATGCAGTGACATCACTGTATTTAGCACTATCTTATTGCAGTGTAAAATAGTCTGACTCTACTTGAGAAGAGGAGAAGATTAAAGGAGGTAAAGAGGAGACAATAGTAGGAGTAGAAAACAGGAACTAAGGAAATGTTGAGAACATGGAATGATTCACCCTAGAGGCAGGAAGACAGGAGTAAACATAACTGTTAGCAGGGAGCCTTGAATGATACTTTATTTCACTGAATCTAAGGTACCATCTGTGTAAGATGCACCCATATTTTATGTACCACTAAGAAAAAATGCTACTAAGTAAATTATAGCATGCCAGTGATTATAAGATGAATTCTGATTTCACCAATGTTAAACTGTGAAAGATTATGCATGTTAGAATAAAAGAAATAGGTATTATACAAAAGCTGGTGATTGGACATACTTCTTTGACACCATGGAGCCAACAGTTACTAGGCTCTTGTCTTTGGGGTCTTGTGCCTGGGTCAGGGATGGGGTGATGGCAGATAAAGAAATAAATGGGAGGGGCGCCTGGGTGGCTCAGTTGGTTAAGCGTCTGCCTTTGGCTCACGTCATGATATTGGGGTCCTGGGATCGAGCCCCATGTCAGTCTCCCTGCTCACTGGGGAGCCTGCTTCTCCCTCTCCCTCTGCTCCTCCCCCTGCTTGTGCTCTCTCGATCTTAAATAAATAAATAAAATCTTAAAAAAAAAAAAAGAAAGACATGGGAAACACCATTCAATGATTAAGAAGCTTACATTGCAGTGGGCGTGTTTCAAAAGAGGAAGAGATCATAGGATTTGAGGAATAGATGCTATTTGTGGTCAATTTTGAGCAATGGATAGATATAATCTCAACTAGTGGAAAAGGTGGGGAGGGGATGGTAACATGGAAGAAGAAAAGCTGAGGTGTATTCAGGAGACAGTGGGCAGATACCCTACCAAATGTACAAAAGTCTCAGGTTCTCATCCTCCTAGTTCCATGACCCTGGGATCAATGGTTCTTTTAGTTTCATTCCACTTAGAATAAACCTCGGGAAGACGGGGTGCCTGGGTGATGAAGTTGGTTGAGCGTCCAACTCTTGGTTTCAGCTCAGGTTGTGATCTCAGGGTTGTGAGATTGAGCCCTGCTTGGGTTTTGTGCTCAGCACGGAGTCTGCTTGAGATGGTTTCCCTCTCTCCCTGCCCCCCTCTCTTAAATAAATCTTTTAAAAAAGAAAAAAAAAAAAAAAGAATAAACCCAGGGAAGAAATTTGTCTGGTCCGGTTTGGGCCACACATGTTGAAGATGATGAGAGCTCTGTGTTATGTGTAAGTTTAGAAAGATAGAACTTGGAACTCCTGGATGGCTCAGTCGGTTAAAGATCTGCCTTTGGCTCAGGTCATGATCCTAGAGTGCTGGGATCAAGTCCTGCATCAGGCTCCCTGCTCAGTGGGGAGCCTGCTTCTCCCTCTACCTTGGCCTGCTGCTCCCCCTGCTTGTGCTCTCTCTCTCTGACAAATAAATAAATAAAATCTTTAAAAAAGTTAGAACTCAGGGAGCCTGGGTGGCTCAGTCGTTAAGCGTCTGCCTTCGGCTCAGGTCATGATCCCAGAGTCCTGGGATCGAGCCCCCAGTCGGGCTCCCTGCTCTGCGGGAGGCCTGCTTCTCCCTCTCCCACTCCCCCTGCTTGTGTTCCCTCTCTCGCTGTGTCTCTCTCTGTCAAATAAATAAAAATTTAAAAAAATTTATAAAAAAAAGTTAGAACTCTTCAAAGACATTGATTTTGGTTCCATCTCTTTGTAAACATCTGCAGAAGGGAGAACCAAGAATTCAAAAAAATGGAAAGCTGCATAGTTTAAGGAAACCAACGAGACAGAAAAAGAATGGTAATAATAGTGGAGATGGTTCATGTCAGGTTCAGTTATGTGTGAGAGCCACAGCCCATGTGCTGACATAACAGACTGGGAAGCCAGGGGAAAGAGCTGTTCTGTGAGGAGGGTGAGGAGTTTGGGCCTTGCAGACAAGTGGAGATGTGAATGAAAGTTATAGATGTTGGTCTGGGGCTGAAGGGAGGTAAGGATTTGGGACTGCCTTCTTAGATGTGCTCAACGAAGCTATCCAAGTGGATGGAACTCCAGGAGCAAAGCAGGAGTGAGAAGGTCTGCAGACAAAAGCTTAGGAGTATATGGTTAGGTGGGGAGAGAGGGACTGATCAGAGAAGTAGGAGAACCAGAAGACCGTTGTGTCATGGAAACTGGAAGAAGGGTGACTCTCAAATGGAGGAGGGTACGGCTGGGGGCAATAATAACCATAACAATTGAGAAGCGTAAAGGCTGTGAACAGATATGGCAAGATGGAGGCCAGAAGCTCAGTGGGATCAAGCACACAGGTAGATATTAAAGAAGAGGGACACTTTTCTTAACTGCAAGTGATTTCGGTAGGTAGAAGGGAACACGCTCTGAGGGTTACTACTATTTATTGTGGAAAGAATATTTTATTTTTTTAAAAGATTTTATTTATTCACTTGAGACACAGAGAGAGAGAGAGAGAGAGAGAGAGCATGAGCAGGGAGAGAGGCAGAAGCAGGCTCCCTGCTGAGCCAGGAGCCTGATGTGGGGCTCGATCCCAGAGCCCTGGGATCATGACCTGAGCCGAAGGCAGATGCTTAACCATCTGAGCCATCCAGGCGCCCCTGGAAAGAATATATTAGACTTGTTTTCTTGAAGGATTTAAAAATAACATGGTGACTGGATGAGGGTTGTGGTCTCAGTGGTTGGTTCCCCAAACTACTCTATTGGAATTTAGGGGACTGGTCTGAAAACAGTGTTTATAACCTGGTCACCAGGTCTGTGGACAAGCTACAGTACTGAGGACTTGTGCCATCCTCTGTCCCCATATGCGTGGGGTGGGCACCACCAGGAGATAGCGTGGCTACTGCCTCTATCACAAAAGATAGAGCAGATGTTAAAGCAATCTCGTTGTATAAAGGGCCAAGTACTGAGTGCATTTTCTCTGTGCTTGACACCATGGTGAGGTTGGGATATATGGTTCCCAACTCGATTCTCCTGTAAAGCCCGCTGAGGTGGGAAGGATTGCCCCTACTACATACCCACTAAAGTGTGCCTTCCATAACTGTATTCAACACATCTAAGTTGGTGGACTTCATGTGAAACAATTATTTCCCATAGTATTTTCAGGAAAAAGACAATTTATTCCCTTACTTAGATGGACAGAGATGGGGTTGGAAAGAGTAGAAAGAAAACCCAAATTGGTCTGGGTTGTGCTGAAACATGTGGGCATGGAGTCATCCCTACATCCAGGTAGAAACTGGGAGTCCACCAGGACACGCGGCTAGCTCTTGAGGCCAGGAAGCTGGCCTATGAGACACGCAGCTATTCAGGGCGGCCAGAACAAAGCATTATAGGTTTCCACCACCTGTGCTGTTGTAGGGAAGGAAAAAGTTTTCCTTGACCCTCTTAGAGTTCCGGCTGAGTCTGAAAATGAAACTGAAGAAGACAGATTAACAGGAGGAATGTATACATATTTATCTAATACAAGTTTCATGTGACACCGAACTTTGTAAAGACATGATGATCCAAAGAAATGGTTAGACCTGAGTGTTTTTGTGCTGGACTTGATGATGAGTGAAGAGTCATGGGAAGATGTCATAGGACAAAGGGTATGAGGTAAGTGTAGTAAGTTGGGGTGTGTGGGGGGCTTAACAAGGACTTTTTCTTCAGATTCCTCTCTGTGTCCCTTCATCTTTGGAGATAAGGGTGCTTCTTTCCTCTGGGCGTGGAGAAGGCACCTGTCTCATAAAGGTTATGACCTGCTTCAGGGGATGGTGGAAAGTCCTTTCTGCACAAACTGTTTCTCAAATTCCTTAATCTTGAAATAGTCAGTAGGCTATATTTGGGGTATTGTGTGTCCTGTTTAAAAGGTACAGACCAGCAGGATTCATATCCCCACCACCACACTTGGAGACTTCTTCCCCCTTTCCTTTCATTGTAAAAGAGCAGAACGCTGTGGTTGTGGGATTAACACTGGATTGGAAGCAGCTGACACTCCCACTGACACCCCCACACCAACCACCACAAAACGTGACACGAGTCAAAATGGTGCCCACAAGGAAGGCTGAGGGTGGCCTGTCTGCACAGAGACCTAAATCCCATGCCAGGAGGTCCCTATGTCCCAAGCTGTCCAACCCCCAGAGCCACGGCTGAGCATCTGTACCTGTAGTATAAAAACATGCCCCATTAGCAGATTGGATAAAGCACTCAACCCTCACCCTCAAACCTTCAGATGTCATTACGAAATGACATTTGGGTCAGCCATTGAGAACATTAGGTTTGGGATTTATTTTAAAAGAGAAAGTGAAAAATAAACCTCGGTTGTAATAAACCACTGTTTAATCTAAACTGGCCAGGTTTATGGTGGCAATGCTCTTCTCCACTTTGTCCATTTAGCCCAAGGCCTCTCAAACTCTGCTGTGCAGATGAATAACCCGGGGGTCTTATTAACACGCACACTGTGATTCAGTAGATGTGGGAAGCGACTCAGAATTGTGCATTCCTAACAAGCACCTGGCAGATGTTTGCGCTGCTGGTCTGCAGGCCACGCTTCAAACGGCAAGGCCCTAGAGACCCCTGCTCATCGTTTAAAGTTGAGCTTAAATGTCACCTCCGCTCTGTTGATTTCCTGACATCCTCTTTGTTTCCAAAGCAGAATTGATTACTACCTCACTGGTGCTCCCAAATCATTTGATGCATTTTATGCATTTGAGCATTAAGAAATTTCCTTTACATTGTGATTATCTTCCTTAATCCATGTTTTCCTAGCTCTGGCCAAGCGGTGGTCAACTGGGGAATTAAAAAAAAAAAAAAATCTCAGTGCCTGAGCCCCGCCACCATCAGAGTTTCTCATTTTATTATAGTCCTTACTCTTGTAGCTGGGGCATAGGGGTACAAGAGCACCTGGCTCTGGGGATCCCACACAGACCAGGTTCGGCCACTTGTCGCTGACAACATCCAAAGGCAGAGAAATGAGTGGTAGTGAAACAAGAAAGGAATTATTTCCGTGAGGCCGACAGCAGGAAGACAGCCGACTAGTGTCTCAGACGGTCTCCAAATTGCTGAAAATACTTCCAGGGGGACAAAGGTGGGTGGGTACACGCAGGGGGGCCATGAAGGTCACACTGATCCTTGTCTTGGGGTCAGTCATGTGGGGTCTTGCTGGCTCAGGTGGTCCTTATTGCTTCAGGGGGTAGTTTTGGTTCCCATCTGGGGATGCTTTGCTCGCTGGGTCTCTCGCCTGAGTTAAGAAATAAGCTGGAAAGAACTTAATCAATTAGAAAGTACAGACTGGTCAAAATGGAGGTATGGTTGAAGTCATCTTTCACTCTCCATCTTTTAAATAACACTCTCTTTTTTGAAGGCTGATACTAAAATCTGAAATAAATTTCTTTGGAGGAGTATTGTCTTGGCTTGGTTTAATGGTTCGCAAACTGTGTTCCCTGGGACCCAGTGGGTGTTCTGGGGGTGCTTCAGGAACTACTCCAGGGGTGGGAGATGGGAGAATAGGAATGAGTAGAGGGCATGGGAACAAGGCAATGGACCCAGCCAGAATGGGGGGACAGTGAGGAAGGAAGAGAAGCTCACCCTTCCTCTTTTCCCAACAACTTTTTCATCCTGCTTTTGGATAAACCAACCAGCCCAACAAAGAATACTTAACCTACTATGAGCAAGTGCCCAGTCTTTTAATCCTTCCAAGAACCCCATGAAGTAGGGTTCAGAGAGGAGATAAAAGAGGGAAAGACAGCAAGTTACAGGGCCAGGACAGGAACAGGACTTCTGCCCCCACGTCCTCTCACTTTTCATGGTTCCCTGCAGGAAAGCTGTGGGGTCCAAGACACAAAGGTCCCCAGGGAAGCCTCAGTCTTCTCCCATCAGCACTGCTCGGATCCATCCAGAAGGTACCTGGCTTCCTGGTAGCCCAGGTGGAACGGAGGTTAGAGGTGGGAGGGAGAAACAGGCACCAACCGCCCACAGAACTTTGGGTTTCTGAACTGACTTCAGATTTGCCCAAACTATTGGAAGAAGCGCCCAGCCCTGGGTCCTGGTCTTCTGGCTTCCAGCCTTCACCTCCTTCTCCCTGTCCCCAACACCTGCCCTCTTCCCTAAGGGAGCACCACTGCTCTACCTCTGGTAGGAAGCTGGCAGTTACCAGCACGATAGCCCCCTTTCTCCCCTGATGCCTGCTCTGCCCTTGTAGGGCCAGAGAGTGGAACTTGGCCACAACCTTTTTTCATCCCTCCTGTGAGCAGAAAGAGTGCATGTGGGTGAAAGCTGAAGCAGAGGATGGAATCACACATGTAATAAGCCCTAGAATATAAGCTCCACGGGACAGGGATTTCCATCTGTATTCTTAATTGCTGTGTCTCAGGGTATATAACAGCGCTTGGCATATGGTCGATGCTCAGCAAATATTTATGGAAGGAATGAATGAATAACTACTCTTTGTTAAGTACCCATTATGTGCCAGATACAGTGCCGGGTGCTTTACTTACACCATGTCATTTCCTGTTAGCTACTGAAATGTCTTATTCATGTTCCGTATGGAGGCAGGAGTCTGGAGATTCAGCGAACGCATTTTGCAAGCTGTGTGACATTGAGCAGTGTACTTAATCTCTCCGAGCTTTAGTTTCTCCATCTGGAAAAAAAAAAAAAAGAAGATGGTAATTCTGGCCTCTTTGGGTGGATATGAGGAGTAAGTTCATGTGTCTAAGGTACTCAGCCCAGGGCCCCGTCTAGAGAACATACAATGTAGACAAGGAGAGGAGCAGGAAAGGGCATGAGGAGGAGGAAGGTGAAGAAGGCAAAGGAGAGGAAGGAAGATAACACTGAAAATTGCCCTACAACCCAAACTATCCCTTCCATCTATAATTGCAATCGTTTCTAAAACAACAAAAATTTTAACATTGACCTGATCTCAGAGTATATAAAATTCTTTCCAAGAGAACCCAGTTTGCATTTTACCCAGACATTTTTATCACAAGGACAGATGAAAATTTTGTCATGGACCAGTCAGTGTTCTTGGGGACCACCTTTCTAAGAGGAGGACTCGTTCTTCATTTCAGAGGCGAGAACAGACCCAGGGAGGTTGAATAATTTGCATAAGGGCAGACAGCTAGTTTTTAGAGGAAAATTGCTTACCCAGATACTCTCTTCTGCCAGTTATAAAATTCAAATTAGTTAATATTCATCAAATGACATGAATTTGTGACAGCATGTGACCTAAGATTTCTCCTTTTAGCCAGAGATTCCAAACTCTCAGCCCTCTGACCCACTGGGACACATATGAATGCCCAGACTATGGTACTTCATGTATTTTCTCTGAATTTGGAATGATAAGGTGGGTCACCTCTCAGGATTCTTCACTCAATCATGCTTTTCACTGAGTTTCCTAGAGCATAGCTCTGGCCTCAGGAAAACTCCTTTGAAAAAATTGCTTGATGTTGCCTCCTCTTGGGGCGCCTGGGTGGCTCAGTCGATTAAGCATCTGCCTTTTGCTCGGGTCATGATCCCAGGGTCCTGGGATCGAGCCCCACATCAGGCTCCTTGCTCAGCAGGGAGCCTGCTTCTTCCTCTGCCTGCTGCTCCCCCTGCTTGGGCTCTCTCTCTCTCTCTCTATTTGACATATAAATCAAATAAAATCTTTAAAAAAAATTGCTTGATGTCATTGAATACTATCCAGGTTTATACATTTGCTTTTAGTGAGACCCTCTGGCCGTTGACCTCATGGTCCAAGATGGTGGTAAGAATCCTAGCAGTCATTTCTGCAATTGAAGAAGCAGGATGCTTAAGGGGAGGTAGAAGGAAAAATGGAGCATCCTTTCAAGGAAAGCTATCTTTCAGTGAAAGTTCCAGGAGGCTGTCACACACTTCCCCATTGGCTAGAACTTGGTCCCATGGCCACATCTCGCTGCAAAGAATGCTGGGAAATGTATTTACTCTGAATAGGCATATACCTAGCTAAAAACAGGGAATTCTGGAAGAAAAGGAAAAACATATACTGTAGGAAATAGCAGTTCCTGCCATACCACCCAAGAACACAGCCACATGTTTCCATGAAGCCCCAGCTGAAAAGAGGAAGGTCGTAAGTAAGGACAAAATGTTCAGCGATTGCCGCTGCCCCCTTTCCCTCCCCCTCACCCAGATACCTCTTGTTACTATCTCAAGTGTGAAGCAGGGCAGAGATACATGGGACTTTCTAAAGCATTGTGTTAATGCCAGAAGCTTCTGTTACTACTGAGCTCAGAGACTTGGAATGTTTCTATGCCCAGAAATAGGACCTGGGTACTGAGTCCCTGCCATCATTTATTTTGAAAAAGGGCAGGAGTTTTCCTTTCCCTCAGCTCTGCCAATTTTAGGGACAAGCAAATGGGGTCAGCAAATCCAAGGCAATTCTCCTTGGGATAGACCGTGAAGGCTTCAAGCCCCTGCTCCCACCCACCACCCCCACCCCTGTTTTTGTGCCTTCTCTCTCCAGAGGCTGTGCGGGGCTGTTCTCCTCACACTCTAAGGGGGCCTCGATTACTAGGGGCAAGAGAGCAAAACAAGCCTCTGAGGTGATTCTCAGTCTGGGGTTGTTTTCCCAAGAATAATGAAGGGTTTGCCCTGAGTCACCCCCATCCTCTTAGTTAACTGTAGTACATTGTTTGGAGATCTCCTGCTGGTGTAAAGGATGTAAAGGGGACACAGAGGAGAGCTTCTTCTGAGTTGGGATAGCTTTAGACATTGAGTCCATAAGCAAATATGACATACGTGTATTAAAAATAAGAATAATGCCAGAGTGAGGTGAGTATCGGGAGCTTATTGTTCAGGAGGCTCTTTCTTAATAAAAGAAACAAGACTACATTTAAAAATAACATACTGTGAATAACAATGTGTTAGTTAATGGGTTAGTAATCTGGACCATTTGTGTGCCTGTGAGTCAAGTTACTGCTTACCTTGAGGTCATAATGTCCAAAAACAAAGGCATCTTTCCTTTTCTACAATACTCTTCTGTTCTTGTCTCCTTCATGTTAATCAATAGTCCACACGGATATGGGCATCTAAATGGTTGGCATGGCTAGTCATATCTGTAATTCTGGAAAAGCTACCTTTTATTTATTTATTTATTTTTGTTTGTTTAATTTTTATTTTAATTCAAAAAGCCACCTTTTAATAAACCATTTATTATTGGATAACCGTATAAACTACCCACAGCCCACAGCTTTTATTGAGGTATACTTTACATGCAGCGAAATGTATAGATCTCAACGACGAGAACAGCTCGGTGAGTTTTAACAAGCGTGTATACCCAGTAACCTGCCTTCCTAGCAAGAGATGGAGCATCTTGGACACCTCACAAAATTCTCTAATGCCTTCCTTCCAGTCAGTCCCTCATGTCCACCTACCCCCTGACTCCACAACCAGTGTTCTGGATTCTATCACCGTTAGATTTGTGTTGTCAGTTCTAAAACTTCGTATACATGGAATCATAAGGCATATGGTCTTTTGTGTCTGGCTTTTCTCACTCAGCAGATGTTTTTGAGATTCCTTCGTGGTGTCGCACGTATCTATAGCTCAACCCTATTCGCTGCTGAGTAGTATCCCATGGGATGAATAAACCGTGATTTCCTCATCCATTCTCCTTCATTTTCAGTTGGGAGAAGTAAAGCTTTTTATAATAGTTATAATAAATAATTTAAATAACTGTATAAGCAATAATGTAAAACTTATAAATAAAGGAGCGGACAGGTAAGTGTGAGCATGTGCCTGACTTATCACAGAAACATTTGCACCAAAGATACTCAGCTAAAGCTCAGAGTTGGCAAAGTTGCAACCAGAACTATGCCGTGCATTAAATCCTGGGGTGAGTGAGGAATTGTGGAAGGTGGTGGGACAAAGCAAAACATTACCAATTCATTAATTTAGAAAAAAAGTTGTTATCCGGGGCTCCTGGGTGGCTCAGTTGGTTAAGCATCTGCCTCTGCTCAGGTCAGGATTCCAGGGTCCTGGGATCAAGCCCCGAGTTGGGCTCCCTGCTCAGCGGGCAGCCTGCTTCTCCCTCTCCCTCTGCTCCCATGCTCCTGCTCTCTGGCTCATTCTCTCTCTATCTCAAATAAATAAATAAAATCTTAAAAAAAAAAAGTTGTTACCTACCAATTGCCATCAAATGAAGAAAGTAGGCTTGGTTTTAAAATGCATATTTACAATTTAGAGACGAGTCACTCGTGATGGGCTATTAATTGCTCCATTTTACAGTGGAGAAAATTCCAAGAATTTAAAATGGAGATACTAGTTCCTAACTTGCAGGGTGGTTTGTTTTTTTTTTTGAGAAGCATATGAGAGAATGATCTAAATGTCTATCAAAGTATCTGTCAGCTTAAAGCTCTGTGTAAGTGCAAAGTGGTAGTGTTTGTGACAAATTCACACAGGTTTCCCTTGAAAGACTACAGTGGAATATTTCACATGTGTCATGTATTTTTTTGGTTATTAACTCATTTACCTTCCTAAGAGGTAAATATTATTGTAATCATTCCCATTTTTACAGATGAAGAGCTTGAGGCCCAGAGGCCACACAGGTTTAAATGGCATAAGTGGGATTTTAATCCATAGAACCGGCTCGAATCTGAGCTGTTACTATGGTGCCATCTGCCTTTCTAAAAAGATGTCATCATACCTCCTCCCAACAGCTCACTTTACGATAATTGTCTTCGTCCACAGCCTTTATTTCCTTGTGGGAGGGTTGCTATATTCAGATTTGTTGGCCTGCTGTCTACAAGATATAAGAGAAGGAAGCTGCAAGCTTGCCTAAAATCTCAGTGATTTCCCATTTGGGTCTTCCTGGAGGTTTGCAGTGAGACTGCCGGGTCAGCCGTGCTCTCAGCAAATACTCTGTATTTATGAGACAATCAGAACCACCCACAGGATGGAACAGATCCTGGGAGCTCCTACTTGAGGCCATCTTTCCCATGACGCACAGTTTGGTGTCCAGCTAAGGTGGGAAACACTGTAGCACTGAATGCTAAGAAGGAAACATCCCCATATCCAAGGCCATTTGGTCATTTACTGGAATGTCTCTGTTCTCACCTGGACATTTCTCTTGGACCACTCTTGCACCTTAGGTTGCACCCCCTTTTGTCTGAGGCTGTGGATAACTGAGTTGAAAGGCACTTTGCATGACTGGGTGGGGATGGGGGGGTGGGCAGCATAGCATTTCTTTTTCTTTTTTCTTTTAAAATTACTGGGGACCACTCTTTGAAAAGGGGGGGCACCTAGGTGGCTCAGTCCGAAGAGCATGTGACTCTTTTTTTTTTCTAAAGATTTTTATTTATTTTTTGACAGAGAGAGAGAGAGACAGCGAGAGAGGGAACACAAGCAGGGGGAGTGGGAGAGGGAGAAGCAGGCTCCCCGCAGAACAGGGAGCCCGATGTGGGACTCGATCCCAGGACCCTGGGATCATGACCTGAGCCGAAGGCAGACGCTAAACGGCGGAGCCACCCAGGCGCCTCAGAGCATGTGACTCTTGATCTCAAGTTCATGAGTTTGAGCCCCACATTGGGTGTAGCGATTATTTAAATGAATGAATAAATCAAAACTTTAAAAATAAAATAAAACAAAGTAAATAAAATGCAATAAAATTACTGGGAACCACTAATTAATACCTTCAAATTGACCTGAAAGTAAAGTTCAGTTTTTAAGCAAAATAAGCATGGTTGTCTAAAAGATTACACGTCTCTAACATAGGTTTCAGAGCGTGAGCCGTGGAAATTCTAAAGTTGGGTGAAACTTAAGTCAGCGACTCCTGAAACTGAATATTCAACTCTAGAAGAACCAGCTGAGAAAACCACCTGTGCTGCTTTCTTTAGCTTTTTCTACAGAATAATTAGAAGCAGGAGTTGTGGCCTCCGAAACCCCATCACCCGGGATTGGCTGGCTGTATCTTCGGCACTGACTAAAACAGGAAATTACCAGGTGTGTGTAAATGGAGCTAATAAGAATAAGAACCCCCTACAACTCTGTAGCCACTTGGGAAACATGACCCAAACCAAATTACCCATCTGGACCTGTTTTCTGTTCATAAATGAGGTAAATTAACTTGGAGAGCCCCAACACCCCCTCCAGCTGGGATAGTCATGGTTCTAGGAGCTGGTACTAACAGTCAGGGACGGCGGTCCTCTACAAGCCTGTCATTATGTTCACGTTGGAGCTGTCCTGGAGGTTCTCCTGGTGGGATAGCAGGGTACAGAGCAAGATTCCAGGTGATTTCAGAAACCCCTAAGGCGGGGCGCCTGGGTGGCTCAGTCTGTCAAGCGTCTGCCTTCGGCTCAGGTCATGGTTCTGGGGTCCTGGGATGAAGCCCCACATCGGGCTCCTGGCCCAGTGAGGAGCCTGCTTCTCCCTCGGCCTGCCCCTCCCCCTGCTTGTGCGCGCGCGCTCTCTCTCTGCCAAATAAATAAATAAAATCTTAAACAAAAAAAAGAAGCCCCTAAAAAAAGCCCAACCCTGACAGAGGGCAGAAAGTGGACACAAATCTACAAAAGCATTCATTTCACTGACTTTTAAGGATCCCCAGTGTTTTCTCTCTCCTTAAAGCAAAGAACTGAGTCCTTTGAAAAAGTGAATACATGGTGAGGGTAGCTATTTTGTTTTTATTTTTCCCCAGATTCAAAGGGAGTGGAATTTTTGTTGGCTTATTTTAAGGAATTATATAACCAAAGTTAATCTGTGCATCAAGACAGTCCCATGCTAAAGAGTCAAACAGTCACACATTAATTTGCACAACTATTACGTCCTTTCCTGCTGCTGAGTTCAGCTTAAGCTGTTGTTTATTTTATGGTAAGATTAAATTCATTCATTCTTTTCTTCAAGAGTTGAACAGCTCTAAATGTGGCTTCTCATTCAAAAAATTCATTCTTACTGTGGCCAAAAAGCCTTCTTTCATTCAAATGAATCATTTCCCCTAATTAGCGGGGAGAAATCTGGAACTAATTAACTAAAAGATCTAAGGTGTCTTCAAAATGCCTTGGGCAACATGTTAGATAAGAAGACTGTGTGATAAATAAAATCATTTTGCACACCAGCCATTTCAGGAAGGGGGTGGAGTTAGAGTCAATGGAAAAGCACAGGCCCTGGGATCAAAAGCCCAAGTTTTCCGGTTTATAAACCACAGGTCCTGCGGAAAATAACTGAATGTCTCGGAGCCTCAGCTTCCTCATCCATGAAGGAGACGTAGTAATCTGCTGTGCCTACTTCCAGGGCTGGTTCTTGGGGCCAAATGGAACCACGGATGTAAAAATGTTTCGTAAATGCCACAGGACCATTCAGTTGCGAACTGGAGTTATTCCGCAGTTGGGCTGCTTCGGAGACGATGAAAGAACTCCTTGTGTTTTGCATTCAGCCCTCAGACCACATAATGCCACTGAGGGGACCCCACATCACCGCCCCTCTTTCATCCTAAGCACACCCCAGGGAGGTCTCCAAACGGTCACTGTGGCTTTAGGCATAGACTGATCTCACAGTATTTCCTTTTTTCTCCACGATGACTCCTCTGGAGCTGGGATGAGCATATCAAACTCCATCAACAAGAAACTAGGGGACTATTTGTGAAGTTATACTTGAACCTAGAAGCCTGTGTGTTTCGGTTAACGACAGGCTTGGAAAGGATAAAAAGTTGCCTTAACAATTTGATCAGGACTCCAGCAGAGGGAGTCAGGGCTGCACTGACCCCCCACAGGACCAGCAGTGTCATTCACAGGTTTATGTCACCAACAGCCCATCTTCCTTCCTTCTTTGCTTTCTAATCGGAGGACTGTAGTTATCATTTTAATATCTCTGGGTGGAGGAAATATATGGCTAAAGGCCCTTATGAATTCAGCTGCACTTCCAAAACCCTTCCAAAATGGGTTTGCATTTTATTGATCCCAGGAGCCCCTAGGACAACAGCGGCAAAGGTGGGTCGTGCGTTCAGCCTGCAGAAGCTTCGCACCTGTGGTGGGCACCCCTGGAGGCCCGGCCCGCTGTCAGGCTGTTTTCGTCCTTCCTGAATCACAGCCCCTGTTTTGTTCAAGCATCTGCCCCTTCCCTGTCCAGAAGGGGATCCTGATTTGTCTGAGATCACATTTTCCCCTGATGAAGGTAACTGATCTAGGGGTGGACTTACGACCTTACGTGGTGGGCCCGGTCAAAAGGTAGGGAAGGGCTTATCTTCCATACTCCGGGAAGAGGTGGTCTCTCTTTCTCTCCCATTGGCTATGAGTGAGGAAACGTGTTGCTGTTGGCAGCCATATTCAACCACAGGAAAGAAAATAGAAGAAACACAAAAGAATGAGGGAAGGAAAGAACCTGAGTTATTGTTGTTGCTGTTCTTTAAGAACCTGAGTTTTTGATGACACCACTAAATCAAATAACCCTGCAGCCTGGGTTTCTTGTTATTGTGAGATAATGCATTTCTTTTTAAGCCTGCTTGAGTCAAGACTATTTTTTGCAGATACCGTACCTGTATATATAGATTGATGGACTCCCTTTGCTTTCCCCAAGGGCACCCAGTGGACTTCAGTCCC
Source organism: Mirounga angustirostris (assembly GCF_029215605.1). Taxonomy (NCBI): domain Eukaryota; kingdom Metazoa; phylum Chordata; class Mammalia; order Carnivora; family Phocidae; genus Mirounga; species Mirounga angustirostris. The sequence continues at coordinate 76,372,660 of NW_026991716.1, read as the reverse complement.
TTGGGTGGGCTGAAATAGTGATTGAGAGCCACTACTTTTTGTTTGTTTGTTTGTTTTTCTTTAGAATTCCAGTATAGTTAATATTAGTTTCAGGTGCACAATATAGTGACTCAACACTTCCATATATTATTGAGTGTTCATCATGATAAGTGCACTCTTTAATCCCCTTCACCTATTTCACCCATCCCCCACCCTCTTCCCCTCTGATACCCATCAGTTTGTTCTCTATAGTTAAGAGTCTGTTTCTTGAAGGGTCACTATTTTTTTTTTTAAGATTTTATTTATTTATTTGAGAGAAAGAGAGGGAGAGAGAGAGCACAAGCAGGAGGAGTGGCAGGCAGAAGGAGAAGCAGACTCCCCGCTGAGCTGGGAGCCTGATGAGGGGCTCGATCTCAGGATCCTGAGATCATGACCTGAGCCGAAGGCAGAAGCTTAACCGACTGAGCCACCCAGGCTCCCTGTCCCTTGACTACTCTTTATTTTAAACTATTTATTGGTTTTCCACGGGTCACTTGTTGAGGAGGTTGTTGCAAATTATTTCTGTGATATTTTTCTTTCCATTGACATAGCACTTTACAGATACTTATTATTTATTGCTAGTCCTAGATGGATCTATAACTTAGAGGGATTATTCCAAATGAGAGATTGCAGTACAACAAGTCAAAAAAATATCCAAAGTTACCGAAGATGTCCATTACTGTGCTGAAAATACTCTATATGTCGTAAGTCCTCCTCTCATTACTAGTTCTCTCCTGACGGAGGGAAAAATTCAAGTCATCTAAAATAACAAACCATGGTAGTTTTTAAAAAACAGGAATCTTTAGTGCTGCCTTCCTTCATTCTCCTTTTCAAGGGTGGGGGATTATATATATGTTTTTCTTACTGCCCTTTGTTGCTGGTTTATGTTCATAACCTCTAATCAATTTAAACTAAATCACATTTTAAAGACCCACTTGTGGCTCCTATTGGAAAGAACTTGCCAAAGCAGGAAGTAGGGGTTGCCTCATGGGAAGGAGACCAAACGCCCAACATCCCAAAGATTTTGGCCAAGTGTTTGAGGGATTGTTCAGAGAATCACCAGGTAATTTGTCTAAGCATTCATGAAACATTTATTATTTTACCATAATTATGAGAAATAAAGAATCAAAAAGGAATGTAATTTTTCATCCAACAGTGTACAAAGTCTTGTGCTGGGTGCTGGTGTGATAAAAAGCTGAATAAGATACAGTTGATGACATTTTATTTGAGAGAGAGAGAATAAGAGAGAGCACATGAGAGGGGGGAGGGTCAGAGGGAGAAGCAGACTCCCTGCTGAGCAGGGAGCCCGATGCAGGACTCAATCCCAGGACTCCAGGATCATGACCTGAGCCGAAGGCAGTCGCTTAACCAACTAAGCCACCCAGGCGTCCAGTTGATGACATTTTATATTGTCCTTAGAGAAAGAAGGTTAACACAGTGTATGTGAAACAAGTAGCCAACCATTTTAGGCAGCAGATGATTAGATGCTAAAGTTTGCAGTACAGACTAAGTGCTATCAGCACACAGAGAAGGAGAGCTCAAGATGAACTATTGCGGTGTTGAGAGGTTATTTTATAAAAAAGATGAGCCACACAGGGTCGTTTGGATTTGGATGAACTTTCAAGGTGAGAAAATTGGGGCAATTATGATATTGTGTTTAAAAAATTAAATCAGGGCGCCTGGGTGGCTCAGATGGTTAAGCGTCTGCCTTCGGCTCAGGTCATGATCCCAGGGTCCTGGGATCGAGTCCCGCATCGGGCTCTCTGCTCCTTGGGAGCCTGCTTCTCCCTCTGCCTCTCTCTCTCTCTGTCTCTCATGAATAAATAAATAAAATCTTTTAAAAAAAAATTAAAAAAAAATTAAAAATTAAATCAATGCTAATCAAAAATAATTTTCATTTCAAACACTGTTGAACGTTTTCCTAAAATGTATCACTGCATGAGCATCTGAAGTTGTTTTCTGTTTTTTGGAAGGCTTCAAAATTAAACTTAGAAAACAATGTCAATGTATTTATGTACTTTGTTCTTTAGGAAATAAAAGCATTGGGCATTGAATAGGTTCATTATTCATTGACTAAATATTTATTGAGCACTTACTGTGAGCCAGTGAAGATTCTAAGTGATGAGCAAAAGAGATATGCTTCACAGATGATTGAAATCTTGTTCAGAATAGTTAGAAAGGGAAGGAATAGATACAAAATCTAATTAGGTAGGGTGGTTGGGGGGCTTCTCCGAAAAGGCAATGTTCAGTTAAGATTTAAAGAATGAGAAGAGCCAGCCAGCCCTGCCAAGAGGGCAGCAGAACTCCAGGCAGTCCCTGAGGTTGAGTTTGAGGTGCCCATGTGTATCAGCCAGGGCTCTCGAGAAACAGAATCTATGGGATACAGATCTATGTTTCTATGTATCTATGTATTTATCTAACTATCTATCTCCTGCTTTGTTTATTTCAAGGAATCGGCTTATGTGATTGTTGGAGCAGGAAGCCCAGAATTTATAGGGCAGGCTGGTAAGCTGGAGCTCTCAGGAAGGAGAGGATGCTGTAGTCTTAAGGCAGAATGTCTTCTTCCGGGAAACCTCAGGTTTACTCTTTAAGTTCTTTCAGTTGATTGGATGAGGCCCACCCACATTATCAAAGGTAATCTCCTTCACTTAAAGTCAACTGATGGTAGATGTGAACCACATCTACAGAATGCCTTTCCAGCAAGACCTAGATTAATGTGTGATTAAATAACTGGGTAGTATGGCCTTGCCAAGATGACACATAAAACATCATAGCAGGAAACCGTCACATCTAACACAATGTCCGGAGCCTGATGAGATGAGGGAAGGTAACCTGATAAACTTGGGGATCTGGGCAGGAGTCTCAAGGCCAGGATACAGAGTTTAGCTTTTATTCAAAGTGCATCGGGAAACCATAGAAGGAAAGTGATTCTAAAGTTTATATGGAAAGGCAAAAGATCCTGAATAGCCATTAAAATATTGAAGAAGAACAAAGTTAGAGGACTGATACTACCCAACTTCAAGATCTACTTTACAGCTACAATAATCATGACAGTGTGATATTTTTGAAAGAGTAGACCGTAGATCCATGGAACAGAATAGAGGGACCAGAAATAGACCCATACAAATATAGTCATCTAATTCTGACAAAGGAGCAAAGACCATTTGATGGAGAAAGGATAGTCTTTTCAACAAATGGTGCTGGAACAACTGTATATCCACATGCACACACACACACACACACACATAAGAAGAAAGAAAAGAAAAAGTGAATCTAGACAAAGACATCTACTCATGCAGCAAATATTTATTGATTTCTACCAAGTGTCAGGCACCAAGCTTGCGATGATTCTCATGATGAAAAAATATGTGTGGATAAAATTCTGACTCCGCTACTGGAGGATTATATTCTGATGGTCTTTTGGTCCTTGGCACTGTAGTTGTGGCTGGGGCACTTGTGGAACTCTTGGCTGGGTTTGTTCAGATCCAAAGACTTAGACAGTGGAAAGCTCAATCCAGCTAACTGAGGCTTCTTATTAATCTAGATATCCCATCAATCATAAAAATTGTAAAATAGATGGTGGGCAGTCTCCAAATAGCCTCTTGTCACCACCATATTAAATAATTAAGTAATTTAAGTGGTTTCGGTGTGACATCAACACCAGCTGGTTTATGGATTAGTAATTCAACAGGAAAATGACACATTACATTACGGATGGGCTAAAAAAAACCTAGAGATCAGGGAATCACACTGAACTAAAATAGCAGATGCAGAACAGGGCTGATGGCTGTCAATGCCTGCTGTAAATACCACAGCCTTCTTGGCATGCCTGATATTAATGGTCTGATGGACATTTTGTCCCCTCTTTGTTTTGTTCGGGTGCTCTGACTGATCTGGAGTGGTTAGCTCCAGACGTGAAGGGGCAAAGGGGAAAAAGAGCCCAACAAAGTGGGTTTATAGGAATAAAAGTTGGGATTCAAGTCACTGCTACCTGACTCCTGGGATGGAGAGAGTAACTAGAGTTTGGCAGACTGCTGATTGTTCCCCCAAATGTATTCTCCTGTTTTCACATAATGAAGGAGTTTTAGCTAGGCATAAGGTGACTCATCAAGAAACTACCCGTCTCAGACTCCTCACAGTTGGGAAATGGCCTACTTCTTGCCAGGAGAATGTGAATAGAAGTGATGAGTTCAGCCTCCGTATCACTTTCTTAAAAGGAAATTGCTTGCCTTTCGTTTCTTCTCTTTGCCTCTCCCCATGACCTGGGCAGCCCAACTTGAACCATGCATATAAGGACTGCACCCTAAGAAGGGGCAGTAAGATGGAACAGACATTGTATGCAGCAGACTTCCCCATCAACCTGGACTGCTCGCCTCTGAACTGTTATATGAGAAAGGAACAATATTCTATCTTACTGTTGGTCTTTGAATGTCTCAATTATACAACAGTTTAAATTGTAGGTTGAGCAATACAGTGAGTAAATAAGTACCTGCATCAGGAACTGAAAAATGACTCTTCTGGTCATTGTTTCATCCAATTCATTTTCTTTGCTTTCTCTTGTCCCTAATTCCCTACCTGGCAAGTTTCAGTCCAATGCCAGGAAACCACATTTAGGCACTGTGTTCAGAGCCAGAGCAAAACTGATGTGACAGAATGTTCTAGAGTGAGTTACTTGAAAATAAATTGATGAAGACCTAGGGCCATTGTCTTGGGGCAGCCAGCAGTGTGGTGTCTAAAGTTGACCTTCTTGGTCAGTGAATGTTGGGCTTATTCTGAGGGCTGGAGGCAAGGGGACATTTGAAGAGCCTAGAAGTGGCAATGAGAAAGCAAGCTAGCCTCAACTACTACCTGGTCCCTTCTCCACTGAAGGAATACTACCCTGGAGGTCCTGCACTGGTGTAGAGAAGGCCATGATGAGTGAGGAATTAAAAAAAAAAAAAGAAGTTAGAGGGGTGCCTGGGTGGCTCAGTTGGTTGAGTGTCTGACTCTTGATCTCGGCTCAGATCATGATCTCAGGATCGTGAGATTGAGCCCCACATTGGGCTCTTTGCTCAGCAGGGAGTCTGCTTGAGTTTCTCTCTCTTCCTCCGCCTCTCCACCCCTCCCCGACCCCCGGCATGCACACTTTCTCTTTCTCAAATAAATAAATAAATCTAAAAAAAAAAAAAAAAAAAAGGAAGAAGGTAGAAAGAGAGGAAACTGGTGTGCTGAATAAAGGAAAAGAAGGATTTGGTCAAAAACAGTGGTTTTTAAAATTGGTCTGGAAATGCCATACTTAAATAAGTCAGTCTGTGTCCTCAGCTTTGGATCTTGATTTCTAACTCCTCTGCCTTCCTGAATCTGGATGCTAGCCCCAACTGGTTCTCTCAGGCCACATGTCATCTTTACAAAACCCTCCTATGTCTTTATCTTGCAAAAATGGCATGGATATTCTCCGCAGTAGAGTTACATGGTGTTAAGGGGGGGGGAAACATTTAGTAAGAGCACTTATAGGTCGGGAAGTTGCAAAGTGCACATGGCTTTCTGAGCCCTCATGACCCCCCGCCCCCGAAGGGTGCTTGGGCTGGGTATGGTTGCCACCGCCGAATGCAGAAAGGGCTCCAAGACAGGGCCCCTTCCCATAGGGTTCTGCCGTTGGAGCTTCCTGGTGGGACAAGTGGCCTTGTTGGGAAGGCTGGGCATCTAGCATTAGCCTGTCCTTGATTGAGCTAACTCAGACCTGTTGAGCCGGCTCTCTGCTAAACTACTGAGAGAAGGTAGGAAACGCATATTTCAGGCCATCTGGATTTGCTCTCTTTGGTTATGTCCAGGGTCCTCCAAGCGAGAAAGAATGCATTTTCCAATATTCCAACATGTGCCTCAAAGAGCCATTTAATGGCCCCCTCAATGCCTTCTTGGCTTAGAGATTTTTGTGTACTCAGCCCCAGGGTCTTTTCCCTTTGCCACTTTGATTCTTCAGGTCAGCAAGTCACTATCAATTGAGTATCTAATCATGCTTGGCTTGCGTTGACTTCTGGAGACATCACATATTCTGTCTTTATTTCTGTATGTTGAATTCTTTTCATCATCTGTTTATTGACTGCTGTTAAAGGATAATTTATATAAGAAGATCTAATCATAACTCTCATCTAACTATAAAAATGAACACATGTCAAAGTTTTTATTTAACTCATTAATTAGCAAGAGGACTAGTAAGATGTTACAAGTAGTTCATATGAGGATTTGATTTACAGAGATTTATCTTATGTACTGAACAAAAAGAATAGTTTGCATAGCTATGGACAGAAAAGATATATTACTATCAGCTTTCTACATGTTGATGTCTACTTGTACAGAGTTGTAAAATAGTCTGGTCAAAGACAAACAAAGGCCACATCCTTAGAGGATGAGATAATCCCTGGAGGGTCCACTGGACAAGGCTTAGTATTCTATTGCAAGGACACCCAATAATTTCTTTTGTCCATTTCAATATCTGACAGTTTCTCCTGGCAGACTTCCTTCCCCTTGTGATCACACATAACTTAAAGATTATTCTTGGTCATCAAAAAAGCTGGTCTCAATAGGGTTGGCTGATTACTTAGATAGGTGCATCAAAATTGTTGATTGATCAGAGAGGCTTCCTTTCAGCCTGCTTTGAGAAATCTAGAGTCATACAGTATTGAATGGTCCCAAATTAACTTCTGTCTGTAAGTGTTCATGAGGAATCTTAGACTAGACTTTGAAAAGCACATCTTATTTGTTGTCCCAAGATATTCACCCGACTTTAGCTGTAGTACCTTTACATTTGGGCAAATTCCTCTCTTCTTGAGGTGTCAAAAAAATATCCCAAAGGCTTGTCTTTGAAGTGACCTTCCTTATTACCTATCAGGCTGGACTCTATAAACTCGTTCAGGTCAATTTTCCTGGGAGGACTTTGTAAGCATTGACTCCATGATTATAGCCAAACTTTGTACTTTATTCTTTAAAAAATTTTTTTAATGATCTTATTTTTAAGTAATTTCTACACCCAACGTGGGGCTCATATTTAGAATCCCTAGATCGAGAGTTGCATGCTCTATCTCCTGAGCCAGCCAGGGACCCCCAAATTTTGTTCTTTAAAAGGGCTTGTCACATCTATTCAACTGAGCATCAGCAACTATAATATTCCAGGCAATGCATTGATCCCCTAATGGAGTCTTCCAATTATGTCTTGGCAAAAAGGAGGACAGATTCTTACTGAACATATGTAAACAATTATATTGAAAAGTAAAGAGAGGGGTGCCTCGGTGGCTCAGTTGGTTAAACGACTGCCTTCAGCTCAGGTCATGATCCTGGAGTCCTGGGATTGAGTCCCGCATTGGGCTCCCTGCTCAGCGGGGAGTCTGCTTCTCCCTCTCCCACTCCCTGCTCTTGTGCTCTCTCTCTCTTTCTCTCTCATTCTCTCTCTCAAATAAATAAATAAAATCTTTAAAAAAAAGAAAAAACCATATATCATTTTTAAATGTTTCATTTTAGTTTACAACAGTAGAATTTACAAAATTATTGTGAATTACATATAGCATAAGAAGAAAAAGGAGGGGCACCTGGGTGGCTCAGGATGGTTAAGCGTCTGCCTTCGGCTCAGGTCATGATCCCAGAGTCCTGGGATCAAGCCCAGCATCAGGCTCCCTGCTCAGTGGGAAACCTGCTTCTCCCTCTCCCACTCTCCTTGCTTGTGTTCCCTCTCTCGCTGTGTATCTCTCTGTCAAATAAATAAATAAAATATTTAAAACAAAACAAAAACAAAAACTATGACCTTTAAAAAAAAAAAGAAGAAGAAAAAGGAAAAGCTTCCTTACACATCCAATAAATAGAACATTAAAACAAATCAACAGTATTCCAAAGAACCTCAATAAAATTTCCTGCACCAGTTTGTTTAATCTTATGTAATTAACTCTCATTCTGATGGATGTTGGGTTAGCAGTTTCATGAAACTGTCTGCTTTTCAACTATAAAGAGTCCTGGAAATCCTAAGTTCCACTGATATGCTCTGAAAGTTATTCAAGCCATGTCTGCCGAGATTTGAAGAGTCAATGGTTTGAAGGACCTTGTGCTATCTTCTTCCACAAGGTTCTGGGAGTGCCCTTCTTTGCTGAAGACACAAACTCTGGCCTATTGATTATAGCAGTCTTTGAATAAGCATCAAAGAAAAAGATAACTATCTACAGTGTTTAAACAATTCAACCGAGTAAATTCTGAAGATCTTATTGGCTTTATTCAATGATTCACCAATCAGGCAACATCAATCTAGCAGATAGAAAGGAGCTCTGAGGAGCTATATAAAATGAAAGATTTGTATAAGCAGAAGGGATGGGATAAGGAAGTTACACTAGACGAAAAAGTAGACTGGTTACTGCAAGGTTACTTTCCTTTAGGGGATGGCAGGGGTCTATCAGGTAGATTACTAACTAATGCTAATTAGGTGACTTCTGATTGACTGGTTTAAGATTCCATTTCTGGGGGAGCTGAAACTACGTCTTGGTTTGGTGATATGGAGCTGAGCATAAGTGACTCCATTTTGGGCCCATTCTTTCAACAATAGATAGCACAGACTTAACGGCTATTGCTAATTTATTACTGGTATTTTTTAAATGTGAAATGTCTGATAAATTTCATAATACAAATAATACAGCTGACAAGGAAATGTGGTTCTTTCTGTTCAAAACAAAGACAAAAAATTCTCTTCCCCACTAGCCCTCCCAATCTCAGCCATATAGACAACCTGCCCAGGTAGGAAGCCCTGAGCTTCTGTGGATTCAGCATAGAAGGGAGTGGGGGCAGGGAGCTGTGCAAATCCAGCCCTCAGCTAAAGCAAATAATAATGGCTGAAAGCTTAAAATAGATACAGGGAGGAGCTCATTAACTTGGCACAGGAAGCAGTTCAGTACCTCTGGCATTTCTCATTTTGGAAATTGCTTTGGTCCATTTTCCTTCTATTCATTGGACCAGAAAATACAGACCTTTACTAATATATTCACCAGATATGATGATGAACTAATTTAGACCAGCCGAAATAATTCTTCGACAGGAACACAGGACTTCAACCTCAGTTCAGAAAATCCCTGACATCTGACGTAGGAGGATTTATAGGTTTAGTGGAAATTGCTTTCTCCTGCTCTCCAGATTACATACTGTGGGTTGATTTTTTTTTTTTTTTGCATGAGTAAACATCCTTGGAATAAGGAACAGACCAATAATGTCTTAAGAGAGAAAAAGAACATCCTTTTCCTTTTTGCTATTTCTTGAGAGAACCATTCGCACTTGGAAACCCACGTTGGCTGTCCAGAATATGAAAGTTGGCGTCTTCCTCTTGTGGTGGGGATGGGTTTGGGCCACTGAAAGCAGAGTGCACTGGCGAGGAAGAGAAGTACAAGAGATGTCTAAGAAAGGCAGGTGAGTGGACTTCTGGGGATAGAGCTTAAGGTATTGCTCCGGAGGCATTTCCAGCATATCATGTCTTATGTGTATGCCTTTCCCCACCTTTTCCCTTTGTTCTCCTGCTCCCTCTCTTTTAGGAAGTTAGAATTACGTTGTTGTTTTTTAATGATGCTAGATCAGATACAGTGCTATCATTGTATATTCCTAAATCTCTTATGAATTGTCCTGGCGAAAGATAGACTTTGGAAAAAAAAATATATATATATGCACCTTGTTTTAAAAAATTAAGGGCAATTATTGAATGTCCGCATCCTAGGTTGGGACAAATCTGCAAATTCTCAAATAGCCAATGGGGTCTCTGATTAGTGAGAATGATTTTGTTAGTTCTAATTATTTCTGCTAGATTTGTGGGTCCCTTACAATGTCTTTTAAAAGAAAACGAGGCGGCTTTCTTCAAGCTGTATGGCTGGACGGATCATTAGATTGTCCCCTACTAGTAAGTGGGGAGGGTGCAGGGACGGACCTGCCTGCAGGCCAGCTGCTCGCCCGTTGCCCACGGTGCGTGCCGCCCTGGCCGTGACAGCGTCCGAGGTGGCAGCTGGGGCACAGGCGGACGGCCCCTCGGCACCTGGACTCACTCAGGCGGCTCTGAGCGCAGCACCGGTCATTAACTGATGGCCGTCACAGCGGCACACCTGCTTGCCCCACGTTCATCAGTGAAACAGAGGAAACCTGAACCAGCTCTCTCTTTACTGATGAGGAAAGGGAGACAGGAAGGGCATTCTTGACTCTCAGTTCTTTATCAGCGTTAGGTCCAAATTAAGCTTCAGGTCTCGTTATCTGTGGATGTAAATATGAACAGACGTCAGAAATATCCATTAGTGCGAACGGAAATGCAGCTTTCTGCAGATCGGGGCTAGTGACGGGGCTGGGGGTCTGACTCTTCAGTGTCCCCCTCCTGGGTTTTGAGGGCCCTCCACACATGGGCTCCCGGACAGCCCAGTGACGGCTCACAGCACTCGTTCTAGGATGTTTTAACAACATCACAAAACCAGGAGCTGAAATATCTGGGGATCGTGGGAAGTCCTGGGCACGGAGAGAGACTGCTGTGTATAAACCACACGCCCTGGTTCTGTCAGAGTCGGAAGTTGCTTGGGTGAACAGGGGAATTCGTGGAGCAGTACTGCCATAGAGCTTATCTGAACCAAATGTGCTCATGAGGATTAAAAGCAACCACAGCGACAAACCCTATTGGTTGTCATCAAAAACTTCTCAGCATCTCTCCTAACCTGGAGTTGGAGTGGCGACCTATTGGTGAATACCAATGATGAAGAGCAGTCCCAGAGAATAAAATAGATTTTCTTTAAAAACATCATTTGGGGCACCTGGGTGGGGCAGTCGGTTAAGCATCTGACTCTTGGTTTTGGCTCAGGTCGTGATCTCAGGGTCATGGGATCAGCCAAGGGGGATCGATCTCCATGTTGGGCTCCACACTCAGAGAGGAGTCTGCTTAAAGATTCTCTCCCTCTCCCTCCGCCCCTCCCCCCGGCTCTCTCTCTCTGAAATAAATAAGTAAATCTTTAAAAAATTAAATTAAAAAATTACTTAAAAGTACTTTCATTTTTTTTATTATGAAAGTCATATATGACTATTATTTAACATTTTTAAAAATGGGAAAAATGTTTTAAAAACATTAAAAACATCCCCAAACCCAGAAATTTATGGGTGTTAACATTGTTAACATTGTTGTGTATTCTTCCACTCCTTTTTTTTCTAAGCACATACTGAGTATTAACTAGTTTGGGATTATTCTATACATAAAGTTACATTTGTAGCTTTAATTTATTTAATATGATTTTGTCTGCAAGTTTACTTATTTATAGTCTACATAATTATCATTTGAATGACTGCATTATAATGCATAATAATGCATAATTTACCACCATTTAAACAGTTTCCTCTGTATTATGGACATTTAGTTGCTTCCTTTGTTATTATAAATATTGCACATGAATATCTTTGTGCATGAGAATGGTTGTCTACATACAGGATTTTCTTTTTTTAAATAAGCTCTATGCCCAACGTGGGGCTTGAACTCACAACCCTGTCAAGAGTCACATGCTCTACTAATGGAGCCAGCCAGGCACCCCTACATACTGATTTCTTAATTAGGATAGACTCCTGGAAGTGTACTGGGTCAAATGGCACAAGAACTTTAAAGCTCCATATATATTTTTGCCAAATGGCTTTCCAGAATGGTGGGCCCAACTTATACATCCACCAGCCAGGTTATGTTTTATTTTTATGTAGCCTACATTTTTAAAGGGCTCACTTAATTTCATCCAGATCCTCAACTCATAAACTGCAGGTAGTTTGTATCCAGGCTTCTCTTCATAGTTTCTACTAATGAAATGCAAAGCAAGGTGAACACATGCACACGACAGGGTGAGGAAAGTGAGGTACCTACGGTGCAGAATTTAAGGAGGCACTTGCCTCCTTAGGTTTTGTTCCCCACTTGCCTCACTCTAGTCTCCACCCTGGCAAATAACTCAAGTGTTGTTTCCCAAGATCTCCACAGGAGGCACATCCAGGTGGGATTCTCCTCACAAATCATACTACTGGTAAATATCAGCATGCCAGGGCATTGGGCAATGTTTCTAGAATGGATCAGTAGTTATTGTCTCTCCCTCCTCCCTGGAAGAATGGAGGCATAACCTGTCTACACCACAGGCCCGGGGACAAAGCCCAGCTCCTGCTCTGGGAGGGCAAACTGACCTACCAGAAGCCCAAGTACTGTTCTCATACTTGCTTTGGCATGCTAGAGAATTCCAGTTTATTCTGAAGGTAAAGTGGGTCTGAATAGCTTCAGCTGATTTCTATTTTGGAGGTAATCACACTGGTAGGGTAGAAGGATGGGATGGTGCTAGAGGGGAGACAGAGAAAGTCATCCAGATCTCTGCCTTATCCCAGGTGAGAGACGGTGAAAGCCTGAGGTAGGATATTAGTGGAAAGAATAGGGCTGGGGGAGATGGATCTAAGAGCTTTAAGAAGCTAGAATTGTTAGAATTCGATCGGGTGGAAGTCTAGCAGGTATTTGGATTGGGTGACCTCGTAGAAGGTGGTGCCAGGGAAGGCAGAGCAGGATGAGGAGCAGATTTGGGGGGAAAGAGGCATTCATTATGAACACGTGGACCGGGATGTGCTTTCACAAGATGCTAAGAGACAGCTGTCCAGTCAGAGGCTTATAGGTCTGCAGCTCAGGAGGGAAATCGGGCTTGGAGATGTAGATTTAATCGGAGTCCTCATAAGTGGTGGTGGATGAGGTGGCCCAAAGATGGCCTGTCACATGAAAGAAGAATAGGATCAAGGACAGAACCTTAGGGAAGAGCAACATTTAAGGAGAGGATGGAAGAAGAAGCCTTCCTCGGTGAAGGACGCTGGAAAAGAAGGACCAGAGAAATAGGTGTATGACTGGAATAGAGAGGTGTCAAAGATGCCAAGAGAGTCATTTATTCGAAAGTTGTCAAATGCTTGTTAGAGGGCCGGCACCACCCCGGCAATGGGTACTTCATCAATGACTAAATCAAATACAGGTTTTGCCCTCAAGAGGCTTACAGACTAGAGAGGCATTCCAGCAAAGTGTCAAGGGTTTCCAGAGGGAGGGAGTGAATAATAAGGTCAGATCACACAAAGATACAGTGGCTAAGAGCCACTGAGGACCTCAGAGAAGAGAAGAGTGACAGTGGGTTGAAGAGCGGGGAGAAGAGGGGGTGAGTATAGGTAACTCGTAGGAGAAACCCAGCTGTGAATGGAAAGGCAGTGACTGGTGAGAGTGAGAGAGAGAGCCGGGCAAGAGCTCTCGGGTCAGCAGAGACCCAGCGGGTTCACAGGTTAAAGGGGGAAGGTGGGAGAAAGGCGATGACGATGATGTTGATGATGCATGAGACACTTGCTGTCAAATCCCTGTCCTGACAAAGCACAAGCCATTGGATTATGGACTGGGTCTCTGGCTGCCCTAAGTATCTTGGAAGTTGATTTTCTCCTAAGTGAGTAAGTCGTGTTCTCTCCTCATCTTGTCCCTTCATTCTCCAGATGGTTTGCTTGAACTTTTACCCTCTTCTTTGGGCTGCTGGTTCTTGTCCAGTTATGACCTGCCACTCAACCTGACGGTTTCCCGAGGCCTGTACTTACGCTGCTCCCCATGCTCATGACACCCTTCCCTTTCCTCTTTCTCCTGCTCATTTCTTTTGCTGCTCCAGTGCTTACCAGAGACAACACCTTCTCTGAGGAGCCTTCGTTGGCCCCCCTCCACCCCTGTCTCTCAGTCTCAACTGGGCAACTTACTTCTGAGCTTCCACAGCCCCAATCCATCCCATCTCAGAGGACCAATCTCTCAGCATTAGTGCTCCCTCCTCATCTGCCACAGCTTCTAGACTATGAGCTCCTTGAGGGCTGTATTAGTCTGCTCGGGCTGCCATAAAAAATCACCACAGACTGGATGGCTTAAGCAACAGACAGTGATTCTCTCACAGGTCTGGAGGCTAGAAGTCCATGATCAAGGTGTCGGCAAATTTGGTTTCTGGTGAAGTCTCTCTTCCTGACTTGTAGACAGCCCCCTTCTTGCTGTGTCCTCACATGGCCTTTCCTAGGTGCTTGCTGAGAGGGATGGAGGAGGCATCTCTGGTGTCTCTTCCTCTTCTTGTAAGGACACCAGTCCTATTGGATCAGAGCCCCATTCTTATGATCTCATTTAGCCTTAATTACCTCCTTAACAACCGATCACCAAAAACAGTCACACTGGGAGTTAGGGCTTTAACATATGAATCAGGGGGGCACAGTCCAGTCCATAACAAGGGCTCAACTTGTACCTTTGTCCTTGTCACCCCAAGTTCAAGTACAATATCTGATACATGATAGATACTCAAGAAATGTTAAGCATAAATAAATGAGTCCTAACTCTTGCTATTCCTGTACTTTATTCATCCAACAAATATGGCTTCACTACATGATGTTCCAGGTGCTGCACCCAGGGCTTGGGAGACAATGGCGATCCCTTGAGATACTGACAGTTTAGTGGGGGTGACAGACATTAATCAAATAATTTTTACAGAATGTCAGAATTTCAAGGACCTTAGAAATCCCTTCATTTAAAGATGAGAAGAAATGGGCCCCAAAATATACAATACTTATGCCAAGGTCATGCAACCTCCCCTCAGAATTCCACACCTCTCATTTCTTTATGTCCAGGACCCACCCCTCACCATCACAAAGGGAAAACAGGACATTATATTGATGGGTGTAAGATTCGGGTTGAACCACATGAAAATGTTTTTCTAGGTCAAAACCAGTTGAATGTCAGCCATTTTATGTGGTTCAAACATTTTCTTGCTTAATCCTTATAGCAGTCTTATAAAGTTAGTATCATTCCCCATTTTATAGAAAACAGAGGCACAGAAAGATCAAGTAACCTGCCCAAGGTTTACGGCTAGTCTGGGGCCACCCTGGGAATCACACTGAAGTCTGACTGGTGCCAAATGTGAGCCCCTCCCCATACCGTAAGCTGCCTCCTTGAGAAAACCTAACTTCAAATAAGTGATTGTGACTTGTGATTACTGTGACATCAGGCCTCCCTGTGGGTTTTTACTACCCACTCTTCTGGGCCTGGTCCTGTTTCATTTCCAGGTGAGAGGGCAGGAGGTGGGAGAAGGTAGAGAAGTTCATTCAGTAATTTCACTTACCAAAATATGTTGCGGGCTATCTCCTTGACAAACATAGTCTTTGCTTGTTTTTTTGGTTTTGTTTTTTTTTTTTTTTTAAAGATTTTATTTATTTATTTGAGAGAGAGAATGAGAGACAGCACAAGAGGGAAGAGGGTCAGAGGGAGAAGCAGACCCCCCGCTGAGCAGGGAGCCCGATGCGGGACTCGATCCCGGGACTCCAGGATCATGACCCGAGCTGAAGGCAGTCGCTCAACCAACTGAGCCACCCAGGCACCCCTTGGTTTTGGTTTTTTAACAGCTGGTATATTTAGTTAGTGATGGGAGCTCAAAAGACATTTACCGAGAGTCTAAAGTGTTCAAAGGCACATAGGTATATAGTGAATAGAATATGATCAGTAAACAAAGGTTGCTCATAAAGGGGGTAGCATTGGAATTAGAGACAGATTTCTACATGTGAGAAAATAGTGTATAGAAAATAGTTAAAGAGCTATAATAAATGGGAAAAATACAAAGTGAGAATTCTGATAAAGAGAATAGGTGGGAAAAAAATCAGAGCTTTAAATTAAAAGAAAGTAATCCAGTGTCTTCAAATGGGAAGGCAAAGGGAATTTATGTTGGGACATATGTACAAGATAAAAGACATGATCTAGGCTGAGATTTTACCTGAGAAGTAAGGGGACAAACATGCTCTTGCTGTGCCCATTTGCCTCCACCAAGGGTGATAGCATCCTAGGTCTTTGTGCTACGGACCTGCCAGGTTGGTGGGAACAGGGGTCAGTCACGGTGGCAGGAAGAAAGCTTGATCAGATGAGCCTGAGATAGGACTTGGAGATAAGATCAGAAGCCACATTGAAGTTGGACTGGTCCCACCCACACCACACACAACCCCTGCTGTCTTTTCATCCCAGGCAGCTCAGGTCTCCCACAGGTGCACTGGCCTCTGGTGTCAAGGAGTGTTCACACCCTGTGTTAGTCAGGTTCTCTACAGAGAAACAGAACCACTAGTATGCATGTAATATGTATCTATCTATCTGTAAATGCGGTATTACATAGATACATTGTGTGACACAGATGTAGTGTAATATACATGTATGGAGAGAGAGGAGGGAAGAAGATTTATTATACAGCAACAGGAGTTGAGGCTGTAACTCAAGTCTGAAGGCAGTCTGGTGGCAGAATTCCCTCATCCTCAGAGGATCTCAGCCTTTTCTCTTAAGGCCTTCAATTGATTGGATGAGACCCACCCACACCATGAAGAGCAATCTGCTTTGCTTAAAGTCTACTGATGTAAATGTTTTTTGTTTTTTTTTTAAGATTTTATTTATTTATTTGACAGAGAGAGACACAGCGAGAGAGGGGACACGAACAGGGGCAGAGGGAGAGGGAGAACTGGACTCCCCACTGAGCAAGGAGCCTGATGTGGGACTCGATCCCGAGACCCTGGGATCATGACCTGAGCCGAAGGCAGATGCTTAATGACTGAGCCACCCAGGCACCCTACTGATGTAAATGTTAATCACATCTTTAAAAATACCTCACTTCAGGGCACATGGGTGGTTCAGTGGGTTAAGCATCCGACTCTTGATTTTGGCTCAGGTCATGATCTCAGTGTCGTGAGATTGAGCCCACACTGGGCTCCACGTTGGGCATGGAACCTGCTTAAGATTCTTCCTCTCTCGGGGCACCTGGATGGCTCAGTCGGTTAAGCGGCTGCCTTCGGCTCAGGTCATGATCCCAGGGTTCTGGGATTGAGCCCCACATCGGGCTCCCAGCTCTGTGGGAAGCCTGCTTCTCCCTCTCCCACTCCCCCTGCTTGTGTTCCCTCTCTCACTGTCTCTCTCTCTGTCAAATAAATAAATAAAATCTTAAAAAAAAAAAAAAAAAGATTCTTCCTCTCTCTCTCCCTGCGCCCCTCCCCCTGCTGCTCCCTCTCTCAATAAAAGCAAAAACAAACGAACAAACAAAACAAAAAAAACCCCTTGCAGCAACATCTTGTTTAAACAGGCTGGTGTTTAACCAAAAAGTGGGTACCATGGCCTAGTGAAGTTGACACATAAAATTACCCATTACATACCCATTACATACAAACCAAACCCAGCATTGTGGTTTGAAAAGCGGATTATTGGTTACTTATTCAAAAATCCAACTTAGTAAGAAATCAAAAGAAATGAACTATTTACACCCAAGGGAAAATACTTATTCACTATGTGGAAAAATGCACAACCTCTACAGCAATTCAATAAATATAATATAAATATAATATAAATAACATTATGGTAACATCCTTATTAGATAAATAAAAATTAAATGCACACATGCACATACACTCACTCACACACACCTTGTGCTGGTGAGTCTGGAGGAAACCAAAACCACATTTGTGGGGCTCTGCCAGTGGACCGACCCTTCCCACACCGCCACCCACCCATAGGGCCAGAGCTATAAGGTACCTCTAGTACCTTAGGGGTGATGCCTTCTGGAATCCGCTTGAAAGGTCTCCAAGCTCCCCCACAGCCCAGCCCCTTATTTCACAGCAGAGTAATCAGAAACAGACAGAAAGCAGAAATGTGTTGGGGCACCTGGGTGGCTCAGACGGTTAAGCGACTGCCTTCGGCTCAGATCATGATCCCAGAGTCCTGGGATCGAGCCCCGCATCGGGCTCCCTGCTCATCAGGGAGCCTGCTTTGCTGTCTCCCTCTGCCTGCCGCTCCCCATCCTTATGCTCTCTCTCTGTCAAATAAATAAACAAAATCTTAAAAAAAATAAAAGAAAGCAGAAACATGTTGTGTTCTCTCATCAGCCAGGAAAGCTGGGGCTTGAGACAGTATGCAGGCTTCCTCACTGGCTGGTGTCCTTCCTGCTCTACCAGGTCATTGCCTCAAAGAGCAATGTGGACAAAGTATGACAGCGGCCTGACTCAGGGTGCGCACTGGAGAGGAGCCCCGTGCTCAGTCTTAGGTGAGCAGCAGAGCAAGCTCAGCTGGTCTGGCCTACGTCTCCCTCCTGACCTCCCTCCCGTTGCCACACGGGCCTGCTTGCCGCTCCTTCCGCACCCTGAGCGGCCCCACCTCCTGGCCCCTGGCCGTGCCGGCCTCTGCCGGGAGCGCTCTTTCCTAGCCTCAGCAGGTGGTTCCCTCGTCTTCTCAGGCCTCTGCCTGATTGTCACTTCCAGGGAAGTGTTCCCCGTCCACCCATGTGAAACAGCCAGCTAAGCACCCACTCCCAAACCCTTACTCGGCTTGCCATCATCGCCCTAAATGTACGTTCCCATAAGGTAAGATGGAGCCCTGGTTGTGTGTCCATGAGAATTTCCTTTGACGTTCTGGCTTTGGCAGGAACAGTGATAGGCAACCCCAAGAACCCACCACTGAAGCTCTAAGTTCGATGGGATGGTGGCAGGAAGACTGGCTCCAGACAGTAAGGAGGCCTGGCTTTGTGACCTGGAGTTGCCACATACTCCATGACTTGTGACAAGTCACTGGACATCCTCAAGTCTGTTTCTTCCGTAGAGTGGAGTCAGTTAGCTCTGTCACCTCAGGGTTATTTTAAGGACTGTGTGAGCCGAAGTACGGGAAAGTGCTTTGACTACCATAAAGCTCAATAAACCCCTAAACACCCTGGGCCTCGCTATGCAATCTTGTGATGTGCACACCCTCATCCCACCAGGCACTCCTTAGGGCTCATCTCTGCTTGGGGGACAGTGACACCATGCACACCATCCAGGGACACTCCCCGGATCTGCCAACTAGAGGCCCGCCCCAGGGAAAGGCGATCAGTGTAGGCTGTCTTGCTCTGTCTGAGCTCTCACTGGTTTCATGCTATCGACTTGATGAGACACAGTAAGTTCCTAAGGTGTCTGTGTAATCAAAGTTCTAGCACATGGCCAGGAATCATCCTGGAGCTTAATTCAGCAGCTTTTATGATACCATTTTTTCTTCTTTGTCAATCTCAAGAAAGCATTTTCTCGTCTCCAATTCTCTGGCCTCTCTCTTATTTTCCAGATTTTCTCTGCTTCAGAATCCTTAAGTTTCCTGAGCTGTGATTCATCTGGATCTGTAGGCTTGAGTTCCATTTAACCAAAAATTAGAACAGTGGTTTTCAACATTGGCCAAGAAGGTTTGAAAGCTCTTGATGGCTGGGTCCCACCCCCGGTGTGGGGTGTGGCTTGGGAGGTTTTAAGCATCTCGGGTGACCCCAAAGTGCAGTCGGGCTCAGAAACCCTGAGTTAGGTGATCTCATGCCAACATTTTCACTATGCTGAGCAGCAACTGATTCACTGCCCCCTTCCCAATGCAGAGGCCAGTCTCTTTGACAGAGATTGGATTCTGCTAGCAGGGTCTCAGCCTTATCTTAATCGTTGGCTAACATTGCCCCTCTCCTCCCAGCAGCATATTTCCGTCTGCACACTCTCCCGGCTCAGAATACAACTTTAAGGAAAGCTGCTTGTCTTTAGCAGCTTCCTTGAGTATCACCTCATTTAAGCCTTGACCTCCTTGGCACATTTCTCACAGGACCATTTGACTCTTTGGAATGTACCTTTGGGTTTGTGCTTCTCCTTCCATATTTTGTACGTATTTTTGTGAAATCTGAGTTCTGCACACGGTGAGGAGCTGGGGCTACAGAAGTATATGAGATAGAGTCCCTCCCTGATAGAATTCACAGTGAAGTGCATGAAGTGGTCAGAAAGCCCTCCGCCACACGGGCTGGTGCATGTGGAGAGGAGAGGAGAAGTGCTGACTTTGGTGGGAAGGGGGGAAACCTAGGAATTCTTCTAGGAGGAGGTGATATTTGATCTGGGAGTGCAAGGCATTGCCTAGGTAAGAAGTATGAAGAATGTGGCAAAGATTTCCAGACAAATGGGATAGCAGGAGCAAAAGCATAGAGGTGTAATGGGCAACTGCAACAAGTGGGGGACCAAGTGGGACCTGAAGCTGGGAAGGAACCTTTATGTATACATGACTATTACTAATGCCATGAAAACAAGATTGTTTTCTTAATTGGTTGAAAAAATTCCTTTGTTATCAAAATTAAGTTCTCTATCTTCTCAGAGATAACAAAATCAGCAAAGTGAAGAAGAACTTATCAGGTGCTCTGCTAAGCTAAAAGAGGGAGACTTCCAGCAGACCCCTTGCTCATCACAGGTTCCCATCCCTGCTCTATCCAACCTCTGAGAGAGTTCTGAGATGAGCTTCAGGAAAACATCACCCACCTACAAGCTGACCAAGAACTATAACAAGAAAACATCAAGATGTACCATAGGTCAGAACTTTTTATTCTGTCCAAGAGGCTAGGATGGACGTGGTGGTTCAAAAAATGTACACCCTCTGTTCAGTCCAAAAAGGTGTCTCAAATGTCATCCTATGTCATCGTAACTTGGGACATGTCTATATTTTCTTCAAAACTTCTCAGGGGCTCATTCAATAAATAAGTGGCCATCAGTTTTGTGTAGGGTCCATGCTAGCTTCTATGTGAGGGGAAAGATCAGCTTGGGCCTTCTACATCTAACCCAAATTCCAAGCAATGGGAGCCAAATCTTCCAACGAGACACCATAGCCAACCTTGCTTCCAATTATGGAGCCAGACCATCTGGATTTGACTCCTGAATCCATCATATTTACAAGTTATTCAGACCCCCTTTGTCTTAGTTTCCTTATGTATAAAATGGGGATAATGATAAAGCCTACCACATAGGGTTGTTATGAGGACTAAGCCAAGTTAGTACATGTAATATAACTTAGCATAGTACCTGGCAGATAGTAACGACCCAAGCAGTGTTCATTATTCCTATCATTTGCTGTGTGTCATACTTCATTTCAAGATTAACAATCAGGGGCACCTGGCTGGCTCAGTCAGTAGAGCATGCAACCCTTGATCTGGGGGGTTGTGAGTTCGAGCCCCACATTGAGTAGGGCCTACTTAAAAAAATTAATAATCATACTCCTGGCTGGTAAAAAGATGCCAATGCCATGTAAAATATATCACGATATACTGTAACTTGAGTTTAAAAGCAAGTTACAGTGTCTCCTCTCTCTCTCTTGGAGGATAAGGGTATATGCAGATGGCAGAGATTATTTCTGAGTGGTTTTTATTTTCTCCTTTATGTTTAAATCTATTTTACAAATTTAACATGGGCATATAAGCAAAAAAAAGAAGTTATTTAAAAATATTAAACAACATCAGTGAGAAAGACTTTAAGGATCCTATTTATCAGTCTTTTCTAGGCTAGAATCTAAGCTTCACGATGGGAGAGGCAATGGCATTTCAGAGCTCATATCTGTTTCAGGCTGGCCCAAAGCCAAAGCAAGAACTGGGTCAAGCCCAATTCCCATCCCAAGCCCTTCTTTCGATTCCTCCTGCTTCCCTTTTCAGATGCCGATCAAGGCGGCTGATTGCTTCCTTCATTCCACTAACATGTGTTGAGAGCCCACAGGGGCCCAGCACTGTACAAGGTGCTAAAGATAAAGAAGACTCTGCCCTTGGTGGCCTGTGATCTCACCCTACCCGTGCTGACCATCAGTTGCCATGGCCTGTCGCCCAAAGACAGCGCTCCCTGCAATCTTAGCTCTTCCCCACTCCTGCCGAGCTCCTGCTTCTGCCCCACTTTGCTACAGATGACATAATCCCTACGCAACAGTCCTGATGTGTGTGCATCAGTCGAGTTCTCGCAGAAAACAGCATTGCCCTCAAAAGGGCTTACCCAATAATTGAATGAAGGGACTACTCATAGAGCTGACGGTTCAGGGAATGAAGCAGGCATGCCAATGTCCTCAAGGACGAGGACCAGCAGGAAGCCATGACTACCCACAGTCCTGGAGGGGAAATAGTATTATTGGAGCCTATTGAAGATACAGTGATTATCTGTAATCACAGAGCAACCAATTGCTAGTTCCTGGCATTGAAGCAGTGAGAGAATGAGGAATCAATGCCCTGCTCTGCCATCTCCTGCCAGTGCCCATTCAGCTGAACCCACAAGCCAGAGAGCAAGGATGCCCGAGTGATACAGGCCACCTGGAAATGTGGTACTCTCTGTAGTAACAGTTTCATGGTAGATCCAAGTTAAAAATGGCATCAGTTTCTGGTCTGGGTGAACTAATGGGGCAGATATTTTAAGGCAGACCTCCTCAGACCAGTTGTTCTAAGTAATTAATTCTCCAAATCCCTGCTCCTGTGGGTACTGGGAAAACACTCATCAAAAGGCTAAATCAGCGCATTGAAGCTTCGTAGTTTTGTTTTTTTCTTTCACATTTTATTCTGACTATATTGGAAGTAGATCTGAAGGGTGAGGGGTGGTTTGTTGATTTGAGTACCTAGGCTGTCTCTAGCACGCCTTTGTTTTTAATGTTCGTCGTAGACAGACGACGACCAGAAGTACACAAAGATGCCAACGGGTAAGACAGGCATGGCCACAAACACACGAGCACCATTCTAAAGATGTCTCTTCCCCACACCTCAACTGTGGTGACTTTCAGCAGCAACACCCCCCACCCCCCACCCCCCCACCCCTCTGCCCAGCCAAGGGGCACGAGGCAGAAGGTGGGAGACCAGAGGAAGGGAGAACTGGAAAGGAAAAGATGGTGGGGCTCCCAGCTCCAGCTGGGTGGGAGAGGATGCGGGAGGTGACGGGGACCGGTTTTCCTCCTCTCCAGGTTCCCGGCGTCTTCCTCCCTTACATCCAGAAGCAGCGTAGCTGGGTCCTGGCTCACAGTTCCGATTCTTCCCCTGGGCTGCTTCCTTTGCAGTCACTTCCTTACCTCAGAAGGAAACGTCCTTGTCGGCTCAGTAATGACAGTGGCTCCTTCCATTTGTGAACCCTTTGGAGTCTGAAGAGTACTTCCACACACATTATCTCATTTATTCCTCACAGCCCTTGTCAGCTCGCAGAGCTTTACCTTCTAGTGGTTGAGGAAACCGAGTCTCAGGGAACACGTTGCCTAAACGCACTGAGTAGGCAGCGTCAGAGTTTCTCTGTCTCTCAGCCACTGTTTCCCCCCACAATGATGAAAGTTTTCTTCAAGAAAGAAGATAGCAAAGGACTTAAAGGTGGACTGAGGTCATTATAAAGGAGGAAACCATGCATACCGAGGATAAAAGGAACCAGGGCAGTGACTCTCAAAGTGTTGTCTCCAGAGCAGTGGCATTGGTGGCACCTGGGAATGTCTTAGAGGTGCAGATTCTTGAGCCTCAGCCCAGACCTACTGAATCAGAAACATCAGAGGAAAGGGGAGGTTCGGGAACCTAGGTTTGAACAAACCCACCAGGAGATGCTGATGCATGCCAAAGTTTGGGAACCACTGCCTCCAGGGGAAAGGAGGTGGGTGTGGTGGTAGCCTGAAGAGAACGCACAGCTGGTGTTAGCATAAGGAGGAGCTGGGAAGGTAGTCAATGATTTCTTTGGATTCTAGAGATGGTGCTGATGGGTGAATGAAGACCGTTCAAGGCCACTGAAGCCTTGTTTGTAATAGCAGGAGACTAGAAACAACCCAAATATCCACCAATAGAGGATGGTCACATGAGTTATGGTGCATCCATGTACTGGAACACTACACAGTGTAAAGCAGAATAAGAGGCTTGAGGTATTTATTTATTTTTTTTTTTAAAGATTTTATTTATTTGAGAGAGAATGAGAGACAGAGAGCATGAGAGGGAGGAGGGTCAGAGGGAGAAGCAGGAGCCCGATGCGGGACTCGATCCTGGGACTCCAGGATCATGACCTGAGCCAAAGGCAGTCGCTTAACCAACTGAGCCACCCAGGCGCCCCGAGGCTTGAGATATTTAGATATGGAAAAAATCCGAAGTATATTTAAATAAAAGAAGAAAAAGCAGAAGAGTTTATATACTATGTTAACTTTGGATTTTAAAAAGGGGAGAACTAAGAACATATATTTGTATTTACTTGTACCTATAAGAAACTCCGGACAGAGACAAATCATTCAGAGAGGAACTTGTGGATGGGAGAATGGGAAAGATGGAAACAGAGATAAGATGTCAACTTTTTACTGCATTTCCTTTTCTAAAATTGTCCAACCCTTTAAATAGATTACCTATTCAGAAAAAATAAAAAATAAATAAAACAGCCATCAGTGTAATTCAGCAAGGGAAGAACGAGAGGCTGCCTCCTATGGAACAAGGATGGTGGGCATTTCCAAGGGCAGAATGGGCCAATAGAGGTCAAGGGTACCAAGTTCTGCCCACACCCACTGCCTCTCCCCTCCAGCTCAAACTCTCCCAGAATGGCCAAAACGCTTTGGGGGAGTTTAGACTTCTTAATAAGGCCAGGACCAGCAGTTCTCGGCCTTAGCTACACATTAAAATCATCTGGGAAGGGATGCCTGCGTGGCTCAGTCGGTTAATCATCTGCCTTCAGCTCAGGTCATGATCCCAGGGTCCTGGGATCGAGTCCCGCATCGAGCTCCCTGCTCAGTGGGGAGCCCTCTGCCTGCCGCTCCCCCTGCTTGTGCTCTCTCTCTCTCTGACAAATAAATGAATAAAATCTTTAAAAATAAAATAAAATAAAATAATCCGGGAAGCTTTTGGGCACCTGGGTGGCTCAGTTAAACATCTGCCTTTGGCTCAGGTTATGATCCCAGGATCCTGGGATTGAGTCCCATATCGGGCTCCCTGCTTGTCGGGGAGCCTGCTTCTCCATCTTCCCCCACCCCCGGGTCATGCTCTCTCTCTTTCGCTACCTCTCTCTCTCAAATAAATAAATAAAAATCTTTAAAAAAATAAATAAAAAAAATCATCTGGGAAGCTTTTAAAAATACCAATTGTCAGGCCCCATTCCCAGAGCACCTAAATCCAAATCTCTGAGGTGGGGCCTAGGCATTGTTATTTTTAAAGTTCCTCAGTTATGATTCTAAGCCACAGCCTTGGACCTTCTGGGTCAGCTCATTTATCCAGAAAGCTGGAGAGAAGAAGAGAGAATATCCAATAGCTTAAAAGAAGAAATAACACATCCCATCGAACCTGTCACGATCAAATCTGACTGCAAATTTTTTTTTTATCTGTCTTGACTGGAATCTGTGATGAACCTGTTTCTCCCCGCTTGGCAGCCCAATTCTGAAGCGAAGCCCTGATATCACCAAATCACCACTGACCAAGTCAGAGCAGCTTCTGAGGATAGACGACCATGATTTCAGCATGAGGCCCGGCTTCGGAGGTAGGAGACATGCACTCATGGTGGGGTCTGTCCACCTGTCCACGGGTAGAAGTCAAACCAAGGGACCACCCTGCTTTGCTCTCCCCCAATCAGATCGGCCTCCATCGTGCTTGGAGGCCAAGACGGAGCCCACAGCATCTTCTGAGCATCACCGCTGCCCAGCCCTGCCGTGAGCTCTGCTAAGCACATTCCCAGGCTACCTAGCTGAGCTGTTGTCCGGCCACTGCTCCATCAGGAAGGCTGGGGACCGGTGAGGCCAGCTGGCTGTGGGCCGGGCCAGGGGAAGACCAGGCAGCTGCAGCCCAAAGCTGCCTCCTGAAAATGCTCAAAAATAACAACCTTCGACTAAATTCGTGCTCATCTGGGAGCTGGCAGACGGGACTGTGGGTGTCAATCTGAGGGCAGAGTGTGGTCTGCTGGGTTTAATTAAATGAAACTAGCTTGAGAAAATAATGATCTAGTGCAGAGGGCTGTCACAGCCCTTTGAAGCTTAGCCTGCAGCTGGTGGATTTCAACCCCTTCAGTGTCAAATAGGGTTTTCATCCATATGGGTTTCTTCCTGGAATAAAATATTTATTTTAGAAATTGTTCTCAGTTTTTTATTTCTCCCAGCCACCTTCACCCAAAGAATAAACAGGTTCTAGAAGGCGGTCTCTATCCAATCCATAACCTGCCGCTGTTGGATCTAAACTTACCTCCATCCATGATAATCCAAGGGTTCTCCAAGCCTGCCCCACATCCAGGGAGAGAAAGGGGCAGCGATCTATTCCCTTTATAATGCTTTCCTTCTCTTGATGAATATTACGTTTTCATGGCCTAGAAATGCCAAAAAAAAAAAAAAAAATTCTAATGTTCCAAGGCCACCCTGGTGCATCATGTCCCCCTTGGGAGCGACTCCATCATGTGGCAAAGATGCAGATCTGTGGGCTTGGCAAACGACCTGAATGTGGCTTTGGTTCTGGGTGCCTATTTACCAAGCAGTGCCTTTCTCATGGCCAGACAGAGACATTGGCTTCCATGACAAAATCAGGAGGCAAACATAAAGAATAAAGTAGACGACCTCGTGCTAGGGGGTAAATCCTTAGATTAGACCCAACTTTGAGCTAGGTCTTCACTGTACCTTTCGATGAGCATGTGTAACCAAAGAAGAAAGCTTCAGAGGAAGCTCATCGTTTCAGAATCACCTGAATGATTCAGACAAAAGCTTTAAAAAACAAAACAAAACAACAGCAACCTTTGCTGGAATATTCCAGGGAGCCAGCCCATGATTCAACCCTTTGATTTCTGGCTTCGCTTCAGCTTGACATGTGGGGACGCCAAACCTTCAAATCTGGCAGGAGCCTGAGGAAACGGGTTCCAGGGGGAACGCTCCTCATGCCTGTAGTAAAAATTCAAGTAAAAAGAATAAATGTTCTTGCCACGCCCCGTTTGCAGGTCCAGCCATTCCTGTCGGTGTGGATGTGCAGGTGGAGAGCTTGGACAGTATCTCAGAGGTCGACATGGTAAGCGCTTCTGTTGCTGGGGCTGTGGGCAGGTGGATTCACACGGGGCCTGTGCTGGGCCAGGACGTCCACACACCCGAATTCACTGGGTCTCACAACTCCCCGGGCCATGGGAATGCCCATTCTCATTTTATAGGTGGCTCAGGAAGGTTAAGACTCTTGCCAAAAGCCACCCAATTGGTATGAGACAGAGCTGGATGGCAAAGTTGATCTCCCTCCAGTGCCTAGGCTCTTGCCACGGGCATGTGCTCTCTAGGCAAAGGCTCTCCACAGAAACAGTAGGGTCCAAGGTTGCAGCTGTCAATGGCCAGATGTTCTACAGCTGGAGATCCTGTATCTGGATATGGAAATGCGGAACAGCTGAAAGGGGTCCCCTTTTCCCCTTGTTAGTGGGTTTAGGTGGGAAAATGGAAAGTTCTACAACTCCTCGACTTACAGGACTGTTTACAGCCTTATCTTAGTTTGGGTTCTCCAAAAAGCAGACTTGAGAGAAACATTCTAGCACAAGTAGTTTATTTGGGAGGTGACCCCCGGAAACATGAGGAGAGTGGAGGGAGGTGAGACAGGGATGGGGAGAAAGGAAAAGGCCTCTGCCTTCAAACCAGTTACCACTGTGAATCTCAGTCCCACTGGGGGAGCTCCGAGAGTCAGCGAAGAACACACTCCGGGTTATCCCAGCTGAGGGCCCAAGGAGCTGGGGTGCTTATCTAGCCCTTCCCACCCACCCCGTCCCCCCAGCACGTTGAGGGTCAGCAGTGCTGGCGGCAGTACGTTGCCAGTGTGGGGGCAGATGCCGGGGGATGGGCTGCGGAAACGGGTTCTGCCAGAAGTCTCTGGCTGAGTCCCTCCCCTGCAGTCCTCCTCCTACTGCAGCAAACCCCAGGGACCGGGTGCAAGACCTCGACTCTGCGGTTTCATTCCCAGCCAGGTGATGGCTCCACGGGGCGCCCCGGGTCCTGCAGACACCCAGTAGGTTCAGTGCGTGGGGTTCCCCTCTCTCCCCCTCCCCTCCAGGACTTCACGATGACCCTCTACCTGAGGCACTACTGGAAGGACGAGAGGCTGTCCTTCCCGAGCACCAACAACCTCAGCATGACGTTTGACGGCCGGCTAGTGAAGAAGATCTGGGTCCCCGACATGTTTTTCGTGCACTCCAAGCGCTCCTTCATCCACGACACCACCACGGACAACGTCATGCTGCGGGTCCAGCCGGACGGGAAAGTTCTCTACAGCCTCCGGTAAGGCCCTGGCAGCCCCCCTGCGCCCGCGCTCTGCCCTTAACCTGGAGGTCCCCTGACTCCTGAAGCAGGGGCGGAAAGGCAGGTCATTAACCACAAGGGCAGTTTGGCTCTTTGGCTTTCAATAGCCAGCTTCTAACCTCTCAGGAGGCGCCACCTTTTCAACGTCAAGGGAGACCAATTTTACGCAGGAGAAAAAATTGTAAGGAATTATTTAGTCTCAGAAACACATTTGTGTGGGGAGCCTGGGTGGCTCAGTCATTAAGCGTCTGACTTCGGCTCAGGTCATGATCCCAGGGTCCTGGGATCGAGCCCCGCATCCGGCTCCCTGCTCGGCAGGAAGCCTTCTTCTCCCTCTCCCTCTCCCACTCCCCCTGCTTGTGTTCCTGCTCTCTCTCTCTCTCTGTCAAATAAATAAATAAAATCTTAAAAAAAAAAATAAATAAACACATTTGTGGGAAGTTCTCCAGCTGATACTTAAGATTTAGGCCTTATCCTGGAGGTTCTATTTTAATTTAAAAACTTTAATCAAAGTTTTATTTAGTTTTCTTTATGTAGACTCTAGTGGGATTCAGCGAAATAGATAATGTATTCTTCTGAAAGATTTGCCTCCTTAGATGTCTCAGTTCCCATCTTTCAGGTATATTTTAGAACTTGGGCTAGGAGAAATTCTCTTAGCTGACCTGACCAGCCACAGGCATGTTTGGTATCCTTTCTCACCACAGTGTCCTACTGAAAAACTGGAAATCCCGGGCTGCTTTATGACTTTAAATGGTATTCTGAGCATCACTTTTAAATATGAAGAATACAGTCTTTTTTTCTTATGAGCGCAGATGCCTTAGAAATGTTCAAGCGCTCGTTAATTACTGACCTTGAGAAGCTTTCCTTAAACACAGGCGCCACAGCCTGGTTTTCACTGTCGGCCAGCTTTAGAAACTCATGGTGCCCCCCTTCCCCGGGGAGGGGGGGGCACGGATGTGTGCAGATGAGCCGCAGTCCTTCAAGGAGAAGGGGCTCTGCTTGCTGATTTACTCCTCCTGTGCTGGGCTCATGGTGCATTTCAGTTGTTGTTTGTGTTTTTTTTTTTAAAGATTTTATTTATTTATTCAAGAAAGAGAGAGAGGGAGATGGAGAGAGAGAGCTCAGGTGGAGGGCAGGGAGAGGGAGAAGCAGACTCCCCCCTGAGCAGGGAGCCCGATGCGGGGCTCGATCCCAGGACCCTGGGATCATGACCTGAACTGAAGGCAGACGCTTAACCAACTGAGCCACCCAGGCGCCCTGGTGTATTTCAGTTTTAAAGATTTTGTTTCGGTAAAGACGAATCCATACACCAGTGTCTAAGTACGGGATGCCTGGACAGTGGCACAGTGTATCTTTTGGGTCAAAGATGGCAATGTTGAAGCTGAATTTCTGCCCCCACCCTCCAAAGGAATATTTATGATGACCCCTCAATACCCACCCTGGCTTGGGACCTAAAGCAATTAGTTGCTAGGCTCAGAGTTGAGGTATGGGGTTTTCCTTTCCACAGCTTAAAATGCCTCCGCCCCCATAGAAGTACTCAGGAGGGTCAAGGAGGTGCAGTCCCTTCCCCCAGCCATGTTGGGTTGGTTTTCCCTGGAGTCCTCACATCTGAGGCAGGCTGTCAAGACAGCCTAAAGCTCAAAAACCACCCACAAAACAGCACAACCTGATGGCACCACCAGGGACACACAAGACTAGACCGTAATGCACGTGACCACTGGTATGCTGGTAAATATTTAACTACTGGTTGTCTGGGGTGAACGTATGCATACATATGTGTACATAAGCTTATTATAAACATGGCTGATACAAAGGATGTAAAGTACATGATTTATAAGTGAAACAATATATGTAATACTTTTTGTTATAAATCCATACACTTACAACTTCAGTATGATTTCCTATTTCTTATAAAATCCCATTTTTCCCAGTTTTATTGAGATATAATTGACATATAACCTACTATTATTTTTTATAATTCTATTGCCAACAATAATTCTATAAAATCATGCTATGAATAAATGTTTGTAAACATTTTTGTGATTATGTGATTTACAAATGAGTGTAGATCGGATAAATGATTGTTGATATTTTTGTTTGCTTTATTATTTTTTTTAAGTAATCTTTACACCCAACATGGGGCTCTAACTCACAACCCCGAGATCAAGAGTCGAATGCTGTACCAATTGAGCCAGCCAGGTGCCCCTATTTTTGTTTACTTTAGTAAGACAAAAATGAAACAGCCAAGGACTATGTAGGAACTTCATTCATTCATCAAAGACATAGCAGCTTCCTTGCTGAATTGGATAATAGCTTTTAAATATTGGAAGACTGTATCCTTAATTTTTTATACTATTTATATAGTATAGCAAAAAGATATAACACATTTTTGGTTTAATCTGCTTTCTTAATTCTAGACAATCTACAAAACAATAAATCAAGCCCAGATTTGTAGCATTTGCTGATTTCTGTAGTGTAAATACTCTCATCACAGCTGACTTCAAACTACCAACCTATTGTCACTCAATGCAGAGTTGGGAAGAATGCATAGTAGCACACTGTTAGTATTTTCTACCAAGTAAACATTATAGATGTAACCTCAGGCGTATCAATAATAGTAAAATAATTAAGAAGGGATGAGTTTTGAGTATTTATTAGCTTGTTTTAAATATAAGTTGCTTGAGTTTATATAATTTAATTTTTAATAATGGCTATATTTAGGGGCACCTGGCTGTCTCTGTCAGTAAAGCGTGTGACTCTTGATCGTGGGATTGTGGGTTCAAACCCCATGTTGGGTGTAGAGATTGCTAAAAATAAACTCTTTTTTAAAAAAAATAATGGCTCTGTTGAACAACCAGCTTACAAACTTCCTGAAAATCTAGCAGGCAGCTTTCCTGAGCCAGATGAAGTCTAGTCCAGCACACTGCTGGATGTGATCACAGAAGCACTACATAACAAACAAGGAAGTGGAAAACCTCCTGTGTGTTCAGAATCAAAGTTGTCAGTGAGCCTCCTTGTGGCTAAAAACAGATGCTTTGATTTTTCATCGCAAATGAAATCATAGGTTTGTTTGATTTAAGTGAAAAAAAAAAAAGATGCCTTGATTGTGGGCAGAGGAAAAGATTTGTCAGGTTCATGGCATGCCCACAACTCTCTCCCAAGGCTCTTAAGCAGGCTCCATACCCAGCGCAGAGCCCAATGTAGGGCTCGATCTCACTACCCTGAGATCATGACCTGAGCTGAAATCACGAGTCGGACACTTAACCGACTGAGCCATCCAGATGCACCCCAATAAATCAATTTAAAGAGACATGGGGAAACAAAAATAAACATAGTATGGACTAAACCACAAACTGTGCTTAATGTGTGGTGTGTGAGTTACAAGTTGGAAAAACATCAGGTCAGGGTGCAAAGAACCAGTCTGATATCTGTGATTCTAAAAATATCTGTTCCTAATGCAAAGAGAAGAGATATTCAATCCTTTTGTTGATAGCAAAAACTTCCTACATTTGAGATTTCATTAGCTCTAAGTCACCAAACTTAGGTTCTAGTTTCTTTCTTGCTGGGGATGCCATTAGGTATAGTAGAAACAGAAGCCCACCCATGAGGGGTCCAGCTGCCATCCTG
Source organism: Mirounga angustirostris (assembly GCF_029215605.1). Classification (NCBI taxonomy): domain Eukaryota; kingdom Metazoa; phylum Chordata; class Mammalia; order Carnivora; family Phocidae; genus Mirounga; species Mirounga angustirostris. Next base: position 76,340,979 of record NW_026991716.1, on the reverse strand, counting down.
ACTCCTCCCCACTCAATCCACCCTGTTTATCAGGATTTCCAGAGGAGATAAGGCTACCCAGCTGCCAGCAATAGACAATCCTTTTCAGATTACAACTATGCCAGACTCAACTGGAATGGGGAAAATAAAGCAGATATTTGGATAATTCAGTTTCAAGAAAGCTCTTTCCCTTGAAATTTCCATTTCAATTAAAAGTGATTTTTTTTTCCCTTTTGGCCATGAATCATCCAGACAGTTTCTACAACTTATACATAGCAATTTTTTTGTGGTTGAAGGAAAAATAGTTTGTTCAGTATCAGCCAATAACTGTTATTCATGTCCTGCCATGAGATTCCCCACGGGACAGGAGATCTTTCGTCTGTGACTCATGATCTGTGTTTATTTATTCTTTGATGCAGAAGCCCATTTTCCTGTGTAAACTCTGAAACAAAACCATCAGAGGCCAGCAAGTGCTTGCATGCTGGTACAAAAAAGTTTTCAGTGTCTTTTCATTACCCTATGATCTCCATGGAATTATCCACTAAAAACACCAATGCCCACTAGGAGATAATTATTATCAATATAAATATATCAACATTGTAAAAAAAAAGTGCCCAATTTGGCCACTGGCAGAAGGGTTTCATTAATATTATTTCTGATATGTTGTATACAAATATTGAATATGGGTAAAATCAATAAAAGAACAGAAAAAATTGGAATTTATCTAAAACCAGAGAACAATATATGGTCCTATGGTTTCTTTTAAGAAACAATGTCATAAGAGTTTTTATTTCCCATTTTTATATCGATTGAGACCATTGCTTCGTTAATATGCTTGAATCTGATAGAAGTTGGTAGAGACACTCTGGAGTTAAACATAAAACCCAGAGTACTACAATGACTATCTAAATCTTGACACTTGGCTTATGAATTATAAGGAGGCAGTTATATTGGAAGGAAGCAGAGCCTTTTTCTGTTCATCATTTTGCAGCCTCTGAAAATTTGTATTTTGTCTTTTTGTTTCTAGGGTTACAGTGACTGCAATGTGCAACATGGACTTCAGCCGATTTCCCCTGGACACACAAACGTGCTCCCTTGAAATTGAAAGCTGTGAGTAGACTGTCCAGGACATCAGCACACAGATGGCGAGTGATTCCCAACACCGCTAACTCTCAGTAGCAGGAACAGCATGTGCTCCTCATTCATGGCTCGTGTTTTTTTCAAGCGATTTTTTTTTTTTTTTTAGATTAAAGCCAAGTGCAGGGTAATTTTGAAAATTAGGAACAAATTTGAAACTAAAACCTCTGTTCCCATAATTGACCCTTTTAAATGCTCTATGGCAATGGTTTTAAACTTGGTTCTGCGGGAACCCGGGCAACTGCTGGGGAGGGGGGTAGAGGGCTCAGCAAATGTGTGTCTCCTTGTGCAGCTATTTCTACCTGCCGTCCAATGCGTGAGCTCATTTTTGATCTGTTTTATTGTTCCTCTGAATAAGATTTCTGTTGAAAAAAAGATTTCTTGGGCGCCTGGGTGGCTCAGTTGGTTAAGCGACTGCCTTCGGCTCAGGTCATGATCCTGGAGTCCCAGGATCGAGTCCCGCATCGGGCTCCCTGCTCGGCAGGGAGTCTGCTTCTCCCTCTGACCCTCCTCCCTCTCATGCTCTCTGTCTCTCATTCTCTCTGTCTCAAATAAATAAATAAAATCTTTAAAAAAAAAAAAGATCTCTTGGCAAAAACAAGTTTGGTAACAATTGCCCGAGGGAACTGCCAAGGTGAACATAGGTGGTGCTAGAGAGCCTCAGGCACAACTGAGGGGCCTCAGGACACTTGCACACACGGACGCCCTGCACAGGTTAAGAGCCAGGAAGAGCAAGACTGAGGCAGCGTCGAGGACTGCTCACTTGCATCTCCAGCTCTCTACACAACTGCTCTCTTTTTCAATCTTTGCCCAAATGCTTCCTCTGGTGGGCACAGTCTGGACTCCCCCATAACTCCTGCTGGCCCACTCCTCCAAGTGAATACCAGCACACGCCCACTGGCCCTTCCTGGCTGGTGACCAAGCCCTAGTGAAGAATCTCTTTGACACAGTGCACCTTTGTAAGCCTGCCTGCATTTGTGGCAATGAGTCAGGGATCCCCTGGCCCCAGCCATCTGGGGCCAAGGAGGGCAGGGATGTTGATGCAGGGGTCAAATGGACAGCTCCATAGGGCACTGACTGTGGGAAAAGGGAGTAATAAATCCCAGGACCGAGGGAGTAATAAATCCCTGGACCAACACCATAGTAGCTTTCCACCTGCTGTCATCTCATCCTCACCAGATCCTGGAAGAAGGTTACTGTTATCTCCATTATACATGGAAGGATGTAACTTGCCTGAGGACATAGCACTAAGGACTTAACTCATTGGCTCCAGTACCCTGCTTTCCCTAGTACACCCAGGCAGCTCCATTGGGAATGGAGCGTCTTCCAGGTTTCATCAGGTAGGATGCACAGAGAAGCAGAATATTGGAGATACATAGTAAGAGATATTGAGTGCAAGGAATTGGCTTGCACGAGCGTGGGGGCTGGTGAGGTAAGTCTGCCATCCGCAGGGCGGGCTGGCGGGAAGGGCAGGCTGGCGGGAAGGGCAGGCTGGGAACCCCCGGGTGGGACCTGAGCCTGCCCTCCACGCGCAGAATTTCTTCTTCTTGGGGAAACCTCAGGTCTGCTCTTAAGGCTTTTCAACTGATTGGATCAGGCCTACCCACGTTATCCTGGATCATCTCCTTTACTTCAAGTGAACTGGTTGTAGGCATCCCGTCCACAAAGCATCTTCAGAGCAACACCTAATTTAGTGTTTGATTGATTAACTGGGTACTCTAGCCCAGCCAAGTGGATACATGAAACCAACCGTCACACAGGTCAAGGGTAAGACATAGAATAAAACAGAGGCATGAAACAGGGCATCCGGGAGCTCCAGAAAGAACTGTTTAACACGTGAGCAGACTGGACTGGCCACTGTTAGGTTTTACCTCCGTTCTGTCCAGGCTGCAGGTAGGTTTGCTCACCTGGAGTCAACGTGTGTGCTCACCTAAAGTAGGCGAGGGTCAGGATGTGGCAGCACCAGAGGGCGTGGTCCTTTCTGGGGGACTCACTGTGATTTTATCCTGGGTAGGAGCACCCGGAAGCCTGCAAGAGAAGGGACTTGTGTTCTGCGGCCATCACTTTATGGGTCCTTTCTCGCTAGAATGCAGCCCTTATTACCTTGCGAGTATTTAAAGATATTCGGCATCAGTGGATGCATTACTACACTTTGGAAGGAGAAAAGAAAGGGCTAAATCAGCCTAGGTTTGTAAGGCAGTTTTGCCACAATCTCATCATTTCTGCTCTGCAAGTATAGCAATTTCATCTGTGTTAACCTAATAAATGGCAGGCTGAATTGTGGGGTGAACGCTTTTGCAGGAATTAGGAGCATTTAGGCTTGAGGGCTTTGCTCTGATGACTTCTGGAAGACTGGGGAGAATTAAGTTGTCTTTTTTAAATGTTGCTTTGCTTTGTTTAGACTGTGGCTTGTTTATTCAAACTCTCTTACCACCATCCCAAGAGTTCGTGTGGGAGACCAGGAGCTGCTCCCACGGAGCCCCACAGACAGGCCGTCTCCCCCCGGCCGCGTGCCTGTGCCTGACACTGTCTCCCATCTTTTCAGATGCCTACACGGAGGACGACCTCATGCTGTACTGGAAAAAAGGCAACGACTCCTTAAAGACAGATGAGCGGATCTCGCTCTCCCAGTTCCTCATTCAGGAATTCCACACCACCACTAAACTGGCTTTCTACAGCAGCACAGGTGGGGGTTAGCCTGGCTGGGTGGGTCGTCCTCTGTTTTAGGGAAGGTGTGAATTGGTTGTCAAGCCGAGCTTGTGCCACGTGGATTTGAAGCCAAAGGTGGAAATCCTAAGTCGGCTCTAGGGGGTGGCAAGCACCGGGGGAGAGGTGATTCGTGCACACCACCAAAGCACCGAAGTGATAAGCTAGAAAATATTAATAAGGCCTCAAACATAAGCGAGGTGAGGAGGTTTGTTTGAGCCAATCATTTTGCCAGTTTAGCAGCTAACATCTCACCCCCCATAGGATTCCCAGAACCCCCTCCTCTGTAGGCAAGAAACAGTTCAGTTTTAGCTCTGTTGATTTCCATTCTCTCTGTCCTACTCAACTAATCTCTCTCTCTCTTTTTCTTTTTCCTGGAACGAATTCTCTCTTAACTATACTGCTTGCACAGGCCCTCTTTATGACCTTGTGAGCTTCCAGGCTCAGGTGGGAATGGGCTTGCCACCCTTCCTTGCCTGGAGGCCTGCCTGTGCTCTTCCTTCTGGCCCTGAGGTGAACAGCTCTCTCCAACCCTTACCTCGGTCTTGACTAATCACCCTTCAGGATGATATTATTCAAATCTTTATGTAGTTTCTTTCTTCTTTCTTTCTTTCTTTCTTTCTTTTTTTCTTTCTTTCTCTCTCTCTCTCTTTCTTTCTTTCTTTCTTCCTTCCTTCCTTCCTTTTTTCCTTTCTTTCTTTCTTCCTTCCTTCCTTCCTCCCTCCCTCCCTCTCTCCTTTCTTCCTTCCTTCCTTCCTTCCTTCCTCCTTCCTTCCCCCTCCTTCCTTTCTTTCTTTCTTTCTTTCTTTCTTTCTTTCTTTCTTTCTTTCTTTCTTTCTTTCTTTCTTTCTTTCTTTCTTCTTTCTTTCTTTTCTTTCTTTCTTTCTTTTCTTTTTCTTTCTTTCTTTCTTTTTCTTTCTTCTTTCTCTTTCTTTCTTTCCTTCCTTCCTTCCTTCCTTCCTGCCTGTAGCTCCATGCCCAGCGTGGAGCCCAACGCAGGGCTTGAACTCATGACCCTGAGATCAAGACCTGAGCTGAGATCAAGAGTCAGATGCTTAGCCGACTGAGCCACCCAGGCGCCCCTCTTTATGTAGTTTCTATTGCCCAAACACTGCATGACTGCACAGGAAGTGCAACCTTTTAAGTCTTCTAATCTGTAACAGGGGGCACTCTTTTATTCCCAGCATATCACGGAAATCCAGCATATCTCATCTTCTGTACACATCACTCAGGAGTCTTGGTTTTTGGGGGACCCCCACTTCATCCTTAGCATTCTGACACTTCCTCTTGTCTTAGTCTGTTTGGGCTGCTATCACAAAATACCGTAGACCAGGTGGCTTCTAAACAACAGAAATTTACTTCTCACAGTTCTGGAAGCTGGGAAGTCCAAGATCAAGATGCTGGCAGAGTCAGTGTCCGATGAGAGCCTGCTTCCTAGTTCATAGACAGCCACCTTCTCGCTGTGTCCTCACATGGGGGAAGGCGCAAGGGAGCAATCTGGGGTCTCTTTTAGAGGGGCACTAATCCCACTCATGATGTAATCACTTCTGAAGGCCCCACCTCCAAATACCATCACATGGAGGATTAGGTTTCAACATACAGATTTGGGGCGGAACACATTCAGTCTACAGCACTTCCACAGTCTCTCTCTGCGACTGCTTTACGATGATAACCATTGCATTATGATTGTCCAAGATGCCAGGCTTTCAAGTTAGTGTTGCCAAGTCTCCATTTCATGTTCAGTCCTCGTCATCCCCGGTTTATCCTGCTTTTTCCTTTTCCTTCCATCTTTCTCTTGTTCCTTTGAACGCCTCCATGCGTATTTCCTCCTTGTAGAGAACACAAGGGTAGAGCTAAAGCATAGCTGCATCTGTGATCGTTCGCTGTTCCTAAATGCAATGTTTGGGTTAGCTTGGTATTTCAACTTTAAATCACTGTCCTCCATAAAGAAATCTAAAGGGGCTTGTTTAAATAAATGTTTTTCAAACTTTATCATGCATATAAATCATGTGGAGAGTATTGTTAAAAAAGGAGATTATGATGCAGTAGATCTGGGGTGGGGCTGAGAGTCTGCATTTCCAACAAGCAGCCAAGTGATGGTGACATTGCTGGACTCTGCCCCAAACGATGAGTAACAAGAGTCTTAAATGGACTTGTCAAGGGGCTTCCTTTCCGTACAGGACAGGGGCCAAAGATGTCTTGAGAGGGACTCACCCATGTGGTGTAGGTTATCATAATCACTCTATCCCATGGTTTTTCTCACTTCCACTCTGTAAAGGTATGGCAAGTTTCCAGTGAAGTGTCTAAGGCGTTTATGAGTCCCTGAATAGAATGGGTTGTGTGCAGGAGCTGAGTCGCTATGGTGTGTGTGATCTTTTCTTCCTGTGTCCCCCAGGCTGGTACAACCGTCTGTACATTAACTTCACGTTGCGACGCCACATCTTCTTCTTCTTGCTCCAAACTTACTTTCCTGCCACCCTGATGGTCATGCTGTCCTGGGTGTCCTTCTGGATTGACCGCAGAGCTGTGCCCGCCAGAGTCCCTTTAGGTAAGGAACATCTCAAGTGTGTCTTTCAGACACCTGAAAATGCAAGTAATTTCTTCCAGATGAAACCATTCATTTCAAATTGTTTCTAAACCCCTGTTGGCATGATATCTTGGAAACACCAGGTTATTGATTCACAGGTAAAATGCCATTATTAAGACCCTATGTGGCAAAACTGTTTCCAGGGCCCCACGTGTGCCCATGCAAACAACCTACCTTTAGTTTTGTTAGAACCGTGTTCTGGGGTCGATGGTCCTGGTGTGTGGGTGCTTTTTCTGCCTACCTACATAGGGAAACCACGTTCTATAACAGGGTTTCTCTAAAGGAGGCCCAAGGGATCTTTGCAATGGAATCTCTGGGGGAAATTGTTAAAAATGAAGAATCCTGTCTCATCTACATGTATAGAGTCAGAATCCCTGAGAAAGGACTGGAACCTACATTTTGAACAAGGTCTCCCGGTAACTCTTATACATACTCAGGTCTGACAATCCCTACTCCGTAAGCATTTCACGAATAGCTATTTGCCATCAACTCTCTCCCTTACCTTAAATGTCACACCCACTCAGTCACATCACCATCGCTCAGATGGTTCCGAGGCTTCAAGAGGGAGGGTGACCCCCCCCAGATTTTAGTGACACTGAGTTGGAGCTGGCCCTTAAGGTGACCCCATTCCCCTGTGATTTGGTATTTGCCAAGCAAATGTTCTGAGCTTAATTTGAAATCCCAGGCAAACACCCCTGACAAATGCCCTGTCCTTTAACAGTTGTTCTATAGCTTGAACAGTTACTGTGCTAAATAAACAAACATTCTAGTTTTAAAAATCTATGTTTTAAAAATCTAAATGAGGTTAACATCATTCTTGGTAAAATTAACCCCTGCATCCTCAAGTCAACATTGCTGAATGCGCAGCCAGGTCCAGCATGGGGATGGTTGTCAGAATTGCTCTCACAGCTGATAATACAGGCCCAGGACTGCAAGATTCTACACCAGCAACAAGGACACAAGTACTGAAATATACCTAGTGCACTTTTCCCCCTTTTTGGAGAAGTAGTTATAAGAAACACATATATAGGGGCGCCTGGGTGGCTCAGTTGGTTGGGCAACTGCCTTCGGCTCAGGTCATGATCCTGGAGTCCCAGGATCGAGTCCCGCATCGGGCTCCTTGCTCAGCGGGGAGTCTGCTTCTCTCTCTGATCCTCCTCTCTCTCATGCTCTCTCTCTCTCTAATAAAATAAAATAAAATAAAATAAAATAAAGAAACACATATATACCTGCTTGTATATATAATCTCTATTTTTATTTATTTATTTACTATTTTTTAAGATTTTATTTTTTAAAGTAATTTCTATGTAGGGGGTTGAACTCACAACCCTGAGATTGAGAGTCGCATGCTCTACTGACTGAGCCAGCCAGGTGCCCCTATAAATCTGTTTTAACCAATTGAATGGAAATAAATATCTTGCTGCCAAAAATATCTAGGGTGGGCTCTCTACAGAAGGACAAGGTGAGACAGGTGTCACGAGTATGTGGAGGGGGGGAATGGGTAAGTATGAGAGGTGGAGGAACAGGAGAAGCTTCATAAAAGCTAAATCTTTAGGGGCGCCTGGGTGGCTCAGTCGGTAAAGAGTCTGCCTTCAGCTCAGGTAGTGATCTCAGGGTCCTGGGATCCAGCCCCATGACAAGCTCTCTGCTCAGCGAGGAGTCTGCTTCTCCCTCTCCCTCTGTTCTCTCTCTCTTGCTCTCGCTCTCTCAAATAAATAAATAAATCTTAAAAAAAAAAAAGCTAAATCTTGAGAGATGATTTGGTGTTTGCTAGACAGAGGGGCAGAGATGGAGATTTCTAGGCACAAGGAGCAGAAGGGACAAAGAAGAGAGGCATGAAGCTCCCCCAGGGGTTCAGTGAAAGGCAAACGCCTGCTTATTTCTCACTCTGTTTGCAGGTATCACCACCGTGCTGACCATGTCCACCATCATCACGGGCGTGAACGCCTCCATGCCCCGCGTCTCCTACATCAAGGCGGTGGACATCTACCTCTGGGTCAGCTTCGTGTTCGTGTTCCTGTCGGTGCTGGAGTACGCAGCCGTCAACTACCTGACCACCGTGCAGGAGCGCAAGGAGCGCAAGCTGCGCGAGAAGGTGACCTTACCACAAGTGAGGTGTCTGCTCAGGGACAGAGCCTGGTCCGGCTCAGGACCGTAAGCAGGTCAGACCTTCTCTGTAAATTGGGGTGGTGACACCCCCTCCTCCACCTACTTCACCAGTTGGTGTGAAAAGCAAACAAAATAATATGTTAAAACAGTGGGAAATTTACCCTGGGCTACATCTTTCAGTCTTTCAAATATTTATTTAGCACCTATCACATACCAGCAGCTAAGCCAAGTTAATTAAGACAAAGTCCCTTTAATCATGGTGGTGTTCATTGTTTAGTGCTAAAAATAGATGACAGTTCAACATGGTGAAACAAGTATTTGTGAACCCAGAGGTGTAATTAAAAAAACAAACAAACAAATAAACAAAACTTCCAGGGAAGCACATTCTCCATTCTAAGAACTTTCCTTTCATATGTGACCCCCGGGATCATCTTCCCTCCCACCCAGCTTTTCTTTCTTCCTCCTGTCTGCAGTCAAATGGTTATTTCCTCCAGAGAACTAGAACTAAGTAGGACTAAACTATTTCCACAATGCTATACATTTCAATCCCCACCCGATCACACTACACACACGTAATGTTATCTGAAAACATTCTTATCGGGGCTCCTATCAGTTTATGACCTCAGGGAGAACAGGACAATTATCTGATCATGAACCTTCAGGGGTTGGTCTCTGAGACGATGCGATGTTCCCTCAGAGTTGCTCCGCTCCGCAAACTTGGAACAAAACAGGACACCTGCTCTTTTAGCATGTCTGCAGTGCCGACACCATTATTTTCCCATGCCCCTCCCCTAACTGGGAATAAAAGAAACTAGAAAAGGCAACCCCCGACTGGCATGTGGTTTCTTCTGAGAGCTGGAGCTGAGCTCGCATCCCAGTGTGTGTTTGCTGTGTTCGCAGCTTCCTTGCACCTGTGGCATACCCCAGCCACGCGGGGTCATGCTGGACGGCAGCTACAGTGACGGGGAGGTTAATGACCTGGGCAACTACATACCGGAGAATGGAGAGAAGCCAGACAAGATGATGGTGCAGCTGACCTTGGCCTCGGAGAGGAGCTCGCCCCAGAGGAAAAGCCAGAGGAGCAGCTATGTGAGCATGAGGATCGACACCCATGCCATTGATAAATACTCCAGGATAATTTTTCCAGCGGCATATATTTTATTCAATTTAATATACTGGCCTATTTTCTCATAAATGCCTGTTAACTCTATAAATTTCACATTCTTCTGTATGTACCACAGAAATACCTGTATGATGAAAGTAATTTAAGGTTATGATGCAATTAAAATTCCCACTACCCGCCCTTCACCAGCTTTCCAAAACTACATGGACAAGACACTCCCTGGTTTAATTTGCACTTGTTAACCACCTATTGTATCCTCAGCATTATACTCGGTGCTGCCAGGAATAGGACACCTGTAGCAACTGGTGATACTTGTTACCAGGATCCCCTGGAAGAGCACCCTGCCCATGTTGTGGACACACTGTAGCTCAACCTCTTTTAGACCCTAGGTGCTTATTCACATGAATGATGCCCTCCATGTGCATGTCATTATATTCTCTGGACTAGATGGAATTGGGAAGCACCTAAAACTCGCATGGAACATACATGCCCCCAAATCCCCACTTTGACCAAAATTAATGTTTCATGTCACAGTCTATTCCCTATTTTTCAATGTGTCTCCTCATGTTTATTTTAATACAAGGCAACAATAATTTTCCTATTTTTATTTACGTCTTATGGTTCATGAGGTTTCACTTCTTCAGAAGCAAAGCTCTTTAGACTGGTGCAATGGCTTCTGATTTGGGGCAGAGCGGGGAGTTTCCCTGGTAGGGAGACTATGAAGAAGAGGGTCTGTGTTCTGTCAGTTCTGTCATAGAGATAACTAGCCTAGAAAAGTTGTGTTTCAGTGTTTCCTGTTTCATAATCACTGTTTCATGTAGCTCCACCGTGGAGCATGTCCTAGTTCAAAGTGAAGTCCTTTCTCAGTAGTGTGATACCTTCCCTGAGGAACTTGGAAATAGACAGTTTTCTGCACAAACATTTCAAGAAAATGCATCATTTGGGACTACTACCTGTTACTCATTAGGATGAGAAATACTCACATGGTTTCTGAAGAAAAAAAGAACACCAGAAAGAAAAAGAAATGGGAAGACATCACTGAACATCTCTAGTTATACTTAGTGAATGCCACCATTTTCTGTGAACCAGAAAACAATGGCCATCTCTCGCCAGGGCATGGGATAAGAGAGAGCGTTCTAATTTGATGTATTATTTAAAAATATAAATAAGTTATTAATACTATATATCTACAGGATCAACCCCCACCAAATTTATCCAAATAGCATTTGTTTGAAACTCACTTTAATAAAGTGAATTCTATACACAATGATGTCATTTTCTTTCCACAGTTAATTGAACTTCATATGAGAACCATACTTCATTCTAATATGTAAATAAAACCACATTTGCCCAAATCCTAATTACAAGGTAATCTCCCATTTCCCCCAATAAAAACTCATGAAAACGGGCGCCTGGGTGGCTCAGTTGGTTAAGCGACTGCCTTCGGCTCAGGTCATGATCCTGGAGTCCCGGGATCGAGTCCCATATTGGGCTCCTTGCTCAGCAGGGGGTCTGCTTCTCCCTCTGCTCTCTCAAATAAATAAATAAAATCTTTAAAAAAAAAAAACTCATGAAAACAAAGGTTTTTGGCAAACTCAAGAAGATACGTAAAGGGATATAGATGAAATAAACATTAGCTTTTGATATTTAAAGACATTTTTAAGCATTACTTTTTTCATGCTTATTTTATGAAACGATTTCAATCAAACTCTTCACAAACATCCTTGCCACTCACTTCTTCCTCATGACCAGAGCCCCTCTGAGTCATCTAACAAGGTTTCCAGGGCACATCATCTGAATTTCCATCTACTTTGTTTGGAAAACTCATATAGGATGCTGTATTAGCCTGCTCAGGCTGCCTTAGCAGCTGGCTGAAACAACATGAATTTATTTTCTCTTGGTTCTGGAGGCTGGAAGTCCAAGATCAGGGTGTTGGCAGGTTGGTTTCTCCTGAGCTCTCCCTCCTTGACTTGCAGATGCCCACATTCTTGCTATGTCCTCGCATGGCCTTTTTCTCTGAGCCCATGCATCCCTGGTGTCTCTTTCTTTTCTATAAGGACACTAGACATACTGGATTAGAACTCCACCCTTATGATCTCATTTACCTTAATTGCCCCTTTAAAAGCCCTATCTCCAAATAAGTCACAGTGGGAGTGAAGACTTCAACATATAAATTGGGGACAGAGTGGGGCAAAATTCAGTCCAGAATAGATGTCCATGGGAATTATTCATTTGCATAATAATACATCTTATAGGTGTTTACTCTTGATCTTTATAACGTAATCACATACAGTATTGTTTTTTAAAGTTTATAGTGATATCCACACTGGTAGTTAGGAAGAAAAAACGATTCAATTCATGCTAAATTTCTTTGCTGTCTTAAAGCAATTCTCTCAGGTGACCTCTTCAAGCATTTCAATGCTAATGTTTTCTCAAGGCCATACTTTGCTGTCAAAGCTATGTGTTTGAGAGAACTCTAATACGACTTTGTAAAGACCCAAATATAAAGCAACTATTTCTGATGGATAATTTTGGAGAGAACCTCACCATGTATGTGGGCATCTATAGTACTTAATAAACTTTTGCTGGCATGACTGGAGAATAGGAAGATGTGGTTAATAATATTGTCTGGTTAAGAGGCAGGTACCATCATATGCCCATATTGAATAATTTTTCAAGAGTCAAAATACTGGGGGCCCCTGGGTGGCTCAGATGGTTAAGCGTCTGCCTTCGGCTCAGGTCATGATCCCAGGGTCCTGGGATCGAGCCCCGCATCAGGCTCCCTGCTCAGTGGAGAGTCTGCTTCTCCCTCTCCCTCTGCCTGCCCTCCCCTTGCTTGTGCTCGCTGTCAAATAAAAAAAAAATCTTAAGAAAAAAGTCACGGGCGCCTGGGTGGCTCAGTTGGTTAAGCGACTGCCTTCGGCTCAGGTCATGATCCTGGAGTCCCTGGATGGAGTCCCGCATCGGGCTCCCTGCTCAGCAGGGAGCCTGCTTCTCCCTCTGACCCTCCCCCCTCTCATGTGCTCTCATTCTCTCTGTCTCAAATAAATAAATAAAATCTTTAAAAAAAAAGTCAAAATACTGTAAAATACAGTTGATTTGAACTGTATCAAACATAATTTATTCTCTGGTAGTTCAGAGGGTAGTTCAGGATTTTGAGGGTTTATCATCATTGTTGTGCTATAATGTGGACATCATAAAGATGTGCAGAGTGTTAGCCAGGAAGGAACTGGGGTTAGTCAGACCAGCTTTTACTTAATGGCAATATTCTCTTTCTGTGTCATATATCCCTAACCAATAGTCATTAGTTTTTTCATAATTCATATTTTTTTAAATGATCAGCTTTTTTTTTTTTAAAGATTTTATTGATTTGACAGCAAGAGAGAGAGCACAAGCAGGGGGAGCGGCAGAGGGAGAGGGAGAAGCACACTCCCCACTGAGCAGGGAGCCCGACGCGGGGCTCGATCCCAGGACCTGAGATCATAACCCGAGCTGAAGGCAGACGCTTAACGACTGAGCCACCCAGGCTCATAATTCATATTTTAGAGAAGAGTGGTGATGCTAGATTTTAGGAAGAATAAAAAATGGCTTGTTAGTAACAATGAAACCTCACATTTGTAAAACCCAGTTATAAACAAGTACTTTTTTTTTTTTTTTAAGTAGGGTGGAGCCCAGTGCAGGGCTTGAACTCACAATCCTGAGATCAAGACCTGAGGTGAGATCAAGAGTTGGATGCTTAACCTACTGAGCCACCCAGGTGCCCCAGAAACAAGTACTTTTTTTTTTTTTTAAAGATTTTATTTATTTATTTGTCAGAGACAGAGAGGGAGAGAGCGAAAGCGCACAAGCAGGGGGAGCAGCAGGCAGAGGGAGAAGCAGGCTTCCCGCCGAGCAGGGAGCCCGATGCGGGACTCGATCCCAGGACCCTGGGATCATGCCCTGAGCCGAAGGCAGACGCTTAACCTTCTGAGCCACCCAGGCGCCCCACAAACAAGTACTTTTGATGTGGCACTTTGGGGTCTGGGAGCAAATGGTCAAGAAGGAATTTTTGAGATGTCTTTGGTGCAAAAAGTGTGTGTGTGTGTGTGTGTGTGTGTTTTAAGAGTGCCAAAAAAGGTGGTTTTATTAAATGGACAGGGCCCCGTGGGCAGAAAGCTGCATTGGGCTTGTGAGGAGTGACTGATTACATACTTTCAAGTTGGGAGGAGGTTAGGTTCTCTAAGGAATTTGGAAGCAAGGTTTCCAGGACCTTGGGGGCCAGCTGTTGTTCGGATAAGGTCATTTACTTCTGTCTAGTAAACCCTTAGTCAGAAGACCCTTCAAATGTGTATCAGTGGGCCATCTGTTTGGATGGTTGCTAACATATCTTGGAGAGGTAGAGATAAAGGAAGTTTCCAAAGGGAATTTCGTATGTTAAAGAAGACTTACAGGATCCTGGAGGTAGGGCTAATGTCAAGCTGAAGTTGCCTTTGGCCTCTAGCAGAGTACTAATACTGAAGCAGTTGAGCTCTTTGAGGAAGGACGGTCACTCTGCCTGTCCCAAGTACTTGTCAATGGGCTGGAAGTTGTAAGGAAGTTTAATTTTTTTCTGCATTTCTTTCGCCTTTGTTCTCCACATCATTTTCAGATAGTGTATTTGTATTAAAGATTCCTAAGTTTCAAGTACAAAAACCTTTCATTTTGTGGTAACTCACTAAAGAACTCATACGAAGAGACATAGACTAAGAAGTCAGTGAAGGGGGGCGCCTGGGTGGCTCAGTTGGTTAAGCATCTGCCTTTGGCTCAGGTCATGATCTTCTATCCTGGGATAGAGCCCCACATTGGGCTCCCTGCTCAGCAGGGAGCCTGCTTCTCCCTCTCCCTCTGCCCCTCTCCCGGCTTGTGCTTGCTCTCTTTCTCTCTCTCATATAAATAAATAAAATCTTTAAAAAAAAAAAAAGTCGGTGAAAGAAAAGAATAAGATGAACTCTTGATGAAAATTTAATATCTAATTAGCAGGGAAAAAAACAAACAACACTTCCATTTTCAGGCCAAATGAGAGTTGAACACAACCCTAACGACTGCAAGATAAAATTCAAACTCTTTTCGGTCTATACAGCATTCGACAGTTTGATTTGTCTGATGAATGTGACAGCACCTTTGGCATTTTGTAGCTTGAACCCTCCTATACGTATCTGATTCTCCAATATATAAAAGCCCTTTCAACTTTTTATAGCTCTCATTTATTCTAAAAACTGAAAATAAGACAGGGAAACACAATGTATAAAGAAATGCAAAAAGTAAATACTCCCCAAATCCCCACCATTTCCTTGGTTTAAAAATTTAATTGACTTTTTTTTTTTTAAAGATTTTATTCATTTATTTGCCAGAGAGAGAGAGCACAAGCAGGGAGAGCAGCAGAGAGAGGGAGAGGGAGAAGCAGGTTCCCTGCTGAGCAAGGAGTCCGATGAAGGACTCGAACCCAGGACCCTGGGATCGTGACCTGAGCTGAAGGCAAACGCTTAACCGACTGAGCCACCCAGGTGTCCCTTAATTGACATTTTTAAGAGTAGTATTAACACTGGGGAAAACTGGAGCAAGAAAAAAGGTTCTGGCAACAAATATTAATCTTAATTTTGGGGGCTCGCAACATAGAATCTAGACGAATGTAATTCTAAAACATTGTCCCTAAAAATGACGGATTCCAAGGAAATGAAAATTCTTGTAGGCTGAGAGGTCAATGGAATTATTTGATAAGGATTAAATAAAGAGGCACGGAAGTTGCTTTAGGAAATTTTCCTGGTCACAATAGCAAGATTTCTTGTATGCAAAGGCCAAGTTTTAAATCTCATTCAGGCACGTTTTAACAGGATTCCACTTGTAACTTTCCAGTAGGTTTCTTCCTCTTACATCTTCTATTGGAAAGCAATCAACTTTAGTATTGCCCAATTTAATGATATGCCTAGAAAAATCATTCCAGCATGATGAGAAAAGAAAAAATGATCTCTGCAAATTTCTCAATATTCACCGAAAATTGGCACCATTTTCTCATGCGGTACATCTGCACACAACTATCCTTATATGAAAATCAATTTGAATGTTCTGGCTTCTCCCCAAAATACCATGACTACAACTTAATATGAACCTGGCCACATAATACTACTGGCTTTGCCATTTCAACTAGTTAACGATCTTTGCAAAATTGTCTTTAGCTATGAAATACGGCGTCACTGTACTCACATATGTCTGGTGGATTTCCCTAAAAACTAAAGATTTAAGGTTCAGCTTCACAACTATTTTCCCATTTTGTAATACTGTTCCGTAACACAATTATCATTGCATTCTTCAAGTTGGATTTCCATATTGGGAAATATTTGCTGCATCTATTTTTTTTACTTCTTTTTTTAAAATTTTTATTATTTATTTATTTATTTGACAGAGAGAGACACAGTGAGAGAGGGAACACAAGCAGGGGAAGTGAGAGAGGGAGAAGCAGGCTTCCCGCGGAGCAGGGAGCCCGATGCGGGGCTCGATCCCAGGACCCCGGGATCATGACCTGAGCCGAAGGCAGACGCCCAACGACTGAGCCACCCAGGCGCCCTGCTGCATCTATTTTTAATTGGGATAAAAATACAATTTGATTCTTGCAACTCAGATATCCCCAGAGCAGGGTTGGCATTATCTAGTAATGTGTTAAGAAAGCAGAATCTCAGTACCCGCCTTCCACCTTCTCAATTACAACCCGTATTTTAACAAGATCCCGTAGGTGATTCATTTGGGGCAAGGATGCACCCAAGGCAGAACAAAAGAGAAGTTTATTGATCACACTGCAGGACAGCAGTGGGCAAGACAGTAAAGGAGAGACTGCAGGAGGTAGTGGGGAGAGGCCACAGTTATAGGGCGGCAAAAGGGAGTATGGGGATATATGGAATTTTCTAAACCTTTTTTGGTAATCTTAGGAACTGCGCCTGGTTGTGAGTAGCCCATTGGGCAGTTAGGGCCTATGGCTATTTCGAGGTGGGTCACTTAAAGAGCCTCTTTGTATCCAGCTCAGTGGTCGCTGTGGGTCCTTTTGCCTTGCTCAGGATTCCATTGCTCAAGTGTTGCCTAAAGCAGCCTCCACAATTCATCCGTACATTCAAATTAGCCAAAGCTCTGAACTAGGCTCACATAACCATACATCTTCGAGTATCATTCGCGAGTGATATAAGAGCTACATTTATACATTCAACAACTCAATATTGAGGGCTTACTATATGTGCTAAGCACTGTGTTAAGAGCCAAAGCTGATCCGTTGATCTCAAACAAGTTGGTCAAGAACATTGCTCCTCCACCCCCCACCCACCCGTCCATTAAGTCTACAGCCCTCAAGCATCAAACGCAGCTTAAAAAACACAAATGCCTCTACAAAATAGGAAGAAATGTTTGTCCTGGAAACTTCAAAAATATTTCTCCACCACAAAGCTCAACTAATTTTTTTTTTTTAATTCTAAGGGCGTATGAATCTTAGTTACCTTAGTAACTAACTACCTCAGTTACCTTAGTTACCAAATCTAAGTGCAGCTTTGGGAAGTAAATTTATAAAAAGCAGAAAAAACTCATAATCCTATTAAGCAGAGGCAACTAGTACTGCTTTTTTTTCTGTACATTTTTATATAGTTGCCATTATATCTTATATACAAATTGATTTTGGTTCTTTTCTGTAACATAGCATGACCATTTTCCTACTAAGAGCTCCTTATATTCTGCAGCCATTAAAATCATTCCATATTTTAAACACACAAGACAATCTTCCCCTTAATATTGGACAAAAAATAATACTGTGATGAATACTCTTAGATATATATTCTTGTCAGACTCTGTTTCCTTACACCGACAATGAATGTCTGGAATGGATGTTCATTTGAGATCAATATTCTTTATTATGTTATAGTAGTGTGATTCTAGGTTCCTAGTTTTCTAGGACTTTAAAAATCACAAATGGGATTAAACCATACCTTAGTAGTATCTGACAATATGGAACAGCAACCCACTCATACTAGCTTAAGAAAGAAATAGAAGGGGGCACCTCAGTGGCTCAGTCATTAAGTGTCTGCCTTCGGCTCAGGTCATGATGGTCCTGGGACTGAGCCCCGCATCGGGCTCCCTGCTCTGCGGGAAGCCTGCTTCTCCCTCTTCTACTCCCCCTGCGTGTGTTCCCTCTCTTGCTGTGTCTCTGTCAAATAAATAAAATCTTAAAAAAAAAAAAAGTGCCTTCAGCTCAGGTCATGATCCCGGGGTCCTGGGATCGAGCCCCAAGTCAGGGCTCCCTGCTCAGTGGGGAGTCTGCTTCTCCCTCTCCTCCCTGCTCATGCTCTCTTGCTATCTCTATCGCTATCTTTGTCTCTCTCTAATAAATAAATAAAATCTTCAAAAAAAAAAAAAAAAAGAAAGAAATAGAATACAGGGGAATCTCACCTTTAAATAAAGTAAACAGAAGTCCAGCTGGGCCTGATGAACACTGCAAAGATTTCAGACAGCTTTCTTTTTTAGGCAGTATAGCACCTTTCTTACATTTCTGGGTGATTGCTGTATTGGCTACTAAGCTTGTCCTCTGCACATACATGACATTCAGCTCCAGATTTGTCTTTAAACTTCTAGGGCTCATCGTCATCTAAATGACACCCCCACCCCAGGAGAGCTAATTCGAGTGCCTCCCCATCCATATCAGAATTCCAGGTCAGTTTGTATAGGTCTTCTGGAGAGCTGAAAGAGGGTAAACTAGCTCTTCAAGAGACAGGAAAGGAATTAGCAACCAGAATCAGATTAAGACTTTTTCCTCCTCTGCCTACCCTGAGCTCAGTGATGGTTGTCGGCAAATGAGCCAAAACGAGAGGGATCCTTCAGACTATTAAAAACAAGAAACAAAACAAAACAAATAAATACAAAAACAAAAGTTTCAGCAACTGGTTCAACATGTAGGACATGCTTTTGAGTATGCAGAAAGTTGATTTCCCTGGCAGTGGGAATGCACGTATCTAAGGCCATATATTAAAAGATAATAAATATGGCTGTGACAAATCATGGTGAGGACAGAAAACAAATCTTGTTAGTGAAATTATGTTCTTGTCATCTTAGAATAAGAAATTTGTGGGCACGTGGGTGGCTCAGTCAGTTAAGCATCTGCCTTCTGCTCAGGTCATGATTTCAGGGCCCTGGGATCAAGAGGCTCCACGGGGAGCCTCTTCTCCCTCTACCTCTGCCTCTCCCTTTTCTCTCTGTCTCTCATGAATAAATAAAGAAAATCTTAAAAAAAAATAAATTTGTGCTTTGTGAATTCATTTCTGAGCTTTTGTTATTTTTTTTCTTTTTGATTTCCTAAATTCATTTTTGTCCAATCTTAGATCCACGGAGAAAAGAAATCATATTTAGGCCAGGAGAACTTAGTAAGTGGCAGAGGATGGAAGGGTGTAGAGAGCAAGATGGAGTCACTCAGGTCAAGCAAGAGCCTGTTTCAAATAGGGACCTGTGTTAAGCAATGATGTAGAGTTAAGGGTACTGCAGAGGGGCACCTGGGTGGCTCAGCAGGTTAACTGTCTGGCTCTTGATCTCAGCTCAGGCCTTGATCTCAGGGTCCTGAGCTCAAGCTCCATGTTGGGCTCCACACGAGGTGTGCAGCCTACTTAGAAAAAAAAGGGGGGTACTGCAGCCACAAGATATCGCTGGGATCAGCATCATGTGACACCTCAGAACTGGTAACAACCACAAGCAGAAGCAGGGGCCCAAGACCAATTAAAATCCCTTTGAAATGGAGAGGATTTTTGCAGCAAATTGTCACTCTTCAGACATGACCCCTCTATGTCTGACCACTTAAGGCAGCTGCCAGATTGATCTCTGAAAACTGAGATCCTTTACTGCGGGAGCATAATAAGCAGCGTATGTCGAGCTGACCCGACCTAGGTCTTATCTCAACCTCAACCACACCCACAGATTGACTTCTATTTCCTACACCCTTCTGTTATCTTGCTATATTGTGTGGCTTGTCTTACGTTCTGCTCCGTGGGCTGGGTAAGAAGTCAAGTTAATCACATGGTGAAATGTCATTGAGTTTGGAATCCTGAACCTGCTTTTAAATTATGATTAACTTTGCCTCATGATTAGATAAAGCTGACACTGTGGAAAGACACAATTCACGTGTGCGCCTTCATAGCGTGCATCACGACAAAGGGGTCGTGGCAGCAGCAGAGGATGGAACAGGGGCTAAAATCTGATTGGAGATGCCTAGAGATAAAAACCCAAGAGAACCATGGTTGCAATCTCTTTCTGCCTGGGATTTTCTATCAGAAGCTCTTCTTATATATATATATATTTGTACACGGGACCTTCTCTTAAAGAACACCCACCTAAGTGGGTTTTGTGACTTGGGATGAATGGTTCCCCTACCACAACACATGATCTTCCTGTAAGGAATGGTCGGGTCAGATGACAAGGCACGCATGAGGTGATTGATCATTAATCCTGAATCCGTATCATTTATAGGCAGTTAACAATGCTTGGATTTAGGTTTGGAATTCCTTGAGTAAATTAAGCTCAAATGGGAAAACATGAAGTTTCTGAACTGCTTTCCATTCTCCTGAGCTAAACAAAATACTGCATCAGATGGTGACACAACAAATTGATAGAAGTTCAAACTCGGATGTAATTTATTGTTCACTCAGTGGGGTAAGGTCTAACTTAGTCTTTGGCCTAAACAAGGTTCTTATCTAAGACCCTGACCTTATATTTCTATTTTATATTCCTGAGGTTTATTTTTTAAGGTGATTGGATACTTTGATCCACTGAACTAACAAAAACTAATCTTACATTTCCATCCCTGGAAAGAAGGATTGGACTCTATTTTGAAAGCCAGTCTAAATTTTTCTCATATGAGACACTTATTCTTCAGCCATAAGAATCTAAAGACCTATTCTATTGCATTTTAGTTACTATGTGGAATTATTTTGTATTAAAGTTGAAAATTCTTTTTAGAGAAAATTCAATACTATAATTATGTATTCTCTTACCATGTACAGTTTACACTGGCATTTTTCAGCTTCTGAGACTAGTAAAACATTTTTTAAACAACACAATTTTAAAAATTCTCCATTATATGAGTAATATGACATTTATTTTCCTCTTTAGTTTTTTATTTTAAGTAAACTCCACGCCACATGTGGGGCTTGAACTCACAACCCTAAGATTGAGAGTCACATGCTCTACTGACTGAGCCCGCCAGGTGCCCCGACATTTACAGTTTAAAAGCAAATCATCATCTGTAAAACTGATGAATTAATAAGAGAATAATATATCACAAGGTATTCGAGAAATTGTACTTTAGCTTCATATATTTTCTTATCTCCATGTATGCTGAAAACAACCACAAGACAACTGCTATTAAACATATTTATTACCATTTCAGATTTTCACACACACTTTAATATGTACGTATTAAAATACTACAGGAACTACCGTCACCTGATGGTGGTAGAGACTGCTTACTTGAAAATATTAACTTCATACATATCAAAACGCATCATCCTCAAATGAACTGCAAAATGCCTTAAGTATGTTGAAGCGATAAAGATGGAGTTTATCATACTTTACAGCCATATAAAGACTCGCTAGCCAGCACAAAGATAACGGATTTATTTTACAATGAAAATGTGTTTTGATAGTTTGGAAGGCTAGTAATGTAGGGCACTTTCCAAAAGACTGAAGAGATGCTTTGGGTAAAAAGTAAGAAATGTATAAAACAAAACTATCAGAAAGATTTTTTTAAAAAGAGTATTAGAGTATTAGACAATCATCCTTTAAAAAAAAAGACTTTTAATATCAATTTCTTCTATCCAACCAAACTGACATGACTCAGGTATTTTTAAATATTTTAGAAACACTTCCTCAAAAATTTACAAGACAGTACCGTTCAGATGTTCCCTCAATACCTGGGTTGCTCAGACGAAGTAAATCTTCTGAGAACTCACCACCAACCCCAAGTGTTTTCACGCATACGCTTACTCTTCTTACCACCTTGAGCTTAGAAGTAGGCAGTCCTCCACAAATGTTCACTGAACTCAGCTACTGAAATTACAACAGCTAAAATATCAATATATCCATAACTCAACAGGCCTTTGGAAGACTGTGAGAAATCATAACACTGTCAGTTTATACAAGTATTCATAAACACATGAAAATGTTCTAGTTTACCCTACATGCCTCAGCCCTTTTGAATGCTATACAAAGAAGTAATTAAAAGGATAAACTTCCTGAGTAGTTCCATAAAATATGGATAATATTTAAAAATGAAAAGCAGTCTAAAAAGAGGCAAGCTAAACATTAGCTATACTGTGTTATTATATGGCATAGACTAATTTAGTAATTAATAGTCCCACATAACTGTTTTATTCAAGTTGCTGTCAGGCCTGCTTTTAAAATTAAGTCACTAAGGAGAAAACATTTCCAGTCGGTAATTATATTTAAATCATCAATTTGACTTCTACCTTTTAAAGTCTATTAATTTAACAAAGATAGCCAAAAGTTGGTATTTGAGGAAAAGACTTTCGGTGCAGGTTATGAACAATGAAAGATCATTAAAAAGGCGTGTAACAGAAGTATTTTCCATAAAAACAAAGACACCTCAAACACGTCCACTCATACCTCTAGTTTAGGTGAGAAACGAGGTCAATCTTGAAAAAAAAATCATATAATTTTAAACTTCGCACCAACTCAGCTTGGCCTTTCTTCCCCCCAAGAATCAGGATTTAGTGTACCTGAAGGAAATTAAGTATAAGTATATTGAAAAGATACTGGTTTCCAATAATACACAGGCATATTGACATATGGTATCAATATATTGATGTATAATCTAGTAGAGGAGTAACAACGGCCACTGATGCTAAGTGATAATTAAGTGTCATCATTCAAACGATTTCTAGGAGAAAAACTTGGTTGCTCCTTTCCTCAAACGAGGATACAATTTTCCTCGAAAACAAGATACAAAATTATAAATTCTGAAAGGTCCTATTTGTTAACCTCCTAAAAATAAGCAGTCACCTTTTAAAAGTATAAAGAGCTAAATATAACCCTTCCTTGTCTAAATGTTCATGTTCATGTACATGTTCACATGTAATCTAGTGCTTCCTTTATCTTCCAGAATCTCTGGAGATTTAACGTATGCTGAGAGGACCAACCAACAATGGTAATTTAAGCCAAGTAGAAACGTTTATGAAAATTCAGCACCGTTACTGAGGAAACATGCTGCTGAAGTATGGGGGTATAAAAAGAGCTTAGTTCCAAAAGGAAAATCTATCATTACAAAGGCAGCGGTCTCTTACATTCAAATGGCATCATGAGGATTAGTGATCATTGGTTCCTCTGAAATGAGATTTTTGACTCCAGCATTTATGTACGTGTTTATTTATACTTTATAGTGTAATGTGGCTCAATTAACTCACTGGTACATAAAAAATAAAAAGGGATGAAAAATCTGAATTGTATTAAATACAATTGAAGTAAAATAATGTGAAATGTCAAGGTAAGCTCTAGTACTAAAAAAAAATGTACCTCTACATAGGTTCTAGAGCATCAGTTCTCAACCTCTTTTCTGACATGATAAATCCATGCCATATCCCAGTGAATAAACCCGTATTCTGACCAAGCTTTTTTTTTTTTTTTTAAGATTTTATTTATTTATTTGACAGAGACACAGCGAGAGAGGGAACACAAGCAGGGGGAGTGGGAGAGGGAGAAGCAGGCTTCCTGTGGAGCAGGGAGCCCGATGCGGGGCTCGATCCCAGGACCCTGGGATCATGACCTGAGCAGAAGGCAGACGCTTAACGACTAAGCCACCCAGGTGCCCCATCCTTACTTTTTTTTAAGATTTTTATTTACTTATTTAACAGAGATAGCACAAGTAGGCAGAGTGGCAGACAGAGGGAGAGGGAGAAGCAGACTCTCCACTGAGCAGGGAGCCCAACGCGGGGCTCGATCCCAGGACCCCGGAATCATGACCCGAGCCAAAGGCAGACGCTTAATGACTGAGCCACCCAGGCGCCCCTGAGGATTATTATTTCTTAAACATCATTTCTTTTTTTTTTTTTTTAAGATTTTATTTATTTATTTGACACAGAATGAGAGAGACAGAGAGCACACGAGAGGGGGGAGGGTCAGAGGGAGAAGCAGACTCCCCGCTGAGCAGGGAGCCCGATGCGGGACTCGATCCCAGGACCCTGGGATCATGACCTGAGCTGGAAGCAGTCGCTTAACCAACTGAGCCACCCAGGTGCCCCATCCTTACTTTTTTTTTTTTTTTTTAATTTTTATTTACTTATTTAACAGAGATAGAGAGCACAAGTAGGCAGAGCGGCAGACAGAGGGAGAGGGAGAAGCAGACTCCCCAATGAGCCAGGAGCCCGATGCGGGGCTCGATCCCAGGACCCCCGGATCATGACCTGAGCGAAGGCAGACGCTTAACGCCTGAGCCACCCAGGTGCCCCCTGACCAAGCTTTTCAAACATTGGAAGGAAAATAAAGTATTACAGCAACCGAGCCGGGACGTAAACCTTGGGGCGACCCGGATTACTCCGCTCGCTGGGTTGGGCGGAGGGTGCTGGTGCAGATGACACCCGCCCACCAGCGCCAGCCCCACACCGCGGTCTCTCACGCAAGGACACTTATCCGAGCCCAAGTGAGTCAGTAACAACGGAATGCTAACCTGAAATTTTCTCTAATTCGTCTTTAAACAGTAAATCAATCGCAAACAAAACACAAACGCTTTGTATGAATAACAATGAACTTGTGACACTTCACAAAAAAACAGGAGAATATTATTAGTGTGTCAGTTACCTGTTAACAATCACTGTTCTATAGAATGTTATCGAGGCTTTAGAAAATAGAACCATGTTCCTTAGAGCGCGGGACTTTTTTTTTTTTTTAAGATTTTATTTATTTATTTGACAGAGAGAGAGATAGCGAGAGCAGGAACACAAGCAGGGGGAGCGGGAGAGGGAGAAGCAGGCTTCCCGCCGAGCAGGGAGCCCGATGCGGGGCTCGATCCCAGGACCCCGGGACCATGACCGGAGCCGAAGGCAGACGCTTAACCGACTGAGCCACCCAGGTGCCCCTGAGCGCGGGACTTCTGTAAGGAATTTAAAACCTGCAGTTCAGACATTTATTAAGTTGATAATGAGGAAACTAATTCCGTTTATAGAAACTGGCGATCTTGGACATATTCCAATTCTCCGCCGGAAGCCTCTGCTGATCCCTCTCCGGTTTGTAAAATATATACCAACCATGGCTCTTTGAGATTACAAATAATCAGACAAGGTGTGTCACAGGAGAGCCAGAGCTCACGGCTGATGTGAAGAGCTGGAAGACTGGCTTGCATAGAGGACAGACTGAGGCATCAGGAGAGCTGTGGCTCACAGTGAAGTAAATGCTAAAAGAAACAAACTGCTGAAGGTACCAGAACGCCAGACGAGGACAAACCGCCGATGCACTGCAAGGTCAACACCAGGGCCCTGCCAGCTAAACCCCTTTCTCTGAGTTTTCAGTTGGCTTGCAGGTTTATCCTAGGAGAAGATCTGATTGCATGATGTGAGTCAAAGAAGGACCGATTTTATTTTACTGTTATACAGCACAGAGACTGGTAAATTTTTTTAAAATAAAGGGCTGGACTGTAAATATTTTAAGTTTTACTAGTCACATGACCTGATCTTGGTCTCTGATATATTTTTTTTTTTCTAGGACTCTTTAAAAATGTAAAGATTATTTTTCGCATGCTAGCCATATAAAATCGGGTGCTTGCCAAATGAGGCCATAGCTTGTAGTCCCCCTTGATATAGAAGAAAAGCAATTCTCAACTACTAACTCTTCTCTTTTTTTCAACTTTAAATAATTTCAGAGAGAATAGGAATTAGAGGTTCAAAGGACTGTAAGGATGAGCGATCTAACTTTCCAAATGGGGAGCTCAAGGCTCAGGGGCCCTGAGTGACCTGCTTGGAGCAGAGAGACCAAACACTTGTCTCTCTTTGACCTTCCATTTTTGGAATACACTCAAATTTGAGGACTCCCTTTAAAATGAAGTATACTAGAGCCTTACTATATTCACAGCTTAAAGTATTTGCTTTACCAGATACTTTTTTTTTTTCACATTCTTTTATCATGTTCAAGAAATTCACACTCAGAACCAAGAAAAACTTACAATACTTTTAAACTAGTATTGAGATAGCATGGGGCTTGAGGAGGCTTAGAATTCTGTCTCCTAAATTCAGTAAACTGGACAGGATGGCTTCTGAGTCGAAGCCTGAATAGGGCTGCTGGGTAGAGGTGACCAGTTATATGACATTAATATTCAAAGCAAATAGACTTTGCTCCTTTCTCATTAAGTCCCTCTAGAACACACTGGGCTACCAAGCAAACACTTCACAGAAATGAGTCTAACCCGTCTATATTTTGTCCTATTACAGAAATATGGAATTAGGAATAGCACTTTAATGCCACTTCTCAGAGTTAATTAAAAAAAATTTTTTTTCTTATTCTTTGTACCTGAGTTTCTAGTTGTTTCCCACAGCATTTCTGATTAAAACCTGCTTTTATTATCAATGAAAAGATTCTCTAAACCAAAACAGATATAGTCAGATATTCAAAATGAACGTTCCCTAAATTTAGCACTTGAATTTTAAACTATTTCACCACCTTATATCAAAAAAGAAAAAAATCTTTCACGGGTCAATTCTGAATATAAAGTTTGAAATCCCTTGCATCTTTTAAAATACACTTATACAACAATTAAATATTTAATTAATATTATTAATCAATAATATTAATTAAAATAATTAACATTTATAAAATATTATCACTGATAAACCATGCATCATCCAAGTTGTTTAAGAAATGCCATCACAGGGGAGCCTGGCCGGCTCAGTTGGTGGAGTGCGCGACTGTGATCTCACGGGGTTGAGTTCGAGCCCCATGTTGAGTGTAGAAATAACTTAAAAATAAAATCTTAAAAAAAAAAGAAAGAAATGCCATCACATATCAGCTCCTAAAAGATCACAATTGCATCAAACACAGATTTGTGAAAATTTTCATTTTATTTATTAAATTAATTTTTTAAAGATTTTTTTTTTTTTAAATTTATTTATTTGAGAGAGAGAGAATGAGAGACAGAGAGCATGAGAGGGAGGAGGGTCAGAAGGAGAAGCAGACTCCCTGCCGAGCAGGGAGCCCGATGCGGGACTCGATCCTGTGACTCCAGGATCATGACCTGAGCCGAAGGCAGTCGCTTAACCAACTGAGCCACCCAGGCGCCCTTAAATTAATTTTTTAAAAGTAAACTCTCCGCCCAACATGGGGTTCAAACTCATGACCCCGAGATCAAGAGTCACGTGCTCTACTGACTGAGCCAGCCAGATGCCCCTGAGGTCAGGTGTTTTTGCCACATCATGTCCTCATTTTTCAGATAAGAGGAACTTGACTCCCTTAAGACTAAAAATTAAGGATGCCTTTCTCCATCATTAAAAAAGATTAAAGAAAAAAACTATTACTTCTTAATGATCCGTAAGTGGCTCCTAGATCTTCCTTTTATTCTACTGTATTTAAAAACTCTTCTTGAAGTTTCAATTTAAAGTCCTCTTTGATTCTCTGTAACAACTCTGGTTTAAAAATAACATCCAATGCAGTCATTGCCAAAGCTTTGGCGGTACGTAAAGTGTAGAACTGAGCTTCCTGTGATCCTAAAAGGTGGAGAAAATAAATGAAGAAACCTCCATATTTATTATAAATTACTGAACTGTTTTCAGGTTAGCACTCGATACCAAACTGCCTCTCCAAATGCCCACCACAATACAGTATTTTCTGAGGTCATGTTAGATAATGAAATAACAATAGGCTAAATTACATGGGCAGCTATAACCACAAAAAGAGAGCATATGCCAACACGTTCACTTCTAAGAACACTTACCTACAGCTTCCGTATATTGTTCTGTATGATTTAAGGCATCAGATCCAATGTAAAAATATGGATGAATCCCAGGAACCACAAAAGTAACATTTCCAAAATCAGTAGATCCTTGGAAAGGCACAACAATCCATGAATTTCTAATTGCTAGTCCAATGAACACCAGACCATACTTATCCAATCTCTACAGCACCTGACATGATTTACCATTCCTTTCCTTCTAGAAATTCTCTACTCCTTTGGCTTCCATGACTTGAATCTCTCCTGATTGTCTGGCTTTCTGTCTCCTCTAACTGACTTCCTCTGCCTGTCTCCTAAGTGCTGGTAATCCCTAGGGAGTCATCTTTGGGCATCTTCTCTGTGTACTTGAGTGACCTCAAAAACTCCTGTGTTTTCAATCACCTTTCAGATATTGACATCTTCTCTATCTCCAACCTAGACATCTTTCGGGGGTTCTGGATTCAATAGGCTACTGAATAGCTCCCCTTAAAAGTCCTATAAGCACCTTAAACTTAACATACTAATAATATATACCAACATACCATACCCCAACCTGCTTTCTCCTGAACTCCTTATCTCAATAAATGACATTAACATCCCATTTCTACGGCCAACTCCTTTTGAGTCCACCTTGTCAACATCTATTATTATATTTTAGGAGAACACTCTAACATGCAAACATATTAGTAATGATGCTTTTAAAAGGAACAAAATCTAAAATAACCCTCAATACACTTATAACTATTTAAATTCTAATAGTTGCTTACTAAACAACTACTAGTAAACAACCGTAATAGTCACACCTCAAAAACTGGAATGCCCCCTTATAACTTGCTAGCCTGTCTACTGATGACTGAGAATGAATTAAAATTGTAGTTCTCCTTTAAGTAGCTTACTTAAAAATTAGAACTAAGCAAATTTAAACACTAGAAATATTTAGAATACAAAGGAAAAAGTATGCTGGCTATTTCTAAAAACAAATCTGCTCACTTAACACTTTACATTCACTGAAGAGTTCATTAGTTTCTTTCCCCTAACCATTAAGTTTGTGAAAAATATTATCAAAAACAAGAGCAATACCCCCACCTCCAAAGCTGCTAAACAAAACCATTTAACCAAAGATGATATTTTCCTTCCCCAAACAGCACAATATAGTATATATGAAGGAACCTAATTACCTGAAGAGCCATTCAACATTGCATCTTCTGAAATAAATTCTATTCCAAGTTTTTTTCCGTTTTCAATATAAGCTTTCCAGAGGCTCTTATTGGGAAGAACATTGTAATAATCATGTGCTCCACC
The DNA here is from genome assembly GCF_029215605.1 of Mirounga angustirostris. NCBI lineage: Eukaryota > Metazoa > Chordata > Mammalia > Carnivora > Phocidae > Mirounga > Mirounga angustirostris. The sequence continues at coordinate 76,312,083 of NW_026991716.1, read as the reverse complement.
TTTAATTTCTACCTAATAAGAAATTATAAAACAAATTTTGAAATAAAAAACTCATTCACTATCTAATTTTTAAACCAGCAAGAGGTTTAAGGGCACACTTTCCCTTCCAGATATAAACTCTCTCAAATATTTTACCTTTAAAAAATATGTATTTTCTATAATGAGACTTCCCTAGGACCCTATCTCCTAATGTGATATATGTACCAAACCACACAATGTCACCTTGCTCTACTGGCCAGTGAGTCTCAACTTTAGTAACTTCAGTAGGGTACAGGGGGAACCCAGGAATCTCCATGTAAACCAGCACCCCCACGTAATTCTGATGCAGGTGGTCCAAAAACCAGACACTGAGGAACACTGAGCCCTAGGCTGTAGCCTCTAAAAGAAAAAATTAAGCTTTACTCATACCCAAAATACAAGCCAACACTGACACCACTGCTTGGTCCGAAAGCTTTAAAGGTACCCTGAGAGAAAGATAGAGGAGGTTCACAATGAAGAAGGGTTGACTACGGTCGTCACTTATTATTTATTTATTTATATTTTAAAAGTAATCTCTACAGCCAACGTAGGGCTCAAACTCACAACCCCGAGATCAAGAGTTGCATGCTCTACCGACTGAGCCAGCCAGGCGCCCCTGAGTCCTCACTTATTAATTTCAGTATTTCAGTGTATGAAGATTTACAAGCAGTTTATAGGTGGCCAGTTAAGAGGATTTACAGATTTTGTTTTGATTAAATCCAAATGGGTAACAGCCCCTCAAACGAAAGGTAATGTCAATAACACTAGTAAAAGCCAATTATAAAATGGCAGGGTGGACATTTCTTCTGTTCTTAGCCAACATCTAAGTTAGAAATAATGACCACCTGGTCATATATTACAAATCAGCCAATATATTAAAAATGTAAGTAATTATATTACATTTAATATAATTTAATTTATATTTAAATATTAACTTATATTATTAAATATAAAATTTATTATTTTATAATATATTATTTTAAATATTTAAAATATAATTTTTATATTATTATATAAAATTAACAATTTTTTCCTCTCTGGACATTTATACTGCCCGAGAATCACTGCTACTGTGAGACACCATTCACTCTCTGAGTAAGTCATACACCTCCAGTCTAATGAGAGCAGAAACAAGTAAGGGAGTAAGGATGAGAGCGAGGCCCTAACTCTTAACAAACACCTCATTTAATTCTCACAAGAACCCTAAGATAGATTATATTATCTCCATTTTTCAAGAGAAAATGGAGGCCTAAACATATGAAATAATAATAAGATAGTAATAATGTTTCCAAAAGTTACAAAATCAGCACCAATCCAGATCTTGACTCTCCAACTGGACTATAAGCTCCTCCCAGGGCAAGAATATGTAATACTCGCATTACACTGGATGCCCTGTATGACTGCTATAGATGTCACTGATTTTATGGTTCAAATGAACAAACTTTCCAGCAAGCCGTAAGTATTTATATCATTACTGCACATACCTATAACTTCACCAAAAATAGCTTTCGTTGATTTTGCCATAAAGTTCCCTTTATGGGAACTATACTGAGTAATTCTGAAAACATAACTGCCAATAAGGAAGGTTATAACTTGCAAAAAAGCAGGGATTATAGTTCAGCCCTATGAAGAGTTATTCCAAGAACAGTGTAATAAGAGGACTGTAGTCCTCCCTATGTGGGCACTGAGTAAAATAAGTAAGAATTAAAGACCTTCACATCACCTATTCAGTCAATTGATTTTACATATTCAAAACACTGCCAAATGATAAAGGAGCAAGGTAGGTTCTAATCTAACTTAAAAAAAAAAAAGACTTATTTATTCATTTTAGAGAGGGAGAGCTCATGTGCGTGTGCACCTGCGGGGTGGGGGAGGGGCAGAGAGAATCTCAAGCAGATGCTGTGCTGAATGCAGAGCCCCGTGGAGCTCAATGTCACTCACGACCCTGAGATTATGACCTGAGCTGAAATCAAGAGTCTGATGCTTAACCAACTGAGCCACCCAGGCGCCCCAGGTTCTAATCTAACTTGGTAATATTCTAACTAAACAACCCCAGCCCACATATATACTTCTGATTATAACTTAGATTAACTCTTAAAAGTTCTTACTGTACACCCAGTAGCCAAAGCTGCAGCTCTGAAGCAATCTTCTGCCTTTTTGGTCAAAACTGGAAGTTCTTTCATTGAGGGTGCACGGAAGTAATAGATTAATTCAGAATAAGAGGGAATGATATTGGGTTTTACACCACCACTTTTTATTATGCCTATAAAAAGAACCAAATTACTGAAATTCAGCTTGGAGACCATTTCTTTAGGTTAAAATACACCTATAAAGTTTTCAGCCAATATGTACATGAAGAAAAACAATTTAAATTTACTAGCCTCACAGATATACCAATCAAAGATTTTGATGTGTTGTACAAAAGTTTCTATACATAGGGTAATACTTTTTAGCTAATAGGAAAAAAAATTGTCTATATGTACTTTATTCTAAGGAATTTATATAATGTTAAGAAATTATGTTGCATGACTATAAAGAAACTGTTAAAAAACTTTTATAATTATCCAGCCTTCTGAAAGAGACGTTTATTTCAGTAGGCTTCACTACAGTTGTACATTTTGAAAAACTTTTGACCCAAGGGGGGAAAAAATGGTGTAAGGTTCTGTAATTACCCTCATACTTCCAGAATCCAATGAATATTTTAAATGGCATTTAAATTATGGGAACATAATTTTTATACCAGCAAGAAACCAATGCAGGTCAAAGATCACTAAGCACTATTAATTGTCAAAACAAATGCGTTTATTTGGAACTACACTGAGAAGGAAGATTTAGCCATTCAAAGTAATAACTAAAATAGATATACAAAATCTAAATTTATATGACCTGCTCTCAAAAATATTATTTCTACATATTTCTCTTAAAAAAAAAACTAAGAAAATTGGTAAACGTACCACTATAAACTAATTTCAGCCTGTAACAAAATCAGGTAAAGAACAGATATTAAAGTGTAACAATATCCCATATCATGAGAAAATAAACTAAAAAATAAATTGGTACCTTCAAGATACTGTCGTTACATTAAGGTAACGCATAATTTATCATTACATTAAGGTGATACTGTCATTACATTAAGGTGATACGCATAACTTAAAAAGATGTTACTCAGGATTAACAGCACTTGAAAAAATAAAACCAGTAACCCTAACTGTTTTTAAATTGAGGAAATTATTTGCTACCATTAAAAGACAGTGAGGATAACTGGAAAATCAAGATTCAACTTTCAAATACCCACAGAAAGCATGTATGTCCTTACGTAAAACCATTATTTCTAATACTCAAAATGACCATTCCATTTACGCATAAATTCTCTTAATTGTCTTCTTACCCAACATATACAAACATCCTAGTATTCTGTCACATGAATTTCTGAAAATGTTTAAAAAGTTTGGAATATTCACATGAAGTACGTAAAATGTTTCCAATTTTTAAAACTCAAGCACCAATTACCTTGCACTGAAATATATTAAGCACCGTCTATTACACAAAATATCTGACATTCGTACCATGAACTCTCCAGGTTGGTTTCATTTGCTGTCTCAACACGGACAGATTGTTGTAAGCCAGGACAGCAGCATCTAATGCATTTACTCCTTCCCAGGGATATGCAGCAGCATGAGATGCTTTTCCGTAGTATTTCACAGTCACGCTAGGAAATCAAACATCATTTGGAATTACTCTTTTCAAAATCACTAAAGAAAATCCAGGTACTGTAATTAGAATTACCCAACAAGTATTCAGAATTAATTCAGACTGCTGGAATTTTTATTCGCAAATCATTTGTAGAAATAATGTAACAATTTATGTACCTTAGTTATAGTTTACTGTTATGTAACACAGTGACTGACACAAAGATGGCATTCCCCAAAAGAGAGAGAAAAAGACAACTTTGCTCAGTCGACCTCCTGTGCGAATTAAATCTGTATACGACTCAAGTCAAACAAACATGCAATTCTGTGTTAGGTGCTGGAATTACAAAACAGTTGGCTCCTGTCTCCTCCTACATTGCATTGTGATAACTTCATATCAAAGGTCTGCAAAACTCAGATGATTCTGTCTTAAGGGTGGGAGAAGGTAAAGGAAAACCGCAATAGGTGACAATTTGAAATGCGTTAAGACAGCCTCTGAATAGCAGATTATACTCACAATATTGTAAGATACTCTAGCATTGTCCGTTGTTCCTAATATTTTATTAGTGTTCCAAAACACCTGTGTCACTAGTATCTCAAAATTTTATCAATTATTGTTGTTCTACTTCCAAACAGTTCTCATATCAATCTAACTACTCAGATACAATAAAAAAAAATAAGGTTTAAGGAAAGGATTGCATATGAAATAGTTTATTTATAAACATGACTTGCTTAGACAACACTTTTTAAGCCTAACTAATAGTATCCACATTTAAATTATTAAAAAGCTACTCTAGACTTATTTTTTTTTTAATGGACTAGATTCAAGAGTCCTTGGTATGCTCGTATTTCTTGACAAATTCAAAACATTCTGTTAGCAAAAGAAAAACAAGTGAAAGCATCCAAACACATTTTTAAGATTTTGTTGGATACTTGTTATTTCCTTGATATATATCTTATCACCGTTATATTGAAACTGGAATTTTAACAAAACTGGTGATAAATATAAAATGGAAAAGGACAGTCTTTATGAAAATGGCTCTAGCACCATTTCTCCCAGGGCCCAAATCTATGTACAATTAAAGTACAATAAACTACAGGGAAAGAAATGTTAATGGTCATTTTATACCAACATTAGTATTTTAGCATATTTTAAAACGTATTTTAAAAAACATATTTTACGATGAGCACCGGTTGTTATATGCAACTAATGAATCATCGAACACTACATCAAAAACTAATGATGTACTGTATGTTGGCTAACTGAATTTAAATAAAAATATAAAAAATAAAAATTAAAAAAAAACAAAAACAAAACATATTTTAAACAAACTGACATGGAATAATTTTTAAGACATATTCTTTCATCTTCGAAAGCAAAAGCCAGACCAACAATATATAAAAAAAAAAAGAAGTAAAATGTCAGCATCAGACAAATCAGAAAAGTATATACTGACAAATTCCACTAAAATCCACAGCTAGTTAGTTTCTGTATCCTCTCTCAGAAATATAATTTACCGTCTTCGTAAAGAACTCAGATTACAATCAAGTATAGAAGTGTGTTTTCTTCCCAAGTCTAATAAAGCTGCCTCTTACAAATCTATTCAGTTGCAAGGACAACCCCATATTAAAGGGTAGATATTTTCCAGAAAACAGCTTGCTCAATTTAAAGTAGAGTATGTGGGGGTGCCTGGGTGGCTCAGATGGTTAAGCATCTGCCTTTGGCTCGGGTCATGATCTCCAGGTCCTGGGATGGAGCCCCGCATCAGCTCCCTGCTCAGTGGAGAGTCTGCTTCTCTCTCTCTCTCTCCCTCTGTCCCTCCCCACCGCTCGTTCTCTCTCTCTCAAATAAATAAATAAAATCCTTTAAAAAAAAAGTAGAATATGTGTTAGGACGCCTGGGTGGCTTGGTCTCTTAAGTGTCAGACTCTTGGTTTTGGCTCCAGTCATGATCTCACAGTTGCAGGATTGAGCCCCACCGCGGGCTTTCTGCTCAGTGTGGAGTCTGCTTCGGATTCTTTCTCCCTCTCCCTCTGGCCCTTCCTGCTTGTGCTCTCTCTCTCTCAAATAAATAAATAAATAAATAAATAAATAAATAAATAAATAAATCTTTTTTGAAAAGTAGAATATGTGTCAACATTTGTTTGCTGTTCTAAAGGCACTGTTTTAATAGTCTAATTATGAACACCATATTAAATCTCAACTAGAAGAGGCTTACCAAATGTTATTCAAAGGAAATCAAGTAAGGCATCACATCATCATTTTTCAATTTATTTTTTAAATGTATAAATATGGAGTTTTAGTCTCCAGTTAGGACATGTAAATATTTTAATAGTCTGTTTTCCACGAAGGGGCTTATTTCAACTTGATTACTCACTCATGTTCAGCCACATCAGGTAGATAAGCAGCATTCTCTTGGGATGGGTGGGCCATAAAAACAACATCAAGATTTTTAAAAGCCCCTGCTTCAATTAAATCAATTTTGCCACCACCATCTTCTTCTGCAGGGGTTCCCAGGACAATTACCTAGAAGGAGATACCTGTGTCAGAGCAAAACCACAACAAAAAATCCTCGGAGGAAAATATCAAACAGGTTCCCTTGCATATGTATTCACAACCTACATTAAAGTCCTTAAACTATGTGGAGAGAGGTTTTGTTCTCTGACACTTCAATAATGCAGGGGGCATAAACCTATGGTGCTAAATTAACCACAAATTTTAATTTACACTATTATACCAATTCGGTGACACATATGCACTAAAGCTACAACAGGAAGCTTCATTTTGTAACTCAATTTTATATAATTAATGGCAGAGATGAAAAAGAGATAAATTCTATTTACTGAGCTCCTCCAAATTCCTTAGGACTTGTTTCTTAAAGCTTCTTCTTGACTAAGTCTTTTAGTAACGTATATAACTACTCATAAGCACTCTACTGGTAAAGAACTTTCCAGTTACTTCCTAGTTATTCCCACAACAACCCTGTGAGGTAGGTGAGCCATGTGTGTCATCTTTTCAGGGATGGTGGTTTGGAGGCAAGGGGTGAAGTCACAGGACACAAAGCAAGTCTCTAGGCAAAGCAGGGATTAGATGTCCTGATCCTCAGGCCTGAACTCTGGTTCCTTACTGAGATACCTCATTAGAAGGTCTTAACTTATTAAACTTTTAGGAAGAGCATTAAATAAACCTTAACACCACAGTTAGAAACAGCCGACTATTACACAAACTTACTAATTCGATTCCATCAGTTCAACCAGGCAGAATTACTGGTCACCAAACACCTAATTAAACAAGAGAGAACTTTACAGAATATACATTTTACTTTGATATTTAAGCTTAACTTCTTCAATTTTTAAAAACAAAGAAAAATGATCTATAAACAACCAATACGGGCGCCTGGGTAGCTCAGTTGGTTGAGCGACTGCCTTCGGCTCAGGTCATGATCCTGGAGTCCCGGGATCGAGTCCCGCATCGGGTTCCCAGCTCAGCGGGGAGTCTGCTTCTCCCTCTGACCCTCCCCCCTCTCGTGTGCTCTCTCTCTCTCTCTCATTCTCTCTCTCAAATAAATAAATAAAATCTTAAAAAAAAAACAACAATACACTTTCAAGATCATGTATAGGAATACAATGAAACAGGTTGGGGAAAGGCTTGGCTCCTTAAGGGAATCAACATAAATTCCATTTTCAGAGAGGAAAGATAACCTTGCTAAAACTATGCAGTACCCTTCAAAAGTGTACATTTCCCAAAGTTGAACCTTCTTTGGAAGTCTAGAAACCACTCAAACTCTTACATTAACCTACTTTTTACTCTGAGTCCTTGACTCCTTAAATCTGATGACTTCTCAAGTTAAATTTTGCTGACTTCCCTGAATCTTTCATAAACTTGGCTGAAGTTAAGCATCTCCAGTGTTTCGTGCAATGGCAAAGGACACCACCCCCCAACAAAACAAAAACCTACCCAGATGCAAAATCAAGCCCCCAGAAGCAGAAAAGAGAAGGCAGCTAAAAGAGGCTAAGCCACAAAAGATGTAACTGTTAAAAGAAAAGTTACTGACATTGGAAAAAAATGGGCTACAGAATATGAAAGAAAACCTCTGTCTTGCCCTTAAGCCGAATGGAGACGAATGTATTTTAGTTCACAGAACGAAGGATATACCATCTGAAAAAACACAGCAACACGAGATTACACTTGCCCTATAACAAACATAAACGGCATTTCCCCCACTTAAAGAAGGAGAAATTTCTTAAAATCATGAAATACTAAAATTTAAGGATGAATTCACCTATGCAGTAAAGGTTCATTCACTTCCCCACTTTTTGTGGGGAGGTTTGGTAGTTCTAATGACTGAAAATTTCCTATCCAAATACCAATGATTGGAATCACAACAGCTCCTATGACTGCCACAAACAAAAGAGGTTTTGGAGCCTCGTAACGAGGGACTATAGGTTTCCCTACAATAACTACTTCTTCCAGAGATTGCACAACCTTGTCAGCAAATTGCGGTTACCTCTGTTACCAAAAATAAATCACAGCGAAAACCAGGCTCGGTTCTAAGTTCTTTCCTTAGGGAGAGTCTACTCAATCGTTTACAACTACGTAAGAGAAAACGAAAAATCTGAAAAATGTCGCTGGGCCGGGAACTCGTGAACTACAGGCTTTTATCCAGGGGTTCCGTCTTCCGGCAAAGGCGAGGCCGGGACCCCGAGGGGAGCGGACTCGCACGGGAAGCGCCGGGTCCTGCGATCCCCGGGTCCCGCCCGGCCTGGGCAGGCGATGGAAGTCCCGAGCCAGGGCCCCACCTCACCTTCACCGGCGGAGGCGGCCCGGGGAGGCTCTCCAGGGCCCCCTTCACGCCCAGCGCGGCCGCCGCCCCGACCTCGGCGATCAGGTTGTGGCCGCAGGCGTGCCCGATGCCGGGCAGCGCGTCGTACTCGCAGAGGAAGCCCAGCTGCAGGGGGCGCGGCGCCGCGCCGACCCCCGGCGGCCCCCACTCGGCGCGGAAGGCCGTGGCCAGGTGGTAGTGCGGCTGCACGGACCACGAGGCGGCCGGAGGCTCGCACTCGAAGAAGCGTGTCATCACGCCGTGGGCCCGGTGCTCCTCGTAGGCCAGCTCGGGCTCGCTCCAGATCGCGCGGCTCAGGGCCCCCAGCCGCTCGGCCGCCTTGTCAATGCGCTCCGCGGCGCGCAGCTTCAGCAGCTCCAGCTCGGAGACGCCGGCACAGGCGCCCCCCTCCACGGGCCGCTCCTCTCCGGGTCTCATCGTGCGCGCAGCCGGTGACCTGCCAGCACTCCGATAGACTGCCCGCTCGGCGGCTCCCTCCTAGCTGCTCACCGCTTCCGTGCACGCTCCGGCGTTCGCGAGCACCCGCCGGAGGCCCAGAGATCGGCTCCGCGACTCCCGGGAGCACCGCCCCCGAGCCCCGGGACCCGCCTCCAGCTCCTCGCCCGGTACAGGGTCCGCCCCTTCTGCTCCCGGCAAATGCTCCCGTCCGCGGGAGGAGGGGAGTGGGGGAGGGGAAGCTGGCAAGCGCCCCCAGGGGAGAGCGCTGGGACGTAGTGCTGTTGAGGGACTCGTCTCTCTTCCGTCTCCTTGGCTGTGCTTACAACTGAATTATGCTTTAAAGTCATTATTACTTTTCTGCTGTTGCTTATTTCCCACAGCAGCAGAATGAGGACGGTTTTATTGGTTAATTGGCATCAGACACAGACCAAGTGGAACATAGTCCTTGAAAAACGCCACTCTCCTTTCTAGAATAGTAATAAAAAAATTATACAAGGTTTTTAGTTCATAAAATTAGATGTCAGTATAAAAATGCTATACAAGAACAGTGGTCTATAGACTCCATACTCTTTTTAAAAAAAATTTGTTATGTTAATCACCATACATTACATCATTAGTTTTTGATGTAGTGTTCCATGATTCATTGTTTGCGTGTAACATCCAGTGCTCCATTCAGTACGTGCCCTCTTTAATACCCATCACCAGGCTAACCCATCCCCCCACCCCCTCCCCTCTAGAACCCTCAGTTTGTTTCTCAGAGTCCATAGTCTCTCATGGTTCGTCTCCCCCTCTGACTCCCCCCCCTTCATTTTTCCCTTCCTGCTATCTTCTTCTTCTTTTTTTTTTTAACGTATAATGTATTATGTGTTTCAGTACTGCCCTCACTGTCTTCTCCTTGAGGTTGCTGTATTATCTAAAAGCTGCAACTACTCTATAGTTTTCTCTTTAGAGTGACACTAGTGTCTAGAACAGCACCTGGAATATAGTAAGGACTGGATATGTATTAGCTATTAACTGTTATAGTCTATTTGAGTAGAGTAGAACTAAGAATTTAAAAAGGGATTTTTGGGGGGGGGCCTGGGTGGCTCAGATGGTTAAGCGTCTGCCTTCGGCTCAGGTCATGGTCTCAGGGTCCTGGGATCAAGCCCTGCATAGGGCTCCTGCTCTTTGGGAAGCCTGCCTCTCCCTCCCCCACTCCCCCTGCTTGTGTTCCCTCTCTCGCTGTGTCTCTCTCTGTCAAATAAATAAATAAAAGAAAGAAAGAAAGAAAGAAAATGAGGGTTCTTTTTTTAAAGCCCAAACTAAAGAGTTAATAAAAAGATTTATGGTTGTAAATATTCATACCATTTTGTTGACTTGGGTGTTTGATTTGAATAGTAACACCTATGAAAGAGAACATATGACCAGTTTCATTTGTAACTAATTGATGCTGAACTCAAGTAACATGCTGTGTGCAGCTGCTGTGCACAATATAACTGGGTTTTAAATTACCCAGTGAAGAAATTCAAGATGCCATACTCTTGTTTTCCTCCAGAATGAAGCACAAAGTCTGAAGAAAAAAAAAAAAAAACAAAACTTTTGTTGATGATATTCTAACGTGTTTCACATAGTGAAAGCTTCCCTCAGCTCAGCTTCCTTCCCTTAATTTGTCACAATTAGGTTAAATGGGACATAATATATTCAAATAATTAGAAAAATGTGTTTTTTAAAAATTTAATCTATTTATTTTAGAGAAATGTACTTTTCAAAAATAAGTCTAAGGGAAGCTGCATACATGAAGACTCTCTACTACTGTTGTAACTATTTCATATGCTAACAATACCAGAGTAAATGTCATATTTGAACTCGGAAAATACTGTCATTCTCCTTAACACGCTAACTAAATCTCAACCCTGAAGGTAACAAATGTGGTATTAAATTCCTGGACCCCCTTATCTATACTTAGTATATCAGGCCCTGGTATACTTCTGACAAAAATCCCACCTTTATCTATGAAATACAGTATTATTGCTTTATGTGAGCAAAACCAACAGGGGACATTCGTAGAACACTTACCCCGTGGTAAGCACTTAACATGTGCCGGGTGCTTTCCATGTATTAACTTATTTAATCCTCATGATAACCTATGAGGTTGCTAATGTCATTATTTATCTTTATAGATGCAGTGTCCAAGATGACTGCATCTATAAAGCTAGTAAATAGTGGACCCAGGATGGGACAGAAGCCAGTCTGGCTCCCAGTGATCTGCTTTCAGCCACCATGCTTTATTGTTTATGTAAGCAGACATCCAAATTCATAAATGCATCTGTAGCTTGTCTATTTACATCAGAACCCATTAAAAATCACTTACTTTGAATAGCTATACTGTAGGAACTCTGCCTGTTGACATAAGTAGAACCCATGTTTGCTCGTTCTTACCAGACGGCTATAAACAGCAATAGAAAAGGCATACATATAAATTCTAAATAGAAGCTATTTATATGGTTTGTCATGAATTAACAAAGCTGTCACTTGAGGCAGAGGAAAGATAGATTCGTTTCCAGTTCTGTTCCGTTTGTGTGCACACGCATGCTGTATATGTTGGGTTTCTTTTTTTTTTTTTTAAGATTTTATTTATTTATTCATGAGAGACAGAGAGAGAGATAGGCAGAGGCAGATGGAGAAGCAGACTCCCCGCGGAGCAGGGAGCCCGATGCAGAACTCGATCCCAGGACCCCGGGATCATGACCTGAGCCGAAGGCAGATGCTTAACCGACTGAGCCACCCAGGTGTCCCTATGTTGGGTTTCTTTTGTGGGCACCCTATATTTCTTGCTCATGGTGCTTTGTACCCTTTTGTTGAATAAATGATGATAATTTGTTGAAGGTGTATCTTCCCCAGTAGTGCTGGAGGGAAAAGGAATAGAAGGTGCTAAAATGATTTCATCCATAGAGAGAGTGCAGATATTTTACCAGAAAATAGATAAAACTTAGAGTAAAAACTTAAAAAATATTTTAAAAAAAGGAATTAGTTCCAAAAGTGCGTAGGATTCTTGCCGACTATCTTTTCATTTTAACAATATTTGGAATCGGAACGTTCTTCTTCGGAACCAAACCGTGGCCCTGGGTGATTTGGGGCTACCATTGGCAGCATGCCGAGTAAGCAAACTACAGTGCTGCTCTAGGATGTTCCTTGTTCACAACATTGCCCTAACCCCCTCTCCGTGCTCCCCCACCTCAAATACTTACAGTCATCTCCAGAGGACTCTCTAGTTGATATAAATATGCAACTCGAACTAGACAGCATATTAAGAAATCACTTCTGGGCTAAGATGTTGGAAAAACTGGCTGTCATTTTGAGAGAAAGCAGCGAGCTAAGAATTCAGCAGAAAGGTGAATTTTGATTGAAGGTGAAGGAACCCAGAGGAATCGTGTACACATCGTTAAAGAAATAAACCTTGGGGCGCCTGGGTGGCTTAGTTGTTGAGCGTCTGCCTTTGGCTCAGGTCATGATCCCAGGGTCCTGGGATGGAGCCCTGCATCAGGCTCCCTGCTCTGCGGGAGGCCTGCTTCTCCCTGTCCCACTCCCCCTGCTTGTGTTCCCTCTCTCGCTGTGTCTCCCTCTGTCAAATAAATAAATAAAATCTTAAAAAAAAAAAAGAAATCTTTATCCAGACAATGGGTAACTACTGGATGTTATGAAGCAGGGGAGAGTTAAAACGGGATTTTTGTTCTGGAAGAATAATTGATGATCACATGGAAAGTAAATTGGAAACCGACTTTGGTCTGAGACAAGCTAACCGGTTCCTGTGAAGTCCCAGGATTCCAGAAACATTCCACAGGCAGAAGTGACAGTACTTGGGGCCTGACTGAATGTGTTTGGGGGAAGGGGGGCATGATAGAGAGAAGGAAGAAAGATGACTGAGGTCTGTAGTGTGAATAGGTATGTGGATGGTGCAGTCATTAAACAAAATAGGGGCAATGTGAGCATGAGGGGCAAGCTGATGGATGTGGGTTAGACAAGTCAAGAGGAGGTGGAAGCCCCCACTCAAGAGACCAGCAATAGCACCAAGGAAAGTGCATTTCTGCCTATCTACTATGCGTAATGGTTATATCCAGAGGAGAATTAAACTATCCAGGGAGTGAGTGACTAGGGAGGGAAAAAAATGAAGCTGAGGAAGAAACTCTGGAAAACAAAAAGGGAAGAAGCAAAAGTGTCTGGCAGAATCTTGCTTCTGTTGGGTAAGGCTCTATTACAACTTATTTTTAAGTTCTGTATAGATTTCTTCAAGTGGCCCATGAGGTGAAGGCAGCTATTTCAGAGCCCAGAACATCCTGGTACACAGTTATTTGAGGCTCCCTTTGGCTTCCATCTCTCCTGGCAGTGAGATTAGCTGTTCTGCTGACCATGACCGCTCCTGGAAATGAGAACAGTGAGGTTCTTGGAGGAGGCTTCTCCTTTGCCCCGATTCCCTAGGGCTTATGTACTCCAACACTGGGAGATGTGGCCTGGCTTGTGCTGGATGAGAAGACTTCTCTCCTAAGGTTATGGTGCAGAAAAAGGGAGAGAATTTTTTTTTTTTAAGATTTTATTTATTTATTTGAGAGAGAGAATGAGAGAGAGAATGAGAGGGGGGAGAGTCAGAGGGAGAAGCAGACTCCCTGGTGATGCGGGACTCGATCCTGGGACTCCGGGATCATGACCTGAGCCGACGCAGTCGCTTAACCGACTGAGCCACCCAGGCACCCCGAATTTTTATTGCTCCTCATTGGTAAAACATTTAGAGCTTGGACCCAACCCCATGCTTGAGGGTCCTTCTCGAGATTCCTCTCTCAAGCCATGTGTGTAGCTTGGCCATGTTAGTAATTACTTATGTTAAAGGTTCACTTCTCAAACTTCTTGGTCATTTTGGTGTTCATTATTTTAAAGTCGCTAGCAGGAATGGATGGTGAAGATGGTCATAGGGTGCTTAAAATACTCAGGATGTTTTATAAAAGATGTGGTAATGAAGAGTCATTAATAAATAAAAAAATGTGTGGTCTAAATATTAATAAATAACATCTAGGAATTAGAGGCATGCTGGTAGATGAAGCAGGAAGCAAACTAAACATTTCCAATAAAACCGATTAAGAAAAAACAATTACAGTGTTCCCAAAGGTTTTCCCCTTCTGTTTTGCTGCAAGGTGTGAGACCAAAATAAGGAAAGAAGAGACCCTGGTGGAAAACTTTGGCTGACCAGAAAAGATAGGAAAGCCAAGTTAAGTCTTTCTTACTAGTTAATATTTCAAAATATTTACTGTTTGTTAACATGACACAAAATAAGCCTCTGACAATTGGTTAAATTGAAACCAGAGCAAAACTAGAAGATTCAATGGCTGGCCAGAAGTGGTCAAAGGTACAAAGTTATGCAAAGGGTAGTTTCAATCATGTAAGATGACTAAATCCTAGAGATCTACTATACATCATAGTGCCAATAGCTGACAATATTAAAACTTTGCTAGAAGAATAGGTCTCATGCTAAGTGTTCTTATCACACATACATACACACACACACACACACACACACAATAAAGAGGGCAGGAGGAAACTTTTGGAGGTGATGGATATGTTTATGCCATAGACTGTGTTGATGGTTTCATGGGTATATACTTATATCCAAAATCACCAAGTTATATACATTAAATATGTACAGCATTTTGTCAACCATTCCTCAATAAAGTGGTTTATTAAAAAGAAGTGCTTGCAAGAACGTGAAAACCTTCAAAAAGTTGTACAGATTTCTCCCATAGCCTGGTGATTTCCAAGTTAAAGGGTTTTGGGGGACTCCAGTCAACTCTAGGAATAGTTCCTGGCTTAGCTTAAGTAATGGCTGAGAACATTTAAATATTAGTGGTTATGGCAATAAATTATTGTTAATTTTACAGGTTTAAAACATGCCCCTAAATTGTGTATCCTAGGTTAATGTAGCAACAAGGGACAGGAATCTCATCCCGGCCCTGACACTTTATCTGTGTCTCCTCGGACAACCCAGGTTCTCACCTATGAAATGAAATTGGACTCAGTTATGTCTAAGACCCATTCTAGAATAAAGATACCCCCACCCCCCCACCCAAGTATCCCATCTTTTAATTATCCTGCTTAACTACTTCAATAAAATACTTTATTTTTTTATTTTTTTAAAGATTTTATTTTATTTTTTATTTATTTGACAGAGAGAGACACAGCGAGAGAGGGAACACAAGCAGGGGGCAGTGGGAGAGGGAGAAGCAGGCTTCCCGCGGAGCAGGCAGCCCGATGCGGGGCTGGATCCCAGGACCCAGGGATCATGACCTGTGCCGAAGGCAGACGCTTAAACTGAGCCACCCAGGTGCCCCTAAAATACTTTATTTTTAAAGCGTGGTTTGGTAGTAAGACATGCTTTCCACTTTGATTTAGTTGATCACAGAGGGTGAGGAGAAAGGACATAGTACACTCTAGATTCTGATTGTTTCTCCCCAGCCCCATTTTCCTTTTGCTCTTTTATTTTCTTTTTAAATGTCATTTTCTTTATTTCTGATTTTTAAATGTAATACATCATAAAAGTTTACTCATCTGTGAAATGGAAACAATGGTACCTCTATAGCCATCCCACAGGTAAGGCTGTGTGCGAATTAAATGAACTCAGTATAATGTGAACACTGGAACAGTGCCTGGCATATAGTCCTGTACGTACTCAGAAGCATTAGCTGATTTCATTGGGATTATTAGCATTATTTTTTTTACATGTCACCCTAAAAATCAGGAAAGTCAGCAAAACACAAAAATAATAAAAATTATTTATAGTTTCTGATCTCATTGCTATGATTATTGCTACGGAATAGTAACAATATGGCGGTGCGTGTGCTTCCAGACTCCTGTCTGTCTCTCTCTCTGGATGTAGGTATGTTCATGTGTGTGCTACAAATGTAATCTGTTTGTGGCCAGTCCCCCTCTGTGGCTCCCATGAAGGTTCTTTTTTCATCTTTAGGCCAGACCAATCATGAAATTCCAGGGCAAACCACTGATGATGATTACAGTTTTCACTGAATGCTTTGAAGGGAGATAAAGACAGCATTGCATCATACCCTACGGTGTAACAGTTCCTTCAAATGTTTCAGCATCTCTCTTTCCCTCCAAGTCCCTCTCCATCTAGCAGGGCCTCGTGTCTCCCCACCTGCACACCACTTCCTCCACAGCCGCCCCAGCTGCCTCTGGACCCCTGCTCACTATGTTCCTCAAAGCATGCAGACTTGGCTCAGCAGAACCCTCCAATCAGGCCTCTTTTGGACAAACCTCAACCATCTGTTGACTGTACCAGGGTGAGTCAGTTCCTCTGTGTACATGTACTTTGACACATACCAGTGGGAGAGGAGAGAGAAAAGAAAAAGAACCTGGCAAATCCAAGCGGTTGGGCGTCCACACACTGATTCTCTGACCCCCCAAGGGTCTGCTTGGTCGCCATCAGCTCAGCAAAGCATACCCCAAGAGTTCTGGGATGAAGGTCCCAGGATGACCGTGATAGCACCCTGGTCCCTTCAACATGTCCTTTGGATCTCTTAACCCAGGGAAAGCTCTCCACTCACTCTCCATTTACAAAAGTCCGGGTCTATGATGTGCTTTAAATGAAAATAATAGACATTACAAGTCCCCAGTCTCTTCTGTGGTTCTTGAAATACTGTGAGCATCTGTAATTTTGTGATGAGCTAAACAAAGCAGGTGCATCACCACCATCAAATTACTTGGGTTGTGATGTTTTAACTGGAAATATCGCCTCTATTCAAAAGTGATATTGTCATGATGCTTCCCAAAGTGAACCCGGTGCCACAAATCAGTGCCACAGCAGCACTTGCCAATCTGCTGGCCCAGAATTTTATATAATGTGCTGTCTTCCTATATCGATGTTGTGCAGTTATCTACTATTGTAGTCTGTCAGGCTGGCATAACAAAATACCAGAGACTAGGTAGCTTGAACAATAGAAATTTATTGTCACACAGTTCTGGAGACTGGAAGTCCAAGATCAAATTGCCATCAGGGTTGCTATAGTGAGGCCTCTCTTCCTGGCTTGCACACTGCCATTTTCTCACTGTGTCTTCAAATGGACGTCCCCCGCCTCGTGATTGCACAGCGGTGTGGGGAGGGCAGGGGAAGAGAGAGGTGGGGGGGGTGACTGCTGGTTATAAGGACACTAATCCTATTAGATTAGGGCCTCATTCTTATGACCTCATTTAAACTTAATTATTCTCTAAAGGCCCCATCTCCAAATACAGTCACATTGGGGGTTAGGGTTTCAACCTATTAAATTTTTTGGGGGGGGGAAGCACAATTTAGTTCATAACATCTACCAAACACCAGTAGTCCAAGATAACTATATAGCAGCAAAGCAGAGGATTTGTTTTGAATCAAGATCTCATTATGAGCTATAACGTTAAATATTTCTAAAAAGAGACATCTAGGGGCGCCTGGGTGGCTCAGTTGGTTAGGTGTCTGCCTTAGGCTCAGGTCATGATCCCAGGGTCCTGGGATTGAGTCCTGCATCGGGCTCCCTGCTCAGCAGGGAATCTGCTTCTCCCTCTATCCCTCCCTCCTGCTCGTGCGGGTGCACGCTCTCTCTTTCTCTTTCTCTCAAATAAATAAATAAAATCTTTAAAAAAATAAAAAGAGACATTATAGTAAACACACAGAATTAGACAAATTCTTCATAAAAGCTTTCCAAGTATTTTCCTCGAGAAATTGAAAATCTTAATATACACTTGTGATAACATTAGAATTTAAAGTGTTCATTTCCTTTCAAGAGAGTATTCCCTGAAAATTCATGTTTTTTCTTAGTGATAAATGTGAATCAGATTAAAATGTTCCTTAAAAGTTGCATTTTACAGTCCTATTTGCTCTAATAAGTTTTTTATGCCAAGTAACTAAAATTTAATTATTGTTATTATAAGCTGCTTGACTTCACTAAAACTAGCTTCCTTTGTTATAAATGAATTTGGCTTATGAGAAAAGTTCATTCAAACTGAATTATGGGACAAGAGATATTTAATTCAATATTTTAATTTTTTCAGGCTAATATGATAGCTGGCCAATTTTAAAAATCTAGAATGTCACTTATATTATCATTTTAGAAAAGCAAACATTTTATTCATTGCCTAATTTATACCAAATGGCAACAAGTGATGCTCTCATGTTTTTTCTTATCAAATATCAGTTTATAATTGTACTGAAGTGTTGTTGTTACCCCAATGTTAGTTTCTTTCTCTGGTAATACATGACCATTCAGAGATCCGCAATTATGAGGACATGTAATGTGGATCTATCATGTTGCTTTGAAAACTTTAAAACCCAGATTTGACTATAATATTCAACATCAGAATTTAACACAGAACCGGGTCTCCTGGGTGGCTCAGTTGGTTGAGTGACCCACTCTTGATTTCAGCTCAGGTCATGATCTCAGGGTCATGGAATCGAGCTGTGTGTTAGGCTCCATGCTAGGCATTCTATTTGCTAGGCTCCTATTTGGCATTCTCTCTTTCTCTCTCTCTCTCTCTCTCTCTCTCTCTCCCCCTCTGCCCAACCCCTCGGCAGCATGCCTTCTCTCTCTCTCAAAAAAAATTAAAAATTAAAAAATTAAAAAAAAAGAATTTAGCGCAGAACCAAATTAATTGTGTAACAGTGTATACCACTATATTTGAGATGGGAATAAAAGGCTTAAAGTTATTACACTGGAATGTCCAATGATTTACAGTCATCACTAAGAGACAGATCCTATGCCACATAATTTTAGAATACTAGAGAAACTATGAGAAAAATACAATGAATAATGCAATGTGTTTGAAGGAGAGGGGGGAAAGAAAGAAGGAAAATAAGCAAACTATGCAGCAGTAAAATTTTTTACATTGTTGTAGTCTTATTTAAATATTTTTAAAAATTAAGTCTGTGATAAATAAAATACACACCAAAAAAACCCATGCATTTTTAGCCCGTGGATCACACACTGAAGGTGAAGTTAAAGAAAACAAACTAAGCTAAATAAATAAATAGAATGACCAAAGTTACCAATTCATGACCTAACCAGTCTATTCGTCTGCTTTCAATTAATGGCTAAATAAGTTTCATGCATCATATTAAACCTGAGTTTCTACATTGCACAATAGGATCATCTATCATAGCTGCTAATCTAAGAGAATTTGATCTTCAAATACCCAAGGCTGTGAAATAAACAAACTCCACACACTTTAACCTGGATTCCAGTTTCAAACCCAAAATTCTCTGAAGTGCTTCTGATGTCCCCTTTTGACTTTTGAGTACTAATATTCCCATTCGCTTCATTGTATATTTTAAAATCAATAGAGAAACTCAGCAAGTGTTTGTTAGTCACCTTTGGTTGACTTAGTATCTGAAACAGCAATAATAAGTAAAGCTTCAGTAGTACTGAGGCTGGTGCATGCAAGGAAATTACATTGCTCTACAGATAATCAGCTTAACCAGTCCACCATCCTGACCAGAGAGCAAGCCTATGGAAGTGGAAAAACCTTAAAAGCTGACAGAAACATCTTATGAAAGTATCAATTGGTCTGTAAGGTAAAAATATTGTAGCAATGGATTCCACTTTTATTTTTTTAAAGATTTTATTTCTTTATTTGAGAGAGAAAGAGGGAGAGCACAGAGGGAGAAGCAGACTCCCCACTGAGCAGAAAGCCCAATGCGGGGCTCCATCCCAGGACCCTGAGATCATGACCTGAGCCACCCAGGCACCCCTCAATGGATTCCACTTTTAGCCTCTGCTACTCATACCAGAGAAATTGGCCACCATCCTTTGCTATACTGCCACTTTTTTTTTTAAACTTATGATGAAATATAGAATTGATCAAAAGAGAAATCTGTTCTGAGGAAATTTATAAGATTAACAAAGTATATAATATTATATTTTATTTATTTATTATAAGTATATAAAACACCGAATTTTTCTGAGTATAAAAGTATATATCTGGTTAGATAAGTATATCTGGTAGAAATGATATAAAAGATTATATATTTGAAAAATACTTTGTGTATTAATATGTTAGAAATAAATTGCACTGAATTAGCAGAGTTAGGTGAACATGACTCATTTGGTAAGGATGTGTCTTGTTCAGCAAGATTCTTGGAAACACAGGTCTAATGAAAAGGATGAGACTCCACAGTTTGAAATTCCTGTAACCACAAAAAAGAAGTGAAATTTGGGAGCAATTTATGCAAAAACCAGTGATTAAGGTCAAGGAGAAGGGTCGGATTTGTGGATAAAAGGATGTTCCTGAATCTCAAGAACATTTGGGACATAGTGGGTGCTGTTTTTCCTGGTGCTGTGGTTACAACAGCATAAATAAACTAAATGTTCCTGGATAAGTGTTATTCTCCTGTCCTACCCAGAGGCAGATACACCGCACAGCTTAATGAAGCTTAAGCTTCAAGGCCCAAAAAGGGCTTAGAAATGGTTTCACATGATCATATATTTGAGTAAAATTTGAAGAAGATATTTTAATCATAGTCAGTTAAGACCACTATCTCTTTCCATTCTGACTTTCCCTCGGTCATGTTACATTGGAATGGCCATAAGCATGTTGGGATCCATTTAACAGGAAGTTAAACTAAACATACATTTGGTTTGGGTTTAGCAGAATGTAATTATGTGTACTGCAGTCCTTCTGTGTAGAGGAAAGTATTGCTAGCTGTCCCGGTGTAGAAATGGCTTCCAGGAATATCCCTACTGTCTGCTACATCATCTCTCCCGGCGTCCCGTCACATGAAGGTGCAGGGACAGAGGTCATATTGCAATGTGACCTTATCCTCCAAAGCACAGCACTGTAAGTATGTGGGTAGAGCGGAAGAAACAAGGTTTGAAATTAATGGAGTTTACTGGAAGTCAGTTAATTGGAAATTCTTCCAAACACTAGATACGCAAAATTGTTAAGAAGGCAAGAGTCTGTTTTCATCTTCCTACTCAAAAAAGAAGTTCTATGCTGTCAGTGATATACTCAACAATTCAATGTATATGATCACAAATGTATCATCGTTTCTCCCCCCTCTTTTGTTGGAGATTGTACATAATAGAATTTATTAGAATTTCTGTGTGTGTCGCGTACAAACTTAACAGGACTCTACACAATGAGTACATCTGTCTATGAAGTCATATGTTGTATATGCAAAGTATTGGATTGTGTCTTAGCAGACCTGATGCATCTGCTCTTCACAAAAGCTGATGACAAGTCACTCACTGGGAGAAGATTTAACTGGCTCTTGATTTAATGCCAAATACTGGCATCAATAAGGATAACATAAAGCTCATTATATTCCACTGAGACAGGACATGGCAGACAAACTTGTTGATGACTGTGTCCTATTCAAAAAGATTTAAGGTTTATCACTGCCCAAGAAAACTTGAAATGTCTTTAAATCTTACAGCTCGTATGTGACAGAGGCTTTACTATATTTGACAAGAATTTTAAAAATATACATGGGGCGCCTGGGTGGCTCAGATGGTTGGGCGTCTGCCTTTCGGCTCAGGTCATGATCCCAGGGTCCTGGGATCGAGTCCCGCATGGGGCTCTCTGCTCGGCGGGAAGCCTGCTTCTCCCTCTGCCTCTCTCTCTCTCTGTCTCTCATGAATAAATAAATAAAAAATCTTAAAAAAAAATATACATGACATTACTAGTCATGAGTTATGAAGCTCAAAAAACTTTTCCAAATTATCAGTAATAAAAAAACAAGTTTAAACAATCATGCTAAACTAAATCATCCTTATACAATCATCCAATATTACAAACCATTGTCATATGAGGAAGAGATCAAGGGTGTCTGGCTGGCTTAGTCAATAGAACATGTGACTCTTGATCTCAGGGTTGTGAGTTTAAGCCCCATGTTGGTCGTAGAGATTACTTAAAAAAAGAAAGAGAGAGAGGTGTGTGCCTGGGTAGCTCAGTGGGTTAAGCATCTGACTCTTTAGCCCAGGTTTTGATCTTAGGGTTATGAGTTCAAGCCTCACCCCATGTTGGGCTCCATGCCCACCAAAAAAAAAAGAAAGAGAGAGAGATCAAAGTCTGTGGAGTAAAACAAAAAAGAACTAGTATTATAGAGAGATCACAGGTACCTGCAATATATAATTTTTTTCTGGATTTTCTGATATTTATAATATTTATCAACTTTTAAAAATTTAAAATTTTCTTTTATTAATAATCTCTATGCCCAACATGGGGCTCAAACTTACAACCTTGAGATCAAGAGTCACATGCTCTATCAACTAAGCCAGCAAGGCACCCCAACTTCAAACAATTTTAAATGACTATTTCTATTCTTTACTTTTGTACCTGTAGTAATAACTGTCGGCCTCCCGACCTAATTCCCTCCAGCAAGACAGTGTACCCATCCCAGCTGCTGCAAGTGTTGATTACAGAGGACTCACATCTGTACCCTGCTGCAGCTGACTGCCCATAGCGTTGGGGAGCCGCTTTCCCAGAAATGAATGGGATGCTGGACTTACCTCCATGACTGACTGATGCTGGGATGTAAAGGCCCCTGCCTTATAGCAAACATTCCAGAGCTCCCCAGAAGGTCAGGCCAAGGCTAGATATCTTCTGAAACCACATCTTTGCCTAGCTTCTCTGGCCTTCTCCTGCATCCCTCACTCCCCAACAATTTCCTGAGAGCCCTGATAAATCACTGCTCAAGAATCCCAGTCTCAGGCTCTGCTTCTAGGGAACCCCACCCAAAAGAGTATCTAAATTTGTATTCCTTTTTCTCAGACAAATGCCCTAAACTGCAGAAGCATCAAATTCTAGATTTATTTCTGGCCCTACTTATTGGCATCACTGCACAGAGAACACTCTGAGCTGGAAGATGGGGATCCCATTCAAGTGCTTTGAGGAGCAAGGTTGGGTTGCTCACTATTTTAGCAACTTTGAGGATTGTTCTCCCTGTCTCTTGCCACCACCAAAGATTTGGTTAAAGGGGTAGGATAAAAGATGAATCAGCTAAGATTAGATGCAGCAGCATTTAACCCCAAAACCCAACTTATAGAATTTTATTTCTGGTGTTAGGGCAACTCTGCAGCCACCAGGAACCAAGGCTCCTGCATCTCTGTTCTGCCATCCTCACTATGCAGCTTTCTTCCCCAAGGTTTCCACATGGGTTCAAGATAATCCCCGGCATTCCAGCCCTCATGTCCACATTCCAGGAAGTAAGAAGGGAGAAGGGCAAAAGGAGTATCCCTCATCTGAATCGGACCCCTTTAAGGGGGCATTCCAGGTGTCTCTCATAGCATTTCCCCCTGTGTGTCTTTGGCCAGAGCTTGGTCATGTTGCCACAACTAGATGCAAGGGAAGCTGAGAAAAGTGTTTTCAGAGAGGTGATTTGCTGCTAGAATACAACGTGGAAAATGGCAAGCAGGTGGAGGTGTGGAGACTTCACAAAGCAGAGGAAGCTGAAATTTCAGCACTTGCAGTCAGAAAAGCCAAAAAGCAAGACAAAACAACTGTGACATCGGAGGCGCCTGTCACTTGGAAGTGACAAGATTAGATGTCAGCCCATATAAGGAGCTGCTAGCCCTCCAGATGCTGGCTCTAACATGGCAGAGCCGGGCAGCTAAACCTTTCCCATTCCAACGGAAGAAGACAGGTATTCTCACTGTAAAAGTTAAAACAGAGCTCCAGCCTCAGCTGGATATTTTAGGGAAGTAAGGCAGATGGTAAAATAGGGAGGTTAAGTTAGATTCTATGTATTGAGTTGTGAGAACCTTTAGTGCTCTGCCCCTGCTCGGCTCTCAGAATAACAGCAGTCAGGCCTGTACCTTCTGCAGGAGGATAGAAGGGATCACTCTCCTGAAAAATAGAACAACAACAACAATAACAACAAATAAACAAAAAACTAGCCCAGGAGAAAAAAAGCCACAGATGCTAATATTTGGGTGCCTACAAAGTAAGACCTAAGTGTAAGGATAGTACAGTGAAGTCACCAGTTAGCACATTCAGCCAAGCTTCCCATCCTTTTTTTTTTTTTTTGGTGTTTTTCTCTTAAATAAAGTCAGAGAGACAAGAATCACCAGAGTTTTGGAGACTCTCTCTGCCAGATCAACCCTATTGCCAATCTAAGGGCCTGTGAGCATGAATCCTTGAGATACCAGTAACAGACACCTGTTCTAATCCTGAAGTTCTCAGTTCAAGGGCATATGTTGGCTTCAGAGGCTGCAGGTGATTAAAAAAAAAAAGACTGTTCATGCCCGGTGGTCTGTGTTGGACAATGCTCTATCTTGTTGTTTATCATTCACTCCAAGATTGATGGGGTATACCTAGTTCTCAGGAGATGGTCTCTGACACATCAGGATTGGCTTAAGTGCAGAACTATTCCAGTCTCTCAGCAACTAAAATTACCCAATGCAGCCATTCACCACTTTTCTACTGAAAACGAATTACTAGCTTACTCAACCAGACACTGGTTGAGACCCACCACTATTGAGGGATGACTATGACCAAAGATTCCAATACTTTTCTGGGTGATACAGAGAAACAATGGAATAAGCAAGGAGCGACTCAGTCAATCTCATTGATTTAATGTGATTGATACATTCAGGAACATGTGAGAAGGCACAGCATGGGAGAGCTCTAGAGAATTCATGGGCCAGAGGCATCCACCATCTGGGGATGACATTGTCTCCATTGCATGCTCTCTCTCTGACAAGGACTGATGTTCAGAGAGATGTGACTAAGCTTCATTTATTGATGGCAATGTCCACATTAACTACAACCCTAGTAGTAGGAGGCAAGAGGGTCTAGTTATATATAGTATGGCTGGATGTACATTCCAATGTCTTTGTTTAGTTCCCCTGAAAGCAGAGCCAGGGACTCAAAAGTGCAAGTGACTTATTTGGAAGATAATGCCAGAAAACAGGGGAGTGATACGGGGAAAAAGTGAAAGCCAATAAAATGTATATTACTGAATCACTAGACATAGCTAGAGATCAATCCTGCCTGGGATCTTCTGAAGAACTCTATAGAATCCACTTGGAATTGTACATTATTGACAAACTGCACATATAATCAAAACACAGTATCTATACTATGCATAAAGAAAAATAAAGTAAAAATAGCTTTATAAAATTGTATAAAAATAATATTTATAAAACAGTATTCTGAGGGGGCTCCTGGGTGGCTCAGTCAGTTAAGCGTCTGACTCTTGGTTTCGACTCAGGTCATGATCTCAGAGTCCTGGGATCAAGCCCGACGTTGGGCTCTGAGCTCAGCGGGAGTTTGTCTGCTTGAGGTTCTCTTTCTCTTCTCCCCCTCTTAAATAAATGAATAAGTCTTTAAAACAAAAATAAAACAAAACAAAAACCATTATTCTGAGAATTAAAGTTCTATTGGATGTTACTTTGATCAAAGGAATGGTCCTTTAAGTAACATTTAAAATGCTGATGAATGAGATTAAAATTCCTTTTGAAGAGATATCATTTTATTTATTTATTTTTTAAAGATTTTATTTATTTATTTGACAGAGAAAGAGAGAGAGAGTTCACAAGCAGGGGGAGAGCCAGAGGAAGAGGGAGAAGCAGGGTCCCGGCTGAGCAGGGAGCCGGATGCGGGGCTTGATCCCAGGAGCCTGGGATCATGACCTGAGCCGACAGCAGCCGCTTAACCAACTAAGCCACCCAGGTGCCCTGAAGAGATACCATTTTAAAAGTCTTGAGTTGGGATGCCTGGGTGGCTCAGTTGGTTAAGTGTCTGCCTTCAGCTCAGGTCATGACCGTGGGATCCTGGGATCAAGTCCCACATCGGGCTCCTTGCTCAGTGGGGAGTCTGTTTCTCCCTCTCCCTCTGCCCCATCCCTGTTTGTGCTCTCTCTCCCTCCCCTTCTCTCTCTGACAATAAATAAATAAAATCTTTAAACATAAATAAATAAAAGTCTTGAGTTTCTGATGTTGGCTCCAATAGGTGGTTCATTTGAAATTTGGATTAACTTCAAAACAGCACCAGTTTTTAGGATTCGGAGGTGGAGGACAAACTCCAGCCCCAGAAGGGGGCTCCCCATAAGTGCTTCCCAGGAAATGAGAAGGAAAATGAGGTCTCCAAAGGGACCATTTCCTTGGAAGAGAGATAGTAATGAACCTCATATTGGAGCGTAGGTGGGTGAATGTGGCCTTGGCAGCTCAGGAGGCCTGAGCAGACGGAAAAAGCAGCTCACCTTTCAGACCAAGCCCACCCTTTGGAGGGATAATGAGGGAGCTGCTGGCTGGAAAAGCTTATTGAGATGTGGTGACTCCTCGCTCAGTGACCAGGTCATTCTTATAACTTTAGCCATCATTTCGTCTTACTTTGCATGTCTGGATCTTTCTTCATTAAGTTCTTTTATGAGGGAAATAATTTTCTCCTTCAGGTTAAAGTTTGTTCTCTTCCACTTTCCGTAGGTGTCCACCAGGCTCTGAATTTTTGATGACCCTTTTTTTAGGCCAGTATCCTCCAAAGATGACTCAATACCTGCATTCCCCTTTTGAACAAAGTCAGGCTTGTCAAGGAGTTGACACTATCTTGAATTACTGCAGCTGGTGTTTTTGACATGTTGAGCCAGTGTTTGTGAAAGCAGCATTCTCTATTTCACATAAACTAACCAACTGGACAAGTCTAAACTAATACGAGACCCACCAAAAGGCCAATGACAGATGCACACACCACTGACTCCCCACTGGAGACCACAGAGGGCAGGGTCCAGATTCCCATCATCCAGCCCCAGCTCTACCACCACCACTTGTGGTTTCCCAAGAACACCTGAAGCCAAGCTCTACAACGGCTTGAAGCCCTTTCATGGCACTGAAAGCCTAGAACAGAGTTCTGCTGAGTTATCATGTCTCCACCAGCCCTCCCACTAGCTCCATAACAAACTCCCCCTAGTAATACCTGTCAACATTTCGTACTGCCAACCTGAGCAGTCTACCAGTGGAGCTAATCCAGAAGATTCAATTTAAAAAAGCTTCTTGTTGGGGCATCTGGGTGGCTCAGTTAGTTAAGTGTCTGACTCTTGATCTCTTGATTTCTGCTCAGGTCATGATCTCAAGGTCATGAGATCAAGCCCAGCCTTGGGCTCTGAGCTGAGCATGGAGCCTGCTTCAGATTCTGTCTCTCCCTCTCCCGCTGTTCCTCCCACCCCCCCTTCCTCTCTAAGAAAAAACCAAAAGGTGATCAATTAGGCTTGTTTTTTAGTATAATTATGAACTTGTACACTTAAAAATATTTGATATGTTTTAATCCATTGCCATTATTATACTTACTGATATTTAAATTTTTCCCCTCTTTATCCAGTGTTGTCTTTTGAATCCTTTTCACATGACCCCAGAAAACTTTGGCGGCTTCTTTCTTTCTGATGTGACAAAATATCCCAGACTTATCTTGTTCATTTCCTGCCCTAGACCTGGCATTAGCCACTCTTCCAAAGTTATGGTTCCTTTTAGGACAAAATAATAGAGACTGTAGTGTGGGCTCTAGGAATGCCGAATGCTGCTGGGCTGGTCATTGTTTTTAAGTCTTTTCAGTGGACAAAGCTAAGAAATATCTTTTTAAAATTAAGATATAATTGACATACAACATTGTGCTAGTTTTAGGTATATAATATAATGATTTGGTATGTGTATACATGATGAAATGATCACCACAGCAAGTATAGTTAATATCCATCACCACACAGTTACAAAGTTTTGTTCTCTTTTTTTGGGGCGGGGGGTTCCTTTTTTTTAATTTTAAGTTCAATTAATTAACAATATAGTGTATTATTAGTTTTAGAGGTAGAGTTCAGTGATTCATCAGTTGCATACAACACCCAGTGCTCATTCCATCACATGCACTCCTTCATGCCCACCACCTAGTCACCCCATCCCCCCCACCTCCCCTCCAGCAAGCCTCAGTTTCTTTCCTATGCTTAAGAAGTCTCTTACGGTTTTTCTCCCTCTCTGGTTTCATCTGTTTTATTCTTCCCAGGTTTTTTTTTTTACTAACCAGAATCATGCTGTATGTATTGTCTATGTGCTTTTTGGAGATGTTCTCAACCTAGCACACTCCTTTTATCCATTCTATATTCCACAGAAATAGATGTTTGGGTTGCTTCATTCTGCTGTTATAATTATTCCCACTTTTGTGCACAAACTTGGGCACAGGGGCTGAAATTTGAGGGGAACAGTGTCAATTTGAGCCCTTGGCAATCTGAGGTGAAGGCATGTTGACTTGGCATTTAGCAGGTGGCAGGCCGTGCACGCTGACTCGGGCAGGAGGGCGGGTGGACCGTGAATTTGGGACCCACAGGCCGATGGCATCGGGTGTGACAGGGACGTGGCTGGTTTTGCTCTTAATTTTTGTTTTTCTGGGAAACTTGATCTCTCCCTCTATTCTAAATGAAAGCCTTGCTGGATAGAGTATTCTTGGCTGTAGATTTTTTCCTTTTAGCAGTTGAAATTTATCATTCTGTTTCCTTCTGGCCTGCAGAGTTTCTGCTGAAAAACCCACTGATAGCCGTATGGGGTTTCCCTTGTATGTACCTGCTTTCCTTTCTCTTGCTGCTTTTAAAATTCTCTCTTTATCACTACTTTTGGCCATCTTATTTACTTTGTGTCTTGGCGCAGACCTCTTTGGGTTGGTTGTGTTGGGGGCTCTCTCTGCCTCCTGGATCTGGATTTCTTTTTCCTTCCCCCGATTCAGGAAGTTTTCAGCTATTATTTCTTCAGACAAATCTTCTGCGCCCTTTCTTCGCTCTTCTCCTTCTGGGATCCCTATCATGCGACTGTTATGCCTGACAGTGTTGCTGAGTTCCCTGGGTCTATTTTCATTTTGCGTATTTTTCCCCCCTCTCATCTGCTCGGCTTGATTGCTTTCCATGACTCTGTCCCCCAGGTGGCTGATCCTTTCTTCTACTTCCTCTTGCTTGCTATTTATTCCAGATGCTCTATTTTTATTTCCATTTAGTGAGTCCAATAGCTCTAATTCGTTCTTTTTTACGTCTTCTAGCTCTTGGTGGAGGGTCTCATGGAGGTCCTGCAGTCCTTCCTCAATTCTAGCAAGCATCTTTATGAGCGTTACTTTAAATTCGCTATCAGACATATTACTTATCTCTGTTTCGCTTAGGTCTCCTACTCTGATTTTGTCCTGTTCTTTGATTTGGGACATATTACTCTGTCTCCTCATTCTGTCTCTTGCATTGTCTGTTTATCTGTGTTAGGAAAGTCAGCTCCATCTCCTGCACTTGAAAGTAGTGGCTTGTCTGAAAGTAGTGCAATGTCTGTTCCCTAGAACCTGGTACTTCAGGGGGTGTCTCCTATGTGTGTTGCCCCAGGGGTGTCCTCCCATTGTGGCTGGGATGTGTTTGCCTTCAGTCCTGTTGTCTGCGATGGCTCCCTGCCTGTTGTGGGCAGAGTCTGGTGCCCGTGGTGTTAGTGGGTTGCTCCGGGGCTGCCTTGGGCTGGAGTTGAGTCAGACCAGGCGTTTGCCAGAGATGCAGGAGCACCAAACTGCAGGCCCTGTCCCTGTGTCGTCCCCGGAGAAGCTTTTGTTGGTGGGTGGGGCCTGCAGTCAGACCAGCTGCCTGCCCTCAGCCCACTGCTGGGGTCACAGTCAGACGGGTGTGTGCTTATCTTCCCCTCTCCCTGGGGCAGGACTCACTTTGGAGTGGTGCTGACCCTTGTCTGGGCCGCGCGCACACTGCCAGGCTTGTGGCACCGCTTTGATGGGATCTTGCCAAGAGCGATCGGAGGGGGTGGATCTGCTTCGCTGTGGCCTCTTGTCTGTGCCGGGCTGCAGAGAGTCTGTTCTGCCAGTTTTCGGGCTGCTTTCTGGGTTATTTATGCCGACGTGGGTGCTCTCTAAGCGGCCACGCAACAAGAGGTCAGCCCAGGGACACCCTCAACAAATTTTTGTTCTCTTATGATGAGAAATTTTAAGGTCTACTCTCTTAGCAACTTTCAATATACAATCCAGTATGATTAACTATAGCCACCATGCTGTACATTACAACCCCAGGACTTATTTTCTTATAACTGGCAGTTTATACCTTTCAACTCTCTGAACCTATTTTGCCCAACCACCATCCCCTGCCTCTGGAAACCACCAGTCTGTTTTCTGTATCTATGAGCTCTATTTTTTTTTTTTAGATTCCACATATAAGTGAGATCACAGAGTATTTGTCTTTCTCTGATTTAAGAAATTTTTTTTTTAAGAGAGAATATATTACAGGGATGCCTGGGTGGCTCAATTGGTTAAGCATCTGCCTTCAGTTCAAATCATGATCTCAGGGTCCTGGGATCAAGCCCCATGTCAGGCTCCCTACTGAGCGGGGAGTCTGCTTCTCTCTCTCCCTCTGCCCCCCTCACCACTCAGACACACCCTTGTGCATGCTGGCTCTCTCTCTCAAATAAATAAAATCTTAAATATATATATATATATATATATATATATATATATATATATATATATATATTACATGCAAGAGACTTTTAACTGATGTACTGGTAACAAGCTCTATTTCACTACTCCCTGAGATTTATCCTATGCATCTCTGTCAGAACCATCCTTATAAAACATAGATCTAATTTTCTTAATCCCCTGTGTAAAAACTTTTGATGAAATCCCATTACCAAAAGAAGACAAAGCTCCTTGGCATACACACACACACACACACACACACAGAAACTCTCAAAATTTAGCTCCTAATCTCCATCCCAAACTCTTTAGTAGTCCTTCTTCCTTCCCCTCTTAGTTCAGCACACCACACTACTCCTACCACACTGCGCCTTTGCTCAGCTAGTTAACTTTCTTCGAAGTGCCCTGTTTTTACCGTTCCTCAGTGAATTTATATTCACCCTTCAATAAATGGCTCAAACATCGATTTTCTTTACAATGACTTCCAGCCTCCCTTCCCCACAGAGAGCTAATCTGTTTCCATCATGTTCTACATAGTACTCTGAAATCTTTATGTACCACTAATGAAACTGTACTGTAATGATTTGTTTACATGTGCATCTCTCCCTAGCTAGAACGTATCCCAAAAGGTAGGACACTCAGCCATTAGTGGTACTACGGATGGTTTTATGTGTTACACTGATGCAGCATTAAATATCATTAAAGATTGAATTGCATAGGGTGAGAGTTGGTGCCCTTTTAATAATCTACATTAGGGAAAACATTTTAGTTTGGTGCTTGGGTGGCTTTAGCATCTCTCTATTGTGTGATTAATTTCCCTTTTTAAGAGATAGCAGGCCTCAGTCTTGGAACCTTTGTAGATAAAAGTAATAGGCTAGAATTTACATTTTTTTCTCTAAAATGATATTTTGTAATGATTACCCTCTGTGAAACTTCTAAAATTAATATTAGTGATAGAATGTTCTTTTAAAATAAAAGTAAACTGGGCGCCTGGGTGGCTCAGTCGTTAAGCGTCTGCCTTTGGCTCAGGTCATGATCCCAGGGTCCTGGGATCGAGTCCCACATCGGGCTCCCTCCTCGGGGGGAAGCCTGCTTCTCCCTCTCCCCCTCCCGCTGCTTGTGTTCCTGCTCTCGCTATCTCTGTCTCTGTCAAATAAATAAATAAAATCTTAAAAAAAATAAAATAAAATAAAATAAATAAAATAAAATAAAAGTAAACTAATTTAAAGAAAAATAATAAACCTATTACAGTAAAGCAGTACATCATGGCAAAAATCTCATAGGATATATGAAAATGACTTAAGTCTGGGAAACACTGGGCTGAGTCTTTCAGAATTATGAAGCGTAACTTCTTTTTTCATCCCCAGTTCCTAGTACTATGGTTAACGTACAGTAGATCATCACTAAATATTTGTCAAATTAATTAGGTTAGGAAGAAGCACACACTTCTAACATTTTCAAGACCAAGTGTCATTTTGGGGAATATGCAAGTAAAGTGACGGGCCTTCTGTACGCCAATGTTTCTGAAAAAATTAAATACTATCCATTGTTATCAAGTAAATGACCTTTTAAATTATTTCCTATAGCTGCCGTGGAAGAAATCAACTTCATAAGAGGATACAATCATAGATTTTTCACCTGGATTGTGTGGAATAATGTTTTATAAGCCAAAGTTCCGGGCAATAGAAGAAAGTTTACAATACATTCTATGCCAATCATCACATCACTCCTCACCTTCAAGGTCATGCATGGTACATTTTAAGAAAGGGTAGACCAGAGCAGCTCTAACTAGAGGAGAGCTAGCACCATCTGTTGGGGAGTGAGTTCCCAGCATAAGAGAGAGTCACAATCAGGTGACTTCATTAATTCTGAATTTGTTTTTTCAAAGTGCTTTTCATTGCACAGATTTTAAGACACTCACACATACCCAAGTACAATTTAATTTTCAATCAGTTATTATTTCCTTTTTGTGGTGAGGATAGACTGTAATTTTAAAAATGGATTAAATGGAAAGGAAGCAGTTGCTGCCAAGAACAATATATTAAACTCTGCTGTAGAAGAGGGGCTATAGTTATTCAACAATTGTCAGATTTTGCCAGTGGTATACTCCTTGGGAATTTCCTGGAGATTTAGAAAGAACATTAACTCTCCCATGCCTGTAGGATACCATTTGGTGCCTCAAAGCAATGACTGATTTACTAAATGGCACTTCGCTAAATTCTAGGACTTAGGGTAAATATGTATAGATTTGTGAGTCTGGTGACAGGCAGGGTATTTAGTCTTGACCTAAGCCTTTTCCCTACTTCTTTTTTTTTTTTTTTTTTTTTTTAGATTTTATTTATTTGCGAGAGAGAGAATGAGAGAGAGAGCATGAGAGGGAGGAGGGTCAGAGGGAGAAGCAGACTCCCTGCCGAGCAGGGAGCTCGATGTGGGACTCGATCCCGGGACTCCAGGATCATGACCTGAGCCGAAGGCAGTCGCTTAACCAACTGAGCCACCCAGGCGCCCCTTTTCCCTACTTCTTTAAGAGTACTTCAAAATGCCAAGGAAAAGACAAAGTATAGTTTCATCACTCATCTCAACTGGTTTGATGACCTGGTCAAGACACTGGCCAAGCCTAGCATTATATAACCTTCTTTCATTGTCCATGCCTGACCATGTCCCTCCTCAGGTCTTCCAACTAGAAAGCAGTTTACTTACACTTCTTTATACTTCATATTTGGAAACAAGAAAAGCATACATTTTTATGTAATATAAATAATTATGGCTCCACAACTAAATTAGTAAATAAAAATGTACACATTTAAGGTGTACATTTAAGGTGTATGATGATTTGATATATATATATGCAGTGAAATGATCACTATAGTCAAGATAATTAACGTTTCCTCACAGTTACCATTTCCACAACTTACTTTAAATCAATTCCAGCTACTTTTTAAAAGGTATTTATTTATTTGAGAGAGAGAGAGAGCACGTGCAAGCGGGGGGTGGGGGAGGCGCAGAGGGAGAGGCAGAGAATCTCAAGCAGACTCTCAACCCCACCACCCTGAGATCATGACCTGAGCTGAAATCAAGAGTCAGACACGTAACCAATTGAGGCACCCAGGTGCCCCCAATTCCAGCTACTTTTAAAGTTCAAGATTCTAAATGAAGCTTCTCTCACAGCTTAAAACCCTTTCCTCAGATACTTCCATCAATAGGAACAGGAAAAAACCCACTCCTCATGCACTGTAAATCACATACTCCTACAAAAGCTTTTCTTCAAACTGTAAAGGAACTTTGTAGGATTTTTCCAATTATAAAATGGATTTCAAAAAAATCTGACAGTACCAAAGATAAGAAGAAGAAAGTAAAAATCAGAGTGTAATGCCTCACCTAGAAAAGAATCCCATTTATATATGGACTTATATATTATTTTACATTCATAATACATATTTTACATACATAATACATATTTTTACAAATACATATATTTTTAACTACATAAGGTCACAGTTTAAAGATTTTTTTTAATTTATTTATTTGACAGAGAGAGAGAGAGAGAGTGCACAAGCAGGGGGGAGTGGCAGGCAGAAGGAGAGGGAGAAGCAGGCTCCCCACTCAACAGGGAGCCAGATGCGATCCCAGGACCCTGGGATCATGATCTGAGCCAAAGGCAGACACTTAACCAACTGAGCCACCCAGGTGCCCCAAGTTCATAGTTCACATGAAGTTTTTACCCTACTTAATATGTCAGGGAATACGTTTATTAATAACTAATTTCCCACCAAGTCAATTCTCTTTTCTCCACAAGGTCAGTATAGTGGGTTGAATGGTGGCCCCCAAAAAGGTATGTCTAAGCCCTAACCCCTAAATATGACCTTATTTGGAAAAAGGGTCTTTGCAGCTACAATTAAGGATCTTGACATGAGATCAGCCTGCATTATCTGGGTGGGCTGTAAATCCAATGACAAGTATTCTTATAAGACAGAAGAGAAGGTCCCATGAAGATGGAGGCAGAGACTAGAGATATGTAGCCTCAAGCCAAGGAACGTCTAGAGGCAGCAGAGACTGAAAGAAGCAAGGGAGGATTCTCCCCTAGAACCTTCAGAGAAAGTATGGTCCTACCAACACATGATTTCAGACTTCTGACCTCCAGAACTGTGAGAGAATAAATTTCTTTTTTAAAAAAAGATTTTATTTTTAAGTAATCTCTACACCCAACATGGGGCTCGAACTGACAACCCTGAGATCAAGAGTCTCATGCTCCACTGACCCAGCCAGCCAGGCACCCCATAAATTTTTCTTATTTTAAACCACTGAATTAGAGGTAATTTGTTATGACAGCCCTAGCAAACCAGTACACTCAGCATTCCAAATTTCCCTACTATAAACCCAGCCTGCTCTCCAGCCTCACTTCACTGTTCTTCAGCTTTTTATTCCTGTTTGCCTCCTTTCAGTCCTCTATTGCCTCAAAGTCTTTGCACATGCTATTCCAGTACATGGATTGCTCTTTTTCATTCTTCAAATACCTCCCAAGACTTCAGGGAAAAGTTCAGTGACCCTCTAGCCCTGTTTGCCAACCACTATAAGGTCCCCTTTCAGCAGCATACAGCTCTTACCATAGTTTATGTGTTTATTAGTGTTATTACATTCTGCCTCCTACCAAACTGTAAGCTCCGTGACACCAGGAACCCTGCTCACTCCCTACCTTTATATTCCCTGTCTAGCCCTGTGACTGCTGTGCCAAAGCAATTCCCTTTTGAACGAATGGCCACTGTTCCAGAAGTGTTTCGAAACCTTGGGAAGCTGTGAGCTGTGTAGGATGACCCTATTATTTATCCACCAAAATCGACCACTTCTGAGAATAAAAAGGGGTCCTATTAAAAATTACAAGTTACCTGGTTACAGTTCTGGGTAATAGGCTGTGCCAACCACAAAAGCAAACCTGAAGGAGGAGAACTAGAAAGGGCTGGGCTACATTTTGGAGCAAGGAAAAGAGGATACTTTAAATTTGCTTACTTGCCACTGCATTTTCAGCTCTTTCTTCTACATCATATATTCATTTTTTCATTCGTTTATTGTTGGACCCTCTCTCTACAGTGTAAGCTCTGAGAGTTGGGGCTTGGCCTGTAGTGTTCACTGCCATATCCCACACCTAGCACAGTCCCTGGTGCATAGTAGACCCTCAGTAAACATCTAAATGAATGTACCCACAGCTTTTGAATAGTATGCCCTAAGGGAATAATGGATGAAGAATCTAAACACAGACAAAACCCGAATCCTCACAGTTTGAAAATCTTATTAGGCTCAGGCCTAAAAGGACAGGAGTAGGAACAATTGCTAAGGTCTTGGACTGAGGATGCAGGGATGAAGGCCCCGGTGGCCATCCAGCTGTTCAGCAGTTAAACTCGGTCTTCATCCCCACTCACTCCGACGACGCCCGACACCCTCTCTCCGGATCCTCTAACCCCTAGCTCAGCATCACCTCCTAGGACCCGTCTGGCCTCCACCGTCCAGACACACTCGGACCCCAGCCGCCCGTCCCTCGATCCCTCGGACTCCAGCCTCCAGGCCTGCCCCCTCCCCGGATCCCCGCGGACCCCTGCACCGCCCCATCCCCAGATCTCCTCGGAACCCGGGGACCCTCCGCACCGCCCCGTCCCGGATCCTCTCTTGCGCCGCCCCCTTCTTCTCAGAACCCCTCGATCTGCGGGACGCAGCTCCGTCCCCTCCCCGGATCTCTTCGGACCCTGTAACTGCCGCACAACCCCCTTCCCAGATCCTCGCGTACCCTGCACCGCCCCCTCCTCGGATCCCTTCGATCTTCCGGAACCCGCGCCGCCCCCTCCCCT